>NC_044322.1:236412377-239337377 GCF_007399415.2 Gopherus evgoodei | reverse complement strand
CTGGGCCTTCTCTCTAGCCTGGATTTGTCAGGCGTCGGTGCCCCTGACAATTTTGAGCCATGGCACTCTATCCCAGAACCCATGTGGACAAGAAGAGGCAGGTGTAAACTCACCTGTAACTTTATGCCCCAGCCTCCCCCGGAAAATGTCCTTACTGTTGTACTTTGAGATCTATTTGCACTGTTGTGTTCGTTAAAAGTATGTATGTAGTAAGGGATATTACCAGGGTGTGGTGCGAGGACTCATGAGGTGTGGTGCATGGGGTGCTCCAGAGGGTGGTACCAGGGACTCTTAGGGGCCCTGCAGGCAGTGTGACACCAAGGCAGTTGTGCCACATGCAGAGGCACTGGAGCTAGGACAGGAGCAGCTGCGGCCACAGGGCAGTTTCCCTCCACTCGAGGCTCTCAAGGGTAGGGCTATAGGAAACTGGGAGGGGATTTGGCATCCTACTTCATAGGGATGGTGAAGTCACTCCTGCACAATGTGACGTTTTGCGTGCCAGAAGAATCTTCCCGAAAGACGGTGCTCAAAATGAACTGCTCATCATTGAGGTAGGGGCAGTTTTCTCCCAGGAATTGAAATTACGGAGGGTATTCGAATTTGTACTGTACATGAGTGTCATAGATTATTAGTGTTGGAAGGGACCTCAGGAGATCATCTAGTCCAACCCCCTGCTTAAAGCAGGGCCAATCCCCAAATAGTCCCCTCAGGGATTGAACTCACAACAGGGGGTGGGGTCAGGGCCGATGACAGGTGAAACTGTGAGGGTGAAGGTTTTGGCTGTAAGGCACCATAGTAAAAACTGAAAAATGTTTCATGCCCACTTTACTAGATTTAACTCATGTTTTAAAATCACCACACAAGTTAAAGTTGGCTACTCAAGGCTTCTATGAAGCACTACATCTACATCCTTCTTGCTTACTTGTTATAATTTTGCACAGTTCTGTTAATGAACTTCTTGAATGCAAGGTGTTCATCTTTGGTGGCTTCTCGTGTGTCCGGTACTTCCATTCCTTCTTCAATTGATATGCTCATTAGTTCATTCACATGATCAGGCAGAAAGCGACTTCTTTCAGAAAAAAAAATTCTATTCAATGATGAAAAAGAAAGCTCAGCTGTAGCTGTTGTGATTGGGAGTAGCAAAAGATGAATTCCTACTTCTTTCATCCCAGGAAACATAGCACAAAGATCGGGTCAAGCCACTAGTGATGTTAAAAAAGAAGTTGAAGTCAAATCTTCATTCATTCATCCTATGATATTCCACTGTGTTCAAATTCTATTCTGTCCTGAGCACATGGCAGCCCCATTGCTGGTAATGCCTCACTCCACTCAACTGGCAGTGTTTTATAGGACAGGGATCTGTAAAAGCTATGTAGAGGTCGATAGAATCTAGAAGTCGCTGTTGTAGATTTTTAAGAATCAAGTCTATGTAATTTTTCAGTTGTCTTAACAACACTTCTTGTCCTCTTCACTTAAGGATTCAGTATAAATGCCTTCATTAGTCAACCTCTGGACTGAAGTCTTTGCTTCTTCCAGTACTTTTTAAATGGATAGCTCTCTGACTGATCTAAATGTAGCTTCTATTGCTGGACAAAGATCTCCTACTGTTGTAGCAGATGCCTGGATGGCAAAGTTTAATGACCCAAGTGGTTTCAAGAGTAGACTTACAAGAGAGAGAATGGCAGTAGTCTTCTCTGAACGTAGTAGCAAAAGTAATCCACCAGCCTCACTACTTAGATCCATCCCATCTTGGTAGATACTTTCCAAAGCCAGTAATAATGGCTGGGGTAATTGTTAAGACAACAGCCAAGGACCGCTTGTGAGAAAGTCAACGGGTTTTCCCAGGTTGGACTAATTTGAACTTCAGTCTCAGTGTATCTTCTATATTTTCCAAGAAATTCAGTCTTTTTGAACTCTTGCTGAAAAAAAGAATATAATGAAGACATTACATTTATAGCTTTTTAAATATCCTTTCAAGAGTCTGCAGCTCATACTAGTGCTAGTTGGAGTAGATGGCCTCTGCAGTGTGTATAGGAGAGATTAGGGTTACACTTTTTTCCAGCTGCTCACTGTTCGCTGTGGCCACTGTTGTTCATTGTGCCACCGTTCATTCCATCGCTCTGTTGCCAATGACCCTGCACCGTCACCTTCTGCTGCCACCTGCCACTGTGACCTCTGGGATTTGGTCTTTTGATGTTCCATCCAGCTCTCAGTGATTTCAGCTGAGCTCTCAATGAGGGAACCTCGCTGCTAGTGCAGGCTGGGCTGTCTCTTCCACACTGTCCCACAGCAGGAGTAAGCACTTAGACCTGATTATCAGTGATTTCAGCTGTAGTGGTCACTTAAACCAAAAGACTATCTATGGAGCCTAATCAGCTCTGTATTTGAACAGTGGAGAGGGGAAGGTCAAATAGTACTTGTGACTCAGGCAGACCATCAGGCAAAACACCTGTCCCCATCCTCTCTCTCTTGATGCCCTCAATCAGCACAGGCTAAGTACTGTTCTACTGCCCTTTATTCATACAATAAGAATAACAACATTACATTACCCCCCGCATTCAAGTGATTTGTAACCCAACCCCAGCCAAAATCTACCACTTGGGCAACACAGCTCTGTTTGCTGGCTACTTAGGTGTCAATGTAAATACAATCTGGTCCTAAAGCCTCTCAGCTCATCACTAGCTGTCCAGGAGAACACATTTAGACTTTGCTTACAAATCATCATCTGAAATAATTAGGTTGGCCAACATCACCAAAATGAATGCACTGACATTGTCATTAAAAAAACAGCTATATAAGGAAGTTAGTCTATGTTCATATTTTTCAAATCTATTATACTTTTTCAGATACAGGTATTCTATCATACACTATATATGCTTTTAAAGTATGTATTAATGTTTCAATTTCAATTTAAATTTCCAAACAATCACTAAATTGGCAGCGATGCATGTAACTTTCACAAAACTGGGGGGGAGGTGTTGGGGAAATTCAGGGGGATGTATACCCCCCTCCCCCAGCGGAGGGTCTAGGGAAATCCCTGGGAGGGGGCTGGGAGCGCTGGGTGGAGTGTGGCAAGCCCCTGTCCCGCTCCCCCTGCAGGAGCACGGCAAGTCCCCAGTACCACTCCCCCAACTGGAGCACCGGGTAGAGCACAGCAAGCCCCCAGTCCTGCTCCCCTGTTCCATTCCTCCAGCTGGAGCACCAGGCTGAGTGCGGTAAACCCCCAGCCACGCTTCCCTGGCCGGAACTCAAGGGCCGGATATAAATGTCCCACGGGCCGTAGTTGACCCACCCCTGTTCTAGCCCATTCTCTTCATCTCTCTCTACACTAAGCTGTCCCCTCCTCCCGCAGCAGCAGGACAACTTCTCTTCCATCCTTCTGGGGTGGGTGTTGGGAGTGGGAGGAATTGAGCCTAATGTGGTTATTCCTACATGGGACTTTTAGTTTCCAATCAGCACTGCTAACCGGACACTCAGGTCTCATTTTCTACTGGAGTTTCCAGTCTAAAACTGGATACTTGGCAACAGGGCTGCCAGAAAAGCTGAGGGGGGGGGGGGCCAGCAAGCAATCATTTTTAAACACTGAGGGGGGAAGGAAGTGCTGGGTGGGCTAGGGAGTGGAGAGGAGCTAGTGGGCAGGGCCATGTCTGCTGTACTGCCCTGGTAGGCTGGAGACTGTAGGGATCAGCTGACACAGTATCCCCAGCCCAGGTGATGGGACACAGTGGTGGATTTAGAGTTAGTGGGGCCCCCCGGCCCTGTGCTCAACTTCATTTTTGGGACCCCTCCTTGAACCCAGCCAAGAAAAAGAACACCCCACCCCCGTTTTTCTCTCTTTTTTTCTTCATCCTCCTCCTATAAGTAATAGCAAGTAAATGAAAATAAAGTGAAGTACCTTGATTGTTCTTGAGTCTAACTTATTTTTCCACAGACCACTTGAAAATCGTGGAGGGTCTCGCTGGACCATTTAATGATCTTTCCAAATATTGTTTGTACCGTTAGCTAACTATTGTAAAGCACTTTGGATAAGAGCACTTCATTAAAAAAAAAAAGTAAAAAAAGTTGCGGTGCAGGGTCTGGCCAGGAGCGAGGGTGAGGGAGGGGGCTCAGTGTTGGGGCAGGAGGTTGGGGTGTGGAGCGCTTACCTGGGGCAGCTCCTGTTTGGTGCAAGAGGTGCAGGTGGGGTGCAAGAGCTCCTGTCTGGTGCTCAGGGTGGGGTGGGGATGTGAGGAGGGGGTGCAGGAGTCAGGGCAAGGGACTGGGGAGGTGTGTGAGGAGGGTTCCGGGGTCAGGGTCCTCCTTGTTACAAAACAAAAGTATTTGGTGCAATCTCATCCATTCCAATGGTGCCTTTCCCCCTCCTGCTCCTGCCTGCAGCAATCAGCTGGCTTGTGGCATTCAGGCAGGAGGGTGGAGGAGCGAGGACTTGGTGCGCAGACTCCCCCTCCCTCCCCTGCCTCCTTAATGCCATAAACCAGCCGATTGCCACTGGCAGGAGGCAGCGGAGGGAGTGGAGAGCCTGCGCGCTGAGTCCTCGCTCCTCCCCCCTCCCTCCTGAACACTGCAAGCCAGCTGATTGTTGCGGGCAGGAGGCAGGGGAGGGAGGAGCAAGGATGCTGAGTGCAGAGTAAAGGGGGAGGAAGTGGGGGGAAGCAAAGGCAGGTTAAGGGGGGGGGCTTGGATGAAGGGGTTGTATAGGCAGGCTGAGGGTTGAGCCCTCCACCCCCGCTTCTTGCAAAGTAGGGAAAGCTACTGCTGCACAATGTGCTTCTTCTAGCCTAGACTCATAGACTCTAGGACTGGAAGGGACCTCGAGAGGTCATCGAGTCCAGTCCCCTGACCTCATGGCAGGACCAAATACTGTCTAGACCATCCCTGATAGACATTTATCTAACCTACTCTTAAATATCTCCAGCGATGGAGATTCCACAACTTCCCTAGGCAATCTATTCCAGTGTTTAACTACCCTGACAGTTAGGAACTTTTTCCTAATGTCCAACCTAAATCTCCCTTGCTGCAGTTTAAGCCCATTGCTTCTTGTTCTATCATTGGAGGCTAAGGTGAACAAGTTTTCTCCCTCCTCCTGATGACACCCTTTTAGCCTACAGGACCTTCAGCCTCCTTGCCTGCCTCATTGTCTCCAGTGCCAGTGGGCTGTGCCTGTATGGGGTAAGGTGGGGGCACCTCCCAACTGTAGTACTGTACGGCAAAAACATTTCCCTGGAACCTAACCCCCCCCCCCATTTACCCCATTTCTTATGGGGAAATTGGATTTGCTTAACATCGTTTCACTTAAAGTCACATTTTTTAGGAACATAACTACAACGTTAAGTGAGGAGTTACTGTACAGGGAAGATCTCATGGTGGGAGGAAACCCTTATGGGTTGCAATGTGGCCACTTTTAGGGCATTGGACCCCAACCTCTTCCAGTGTTGAATGACCCAAAACTGATCAGTTCAACATTAAACTGCATCTCCTTATGGTGCTACATTGGCTGATGGGAGTTGTAGTTTGGGTACTTGGTGCCCCCACTCTCTTCTATGGACCAGGCTCCCTGACTGGGCTACATCTCCCATAATGCAGCACCTAAGTTGGTCAGAAGGAGACCACATTTCATCATGGACAATGTAGTCTGGCCAGGAAGCCTAGCTCATAGGAAGGACTGGGGGCATGAGCTGCCAAACAACAACTCCCCTGAGGCAATACAACACCATAGGAAAACAACACCTAGCTCTTTAATAGCACTTTTCATCCATAGATCTTAAAAGGCAGTCAGTATCATTATCCCCGTTGTACAGTTTAATGTTGAACTGACTTGAAACCAAACATCGTGGGTCAGTATAAAAAACCCAAAATATTTCGATTATGATCTAACTAAACAAAACAAAACAATTTGGTTTTCCCAAAGGCAAATGTTGATTCTTCTTCCAGTCATTGCACGTCCATTCAACCTCAGGTGCATGTGCACCCAGTGCACCAGAGTTGGAGATTTTTCCCTTAGTGGTATCCATTGGAGCACCTTCTGCTGCTCTGTGCTGCTATTCAATGGTATAAAGGGAGGAGTCTCCCCTGATCCCAATCACTTTCTTCTTACTGCCCATGTTTGGCAGTCGGAGCACATTAGTTTGCTTCAGCAAGTTTCCCCTTTCAGTTAAATTGTTTTTGCTCTTGTATATAGTTTTGTACTTGTTCAGAGTTAGCTTAGTGTAAGTTTAATTTCTTAGTTGTTTTCAGCAGTTAGTGGAGTATTGGTTCCCGCTTGTTCTAGGTGCCAATACCTGGTACTTGGGAATGCTTCTGTCTTTGAGCTTTCAGTTTTGCATAGGATGCAGAAAATTCATGCTGGCCAGTGATCCTCATTCTGTCTGTCAAAAGTGCCTCGGTGAGGATCATTTCTGGGAGAGGTGTCAGATCTGTAGGGACTTTAATCCCCAAACTAAAAGAGAGAGGGAGATGAAGCTCCATCACCTTCTGATGGAAGCAGTCCTGTGTCCACCTCCAAAGCCTCCCTGTTTGGGGCAGGCCCTGAGCACTTCTAGTTGAGTCCTTTGAAGCACCCTGCCAGTGTTGTCTCCTCAGTACTGGAGAAGTAGAGCAGCACCAAGATTCAGTAATGTCTGGAGGGGCACGTCACTTGCTACAGTGCCACTGTTGCCTCTAACTCAGCGGTTCTCAAACTGTGGGTTGGGATTGAAAAGTGGGTCACGACCACATTTTAATGGGGTTGCCAAGACCAGCGTTAGACATGTGGGGTCCCAAGGCCGAAGACAAAGCTGAGCCCCACTGCCCGGGACTGCCCGCCTCCCAGCTGCCCCCAGTTCATATAGTAATTTTTGTTGTCAGAAGGGGGTCGCGGTGCAATGAAATTTGAGAACCGCTGCTCTAACTCATGGTAGGTAGTGGGCTTGACTTTCTGCTGCCAATTAATACTTGTTGCGAGGCAACTCAGCACTAAATTTGTCCATTCACCTTTGAGAAAACAGTAGGCAGACAAAAGCAACAGCAAAAACAGATCAAACATGAGTGCCAGAATAACTAGCCACTCACGGCCCCACCAAGGGGAAGACAACAAGCCTGTTTCCTCAGTAGACGTCAGACTGTTTGAGCCCTGTGGAGCTTTGGATCTCTCTAACAACATATCAAGCCCAAAGGAGCCTTGACTCCTAGCAAGAACAAGCATACACAACACTAGCAGGTGAACTGCCAGAAGTCAGCACATTAAGGACCTGCTCCACTATAGCAACTGAGTCATAGAAGCTTACTTAGGTTCCAGAACCAGAGGAGGGGCTACTCCCAAGTCCAAAGAGGAGATAAGTTTAAAAAAGAATACCATTTCTAACAACTCTTGAATAATGCATTAGCCATTTCATTGCCATCTCTGAGCTCAAAGGCAGAATCTGTGACTGTTAGATTGATCACTAGGTATGATTATTTTAGACATGTTCAGCAAGTCCCCTGCTGTTTTGACATGAAATACATTGACTGCTGTTAGGTCTGCCAAAGAAGAAAAGTTTGAAAGAGAAGGCGCCCCTGGCCAAGAGCTCTATTTCAGACGTGAGTCAGAAAGACAGAAAGAAAGACAGAAAGAAAGCAGCAGCCAGCAGAGAAGAGGAAACCCTACTACCAGGAGTCCAACTTGCAGCAGGTTCAAAGCTGCTGATAGTAGAAGGTTTTTTTCTCTTCTCAGCCCCTCTTCCCTCTCCTCCCCTTTGTCCATAATATTTTATTGTATTATATAGCTAATACAAACGCTGGTTTTTGAAGGAACCTAAAATTCATGTAATATAAGAGTTTCAGTGTAAAATCAGATACACTGATGACTCAGGGAGATTTCCCATTAGTGTTAGAGAAGACCTAATAACTGTAGTCATAAAACTAGTTTCACTTTGCTTTGCCAATGTCATGAAAAAAGAACTTAGTTAGGATAAGATATCAATATGGTACTAGTCCAGCTTCTGGCTTTAAAGCAAAAGTAGTTTTACTATGTTAACCCTACTAATATTTCATAAGCACCTTAGCTAAGAGAGCATATCAGTATAAATGTTTACTAAAGGTACCTCTACACTTCACATTTCTTTCGACAGCATTTAGAACACATACACGCATAGCCCCCCACCCCCAACATAGGTATCAATAGAAGTGTAGATCGTGAAGCATGGCATAGGCGAGTAAAGACATGCCTGAAGGGTGTGAGTATGTACCCAAGTACATATCCTATATGACTAATCACCAAAGCTGTGCCTCCCCATCTACACTGCTGCAAAGAATGTGATGAACTTGAAACCACGGGGAAACCTTTGAATGGGGTTTTGAAGGACTGCTGCCAGAGCCCATGTTAAATGATCATTGTAAATACCTATTAAAATTTGTAACTAATCTCCTAATGCACATCAAGTCTCATCTAGTTTTAAAATTTTAAATGTGGTTTTAAAAGTTAAACATAGTAACAACCAAACATTTTTCTAGTGTTCAGAGTACCCATAGTTGCGATATATAAATTTCAAAACACTGAAGAGAGCGCACAGTCTCTCAGGACAAAATAGTTTCCTGACATAGTTCAGGATTTTGAAAGGAGCAGGTGTTAAGGGAGCTGGGGAAGTAAAAAACAAACAAACAAACAAAAAATCTACAAAAGAACTGAGAGTTCTACCTTCCTTTCTGTTTTAGGGATTGTTAATTTAGCGCTGTAGAAGTAAACCATACTGCATACACCTCATGAGAAGTGGTCAGATCAAATTTCTCAATATTGATCTATCAATGCATCTCAGTCTTCACTCTCAATATCTTGCTATACTCTTAAACAGAGATGCACAGTTGACAGTTTTTTGTACCAGGTTGAGAAAGGTCTACTAAAAAACAAAAATGAGATCAAATTCATTGCCATTTGAGTTAATGTGGGATTGGATTTCCCACTCAGCAGCACTGCATAGCTGGAGCGTAACAAAGGAGTCCAAAGTATTTGAAAATAGGACTTGCTTGTAAAATCTCTATTGCCAATACCAACATAATTTTCTGACAGGCAATTGGCACCCTGGAAAGTTTTTATAGAAAGGAAATTTGCCATTTTTCTTCCAGCACATTCATTTTTCTGACATCTTTAAGCAGATACCATGAAAGTTTTAGTGAAAGGCAGAAAGATCTTGTGTAATGTATTGTTTGAATCTTGAAGTGTTCAACTAACTTTATTAAACACACACACCCCTTGACGGAAAACAGCATTAGACATCACCTGTGCTGTAGACAGATGTGACATTACGCTCCATATTCTTTATGGAAATATGCTTATGATATAGATGACATAACTGAGGTGTACTTTATGCAAGATGACTCATGTACAGTATCATTGGAAAGGTTATGATTTATCCAGTTTGTATGCATGTATCATTTTTGTATCTGAAGCTGATAATATTGACCATGTTTCTGTATTTCAAATGTGCTACGCTGGATGAGGCCAAACAATGGTAGTGGCTTATTGAAGAAATGCACACAAGGTTTACCCCAGGAACTGCAAGATAGGTCTACACAATGGGAGCGGTTTGACACAGGTCAGATAGCTCTATACAATGGGAGCTGTTTGACCCAGGTCACAGCAAAAAAGCTTTCAGGCAAGTTATAAGATATAAGGGGAAGATATAAAAGAAGGACAATGACAACACACACCTGAGGAACAAAGACTGAACTGTGAGAAGTGATGGTCCCAAGCTAGAAACTTTAGCCTGTGTATGAAAACCTGGGAAAGCCAAGACAACTTATGCCTTAAAATCTGCCAGTCTGTTTATCACACAGGGTGAGAATTGGCTAGTTTGTATCCTATCTGTCTAGTGTGTCAAGCTTAGTTTGCATGTTTTGTTTATTTACTAAGGTAATCTGCTTTGTTCGTTTGCTATCCCTTTAGCCACTTGAAATCTACCTTTCGTAGATAATAAACTTATTATTAAACTCAGTTAATGTAATATCTAATGGAGGGGAGAAGTCATGCACACCTCTCTTCACATTGAGGAAGAAGGCAGATTTTTATGAGCTTGCGCTGTGCAGATTTTTCTGTACAGTGCAAGACAGTATTGTTTTGGGTTTCTCTCCCAAAAGGGGTGTGCACATGAGTGCTGGGGTTGTAGATAGACTGAAGCAATATGTCACCCTCTCCCCTTCCACAAATGTTTCATTACAAGCTTCTGCCAATACAGTCTAAATTTGGTGCCATGCTTCCTTCTTTAGGAAGGAGACAGGCGTCTGTTCACATCATACACTAGTTTATGGATTTCATAGACTCAATGCAATTTTGGTTATTCATCTCAAGTTGCAGTGAAATGCATAGAATATTTGCTTCACAGCTAAATTTTCATTTTCCACTAGGAAGTAAAGAGGTTCATTGTGTATATTTAAGAGATTAACAGATTTTATTAATTTTCTAAAATATTTTAGAATACAGAGACCAAGACCCCAAATTCTTGACAGTTTTTGTTTAGTCTTTATATTGTGAATGAGCAAATATGCTGGTAAATTTTTAGGATGGACACATACATACATCCACTACCTAAACCTGTACATTTCAACTCATTAGAAATGTTGACTAAATATATCTCTATGATCTCAAAAAGCAAATAGTATAGCTAAAGAACACCTATGTTGTTTTAATTACATGAAAATAGATTTCTTAATTTGATTACAGTGTAGCTTCCTAACATGGCATTTTGACTCACCCGATAAGATTTAGATTATTTTTAAAGACAAAAACCTGCTAGAACATGTATAACCCAGCTGTTAAATGTCACAAATGTATACTGTTTGACACTGTTACATATGACTGAGTTGTAGCTGCAAACAAGATGTAGAAGACTTGACAGTGTTCTGCTACAATAATCCACATAGGGACTACTAAAGCTAGTTTATATTTGGTTCCACAATTTACCAACCAATACAAATTTAGAATATACTGTTGTATTTACTATATTTCTGAGAATCTGAATCACAGAATCCTTGCTCTGTGATACAGCACAACTAATAGGGAATAGCAACAATGCAGATTTAAATAGGCCTATAATTTAAGTTTTCAAGCAGAGTCTAAATCTAATCAACAGAAGGCTCGCAAAATTAACAGTAGACATGCTCTTTAAATTTTTTTGAATATCAGATTATATATACATATACACAACATAAAGAGCCTCTTAATAAAAAGCAATTTAGTCTATTTTAAAGACTCCTTTGCTTGAAAATTAGTCTTCATACATGTTTAACCTTCCAAATCACTGATAAAATCATTAATAATTTACAGAGGGTAAACTGCTCAATAAGACTATGATTGAAATAGTTTTAAATCTTCTATGTTATTTTTGCTTTTAGAATGCAATTTACGATCTATATGGGAAACTCACATTTAAACGTCAAAATGCATAAATAGCATTCACAATAGAAACCCAACCATAATATATGCAGATATATCTGCTACAAAACAATCTTCTGTAACAGACATTTATTAAATACAATACTTGTTTTACAACTTTAATCCATGATGACAGCATGGAAAGATTAACATTACAACATGGAAAGTTCTCATTCACTTGACTGGTGAATCAATCGGTCATAATTTAAGTATTAATTGAAAAATCCAAGCATTTAAAAAAAAGGTGCTTGCCTACACAGGATTTAAATAAAAAAATACTGCATCTTTCAGACATTGCTAAGAACAAACAGAAAATCAATGACAATAGTCTTAAAAATTCAAGTTGAAAATTACTGAAGGTCACTTAAAACAATTGATTAACTGAAAATCAGGATAAGCCAAACACCCAGCATGGATTAGGGCACCAGAATAGAAAATGCAAAAAACATAGCAATACAGAATAGACAGGAAAGAAGCTAAAGAGGAATTTCCTTGTTGTACTATATTTTTCAACCTGACCCTTTTGTCTTCATTGTGTACAAATTACAATTTTGTTTTCAAATTGCCAAATCTAGCTTTTGTCTCTAAATCACCGCAAAGTCAATATCAATCCATCATTCCTTTGCATTAAAAAGAACTATATACATTCTATACATCATTCAGTTCCCCTCATTGTGAGCAACATATTCGGTACTGGCTTTCAAAGTTATTATAGTACTTCCAGAATCACTTAATCCTTTGTCACTGGATTGCTTCTACGTAGTTTGCTGGGTATAAGCCAACTTGTCCATTATCCAGACGCCCTTTGCACCAACCTTGCTCATCTTCATCCTCCGTTTTAGTTAGCTCATCCCCTGCAAAATAAAATTTCACACTGACAACCACCACCACTTTGGTAATAAGAGAAAATAACATAGCATCAACTATTCTAGATACCTACCCTTCTTCCTTACCTACCCGCACCATAAATGCTTCCTAACTCTACTCTTTACCATCACTTTGATTTTAGCAAAAAATATCCCATTTTATAAACATTCACATATGATATGAAGCACTTTAAGATACTTGGATGATAGGAGTTTTATAGAAGTGAAGTATTATAATGCTGACATTTCAAAAAGTTAACACTTTGCTTTACCAAAAATGAAAATACAATTTTAAGCATTACATAAATTAGTATTAACTCCCTACCTTTCTAGAGAGTATGGATGGAAAAGGCTAATTTTGGGAAGCATAACTACCTCTACCAAGTCAAAAAATGACACTTTTTTTACACTAATGAGATTTATAGCCATGTAAATGTAAACAATTTTCCCCTATACATAAAAAATTGCTACAAAGGCATGTAAGCAAAAAGCTACAAGATTTAGCAAAATGTGCTAAGACATTCTTTCTTTAAAATATACTGGTAGGTTACTGGTATACCTACTGGATATATTGTGAAGAAAATAAATATCTTCTACCCTACGTTATTATTTGTTATCTTCTCCTTTAAACAAACATAATGGACGTTGGGATTTAATTTTTGGTGTTGTGGTCCCAGATTCACAGTTAGAAGTTGATACATGGCTGTGACATCGCCTCAAGAAACTTCTGTTTCAAATGCTCAGTATAACATAAGTCTCACTCATTCTAATACTGTTGCACAAAACCTGTAATTCCTTATGGTAGACATTCTATACCCCACCCTCAGCTCCATCGGACTGAGCCAGCAGCGCAGCCAGGGCCGGTCCCAGGGTGGTGATCTCTCTCGCTCTTCGAGAGTGGTGGCTATCAGCCAGGATGGAGGGGAAGTGGGTCCTACCTGGGACAGGCTCCTTCAGGACCCACTTGCCTGGAAGGGCCCAGCCAAGCCTCCTGCTCCCCCCTCCCCCCCCACTGGCTAAGACTGGCTCAGCCTCTGCACCAGTCCCATGCAGCTTGGCCCTGGAGAGGCAGGTGGGGCCCTGCAGGTGGCAGACAGGAGAGACCACTCAGAGCTGGAGCCACACTGGGAAACAGAGCAGACACCTGGGACGTGTCTCCCAAGAGCCTGTCTGTGCCCACCAGCCCTGCAGCCAGCAGCACTGCCCAGACCACATGGCAGAGCCGGCTGCTGGGCAGTGAGCCCTCTACAGGCAAGCGGGACCTGCTGCCTGGGAGCCTCTCATACAGCAAGGCCTGGGCACTTGACTGTCCTGGGAGAGGGGCCAGACCTGGATGGATTAGATGGGTCCGTAATGGGCTCCTTCCAAGTGTAAACCCAGGACTGATGTAAATGATATACTAAACTATAACATGGATTGTGTATAATATGGACTTATTTAAACATCTTTCCTATATGGATATTTAAGTGTCTACAAACAGGTTGTCTAGGTCTCTTTTAATGTAGGTAAGCACTAGCCACATTAAGGATTATTTTCTTCTGAGAACAGCAGGGCTAAATAGTTTAATCAAAATCACACAGTTAGGAACAGAACCCAGAATGCCTGACTCCAAGGTAACTACTACATCCCAGTACATAAACATTGCTTCATTTTCCTGTAGACAGGCTGTACTTTGCTAATCCCTTGGAATATAGCATCTATCACTTGTCTGACATATTACTTACTGTATTCCAAAGGAATTAGAACATCTCCATGTTGGCTGGGTAAACAGGAGGAGAGTAGAAGTTGCCACAATCCACTGTGGATGAATAGCAATTTTTGGCTCCTGTTGATTCCAGGGAGGAATAAATAAGAGCTTGGTCTGTCTTGCTACTGCTGTTCCCCTATCAGGACAGAGTTTAAAGCAAACCAGAACACTACTCACCTTTTCAGTAGCCCCAATTTGTTTGAAAATATTGAGATATGATTATGTGATCAGAGAGAGCCTTTTTCTACAGATAAATGGAAAACTGGGACAAAATGAAACACTGGTTTACCAAAGGTAAGTTGTGCCAGACTAGCCTGATATCTACCTTTGAAAATATATCTAGCTTTTTAGACAAGGGAAATGCAGTAGATGTAATCTGGACGTCAGTAAAACTTATGATATGGAACAACATGGTAAATTATTAATTAAACTGGCAAAGAATGGGATTAATACAAGCACTGTAAAGTGGATGAAACAATGGTTAAAGAAGAGATGACAATAGGTTGCGCGGAATGCAGAACTGTTGGGCTGAAGGGAAGTTACTAGTGGAGTGCCTCTAGGAGTGACCTTGGGACTGATGTCATTTAGTATTTTCATTAAGGACTTTGGCACAGAAAGTACGTGTGCTTAAGAAATCCGCTGATGACACAAACTTAGGATGCACTGTCTATAAAGATGCGCAAAGTCATGCACTTAGGATTAATAAAAGACGGTTACTCACCTTTGTAACTGTTGTTCTTCGAGATGTGTTGCTCATAGCCATTCCAGTTAGTTGTGCGCATGCCGCGTGCACATTTGTCAGAAGATTTTTACCCTAGCAACACTCGGTGGGTCGGCTGGGCGCCCCTTGGAGTGGCGCCGCATATATACCCCTGCCGACCCAACCACCCCTCAGTTCCTTCTTGCCGGCTACTCCGACAGTGGGGAAGAAGGGCAGGTTTGGAATGGATATCAGCAACACATCTCGAAGAACAACAGTTACAAAGGTGAGTAACCATCTTTTCTTCTTCGAGTGATTGCTCATATCCATTCCAGTTAGGTGATTCCCAAGCCTTACCCAGGCGGTGGGGTCAGAGTAAGATGTGGCAGAATGCAAAACTGCTGAGCCAAAGGCTGCATCATCTCTTGACTGTTGAACCAGAGCATAATGCGAAGCAAAGGTATGGACTGAGGACCAGGTAGCTGTGCAACATATCTCCTGGATAGGTACATGAGCCAGGAAGGCGGCAGATGAAGCCTGAGCTCTGGTAGAATGCACGGTGATGTGGCTTGGGGAAATATGAGCCAAATCATAACAAGTGTGGATGCACGCCGTCACCCATGTGAGATCCTCCGAGAGGAAACAGGTAGGCCTTTCATTCGGTCTGCTACCGCGACAAAGAGTTGGGGCGTTTTACGAAACGGTTTTGTCCGCTCAATATAAAATGTGAGCGCTCTATGGACGTCCAGGGAGTGCAATTGTTGCTCCCGTTGCGTTGAGTGTGGCTTCGGGAAGAAGACCGGGAGAAAGATGTCCTGGTTAACATGAAAGGCTGAAACCACCTTAGGGAGGAAAGCCGGGTGTGGTCGCAACTGCACCTTGTCTTTGTGGAACACAGTGTACGGCGGATCCACCGTAAGAGCCCTAAGCTTGGAGACTCGTCTGGCCGATGTAATGGCTACGAAGAAAGCTGTCTTCCAAGACAGGTATAGTAGCGAGCAGGTTGCTAACAGCTTGAATGGGGGAGACATAAGTCTGGTTAAAACTAGGTTGAGGTCCCAGGTCGGGGCTGGGCGGTGTACTTCCTCCAAGCCCTTGAGGAACCTTGAAACCATAGGGTGTGAGAACACAGAACGACCACCTTCGCCTGGGTGAAAGGTAGAGATGGCTGCCAAGTGTACCCTCAGTGATGATACTGCTAGGCCCTGCTGTTTGAGAGACCAGAGGTAGTCCAAAATAGAGGGGATCGAGACCTCAGTGGGAGTAAGATTAAGCGTTTTGCACCAGCAGGAGAAACGCTTCCACTTGGCCAGGTACGTTGACCGGGTGGAAGGCTTCCTGTTACCCAGGAGAACTTGTCGTACTGATTCAGAGCAACATAACTCTGACTGGTTTAGCCATGCAGCAGCCACGCCAAGAGGTGAAGAGCCTGCAGGTCCAGGTGGCGAAGCCTGCCATGGTCCTGAGTTATGAGGTTTGGGTGGAGTGGCAGGGTAATTGGGTTGGCTATCGACAGGTCGAGCAACGTGGTGTACCAGTGCTGCCTGGGCCATGCTGGAGCGATCATGATGATGCGCGCTCTGTCCCTACGGAGTTTCAGCAGGACCTTGTGAACCAGCGGGAATGGTGGGAAGGCATAAAGGAGCTGGCTCTTCCACAGTATCAGGAAAGCGTCCGAGATCGATCCCGGGGAGAGACCTTGGAAGGAGCAGAACATCCGGCATTTCCTGTTCTCGCAGGAAGCGTACAGGTCTATGTGGGGAAATCCCCACATCTGGAAAACAGAATGCATAACGTCCGGGCGGATCCACCACTCGTGAGACAGGAAAGACCTGCTGAGTCGATCCGCCAGAGTGTTCTGAACGCCTGGAAGAAAGGACGCTACCAGATCTATCAAGTGAGCTATGCAAAAGTCCCAGAGTTGGATGGTCTCCTGACAAAGGGGGGGGAGGACTGTGTCCCTCCCTGTTTGTTTATGTAGTACATGGCCGTTGTGTTGTCTGTAAACACTGAGACACAACGGCCTCGCAACTGTTGCTGGAACACCTGGCACTCCAGGCGAACTGCTCTCAGTTTTCGGATATTTATGTGTAATGCCAGCTCCTGAGAAGACCAAAGGCCTTGAGTACGAAGGTGACCGAGGTGAGCACCCCAGCCGAAAGATGACGCGTCTGTCGCAGGGTCACTGAGGGTTGGGGCAGATGGAACGGCATCCCTGCACCAGGGAGGGAGTTAGCCACCATTCTAGGGAGCCTAGGGTGCTCAGGGGAATGGTGACTATCGTGTCTATTGGGTCCCTGCCCGGGTGGTATACCGAGTTGAGCCAAACTTGGAGAGGACGGAGGCGGAGCCTGGCGTGTTTGGTTACAAACGTGCAGGCAGCCATGTGACCCAGGAGACCGAGACAAGTGCGAGCTGAGGTCGTCGGGAAATTCTGTAGACCTCGGATGATTGTTGCCATCGCCTGAAACGGCGGCTGTGGTAAGCAGGCTCTGGCTAGACTGGAGTCCAGGATAGCTCCTATGAAGTCTAACCTCTGCATGGGAACCAGAGTGGATTTTTCTAAATTGATCTTCAGGCCTAGACGTGTGAATAGGTCCTTGACGATGCCCACATGCTGAGTGACTTGTGTCTCGGAGGCCCCTCGGATGAGCCAATCGTCCAGATACGGAAAAACGTGTATCCAACATCGGCGGAGGTAGACGGCGACTATGGCCATACACTTTGTAAATACCCTTGGGGCTGCAGAAAGGCCGAACGGCAGGACCGTAAACTGGAAGTGCTGACGGATGGCTACAAAGCAGAGGTATCTCCTGTGCGGAGGAAAGATGGCGATGTGAAAGTACGCATCCTTCATATCGAGGGTGGCATACCAGTCTCCAGGATCCAAGGACGGGATAATGGTCCCCAGGGATACCATGAGGAACTTCAACTTTATCATAAACTGCTTGAGTCCTCACAGGTCTAGGATAGGTCTGAGACCCCTTCAACTTGAGGATCAGGAAATAACGGGAGTAAAACCCTTTGCCCCTTTCGTCCATCCGTACCTCCTCTCTAGCTCCTATGGCGAGGAGCGTCTGCACCTCTTGTAAGAGGAATTGCTCGTGAGAGGGGTCCCTGAAGAGGGACAGGGTTGGAGGGTGGGAAGGCAGGGTTGAAATAAATTGGAGATAGTACCCATCGTCCACCGTGCGTAGGACCCAGCGATCTGAAGTTAACTGGGACCACGCCGGGAGGAAGTAGGAGAGACGGTTGGAGAAGGGAGGAGAGGGATCCTGGCCTGTAACTAGTAGGCCACCCTCGGGCGCACCTTCAAAAGTTTGTCTTTGGTCCCGGTGGTGGTTTCGAGGGACCTTGATTTTGGCCCCTTTGGGGTCCTGACGGTCATCTGCGACCACCTCTGCCGCACCACCTGCCAAAGTCCTGTCTTTGTCTAGGCACAGAGTATGGGCGGTGAGGCTGGGGACAGAAAGGCCTGCGTTGGGTCACCGGCATATGCATGCCGAGAGAGTGCATTATGACCCTGTTGTCCTTCTAGCTTTGCAGCCTGGGGTCAGTCTTTTCCGAGAAGAGGCCTTTACCATCAAATGGTAAGTCCTGGATGGTATACTGCAGCTCCGGTGGGAGGTTTGAAACCTGAAGCCATGAGATGCGCCTCATGGCAACACCCGAGGCCAGAGTCCTGGCTGCTGAGTCTGCTGCATCCAACGAGGCCTGGAAGGAAGTTCTGGCCACCTTTTTCCCTTCCTCCAAGAGGGCAGCAAACTCTTGGCGGACGTCTTGAGGGAGAAGCTCCGTAAACTTACTCACCGCCACCCAGGTGTTATAATTATAGTGGCTAAGCAAGGCTTGTTGATTTGCCACCCGGAGCTGTAGGGCCCCTGCCAAGTACACCTCGCATAGCCTTCTTCGATTTTGGGGCTGGTGCCTGCTGGCCGTGGCATTCCCTCATTAACAGACTGGACGACTAGTTAGCAGGGAGGAGGATGGACATACAAGTACTCGTACCCTTTAGAGGGCACCATATATTTACACTCGACTCCCCTGGCCGCAGGAGGGATAGAGGCTGGGGACTGCCATATAGTATCGGCATTCACCTGGATGGTCCGAATGAATGGTAGGGTCACTCTAGTGGGGGCATCCGCCGATAGAATGTCCACTACCGGGTCCTCCTCCACCTGGAGGTTCATATTGAGTGCTACCCTCCTTAGGAGGTCCTGATGGGCTCTCAGGTCGATTGGAGGAGGGCTCGAGGAGGATGTTCCTGCCACCGCCTCATCTAGAGAAGAGGAAGATGAGATGCCGGCGACGAGCGGGTCCTGTGTGGCCTGTTGCTCTTGGGCAACCTCCTGCTCCAGTGGAACCTGGGAGTCCAGTGGGTGAACTGGGGCTTCGTCCGCGGCAGTCGGAGGGGGATGGCTAACCGTCGCCTCTGGCACTCGGTGCTCTGATGAGACAGAGCGGGACGGAACTACTGGTACGCCTTGGGCCTGGTGGTACGCCCAAGGGGTCCAGAAAGACCACTGATGGGGGCCTTGGTCCTGGGCCTGGGTCTCTTGGAAGACTCTGGTGGGCACATGAGAATCGCGGTCCTGAGCATAAGAGCTGTCTGCGTGGGAGGACACTGATGCATGTCTGCATGGCCATGGAGGTGCTGAAAAGCCCTGGGCAGAGTCTGTCTCTAGCAGACCTTGCGCTATTCGGCACCAGGGACCGGTACCGGGAGGCATACCAGTACCGGGAACGAGATCAGGACCTGCGACCAGAGCAGTGCTGAGAGGTCGACTGAAATCTCGAGGCTCGAAGTCGAGAGCAGCTACGGGAGTCACGGTGCCTGGAGCGGTGCCAGGAGCTGGAACGGTGCCGAGAGTAGCGGGCCGGCGAACAGGATACCGACCGGTGCTCCGAGTGCGACCAGTACTGAGGAGGAGAACGGTACCGGGACTGCAAGTGGCGTCGGGAGCGCTGACGGGACCTGGAACGTCTGCGGGACCATGATCATGGATGGTGCCGCTCTGCTGTGCTGACAGAGGATGGTCTTATCAAGGCTTGCCGATAGACTGTATTACTTGACACTTGTCAAACTGTATTACTTGATTACTTGACAAATGCGGTGCCGGGGGTTAAGGCAGCGTCGCCTCTGTCATGGCAATCAGATTCCTCACCGTTGAGAATGTCTCCGGCGTGGATGGAATAGTAAGCTCAACCACGGCTCGTGCCGGGGAGCTGACAGGCACCGGACTCAACAGCCCTCATGGGACTGGAATCGACGGTGCCAATGTCGTCGGTGCTGTGGCAGGTGTCGGTGCCGGGCGATACGACTTTGACGAGTTCTCTGGCTGCGGTGCAGTGGCACAGAAGCAGCAGGAGTCTTAGGCTCTCTCGACCTCAGGGAGAGGGAGTGGTGTCGAGTCGACTTCAGTGCCAGCGACGGCCGGTGCCAAAAGGCCTTGGCAGTACCGGCGCGGTCCAGTGCCGAGGAAGTGCTTCTGCCCGCCGATTGACCAGCGCTCGGTGCCGAAGGCGGAGGGGTAAGAGCCACCTCCATGAGGAGCTGCTTTAGCTGAAAGCCCCGCTCCTTTTTTGTTCTCTGCTTAAAAGCCTTGCAAATGCGACACTTATCTGTCAAGTGAGATTCCCCGAGGCACTTAAGGCAGGAATCGTGTGGATCTCCTGTCGGCATCAGCTTACGACAGGCCGAGCACGGTTTGAAACCCGGTGAACCGGCCATGGGCTCCGGCACTGGGTGCGGGGAAGGAGCTAATCCCCGAACACCTCTTAACTATACACTAACTATGAACAACAAAAATTAACTATAATTATATACACAACAAAATAACTAGAGAACTATAAGTAGCTAGGGAGGTGGAGGTCAGTAAAACCGCACTCCACTGTTCCAACGACCGACACGGGCGGTAAGAAGGAACTGAGGGGCAGTTGAGTCAGCAGGAACAACCGACACGGCAGGTAAAAAGGAACTGAGGAGCTCCGGTGTCATGGCGGCACCACTCCAGGGGGCGCCCAGCCAATCCACCGAGTATTGCTAGGGTAAAAATCTTCCGACGAACATGCACACGGTGCACACACACCTAACTAGAATGGATATGAGCAAGCACTCGAAGAACAACAAAAATTCCTGCTGTAAGCTGGGGTCTCATTTGGAAATGCCAGAAGAGAAGACCTGGTTGAATTCGCTGATCACAGGATGACTATGAGCCACCAATGTCATGTGGCTATGAAAAAGACAACTGCGATCTTAGAGTGTCTCAGGTGAGATATTTCCAGTAGAGAATGGCGAAATATTAATGCCATTGTACAAGACACCAGTAGAACCTCATCTGGTTACCCATGTTCAGGAAAGATGAATTCAAATTGGAACAGGTGCAGAGAAGACCTACAAGGATGGATCAGGGGAATGGAGAACCTATGTTGTGAGATGAGACTAAGAGAGTTTGTTTTATTTAGCCTAGCAAAAAAAAGATTAAAAAGGAATACAACTGCTCTCTATAAATAAATCAGGGAGTTAATGCCAGAAAGGGAGATGGAGTATTTCAGGTAAAGGGTAATGTCAGTGCAAGAACAAAGGGGTATAAACTGGCCATGAACAGATTTAGGTTGAAAATTAGAAGAAAGTTCCAAACCATCAGAGGAGTGAGGTTCTGGAAGAGCCTCCCAACAGGACTAGTGTGGGCCAACAACCTAAATAGTTTTAAGATGGAGCTTGAAAAGTTCAATGGGGTTATATGATGTAGTTGCCTATGATAGCTGGTAACTGGACTCTATAACCCAGGTGGTCTTTTCCAGTCCAACGTTTCTATTCTGAATATGTCTTAACATAGCCTTAATTGAAACTGGGGACAAACAGTTTGAAACAGCAGCTCTGAAAACTTCCTATCTCCCTGAGGGGAGGGGGTTAACTAATGGCCACTAGTTAGCATCAATATTAACTATTTTATGGCTGCACATTTTAGCAAGAACAACCCAGCTATGTACTCATTGTATTCACTGTAGTTGAACATAATAAGATTTGATTAACTTGAAATTAGAAAAAACAGAAGCTTTCCAAATTTTTAACTTCATCTCATTCCTCCCATTTGTAACCTAATGCACCAAGTGAGCCATCAAAGAATGAATGAAGGGCCACACACAGGCACTGAGGGAAGAAGCAGACACTGAGGGAATGGGAAGAAAGATGGCCAAATCTCATTTTTGCAAGCTGTAATTCTGCATCTTTTTTAGAAGCTGCTCACAAGTCAACAGCAATCATCTCAGGAATTCTGACTGAGCTGATTGTAAAAATACAGGCCTGGATGCTGCACCAGCTGTTGGTTTTTACAGCCTGAACTAGCAGCTCTGATACAGTTCAACCTGCCACCACTGAAGGCTACTGCTCTTAGGTTCTTCCTGCAGTGTTTCAAGCTCTCCACTCCTGTGCTGAACGAACAAGAAATCACCTTGCCAGGTTAACACAGCTGCAGGAAATACCAGAAAAGAACCCCAGCCAGAGTCGGCAGCACCTCCAGCTTGCACCGATCTGCTTAAAGTGCTGCACTGTTAACCAAAGCAAGTGAGCTATTTGTCTGTGTGTGTGTTGGGGTGAAAATGGACTAAAGCATGTCTCCCACACTGCAGTTCCCTGCAAGTTCAGCTACATTCTCCAACCTTCCTTTTGTTGCTGGGATGGGCTCATGGCTCAGGAGTGGACAGCAGTACCCCAGCAAGCACGGGAGACATCTGGAGAGAGTATACCCAAAGGATGACCTCAGAGGATAGAGCAGTGGTTCTCAAACTTCATTGCACTGTGACCTCCTTCTGACAACAAAAATTACTACACGACGCCATAGAGGGCTTCAGCCTTGGGCAGCTGAACCCGAAGTCCAAGCCCCACTGCCCAGAACAGAAGCCACTGGGCTTTGGCTTCAGCCCTGCACAGTGGGCCTTGGGTTTCAGCAAGTCTAGCACTGGCCCTGGTGACCCCATTAAAAGGGGGTTATGATGCACTTTGGATAGAGGGTGACAGAGGAGGAGGAGGAGGATGGGGGGAAATTGTCTTTCCCAGCTAGGGGGAAGAGGAAGAAAACTTTCTTAGCCTGTGCACATAATTTAATGTTAAATTTTTAACCTAAAAATGTGCACAGTGGGGAAGCAGGAAGGAAAAAGGATACTTCCGGTTAGAGCTGTTTAAAAAGACAGAGCAAACTCCCCCCCTCCCGCCCCAAAACGTCATGATTCACACTCATCTTGTGATTTTTTTTTAATTTTTTTATTTTTTTTTGGCAAAGTCTTGCGATTTCTTATTTTCAAGGGTTGGCGATACTAGGGGGACGACCAAGTAGTAACAGCAGCTACCACCCCAATGAAGGAGAGAGAATTAGTTTCACAATATCCCCCTTCACTTCAAGAAAGCTTCCTTCCTGGCAGCTAGTGCTCCCTGCACCTGCAAGGTATGAGAGGCACTGCTAACACTTCTAGGATGAAGAGATGTTTGTAGACAGGAGGATGGATCATTTGTAGATAAACCCTCTACTGTAATGTGAACTTGGTTTAGAGCTGAAATGTTGGTTGGTAAAAATCCCAGTTCTCACAGTACCCAGAAGAGGTGAGAAAGCCACATTCTTCTGGTACTTCCTCATGTTTCCCTTCTGACAAACATTTTAAGTGAATGAAGTAAACTTACCAGCCTTAAAGCTGAGTTCATCATGCTCTTGGCCCTCATAGTCATACAGTGCTCGTACTCTCACCTCCATGGCAGGGGAGGCATCTTCATCAAATGGGTTTGTATCTCCATTTGCATCAGTGGAAGAAAACGGATTGCTAGACTCTTCATCAGACCATTCTGTAGGGTAGCTTTGGTTTTTCTCAGAGCTGCTAACGCTAAAAGCAATTTAAAATTGTAGTTTATTTTAAAACATTAACTGAGATTACATTCACCAACACCATAATACTAGTCTTATCTAGTTAAGTATAAACTTAATGGTTTATACATCAGAGCTAATTTTTCAAAATTTTATATTTCTAGGGTAGTGTTTCTTAACATGTTTAAGTTGGTGACACTTTAAATAAAGTCAATTTTTTTTTGCAACCCCTTATATTTACTATAAAAGAGTAAAAAGTGGTAAGTCTATATTATTTGTTTGTTGAGAGAGACAAAGAACACTAGACTTTGAAAGATGAGGGTGTGCAGAGGTAGTAGAGAGACAAGATTTTCTTTGCTTCAGATTTAAAATTTTCAGTGCCTCTCAAGCACCTAATTGCTTTTTGTGACCTCCCACAGGTCACAATGCACCAGTTGAGAAACACTGTTCTAGAACAATACTTTTAGAGCCAGTAGTTTTTTATAGTTAAAGAAAAGGCAACTGTTAAGTGTGCACATGACATGCACATAATATGACACACCAGGACTGGTACAATGAAACAGGTAATTGAGACAGTATTAAGTGGAGAGAAAGTCTTAAAAGTGGACTTGTCCAGTGAGTGTACACACAGCAGAAAAGCTCCAGCAGTAGTTTCACAGCAGATTGTCAGAGTTCACATATTTTAAGACAGTTAAATGAGAACAAAAGCAACTAGTAAGTTGTGTTACCAACTGCCAATAACCTCAGTATAGTTTCAAACCAGAGAAGATTAAGGCAACATACACAATCTCTGTTAGAAAAAGAAAAGTTAGGTTTACAATGTTGCTTATATGACTTCTCCTAAGAACTGCCATGCATTCTACAATATGGTGCCTTTGTAGAAACCCAAAATTGGAAACCTTGGATAGAGAAAGAGCAAGTGTGAAAACAATTTAAAAAATGTTCTTTCACCAACTTTTTGATTTTATTGTCCTCCTTTTCACTGACAGTACTCCCCGTATCATCTTCATCTTCAAAGGGATTGTAACTTGATTGTAATGACTGCACTGTATTACTCGGGACACTAAGATGGCTATTTGGGAGAGAAAAAGCATTAAGGTGACCCTATCAGCTCATGAATTTATATGTATATTTAATTAGTGTCACACTAAAAAATGAGCTACCTAGCAGTTACCCTGTTCCAGTCAAGCACATTGCTTGGGTCCCTTAGAACAGTACAAGGGGCCTCAAAAAGCACTACACATAAATATTATACCCTTAAGTATAATACTTTTTTCCCTCTAAGCTGTGAAGAATTTGCAAAGGACTTAAGTCTCCAGATTTATCAAAAAGCTCAGTAGATCTCTCAGCGTAATTTGACTATTATAGTAATAAGCTGTCAAAGCAGACAATATATCTATTTAATATAGTCATTTGGAACGGACAGAACACATTTTTTTACTTAAATTCACAAAAAGCCACCTAAGAGAAAGTTCAGCTTCAGTTGAAGTTTGGTTTCTTCCAATTCCAGGCTGAAGGACAGATAAAACTATGCTGATCACCACAAAAATAAGATAAAACCAAAGTATTCAATGAGCTTGCAGGCACACAACCCTTTCAAAAAGCTGAAATTTAAGGACTTTTCTGTTTGTTCCCTATCCACAGAAATTGTTCCCTATCCCTATCCACAGAATTGCAAACCACCAAGTCCTGTTCTGAGACAAGAGAACCATAGTTCCTTTACCTAGGTGAGTAGTGAAATTTCTGACCTGTATCCACCTAATGTACTTCAAGATACCATTCTTTCATATTATTATTTCAGCCTTTGTCTCTCACGGACATAAAAAAAGTTCTACCTGCTATGCTTGGTATGCTGCAAAGCCTGATCTCCTGTCTGGTTGACACCAGTTAGAGTCACTCCATCTGAAGCCTTCTTCTTCTCTCTTCTACTGAGAGTACGATTGAAATCTGCAGACCACTCCTGCAAAATGAATGCAAAAGAAGCTAGTGAGAGTTTAACCTAATCAGCAGCATAATATCTAATGTTGAAATTAAGTTATACTAAGGCAGTTCATCAGTTGTGTATGCAATGAGAATAAAAAAGACTTTAAAATATTTCAACTTTATTTTTAGATTTGTTCTCTTCTTTCTCTTACCATCCACTCAGAGGGATCTGTGCATCCCTGCTGGAGTCCTGAGGACATCCATACTTCTCACAGCCTCTTAAACCAGGCCCAACACCATGAAAGCCACTCAGTATTTAACAGCTTTAACCTGAGGTGGTCACTTGAACTAAGACCAGGCGAGAGGCAGTTGGTGCAACTGATAATCATAGGTATATATAGATAAGTTATAGTTTCTGTTCACTTAGTTGTTTATTGTATATTTTGTTCAGCATACAAATATTAATTCTATATAAAACTTAGTATTGGGGGCTCTCTAACCACTTAGCAGAAATCTCAGATTGTGAATAGGAAGTCACTGGAAAAAAAAGATTTAAAATATTTTTAGCTGTCTTAATATGATGTGATATTACAGCTGGAAACAAGGTGGAGCCAGCAAACTTTTTTCAAAGCACTAGTGGTTCACAGTAGAAAACTGCTAACATAAGAATACCCATACTGGGTCAGACCAAAAGGTCCATCTAGCCCAGTATCCTGTCTTCTGACAGTGGCCAATACCAGGTACCCCAGAGGGAATGAACTGAGCAAGTAAGCATTAAGTGATCTGTCCTGTCTCTCATTCCCAGCTTCTAGCGAACAGAGGCTAGGGACACCATCCTTGCCCATCCTGGCTAATAGCCACTGATGGACCTATCCTCCACAAACTTATCTAGTTCATTTTTTAACCTTGTTATATACTCCTGAGGGCATTGTGAGCCAAAAAAATTAAATATTCTGCAACAAAGAAATAAAATATTCTGCCTACAATATTTTAAAATTCTGCATATTTTATTTGTCAAAACAACACAATATAATCACACCATTTTCAATTATTTGCTGACAGGTATTTTGAAATAAATTACCAAAATAATTGAAAATGGTGTGATTATATTGTGTTATTTTAACAATTAAAATATGCAGAACTTTACATTTTTTGGTGCAGAATTCCCTCAAGAGTACCAGGTGCAATCTGGGTGCAGGCAGCTCGATGGGGATATGGATGCAGGGGGGAACCTGGATGCACAGGGGCTTGGTGCAGGCGGAATGGGACTCTGCAGGGAAGTCCACATGAAGGTGGTTAGGATTCAGGGGGAGTGGTGCAGCTGGTTGGGGCGGGCTCCTGACACAGGGAGTGAAGCTTAGCACGGTGAGGTTTGGGGGGCTCATGATACGGAGGGAGGCGTGTGCAGGTGCATGGGTGGGGGGAGGGGTCACTGTACAAGGAGCTGCTTTCCTGTCCGCCCAACCGCTGTGCATCCGGACCATCCCGCACACAACCCCCCAGCTGAGCCTCCCCTCCACCAAGCCCCGTGGTGCAGAGCTTCCTGCAGCCAGAGGAAGTTTCTGGGGCTTGATCTGACCCAGCCCCGGCTGCTCGGTGCAAGGAAGAGGGAATGGGACTCATCTCCGTCCTCCCCCTACCCCACCCCACAGCTGGGACTAATGTCCCTGGGTGGCCAGGGCATCCCCAGACCCCCTCCTCTCAGTGATTTACCTCTCCCCACAGCTACCTGAACAGACGGGTCTGCACTGTGGCAGGTACTCTTTGCTTCCCCACAGAAACCATTTTCTGCAAGGAAGCATGTGGAATCTGCCGGGGGCGGGGGGAGGAGAGGGGCATTTTTCTGCTGCGCCACAGTTGTGCAGAATTTCCCTGGAGTATGTTATAGTCTGGTACATACATTTTTCTTTTCCAATACCCTATATTTGACATATGTTTAACCTACAGTTTTACAGTAGACCTAATTCTTGTTTACTTTTTTCCCCTCACCTTGTCTGTTTCTAGTTCTAAAAAACAGTTATAGAGCCCAGGGGTGCCAGGAGGGAAGGGAGTAGTCCCCCACAGGGGAAATATTGTGGAGATTTCTGCCTCTGCATAAACTCACCTGGAGGGGTTGATGCGAGAAGGACACAAGCGGTGGAGCAACAGCTAAGGGGCCCAAGATCAGGACCTAGAGAGGCCCAAACAGCTGTGGTGGGGATTTGGATCAGGCCAGGAAGCACGAAGCAGGATCCAGAAGGTTGAACAGCAGCCATAAGGCCGAGAATTGGGCTGGGGAGCAGAGAATGAAACCCAGAGAGGCTGGAATGGGCCAGGAAGCAGGTAAGAACCCACCCAGGATCCTCCTTCCCTGCATGGAGCCGCCTCCACAATCTTCAGTACCTCCCCTTCCTCTCTCCTCATTCACAGGGGGCGTCTACTCCCAACCCCCACAACAGAGAAGGGACGGAAATTCACTGTGCCTTATCAAAACATGGTAGTGCATCAACTGAGATGCATAAAGAAAAACCTTTAACTTTGATACATAAACAAAATAAGGCTTAGGAAGGTGGCAGCAGAATACCTTTTTTAATTCTCTCTAAAAAGTGAGAGCACCAAAATTCTCTTATGACCAAGCTTATGGGTCTGCAAGGAAACAGCCATTGAAGGACCTATTGCTTATGTGAATAAATACAGCTGTTCTGCACAAAGAGCATAAACATTAAAGCTTTGCACCCTGGATATCAGCAAGGAAATTAAGAGTAAAGTGAACCACTGGCAATATCAGAAGCAATATGCTGATTTAATTTTTGTGCCAATTGAAGGCTTACATTCTATCTCTCTGCCTCTAAAAATGCCAAACTCTCCCATGATGACTCTATCCATTTGCCACTAAGTCTAAAATTAAGGGAGAAACCACAGAAACAGACTCTACAGGTAGTACACAGAGTGCTCTTCCACTGCTACAGAACAGCCAGGCACTAGTAGTATACATAGCTTTCAAGGTTTCAGTTTAAAAGATAAGCAGCATGTCAAGAACGATCTGTGGAAAAGTCAACTTGTTAAACAAATAAACTATTTTAGAAGTGACCTATTGCATGAAATGTGATGATTTTGCATTTCAGTGTAAGTCCTTGAGGTACAACTCCCTAATACAATACATTTGAGCTACTACTGCTAAAATCCATTATTTTATATCTAGAAAAAAATCAATAAGACTAAAGTTTGATCATGGAACTCCATGATTTTTGTGTGTTTAAGTATTTATGTCTCAATATTTTGGAGCATTTAAAGGCATATAAGTAGGTAGTCAGGTATGAGTGAAGAGCTGAACACAACAGACAGCTGCAAAGTCAATCCTGAATTGCATGTTAATTCAAAGCAGGAACTGAGTGACAACACTGCAGTAATACAAAGGACAAAATGGACAGACTAGGGAAAACCTTGAATTCGCAAAGCATTCTATGGTTTCTTCTACATCCACCACACCTTTGGGTAAAATAAAATGGTTACCCACCTTTTTGTAACTGTTCTTCAAGATACGCTGCTCATGTCCATTCCATTGTAGGTGTGTGCACACCCATGGGCTCGGTCAGAGATTTTTGCCTTAGCAGTATCCGTAGGGCTGGCTGTGCCACCCTCTGGAGGGCTGCGCTATATCAGGCACCGCTGGCCCTATGCTCTCTCAGTTCCTTCTTGCCGACAACTCCAGCAGAGGGGCAGGAGGACGGGTAATGGAATGGACATGAGCAACACATCTCGAAGAACAACAGTTACAAAAAGGTGAGTAGCCATTGTTTCTTCTTCGAGTGCTTGCTCATGTCCATTCCACTGTAGGTGACTCACAAGCAGAATCCTCTGAGGTGGGCTTGGAGTTCACAGTCTTGCAAATTGGAGCACTGCTCTGCCAAAGCCATCATCATCTTGAGCTTGCTGGATCAGCGCATAATTCGATGAGAACAGGTGGGTGGATGACCAGGTTGCAGCCTGACAAATTTCTTGGATCGGCATCTGAGCGAGGAAGGCCGCCGATGATGCCTGCACCCCAGTTGAGTGAGCCGTCACAATAGCCAGCGGGGGCACCTTTTCCAGCTCATAACAGTAGCGGATGCAGGCTGTGATCCAAGACGAGACTATCTGGACAGACACTGGGCGACACTTCATCCTGTCTGCAACAGAAACAAAAACAACTGTGTTGCCCTATGGAACAGCTTGGTTCTATCTATGTACAAGTAAAGCACCCATCTGACGTCCAGGGTATGGAGCCTGCGTTCCTCATCCATCGCATGAGGCTTTGGACAAAGGACTGGTAAGTATAGGTTTTGACCAGTATGAAACTGGAAGACGACCTTGGGCAGAAAGGCTGGGGTGCGGATGCAACTGGACCATGTCCTTACAGAAGACCATATAAGGCGGCTCTGATGTGAGCACCCTGATCTCGGACACCCTATAGGTCGAAGTTATAGCAACCAAGATGACAACCTTCCAGGAGAGAAGCAGGAAGCCAAAGGTTCAAAGAGAGGGGCCCATGAGCCTTGACAGCACGAGATTCAGGTCCCAAGGGGGAACCGGATCCAGGCGCTCCAAAATTTTCAGGGACCGTGCCGTTATGAGATGGGCGAAGACTGACCTGCCTTGAAATGGAGGGTGGAACACCAAAATGGCCGCCAGGTGTACCCTGACCAAAGATAGTGACAGGCCCTGGATCTTAAGATACAGCACATAGTCCAGGATCTCCTGCAGCAGGGCCTCTTCAGCATCAGAGGCCCAACACGTGAACCTCTTCCACTTCGCCATGTAGGTAGCCATGGTGGAGGGTTTCCTGCTGCCCAGCAGGCCCTGTTGGACACCAGTGGAGCACTCTTGTTCGTCCATACTTAGCCACGCAGTAGCCAATCTGTCAAGTGCAGTGTTGCCAGGTTCGGATGCAGCAGGTTGTCGTGGTTCTGGAACAGCAGATCTGGCTGAAGAGGCAGCTGCAGCTGGGTGGCTGTCAAAAGACTCAGCAGCATGCCAAACCAATGTTGACAAGGCCACACCTGGGCTATGAGGGTAACAGTTGCTTTGTCTTGCTTCACCTTTAGCCGGGCTTAAAACCTGGAGACCGGGGCATGCCCTGCCTGGGGCAAAGTCCTTGTCGTCTCATGCTCCGGGACACTATCTAACTAAATCCTTAACATCTATTTAACTAACAAATGATTGAACTATTTACAGCTATCTACACAAGGCTGAGATATGAGGAAAAAAACTCTGACAGCTTGCGAAGCAAGGAACAGAGGCGCTCCAACTGACCACCATGAGCAGTAAGAAGGAATTGAGAGGGCACAGGGCGGGAGCAGCCTGATATACCACAGCATGAGTGCAATACTCCAGAAGGCACCACAGCTGGGCCCACGAACACCTAAGATGGAATCAACATGAGCAAGAATTCAAAGAAGCAGCTAGAGTTGGGTTTGTTGTACAAAAAGGAAAAGAACTCAGATAGGCATTCAAATGAAGTGAAGTTTTAAAATGAATCTGAAAGCTCTACATGCTGGTATTACCACTGGATTACACCAAGGGTAGTCAATAGGTGGACCCGAGGACAAATCCAGACCACTCAGATGCTTTTCAATGGAGGCTGCAGCTGAGCCGGGGCTGGAGTATGGTTGCCAGGTGTCCAGTTTTCGACCAAAAAGTCTGGTCAAAAAGGGGACCTGTCCATGTCTGGTCAGTACTCCTGACTGGACACAAACTCTGGTTACTGGAGTAATAGCAATCAGCCTCCCCACCAAGAGGCCAGGAAGAGCAGCAGCTGCTGCTTGGAGGAGCTGGTCAGCTGCTGATGAGATAACTGGCTCCTGCACCTGGAGGAGACCTCCAGTCTCCAGTGGACTGAGGTAGATTAGGTGCCAGCACCACTACCACCCATGGGGATTTTGTCCACCACCTCCTTCCACTACCCCTCTCAGTCTGTGCCCAGATTGCCCCCCACCCAGACCCCTTGCTCCAGGAACCAGCCCCCCACCCTGATTGCCCCCAGCCCCTCGTTCCGGGGACCGACCCTACCCCACCCTGCCTCCAGCCCCTCACTCCAGGGACCAATACCCCCACCCCTCCCCGATCACACCCAGCTCCTCATTCTGGGGACTGACTCCCTCCCTCCCATGCCTCCTGCTCCCAAGTGATCTCCAGAGTCTTTCACCCTCGTGTCCTCCCCACCCACCGTCCTTCAAGGCCAGTCCCCAGAGCCCTCTCCAGCCCCTCTCCATCCTCAACTGGCCTCTTTCCTTCCCAGTCTGCCTCCAGTCACCCACTTCTGCCACATCCGAGCCTCCCACCATCTCTTTAGGGCTGGTATCTGGAGTCTCCTTGGTCCCTCCCACTACCCAGTGCCTCCTTCCTGCCCCTCTGCTATCCCAGCCCACAAAGGGGCATTGCATCACTAGCTGGATCATAGTCCAATAGCTTCATCTCCTGGCTCTGAGCTTAAAAGTACTCCCACACACTCACACTCTGCTTTGTTGCCTAGATCCTAGTCCATACCCAGTCCTCTTCCCCCCTTCCCCCATCTCTGCTACTTGGCTTAATTGGGGGCACAGAGGAATGTTGGGGATGGGGGAAGAACAGCAACACCAGGCGGTGCAGGCCAACCCCGTGTGTCCCATTTTCAGTTTAGAGAAATTTGGTCTTGGGGGGGAGGGGGGAGCCAACGAGTGATTGGGGAGTGGGGGGGGCAATTGGCAGAGGTGTGGGGAGGAGAGCTGGCTGGGGGTCTTAACCTTGACCAAGAAATTTGAACCTTGACAAAATATAAATTGATTACCCCTGGCTTACATAATTAGTAAGTTCTATCAGTCTTAACAAGCAGACATCAGTTTGTTTTCAATAGGAGGACAAGTTCTTTGAACAACTTTGTATAGATATAAATTAGAAGTTTTAAGTACCGTAACTTAACTAGGACCATTGCTTTAAATCATATTTACTGTGTAAGACATTTCAAAATATGACCATAATTTTTTTTACTTACTTCATCCTTGTTGCATGTAAAGAAAGAAGTATATTATTCTATTAGAAAAATAATAGTTTACGTTATATTTGTATCTGCATCTTATATATCAAAAGCCCTGGCACAGCCCATGCATTCACACCAAGAAACCCAACAGCATAATATTTTTATCTTAAATTTGATCTTTCCCACTCTCTCTCCATTAGTATCCTGATATCAGCATTTCATCCATGTGGTGATGGTGGTGGTGGGGAAACAACACCAAAAGATATTTAAAAAAAAAAAAAGAGAACACATCACAACACATTAATACTGCTAAAATGCATTTTCCCAGGCAGTGATCTCAAGCCTGGTGTCTCCAATGTTCCCTTACTGAGGAAAGTGACATTTTAATGCCATCAACTTGGTGCCCCCAAATTAGCTGAAACTTTTAAAAAGCTCCTTTGCATTAAGTATACTTTTAGCACCAATTTTAGAGGGCGGGGGGAGGGGACAGAATATGTTAACAGCCACTACAAAACAAGTTTATATGGCCAACATCCAGTCCAGATTCCTGCCCTGTGTTACTTGAACTAGTTTCCAGTATATAAAACAGATAATTAGGAAGATGGAGTAAATTACATAGAATGTCTTCAGGATGCTATTAATGGCATCTAGTAGCAATTACAATTTATAGTGAAACTTACTACTGCTTTCTGAGAAGGTGTTGGAGACAAATTAAGTAAAAATAAATCTTGACCTTTACATGGGTTTTTAAACACTAAAGTAAGTACAAGTCTTCAACAGGATGGATTTAGAAGTGGGCTAGTTACTAATAACTTATTGTTTTCTTACAGCAAAGCCTTTGCCTTCTCTACTTCATTTAGCTGCTTGTTGATATTAACGGGATCTGAGTTATAGTCCAAGCCATAGCACAGAGTATGCAGGATGTTTTTATCTGGAAGTGAGAGACAGTTCTGCCAGCTAAAGCATGGTTCACAGCATAAACTCACCCACAAAAGTGACATAAAAAGCTCTGATAGTTAGTCAGTCACATAAGTGTGAGATTCAGTGACCAAAAACTATTAAAAAAATTAAGACAAAAATAGGGAGGCAAGGAATATTCAGCTTTTTAAAAACTAGACAAAAATACTGTTCCATTAAGGAAAAGAAGGAAAAAGCCAAATATATAAAAAAACAGGTTTTTAAAGGGGTAAATTCTTACCTCAAATTGAGGCCAATTCATTGACATCCCTGGACCATGATTAGCTCTAAACCACCGCAGATCTTCAATAGCATCTGCTGTTTTGATATTCTGCTCCAATTCACGATAGATATTTTTGTAACTAAAAGACAAATTTGTTTTCTCATTTAATATATATATACTTACTATGGTAAACCCACTAATCAGAATAGAAAAATGTATATTTTTACCATGATTTACATGAGCCAACACACCATATTGCACATTCTGTGGTGTAGGACAAACATCTGTATGAAATTCTTGTGCAAAACTTAGCAATAATGGCAAAATAAAAAGAAAAGCTATATAGCCCAGCTATTGAGTTTTTGATAAATAAAACAAACACAACCTTTAGAGTTAAGTCATTTTATGCACCACCCTCTGTGTTACCATTAATCAGTGCTAGCAAACTGTAAGTGATAAATGTTTTAACAGTTTTTGTATGAACTCATTTATATTTGTCTAAAAATCCACTTATGCAAATTTTCAGCAAGCCTGCATAGACTGGACTGGAGACGGTTTTTATTATAGTTTTAGTGCAGAACTAATGAATTCTAATGTAAATTATATTCATAAACATATTTACTAGGAAAAGCTAAACTAGAAAACCTGAAATGCCAGAAATCTTAAAGTATAGTCAATAGGAGTATAAATTTTTAATACAAAGAATTAACCCAATAATTGGCCATTATGTTTCCTTACACCAGGAGTCGGCAACCTTTCAGAAGCGGTGTGCCGAGTCTTCATTTATTCACTCTAATTTAAGGTTTTGCGTGCTAGTAATACATTTTAATGTTTTTAGAGAGTCTCTTTCTATAAGTCTATAATATATAATTAAACTATTGTTGTATATAAAGTAAATAAGGTTTTTTAAATGTTTAAGAAGCTTCATCTAAAATTAAATTAAAATGCAGAGCTCCTCGGACCGGTGGCCAGGACCCGGGTAGTGTGAGTGCCACTGAAAATCAGCTCACATGCCGCCTTCGGCACACGTGCCATAGGTTGCCTACTCCTGCCTTACACTATATATTTTCTGGCAATTTTGTCAGCAATTACATAGTAATCTGCACAAGATAAAAAGTATAAAAATAGCCTTCAGATTAAAGATATGGACAAGTTCCCAAGTGATAGTGGACTCTCTTTAAAACAGTTACCTCACATTTTAATCCATTTCAAATGGAAAATTGTTTCAATATCTCTAGTACTACTTCAGTCTTGTTCTTTTGACAGTTAGTGTCAGACATGTTTATGCAGTCATATCTGTGTAGTCTGAGATTAATGAATTCTAGTTTAGCCTGTCAAGAACTAAGTGTTATTTCAAGCCACTAAAAGCATATTTACAGTATATATTCGTTCATAGGCCGAATTTTTTTTTTAGTAAAAATGGGAAGCATCAGAGAAGGGGGTCAGGTTATGAACAGGTATAGAGAGGGAGAGGTGAGACAGCTTCTCCCCCCCCCCCCCAACAGAGGGGGCAAGGAGAGGCAGCACAGCCTGCAGAGCCAGAAGGGAAGAGGCAGGGCCAGAGTCTCCCCACTTCTGGCCACGCTGCTCTCCCCCGAGCCTCTGAAGTGGCTGCAGCTCCAGGGCTGGCAGGCTGTGGCCATGCCGTCCGCCCCGCCTGCCAGAGCAGGCTGTGGCCGTGCTGCCCATCCCGCCTGCCAGAGCAGCTCCGGCCAGGCCAGACACATCTTCACCTGGCCCACCCCAGCTAAGGTGGGAAGGGATATGAAGGGGAGAGTGTGAGGGTCCCGGGCTAGGGGTGGAGTCATGTGGGTGGTCACAGGGGTTACTCCCATGACTCCCAACTTCTGCCCCTAAAAAAAATTTCCCCACCAGTTGCTGTCCCGGCCCATCAGGGTAAGCCGCTGGCAGGTTGGGAGACTTTGTTTACTTAGGTTTACCTCCATGCCTGCGGATGCTTGAGGTAAACAAACTGTCTCAGCCTGCCAGCGGCTTATCCTGATGGCCTCGGATCCAAAGTTTGTCAGCTCCTGAATTATAGGGTCGGCTTATGAACGGGTCATAAAAAATTTCCATTTTTACTTATCCATTTTAGGGGAGTCAGCTTATAAACAAACCGGCTTATGATCAAGTATATATGGTAACTTTCTATTCTGCCATTTTTATATTCTAGACTATAATCTAAATTCTAAATTAAATTCTGAAGAGGATTTCTTTCTAATAATTGGCAAGTGTTCACTTCTGAAAACCTTAATTAAGAGTGGAACAAAAAAATCTCAGTCACTAAATTTTAAAGAAGTCTACAGGATTAGCATCTTCTTCCCAACATCTGATCCTGATCAAAACTAATTAAATAATGGAAATGGCTTAACACTGAATTATTAGAATCTTAAGATTTAATGCCATATAAAAGAGACATACTTTAGAAAGAATCTATTGTAAACTCTAGTTTACTAGATGCACAATATTTAATGGCCACATTAAAGCAATTTTAGCAAGAAATGTTTTCAGTCTTAAATTTACCTCACATCATTAGATAAGTCAAGGTGTTTTTGAACTTCCAGTAACACTTCTCGGAAGAAACGCAGACGTTTTTCCTCAAACTGCTGACACTGTTCAAATACCTGCTCCATATTTTCCATATACTGAGGTGTAACATGATCCAGGTCTTTCAGTGATTTTTCATACTTTTCTTTTGTCTGAAAAAGATGCAGTGCAAGTTGTTCTTGCTGTTACTAATGGCCTATTACATGAGGGTCACAGAATGGTGAACTGGTCAATACTGTAACAGACAATATTGAGACTATAATAGGAACATCTGCTTTATTTATCTTAGTAAAGTTAATTTGTTCTAGGTTATATGTTATGCAACAGCTCAGTCTGCCATAAGAGGGGGCTATTTTCATTTGCAAGGTAATGAAATCTTGTAAAAAAGTGTTGAAAGCAATCGAGCTAATGAGAATATAAATCACCCAGGCTATCTAGAGTCCATTTTCTTTAAGCATTCTAAGTGCATATGTAGGAGTTCCAGCATCCAGAGACATTTGTAAAGCTGTCACATTCAGCTGACTTGGAGATGAGATCAGAAAAGCCAAGAAAGAGCAGTTACCTTACAGTAACTATGATACAAAATATGCTGTCCATGTGGATTCCACTTCTGCTACACACATGCCCCATGCACACAAAATCAGATTATTTTGGCTAGCAGCATCTGTTGGGGCTGTGGCTGTACTCTGGATGCTTTTGCACACCACCACCCAAGGGCAAAGGGCAGGCCCAACCATCTCTCAATTCGTTCACTAATTCAGAATCCAGATGGTATAGGACTCCATAGCAGGAACGGAAGGTGAGTCATGGAATCCATGCAAGGATTGTTCTAATTTAGCTATATCATCATATGATTTAATACAGATACCCATTTAGACAATCTTTGGGTGGATGTTTCCTGACCTTTAACCCTATCTACAAATGGTATAAAACAGCCCGGGGAAGCTCCTGAAGGGTCTTGTTCTGTCCAGGTAATATAAAAAAGCCCATGCCACATCAAGGTCATGCAGCTCAGCTTTCCCTTAGTTTGTGGGGCTTGGGGAAGAAAACTGGCAGAATCTGTTGATTTAAGTAAATATAAAGAAAATTCTGGTTAAAAATCCTTAGTTTGAGGTCTAAATTACTTTGTTTTTATGAAACATCATGTGAGGTCGATCAGCCATGTGGAATTTCTCCTATCCTCCAAGCTAATGTTACAGCAACTAAAAAGACACTCTTTATGAATAGATGGTATAAAAAGCAGGTTGCTAGGGCTCGAAGAAGGTCCCATTAAACCACCTAATACCATGCTGAGATCCCAGGAAGGAGGGGATTCCTCAACTGGGAAATACATGAATGAGGCTCTTGAGAAATTAACTATATGGTAAGAAAATAGCATGCAACCCCTGAAACAGGAAGTGATGTGCTGCTATTGCTATCAAATGTACCCTTATAGACCCAGTGGATAGTCCTGAATGGTTTACGGATAGAAGATAGTCCTGAATAGAGTCCTGAATAGCTTAGAGCTTCCAAAGGAGATTTTTCCATTAGCTTAATCTAGTAGAGTGGTTTTTGCTATGCACTAAGGTGTTCTGGATTTCAGCTGAACAACTTCTTTTAATGGTAGTTAATAGTCAGCACCTACATTATCAGAGGTAAAGATACTTGGTCTGGGTTACACTTGACCTTTGTTTTGAGAGATCGTGTCAGGCAGAACAGGTACTGTGATCAGGAACTGTGATAACAAGTCCATTAGGTCTAAAGAACATAACTGTTTGGGCCAAGCTAGGACTAGAATGATCATTACTGATGAAAGTTGATTGAGTTTCTTCAGACCCTTGGTATTAGATTGTAGGTAGGTGAAGATGATCTCCAGTGCCCATGGCATAAAGAGAAAATCCAACATAATGCCTCAGCACCAGCCAGCCCCCCTTTAACCAGAATGTGGCATTTCTTGTCCTAGTCTGTAGCAAAAAAGATCTATTCTTATATATCCTGTGGAAGATCCCTTGCAGGATCCAGCCCTCTACTCATGGTCATCTGAAAACTGCCTGCTGAGATGGTTCACTAGGCTGTTCTGTAAGCCTGCAAGATACAGAGCCACTGGTACTATTTAGTGTCGAATACACCAGTTTGAGACTAACTGCTTCTTGGCAGAGGAAGGGGGGAGATTACCATGCCACTCCTTTTATGTAGACAAAACACTGCTGTTGTGTTCAGTCATTATTTCAGTTGCTGATTCACATAGCACAGCTAGAAACATTGTGCACAATAGGCTAATGGTTGAGTTCTAGAACATTTACTTGGAGGTAAGCTGCTTGGGAAGTTTGGAGGCCTTAAGCATGAAGGTGCTCTAGGTGAGTTTGGCAGATTTTAAATTAATCTGGATGGCTCTAAGTGGAAGGCACAACCTTTCTTGTCTGGTAAGGAAAAAGATATTGCTGCTGGAATCAGTTACTCTTCCATTTCCTGCAGGTGTTTATGCTCACTGTCCTGTTCTTGCTGGTGCAGGTTGTGAAGCTGTACCAAATGACCCTCTTGTGTAGACCTATGATATCTTGTTAGGGAGGGAACTCTTACTCTAGAGAAGACAGTAGCGTGAGACTTCCTAGCTGACTACATAACCTAACGGGCCAAGTAAGGCCAAGATTGCATACTGTATGCGTAAGAGGCTGCAGGCCATGAGGGCAGATATTAAGGTGAACATTCCCTATAAAGATTCTAGGGGGTCTGTGTTTGTAAGGGAGACTTCTGGATTCCCTGTCAGACCGGTACGGCTTGGAAGAGTGAAAAAACTGAATGAACATAATGGGTCAGACCAATGGTCCATCTAGCCCAGTAGCCAGTCTTCCGACAGTGGCCAATGCCAGGTGCTTCAGAGAGAATGAATAGAACAGGGGAATTATCAAGTGATCCATCCAACTGTCCAGTCCCAGCTTCTGGCAGTTAGAGGCTAGGGACACACACAGCACAGGGTTGCTTAGCTAATAGCCATTGATGGACTTGTCCTCCATGAACTTTTCTAGTTCTTTTTTTAACCTAGTTATAATTTTGGCCTTCACAACATCCCCTGGCAACAAGTTCCACAGGTTGACTGTGTGTTGTGTGAAGACATACTTCATGTTGTTTAAAGATGCTGTCTACTAATTTAATTCGATGACCCCTGGTTCTTGTGTTATGTGAAGGGGTATATAGCACTTCTCTATTCACTTTCTCCGCACCCTTCATGATTTTATAGACCTCTGTTATATCCCCCTTAGTCATCTCTTTTCCAGGCTGAACAGTCTGTCTTTTTAATCTCTCCTCACATGGATGCTGTTCCATACCCTTAATCATTTTGTTGCCCTTTTCTAATTCTAATATATCTTTTTTGAGATTGGGAGACCAGAATGCCAAGCAGTATTCAAGGTGTGGATTTATATAATGGCATTATGGTATTTTCTGTCTTACCTCTTTCCCAATGTTTACTGACATTCTGTTAGCTTTGACTGCCACTGCACACCGAGCTGATGTTTGCAGATAATTATCCGCCATGACTCCAAGATCTCTTTTGTGAGTGATGCCAGCTAATTTAGATCCCATCATTTTGTATGCATAGCTGGAAGTATGTTTTCTAATGTGCATTAATGTGCATTTATCAGCATTGAATATCATCTGCTACTTTGTTGCCCAGTCACCCATTTTTGTGAGATCCTTTTGTAACTCTTTGCAGCCTGCTTTGGATTTAACTGTCTTGAGTAACTTTCAATCATTTGCAAATGTTGCCACTTCACTATTTACCCCTTTTTCCAGATCATTTATGATTCTGAGTAGAGGACCTCCTCATTTAAAAATCTTCCCCGTTAATGTTGTTTCGATGTTAAATTGCTGATCAATTAGGGAACATGCTCGTTTAAAGTTGTGTAATGCTCCCTTCTAACATTGTTTGGCATCCGCCTGTTTTGTCCACTGCTTGCAGGAAGAGCAGCCCATTGCAGCTAGCTGGTGGGTGGTTGGAACCAGGGAGGACCAGCAGCCCCACCGCCCCATCAGCTCCCCAATCCTGTAAGGTCCCTGTGCAGCAGCTGTCCCTCCCTCCATTGCCATGTGCTGCTCTTGCCCTATGCCTTGGAGCTGCTCCGAGACTCCTGTTTGCTGTATGAGGGGAGGGAGGGAAGAGGGGGCTAATGTCAGGGTGTCTCCCCTTCCTCCCTACTCCTGCACCCCGCTTACCCAACTTCCATAGAGTAGGGGGGACACACAACAGACGGAGGGAGCTTCGAGGCAATAGCTGTGGTCTCAGGTCTCAGCAAGCTGATTTAATTCACATGGCAGTGTACTTAAGCCTGGGGTCAGCTACTTATAGGGGAAACGCGCATTTTTTCCTCACACACAGTGTGTGTGTCTCTGCTGCCCTCCTTCCTTTCCTGCTGCCTTGTAGAGTGTTGTGAGAGTTAACCCTTGAGGGCTCAGTCAATTGCTAGTTCATCTAGCAGTAAGGCATTCCCTGGGAAATATCCCACCCTCTGACTCCTCCACCTCCACCAAGCTTCACAATCATCATCATCACTGTGTACCAGCATTAAATTGTTTGTTTAAAACTCATACGATGTGTGTATATATAGTCTTTTGTCTGGTGAAAAAAATTTCCCTGGAACGTAACCCCTTCATTTACATTAATTCTTATGGGGAAATTGGATTCGCTAAACATTGTTTCGCTTAAAGTTGCATTTTTCAGGAACATAACTACAACGTTAAGTGAGGAGTTCCTGTATGTTGAACAGCACTGGTTCAAGTACAGATTCCTGCAGAACAACTATTTACCTCTCTCTATTCTGAAAATTGACCACTTATTCCTATCCTTTGTTTCTTGTCTTTTAACCAATTACTGATCCATGAGAGGACCTTCCCTCTTATCCTATAATTACTTACTTTGCTTAATAGCCTTTGGTTTTTTGAAAGTTCAGGTATACTATATCCACTGGATCACCCTTGTACAAATGTTTGTTGACCCTCTCAAAGAATTCTAATAGATTAATGAGGCATGATTTCCCTTTACAAAAACCATGTTCACTCTTTCCCAAAAAATTGTGTTCATCTGTGTATCCGATAATTCTATTCTTTAGTATAGTTTCAACCAATTTAGTAGGTCCTGAAGTTAGGTTTACTGGCCTGTAATTGCCAGGACTGCCTCTGGAACCCTTTTTAAAAAATTGGTGTCATATTAACTATCCTCCAATCAGAAGCTGATTTAAAAGATAGTAGTTCTGCAATTTCATATTTGAGTTCCTTCAAAACTCCTGGGTGAATACCATCTGGTCCTGGAGACTTACTATTGTTTAATTGATCATTTTATTTCAAAACCTCCTCCACTGACACTTCAGTCTGGGACAGTTCTTCTGATGTCTTATCTAAAAAGACTGGCTCAGGTGTGGAAATTTCCCTCACATCCTCAGCAATAAAGACCAATGCAAAGAATTCATGCAGCTTCTCCACAACGGCTTCATCTTTCTTGAAAGCTCCTTTAGCATCCTGATTATCCAGTGGCCCCACTGATTGTTTAACAGGCCTCCTGCTTCTGATGATCTCCTGAGGTCCCTTCCAACCCTAATGATCTATGATTCTATGTATTTCATTTTTTTGCTGCCAGTTTTTGAGTCTTTTGCTAGTTGCTCTTCAAATTCTTTTTTGGCCAGCCCAATACTTTTACACTCCATTTGTCAGAATTTATGTTCTTTTCTATTTTCCTCAGTAGGATCTAACTTCCAGTTTTTAAAGTTAAAAAAAGTTAAATATCACTGTGGTTGGCTTTTTGGTATCCCCCTCCTCCCACAAGTATGTTTAAATTCAATTATATTATGGTTGCTATTACACAGTGGTTCAGCTATATGCATCTCTTGGCCATGATCCTGTGCTCCACTTAGGACTAAAAACTGCCTCTCCCCTTGTGGGTTCCAGGACTACCTGCTCCAAGAAGCAATCATTTATGGTGTCTAGACATTTTATCTCTGACTGGTACATGCCTTCTCAGGAGGGGACGCAATGTGGAGATAGTTGAAATCCCTCAATATTATTAAGTTTTTTATTATTATAGCCCTGCTAATCTCCCTGACCATTTCACAGTCACCATCACCATCTTGGTCAGGTGGTTAGTAGTATATTCCTGCTGCCATATTCTTCTTATTCAAGCATGGAATTTCTATCTACAAAGATTCTATGGTACAGTTGGATTAATTTAAGATTTTTACTATATTTGATTCTATGCTTTCTTTCACATATAGTGCCATGCCCCCCTCCAGCACGATCTACTCTGTCATTCTTATATATTTTGTGCCCTGGTATTACTATGTCCCATCATTATCATCATTCCATCAAGCTTCTGTGATATCTATTATCTCAATATACTCATTTAATACCAGGTACTCAAGTTCACCCTTACTAGTATTTAGACATCTAGCATTTGTATAAAAGCACTTATACAATTTTTCATTGTTTAGCTGTCTGCCATTATGCAATATAATTGAATGTGACTTTTGCATTTGACCGTTTCTCTTCAGTTCCTATACTTTATCAACTTCCAGTCTCTCCTCTTTACTAGGATTATAGAGAATCCCCATTAATAGATCCTCCCTTAAGGGATGTTTGTCCAAACCATGTGCTCCTCCCACACCCATCAACTTCCCCCGAGCCCCTAGCTGAAAACCTCATCTACAACATTTTTAATTTTACATGTCACCAATCTGGTTCTCTTTTGGTTTAGGTGGAGCCCATTGTTCCTTTAGAGGCTCCTCCTTTCCCAAAAGGTTCCCCAGTTCCTAATATACCTAAACCCATCCTCAATACACCATCATCTCATCCATGCATTAAGACCCTCCAATTTTGTCTGTCTGTCTGACCCAGTGCGTAGAACTGGAAGAATGTCAGAGAATGCTACCATGGAGGTCCTGGACTTTAGTCTCTGACCTCAGCCTAAATTTAGCCTCCAGGACCGCTCTGTTACCTTTCCCTATGTCACTGGTGCCTATATGGATGATAATCACTGGCTCCTCCCCAGGATTGCTCATAAGCCTATCTAGATATCTCAAGAGATCCACAATCTTTGCATCCAGCTGGCAATTCACTATGTTGTTCTCCTGGTCATCACAAACCCAGCTATCTATATTTCTACTGATCGAATCCCATTACTATTATCTGTCTCTTCTTAACTCGCGATACCTCCCTACTGTGCTCAGAAAGGAAGACTCAACCAAATAGTCTTACCTTAAAAGGTGAGCTAACCTGTCTAGTGTCATATGGTGATTTCAAATCCTGCCCACAACCTGAACAAGAGAGCTCACTGCAACAGAGGCAAAAGGCAGACAAAGAAATCAAGGTTAATTCTGGCTGTGCAGTCAGCACAAAAATCACTTGGTACAGACAGCACAGGAAGTCTGTGCTAGAAGCATCTGCACTGCAGCTGGCAGTCCTGGGCACTGACTGAATCAAAATCAATATACAGAGGTTGGTACCAGGTCAACTGTGGATTGCTCTTTCAGGAGGTACTGTGGGTACTCTTACTGGTTCAGTGCTGAATATCAGAGGAAATATCAAAGCCAGAACTGCCTTTTGGCTGCAAGACTTGGAGATTTTTGCCTCATTTTACTAGGCCCCTGGGTGGGTGACCTAGGCCTGTGTTTGTTAGGAAGACACTGTTCCCACATCCCCTTATGATGATTGAGTAGAGGAGGTCTTAGCTGCTCTATCAGGCTTAGTAGTTGAAGTGTTTGATGTTTTAAATAAAGAGAGCCCGGGAGCTCCAAGTAGAGCCCCAGCTCACAGGAGCACTAGATGATGGAGCCTGATCAGGCTTTGTGGGTCCTTCTCTCTCAGATTCAGGAGAAGCTCAGAATGCTCCAGGAGAAAAAGTCTGAGGTGGGCCTCTCTTGCTTTGTGTCCTTTTAGTAAATAAGCAACAGACTGAGCACACATCAGGGATGTGCCTTACACAAAGTCACTCTAATCACAAAAAATTGTGATAACCAAAAATATATTTAAAAGTTATGCAAGAAACTGACAAGATCCAGCTAAATCAATCAAGTTAGATTTCCCTTTTAAATGTATGGTTCTTTGATCTATCTTTGACTAGGTCTTTGTATCGTACAACTTACAGACATAAAGTAGGAATTCACATAGTTCTGTGAACATTATTGGTCCTGTCAATTCAATGGGAACATATAGACACTTAAAGGTGAGGCTCTGAATACGTACAGAAGCATTATAGATAGATGTAGTAAGTGTTCTAATAAATCGCTACAAGAATGTAATGCTGAGCCCTGAGGTGGGTCAAGGAAAGAAAGGGCTGCTTTTTTCCCTTTTTACACCCCAGAGAATGGCACCCCATATAGGGAATCACTCAAAAGAGGCAGAGAAGAAAAGAGCAGAGAGGGTCTGAGTGGGTAGAGGATGTCCAAATGGGGCAAATGGTAGGGGAAATTTCACAGATACATTTACTCTTTAACATAGCATCAATTTGACTCAACTGCCTTTAATGCACTATTTAACTGTGCTAAAGAGGTACATTCTGCAGTCAAATAAGACAATTTGCATGTTGTAGATCAGCTTTTTTTACCCCCAGCTCATGGCCCCCTAAATTGAAAGGATAATTCAGTCCTCACCCAACTCCTAGAACTCCCTTTCTCCCCCCGCACTCTGCGATACTGAAAGCAACAGTACTGTGTAAGGCTCATTTATTACCATTGTTATTGTTACAAACCTGCCATTGCCACATGCTGTGGAGAGAGGGTTGTATGTGTTCCTAACACTGTGGCTCTGGCACAAGGATCATCATTTAAAATGCTCCATATAATGAGTTTGTCACTCCAGCATTGCACTCGCTTGTACTGCAGTTTGCCGTATATATATTCCATACACAGAGATTTGCAAAGTAGCATGCACAGAATGTTAAATGTGAACAGTACACTAGTATACAGAGTTTACCTTTAGCACATCTTGTTTGCTTTTTTCCACTTTGTCTTGTAATTTCTTAAGTTGTTCTGGATTCAGTGCTGGATCTGCTTTGCTGTTCATTTCTCGGGATATAGCCAGTTTCTCTTCTTTGCATGCTGCATGGTATGCTTTCTTAGCAGCTTCCACCTACAAATGAAGTTTTGAATCTGTCTCGTACAATTTACAAATAATCAGCAGCAGCTATGTATGAATGAGAACTTCACAGTAATGAAAAAAAATAGAATTTTGTTTGGAAGAACCTTACATTCAGACCCATTGCTTTGCTCAAGCAATTTTAACTACAATATAATGTAGGAGAACAAGTGGGAGGAAACTAAATATTAAAAGATCTGACATTCTCCTTCCATACAAAATAAGTTACTGTCACTCAGTTTAGCTTAATAAACTTATTGAGGAAAGAAAGATTCAGTGATGCCTCAAAGAAAGCTCTGAATAAAATGTTTTCTTGTGTCTGTCTCTCTCTTGTGAGTCCCCTTTCATACATTCCTTTAAATAACAGATACAATGTTACATCAACCAACCAAACTCTCCATTTCTCTCAGGATGGTTTTCCTTGAGCTCATTTTTCCTGTAGCATGTGCCTCAACTAAGTCCTAAATCCTATATCTTTAGAAACAGATGCTGTAAAAAGGGCAGAAAAGTAGGTTAACTCCACCTTCTCCAGAACTATGCTCAGGCTACTGAGGTTGGAGAGAGGGCAGTGGTTATTGAGAAAACATCAAGAGAAGATTTTTCTTCAGAAGAGGCTCTAAAGCAGACACCTAGTTGAGAAAGGATCCAGTACACTGTGGTTTTTCATACTTCAGTGATTTCTATGAGGCATCAAAATATTGATGCGCAACATGTAACCTACTGCTGTACCTCTTTTAGCTTTTTCGCCCAGGGTTTCTGTGCCTTTCTGTATCCATCTTCTGCTTCTTTCGTTTCCTTAAATCCTCCCATCATTTGCTTATGAAAGGCCTCCTTCTGCCAGTTCTTGATCTTTTCAAAGTCGTCATTCATCAGTGCACTTTTTATGTCTAGATGTAATTCACTCACTTTTTCAGCTTCTGACATAACTGCATGCCAAGCCTTTTCTACTGTTCCATACTGTGGACCTAAACATAACAGGACAAGTCATTTTCAATAAATCACAACACACAGGACTTCATCCCTAAAAAGCCATCTGGAGCTATTTGTTGATATTGAGTCTTATATTGTATTTAGTTGTATGTGATCCATAATCCTATCTTTGTGTCTTACATCTTAAATCAGAGATTAGTGTAATTTCAAGTTTATTAAAATTATGTAATTACAGATTAATAGATTAAGTCCAGAAAGAACCATTTTGATCATTTAGTCTGACCTTCTGCATAACACACACCTTAAAATTTAAACCAATAATTCTGACATGAAACTCAATGTGAAGTTGAATTACAGTATATCTTTTAGAAAGAGGTCTAAGTTTGATTTAAAAATTTGTAGTGACTGCAATCTACCACATCCCTTGGTAAATTATTCCAGTGGTTAATTACTTTCTCTAACAAGTATGAGAGGGGTAGCCATGATAGTCTGGATCTGTAAAAGCAGCAGAGAGTCCTGTGGCACCTTATAGACTAACAGACGTATTGGATGCATGCATCCGACGAAGTGGGTATTCACCCACGAAAGCTCATGCTCCACTACATCTGTTAGCCTATAAGGTGCCACAGGACTCTTTCCTCTCTAACAAATTACACCTTGTTTTCAGTTTCAAGATTCAACTTCTAGCCACTGGATCTTGTTATGCCTTTGACTGTTAGAAAGACATCTTTTATCAGATATTCTCTTCCCAGGAACGTTCTTTTAGACCACCATCAACTCCCCTCTTAACCATCTCTTCAATAAGCTAAATAGATTGAGTTCCTCAAGTCTCACCATACAGTATGTTTTTCAGTCCTTTCATCACTCGCTGAACCCTCACTAATTTTTCAAAATTTTTGTGGATCTATAAACACTAGGAAAGAACACAGTATTCACTTATTTTGACATGAAACAAGTCAGTCACGGGTGCAGGAGTGGATGCCTTAATTTAGTTTTGATAATTGTGCTCTTCGTTTACAGCATTTGGTGTTTTGGTAAAGACTCCATTAAGAGGCTAAGAAATTCTGTGCACCCTTTCACCTTGTAATCACAAACGTTGAAATGTTCCTTTTGAAATTACTTTCTTCATCTCATGACATTTCGGTTACCTTTTTCCACAAGTTGTTTCCATCTTTTTGCCCATTCTGTAAGCTGCTGAGCATAGGTCTTCTCTATTCTTGCACGTTCATGAATACAGTTCATGAGATCACTGCAAAGTCTGTGACCATCATCAATTCGCTTTACTGTACGTTTATAATTTCCAACCTAGTAATAAAAAAAAATTTAGGAATTGCTACTTGAAAGCTGTGGGCCACAAGAGAGGCAAATCTCCAGTCTATCAGCAATTAACAGAAGAACAGTATGAAAATGGGAACCAGATTATAAAAAACAGTAAGAATCCATTGTTTTTAGCATAATTTTCAACAGAAAGGGCTAAGTTAATTTTAAAAAAGTATGAAAAAGTGTATATTTTGTTTAAATAGGAGAGCTAATATGAGATTTTAATTTCAAGTACCATGTTTTTTGTAGAAAACTACAGCAAGCCAATAACAGCTCAACAACAGAAAAGGGTCACACTGTAGGCTTTCCTGCTAAAAATAGTGTGGTCTACTGTGAAAGTTACACTAAGCTAAGATAAAAACAGAGCCACTAATATACATTAAGGTCAGCACTTCTGTACTAATAGCATCTAGGACTAATAAAATCATAGCCCTTTTGTAATGTAATTATGGCTGCAGTTTAAGCAAGTCACCAGGAGAAATTTTTCTTAAGAACAATTGCTTTACGATATTATTTGATGTTTGCATAATAAAATATTCTAGTTTTTGCCTCCTGATTTTCTATTTTAACCTCAACACAGAAACACAAGATTTTAACACGTGTCACTAAGGGGTTCAATAGCCATGTCCTAATTTGCTGTTCAATGTGTTAAAACAAACTGCACCTTTCTGTATTATGGAAACTACAGTTAACAACGAATGAATACAGGAGCACTGTGAAATTTACATTTTGCATGACATTTAAAAGAACTCTCCAAGGTAAAGGAGTACAAAATGCAACATGGAAGAGCTCAACCACTTTAAGTCTGGCAGAGCGCTCAAAGGACAGGCAGCAGATGTTCAAACACAGATTAAAACATGGAATAAGTAAGTAGCTAGCCATTTGGGAAGAAACTGAGAGCCAACACCAGGCTGAGTGGAGCACAGGAGCTGGTCCAAGAGGTAACTAGAACAGGACCACTTGGAAACAGCGACCATAATATAACAACATTTAACATTCCAGTGGTGGGAAGAACATCTCAACAGCCCAACACTGTGGCATTTAATGTCAAAAAGGGGAACTATGCAAAAATGAGGGGGTTAAACAAACAGAAATTAAAAGGTACAGTGACTAAAGTGAAATTCCTGCAAGCTGCAGGGATGCTTTTCAAAGATACCATAATAGAGGCCCAACTTCAATGTATACCCCAAATTAAGAAACAGTAAAAGAACTAAAAAAGAGCCACCATGGTTTAACAACGATGTAAAAGAGTGAGAGATAAAAAGACTTCCTTTAAAAAGTGGAAGTCAAATCCTAGTGAGGTAAATAGAAAGGAGCATAAACACTGCCAAATTAAGTGTAAAAATATAATAAGAAAAGCCAAAGAGGAGTTTGAAGAACAGCTAGCAAAAACTCCAAAGGTAATAAAATGTTTTTAAGTACATCAGAAGCAAGAAGCATGCTAAGCAACCAGTGGGGCCCCTGGACGATCAAGACACAAAAGGAGCACTTAAAGATGATAAAGTCATTGCAGAGAAACTAAATGGATTCTTCGCTTCAGTCTTCACGGCTGAAGATGTTAGGGAGAGTCCCAAACATGAGCCAGCATTTGTAGGTGACAAATTGAGGAACTGTCACAGATTGAGGTGTCACTAGAGGAGGTTTTGGAATTAATTGATAAACTTAACATTAACAAGTCACAGGGACCAGATGGCATTCACCCAAGAGTTGTGCAAGAACTCAAATGTGAAGTTGCAGAATTAACAACTATGGTTTCTAACCTGTCCTTTAAATCGGTTTCTGTACCCAATGACTGGAAGATAGCCAATATAGCTAATGTAACACCAATATTTAAAAAGGGCTCTAGAGGTGATCTCGGCAATTACAGACTGGTAAGTCTAACGTCAGTACCGGGAAAATTAGGTGAAACAATAGTAACGAATAAAATTGTTAGACACACAGAAGAACATAAATTGTTGGGCAAAAGTCAACATGGTTTCTTTAAAGGGAAATCGTGTCTTACTAATCTTTCAGAGTTCTTTGAAGGAGTCAACAAACATGTGGACAAGGGGGATCCAGTGGACATAGTATACTTAGATTTCCAGAAAGCCTTTGACAAGGTCCCTCACCAAAGGCTCTCATGTAAATTAAGTTGTCATGGGATAAGAGGGAAGGTCCTTTCATGGATTGAGAACTGGTTAAAAGACAGGGAACAAAAGGTAGGAATAAATGGCAAATTCTCAGAATGGAGCGGGGTAACTAGTGGTATTCCAAGGGTCAGTCCTAGGACCAATCCTATTCAACTTATTCATAAATGATCTGGAGAAAAGGGTAAACAGTGAGGTGGCAAAGTTTGCAGAGGATATTAAATTGCTCAAGATAGTAAGACCAAAGTAAACTGTGAAGGACTTCAAAAAGATCTCACAAAACTAAATGATTGGGCAACAAAATGGCAAATGAAATGTAATGTGGATAAATGTAAAGTAATGCACATTGGAAAAAATAACCCCAACTATACATATAATATGTTGGGGGCTAATTCAGCTACAGCTAATCAAGAAAAAGATCTTGGAGTTATCATGGATAGTTCTCTGAAGACATCCACGCAACATGCAGAGGCAGTAAAAAAGCAAACAGGATGTTAGGAATCATTAAAAAGGGGCTAGAGAATAAGACAGAGAATATATTATTGCCCTTATATAAATCAATGGTATGCCCACATCTTGAATACTGCATACAGATGTGGTCTCATCTCAAAAAAGATACTGGCACTAGAAAAGGTTCAGAGAAGGGCAATTAAAATGATTAGAGGTCCGGAACGGGTCTCATATGAGGAAGATTAAAAAGGCTAGGACTTTTCAGCTTGGAAAAGAGAAGACTAAGGGTGGGGGATACGATAGAGGTATATAAAATCGTGAGTGATGTGGAGAAAGTAGATAAGGAAAAATTAGTTCTTGTATTATGGGAATAAGTAAATAAGGGTCACCAAATGAAATTAATGAGCATCAGGTTTAAAACAAATAAAAGGAAGTTCTTCTTCACACAGTGCAATCAGCTTGTGCAACTCCTTGCCTGAGGAGGTTGTGAAGGTTAGGACTATAACAGCGTTTAAAAGAAAACTAGATAAAGTAATGGAGGTTAAGTCCATTAAGGACTATTAGCCAGGATGGGTAAGGAATGGTGTCCCTAGCCTCTGTTTGTAAGAGGGTAGAGATGGCTGGCAGGAGAGAGATCACTTGATCATTACCTGTTAGATTCAGTCCCTCTGGGGCGCCTGGCATTGGCCACTGTCAGTAGACAGGATACTGGGCTAGATGGACCTTTGGTCTGACCCAGTACGGCTGTTCTTATGCAATGTGCAGCCAGTAGAGAAAAAAAATATCCATAGGCACTGTGAAGGTGAACTAAAGCTTTGGTAAACATTAAAAACAACTAACAGAATTTGTCCGGTCTATAAATATGAGAATCAGTTACTCAACTTGTTTGTCAAAACCACTTGAATGCAAAGGAACACAAAATTTAGTTGTCAGGTGGCTGATGAACTTATATTCAAATATTTCATATTAAAATGTATCTGACATCTTCACATCTGGACACAGTCTGATAGTGATCTGAAGTCCTAAATACATGAAGCTGTTCACTAACTCTTTTGGATTTACTTTTTACAAAATTTTAGAACATAATTTTGTAAATGACAGAAAACTGAACAAGACAGCAAAGTAATCTATCTGTAAATCCACTTGATTCAGAATAGTTCTACAATCAAGTACACAGGTACTCCTGGTGGAATTTTGCACCACTGCACATGCGCAGAATTCACGTCCCCCACATATGTCTTTGCTTCATTGCAGAAAAGTGACTCTGACAGAAAGCAAAGGGAAGCTGCAAGAGCAGTTACTCACCACTCCCTAGCTACGCAAGATCATTCTTTCAGGCACCAGAAGCAGCCAGCGGAGAGGTTAATCGCCGCAGGGCTGGAGACACCCCAGCCAATGGATCCTACTCTGAGCTGGGATCAGCTGATATTCTTGGCTAGAGGCAGAAGAAGATGGGATTTCCTCTTTCCCTGCAAGGAGTGGCTGGGGCTGTGTCAGACTCACCCCCAGAAACCTCCTCCAGTTGCAGGAAGCTCCCCTGCTTCCTGCCCCCATCACTCCTCAGCTGTGGGGGGAGGGGCATCACTATATAGGAAGCTGCTCCCCCATCTGCTCAACCCTCCTACATCTGGATCTCCCATACCTAGACACCCCCACCAAACCTCACCCCCAAAACCCAGAACCCTGCTAGCCCTCCATACCCAAACCCCACCCCACTGAACCTCAACCCCTGCATCTGAACACTGCTGCACCCAGACCCCCTGCCTCCGGACCTCCACCCCTGTATCCAGACCACCCCCTCACTGAGCTCCCTGCACTCAAACTCCCACCCTGATGAGCTCCATCCCCTGGAACCACCCTGAGCCCCCACATCCAGACCCCCATGCCACTGACCCCCAATTAGCTGCACCCAGATCCGCCACCCCCACTAAGAACTCCATACCCAGACCCTCTACTGAGCCCCAACCACTTTCCACCTGGAAGCCCCTGCAGAATCCCATTGACCCTGCACCTGGAAACTTCCCCAATTGCCCCCACACCTAGAACCCCCTCTGTGCATCCAGATTCCCCCCCAGTTAGAGCCCCCACTGAGCTGTCTGCCCCACACACAATCCTCTCACCCCCCACCTGAATCCCCCACACTAAGCCCTTCCACACTTGGATCCCTGCCTGCTCCACCTGGCACAGGGAGGCAGGACCCCAGGGTGTTTCTGGGGCAGACCCAGGCCTTGTGCTGCGTCAGGGTCGGGTGTAGCCTCAGCACTGAGTCAGTGTCCTTGGGGTGGGAGGTGAGGAGGCTGTAAGGTGATGTCCCACCTTCGTGCAGCCAATGCTATGCTGGAGCCTCTGCATTTAATTTATTGACCAATAAAACTTGCAGAAATTTAAAATATTGTTCACAGAATTTAATTTTTTGGCACAGAATACCCTCAGGAATAATGGGTGCACACTTTTAGAAGAGGGGATTAAACAAAAGCAATTGTTTTCTACATTAAGATGCAAGGCCACACTTCATTTTCAGCTCATCAATGCTATGCTGATATCTGATATAGAAATATGCTATGCCAAAAGTCCAGCTCTGAAGGCAGCACAGAAGTTAGGGTGGCAATCGCATGCCCCCAAACAACAGGTTTGCAACCCCCCCCATGCCCTTTTGAGTCAGGACCCCCACAGTCACAACACCATGAAATTTCAGTTTTAAACATCTGAAAATGTGAAATTTGTCAATTTTCAGATCTTATGGCCATGAAATGCACCATAATGGACTGTGAATTTGGTAGGCCCTAACTATACTATATGCTATAACTTTTACTCTAACACTAGCTATTAACTATGTACAATAAAACTAGGCTGTGACACAGGGCCAGAAAGAGTTAAGCAATTTACAGGTTAATTGACCCAGATTCAACCTTTAGAGTCATATTAGCAGACAATGTTTGGGTTTTGGGGTTTTTACATATATATTGTTAGAATGTAATCAAACAGTTCCTATCTCTCACTGTATTTTGTTAATTCAGAGATCAAAAGGAGATATTAACATTTAAATCAACTGAATGTAGTGATATCACTGTCTCAATTTCTTTTTGAAGTATATAGCAAATTCCCTGCAAATGGTGAGAGATAGGCAATTGCCTTATGTTAATCCATACAGCTAATTACGGGTGATGTTCAGGAAACAGGTTACTTCAAAGACACTATTGTTCACCTGAAGACTGCACGCTATCAAGAGGATGCCAAGAAACTGCATAAAAGGCTCTTGGGACCTGATCCTTTTGATCTCAAATTTGCTTATGTTTCATTAGGGCAAGTCTGAGCCATAAGATTGAGGTCTTCAATTTCATTTTGGATCATCCTGTTATGGAAAATTGGACAACCTATGGTCTAATTCTGGAAGAACTCTTTGCAACTCTAGAGCTCACCATCTCTACTATGAAACTGACCTAAGAACTACATTCATGTCTGTATGTATAATCTTTTAACCAATACTCCCTCTCCTTTTTAAAGTAATTTTAGTTTAGTTAATAAGAATTGGCTGTAAGCGTGTATTTGGGCAAGATCTGGAATATTCATTAACTTGGTGGGTAATATATCCAATCCTTTGGGATTGGTAGAACTTTTTATATGATTTATGTCTGGGAGGATGCCTCAGGCTGGGTTGCTTTAAGGGAACTATGTTATTGGCTTCTTGGTAACCAAGAAGGTATTATAGAAGCTGTTTTGTTGCTGGCTTGGTAAATCTAAGTATCAGAATAGCCACCAGTTTTGGGGATTGTCTGCCCCATTCTTTGCAGTTTGCCCTAATTGAGCATGGCACCCCTGGGACCCTGGTAACATAGGCTAAGAAGATAAATTCTGAGGTTGTGAAACAACCACCAAACAGAGTTCCAACTCCAGCCGTCGGGTGATGAGAAGGAACTGAGAGGAGTGGGGTGGCGCCATCTCATGCAGCCAGGGGAAGTGCTACAGGATCGAGCGCTGTCCTTCTGAGTACCACTAGGCAGAAGTCTCCATTTCCAGTGCACACCCCTACACCCTACTTGGAATACACGTCTGTATCTACTTGAAGAAATCTGGAGGTACTAAGCTTTTTAGATAGGGGACACTATGACTGCTATGACTCCTGATGGAAGGAGTACATTGCACAAGAGTGAAAATAAGTGTCTTATTCTCCAGTCAACAGTCACAAGAGGGACAAGGAGACACAGATTGACTTGGGGTACAGAATCTCACACTTCTGAGTCACTGACCATTCATGTAAGTTAAATGAGTTTCACAGGGCTTGTGTATATGAACATTTAGTTTGTGGCAAAGCCAACATGTGAAACTACCTGGCACTAGCCTGCCGTGAACCAACTGTCATGTGGACCCTGCTGACACACACTAACAGTTTCTTAACGCGCTTTGACCTACTCTAGTTTCAAAGAGAACTAGATCAAAGCACATTAACAAATTGTTACTTCACATCAGCAGGGTCCACAAGATAGTTGGCCTGTGGCATGCTAGCATGGGGTAAATTCATACCTTGCTTGCTGTGAACTACATGTTCATGCAGACAGGATCTAACTCTAGTTCTTAAAGGACACCCCCTATCAAAAAGAGTCATAATATATGGCAGCCTTGCGAGCAGTCTCAGAAAGGCAGAGGCTTGAAATTGCTTTCTGAATATCTAACATAATAGAGGAATAGACAAATTTTAGAAAAAAGTAAGGTAGCTATCTGGCTTTTGTACTCTTTCTTCTGGTAATGCGCAGCTTGCTGGTCACTGATATTTTAAATTTCTCAACAACAATTTAAAAAATAACTGAATAAATCCTAGAAGAGAGGGAGGGAAACAGTTTGACAGTAATATCAGTTTGGTCTGGGAAAGCTGATTACCACTCTGAAAATTTATTGAAATTATAAAAATGTAGAGCTGGAAGTGACCTCAAGGAGATCATCAAGTCTATCTCCTCACACCAAGGCAGGACTATGTTTCTCTTATCAAATTCTTAATGACAGGCAAAGCTCAGTTAGAGAGAACACTAACAAGTTTTTTAAACTCAATTGATTTATAGAAAGCAAACTAACTACTTATCGTTATATTATTTCCAAAAAACAAGCATATGCTTCCCCTCATCTTAATTTCTGCTGTAAGAAGTCTGTGCCAACTGCAGGAATCCCGGCTGGTAATGTTTTCTACATTTTTGTACATCTCTGCCAGAATTGCCAGGATATGATCTTTGTTTATTTTTTGCTTGATATTCGATACAACTATTTTGCCTAAAAAGGCAATTTTTCACTGGATGCTTCCCATGGTTCATAAAAATAAATCCTGAGATGCTTTTACACATTGCATACAGAAAGGCTACTAACTTGCAGACTAAGAAGTAAAAACCTAATTTCTTTTGTCTGTGGGTCATCATTTAGTGTAACTTCTCACCTACTTTTGTAATAAAACTATTTGTTAGGGGTTCTCTTAAAAAATTCTTAAGACTGCTGAAAATCAGAAGTCCATAACACCCGTAGAGTTGTCAATAAATGAGACTTGAACTACCTTCCTCTGACAAATGGCAAAATATTTATTTCCACAGAAATAGTTTTACATGGGTGTAGAGATGTGAAGAACTCTGAACTGCGCTGCTTCTATTTTGACAGCCATCAAATGTCAGTCCTTTTTAAGAAGCACGCTTTTAGGCTCTGGCAGACCTGATTATTATTTACATCAGGGTGGACTGATTTCAGTCATGATTATTTAAATTGCTGGTCTTAATCATGAGTACAAAATTTAGTAAATTAGTTTGCTTTTAAAATTTTGTAATTAATAAGAAAAAATGTTTTTCCCCTTAGACATTTCCTCTTATTCAAGCTCACTAATGCTTACAGGGACTCTTCAGTCTCCATACAGCTTTATAAAACAACTACACAGGTAAGACAACAACATGTCTGCAAAGCACAAGGTAGTTATAGATTACCCAAAATTGAAAACTCTCAGTTTTAACGGGTAGGTCAGATCAGTGCACCTGGTAATAGAAAAGTTTTTTTCGACTAAGGCAAAAACACATTTGCCTGTTCCCCTGCATAGTCAGGGTCACAGATTTTCACAGTAGTGTTGCCCTTTTGCCAAGCAATAGCATAAATTTGGGGCCCTGTGTGTCAGCGTCCCATTTGGAGCAAAATCTGTGATAAACTGAAGTCAGGTATAATCTTAGGGTCATTTATTTCCAAAATATACATCAATGCAATTTCCCTGAACAGCAGTAGGAACAAACCACACGTAGATATCTGGAATTCTTGCAAAGGATGCTAAGAAACCACTGCTTTCTCTCAAGCAGTAACTATTTTGTACCTCTGCCTCTCTCCAGGAACCCAGCAGTCAGATACAGACTACTTCCTTCCAGGAGCCAAAGATGCTTAACACACAACTTTGTTCCAGCCCTCACACCAGAAACTAGGGTGACCAGATGAGAGGAAGAAAATACTGGGACACATGGGCGTGGGGGTGAGGTCATCAGCAGAGGAAAAAAAAGCCAAGTGTTGTGAAATATCGGGACAAATTGCATCCCAACCAAAGACTGGGACGTGGGACAAATGCCTAAATATTGGGACATCGGGTCACCCTACCAGAAACCCAGGTAATCCCATTAGTACTACACTCGCTCTCTGGACCACATGATCTCTCCAGGTGCCTCCTGGAATCAGCCCTTACCCTTTTAGGGCAAAATAGCTGCAAAATAAAGGAGTCAGCTACTCCTACTATTGGATACAATGGAGACTGCTTTACCTTAATTTTGCCAGTGATCACCTTTGCATCTATGACCTCCAGTAGCAACATAACAGTAGTAAAAAATGACAGGAACAAAAATTTTGGAGCCAGAAAACAATTTGAAAGGTATACAAGGAAGTGTTCAAGTTTACAAAGGCAATATCACATGCACCAACTTCCTGCCAAAGGAGGCATTGTAAGAGTCTAAAATTATTTATTAAGCCTACCAGAACATTAGTCCTAGGTTATGGGCACCCTTTAACCATCAGTTAAAAAAGGCTATATATAAAAATTACAAAATGCAAAACAAGTAGTATACCCCCCACACACACCCAAAAACAGTGAGCCTAAGCATATCTATTAAAAAACCTAAGTTCCCAAGAGGTCTCCACACCCAGCTCCCTCAGTCTTTCCTAAATGCCTGCTCAAGGAAAAAATTTGCTTTGTAGCACGCTCTGAAGGCAAATATGTTCAGGCTATTTTGGACCACAAGGGAATGATTTCAAGAGTAATGTCCTACCAGAAGATGCCTCTCTGCTATGCCAAGGGAGTTACGGCTCAAGTGCCTACACTTATCTCAATTATGGTAGGAGGGAACGAGAATAGGTAGCTTCTCAACTTCTCAGACCTCCCGACTTAACTACATCTAGAAGCTAATAAGGTGTCAATGTAGATCACAGGCCACATAATTCCCTTAAATAGGCTGCCATATTCCATGCTAGCCTCAGGCCTGGTCTACACTACGCGTTTATACCAATTTCAGCAGCGTTAAACCGATTTAACGCTGCGCCCGTCCACACAACGAGGCCCTTTATATCAATTTAAAGGGCTCTTTAAACCGGTTTCTGTACTCCTCCCCGACGAGAGGAGAAGCACTGAAATCGGTATTACCATATCAGATTAGGGTTAGTGTGGCTGCAAATCAATAGTATTGGCCTCCAGGCGGTATCCCACAGTGCACTACTGTGACCACTCTGGAAAGCGATCTGAACTCAGATGCACTGGCCAGATAGACAGGAAAAGCCCTGAATTGCATTTCCTGTTTGCCCAGCGTGGAGAGCTCACCAGCACAGGTGACCACGCAGAGCTCATCAGCACAGGTAACAATGCAGTCTCCTGAGAATCGAAAAAGAGCTCCAGCATGGAGCACATGAAAGGTACTGGATCTGATCACTATATGGGGAGAGGATTCTGTGCTAACAGAACTCCGTTCCAAAAGACTAAATGAAAAAACATTTGGCAAAATTTCCAAGCCTATGATGGAGAAAAGCCACACCAGGGACTCAGTGCAGTGCAGAGTGAAAGTTAAGGAGCTCAGACAAGCCTACCAGAAAACCAAAGCAGCAAAAGGAAGGTCTGGGGCAGGGCCAAAAACATGCGGCTTCTACGCTGAGCTGCATGCAATTCTAGGGGGGTCCGCCACCACTACCCCACCCCTGTCCGTGGATTCCGAGGTGGGGGTGGTAATCTCAGCCATGGCTGAGGATTCTGCGGACAGGAAAGATGAGGAAGAGGAAGAGGAGGATGAGCTTGCAGACAGCACACAGCACTCCATTCTCCCCAACAGCCAGGAGATTTTTCTCACCCAGACAGAATTACCCTCCCAGCCCTCCCAAGCCACTAGCCCAGACAATGAAGCCATGGAAGCGACCTCTGGTGAGTGTACCTTTGTGAATATAAAACATGGTTTAAAAGCAAGCGTTTAGTGATTGATTTGCCCTGAGGACTTGGGATGCATTCGCAGCCAGTACACAGTTATTGGAAAAGTTTGTTAACATGTCTGGGGATGGAGCGGAAATCCTCCAGGGACATCTCCATGAAGCTCTCCTGGAGGTACTCCAAAAGCCTTTGCAGAAGGTTTCTGGGTAAGGCAGCCTTATTCCGTCCACCATGGTAGGACACTTGACCACGCCATGCATGTAGCAAGTAATCTGGTATCATTGCATGACAAAGCCTAGCTGCGTATGGTCCCGGTGATTGCTGGCATTCAAGCAACATCGGTTCTTTATCTCGCTGTGTTATCCTCAGAAGAGTGATATCGTTCATGGTAACCTGGTTGAAATTCAGGAATTTAATTAAGGGGACAGAGATGGCCAGTCCTACTGGACTGTTTGCCTGTTGCTTAAAAGAAATCCTTCCTTGCAGGTAGCCAAGCGGGGGGAGGGAAGGGGGGGGGTAATGGCGCTGAGCTTTTTCGTGTTTGGCTAGCAGGGATCTTCCCTGCTCTCAGCCACGCGGTGGGTGGAGGGATAAAGCGATCATTCCAGAGAACTGGATGGGGGGTAGGTTTCTGCTGCTGCATGTTAACAGGAAAGAAGCAGCACTGAACAGGCTTTGCTTGGTATTTGGGAAAGGAGGGCACTGTCTATATGAAGGCTGCCAAGCCAAAAGACAATGGCTTTCCATGGCCGCACGCAAGCTGAATTCTACTGCCTGGACCTGCGTCTGTGAGATCTCTAACACCAGAGCCTCAGGCACTCATTATTAAGATGCAAAATGCGACTTTGTAGTGAAATCACATGTGCTATGTAAGGTGAATAGTGTTGTTCACTGTGAAAGAGTATAACCATTGTTCTGTAAAATGTATCTTTTTAAATACTTCTCTCCCTTTTTTACCTCCCTCATGCAGCTGCAAATTTTTCAAGCCTCCCTGCTCCATCCCGAAGGCTAGCTCTGATAAGGCGGAGGAAAAAAAAAAGACGCGAGACGAAATGTTCTCAGAAATCATGGAAGTAACCCGCAATGAAAGAGCTCATCTGAATGAGTGGAAGGACGTGGTATCAAATTACAGGAAAGATGCCAGTGAACGTGAGGACAGGAGGGACGAACGTGAGGGGAGGTGGCAGCAGGAAGATCAGAGGAGGCATGATGCAACGCTGGGGCTGCTGCGTGATCAAACTGACATCCTCCGATGTCTGGTGGAGCTTCAGGAACCGCAGTGGGGTCACAGAGTGCCGCTGCAGCCCCTGTGTAGCCACCCTCACCACTCACCATGTTCCATATCTTCCTCACCCAGACATGTAAGAACGCGTAAGGGAAGGCTTAGTGCACCCGCCCACTCCACCCCAGTGGACAGCCCAACCAAAAGGTTGTCATTACTTTGAAATATTTTTAGTGGCCTTTTCCTTCCCTCCTATCCTCCTCCCAAACCACACCCAGGATACTTTGTCAGTTCTCCCCCTCTTTTTATAATGACGTTTTAATAAAGAACACATGATTTTTAAACGATAGTGACTTATTTCCTTAAGCAAGCTATAGTCGAAGAGGGAGGGTGGGTTGCTTACAGGGAATGAGTCAATCAAGGGGGGCGTTTATCAAGGGAAAACACACAACAGTCACACCGTACCCTGGCCTGTGATGAAACTCGTTTTCAAAGCTTCTCTGATACGCACCGCTTCGTGGTGTGCTCTTCTAATCGCCCTGGTGTCTGGCTGCGCGTAATCAGCGGCCAGGTGATTTGCCTCAGCCTCCCACGCCGCCATAAAGGTCTCCCCCTTACTCTCTCAGAGATTGTGGAGCACACAGCAAGCAGCAATAACAATGGGGACATTGGTTTGGCTGAGGTCTGAGCGAGTCAGTAATGTGCGCCAGCGTGCCTTTAAACGGCCAAATGCACATTCCACCACCATTCTGCACTTGCTCAGCCTGTAGTTGAACAGCTCCTGACTAGTGTCCAGGCTGCCTGTGTATGGCTTCATGAGCCATGGCATCAAGGGGTAGACTGGGTCCCCCAGGATAACTATAGGCATTTCAACATCCCCAACTGTTATTTTCTGGTCTGGGAAGTAATTCCCTTGGTGCAGCTGTTTAAACAGAGTAGTGTTCCTGAAGACACGAGCATCATGAACCCTTCCTGGCCATCCCACGTGGATGTTGGTGAAACGTCTCTTGTGATCCACCAGCGCTTGCAGCACCATTGAAAAGTACCCCTTGCGGTTTACGTACTGGGTCCCCTGGTGATCCAGTGTCAAGATAGGGATATGGGTTCCATCTATCGCCCCACCACAGTTACGGAATCCCATTGCAGCAAAGCCATCCACTATGACCTGCACGTTTCCCAGAGTCACAAACCTTCGTAGCAGCAGCTTAATGATTGCTTTGGCTACTTGCATCACAGCAGCCCCACAGCAGATTTTCCCACTCCAAATTGATTCCCGACTGATTGGTAGCTGTCTGGCGTTGCAAGCTTCCAGAGGGCTATTGCCACTCGCTTCTCCACTGTGAGGGCTTCTCTCATCTTGGTATTATGGCGTTTCAGGGCAGGGGAAAGCAAGTCACAAAGTTCCATGAAAGTGCCCTTACGCATGCAAAAGTTTCGTAGCCACTGCGAATTGTCCCATACCTGCAAAACTATGCGGTCCCACCAGTCTGTGCTTGTTTCCCGGGCCCAAAATCGGCATTCAATGGCCAGAACCTGCCTCATTACCAGCAGGATATCCAAAGCGCAGGGGCCCGCAGTTTGAGAGAATTCTGTGTCCATGTCCTCATCGCTCTCATCGCCGCTCTGCCGTAGCCGCCTCCTCCTCCTCGCCTGGCTTTGCAGGTCCCGGTTCAGCATAGACTGCACGAGAACGCACTAGGTGTTTACAACGTCCACGATTGCGGTCTTGATCTGAGCAGGGTCCATGCTTGCTGTGCTATGGCATTTGCACAGTTTAGCCAGGAAAAAAGGCATGAAAGAGTTGGCTGTTGCTTTCACGGAGGGAGGGGTGAGACTGTACCCAGAACCACCCGCGACAATGTTGTTTTTTGCCCCATCAGGCACTGGGATCTCAACCCAGAATTCCAAGGGGTGGGGGAGACTGCGGGAACTATAGGATAGCTACGGGATAGCTACCCACAGTGCAACGCTCCAGAAATCGACGCTAGCCTCGGTACATGGACGCACACCACCAAATTAATGTGCTATGTGTGGCCGCGTGCACTCGACTTTATACAATCTGTTTTACAAAACCGGTTTATGTAAAATCGGAATAATCCTGTAGTGTAGATGTATCCTCAGCCTCCAAATGGATGTAAAATCTAGCCCATGCAGAACACAATGCACTGTAGAGATGACAAAGGCATGAACTACAGCAGGAAGACCTGTGTCAAAGTTAGAATCAGGACTCACAATTTGTCAGACCACTCTGTTTATTAGCGCAGCGCTCCGCCAATAACATTCAGAATATGTGAGTGGCCATGCAAGGCCCAAACAGTCTTATTTATACAGATAAAAGAGTGGGAATTTAGACAAAGGGACAAAGAAATCAAAACAGTAAAATTCACCTGGGGCACAGCATGCATATCCTATTTCCTTACTAACTGTTATCGATCTAAGGCTAATGCTTCACCAATTGCCCTTAAACAGTGCAATTGTTCTAATGTTAATGTCTGTATTCCTGACACCTGGTTGCAACATTCCAACAACTTTGCTTAAAGGTACAGACAACATTTCTTTAATCCTTTCTATTCTTACTATATAATTCATTCTACTTTTACACCTGCATCCCAAAGAGGTTGCAACCTCCTGATCAAATGCAGATAAAATGAGCAGTATTGGTCACTGCAACTATTTGCTCATTTAATGCAGCCACAAACATAACTAGACCACGAGGCTACCAAGATCAGTTACAATAGCTAGTTCAGAAAATATTAAATTAGGAGCAGCTTTTAGTTTTAAAATTCAACTACAAAGAAACCGTTTTGGTCCAGAAATATTAACCTACTCCAGGAGAAGTAAGTATCCAAATGGCTGAAATTAAGTTTTACTTAATCTCTAACAGTTTCTGTATTTCATTTCAACAGAGAATAGGGAAAGGTATCAGAAGGGTCCTGGAGGCCAAATTTAGGCTATTAGGTATGTAATTAAAGCCCAGGATCTCCATGGCAGCATTTTTTGAAATGCTTCCAGTTTCACACACAAGGCCAGTGAGACAGGCAGAACTGCACTGTCTCAATGAGGCCATGTCTACATCTAAAATTTTGCAGCGCTGGTTGTTACAGCTGTATTAGTACAGCTGTATAGGGCCAGCGCTGCAGAGTGGCCACACTTACAGCAACCAGCGCTGCAAGTGGTGTTAGATGTGGCCACACTGCAGCGCTGTTGGGCGGCTTCAAGGGGGGTTCGGGGAATGCGAGAGCAAACCGGGAAAGGAGACCAGCTTCGCCGCGGTTTGCTCTCGCGTTCCCCGAACCACCCTACAAACCGCAGGGAAGGAGACCTGCTTGTTCAGGGAACGCGAGAGCAAACCGGGGAAGGAGACCAGCTTCGCCGCGGTTTGCTCTCGCGTTCCCCGAACCACCCTGCAAACCGTAGGGAAGGAGACCTGCTTGTTCGGGGAACGCGAGAGCAAACCGGGAAAGGAGACCAGCTTCGCCGCGGTTTGCTCTCGCGTTCCTGGAACCACCCAGCAAACCTCAGGGAAGGAGACCTGCTTGCTCGGGGTTCGGGGAACGCGAGAGCAAGCTGGGGAAGGAGACCAGTTTGATTACCAGAGGCTTCCTCAGGTATGCTGGGATACCTGCTTATTCCACAGAGGTCAAGAAAAGCGCTGGTAAGTGTCTATACTTGATTACCAGCGCTGGATCACCAGCGCTGGATCCTCTACACCCGAGACAAAACGGGAGTACGGCCAGCGCTGCAAACAGGGAGTTGCAGCGCTGGTGGTGCCCTGCAGATGTGTACACCTCCTAAGTTGCAGCACTGTAACTCCCTCACCAGCGCTGCAACTTTCTGATGTAGACAAGCCCTGAGTGGATGAGATGATGGTGAAAGGAAGAAGGGGTTTGGTTCATTAGGAACTGGGGAACCTTTTGGGAAAGGAGGAGCCTATACAGGAAGGATGGGCTTCACCTAAAACAAAATGGAACCACACTGCCGGCATGTAAAATTAAAAATTGTTTAAAGGCTTTTTAAACGAAGGGATGAAGGAAAGCTGACAGGTGCAGAGGAGCACAGGGTTTGAACAGAGACATCCCTTAAGGGAGGATCTATTAACAGGGATTTTCTACATCAGGGATAGGCAATCTATGGCAAGCTGATTTTCAGTGGCACTCACCCTGCCCGGGTCCTGGCCACCTGTCCGGGGGTCTCTGCATTTTAATTTAATTTTTAAATGAAGTTTCTTAAACGTTTTAAAAACCTTAGTTACTTTACATACAACAATAGTTTAGTTATATATTATAGATTTATAGAAAAAGACCTTCCAAAAACGTTAAAATGTATTACTGGCACGGGAAACCTTAGAGTGAATAAATGAAGACTCAGCACACCACTTCTGAAAGGCTGCCGACCCCTGCTCTGTATCCCAGTAAAGAGGAGAGATAGAAGTTGATAAAGTAAAGGTAGGAACTGAAGAGAAATAGTCAAATGAAAAAGAGCCCTGTTTAAATATAACACATGCAAGGCAAGCAACTGATTATTGACAAAATGTACACGTCCTTATACACAAATGCTATAAGTCTAAATACTAAGAAGGGTGAACTAAAGTGTCTGGCATTAAATGAGGATATTGATATAACAGGCAACAAGGAAACTGGATGGAATAAGGAAGAAAAAAATCAGTGGGACCCAGTAATACCACAGTAGAAAATATACAGTAGAACCTCAGAGTTACAAACCCTAACCACACACCTCATTTGGAATAGGAAGTATGCAATCAGGCAGCAGCAGAAACAAACAAAACAAATACAGTACACTACTGTGTTAAATGTAAACTACTAAAATAATAAAGGGAAAGCAGCATTTTTCTTCTATATAGTAAAGTTTCAAAGCTGAAGAAAGTCAATGTACAGCTGTAAACTTTTGAAAAAACGATAACATTTTGTTCAGAGTAATGAACATTTCAAAGTTATAAACAACCTCCATTCCTGAGGAGTTTGTAACTCTGAGGTTCTACTGTATAGGAATGACAGTAGATTGCGCTAGTAGGGGAGTGGCACTGTATGTGAAAAAGCTTAGGCCATGTCTACATCTAAAATTTTGCAGCACTGGTTGTTACAGCTGTATTAGTACAGCTGTATAGGGCCAGCGCTGCAGAGTGGCCACACTTACAGCAACCAGCGCTGCAAGTGGTGTTAGATGTGGCCACACTGCAGCGCTGTTGGGCGGCTTCAAGGGGGGTTCGGGGAATGCGAGAGCAAACCGGGAAAGGAGACCAGCTTCGCCGCAGTTTGCTCTCGCGTTCCCCGAACCACCCTGCAAACTGCAGGGAAGGAGACCTGCTTGCTCGGGGGTTCGGGGAACGAGAGAGCAAACCGGGAAAGGAGACCAGCTTCGCCGCGGTTTGCTCTCGCGTTCCCCGAACCACCCTGCAAACCGCAGGGAAGGAGACCTGCTTGCTCGGGGGTTCGGGGAATGAGAGAGCAAGCTGGGGAAGGAGACCAGCTTCGCCGCGGTTTGCTCTGGCGTTCCCCGAACCACCCTGCAAACCGTAGGGAAGGAGACCTGCTTGTTCGGGGAACGCGATAGCAAACTGGGGAAGGAGACCAGCTTCGCCGCGGTTTGCTCTCGCGTTCCCGGAATCACCCAGCAAACCTCAGGGAAGGAGACCTGTTTGCTCGGGGTTCGGGGAACGCGAGAGCAAGCTGGGGAAGGAGACCAGTTTGATTACCAGAGGCTTCCTCAGGTATGCTGGGATACCTGCTTATTCCACGGAGGTCAAGAAAAGCGCTGGTAAGTGTCTACACTTGATTACCAGCGCTGGATCACCAGCGCTGGATCCTCTACACCCGAGACAAAACGGGAGTACAGCCAGCGCTGCAAACAGGGAGTTGCAGCGCTGGTGGTGCCCTGCAGATGTGTACACCTCCTAAGTTGCAGCGCTGTAACTCCCTCACCAGCGCTGCAACTTTCTGATGTAGGCAAGCCCTTAGAGTCAAAACGTTTTAAATGAATCAAACTGTACATAGAATCTCTACAGACAGAAATTCTATGCTTGAACAATAAGAATACAGCATTAAGAACTATACTACCAACCACTTGACCAGGATGGTGACGGTGATTGTACAATGCTCAGGGTGATTAGAGAGGCTACAAAGGCAGAAAACACAATAATAATGGAGCATTTCAACTATCCCTCATACTGATGGGTAATAAGTCACCTCAGAAGGTATACAGAGATAAAATTTCTAGACATCGTCAATGGAGCAGCTTGTCCTGGAACCCACAAGCGGAGACCCAAGTTTTGATTTAATCTTAAGTGGGGCACAGGATCTGGTGCAAGAGGTAACTGTAGCTGAATCACTCAGTAATAGTGACCATAATGCAATTAAATTTAACGTCTTTGTAGGGAAAAATGCCTAAGAAACCCACCACAATAGCATTTAACTTCAAAAAGGGGAACTATACAAAAATGAGGAAGTCAATTAAATGGAAATTAAAAGGAACAGTCACAAGGGTGAAATGCCTGCAAACTGCATAGAGACTACACCTCTACCTCGATATAACGCTGTCCTTGGGAGCCAAAAAATCTTACTGTGTTATAGGTGAAACCGCGTTATATCGAACTTACTTTGATCTACCGGAGTGCGCAGCCCCGCCCATCTCGGAGCACTGCTTTACCGTGTTATATCCAAATTCGTGTTATATTGGGTCATGTTATATCGAGGTAGAGGTGTATTTAAAAACACCATAATAGAGGTTCAAACTACACAGATACCCCAAATGAAAAAACAGTAGGAAAACCAAAAAATGCCATCATGGCTATACAGCAGAATAAAAAGCTGTTTGATGCGAAAAGGCATTCTTTAAAAATTGGAAGTCAAATCCTATTAAGAAAAACTGAAAGGATCATAAACTCTGGCAAGTCAAGGGTAGAAGTATAATTAGGCAGGCCAAGAAAGAATTTGAAGAGCAACTAGCTAAAGACACAAAAAACCAACAGTAAATTAATCAGGAACCCAGACTAGCCAGAAATTTGTCAGAAAAAACTTGCCAGTCAGTGGGACTACTGGCACTGCTAAAGGATTATTCAAGGAAGACAAGGCCGTTTTGGAGACACTAAATGAATCCTTTGCATCAGTCTTCACTGTAGAGGATATGGGGGAGATCCCTACACCTAAACCATTCTTTTCAGGTGACAAATCCCAGGAACTGTTCCAAACTGAGGTGCCAATAGAGGAGGTTTTGGAAAAAACTGGTAAATTAAACAGGAGCAAGTCACCAGGACCAGATGGTGAGTTTGCAAATAACTCAAATATGATATTGCAGAACTATTAAGAGTGGTATGTAACCTATCACTTAAATAGCCTCGGTTCCAGATGAGTGATGGATCACTAATGTAACTGATTTTTTTTTTTAAAAGGATCCAGAGACAATTCTGGCAATTAAAGGCTGGGAAGCCTAACTTCAGTACCAAGCAAACTGGTTAAAGTATAGTAAAAAACAAAATTATGAGACACAGATGAACATGATTTATTGGGAAAAACTCAATGTGGCTTTTGCAAAGGAAAACTCTGCCTCATCAATCAATTAAGATTTTTTGATGGTGTCAGACATGTCGACAAGGGTGATAAGACGGTTACTCACCGTTGTAACTGTTGTTCTTCGAGATGTGTTGCTCATATCCATTCCAGTTAGGTGTGTGCGCCGCACGTGCACATTCGTCAGAAAACTTTTACCCTAGCAACTCAGTGGGCCGGCAGGTCGCCCCCTAGAGTGGCGCCATCATGGTGCTCGATATATACCCCTGCCGGCCCACCCGCTCCTCAGTTCCTTCTTGCCGGCTACTCCGACAGTGGGGAAGAAGGGCGGGTGTGGAATGGATATGAGCAACACATCTCGAAGAACAGTTACAACGGTGAGTAACCGTCTTTTCTTCTTCGAGTGATTGCTCATATCCATTCCAGTTAGGTGAATCCCAAGCCTTATGTAGGCGGTGGGGTCGGAGTGACATGTGGCAGAATGAAAACTGCTGAGCCAGAGGCTACAGCATCTCTTGACTGTTGAACTAGGGCATACTGCAAAGCAAAGGTATGGACCGAGGACCAATGGAGCTGTGCAACAGATCTTGTGGGTAGGAACATGAGCCAGCAAGGCGGCAGATGAAGCCTGAGCCCTGGTAGAATGCACGGTGATGTGGCTTGGGGAAATATGAGCCAAATCATAACAAGTGAGGATGTACGCCATCACTCAAGATGAGATCCTCTGAGAGGAAAACAAGCAAGCCTTCCCTTTGGTCTGCTACCGTGACAGAGCTGGGGCACCTTTCAAAATGGTTCTGTCAGCGCAATATAAATGCGAGCACTCAACAGACGTCCAGGGAGTGCAATTGTTGCGCCCATTGCGTTGAGCTGTGGATAACATGAAAGGCCGAAACCACCTTAGGGAGGAAAGCCGGGTGTGGTCGTAACTGCACCTTGTCTGTGTGAAACCTAGTGTACGGCGGAACCACCGTAAGAGCTCTGAGCTCGGAGACTGGTCTGGCCGATGTAACAGCTACGAGGAAAGTTGTCGTCCAAGACAGGTATAGCAGAGGGCCGGTCGCGAACGGCTCGAATGGGGGAGACGTAAGTCTGGTTAAAACTAGGTTGAGGTCCCAGATTGGGACTGGGCGGCGCACCCGAGGGTGCAAGCGCTCCAAGCCCTTGAGGGACCTCGAACCCATAGAGTGAGAGAACACGGAACGTCCACCTCACCCTGGCTGGAAGGTAGAGATGGCTGCCAAGTGTACCCTCAGCGATAATACCGCCAGGTCCTGCCGCTGAAGGCCAGAGGCAGGCCAAATAGAGGGGATTGAGACCTCAGTAGGAGCAAGATCGAGCGTATCGCACCTGTAGAAGAAACACTTCCACTCGGCCAGGTACGATGACCAGGTGGAAGGCTTCCTGCCACCCCAGCTCAGTTACGCAGCAGCCACACCGTGAGGCGAAGAGGCTGCAGGTCTGAGTGACGAACCTGTCGTGGCCCTGAGTGATGAGGTCTGGGTGGGGTGGCAGGGTAATTGGGTTTGTTATTGACAGGCTGAGCAACGTGGTGTATCAGTGCTGCCTGGACCACGCTGGAGTGATCATGATGATGCGCGCTCTGCCCCTGTGGAGTTTGAGCAGGACCTAATGAACCAGTGGGAACAGTGGGAAGGCATAAAGGAGTTGGCCTTTCCACGGCATCAGGAATGCGTCCAAGATCGATCCCGAGGAGAGACCTTGGAAGGAGCAGAACATCTGGCATTTTCTGCTCTCGCGGTGAGCGAACAGGTCTATGTGAGGAAAATCTCCACTTCTGGAAAACAGAACGCCTCACATGGGGCAGAGTGACCACTCGTAAGACAGGAAAGACCTGCTGAGTCAAAGCGCCAAGGCGTTCCAAACGCCTGGGAGAAAGAACGTCACCAGCTCCATCGAGTGGGCCATGCAAAAGTCCCAGAGATGGATGGCCTCCTGACAAAAGGGGGAGGACCATGTCCCTCCCTGGTTATTTATGAAGCACATGGCCGTTGTGTTGGCTGTAAACACCGAGATACCACGGCCTCGCAGCTGCCGCTGGAACCCCTGGCATGCCAGACGGACTACTCTCATTTTTGGGGCATTGATGTGGAATGCCAGCTCCCGAGAAGACCAAAGGCCTTAAGCTCGGAGGTGACCATGAGCACTCGAGCAGAGAGGTGACACGTCCGTCGTCAGGGGCAGTAAGGGCTGGGGCGGATGGAACCGCATCCCTGCCCACACCAGGGAGGGAGTTAGCCACCACTCTAGGGAGCCTAAGGTGCTCGAGGGAACGGTGACTACCATGACCATTGGCTCCCTGTTCGGGCGGTACGCCGAAGTGAGCCGGACTTGGAGAGGACGGAGGCGGAGCTTGGCGTGTTTGGTTACAAACTTGCGGGCAGCCATGGACCCAGGAGACTGAGAAAAGTGCGAGCCGAGGTCGTTGGGTAAGTCTGCAGACCTCGGATGATTGTTGCCATTGCCTAAAACTGCGGCTGTGGTAAGCAAGCTCCGGCTAGGTCAGAGACCAGGATAGCCCCTAGGAAGTCCAACCTCTGCATGGGAACCAGAGTGGATTGCTCTATAGTAATCATCAGGCCTAGACCTGTGAATAAGACCGTGACGATGCCCACGTGCTGAGTGGTTTGTGTCTCGGAGTCTCCTCGGATAAGCGAATCGTCCAGATATGGAAAAAACGCATATCCGACATCAGCGAAGGTGACTACGGCCATACACTTGGACAATATCTGTAGAAAGGCCAAACAGCAGGACCGTAAACCAGAAGTACTGATGGTTGGCTAGAAAGCGGAGGTATCTCCTGTGCGGAGGGAAGATGGCGATGTGAAAGTACGCGTCCATCATATCGAGGGCGGCATAGCAGTCCCCAGGAGGCAAGGATGGGATAATGGTTCCCAGGGATACCATGCGGAACTTCAACCTTATCCTAAACTGGTTGAGTCCGCGCAGGACTAGGAAGGTCTGAGACCTCCGTTCGAGTGGGGGACTATGGCATAACGGGAGTAAACCACCTTGCCCCTTTCGTCCGTCGGCGTCTGCACCTCTTGTACGAGGAATTGCTCGTGAGAGGGGTCCCTGAAGCGGGACAGGGTTGGAACAAATTAGAGGTGGTACTCATGCTCCACCGTGCGCAGGACCCAGCGATCTGAAATTAACTGGGGCCACCGCAGGAGAAAGCGGGATTGGGATCCCGGCCTGTGACTGGTACATCGCCCTCAGGCGCACCTTGGGAGGTTCATCTTTGGTCCCAGTGGTAATTGCGAGGGACCTTGACCTTGGCTCTTTAGGGGTCCTGACGTTTGTCTGCGACCACCTTGGCCTCGCCGTTTGCCAAAGTCCTGTCTCTGGTTAGGCACAGAGTATGGCGGCTGGGGACAGAAAGGACTGCATTTGGTCGCTGGCATATGCATGCTGAGAGAGCGCGTTAGGACCCTATTGTCCATCAGGCTTCGCAGCCTGGGGCTGTCTTTGCCGCGAAGAGGCCTTTACCAACAAAGGGTAAGTCCTGAATGGCATACTGCAGCTTTGGCCGGAGGTTTGAAACCGGAAGCCATGAGATGCACCTCATGGCAACACCAAAGGCCAGAGTCCTGGCTGCTGAGTCTGCTGCGTCCAATGAGGCCTGGAGGGACGCTCTAGGTACCTTTTTTTTTTCTCCCCCCCCCCCGTCCTCCAAGACGGCAGCGAACTCTTGGCGGGAGTTTTGAGGGAGAAACTCCATAAACTAAACTACCGTCACCCAGGTGCTATAATTATAGCAGCTAAGCAAGGCTGGTTGCTTTGCTACCCAGAGCTGCAGGGCCTCTGCAGAGTATACCTGGCGGCCAAGTAGGTTCATTCGCCGAGCCTCCTTCGGTTTCGGGGCTGGCGCCCGGTGGCCATGCCAATCCCTCTCCTTAACGGACTGAACGACTAGTGAGCAGAGAGGAGGACGGACAGACGAGTAGTCGTACCCCTTAGAGGGCACCATACCGGGTCCTCTACCTAGGGCCTCCTCCACCTCAGGTTGCCTGAGCATAAGATCTGCGCACGTGGGATGACATGGATGCGTGTCTGGATGGCCATGGAGGTACTAAAAAGAAAAAAAAAAAAAGTCATGGGCAGAGTCTCTGACTCTATCGGGCCTTGCCCAACTCGGCACCGGGGACCGGCACCGGGAGGCGTACCGGTACCTGGAACGAGATCCAGACCTGCAACCAGAACGGTGCCGGGAGGTCGACCAAGATCTCAAGGCTCGGGGAGAGGCTACGGGAGCCATGGTACCTGTCGCGGTGCCGGGAGTCGGAAGGGGCCGATAGTAGCGGGTCGGTGAACGGGATACCGACCGGTGCGGTGAGTGCGACCAGTACCGAGGAGGAAAACAGCACCGGGACTGCAAGTGGTGTCGGGTGTGCCGACGGGACCTGGAGCGTCTGCGGGACCGTGATCATGAATGGTGCCGCTCTGCTGTGCCAACAGAGGACGGTCAAATGAAGAGACTGTATTACCCGCACCGGCGGTGCCGGGGTCAGCCAGCATCGACTCTGTCATGGCAATGAGATCCCTCGCCGTTGGTAATGTGTCCGGCGTGGAGGGAATAGCAGGCTCAACCACAGTGCATACTGGGGAGCTGTCAGGCACCGGATTCGACGGCCCTTGTGGGACCGGGATCGACGGTACCGAGGTCGTCAGAGCCTCGGTAGGTGTCGGTGCTGGGCGATCTGACTTAGACGAGCTCTCTGGCTGCAGTGCAGTTGGCACGGAAGCAGCAGGAGCAGTAAGCTCAATCACGGCGTGTGCCGGGGAGCCGTCAGGCACCGGATTCGATGGCCCTTGTGGGACTGGAATCGACGGTGCCGACGTCATCGGTGCCTCTGCAGGTGTCAGGGCCGGGCAATCCGACTTAGACGAGCTCTCTGGCTGCGATGCAGGTGGCATGGAAGCAGGAGGAGCAAGGGGCTCAACCACGGCACGTGCCGGGGAGCCGTCAGGCACCAGCAGGAATTGTAGGCTCTCTCGACCTTGGAGGGAGGGAGCGGTGCCGAGTTGATGCCGGCGATGGCCGGTGCCGAAAGGCCTTGGCAGTACCGGCGGGATCCGGTGCCGAGGAGGCGCTTCTGCTAGCCGCTTGATCATCGCTCGGTGCCAAAGGTGGAGGGATAAGTGAAAGTCCCGCTCCTTTTTGTTCTCGGCTTAAAAGCTTTGCAAATGGGGCACTTAGCTGTCAAGTGTGATTCCCCGAGGCACTTCAAACAGGAGTCGTGTGGATCTCCTGTCGGCATCGGCTTCTGGCAGGCTGAGCCCATTTTAAAACCCAGTGAGCCGTGCATGGGCTCCGGCACCGGGTGCGGGAAAGGGGATACTTCCTTAACCCCACTAACTATTACTAAACTAACTATGTTAGCAAAGAAAAAACGTAGAACTATACAAATATATATATAAAAGGATTATAACTGCATAATTATATACACGAGAACTACGAGTAGCTAGGGAAGTGGAGGTCAGCTAAGCCGCGCTCCACTGTTCCAACGACCGACACGGGCGGTAAGAAGGAACTGAGGAGCAGGTGGGCCGGCAGGGGTATATATCGAGCACCATGACAGCGCCACTCTAGGGGGCGACCTGCCGGCCCACTGAGTTGCTAGGGTAAAAGTTTTCCGACGAATGTGTACGCGCGGCGCGCACACACCTAACTAGAATGGATATGAGCAATCACTTGAAGAAGAACCAGTAGATATAGCATACTTGGACTTTCTGAAAACCTGTGCTAATGTCTATCACCAAAGGCTTCTAAGCAAAGTAAGTAGACGTGGGATAGGAGGGAAACTCTTCTCATGGGTCAGTACCTGATTAAAAAACCGGAAACAAAAATGTAGGAATAAGTGGTTATTTTTCAGAATGGAGAGAGATAAATCATGGAGGTCCTCTATACTGGGACCTATACTGTTCAAAATATTCACAAATGATCTGGAAAAGGGGGTAAACAGTGAGTGGCAACATTTACAGACAATACAAAATTACTCAAGATAGGCAAGTCTAAAGCAGACTATGAAGAGTTACAAATGGATCTCACAAAATTGGGTGACTGGGCAACAAAATGGTAGATGAAATTTCATGTTGATAAATGCAAAGTAATGAACGTTGGAAAACATAATCCAAACTATACATACAAAATGATGGGATCTAAATTAGCTGGTATCACTCACGAAAAATCTTGGAGTCATTCCAGATAATTCTCTGAAAACATCCGCTCAATGTGCAATGACATTCAAAAAAGCTAACATTGGGAATCCTTGGGAAAGGGATGGATAGTAAGACAGTAAATATCATAATTCCACTATATAAGTCTATGGTATACCCACACCTTGAATACTGTGTGCAGTTCTGGTCGTCCGATCTCAAAAAAAGATATATTAGAATTATAAAAGCTACAGAGAAAGGAAACGAAAATGACTATGGGTATGGAACATCTTCCATATGAGGAGAGATTAAAAATACCAGGACTTTTCATCTTAGAAAAGAGACAACTAAAGGGGATAGGATAGAGGTCTATACAATCATGAATGGTAGGAAGGAAGTAAACAGGGAAGTATTACAAAGCCTCCCTACAAAAACTAGGGGTCACCCAATGAAATTAATAGGTAGCAGGCACACAGTCAACCAGTGCGATTCATTGCCAGGTGATGTTGTGGAGCCCGAAAGTATAACGGAGTTCAAAAGAAGTATTAGGTAAATTCAGAGAGGATAGGTCTATAAATGGCTATTAGACAAGTTGGTCAGGTACGCAATCCCAAGCTTCAGGTATCCCTAAACCTCCAACTGCCAGAATCTGGGATTGGACAACAGGGGATGGATCACTCAAAACTGCTCTGTTAATTCCCTCTGAAACATCTAGCCCTGGGCCACTGTCACAAGACAGGCTACTGGATTACATGGACTATTGGTCTTACCCATATGACTGTTCCTATGTTATTTTCAATTCATCTAAGATGACTTGCACAATTCGATACATCAGATAGAATATGAATCAAAACTATTCACAGCAGACACCTTCCTAAAAACTCATTCGCTCCTGAAATCTCAATGAAGAATTCTTGTGTTACTATTTTATAAAGCTTTTCCACAGAAACATATTTCCTCCAAATGCTGAAAAGCAAAAGCTTTGAATCCAGATGGCACATAATACCAAAATGGTGGCACTAACTGCTGTATGGTTTAATTTTTCAGTGATAAATTCTAGCGAGACTATAGCTAATCAGAAGCTAGAATATACACTAAAACATAGTTTAAAAGAAAAAGCAGGTGCTTCAAATAGCAAATAGATTGTGCATAAATGAATATTCATAAAATAGATTAGGTTCTCTTAAAACTATAGCAAGATGCAAGGCAAGGAGGTATTGGGGAAGAATCTAGGCAGAAGATATACAGAGCAATAGAGAGCATAGCCTTAGGGATACTGATTTCCTTATTCTAATAAAATTCCTCTCAGTGTTAAGAGAAAGTGACTGATTCTTTACCATTGTTATGTGACACTATGCACTTTTTTCAAATATTACTCCTGGGGGAATTCTGCACCAAAAAATTAAAAATTCTGCATGTGTGTGTCAAAATAACACAATATAATCACACCAGCTTCATTTATTTTGGTAATTTATTTCAAAATACCTGTAAGCAAACATGCCTGTAACAATACAGACCAAAAAAAGATTCTGGTAATTTTTTTTGGACAAATAGATTCCTTACTAAACGTATTAATACACAACTTTGAGCGATTAATTTAAACTACAATACAGAAATGTTCTTCCTGCACCTGTCAGAAGCAGTGCAAAAGGCTTGGGGAAGTCAGGGGCAATGGAGAAGCTGAGGAAGAGGGAAGGAGCCTGGAGTGAACCTGGAAGGTTGTTGGATGTGGGTGGGAGAAGTAGAAACGAGGGGGGGGAGGTTGGGAAGGGCGGGGGGAGGGACTGTCAGGAATTGGGGATCCTCCCCAAGCCTCTCCTATTCAGTCAGGCACATCTGCCTCTGCTCCTCTGTGTCCTTACACCACCCATGTCTCTCTGCTGCCTCCTCCATCATCCCCATGTGGTCTGCAACCCCCACACTCATTCAGCCCCTGGCTCAATGATGTCACTCCACTAGCTTTTGAGCTTGCGCCCTAGTCTGTCCCCACTACTAGCCATTCTGAACTTCAGACTTTGACACCTCTCCCCCACAGCAGCCTCATGTGCCCCACTATCTATCCTAACCTGGCTCTGCAGGAAGGGTGCTGTGATGAACTTCAAATTACTCTTCGGGAAATTCTACAGCACTGCAAACGCACAGAATTTTTTTCCCCGCAGAAAATACACTGCACCCAAGTACTGCAGTTCTGCTTTTTGCCCACCACAGGCCGCTGTGGTACCAGAATAGCCAGCAGCAGGCTGCATTCATGCAGGTGCCTGTTCTGGCACCACCTACATTATGTAGGATGGCTGTATCCAAGTAAAGGAACACTTCCTTTCTGGTCTGTGGATGACTCTACTGGAAAAGGCCTAATAGAACTGTTTATGAAAGTTTTGAATGAGAATAAAATAAAGCTTTATGACTGCCACAGGCAAGCTATGACAATGGCATGAACATAATGGGAAGAATCAGTGGTGTCCAGGCAAGGACCCTTGCACTGAACCCAAGAGCATTCTTCTTGCCTTGTGGCTGCCATTCCCTCAACATGGTTGTGTCAGATGCAGCAGCATATTTTTAAATTCAGTTTCTCTCTTCAGAGTACTTCAAAGGATATATGTCCTGTTTTCAGCATCAACTATCAGGCAGAAGATCCCTACCAGCAATGTTATAAATCTGACTCTAAAAACTACTAAGTGACACTCACTGGAGAGCCATATTGACAGTGTACGGCCAGTGAGGTACCAAGTGACTGAAGTTTATGATGCCCTGATGGAACTGGTGCAATCAAGTAAAGTCGAGGCCAGAATCTGACACCAGGTTCAATGCCTGACAAACCAGATCCACGACTTCAAATTTCTAGTTTCAGTTGTGGTTTGGCATGATATCCTGTTCTAAGTAAACTTGGTAAGCAAGGCAATAGAAACTCATTTGATGGACATTATGGCCGCTACTATCTTGATGAGAAGCTGCCTTGATTTCATCAAGATAGTAGCGGCCATACTGGGTCAGACTAAAGGTCCATCAAGCCCAGTACCCTATCTTCTGACAGTGGCCAATGGCAGGTGCCCCAAAGGAAATGAACAGACAGGTTATCACCATGTGATCCATGCCCTGTCACCCAATCCCAGCTTCTGGCAAACAGAGGCTAGGGACAACATTCCTGCCCATCCTGGTTAATAGCCATTGATGGACTTATCTTCCATGAATCTATCTAGCTCCCTTTTGAACTCCATTATAGTACTGGCCCTCACAACACCCTCTGGCAAGGAGTTCCAGAGGTTGACAGTGCGTTGCGTGAAAAAATATTTTGGTGTTTGTTTTAAACCTGCTACCTATTAATTTCATTTGGTGGCCCCTTGTTCTTGTATTATGAGAAGGAGTAAATAACATTTCCTTATTTACCTTCCCTATACTACTCATGATTTTATAGACCTCTATCACATCCCTCCTTAGTCATATCTTTTCCAAGATGAAAAGTTCCAGTCTTATTAATCTCTCCTCATACGGAAGCCGTTCTATACTCCTAATAATTTTTGTTGCCCTTTTCTGAAGCTTTTCCAATTCCAATATATCCTTTTTGAGATGGGATGACCACATCTTCACACAGTATTCAAGGTGTAGGCGTGACATGGATTTATATAGAGGCAATATATTTTCTGTCTTCATTGTGATCTACAGAGACAATGGATTTGAAGATGCCATCACTGCTGCCAAAGAAATGGTGGAAAACTTAGGAGTTGAGCCTGTCTTCAAGGAAACTCATCGACTAGAAAAAGACCGTTCGGTTACGAAGGCAGAGATAAGGTAATGGGAAGCTCGGAAGAAAAATTCAAAAGGGAGGTTTTTTGCTCACTCGTTGACTCTGCTCAAGTATCCACTGAAGAAAGGTTTGGACAAATGAAGCATACAAAAAGACCTGAGTTTTTGTTATAAGATCCTAATAAGCTGCTAGCGGACAGGAAAATACTCGAACAATTGTATGGATCTGCACTGGACACTGACACGGGGGAATGTTCGGACGTCACTGTTGATCTCTATGTTGAATTGGACAACACCCATTACAATTTGTCACACAGGAAGCATCCTTCACTCCAAGCTCTCCAATTCATTAATGATGCACAGATGAAGGATGCATTTCCTACTGTGCAGATAGCTTTAAGAATTCTGCTGGTCACAGTTGCGAGTGGTGAGCACAGCTTTTCGAAGCTCAGGCTCATTAAAAACATATCTTCGATTGACAATGGCCAGTGAAAGACTGACATAGCTTGCTATTTTATCGCTCGAAAATGCCATTGGCCAGTCTTTGGATCTCTCTGACGCTATGCATCAGATCATGAGGGCAAAGGCAAGAAAAGCAACCTTTTAAACTAAATAATTGGGGTTAACATTCTAAGGATGTCACCTACTGAACAACTGTTATATATGGCACGAATAAATACAGATTTACAAATCCTAGCGTGCAAATTTATTGTCTTATATGACAGGATAAATCATGTATGCAAATTGCGCAAAGTTGTGAAATTAGCTACAAATGAAATAAAAAATAAGATATTCAGAAATTTAAATGGAGGGGGGAGGAAGGAGCGCCAAAGATATCTGCCTGAGATGCCATTTGGTCTAGGGTGGCCCTGCATGTATATGAAGTCTTCGGAGTATCTACTAGAGCATTGCAGCTATACATTCCATGTTTTCTGTGATTAGCCAACTGCCTTTGGAATTATGAAACAAACTATACACATTGCTATTTTTATACAAAAACCAAATGCCACCTCTAGAGTCTGATCAAGTATACAATTTGCATGGCAGTTTTTTTGTTTTTTTAAAAGAAGCCAAGTCTTCTAAGAAATACCACTTTTAAATTTCAGTAAATTTAAAGCCTCTCTGAAACAATGTGAAAATCTTTAAAACGGCATTAAAAATCCTACTCTGTTCACATTTTAAGATTCAGTATTTGTAACCAAAATACAACATTTTTCTGGTGAACCGTGCATTGCATTGTTGGGAATTTAAGACAAACAGTAAAACATGCAATGAGTTCATATGTACTATGACCATCTAAACCAGTGGTTCTCAACCCATGGCCCACTTGCAGCCCAATCAGCACTCAGCTGTGGCCCATGTGACATCCTCAGGGCCAGATAGGTAGCATATATATATTCTGTGGATGCAGCCAACATAACACACAGAGCTGCATACACAGACTACAATGGTAAATTGGTTGAGAACCACTGATCTAAACAGTTGTAAACTCAAAGATAAACATGGTACAAAGATGTTCATTTATTTTTTGGGTGAGTGTTGGTCTTCCGTAGAATATGTTGACAGCTATCATTTTAATATTTAATTTAAAAATTAATGGACTATTAGGGACTATTTGATATATTAAGTTGTATAGAAGGTGCATTTTTGCTGCTGAACAAGGAATTAAGGCATTAATGAGCTTCTTTCCAATTCTTCACTTAATGAAATTATAAATTTCTTAATTACTAGAGTTGGGGTTCATTCTTAATGTGAACCAAATTATCCAGAACTCTGATTCATTTACTACACAGATTAGAACACATGAAGGTGGACTCTACCTCCTTCAACAAATCTAAACCATTTCTATTAGGGTTCATCCTAGCTACAATTTTGGGGCTCTGTTATTGACTTCAATGGGAGTAATTATATTCTAAAGGTTAAGCATGTTTAGTGCTCCAACGGATTACAGCTAGAATGCCTAGTATCTTGCAAGACTAAATCCTTTTATTCTCTAACCCTCCCTCAGACTCTGTATTTAAATCCAAGCATGCATTACAGACAAACTAAGCAGTGTTTTGGAATTCTGATGCTAACTTTCCTGTTTGGGCAAGGTGTTGGTGTGTAGCCTGATTTTGGTCAACATTTATAGTATCCACTGTCAAGAAGATTCCCACTCTTGGACAATGAACTTAATTTATTTATTGCATCAGGCTGAAAAAGAAAGTCAGAAGTAATAGCTACCTAAATATTCAACCAGCAATTTCTTCTCTTATTTTGAAAAACAAAGCTTTGCTCAAAACCATACAATCTGGGATTCTAGTTCCTATGAATACCCATTAGCAATAGCTGAGGGAAGTGGAAGAAATTCATTGTACATTGCAGAAGTGTAACTTTTTCTGTGTGCAATATAATGAAAAATGTTAGTGCTATCTGCATATTTTAAATAATGCTGAAAGTCAATTGTACATTTTGTTTAAATTGCTGAGCTAGAATATGGTAAACATGAAAGTGCATTTTTCTAAACTATTAGCAATTCTGCTCATTACAAGTGTTAAAGTAGTATTTGCGTATGTTGCTTAAAAGGGAATAATTTAAGAGTAGTTCTACCATACATACATACAAGACCGGTAGCTGCCTTACAGTAACTGTCCAGATTACTGCAAGCAGCAAATATTTCCTGATCCTTTTCAGCACAAGAACTCTTACTTGAGTTCTTGCTAAATTGTGACCTTTAAGAGAGATTTTTAGAAGGACTTGATAGGTTCATTTTTTTAAAAAAGATTTTAAAATTTACAATTTGATATGAGAAGCAAAAATAATCAACACACACTTAACCCAGCCTATAACAGTCTCCATACATGATTAAACTTTTTTCTTTGTACAAGGCCTTAGTATAAATGTTAGTGGTAGAAGGCCAGAGAATAGTTATAAACAATGATGTGTTTAAGACTGGAGTTTGCATTAAAACTCTGTTTTACTTCCTAGTATTCTTTTTAATCCATGTGTAGTAGCAGACAAGAAATGCTGATAAAGAAGTGAACCTATACTTTTTCAAAAAAATATATATATTAATTTATTTCACAGATTTTCAAAATACTGAATATAGGAAAAATTATCTTACCTTACCCAAAAAAGTTTCCTTTCTTCTAACAGGAAAGTCCACAGAACCAATCCACTAAGCACAAGAACTGCAGTTCTGAGGGAGCTTTAATCTGGCACAGTCTCCTCCAATTTCTTTGCACTATACATATGTGTATCCTCTCCAATAGCTGGAGTGGAATTTGAAGTTGATCTGCAGAAGGAAGTGCGTGTATGAATTTTTTGTTCTATTTTATAACCTTTGAATTAAACTTTAAAAGACTTTGGTCTATGAAGTAACTTTGGAAGTAAGTTCTTCAAAGTTTAATTCAGCAGTTAACTAAAACAAGAATTAGTGCAAACTCTTTTTACTGTAGAACAAACTTAAATCCATGCCAACTATCGGAGAATATACACATATATAGTGTACCCTCAAAGAAAATAGAGAGTGAGACCAATTAAATCTCCCTCAGAATGATAATTTGTGCTGGATGGATTGGATCTGTGGATTGGATCCTGCTAGACGAAAGGACATTCTTAGTAAATTAAGACATTTTCTTATTACTTACTTGGAAGGTCTGTTGTTCCATTACAATGGGATATCTAATAGCAGTGCATCAACAGGGAAGGAAAACAAACAACAAATAAGATAGATGTATCACACTCAGTTTTAAATATAAAACTAGGGGTGAACACAGTATGCAGATAACTGTCTTCAATGGCAGAAATTAAGGGGACCCATGCAATTAATTTGTAAAAACTTAGTGAAGCTATGAACAACATTACCAGATGGTCACCCTGTACCTTTCTGTATGCTGGATATGATCCTTCCGGATGGGAGGCTACTCTGGCTCTGAATAAATGAGCATGAATATTGGGGGGGGTAGGGGGAAGAGGCTTATACCATTGACAGCTTTGGAAATGTCATAACGTAGTCATCTAATAACTGAAGCCATACGGTATGTTTTTATTTATTATGATGGGGGTTACAGACCACAGCTAGGGATTTCCTGAAATGGATTGCTCCATTCAGTGTTAATTTTTAGCACTCTAACACATCAGTTGTGCATGGAGTTCTTTTTAAGGAGTTCTGCACGTCGGCAGAAAAGAAAACAATTTCTTATAATCAGGTTAATTGGGGGAATAAAGGTTTAGAACATCTTTGCCTCATGAGAAGTGCAGAAATGTAGTGCTTAATTTGTAATGAAAGAGGTACCAAGGCTCAAGCAATTAGGGTGCTAGGGCTCAAGCAATTTTTTTTTTTTTTTTTTTACTTTCATAATTGACGCAGAAAGACCAGATATCCTGGGACTATGAATTGCCAAGCCTCAGGTGCCAGGGCTCAGCCCTGGCACAAATTAAGCACTGCCATAATGCCTTTCCCCAATCAGACCTTAACCTCCAAGAATGCTCCTTGATGAAGTGACTATATCTAGTGTGTCAGCCTTTAAAGATAGAAAATCTATGGCACTTCTGACAAGGAATTAAAATGCTTAGTCAGAGCATTTGATACAACATCTAGTTCCCAGAAGGAAGTTCTCATTGATGTGGATTTGAGATGTGTGGCATTCAAAGAAATATTTCATCTGGATGAGAGGACATTCCTGTCTTTAGTGAGCTGGAAATGGTTACAATTTGTATTTTAGAGACCAAGACTTTAGGACAATTTTAAGAATTGCTTTGCCCTTGCATTAACTGAATCCATCCATGCTAATAACTGAATATTGTCATTCACACAGATGTGGCCCTTGAAGATGCCCTGTTTGTAGATATTATTTCAAAGCTAAAAGTGTTACACACATCTAAATACATTGCTTTAATTGATACCTCTCATCATGTAAGTCAATGTAGTTTTTTCTAGGCTTGGATGCAAATACTTCTTGTAAAGGAGGCATAACCAAATGGCAGTTGTTATCTAAATTGGACAGGAGAACTAGGACCTCCTGAACAACATGAGACCACCTGACTCATTTGTGTGAGCACGCATGCGCACACTTCCATCCTGGAGAACAGTGTGGCCAGTAAAAGACAGAAAGACACTCATCGTTGGCCATAGGAGAATGTAGCTACAATCATGCAGTCTATTAATCTTGCATTCTAGAATAAGACTTGAGTTTCTTTGCTGGGTTCTGGATACAAATAGATCCATTGACAGGCTACTTGAAGGCCAGATTCTCTACTTGAAGATCTTGGGCTGTATACTCCACTCTCCCAGATTTATCATTTGCTTTCTTAAGCAGTTGCTATGATGCTTATTCTCTCTTTATGTATAGTGCTTAGGAAAACAGAAGATTCTTCCTTTTGGCCAGAAACAGAGAAGTGGTTGAGGATCTGGTATCTTCCCTCTCATTGATAAAAGCCAATGATGAAGTGTTGGAAGAAGTTCCCCCTTATTTGTAGGGTACAAAGAGATAAGCAACCCAAGATAATAGTATAAAAACAGAAGGGAGAGCCAAATTTATTGATGTGCTATAGATGATGCCTAATTGACTTCTTGAACATTATACATGCTCCCTAAGCTCCCACTCCAGGCAGAGGCAGGGGAACCCTTTATATGAAGCAGCCATTGTGTTTCAGAATCCTAAGCACTCAAGGCAGGGTTTCATAAGGGTGGAGTGACACCTTATTAAAGGGGCAGGGAAAATAGAAATAAGAGATGGGCGAAGACGACCCTTACCATCTACTTTTTCCTGTATGTCTGGACTGCTCTCCTTCTCATTTCTCCAGGGTTGGCTTTATGGAGGAGAGTTAGAAAAAGGCAGGATATAGTCCACACACAGCACGAGTTGGTTCAGTTAGCTCAGCAGGTGTGGCATGGCTGACCCAAGGCGAGCAGGATTCGGTTGGGTAGGCACTTTGTGCCCTTTTCTGCCAGCCTCCCAATTCCTCCTGTTGTGTTCTTGCCTGAGAGATCTACCCAGACATGCTACTCTGAAAGTTGTTGAAGTTAGCTACCTAAGCATCAGAAGGTTGTTTCCAGGAACCTTGCTGCAGAGCCCCCAAGGTTGAATAATAGATCAGAAATGCTTAGATCCAATAAGCTGAATTGCAAGAATAAACAAGGATTCCTTTTTGGCTGTTTTGTTTTCTTGCTCTGAGCAGGTCTGGTAAAGCCTTCCAATTGCTGGAGGCAGTATGTGCTATCTGGTCAGGTTTTCAGGGCAGTGGCCAGTCCCAGCCTGCTTTGATTGACAAGTCTGGTTTCTGCCTCAAAGAAGCTGCATATAAGATCCATTGTACTGAAGTGGCAAAACTTTCATTGCAAAGCAGACATTCCTTGAGAAGAAAATACTAGACTAGAACTTCCTAAAATAACAAAAAGCCAATTCAAGATTTTATGCTGTGGTATCCAGAATCTCTGCAAGAGTGAGTGGGCCATTTCAACCACAGAAGTCTTCCAAGAAACTATACAGCAGCTGGTTTGATTGTTGTCCAACAGAAACCTTAACTGGTCAAACTAAGCATTTCCTCGATATCTTATCCAAGATTAATGAGAAACTACCGTCAAAATGCAATAACTCTTGCTTGTACATATGCTTAGAAGGATTAGATATTTTGTCAGCGTTAGTAAACATCACTCTACACACAAAAATAATAGAAATTTACAGATAGACAAAGAAAAATGCTCTTTGAGAGCTCCTTAAGAGTCTGAGCTAAGGATATTTACTTTGTATATTTTTGACATGTGATGTTACTAATGTGTTTTAAACAGTTAAAGCTTTAATTTTTTTAATCTCAATGTCTACTGTTTTAAATTATTGCCTGTCCTCACCCATAATTTCCTGCAACTGTGAACATTTAGATCAATCAAAATGGGGAAAAATGCTTAAACCCCATAATTTTTACAATAGTGACAATTTAAATCAACACAAATAAGAAAAGCTTAAAAATAAACATTGATATTATCCATTAAGATTATAAAAAGACAAATCAAATTTTGCCAAGCCTGCTTGTAAATCAAGCATCTAAATCACCAGCTGCCTGATGGGAGACCTGCTCCCACCAGGCCAGCACAAACCAATCAATCAGATAGTGCAAGACCCCAGTTCTTATGGAAATATTTTAACATCTTCTGTCACCCATTTGTCTCTGCTTTGCCATAGATCAGACCCACAAGTTCCAGTCACAATAGTAGTACTTGCACTGTAGGACACTGAGCTTACTTCTACATTATTCCAAAAATCTCATTCCAACAGACTGTTTCTTAATCTTTAATTTTGAAATTTTATAAAGCATTAAAATTTCTATTTTATAAAGATCAATATGTTCAGTAAATCTTTTTAATACAAAATTTTTTTTACTGGCTGAAGACCTAGTTATAGTAGCTTTTAAGTATACTCCTTAGCTTTTGTCAATTTCTAGCTACAGAATGAAATATTTTACACAGGCTTCCTAACAGGGCAAAAAAATTATAAACATTTAAACTGAATCCCATCTCCTATTAAAATAGATGGCATTTGTGATACCGTGTGTCAGCACTTCCAGTTTATAAACTTTACTTGACAGAACTGGACAAAAATTCAAGGTCACTGCTATTCCGAAGGCTACTTCTGAAGTTCAAAATAACCACATATTTATTTAGACTACTATCTTTAGTTGCTTATGACTCTGTATGTGCACAGAAATCATAGTCATCTATGGAAGAGGTGAGAATCAGAAGCAAACATGGTATCTTATAATAGAGTGTTCAGGTTACCTCCCAGAAGCTATCACTAGAAACCTCTACTCCAACAGAATCATCATATGATCCAGACATTTCTATGTTTGGAGAGCTTGCAAGTGTTCAGTGTTCTATTATCAGCACCAGATCTTCAAAAATCTGTAGGAAGGACAAAGAAAACATTACTAAACATTAAACTTACCCATAATTTGCTATGATTCTGAGTGTTCATTTCTTCATAGACTTTTAGCCTAAAAGTTAACAATAACATTTTCAATACCTCCTCCAAATCAATATACGCTCAGTTACTGCTTACTTATATCCTTACTTCCAGCAACAGCAAACCGTAAGTATTACATGTTTGGCACATCTACGTACATTACTAAGACCAGGTCTACACTAAAAAGTTAGGTCAACCCAGCTACGTCACTCATGGATATGAAAAATCAACACTGCTTAGTAACATAGGGCTGGTCTACACTACTGTGGTAAAATCGATCTAACTTATGCAACTTCAGTTACATAAACAATGTAACTGAAGTCAGCATAGTTAGATCCACTTACTGTAGTGGCTACACTGTGCCATGTTCTCCTGTTGCTCTCCTGTTGACCTCCCTTACGCTTCTCAGGGAGGTGGAGTACACAAAACTTAGCATGTCTTCACCGGACCTGCTAAATCAACACTTGCTGCACTTGACTGCAGCAGTGCTGATTTACCAGTAAGGGTACATCTTCGCTACCCGCCGTATCGGCGGGTAGCAATCGATTGCTCGGGAATCGATATATCGTGTCTCATCTAGACGTGATATATCGATCCCCGAAAGCACTTATATCGATTCCGTAACTCCACCAACCCGAACGGAGTTGCGGAATCGACAGGGGGAGCTGTGGACATCGATCCTGTGCCGTGAGGACAGTGAGTAATTCGATCTTAGATACTGTCTGTTACAGCTGTCCCCCTGCTGCATTCCTTTTTCCCCTCTCCTTTCTGTTTGTCCTGTGTGGCCGCTCCTCCCGGCCATTGTGCTAACTAAAGTCACAGCCCTATTCATAGGAATGGCTTGTACAGACTAACTGGAGCCATTGCTCTGCCTAGGGAAGGGGCTTCTTGCTTCTTTGTTTGGCTCCTTTGGTCAGACCTGGGCTCAGTGTGGGGGGCGCTGCCCAGAAATGCAAGACCTGAAGTGGCCAACTAATTAAGCATATGAGTCATACCTGTGGCTCAGAACATGCCCAGGCATGCCTATGCTTACCTGCAGCCTTTCCCTGCCTTCTCTCCTCCCCTGTATCAAGAGGAGCCAATCAAAAGTACTGGTGGGAAACTGCTTGAGTTTGCCTTTAAAGCCGGACATTTTCTGATCAGACCTCGGAGAAGGTCCTTGCTTTGCCACCTGGTCTGATCAGCTAGGGGTCTTTGGGGGGCCCTCTCCCCGCTCTCGTTTGTTTTTGAGCATACTCTTGTTTTTAAACTCCCCTCCCACGAACAACGAATTTGTGCCTGGAGATCTCCTGATTATTGTAAGCGAATCGAGTCCTCTCTCCATCCTCCGATGCTACTGCCGTTCCTGCCTCTGTGCTTGCTGCTGTCCTGGGGATTGGTAAGAACTCCCTCTTGCAGACTCCCCCTGTCCTAGCTGCTGGCCTTGTTTCCCCAGCAGACAGACCCAAGCTAACTCCTTGGTCTGTATCTGTAATCTGTTTCTTGCTCCGCAGCGCCTTTACTGCTAAAAATAAGCCTATGCCGCTGCTAAGCTGTGCCTTCCTGGACTGTATCCTGGGCTGCCAGCTTGCAGCCGCCCCACTGCTGCAGCCACCCCCTACCCCCCAGGGGCTGTACCCTGGGCACACACCACTCTGCCCTCTGGAACTGCTCTCCCTCCCAATCAAAGAATCGACATAGTGTAAGGTGCACCTATTAGAATCAGTTTCTTAGTCTAGATAAGTTGTAATTTCATTTTGCATAGCTGTGGTTAAGTTAGGTTTAAAGAATTGTTTGTATTGTGCTCTAAGTTAGGTTTAAAAAAGAATTGTTGCATTGTGTTCTGTTACTTGCTAATTTGTGTAGTCTTGGTTAAGTTACATCATAAATAAGATTTTGCTGTGTTCTGTATAATTGTGGTTAAGTCCGTCTTCCCGCTCCCCTAACTGCCCCCCACAAGCTTGCCCATGTCTCCCCCCGAGCTCCCCAGTCACTCGTTGCAGTCTCTCTGCTGTTTAAAATTGCAGCCTGACTGCTCTGTCTCTCCCTGAGTTTAAATCTCCCTCCGCCGCGCCTCTGCCTTTGGTCTCTGCTCCACCACGTGCTCCTCTTCCCCCATCCCCCAACCTCATTCCTCTACCACTGCCTTTCTCTCTCTCTCTTTTAATCCCTTCCCCCACGTGTTCATCCCACTCCTATTGCTGCCAAACCTCAATTGTATTACTGAAATCTAGCATAAAACCCCATTGGTTACCTTTTTTCTCTCTGACACACCTCACATTTTACATTTACACCACTGTGACACATTTTTACCTAGAGTTGTTGGTTATTTAACACATTTTACCCATAACTGTTAGTTGGTTATATGCTGCTGTGACACACCCTTTACATAGAAATTGTTAGCTACCTGTTACATTTATACTTCAGTGTTAATTGGTTACCAACTGTATTGTACCCCACTGTATTGTACCCCACTATACTATTTACTAAAAGAAACCTCTCCCCAATTGTCTACCTCAACAAACTCCATACCGCTCACTATTGAATTTTCCCTGTTTTTGCATTTTCTTAATAAAGTTTATTTTGCACCCCACCAGTACAGTAGTTGTCCCCCAAGATCCCCTACCTGCTGGCAGGGTCAGATACTTCGACTTCAGCTACGTTATTCACGTAGGTGAAGTTGCGTATTTAAGATCAATTTTCCCCCTTAGCATAGACCAGCCCTAAGTGTAGACATGCCCTTAGTCAAGCAGATCCAAGTCCCAATGTAGACAGCCCTAGGTTGATGGAAGAATTATTCCGTCAAGCTAGCTACTGTCTCTCAAGGAGGTAGATTAACTACAAACAGAACTCTTCCAGCTTCTGTAGTTAATGTCTACACTGAACCTCTACAGTACAGCTGCAGCTGTGACACTGTAGTGGTTAAAGTGTACACAAAGTCTTCTAACTAACACATCATCCCTCCACATCAGCCCTAATATACATAATGTGCCATTTTAGTCTTTCCACTGCTGTATGGCGGGCGTTATAGTTGGTTTGTACATAAGAATTTCAGTGTTTAGTCCCAGAGTTTTATTTGAACATTGCTTGCCTGGATCTTAATACAACATTAGTCTAGCTAGCAAGGATCTCTTGACTAACCAAACCTACGGAGGACACAGCACAATAAACTAAGCATAATCTCAGACTCCATAATCTGTGTTGCATTAATTAACAATAGCAATAAAAGTTGTACTCAAAAATAATATCTAAATTAAATTTTGTAGATAAATTACAGCTCAATAATTTCAGTTTCTGAATCTTAACATTATGTTCTCATTTACAAAAAGGCTGGAGAGAAGGGATTGTTTTCTCATACAGCTAGATGACCCATTACGGCCTCAAGGACGTCACACTGGCAAGTGGGTCAAGAAATGACCCACTTGTGACCTAGTTAGCCTAGTTTCCAGACTAGGTTTCCCAAGATTAAATATTGGCTCATCAACCCTTTCTACCCTAGCACCTAGGTGCTTCCCCACCTAAATCCATAAACAGATACAGTACCCATAAGTAATTCCCAACTAGCATAGAACAGCAAATGGAATTTAGCCTGACAGTATTCCTGCCACTAAGCAATTAATGCTTTTTCATATTCAAGGAAATTTCAAGTTTAAATCCTGATACTAAAGGATTGAGTGGTTTTATAGGAATGCTTGAGAATTTTAAACAAGTATGTCACATTTATAAGGAAGTGATAGTTGGAGATGTGTGCGAAGGTAGCCTAGGCTCAACATGGCAAAAACATTGTTAAAAGAGCAAATAAAACTTCCTTATAACTTAAATCTGTCAGATCACATTTTTCTTCTCATGTCAGTGTATCTTTTTTGTCTGAGAGTAGAGAGGAGGCTCTTTTCAGTTTTGATGTCTTTTGGGTAACATACTTTTTTAACCTTCTACTCTTGGGTCTAGAATCTTCTAGTTGAAAATTTCAGTAATGGCTCAAGCATGTTCTCTTCTGCTATCCCAACGTGTTTAGTGGCTTTGAATACTGCAGATGAAATTATAAATAGTTTCCCAGAAAGAAGCTGTTCTTTTATATCTGTCTTTTTCAGACAGCAATATTCCCTATAGTGCTCATCCAACAAGTTCTTATATCTAAGAGTGACAAATAAGAACAAGACAATGAACATTTGCATAATGCCTACTGTTAAGAGACCTTTTCTCATTAAGCATACATAGCTGACTGAGTTCACTAGAGACCAGAAAATTGTTGAACCCTGTCAGAACAGAAATGTATACAGAATATAAATTTCAATAATTTGTTATGCATGTATCAACCAGTTATGGAAAAATGTAATTTCTTTTTATAAGATTACAGTGCCAAACCTGTTAACGGTGAAGCAATTTTATACATGTCAAAGATCAAGCTTTTTCGGGTGGCTTGAAGTACAGATTTCTTCATTACTCTACCTGCTAGCTTCTCCCTCCCCCACTTTCAAATATTTTATTAATTTCAAAAGTCAATACCTTTAATCTGAAGGACATAGAATATAAAAGAACAGTTTATTGCTGGGAAAACTATAATAAATTTCATCTGCAGTATTCAAAGCCACTAAACATGTTGGGATAGCAGAAGAGAACATGCTTGAGCCATTACTGAAATTTTCAACTAGAAGATTCTAGACCCAAGAGTAGAAGGTTAAAAAAGTACGTTACCCAAAAGACATCAAAACTGAGAAGAGCCTCCTCTCTACCCTCAAGACAAAAAAAGATACACTGACATGAGAAGAAAAATGTGATCTGACAGATTTAAGTTATAAGGAAGTTTTATTTGGTTTCCTAAATAAAATAATCTGGATAGTTGAGTTAAACACATCTGCAGTAGATATAAATCCAAAGTTTCAAGGCACCAGGCACTTCAAGAAGGGCCAATATCCCACTAGTAGTTGGTTTAATTATTTTTCAAAAATCTTTACCTTCCTGTGTGTTAAAGAGTTGCCCTTTATTAATGCAACATAATTACTTTTTCTGGAAACCGCCACCAAACAAAAAAGATATAATAAAATGTATAGCATTCAGTAACACCCATGTGTTAGGTAGTGCCTACAAGACATACATGATGACAGCCTCTGCTGCAAAGAGCTCACAATCTAAGCAGCTGTAATGTAAGAGTGGGATAAAATGTACACTCTTTAACTAACACACACATCATTTCCTAATGCCTCTAGGCCAAAATTCATATGTACCATGTCAAAGACCAGTCTTGAGAGAAGCAACTGTTAATTCCCCTAGCAGCTGAAAATCCTGGACACTGTTGCTTTTATCTGCCTTTGTGACACATTTTACCGTATCACAGTGTGTGCTCTTTTGCTACTTAGCACAACATAATGTTTTACAAAATACTAATCACTAAATCTAAAAAAGGTAAGCCATATCTCTTTAGTGGTTTTGCCGAACCTTCACACTCCAGATTACAGCTGAAGGGAGGAGAATGCATGATGCATGTTTCCTGGGCAAAATGAGTGTTTTGTTTGTAAAGCTCTGTGCAAGGACTTTGTAGGATACCAGACAACTGACTTTAACAGCACTGTTTCTTTATAAAAAATTTAGTCTCTTGAATGAATACCACAATTAAAGTAATTGTTGTGTGATCAACCACTGCCTCTGGAGCAAGAAGTGCTGCACTTTGAACTCAAGGGTTTTTTTCTACATTAGAGTTGCCAAGTTTGATTGGAGGTATTCCTGGAGGTTTCATCACATGAAAATCTCTAATTAAAGATTAACCTGTAATTCCTGGAGACTCCAGGACAATCCTGGAAGATTGGAAACCATATTCCACAGTCAGATGAAAAGGTGATGGCCATGTAGCGCTTAGAAGGAGAGTTAAAGTTGGGATTCAGCAAAGATGCAAATAATCCCAAGCAAAAACAAAAGGTATATGAACTAATTCAACTGATTCACAGAACAATATCTAACACACTGGTGTCTATAGGTACCATAAAACAAGATAGCTTTCCTTTGCTTAATTTTAAAGGGAAAATTAATGAAAACAAATGCCCTCCCAACTATAAGGACTATATGTTTGATTTAAGCATCTCACATGCGCCTCAATGTAATATCCAATAGCATTAATCTTTATTCTACTTTGTTAGCCTTTTTAATGAACGATTTTAAGATAAAATATGCAAAGATACATGCCTAAAATGGATCCTCAACCCTTTTAAACACTCCTTATCTTACATTTTATCTGTTATTTTTCAAAAAGGATAAAAGTACTATTTATATTTGATGGACAACAGATGCAACCCCTTCTTCCCCCAAGTAACCTTAATAAGTTAAATTAATCAGGGTTGATCATAACCACATAAATAAAAAACCACCACCACCACACACCTTTTTCCTAGTTAGAGTCTAAATATAACACCATGAGGGCAATATCACACCTATCGGGCATTGTTTACTATTATTGCCACCTAAAATATAACTTGTTAACCGTTATTAGTTTTTCCACATTAAAAAAAAAAAAGAGGTCTTTTGCACAGTGTTATCTGCATATGTAAGCGCACTGGGAGAAAAAAGTGCTGAGTTTTTCAAACAATGCTAACCAAATTAAATAATAAATATTTACTGTACTACTTGGATGGACAATGCAGCTAACAGTTCCCTAAATCAAATGTAACAGAAGTGGGGACAGATCTCTAGTATACAGATTCAAACAAAAAAAATGTCCTGGCATGAAACTGTGTTAATTATATAGAAAATATTTATCTACAGAGGTTTTGGAGAAAAGTTTGGAAATATGTTTCAGAGCAATGTATTTTGTTAGTCCAAACCATAATGGACTGCGACAACAGTAAGGTAATCTGGGATTGCATGAAAGACAAAGAAAAACAGTTTCAAGTCTCGTGTCATCTTCACGATACTGCAGTTACAATGGAGTTGTGTTATGGACTGACAATTACTTGTTCATGAGATAAACACAGGATACATCAATGTCACTAAAAGATAGATAGTATAGCTAGTTTTTTAAAACTAGTAAGACACCATGCAAAAGTATTTAACTACAATTCCCTTAAAAAAAAAAAAAAAGTAGAAATGGAAGGAATCATTCTGCCAGGAAGTGAACAACAAGTGCCTTCAGGTAAAAGTCCACTTATTTTCCACAAGTGTTCACTCAACTGCAAGCTAAAAATACCTATTTCAAATTCAATATTCCCTTGAAGTTCTGTCACTGATGTTGCAGTGCAACTACTGAAAGTACTGCACCCCTAACATGTATCTAGACCCATCATTTACATGCACACTGGTAACATCCTGTGGAAACGTATTCCAATATGTAACTATCTTTAAACAAGATTTTTCTAATATCTAACCTCAATCTCCCTTGCTGCAGATTAAGCCCATTACCTCCTGTCCTGTCTTCAGAAAACTGGGAGAAGAACTTGTCACCCTCCTCTTTGTAACAGCATTCAGATATGTTAAAGACCGTTATCAGCTCCCCATTCAGTCGATTTTTCTCAAAGCTAAATGTGCCTCTTTTTTTCCTCTTTTTTTTCAAGCCTTCCCTCATAGGTCAGGTTTTCTAAACCTTCTATCATTTTTGGTGCTCTCCTCTGGATTCTCTCCAATTTGTCCACATCTCTCTTGACATGTGGCAGCCAATACTTGACACAATACTCCAGCTGAGGCCTCACCAGTGCTGAGAGTGGGACAATTACCTTCCTTGTCTTACATAGGACACTCCTGTTAATACAACCCAGAATGATAGTATCCTCCTATACAACTGCTCACATTCCATTTGTGATCCACTACAACTCCCACATCCTTTTCTACAGTACCACCCAGCCAATTATTCTTCATTTTGCATTTGTTCATTTGATTTTTTGCAATTATCTTTAATCTTGTTGAGTGAGTACAGACCAGTTCTCCAATTTGTCAAGATCCTTTCAAATTCTAATCCTATCCTCTTATCAACTGCAACTCCTCCCAGTTTGGTGGCATTTTAAAATTTTACTCCATTTCATTACCTATTTAGTGTTTTTTAAATAAAACCTTCATATAATGAGCATTAGAGTTTGCTGTGGATTTGAGGAAAGCAAACAAAGGCTTTTTAAAATAATTCTATTTTACTGATCACTAATGTTAAAACTGGAAAAAATGTTCTGTAGTAATGGTGTAATGTCAATTCACCTTCAATGTAAAAAGTTCAGAGTATGTTACTTTAGGACCATTTAAGCTGACAACCTAGTTGGAAAACTGGAAGAGACCAAGGCTACAGTGGAACAATATTTTCTGAATAGATACAGAGAACAGGTGTGTGTTTGTTTTTTAAATAAAACTGCCTAAAACAGAAAAAACTCTTTTTCCATAAAAGCAAGAAAATAACTATGATTCAGGAAATTCTGATTAATTCTAAGATTTATACATGCCAGATACTATGCTATGAGAAAGTATGAACAAGCATATTAAGGGAAATATTATGAAGTCATGGCAACAACTAGCACAGAAACTCTGGTTGTACAGCACTGTTTAAAAATAAACTGAATAATGACATACCAGCATTAAGCAACAATGAGTCATACTGTCCTGTTGAAATACATTTATTAGAACAGCCAGTCCTTTAAACACATTTGTCTTTAGGGCTTGGTTCTTTCCCCCACCCCCCCAGGAATTTTAAAAGTTTGCACAAGAGAAAAATCTGAACTTTGTCTTTCATACTTTTAGTTTATTAATCACAAAAAGGAGGGAAACGTAAATATTTTATGCTTAATTTTTATTCTGTCATTCCAGATTACCAAAAGGGAAAAGATTGAAAATCTATGCAAAATCATCAACTGTTCATCAACTGTACCAGAAGGTAGAGTCCAAGAGATTGTCCAGCAAAAAAAGGACACAGATTTCCCATTTTCAAAGTTAAAAATCAGAGTCCCCAGCTCATGGAAATGTGCAAGCCTCAGAATCCTTTTCTGGAACTTCATCTGTTAGATCTGTCTCTGGCTAGTAGGAATGAAAGTTCTCAAATCCTCCATATCTTTCAGGATCTGCTCCCTTCCCAAGACTTGTGCCTGATGGAGACGCTCTTTCATCCCACAGAATCTTTGCTGTCACAAGGAGCAGTCACAGTGTCACCATTCACTCCTTTCCATTGTTTGCTCCTACATAAAGTCCAGCCTAGTCATGTCTTTGCATTCAGCAACCTACCATCTAGTCAGTGGTTGGCTTTGTGTCAGACTAACCTTGGCTGTGCTTATATTATTTTCTTCAGGATGCTACCGTCTGTCTTCTGCAGTGTCCCCACCACTGTAATTTTCTCAGTTGTAGCCAAACCCATACCCTGATTTCTGTTTCTTACTTAATTGGTCTTAAAAATAATTCCAATTTACACCGGCCATCTTTCAAAACACACAAACGTACAAACCTTATCTCCACTGTTTCCAACCTTTTTCCTCTCTCATTTACTGCAGCTGCTTCCTGACCACAGAGTAAGACTGTTAATTACACTGGTTTGACAAAATTATTGTTTTGTAACAAAGTGAAAATTTATCAGTTGATGATTTTGTCAACTTCTTACAGAACTCATAGCTAAGGTACATCTCCTTTCAACCTAATCCTTTGTGGAATCATCAGGACTGATCAAGCTTTCTAGATACACACAAGATTCCACTTGTTCCACAACTTCACTGCTGCTACATTTCAATACTACTATTGTCCCTTTCCCAAGATGCAACCACTTTGTCATCTTCGCATTTACTATAAGTACAATTTGACTACACCAATTTTCCAAGGTAGCAAAGAGTACCATTAATTCACGTCTGCCAGTTTTATGATGTCATCTATATAAACAAAGACGTTTAACTCTAAATCTCACATCGTGCCCTCCAATTCATCTATTATTCTTAATGTTCAGTTTAAGAATGTGATGAAAAGTGACAATGACTCCACGTCTCCTTGTTTTACACTAAACTTTGACTTAAACAAGTTGTTTAATTTTTCCATTAGTTCTTATGGCACTGATGGGAAATAAGAAAATTTTGTTTTGACTTACCGAAAATTTCCTCTGAACTACAAGATCCACAGATGCATTAACGAATGGGCTCTCAGCCTGTGTTTTACTACACAAGCGGAACCAGACCAGTCAGTCAGTCACTGACAGCAAAAAGAGCAGCCAGCGACAATGAAGAGTCCACCAGCTGAGAGAGCTTCCAAAGGCTAATGTCCACTGCAGACTGGAATTTTCTAATGAGCTTATAATGCAATAAATTGAATTCTTACTGTGACACTATGAAATATGGGAGACACTTTATGATATTGTTAATGCCAATATTATAATATTGCAAGGAATCCAACCAGATATGCCATGTAAGGTATCTACAAAAATGTTATAATTTGCTAAATATGATAATCTTGTTTATATGTTTGTACTACCTTTGCATTGAGAGTTATAGATATGTATGGCATATCTGTATTTCCAATCTTTATGCTGGGTTTCTGGGTGATATCCCCAGACAGAATGGCATCAACATTAAGCTGGCTTGATGGCTCATCAAGGGATACCAGGTGCACAATGAATCCATTGAAAGGAACTATGAAAGAACACGTCTGGGTCAGCAAGGCATGTGGTGTTCTTATGGACAGAACTCTAAGGTTCTTCCATGCCCATGTGCTGTGAAGCTTGTGTCTGGGACACAGGAAATACAAGACAAATGGCAAAAGGAATATAAAGGGCAGCTGCATCATCTCCATTGTGTCTTCACTCCTGCTTCTTACCTCTGAAGGAACTTTTCTACAAATGAAGCTCTGAACAAAGGACTGAATGACCCATCCAAGCTGTGGCTGTGTTCCAGAGGCACGTTCAAGCCAGCAAACTCACCAATACTGCTAAGAACCTGATATATGGACTCTGAAGTCTTCGTATATATATATATATATATGTGACTGCTTTACCATTAACTCCTCTTTTCTTGTTCTTTTTTCTCTATAATAAAGCTTTAGTTTTAGACACTAAAGGATTGGCTGGCAGCATAGTATTTTGGGTAAGATCAAACCTAACATTGACCAGGCAACATGGTTGGCCCTTTGGGGTCAGAAGAACATTTTGTATAGTGAGTAGAGTTTTAAAACAGTTTCTCACTATACTGGACCTAGGGCCTGATTCAGAGCCAGAGAACTGAAATACAATAAGGTGGCTGTGTGATTCCCTTTTTTTTTTTTTTTTTTTTTTTTTTTTGCTTCTTGATAACCAGTGTCGGGATCAGCAGCATAGTTTGTGACGGGGTGGGAAGTTTAACTTCAGTGTTACCCATCAGTTTTGGGAATATCTGCTCTCCTTTTTGCAGCCTGCCCTGACCTTAGTATTTCCAGTGAGGGCTACCCCAAGCACCTCATGTCATACTTACTACACATCATAACTGTATGAACCAATTTGAAGGAACGAAAGAAAACTTCTAATCCTACTGGCAAAAGAAATAATCCAAAAGCAAGGAAGGATTAGATCTGTGGCTACTATAACCTAGAAAGGAAAATTTTGGTAAAACAGAATAAGTTTTCCTATTCTGTTTATAGGGGCCACAGATCCACTAACCATTGGAATTTGTAAAGCAATTTGCCTTTAGGGAGGGTTCAGGTCAAACAGAACTATATAAAGGGTTTTTTAATTCCTTTACTACGGAGACCACAGGGTGGAGTACCCTCTTACCACAGGCAGCATTTGCCGATGTCTGAATGCCCAGCTTGTAAGGGCTTGTCTACAGTGGCACTTTACAGCACTGCAACTTTCTCACATAGGGGTGTAGGAAAAAAACCCTGAGTGCAACAAGTTTCAGCGCTGTAAAGCGCCAGCGTAGACAGTGTACCAGCACTGGGAGCCACATCCCCAGAATAGATAGCTATATGCCCCTAGTGGAAACTGGTTTTTCTAAGAGCACTGGGAGACTCTACAAATCACATTAAAGTGCTACCATGGCAGTGCCAGCGTAGACTAGCCCTAAGGTTTTGGGTAGATGTGTGTGGATGACCAGGTGGCAGCCCACCTAGGGTGCCCAGATGTCCCAATTTTATAGGGACAGTCCTGATATTCGGGTTTTTTTTTTTTAATATGGTTTCCTATTAGCCCCCCACCCCTCTCGATTTTTCACACTTGCTATCTGGTCACCTTAAGCCCACCAGACTCCATCATATGGTGTGTAAGAGGCTGCTATTGCTCTCAGCAAGTGTTCTTTGATGCTGATTGATAAAGACCGTGGGTATGTCTCACTGCAAGTAAAGGTGTGGCTGCAGCATGAGTAGGTATATCTATGCTAGCCTTAATCTCACTAACATGAGTAACAATAGTCGTGTAGACATGCCATGGTCTTGGATAGAGGTGACCCCTTCCTGCCTGAGGGCAGGTACCAAAACAGCTAATACTTTCATAACCCTGGGGCCTAGGGCAAGGCCAGAGGAGAACGAACTATTGGAAGCACTGGGATCCAAAGGTAGCAGAGCAACTGACGGATGTGGAAAAGTCATGTAATAATAATCCAAGGAAACTGAAATGCAATTTATGAACAGTGATATGCAGCCTAGTTGAGAGACTGTATAACTTATATTGGGGTAATGGAATGTTTATACACCTACATATGCAGTGTCACATTGACCTCAGGAAGAGGAACAAAATTTCATTCAGACTGGTGCATACTGAAGCAATTCTTAGCCACCTTGTTTAATCTCTTAGTTTTCCCTGATGACCTCCCTTCTTCTTTGATCACATCAGTCAAGGCCATCCTGAGACAAATGTAAGGATCAGTTCGCTATCCTGAGGAACAGTACTTTTGAATGATGTTGCTGCTCTTCTGATCCAGTTCCTCCTTTATCTTTCTGAGAGCAGGTCTACACTTAAAATGTCACGGTGCAATGGCACTGCTGTAGCACTTCAATGAAGACAATAGTATGCTGACGGGAGAGCTTCTTCTGTTGGCATAGGTAATCCACTTCCACAAGAGAAGCCCTCCTATTGACCCAGGGGTTAACTCAGTATAACTGTGTTGCTCAGGGGCGTGGATTTGTTAAGCCCCTGAGCAATGTAGTTATACCAATGTAATTTTATAGGGTAGACCTGGCCTTAGAAATTTCCTCAGGAGATAGATCTAAACTGGTAGCTGCCTTCTTAGACATGGAATTGAATAACTGAAAGTTTTTCCTGTTTCCCTCCGGTGGGCTCTGTTCTGAATCTGAAAGTTGTCCCCCTTCCTGAAAGATACCAACTGACTCTTGTGCCTGTAAGATGTGAATTTGTGCTTCCTTCTTAGACCTGCCCTCCCTGGAAAAATCAAGGATCAGAACACTCAGACATAGATGAAAGAGTTTGGGGTCTGTTCCTGGATTTCCTGAATAGTACAGCCTTTTTGACATATCCAAGACATAGTCACACATAATCAAAGGAGGCTGTTTCAGAGAAATTGGATGACTAAAAATGGCTCACTCAGCCATGACCTCCCTTACAAAAGTTTGGAAAAAAAATGGTATCTCCAAATATATGAAGATTCAACTGGTGAAACTTTTCCATAGCAACATATGGATGTGAATCATGGGAAATGAATGCTGCTAACAAGAATAAAACCTCTGAGATTGGTGCTGTGAAGACTTTTGCATCTCCCTTTGATGGAAAAAAACAACAAATGCTTTTGCTATAAACATTACTGGAGAGAAGCAGATTCTGCTGGTAGAAATCAACAGGGGCAAACTTATGTATTTTGATAGCATCAAGCACAGAGATGTAAATAACCTCAAGCAAGTTTACATGAAAAAAAAGAGGTGGAATGTCATCTTAGTAGGGAATGACCAGGAAAGCGATGGTTAGATGGTGTGCAGCAGCTCACTGGAGGTCAGCTACTGAGTGCTCGAAGCTAGTGACGGGTCAAGGAGGCTTCTAGAAATTCTACTACGATGTCACCAGTATTCAGATATGAATACATTGATTTTTCTTCATTTTTGTCCTGTGAGAATCTGGGAAAGCAAGCAAGCCAGCTGACTGTGAGGACTGGACACTGAACCTCCCTCTGTGTTTTCTCTTAGTAGTTTGCCCCAGGGATTCTTGCCATCTGGTGTGATAGGAAGAATCTCTTCGTGGAATCCCCTAACTGAAGAGGAAGCAATCCAATTCCCTGGACCTGACCCTTCCCACAATGGGGGACACTGCTAGAGAAAAATTGCTATGCCAGATACAGGTCCATGATACTAAATTTGAAAAATGAACACTCTTCTGAACCCTACAATTAACTGAGGATAGTGATGACAAAACCTCTCAGAGGGATCAGGCTCTGGCCCTGAAAGGGGAGAGCATACCCTGGGACTGAGTGCTGGAAGGGAAGTCCCAGGGTAAGGGGGCTGTGGACAGACTGAGGCCCCTCTGTATGAGCTGATAGGCTGTTGAGAAAATTCCTTAGAGAAGTGGGAATATCTGTGCTATGTGCTCCCTTAACTACTTCTCCTATGTTCCCTTCAGCTCTCTCCCACCTCAAGCACTTCTAAGGAGTAGGGAGCATGGGCATAAGAATCTGGACCACAGTTGTAGCCACATACACATGCACCACCATGAAAGGGTAGCTTGTCCCGTTCTTTAAAGGGGTCATGTTCCAATTTTTCCCCTGGGTTTTGGCTCTGAAACCTGCTCCAGGATCCAGTGTTCTTGCTGCTCTGGGTCTGTGTTTGCTGATCCTAGTTCAAGAGAGGGACTCCGTTAAGGTCTTTGCCCCAGCTGCCTCTACTGTGATGTGAAGGGTTCCTGATCACAGAATATGCAGATACCCATGATGGTGAAGCATGGGGAGACATGCAGGGTCACATGTCCCCCCACCGCCTGATTGCTCTGTCACATGGTATGGTAACCCAGCCCCCTCCCTGCGGAGCAGCTGCACCAGGGAGCTGCGCCAGGCAGGGAGAGGCAGAGGCAGGACCAGAACAGCTGGGAGCTGCACTGGAGGGGCTGCTTCTTTGGCAGGGAAGGGAGGGAGGAGACAACAACTGCCATAATAGGGGGAGGGGGCAAGACTCAAGCTGTTCTGGGGTTGTCCCCACCCTCCTCTCTCTCCTCCCATTGTTAGCAGGCACAGGCCATCTAACCCATCCAGGCATTCCAAATGGGCTGGAGCAAACAGCATACATCAGTGCTTTTCCCCTTTTTCTTCTCTTTCTCTTCCATGCTGAATATTTGAGTGTGCAGGGGCTGAGAACAATCACCAATGGAGTCTCAGCCATAGACAAGAACCAGACTCTTAAATTCTCAATGTAGGAGAGGACCAGAAACTATAGAAGGCTAATTTATATAAAATGTTTTTGCTCTGCAACAAGAAGTTTGGTAAATAGTCCTGCAGCTATGGAGGCAGAATGAAAACTGGTAGGTTCTTCAGCAGATCTCGCAATCAGTGACTAAAAGGTCTAGCTCTGCCTACGCAGCTTCATGCAGACAGTTAATGGATCTGTGGACTCTGTATACAAAAGCTAAGGATCCATTACTCTATACCAGTGGTGGGCAACCTGCAGTCCATCAGGGTAATCCACTGGCAGGCCACCAGACCATTTGTTTACATTTGCACAGCTGCCCGCAGCTCCCAGTGGCCGAGGTTTGCCATTCCCGGCCAAAGGGAACTACAGGAAGCCGTGTGGAAGCACTGGCCAGGCCCGCGTTGTTTCCCGCAGCACCCAGGAGCAGCGAACTACAGCCACTGGGAGATGTGGGCAGCCATGCAAATGTAAACAAAAGGCCTGGCGGCCCGCGGATTACCTTGACGGGCCGCATCCGGCCCGTGGGCTACAGGTTGCCCACCACTGCTCTATACTTATTCCAAACTTCTCGATGCTGTAAAAGAGTTTTTACTGCTCTACGCCTTAACTACCTTTGCTATTCACAGTTTTCCCAATTAGCACTAGTACTGATCAGATTCACGTCCATTTCGTGGAAATGTTGTCCATAGGGTTCCCAATATCAGCAGCCAAAAGACATGTCATAATTGGAGCTGAAAGCAACACCAACAGTTAAGTTGCCTAAAACTTCCCATTATAAAGACCCTGTTTTAGTTGTTTATAAATGCCAAACTTCAACCATTTAGGCTGAAATGTCTCCTGGTGGGTGTTTGCCTGATGCAAAATTTATTTATTTAAACATTTCAGCTGTTTCTCGGAATGAGATTAAGGAAAAATAAGTTTTGCCCATGTTAAAAAAATTTCTTACAACCGTTTCACTGAAAAACTCTAATCCCTCTGATTTGGAGCAGGGACTAGAAACTTGGCAGAGAATCTTGTCTTCTCAGTGAAAATCCATCCAAATTTGGCTAAATTATAGGCCTTGGAGGGGTGGGGTGGGGGATGCAGTATGCACAGTTTGTATAGGCTTTTTAGAATGTAGTAGCTAAATTGTCCGAAGATTTTATGTGCAAGGGGCATACTCCATCCCAGGAGTTTCTCCTGGCAGTGAGGGGCCTCTGTGGCAACAGGAGCAGGAATTAAGTGCAGGGATCCCATCTCTCCTGTGCTTTGAATTCTCCTCTGCTGGTATCCACAAGGAAGTAACAACCTGATTGGAATTCAGCGGGATAAGTCAAGGGAGGGGGGAGGAATATGGCAGGGAGATGGCACACAGGCATAAGCTGTTGGGAGTAAATATTAGGGGACAGAGAGCATTTGGGGTGGACAGGGCAAGAAAGATCTAGCCCACAACAGCACATTCTGTTCCAGAACCTGGAAACAGAACCAAGATTCCAAGTCTGAACATTCCTTTGCTGTCTAGCAAACAGCTATGAAACCCACTAACAAATTCTCTCTCTTTCCCCTTCTTGTTACTAGTCCACAAAGGGTAACAGCCTACTACTGATATCAGTTACCTCTGTAGTTGAAGTGGTAGAGGTCTGTGCAATAGATCTAAAGGATCCAATACTGCTGATGACTCGTGTGGAGTTAACGTGATTGAAATGGTATCTTCAGGGTTAATTTTGTTTTTTTAATTTACATCCAAAAAACAATATTACAAGAGCATTAAGGTTGCAAAAGTCAAGCACTCAAAAGTCAGAAAGTGCCAGAATGAAGGTTAACTGTGCAAATGTAATTCAGACCCCTTGTGCTTACGCATTATGACATAGTCTAATTATATGATCAATGGGTTTTTTTCCCTGCCTCATTCAGTGTCTCGGATGCACAGCGCTCAGGAAATGAACTGGGTTGCATACTGAATGAAGCTGTTGTCTGTAGGACCCCTGCCTCCTTTGTTGCAGAAGTTGGAATGCGTGTAGTGAATGGAGCACAGGATTATAGGAACAGAAAGGATCCTCTTACGCTTTATGCACTTGAATGATACTCTGGAGAACTGAATCCTGCCATATAGTGCCTATGTGATGCTGGGAAGTTACTGATACCAAAATTCTCATAGGTGGCCACTAACTGTTCGTTGCTTATTTTATGGGTGCCCAACTTTAGACACATGGGTCAGGTTTGCAAATGCTTAATGCTTCTGCAACTGAAGTCAATGAGAATAGTACAGCGAATGTACAAAGCAGCATAAAAATGCTAAGTACTGGGTAGATGGCTCAATTCCATTTTTAACTTTGCCAGCTGTGTGCTAGGTTATACGTTTGGACTCCACATTATTCTCTATACATACCAGGACAGCCACCAATGTCAACTGGAGATTTGCACAAATATCAAGGGTAGGCTATGGCCTTTATATAGTAACTGAACAATTAGTTATTTGTTCAGTACCATATTGTCAGTGTCAGTGAGAAAAAGTATTTCCTTTTAAGTCACCATTTCTGCTCTCCCTTTCCCATCCCCCTCTTGTTTCTCTTCTCCGTCTATGCACATCTCTTTTCTTTCCTCTGCACTTCCTTCACTGCAGTAATTCTGACTCATGAGCATCACCTCCAACCACTTTCTGTTCATCTACAAATATGATCAGCGGAAGTTGCAACAAATCTGCCTCATCACTGATGAAAACAAGTCAACTGAGAAGTAGTTTAATTGTACTAAACTTGGACCATATCCTCTACTTCTATATCACAATTCCATGAAAACACAAGCCTCAGTATTTTGCAGCAGACATCAAATTTGTTTATATTTTAGCTGACAAATTATGACAAGACATTCATCGTAAATTAAATCCCAAAGAGATACCTACATAGTTTTCTGTGCAGTCAGAGCAGGTGTGGGCAAACTACGGCCCGTGGGCCGCATCTGGCTCGTCAGAACTTTTAATCCAGCCTTCGAGCTCCCAACAAGGAGCAGGGTCGGGGGCTTCCAGTGTTCCCTCTAATTTTTCCCACCCATGTGCAGAATGAATTTTGTTATGTGCACCAATATGGAGGTAATGTGTGACACCACGAGAGGTGTGAGGGCTCCAGCTAGGAGTACAGGCTCTGGGGTGGGGCCGAGTTTGGGGTGCAGGAGGGTGCTCCAGGGCTACAGCGGAGAGAGAGGACTCCAAGTGCTCTCTTCTCGCAGCAGCACCTGGGCTTGGGGGGCGGGAGGGAGAGGCACCTGTCCCTGTCACAGGAGGTCTGGGACTGGGGCTGAAGGATAGCCACCCCTCTCCCAGCGTGTGCCATGCTGCAGGGTGAGTTGGGGTCAGGAGAGGGGCATTCCTCTCCCAGCAGGTCCCCAAGAGGGTTAACTAAGCGCCTGCACAGAGCTAAATAGGCTGCTGTGCAGCCGTGCACCTTACAGGAAAACTTAGCTTGCTCCGCTTCAGCACTCCAGCCAGTGAGCAGGGTCAGGGGCCGCTTCGTGAGCATGTGCTGCCACTCTGCACAACTCCTGAAAACAGCAGCATGTCCTCCACTCCAGCTCCTATGCATAGGGGCAGCCAGGGGGCTCTGCATGCTGCCCCTGCCCCAAGCGCCCTCCTCCCTCCCCTCTCCCCCGCAGCTCCCATTGGCTAGGAACTGCAGCCAATGGAAACTGCAGGGACAGTGCCTGCAGATGGGGCAGTGTGGAGAGCTGCCTGGCCGTGCCTGTGAGTAGAAGCCAGAGGGGACACACGCCGCTGCTTCTGGTAAGCGCCATCCAGAGCCTGCACCCCTAAGCTCTCCCTACCCCCGCTTCCCAACCCCAGCCCTAATCCCCCATCTGAACCCCTCAGTCCCAGCCCGGAGCACCCTCCTGCACCCCAAACTCCTCATCCCCAACCCCACCCCAGAGCATGTACCCCCAGCCAGAGCCCTCATCCCCCCCGCACCCCAAACAGCAATTTCATGAGCATTCACTGCCCACCATACAATTTCTATACCCAGATGTGGCCTTCAGGCCAAAAAGTTTGCCCATCCCTGAGTTAGAGCTATTTAGAGCAAACACATCAAGGATTATAGCACTGTAAAGTAGCAAATGAGCTCAATTTTCTCACTTTACAGTGCAAGTGATAAGATGGTGACTCACCTTTGTAACTGTTGTTCTTCGAGATGTGTTGCTCATATCCATTCCAGTTAGGTGTGCGCGCACCATGTGCATGTTCGTCGAAAGATTTTTTACTCTAGCAACACTCGGTGGGTCGGCTGGGCGCCCCCTGGAGTGACGCTGCTAGGGCACCGGATATATCCCCCTGCCAACCCAACCGCCCCTCACTTCCTTCTTGCCGGCTACTCCGACGGTGGGGAAGGAGGCGGGTGTGGAATGGATATGAACAACATATCTCGAAGAACAACCGTTACAAAGGTGAGTAACCGTCTTTTCTTCTTCGAGTGCTTGCTCATATCCATTCCAGTTAGGGGATTCCCAAGCCTTACCTAGGCGGTGGGGTCGGAGTAAGATGTATGCAAAACTGCTGAGCCAAAGGCTACATTATCTGTAGACTGTTGAAACAGGGCATAATGCAAAGCAAAAGTGTGGAGCGAGGACCAGGTAGCTGGGCAACATATTTCCTGGATTGGTACATGAGCCAGGAAGGCAGCAGATGAAGCCTGAGCCCTGGTAGAATGTGCAGTGAGATGGCTCGAGGGAACATGAGCCAAGTCATAACAAGTGCGGATGCACGCCGTCACCCAAGAGGAGATCCTCTGGGAGGAGACAGGTGTAGAACTGATAAATGAAATTGTTTTTAATTTATTAATGTAACTTCTGTTCACCATCCACACTACACTTGCCTAGACTGTAACTTCTGTTCCATATTGTAATTCAAACCCCATTTTAAAACACTCACTCCATTTTGTAAAAGCTTCCTCCAACCTTCATTTTTGCAAACCCTGCCGTAATCTTATTAGTTTAGTTTAGATGTGTGAATGAGGTATGTAAGAATGACGGAATCAACCTCCAGCCCCAGCCTGTCCTGATCAGATAAAGTTCAAATACCAAGGGCTGAAGACCTAGACAACAGCCCTAAACAAAGTAAGAAGCATCCACCCTAAAAAGAAAAGGACAACAGAACAACAGAAGGAAAATCAAAGCCAGGTTCAAGACTGAAAGTCACGCCTGCAATTGATGGGTGATCAATCCAAATCCAGAGGCAGCGTGACACAGCAAGACCTATAGACTTTGAATCCAAACTAAAAGCCTATAAAAAAGAAGGGTGAGATGAGAGACTCTGGGTAACATTCTGCTGCCAACATGGAAGGACATCAGTGCCTGCCCAACAGAGATCCAGCTTGTCCTTGTGCCTGGCTTTCCTGGCCAGTTAGCCGCCACAAGCTACGAACCCAAGCTACAAAATCAAGCTATGAACTTAAGCTATCTTCAGGACTGGTAACTATGCAGCAGCTGCAGAACATCTGATGGGTGTGTGTGGGGGGGGGGGGGGGGTATTAGGTATAATGTGTGTGTATAAGAATTAAGATATTAGTTATTAGTCATAAATCAAATTATCATAATAAATGTGGTATCTTTGTCTTGCCCCTTGAAAAGATCTTGTGTAGTTTTGTCTGTACAACACAGGTAGGCCCTTCATTCGGTCTGCCACTGCGACGAAGAGTTGGGGCGATTTACGAAAGGGCTTCGTCTGTTCGATATAAAATGCGAGTGCCCTACGGACATCTAAGGAGTGCAATTGTTGCTCCAGTCGTGATGAGTGCGACTTCGGGAAGAAGATCGGAAGGAAGATGTCCTGATTGATACGGAAGGCCAATACCACTTTAGGGAGGAACGCTGGGTGTGGTCGCAACTGCACCTTGTCCTTGTGAAACACAGTATACGGTGGGCCCACCATGAGCGCCCGAAGCTCGGAGACTCGTCTGGCTGATGTAATGGCTACGAGGAAAATTGTCTTCCAGGACAGGTATAGCAGCGAGCAAGTTGCTAAAGGCTCGAATGGTGGAGACATAAGTCTGGGTAAGACCAGGTTGAGGTCCCAGGTAGGGGCAGGGTGGCGTACTTGGGGATATAGGCGCTCCAAGCCCTTGAGGAACCTGGAAACCACAGGGTGTAAAAACACGGAGCAGCCACTCTCCCCTAGGCGGAAGGTAGAAATGGCCGCCAAGTGCACTCTCAATGATGACAGTGCTAGGCCCTGCTGTTTGAGAGACCAGAGGTAGTCCAGGATGGTGGGGATCGCGGTAAGAAAGAACTGAGGGGCTGTTAGGTTGGCAGGGGTATATATCCGGCGCTATCGTGGCGCCACTCCAGGGGGCGCCGAGCCGACCCACCGAGTGTTGCTAGGGTAAAAATCTTCCGAAGAACGTGCACGTGGCACGCGCACACCTAACTGGAATGGATATGAGCAACCACTCAAAGAAGAAATTTCTGTCACATGCAAAGAAAAAAAACTCAAGTATGCATATTTATATACAGTTACAATGCTGCTTGCACCTAGGCCAGATGTTGTAGCAACAATTGTAGATATATTAGGAGATAGGTTAATATTTTATGGAAAATTAGTTTCCATGGCTGACTGACGGCAACGCGCTGTACATAGCAAACGGATGCAGTGCTGTCTGCAAAGGTCAGACTCATTAGCTGAACCACAACTGAAGCTGGGTTGCTAGTGCAGGGGCTCTCAGGACAAATTACCTGATGGCCTCGGAGTGCAGCCACCAACTCTTGTTGGTGGCCACTCTCACATTTTCCTAGAATACTTAATTAGTTTTAGGAAAAACAAATATGCACATATACACATCCAAATCATTGTCATTTATTTACTGCTAGCTAGTATGTTAGTTGTAAAAAGTGATATTAAACATAACAAAGCATCACTTTTCACAGCAGACTTACTCAGCCCTGGCAAGCCTTGGAACGAATTAAGCCCTGGTTGAGGGGGGGGTCAGGGAAGGCAGGGGGGGCCAGAGGTGATGGGGATGGATCGGTGGCTGAGGGAAGCAGCTGTGGGCCAGAGCCTGAAGCCCAGGGAACGGGGCCCAAAGACAGAGCCCAAAGCCACACGGCTGGAGTCTGGGACCTGCCGCCACACATCCAGAGCCTGGGGCTAGAGCCCAAAGCCCCACAGCCAGAGGCTAGCACCCCAGGGCTGAAGCCCAAAGCCTGAGCCCCATCACCCCAGGAAGGTGGGGAACTCACTGGCTGCCTGCTCCTACAGCGCTATGCCTCAGGTGTATCCGGGGTGGGGGGGGAGACCCTGCTGGCAACCCCAGCAAATAGCTCCAAGGCACTGTATCCAGAACCAATTGTGGGGGCGGGGGAGGAGGGGAATGTCGCATCGCTTTGCCCCTCCACCAATCACAGATCAGGAGGCTGTGGTCACAAGAAAAGCCACAGTGGCCACATTAGGATAACGTTGTGCTAGTGTGTCTTTCAAGCCAATAAGATATTTGAGAATAGTTAACACCGCCTTCCCACCATTCCTTTAAGCCAGTGTCTCTCAGCGTAGTCCATGTACGAGGCCCAGTCCCTGAGATCTCCTTGACACAGTTTAGGAAGGCAGCAAGCTGGTCCCTGGTATCAAAAAGGTTGAGAAATACTGCTTTACAAAATCTCTGTAGTTACAAGCAGAATCCGATTCTTCATATGAGGAGACAGTGGTCAGGTAAATATTGGAACTAAAATGAAATTAAAAGGTTGAAACCTAAGTTACTTTTACCATATTACAAAAGGCTGTATTTGTTATCTTTTAAAAGCAGATACATTAACTCCCTGAAGTATGTTTGCTATCTAGAAGTCCAGTACTACAGCCTGGTTCCCTGATCAATAATGATTTTTGTCAAATCAGCAGTTCTTAGCGAAAGCATTACTGAGATGCCCTCAAGGATTCCACTGCAGAACAATCCATGATGCAAAGTCACTTAACACTCAATATTGAATCAAGACTATCCAACTACTAAATGAGAAGTGCTCTTGTTTATGGGTACAAAATGTCACTATAGATTGTCTGCAAAATTCCAAAATCTAAACTTAATTACTTTTTAGTTCTACGTATCTCAACACACACTGGTATCAACCAAGTACTGGGAGAGAGAGAAGTTTTCCATCTTTGATTTCTCTGTCAAATAATTTCTAGATATGCAAACTCAAATTCCTAGAAATTATGAAGTCTGATGGAGTATCTCACCACTAGAGTCCACTTACTGGCCATGCTTCTTTGAATACTGAATGTTGATGTCTACATAGTACATAATGCAGTGGCCAGGAAAAAAGGACAGTTAAACCACATGTAAAGAGTAGTTTACTTTCAGGAAAATGTATGTATAGCGTTGGACCAAACAAGTGTTCCCATTTTATTTGATTAGTGTATAAAAGTAACATTCCTAGGAAGCAGTTTAAAAATAATTTTCTTAATACATTTGCCATTGATGACCCAAATATTTTTTTCAGGTTTCATCAAGCACAATTTCTAGCATACTTCAACTTAATATAGAACATTTCATGGCTAACTTGACTTAAGGTAGTCCAAGACTTACTAATTTTGTCAATACAAAGAAACTTTTCCGAAGTCTTTGGTTCAAAAGTATTTTGAAGTGATTCTATGTTTTTGAATCTTTTCAAAGGCACAGAAACTGTGCTACAGTCTGTTTGCCAATTAATGAACAAGAGTAACTTACCATAACCTACCTTGCCTTTGCTAAGTGTGACACAGCAGCCTCTAGAAGCTCTCTCAAGCCTGAACGTTAACAAAAAGCAGTGCTACCCCTAAGAGTCCATTACCTGAAGTTTCATATTCCAGCATTCACAAAGTCAAGTCTACATCCTATATGTTAGCTGTAACTGCTTCCTTATAGTTTCAGTTTCTAGAAAAAAAAGCTTAATATTTTAGAAAAAAGGAACAGAAGGGTAAAAAAAATGTAGAATAAAAGTTGAAGTCTTTACTAAGCTGCTATCACAGTAGACTGCACACAATCCAGAGAGCGGGGACCAAGAGCAACACTGAGTAGGTCTACACTGTAATGTAAACCCAGGGTTAATAGAATCTGAGTTTGCAGACGCTGGGTTTGTTAACCTAGGGCTTGAGTAGCTACACTCATTTGTAACCCCAGGTTAGGAATTGTTGAACCCTGGGTCCCAACTTGGTGCTCCAGGCTCTACACTGCATTCTGCAGGACTGAGTCCAACCACCCACATCCCAGACTTCCTAAAGCCCTCCCAAAAAGCGGCCACTCTAGCCCTTTGTTTGTGGTGCAGTTTGGGGAAACCTGACTGTCCACCAAACCTGACTATTCAGAGGACAAAGAAAGTCAGCCCCTGGGTTTGTGGGATACTTTTGGAGGACTTCCAGAGCACAAGTCCAGTGTGGCCACATATACACTGCAAAGCAATAATTCCTGAACCTGGGTCAGGCTTACCTCAGGCTCAGACCTTCCATACCTGTAGGATTCTTGGGAACCTGAGTCCAAGCCCTGAGTTAGCATGATTTGTGCACTGACAGAAATGGCATTATGCTTGATCCAGAGTTTGACTTCTGAGCTTACACTGCAATGTAGACTTACCCACTGCCACCTTCAAGCTAGCCCATGCTCCACACATCGCTAGATACAGGGTTTATGAAAGACACCTTCCTGAGCCAGATTAGTAAGAGCAGTTACTATGTGGTGGATTCAACTCCTGCTGTGGACAATATTTGCTTTTGAATTAAGACGTTCATTATGGTCCACAGAATACAGAAAGGAGTATCAAACCTCCTGACAAATACAACAGTACGGTTGCCAACTCTCCTGGTTTTGCCATGAGTCTCCCTGAATCAGGCCCTATCTCCCGGATGCTACTGCAGCCAAACCGAGAGATTTTGGGTGCTAATAGTCCGGCAGTGTAGCGGGGCTCAGGCAGGCTTCCTGCCTGCCTTTGCTGCTCCCGGAAGTGGCCAGCACCATCCCCGCGGCCCCTGGGTGGTGTGAGGAAACAAGGGGTCTTTGCGCATTGCCCCTGCCCTGAGCACTGACTCTGCAGCTCCCATTGGCTGGGCACTGCAGCCAATGGGAGCTGTGTGGGCAGTGCCTCAGGGCAGCGGCAGCGCGCAGAGCTCCCTGCTTTCTCTCCACCCCCTCACCCCCCGAGCCACTACCAGAGGGATGTGCTGGTCACTTTTGGGAGCCACCCCTGGTAAGCACTGCCGCCCTCACCCTCTCCCACAACCCAACCCTCTGCCCCAGCCCAGAGCCTGCACCCAAACTCCCTCCCAGAGCCCACACCCTCTTCTGCACCCCAACCACCTGCCTCAGGCTCAGCCTGGAACCAGCTCCCACATTTTGAACGCCTCGGCCCCACCTCATAGCCCAGAGCCTGCACCCACCCCCCACCCCCCGGCACCTCAACCCCCTGCCCCAGCCCAGTAGAAGTCAGTGAAGATGGGGAAGAGCGAGTGAGTGGGGACGGTGCCTAGCAGAAGGGGCGTGAAAGGGGTAGAGCAAGGGTGTTTGAGTTTGTGCAATTAGACAGTTGGAAACCCTGAACAGGAGTAACAGGATGAAGTCGAAGGGATTAGGAGACAACCAGCTCTCCCACCCTGACAGCAATTCTCCTCTGCTGCTGTGGTAGGAACCATGAACATATACAGCCAATTTGTTGGATAATTAGGTCCAAAATATTAAATATAAACAAAACAGAAAAGTATGTTTTTAAACTAAGGCTTTTTACAAGACTCCGTGTAATGTAATTTTTAATTTTCAAAATGATCATTGATTTCAAACACTAATATTGCAACTAATGCAAAAGAGCTAGAAAGAAAAAGTAAACAAACATTTTTGACCAACCTGAGTGAAAAGTGAAACAAATATCCCAAATAATTTAGTAATTTGAAATTGTAGTCATTTCTCCCTTTCAGTAATCTGAAACACAGGCAACAAGAAAGTTTAAAGCTATTTCCAACTGCTTGTTTACTTCAGAAATAACAGGTATATCAACTGTCCTTCCTTGTTTTTGCTGAAGAACTACTGGGAGGTCCAAGAGACAATTTGAGTTTTAGTACCTTAACTGAAGGAGCAGAAGTGTTGAATCTTTAGTGAAGGCTTCTTTTGTTTAAACTGTTAGTTGTTGAAGCTAAACATATGTTTAAAGAAAGTTCAGTCTGATGAAAAATCCCTTCCCATTTCAATTGCCCAACTTTCACTCCCTTGGCTCTTGTGATGTCACCCATTTCACTGCTTCTTCTATCAAAGTCTTCCAACCTGACTGACCTTAATTTCTAACATCAAAAACCAAGCAGAGCTCTTGTGATTGAAATCTTTCAGGTTACATATATGCCATAAAGCAGCAAAAAGGGGCACAAGACTATTTCTTCCCCACCCCACCCAATCAGGTTACCTTTGAAAAGCATGCAATGGCCAGCAATTCTTTCAAGCAACTTGTTATTGAAAGAAATGAAATCTATTTGGTGTCCCAAATATTAACATTAAACTTCTCTGTAGCAGAGTCATTTTAACAGTGCAAACAGAAACTATTATTGAAAATCTTGCTAAGTATAAATAATTACACTATTTCTTAAATCTATTCATTTACAGAAGTATAGAAACCTGGAAGTGTATCACTGTAATCTTTGTCCCATATCGCCTGTTATAAAATTAAAGCATGACACTGAGAAATAGCCGAACTATTGATTTAACTGGGGTAATTGAAAGGATAGTAAGCTACACAGATGCCCACATATGATATCTTCTTACAGCAAAAATCTTAATTCAAGATAAGTCTGTACTTACACCAACATTTATGCAGGCTAAATACTAAAAACTGTTTGCTCAGTGCTTTACTCCATCTTGCCATGTAGGAAACTCAGATTTGAAAGTAGTAGTATGACTTGCACAACAGCCATTGGTATTTGGAAGCACGACGAAGTTATGTTGTTAGCCCTTGGAAGGTTGAGTTTTTGGTTTGTTTTTGTTAGGCAGGGAGCGGGGGTAAATAGTAAAGATGGTAGATAAAAATTGGACATGAATTTTGTGTATTTCCTAGCAGAAAGGCATGAAACAGCATTTACAGCAATCTTGGCAAAGTAACTGCTTCCCTAGCTGCAGGAATTACATGAATACACCAAGATTCTATGATTATAGAGGGAAACCGGAAAATCGTAATAAAGGTATTGCCCCAGAGATGAAAACTCTTTCAAGATAAGCTGTCAAGCAGGGTATTCGGGAATCTGACAGAGCATATATCACAAAATATAAGCACCTATCTGTAAAGTACTTACAAAAAAACCCACAAACAATGCTAAGCAAAAGCATAAATCCATACTCTCTACCACAAGTAATATGATCGCCATACTGATCATGTGAAAGAATGTTTCCATGGATTTTAGCTAATACCTTCTCTTAATAAGGCAGGGTATCATTTTACCAAAATCTCATTCACTATTTTTTTTTCCAAGCTGCTAGCTAAATACCAGTTCAGCCAAAATAGTTTCAAATTATTTGTACTAAGCAGCCGAACCTAGTAGGGCTCTGAAAAAGATTAAAGCTGTTTAACAATTCATTAAACATGCAGTTTGCATAAGGTCTACCTTCATAAAATGTACATCTTAAGTAACTCACATTTTTCTTCCAGATGCCAAGTTCAATTGCATAACTTCACAGACCAGCTTCAGTACCTGTCTTTTCCGTACACAGCTCTGTACGACCTCCAGTTCCACAAGCAGAATTCTCTCAGAGCTCATTTCATCATTTCCTGTGGGCTGCTGAAATCCTTGTAGCTCAAACTAAGGTCATTCCTTCACATTGCAGTGCTCTCACAGATCTCAGGTTTTTTCACAACCATTGCTGACATTTACATACTGCAGTAATACATTGGGACTGACTTTCCTACACATTGTAATAAATCTGAATGTTCAAAACATAAATCTTTCATTCAAAGTATGAATTCACTGAAGACAGTTTTAAAATATATTAGTCTAGTGAAGAGTTAAAGGAGAAAGTTTAATTTTTTTTTTAAAACTATACCAGTGAAATTGAAATGGTTGTGGTACCAATTTCACAAATACACATGAACACCCCTAGTTAAGAGTTAGCTATGATGTTTCTATTTTTACAGACTTAAAAAGTTGGATTACTGTGTTTCAGGAAGAGTAGAGTGGGTTATAATCACTAATATAATACTAACACGGAATAGAAGCAAGTCCAAGCCTGTAGGATAAAGCTAACCAATTTCAAGAAAACTAAACTGTTTCACTTTGAAGTGCAACTAGAGCTTTCACTTTTTTTTTCCCTTTTTTTTTTTTTTTTTTAAATGTAGTAACCATTCATTGATTTTTCGTTTAGATCAATTTTACCCCATGAACCATCCCTGGCAGAGGTTTCTTTCCTGTCACTATTAGTGGGACTAACTGGCATGACATGCTACTGCCAACAGAAGGTTCTGCTTGAAATAACCTAGAAAAACCTAAAGATGAGGAAAGATGAGTAGGTGGGGAAATAAGAAGAAATCTGGCTGTCACGGCAACAGAGCAAACTGAAGGAAGTAAGGAGAGAAAGGTGGACACAGACCTTCCTATGTATGTAGTGTCTCACTGGGATTTTTTTCTGAAGGCTAGGGCAGGGAATATAGGTTGTGTCCTTTTCCTGTATTTTCTAAGTCCCAGGTTACACTAGGAAAGGCTTCTAGTATAGTTATACTTGCAAAACCTTTTCCTAGGGTAGGCACAGCTTATACCAGCCAAAACAGTTTCGTTATTATACTAGTTTGCTGAGTGAAATAAGCTATATTGGCAAAAGCACTTTTTTGCTGATATAACTGCATCCATATTAGGACTTGTGCTAATATAGAAATGTCATTAGAAATCACATTCCTAACCAACCTTACTATACTGGCAAAAGATGTAAGTGTAGACTGGCCTAAACACATCTAAACAGGTGTTGAGACTGAGCCCAAGAGAAGAAATTGCAGCTGTCATGGATAGATACCCTTCTGGGAGACAGAAGGTATAACAGTCAAAGATAATGACTGCATGTACCATCAAGGCACACCCATCTCTTCAGACACCACACCTCATCTCCCAAAAGACATTAAAGTGCAGTCTAGTAGTTATGCTTGTGCTGTCAAGGTAATAATGACTATTTATCATTTAGTCCTATTTAGTTGCTTTTTGCAAATGTAAAGTATTCATTTCCAACCCCAATGGTTCAAAAAGATCAGACCTTAAAACAATCACTTCTACCTCTATCCAGCAGAACTTTTTTTTGGCACTGGTGCAGAATTTATTGACTCCAGACCTCAGAAGAATGTAGTTTTCTGTACTATCCATATGAAAGACACACCTGGCCTTTCTAATTCTTGCTTCATTTAACAAAACAGTGATCTGTTCCTTTTAAATGAATCAACAATGGGGCTTTTTATCCAAACTGTTTCCAAATCAAGATTTGAAAGGCTGAAGCAGGTACTATAGCATTACAAGAAAACAGAAAATTATTCAGATCTGAGACTAAAAATATTAACGACACTCTAGTGCTTAAAATAGATACGAAAATTATATTTGTAATTAACTTTTTTTAAGCTAAACACACCAAGTTGTTCCTTAGACAGTTTACCTTTTGAATCTTATTCACTGCTGATTAAGACAAAGAAAAGACAGAGCTTGAAACGAGACTGTTGAGCTTTGGATCACGTTTGAACTCTGTTTAAATGTTCTTCCAACTTAAACCATGGTTCAGATAGGCTCTTTCATTCACTTTTAATTCTAGCCCAGCAGTTCTCAAAACTGAGTCACAACTATTTTAATGGGGTTGCCAGGGCCAGCATTAGACTTGTTGGGGCCAGATGGGCTGAAGTCAAAGCCCACGGGCTTCAGCCTGGAGTGGCAGGGTTTGGGCTCCACCCCACCCTGTGTCATGTAGTAATTTTTGTTGTCAGAAGGGGGACACGGTGCAAGGAAGTTTGAGAACCACTGTTCTAGCCAATTTCACTTTCAGATTCTCATACATCACCATACTACTGCAACATGAGGTTGCCAACACTGTAAGGGGATATTGATTGCTACATGAATTTACAGGGAATTAAGCATTAATATTTGTGCTGATTTAAACTGAAGACTTCACTGACATTTTTAATTTTTCATATAGTTAGGTCTTTTTAAATAAAAAAAATTACTGCATACTAAATCGTAGGTCTAAAGTACCTGAAAATATTCCTTTAAATACTAATGTCATTAACAAATTCAAAATCTTACAAGTAGTTTAGCTAGCAAGTTGAAAGTTTGTTCACACTTTCTTAAGCCAGTCGCCTAAGAGCTAAAATAGTAAACTAAAATTTCCACCGTGTACAAAAAGGTGTTGCCTTTAGAAAACAGAGTGAGCGGTGGACGGGGCCTCAGAGAAGGGCTGGGGTAGGGGTGTTTGGTTTTGTGTGATTAGAAAGTTGGCAACCCTATCTACAGCTTTAATTAAATTAATGTACTAATATGCATTGTTGTAATCTCTACAGTCACCCACCTTTAGAGGAAAAAGTTAAATTTACAATTTGAGAAGAAATCAGATGCAGAATTACCAATCCAAGATACAGTGATATATTTTTTGAGAGTTCACTTTATTTTGTCACAAGCCTCTTGTTCTTTTTTGCTTTATTGACTCTGTCAAGCAGCAACAAGCTGTGCACTATTAACATCAATAATTTGTGTTCCGATGCAACAGGCAACCCAAAGCGGCAGTTACAGATTACATTGAATTTCAAAGAGTATAATTAGTGAACCACTGGGGGAAAAAAAGTAAAGTAAAAATTGGAAGGATTTCTGCACCTTCAGGAACAATGCCATTTTAGAATTAAAAATATCAAACTCGAACCTCAAAAGATGCAATTCAAATCCAACTTCTAGAACTAAATAACTAAACCAGATCTACACATTGTTTCCTTCAGCCTTTAACAGAGCAAAGAGAAGAAAAACAATTCTCCTTGAGACTACAGGTTTATATTATACAGTTAGTCCAATAATATAATAGGAATTGTCAGGCAACCTTAACAGGCAGTGCTACCAGCCCCTCCCTCAATTACTCAGGTTTTTCTCCTATATTTGTAAATAATGTTTTGTTAAATTTGAGCTAACATATATATTTAACTACATTACACACTATGCTCTGATGGTGAAGCACTCAAGCCTTAAGTCTACAACACTTCCTTGCCCTCATTTTTACATGCATGATCCTCAATTCCTAAGGTCGGAGAGGGAAAAGGCCTTGAAGCTATCCAAGGAAATCAACTTACAATATGAAACTACTGAGGAAAAGCTCTATGTAGCACAGAAGAGTGAATAGCTTGGCATCTTGGTTACAATACTTGACTTATGGTTATGGTATTCTGTGGTTACTGGAGTGGGTCACCTGACTGGGCACAGAGGGGGCTAGCATTGCAAAACCATAGTTATACCACTACCGTATGCTGCAGTGCACCAGTCAAGCAATTGTTCTCTACTTTCTGTGGGATACAAAAAAAAAAAATCTGCTTTTTAAAAAAAAGAGTGAAGGGCAAAGCATCTGAGAGTTTAAAGCTGCAATTTTTGCAGGAACAATGCATTTGAGTGTCACCAAGACTAATGTTTCTATTTGCCCAAGTAAAGAACCTTTGGGGAAAAAAGTCATATTAAAGCATGCAGGAAACTGTTAATCAAGTTACTAAAGTGCACAGCTAATGAAGAATTGAATGGACTTATGGTTAATATAGCTATGTGGTTTTAGACTTTGCCCACCCCTCCACCAAGCAGACGATGTGGCTCCAGTGGCAGCTCCTCAGGCAGCAGCAGGTGCTTCAATGGTGGCGGAGGAAGCAAGATGAGGACAAGGAAGAAGAGGACACCTAGCAACAGCTACTACAGAAGCAGTTTCTGGACTCAGGAAACCAGTATGGATTGATAGAAAAGAATAGTTCTGCAGACCTGGGATGACCAGCAGAGACAAGAATTACAAGATGGCAAAGAAAACCATTTTGGAGATACATGCTGAACTAAAGCCAGAGCTACAATGACAACTTAGCAAAATGCAGTGCTCCATACTCATGGAGAAGCTGGCTGTAACTGCAATCAGGAACTTTTACCAGTTCTTTAGCCAACCAAGTCACAATGGGTAGACTGACTGACTGTTGGGGCCACTGTCAAGCATGTGTGTAATGCCACGGATAAGGTACTGTTGCTCTGGGTTATAAAGTTTGGTAACGCTCAGGAGACTGATGGCTTTGCACATATGGAATTCCCAAACTGTACTGGGACAACTGAGGTGACCGATGTGCCTACTATTTGTCCCGCCACCCTCGTATCAGGGCTCAGAACTCATGAACAAAAATTTCTTCATGGTGCTCCATGGATTTGTCAACCGCCACTGGAGGCTTACAAACAAAGGCTGGGTGGTCTGGAAGGGCCCACGATGCTAGGATCTTTCGGAACTCAGCTCTATTTAAATTAGTGGGGAAAGAACCATTTGCCCATGTGAACATTGCTCTGGTTAACCTTGGAGGATCCAGGATTATCCTTTGCTTCCCTAGTTAATAAAAACATTCACAGGCCACTTGATTAGAAGGAAGAAACTATTTAACTACCGCCTCAGTAGCTGTAAAATGACAATGGAGGGTGCATCTGTATGTTTGAAAGGGAGATAGTGCTTGATGTGCAATAGGTTGGAACCAGCATAAAACCCCCCAAGATCATAGCAGTATGTTGTATTGTTCACAGTATTTGCAAGAGTAAGGAGAAAGCCTTAGCGATAGGTGGAGGCTGAAGCAGGGGCAGCTCTAGGTATTTTGCTGCCCCAAGCACAGCAGGCAGGCTGCCTTCGGTGGCACGCCTGCGGGAGGTCCCCAGTCCCGTGGATTCGGCAGCGTGCCTGCAGGAGGTCCGCCGAAGCCGTGGGACCAGTGGACCCTCCATAGGCATGCCGCCGAAGGCAACGTGCCTGCCGCCCTCGCGGCGACTGGCAGAGCGGCCCCCGCAGCTTGCAGCCCCAAACATGTGCTTGGTGTGTTGGTGCCTGGAGCCGCTCCTAGGTGAGGTGAAGAGATTTGCTCAGAGGTTTGAGTGGCAGCCAGCATGATGTCCAATACAAAACGCAAACAGCCAGGGGAATATTAACTAGGATACCTGTTACTCTTATTTTTAGTCTCAGGACTAACATTGTGCAGCTGTACACCCAGCTTTTAACCCATGGAGGGGTAGCAGTTTTTTTTTCCTTCAGTGTTATGGGGAGTGGCAGTACAACACTGTGGCACTCGCTATGTACCTCGTGTCTTTGCCTATGTTTGTAAAATCTTGTGAATTAGCACAAACCTCTCTGTGATATGAACTGTGGACTCCATATGAATAAAGTGCTAAAGTCTTTTATGAGTAAACAATCTATCATGCAACAAACAAATGAACCTTCAACTGTCATTTTCCAGTTTTGTTTCAATTATTAAACATATTAAAAACAATTATCTAATTACAAAGAACCTTTTCATTAAACCAGTCATGAAACAAAAACAGCAAAGTGCAACAGAACAGTGCAGGCCACAACTCAAGGGATGGGTGCGGGCAGAGAGACCTTGAAGTCAGAGGTAAGTACAGCAACTCCTCCCTTAACATCATCCCGGTTAATGTTATTTTGTTATGTCATGTCACTGTTCTATTAGAGAACATGTTCATTTAAAGTTGCATAATGTTTGGTTATAATGCCTCCAACCCTCACCCCCAGTGCCTCCTGCCTGCCAGCGGGCCTCGCAGATCAGCACCTCCCCCTCCATGCCTCCCAACCACCACACTCAGCCATTTCACGGCATTCAGGAGGCTAGGGGTGAGGGGGACAGAGACGACGTGGCACACTTGGGGGAGGGGATGGAACAGGGGCAGGAAGATGCAGGGTAGGGCCTTGGGAGAAGAAGTGGAGTGGAGGCAGGCCTGGGGCTGAGCATCCCCTAGCACTTTGGAAAGTCAGCACCTGTGCATGGGCCATCCAGAGGATGGAGTGGTGCGCTCTAGTGGGATAGCGTGGGTTCATCATCACGTTCATTTTCCACAGGGAAGTGTTTGCAGCTGCTGCCATACCTCTGTTGTGTCTCCTCTCTCCATCGGTACTACCCTGTAGAGTGTGAGGCTACATTAACAACGTGTTAACCCTTGAGGGCTCAGCTAAGTGCTAGTTCATCATTTAGCAGCAAGGCAATCCCTGGGAAATATCCCACCAGATATCAACATGGTTGCTTTAGGAGAAGCTCAGGTTGCTCATGAGCAGGTCCCCAGACAATCCTCTGATTAGTGACTGCAGGGAGATTTGGGGAAAGGGGAGCTGCTGTAACGTGTGAGACCAAGAAACAAAAGGGGCTCACATAGGACATTGTTCCAGTGGCCCTATGCACGTCTGTTTTAAATGTAATAGTGGAGGGCTATGTATCGCTCTTCATGCAGATTGGGGCGGAAACTACTATAGCAACATTATAGTAGACTATATAAACAGCCATTGTTGTTTACGTTGTGTCCGTACAAGTACAGTATTCCCTGAACATTTCTAGTGCGTTGTAATTGTACAGTATCACCTAGCATTGAGTCAAAAATGCCCAGCAAGTGATAGTGGAGTGCCTAGCAATAGCAGTACTACTAGTAGTAAGAAAATTAGGAAAACCACAAGTTTGAATACTAAATTATATGTTTTAGTGCGTTTTGATGCAGGGGAGCATACGGTTGACATTGGCGTCACTCTAGGTCTTACTATGACCACTGTGAGAACAAATCGGTGTAATCCAACAAGATCAGGGCTAATGCTCAGTGTGTAACACTGCTTAATGCTACTAAAATAACTCTATCAAGAAGTAGTTTGATGGAAAAACGTCTTCTCTCAGCGTGGATAGAGGACCAAAACCAGCGGAACATACCTCTAAGTTTGGTAGTGATACAAGCTAAGAAAAAAAAGTTTGTATGACAATTTGAAGAGAGACCAAGGTGAAGGATCACAGATAACGATGTTCATGGCAAGTCATGGATGGTTTGATCAGTTCAAGAGACGGTTCCACCTGCATTACACCAAAGATGTCCGGTCAGACAGCTAGTGTCAATACTGGAGCTAAAAAATTCCCCAACTATCTCAAGAAAATAATTGAGGAAGGTGGCTATTCACCTAAGCAAGTCTTCAATGTCGATGAAATGGGCCTCTACTGGAAGAGGATGCCTGAATGGACTTACATTCCCCAAGAGGAGAAGACAGCACCCAGTTAAAAGCAGCTAAAGACCACCTAACCTTGCTTCTAGGTGGTAATGCTGTCGGAGACAAGAAGATGAAACTGCTGACAGTGCACTAATCTGAACCACCAGGAGATCAAGGGATTTTCAAAGAAACACCTTTCGGTCATTTGGATATCCAATAAGAAGGCATGGATAACTGCAGTTTTTTTTTCCAGAATGGCTGACTCTATGCCATCCCTGCATAGAAGGAATACTGCGCCAAGGAAAATCTTGATTTCAAGATTTTATTACTTATTGATAATGCACCAGCTCATCCAGTCAACCTGGACAACCTGTGTGAAAATGTCAAAGTTATCTTTCTGCCAGTTCACACACAAATTCACCCAACCCAGAGAACAAGGAGCCATCACGGCATTTAAGACATATTTCTTATGCTGTACTTTTGCAGCTCATCAGAGGCACTGACCGGGAAAGCAAACCTACGATTTGGCAATTTTGGCATGACAACATCCTCAAGTGCATTGATAACATAGGTGAGTCCTGGGCTGAAGTTACTCAGGCGTGCATGAATGGTGTGTTGGGGAAGTTGTGGCCTGAATGTGTCAATGACTTAAAAGGATTTAAAGATGTTGTCCCCACTATAAAGAAAGATATCATTGGCTTGGCCAAGAAAGTGAGTTTTGATGAGGTGGAAGAAGCTGACATTACACAACTTCTGCAATCACACAGAAAACGTGCAATCACTAGCCAACGAAGATCTGATGAAACTAGAGGTGATGAGAGCAACAGAAGAAGAGTGCCAAGAAGTAAAAGAAGAGCTAACCCATTGAAATTTGACTGCCAAATGCCTTTCTGAAGCTTTCCAAATGATTGAAGCTGGCTTGCAAATCCTTCGTAATGACGATCCTAACAGGGAACGCAGCTCCAATGTGATTACAGGACTTGGTTATGTAATGATTTGCTATAAAGAAGTTTACCAAGAGGAGGGGGAAAAAAAAAGAGAGAGAGAGAAAGCAAAACAATCTCTAGATGTGTTTTTCCAAGTTGGTAAAGTTCAGTAAGAACAGCAAGAGGAGCAGCCAGATGATCCACACTCTTCTACCCTCTGACTCCACTACCTCAACAAAGCTTCACAATCATCATTGCTGAGTACAGTATTAAATTGTTTGTTTTAAATTGTTCAAAACTTACTGTATATGTATATGATGGTTTTTTGCCAGACAAAAGACATTTCCCTGAAGCCTAAACCCCCCTATTTACATTAATTCTTATGGTGAAATTGGATTCACTGAACACCGTTTCGCTTAGTCACTTTTTTCCAAGAACATAACTATAACATTAAGCGAGGAGTTACTGTACATGTCTTGGCTCTGCCTCTTCTGGTTCGTGGGACTTCTGGCATGGAATGCTGAAGCCCAAAGTTACATGGGCAATAAGGCGGCTCAAAAGAGTTGGGTCCCAGGTACTACTGTTCCCTGAACTGAGGTCTGGGAGGGGAATGGCCTCCGGGAGCAGTGCTACAGTAGGAAGGAGTTACTGTTGTTCCCAGCAGCTTGTATTGTTCCAGGGGCTGCATAACATGGCTGGGGGCTGATGTGCAATGCTACATTGCCTACTACCTTAACAGTGCACTGCAACAGGGCATACTGGTTTTGTATGGTCTCCAGGAGTTCTCTCTGAATCTCGTTTTCCATACTATCTTTGGCCATAGCAATGCCCTTTCTTAACTACCATGTCCTTCACCACAGCAACGATCTCCCTGGAAAGCTCCTTACTCCATTCCCCTCGATCCTCAGATACTACCTCCACCTCTACACATTTTGGGGGGGTTTTTTTAGGGCTATGTTATCATGTCCATGAACATTTCATTGCAAATTTTCTATTTTCTCCCCCTCAGGTTTCACAACTGCTCAGCCATTAATAAGGGTGTGTACTTGCAGGTTTGGCCAGTGCAGGCGCAGAGGTATTAAAAAAATGACAACTTAATTGTTCATATTCTAGGGAGAGTATAATAGTATTTTTTTATATGCATTTCTGGCTATACCTCACTGAGATTCTTCCCAGTCTTGGGGGAACCTTGAAGATGTTAAATGATACATGCACAGGGATTTTTTTCTGTGCAGTATCGGTTGCATAGCTTTGCCATTGTGTCTTGGAGGCTGGCTGGGATTGGGAATTATGTTTCCAGCCCGGGGACAGGGTTGGGAATTATGTTCCCAGTCTGGCTTTGTAGCTTTGCCCCTTATATATAGTTATATGGTGTCAGAGGGTTTAGGGGCACTAGTCTAGGGTTGAGCTAGATAGTAATCCTCTCTACATCCCCTTTAGGATGACATTACAATGAAAAGGTGAGTGGGAGGCAGAGAATGGGCTTCTACAAAAAGGCAAAGGGCAGACCAGCGAGATACACTGAAGTTATTCACCGAGATGTTCGCCCCACTCCAGAAGTGCTGCAGGAGTGAAGGGGAGTCACAAGGTACACTGGTGGGGATGGCCATGCAGCTATTCCTCAATCTCCAATAAAAATTGAGCACATTCTCTGCCTCAGATTTTTATTTCTTCTGCAGACATGTTGAAAGTGCAGAGGAAAAATATACAGGGCTCTGCAATGATAGCCTGAAGCATTCACTGTTACCAATCTGTAAATGTATGCTACAGGGCCATATTCTGATAAATAAAATCTGTCACTTTTGGCAGCACTTCAGTGTATTCCCCCTCCCCCCACATGCTGCTCAAATTTGGCACAGCTGCTCCATCATAACAGAGGATTAACTGGGCCAAATCTGAGTGAGTGGCATTGCAACCTGATGCACAAATGTCACTCAAATATGGCATGCCCACCCAAGACAACTGCTCAGAAATCTGCCACCCTGGACAGCTTCTTAGCTTGTCTACATCTAGAGCAGCCTCTGCACAGGGCATTTACAGAGGAGATACTCTGCAGTTTTACAGGCCCGCAACACTGATTTCTACGTAACGTAAAGTGAGAACACTAACCAATTTTTTTTCCTGTAACCACATCTCAATAATTTTTTACATTTCACTCAAAAGAATGTTTTCCTTATTCAAATATGACGTGGGAGAGGGTTGAGCAGAGGCTACGGTTGTCCACCATTGTGAGATGGCTAACAGCAGTGGGAAGGGGAAAGAAAAATAGTACATGGGTATGCGGTTTCCACAGTGTGGTCCTGAAAATGGTACCTATTAGTAGCTTTAGCAAAAGATGGGGGCAGATAGCCCAATCGGATTAGCCACCATTTTGAAAGGTTAATGAGAGAGTGAATGGACAGCATGGGCTGATGAAGACTTCTAGCTCACATATGCCTACAATGGCTGCGGCCTTGGTGCTTCCAGAACAGAAGCTAGCATGGCTGTATAGCATAATAAATTAAAACCTAAGAAGTAACTTGAAAAATATTAAACTTATATGCTATGGTCCCCTCTGTAGGAGTCTCCTCAGTGCCGGTCTGGGTTGCTGCCTGGGACTCAGGGTTGGTTGCTGCAGGGCAAAACTGGGCCATGTACCTGTCTGGCATCAGGATCCTGAGTCCTAGACAGATCCCTGCTTTCCAGGGAGATCTCTTTGCTGGCCTCGTGATCATCCCCCACATGACACTTGCTGGTCATCCTGGGAGGGGGTGGGTGCAAAGAGTAGAAAGGAGGGGGTGGAGCAGTAGCCAGCAGGCTGTACAAGCTACCTAGGTTGGGTGGTTGTGCAGTTATATAAAATCCTCAGACTCACAGACTCACATCCTGTCCAGTGCCTCAAAAAATAGACAGGTTACAAATCTCTGGCCAGATTTTTTCTTGTGTTTCTTTATAACGTAGATGCTCCTGAGCTATTTGGTCTCTATCTGGCACTGTTCGGCGCCTGGATCATGGCCCCTCAAAGACATCTACCTAGGACTATCCACAAGAAGGTCTTTATTCCAGTAGCTGGCCACAAGAGCTTCCAGCACTGATGCTTTTCCCCAGATGGGAATTAGATCCAGGATCTTGGCATGGCTCCAAGCATCTGCTCAGGGCATGTTGTAGGGCATCTGGAGTTTATCACCGCTATTGTGACAAAACGGAATCCAGGAGCAAATGGACAAAATATGGCTGTGTGCCAGCTTATATACAAGAGGGGGGCATCCAATCAACTTGACCCCAGAACCAGGCTGAACGCAAAGGTAAACAGACACATCAGTGATGGCTGACAGTAAAGTAGTATGGGATAGGCATTGGCAGATTGCCAGAGTTGTTGGCAGCAGCATTGTACGCACGTGTACAAACCAGACTACGTTGCTTCACAGCAAAGTCAGTTCACTTTAAAAGAGGACTCCAGAGTTCACAATAAATGCAGAGTTAGTGTACTATAATGAACTACTTCATGTGTATGCAAGTGTTCTCAAACCAAATTAACTCAATTCAATTCCATGTAGACAAGCCATAAAACTAATTAACGTTTAGGACTTAACTTGAGCCTAGACTTATACCTAAAATACCCGTATAATTGTCCACCAAATGTGAAACAAGCTCCCACCACCTATTTTACAAGAGGTCATGTACTGTTTCAATAACACCATAAAAAGTACTACATTTAACATTTAAGTGCACAGAAAATTTGCGCCTTGGGATATTTGTTTCAAAAGTAAATTTTTGATTTTGAAAGAACAGAGGACCTGTCACTAATGCAGAGTAACTGAATAAGATGCGATAGCCATAAAAGTGTACTATACTGCTTAAAAAATTAAACTGAGTTCGTTTTAACTTTTAGCGTAGTAACTCAGTTCTCTCTCACTAAAACCCAAATATTTAGAAACTGAAGTTAATGAAAAGAACTTGTCAAGCTAACAGCATTCAGATTTTAAGACAATAGTTTAATGTTCGTGCCTTGGGATATTTATATTTCATCGTACCTGGTGGTTTTCTTGTTTTTTTTATGAAAGGGAAAATAGCTGCCCTTCCTTTCCCAATCACTGCCACAGGGGATTGGAACATACAGTATGCTATATAGAAGTAAATCAAAAATTTACTTTTTCGTAACCTGCCCCTGCCACAGAACAGCAACAATGCACTACAGTTTCAAAGAACTGGAGTTGAACTGCATTCCATGATTCATGGACCAGTAAGATTTGGGAAAAGAGGAAATGCTGTGCTTCTTTAATAGTAATTACTCCACCAGATCAAGGAACAGAAGTGATGGGCTCTGAAAGCCATAAGAATAATGGCTGTGAATCAGGACATTCAAAATGAAGAAACTCTTCCAAACTTCAAAGGAAAACTCTTCCCCCTCATTACCAGAAAATAAAGTTTATGGCATATTCAATTTTTCATTTTATATTAAATGAAATCAGTTTAACATCTGCTAACACTGGCAAAAGAGGGGTTGTTGTCAGGGTGGAAAGCCTTCATTTAAACCATCAGTTCTAATCAACTTTTCCATTTGTACTTCAGTTATTTTATATACAGAAAGATGCACTCTCATTAGTTGATATAACCATTAAATGATTAAAACATGCTGATTTACAACTCAATAGAGCCTTCACTTTAGTCTTGATACATCTTTTCGCTACCTAGGAGAGTACTCTATAACTACACATATTTAATTATATAGCTTAATATTTTCAGATTCTTATTAATTGTACTTTTTAGTACATTAGAAAATGGTGAATGATATATTGCTTACTTAACTAGATAATTAACGGTTTGCTCATGATTTATGTCAAGCTGCATTAGTATGGTAACTGCAATTTAAAACACACAAAACAAATTTTATAGGCTTTTGTTTTTTAAATAAAAACAACCTTAAATGTTTTGGATACAAACTTCAGATATTCTTCCATGAGTTGGAGGATAAGGACAAGTCTACACTTAAAATGCTGCATCAGCACAGCTTCACTGATGCAGCTGTGCTGCGACAGCACTTTAATGAAGATGCTCTAAGCCGACAGGAGAGAGCTCTCCCATTAGCATAGTTAATATTTATGAAAAGATGGTAGCTATGTCAGTGGGAGAAGCTCTGCCACTGACATAGTGCCATCTACCCAGTGGGGTTGTGGATTTTTCACACCCCTGAACAACTTAATTATACCAATATAGGTCTGTAGTACAGACCAGACCTAAGTTTTCGCAGTTGGAGGAGTCATAAATGTTCATACTTTGAGAAGTGAGCCAATCAGAGCTCAGGTAGGGAGACTATAAAATAGTAGTAAGACTACCCAGGTGGGCTCAGTGGATGGTCCTGATGAGATACGTGATAGTGCTTCTTGAAGTCAGAGTCTGGGTCCCTGTGACTGTGATGACTTTACTAGTCCCTTGCACCCAGTAGCACAGCCCCTGGGTTCCTCACAGAATCAAGTCCTTAATACAATACATGACCTATTGTGCTATTATTTATAAAAGGTTGACTTAAAAAGTTAAAATCAGGGGAAAACTTCTCTCTTTATATAGAAAAGTAGCCCTTAACTCAACGTTTTGGACAGAGGCTCATGGATTCAGCATATTTGTTTTTTATTTAAAAAGTTTTTGTAATAAATTTAAGCCTTAATGTATTTTATACAGAGCTGTTGAGCAATTAAAAAAATAACTGATTAATCGCACTGTTAAACAATAGAATACTATTTAAATATTTTTGGATGTTTTCTACATTTTCAAATATATTGATTTCAGTTACAACACAGAATACAAAGTGTACAGTGCTCACTTTATATTTATTTATTACAAGTATTTGCACTGTAAAAAAACTAGTATTTTTCAATTCACCATACCAGTATTGTACCATACTGCAATCTCTTTATCATGAAAGTTGAACTTACAAATATAGAATTATGTAAAAAAACTGCATTCAAAAATAAAATAATGTAAAATTTTAGAGAGTCTACAAGTCCACTCAGTCCTGCTTCTCGTTCAGCCAATCACGTTTGTTTACATTTGCAGAAGATAATGCTGCCCACTTGTTTACAGTGACACCTAGAAGTGAGAATTCTGTTATAGCCAGCATTTCAAGGTATTTACATGCCACATATGCTAAACATTCGTATGTCTCTTCATGCTTTGGCCAGTAATCCAAACACAGAAAAATGTACAGGCACTTTTTCTGCTAAGATTATTGGGGAAAAGATGGTGGTTGGTGAATATTTTTCAGGCTGAGACTCTGAACAGAAAAACTCAGCAGTGATATTTGATTTATAATTGCAACACAGGAAGTATTGACATGATATTAGAATATGCACCCTCAGAATGTGAAAAATCACCCTTCTCTTTCTTATCCCTAGTGAGTGAAAAGGCTTAAATTGCCAATTTCAGCAGCATTTAAGATTTCATTTAAAATATTAGGTTTCTAGCCTTCAAAAATACCTTTTGAACGTAAACTGATGAAGAGCCATATGTCTACAGCAGGGCTGTAGTTTGCTCACCCCATGGGCAAATCCGGCCCGCGAGCCCTTTTAAGCTGACTCACAATCTCCAGCTGGGGCACCAGGTCAGGGGCTGCACCACGTGGCTCCTGAAAGCCACGGCATGGCCCCACTCTGAGGGTTGCAGGTCGCTCCATGCCTAGGAGCCAGAGAAGGGACATTCCACTGCTTCCAGGAGCCACATAGAGCCCACACCCCGAGCCTCTCCCCATGCCCCAACCCCCTGCCCCAGCCCTGATCCCCCTCCCGGTCTCCAAACCCCTTGATCCCAGCACAGAGCACCCTCTTGCACCCCAAACCTCTCATTCCCAGCCCCACCCCAGAGCCTGCATCCCCAGCCGGAACCTGCACCCCTTCTCACACCCCAACCTTTAAACCCCTCAGTCCCAGCCCAGAGCACCCTCCTACACCCCAAACTCCTCATCCACAGTCCCACCTCTGAGTCTGCAACCCCAACCAGAGCCTGCAAACCCTCTGACACCCCAACCCCAATTTTGTGAGCATTCATGGCCCGTCATACAATTTTTAGTCCCCAATGTGGCCCTCAGGCCAAAAAGTTTGCCCACCCCTTGTCTACAGGCTAAGGATGGTCACTTTAGTGCCTCTGCTGCTGCTCACAGCTTTCTCAAGCCCTACCAGAAAGAAAGTACTAAGAATGTCAGTTTCACAGATCCACACAGGGTTCTGAATACCAGTTGTAAACCAAAGCATGTCCCAATCACTGTGCTATATATAGCACCGACACGGGTCCCATGAATAAGCTGCGTCACTCTACCACCCACCACAAATAGCCAGGAGACTAAGGTAGGAAGAGAAAGCTCTGAGAGCAGATAGGAAAGAATAGGTGCATCAGACACTCATTTGCCAGAGCAGAGTCCAAGGACAGCAAAATTCTAACACCTCTTTCCCACCCAGCACAATCGTGCAGGATGGGCTAACTCACCAAGGTACTGATCCTGTATTTAACTACTGAACCCTGCAAAGTCATTTTTCATATAGGCTGCTGGATAATAGATTTTGATATTGGACAATATTCAGAGAAGTGCAGCAATCCCAAGAAACCCTGTAGATCCAGAAAGCTCAAATTTTTATCCTGCATTCAGTGAAGGAACTACATATATCCAAAAATTCTACCATAAATGTTGGACCCTGTGTAAGATTAAGAGATTCCACAAAAAAAATTAGGGCTTAATACCCATTTTCAAAAAAAGAGATAGACTTCTAAGTCACTTAGAGACTTTTGAAAATTTTACCCTTATTCAAATTCCCACTTCTACAGTTGTTATAAGTAACATCCAAGATTACTGTAACAGACAGAGGAAAAATATATTTCTGTGTTTTTCTACTGTCAGTTCCCTATTTGTGCAAATATATTTTACAAAAACAGGGAACAGAAACCTTTTTGAACAGGAAAATGAACGTAAAGAAAATAAATCAGATGGGGTAATTGTAGGACTTGAAACAGTTTAATTTTTTTCAACTGACATGACTTTACATTTTTTGTCCCTTTTCGGTATTTCACACCTTCTTTAAGTACAACACTGATCTGTAAAATCCTTTCTATTGAGTGACATATAGAATATACGCCTTGCATTCTTTCCTCCTCTAGTACAGATATGATAGCCTGACAGACTTTAAGAAAAACTCAAATCTGAACATGTGAACTGAAGAAATTCTTAAAATATTATGTAAATTCTATAGAACAACCTATGTTTGCAGAATCCAACGATCCCAGTTCTGTTAGACAATTGCTCCGAATTTAGTTCTTTCTAGAATACAGGTGCGTATGTTAGAAGATATTGGGGAATGGGACAAAGCAAGTTACACACTATGCTCTCTGAAAGACAACTTTTTCTTTATTTAATCTAAAGGTAATTAGACGGACTTACACATTTTCCCATTTTGTATACGAAAACTCTGGAGCAGAGGATATTAAGCAATCAGCTTTTGGCTACAAAAGAGGCCTACATTTGGTTAAGCGGAGCTGGTAGAGGCTGCCAATGTTGAATCAACTGGTAATCCAAGGGGAAGTGGTGACTTTTAAAAGGAGATGGAAGGATAGACAAAGGTTTCTAACCATTAGAGGAGTGAAATTCTGGAACAGCCTTCCAAGGAGAGTAGTGGGTGCAAAAGACATATCTGGCTTTAAGACTAAGCTTGATAAGTTTATGGAGGGGATGGTATGATGGGATAGCCTAATTTTGGCAATTAATTTGGCAACTGATCTTTGATTATCAGTAGGTAAGTATGCCCAGTGGTCTGTGATGGGATGTTAGATGGGGTGGGATCTGAGTTACTACAGAGAATTCTTTCCTGAGTGCTGGCTGGTGAGTCTTGCCCACATGCTCAGGGTTTAACTGATCGCCATGTTTGGGGTCGGGAAGGAATTTTCCTCCAGGGCAGTTTGGCAGAGGCCCTGGAGGTTTTTCGCCTTCCTCTGCAGCATGGGGAGGTCACTTGCTGGAGGATTCTCTGCACCTTGAGGTCTTCAAATCACAATTTGAGGACTTCAATAACTCAGACATAGGTTAGGGAGTTGTTACAAGAGTGGGTGAGTGAGATTCTGTGGCCTGCATTGTGCAGGAGGTCAGACTAGATGATCATAATGGTCCCTTCTGACCTTAAAGTCTATGAGTATGATAGGCTTCTTTGCTCTCCTGGACACCACCTGCCTCAGCAGATTTCCCCCTTGCAATTTCAGAACCAAACCACCACTCATAGTTGAGAGAGAGTCTGGAGTACAGAGGATCTCAACAATACCTTCTCTTTAAATCAAAAACCTCCTCCTGGTCTTCTACTCCCTCCAAAACTCTGCAGGCAGTGTGGGCTATGATCTGTGTGTAATAAAAGCCAAATATTGTGGATGCTTCCTGGCCTTAGAGTTCTTGAAAGAATTAGCTGTGTTGTATAGCTGGGAGGGCAGGACTTCTACTCATGGGACTGAGAACCTATAGAATGTCAATGCCTTGAGGTGCTGCAGTCACTGATATGCAGCTGCTTCTTCATAGAAATCTTCATAGGTCTATGAGGCCTGCTGGATTTGGTTTACCCCTTTCTCCTCCTCTGACAATGGTAATTATACTCCATCTGCTGCCTACACGTAGCTGAAGTCTGGTAACCAGTAAGCACCCCAAATGCAAAGCATGATCATCAAAGAGTCCCAATATACTGTATCTGCTGGCAAGGAAGAGCAATATGGACTGACAGAAGATGGATAAAAATTAAGAATTCTAAATCAGCAAGCTGTTAAATACTGAAGGTTGTCAATTCAGAAGTGTTCAGTCTTCATATGATGGCAGGAAGGAGCAAAAATTAAGATGGTATAGAAAGGAATTATTAGGAGGATGCAACTTCATGCCAATTAATCTTATATTCAAGATAAAGAAATATTAAATTCACATTGAAACAACTTCACAATTTTTGGAAATGTAAGAGTGGTGAAATAAACCTGCATAGTAAGATGGAGAATTCAAAAATTAGCAGTATTTTAATGACTGGTGCTCTCCCCTCCCATTAAGCTGACAAACAGCAGCTGCCAGCCAAACCCTAACTTGAGTCATTTCCCACAGCACGGTAGTATGAAGTTGAGACTATATGTACCTTGGACATTAGAAAAACTTTGATGGCAAGGGCATACAAACAGTTTCTTTATTGAGCTAGCTATTACAGTTCTTAAAAGAAAAACTAAAAGCACTTGGAGAAAACTACGAGGAGTCCCTGCCAGACAGATTGGTCCTATCCAACCTTACTCCTGACCCTACCCCATGATTTTCACTGAAGCATGGCAATCTTACAGACCATTGCTGACACAGTGAGATGTGCTCTTGGTCAGTGCTCTACAGCTAGGTAAAGCTGTTTAAAAAAAAACAAAAAACAGGAAAATTTGGTGAAATATTAGGTTTCATGCTCTTTTAAACCTCCTGAAGCTGCTGGGAATAGGGTAGGGAAAGAGGGGCTAAAATTTGCACTGAAGCAAGTGAAACCCATGTGCTTTACACTGCAGCATTTAACCTTGTTTGGACCAAAGAATGGGACAGAAGCAGTTGGAAACAGTATTGATTTTAATTAAAGTACCGTCTGCAGAGTACACACCAGGGCAACTCACCTAGAAGGGCCCAGATATATCAAGAAATAGGGCGTGGCAGTTACTAATCATGCTCACGAACTGTTTCTGAAGCTATATAGGAAAATTTTGGTGTGGGAAATCCACTTGACAGGTCAAACACTCAGTCAATCTCCAAGAGTTGAGCCAGAGTGCAAGGGGTGGGATATTATAAATATAGGAGTAAAAGACAGCCCTGTGGACTCAATGGCTGATCCACAAAAGACCAAGAGATTTAACTGCTGAGAGGGCTTGATCACAATCCCTGTACCAGTTTGGATACAGGCGAGTGTGTTAGTCCATATTTACTTAGTAGGGAAGGTTCCCTATAAGATAAATATTTGGTCCATCAGTGTGGTTTATGGACCAGGAGTGAGAGCTGAGAGAGGTGCATGTGTTTTCCCTAAAGACTACAGAGTCTATGGAACTTACATTTAGCTATCAGCTAACTGCTTCAAACTGGGATTCTGTGTTAGGCCATGTCTACATCTAAAATTTTGCAGCGCTGGTAGTTACAGCTGTATTAGTACAGCTGTATAGGGCCAGCGCTGCAGAGTGGCCACACTTACAGTAACCAGCGCTGCAAGTGGTGTTAGATGTGGCCACACTGCAGCGCTGTTGGGCGGCTTCAAGGGGGGGTTCGGGGAACGGGAGAGCAAACCGGGAAAGGAGACCAGCTTCGCCGCGGTTTGCTCTCGCGTCCCCCGAACCCCCCTGCAAACCGCAGGGAAGGAGACCAGCTTGCTCGGGGTTCGGGGAACGAGAGAGCAAACCGGGAAAGGAGACCCGCTTCGCCGCGGTTTGCTCTCGCGTTCCCGAACCCCCTGCAAACCGCAGGGAAGGAGACCTGCTTGCTCGGGGAACGGGAGAGCAAACCGCGGCAAAGCTGGTCTCCTTTCCCGGTTTGCTCTCGCATTCCCGGAGCCACCCAGCAAACCGCAGGGAAGGAGACCTGCTTGCTCGGGGTTCCGGAACGAGAGAGCAAACCGGGAAAGGAGACCAGCTTCGCCGCGGTTTGCTCTCGCGTTCCCCGAGCCACCCAGCAAACCACAGGGAAGGAGACCTGCTTGCTCGGGGTTCCGTGAACGAGAGAGCAAACCGGGAAAGGAGACCCGCTTCGCCGCGGTTTGCTCTCGTGTTCCCGAACCCCCTGCAAACCGCAGGGAAGGAGACCTGCTTGCTCGGGGAACGGGAGAGCAAACCGCGGCGAAGCTGGTCTCCTTTCCCGGTTTGCTCTCGCGTTCCCGGAGCCACCCAGCAAACCGCAGGGAAGGAGACCTGCTTGCTCGGGGAACGGGAGAGCAAACCGCGGCGAAGCTGGTCTCCTTTCCCGGTTTGCTCTCGCGTTCCCGGAGCCACCCAGCAAACCGCAGGGAAGGAGACCTGCTTGCTCGGGGCTCCGGGAAGTAGAGAGCAAACCGGGAAAGGAGACCCGCTTCGCCGCGGTTTGCTCTCTCGTTCCCGGAACCCCGAGCAAGCAGGTCTCCTTCCCAGCGGTTTGCAGGGTGGCTCCGGGAACGCGAGAGCAAACCGCGGCAAAGCTGGTCTCCTTTCCCGGTTTGCTCTCTCGTTCCCCGAACCGCCGAGCAAGCGGTTCTCCTTACCTGCTTGCTCGGGGTTCCGGGAACGAGAGAGCAAACCGGGAAAGGAGATCAGCTTGATTACCAGAGGCTTCCTCCTTCCACGGAGGTCAAGAAAAGCGCTGGTAAGTGTTTACATTGGATTACCAGCGCTGGATCACCAGCGCTGGATCCTCTACACCCGAGACAAAACGGGAGTACGGCCAGCGCTGCAAACAGGGAGTTGCAGCGCTGGTGATGCCCTGCAGATGTGTACACCTTCAAAGTTGCAGCGCTGTAACTCCCTCACCAGCGCTGCAACTTTCTGATGTAGACAAGCCCTCAGTTAAAGAGAGAGAATGAAGCAGCATTTAATGAGACAACAGTCTGGTAACTTCTTGCTGACTTAGCTAGGCCTATGGGGAGAAAACAGTGCCCTGTAGAGTGAAGAGCCTTAGAGAGAGCCAGAAAATGGGTAGTTTATATGATGATCCCAATACCTATACCACTTTGGATAGATGTTCCAGATATCTGTTTCCTCAGCAATTGAGGACCCAGTCAGCTATTAACCCAAGGGCTATAATGCTGTTATCTATGGAGATCCCCAGATTGCTTGTTGATAGGTTTCTGAAGAGTTTGAAAGGACTGAGATCCTCTCATTCTTCTTACGCTCTAAAGAGTCCAGATGAAATACATTACACATTATGGTCACCAGAAAAAGATGAGAAGTCATCCAAGAGAAGATCAGAAGAGAAGATGTTAAACTATAGAAATGTGTGCTAAACTATAGGAAATGCTATGTTGCAATCTTTTATTTGAATATATATATATTTACTAATAGTTTTTATTTAAATATTATTCATAGTGTTCCAAAGTACTATTTACAATGCTTTATGTCTACACTACCACTTACGGTATAACTTATATTGCGCAGGTGTTTGGATAAGCCCCCTCAGTGACAGAAGCTACACCAACCTAAGCACCAGTGTGGACAGAGCTATGTCAGCAGGAGAGCCTTTCCTGCCAACACAGCTGCTGCCGCTCATTGGGGATGGATTAATTAAGTTGATGGAAAAGCTCCCTCATCGGTTTAGAGCAGCTACACTAGAGATCTTACACTGGCGTAGCTGCATCAGTGCAGGAAGAAGAGGACAGTAACAGTTCTACATAATATTGCCTTGGCATCCCCCATCCTATTTCAAATTCATAAACTCATAGGTAAGTTTTAAATAAGCAGGTGGGAGAGAGCAGCGGTGCTTCACAATCTAGTGGATTAAACCCAGGACCAGGAGCTAGATTATTATTCTCTGGCACTCACAAATAGTAAAATGTTGTGTAATAGCTGACTTTAGATAAGCTTCACAACATCCGTGAGATTAAAAAAAAACCAAAAAAAAAAAACCACACACTCCTATTTTCACAGCCAGTAAAACAGAATCAGAGAAGTTACACATCAGCAAGGACACAGCAAATTAATATCAGAAATAGGGACTATAACTCCATTCTAATTCCCAATCCATGCTTAATCCTGCAATTCAGCAACTAAAGCTATTTATACCATATCTAAATTTAATTTTGTTTGAAGATGGAGAAGCACTAGCCTATAAAATTGCAATCACCTTGAGAGGCCCCTTTTAACTTAAAAAAAAGGGGGGGGGGGGCAAAAAGATCAGAAATAAACAAATGATTTTTCTCAGAAAGCCTAGACTGATAGCAAAGGCTATCAGCAGAGCAGTGGTTCCCAAACTTTAATAGCCTGTGAACCGCTTTCACTAACACATCAAGTCTCATGAACCCCAGGGATTTTCTCTTTTACCTGAGTACAAACTATAAAAGCAGTGATCTTGGAAAGATAAAATTTCTTTTTATGACATGCTTATTACATACTATTTATCAATATTATTTATATGTTCATATTACATTATGAAAACGGCAACACTCTTCCAAGATCTCACTTGGAAGCTTTATCACTTTGAGTAAGCCTGTTATAAGACAAGGCTAATGTGTTTCATCAAGGAGTATCAGATGTGAAACAGCATGAAGGTATTTAAGAAGCCAACTCAGAGTTCCTCCTACACAAGCATTCAGGTCTTAAGCAGTCCAGACAAACAGTGCATGTTACAACAAAGCTTAAACTTGTTCTTCATAATCATTTTAAAAAAATACTAGCTGCCTATTTAATTTTAAAAAACAGCAAAAAATATTCACCTTCCTTTCCATTTCTTATAAGGAGTCTTGAAGTTTAAATCTCCTCAGTGTGATAGATATGCTTGCTTTGATCTGCTTAGCTCTTGAAAGTCCAGGGGCTCCGGGTTGCTGGCCCCATGCTCTCCCGGGGTCCCTAGGGACAGCTCTATTCACCATTAGGGAATTTTTTCCCCATAAACTCCCTGTAACATTTCATGAACCCCAGTTTGGGAACCACTGCAGTAGAGGAATGAGACAGTAGAAGAAGGATACTGTTTATATCTGACCCTGGACCCACCAACCATTCATTTTTTTTAAAGAAAGGCCCTAAGGAGCACCACTACCGCAAATGTCCCCCACTAAAAGAAGAACACAAACCTGGGAAGGACATCACAGCTGCCAGGAAAGGAACCCAAGAATGGTCCCAAAGTTTTGGATTGACTTACTGCTTGTCAGTTACAAAAGCAGAGACCACCCAAATCAACAAGTAGTGTACTGAGAGTATAAAGAGATATGCATATGTTCAGGAACTCTAAGTCATTTTTAATCAATGAGATTGAACTTTGATTGCACATGCTCGTTTTCCCAAATCTCTTTTTGCTACAGTAAAGAGAGTGATTTGTGGTCTTACAATTTCAAAAATGCTTTATTGCAAGAGTTTCTGCTACAACTAGCATGACAAATGCTCCATAAATTGATTATCTTTTCTACCTTATAAAAAGCACTCTTCTAAAACGTAGCCTATCAAAACAAGACATTTAAAAAACATCTTGGAAAAAATTTATTCATCCCTTGCAGAAATTCAGTTAACAGCTACATTATGCAAATGAACTGAAAATACAGTTAAACGGTTCAAGACCTTTGGTGAAATCCAAGTCCTTCAAGACTAATAAACCAAGAAACTTTATCTCATCCATTATATATTAAGAAATGTGAAACGAATGTTGTGCATCCATAGTCACTCATCCACAGTAAGAATAACTTTAAATATATGACAAGCATCAAGAGCTTCTTAAGGGTTTCAGTGCTACCCCAAGACACAGTGAAAGCTTTCATTTTTTCTTCTGGAAAAGACACATGGAATCCAGTAAGATCAGCACTGTAGTACTAGTAAACTCCCATCCTCTCCTCAGTGAAGTATATAAGAGGCATATTAAGTTTAGTGTAATCTTCCTTATATAATGAATGGTATGGTATTGCTAGCAACACTTCATGTTGCAAACAAGGATGCAGAAACTACAGTCTCTGAAAAAGGTGTTTTCAGACACTAACAGTCTCCAGTTTCTCTATATAGCATTTTTACTTTTTTTCCTAGTATAGGTGAAAGAACAACTACACCTCTACCCTGATATAACGCAGTCCGCAGGAGACAAAAAAAGTCTCACCGCGTTATAGGTGAAACCACGTTATATCAAACTTGCTTTGCCCCCCCAACCCTGACCACCCCCAGGATCCCACCCCCTACCCAACCCGCCTGTCCCGACTCCTCCAAACCCTATCCACCCCTTCCTGCCCCCTGACAGACACTCACCAGCAGCAGCAGGAAGCAGCGCAGCCCGGCCCCGGTCCACTCCATTCTGCCAGCTCCCAGCCGCAGTGCTCCACTTTCCGCCGTCAGTGAGTGTGGGGAGGTTGAGGAAAGGATGCCCCCCCGCACTCACCTGCAGCGGGAAGCGGAGCGACGCAGCCCAGGCCCCAGCCATGTCGCTGGGGAGCTGCTGGGGAAAGGTCCGGCACTCACCTGCAGCGGGAAGTGGAGCACCACAGCTGGGAGCTGGCTGGGGCTAGGCTGCTCCGCTTCCCACCACTGCTGAGTGTGGGGAGGTTGGGGAAAGGATGGCCTCCGCACTTACCAGCGGCGGGAAGCAGAGTGACACAGCCCCAGCCAACTCCACTTGTCACTTCCCAGCCACGGCACTCTGCTTCCCACCACAGGTGAATGCAGGGAGGTTGGAGAAAGGACGCCCCCCGGTACCCACCTGTGGCAGGAAGCGGAGCGCTATGGCTGGGAGCTGGCAGAGTGGAGCAGGCTGGGACCAGGCTACTCTGCTTCCACCACTGCTGGTGAGTGCGGGGAAGATCTCTTCCCTCAAGCCCCCTTCCCTGAGCGACACAGCTGGGGCTGGGGTGAGAAAAGCAGAGCGGGCTGCTCCTGGCCCCCTGCTAATCCCCTAGGCCACTCTAAGACTGCGGGGCCCCCAAAAGTGCCCTCCCACAGCTCCTGCCCCCCAAACCCTGGGGGGGAGCCCCTGACCAACCTTGAGACCCTCTGCCCCTTATCAAACCCCTCAGCCCCAGCCTGGCCAGACACTCAACACACTGCTCAGAGCAGCGTGTCAGAGCTTTACCGTGTTGTATGCGAACCCGGGTTCTATCAGGTCACATTATATCAGGGTGGAGCTGTATATGATTCCTCATAAAGCATACCTACTTTATCTTTTCTTTACTTTATGCAACCCATACTGATTTCCTTTACCATTAAGAATCCCATCAGAATACGTCTCTGACTAGCAGGGATGGAGGGCAGGTTATGGAATCTATGTGGACAAAACAGCTAAAAGAACCACAGTTACTATAGAGCCAGTAACTGTTCTGTCTTTGACTGTCCACACAGATTCCACTCTTGTTGAGTAATAAGAATTGCCCAGGCACCTGGAGGCAGGCAAGAGAAGTCCTACTTAAAGATTGCAGGACCATCCAGCTTCTGATCTGGACACTCGAACCAGGGAACACCGAGATCGGTGTGGCTGCCCTAGATCTCTCTGTTATGGATATACCTGGATGCAGCCCTGTCCATGGCTTGGCCTCTGCGAGGCAGGAGCAGCTCCCTAGTGAAATGAGCCTGAATTTGTCCAGGGGCAAGTCTTAATACAGTCCGAGACCCACTTGGGCAGCAAGAGAATATGGGAGTGTAGGCATGCCCCTGAATGGCTTGGTCCTTTCTAAACAAAAAGGCATCTCTCTCAATATCTAGCATGTGGGGTTTGCATTTTTATCTGGGTGAAAAGAATTTAGAGAAGAAAACCAGGGTATGAATAGATACTGACTGATATTAAAGTGACTATCTTGGATAGAAAGTGTGGGTGAGGTCTAAAGGATGACTGTCCTTATGAACAAACACGCAAGGGTGCCTTGTTACAAGGGTCTGGATCACCCCCTCTTCTCTAGCTGATGTGATGTCTATTTGAAAAGCTGTTTTCATGAAGATAATAAAGAACCAGGTAGTAACTACAGGCTTGCATAGAGAAATCCATCAGTCCACTCAAAACCAGGTTAAATCCCACTAACATAAGTTTTTCCACTGGTCAGGGAACAGAACAGCTTCTCTCTCCATCTGTCATCCATCCAGGATTCAGGCAGCCCAATGCAAAGATGTCAGGTCTGGGTGAAGGAACTAGCTGCCATTATGATCGTCTGGTACATACCAGGGTGACCATGATAATGTAGCCGTCATCTTTCATCAGCTTCCTCAGTCCCCCAGGTATTGTAAAGACAACATACATCAGACCAGGAGCCTACAAAATGGCATAGTGGCGAGGACTTGGCTCCCCTTTGCCTGTTGAAATAATGAATCTCTGTGGTGCTGTCCATAAACACTTATATTGTCAAACCCTGCACACCAGCAAAATTGCTTTGAATTCCAATATATTTACATGTAGTGAGGTCTCTTGAGTGGGCCAGTTCCCTTGAATTCAGAAGCGATTGAGATGCACTCTGACAGATATGGCAATTTTTATGTAATATCCTGGACAACTCTTATTGAATTAAGTTTAAGTACCTTAGGAGTTCATTATATTAAAAATGTAAATGTGTATATATTATTATGGGATTGTACATAATAGCTCTAGAGCAGAGACATAACTAAGGTAAACCCTAAGAAGATTATGAACTTCAAAGGACTAGTAGAAACAATGTGCCGGACAAGAATGAACTTTTAAAGTAAATTGGGTTTTCCAGGAAATCACTGGAGGGAGGTATACTCAAACATATCCCCTCAGTTATGCAAAACTCAGCCTTTGGAAGGTTCACCTTGAGAAATGTACCTATGTCTAGCTGGCAGATCTGCAAAGACCATAAGCAGGTAAAGACCCAGGCTGTATAAAAGGAGAAGCTAAGCCATGCATAGAGGTTCTGTTTCTGAGCAGAACGAGTTATGAACTTGTAACCACAGAACTCCTGTGTAGGGTTTGAAGGAGTACTCCCACCAGAGCTGGGATGATCTCTGATAAGCTTATTAGCATGTGCATAGGATCTCTCATTATTGTAATATGTTTTTTCTGTAATGCTTTCACTTTAAGAATGCATGTGCTTGCTTAGGAAAAAGCTGTGTCAGAGTTTATAACTGGGCAATTACGCTGTTTATAGCCTCTGAGGAGACAGTAAAGCATGCCTGCTTGGGCAGTCTGACTTGCTGGGAAATTTACAGTGTAGGCAGGAGAGAGATGCAAGTCTCTGTCCAAGAAAGGTGACAGCTGAGGAGCTAGGAACCTAGAGGGGCGTGTCTTGCTGGACCAAAGAGGGGGAATACAGCTGTAGTTACCCTAAACTGTGACAATCCAAAGCCTTCAGTGGAGGCATCTGTAACTAGAATGTTTACTGGTAGCAGTACTGGAAAAGACATTCCACTGCACATCTGTCTTGAATTCATCCTCAATTTGATGAGGACACTGACACTTTCCAGGGGTACCCACGGTTGTTAGGCACCTCCCTACCATCTGCCCTTCACATGAGGAAGCCTTGTCTGTGCCTGCCATGGATCAATTTCCCTACACCACCAACCTCCAGCAACACAAACACCAACATCCATGCCTCTTCTGGCCCTGATCTCTCTTTACAAGTTAACAATAGGCATGCTCCACTGAGCCCTTCAAGCATCCCCTGGAGTGCCCATCCCCAATGCACTGGACACTCAGAATCCCCAGATCTTCTACTCTGAAAGGAATAGTACGCACCAGTTTACCAGTTACACTTCAGGATCACCACTCTGCTCAACACAGAGCACTTAGATATATTTATAGTAAAGAGTAGAAGTTTAACAAAGAACAGATTTGAGAAGTAGAATAGAAACAAATGGTTACATAAAAAAGCAACAACATTTTTCTAGAGCCTAAATTTAAAGGAATTTCCATCTCATAAAAGATTAGCTCCCTCAAAGTTTCTCTCTCAGCATCAAAGAGCCAAACTGGCTGTGACCCTTCATCCATAAGACAAGCCAACTGGCAGCATGTGCCCTTAGTGAAGGATAACAGGGTGTACTACTTCACCCCAATGATCTACTGTCTTCACTTTTAAACACGGTAACCCTCCGCTACTTGTTTCTTCCTGTCTAGAATCCCCTCTCAGTATTTTGCAATCATTTTATTACCATTTTGCTCAGACTGTAAGTAGGTGTTCATTGTGAAGAGTACAATATGAAAGCTACATATACCCAGACAGGTAGATAAGCATCTTCTGCCTGAAAGAAACCCACTTTTCACCTTCTGGCAATCAGCCCCAACTCTCAGACCTTAAAAACATCATTTTCAGTATATGTGTATAACCTCTTACATATTATCCCTGCATACACTTTGCAAATATTATGATGACCAATGTGACAAACTTTCAATAGATGTTATGACACCCCTTTGGAGAACTATTACGTAGACATTAGATCCTGTCACCCTACACACTCCTCTGCCGATGCATACCATAAGGTCCCAGTCAGAGACAGGGCTTTGAGGGACAGTAACCAACCGATCCATGCTGTGCTTGTTGGGCAGATACACTTATCTTAATTACCCTTGCAAAGTTCAAAGATGCAGTCCGGCATACTGCGTGACATAAGTGCATACTGCCATATGTTCTTCTGAATCTGAGAAGACTTCATTGGAATGTGGGGGTGAACATTATGAGGTTTGCCACGGTCTGAAACCTCTGTGGAAGTAAATATACTCTTGCCACCTTGTGCCAATGAACTCTATGCTGAGTCAACATCCTAAATCTCATCAAAATAGAAGGTTCATTCAAGTGCAGCTCTCCTCTGGCCTGGCTTCTCCCCTACTATCCAGCTCACTTCAGGAACCCTCATGTTCTCCAACCCCATGTTCACTCCGTATGTACAGCCCTTTCCCTCCCACCCCAGAACTTCCAGAGTCAGCTCCTCCTACACACCAATAAGCAATGCGATGGAGAAGCCTTGAACTGATGCTCCAATGTATAAAAGTTGAGGACACTGAGAGGTTAGGCTTGTCTTCCTCAGAGGTAAAGGCTCAACAGGAACATCAGATTTGTCCAATGAAAAATCAGGTTCCTATTCTACCCTGTGAGTCTGACAGTACCAGAGGGATAATGCTCTAGCTAGTGGACGTGGTAGAGGAGGATCCTCTTTTCCACAAGGTAGTCTCTTCTGGTATCAAGAAGTCTCTGAAGAGAACTGGTCCAGATAGAAGAGAGGATTATGGATATGGTTGTGACATTCTCCAAGGTACAATCTGGACTGTTGAACAGCTGTCTCCCCTCAATTCTCCAACAATCAGGGGTGCCTTTTACACTGCTTTGCTGTGAGAACAACCACTCCTTGCCAGTTCACACACAGCCTCTAGCATGCATTCCGAGCTCAATTACATGAATGCTCTGGCCAGCCATTCATGAATTATATAGAGGGCAACACCAACAAGGGAGGGACAGATAGCTCAGTGGTTTGAGCATTGGCCTGCTAAACCCAGAGTTGTGAGTTCAGTCCTTGAAGGGGCCACTTAGGGATCTGGGGCAAAATCAGTACTTGGTCCTGCTAGTGAAAGCAGGGGGCTGGACTCAGTGACCTTTCAGGGTCCCTTCCAGTTCTATGAGATATACCCATCTCCATATATATTATTAATTATATTATAACAAACTCCCAGTCCCAGACATGTGCATCTTGTACTGCCCAGCTCTCTGCTGGACAAGGCAAGCTCATATAAAATCGGTCACTTCATCAGTGGAAAATGATATGCACATACCTTGTTGTCACAAGTGGTGGTTCTTAAACACTTCAATCCAAACACAATGGGTTAGATAAAACAAATTTATTAACTATAGAAAGATAAAATGATTACAAGTAATGAGGCATAAAAGTCAGAATTGTTCACAAAGAAAATAAGATACAACGCAAACTGACACCTAATTTAGCAAGCTAAATGGATTCAAAGCAAAGTTTTTTCTCACTACTTGCTCTTTGCAGTCTTTACTAGTCAAAAGCCTCCAGGCCAGGACCCCTCCTCCAGTTCAGTATCTCTTTAGGAATTGTTGCTGATCTGAGTAGAGAGGAGTTGAAAAGTACAGTATGGAGGAGAGAGGTAATCTGTGTTTTGTGTGTGTTCTCTATTCTTACACCATTCTCCCCTCTTTGAGAATTATCTCCAGCTGGGGTTCAGGCAACAGCCAGTCTGTTTACACAGTGGGGATGATGGGGGAAAAAAAGAAGCACATGAACATCATCTCCCATGTAGTTCTTGCTTACACCCTTCTTCCTGCAAAAGAATGGCCATTTAACTAGGTGACAATCCACCTGACTTTGACGACACCTGGCTTGGGAGTTGGTTTGTCTTGTTTCTGATAGAAACTAGTTTCTGCCTGCTCTTCTGAACTTGGAGCATGCTACAGCGATGTTATGCAGAAGAATCTTATAACTTTACATACAGTGTTTATACATACAATAATGTTCAGTAGATCATGAGTTTTCAAATGATACTTCACAAGGCATACTTTGTATAAAATTTATAATAGTCTTGTAAAAACTATGAATATAGGAATACAGTCTGTCACAATGGTAAAGCAAAAATATCCTCCAGTGAGGTAAAGGTTTCAGTCCTTCCTAGCGTTCAAGGAGTCTCGGAGGTCAGGACTAATGTATCTGGTGTGTCCAATGATCTAGCACTCATAGTTCCCAACCAGAAAATGCTGGAACCATAGACCAAGAGTCCAACATGGAGCTCCCAGCTGAAACTGGAGGGTGCCTATCTGATCCTTCTTCTTTCGTGCCTTGCCTTCCTGGACAAAAGATCTGTATGGACCTAGACTTTTAAGGCCCACATGCAAGGACTCAGCCAACTTGGACCAAGATGGGGTGGAATCCTCTCTCTTAGAGTCAGTTCTGAATGGCAATCTTTCCTTATACTTGTGTTCATAGTCCATACTCTTCTGAGAGGGTTTCTGAGGCTTGGTGGTTTTCATCTGTGCTCCAGAGCTCGTGCTCAGAGAGAAACACTGCTCAGTATTTGAGGTTGCTGCACTAAGGCCTGAGGTCTCATGGCCTTATCTCCCTGGGGTGTTTCTATAAATGGAGCTCTTATCCCTCATGGGTTCAGGGAGGGAAGGAACAGCATATGATGAAACTGGCAGCAATGTGAGCCTCCCCAAGACAGTATTGGTGTTCATTGCTCATAGAGCAGGATACACCATTCTTAAACCCCAGGAATCTGGGTATAGCCCTTTTTTGTGGAGAATCTTCTCAAGGCAGGAAGGAACTAGACAACTCTATATAAAAAACACCAAGTCTAATCTTACTAAAAACTACAGGCGAGTCTCATCTTACACTGGGGTTACATTCCGCTGTCAGCGTGTAAAGCAAAAATCACGTATAGTCAAAATTACATTGAGTGTAATGGCGGGCAAAATTGCCCGCACTACAGGTACAGTATTTAAATTGTCATTTTTATTTTGTTTTGTTTTGTTTTGTTTTTTGCCAAGCACACAAAGCTGAATTTGCACATTAAAATCATGTAAGATGAGACTTCCCTGTATGTATATTTACAGTTTCTGTAATAGGAGGAGGATTGTAAAGGATTCCAGTGATTTCAACTCTAGCCATGCGGTGGTGAAGAAACTGGAAAGGCATTGGCCCACACTGTCATTTATGTCCTCAGTTCAGAGGACACGAATGGCAACTGGATAGGTGCAGATGAACAGACACTACTTGCTACAAATCTCCATTCTCAGGCTCAGCCATATCCATGTGTGCAATACGCATAGAGACCAGTGCTCAAGAACTGTCCTTCGCATTGGTAGGCTTAAATATATAGTCTCCAACTGAAAATGATTAAAAAGAGTAAAATAGAAGAATTTTAATCTGGCTTTAACTGAAATCTCAGTCCAATTTTACTTGCGCAACTGCTAGGGTGCCTTCATAGACTGTTTCGTGTTTACTTTAATACATAGCATTTGTAAGATACACAAGCCAAGAATACTTTGCAGTAAACACATACATGCACACAGCTCTTTACAACTAAAGATTTTTAGCAAGAAACTGTTTGAGGAATTTGATTCAGCTGGTGGGGGGGAGGGGAAGAGAGGGGGAATCACTTGTCAGTTCAGTTCTGGTTCTCATGCATTAGCACAATACTGCCGGGTTCCATGAGTACAATAGGTTTTGCATGCCTTCAGTTTTGGATCTGAACTATTTCAGCATCTCTTTAATTCATAATACAGAATTTTAACAACTTTTAACCTGTTATATGGTGCTATGCATTTAAATTCAGTGAAGACCCAATAAATGCAATAATAAAAAAATTAAAGCAAATATCCTTATACATCATCCCTTTAAGAATGCAATTTCCATAACATGAGTTACTTAATTATAGCTGAATTCCATTGTTCTTATGTGTCACTGCTATACTTATGCAATTTTTACCACTGTGATATAGCCTCAGCAGCATTTGGCATAAAAGCTGCTATTTATTAAGATTTAAACACTTATACAAAAGCTCTAGGTACCCTAATATTTAACTAATCTTACAAAACAATGTACTGTTGGCATTTATACTGTGTGCAATTAGATAATTGAAGTTATTTATCCCTTTAAATTACACAAAAGCTATAGTCAAAGATTACATGTATAAAATGCCATCAGTAGGCACATCTACAAAACGTCAATGCCTGTCTACAAACAGCCAGGGCCGGCTCTAGGTTTTTTGCCACCCAAAGCAAAAACAATTTTGGCTGCCTCACATCCCAGCCCTGGGCTCCTTGTTGCACCCCCCTGCTGCCCCAGCCCTGGGGTCTCCCCCACACACACACTCCGCCGCCCCAGCTCTGAGGTCTCCCCTTCCTCCTGCACCACCATTGCCCCCCACACACACCTCCTACCACCCCAGCCCTGGGCTCCCCCAGCACCTGCACTCTCCTTCCGCCGCAGCCCTGGGTCATTGGTGACTCACTCCCCGGGCGGGTCATTCAGCAGGAATTTTGGATGTGCACAGAACAGATAGGACTGGTTCCCATTTCGTTACAGAACTGCAGTGAAGTGGAACAATTTTCAGCTTGTGTGACTGGAAGATATCTGGATGCATATTATAAGACTGTCCTCCATAAATGAGGAAAAGTTGAGGTGCCTTCATTATTCTTTTGTTCCACTTTCTTTCTTTCTTATGGGAATTTGCCAATGCGATATCACTGTCTTCCTTTTAAACAAACAACAAAAAAGGCAACGTCTGTTGAAAATAGCAATTCCAGTCCTAATAACCAGTGGGAAGCATTTCTTGCTCAATTTTATCCTATTTTCTGTAGCAAGTTATAGTGGATCAGTATATTTGATTTGGGAGAAATGAAGTAACAGCTGTTCAAACTGAGCTTGAGCACTCCTGAATTGTGAGGTGTTCAAATCTGTAAGGCAGGTGCTGGGGGTCGAGGGTTGTGGCTCCTTGGGGGAGAACGGCAGCATGTATGCAGCAGCGTGTCAGACCAGCATGTCTGGCTCTGCGCAGCACCAGAGTGGCATGGTAAGGGGGCTGGGGGATTGGAGAAGGGGTAGGGGATTCGGGGGGGGGGAGGGAGACAGTCAAGGGACAGGGAGCAGGAGGGCAGTCGGGGCAGGGAGAACGACGGGGTTAGATGGGTCAGGGGACAGGCAGGCAGTGGTTGGATAGGCATGGGAGTCCCAGGGGTTTGTCAGGGGACAGGTAGGGGGTGCGGTCCTAGGGGGGAAGTTGGGAGAGGTCTCAGGAGCGGGCAGTTGGGGACAAGGAGAAGGGAGGCTTAGATAAGGGGTGGAGTCCTGGGGGGGCAGTTACGGGCAGGGGTCCCAGGAGGGCGCGTTCAGGGGACAGGGAGCGGGGGGGTTGGATGGGTTGGGGTTTCTGTGGGGGGCAATCAGAGGGAGTCAATGGTGGCAGGATGGGGCTACCCTCCCTCCTCATGGAGTGTCCTATTTTTTGAATGTTAAAATGTGGTACCCCTACCCTTCACAATGCAGCTCTCCATTCACAGCAAGCTGCAGCACGAGGTCTCAGCTACCTCACTCCCTCCCCCTTCCTTTCCTGTTGGTAGTGGCCAAGGGAATGCTGGGAAATGTAGCTCTCTCCCTGCTCCAGGGCTGACTCTATAGGCAGGGAGCTAACCAAGGAACTACAGCTCCCAGGGCCCCTTGTTTGTTCTCAGCTTCCATGCTGGATCCCTGCCGCCCCTGCAAACAGGCTGCCCCAAGCACATGCTTGCTTTGCTGGTGTCTAGAGCCACCCCTGCAAATAGCACTGTATAAGATGACATATTAGGTAACAGACATACCCTTAGATGGATGTTTCAGATATGTGAAACTATAAAAACAGCAAGAAAAAAAACAAAGAAGAAGAAAGGGAACAAATCAGGAAAACTCATTTCAAGTTTCCACTATATTAATCCATGCAATCGTATCCTGCAAATAATAAGCATTGGACTACACTTCAGCTAGTCATCACACAGCTCCAGAAAAAGTCTTCCACATTACATCATTAGTGTTCATTTTATTTTTGTGTAGAAAAATGGACAGCTTCATTTAACCTTAATTAGTTTAGCAGAACACTAGCATTCCATTCTTGGTGTAATTTTGCATTCAGTTAATTAGTTGGGCTTTGGGGATTGGGGAGGAGGACAAGTAGTACTGCCAGCATAATTCTTTGGAATCATATTTACAACAGAAAGGGTTAGCGTTTCTCATTAACAAAAGATCATCTATCTCAATCTTGACTGACAGTCCATTCTTTTGGACACTTTTTCCCCAAAAGTGAACTATGATAGGTATGAAGCACAAAGTATATGAACCTTGTCCTGGATATACCATAGTCTTCTTTCAGAAAAATTCAGAATGCAATTCTTGCTAATCAGCCATCTTTCAGGTGAAGCAGAAGGAGCAAATAAGCCCCTTTTATACAGTTGTAACTGGCGACATAAACCAGCATCCAAAGCAATGGGCCACACGGCAAGGTAAGAAGCTAAGCCATGTGAGCCAAGAGGTTCCTCGATTGCAAATACAGGGAATAGGGGACTGTTTGCTTTTCTCTCTCTCACACACACACACACACACACACACACACCTTGCAAAATAGCTGAAAGTGAGAGAAACCGTTGTGACCATAGCCTTGAGAGGGAGCAGAGAAACAGAGCTCCTCGGTGCAAAGAACTCGCTGAAGAGGCAAGCTTGGAAATTGTGAGCAAGGAAACTGCCTGCTATTTGTTTCTACCGTGTTAGGAGAACCAGAATTTTGTTTCTCTTTTTTGCATATAAATAGAATTGCACCAAAGAATATACAAGACTCATCAATGTTATCCTAATGGAAACTACCTGGGCAAAGTGGGGAATATTAGCTAACTGCTTGGGCCAGAAGGGTCTTCAGCTGCAGACATACTCCATATCTCACATTCTAGAAAGTTAAACTTCCTTTGAAGGGCAGTTAACTGCTTGATTTTTTTCATTTGTCAATGTATCTGTGTATGTCTAAATGCCACAAACCTGACCATGTTCTCAAAATATTTTAATACACAAAGGATTAAACAAGTATCAAAGGGGTAGCCGTGTTAGTCTAGATCTGTAAAAGCAGCAAAGAGTCCTGTGGCACCTTATAGACTAACAGACGTATTGGAGCATGAGCTTTTGTGGGTGAATGCCCACTTCGTCGGCCACTACATGCATCTGATGAAGTGGGGATTCACGCATGAAAGCTCATGCTTCAATACGTCCGTCAGTCTATAAGGTGCCACAGGACTCTTTGCTGCTTTTAAGGATTAAACAGAGGGTCTTGTGTAAAGTAAATGGGATCTGTCCTCAGTCCCTACAGTTAGAACAACTGGTTTCTACTACTGTGAAACAAGAGTGCCATCTCTGCATGGAATGAGAAGTATCTTGAAAGATAACTCCACCTGGTAAAGCTCACCCTGAAGATTACCCCACTGTCAACTTGGTGCAGCTGCCATTTCAGGGTTAAATGCAATTTTCTATAGTTTAGATTAGAATTAGATAGTGTAAACACAACTAAAAATAACCGCCTTGAAGCTTTTGTTTAGAACCCACCTAGGTCCTCCTTCCAACCCCTAAGACTTCAAAGACAACATTTAAAGATTATTAGAGGACTAAGAATGGCAACATGATATTTAGGTAGTTTATTTTCTGTATTCATTTTAAACAGTATTCCCATGGATCCATAAAGACAGGCAAAGGTGCCTGAGCCTATCTATGCCTATTTGATGGATTTCTTACATCTCCTGACAAGAACAGTGTTATTGTGTTCAGCAGTGACCTAGATATTTGTTAGGTTGCCAAGAAGACTCCCATTAGGAGAGAACACTGGAGGCATAATACGGGCATCTCTTTGGCTTTCATCAAACTGATTTGTCCCATGGCTCCTTTTATCACAAACTTACATTTGCACCCCAAATTTCTCCCAGCATTAATATGCCAGGGATGTCTGCTCTCCCCTTTATGTTAGCTATAAATTCACTGCCTACAAAAGAGTGAGTTTAAAGGAGTAATAAATTGTTGCTGTATTCATTCCTGACATAGTTACTAACCACATACACCAATGCAAAAATCACGTACTTCACTATGTGTCTAATAACTACACTAACTATGATAGGAAAAGCATTCTGTACAAACAGTTAAAAGTTATTTTCAGATCCCAAAGGTCATGCTGAATATATTCTGCTATGGCCCTCCATAAAGCAGCATGCTATGATAGGAGTTACTAATTAATGCTGTCATTCCTTTGGGAACTTAGCAAATACTTATCTGCAGTTGGCATGACAGTTAGATAGCAGTGCTGCTACCATGCTACTACTCAGCAAACCCAAGTTTAACATCGTACATTAAAGAAACAATTCAATCAAATTCATAAGGCAGATGTTTGTGCTATTGCCATCACATCAAAGATATGATGATATAGACACAATGAATATCAAGTTACTGCAAATAAATCACTTTCTAGTGAAGATTACAATAACATGACATTACTTCAATTTCAGGATTGTAGGAATCTTATACTTTGCAATTAGAGTCCAAAATGATTTCCAGGTATATTGATAGAAATTGTTGTCAGAAGATTTTAAACATTTGTTCTCCCAAAGGAGTTTACAATATTACTGATTACCTAGGAACCTTGCACATATTCTTGTGGAATCTGTTTCTCCTTTGTTATGCATCTGTAAGTATATCCCATAAGGAGTGTTGAAAAGAGAAATTAGTTTCAACACTGACCTGGTACATATAAAATAGGATTGGAACTGTACTTTGATGTGCTCTTTTCATTCCATTTGCTCTCTTCCTCTCCATTCTTGAAGTAGTGAATAATAAATTAGGTTACCATACTTTCTTTCCCCCTTTACTATTGGGCAGAGAGCAAAGAGACTTTAGATGCTTTTCTCAATTGCTAGCATGATCACAAATGTGGTATCTGAGCCAGGACATTTTTTTAATATTTGCATGATTTAAACTGTTGAACCAAATATCATCACAAAGCCTTAGAGGTATTTTATTTTTTCTTTAGATCTAGCTCAACTATTTACTGTTGAATGCTTATCCATAACTATTTCTATACCTGTTTATCAATAAGGGTTGGGTGCCGTCTCAAATATTGACATATCCTGTCCACTCAATATCATGCTATGCCCATGTGCAATAGCTGACAACAGCTCATCAGACAGACAGAATTGCTCAAATTTTTTTAAGTGTACACTCAGGGAGGTTCTGCATTTCCGCACCACAGAAATTCTGTCCTACTGTCCTGATTCTACCCCAACCTTCCCTTGTCAAACACATCTCCCTGCAGGATATCAGATAAAAGAACAATGAGATTCAAGATAAGGTGACCTTTGCATTATTAACAATAGATCCTAAACTAATTGTTTTTCACTGAATACCCATAGTAGGTTGTTGGCCTTCTCAAGTTCAACTTCAATCAAAATAATTTCTCAATCCTGGTGAGTTAGTCATCCAGACAACATACACATTTCAGCAGAGTATTAAAATCACAGCTAAACATATTCAGTGTTTAGCTGTATCTCAGTACACAAGTACATCAGTATTGCTATCTCCTGCTGTATCCCTCTTCACGTGCCAAAAAGAAATGCCTTGTGATTTCAAGTTAAGCCCAAACTAATAATTTGCTTGAATGGAAAAATTAGTTAATATTAAACAAAACCTACTAAATAACTAGTACCTGTGAAACCTCTTTAGCTAAGCATAGCTTTTTAGTGTATTAATTTCTGTATGACAACAAGGAAAATTTGCTCAATTCCCTCAGTACACCTATAAATCAAATTAAAGGAGCACTCTTCAAAGTAAATGCATCCAAGTTTCCCTTTATCCAAAATATTTGGGAGTTTAATGCAGTCAGATAAATAGCTCTTGAAAATATGAGCACAGAAAATATTGATTCTTGGAAACTATAACCTATTGCGTATTTGAAACTGCACCAATACATAATACACTAGTATGATCTGTATATTTAATGAGAGTGGAAGACAAGTTTAAAAATTACATTAATGACAAATAGCGTGAGACGATAAAATAATAGTTATTGAATAGGACCACTTATTTCATGCAATCTCAGAGGGCATTCTAGGCATCAAATCATTAAAATGCTATTTAGTTTAAAAAACAACCCTGTACTTAGAGGAATTGAGAAAGTTATTACACAAAAGATTCATCTGAAATAATTGGCCAGAGTCTGAAGTACACAAAGAAAGTTCTAGCATTTCAACAGCAGAAAATTACTCTATAGCTGTTTTACTTAGCCCCTATAGGCTCTCCTTACCATAGGATGATTTTGGGGCGACAGAGGCGCCATGTAGCTCTATGTCACCCCCCTCAATGGCCAACAGAGAAGACATGACATTTAGGGCAGCTTGTGCCATTTTCAACAACCCAGAATCAGAAAAGAACACAAGTAACTTACGGACATCTTTGCACATGACCCTCCTGAGCTCAGTCAGTCACTGTCTGAAACTACTTTTTCCAGGTACGAGTCCAGTAACTAAGAGACTGAAAACTTGTTTTTTTTAAATCAACATACTCACAGATAACTAAAAGAAACTGTTGCATTATTAGCCAGATTTCTTAAGAGATCTTCCATATTAACAAAAGACAACACAATGAATATCAAGTTATTGCATACTTTCATTCTGTGGACCACTTTGTAATTAAGCCTCTCCCTTAGTGACTGCCTACCTTCCCAAATCTGACCCTTGGTTCTCATATATTTCGTTTTATGAAAAGAGACTAGTGGTCCATAAACCAAAGCCTGAGAACCACTGGTATAAACAACAAGCAGACACCCTGAGTTGGAAAAGTATTAAATTCAGACATTTTTCTGAAAAAGTTGTTTCTAGACATTCACAGATCAAATATTTTGCCAAGACAACTACTGCATAAATTCCTACGTTGTATGACATAGCATAAATTGAAAGTCATTATATACATGTACTTACAGAGTCAAAGTAAACAAAAGACTAAAATTAAAAAAAAAGGAGATGTACAATGCTGGAGAGTACTATTGCCTCTTACTTGGACAACTCATGAATTACGCAGGCCTTCCCAGATACCCAAACACACGTGGCTATAAAAACCGTTACATCATCTATGTCCACCAACCAAACACCACCCATACAGTTAAAACAATCATATTTGTTAATTCAGCATTAGTTATCACTGATATAGATCCTTAGGCCATATGCATTTTTGGTGGGAGGGAGGGAGCCTTGAGCAGAGAAAAAAGATGCTACAAAAACTTTATTTCAAGACAGGTTTTTATTTAGTTGGGGATTGGTCCTGCTTTGAGCAGGGGGTTGGACTAGATGACCTCCTGAGGTCCCTTCAACCCTGATATTCTATGATGCTATGAAGTGTCTGTCAACCATTAATAGGCTGCTTCACCACAAACTATAGGTGTGTATGCTGTCTTATTTCTGAGCTATTGCTGCTTGACCTGTGGTATGAAGCTGCATTCCCCAAGCAATCTTCACTTTTAAGTTAAGTAAACACACTCTTGTTTAAGCTAGTTTAGTCATAACTAGAAGAACATAGAATACATTTTTGTCTCAGAAAAGAATACATTTAAGTCTGATAAGTAATTTCCAGACAGAGATAAAGTGTGGTATGGAGGATAAATCAAACAAATGTAATACTTAAAAACATAATTAAGAAGACCTGCTCTATATGCTTAATGTACAATGTGCATGCTGCCTTATAATTTCAGTCTAAAGATGAGAAATCAAACTAAGTCAGTCATGTTTGTTTTACCCTAAAGAGAGAAAAAAAACAAGGCTTTTTCATAGCTTGTCTTAATTATATTAGACTAGTTTAATAAAGAGACTAACAGACAACCTAAGTCATCACAGTATTTATTCTCATTTCTCAAATATCATCACCTTCATCAACAACTCAATATCAGCAAAACATTAGTACACCTTTTTGAACTACTGGCCTTGTATTTTAGTTGGCACAACTTTTCACAATAGCTGGCCAAGCCCTGATTTACGTTCAAACAAGCACAAAGGAAAGTTTCCAATGGAGAACAAGAGAAAACAGTCCTATTAGCTACCTTTCAACTAATCTGTGGATGGGAGTCAGGTGTACACAGTATCAGGTGGTAGCCATGTTAGTTTGTATCCACAAAAACAAGGAGTCTGGTGGCATCTGAAGAAGTGAGGTTTTTTTACCCATGAAAACTTATGCCCAAATAAATCTGTTAGTCTTCCACGTGTAGACAGGCACACATTAAGAACATTTCACACAGCACTCTGACTTGTTTACCAAGCTGTGGGGAAAAAGACTTAAACTTATTGGAATAATTATAGGCTAAATGAATTTACATCCTGGGTTTAAAATACTTTAATCAGAAGGGTGGGACACCAAGAAAGCTGAGTGTTTTACACTGTGTAAAGGAGTAGCTGGGCCCACTTTCACATGTTTCTGGTCTCCTTTACTCTTAAAGAGAGAGAGAGCAGAGGGAAGCATGTATAGACTGAGCATACCAGCTTCTGACTACCTTCAACCAGAGTTAACCCAACTGGCTGGGAAAGACATACAGCCAGACAGATACTGTAGATACCGGTCAGTCTCAGGGCTTGGCTACACTCAAAATTCCAAGGCGCTGCCGCGGGAGCGCTCCCACAGCAGTGCTTTGAAGTGCGAGTGTGGTCGCAGCGCCAGCGCTGGGAGAGAGCTCTCCCAGTGCTGGGGCACTGTTTACACTGGAGCTTCGCAGCACTGTATCTTGCTGCACTCAGGGGGGTGTTTTTTTCACACCCCTGAGCGAGAAAGTTGCAGCGCTGTAAAGCACCAGTTTAGCCAAGGCCTCAGTGGGCGCAACCCATATTAAAGAGACTCTGACTGCTCACTTCCAACAAAGTTAAAAGATGTTTAACTGTGTAGGATGATGTGATCTGATTCTTCCTGGCAAAAAGGAAAAGGCACATAGAGGAAGGGGGTGGTGACAGAAGGCAGCACGGCCTAGTTGTGTCATTACCAGTATTCAGAAGACACCACCAACTCAAATTCTCTCCTTGGAGAATTACACTTGCCTGTTTTATTTGTGGGGTGTCTGAGTAGTGCAGGGTTCACGACCAGATACTGCATTCGATTTTTTTAGGATTGAGGGAAAGCGCAACCAAATGGCTCACTAAATTTCACCAAGCAGCTCTCCCCTTCCCTGGTACAGAATCAGAACCTTCCCAGTGTGGTCCTCCTGGCCCCCTATAGCCCTGCCCTCCCCAAACTTCCCCAAGGGAAGCTTCACCTTCCCCAGCTCGGCTACCCCAGATTGGGGGCCAGGGAGAGGAGTGACCCCACAACCTCAGTGCTGAACAGAAACAAGCCAGTAGGTCAAAGAAGCAGAGACAATGCGCAGCAATCAGAATTCATCCCCTCTCTGCCCCCATCCACCACAAACTCCCAGCCCCTTCCCCCTCTGCCCCCATCCACCACTTCCCCCCCAAACTCCCCGCTCTTTAGCCCTCCAGCAACTCGCCACCCGCACTCAGGCACAAGCTGCTCCCCCCATCGAGCTCAGGGGCTGGGTGCCCCCCCACACCCCGGGTTGCCGGCTTTGGTTGGTCCCATTCCTGGGGGTTGCCTCGCAGGACACACCCTTTATCTCCAGGAAACTGGAGGACACCCCCGGAGGCTCAGGAACCCGCCCCGCCCCCCGCGCTCCCCACATGAGCCCGGCCGCCGGGTGACACCGGCCACGGGCAGCGGGGCGGAGGCGGCAGCGCTGGGGCCGGAGATTCGCTCTGCAGCCCCGCTCACCGGCCCGCCCGGGCCCCGCCCCTCCAGGACAGCCCAGCCGGAGGTGGTGGTGGCGGGACTACGCATCGCCTCCTCCCTCCCGGCAGCGGCGTCCGAGTCCCGCCCGACGGCGCGTCCCTCACCTCCGGCTGCTCCCCGGCTCCTCTGCGGCGGGTCGGGGTCGGGCGGGAAGGTCCCTGCTTCGCTCGGCTCCAACCGAACCAACGGCCGCCCACCCAACTTGCGCCAGTCCGCGGGCTCCCATTGGCTGCCGCATAGAGGTCTTCAGATTGGACAAGGAAAGCTACGTGTGCACCCGCTTCTCGGTAGAGCAGGAGAGAACACCATTGGCTCACTCTGCTGTCGATCAAAATCATTTCGTCGGCGAAGAAATGTGGGGAAGTGGAAGAAGAGGATGAGTGGTTAGCGCGCCAGACAGTGCGGTGACTGTGTAGGTCATGGGTTCTAACCCCTCAAGGCGCTTGTTGGGGATATAAATAAAGAGCTTGGTGCGAGCCTGAAGAAACGTTACTTGATGGCAAAGCTCTCACAAAATAAACACCTAAAATGCCACCGTGTTACCTAAGTTTCTTACAAAATCAATAGATGGCCCAACACTGATCATTTAATATTACTATTTAGATGTTACTGATACTGTTAATAATTCTGTGCTGTCTCAGATAGTGATAACATACAGATCTCAGGGTTAGAATTCACAGGAAGAGAAGCTTCTTCTTGCATCATGATCATCTAATCAAAATATTAGACATTTCTATAGTACTCCATGCTAAAAAATCCTAACGTTTTGCCTACCACACAAATGCAGCCAGCTCTCTCAGATGAACATGGCTGCTCTCTAATGGCACAAAAGTAATACTGCGCAATATTTTAGCATCAGAAGCAAAGAAAAATGTCCAATATAAACTACCATGGGAATGTAGGAAAGCAAAAATTAATTTTCCTGAACTGGAATTTGATCAGGAGTTAAAAAGTGTCAGGGAATTTTTAATGACCCCAAAAGGTCAAGACCTCAGTTTTGCTTTTCATCCTAAGGCTGCCTTCTTCAGTAACACAGTGCCCCCCTCCTGTCTGACAACCAAAGCCCATAATTAGGACCCTACCAAATTCAGGGTCCATTCTGGTCAATTTCATGGTCCTAGGATTTAAAAAATAGTAAATTTCATGATTTCAGCTATTTAAATCTGAAATTTCATGGTGTTATAATTGTAGGGTCTCTGACCCAAAAAGGCATTGGGGGGGCTCACAAGGTTATTGTAGGAGGGGTTGGGGTACTGCTACCCTTACTTCTGCACTGCTGATGGTGGCAGCACTGCCTTCAGAACCAGGCAACTAAGAGTGGCTCCTGCTGGCTGGGAGCCCAACTCTGAAAACAGAGCCACCGCCAGCAGCAGCACACAAGGATGGCATGGTATAGTATTGCCACCCTTACTTCAGCATTGCTGCCTGCAAAGCTAGGCCCCCAGACAGCAACTTCCACACTCTGGTTGCCCAGCTCTGAAGGCAGCACAGAAATAAAGGTGGCAATACCACAACCCCCCTAAAATAACCTTCTGACCTCCCTGCAATTCCCTTTTGGGTCAGGACCCCTAGTTTGAGAAATGCTGTCTCCCCCTGATGAAATCTGTTTAATATAGGGGAAAAGTGCACACAAAGACAGATTTCATGTGGGGAGACCAGATTTCATGGTCCGTGACGCGTTTCTCATGGCCGAGAATTTGGTAGGGCCCTACCCATAATGCACAGAGAAACAAAATGCATGGGCCTCAGTGTTCCTGTCAGTTAACTACGTGTGAGATTGAGTTTGTCCTTGAACAAGTCACCTTTAAAATAATATGCTTTGGTTATTCCTCTATCACTAGAGGTGCACTGTACTTGAATAGTATTTACCATCAATAAAACTCTTCTTCTGTGGCTGTTCCTGCCCTTACAAACCTATTTATTTTAAACAAGGGAAGAGCATTTCCTCTTAAGTCCAGCTCAAAGGCTACGGTAATCACATCATCTTAATTTCCCCCCTCCATCCTATATTTTCTCTTGTCTCTCATGTCTCATGTTTTTAACTTTTTTTTCCCTTAAGTTTTAAAAATTCTCCTCTCATCTGCTGCACTTACTGCCAGCCTGCCTACAATGTTCTCACGCTGCACAGTTTGGTTTGGCTGCAGCAGGAGTACAGTATCAGCTCCTAGGGCAATGATACTGGTCTATAGTTCTTCATTCTATTATGGCACTTTTTGTCACAAGAGTGAGTATTATAGTCTTCTGTAAATGCATGTGCATAACTCGTTAACATCAGTTGGAGTTACATATGTTCTCTGAGAGTGACATCTATCCTAGTGCAGTGGCACACACACAAGGCACTCTGCAACTTTTAAGCAACGCTTCAGTGAGGAGCGTGTTATGAGACCTCTGCACTTGGATGAATTTTACCTTCAGAAGATATATCCCCAGAAATATGATTCAGATTCATTATAGCCATAGGATTTAATCTGATATTGGGTAGGAAAAGGTCAGTGCTTCCTAGTTTAAAAAGAAGTTGATGCTTGCAACTTATTTGGTTACATTAAGTTTTCCATTTTGTTTTATTCCCCTGTGGAGACTGTCCCACTGCAGTATGAAATGAAGCTTTGCATCAATCAGTTAACTTCACAGAGGATTACAAGCTATTTCACATTATCATAAATCCAGGGCTGGTGCAAGGATATTTTGCGCCCTAGCTGAAACTTCCACCTTGCGGCCCACCCCGCCCCCCGGCACATCGGTTCATTGAGGGGTAAATCCCAACGAACCTTTATAGACCCCAGAGGCCAGCTTGCCCAGGGGCCAGCTGTGCCCAGGGGTTGCTACCCAGACTAGATTCCCCTCTCCCCGCCCCCTGAACTCCCCTGGAGGGTGCATAGTCCCCCCATGAGCCCTCCCCGCCCCACCCAGGTGGTCCCTGCCCTGAGTCCACTCACTGGCTTTGCTGGGCTTGGGCCATTGCAGCAGCTTGGCAGGGACGAGCTGCCTTCCAGGGGCACCGGAGAGCCAGAGCATCCCGCTTGCAGCAGCAGCAAACCCCAGCTATGGAGGATCCAATGCAGTGCAGGGAGGCAGCAGACCTGCAAAGGTGGCGGCGCCACTAGTGGGGAGCAGCCGCACTTCCCACCCCTCCTGCCCAGGTTGTGGCCCAGCGCTCCCCTGGGGGCTCCTGCAGGCTGCAGCAGATGTATGTAGGCGCCAGCCCCCATGCACCCCCCCTCCCCTCACCTAGGGTTACCATATTTCAACAATCAGAAAAGAGGACGGGGAGAGAACCCCACCTTGCCCCCATCCACTCCCTCCCACATCCCACCCCCTGACTGCTCCCCTCAGAACGCCCAATCCCCCTGCTCTTTGTCCCCTGACTGCCCTCTCCTGGGAACCCTGCCCCTAACTGCCCCCCAAAACCCCACCACCTAAGCCTCCCTGTTCCTTGTCCCCTGACTGCCCTCTTCTGAGACACCCCCACCCTAACTGCCCCCCTAGGATCCTACCTGTTCCCTGACTGCCCCAACCCTTAGCCACACCCCCACGCCCCAGACAGACCGCCAGGTCTCCCATGCCCCATCCAACCACTCCCTGCCTCCTGACAGGACCTCTAGAACTCCTGACCCATCTAACCCCTCCTGTTCCCTGTCCCCTGACTGCTCTGATCCTTCTCCACACCCCCTGACAGCCTGCCCCAGAACTTCCGACCCATCCAACCGTCCCCCTGCTCCCTGACTGCCCCCACCCCAGACTCCCCTTACCATGCCTATGCTGGTCAGACACTGGCTCCATGTGGAGGCAAAATACGCTGCTGCGCGCATAGCCCTCCCCTGCAGAGTGCTGAGGCAGTGAAAGGGGGGAGCTCCAGGAGGAGCAGTGACGGCTCACATGCCTGGGAGCTGCAGATCCTGAGAGCAGCGAGGGCGGAGCAGGGGGGGTACACAGGGGCCGCCGACCACATGCATCTGCTGCACAAGCTCCTGGGGGCGGGGGACGGCGTGCGGGCCACAGCCTGGGAAGGAGGAGCGGGGGGGGCTGCTCCCCACTAGTGGTGCCACTGCCTTTGCAGGGCTGGCTCCTCCATGGCTGGGGCTTGCCACCTCCGCAAGTGGGACACTCTGGCTCTCTGGTGCCTCCGGAAGGCGGCTCCTCCCTGCTGAGCCAGAGCACTGCTTTTTGGTACCCCAACCACTTGGCGCCCTAGGCGACAGCCTAGTTTGCCTAGTAGTTGCACCAGCCCTGCATAAATCCTATTATGTTTATGGATGTGAATCAGATTTTCATTTTCCTGACACTACCAAAGCTAAAACTCACCTTTACCAAAGAACGTAGGCCCAGGTCCTCAAAGTTATTTAGGCACCTATATCCCATTGATTTCAATGCCAGTTAGGTGCCTAAATACCCTTTGAGGATTTGGGCCTTACACTTTCCTCATCCTCAATTTCCCTTAGGCACTTGTTTATTTCTTTAGCTGGAACACATCATCCAAAAATGCTCAAACTTGTTAGCAGATTTAGGAAATAGAATGAATCAGAAACTAACTGAAGTTCACTGGGCCACTCTTGAAGTCCATACTCAGGCACACTGAAGTCAAGGGGAGTTTGACTGAGCAGAACTCCGAGCTGTGATTCTCCGCTGCCTTGCACCTTCTGAGTCATTTGTACCTGTGCAAATAAGTAGCAAGTGTATGTAAAACACTATTACCTGTGTAAATCAGGGAATCACTCTAATTTTACACCAATGTTACAATAGTGTAAATGGCTATAAAAGATGCAAAGCTGTATACAATTAGGTCCCAGGTTCATTTGCAAAACAAATTCAGAGCTGACTTTTTAGCTGAAGGAGACAATTCCTTACTCATCCAAAAATCTGTCACTGTGTGTGTGGACTTGTACATGCCTCATTTCTCCATACACCTGTTTTTATATTGATGGATACACTAAATTGGCCCTCCTGTGTCTTGGTGCAAAAGCAGTATGCCAGTCCCAGTCCTGCAAGCCCTCTGCATATGGAACTCAAATTACTTAAATGTTGCCTAGAAGCCTTCCAAGGGTGAACTCCATGCCCCCAGTATTGTATTAATCTGAGAATCATATAACACACTGCCAAGCTTGTGATGTCCTGAAGCTGCCTTAAAAGGATCAATAAGGATCTCTAGCTGAAGTGTACATAAATGGAATGGAAAGATGAACTGAACTGAATATTTTTAAACAACAGTTTTATACTAAAATCTGGATGAAGATTTTTAACACTGCACATGAAGTCTGGTGTGAGATTACACTGTCAGATAACAATCACATTTGCACATTTTTCAACATTTCATGTCAATTTCCCATATTTATAATAAAAGCTCTACAAAACTACAACAAAATAAATAAAAACAAAAGAAAACATAATTTAAAAGGAAAACAGAAAGACAGACTAAAGCTACATTGAAAGAAAAAATAAGACAATTTACATAATACATCTTAATTTAATTTAATATTTGAATGGTTGGTTGCCTTAGTGCACCATATTAATGATTAGTATTTATGCTTTACTTGTGGCTAATACCCTCTTCTGGTCATAGAATGCCTCCCACTGTTTTTTAAAGTTTGACTATAAAGTGACAGGAAGTCTCTCTGACACCCAGGGAGGCAATAATATAATAATATATTTTTAATTACACTTTTCCCCATTTTCTTGGGGGTGATTTGGAAGCAATTAAAATACAGCATTGTTAAAATCATTCAGCGTATATCTTTGATCAGCTTTATTGACATCCACATGAGTTATACTAGATTTACATCTGAGCAAAATTTGTTTTTACATATAGATATATATGTGTGTGTCTGTATGTGCACGCATATATATATATATACACACACGTACCCAGAAGCTCTGGTTCTGCAAACACCTAAGAACATGCTTTACTTGACTTCAGCAGGACTATTCATGGTAGTAAAGTTAAGCACATGATTAAGAGCTTTAAGAATGAGGACCATACAAATGCTCAAACAATGCACATAAACATTTTTTCAAATGATTTTTTCTCATTCATAAAATGTGAATTTTAGATTAAGAATCTGTTCATATATATTCAAGCCCAGAGATCTCTGCTTTTATTGAATGAAGTGAGACACATACCTACGCATATTTCTATATCTACTGACAGACTGAGTGTGTCCTAGACCCTTCTGGCATGATGAGATAAGCTAAAAAGTTATGCTACCAAAAGGCAATCCATGATTTATTGAGAGATGCTGATGCATCCATTAACAGTTTAAATAATTTTGAATGGAACTATTAAAAAAAATTTCATTTTTCAAATTAAATTATTTTCTGGTATGTTCTAGGCACGAGAAACTAATGGCCAAAATAATAATATTAGCTCACATGCAAATTAGCAGTGGACCTTGATTATTCATGTCTTTTTGAGTGGATTTAGTGTATGCTAAATGTTTGCAATTTTGGCCTGGCAAAGGTTTTTTTGGTAATCTTTTTTTAAATAGGAAGGCCAAATGCTGATAGCTCACATAGGCCTCCTGGTGGACAATTATGTTTTTGGTTTTGGTATTAGGAACAGAACAGAAAGTTGCCCGAAACATCTCTGATTTCCTCTCAACTTTGAATGTGCAGCGGATAGAAAAAGCTATTAGCAATACTGTCTAACTATTTTTAAATATACTTTTGTGTCCTTTGATACCTTCCCTAGTTCAATATGCTTTCTTTCTCAGTTGTTGCATGTTGTATAGCTATGTTTCTGTTATTCTTATATTTACATCACTTCAATTAACATGTTACCATATTCTCTTCAGAATGTTTATGTCCCAGTAAGAGTCAATCATAAGTACAAAACAAATAATATCTGTATCTTTTAAAAATGTTAACATTTCAAAGCAGGACCATTTTGTTTAGGAACAATATAGTTGCCTTAGCATTTATATATACCCACACACCCAACTTTGAATTTGGAGACAGTTTAGCCCCACTGAACTCAGTTAATTTGACCATTTAAATGGTCAACTTATTTGGAAGGGGCTATTTGTATATCTATAACTTTCTGTGGCTGAAATGGTTTTTTAATCCTACCTTATTTTTTTCACGTTAAATATTTTGGATCAGTCATTATATACTGTGCCTACTTTTCTAGTGAATAATTTGCTATAATGGTACTAGATGGTGATTTATAAATTTATTTTTATATTGATATAAAATACTAAAACAGAAGAATCTCAGGAACTGGTGAATCTTGTGCAAGTTACAGAGTTATGTAGGTTACACCAGTGACTCTCAGCCTTTCCAGACTGTTGTACCACTTTCAGGAGTCTGATTTGTCTTGCATGCCCCCAAGTTTCACTTCACTTAAAATTTAAAAAACTATTTGTTTACAAAATCAGATATAACAATACAAAAGCATTGCTGCACACTATTACTGAAAAAATTGCTTATTTTCTAATTTTTTCTGTATCTAATTTTTTCTGTATAATTATAAAATAAATCAATTGGAATATAAATACTGCACTTACATTTCCCTGTATAGTATATAGAGCAGTATAAAAAAATAATTGTTTGAAATTTTAGTTTGTACTTACTTCCTTAGTGCTTTTTCTGTAGTCTGTTGTAAAACTAGCCAATGCCTAGATGAGTTGATGTACCCCCTGGAAGTACATGTACACCTGCTTGGGAGCCACTGATTACACCGTCATAACAATTGAGAAAGTCTCAGCTGTGGGGTTGATTTGAGAATGGAATTTGCTGGACTTTTTCTGAGTTTGCTGCTACTTCTGTTGTCTTTGTAATTTAATACATACACACATACCAGAAATGCCCAGAGAATTAAATGGGCACCTTTTTACTGTTAGAAATAAATATGAATAATCTTTCAAATAAATTCATCTAATTTGTTTGGATAAAAAAAACTGCCAAAATCAATTTTCATCAACTATATACTTTTATTCTGGGAAGAAAGTAAAGCAATAATGAGGCTGTTTTTCAGAATCAGCCTCCAGTTCTTCAGGGCAATTAACTGTGAACATCATAAGAACATAACATAACAATGGCCATACTGGGTCAGATCAAAGATCCATTTAGCCCAATATCCTGTCTTCCAACAGTGGCCAATGCCAAGTGTCCCAGAGGGAAAGAACAGAACAGGTAATCAAGTGATCCATCCCCTGTTGCCCATTCCCAGCTTCTGGCAAACAGAGGCTAGGGACATCTTAAATGAATTTATTGAGTTCTTTTTTGAACCCTGTTATAGTCTTGGCTTTCACCACACCCACTGGCAAGGAGTTCCACAGGTTGACAGTGCATTGTGTGAAGAAATACTTCCTTTTGTTTCTTTTAAACCTGCTGCCTATTCATTTCATTTGGTAGCCCCTAGTTCTTGTGTTATGAGAAGGAGTAAATAAAACTTCCTTATTTACTTTTTCCACACCAGTCATGATTTTATAGACCTCTGTCGTATCCCCCTTTAGTCGTCTCTTTTCCAAGATGAAAAGTCCCAGCCTTTTTAATCTCTCCTCATATGGCAGCCGCTCCATACCCCTAATAATTTTTGTTGCCCTTTTCTGAACCTTTTCCAATTCCAATATACCTTTTTTGAGATGGGGCGACCACATCGGCATGCAGTATTCAAGATGTGGGTGTTCCATGGATTTATATAGAGGCAATATGATATTTTCTGTATTATCTATCCCTTTCTTAATGATTCCCAAGATTCTGTTTGCTTTTTTGATTGCCGCTGCACATTGAGTGGATGTTTTCGGAGAACTATCCTCAGTGACTCCAAGATCTCTTTCTTGAATAGTAACAGCTAATTTAGATCCCATTATTATATATGTAAAGTTGGGATTATGATTTCCAACATGCATTACTTTGCATTTATCAACATTTAATTTCATCTGCCATTTTGTTGCCCAGTCCCCCAGTTTCGAGAGATCCTTTTGTAGCTCTTTGCAGTGTGCCTGGGACTTAACTATCTTGAGTAGTTATTATATCAGTAGTTTAACAGTTAATATTTAAATATCAAACTACCAGATGGCATGAAATTGTTCCACAAATGTGGAGGCTTGAATGTGAGCCTGATTTTTAAAATAGCCTCAATGTAAATTATCTTCTGGTTATACATCCACTTGTGTAAACTGGAAGCTGATTGCTTAAGAAACAGAACTGTTTATAATTACAGAGCATTATTCTCTAGATAGATGAGCCTGATCTATTGTGTTCCAGTTTTATATCTTAGAACTGTATGTCTTCTGTGTAAATATGTGCATTGTTTTTTTAAATCTATAGCAGGAAGCCAGGCAGGAAGGACTAGGGGACACTCTAGGCAGAAGTTGTACTGTGAAGCAGATGGAAAAAGTAGATTTGGGGACAATACTGTTTCCCTTATTCTAATAAAGCTCCTAAAGCAGAAGCAGAAAACTATTCTCTGTGAAAGTTTTATCTCTATACTAAAGAATTAATAGAAAGAAACATTAGCATTTTGTGCCTAGTAAGCAAATCTGACCTATGTATCCAATTCTGGCAAAAAATATCCCCTGTATAGATGTGGTTATAACAATTATCCTGCCTGTGTTGTGCTTGTCTGTTTAATTATTCATACATTGCCGTCAGTCCAATAATCACTTGAGCATGTGAAGAGTAGTATTTTAGGGACAGGGAGTTTACCTATTTTAGTTCTGCCTGTCAAGTTGTTATACTAGCTGAAGTCAGAATTTTTGCAGACTGTCCTTTCCAATGTATTTTGCTCCCCCTGGGGCAGCTTCCAAGTCTCTCCAAACTTCTTTGCACAGCAGTCCACATTTTAGGATTGCTTGGCCGACTGCAGAGGTTAGCTGCACAGGACTGAGGGGCTCCCTTATTGCCACATAATCATCTCTTACTCTCAAATGAGAGCATGGTAAGCCTTGGGCTTTCCCCAGTCCATCTAGAAAAAAGCTTTCTGGATGACCTGAGAGTGGCTGTTGTCAGTTTTGTCTTAATTTTAGATTTAGTTAATAAGCAGTACAGGATAGTGTTCATCAGGAATAAACTACTTAAAATAAACTTATGTATATGCCCCCTTTGTTTCCTTCTCCCACTCCTGTTTTGGCCCAGATCTCCATTAGATATTTAAGCAATGGGAGTTAGACACTTAGATACCGTTGATGATCTGTACCTGAGGCCATGTTGTTCTCATGCATGAAATACTGTCACACTGTCTACTGGTTTCAAAGCGGTAGCCGTGTTAGTCTGTATCAGCAAAAAGAACAAGTCGTCCTTGTGGCACCTTAGAGACTAACAAATTTATTTGGGCATAAGCTTTCGTGGGCTAGAACCCACTTCATCAGATGCATGGAGTAGAAAATACAGTAGGAAGATCTATATACACAAAGAACATGAAAAAAATGGGTGTTGCCATACCAACTCTAATGAGACTAATCAGTTAAGTGGGGCAGGCTGGGGCCGGGTCACTCGCTGCTACTGCCAGAGACAGAGACTGAGCCCGAGCCCGGGGGGCTGCAAGAAAGAAAAAGAAATAGACTCCTCCGCTGGTGAGTACAGGGCGCGGGCCCCACCCCTGCTGCTGGCGCCAGGCCCCCACTAGCCCCCTGGGCCACCATGCCCCCCCCAAAGCATGGAGCCCCCCAAAGCTATGGAGTGGGCGGCTCTGCCCATGAGTGATGTAAGTTACACCAACCTAAGCGCCAGTGTGGACAGCACTATGTTGGTGGCAGAGCTTCTCCTACTAACATACCTACTGCCGCTCGTGGGGCTGGAGCAGCGAAGCTGCGGGAGAGTTCACTCCCATTCGTTTAGATCGGTTACATTTAGAGTTTACAACAGTGCTGCATTGCTGCAGTTCCACTGCTTAAAACTCTCTAGTGTAGCTGTAGCCTATATCTTTACTTTGTTTAAGTTCCTTCTAAAGAAGCATTATTTTTCATTAGGACCACGCGTTTAAAAAAAAAAAAAGCAGACAGTTTAACAATTGAGGTTCCTGCCTGTGATTTGCTGTCTGAATCTTGTCTTACTTATCTGTAAGTTCTTCAAGGCAGGGAGTGTCTTCCTGTTTGTTTTCTCTACAGTGCTAAGCACAAAGATAGTGGTTAATCACATATTTTCTATAATTTTTTTTAATTCTTGTTTCATAAACCCCTGTATGTGTAAGTTTTTATATATTAGAACTAAGAATAATAATTTTTATCTCTGCCAAAGCCTGCTTGAAAAAGGACTTGAGGAGAAAGGGAAGCAGCCCAATACAACCACCCTGTGACCCATTGTTTTAACAACAAAGAGGGATCAGGAAGACAGAGTCAGTCTGGTGGCAGTGTAAACGATTTTATTTTTCCTCTAAAAAGAGAAGGACCAAACCCCTGGTTGTTCACTTATATCCACAAACAAACTCTGCATTTGGGAAAAGGAGTGAATTTAGCCCCACTGGACTCAGTTTATTTGACTATTTATATGGTCATCTTATTTGGAAGTGACCTGTTACACACATGTTTATGGGTCCGCAGGAGACGGTTACAAAGACATAAAATTAACAGCATACACAATAATATAAAATGCTTTGCTAAGCACAAGAGGCTTGAGTCATGGCCAGGACTCTGAATTTGCTGACATATGGGTGTTTAAAATTAAAATCACAATCTCCTATCATCACTATCACAAATCATACTATCACAAAAACCTGTGATCAAGTTACATTCAGAAACATTTTGAGAAGGTTATGGCTTGTAAAATGCCATTTTGCAAAGATATTTTACCACTGTGTTCAAAACCAAATTAAGAATATACTTTCCCAACAGAAAGTGATCACAGATGAGAACCAGCCTCAGTCGCAAAATGACAGACAGCTATGCTACTAAAATGTGCTGAATATAAACAGCATACAGATGTTCTATACCTTTGCCATGCTCTGTGTGAGAGAATATTATGCATGACCCAAACGTATAAATATAAACTTAGTATACGCCATACTCAAAATCCTGGCTCTTTTGACTTAAATGGCAAAACTCCTCTGACTTGAACAGGGCCGCAAATTCACCCAAGGTCAGCAGAGGAAGACAACATGATTGAGAGAGATTCATTAATTTTTTTAATTTAAAGAAGGCCTAGCTCTGTAACAGGTGGACCCCTGAACGCCCTCCACCTCTCCCCTTTTAAAAACAAAACAATTGCATAAAAACATCCAATGTGAATAGCAGGAATGAACTGCTGCTGATTTGTCATCACTGTATCAGGTATAAAACATGATTTAAAAAAAACAGACAAGAGATAAACCAAACAGAAATGCCGTCTGTCACAGGGATGTGAATTTCAAAGGCAGGAACCCAAGAAACGACAGCAAGTGCCTCCTAGTTGCGCTTAATTGTCACAGGATGATGGAGGTTTTGGAAACAACTATGTCCCAGCATGGTTAATGCTGAATGTGAATTAATGGAAGTTAAACCTATAGCAGAGCTGTACGTTGGGATAAAGTTAGTATGTTACAGATGGATTTAAAAATATTGAGGGAGATGGTTCTCTCTAAAAGGCAAAGTGTCCTAGAACTAAGGAATAGGCAAAGCCAAGGCAACAAGGCACATTCCCTACACATAAAAGTGCTAAGGAAGTAACTGTGGAACACCACTGATGCCAACAGTAACAGCATCAGTTAGGGGCCACTCACATATACAGAATATTATCATCTATCACTTCTATTGCAGTCATGCCTAGCTGCCTTAACCAAGTCAGGGCCCCGTTGTGTTAGGCCCTGTACCAACAGGCAGCAAAAACCTGTCCCTTCCTCAAAGACTACTCTTTAGAATGTCAATGGGATGCCAGAACTGAGCAGAGGCATCATGAGTGTGTTCTGCTGCAAGTCTTTCTGCTAACAGTAGCACTTGCCCCTGCTATCTGTTGTGCAGTGGTCTGTTCTCTAAATCAGTGGTTTTCAACCTGTGGTCTGTGGACCCCACTATGTCTAAGATTTCCAAAGAGGTCCCCATCTCCATTTAAAAATTTTTATGAGTCTCCAAATGAAAAAAGGTTGAAAACCACTCCTCTAAATTATCCGGTAATGAAAATCCAATTTAGCCTGTTACATAAAATTATTTCTGTCAGCAAAAGTTAGAAAAATAAGACTGGATTAGTCAAAAATGAAGCTATCTATTGATACCACTCAAGGACTGCATAAGGATCATAACTGGCAAACAAATGGAGAATGGAATCAGAAATTAATGTGTCACGACATTAGGCCTAATTGGATGATGAAGTAACAACTGTATGGGCTAATTCCACTCATCATGCCCTTTTGGATGGACTTTGAGAATTAAAATGGCAGTGGACTCCTGGGAAAAGGCAGGCAGGCCTCTGTCCCACTCCAGAGACTGTGTCCTTCATTGGGGACCCTCAGTCAACAGGACACCCAGACCTGAACACAAGCGGTGACACCGTTATCACTAATGGACCAGAAAGGACCCCAGTCCGATGCATGCAAGATCCTGCTGTCTTCCCTTCCCTCATATTCCTTTCCATCCCCCTCTATCTTATCACCTTAGTTTTTCACCTGATCCTGAGACCAACTGCACTACACAGCACCAGTATGATGGGATGAGACAGCTCATCCAGCTCTGCCCAGCCTGAGAAGGACCAGTAAAGGAGAGGTACTTGACTAGACCACCCATATGGGATCCCAGACCAGGAAGTGAGCCAGGGTTTAGAGAAACAGCTGTAGTGGCTGATCTGACAGCCCAAAGTATCCATCTGTGACTGAGATCAACAAAAGCCATACTGTATTTCCCCTCCTGTTTTGCTATCCTATCTTCTCCCTCTTTGACTGTCTGGTCAAAAACAGTCAAAAGTATGACCACTCAGAGCAGTTCACTTGAAATTCAACAAGACTAACCACTTCTTTCCCACTAAAAAGGATTGCTTGACAGAATAAGAAACTAATAATTATTATCTGTCTGAAAAATGGCCTTTAATAGGTTTTAAGTGTTTTGCGTAACCACTCAATTTCAATATGCTTTGTTTTAATTTTTATTCTTTTTTCTCGTGTATCCAATAAGTTTCCAAACATTTGTATTAATTTTTGAATTTGCTTGCCATGAAATGGTCAGTTTTCCTGTATTCCAAACCCCAAATCATGTTAACTGTTTAATGGTGTACAGTGCTAAGATCATACTATCACCTTTGACTTTAGAGCCATTTATTCCACTGAAATTAATACAACATATCCCAGGCCTGTTCCTGCTCGTTCACATTAGCTTCCATCTTAGAAGCAGGCTTAGTAATGTCACAATGACTTTAGTGAAATAAAACTTAATTATACATAAAGGCAAAGAGTTCGATATTGACTGCAAAACAGTCTGATTTCTCCATACACCATCTTCACGCCACTAAGTCCCTTCAACAAAGTACTCAGAAAAAGGCTAATGAGGTAGTACACATGATACATAGAGACTACTGTAATGGAACTATGAGAATGAAAGTAGCCAAATGCTACCAGATAGATACACTGTGCATGGATGGGATGTAGAAAGGGGAGAAAGAGCCAAGAATCACAGTTTTGATGTTCAGAAATGAGAAAAAAAATGGAGCTATAAGAGATTAAGAAATCAGCCATAGTGTTTAATATGGAGATATACCTAGAACTGGAAGGGACCTTGAAAGGTCATCCAGTCCTTTGCCTTCACAGCAGGATCAAGTACAGTCCCTACCAGATTTTTGCGCTAGATCCCTAAATGGCCCCCTCAAGGATTAAACTCACAACCCTGGGTTTAGCAGGCCAATGCTCAAACCACTGAGCTACCCCTCCCCCGTAAAATACTCCTGTTTGCAGTGTAATATTTCCAAAGGCCTACACTATTGCACATTTCCTAGCAACAGGGGCTTAGAAGATGGAAGAGGAAACATCTGCCCTTAAACAAGTCATCACTAATATGGCATTTAACATCTGACCAGAAATCTATTCCAGACATAGGTTTCACCCTGCCAAGACTCCAATATACAAACAAGACCCAGAATGAGGGAGACAACAATACATGAGGGAGCTGGATATGTGGATTTAACTTCTTTATCATATTAAAAGTACTCCTTAATCTCAGTTCAAGACACAAACTCTGATGACTTATTACAGTGCTCCTAATGAAGGGGGTGAATTCCCATAATTTAAAGGACCAGGAATTTGGTAGAAAGACATGCCAAATTTTGCATTTGACTTTCTATATTTAAACAGAACATACAAGATTAACAATGATTAGAATTGCATATAAAATGTCCCTCATTCATTCTATATAGCTATTAATCATTTAGGGAGATCCAGGTGCTCAGCAGAGATTCATTATGACAGCACAAGTACTTTTGGAGATTTCTTTCTCTCCCAAAATTTGAGCTGTATGTTAAAGCAGCTATGAGAATCTTCTTGATGAGTGCTAGACTTGTGACATCAGAGGTAACAGCCAATCATACAATTGACTAGTTTATATATATAAAATGTTCTACTAGTTTAAAGACTGCAATCAATGCCTTTTTAACTTCTCTGGCTTTGTGCTATTTGTAGCTATTGTACTTTCTGACATCAGAGTCATAGGAGATGGCTTATTAGATGCAATGGAATTTTGTTAGAGAACATAAAATATGTATGTATATAGATGTGTCTGTATTTTACATATGTAAATAAAGAGCTGCATAGATGCAAGCAAAGATTTACAGGCATCACTGAGCAGTGGGGTTGACATTAATTACAGTATGTTCAAGAGGAAAAGCAGGAAGAAGTTTATTCAGTTATGTCCAAAATCACCTTAGAAGTAAAAAAAAATGTCACGTGATAACACAGCAACTTGCTATGTTAGAGATTCTCCTCTTCCATGTAATTTTAATTCCTGAGGAGCTGCAGCTTCAACACATCTGACAATCTCAGTATTTGGGGATGTATTTATTTTTAAATCTCAACATTAGCTAAAAATCATTAACTGTGCATTGACAATCACAGCTCAGCAAAGGTTGTATTGTAAATGTTACCAGAAGAGACTGCACTTGTATCAAGAAATTTAATTGTCATCATGCCAGTGTAAACTATACAACAATGATAATGCCCAACACTTCTGACTTTTCTGGATTCTATTTTCAAGATTAATCCTGGAACACAGAGGAAAGAGATCCTGAGGACTAAAATTTTTTCTAGGTCTCCTACAGAACCTGTAATCAACCCTGACTACAAATTTTTAACACAGTTAATTCTTTACAAAGGAGTTAAAACTGTATAATAAATTACAAGTGTAGAGATAGATTACTTATAATGTACAGTCTAGAAAAAAAAATATTGAACACCAAACCAGTGGTTCGTTTAAAAATAAATATTTAGCGTCAACACCAGATTTCTTAAGAAGGTTCTTTAAGAGAATTATAAGCCAAAACAGCCATTTGTTGAAAAAATATCCATGTTTCTCAAGTCTGAGTAGTTATGCTTTTAAAAGTTTAAAGCTATGAATATGTTAATTCTTTATATTACATTAAATTTGCTATAGCCACATGCAGCATAATACTCTTGCAGTAAACTAGTTAGTTTACTATTAGAATAGCTGATTAGGTGCCTTACTTTATACAGACCTGTCTCATATTGGTACAAATATTTCTTTGACATATTTCGTCCCGTTTCAGAGTTATTAACTCCCATACACAATAGAGAAGAAAGCCATACAAAGGAGAGAGCCCCAAGTGCTCAGTTCAAAATCTTCTGCCAAGAGCATCGCACTGAATTTCAGTAAGATGTTATTGATTTGATATTAATTTGATTTTGTCACTACTTCCATGTGGTGAGCACGGGCTTTCCTGAATCTCTTGCTCGACTTCCTTTTATTCCAATGGATTGCCCAGGACGGCTTCTCAAATCACGATCAGATCCATCACTTTGTGCCATCTCTTCATCATACCTAAAATATAATAATTTTTTCAGTGTCTCAGTCTCCTAATCACCGGACAGCAGAGATCATAAGAATGACCTTTCCTTAGTTCTTTATTGTTTAATATTTAGCATTCACATTTTTAAAGTATGGATCCTTTTCTATAAACACTCACATCACATAAATAGCTCATTTTAAGATACAACGCCTCACATAAGTTATTCATGTGGGGAAGCATTCACAGGATTGAACCCTATGACATTATAATAAAATGAGCCCTATTATACTTCAGTAGCGATTTATGAAAAACAGGCACATCATCATCAGAGTTTCTATTATAGCAGACACAAATAATTGTAGAGCTTGTGAAACTATTTGCGGCATGTACTTCTGCATTTCTTTTCTCATCACTTCGTCTAATATACTTGTGTGTAAACAGAAACATTAGCTTGTTGCTTATGCAGTAATGTCACAATCCAGTGTATCAAACACAGAAACAACTGGAACATCAGAAAAGTCAGATTATGACACGAGTTAACAGAATTAAGCAAGAAGGGTGGGCTGATTAGATAATCAAGATCTAAGATTCAATCTGAACACTATCTATCAGCATCAGAAGTACCCATAAATTTAATATATTTTTGATAATATGTATTTTGTAAAGCTTGCCACAGTGACAAGTATCTCTTTAAATGTTCAAACTCAATATGACATGAAATAATCCCACTATCAATTGATTTAACAGTTGCTAGAGGCATTCAAAGGCAGAATTTGATTCTAAATATATAAATGCCAATAGTCAAAATAGAAAGACACAGCTACAATATTTTTCAGTCAAACAGGTTTCCATCTGTACCTATTAACTAATACTAAATGCAGATCATCAGTGTTCATAGCTATCACATAGCGAACATTAATTATAAAGGTATGCTCCAATCTTGCAAACGCTTATGTATGTGACTAAATTTACTCGCATGCATAAGCGTTTGCAGAATCAGGGCCTTAGATAAAATAGATGGCATGAATTAGTGGGTCAGCTAACATACTGTAATACAGTACTATTAATTCCTGACCAGGCTCTCAAACATTTAGCTTTTGAAACTGGTTCCAAATGGAATAGGGAATTTGATTACAAATTCAGCATCCCCCTAAATGAATAAGCCCATCTCAGACACTCAATCACACATTTATTATATCAGATTAGAAATAATCTTGCAATTCACTGTTTTAACATCCCATCAATGAATCACAACAGTTGGGTGACCATTCCCATGAATTAAGAGAGTTTTTAAAATTTTCTTGGTACATATAATGCATTTAACTGTTACCCACACCTTATATTCAGTCTAAAATACATACTATATATGTGTTGGATATATCCTGAAGAGTGAAATTCATTTCCCCAACATATACCCTCAATAAATCAACGTTTTTGACGGTGAAGTCCAGGGGCTCACCAGGAAGGGGACATCAACCCACAGGCAGTAGCCCCAGACAGGAGTGCAAATACTTGGAAGCTGCTATTCCAGCCCTAAACATGGTAATTAAGTGATACAGAGCACTTCAGGTTTTTCCTCCAAACCTGGATGAATGTCATCACATCTACATGGTTCTAAATTAATCTTCTCTCTCTCAAGAACATGTTCATATTTACATAGGACATTACTAAAACTTACAAAATCTCGTAATTTCCAAGAGCTTCTTTTGGTGGAGATTTATTCCATTTACAGTCTGGAATTTCACCATTAGGCACAGCAATGTTAAGTGTGTCATTAATAAGATTATATTTGAGGATGCGATCGTTGGCTGTACTGGAGGTAAGAGAAGGGGAAGCATTGACCTGTTAAAAACAAAGACATTTTATTTTCAGCAACTTCCTTTTGACTAAAATATGGCCCCTATAAACTACTCACCAGCATTTCAACATAGAGGCTTTTCTTTGAACAAAACCATTGCAAGGAAACAGTGCATTTCCTACAGATTTTATTTTTGAAGTATCATTCACTCTCCTTAGGGTTTGACTGTAGATTTTTGTTGGGAGCAAGTTCACCTGTGCTAATCAAGCCGCCTGTGGGGATTTATACCTTTAGTTCACACCAAAGAACAGGCAAGTTTCTCACTGGCTTTGCCCCTTCCTAGCAGTTGTTACATATGGACCGGTGGGGCTCTTTATTCTGGAGTTATTGCTTTTTATCTGTATCCCTCCTCTGAACTCCCCTTTTCCACACATTTCTCTGGCTGGCAAAGTGGGTAAGAAGTCTGACAGTTTTTTAAATGTATGCTTAACCATTATGTATAAAGATAAGATGTAGGGAAAAATAATAGGGTACTGATACATTAGACATGGGGTTTGGACAGGAGTTAACATACCATGGAAGTTTGTATAATTCATACAACAAATGTATACAACTCTGCATTATTTCAAGTTTATTCTTCTAATATGTGTATCCCTTATTTTCTAGCTTTCCTACAATTTCAGGCTGTGTTATATATAGTATCTAAGCTTTAGCAGAGTTAGATTTACATTGCACTGAGCCAGTGCCAATCCTCCATCTACTGGTGCACTAATAAGGTTGCTGGCATTCAGACAGCTTCTGTAGTCAGAGCATATCATGAATGCACCTGGATTTGGTTTTTGCTGACCAGGCCAGAACACAGGTTTCTCCTGAATTCTGATATCCTGCAACTCCCACAGCCCATTTTGTTGCCTGTTTTACTTTCCAACAGCCTTCCCCAAACACTTTCATCTGGAAAAGGGAAAACTCAAGCTCAGGTTTGAAAAAGCAGATGTATACTGTGAACGGAAATGGTGAGGAGGGTTGTTTATAAAATGTACATAACTTTACCTCAATAAGCCATGGTTTAAGCTTGTCATCAATGATAATGTCGTATCCATAGCACTCAAAGCAGTGTTTATCATTGTTCATTACAGGCTGAAACAAGTTAAGAAGAAATGTATATTAAAGAAGAAAGATTTATTAAGTAACTTGAAAGATTATACATTACTATAGTTCTCTATTATTATTTTTCTAGGTATCATGTATAAATATAATACCAGTTGTCTATGGCAGCTTTCTTAGTACAAGTTTTCTGCTCTGACTTCCCAATACAACATTTTATAAATATATGTAAGATTCTTTTTTTATAAAATGTCATCTTCTCAAGCTGTCTCTGAGTATTATCATAGTAATCAGTGTATTAACAGAACATATTTGACTGCAGCGCTTTCATTCAGTTTCATCTGTGTATCTTACGGCACCCAGTGAGTATGAAAACAAGAGTGTTAAAGGCTTTCACACCGTAAGTGAAATTAGAAATAATCTTACATTTTCATGTATAAAAATACAAATTTACCTAATCATTAACACTTTCACTTTCAAATTAAATGTGACTTATCCAAAGACCCTTGTTTATTATAGTGTTGTAATGATGCAGCAAAGATGGAGTTCAACCCCAAATACTGACTAGATCCTTATATTTAAAATACTTCAATCTCTATATCATTATACCTAGCTCAAATCCATTATGGTCAGGAAAACTAAAATAGGCTAGGGACACAATAATGCTGGGATGGAAATTCTCAAGCGATTCACTTGTTTTCCAGCATCAGCTAAGGTCTTAAAGTAGGAATGCCAGGGCACCTCTTCTCCTGTGCAACATTCACCAGATCACTTAAAGCAGGGGTTCTCAACCATGGATATGCATACTCCTGGGGGTATATCAACTCATCTAGATACTTGCCGAGTTTTACAACAGGCTACATAAAAAGTACTAGCAAAGTCAGTACAAGCTAAAATTTCCTACAGGCAATGACTTGTTTATACTGCTCTATATACTATACGCTGAAATGTAAGTACAATATTTATGTTCCAATTCATTTATTTGATAATTATATGGTAAAAATGAGAAAGTATGCAATTTTTCAGTAATAGCGTGCAGCAACGCTTTTGTATTTTTATGTCTGATTTTGTAAGCAAGTCGTTTTTAAGTGAGATGAAATTTGAGGTACACAAGACAAATCAGATTCCTGAAAAGGGGTACAATAGTCTGGAAAAGCTGAGAACCACTGATTCAAAGAACCCTTTGTAGCAGGTCAGTACAGATGGTTTCCAGAAATTAATATTGAAAGGTTTTCAGTCTTGCAGGGCGTAGGGGAAGGAAGGAAAAGCATTTCTCCTGCTAAGTTTAGGAAATAGGAAGGAGCACTGACGCTATCAGAACACTTCCTCTTCTGTCCATTATCTGTTTTTCTTCTGCTCTTCACATTGTTCCTCTTCTCTTTTACAATACTGTTAATATTGGGATGAGCTGCCTTTTCTTCTAGCATCTAATTTGGCACTTTGGGAAACTGCCTTCTGTAAATGCCTGCAGCTACTCATATACTATAAAGCTCTGTCAAGCTGTTCAGGAGGAAAGAGGATACATGATGGTGCCATAGTTTTTTGGCATGAGTTTGGGATAACTATATTACTCACATATCAGAGAGCTGCAAATAAGTTACACAAATTCTCTAAACAAAATGGAAGAAAGAACCTTAACATCCTGGCATTTTGTTTGACATATTGTCTTCCCAGGCTATTTCCTCCTACGACAAATTTGTTAATACTGAAACACGTCAGGGCTGGGCAGAGGTTAGGGTAATTCAAAAGTGACTTTAAATGAGAGTAAGAGTTTGTGATGGTTTCAGCACATTAATTTACTCATTTAATATACACACAAACAGCTTGACCCCACAATCAGGTTTCTCCAAGCACACTCAGCTCTACAGGGACACTGAGAGGTGACAGAGTTTTTAAAAAGAAAAAAGTAAGACAGTAGCATGAGAGCATCAGCATTCAAAACAACAATCCAGCAGGAGGAAATGAATTGCTTTAGTTTTTTTCTTTACTGTAAACTTGTTTTCAAGACTATTGAAAGTCTGCAGCCACGAGAGTAACTCTGGCAGCATTCCATTAGCACTACTCACTGCAACGGCCTTCAGCGACTGCACAATTATCCAATGAATTTCATCGAACAGTTTGTTAGTGACCTCCTTTCCACGAGTACTCTCTAGATACAAGCGCAAGTTACTCACTGTCCATTTGCCTCCGTGGATATGATTGTAGTCATCCTACAGAGTGTTAAGGAGTTAATTCAGTCTCATGGAGTTTGCAATTATTCAGAAGTTGCATTCTCATCCGTACAAACTTAAACTTGTGCTTAAAAACAAGAGTATTTTTTAAAACTATTTTTACTGAATGACATTTTGCAGGATATGTAAGGCCCCAATTTTTCCTTTGCACAGCCATCTATGTAACATAGAACACATTTTAAATCACCTACATCTAATTAAATAGCAAATCACAAAAACAAGTGTTAAAACTTGTCTTACGGTAATTACAATTACATAAGAACAATAATCAAACAGAAGCTGCATTTTGACAGTCTAACGATGCAGGAGAGGACACAGGAAATAGAGTATAGGATTGGAATGATTGGGAGATCAGATTTTCAAGACTGAAAGGAAAGGGTTAGGTTTGGGGAGAGGGTTGTTTCATTGGACAGGAGGACTAGACTAGTGGTTAATTTAACAATGGTTAAACCACTGTTAAGTTAACCTTTTAAAAAATGTAGCACTAACAGCACGTTTGAAAGTCTCTGAAACACATGAAATATGACCAACCATTTCTATTGTGAGTAGTCAGTCTTTTTCCCCAGCAGGACAAAAATTTGATCTAACAGTCAGCACTCACTGGGAGACACCAGCACCAGTCTCAGTCATGAACATACAGAAACAATGACAGCAATGTTCTTCAACACTGCATTTAAAATTATTTTTAATTAATAATTTTGATAAAATAGATCTGGCTACCACTAGATTAGACTGTACTGCAACAGTAAATGGAAAAGAAGGCTACTCTGTATTTATCTCACATATTTATCCTTTTAGGAAGCTAACCTGTGAAGTCTTGAAATATATTGTGCTTGAAAGGCAAAGACGACAAACTGAGGTTGCTCCAGAACTGGCAAGCAAGACACACACTAATGAAGCTCCTGAGTAACTGTGACAGTCTGCATCCCTGTGTTCACCCTTTTTACAAAACTATAATGGATTTTGTACAAAGTATGCCTTGTGAGGTATCATTTGAAAACTCATAATTTGCTGATCATTATTATCCTGGTAAAATGTCTGGCAACACTGTATGTAAAGTTATACGGTTCTCCTGTATAACATTACTGAGACACATTCCAAGTTTAGAGAAGCAGGCACAAAACAGTTCCTCAAAGACAAAAGGCAAACTGATGCCTCAGCCAGGTGTCAACCACATCAAATAGACTATCACCTGTTTAAGTGGCCATTCTTTGGCAGGAAAAAGGGTGCAAGCAAGAAATCTACATTTTGGCAAAGAAACAGCTGGAGGTTCCCATTCCCACAGACCATCTGTCTCCTGAACCTCAGCTGGAGATGACTTTCAAAGAAAAAGAGGACTATAAGAAAAGGAAACAGAGGCTCCAAAATACTCCTCCCTTTTTCTTCCTCAGGCATCAACGCCACCTGAAGGATAAGGAAATTAACACTGAACTGGGGGAAGTGGTTCTGGCTGAAATAAGACTAGTGAAGCATGTGACGAGAGAAATCTTTGCTTTAAATTCATTTAGCTTGTTAAGTTAGATATTCATTGTGTTTTACCTTTTATTGTCTTGTAACCAATTCTAACTCTTAAGCCTGATTACTTGTAATCACTTAATCTATATTTCTGTAGTTCATAAATTTATTTGATTGTTTTATCTAAACCAGTGCATGTTTGGATTGAAGTGTTTGGGAAACTTCATTTTGGGATAGTAAGATTTGTGCATATCATTTCTATTAATGAAATGATGGATTTTACATGAGTTTGTATTGTCCTGTGCTGGGCAGTACAAGACACACATTTCTGGGGGAAAGTCTGGAACTGGGAGTTTGCTGGCATTGCCTTGAAGTGTAATTGAGGAGTGTTTGGCTATAGCACTCACAAAAAATAGCTGGGAATGATTAACATGCTGAGGGAGGTGTGAGAGCAGACCAGGAGTGGTTGCTCTCATAGCGAAGTCATGTAAAAGGCACTCCAGGCTGGAGAATTGAGGGAACACAGCTGTCTATCGGTCCAGATTATACCCTGAGGAATGTCACAGTACCTCTCAGTGTATATTTTTTAGCTTTATAAAGGCTCTTCTCAGAGAATTTCCAAGAACGTTATTTATTTTGTGAGGCTGCTAAATTATAAGCCACAATGTGCCCTGGAAACAAAAAAAAAAATTTAGTGGAAGACTGTGTTTACCCATCAGAGAACAAAGCATAAGAAGCCTCTGTATTTATTTATAGGCTTTTTTACAGTGCTCATCTTTGTAGTATCTGAGAACCTGTACAGAATGAAGCATCTGAAACATGTGATTCTCACAACTTGCCCCATGAGAAACTTCTTAAGATTCCAAATTCCTGCTAGGGGATGTACATCAAAGCTTCAACCCTGTTCAATCTACACTTTGATTCCAGAATACCTGTCCTGAAAGTCTGAGCAGATGTGACTGGATAGAGTGATGCATATCATGTACTGGTTAACAAAGAACATGATAGCAAATTGGACCACACTGTGTCACTTATATCTGCCTTGAGGCCTACAAGTAATCTCCAACCAATTCTGCCTAGGTAGAGACAGAAGGTGTCACGGAGTGTGGGGGAGTCCAGTCCTGCACCCCTCTTCCTGGGATTCACAGCAACTCTCAGCAAGCCAGTAAAACAGGTTTATTGGACAACAGAAATGCAGGTTACAGCAGAGCTTGAAGGCACAACCAGTACCCCTCAGTCCAGTCCTTCTGGGGGTTCAGGGTGCTTGGATCCCAGCACAGGATTCCCTGAATTTCAATCACCCAGCCCCAAACCGAAACTGAACTGCCCTTCCTCCAGCCGGCTGATTCCTTTGTCCAGCTTCCCAGGCAAAGGTGCTGACCCCGTCCCCCCCTACCTGGCACAGGTTACAGGCTTAAAAATCTTGTCCCTCACCTAAAGTCCTCCCCGGCTCTCCCATCCCCCACACAGACATCACATCTCTCCCCCCTTCGAGACTGAACTGAGCGGGGTCACTCTGGCCAGTGACCTGGGGAAGTTCAGGGCCCCCTCTCCGGGACAATGCGTCCGCTATCAGGTTGGCACTCCCTTCACATGGACCACGTCCATGTCATAGTCCTGCAGGAGCAGGCTCCACCTCAGGAGCTTGGCGTTGGCTCCTTTCATCTGGTGCAGCCAGGTCAGGGGAGAGTGGTCGGTGTACACGGTGAAGTGTCGCCCAAAGAGATATGGCTCTAGTTTATTAAGGGCCCACACCAAGGCCAGGCATTCCATCTCGATGGCCGCGTAGTTCTGCTCCCGGGGTAGCAACTTCTTGCTCAGGTACACAATGGAGTGTCTCTCCCCCTTTTCATCCTCCTGCATTAACACCGCCCCCAGTCCCGTGTCTGAGGCATCAGTGAATACCATAAAGGGCTTGTCAAAATCTGGGTTTGCCAGAACTGGGCCACTAACCAGAGCCTCCTTCAGCGCCCGGAGAGCCTGCTGACACTGGTCGGTCCAGACCACCTTGTCTGCCTTCCCCTTCTTGCACAGCTCAGTGATGGGGGCGGCTATGGCGCTAAAGTGGGGCATGAACCTTCGATAGTACCCCGCCATCCCAATAAAGGCCTGGACCTGCTTTTTGGTTTGAGGGGCAGGCCAGTTTCTGATCACCTCCACCTTGGCTGGTGCCGGCTTTAGGAAGCTGCTCCCCACCCGATGGCCCAGGTAAGATACTTCAGCCATCCCCACCTTGCACTTCTCAGCCTTTATGGATAACCCAGCCTCCCGGAGTCGGTTCAGCACTTGTTTAACCTGGGACACGTGGTCCTCCCAGGTCTGGCTAAATAGGCAGATGTCGTCAATATACACCACAGCAAAACTCTCCATCCCCCACAGTAGCTGATTCACCAGGCGCTGGAAGGTGGCCGGCGCTCCCTAGAGGCTGAAGGGCAGGCTCAGAAACTCGTAAAGCCCCAGAGGGGTGATAAAGGCCGATTTCAGCCTGGCATCTACATCCAGCGGCACTTGCCAGAAGCCCTTTGTAAGATCCATGGTGGTGAGAGACTGAGCGCCTCCCAGCTTGTCTAGGAGCTCGTCAGGCCTGGGCATGGGGTAGGCATCAGATATGGTGATGGCATTGAGCTTTCAACAGTCCACACAGAACCGGATCAACCCATCCCTTTTGGGGACCAGCACCACTGGTGAGGCCCAAGGGCTGGAGGATGGCTGGATCACCCCCAAGGCCAGTATGTCCCTGACCTCTCTTTCCAGGTCCTGGGCAGTTTTCCCGGTGACCCGAAAAGGGGAGCATCTTATAGGGGAGTGTGACCCGGTCTCCACCCGGTGGACAGTCAAATTAGTGCGTCCAGGCTGGTTGGAAAACAGCTGTCGGTATAGATGCAGCACCCGTCTGATCTCAGTGTGCTGGGCTGGGGTCAGCTGATCAGAGAGGGGAATTGCCTCCAGGGGGGAACCAGCTTTTGTCCCAGGGAATAGATCCACTAAAGGGTCATCTCCCTGCTCCTCCCAGTGTCCACACACGGCCAACACCACATTCCCCCTGTCATAGTATGGCTTCATCATATTCACATGGTACACCCAGCGGTGGTGCGCCCGGCTAGACAGCTCCACCACATAGTTTACCTCATTTAGTTGCTTGACAACCTTGAAGGGCCCTTCCCAGGCAGCCTGGAGTTTGTTTGTGAGAACCATCACTTGATCCCCGGTGGCAAAGGCGCGGGCCCACGCCGTGCGGTCATACCAGACCTTCTGCTTCCTCTGGGCTTGGGCCAGATTCTCCCTGGCTCGGCCCATGAGCTCAGCAAGTCTTTCCCAGAAGGTCAGGACATACTCCACCACTGACTCTCCATCGGGAGCGGCCTTCCCCTCCCATTCATCTCTCATCAGGTCCAGGGGCCCCGTTACCCGCCTTCCATATAACAGTTCGAAAGGCGAAAACCCAGTAGATTCCTGGGGTACCTCCCTGCACACAAACAGCAGGTGAGGTAAGTACTTGTCCCAGTCCTGCGGGTGCTGGTTCATAAATGTTTTTAGCATCATCTTTAGCGTCCCGTTGAACCTTTCCACCAGCCTGTTGGACTGGGGGTGATACGCTGAGGCCCAGTTGTGCCAGACCCCACATTTCTCCCACAAGCACCGGAGCAGGGTCGACATGAAGTTGGACCCCTAGTCCGTTAAGACTTCCTTGAGGAACCCCACCCGTCTGAAAATGGTCAGCAGCGTATCTGCCATGGTGTCTGCTTCAATAGAGGACAAGGCCACTGCCTTGGGGTAGCGAGTGGCAAAATCTACCACCATCAGGATGTATTTCTTCCCCGACCAGGTCGCATTGCTGAGAGGTCCCACTACGTCCATGGCCACCTTCTGGAAAGGTTCTTCTATGATGGGTAAAGGCCTCAAAGCCGCTTTCCCCTTGTCCTGGGCCTTCCCCACCCTCTGGCAGGGGTCACAGGATTGGCCGTACTGTCAGACATCGGTAAAGACCCCAGGCCAGTAAAAGTTCTGTAGCAGCCTCTGCCTGGTGCACCGGATGCCCTGGTGCCCTACGAGAGGGATGTCATGGGCCAGGTACAGTAGCTTGTGGTGAAACTTCTGGGGAACCACCAGCTGCCTCCTGATCCCCCATGACTCTACTTCCCCTGGGGGAGCCCATTCTCCCACAGGAACCTCTCCTTGCAACCTCTCCTCCTGGACTGTACCGCACTGAGGTTAGCCAGGTCCCTTGGCCTCCACAAGGAGGGATCTTTCTGCAACTCAGCCTGGAACTCAGCAGCTGGGACAGGGATGGGGACATGCTCTCTCGTCAGCTGGGTCTGAGGCCGCAGCCTCTCTGAGCCGTGTCCCTGGGCGTTCCCTCCCCACCAGGTTAGGGTCCTGCGCCTCGGGCAGAGTACCTTCCCCGTTGTCAGGGAGCAGTGCCCTGCGCTGACTCTGACTACGGGTCACGACCAGCGCACCCCGGGTGTGGCTTGGCCAGACCTCCAGGTCCCCCCCCATTAACACCCCCGTGGGCAAATGTGGGTCTACCCTCACATCCTTGGGGCCCTCCTTGGCCCCCACTTCAGATGTACCCTCGCCATGGGCACCTTGAATGGGGTCCCGCCCACACCCATCAGGGTCAGGTAGGTGTCGGGCACCACCCGATCTGGGGCCACCACCTCGGGCCGGGCCAGCTTCACTTCTGCGCCCGTGTCCCAGTACCCAGTGACCTTCCTCCCATCTACCTCCAGGGAAACAAGGCACTCTCTCCGGAGGGGCAGCCCCGCACCCACCCTGTAAACCAAAAACTCGGAGCCTGGAGCATCCAGCCCCCCAGAGGAGCTGACCTGGGGCCTCCTCTCTCCTTTGCAGGTGGAAAGCCCCCCTTTCCTGCGACCACTGCCCCTCATCTGGCTGGATCTCTACCAAGTTAACCCGCTGTGGGGTCGGTCTGCTCAGTCTGTCCTTGAGTCTGGTGCACTGGGACCGTATGTGGCCCCTCTGGCCACACTGATAGCAGCTCATGTCTCGTTGGTCCCCTCAAACCGGTCGGTTGTCCCTCACGCTGGGCGTTCCCCTTGGGAGGGGGTTCTCCCTATTCTCCCTTTGGGAGGTCCCACTATGACTCTCTCTCTGCATCGCAGCAGGCCTGTTCCTTTGAGACTCCTCCCTGCCACCCCCCGACCAGCTCTTCACAAACTCATCAGCCAGCCGCCCTGCATGTCGTGCGTTCTCTGGCTTTTGGTCCCTCAACCACAGCCTCAGGTCGGGTGGGCACCGCTCATACGGTTGCTCCAGAACCAGCAGTTTAACCAGGTCCCCCTTCGTCTGGGCCCCATCTGCCCACTTGCTGGCGTATCCCTCCATGCAAACGGCTAGTTGTGGATATGAGACCTCAGGGGTTTTATCATGACACCGGAACCTCTCCCGGTACATCTCAGGAGTCAGCCCAAACTTGCGCAGCAGAGCCTGCTTGAATAGTTCGTAGTTCCCTTTCTCCTCCTCTCCCAGCTGTTGGTACAATGCCACGGCCTTGGGGTCCAGTAAGGGGGTGAGAACCCGGAGCCTGTCCCCGGGATCTACCTGGTGCAGCTCGCAGTCCGTCTCAAAGGCATCCAGGAAGTCATCCATGCCCTCCCCCTCCTCACGCTGGGCCAGGATGCACTTATCAAAGCTCCACGCAGTCCTAGGCCCCCCCTCACTCACCGCAGCCGGGGGCCCACTGCCCCTCAGCCTCGCCAGTTCCAGCTCATGATGATGCTGTCACTCTTTCTCCTCCAGTTCCCGCTGTCTTCGTCTCTCCTCATGTTCTCTCTGTCTCGCTTCGTGTTCTCTCTGTCTCTCACGATCCTCCAGCTCTCTCAGTTTTAGCTCTCTCTCCCATTCCAGTTGCTTGCGCTCCACGAATGTCGAGCATCGCCGGGATGATCCCCTGCTGGCGGGTGAGCTTCACCAGGAGGATCCCCTGCTGGCCGGGGGGGTCACGGTGCCCTCGGTAGCCACTGGGCTCCTCCCTGCCCTTCCCCTAGGCGTAGGAATGGGGGGTCTTGGGAAGCCCTCAGCTACCGGCTGACCACTCCCAGCGGGGACAGACACTGGTGCCTGCGCTGCATCTGCCCAGCTGCTTCCCTCAGATACAGGGATCTGTTCATTCAAGCGATTTCCCTCCTCCAGCTGGGCAATCAGCTGGTCTTTGGTGAGCCTTCCACTGCGCAGCCCCCTCTGCTTGTACAGCGCCACCAGGTTGCACTTAAGCCGCTTGGCATACATCTTCCTGCTGGCCACTCACAGGTCGGGGTGCTTGTCGCTCCCCACGGTTTCCAGGGAGACCCCTAGTGCACCAGCCTTTCTTGAGGTCACCGCCTCTCTGCCAGGGTCGAGCTGCAGAATACTCCACCCCTGGGACCGCTCGCTGCAATCCCCCGGGGGACCCTGTTACTGCAAAGTCCTTCTTACCGGGCACACACTCCCAGGGGTTAATCACCCCTTTGTTTTACTGGTCCCCAGTCACTTACTGCAGGAAGCGCCGTCCACAGGGAACAGTATCTCCCGCCGCTGCCACCAGTTGTCACGGAGTGTGGGGGAAGCCGGTCCTGCACCCCTCTTCCTGGGACTCACAGTGACTCTCAGCAAGCCAGTAAAACAGAAGGTTTATTGGACAACAGGAATGCAGGTTACAGCAGAGCTTGGAGGCACAACCAGGACCCCTCAATCCAGTCCTTCTGGGGGTTCAGGGTGCTTGGATCCCAGCATAGGATTCCCTGAAATCCAATCACCCAGCCCAAAACTGAAACTGAACTGCCCTTCCTCCAGCTGGCCGATTCCTTTGTCCAGCTTCCCAGGCAAAGGTGCTGACCCCCTCCCCCTCTACCTGGCTCAGGTTGCAGGCTTAAAAATCCTGTCCCTCACCTAAAGTCCTCCCCGGCTCTCCCATCCCCTACATAGATAGACCCTACTGCATCACAGAAGGGATTGCTGTTATTTTGTTTACATTTTACACACACACACACACACACACACACACACACACACACACACACACACACACACACACGTTCAGTGATTTAGACCCAAATATCCAAGTGTTTGTTTATTATTACTGAAAGGGAATTTCCCTTCCCCTTTGCTCCTAATTTTTTTGTTTCACTTGCTTGCTTGATCTTATCTGAAATTAGATTATAAAAACTCTTTGGACTACATCTTCCCATGTGTTTGTATTATGTGTGGTGCAAAGAGACCACAATTGTGACTGGGGGCACTTGAGAACTACTGGAATACTAATAAATAATTTAAGTTAAAAGTTAGCTTCTCTGGACTTGAACTAAGATTTCAGAGGAAACCCATGACCTTAATCTTGTGATAATTTGGGCACTCATAACAGTTTATACAAAAAGCAAGACTCTTGTTCTAGCATTTACCTATCTGATTGATTAAGATCACTTCCACAGCTACAGAGCTTTCATATAGCAGAACAAGAGATATTGACTTGTCTGTGGGCCCTTCTGCCAAGTAGACTCTACTACTATTATTCATTCCTTTCTCATTTCTAGGCTGGACTACTTTAATGTGCATTACTGGGAGCAGACCTAACCTTGAAAGTAATACAACTGAGCTGATAGGGAACACGGCCTGCATGCTAACAGGGACATGTGTACCTAAAACCTACATTCCAATCTCAACCCCATCAGCCTGTTCACTGCCAAGTACAATGCAGGGTGTCAATTATGTATAAAGTTCTAAATAGCTTGGGCCACAGCTATCTCCAAGACCAATTCTTCTTGTGTCCTATCTTATCAGTTAGCTAGCTGGAATGTTTTTGAGAGCTAAGTTCTCAGATGACAAGGAATATGCAGTATTGGGGAAAAAGAGCATTCATTGGTGAGCAACCTTGTCTTTCAAATTTACTCATGCTTACAGTCACTAAAGTCAGAACTTAATGTTTAAGATTTGTGTTATTATTACAGTACTTCCTGGAGGTTAGAATCTGAGCCCTGCTGTACAATGCATTGTACAAATACAGTAGAAGATAGACCTTGCCCTAAAGAGTTTAGGAGCTTAAATACAGTAACTCCTCACTTAAAGTTGTCCCGGTTAACAATGTTTTGTTGTTATGCTGCTGATCAATTACGGAATATGCTTGTGTCAAGTTGTGCAATGCTCCCTTCTAACGTCGTTTGGCAGCCGCCTGCTTTGTCCACTGCTTGCAGGAAGAGTACCCCGTTGCAGCTAGCTGGTGGGGGCTTGGAACCAGGGTGGACCGGCAGACTCCTCGTCAGCTCCCCGCTCCCTTAAGTTCCCTGTGCTGCAGCTGCCCAGCAGGCTATCAATTGCCGGGCAGGTCAGCAGTCCCTCCCCCCACTGCCATGTGCTGCTCCCGCCCTCTACCTTGGAGCTGCTCCCAGAGACTCCTTCTTGCTGTGAAGGGAGGAGGATGGGGGGGCTAATGTCAGGGTGTCCCCCTCCCCCCTGCTTCTGCACCCCACTTACCCCTTCTCTATATAGAGCAGGGAGGGAACATGGACGAAAAGAAAGAGACCTTGGGGCAGCAGCTGCTGTCTCAACTTCCTGATCCACTTAAAAAGACAATGCACTTAAGAGTGGGTCAGCTTACTTAAAGGGGCAGTGTGCATCTCTCTCCCCCACACACAAGGTCTCTGTCTGCTATGCTGTCTCCCATCTCTCGTGTTCGTGCTGCTTTGTGTGGGAGGCTACATTAACAACATGTTAACCCTTGAGGGCTCAGCCGAGTGCTAGTTCATCATTTAGCAGCAAGGCATTCCCTGGGAAATATCCCTCCCTCTTCCATCCTCTAACTTCACCACCTCAACCAAGCTTCATAATCATCATAGCTTTTGAACAGTATTAAATTGTTTGTTTAAAACGTACACTGTGTGTACATCTAATATATAGTTTTTTGTCTGGTGAAAAAAATTTCCCTGGAACCTAACTCCCCGTCTCATTTACATTAATTCTTATGGGGAAATTGGATTCGCTTAACATCATTTCACTAAAAGTCGCATTTTTCTGGAACATAACTACGTTAAGCGAGGAGTTACTGTACTATATTTAATCTATTTTAAGATACTGTATCAAAAATGTAAAATACAAAACTATCAGGTACAATTTGATTAAGTATTTATTATTGATAGTTGGGGTGATGATCTGAAGTACAAAGCTGTACATTTATCTACAGCCACATTTATGGCCAATTTAAAATGCTAGTACTTAGGTACAGCTTTATAGACTTATGAATACCTATGCTTTTAACTGTTGCAGTTTGAAATGTAAATATCCACATTATAGTGCTGCACTGTGTTCTATCTATTATCTCATGTGCTTTTGAAATAATATGAATCAATTATGTTTTGCAAATAAAATGCATAACAAATATTTAGCTCAGATGACTTAATGAGGAGGAGGCGAAGAACAGAACAAAATACACAAGCGCTTATATTCCATATTTATGCAGTTTAAAATAATCCAGTTTGCTATTAAATTAGTATTTTTGAAACTCAAACACTTACCCCATGTTTCTGAATGGCAACATTTGTAAGATGTACAAACATGTTATCTAATTCACTTGTACTTGGTGTATATTTTACTGTGCAAAACCGGCAAAATCCAAGTTTATACCTTAAACAAAAAAGACATTTAATAGGTTAAATGCAACTAGAGTTGAGGAAAACAACATTTTAAAATACCAGATGCTTGGTAAATTTCTCTGTACAATGTGTGCAGAACCTTCTGCCTGAATATATCTTAACATGGAAAACAAAAAGCTAGAAATTAGTTTGATCTTACATGTAACACCGCAGCGGACGATACGTAGACACTAAAACATACAAGCGCAGGTCAAATTTCTTCCCACCAATCAGTAATGGATTGTTGATATACAGAGAAATTACATAGGCTTCTTTAGAAGACTGAGAAACAAACCTAGAAAAAGTACATAGTATGTTTCAGAATGTGCTGATTAAATGTTGAAATGTTTTCCTCCCTTAGAAGCAGTCTCTCAAAAAGTAATGAAGTTCTACCTTTACTAAAATCCTATATCACACTTCAATTAAATTTTAATATTATGCTGGTTAATGTGTGCAGGAGACTTGGTTTCACTGTGTACAAAAACATAGCTAAAACAAATGAGTGGGATTAGCTGTCCATTTAAGTTTTTTACATTTCACTGTTATAAGAAGAGTATTTAGGCTCCAACTCAGCAAGCTATTTTATTTAGCAAAGCCCTTAAATACCAATTTGAGTGCATCACTAACTGAGGCCTTTGCAATTATTTTTATCAGTAGTCAATATTGATGATTTATACTATCAAGCCACGTTAATGACAGTTTGCCTCTTAAATTATCAATAATTTTCAATAAGATCTGTTAAAAATCCTCTTGGAAATGCAGTCACCAACATTTTTAAACTGCAGGGGAAAAAAAGACAACTAAGAAAAAATGCAAAAAAGTTGTTCTTCAGGTTGCTTTTATATTGGAAGGCTACTTGTCTTACAGTTACTTTTTTAATTGGAATGGGATAACAAAAAAGGTCAGGTGATACAGATTTTTCTCTTGGTAGAGCAGCCACATTCCTCCGTGTTGGGTGGGATTGGAGACAAAAACGAGGATCATGGTCACTTTCCCCAAGCTTCTTCCTCTTCTGACTCACTGTGAGGATGCTCTATTCCTTCCTCCCACCTTAATGCAAGTCTTAGATATTATGGCTTCCCTATTCATGAGGCCCAGCTGTCAGCTCTGCTCTTTAACTGCTTAACAGGCCACAGCTAATAGCTCCTCTCTCCAGGCCCCTTATTGAAGGCAGCCCATGCAGGCTGTTTTTTTCTACCCAGAACAGTGAAGAGATTTCATGGTTCCACTGAGGATGGGGTTGTATAATGTCACACACTCTTCCTCAGGCTGAAAATGAAGTCACTTACTAGAAGTGAAAAACTTTCCTCTAACTCACAATTCTTTAATGCTGTGAAGCAAAATCATTATTCCAGTTTGCCCATGCAATTTTATTCCTCATATAGCTGGGCATACAAACGCTGCACTTTCACAGAAAGCATATTGAGATAGTGTAGCTCATTGAATTAGTGCTTGTGCCACATGGCACCAAATGCAATAATTGGCACTAAGAGCTGTTTGAAGCAGGAAGTCATTAAATGAGAAAATGCAACTATAATGAAGTAACGCTAAGTGGTTTGGTGCACGGAAAGAGTTCTCCATTAGTGAACTGATATTAAGCATGCCAGACTGTGACAGAATATTACAAAGTACACAAAAATTGGGAGAGAAGGAAGTTAAACTTACGAAGATGTTTTACTGTCTCGAGACCACTTTTTAATTTGAGAGAGTTTATTGATAAGAAATATCCCCTTCCCCTGGGCTTTCCCGCAAGGTTTCATAATCCAGGTGCTAGAAGGATTTTTTCTGAATTCTTCAACAAACAGGTTGTAATCAGCAGGGAGCATAAAGGTGACAGGCACAAAATCTACATCAAACAAAAAGCAAGATTTAGAACTTTATATCTAGCAAGGATATCAATGTATACAGGTAAAAATATCTTCGCTGGCTTTCCATTCTTCAGTACAGATTGACTATCGTGTCCTTGTCTGATCTACTCCCTTTTGATATGAGAGAACATAAGACCACAACAATGAACAGCAATACTGTGGAAGACCAATGGTCCATCTAACCCAGAATCCTGTCTTCCGGCTGTGGTCAGTGCCAGAACAGAACAGGGCAATTACTGAGTGATCCATCCTGCATGGTCCATTCCCAGCTTCTGGCAGTCAAAGGTTTAGGGTCACCCAGAGCATGGGGTTGCATCCCTGACCATCTTGGCCAAAAGCTATTGATGGACCTAACCTCCATGAACTTATCTCAATTTTTATTTTAACCCAGCTATAATTTTGGCTTTCACAACCTCCTCTGGCAACACATTCCACAGATTGACTGTGCGTTGTATGAAGTACATACTTATGTTTGTTTTACATCTGTTAATTTCATTGGGTGACCCTAGTGTGTGTGTTATGTGAAGAGGTAAATACTGCCTTATGCACGTTCTCCACATCATTCATGGTTTTATAGACCTCTATCATATTCCCATTTAGTCATTTCTTCTAAAATGAACAGTTCCCGTCTTTTTAATCTCTCCTCATATGGAAGCTATTTTATACCCAAGTCATTTTTTTTGCCCTTCTCTGTACTTTTTCCAATTCTAATATATCTTTTTTGAAATTGTGCAACCAGAACTGCATGCAGTATTCAAGGTATGGGTATACCATGGATTTATACAGTGGCATTATAATATTTTCTATCACTTTCTCAATGGTTCCTAACATTGTTAGCTTTTTTCACTGCCAATGTATACTGATATTTTCAGAGAACTATCCATGATGACTCCAAGATCTCTTTCTTAGGTGGTTAACAGCCAATTTAGACCCGAACATTTTATATGTATAGTTGGGATTATGTTTTCCTATATGCATTACTCTGCACTTATCAACGTTGAATTTAATCTGCCATTTTGTTGGCCAGTCAGCTTTGGACTTACGGTAACTATCTTCAGTAGGTTTGTATCATCCGCAGATGTTACCACCTCATTGTTTACTCCCTTTTCTTGATAATTTATTAATAGCACTGGTTCCAGTACAGATCCTTGCAGGACCCCACTATTTACCTCTCTCCACTGTGAGAAATGACCATTTATTCCTACCTTTTGTTTCCTATCTTTTAACCAGTTACCAATCCAGGAGAGGACCTTCCCTCTTATCCTAGGACTACTCACTTTAGTTAGGAGCCTCTAGTACGGGACCTTGTCAAAGGCTTTCTTAATGTCCAAGTACACTATATAAACTGGATTACCCTTGTCCACACGTTTGTTGACACTGTCAAAGAATTCTAATAGATTGGTATGGCATGATTTCCCTTTACAAAAGCCATATTGTCTCTTTCCGAACATATTCTGTTCATCTATGTGTCTGATGATTCTGTTCTTAACTACAGTTTCAACAAATTTGCCTGATACTGAAGTTATGCTTACCAGCCTGTAATTGCCAGCACTGCCTTTTGGAGCCTTTTTTTAAAAATTGGTGTTACATTATCTATCTTTCAGTTATCTGGTACACAGGCTGAGTTAAGCACTAGGTTACATACCACAGTTAGTAGTTCTACAATTTCATATTTTGAATTACTTCAGAACTCTTAGGTGAAAACCATCTGATCCTGGTGACTACTGCTATTTAATTTATTAATTTGTTTCAAAACCTCCTCTACTGACACCTCAATCTGGGACAACTTGGAAAAATAGAAAATAGAACTTGGGGGAGCTCTAAAGTGAAAAAACGTGTAAAGATTTTAAATATTTTGTCGCACAAATAAGAGAAAGCTGTTTTAGTTTTGAAATAGTTGGTAAGAAGTTCCAGAATCTCACAGCTAAGTCTCTGCATGAAACCCCAAACCTTCCCAACAGCCTCTTCCATCCTTCTTCTTTTGCTTCTGTGGCAACACACCTCTTTTGTCACATCAGGGCTGAGTGTTATTCTCTCTCTGCATTGACAAGGTCTGGGGTAAATCAGTCCCACTCTGGAGGTTTAATACTTCACACTAATTTATTGACAATATTTACTGGTTAGGCCTTAGTGTTGGCCCGAGGGCTTCTTTAAACAAAACCAAAACAATTACATTTCCTAACTCCCACTGGAATACTGCTTCTTCTTATGTCGGCTACTAATTGCCAGCCACCCTCTCTAACCCGCTTTGAGCCCAGGTATGCTGGGAACCAAGGCCTCCTCTCCAAACAGGAATAAATACTAGATTTCCCCTTATGGGAAAAAACAGCTCTTTATCTAGAAGAAGTCTTTTCCCCTGGCTGCACGAAACCCTTCTGTAGCTTGAGTCTCATCCCTCTTTTCTTTTCACAGTTAATGGGAGAGGTCTTTAAAGGCTGCAGGCTGCCCTTACTTAGATTCAGATGACCATAATTAACCTGAGCTAACCTCTTCCACTTCATAGGGAAAAAGGCATTAACTATTCTACAACTGATATACCTGCCTTCAGCCACACTTCCAGAACTGTGAGGTCTAGTTCTGATTAAAAAGTGAGAAAATTCTTAACCTTAATAAAAGGGAAATAATGGCTTTTTGTGATAGTGATTTAGAGTAACTTTTAAAAAGGGCCACTCAAAGTACGTCAATTTAAAATAATGTTAACTTTGTTATCAGCACCAATGTAGAAGCTTAAAACTTCCTCCAAAATTTGTCTTCCTCCATATATGTGACTAGTGGTATACAAGAGGGGCATATGGTTCAGTACTCTGAGTTTAGAACCGGGAACAAGGAATGCCCAAGTGTTAATCCCAATTATTAACTGCCTCTGAAGCCCTGAGCAAGTTACAGGCCCTTTGCCTCAGTCTCTATTTGTATAAGATTTATCCATTAACTTCCAAGGAAATGTCTGAGAAGAGTTTAAAAATGTAACACACTATATAAAATACTAAGAATTATTTGTGTTCTTTTTACTAGTGTGGTGAGTGAACCTGAAAATTTGTTTTACTCGCTTGTTCACATGCAAGAACAATATCATGACTAAGGCTATGTTTGTGTCATTGAAGCCCTGTTACATCACTAGAACCACTACTATAAATGTACCGTTGACAAGATACTAGCAAAGATGCCAAGGACTGAATGTGGACATTGAATTATGCACCTTAAAAATAGTCTTTAAAGAGCAGCACCGAGGCACTTTGACAGGTAATTTGGTGATGCTTGCAATTTCATTGCCCATGCCAAACCTATTCCCCAGATTAAAAAAAAACACAACAAACCACACAATTTTTGTCTCCAACACTTTCTGACATCTCTGAGCACTAAATTTTCTGAAAGCATCATACTAAAGCTGTGATGTGTAAATGTATCTATCTTAGGCAAGAATCCCAAACGGATTCCAACATCCAATACTGCTTTTGTTTGAAGTGCATTAATCTGCAGTCTTATCCTACTATTATCACAAAATGATCATGTACAATCTATGTGTGGTCAATAACAAGAACGATGCTGGCAGTCAGAAATATATACCTAAATAAATATATTTTCCATTCTCATCTTTCTCTGCAAGAGGACTCCCTTCTTTTTCTAGTTCTTTCCTATATCTCTTAATATTTTTCACCATCAAGTCCTTCCTCGTCAGCTCATAGTGGTTCGGGAAATGGTTGACGATTTGGTCATCAGAAAGCCGGTAACCAGTTTCCACACTGAAAACATTGCGGATGGTTTGTACGCTCATCCTAGAAGGTGAAACAAACATCAGATGATTTCCTCCCAAGATCATTCAAAAGGAGGACAATCAAGTTGTAGTCTCCTTTATTTTCTAATTCCACTTTGGTTAACGTACCAAATTTATAAGATTAAAAGAAAAAAGACTAAGCATAATGTTAAGGAATACTACTACTTTTAAGGGAATCTGTGACCTCTCTCTGTGTTTAACATTTCTCTTTATAGGATGGATACTTAGTTTATGACTGAAACTTCTACACATCTTGAACCAATGTCAGTGAATCCAGCTGAAATCCTGCCAGACAAGACTGCAGGCCTACAGGCACTATTTACTCCTACACCAGTTCTGAAACCAGAGCAGGGACAGAAGGGAGTCAACTTGTGCCCATCCTATCCTGGCACTATCAGTGGCCAATCAGTCAACAACAGAACTTGGGAACACCCAGTACATGCCCACACACCATAGCAGCACCTCTCTGGAGCTCCTATCTTGTTCTTCAAAATCTCAACTTTCCTTTGCTATAAAAAGAAAAGGAACCTAACTTGTGTTTTGAAGAAAACTTCACAAATACGAATATGATTCAGAGACATCTGCAAGTCTGCAAAGAGCCTGGAACAATAGCTCTGGGAGGTGTGAACTGCACTATTCATCTCTGTAAGGTGTGGGTCCTACTTTGACATCCACATTGCTAACTATTTCATTCCTCATCTAAGAAAGGAGAGGGAGGGTCACAGATCTGCACCATTTACTGTGATTGACTATGACAATCAAGGTCCAGACACTCCAAGGGGACAAGAGGCCTGAACTCCAAATAGGCACATGAATCATCTGGTTCTATACAATATTGACTAAAGTCTTTTATAAAAGCTTGCAATGTTCTAAACATGGTCATTATGACATCTATATACAGACGAATGTTATGAATTCAAGTATACAGAAAACCGTGCTCATGATTTGTAGTGCCGTCAGCAGGGAGGGGCTACCTCCCTAACCAGAAGACACTAACTCCAAGCACCTAATATTGTACAATCCAGCAAAAGACAAATGATGGGCCTTTAGAGTTCGGCTATGTCTAGATTGGTAACTGGACAAAACTTGTGTCTTTCAGAGGTGTTAAAAACACACACACACACACACACACACCCCGAAAGACAAAAGTTTTGCTGACAAGCGGCAGTGCGAACAGCTCTTTACCAGCAGGAACACTCTCCTGATGACAACGCTAATGCTGCTCGTGGGAGTGGAAGTTTTTTGTCACCAGGAGAGTTGACAAACAGTGACTACACTGCGTGCCTTTTAGCGGCATGGCTGTGGCGGCACAGTTGTGTCCCTAAAAACTGTAGTGTAGACATAGCCTTAGTGAGAAAACACAGACATCCCAGCTAGAATTTTCCCACCCTGAATAACCAGAAGTCACTGAGACAAGGGAAAAAAACAAAAGAAGAGAAAAAGCCCTTTCAAATAGGATGCTTGAAGCTGAGGTCTCCATTCAGAAACTAAGGGACAGTCAACTGGCGGGTGCTGTCCGTGAAACCATGGATCCTCTCTATGACATGGGGCATGCTGGGAAGCTGTTCAGAGGCAACAGGCAACTTGTGTTAGAAAGTGAAGTTTATCTGATTTGAAAATGTAAAGCCTAAGGTTATATCTTTGCATTAATTTTCTGTGTAACTTGAATGTGCATGCTTCCCCTTTGAATCTATGATTTTTCTATTAAAGAAACTTTTTGTTTAGTTTTACCCCAAGCAGGTCTCTGATGTGCAAACTGTGTGGAGTGTGTGCGCGCCAAAGCAAGCTGGTATATGGGGGGCTGGTTTCATGCTTCTGGAGATAATGAACCAAAGGGGAAAAGTCTGTCTGTCTGGTGATTAAGAACTCTGGGTGGATGAATTTGGGGAGACGTGGGATCAGAACAGCTGTTGCGGTCACCCTGCAAGGAGTGATTAGGCTGGTGGAAGCCAAGGTGAGGCCTTTATGCTTGTGGCTTGACTACCAGTGTCAGGGCTCTGAGCCACAGCAGCATAGCATTAACCCACAATCAGGGGCGAGCGATTCTTCCTAAAAGTGTGTGTGTGTGGAGGTGTGTGTGTGTGGAGGGAAACACGAGGCATGGCCTGGGGAAAGGGGCTCAGGGGCTGACAAGCTGCAGCTAGGCCACGGTAAGAGCCACCCGGGAAGCTGTGGGGAGCCGTGGACCCTCTATCTGCCCTGATGGTGAGCATGAGGGGGAGGGGAAGGACATGGGCTGGGGGCCGCTCTCAGGGGCCCACCTCCCCCCAGGCAGGTGGAAGGTCCTTAGCTCCCTGCAGCTGCCTGGGTTCCACAGGCCACTCTTACCCGAGCCTGGCTCCAGCTTCCGGCTTGGCCGGGAAGGGGCAGGGCCTCAGGAGTTGATGAGTGGCAGGGGGCTGGGCCCGTGGCAAAAAGTGGACCTGTGCAGTCATAGGGCAAAAAGGGGGGTTAGTGGGGTACAGATTGCAATAAGAATCTGTAACCCATTAACCCCCCTTTTGCGCCCATGAAAGCAGAGGTGTTAACGGACCTGTCTAACTTGAACGGTCCCTTAGTATATGTGCTAACAACTTATGCTAAACAATCTATTCCATCTTGCATTTGGCTGTGATGCTCAGGCCATGTCTACATCTAAAATTTTGCAGCGCTGGTTGTTACAGCTGTATTAGTACAGCTGTATAGGGCCAGCGCTGCAGAGTGGCCACACTTACAGCAACCAGCGCTGCAAGTGGTGTTAGATGTGGCCACACTGCAGCGCTGTTGGGCGGCTTCAATGGGGGTTCGGGGAACGAGAGAGCAAACCGGGAAAGGAGACCAGCTTCGCCGCGGTTTGCTCTCGCATTCCCGGAACCACCCAGCAAACCTCAGGGAAGGAGACCTGCTTGCTCGGGGGTTCGGGGAACGAGAGAGCAAACCGGGAAAGGAGACCAGCTTCGCCGCGGTTTGCTCTCGCGTTCCCCGAACCACCCTGCAAACCGCAGGGAAGGAGACCTGCTTGCTTGGGGGTTCGGGGAACGAGAGAGCAAACCGGGAAAGGAGACCAGCTTCGCCGCGGTTTGCTCTCGCGTTCCCCGAACCACCCTGCAAACCTCAGGGAAGGAGACCTGCTTGCTCGGGGGTTCGGGGAACGAGAGAGCAAACCGGGAAAGGAGACCAGCTTCGCCGCGGTTTGCTCTCGCGTTCCCCGAACCACCCAGCAAACCTCAGGGAAGGAGACCTGCTTGCTCGGGGAACGCGAGAGCAAGCCGGGGAAGGAGACCAGCTTGATTACCAGAGGCTTCCTCAGGTATGCTGGGATACCTGCTTATTCCACGGAGGTCAAGAAAAGCGCTGGTAAGTGTCTATACTTGATTACCAGCGCTGGATCACCAGCGCTGGATCCTCTACACCCGAGACAAAACGGGAGTACGGCCAGCGCTGCAAACAGGGAGTTGCAGCGCTGGTGGTGCCCTGCAGATGTGTACACCTCCTAAGTTGCAGCGCTGTAACTCCCTCACCAGCACTGCAACTTTCTGATGTAGACAAGCCCTCAGAATACCTTTTCCAGACCTGAAGAAGATCTCTGTGTGGCTCAAAAGTTTGTCTCTCTCTCTAACAGAAGTTGGTCCAGTAAAACTAAGAGATATTACCCCACCTTATCTCTCTAATATCATGGGACTGACATAGCTAAAACTACACTGCATATACTTCAGGTGGCAGCTTTTGAAAACAAAACAAAAAAAATCAACCCATGAAACAATCAAAGAAAAAACCACACCTACCTCCTATGCCTCAATCCTGCCACTGGATTAATACAGATAGGCCCCTGCACCCCTAGGGAGCCCTACTGACTTCAATGGGGCTTGCACAGACAGAAGGGTCTCCTCATGCAGATGTAACTGCAGGATTAAGGCCCTGCAGTGCTAGAGAAAACACTGGCAATTTAATGGAGGTATGCTTCCCTCTCAGTGTTAAAAGACATCGGTGATATTCTACATTTGTATGGAGCTTTTAATTTTTAATATTAACAATAAATCATTAACACTGGTTTTAGTTATGGAAAAGTTCATTTTAAAATGTACCGCAAATTGAAAAATGAGAGAATTCTTATATGTACTTACCAGTAAAAATTCCAGTCTTCATTTTCTGCCACCTGAATCCATCCTCTCTTTTCAAAGTTATTTATTAGCACGGACTTTTCTATGTCAGTTACCCATTTCACTTTTCCTGCCATTATCCTAAAGAAAAATCAACTTGTAGTGTTGCATAATTTCAAGACTGCCTCTCTTTCATTTTGTACTTAATACAGGCCAGATAAATCCAAACGGGGAAATGAAAGTGTATCCACAGGGTAACTTACCTTTAACCTTTTTAGAGGAGGAAGTAAATTCATTCAGTATTTGAGAAAGACGATGGCTCCATTAGCACTAGAGACTGAAGTCCTATATTTATTCCCAGAACAGATATAGCATGGGTAGCAGTAGTTGCAAGCCTCTTTCATGCTGCCCTGACAGTGTTCCTCAAATCCCACCTAAGGGACCACATTTAGGAATGAGAACATAATTCAAGTCTTTATGGCCTCTCCAAAACTGCTAACAAGAGTACAGATTAGCATCAACTGTGCTAGTGACTATCTGTCCACTGAACTGAGACCACCAACTTGCCTTTATCTTGGACGTTTACAAAATAAAATTTCGTGTACTGGAAATTTTATCACTTATAGTCAACACTTAAATGAAAATCTCTCTCTTTTAAATGGGAGGTATTTCATGGCTCGCCTTACTCAGTAACTATGGAAACAACAATGTAAGACTATGTAAAGGATTTATGTTGTGAATCCTCTATCAAATATTCACAGTATACTGTAGGACACAACATTTTTTATTTAATTTCAAAATCTCCTTGTTGTTTTTCATATGATTGTTTCTTTATTTCATATAACTGCTAGTTAGCAACTTGCTTCTGGTTGGTTGCATTGACAAGCAACTCTCAAGAGCGTTAACGATATTAATCTCCCGAGTCAAGATCTCCACAACGCTTACTGTAGAAGAGTCCTTTAAAGCCACACCTTGATGAAATAGTCATTTCCTGTCATCTAGAACTCACTTCCTATATCTGATTTCTGACATAGCAACATAACACCCTTCCAATACACAATTTAAAAAAAAATCTAACAGACATTATAATGAAACCACTGAGGATCTCAGTGGGTGCAGGCATTTGGCAGAGTGGATCTAATTGGAAGAGCATGGTTTAACTACAACTATTATGCAACTAAATTAATTAGTGGAGCCAAAGATGACCTGTCTTTGTCTTCAACAGAGTTAAGTTACGATATGCAAAACTCCAATGTTGCTATTCAATCCATAAGTTACTTTTAAAATTGAACTCCAGAGGAGTTGCCCAGTTAGCTCCCCCATAGCTATTTGAAAAAATTGAAAATTGCTGGCTCGTAATAGGTTAAAAAAACCACCCACCAAGTTCCTCAGATCAAATGCCACTATTCTGACTGAGACAGACAAGGGTTCTCTTCTGGCTCTGCCTGGGAAAACAGGCAAAGGACAAACTGCTGTCATCTGAGAGCCAGAAAAAAATGTAAAAAACATCTCACACAATACTCTGCATCTATTCTGAGATGTAAAATACAGATATCAAAAGGAAAATAACTTAATAAATGAATTAAAGTGTATGATTTTCAAGTGAATCTGAAATTAAAACTTCAAACTCACATTTACTAGTGGACTCTCAATTATGCTTTTATTTTTTTTTCTGAAGATTAAAAAATAATTCTGAACTGATATAAGGCAGACTTGTGTGAGAGAAAGTGTGATCTTGTGATCAAGGCACAGAGAATAAAAATAAAAAGATCTGTCATCAATTCCCAGCTTTGCTACAGACTTCTCATGGGACCTTGGATAAATTACTTAATTTCTCTGTGGCTCAAGTTCAACTCTCACAGGAAGTATTATCCCCATTTTATATTTCTCGTACGTTTGTCTGTCTTGTCTATTTATATTGTAAATTCTTCAGGGCAGGTGCCTCCTACTCCTATCTTAGGCTCTGATCCTGCAAAGATTTATGAACCGGCTTTAAAGGGCTCATTTAGCTGAAGGGAAGTGTGTCTTTCACTGGCAGTAAATGACTCACTAATATACGTGATCTCACGGTATAATTAAAAGCGAAAGCTTTCAGGGCTTCTCACCTGTTTCTTCACTTCAAAACTTCGAAACAATTAAAAACTAGAGGTATAATAAACTAATTTCTGAAAACCAAAATTAAATGCAAAGGAAGTCGGCTGCCACAGCATCTTTTCCGGGTGGGCCATCTTTTAACTAAGCCCTGGTCTACACTACAAGTTTAGGTCGAATTTAGCAGCGTTAGATTGATTTAATCCTGCACTCGTCCACACAATGAAGCCATTTTTGTCGACTTAAAGACCTCTTAAAATCGATTTCAGTACTCCTCTCCGACGAGCGCTGAAATCGACATCGCCAGGTCAAATCTGGGGTAGCGTGGATGCAATTCGATGGTATTGGGCTCCAGGAGCTATCCCAGAGTACTCCACTGTGACCGCTCTGGACAGCACTTTCAGTTCAGATGCACTAGCCTGGTACACAGCAAAAACCCTGGGAACTTTTGAATTTCATTTCCTGTTTGGCCAGCGTGGCAAGCTCATCAGCATATGTGACCATGCAGTCCTGGAATCGCAAAAGAGCTCCAGCATGGACCGAACTGGAGGTACTGGATCTGCTGACACTGTTTGGGGAGACGAATCCATGCAATCAGAACTCTGTTCCAAAAGACTAAATGACAAAATATTTGAAAAAATCTCCAAGGGCATGATGGACAGAGGCTACAACAGGGACCCGCAGCAGTGCCATGAGAAAATTAAGGAGCTCAGGCAAGCCTACCAAAAAACCAAAGGGGTACACGGCCACTCCGGGTCAGAGCCCCAGACATGCTGTTTCTATGACGAGCTGCATGCAATTGTAGAGGGGGCCCCTACCACTACCCCACCCCTGTCTGTGGACACCTGCAATGGGGAGAGTCTCATGCAACAGGGATGAGGATTTTGGGGACGAGGAAGATGAGGAGATGGAGGAGGATGAAGAAAGCGCACAGCACGCAAGCAGAGAAACCATTCTCCCCAACAGCCAGGAACTGTTTATCATCCTGGAGCCAATACTCTCTCAACCCTCTCAAGGCAGGCTCATGGACCATGAGAAGGCACCTCTGGTGAGCGTACCTTTGTAAATATAATGTATAGTTTAAAAGCAAGCATGTTTAATGATTAATTTGCCCTGGAGACTTTGGATACATTCGCAGCCAGTACAGCCCCTCCTTTTAAATGGCCAGCCCAATGGGTGCTTGGTATGGGAAAGGAGGGCGCTGCTTTTGAAACCAATCCCACATATTATGAAAGTTGAAGAACGTGAAAGACTATGGCTTACCATGGCTGCCAGCAAGCTAAATTCTGTTGCCCGGCCCCGTGTGTGTGATCTGTCACACCAAACCAGCAGGCCCTCAATATAAGAGGCAAAATGCCACCTTGTACCAAAAGTACATGTGCTATGTAATGTTAACAGCTTGGTTCACCATGAAAGAGTCTACCCACTGTTGTCTAAAATGTGTCTTTTTATATACTACTCTCCCTTTTTTTTCCTCCCACTGCTGCAAGTGATTCAACACTACCCCTATCATATCTATCCCAGAGGCTAGCACAGATAAGAAGGCAAAAAAACCTGCACTCGCGATGAAATGTTCTCTGAGCCCATGCAGTCCTCCCACACTGAAAGAGCTCAGCAGAATACATGGAGGAAATGCCAGAATCCAGGAAAGCCGAAAATTAACACGAGGACAGGAGGGACAAATGAGATGAGAGGTGGCGGGAGCGCGATGAGCAGAGGCAGGATGCAATGCTGAGGCTACTGGGGGATCAAACTGATATGTCCGGCATCTAGTGGAGCTGCAGGAAAGGCAGCAGGAACAAAGACCACTGCTGCTGCCCCTGTGTAACTGCCTGCCGTCCTCTACAAGTTCCATATCCTCCTCACCCAGACTCCCAAGAACAAGTGGGGGGGGGGCCTCCAGGCACCCAACCACACCACCCCAGAGGACTACCCAAGCAACAGAAGGCTGGCATTCAATAAGTTTTGAAGTGAAACATGGCTTTGTTCTTCTCTCCTCCCCTCATCCACCACCCCACCTTGTGATTCCCTCCTTCTCCACCCCTTCCAGGCTACCTTGGCAGTTATCCCCCTATTTGTGTGATGAATTAATAAAGAATGCATGATTTTGAAACAATAATGACTTTATTGCCTCTGCAAGCGGTGATCCAAGGGGGGAGGGTGGTTGGCTTACAGGGAAGTAGAGTGAACCAGGGGAGCAGGTTTTCATCAAGGAGAAACATGGGATGGTTGGGAAAGATACATGACACTCGCATCTTCAGGAACTCTGCTCTGTTTGAACAGCTGCAGGAAGGGACTTACTTCCCAGACCAGAAAATAACTGTTGGGGATGTTGAAATGCCTATAGTTATCCTTGGGGACTGGAACTGTCACATCGTAACCTGGCCAGTCATGAAACTGGTTTTCAAAGCTTCTCTGATGCGCAGTGCGCCCTGCTGTGCTCTTCTAATCACCCTAGTGTCTGCCTGTGCGTAATCAGCCGCCAAGCAATTTGCATCAACCTCCCACCCTGCCATAAATGTCTCCCCCTTATTCTCACAGATATTGTGAAGCACAGAGCAAGCGGCAATAACAATTGGAATATTGGTTTCACTGAGGTCTAATCGAGTCAGTAAACTGTGCCAGCGAGCTTTTAAATGTCCAAATGCACATTCTACCACCATTCTGCACTTGCTCAGCCTACAGTTGAACAGCTCCTGACTACTGTCCAGGCTGCATGTGTACGGCTTCATGAGCCATGACATTAAGGGGTAGGCTGGGTCCCCAAGGATAACTATGGGCATTTCAACGTCCCCAGCAGTTATTTTCTGGTCTGGGAAGTAAGTTCCTTGCTGCAGCTGTTCAAACAGACCAGAGTTCCTGAAGATGCGAGTGTCATGTATCTTTCCCAACCAACCCACATTGATGTCGGTGAAACGTCCCTTGTGATCCACCAGTGCTTGCGGCACTATTGAAAAGTACCCCTTGAGGTTTATATATTGGCTGCCAAGGTGGTCTGGTCCCAAGATAGGGATATGCGTTCCGTCTATCGCCCCACCACAGTTAGGGAATCTCATAGCAGCAAAGCCATCCACTATGACCTGCACATTTCCCAGAGTCACTACCCTTGATAGCAGCAGTTCAGTGACTCCATTGGCTACTTGGATCACAGCAGCCTCCACAGTAGATTTACCCACTCCAAACTGATTCCTGACTGACCAGTAGCTGTCTGGCATTGCAAGCTTCCAGACGGCTATTGCCACTCAGTTCTCAACTGTGAGGGCTGCTCTCATCTTGGTATCCTTGCACTTCAGGGCAGGGGAAAGCAAGTCACAAAGTTCCATGAAAGTGCCCTTACGCATGCAAAAGCTTTGCAGCCACTGGGAATCATCCCAGACCTGCAACACCACGTGATACCACCAGTCTGTGCTTGTTTCCCGGGCCCAGAATTGGCGTTCCACAGCATGAACCTGCCCCATTACCACCATGATGTTCAAATTGCCAGGGCCCATACTTTGAGAGAAGTCTGTGTCCATGTCTTCATCACTATTGTGATCACGCTGTCGTCACCTGCTCACGCCTGCAGGATAATGCATGAGGTGTTTACAATGCTCACAACAGCAGCGGTGAGCTGAGTGGGCTCCATGCTTGCCATGGTATGGTGTCTGCAGGAAAGCAGAGTTGCAGCGGAAGCGGTGGATGACAACAGATGCCACAATAGATATTTATAGCAAACTATGAGAGTACCTGCGAGGTGGAGTCATGGCACCAGGAGAGCAGAGTTGCAGAGGAAGCAGTGGAGGATGACGGTCAGCACCGCGCACATTTCCCAAGGAAGAACACAAGTTCCCGTGAGCCCATGACAGACAACATGGAGGAATTTGCTATCGAAACTCAGCAGGAGAGCAGAGTTGCAGCGGAAGCGGTGGATGACAATGAGATGCCACAAGAATAGATATTTATGAAGAACAACGAGAGGACCTGAAAGGTCAATTCATGGCACCAGGAGAGCAGAGTTGCAGTGGAAGGGGTGGTTAGATGACAACTATCTGCTGAAAACAGTATGACGTCTGCCCAGAAAAAAGGCGTGAAATGATTGTCTGCCTTTGCTTTCACGGAGGGAGGGGCGACGGACAACATGTACCCCAAACCACCCGCGACAATGTTTTTGCCCCATCAGGTATTGGGAGTTCAACTCAGAATTCCAATGGACAGCGGAGACTGCAGGAACTGTGGGATAGCTACCCACAGTGCAACGCTCCGAAAGTCGACACTAGCCACGGTACTGTGGACGCACTCCACCGACTTAATGCGCTTAGTGGGGACACACACAATCAACTGTATAAAATCACTTCCTAAAAATCCACTTCTATAAATTCGACCTAATTTCATAGTGTAGACATATCCTAAGATATTAAAACACATCCTACATTTTCTTAAACAACTCATCGGAGATACTGGCCTAGGAAAACAGCTCTACACTACCATACAGGAGAAAGAGGTCCAGTTATTCGTTCTGATATCTTGCTCCCAAGAAGGTTATGCACTCAGACCTGTAAGGAGGGTCTTATAGAGATTTTTAAAACTGACTCCTCCAGTCTATTAAACCACAGCAGACTAGTTAGTGCTCTCCCCTGTTTAACACCCTGGGGATATAACCACCTTCCAGAGTAAAACGTGAATTTCAAAGCTACAGGAGAACTAAACTGTGTTTGTACCCTCCTTTATTGCTTCTTTGTGGTGATTAAAGACTGCCACAAAAAGTTTGTTTTACTGCCTCCCCTTCTTTTTTTAATTAAAACACACACACACACACACACGCTATCTAGGTACTTAAACAGGCCCTCCTTATTGGAGCATCTGAGTTCTTCACAAATGTCGATGAATTTATCCTCACAACACAATTATGAGGATAGGAAATATCCCCACCAGGGCAACAGAGAGATTAGGTAACTTTTTGAAGGTGACAGAGGAAGTGTGTGGCAAAGTTAAGTACAGAATTTAACCCTCAGTGTCTAAACCACAAGACTATCCTTCCTTTCATTTAGGAATATTAAATCTTGATGTCTCTATTTTTAAAGGGCTCAAGATCTAATGGGAGGTCAATATTACAAGAGACTCAAATTTAGCACTCAGGATATTTGGATGATTTGATTATCCCAGGAGGATGCATAATTAGACTGTTTAAAGCTTTGTATTTTTTATAATGTATTTACAAATAACTGCAAGCAAAAATATTTTTCTTAACAGGCTACAATAACTCTGAAAAAGATTACAGGAAAGTAACACAACATATATTCAACAGTATAGATAATACTTTAAGGCTACAATCAAGGGTAGTATAAATTTAATCCAATATCTAATGCTCAGTCTAAAGGGATTTATATCCTATATGCCTCTCTCCCTCCTCCCCCCCAGTGTGATTATATCAGTGATCACCAATCAGTAGATCACGATTAACTGGTCGATCCTGGAGCCTCTGACAATCAATCATGATTTCCAGCCACTAAAAGTCTGGCAGAATAGTATGGCTAAGGCTCTTTGCCTGCCCATGGGAAATGGGAGCTGGTGCCTGCAGGGAGGGGCAGCATGCGGAGCCTCATTCCCCCACCCCCCACCCCACCCCCGGGTCTGCAGGGACATGATAGCTGCTTCTAGGAATGGTGCAGGGCTGGGCAGGCAGGGAGCCTGCCTTAGCCCCGCTGTGCCACCGACCGGGAGCCACCTGAGGTAAGCGCTGCTTGCCGGGAGCCCACACCCCTCCTGCACCCCAACCCCCTGCCCTGAGCCTCCTCCCGGAGCCAGCACCTCAAACTCCTTCCTCAGCCCTGAGCCCCCTTCCAGAGACAGCAATCCTCACTCCCTCCTGTACCCCAGCCTCAGGCTCAGCCTAGAGCCTCCTCCCACATTCCTAACCCCTCAGCCTCAGCCCAGAGCCCATACCCCCTCCCACATCCCTACCCCAGCCCGGTGAAAGTGAGTGAGGGTGCAGGAGAGTGAGCAATGGAGGGAGGGGGATGAGTGAATGGAGAAGGGTCTAGGGGAAGAGGCAGGGCCTCAGGGAAGGGGTGGGGTAGATCCTGGGTTGCATTTACATTCAAAAAGTGATCTTGTCCGTAAAAGGGTTCAAGACCACTGGATTAGATCATCTATCAGGTTCTCTCCATCTCTGACGTTTAAGACTACAATTTTGCGTTCATACTCAAGCAATACCCTTTAAAGTTAATATAAAAATCTCACTAAGTCAGTGGAAGTTTTGCCTGTGTAAGAGAACTGCAGGATCAGATTATCTGATACCAGATATATTTTAAAAGTTCTTCAACATCAAATAAATGGGGGCTAAACAGTAAAAGTTGTACAACGAACTGATACATAATAAAATACAAATATACATAAATTAATTGGAACTATAGAGATTAGTAATCCAGAATTACTAGAAACACATCACATATAAAGTGATAAATTTAAACTAGATAAATACAAACTCCATAGGCCCACTCTCACAAGTGCTTACTGCCAAACATAGTGTGTTACTGAGAGTAGTCCCATTGGGATAAGTCATGGACTAGGAACTCATGGTAGTATCAACTCACTTGGTAGTAAACATTTACAGGGTCAGAGCCACAAGGCATACCAGTGTCAAGGCTATGAAGAATTAAATTTGGTATACTTAAAACTGTATTAAAATACATAGCATTACACACATACAATTTTAAAAAATCAGCCCCAAGATACTAAAGTGAGTGGGCCCTTCAGCAGTGTCTTCAGATAAACAACATATATTTCAATGTACATTTCTATAAAGTAGATCATTTAAGATAAATCACAGGTACGGGGTATAGAATGGCTTAAGACACATCAATACACAATCATCATGACATGGGTTATCATGATAGCAATGTAGTTGAGCTGGGGCAGAATCTCCTCTTCTTGCACCCAGGGATGGAAGGATTAGTATAAGGTGGGCTGGGGAAGGATGAGCTGGGGGAAGTGGGTTCCCCCCATGTGGGGGAGGCTGGTGTGTTGGGGGAGGTGGGTTCCCCCCATGTGAGCAGGAGGGGGCTGGTGTGTTGGGGGAGGTGGGTTCCCCCCATGTGGGCGGGAGGGGGCTGGTGTGTTGGGGGAGGTGGGTCCCCCCATGTGGGCGGGAGGGGGCTGGTGTGTTGGGGGAGGTGGGTCCCCCCATGTGGCGGGAGGAGGCTGCTGTGTTGGGGGAGGTGGGTCCCCCCCATGTGGGCGGGAGGGGGCTGGTGTGTTGGGGGAGGTGGGTCCCCCCATGTGGCGGGAGGGGGCTGGTGTGTTGGGGGAGGTGGGTCCCCCCATGTGGCGGGAGGGGGCTGCTGTGTTGGGGGAGATGGGTCCCCCCCATGTGGGGGGGAGGGCTGGTGTGTCGCTGCGTGAAGGGTTTTCGGGCACCGCCCCGCTCCGCTGCTGCCTGGGGCGGGGGGTGTTGGGCGGGAACCGCCGCCCGCCCCCGCCGCGACGGGGGGTCCCTCCCCTGCAGGCCCCGAGGAGTCTCCGGCTCTCACCTGCCCGCGGGAGGGGCCGTTCCCGCCGGGCCTCCGGCTGCGCTCCCTCGGCTCCTCCTCACAGCCCGCCAGGCACCCCCATGGCCGCCTCCGCCCCGCTACTGCCCGCCCGCCGGCTCCATGCGCCGCCCCGCTGCCGAGAGGTGCCGGCCGGGAGCGTCCGGCGGGGGGCGGGAAGCGGGAGCAGCCGCACCAGGGCCGCCGCCCCTACGGCTTCCGGGGCCACCCCCCGGGGATATTTCCGGGGGACGGGCGGCGGCGGCTACGAAAGACCCTGTAACACAGACCCAGCCACCCTCAATCACTGAGCCCCCCTAGGCCCTGCCCCACCGCCACCCCCAATACCTGCACAACCACTGCCAAATTACTGAGACCCCCAGACACCCCCCGTAGCCACCCCCAACCAGAGACCCTTATGCCCACCCCCAAATTACTGAGACCCCAGAGATTGCTGCCCCCCACAAGGATCCCTGAACCACTGAGACCCTCACACCTGAACAGCCACCCCCAAACCACTGAGACGACTCCTTCCCCCCAACAGCTACCCTCGAGACCCCTGGACCTGCATAGCCACCCCTGAACCATAGAGACCCCAAAGACCCCTGAACTCTACGGCCACCCACTGAACCACAGAGACCTCTGACATCCCAGCACTGCACAGCCACCCTTCTGCACCCCTGACACCCTCTGCACTGTGGAGCCCCCAGACCTGTACATTACTCATAGCCACCCTCCCACCCTATTTATTATTTATTTATTTATTATGGAAGCACACACTTACAAGCCACAATCATGGACAAGTACCCCATTGTGCTAAGCTCCATAAAAACAGAACAAAAAGACAATCCTTGCCCCAAAGAGCTTACAATATAAGCATAAGTCATGACAACAGGTGGAGACAGACAGGCAAATGGAGGAGCACAAGAAGACACTGTCTGCCAGCATGATAGGCAGCAATTTCAGCACAGCAGCTGCCTAACCTTGTCACATTTTTACAGGCGTCAGAGCAAAGAAGAGTTTTAAGGAGGGATTTGAAAGAGGAAAATGGGAGAACTCTTTCCAAGTGTAAGGGGCAGCATGTGAAAAAGAAAGAAAGTGTTTGCTTGTAAAATTAAAAAGCCAGTCACTGTATTACAGAGACCCCTTACAGACACCTTGGCACTGTAGAGATCGCCTCCAGGCCCCCAGACATTCTTCGCAGTATAGAAATCACTATTTTCTCTCTCTCTCTCTCACACACACACACACTACTCCCCTCTCCTCCAATTTATATAGCCCTTCCTCCCCCCATGGTAAAAAGCAGTATATAATAATGTAATTAAAGACTATATCACAATTACCATTAAGATATTGACATGGTTATTTTTAGTAAAAGTCAGAGACAGGTCATGGGCAACAAACAAAAATTCAGGGAAGCCTGTGATGTAGCCTATAGGGCTAGTCTGCTTGATTGCCTATATATCTTTTCTTATGAATGTAACCACTTGTTATATTATAGGTTTATTATTTGTTGTTATAATAAGAGTATTTTGGCTGTTTGTATTCGAGTATTTTAGCTGTAACACAACGAACCTACAGGCCACATCCTATACGTTGAGCTAGGGCAAGTTAGCATACAGATATTCGAGATATGTGATGATGAGCTAGAGCATGCAGTATGTATGTTTGGAATCTTTAACAGAGATAAATGGGCATGTCATAAACAGATAAGAAAAGTTAATAGCACAGAAGTATTTTATATCTCTTTGACTGTAAAGGGTTAACAAGTTCAGTAAGCCTGGCTGTCACCTGACCAGAGGACCAATCAGAGGACAGGATACTTTCAAATCTTGAGGGAGGGAAGTTTTTGTGCTGTGCTGTTAGATTTTGGTTGTTGTTCACTCTGGGGGCTCAGAGGGACCAGACGTGCAACCAGGTTTCTCTCCAATCTCTCCAATACAGGCTCTTATAAGTTCAGACTAGTGAGTACTAGGTAGATAAGCGAGTTAGGCTTATGTTTGTTTTCTTTATTTGCAAATGTGTATTTGGCTGAAAGGAGTTCAAATTGGTATTTGGCTGAAAAGATTTTAATTTGTACTTGTATACTTAGGCTGGGAGAGTATTCCCAGTGTCTATAGCTGAAATACCCTGTACCTATTCCATTTTTTTTTTAATTTACAAAGATAATTTTTACTGTTTTTTCTTTCTTTAATTAAAAGCTTTACTTGTTTAAGAACCTGATTGTTTTTTTATTCTGGTGAGACCCCAGGGGACTGGGTCTGGATTCACCCGGGAATTGGTGGGGAGAAAGGAGGGAAGGGGGAGAGAGAGACTAAATTATCTCTGTGTTAGGATTACTGTCTCTCTCAGGGAGAATCTGGGAGGGGAAGAGAGACAGAGGGGGGAAGGTGCATTTTCCTCTCTGTTTCAGGATTCAAGGGGTTTGAATCACAGTGATCTTCCAGGGTAGCCCAGGGAGGGGAAGTCTGGGAGAGGCAACGGTGAAGGAAAGGGTTTACTTTCCTTGTGTTAAGATCCAGAGGGTCTGGGTCTTGGGGGTCCCCGGGCCAGTTTTTGGGGGGACCAGAGTGTACCAGGCACTGTAATTCCTGGTTGGTGGCAGCGCTACAGGTTCTAAGCTGGTAATTAATCTTAGAGGAATTCATGCTGGTACCCCATCTTTTTGGACGCTAAGGTTCAGAGTGGGGATTATACCATGACATGGTGTTAGTGGTGGGATAGATAGATAGATAAGATAGACTCCAAAAGCCAGTGAGGTTTGTATTTCTCTCTCTGCTAGCTATCTGCAGGCAGATTGAGAGGTTTGGGTTTAGGAGCAAAAGCCAGTAGGATTTTTTTCTTTTTCTTTCCCTGCTAGCTGTGTGTAAAGCAGGCTAGAGGAGATTGTTTTTAAAAGCAAAGGTCTGCAAGTTTTTTTGGTCTCTCCCTTCTGAGTACTCTGAAGGCAAAGGCATTAGGGTTTAACAAGGATTTTTGTTAAACAAAGGGACTCCAGTTGTGAGTCACCATACACCAGCAAAACACATTTGCAAATGAATGATTTTTTTTCTTTCTAACTCTGTCGGGAATAACTAGGTAGAAGGAGTTAAAAGAAAGACTCTGTTGCTAGGCAACCTGAAGAAGGCAACAGAAAAGCAGCATTTCAGACAGTAAAAAGCAAAGGGCGCCCCAACACAAGAAAGCAGAAACCATGACTACCAAGGACACCCTGAAACAGGAACCAGCGAGACTGGCGGCAGAGGAACAAATCAAAGACGCAGACCACAAGCGAGACATGGAAAAGAAACTACAAGAACTAGAAATAAAACAAAAAGAGATGGAGCAAAGAGAAAGAGAAAGAGAGGCTGCCCACAGGAGAGAGCTGGAGATAAGAGAGAGAGAGAGGGAAGAGAGGGAAAAAGAGAGAAAGTATGAACTGGAATTAGTGCAGGCTAAGCAGAATAACACAGCCAACCCTAACAACCCTTCACCAGTTGTTGTTCCATATCCCAGGAAATTTCCCACCTACAAGGCAGGTGATAACACTGAGGCCTTCCTAGACAGAAGTAACAGAGGTGAGGATGAGCTAATGGTCACTAATCATTATGAATATGTCATTAATATGTACAAATGTGCCATCCTAAAGAGTAAGTGTACCCTAACATTTTTGTGGGCGAGGAAGTTAAGTTTGGACATGGAAGGAGGGGACCTAGGGCTCAGGCCCTATAAAAGGGGCAAACTACCATGTTGGGTAGGTTCAGCATATTCATTGTTAGTTTGTTTCAAGCAACTGAATAAAAAGAAAGGCAAGTTGGAAGGGGCAAATAAAAAATATTAAGGGAGTACTTTTTAAATCAAGTTTAAGTCCCAAAAGTTTTGTGGAAATTGTTTTCTATTTTCTTCTAAAGAAGTAGGTATTCACCCACGAAAGCTCATGCTCCAAAACGTCTGTTAGTCTATAAGGTGCCACAGGATTCTTTGCTGCTTCTAAAAATATTGATTTATCTGATTCTGTTTTTCATTAATACTAAAATTATTACTGGAGTGTTAAGTTCTTCACCTCTCACTCAAAACTTCAGGAACTTGGAACATCAGACTCTTGACATGTCAGAGGCAAGACTGATCTTTTTTCTTTTATCACCAGGTAATCAAGGAAGGGTGTGAGTATATTAATTGAAAAACATTTATAGTATGTCAATACCACATATATTGCTAGAACAATATTATTGTGGTTGTAATTGATTAATTATTTGATTACAAGTCCATTACTATTCCATTTATCTCAATAAAAGGCTTTAAGACTGCATTTTGTTCTCAACATGAGTTTCCTTGTCATACATCCTAAGGGTCCCTGTAAAGTCTGTGTAGCCTGATTCTGGGACAAGAATCTTATTATCTTCTGATCAGAGTAATTGGTGAGCCTATAACCCATATTATCTAAATATTATTAACCTTCAAAAATCAGGCAATCGTGACCTGTCCCTGACTTTTACTAAAAATAACTGTGACAAAATGGGGCTGATGGGGGACGAGAGCTGGAACCCTGTTGTGGTAGAGGAGGGAATGGTCCAGCATCTACTTCAGCTGCACCCTCTGGTGCCCACAGCGGCTTGGAGCTTCAGAGTACCCTGCCACCTGTCGCAGCTCAGAGTTCCAGGGCTGGCAGTTGAGAGTCCTGGGGTTCCCCCGCTGCCTGCAGTGGCTGAGAGCTCCAGAGTCCCTCTGCCACCCATAGTGGCTCAGAGCTCCAGGGTCCCCCCACAGTGGCTGGGAGCTCGAGTCCTCCTGCCGCTTGCGGTGGCTTGGAGCTCTGTGTCCCCCAGCCACCCGGGGTTGTTGAGAAGTGCAGGGGCCCCTGCTGCACGTGACAACTCAGAGCTGTGGGCCCCCCTGCTGTTGCTGGGAGTTGTAGGGACCTTTGGCACCTGAAGGAGCTTGGAGCTCCAGGGTTCCCACCAGCTGACAGCTCCAGCCCCATTTCCGCAGGGATGAAGCGGAAAATGTTACGGAGGTCTCTGGCTCTGACATAATCTTAGCCTTAATCACAGTGTATACACACATGAGGCCAAATTAAGGTTGCACAGGCAACCTTAATTCTGGCATTTCCTAAATTTTGAGTATTTAACTTTGCAACTTTAATGGCAACTTTGCAACTTTAATGTAGTCTTTTTAATGTAATTTCCTAGGATTTAAAAAAAAGAAAAAAATTAAATTCCATCATGTGGAACTATATGGACATTCACATGGGTCATCAACAAGACTAGAACCTTCAGATCCACTTCATAAACCTCTGCCTCTTGAGCTAACAAAGTGCAGGTTATCATTTTTGGTGTGGGCTAGCATTAGAGAAAGATGGGACATTTTGCCAGCGTATTTCACAGATATTTGCTGACAACAGAGGAATGGTGAGACTCAGGAATACTCCATTCTACTCCAGATACTGAGGGCAGTGTCTAGTGGTTTCAAACATTTGTGCCTCAGCCTCTCCACTTTGTCCTTGTCGCATTCAGAGACCTCATATAGACACCCTCCAGTCCCCTCAGATTCACATTCTCACCCCACTCCCTGGCTTCCTCAGACCCAGCTCCTAGTCCTCTGTGCATTTAAGTCTGGCTGTTCATCCCCTCCTCCTCATTGCTTAGGCACCAGAAAGGAGTGGAGCATTGAAAGCATAGGAAAAACAGTCCTATTGTCAGTTCCTGTGCCTGGAACCACACCTGTCCCTTGTGGCTAGGAGGATCAATGGCAGAAAAAGTCCCACGGAGCACCTGCAGACCTGGGTTGGAAAATCTTCAGTACAGACGGAATCTTAGAGATTTTAGCTGCCAAACTCAAAGAAACTTCTACTAATCATGTGCAAACTGAGATTTTCAGGGGCTCATGATTTGGACAAATGTGGGTGTATTTTCATATGAACAGCAAAAATTACATCCCTGACACCAAGGCAACCCAGCCAAATTTCAAATCCTGGCTCCAAGGCATGAAGACACTAGATCTTCTAAAAATAAAACAGCTTAAGAAAGTTTTGAACATGAGCAAAATTATGCATGTTTCCCTTAATGTTGTTCTTAGAAATGGCTGAAGCATTTTTATTGAAATATTAAAAAAATAAATAAATTCAGCTTGAGGCAGACACCCTGCATGGAAAATTTCAGCCCACCTGGTCAAAGTTCAGCAAATTTAATGCAATGGAAAACATGGTTTTATACTGGAAAGAATCAGACAAACTTTATTATAGGTGTCACTACATGTGCCTCCTATAATATATACATTAGATACTGCTTTGAATTATAATATAGAATATTTTTGCTACTTGCATCCACTGTTAGACCATCTTAGAAACATTTATTAATTTACATGTCAGCACAGAATTTTGCCCCTATTGCCATTTCTTGTGAAAACTCTTCAGTCTATTTCCTTCTTACATACCTCTTTGTTTTTCTGCAAATTACTCTGGAAATAAGAAAAAGCTTAGTTGCTAGAAAGTGAGAGGTTAAGGGGCCAAAGTCTGCTCCAGATGAATGTGATGGCAAAACTCTTATTGATTTTGGTGGAAGCAGGATTGGTCCCATGGTTAGCAATTGGCACACTCAAGCATAATATAAAGAATAACATACACACACTTGCTGACATGAATAGTCAGCTGTGCTATGGGGACCTTGAAAGAAAGATGCCAGTAGATGGGTGAGTCATGCAGCTAATAGATTAGTGGCATCAGTGCCAGCATATGGCAAGCAACAGCTATTTTAAGATTAGACACAATATAGTGGAACTCCTTGCAGAATGTCAGAGGAAGGTAAGGAATCTGACCTCCAGTGATAAGGTTAACAGAAAACTAAGTACATGTTTCATAACAGGCTGTAAAGGCCTGAAGAATTATAGTGGAAATAAAGGGGGAAATTAATGATTATAGTAATGGATTTAGACAGCTGATCACATTTAAAAATAGAATAACCTGACCATAACTGAAATAAGGTTAACTTTTGCAGTATGCTGGAATGAAACAACTAGATAGATAACAGTTCCTAAATCCATAAATCAATCTGAATAATATTTATGCTTTGTTTTCAGGTGATAAGGTCAGTCCCAGGAACATAACTATGAAGCAATAATGGATTACAATTATATGAATTCTTGGAAGAGACTAATAATACTCCACAATTTTTTAAAATCTATGGGACTAAAGCCTACAAAGCCCTATATTTTCTTGCTTGTGTCATATGCAGTGGAAATGACAGGATACAACAGTAATGGGCAGTGAATATCAAAGGCCAGGGAAGGCTAAGCCTTCCCTGACCCAGGCTGTGGCCCCACCCATGTCCTGCCCCAAGGCCCTACCCTCCCTCCCCCTCTACTCTGAAGCCGGCGGGGGCTCACTCAGCTCCAATCGCAGCCTGGAGCTCAGGCCTGTTGGTGGCCCAGGGCAGACTGGGGCTTGCCCGGCAGTGGGGCCAGCAGCTTGGCCCAGCCAGCGCTGTGGGAGTTGGTGGCTCAGCCTATCGCTACTGGGGCCAGCCGGCACAGCTGGGCTGTGGCTTCTCTTACCACTTGCTGGGGAGGGAGTGCTCGGGGCTCCAGTGGGTGGAGGTGGGGCCTCAGGTGGAAGAGGAAAGGCCAGCGGACTAGCATCCCTGAAGAAAGGCGGAGGTGTCACCCACGGCCTATGGCAACAGTAGCTCTAGCAAGGAGTGACAATAGTCAAGGAGAGGTCCTCCTCTAACCATGAAAAAATATCTACAGTGACGACTGACACAAGTGAGAAAAAATAAATGGACCTGGTGTGTCAGTATCAAGTACTTGGGCAGCAGCATCCATCAAGCTTATGGGGACATAAGAGAATTCAGTCAGGACAAAAAGAGTTTTTATTTTCATGCCAAAAATAAACCTTGAGACCAATCCTATAGTCCTTCATCCACAACATTAGACCCTTTTACGACAGTCCAAATCTGTCATTTTGCAGTTTTCCTGAAAATTTAAAATTAATTTGTCAATATACATTAGTGATTCTCAACCCGCAGACCATGGGCTGCATGTGGTCCAATTAGCATACAGCTGTGACCCAGCTCAGCTATATGCTAAGGCCAGCCCATGTGGCGGGGTCTGGGTTCCAGCTACCCAGTGCAGTGGGGTCCAGGCTGCCCCGCTGCCCAGCACGGCAGGGTTGGGGTCCAGTCGAGGATGCCAGCCCAGCCCGCAGAGTCCAGGGTTTGTAGCTGCTGCCCGGCCCCACAAGCTCCAGTGCTGTCACCTGGCCCTGCAAGCTCTGGGGCTGCCTCCCAGCCCCACACAGTGCGGGATTCAGGGAGCCGTACAGTGGGGATCCAGGGTCCAGAATTGAGGTCTGGGCTGCCACTGCCCTGTCACCTGGCCCCTGCAGCCCAGGTAACACGTTGTGAGCCGCATATGCGGCCTGCAATGATAAGTTGAGAACCACTGATATACATCATAGCTGCAATTTACCAATGCATTTATTCAACTTTTTATATTACGTACTTTAATTTTTTAATTATAGTTCAGAATATTGTGTAATTAAGGCCAAACATAGATTTACCAGGATGCTTATAAATTATAAAAAAGTTCTATAGTGGCATCAATGCAATTCTGCAATCACTTATACATGTGTGTAGCTTTAAGCGCACGTAGTCTTATTGACTTGAATGAGTCTACTTATATATTTAAAGTTAATCATGTGTAAAAGTCTTTGCTGGAATGAGGCCTTATGCAAGTGCAAAACACAATCAAAATAAGGTTTAAATTCTCAGACAATTAAGAGGAGTCTGCCTATAAAAAAAGCTCAGATAAGTTTTTAACAAATTATAGTTTTAAGATTAAATTCCCTTTTAAAATACTTCTAAAGTACTTTGCACTTTCATAACACTTTTTATCTGAGGATTGTACTTTGTAAACATTATATATCTCAGTCTCATAACACACCTAAGTAAGATTGAAGGTAAGTATTATACTCATTGTACAGCTGAGTTTCAGAGAAGTTAAGGCCTGATCCAAAGCCCCTTAAATTCTTGAAGGCAATGGGAAGACTTTTATCCTGCAAAAGATCGTTGGGGTCATTTACTAGGAGTGGGAAAGGAAACATCTATTTTATATTTCTTATTTTCTTTTACATTTAAAAAATGACTTGTGTAATCTGTGGACAGCCTCGCTTCATTTAGAAATCTGTATCTATGCCACTGTTTCCTTTTTTCATGTTTACCTTCTTGTGCCATAGAGATGATATCATACAATAAATAAAGGGCAAAGTCCTTTTGCAAGCACGAATTGATCCAGTCTCCCTATTTGACAGGACAATAAGGCATGGAGCAGTACTTTTTTTTTGCCTTTTTAATGTTTTTTCTCAAGTGAAACTGTTCACTCCCACTAACCTCTAAGAAAGATGTGGGGAGGTATTCAGGAGTTGATAGTTGGAGTATAGCAAGTAGACTCCATCTTTCTTACACCCTCCTTCAAGTAGGAGAAACATTTTAACTTTTTTACCATATACACAATAGAAAGGATTAGTTGTGGCCTTGTGTTTGGGACCCTGCATGCCTGAGTTCATCTTCTCCTTCCTGCTTAACCTGGGCGAGAAACTTTCCCTCTCCAGTGGGCCATATGAAAGAGGATTGTCTCTTCTAGGCCCTCATTTCTGGCAATGCAACTGCCATAAAGAAGGAAACTAATACCCCTCATGGGTGGGCCTGTTACACATGAAGAAAATCACTACTCCAACCCCCTTTCCACCAGTAGGACCACAATGAGAAATGAAACCCACCAATCCATTTGCACTCTGGCTATGTGGGAGAAGGCTTATTTGGAGCCCTAAAGCCAGCACTGTCGTGACTAGCTAACACAATATTGAATTTGACCTGTCCTTGTTTAGACTGACTGCAAACTTGCGGGCAGCATGAGTGTTAAACTTGCTAAAGTCAAATTCTAATATAAAATTTTATAGCAAAAATAAGGCCTTTGCATCTGAGTATTTATATACAAACACATAATTTATGAATAATGGTAATCTTTATTACCGCAACAAATTCCAAGACTTTTTTTCCACCATGAGGATCATCACCAAAGAAAATGTTAAAATAGGTATTCTCATGTTACTTTCATATTGCCTTCTCATGTATTCCTTGATTTCTTATTCTAACACAGTCTCAATCTAGCACTAAGCCTTATTGATTTATTTCTGCTCTATTTCCAAAATCTTCTGTTTCCCACTAACACCAGTAAAAACCTTAGGAAAGTCTTTTCAGACTTTGACCTTGACAATATGACTTTCTTATCCTCTCTGAGACCCATCCTTCCATACTCTCTAAGCTGTTCAAAATAAAATTGTGAAAGTAATCAACATCTCCCCATGTTATGGCCACATTTATCCCTCCTAAAGGTCAGTCAGAAACACACTAAAATGTACCTCAATTGCTTTCTCTTGACACCAGAGAAATTCTTCAGACTCCATTTTGTGCCCCTAGCTTTTATTTTGAATAAGCAGAAGTCACTCCACCATTAGAAGTTGCAGGTCAGATGATAAGGTCAGCAAATCATAGCTCTGAGGTAAACAATGGCAATGAGCATGTGCAGACTGTTTGCAATATTGGCATGTATCCAAGAATGAGGCAATGTTGGCATGTATTCAAACTGATAAGTAGGGCCCTACCAAATACATGGTCCATTTTGGTCAATTTCACTGTCATAGGATTTTTAAAAACATCAATTTCATGATTTCAGATATTTAAATCTGAAATTTCAGGTGTTGTAATTATAGGGATCCTGACCCCAAATGAAGTTGTGAGCAAGTGGGTAGCAAGGTTATTATAGGGAGGTGGAGAGTTGTGGTACTGTTACCCTTACTTCTGGGCTGCTGCTGATGGTAGCGCTGCTGCCTTCAGAGCTGGGCAGCTGGAGAGCAGCATCTGCTGGTCAGGAGCTCAGCTCTGAAGGCAAAGTCACTGCAAGTAGCAGCACAGAAGTAAGGGTAGTATAGTAGGGGAGAGGGATAGCTCAGTGGTTTGCACATTGGCCTACTAAACCCACAATTAGGAGTTCAATTCTTGAAGGGGCCATTTAGGGATCTGGGGCAAAATCAGTACTTAGGCCTGCTAATGAAGGCAGAGGACTGGACTTCTGGTTCTGTGCAATAGGTATATATATCGTGGTATGCCTCCCTTGTTGCTGTTTGTAGAGCTGGGCCCTCAATCAACAGCTATCACTATATTGCCACCCAGCACAGAAGTGAAAGTGGCAACACCATGACCCCTGCCCCTTGCAACTCCCTTTTGGGTCAGGACCCCCAATTTGAGAAACACTGGTCTCCTGCATGAAATATGTATAGTATTATATAGGGTAAAAGCACACACAAGACCAGATTTAATACGGGGAGACCAGATTTCACAGTCCATGATGTGTTTTTCATTGCCGTGAATTTGGTGGGGCCCTATTGATAAGAATATTTGGCGGGGAGCATGTGCAGAAAAGCTCTGGTAAGATAATGAGCATGTGCAGTAAGGATCTGACAGCTGAGAGGACAGTATAAGAGGCAGATGGTTAGGATGGTTGAGTGAGGAGTGGACAAAGAATTCAGAGACCAGCCGAGCAGTTGAACTGGCAAGATACCTGAAGAAAGCTGATTGAGAAAGGTAGCTATAACAACAGCAGCAGCACCAGAAAGCCAGCAGGACAGAGTAAACCTGCCAGAGTAATTATAGTTTAGTATGAATATGTATATGTGTGTGATGTATGAGTGTGTTAATTATAATTTATATATGTAAAACAAAGTACAATTTAAGAACTGCTGTCAGTGATCTGTGGCAATCTGGCCATCTGTAACAGGGTGTGACAATTTAGACTCACTTGGACTGTATGCCATTGCAGTTTGTATGCTCTTTAACTTGCAATAAGGGATTTGTGTTTTTATTTATGATTTTAGATGTATTTTATTAGGGATTGTTAGTTACATTAATAAAAAGATACTTTGTTTTGGAAAGAATACTGCCTTTTTTTACTTGTCAAAAAGCTGTATCTGTGTCCCCCAACTTTTGCATCTGAAGAAGTGAGTTTTTTTACCCACGAAAGCTTATGCCCAAATAAATCTGTTAGTCTTTAAGGTGCCACCGGCTCCTTGAAGTTTTTTCTTAGCTACCCCAGAGATCCAGACCTTACATTAAGGGGGTGATAGAGAGGTTATTATAGTGGCACCCTAAAGCCTGTTTTGGGGGTAACAGAACAGGTTAAAAAGTCTTTGGCCTAAAGCCCATCTCTCACTATCCATAATCTTCCTGGAGCAATACTACCGAGGACTGTGGAATCTTGTGAAATGCCGAGCTCCCTCAACTACTTCTGAGTTTAGCAAAAGTGTAGGATTGACAGCTGCAAGTATCAAACCCTTGGGCCACAACCCAGCAAAGCACTCAAGCACATGCTTAACTTCTGCGGTACTACTTGCTTGTTTACAGTCAGCTGAACTACTCGCATGCTTAAAATTAAGCACGTGTTTGAGTGTTTTGCTGGCTCAGGGCCTTAATAACTTGCCCGTTGGAGAAACGAGCCTGCAGAGCCCTATTTTTGTTGACATTATTTAGAATAGGAAATCCTATTAGAAAAGCTCCGCCCCCCCCCATCCCTGCTCCCCTCGTCCCGCCACCCATCCAGCCCCACTCTGCTCAGGTATCGCTCCTGTTCGTCACCCTGGCCTCTCGGTTCCTCATCCCTCCACACGCTTCCTCCCCACAAGCTGCTCAGCTCCTCGCAGCTCCGCACCACTCCCCCCCCCCCCCCCGTGTCGCTATGGGAACATTTGGGGCAGGCTCAGCCACGCTCGGTGCAAAGGGCAGCAGCGCTCTCCTGCAAGGGGGTGGGGGGAGGGGTCGTAGCACTTGGCACGCACACACCCCAGCGCTGGCTCGGCAGCCCGAGCATGGGCAGACGCACACAAGGCACATGCCGGGGCAGGGCAGGCGGCTCTGCTCTTCCAGCCAGGGGCGGGCCGGGGAGAGGTGGTTGGAGCGCCGGGAGCAGGGCGGGGCGCGGCGCAGGCTGGGCGGGAGCCGCGGCGAGTGGGCTCCCGGCGCAGCGCGGACAATAGGGGCCGTTCTGCAAGTGACGCTGCGGTGAGTACAAGGGCCCCGCTCGCTGCCCGCGGGCTAGGGCCAGCCCCTGCCCTGGACGAGCCCGGAGAGGGGGCTCGCGGGGCACTAAGGCTTGTGTCTCTCTTTCTCTGTCTGCAGGGCAGCGGTCGCTTCCACGCCGGCCAGAGACGGCAGAGCCCAGCCAAGGTAGGGGCAGCGGCCACTTGTAGCGTTGGATGCTGAGGATTTCGCCTCCAAGGCGGCCGGGGATGAATCGGGTGCAGGCAGGTGGCTGGGGGAGTGCATGGTCCCGGGAGAGGGGCTTGCATGGGCGCTGCTACACACGGCGCGAGCGGGTCCCTGACCTGGCCCGAGGGGGGTCATCCCCTGTTTATTGCCCGGGCCAAGCGTCTGCGTCCAGCAGCTGAGACAGGGAAGGGAAGTAGGCGCTGCAACTTGTGACTGCGTGTTGAGAGACGTGCTCGCTCGCGGCTCCATCAGTCCTCTTCCCATTACTTTCTCAGAGGTCGTGCTGCCTCTCTTCCCCTGCGTCGTGTTTGCTTGTTCGAGGTGTATCGTGCTCGCTGTAGCATTTCAGGAGGCGATTTTTTCGGTTCAGTGAGAAAGAGACTATGTAATTTTTTTAATACGGTAATAAGCTTTCGTTTTGGTCAAACCTGAGTAGGGCTTGTTAAAAAAACAACCGAACTCATTCTTATTTAGAGACACTAGAAACCACAAGTCGAAGTCTTTTTTAAAACATTGAAGGCAACAACAGTAGAAGTATATCACCTGCCGTAACAACTAAAAAGCTTTTAGAGCTTTGATTTTTAAAGGAGGAAATATATGTGGGTCAACATATTAATACTGTTTCTCTGCTTCTAAGGATCATGTACATTTCAAAAACATTTCTTCTTGCACTAAGTGAGAATCCAGTCCTGCATTTATTTAAATCAAGCAGTATTTTGCAATTGACTATAATGGGTGCAGAATTAGGTCTTCAGCATATGGAAAATAAATCTCCATAGGGTAAAAAAAGTAGAGTGAATAACTCCCAGTAGTAGTAACTTGAGTGGATCTACTAATTTTCAAAATTGAAAAAGGTATGGAACCCTTTTAGGCAATAAATCTTTTTTTTAAAGACTGATAGTGTATGGGGTGGAGGCCTAGATCTGATAGTGCTGTAGGGAAGGTGGTGGGGGCTGATGATTTTCTTGGATTGTTTACATTTACAGCAGGGTTTTAAAAGGGAATTGTACTATGTATTTTGTGAGGGGGAAAAAAAGGCTTCCCTACCAAAGAAGAGTATTTTTTGTACTCAGCTACTGTTGTACTGTAGATGTATTCTAAACAAAGTAGTTGAGAATTTGTTCTTTCCCTCTCCACAAACCAGGAAATAAAATTAAAAGGGCCTTTGAAGGAAGACTAAAGTTTATAACTAAATTTGTAGGTGATAGAGATTGTCCCTGGAAATTTAAAAACATTATTCAATAGCTTTTTCCCTGCCTTCCTCCCCACTTTGTAGAAATATTTACATTTCCTGCGTGCTGAAGTTAGCAATGGCAAGATTCTTGAGCTAGTGCTAGAATTAATAAATCCATACAATTATATAAACTCTCAGCCCCTGTTATGAATACAACTAAAACAATCTTTTGACTTAATCCAGATGGTGACTTACTAAAGTCAATGTAAAGAGTTCAGATAAAGTTTAGACCATATCAGAAAGTGCGATTACACAAATGTGGTGAAGACTGATAGCAGTCCTATTATAAACCAGATACACAGGGGTTTAAATTGAGATGTGACTATTAGCCTCAAGCTGAACTGTAATATTTTAGGTCTTATCAGAAACCCTCTTTCCTTTTAGAAAAACAAGACACTGCCATACTTACAACAGTGCTGTGGGTAAACTTGCATTAAAAGTTTGTTCTCCAAAAAATATATATATATATTTTTGAACTCTGTAAAAAAAATAAAAATTTCTCAGCCTGTTAGTTGAAGGTTCTTTGTCCCTGTTTATATTGAAAAGCCAACTTAGATATAAACATGATCTGACAAAAACCAAAATGTAAGAAGATAAACTGACCAAGCTGCAGTGGACTGTTTCCCCACAACTGTCCTTAATGATTTTTAGTACAGATAATGTCAATGACAGAGAGTATCTAAAGGTGACAGAAAAGGAATAATTATGGTTTCAGTCCTGCAAACCCTGCTCACATTACATAGTAGTTTACACCACTGGACAGTGGAACTGCTTGCAGAATGGGGTACTGCATAATGGGCTTGATCCTGCTCCCAGTGAAGTCAGTGGTAAAACTTTTGTATTTGTTTCAGTGATACAGGATCAGACCTAGGGTGAATAAGGGTGGCAGAAATGGATCTACAGACAATCAGATTAAAATCCAACCCTTCCATGAATAAAGGCTGAAATATCAGGCTCTGTATATTTACCCAAAGTAAACACTGAAGTCTTTAAATCTATCTACTTTAAAGACGTATGTAGCAAAATACACACTGAAAAAAAATGTTTCTACTGCATTTGCAATCTCCAGTACTTCAATGGGGGCGGGAAAATGTTAAAATTATTCAAAGTTACAAAGGATTAAGGCCCTGATTCAAAAAGCATCCTTTATTCGAGGAAAGGAGTTTAAACGTGCTGACATTTTGCTCACTTGAGCCTTGTTTGGATAAGTTAAGTGACAGAAGTTTACTATGTATAAAGATGGACTTGGCAACCGACACAGTTAATATGAGGAATTCTAACACTAGATAAGATGAACAGCAGTGAATATTGTGTTTTAAAACAAGTGGATATTGCAATGAAAGTCCTGACTTCTTCTCTTCCTGTTTGGAAATTCAGGCTGCAGTTACTTAAGCGATCTCTGCTTCTTTGGTTTCAGAACCATGTCTCTTGAGATGCTACAAATGATACTGATTTGAATACTATTAAAGAGATGCTTTAAAATGCTTTGACTAGAAAAAATGTATAAGAAAGAGTTCCCTGGCAGTTAACTACAACAACAACAAAATCTGTTCCTTTTAATGTGATCGTGATAAACTCAAAGAACTCTCTTTGTTTAGCTTAACAGAGAGAAGGTTAAGGGGTGATTTGATTAATCTACATGGGGAACAAATATTTAATAATGGGCTCTTCAGTCTAGCAGAGAAAGGCATGATATGATCCAATGGATGGAAGCTGAAGCTAGGCAAATTCAGACTGGAAATACGGTGTACATTTTTGACAGAGATATAAACCATTGCAACCACTTACCAAAGGTTGTGGTAGATTCTTCATCATTGACAGTTTTGAAATCATGATTTTTTTTTTTCTAAATGATCTGCTCTAGGAATTATTTTGAGGAAGTTCTATGGCTTATGTTATACAGGAGGGCAGAGCAGATGGTCACAATGATCCTTTCTGGCCTTGGAATTTATGCCTGTGTTTTAAAAACAATCTTTAATGTGAAGGATACCACCACCATCACCACAATATAGCATAAGAGGGATTTCCAAGAACTGATATAAATAGGAATGTTTTCATACAATTTAATAGTTTTTTATTCAAATGTTTAACATCAATATAATAGCACTGTGTAGTACATAAGACCCCAAAAGTGAAACTAAGACAATGAAAATAGTTCTGAACTAATGTGTAAAAAGTAAACAGACAGCATAAAATGGTGAACAAATTAAATGAGAATCTCAGTTTTAAAATCTATTTGTAAACAATTTTCTCATCATCTAAATCTAACAGCAGGAAGGAAGAATCCCATCGAGTCCTATAGAATAAGGAGGTCAAGGGCTTGACCCTACAAGTTGCTCAACACTCCATCTGCAATTCAACAAAACAGCTAACCACTTTGACTTAAGTGGGATTATTTGTATTTTTATAGTTAATGGGGCTACTCATTTGCTTAAAGTTAAGCACATGTTTAGATGCTTTACTGGATCAAGGTCCGCATGTTCAACATTTTAAGAGTGAGCCTGATACCAGTGAAGGTTTGAATTCTTCAGCCCAGTCACTAAAAGTGAACTCTGATGCTAGTGTCCAGCAAATGGACTCATTGTGGGCACTTAACATATGACTGCAGGGTCAGGTCCTCAAGTAGTCCAGGATAATATCTCAAATTGATTAAAAAAAACCAACACAGATGGTAGATTTTATAAGAAGCCCAACTCTATTATATAATAACTATAGTAAAAATGCAATATAACATTCATAATTATCCATCTACGAGGCACATTTATTTTTTGCCAGTGTACTTTTTGTACTATTAGCACAAAATTAAAAACAAACTACATATGTTTTAGAAGGAATTTATACCTAATAGAAGAAGAATTAATTTTCCGCTGCTTTGTGGTCTACCCACATATTACCAAAATATAGATGTTTTCATGCCTATATGCCTCAGCCTGCTTTAAGACAATTTTTGAGGGTAGTAGTTTTTAATGTAATCTTAATTAATCTAAAAGATTCTTTTCCTTTTTTTTGGGGGGGGGGAGGAAAATATGAAAAGATCAGTGATATTTCTGTAATACATGGAATTGTCACAAAATGAAAGAAATTCAGTATCTCTTTGGGAGATATTAATACCTTTTTCATGCACCTATTGATTGATAATGTGTGGGTTTCCTTTATAGCTCACTCCAATAAACTCTGATCACCTAAGAAACCACAGGAATTTAATTTTTTCCTAAAAAGGAGGACTAACAAATCCATCTTTGTTCCTAAATAATTTTACAACCAAAAAAAAAGGCAGTCTTGTCAGCGCAGGAATAGCCTGTCCACAGGCATTCAGAGGGAAAATGATTATTTGTGAGACATTTGGCAAAGTACTCTATTTTATAGAGTGGCCATAACTGTAATATCTAAGTGCAAAATCAGATAAATGAAATCCTGGCACGATTAAAGCCAGTGGGAGCTTTGCATTGACAGCAGTAGGGCCAGGGTTTCATCCTAAGGCCTTTTGCATGCTTTCAGCAGATACTGTCAACGTATTAGACCTGTAGTTTAAAAAGCATCAGCCATTTAAAGTATGCTGCATGGGATTTTTCTTCCACTATGCAGGTTATCAGTGTTACTTTAGGAGTGGGTTTTTCAATGTAATCAACCATTTGATTTGTAAATTCTGAGGTAAAGGTATTTATATCAAACTTAGTTGTACAAAATGTTTCAGCTGTGATTTTTATGTCACTAATTTAGTGTAATGGAAATGAAATGAATGAAGTAAATACAATGCATATATTATAGTCCTAGAAGACTGTGCCTTAAAGAACAGTTTGCATTTAAACTGTGGCCAAGATCATTGAAGTTAAGGTAACAGAGAAAATGGCGGGAAGCAAAGGATGAGCAGATTGCTGTGTCTGACCTGTAAGGGAATTGAGAATTAATCCTGAAGCCTAACCAGAAAAAGTTAACACTGGTCATTTACCCCTGAGTTTTAATCACTAATAGAGCTTCCTAAAATGTAATAATTTGGGATTTTAAGAGTACTGTCCTATAGAGAGAAATACTAACATACTACTTTATCTCTTATGCTAATTAGCACTTAATCCTTTGCCATTTGACAAAAGAGTTGTCCTTGTAAAATGAATAGGATTTGTGTTTGCAAAGGTGAGCATGATGTCATGTTTTGGAATAGCAGAATATATAGTAGAGACATGTATGCAAACAACCATGCCTTTATTTGTTTTCCATTTAAATTTCAGTTGCATAGGCAGCTGGTAGAATCTGAAACAGTTTGAGATATGCCTTGATACCTGAATGTAAAGTAGTAAGAGGTCCCATCTTGCAGTCCTTATTTACATGGATAGGCACCTGGAAAAGAATTTAACTACTCAAGTGAGTAAAAACTGCAGGCTTGTGCCCCCAAGAGTGGAACTAGATCAGTGAGTCCTAGTTTACTATTTTCAGGGCATGTATGTTTCCTCCCCATATAACCCTCTCTAAAATGAATGCATACTCATTATAGCATATCTTTAGTTTCACTTCATATTACCAAGACATGGCTCTATTAAATACATTCTTTAAATTGTTTGGATTGAAAGATAAGGATGACTGCCTTCTTAAAGGATACTGCCGACCAAATAATATAGTCAAATTGAAGAAGAGTTAAAATTAATTTCAGGTCCTATGTTTGTCCCCAACTCCTCCTGCCACCACCACATTTTCCTATTTTAAAAAAAAGTGTTTTTCTGTCCCTTTTTTGCTGAGTGGAAATACCACAAATAGAGAGAACTGACTAAACACGCAGCACTGTCAAAGGAAAGATTTCCCCTCCTATTTCTTTTAACAATCTTAGATAGACTATTTTAATTGAAGTTGTGCCCCAGTAAAATTTGAAGACTGTTCAGATACTCTGCCAAAGGTGCTATATCATCCAACCGTAATTATGTTCATTCGGAGCCATTATACCTATCCTATAGTTAGGTATTAAGAATTTTTTTGTAATTGGATTTAAACCCTGATTCAGCAAAGCACATGTTTAACTTTAAACACATGATTAGTCCCATTGAAGTCCATGGTCCCATTAAAGTTAAGCATATGCTTTGCTGAATCAGGACCAGGCACAGGAGAATGACCTGTTTGGCATGTATGCTAGTTTGACCAGGTTATTGACCATATGGGGCTTCTACATCACTCTCTCACAGCAGAGTTGAAAAGGTTAGATAGTGTTTAAAGTGCTATATAAGTGTTAAGGTATTCACAACCTACCTACATTCTACAAGTCAAATTCAGTCTACCTCTTCCACATATATATCTGGAAAAAAGGTGGGACAAGTGGAGCATCATAGTTCTGTCATTCGCTGGGCTCTCCAGAGTCCAAATTCACACACTGCAGGCTCTCCAGAGCAGCTTCAGGATTGTTCTAGCAAAGGGAGATGCTCCCTTGCCCAGCTCTCTGTTGGGCTATAGTCGGGAAAGAAAACAGGCCAGATTAATGCTGCTTTTGCAGCATTATATATGCCATTTTGCACCCAATTTTTACAGCAATATAGGGCCTGATTTGACCCGACATCTTCAAAAACAAGAACATTCTGTTAAGCTTCTGCTTTGACACTAAATAATCCATTTGTCTTGAATGCCTTCAGCATGTCAGTAGTCATTGTAAGGCCACCTCTGACAGGGCATTTCCAACACCATGGAATACTATTATAAATACCCCCTTTGTTAGATCTTCCTTGCTCTAACATTCAACAAATTGATCGGCAAAAACAGCATACCAGGCTGCAGCTGAATTCTGAGCAGCATGACCTAATATATATATATGACAGTTTCTGTTTTAGCCTGTGGGAGGAAGGTTTTATCATAACAGGTGTGAGGTAGCATATGTTGTGCCTTAGGCTTTTGCCATGGTATTGTATGGTTTGTTTACATGTCTGATTTCTGTGGTGCATCGTCTTATTATAGGTCATTTTCAGAACTCAGTTTTCATCTCCTACATATATAGACATTTCCACTGTGTGGCTCTGTGAATCTGAAACCAGCCTCTCTTTCTATTCTAGGTATGGGGAAAAAAAAAATACCTTTTTTAGAGAAGTTTCCTCAATGTGCTATTGTTCAGTCCACGGACAGTTACTATAAAAATAGTGACATGCAGTTTTAATATCTGAATTTAATACCTTTTACATTTCACTCCATATAATAATCCTTTATACCTCGACAGCACCTTTGTCAGAGAATCTCCAAGTGCTTTAAAAGCATTAAAAAGACAGTCATCTTAAATTTTCCAAATGGAAGTGTGATTTTTATCTCTTAGTATTGCAAGCAGCACCACACTTGAGAGAAAATATTTGACAGCACTTTTTGGATTGTTAATCAATTTCACTATTTCCCTGTATAGTCAGTCAGAGCTGACTCTTTCTGCACAGACCACTCATACAGAAACGGGGTAGAAACATTAAAGGTAACTGGCAGGGTGATTTTAGAAACGGATACACCTCTACCCCGATATAACGCAACCCGATATAATACTAATTTGGATATAACGTGGTAAAGCAGTGCTGCGGGGGGCAGGGCTGCGTGCTCTCGTGGATCAAAGCAAGTTCAATATAACGCGGTTTCACCTATAATGTGGTAAGATTTTTTTGGCTCCCAAGGACAGCGTTATATCAAGGTAGAGGTGTATATCACGTAAAACTACTTATAATTATTTTGTAAAAGATGGCTGGTTAGGAAACTTAGTTATTTTGTAAAATAGAGCCAGATTTTAATCACTTATTTTCATTGAGTAATACCTTACTCCATGAGTAGGCCCATTGAAATAAAGGAATAAGATACTGCTCTTCATTAATAAAGGTGGCAGAATCTAGCCTTAAGTGATTTGTCCACTATAATGCAACTCAGTAGCAGAGTCTGGAATAAAACTCAGGACTGTTGACTGCCAGGGTCTACCTCTTACTGCCAAGCCATGTTGCCTCTTGGAAATTTGGATACGTTTAAACAAAAAATAATCCCAAAATTAGAATATGACTAGTTTGGCAAGTACAATGTAAATGATGCAAATAAAATTTAATTGTTAGCACAAATTCCTTATTTTAGCCATGAAATTCCTTATTTTATATAAAAGATGGTAATCATGTCAGGTTTTATTAACAGGAAGATTCTTTAGTTTTGTAGAGCCAAATACTATATTATCAGCTTTTCATTGGCAGCTTCCTGTTGTATTTATGGCCCTTTATTTATGCAAGAATGTGTATGTAATAATTGTTAAATATTTTATATTGTGGTAGTACCCATTAACTACAACACATTTTCCAAATACTGAGGAAGGGCATAGGCCATGTCCCAAAGAGCATACAATCTGAAAAGCAATTGCGTATAAGCAATTCAAATAAATTTTCACTTTTATTAGCATTATGTGAAATTCAATAACAAGTTAACATGATCAGCAACATGACCGATATCTTTGCCTCATTTAGTTCCGTAACTGAGTAGTCTCTTAGTTATTTGGCCCTAAGGTGACCAGATAGCAAGTGTAAAAAAATCGGGACGGAGATGGGGGATAATAGGTGCCTATATAAGAAAAATCCCCCAAAATCATGACTGTCCCTATAAAATCGGGACATCTGGTCACGCTATTTGGACCACAGAGATAGAGTGCCTAAAAGGACAAAGGAATCTGGCCTGGGGGAAACCCGTTGTCACTGAGAACTAAGTCCTTTGGCTGATCTGCAGACTAATACAAGATGATGTAGTTAGGGATTTAAAGGTAAGGGAGGGAGCAAAAAATCAGGTATTCCAAAAATATGCCATCCAAAAATGAATTATGCCCTAAAGACAGCCAATACATTCAGTAGTCAAGAGCCCCAAAGACCAAAAAGAGAGCCACTGTAGCCAACTGTAACTACCAAGCAATGACCTAAGGGAGTGAGGTGGTTGCTCAAGTGTTTCACACTTACTTAACTTGTCTCATTGCACGGCTTTATAATCTTTCTTTGTCATGGAATCCAAGTAAAAAACCCACTAATGAACACTACATTAGAAGCATTATATTCTACTGTAGGTGTCTTGATTGCTGATTAATAGATCGTCAATGTGTTTGGTAATCTAGGGAAAGCTACTGAGAAGTATTAAGCGCTTGCTTCTGTCTCTTCTGAAATCCATGGGATTTTGCCATTTACTTTAATGAGAGCAGGACCAAGTTCTACCGCATGCCCTAATCCTGCAAAGATTTAAGCAGACTAGTAACTGTGCAAACAAATAGTCCTAGGGGATATGTTTACACTACAATTTAAAAACCACTCGTGGCTGGCCCATGTGGGCTGACAGGCTACGGGGCTGTTTAACTGAGGTGTGGACAGTCGGGCTCACTGATCACGCGAGGTGGGAGAATCCCAGAGTTATAGCCCAAGTCTGACCATCTACATTGCAATTAAACAGCCCGGTAGCCTGAGGCCCACGTGCCTGAGTCAGCTGACACAGGCCAGCTGCTGGTGTTTAATTGCAGTGTAGACAAACCCCCTGAAATCAGTCTGACTGCTCATGTGCACAAAGTCACTCTTATGCTTTAACCTTTGCAGTACTGAGACTCTAAACTCTGATTCTGCAAGTTCTTTGTAATTTGGATTGCAGGATTGGAGTCTTAAGGCCCAGTTCAGGGAGGTACTTAACTTTAAGCATGTATATAGTCCTGTTAAAGTTAGGTGTGTGTTTACGTGCCTTTCTAAATTGGGGCCTTAGTCAATTGGAGTGATTTACATGTCTAGGCAGCTCCCTGTAGTAATGCTGCAAACATTACAGGAAGGCAACTTGATGTAGGTATAACTTAGTAGTAGTTTCACCTCTTTTAATTATGTTCCTATGTCTAGAATATTCTGTTGCAATGAGCTCAAATCAAAAAGCAGTAAGAGAAATTGCTTTCTTTTCAAATGTTAGCTTCTGAACATACATTGACAATTTTTAGAAGGCTTAAATAAACCAATGGTTACCTTTGTCTCTGCCTTGCCATATAGAAATGCTCACATCTGAAAGAATAGCTGGATATTTAAAACAGTATTTGTAACTAAAATGAAAATATTGCACATTACAACACATTTGAACAGCATGTTAAGGATTTTCTTTCCTTTCCTTTCCTTTTCAGAGTAAAGTATGTCTCAACCAGAAGAATCCCCAGGCATTTTGTTCTCTCTATGACCAGAATGGGGTAGCAGTGCCAAATGAGGAAAGCCAGAATAGACTCTTAACTGTTGCAGACACCACAGAGCAAATGGCGTTTAATATCAGGTATCATATTGTACTAATTTTCCACTCCCAGACACACATACAAAATCCCCCTCTGACTAGAAATATTTACTAAGCCAAGTGATTACCCTAAAGACTCATGAAAAACAGAATAAATATGGTTGTTGCATTTAATATTGATCACACAAAACTGTCCTACATGAAAAGATTTCACCTTTCTATGCTGCACAAAGTTGTAGATGTGGCTATTCATTAGAAGCCCAGCTGTTATAACAAGCAGCTGAGGAAGATATATTTTACAGATTTCCCTAGCCACCTCTAGTGGGGAGCTAGTTGGGGATAGAGACTTGGTTTTTATTAAGGCCTTCTGAAATATACTTTTGTTTCAGGAGGTCTTAAGCTGTCTTCCATGTTTATGAACATTTCTATACTGTTTATTAGAATAAAACATTCATTCTCTCGCCTCCAAAAAGCAATGGTTTACCGTTGATAAAAGTGTGCGGGTCCTCAATCTACCTGCATTCTGGCCATTGATTTAATCCTTTTTTGCCTTTGAAACCTCAATCCAGGTTTTCTGAGACTTGTTCCATAATTCTTCCAGTGCAAGACTCTTCATAAATGATTAAATAACCAGTAGACATTTACATACCCAACTAATGAATGTATATCTTTAGCAGAGGGATGTAAAATCATTTTACATATTTCCTGTCAAATTGTCTTTTTAATATCTATTCATGGATGTGCAGTATTTTCACAGATGCTGTTGATGCGTAAGGGTAGCATAGTTTATTTGCTAGACTGCACTTTTCAGAAAACTAGGGTTGGCAGAACTGTCCACAGATAGAAATTCTATTACTGACGTTTTGTTATTCAGACAACACTCATCAAAATGCTACACAAAATAAGTGCCTGTATTATATCTTGTTTTGAAGCTTACTGAATTCTGATAGATCACCAAGGGAAATTAATTTGAGCCCACTGCCCACAAAGAGGTCTGCTACAGCCCCAGCAGTTGTCTTTCTGGAAGGTGACAGCAAGACCATCAGTCCCCTCAACTATCATGACTGGTAAAAGAGGCAGCCTTTTAAATGACAAAGGGTGGGATTTTCAGAAGTGGCTAAATGACTTAGGACAACAAGTTCCATAGACTTTCAATTGGACTTGGGCTCCTAAGTTATTTTTAGGCACCTTTTGAAATTCCTACTCCAAATCCCAAACCATCATGCTTTGCACTTACATTACTTACTCCTTACATAAAAGATGCTTTATAAACATGGATTAACAAGATACGTATCCTTGATTGACTGTGTATCCAAAGACAGGATTGATCATATGTATGCATTTAGAGCAAGGTTTTTTAAAAATAGGAGCTATCTCCATATTTAATGGGGCTGGCGGAAAGATTTCAAATGAAAATTTCTCCTGTCAGAAAACTTCATGGACATAAGAATTTTTCCATGGCAAAAGTTGTTTAATGACTGAAATTTTGGCATGTCCAGATTAAAATTTTCTGAACTTTTTGTTCCAGAAAAAGTTTCACTATTCCGATTTTTCATCCCTATCCAGGAAATGTTGAAATATCACAATTTCCCACAGGACAAAGTCTGTTTTTCAATCATCTCTGATAGTTCTACCTAAATAAGTGGCCTGATTCTCAAAAGTGCTGAATACATAGCTGAGAAAATCAGGCCATTTATGTAGGCACCCAACTATGGATTTAAGAGCCCAGTTCTAGGTATCCATTTTAAAAAAAAAAACCCTGGTGCTAAATATTAAGTGCCCTACTTGTATGCTTTGTTAGTGAAATAGTTGTAAAGGTTTGATAATCAGCACTTGTATGTAATGTTTAACATCTTCAGAGTGCTCTATGAACAATCATAATTTTATAACCCTTTTTTTCCTCTTTGACAAACATGTGCTGAATACTTTTTACAGCTCTGCCACCCAAGTTGGCCACCAGCTGGCAGTCATTGGGGATGAATTTAACAGCACATACAGTAGGAAGTTAGAGGACATGCTGTTTCATCTTGCACAGGGGTAAAACATTATTGGATATTTTCAGTGTTTCAGATACTTTTATAGTATTTAGATTTTCATTAGCTAAATAGACATGTCATATGCAGTACTTGATAGTGCACTGTAATGAGTCACTTCTGTTGCATCAACAGATTAAAAAATGTATATCTTATTTACTAGTATTAATGTACATAGAATATCTAAATAGGAAGTTGTCTTGGATTGTTCTGCTTCTGATATATTCCTGGAGGGGCTGAGGGAGGGGAATAAAGAATATAATGGTGCCTAATGCAAGTTTGGTTTCCCTTAACTCAATCTGCCTGAATTCACAAGATTAAAACAAGTATTTTTAAATTAGTATTTGAAATTGAGTACCACACTAGCTAGAATGTCTTTAGACACATCCTTGAGCAGGAAGAAGTCTGTAAGCTGCACCACCCCAAGGAGCTAATGCCTCAGGCACCCCTCAGACACAATTCTGCCTCTTTCCCCCTCTTGCTCCATGGTGGGGAAGTAACTGACTGCAACCCTTGAAGACACGTAGCACACTTGCCCCTTCATGCCTGGGCAGCTACTCAGAGGGGAGTGGGGCACTTGACTCTGTTCCCTCCCATCTGTTTACTCACCTGTGGAATGCCCACAGAGTGGGCTGCACTTCACACCAAACCTGGAATCAAGATCCAGGTAGGTCTTACTTGACCAAGAAGCTACCCTGATCAGCCAATTAAGAGAACAGCACAATCCAGCCCTATGTTGCTGCCCTGGGACCAGATTTATTGGAGGTCAAGGTTAGATTGCTCAGCTTTACGTATTAGGGAGGAAGGCAGGTCATGCGATTGAGGTCATGTGTTGGATTCTCTCCTCCATGCCATTGCATATTTCCTTGTGTGATCTTTTTCCCAGTGTGAGGGGAAAAAAAAACAGCTTTTAATTCTATGTTCTGTTCACAGTCCTTCCTAATTTTTCAAAGAATGATGTGATTGATTTGTTTTAAAACAAATCATTCTTTGTTCCCCCCACTGTCGCTTGTAAATTGAATCTCAATTAGCAGGATAACTCTCTTATCCTACTCTTTTGTGTTAGCAGGATGGCTGTGAATGTTTTAAAAATACTCCATATGCATGTTTGGAAAAGTATTATAAAAAGTTTCAGAAGTCTTTTGAACAATGGTTGGACTAAGAGAGTTGTTGCCTATGGAAGCTGGGTAAGCTTTGTTTTGTTAATTTTTTTACCCTCGCAACTTTCTGTTTTGGGAAAGTGAGTAGAAAAAAGCATACAGTGGAGTTTGTGACTATCGGGTCCTTTCTCCTTTGCATGCCTAACTCACTGAGGCATCAGCAAGTTAAGCATGTAATGTGACGGTTGGATTAGGCCTATTTGTTTAGCCTGTGTTCTTTGCTCAGTCTTTGACTCTGAAAATTCCCTTTTGATAAGAAAAATTTGTGTGTGTGTGTATTATATCTCCATCCAAGTGCCTTTAGAGCACTAAGTCCTGATTTTGCAGATGGATTCATGTGGGCAGATCTTGTGCCTGTCCAGAATCTGTCACATCAGCATCTGGATTTATTAGTTATGTAAATAAGGGACTTTTCAGTGTAAAAGGGTTCAATGATTCCTATTCTAGATTAACTGTTGTTATATTTGTCTAATATCTTGTATCTGAAGAGTCCTCAAATACCTTACAAATTACATATATATCTGATAGTCAAAACTAAAATCCATGAGTCCCACTTTTCAGTCCCTTGCTCCTGCAGCTTGTCCATTGTCTCACCTTAATATTAACCTGCACACAGAACAGTAAGCTTATCTTTTCTGTGCTACTCCTTGCATTTTTTTAATTAAGCATCTGTTTTTCTCTCTCCTCTCCCCAGCAGATTTCTAGGCTTCCTCTTAGTCCATGTGCCAGAGATTGATGCCGGCAGCCCTGTTTGTCATCTTATTTTGGTGGACTGTCAGTTATGGATTGCAGAACTAATATAAGAGTTGCATAGGAGGTCATTGCTGGACATGGCCATTGTACTTAACACCCAGGAGGTGGCATTTAGTTTGTTTTTTAAAGTGTTGTTAATGAAATCCCTATTGTATTTAAAACCTAGGCTAGTGCTGGGTCACTGCTGTTTCATACTTCTTTTTTTTAAGAAAATGTTTAAAATAAGATGGGGTTGTTGCTGGATAACTGCCTGAACTGCTAGTTTGAAATATGTAAGTCGAGGTGATAAAGAGTCTGTTTCTGTCTCCTTTTTATGCAACATAATTACCTATTACATAAAGTTTTCTTTTAAAAAAAAAATGTTGGTTTAGGGAAGGCAGAAGGAATGCTGGTCATCCTTTAACATTTACATTGTAAAACTTATAGCAAAGATTAAAATTGTAAAGATTTTTAATTAAAATGAAAATTGTTGCTTGAAAATTTTTTTCAGAGTCTTCTGTTTTACGTTGCAAAATGTGGAAGAGTATATACTGTTGTATAGGGGAAGATAGTCATATTATTAAGACAGTACAAAATGTCCTAAGGTCTCAATTTGTGAGCTAAAACTAGCATGTAGAATGACATTTCATTAGAAATAAGAAAGATGAGCTAGGCTGAGGGTAAGCAACTAAGTTATCTGAAACTCAGCCTCTTTATCCTAGATTCAGGCATGCTTTGGATTGCCTTTTGCCAGTGGGTCTGGAAGGATTGCCTGGTGAGACAGGGAGAGGAATTAAAAGTTTTATATAGGCCAGAGCCTATGATCTTGGAGTGAAATATTGGGTTCTATAGGAGGTCAGTGGGCAAATTCTAATTGAGTTCAGTATAGCCAGGATTTTACCCTGCTGTGCCAAGGTCCCCAAAATAAATCATGTAAAGGGTTTAAGAATCAATTCCTGGGAATTTCTTTTCAAATATATCCTAGTCTTTTGGAAGCCATAACTGTTTTGTGAGTGCAATGTATACTAAAACCAATCCAGTTTAGCAAGTTTTTGTTTTCTCCTTCTTTGCAATCAGAGCACAGGTGCTATTAAGGAAATTTTACTGAAATGAATAAAGAGAAGCATACTTACGGTATGGTGGCTGTTCAACCTTTGACCAGTCATTTGTTACTGTGGTTCACTGAAATTCTAAAATCTCAGTCTTTAAAGAAAGTTTACACAACTGGTGCAGAATATGAAAATTAAACTTGTATCAGATTTCTAAGCATGCCATCTCTTCTCAGTCTGAGTCCAGCCTAATGCTGTAAATTGTCTAAATGGATCTGGGATCAGTGAAATTTTGGTCCATAACCAAAAGTATGGAACATTTTGTTCAGGAACTGTTGCTCCATCCATGTCTGCAGGAAGAGGATTTGCAGTAGATCATGTAAAGAAAATATTTTAAAGTAAATACTCAGTGGAAGATGAAAAAATCCATATTGATTTTGTTCTAAGTACTGTCTATATTAGATGAGTTCAGCCTGCAATTTGACACAGGCTTCCTGGTTGAATAATTTTAGCAATATAAAAAGAATTGCATTACTTCCTGCTGGCTCTTCACAACTTGCATGGTAGCTACTGTTTACACAGAAGCTGGGGTGTGTAGAGGGGAAACTCATGTTGTCTTTTTTTGTGTGAAGACCGCACCTAGAGTGAATGAAGTTACAGTATTAAACTATTGTACTATATGCATTCTACTGCAATCACACTAATGGAGCAGCAACAGGATGACAATTCTATTGATCATCAAGTTTGAACAATTAAAATTCACAGAAATAAGGAGAATATCTAAAAAGTCACAAGTGGCTATGGTCAGATTCCAAAAATTATCAGACAATGGCTATTTTTAAGAAAAGGTTATTAGCAGCATTTTCAGGGGATAATAAACTCAAGTCATTAGAATCTTGAGTGTACCTTTTTGCATCCTGCTTGCTGTCTCCCCTGTGCTGAGGAACTGCACTAGTTTTGATTCCTGTTGTGCCATGTGTCAATGCAGGTGGAAGGATTGGAGTATGCAACATTAGGAAATGTCACTTCGGCATCACTGATGTAAGATTCTTAGTTAAATATGAAAGTCCTCCTTATCATTGTTTTCCTATCCAGCGCAGAAAATACTAAAACACACAGTCTTCCTCCTCTTGTTTACAGTCTTCCAGTAGAAGTATGATATGGAATTGCCAAATACCTCTGGGCATCCTCTTGCCTGCTTATCTAGGCATGCTTTTTGGAATATTTACAAAATGTGTCATGTCAGCCTAATTGATGGGGACAGGAATTAAGAGTGCTGGTGTGTTCGTGCTGTTTGTGGAAGTGCGCAGTCAAAAAACTTCTGAGAGAGTGTCTCAACCGTGGCTTGCTATGGGCTTCACTGATATTTGTCTGTTTAAACCTACTTTACAGAAGAAGATAGATATTAGACAAATCAGTGCTTTTCCTCTGGTTCTTTCTACTTCTCCCTGATTAGCAGAACTGCATGAGTGCAACATGCTCAAGCTGAAAACCGCACTTCGTGTTCTGTTCTCGGATCAATTGTAATATTATGTTTCGTGCTCTTGCTTCCAGCATTGGGCACTTCGCTAAGGAAGAATTTTACCATGCTTCCCCTTGAACAATACCGTTATGTTCACGTTTAAGCCTGCAGTATAAAACATACAGAAATGCTCATTATGATACAAACTAATATTAAAATTTGGCATTTCAGATTCCTGGAAAACTATTTAACAGAAAAAAATATGGTGATAGGACTTTAGGTGGTACATCTAAGATGATATTTGATACTATTTATGGTATGGTTTGGTTTGTGAGCACAAAAGCACACTGTGTGCTATGCTCAGCGCTACCTGTCCAACCTGCTCTTATAAGCAGTCAGGGTGTTGAGGCACACAAGAATTCTCTAGTAAGAAAACATACCATACACAGCCACAAACAAGACTACTGTCCCAAATTTCCTCCATAATGGATGGCCTAGGGCAAAGTGGAGGTGACGTTTTTAACAATGACACAGTCTACCTTTTGGAAGAAATGATGGTTTTTCAGGACTAGGAGAAATTATTTAAACTATGATTAGGAGAGGATAGTTTCCCTGTAACAAACGACACTACCGTCACTTGTCTTTCAGCTGCAATACAAAATGTTTGCTTTTAAAGTGCATTTGTAGATAGAGACTGGTGTCCTTCCCTCCCGCCTTGCATTAGGAACATCTGGGTCACGTGTATTAGATCTTATTTTAGAGGTGAAGGCATAGCATAGAAACATCACAAAAGAGATGAAAGCAAGTAAAACTAGGTAGGACTCCTCACTTTGTTAGGCTGTAAAAATTCTAAAATTATGTTTAGCATCTCAGAGATATGCCTAGTATGGCATGCAAGTCAACCTTTAGAAAACACATATTCCCCCCTCTTGACCTTCTCCAGCAAATCTATTACCCATCTAGTGATCCACCGCATATTTTACTGAATGCTTGCTGAAACCATTCATATCTAAACATTGAACTGACAGTCTACAATAGTAGATGATAAAGTGCAGAGAAGGGTTTTGTCTGCTTTATTACAGTTAATGTTTACATATGCCAAGAGTGGAATTTGTACTGAGAGGTCTGGGCAGAGACAGCAATTTCAGATCACAGAAATAACTTCTTAATGTACTCCAGTAATTCAACTGTGGGCCTACTATTTTCAATTAATTTTGCCTTTCAGAAGTATTGTGCTTTTGGATTACCATTGGAATCTAGTCTTCATTTAATCTGTATGATATTTTAACGAAGAGTTGCATAGAAATTTAATTTCTTTAGCGCTGCTTTCTAAACTCTTCCAATATCTATATAATAGATTTATTCACTGTGTGGACTCAGTTTTCTCCTATTACAAGGATGTTAAGCTTAAGTTAAGGCTGCACAGTTTTGTCTCTAATATAGCCTTTAATTACATGATCAGACTACTTCCCAACTAATACAGTATATCCTATACATTTTTCTACAACCTTAAAGTACATATTGTGCATGCAGAGTGAATAAGGCAAGAATTCATTCTCTGTACATCTTGTATGATCATAGATTTACACAGACCAGTAACAGTTTTATAGAATTGTATGTTATTTAAGAAAATAAACTTGTAGATGAAGTCTTGCATATTGTACTCACAGACTGAAGCTTTTCCTATACTACTTTATTACATTTTGTCTGCTTATTTTCTTGGTCTCTCTTCAGACTGAAAGCTCTTTGGAGTGGAGACTGTTTGTTTTTTCCTCTGCATTTGCCCAGAGCTTGAAACAATGGGTTTGCACCCGTGATTGGGATCTCTAAACACTACTATATACTAGGACTGTCGATGAATCGCAGTTACTCACGTGATTAAAAAAATTGCGATTAAAAAGTTAATCACACTGTTAAATAGAATACCAGTTGAAATTCATTAAATTTTGGATATTTTTCCACATTTTTAAATATATTGATTTAAATTACAACACAATACAAAGTGTACAGTGCTTACTTTTTTCATTACAAATATTTGCACTGTAAAAATGAACCAAACAGTATTTTTCAATTCACCTCATACAAGTCCTGTAGTGCAATCTCTATCATGAGAAAACAACTTACAAATGTAGATTTTGTTATAACTGCACTGAAAAAACAAATCTAAAAAACTTTAGAGCCCACCAGTCCACTCAGTCCTACTTCTTGTTCAGCCAATTGCTAAGAGAAACAAGTTTGTTTACATTTATGGGAAATAAGGCTGCCTGCTTCTTATTTACAATGTTACCTGAAAGTGAGAACAGACATTTGCATGGCACTTTTGTAGCTGGCATTTCAAGGTATTTACTTGCCAGATATGCTAAACATTCATATGCCCCTTCATGCTTTGGCCAACATTCCAGAGGACATGCTTCCATGCTAATGACACTTGTTAAAAAAAAGTGTTAATTAAATTTGTGACTGAACTCCATGGGGGAGAATTGTATGATTCCTGCACTGTTTTACCCACATTCTGCAATATATTTCATGTTATAGCAGTCTCAGCTAATGACTCAGCATGTTGTTCATTTTAAGAACACTTTAACTGCACATTTGACAAAACGCAAAGAAGGTACCAATGTGAGATTTCTAAAGATAGCTACAGCATTTGACCCAAGGTTTAGGAATCTGAAGTGCTTTCCAAAATCTGATTGGGACGTGGTGTGGGCATGCTCTCAGAAGTATTAAAAAAGCAACACTCCAATGCAGAAACTATAGAACCTAAACCACCAAAAAAGAAAAAATCAACCTTCTGGTGGTAGCATCTGACTCAGATGATGAAAATAAATATGTCAGTCCACACAGCTTTGGATTGTTATAGAGTAGAACTCATCAGCATGGACTCATCCTCTGGAATGGTGGTTGAAGCATGAAAGGACATACGAATCTTTAGTGCATCTGGCATGTAAATATCTTGCAACGCAAGCTACAACAGTGGTATGAAAATGCCTGTTCTCACTTTTAGGTGACAGTGTAAACAAGAAGTGGGCAGCATTATCTCCTGTAAATTGTAACAAAACTTGTTTTTCTGAAGTAGGACTGAGTGGACTTGTAGGCGCTAAAGTTTTACATTGTTTTATTTTTGAATGCAGTTATTTTTTGTACAATATTCTATATTTGTAAATTCAGCTTTCATGATAAAGAATTTGCACTACAGTACTTGTATTAGGTGAACTGAAAAATACTATTTTTCACAGTGCAGATATTTATAATATAAAGTGAGCACTGTACACTTTGTATTCTGTGTTGTAATTGAAATCAATATATTTGAAAATGTGGAAAACATTCAAAATATTTATATAAATAGTATACTATTGTTCAACATCATGACAAAAACAAAACACAAACATTTAATTGCTTGACAGCCCTACTACACCTCTACCCTGATATAACGCAGTCCTCAAGAGCAAAATAAATAAAATATCTTTACCACCTTATAGGTGAGACCATGTTCTATCAGGTTCGGTCCAGTACGGCATGCCTGCAAGAGCCAGTACGCCGTGTTGGACTGGACTGGTTTCCCCAGCGGTGATGTAAAGGGCTCAGTGCAGCTGCTGCGGGGAGCCCCGAGCCCTTTAAATCACCACTGGAGCTCCGGCAGCAGGATTCAGGCAGGGATTTAAATGGCCCCGGGGGCTCCCCGCAGCAGCTAGAGCCTCTGGCCCTTTAAATCACTGGCTAAGCCTGGCTGCCAGAGCCCTGGTGGGGATTTAAAGAGCCCAGTGCTCCAGCCACTGTGGGGGAGCCCCAGGGCCTTTAAATCACCACCACAGCTCTGGCAGCTGGGCATGGGCAGTGATTTAAAGGGCCCAGGGGCTCCCTGCTGCTTTACCATGTTCAATCCAAATTTGTGTTATATTGAGTCACGTTCTGTCAGGGTAGGGATGTATATACAAATACATATAGTGGGCAGAGTAAAGTTGAAGGTTATTCAGGAACAGGTAGACACAGCAGCCCTCCAGGAATCAAAGTGGTTTTATTTATTTATTTATTTAAAACATTCAGGAACTTCAGTATCCAAAAGGGGAGGGCCCTATACTAGAAGCACTTCCTGTGACAAGAGAATATCCAGGAATGTAATTTCAAGTCCTGGCATGTTACCTGCTCGATTACTCTTTAGGAGACCTAAAAGCAGCAAACTTTCTGAAGGGATAGAGCTGCTACAAAATGTTACTTAAGATCTCTGTCTTGATTTCTGACTAAATCTACTGAGTGCCTTAAAACCCCATTCTGTTTCAGGACCACAAAGAATATTAAGTACATTATAGAGGATTCTTTTATTTGACTGTATTGGTTTCTGTGCAACCACTGAGTAGAAAATAAGTAATGGCATTTATTTTCCTGCATTTTTCTGTGTTTTTTTTTTAAATTTCATCCTTACCAATTTTTTGAGGGAGGGATAAAACCCCACTCTGGCCCTCCAATCAGAGAAGTTGTGCAAAAGCATGTTTAAATGCTGCATTTGTCAGTAAAGTTTCAACTGCAATGTACACTGGCCATCTCCTATATTTGTGCAAACCTTTGTCTTGTCTTGTCTCCTAGAGACACTACTTCCCCAGACATCTCAGGTTAATTTATTTTAATTATGGAACATCTGGTAGTACTGCCCGCTCTTTACTTTCCTCCCTTCTAAATCTCTATCTGCCTAGTCTTATCTCACAAATCTAGACTAGTAGCTCTTTTTCTGTTGCTAGGTAAAAGAGGAACCTTATCTGCCATATAGGTTTTCCTATGATTTTAGGATCATTATTTGAGGTTATCAATGAGCCATTGTACCCATGTATTAGTTTTCCAGCAAGAAAGCAAAAGGTTTGTCTACCAATGTTCAAAGCCACTGATGAAACTGGAAATCTCAGAGTTTGGAGATGGGGAACTGTTCACTATTGTCCTCGGCATGAGCACCAGGTTTGTATACTTTTTGGTGGTGCCCAGAATGGGTCCAAGCAGAGCCATCCCATCCTCAGGACAGACCAGGGCAACCACCCCGGGCTCCGTGTTTTGGGGACCCTCATGCTTCAGGGGGATGTGGGGGTCCAGGGCAGCCTGGGAGGCTAGCGGGGGGCCTGGCGCCAACAGCAGCGAGCGACTTGGCCCCAGCCTGCCCCTCCTCCCCCAGTGTTGCTCGGGGGAGGGGAAGCCGGAAAGAAGTGGGAAAGGGGCTTGGGATGGAGTGGGGGGTTGGGCAGGGGTGGAATGATGGGGCAGGGGAAGGGCTCCATGTACTCCTGAAGCACAGGGACCCCCAAAGCATGGAGCCCAGGGCGATTGCCCTGGTCCGTCCTATGGACGAAACAGCTCTGAAAATATAAGCCCAAACATTAGTGGAGCTGGGACCATGTTCCTGAATATTGATGGAGCATGGGCATCATGGGCCCATATAACTTGCCACCTATGGCCCTCAATGTATATAACAAGATTGGATGTCCAAGTCCATGTATTACAGTAATTCCTTTTTGTTTTATGAATAGCATTTATGCTTGTCTTCAGCGTGGATTAGAATTTTCATTTTGTAGCAGGAAGAGATTGTGCCTGGGGAGCTGAAACCAGGCTGTTATAAACCACGTGGCCATCAGGCAGCCCTGTAAGTGCACCCCCCCCCATTTCCCTCATGAGTCCCCAGTAACACTACACAAGCTTATCCTCTAGTCAGTTAAGTTTGTTAACAAAACATAGTGCAAGTAGTCCATAACAACCTTCTTAAAACATAGTCCATATAATCCCTAGTGCAGTCCTTAAACTCCTGCTCTTTCCAGCAGGAACCCACAGTCCGTCTACCAGAAGGAGACCATCCTCACCATACTTCAGTGTCTTCCATCATATGCAGGCTCCTTGTCCATCCTCTTCTATCCCTCTGCAAGCTACCCCAATCCTTCCAGCTAGGTGCTCTTCCTAGGAGGAACCTCACCAAACTTCTATGCTGGGAGAGGATCTTTACCAGGGAAACATTCTTTATTCCCGTTGGCCCTTTTGCTATTCCCCTACAGCCAGCTCTCCAGTGCTAGACATGTCAGCCATGTTTCCCTGCTGCTTCTCTGCCCTCAGCCTTCTCACACTCTTAGATCTGTCTTAGGGCCAGGAGGCAGCTCCCACTGCTGCTCCTTCTGCCTCCAGCCAGCAAACTCCTTAGCTATTCTCTTCAGCGTCTCCCGGGATCCACTTCTGTTTCAAACAGCTACCTTCTCCTAACTGACTCAGTCAGTCTGCTCTGATGCCCAAGTGACCTTTTATAGCCCTTGGGTTGCTGCACTACCCTCTTAATTGGCTCAACTGAGAGCACCTGGACTGTAACAAGAGAACTGAGCCCAGTTTCATTTAAGGGGCCATCTACCCTTTTACAACCTTTAACAACTGAATAATTTTACCATGGGAGGCAATGGGGTTTCTATCAGAAGAGCAATTGACTTTTCATTACCCTATGCCTAACAGCTAACAGAGAGTTGGAGCATGGAATAGCCCTCATTGAAGAAGAGAAAACATGTCTCAAGACAGTTTTTAAGAGGAACAAGGTCTCTAAGCAAGTGAGTCAGTCCATCACAAATACAAGATATTGTGGAGGAGCACTGCCTTTCCCCAAGTATGCTGACAAAACCCAAAGGCCTCTCAAAAGTGATGAGGGTGGGAATTGTGTGTTCAGGCATTCGTTCCTTTGCACAGCTCTGTAACTCTCCAGTGGTATCTATGAATAACTATGCATGTGTTGAAGGAATTTCTGTGCAAACTCTGTGTTCCTTAGTTGACATATGTCCTGACAAATTAAACTATAAACCAAAGGCTTTGGGGGTCAAGACTCTGGGGAAGGATCCATAAGTGATTTGGGAAGCCTCAGCAATGGACTTGGGTTTCAGCACAGTGGAGTCTCCTGTCCAAAGAATGCGTTTCAGACAGGAAGCCTGCACCAAGTGGGCCTAAGAATCCCAGAGCCAGAAACAGTGACTGGATGTTACTCAGACCCAGCCAGCTTAGATGCATATGGGACTCAAAGTTTGGATCCAATTAACACAGCCTGGTAACCCTCTACTACAGGGACTCAGTTAGGTTGTGACAAGAACATCTAAAAAATTGTATTTAAACTCTTGCATTTTGATGGACTCAAATTAGTCACTTCATCTGCCCATGCCAGAATGGCCCTTGAAAAGCAAGATGTAGCTACAGAAAGTAAAAAGGCTGATAACACCACCTTGCAGTCAGACCTCCGTACTGATTTAAATTTTCCTGTTCAGGGGCTTTCAGTAGTTCTGCCTTGGAAAAAGAGATGATGTCCTTAACCTTTGCTGCAGCTGTTGCCACCTTTGATAACAAGTCTTTCTGTCCTTCAATAACAAATAGAACTTTTTAATCACTCAAGTTGTTTTGACTTCAATGGAGCATTTCTATTCTGCCTTTAATTACAAAGGCTTGCACAGCTTTTTTAATTTGATGGAAATACATGTATGGAGTTTTGCATTTTTTGAAATAAAGCACCTCTAGATGTTTGGGCTGAATATCCAGGATGATGATTGTTGTAACAGTCTCAAATAGGTACCATGGAAATAGCTTGTCTTTACCCTCTTCTTCTTCCTAGTTCTGACTCAAGGCTCTGTCACAAGAGCCTCATGGATAATTAACCTGAGGAGAATTATTTGTTCTTTCGTTACAGGTTTTTTTGAACCTACATTTTTTCTGGTAATGTCTGAGGAAGATAGCCATCAACATCTTTTCTTTAACAATAAGTTTCAGAGTCATATTTCCGTGGCTATAAGTCTAGACTGAACCAGATGCAGCATCTGAGCTCAAAATAATAATCTTTTCTGATTTTGGATTACATTTAAAACTGCTAACAGATTTGTTGTTTGAGAGGACTGGATTCCACAGGGGAAGATGAATTCTTAGACACAATACACTTTATTTTAAATGAACGCTTATTGGAAGCTGGAGATTAATACATTGAGCAACAAGAAAATAATCTGTTTCATTTAAGGGCCTAATTCATCAACGGTTGGCTAGGAATGCTCCTTAGAGAACCTTGTTAGGATCAGTGAGTGGCACTGCATAATCCAATATGCCTTAAGTAAAACAATCATCCCATATAGTGGAATGCCATGCAGGGCTAGAGGGAAAGTAGAGCCTGCCTCCTTCACTATGGAGGAAAACAGCCACCACATAACCTCTATGGGCACCTTCACTAGTTGGCTGAGTAGATGGAAAGGGGCCCAAAACACCATTATTTACCCCTAGTGTTCAGAGCGAGCCTAGCCCCCTGTACAATGTAAGCCTGTAGTTGCACTGATGGGTGCAGAGGCTTCAGGGAGGCTGTTTCAGTTGTTTAATCTGAAGTGAAGGAACTTGCAGAAGAGGCCAGATAACGCTGTTTATGCTCCAGCTGCATCTAGTATGGCATAGAGGACCAGTATGATCTACCCATCAACTTAGCACACTCCAACCCACAAGCAGAATGGGAAGATCATCTTACCATTGCTGCAGAGGGATCTAGCTCCCCTCCAGCACCTGAATTCCTCTCATATTGCTGTGGCAAAAAACCCAAGATCCTCTGTACAGGGCTGTAGCAGGGTGATGTACATAGAGCATTTTCTAGCACTAACCTTCCAACACTCCTTACCACCCCTATTCTAAGCACAGGGGCAAGGAGAAGGTGCAAAGATTGAGTAGCCGTTTTTCTGCTTCCTTAAAAGAGGTTCAGAAGATCAGCTTGGTCCAATAAATAACTCGCTGAGCTGTATTATCTAAAAAAGTGCCACAGACAGGGAACTCAGGCCTACTATTTACACCTATCTGGTGGTAGAGAAATCTGGTAAAACTTCTGAAAGGGGTGGTAGTGGCTATAAGGTGAAAGGTCATATCTGCCTCTGGTAACTTAGAAAAGGAAACCCTCTATAACCATCTTGAAACAGTGCACGCAGAGGAAGGAACACACTTCCTTCCACAGATGGACTGTGTAATTACTACACTGATAGCATTAATTTATGGAGGAAGAGCTTTATAAATAATTTATTAATAGTGCAACCTTAAGAAAACTGTATTTCTAATAATAATTTTCTAATTTATCTGATTCATAGAAAAAAAATTTCCTGTAGAAAAAAATGTTTTCCTGTAGAAATTTTTTTTTTAAAAAGAGCATTTTGGTTATTTGTCCCACTGATTAGATACTTTATAAAACAAAACATAGTTGTTACTGAAAGCTCTTATAATCCAATAGTTTATCTAAATGAATTCTTGATCCTAATAAACAGAAGTCCACATAAAAAATAATATTAAGGGCCTGATTCTGCAACTAGATCCAAGCAAAGAGACTTTTGCATATGGACAGAACTCTACTGACTTCAATTTGACTCCACATGGGTAAAAGAGCCTGCATGTGTGGATTTGCTAGCAGGACCAGGCCCAAATCTAATAATAAACTGGCATCTTTGTTGGCTGTCTCAGAAATCACAGGCTGAAGCTTAGAAGTGGTCTTTCCATGAGAAGTCTGATGCATGCTGGAGCTGTAATATGGGGAAGGAAACCTTGCATTGCAGTTGTGTGTGCTGAGCTCTTCTGGGGATAAGATAAAGAGGGGCTTTTAGTCTTCAGGGTTGTCATATCTGCTTTTCAGGAGTAATAAAATCATTTAAAATTAAGCAGGGGAAAAAAAAATCGTGGATTTTCCTTCAAAATTACATTTCCTCTGCTTCCTCATCTTCTGAAACATCAATATGTTTATAGAGCTTCCAGGCCTTCAAATTGCAGTTTCTGAGGATTGCTCCTAGCTGCTTCCCAGGCCCCACTTCATATGTATAAGGAAACTCCACTCCCTGTTGTCTTTCATATACAGCATGCATAGTCTGTTCCCACTTAACAGGTGAAACAAGTTGTTTTACTAACAAACGTTGAATGTGTTTTGAATGCACATATTTTTTGCTATCAACGTTCGAATAGACACAGATGAATGGTTTCTGAATCTTAATTGATTTTAGAACTTCAGCCAAAGGCTCTGTTGCTGGTTCCATGAGTCTTGTGTGAAAAGCACCACTGACTGGAAGCATTTTTGTTCGCTTAAAATAATATTTTCGGGAATTCTCCTGCAAGAATTCCAAAGCCTGTAAGAAAAAGAAAAAGCACTGATTAATACTACTTTGCCCTGAATTGTGTAAAGTAAATAATCTGATTTGTCTTTCAAAAACATACACTAAATTTATCCTCCCCCAGGGATCTAAATCATGCAGTTCAGAGAAAAGTACTACTTGACCACAACATACGATTAGACATAGACTGCAGAAACCCAAACCATATACTTTGTTTTGACATGTTCACGTTGGCCAATGTTGTGCCAATATTGTTAACCTTCCTACAGATCTATAGAATGGTAAACTATTATTAAAATGTGTTTAAATGTTTATTTTGAAGTAATACCTGCAAATGTCCTGCAATGACTCTGCTATCTGGAAACAGGTAATTTGAAACTTCACACACAGGATTTTCTATACCCAATGATTTACAGTGTTCACGAGCTTCCAAGCAGGCAAAGTTGTAATTTGACTCACGTCGACCAATAACTGATAGCATCCCACTTGGGACAGCTTCTGATGCCTTTTGCATAGCTTCAGCACGCACTTTCACTGCATACAAGGCTAGAGATAGAACAAAAATTCTAAATAAACATAAACCTCAGAGAAAAATGGTTAAGTTTATTAAAATGTTATATTGTAGACAAGTATTAGCAACTTTTCAAAAAAGAACATTGAAATAAATTGTGTATATCCCTCTTATATACATCTCTTTCTGTTACAGAAGTCCAACAGTGCACGCTTCACAACATTTAATTCAAAATAGTTACATATAATTTACATTTCTCACTGTTTATAGTCAGTAATCATGTGTTCTCCTAAAAATCTGTAGGTTAGCATTTCTGAATTTGCTGAAAGCAAGTTTAAGGCAAAAACTAAAACATTTAATATTGTCTGTACAAAATTTATTTTCACAAATGGTCAATTTAATTTTTTTTAAAAAATATTGAATATAATCCTCATGTAATGTATTATATTACAAGTTTCCTAGGTTTATAATAAATTTAGTTTATTTATAACCAGTTATAATACTTATCAATAATAAATCTAGGAAATGTTTTGTACTGTCAACGTGAAACAATTTCTGTGTGCTACAACCCAAATATCTAAAGTAACTATTTAAGCCAGCTTTAAATGGAGGGTCTGATTCTGTTCTCACAACTTCATTCCAACTGGGAAAAATGTTTCATCCACATGCAACAAGCTGCAGGATTCAAGCTTAAAATATGTTTCTTTTATGACTAAGTGTATACAATATGTAATAGTTTCTATTTAAATATGAAATATTGTATTAAGTAGTTTAAGCAGAAACTGAATTTAGAAATTTATATTCAGAAGGAAATGAGGTGAAGCAGCAAGTAAAAGTTGCCATAGAGGGGTGTTTTGGAAGGGTAGTAGGTGTGTGGAGGGAAATTAGAAATATTCCTTTAAGTACCTTCTGTATAATCTAAGGCTCCAGCGAACACCAGGGCTGCAAACTCTCCAACACTGAACCCAGCAGCTGCAACACAGTTCTCAATGACCTGAAATAATAACACAAATACAAACCAACAAATTAGACCACATCAAGATATCCTGAGAAAAAACAAAGCCCAAAATTTCAGAAGCAACCATGTTATTTTTGGGTGCCCAACTTTAAACACCTTGGGCCTGGTTTTCCAAGGTGCTAAGTACGTACAGTTCCCATGGACTTCAACTGGAGCTGAGGTCACTCAGCACAAGTAACAGGCACACCATGTTTTGAGTTGGACACACAAAAAGAGAGACACCTAAAATGAGATGTCACTTGGGAAGATTTAGGTTTACATGTGCAGGGTGAGCTCATGGTGACACGATGGACCTGGACGAATGTCTCCCGTCAGTCCTCATCAGTACCGGTGTCATGGTATAATCCCCCCTCTGGACCTTAGCGTTCAAAAGATGGGGTACCAGCATGAATTCCTCTAAGCTCAATTACCAGCTTAGTACTTGTAGCGCTGCCACCAACCAGGAATTCCAGTGCCTGGTACACTCTGGTCCCCCCAAAACTTTGCCCGGGGACCCCCAAGACCCAGACCCTCTGGATCTTAACACAAGGAAAGTAAACCCTTTCCCTCACCGTTGCCTCTCCCAGGCTTCCCCTCCCTGGGTTACCCTGGAAGATCACTGTGATTCCAACTCCTTGAATCTTAAACAGAGGAAATGCACCTTCCCCCCTCCTTCTCTCTCCCCCTCCCAGACTCTCCCTGAGAGAGAAAGTAATCCTAACACAGAGAGAAAATTAAGCTCTCTCCTCCCCTTCCCTCCTTTCTCCCCACCAATTCCCTGGTGGATCCAGACCCAGTCCCCTGGGGTCTCACCAGAATAAAAAAAAAATCAGGTTCTTAAACAAGAAAAGCTTTTAATTAAAGACAGAAAAACAGTAAAAAATTATCTTTGTAAATTTAAGATGGAATATGTTACAGGGTCTTTCAGCTATAGACACTGGGAATACCCTCCCAGCCTAAGTACTCAAGTATAAATTAAATCCTTTCAGCAAAATGCAAATTTGAACTTCTTCCACACAAATACACATTTGCAAATAAAGAAAACAAACATAATCCTAACTCGCCTTATCTACCTAGTACTCACTATTCTGAGCACATAAGAGCCAATATCAGAGAGATTGGAGAGAAACCTGGTTGCCAGTCTGGTCACTCTCAGAACCCAAAGAGAACAACCAAACACTAACAGCACACACAAAAACTTCCCTCCCTCAAAATCTGAAAGTATCCTGTCCCCTGATTGGTCCTGGTCAGGGGAGAGCCAGGCTCACTGATCTTGTTAACCCTTTCCAGGCAAAAGAGATATGAAGTACTTCTGCTCTATTAACTCTTACTTATGTTTATGACAGCTGGATTAACACTTTAGGCACCCCTAGGCACAGCATCTTCAACACCTCTCCCAGATCTCTAGATCTGTACCCATTCCTGCAGCCTGGTGAAAATGAGTGTGGGTGGGGGAGGGCAAGTGACAGAGGGAGGGGAGATGGAGTGAACGGGGGCAGGGGCACAGGGCAAGGGTGTTTGGGTTTGTGCGATTAGAGACAGTGGGCAACCCTAAGCACCGATGTCCCGTGGCATGTGCCTAATTGGAAACCTGGCCCTGGTCCCCCCAACAGTGATGCAAACGGCGGTGGTCGAGACCTCTGGACACCAGCGCCTTGACCCCGCACTCTGCGATGGGCCTGGGCAGGTTACAGTCGAGGAGGGTAGCAGCATTTGGGCGCTAGGCACCCCCGCCCCGCCACTCACACTGGGCTGCTGGTGATGGAGCTTCTCCACGGCGGCCAGTGAGGCTAGGAAGACGGCGGGCTGGCAGTGCAGGGTGCGGTCCAGCTCGGCCTGCGGCCCCCGCAGACAGAGCGAGAGCAGGTCGTAGCCCAGCACCTTCTCGGCCACCCGGAACATGTCCCTGACGTTGGGGTAGCGCAGGAGCCCCCGGCCCATCCCTACGAACTGGCTGCCCTGCCCGGGGAAGAGCAGCACGGTGCCCTCCTGCGGGGGCCGCCGCGCCGGCGCCGGCTCCTCGTCCCCCACCGAGCTCTGCAGCAGCTCGGCCAGGTTTACAGCCCGGACCCCGCCGGGCCCCGAGCTGCCCCCGCCCCCGGGGGCTCCGGGGAGCGCGGCGCGCGCTCGGCAGCCGCTCAGCCGCCGCACCGCCGCGGCCCAGCTGCACATAGCGGGTCCAGCGAGGGAGGCGAGGCCCAGTCAGGCCCACACCGAAGCCCGCGTTGCTACGGCAACCGGACTCAGCGCTGCTCGGCTTTGGCTGCCCCACATGGAGCTCCTACACGCGCCTGAGGCCGCTGGGAAAAGGCGTCTCCGCGCGCGGAAACAGGACGCGAGAGAAAGGTTCCGCCCAACTAAAAAGTCCCCCCGCCCCGTACACTGTAGCCACCGGAGAGTCCCATCGCACACACTGGGAGTGTCCCCTCCCCCTGCCAAGGGCCGCCCCAGCCGCACCTCTCCATAACCACAAGAGGGGCTGCCTTTCGCTCAGTCCCACCACCTCCTCATCAGGCCCGCCCAGCTCTCAGTCTCCTACAACAGTGCTTCAGGGGGGTAGAGTCACAGCTCCCGGACCAGGCAATACATAAAATAGAAAATAGAGCTGAGGGATGCACTGTTAGGGTGGTCTCCCAAAGTCCCTGCTCCCAAACTATGACAGCCCCCCTGACTTTTCCAGATCACTTTTAAAGCACTAGCTATAACACACCAAGGGCTCCCCGCGCACATGGAGCTCCCCACCCACCCTACACTAAGGGCCATCCCTGACCTGGCTCTTAAACTGTTCCTGTAAATTATTTATTGGAGCAACCTGTTTACCAAATGACTGCAGAACCTTACAACATGATTTATTAAAATTCATACTCAGGCCTCAGGCCAAGATGCAAACAGAGAGAACCCTGTTGGAGGGGTTGCATAATCTTGTTTTGGACAGAAACCGCCATACCATGCTCATACTGCTTGAGATCACTGAGTGGCTCTCAGTACTATTGACAACCAAGTGCCAATAGCATGCTATTAAGATGTCTAAGGAGTAAACGGAGCTGCACTTTGTCCAAATCCACTCGGATGAACAGAAAAATGGATTGTAACTGCAAACCTTAACTCAACTTAAGGTAACAGTTTAGACAAGTCTTTTAGGTGGGTTCTGTACCAAAGACATTTACAAATTCAAACAGGCCCACTAAGAGATACATGGTTGCATACCTCATAACCTATGGGTTAAAGTAAGCAGACAAACTAAACAGCAAAGAGATCAGCCAGAATATGTTACATTCATATATATACATTTCCTGAGAAGAAAATGTAGCTGGAATTATATTCAAATAATTGATAGTCATTACTGAAAATGAATGCTGAAGAGAGCTGCTGTTTTGATTTTCATAATCCTCTGGGATATTCCTATCATTGATAGGAAATGCAAGGTAGTTTCTTTTTCTTTCCCAAATATTTATTACATAAGCCTTAGGTGTTGTGCCCTTAATATTGGAGGGATTGGATGTGTCTTTTATTGGTGAACTAAAGGTTGTCTTTTTTTATGTCTCCTAGGATACAGAGATGGAAGTAGGCAGGGTCCACTTCAGATGGGCCAGCTAGTCTCTCTCAACTCCCTCTTCCCTTAATTGATAAATTGGGGTGTAGGGAAGGTACTGGATCTTGAGGGAGCAGTATCATCCACTAGGTCCTGGAACACCACGAGGAGATAAGTTGAGATTTACATGTGGGGGATTGGGGGTTGCACACACAAAAGCACTTGTAATGATTCACAAATGTTGTAAGTACCATTACAAATACAGTGGATCCAAGAAAGTCTTCTGCCCTCTGCAGTGGTTCAGTTTAAACCATTTTTGTGCTAGTCTAGACTGAAGTAAAGGCACTACATTATGAGTTCAAGTGATCCTCCAAGTGCAGGTGCATGATATTACTGCCCACCCCTAAGTGACAGCTTAGTGCACTTGCTGACTACACCTCACATACCATTTCCACACAGACCCATCAGAAGTCCAGGCTGTACATGGCTGGTCTTGGCTCAGACTGGCATCCTTCTCTTACAGCAATAAAGACCCAGCAAATCCTATTAAAAGTAAAACTTGTATATTTTTATTATTTTGACTTTTTAAAAACTTGGTTTTGAAATACAATTTCTCCCCATTTTTTTAAACCAACAGGTCTCCTCCATCTGAAACACAATATGAAGAGAGAACTAGGTCTGAAATAGTAGAATAGCTGCTGCTGCTGCAATCTTCAGCCACAGCAGTCGCTGGAGGCAGTGCTGGGTGTGGACAAGCTGAACCCTTTCACCTCTGATAGTGTGGACACACTAAACTATTTCAGAGGCAAAGAGGCTCAGTAACTTAGACCATTTAACCTTGGAGCTATGCGATCCTTTAGGAAAGGCCACTCCTCTGAGTGCGCTGAAATTTCAAACAGCAAACGTCTCTGCAAACTCCTCCACCTCCTCTCGCAGCGGGACAGACTTGAGACAAACAACAAAAGCCTCACAGCAAATAATGACTTCCCCAAACCAGACACCCGCTTCTCCTCCCCCACTGCGTGCTGGAGCTGGGCAGGGCAGGGCCGGGCCGGGCCTGGCCAGCACCAAAGCAGCCAGCTCCGCCCCCGATTGCCATGCTGCTGCAGCTACTGCTCTTCCTGTGTGCGTAGGAGGGACAGGCCCGCTCCGGCTGCACCCCTGCTGAGTCCATAGAGCGGCGGCTTCGGGATGAGCTCTCCTGTGCCTCGCAAACTTCGGGCTGCAGCAGCAGGTGAGTCGCTCCCTGCCTCCCTGCACATGAGTTTCTGCCGGAGACTCTTCAGTCAGTGGCTCCGTATTAAGGCGCAGGGAGGCGGAAGCTGCTAATTTCAAAGGAAGCAGCTCTTAGTAACCACAGTTGCAGCAGAGCAAGGGGGGAGTGTCACCTGTGCGAGTCGATCGGCCTGGCTGTAACAGCAGGGGTGGAGGGAAATGGCACCTTGTACCGCACCTCGTGGCCGATGAGACACTGGTAACAGCAAGAGGGGTAAGGTTAGCCCCAGGGTGCCACACAGCGCTGGGAATAGTAACACGGAGGCTGTGTCTTCTGGTGTCACATATTGCAGCCAGCATCGGGACGGCAGTGACAGCAGCACCTTTTTTATGTGCACCGCCTAGTAGTGAGAGAGAGCCAAGGAGTGGGATTCCTCGCCTCTACCCAGTCACTTAACCTTGCTTAGTTCATCTGTAAAACACAACCCTTGACTGCTTCATAGTAGTGCTGGGAGGCCTCTTTAACTGTGGATAAAGCACGTGGAGATTCTCAGATAAGGTACACCATAGATGGGGGGAGTTTAATTATTATGAGCGCTATTTTATTTGATCCGTGTTAGCTTAGCTTGGTTATACAGGCTGAAAGAGAGAGCACTGTTGTGATTCTACACGGAATTTAACATTTACCCGGTGTTTTCTGACCATCTTATGGGAACTGGGGGAGAGATCCTTACAATGTGTCTTGCCCCCACTCATTCCATTGGCAGGTGCAGATCATGCTGCTTAAATGCTGGGAGCAATGCCTCTTTCAGGGAGGGGAATGATATTACTTCCACACTATTCTCACAGCCCTCTTTGCAAGGGGATTTTCTCCCTGTTCTTTGCCAACCCTGCAGTGTTGCCCTGCCTGTTATGTACCTTTCATTTTCGTGATTACTGAGTTACAGACCCGAGGTGGCTTCATTTCAGTGCTGGGTTAAATGATTCCTTACAGATACATAGTACAGTTTGAGGGACACTTTGATAATTATGAATAAAAATGCTATAAAATGTATGTTAATAATGCTCCTGTTAGATCAGCAATTAATATATAGGGGCTTGCTGTCATTTGAAATATTACAGTTACAATGTTCAGGAAAGTTTCCTTTTCTTTCCCTCTCATTTATTTTTATATGAACACAACAAGAAAACATTTGGAAGGATTGCTGGTTCTAGCCAGTGGGTGGGAAATACTGCTTAGTAACCTTCCCTTATGTAATACAGGGTTCCACGAGTGGAATTTGGATTGTAGCACCATGGTGGCAGAATATCTCCGGAAGGGGGTTTATAGCAGCGCAAATGCTCACTGTTGTGGCACCTGGAGCTGCCAGCAAAGCACAGAAAGTGGGTGGTGTCAAACAGGGAGAGGATGGAACCAAGGGAGCCAGAATATTCACTGATTTAGCCTTTGGTGCTAAAACCCACAGTGGTTTTAAGCTGCCCTACTACTATAGAATCTCTGGGGCAATTTGGCTCCTGTGCCAACAGCAATGAATCAAGCCCTAGCTAGTAGACTGTTGCATGTGGTTTAACAAGAGTAACAGCGTTACTCCTCTTCCCTGTCCCAGTTCCTATCTCATTTGGCTTCATGGGGGCCTTGAATTCCAGCCTCTCATATTGTCAATATTTGCTTTTTCCGGTTAGTTAGAGTATGATTTTAAACTAGTGACATTTCCTCTCTAATACATCTCACTTCTTAAATTGCTATATTTACTTCAAGCTTATTCTGCCTGTTACCTAGAGGGGAAAAAGGAGGATGCTTGGTTTTGCTCTCTTGATTGATTATATGTAATGAAATGGAGTGAATTCATGAAAGGCTAAAGTGAAACACATTTTAGTAAAGTGAGAACTAAATGGAGATATTACAAGGAAAAGAAGTGAAAGTATGCAAACCTGATTTGCACTTGTGTAATCATTTGGCTTTGGTTTGGTGTTATGAAACATCAAACAGTGAGTCATTTCATAGAGCAGTTTAATAAAAGGAATTGGATCATTTAACTCATTAGAATGAAAATGAATCGGACTAGCAAGTAATACTGCTAGATCTTCTTCTCAGACTAAAGGGTCATTATGGCAAAATATTACTCTTCCTCCAGAACCCTCATCCGTGGAATCACAGTCTTCCTCGCCATCTTATTCAACATATAAGTGACATCATTGGAGGAGTCAGTGAGACAACATGGGCTCAACTGACAACAGTATAGGGATACCACCCAGCCTTACACTTCTTGTTGTTTTTTTTCATGAAATATAAACAGCATCTTCTCCCCTCTTTCTCAATGCTGAACTGAGAGAAATTGGATGAAGAGCAACTGGCTAAAGCTGAACCCAAGCCCTACTGAGACAATGCTGGTGGGAAAAGGCAAATGCTTTGAGTAACTTGCTTCTCCTATAACATCCCCCATTATCAAGGGAATCTGCTCTCAGGTTGTTAAGTCAATCTGTAGCCTAGGGTTCCTTTTGGACTCCTTGCTGCTGTTAAATACCCAAATAGCCAGAGCAGCAAAAGCTACCTATTTCTATTTGTGGCTGCCCAAAAGATTACACTTCATCCAGTCAGACACAGATCTGGTGATTGTGATTCACATATTAATAACTGGCAGGCAGTGATTTCCCCAGGAATTGAAATGGGGTGCGTGTGTGGTATTGGAATGTGGGGGGGGGGCAATGAGGGTTGAGACTGTGAGGGCAAAGGTGGGCTGTATGGCACCCTAATAAAAACTGAAAAATATTTAATGACCATTATATTAGATTTAACTCATGTTTTAAAATCACAACCATTAAAGTTGGCTACTTAAGCCTACTATGACGCACTACATCTACATCCTTCTTGGTTTCTTGTTGTAATTTTGCAGTCTTTGGTGTCTTCTTGTGTATCTGTTTTTTCCAGTCCTTCATGATATGTTCATGATCAGGCAGAAGGCGACTTCTTGCAGAACACAAAATTCTATTCAATGAGGAAAAAGAACGCTCAGCTGTAGCTGTTGTGACTGGGAGTAGCAAGAGATGAATTCCTACTTCTTTCATCGCAGAAAACATAGCACAATGATTGGGTTGAACGAGTAGTGATGGGATCAAGAAGTTGAAGCTAAATCTTCATTCATTTATTGTATGATATTCCGCTCTGTGTTCAAAATTCTCTATTCTGATCATATAGCAGCCCTATTGATGGTAGTGCCTCACTCCACTCAACTGTAGGTGTTTTATAAGACAAGCATCTGTAAAAGCTACGTAGAGGTTGAGTAGAATCCAGAAATCACTATTGTAGATTTGTAACAATTAAGTCTGCGTACTTTTTCAGCTGGCTTAACAAACACTTCTTGTCCTCTTCACTTAAGGAGTCAATATAAGTACCTTCATTAGTCAACCTCTGGACTGAAGTCTTTGCTTCTTCCAGTACATTTTCAATTGATTATCTCTGATTGATCCAAGGGTAGCTTCTGTTGCTGGACAAAGATCTACTACTGTTGTCGCAGATGCCTGGATGACATTGTTTAATGACCCAAGTGATTTCAACAGTAGATTTACAAGAAAGAATGGTGATAGTCTTCTCTGAACTTAGTAACAAAAGTAGTCCACCAGCCTCACTACTTAGATCTGTCATATCTTGGTGGATACTTTAACACTGGCCTCCAGTTTGTAGTGGGTGGTATCTCTTGCTTAAATAGAAAGTATGATGCAACAGCCATGTTGGTTCACATAAACTGGGTTGTCTCTCCAGCATTCTTAACAGTCTCATTAAGTTCTTCTAAAATTAGCTTTGAAAGTGACTGGCTTATAAGGTTTTCTGCAGTGTTTATGCAGTTCAGAGGCATGGTGTTTTGCAGCCTTTTCATATAGGTTGTCAGTATTGGCTTAGCTGATCCGTCTGGCAAACCAAGCTCCTCCACTTTTACTATATAAATCCATGATATGCCCACATCTTGAATACTGCATGCAGTTCTGATTACCCCATCTCAAAAAAGATATATTGGAATTGGAAAAGGTACAGAGAAGGGCAACAAAAATGATTAGGGGCATGGTACAGATTCCATCTGAGGAGAGATTAAAAAGACGGGGGCTTTTCAGCTTGGAAAAGAGACAACTAAGAGGGGATATGATAGAGGCTTATAAAATCTTGACTGGTGTGGAGAAAATGAATAAGGAAGTGTTATTTACCCCTTCACTTAACACAAAAATCAGGGGTCACCCAATGAAATTAATAGACAGTAAGTTTAAAACAAACAAAAGAAGTATTTCTTCACAAAATGCACAGTCACCTGTGGAACTTTTTGCCAGGGATGTTGTGAAGGCCAAAATTATAACAGGGTTCAAAAAAAGAACTAGACAGATACTGATGGATCTAACCTCCATGAACTTATTAGCCAGGATGGGTAGGGATCCAACACCATGCTCTGAGTGTCCCTAGCCTCTGTTCGCCAGAAGCTGGGAGTGGACGACGGGATGGCTCACTCGATTCCCCATTCTGTTCATTCCCTCTGAAGCACCTGGCATTGGCCACTGTCGGAAGACTGGCTACTGGACTAGATGGACCATTGATGTGACTCAATATGGCATTTTTACATTAAAAATAATAATTATAATAAATTTTAGTACAGAAATCTCCAAGATAATGACCTCTTGTGATAGTGATGATGTAAGATAATGACCTTGTCAAATAATGCATTTTAAAAATCTTGGCGTACTAGGAAATGTATCCCTGTCACAAATCTAGCATTCTGGAGCGAAATCACTAAAACATAGTCCAGTGCTTTGGCCGCTGTTGTTTATGCCAACATTCACTGTACCGCTTAGTCCCCAATGGCTCTGTACTGTCACTTGCTGCTGCCACTGTGACCTCTGCGAGTAGGTCTCTGGAGGTTTCACCCAGCTCTCAATGGGGGAACCTCACTGCTAGTGTGGGCTAGGCTATCTCTTCCACAGAAACACTGTCCCACAGCAGGTCTAAGCACTTAAATCTGATTATCAGTGATTTCAGCTCTAGCGGTCACATAACAAACCAAAAGACTTTCTGTGAAGACTAATCAGCTCTATCTCTAAACAGGAGAGGGACTGGTCAAATAGTGCCTGTGACTCCTAGCCAGAACCCACACCACCAAGCAAAACACCCATGTCCCCTCCCCCCTCCCCTGTAAGATCTAGCATCTAAATCTCCTGCTTAGGGAGTCCTGTTCAGTTGAGGGTGACCAGTGCTTAATTTGTAATGAAAGAGGTGCCAATGCTCAAGCAAGTTTGTTACTTTCATAACTGATGTGACAAGCCCAGAGGTCCCTGGGCTTTGAACTGCCGAGCTTAGAGGTGCCGGGGCTCAGCCCTGGCAAGTCCTAGCACAAATTAAGCACGGAGGGAGACCCCCTCATTCAGTCAGGCTAAGTACAGTTCTGCTGCCTTTTACTCATATAATAACATTTCATGACCTCCACATTTAATACTTAAGTGATGTGACCCAACCCTAGCCAAAGTTGATCACTTGGGCAGCGTAGGTGAGTTCATGTAAATACAGTCTGGTCCTGAAGCCTTTTCACCCACCACTGGCTCATCACTAGCTGTCAGGGGAGAGCTCATTCATACCTTGTGTACACATCATAATTTGAAATTGTTAGGTAGGCCAATATAGCTGAAACAAATGTGCCGACATTTCATAAATAACAGCTATACGAGGAAGCTAGTCTGTGTTCATACTTTTCAAACTCATTATGCTTTCTCAGGTTCAAGTGTTTTCTCATATGCTGTGTATGCTTTTAAAGTATGTATGAATGTTTCAATTTAAATTCAAATTTCCAACCAATGACTAAATTGGCAACACTGCGTGTAACTGGGGGGAGGGGGGGTGTTGGGAAAATTCAGGTGTATGTGGGGTTGTCTAGGGAAATCCTTGCTGCCAGGTGTGAATAGTACAGCTCAAATCTAGGAATGAAGTATGTCCTGAAAGTGGACAGCTAGTACAAAATGTCACAGAAGTACATCTACTAAACCAGTGGTTTTCAACAAGGGTGTAGCCTAGGGATACCCAGAGGTCTTCGAGGGGTACATCACCTCATCTAGATATTTGCCTAGTTTTACAACAGGCGACATTATAAAGCCCTAGTGAAGTCAGTAAAAACTAAAATTTCATACAGACAATGACTTGTTTATACTGCTCTATATACTATACACTGAAATGTAAGTACAATATTTATCTTCCAGTTGATTTATGTTATAATTAGATGGTAAAAATGGGAATAAGAAATTTTTCAGTAACAGTGTGATGTGACACTTTTGTATTTTTATGTCTGATTTTGTCGATTTTAAGTGAGGGGAAATTTGGAGGTACTCGAGGCAAATCAGACTCTTGAAAGGGAGTGTGGAAAGGTTGAGAGCCTAGACTTGATAGAATTTAAATTTATTGTAAATATTTTTTATAAATATAAATATCAATTTTATCTAAGCTTTTTAAAATTTTACTGATTTAAATTTTGTTGTGCAAAATTATGGGTTTTCAGAGTTTGTTTTATTGATTTAAATTTTTACAGTTGCAGAAAATTATGGGGAAGGTTCAGACAATTATTTGAGAGATTAAAAAAGTAAAAGCATTATAACAGTTAACACAAATTGTCAATATCACATGTCCAAATATACAGAGTAAATGTCATTAAATCAAAATCTAATAAGTTCTCAGACAGTATTTCTTACTTTATCTATACATTTTGATAGAATTTTTTTTGTTGGTTTGTGTGTGCACAGTGAAATTGATGTTTAGTATACTACCAATAAAAATCTAATCCTTCCAAGCCATATTGCACACATTTTGTCCTTAGAGAAATACCACCAACTTAAATTTACAGTGCTATTTCCTTCTATTGTTACAGATAACATCTAAGGTTATTATAAGTGAAAGAAAACATTTCTCTAGATTTGTTTTTTACTTTGTGTATTTTGACAACTTTCTTTGTTTAGTCACTGTCTTGGTTTCTTCTGAGTTACATTGCTGTAGTAGCCACTCCATAATTAAAACAAACTGGATTCTCAGTACAAATTATTCACTCTTCCAGCAAGCACCTCAGAAAAAAACCACTCCCTCCTCACCCCTGAGATTTTGCATGCCATATCTCATTCCATGGTAGAATTTCTGGTTCTGTTTTTGGGTGGTGGTTTTTTTAGAGAGGGAGTGAACAAGAAAAGCAGTTATGAAATTGTGATGTTGAAAAATACTCCCTGCTGTTGATATTTTGAACTATTGGTAATGTTTTTTTTCTCTCCCAACTGCTCACATCCCCAAAATGGTGAGGCCTACAAACACCAAAACCATTTGTTTTGTTGGCCATGCTGCAAGAAGTGCCCTTTAGTGTTTTTAATTTTAGATGAGGGTAATGTTAGTGGCAAAATCTAAAGATGTTGTGCTAGGGTATAACATACCCAGCACCAAGATAGATAAAGAAGGGGTTAGCTAGTAGCTCACTAAAACAGGGATTTAAAGAGGAGGCAACAAAAGTCATTTTCTCTTTTGCTCATCTCCCTGCGCTGGAAGGTAACTGGGTCAGGAAACACCCAGGCTAGGAAGAAGGCGGAAGTGGGAAGCTCGTTCTTTTGCTTCCACAGAAAGGCTAAACTGTTTACAAGAGACTTTTAAGTTAAGAACCACAGACAACGGCTTCTAATTTTCCCCAGGGGTACTCAAACCTTGCTCAGCCCCAGGCCCCACTCCACCTGTTTCCGCCCTGCCTCTTCCCTCCCCCATTGCACCCCATCCCTGCTCCTCCCCCTTCCTTCACCTCTTGCACACCGCTGAACAGCTGTTCCACAGCATGCAGGAGACACTGGGAGGGAGGGGGAGGAGTTGATAGACGAGGGCCGCAGGTGACCAGGAGGTAGGGGAGCTTGCCTGCCGGTGGGTGCTAAGCACCCACTAATTTTTTTTCATGGGTGTTCCAGCCCTTGAGCACCTGCAGAGTCAGTGCCTATGTTCACTATTTACTTTTCCTTTGGGCTGAAGCAAACCATCCCTTCCTTTGTGGTTTGCTCCCTTTCTGCTGCCCCTCCTGCCCCACCTCCACTCAAAGAGAAGGGGGAAGAGGCTGAAGAAAATCTTGAGTATGGCTTCTTATGTATTAGACCATGGTGGAGAAACACCCTGCACAGAGGCGTTTTGCCTTAAGTGGTAGAATGTTGTATTTTGTGTTTTTCCTTATTTCTTCTGGTTTCTGCTGCGATAACTGGGGCCACTCTAGTACAGTTACCATGAGTACACAAAAGTTTAATATTTTAACATGTTTTTTAAAGTATAAACTGACCTGCTGCGTCCTAAGGCCTTGGCTACACTGGCGCTTTACAGCGCTGCAACTTTCTCGCTCAGGGGTGTGAAAGAAACACCCCCCCGAGCACTGCAAGATACAGCACTGTAAAGTGCCAGTGTAAACAGTGCCGCAGCACTGGGAGCGCGGCTCCAAGCGCTGCAGGCTAAACCCCATGAGGATGTTGAGTACGTGCAGCGCTGGGAGAGCTCTCTCCCAGCGCTGGCGCTGCGACCACACTCACACTTCAAAGTGCTGCCGCGGCAGTGCTCCCGCAGCAGCACTTTGAAGTTTTGAGTGTAACTAAGCCCTAAGAGTGTGCTGCTGCAACTGGCAGAATTGGGGGGGATGGGTGAATGAGTAGGATACCGGGAGAAATGCTGAGGGGCCGAAGTGCTGGATGGGAAGACACGAGGAGAGTCATAGCATCATAAAAATGTAGGGCTGGAAAAAGACCTTGAAGTCATCAAGTCCAGCCCCCTGCACAGAGGCAGGACCAAGTAAACCTAGACTATCCCTGATGATTGCATCCACTATGTTCTTAAAAACCTTCATAATGGGGATTCCACAACCTCCTTCAGAAGCTTGTTCCAGAACCTTACTCCCCTTATATTTAGTAAGTTTTTCCTTATATCTAATCCAAATCTCTCGTGCTGCAGATTAGCTCATTGCTTTTTGTTCTACCTTCAGTGGATATGGAGAACAATTGATATCAGTCCTCTTTAAAACAGCCTTTAACATATTTCAGGATTGTTATCAGGTCCCCCTCAGTCTTCTTTTCTTAAGACTAAATATTCAGGTTTTTTTAACCTTTCCTCACAGGTCAGGTTTTCTAAACTTTCTATCATTTTTCTTGTTCTTATTAGGCCTCTCCCTGATTTGTCCATATCTTTCCTAAACTCTGGCATCCAGAATGGGACACCGTACACCAGCTGAGGCCTCACCAGTATTGAGCAGAGCAGGACAAATTCAACCTCCTGTGTGTTACAAACAATACTAGCCTTTTTTCAGAAGTGCATCGTATTACTGAGTCATATTCCATTTGTGACCCCCCTATAACTCCCAGATTCTTTTCAGCAGTACTACGACCTAGCCAGTTATTCCCTACTTTGTAGTTGTATATTTGAATTTCCCCTCCTAAGTGAAGTATTTTACACTTGTCTTCATTGAATTTAATCTTGTTGATTCCAGACTAATTCTCCAAGGTCATTTTGTATTCTAATCTTGTTCTCCAAAATGCTTGCAACCCCTTCCAGCTTGATGTCATCCACAAATTTTATAATGGCTCTCCCCTCTAAATCATAAGTCATAAAAGAAAATATTGACTAGAAGCAGATCCAGGATTGACCATAGTGGGACCCCAGTCCCATGTCCTCTCAGTTTGACAGTGAACAATTGATAACTACTCTTCGAGTACAGTCTTTCAGCCAGTTTTTCAATACCTTATAGTAGTTTCATCTAGACTACATTTCCCTACTTTGTTTATAAGAGGTCACATGGGATTGTGTTAAAAGCCTTACAAAAATCAAGATAACACTTCTACTGCTTCTCCCCAAAGACAATACCCCTCTCAAAGAAGGAAATTAGATTGGTTTGGCATAATTTGTTCTTGAGAAATCTACACTTATAACCTTATAACCCTCTAAGAACTTACAAACTGATTGTTTAATAATTTGTTCTAGTATTTTTCCAGATATCAAAGTTAAGTGATTGGTCTATAGTTGCTGAGGTCCTCTTTGTTCCCCCTTATAAAGATAGGTCCTATGCTTGCCCTTCTCCAGTCCTTTGGGACTCACCCATTGAGTTCTCGAAGATACTTGCTAATGATTCCAAGCTTGCTTCAGCTAGTTCCTTAAGTACGTTAGGATGAATTTCGTCAGGCCCTGGTGACTTGAATACATCTAACTTATTTAGATATTCTTTAACCTGCTCTTTCCCAATTTTGGCTTGTATTCCTTTCCTCTTGTTGTTAATATCAATTGTGTTTAGAATCTAATCACCATTAACCATTTTAGTGAAGATTGAAGCAAAATAGGCATTCAAAAACCTTAACTTTTTTGATATCAGTTATTAGCGCTCCTTCCTCGCTAAGTAGTCAACTTATACTTTCTTTCTCTTGCTCCTAATTTATTTAAAGAACCTTTTTCTTATTGCTTTTTTGTCCCTTGCTAGGTACAACTCATTTTGTGTCTTAGCTTTTCTGATTTTTCCCTATCTGCTTGTGCTGTTCTTTTGTACTCCTCCTTAGCAATTTTTCCATGTTTTCACTTTTTGTAGGGTTCCTTTTTGGACTGGGACAAGGGATATGAAAGGGTAACATAGAGCTATGCTCCTGGTCTCAGAATGAGGAAGCTTTGGGAGAGCCTGGATAATAGTAGGGAACAGAGGATGAGGGATAAGAGCTATAGGGGAACAAGGGCATAGAAGTACACATGCAAGAGGAGGTACAGGCAGAGATGAAAGTAAGCAGGTGCGCCCTGGTACAGCGTACTGGCAAGAGCCGGTGCATTCTACCGGGGCATATCGGCTTCCCCGGCAGCCATTTAAAGGGCATGTGGCCCCTTTAAATTGCTCAAAAAACCACTGACTGGGCAGGATTTTTGCAGTTCCTTCTCAGCTGCATGAAACTAGTCCCTAGATTGCTGTGGTGGCGGGGGAGGACCCAAACACCTATGAAACATTTAAAGATTTTAACTCAAAAAACATCCCTATAGCTAGTGAGAGCAAACACCTTGCACTTTCTAGAGCTCTGAAATTTCCTATATTTCAAATTGCCCTGTGCTGCTCTGCCAGCCGGTCCCCCTACCCCGCGCCCTCAGCAGAGCCCCGCCAGCTGGTCCCCCCTGCCCCACACCTCCAGCAGCGCCATGACAGGTCTCCCCTACCCTGTGCCCCCAGCAGCGCCCTGCCAGCCGGTCCCCCCCTACCCTGCGCCCCCAGCAGCTCCCTGCTAGTGGCTGGAGCCCCGGCCCTTAAATTTTCCCCGAGCCCTGCTGCTGGATCCCCGGGGAGGCGGCAGCAGGGCCCTGGCAGCTATTTAAAGGGCCAGGGCTCTGGCCACTGGTGGGGAAGCTGTTGGGGGCATGGGGTAGGGAGACTGGCTGGCGTGGCGCTGCTGGGGGCGCAGGGTAGGGGGACCGGCTGGCGGGGCAGCACAAGGCAATTTGAAATACAGGAAATTTCATAACTCTAGAAGGTGCAAGGTGTTTGCTCTTAATAGCTATAGTGATGTTTTTTGAGTGAAAATCTTAAATGTTTTATAGGTGTTTGGGTCCTCCCCCCATTCCCAGCAATCTAGGGACTAGTTTCATGCAGTTGAGAAGGAACTGCAAAAATCCTGCCCAGTTGATGGTTTTTGAAGGATTTAAAGGGCTCCCACTGCTGCTACTTCTGGGGCCCTTTAAATCACCACCTGAGTCTGGCTGCTGGAGCCCCGAGGTAGCGGCACTGGGGCTCCAGTGGTGATTTAAAGTGCCTGGGGCTCTGCTGTGGTAGGGCAGCTGGAGCCCTGGGCCCTTTAAAATCACCCCTAGCCCTGGGGCTCTCAGCCAGCTCTGCAGCTGGTAGCTCAGGGGGTGATGTAAAGCGCCTGGGGATTTAAAGGTCCCGCCTCTTCTGGCAGAGGCCACGCCTCTTCTGGTTGAGGCCCCGCCCATCTTAAGGACTCCAGAGTACCGGTAAGTCCTTTAAGTTACTTTCACCCTTGGGTACAGGCAACCATGAGAGGCATTTCCCTCTAATGTCCTCTATTCTAAGATATACCTTCCTCCCCCCAAACTCCTCATATCTCCTTTAAAGATAAAGTCTAAGGAAGGGACGGACCCCTGTCCTGGTGATTCTCATGGGGTCCATTATAGAAGGCCTCTCCTTCTATTAATATAATACCATCCCAAGTTAAGCTTTTGGCACTAATTCAAAACAGGATAAGTCCCAAGCCAAAAAAACAAAACTAAACAACAACCAGTCAAACAAAAAATGAGCAAAGAATAAATTGTTCAGGTTTAAAGTATTTTAGGGGAATTCACTTGACACCCACATATCATTTACAAAGTCCTACAACTACAAAATAATCCCCAAACGTTAAGTCTAGAAAATGAATAGTTAAAAGATCCAGCCACCTTTTCTCTACTATATAATCTTTCGCCCATCAGTATCACCTCAATTAACTTACACCACCTACTGAGCCTTAGCTTAATCCTCTAAGGTTTGCAAAGATATATACAAAGGTCAAAATAACAAATTTACTTGGAGGTTATAAAATCACTAACCCATTCAGTATTATTCAGTACAAAAAGGTGACATAACTTAGTTGCTACACCATAGTTAAAAGATACATTCTTTCAAGGTTTAGATACAAAGCTACAAACAGCAAATATCAGTCAGTCAAATTATATTAAACATACTTTACTCTACTCTGAGAAGTCAGAGCTGACAGTTTTATATACTCTAGTATATTACTTTTTAAAATACATACTACACATTTAATAAATATTATACATCTAACTGCACATTTCCAGTACAGAACAAATAATGGGGTACAGTTAAGAGTGGCTGGTGTTCTAGGGATGAAAAGTTACAGGGCAGTGCGGGAACTGGATTGATTCCTCTATGTTTACTCCAGAGTTTTGAACTTAAAAAAAAAATGTAAAGAAAAATGGAACATTCTCAGTGATGATGGATTGAGTCCCTTGAAACACTTCCAGCCATAACTTTTTATTTTTTCAACAACATGATTTACTGGAGAATACTCACTCTGTTAATCATTTCCCCCTGTTTGTGTGGGTCTTTCGCACAGGAATAGGGCTGAGAAAAACATCATGCAAAATAGGAAATGTGATTGTTTAACCATAAAAACAGGACAGTAGACTTAAAAGCAGGTGTGTTGTTAGTATTTGTATTGTGGAGCCACCTAGGAGCCCTAGTAATGGACCAGAACCTCCTTGTGCTAGGTGCTGTACAGCACAGAACACAAGTATAGTGCCTGAATCCACTCTGAACATTTTTTTAAAGTGACTGAATATCTAGTTGGTGTCCCCTTAACGATCACACAGTTGGAAAATACTCCCTATCAAGCAGCTATTATTAAATGTATTTTGTAAGCTCTACAACTGGTTCCCTCTCTGAAAATAAAGGTCAACTAAAGTAATGCAACTGAAAGCCATTCAAGTCCCCTAACAGTGAAATCAGAAAAGCTTGGAACTAATGCAGGTTCTCCTTTATATGTGATTTGTCATGGTGTTAAGAAATCTAGAGCAAGGATAGGGTGTGGTAGGAGAACATAGAATCCTAGAAGTGTAGGACTGGAAGAGACCTCAATAGGTCATCTAGTCCAGTCCCTGCACTCAGGTCAGGACTACATAATAACCAGACCATCCCCAACAGGTGTTTGTCTAACCTGTTCTTAAAAGCCTCCAGTGATGGTGATTCCAAGCCTCTCTAGGCAATTTATTCCAGTGTTTATACATCTCAGGTCTAAGTGTCAGCTACCTCTTTACACTCTTGTATGTAACAAGCTCCTACAACTGGAAAACTTGCATAAGGATACACTTAAGAGTAAGGTTTTCTGGAATCAGCCTTTTAATATTTTTCTCCTCTGATCACGTTTGGATTTTATGCATTACTTCTTTTCTCCTAGCCCCTCAGTCTTGTTATGCATTTCTCCTCTCTTTCATCCTTGGTTAGTTATTTACCATTTGTTTCCAGCTTTCCTCTTTTTTGCTAGAACAGCATCTGTGTAGATCCCTCTCCTCACTTCCCTCTTTTCACTTGTTTTCTTTCTAAAGGCCCACATGGAGCATTTATGGGAGGGCTGGACATGGTTTCCCAAGTTAGTCAGTGCTGCTCCTTCACTCAGCCATTGATTTGCATTAGAGATTGGTACAAGCTGCTAATTCCCAGGGATTGAATACCTGAATTGTAGTGCTCCCACTGTCTAGGGATGGTTGTAGTTTAGTTGACAGGGCCTGGAGCTGGGAGTTAAGAAACCTAAATTCTAATCTTAATCCTGCCACTGACTTGGTGTGTGGGTCTTAGAGCAAGCCACAGTACTTCAGTTATCCCCTTTGTGAAATAGGCAGGGCTGCCCCTACGGGGGGTGCAAAGCCTGGGACATAGGTGCCGAGTTTCTATCTGCTGAGGGGTGCTCCCCTTGGCTCTGCCCAGGCCCTGCTCCCACTCCATCCCCTTCCCCCCCATGCCCCACCTGCGCTCCATCCCTTCCCTGCCCAGTTCCGCCCCCTCCCCCAAGCACACTGCGCCCTCACTCCTCTTCCCTCCCTGCTGGCACCTCCAGATGCTGCAAACCAGCTGATCAGTGGTAGGCACTAGGAGGGAGGGGGAGGCACTGATCGGTGGTCAGGAGCTGCTAGGGGGTGGGAGGAGGTTGGTAAGAGGGCTCCTTCTTATCTCCCCACCTGCCTTCTCATGAAGTGCAGGGCCTGGGGCAGTGAAACCGATTGGCTGTTCCCTAGGGACAGTTCTGAAAATAGGGACAAAGAAGCTTACTAACCCTTGCAAAAAAGCTTTGAGTTCTGTTTGAAAAGTGCTATATAATTATTAATTAGTATTACTAGCCCAAAGGGCAGGGCACCAAAATGAATCCCAAATTATGTCCTGCCACTATTGCAGTGCTCCCTTCCCTTTCTCTCCTCCTCCCCCTCTGTGCACATCTTTCCTCTTTCTGTTTTGCGGATATTTCTTGGTCTCGTGTCTTCCCTCATTTCCTGTTCTCTTCCATTCCAGAATAATCCCTGTGTTGCTGCTCTTCTATATATTGGGCCAGATTCTCCTTTGTGTACTCACTTACCTTGGGTGCAAAACATTACAGTTCTCATTTGATATTTTACATCCACTGTACAAGTGACTCTACAAACTGCAGGGTAGTGGAGAATTGGGCCCCATGTTTTCTCCAGCAACTAGGATAAGAGCATCAGAGTGATAGGATCACAGTCATTTTCACCTTCTTAGTAGACTCCTTCCAAATTACTCTGTAAAAGCAGCAGAGGTCTGATCCTCTACAACTACTAGGTGCTCCTGTTCCCAGCAGAGCTTGTTGGTCCTGCAGATCCGTAGTCACTCCCCTGGGTCCCAGCAGAAGTAGATAGTGAAAGTGAGTAGCACGGTGTCACTTTCACGCCGCCAATACTCCTGAGAAGTAATATGTGCTTCAACAGAGAGACTTCTCCACAGGGGTATTTTAAAAATATAAACATTGCAGGAATGTGAGAACTTGCCATTCTTGTGCTGCATGTAAAACATGACCTGGTAAAAATAAGTTTTGAACTTTGCATATGGGATATATTACATAAGAGGCACGGCAACAATACTTGTAGCAACAAGCTACACAGGCTTTTAACTCTCCTCCCAGCTTTCCCTCCTCCATCAAAGACTTAATTTGACACTGTGCAGCAGGATGTTTTCTTCTCTCCACAGTTCTCCCCTCTTCTGTTGTGCACAGACTCTGGCTCTGATTTCCTCCTGCTTTCCACCTCCAACCTTTCCACTCCTTTCTGTTTCTTATCCATTCCTGGGCATGCCAGCTCTCCCCATCTTCTCTTATCTTCAAAACATCTCCTCTCTGGCTTCTCTCTCAGGCTGAAGGCACATTCTTGTTTACCCACTCATGCAAAAATTCTTCTCTCAATCCCAGCTGCTTTTCCAGTCTATCCTTCCCTCTCCCCTTTGCATATAAAATCCTTGTCTGTATGGCCTACGGCTATTGACAGGGCTTTCCTTGATCCTCTCCAGTCTGGCTTCTGCTCTCAATTATTCACATCATGTTCACCAAGGTCCCTAACAAATCAAAGAGCCACATTTCTTTGACTTGCCTCTGAAACAACTAATCACACCCCCTGCATCTTTATTTTCTCTCCTTTTCGCACTTTCACAGCTCTTCCTTTTCCTCTTACCTCACTGATCTTCAGTATCTCTTGTTATTCATCCGTGTCTCGTCTTTTACTCTCTGTAGCCATTCCTCAGGATTAGTTTCTTATTTTGTGAGACAAGGTTGGTGAGGTAATATCTTTTATTGGACCAATTTCTGTGGTGAGAGAGACGAGCTTACACAGAGCTGCTCTTCCGGTCTGGGAAACATACTCGGTATCACAACTAAAGACAAGGTGGAACACATTGTTTAGCATAAGTAAGTAAGTAGTAAAGACATATTTCAAGGGACCATTCAAAGTGAAGCCTCCCAGTCACAGGGAGGAAAAGGGAAGGGGGGGGGAAGCTGCTGGAGTGGGGGTTAGTGGGTTACAGATTGTTGTAAAAAGCCATGAATCCAGTGTCTGTATTCAGTCCATGGTTATTAGTGTCTAGCAAAGTTGCAAATTTAAGTTCCCAGGCTAATCCTTTGAAGGTGTTGCATAGATTTACTTTCAGAATGATGTCTGAGAGGTCAGATACAGAGCGATTGTTTTATGAAACATGTTCATGCACAAGTGATAAGGTCTTTTTGTCTTGTCTTATTTTTCTGTGAGTTCATTTGAGAGTGTAGTTGATTGTCTGGTTTCACCCATATAGTGGTTATTGAGGCATTTAGGGCACTGGATGAGGTACATCACACGTTGTGATAGGTGTGTGCACAACTCCTAAATCTTGAAAGGCATGTTGTAGGAAAGGTTTCTGGCCAATGGGAGATGTGGAGCCGGCACTTGGGGCAGGGGCCAGAGGGAGATGCTGGCAGCTTCCCAAGACCCATGTGGAGCCGGCAGGCACTCTGTCTGCCCCATTGCGGGCAGCCAACTTTTTATGGCCAGAGCTGCCAGAGTCCCTTTTCAACTGGGCATTCCCTTTGAAAACCAGACACCTGGCAACCCTAGCTGCAGCGCAAACCTGAATGTCTATACTGCAAAAAGGAGTCTAATTACAGTGTAGACATACCCTGTGTAAACTTGAAAGCTTCTCTCTTATCAATGGAAGTTGATCAAATAAAAGATATTGCCTCATCCACCTTTCTCTCTAATATCCTGGGACCAACACAGCTACAATAACGGACTATATCTTACCCTGTGTCACATAAAGTACTGGACAAGATTATAGTCCTATGCAAATAATAAAAGTAAAGGGTTGCATGAACTTGGCTACTGTGCATTCAAAAACTGTCTTTTCTATTTTATCCTTTTTGGTATGAGTTTAATCCCTTATTTTGGCAACCTGTATATGGATTGTATACAGCAGGTGGTTTATGGCCACAAAACTTGGTGTAGAGCTTTTCCAGCTTATTTATTTATTCTTAATGCTACCTTTGCCTATACCGCTGTTGGTTGGAGGGCTTGTATTGCTCCTAAACTTTGTGCTGACCTGCTGCACGGGGGTGAATTTCACATAGTTTATCTATCCATGGATGGAAATCTGTGTGAGGGATAACACAGTTTGGCACTATGTAAATCAGGCATCAGCAACCTATGGCATGTGTGCCAAAGACAGCATGTGAGCCAATTTTTAATGGCACGCTGCTGCCTGCCAGGGTCCCATTAAAAATCCTGCCCAGCCCGCCCCCTCCTGGGGGGGCAAGGGGCAGAAGTTTGGTCCTGCCGGCTCCTCTGCCTCTTCCTGCAGTGTGCTGGGCTCCTGCCCCTCCTCCTCCTTCTCCTCTCCCTCCCTCCCTGCCAGCTGATGGCCCTTGCAAGGGAGGGAGAGGAGGGGGTGGAGCGGAGTCAGTGTGTTCACTGCTCCCAGAGGCAGAGAAGAAGCAGGGGCAGGGCCGAGGGGGCAGGGGTGTGTGTGGAATTGGGGCATATCCCTAGCCCACACCCCCAGGCCTCTGCCCTGACCACCCCCTCACACACACACCCAGGCCTCTGCCCTGAGCCATGTATTCCCGCACACCCCCCAGGCTGCTGTCCTAAGCCCTGTACCCTCCTCACACACACCCAGCCCTCTGCTTGACTCCTTCACCCCACCATGATCCCAGCCCTGACACCTGCACCCCCTCACATACCCAGCCCCACACCCCATGCACTCCCCACATCCCCACCCCTACCCTGAGCACCAAACGGGAGCTCCTGCAACCCCACCCCCCACATTCCCACCTGTACCCCTTGCACCAAATGGGAGCTGCCCAGGTAAGCACTCCACACCCAAACCTCCTGTCCCAACCCTGAGCCCTCTCCCTCATTCTAGCTCCTGGCAGACCCTTCACCCCCAGCCCTGTGCTCGGTCCATTCCCACCCTCAGCTCAGTGCAGAGAGAAGAAGAGAATGGGCCAGAACCAGGGAGAAGGTAGGTACCCACTGTATGTGGGCAGGGCTGGGACCCCAGACTGGCAGCGGGCTGAGCGGGTCTGGCAGCCAGGATCCCGGCTGGCAGGAGCCAGCGGATGGAACCTCTGGGCGGCAGTGGGCTGAGCCACTCAGCCCACTGCCGGTCTGGGGTTCTGGCTGCTGGACCCTTGCCAGCTGGGGTCCCGGCCGCAGGCCTCGCTTAGCCCGCTGCCAGCCTAGGTGAATGGAATCCAAGACCAGCAGCAGGCTGAGCGGGCTGGCAGCGTAAGATCAACATTTTAATTTCATTTTAAATGAAGCTTCTTAAACATTTTGAAAACCTTGTTTATTTTACAATACAATAATAGTTTAGTTTTATAATTATATAGTTTAGTATTGTGTCCAGTTCTGGGCACCACGTTTCAAGAAAGATGTGGAGAAATTGGAGAGGGTCCAGAGAAGAGTAACGAGTGATTAAAGGTCTTGAGAACATGACCTACGAAGGAAGGCTGAAAGAAGTGGGTTTGTTTAGTTTAGAAAAGAGAAGACTGAGAGGGGACATGATAGCAGTTTTCAGGTATCTAAAAGGGTGTCATCAGGAGGCGGGAGAAAACTTGTTCATCTTAGCCTCTAAGGATAGAGCAAGAAGCAATGAGCTTAAACTGCAGCAAGGAAGGTTTAGGTTGAACATTAGGAAAAAGTTCCTGTCAGGGTGGTTAAACGCTGGAATAAATTACCTAGGGAGATTGGGGAATCTCCATCTCTGGAGATATTTAAGAGTAGGTTAGATAAATGTCTATCAGGGATGATCTAGACAGTATTTGGCCCTGCTATGAGGGCAGGAGACTGGATTCGATGACGTCTCAAGGTCCCTTCCAGTCCTAGAATCTATATAGACTTATAGAGAGAGACCTTCTAAAAAACATTAAAATGTATTACCAGCACGTGAAACCTTAAATTAAAGTGAGTAAATAAAGACTTGGCACCCCGCTTCTGTAAGGTTGCCGACCCCTGATGTAAATTGCAACAAATCTTGTGGCACCTTATAGACTAACAGATGTATTGGAGCATAAGCTTTCGTGGGTGAATACTCACTTAGTCTGGATCTGTAAAAAGCAACAAAGAGTCCTGTGGCACCTTATGAACTAACAGATGTATTGGAGCATAAGCTTTCATAGGTGAATACCCACTTTGTCAGATGCATGTAATGGAAATTTCCAGAAGCCAACTACAAAAGCAGTTTCTCCTCCCTTGGTGTTCACACCTCAACTGCTGGAAGAGGGCCTCATCCTCCCTGATTGAACTAACCTTGTTATCTCCAGAGTGATTCTGGCCTGCATATTTGTACCTGCCTCTGGAAATTTCCATTACATGCGTCTGACGAAGTGAGTATTCATCCACGAAAGCTTATGCTCCAATACATCTGTTAGTTCATAAGGTGCCACAGGACTCTTTGTTGCTTTTTACAGATCCAGACTAACATGGCTACCCCTCTGATACCTGATGTAAATTGTACTTCTGAAACTATTTAAGGGTTCTGCATCTTGTCACCAAACTGTTCATCTATGTAAAATGCTATGCCAAGAAAAACTAGTAGTGTCACCAATAAACAAGCAATTGGGGTAAGAGATGAATGACTGACAATTCATCCAAATATGGGTTTGAGAGTCTTAATTTTAGGCTGATGACGCGAGGCACTAATGTCCCACAACTCCTATTGAGCTCAAAGGGAATTGTGGATGTTCAGCACCTGACAAGACTGAAGCCTTTTGCCTGGAGAGAAACATATAGGGGCAGATCCTCAGCTGGTGTCAATGGAGCTAAAACAATTTACACTAGCTGAGGATCGGCCCCAGAAAATTGGAGAGACTATTTAAGACTATTTTTTAACCAGCATTGCTTGGTCTTGTGAAGAGATCTGTGGCCCCTTGACTCTCCACCTTTTTTTATTTAACATTATTTTTAAAAAAATAAACCTTTTGTTGTAAAAAGGTGTTTGTTTTTTGTTTTTTTTAGTGTTTCGTTTTTGCAGCCCTGTCATCCCAACCATCACAGTATAAGTACTATGTGTACTAGGGACGCCTTACCAAACAATTTTTCTTTTTCTTTGTATCCCTGTATTTTTGTGCAGATTGAATGGTATATCACTGGGTAAAAACAAAAAAAGAAAACAAGAACAGTTTAAAAAAAGGGGGGAGGGGGCAGGATAGCTCAGTGGTTTGAGCATTGGCCTGCTAAACCCAGGGTTGTGAGTTCAGTCCTTGAGGGGGCCACTTAGGGATCTTGGGCAAAAATCACACATACACATTTAAAAAAAAAACAAACCCTGATATTCTATGGATATTTGGTTTTGAACCTGAAACCTCTGCTAAGCAAGGTCAAGGAAGGAGATAGGAATGAGTAAGGAAGCAGTGTATTAGGTGCAGTGATTGACTGAATAATTGATCAAGAAATCTTTGTTGGTAGAGTCATAAACAATGCATCAGATTAAAACTGCCTGTAAAAGAAAAACTGAAAGAATCCTTGAGGTGTTCCAGCTTGTCTGTGAGCCAGGAGTCTTTAAATTAACTTAAACAGGCTTTAGCTCAGGCCCTAGAAGAGGAGTTAAGTAGTGCAATGATTATCTTTTTAAAAACATCTGTTTAATCTGTGTTTTGCCAGTTTTATTCTAAAAATCACTTTGCAAACAGACATTCAGGTGTTTGGGGTTTATTTCAGATTCAGCATCTGTCTTGGATATGGTACCGACGTGGGCCCCAGCTGTTGGTTTCACACTCTTACCCCATGCAGGAGGGTTTTTGGGAGGCATGATAACAAAGAGAGAGATCCCTATATGGTATGAATCTCTTGAAAAGCCATCCTGGAGGCCACCTAACTGGGTGTTTGGCCCTGTCTGGGGAACTCTGTATACATCAATGGGGTATGTATGTCTTTTATATTTTGTATATACACTTAACTAGTCTGATGGTTGCTTAATGTACACTAGCAAAGCTGGATTGTTACAAAGAATCATACTACATAACACTAGTTAGCTATGTTATGGGATATATATGTACATTAGCTTATAAGAGTGACTTAATGTTGTTCCTACACTATTCAACAGGTAAGTACTCGCTTAGGAAACACTGCACTTTGTGTATGCACAAGGGAGGTGTATTAAATGCAGGAATGTTTGATTTGCTTCTGACTGCCCCATAAGAGAAACAGAACTGTGAAGTAATGTGCTGACTGACTGAAAGAGTTTTTTAATCTTATTCCCCTCATCCCCCCATACGTGTCCTTTTACAGTTCTAGCTAAAATTAACTGTATTAGTAAATAAATGAGGGATTGGGATTTGGACTATCCCAGTAAAGAGTAAGATAAATTTCCTGGAATCTATAGCTCTTGTCTTATAAAACGCTGTAATAAAACCCCTTGCTTTTAAACTGTGTCATTATCTGGTACAATCTACTGTCCTCTAACTGAATTAGCCTACATTATCATCAGTATTTTAGACTATTACTGTCAAAAATTGGCAATAGTGAAAGGGACACACAAGTGTGTTGGGCCAAATATCAGACCTAGTGGTACTTTAAAGAAAAGCTGAAGGGTAATACAAAAATAAACATCTTTAAAAAAAAAAAAAAAAGCTGAACTATTTATAAAGTAGATTTTTTTTCTGGACTGTTTTGTGTGTGTTAGACATGTATGATCTCCCTCGCACAAACTGTCCCAGCAACAGCCCAGCCAAGAGAAAGTGCTTTTCTCCCAGCCCCCTTACCTGATGTCACATGAGGGAAGGCCACATTAGGCTACAAGAACCATAGCAAATGTGCAATGAGCAAGCTCCAAAGTGACTTTCAGTGCCCCAATTTGTTTCACATCTTCTTTATGCAGGACTAGCCCTATGCCATGTTTAGTTCATTTTTGGTCAGCTATAGTTGCATTATTGCAGATCCCTGCAAAAACTTAATTTTTCTCTGAAGCTGAGTTGTGTCTCTCCCCCCAAACCTACTACAATGCCCCAACTCTGCTATAACTAAAACTACAACAGAAGGGATTTTCCTCAAATTTGCACTCCTTGGGCCTATTAAGTCGGGAAAGTTCAGCCCCCAAAAGGACAACTTTAGAAAAGAGTAAGTAGTTATGATGAGATGCTACAGATTTCCTTAATTATCGTGCTCTCTATTGAAAAATACTGTAGTGAAGCAATATGCATAAAAATAAATGTGGAATGTCCCTTCTTGCCTTTACCTTATCACTTAATTTCTACTCACCTTCGCTGGTTCTAGTCTTTTACAGCTCAGAACACAGTGTCCTTCCCTTTCCTCCTCTCCATGCAAACAGAAAGTATCTTTTTGTTATTCTGTTCCCTCCCATGTATTCAGTAAAGTCTCTCATTTAGTTAGCTCTGAAATCACAGCCTGGTAAAAGTAGTCAGGAAGTACCCTTTTTGTTGAAAAGTAGGATAATAGATCGCTGAAGTGAGACCCGATAGCTTTTCCATAGAAAGGCTGTCAGATGATTTCCTGGCAAAAACACACCCTAAGAGTTATGTAACTAAATGGCTGTCCCTGAAGTATGCCTTTGAATGAACTGTACAGTATGCAAACAATAGTGTCTGGGTTTTGGACTATAAACCAGGAGATCCAGGTAAGGTTTTTTGATTTAAGATCCACATTTTGAAGGTTTTTCATACACTCCTGTATGTCCTTCTCAGACCACTGCATTCTGAGATATTTAAGATGTGGTTAATGTCCTGATCATACCTATTCTTGATGACGAATCACAATGATGATGCTAATCCCAGGTGGCGTTAAGTGTTTCTTCTCAGAGCCTCAATCGTGCTCAAAACCAGCTCACTGCGTTCTGTATACGTATCGCCACAGAGATTCCTCAGAGTGCCCAACAAATCCAGTTCTTCTATTTGCATTTAACACATGCAAAAGATTCTAGAGATTTTTTGTGTCATGCAATACTGATATTATCGAGCAGAGCAGGAGCACTCCCAAAGAGTTGTGTAACGAAGGGGCTGGCCCTGAACTTGACATATTTGTAAGAAAATCTAGATCAAGAGCAGAAGCCAAAGTTATATCTGTGCACGAGTGCAATTGCTTGTTAACAACAGTTTCGCAAATCAGCTGGAAGCAGAGTTGTATCTAGGTGCCTCCTAGTGATGGAGAAATGTGAAGCTTTTTTTTTTTTTTTTTTAAAGCATTTGTTTGACAGGATAGTGATCAAATTGACAGCATATCGAATTGTGCCCTTAGGAAAGGAACAGCCAGTATGCAAGCTTGGGTTATTTACTTCCACATAAAAAATAAACTTACTTATTCATGCTACACATGAGTGAAGCTGAACTCTGGTAAAGTCACGTGGCTGTCTTATATGTGTATCTGCAGCTAAACAATTAAAAATCTATCTTGCTTAAAAATGTGCGGATGAATTTTTAAGAGTTCAATAAGATTCATGGAGCAGAGCCTGCATATGGAGCTCCCCATTGCCCAGCGAGGTGCTCAATTCAATTTGCATTCTTACCTAGAATGTAGATTTCATCTCAATATGAAACTACATTGAAAAACAGCTGGCAAATTATGAACACAAAGGAGCAGACTGTCTTTTGGAATACACACTCATCTGGCCTTGAAATCAAGCACCCACTAACACTTAAAAGTGAAGTACAAAGCAAAAGTAAAAAAGGAGTGGACTTCTGTGCTGAATGATCCAGCTAACCAGGTTGTGGGATTAGGGTTGCCAACTTTCTAATGGCACAAAACCTAACACCCCCGGCCCTACTCCTTCCCTGAGGCCCTGCCCCACTCACTCCATCCCCTCTCCCTCCACTGCTCGCTCTCCTCCACCCTCACTCACTTTCACCAGGCTGTGGTGCAGGAGGGGGGGTGAGGGTGCTGGCCGGGGGCACAGCCTCTGGGGTGGGGCTCAGGGCTGGGGCAGTGCAGGTTCTGGGAGGAAGTTTGGATGTGGGAGGGGACTCCAGGATGGGGCAAGGGGTTAGGGTGGGGGAGTGGGGTCCTGGCAGCACTTACTGCGGCTCCCAGGAAGCAGCCGCCAGGTCCCTAGGCACATGGTTATCCAGGGAGGCTCTGCACGCTGCCCTCGCACCCATAGGCACAACTCCCACAGCTCCCATTGGTCATGGCTCCCCAGTGCCGACTGGAGCTGCCAGGGTCCCTTTTTTACCAGGCTTTTGGGTCAAAAACCTGACACTTGGCAACCCTATATGGGAGGCTTTCAGCACACAATAAGCTTTAGTTTCATATCGCCCATCTCTGAGTGATCGTGTCTTACCTTCAGTGAACTACGACGTTATCCCAGAATGCACCATTCCATGGGCATTAAAAGGGCATGGATTGCAATGAGAATTCTGGTATGTTTGCAGTTTATTCTGGAAGAGCTTCCAGTAACCAGGACTAAGAGTATTTCACTGACAGGAGAAAAGCTGCTCGCCCCTAGTTCTCTTCACTCTGGTGATTGGCTTTAATACCTCCTTTCTGAAATCAAATGTGGTTATAAAAATATCACTTCACTGCAGATGCTACCCAAATTCACCACTGCTCCCTCTTTTCTCAGTTCTTGCCTGTTTCAGCCTCAACTTCTGTTAACTCATTTTAAAAAGATTAATACCTGAAAGTGACAAGCACTTCATTAAATAGAGGGAGGTGAAGCAATATTTAAATCCAACACTTCATGCTCCAGTTAGGAACCTACTCATTCAATTTGACCCCCAAATTATCTCCCGGTTTTGAAAATTTGCCTATATAATTTCTGAAATAACCATCTCTGTACTCCACACAATGAACACTTACCAAAACTCATTAATGTATTCAGTTCATCTAGACTAACGCAATTGCTTCCTTTATAGTCTTCAGGTCTTAACTCAAACTTCTATTTGTCCAAAATGCAGTAGTTCTTCTGCTCCCCTCTATCCAAGAATGAAAATAGCCACAGCACAATTTTTTACTTACTTCTTTTATTGGATGGTTCAGTACCATGTATTCTCTCATTTTGCCTGAATAGCATCGAGCTGTGCAATCACTTATTGGAAGGTTCCACAATAAATCAGCACTTCAATTTTGGATTCTAGCCCAAATCCATTGCTCTAACCTCTAGTTCAGGGTTCGGCAGCCTTTCAGAAGTGGTGTCCAAGTCTTCATTTATTCACTCTAATTTAAGGTTTTGCGTGTCAGTAATACATTTTAATGTTTTTAGAAGGTCTCTTTCTATAAATCTATAATATAGAACTAAACTATTGTTGTATGTAAAGTAAATAAGGTTTTAAAAATATTTAAGAAACTTCATTTAAAATTAAATTAAAATGCAGAGCCCCCCAGACTCGTGGCCAGAACCCAGGCAGTGTGAGTGCCACTGAAAATCAGCACGCGTGCCATAGCTTGCCTAACCCTGTTCTAGTTCATGCTTGGTAACATTTTCAGATGTGCTTAAGTGACTTACGATCCTCCATTCTATTTTCAAAAATCACTTGGAAGCCCAAGTCTCTTGCAAGTGAATGCATTTAGACTCTTGTGACTTTTGAAAATAAGATGGAGACCCCTAAGTCACAGACTTCTTTGAAAAATTTTCTTGCCCTACCTACGAAAGTCACCTAGTTTGACAAAGTATTTCATTATTTACATATTATATTGTATAATTTGCCAGAATACTTGCATTGTCATGTTCTTGTTGTTCAGATATGGTTCTTACCTGGTATGGAAGGAGTTAGGAGGTTTCAATGAAGACTCAATGGTTCCACTTGGGCTGTATGCAGGGCAGCTGGCATTAAACTGGGCATGGACTCCCATATTCTTTGGAGCTCACAAAATAGGATGGGTAAGTATAAAGTAACATTGACATTTAAAGTCTCATCATAGCCTTGCACTGGCAGTTACAAGGTGCCAACTTTAGCATGTTTTATTCTGAAAATGAACTTTGGTACATACAGAAAAGTAAAGTAAAATTTGGCTTGAGTAGCAGATTTTTGAAATTCCTTTTTCTCATACTCTCATATGAGATTGTACATAATTTATCTACAGTGCAATTACATTGTTAGCTCTCCACTGTGTGTTTTTCCAACCCTTTGTTAACAGAAGTTATAATTCATGTGACTATAGTAAATACAATTATGCCAAGGTAAAATTCCTAGTGGTCCTTTAGACAAATTCTTGTGAAAATTAATTTACTATGAGATGACTCGTAATAGTGTCAGTTTTAGATAGCACTAATAATTCTCTACTGTCTGGGAGGCGGACAGCTAGTCTCTGATATAAACCACCCTATGAACTACTTGACTGGTTCTTTTACTACACACCTCTTAGTTACTTACATGACCCCATTACCATAGTAATGGAGCGCCTTGGGGCATTTAATGTATTTACCTGCACAGTGCCTCTGTGAGGTCAGGAAGTCGTATTATCCCCATTTTACAGATGGGGAATGGGAACACTAATGTGCGAAAGGTCACACAAGGAATCTGCGGCACAGCAGGGATTTGAAGCAGTCTCCTAAATTGCAGATCCTAACCACCACCGCTGAAATACTGAACAGTCAAGAAATTAAAAAACACAAACGTAACTTTTGGAATTTTTGGAGTCATAAATTTAGTATTATTGATGTGACTGCTATGAATTTAATAAATGACATTTTAGACTTAATGTTGCCTTAATTTTAGCTTTTTGCGTTTATTCTAAATTTGTATGAAAATGTCTCCCAAGTCACCCCAGCCCTGTTAAGAGCAAATGATTCCTTTTCCAAACTGATCACAAGCAGCATTGGTCTCCTCTGCACAAATTCATGTATCAGCAAAAGGCATTCTAAGTTTTTTTTTAGCATGTACTTTCCACTGTGTTTCAGAACTCTTCACAAAAAAGGTTTAGTATGAATTTGTGCAAATATCTACTTACTGTCTTGAACAAAAATGCAGCATTTAAAATAACACTAACCACCTTATTTTGTTTCAGGGGTTGGTCAATCTCCTACTCACTAGTGGTGCAGCAACAGCTACAACTGTCACCTGGTACCATGTCAACAAGAAAGCGGCTTATTTGATGTTTCCTTATTTAGCTTGGTTAACTTTGGCTTCTGTGCTCAATTACCGCATCTGGAAGGACAATAAAAACAAGAAGCAATCTTAATACAGAACCTTCTAGAAGAGAATATCAAGGCAGAAGATTTTTTTTATGCATTTCCCAAATAAAATTACAATCCTGGTTTTACTGTTGCATTAAGTACTTGCTGTATTAGACAGTCAAAAATAGGTCACATCTAAATACAGTCAGAGTGGTGTTCATTTCAACATTCAGATGCTGGTTTACTACACAATCCGAATGGAACGTGTGCACGAGTGTATTTAATAGCACAGTAAATTAAGTGGTTTAATCTGTGTGCTCTTCTATTACCCATGCTGTTGATTACATATAAAAAATGTAATGGATAGCATTTAACTACTACTGGCCATTAGTGTGAATTGGGGGCTGATTATGTCCAGAAATGAAAGTCCACTAATGACTTTCAGAAGATTGTTCCTCATATTAATTTACTCCACTATGGGCCTGATCCTTCAGCTATATACCACTTGGCAGAGTGCTTATTCCTGTCAGCTGTTGTACTGACTTCAGTGTCTTCAAATCACCATGCCTAGAAATGTTTACGATTAGGCCTTATATAGAGGAAGAATTCCCATACTTGTGCATATAAACTTAAAGAGAATAGTATAGTTTGCAGACTGGACCATTATAATTGAGAGGTAGGGGAAGGTTTCAGACATATTAAACAATAAGTAACTTACTATTCTTACACCATGATTTTTTTTAAAGGGCTAAACCCAAAAGATGCTGCAACCTAGAAGAAAGCGGCCTCCCCACCCCATTTCCTTGCCACTACAACTAGTGCAATTTACTTGGCTAAAAAAATAGACAACATCAAATCCAGGGCACAGACTCAGGAACTGATGACAGCATCCAAAGAGTATCCAATGAGCACCTCAGGGGCAGGGGGGTGGTGTCACGAAAAGAGGAATTCATGCCTTTAACCTGCACTGCTTGGAGCCTGGATGCTTCACTAGCAGACTGCTAGTATTCTCAGCTATTATCAGAGCAAGCTGCCTCTCCTGGAGGGATGTCTGGCTGCTGGTGGCCCCAATCAAATATACAGGCATCTTATGACCATCCTGCTAAAATACTTACCTATGTACCTGATTATCTGTTCCTCCTTTAGCTGCTTGGAGACAGATACAAGATGTTTCTGCTGCTTCAAGATTAGTGTCGCAGCCTTAAACCAGAAGACACTGAGTTGTAAATGGCTGAACTAGAAACAGGAACTTTTTGTATAAGATACCTGGGACAGGAAGTTTTACCTTTCCTCTATTGCTAGCACGTTACTGTTACTTTTATGACCGTTCTTCCCGGTTCCCTCTTACACTATTAGGATTTAAACCTTCCTCTTTGCCCCAGATCCACAGCAATTTCAAGTAGTGACTGATTTTCACTTGCCCATTTTATGGCCAGATACCCTGAAATTGCTTCTCCCCTTCATTGCCATGTTTCCTAGGTATATCAAGCAACTTTAAACTAAGCGTCTTAGAAATCTGAAATGTGTGGTAGTGCTTGGCAGACATTAGTTCTTCAGACTGAACATTAGGAGGATTTGCCTTAAAAACAAAAAAAAAAAGCTATGGCATAACCAACTCTTTTCTACATGAAGATTGAAAGATAACTGGTTATATTCCTTGCTTCCTTGACATCAGTGCAAGGCTAGAAGCTATATATGATTGCTGCAGGTTAAAAGGTAGTTTAAAATTGTATCTTTTTACACTTTGCTTAAAATCTGAAATGGATTAGTTTTTGTTACAATGTTTGTTTATCAAAAAAGGTAATATTAGTTAAATTTTATAATGCTATAATACTTCAAGAAATAAATAATGCACATATACAATGTAAAACATCTCTAAGGTTTAGGGTAAGATGTTGAAATCTTAGAGTTTGTTAGAAGAGACCCTTATATCATTTAGGCTGAAGGCCATTAAATTTCACCATTATCCCCCCATAGTGAGCCCAATAGCTTGTTTGACAATAGTGTAACTTGTGTTGGCTAAAGTATAATACAAATGTGAACTAACTGTTCCTCAGTGTACACACAAACAGTTTAATTTGGCCAGTACTACTTAGGAAGGGGTAAAATTCTGAGTCATAGTTCTTGATACAGACATTGCCAAAGATTAAAAGGATCCTTTGTTCTTGCATTGTTGACTCAAAATAAAATTCTGTTCCATGTCTTTTCAGACCTTTGGCAATGGTAATTGCCCCTAAACCACCCCTCTGACCTCCCCATTATCTCACTGTATGGTGGTTCTTCCTTAGTTATTCATTTTGCTATCTGAGATCAAATCCGTAGATAGGCATTGACCTCAATGAGAATTTTGCCTGATGATATTCAACCTTAATTGCCTTGCAAAAGGAATTAATTGTTTGATATGTGACAGAGGAGCTACAGTTTCAATCTAATTTCAGCATTACCATGCATGCTAAAACAGCTCAAAACTACTAGATTGGGATATATTCACAGACCTCATTCAACTTTAAAAAGACGACAGCAGCTATGACTAGTTTTTGAGAAAGTATCGTGACATTTAATTGAAAAAACCAACTCTAACGTTGCTGTAATACTTTATTACAAACAAGCTTAATAAATGTTCGCTCATTGGAGTTATCAGATGCAACCCTCAAGTAAGTTGCTTTACATCAATTTGTGGAATAAAGCATTTTAGTGCTTGGAAGACAATGGTATTATACAGAGAGGAAGAGATGATGCATGACCTCAAACATTTTGATACAGGAAATTATTACTCTAATGCAGACACAGAAAATTTGTACAACACTTCCTGCTATGCAAATAAGGTATACTAGGCTACCTAAGAAACAACAGCTGATTGCTCTAGTTACTATTACACTTTTCTGGGCTTCCATAAGACATTTAAGTCAACATAAATTGATTATTAGAACTCAACAAGACAAGAAAATGCAGACTACTGATTACAAGTACATTATATGCCCATTGAGCTGATGATAAAAGTTTTTCTTCATTACCATTATAGGAAAATAGTTGCATAAGCAGCTCATAGAACTGAAATATAAATATTGCTGTTAAGCACATCTGGAAAGGAAACAAATAACCAAGTCACGCCTTCTAGGCCTAAACAATGTACGTCACATGACAATTATTTGTTTCATCCAGAAATAGGGTGCTGAAGACATCATTAAAAAAGGTAGGGTGGTATTTGCAGGCTCTATCACAGTCAGGGTTGAAGTTCACCTCCAGGACCTGAGGCTGCATAGTTCTTTTCCCTGAAGAGAAACAAAACATTACATTTACTAAAAAGTACACATGAGACGCTGGGAGCCATCTCCCTTTGCTGTAGCAGAGACCGTAGAAAGGCTGAAGATGGTCAACCCTTACTACATACCCAGGTAGGGTTTTTTGAGGCTTACAGTATGAAGAAGTGAGACACCAAACCCATTTCTGGGGCAAATGCCATAATCTGAGGCCTTGCCCATATGAGAAAGGTGCACCGGTTAAACTAGATCAGAATTAGGACATCTTTCTTATGTAACCACAACTTTGAGATGCACCTTTCATAAAAGACTGCTTCCCCCTTTATTTTTAGGCACCAAGCCTCCTTTGCTCTTTGTATTGCTCTGTTGTTCTCTTTAGTTCATCTGGTACAGAAACAGAGCTGGGTTTCTTCAGTTGCAGCACAAAATCTCTTATCTCCCACTTATAGGGGACATGGTGATCAAGTCTGACCTCTTGTACAACAAAGGCCACAGAACCCCCTCACTTAGCCATCTACTTCCTCTCACCCCTAAAATGAGGTCAGGAGCTTGAGTTTCCCTTTTGAATTGCAATAATGTTTGAAGAGTAAGAAAAATGCATTTTGTATAAATAAGGACAAAAATGTAGATCCTCTTTCCTGCCTGTATTGATTATAGTTGAATTAAACCATGAGATTTATTATAATTACTTTTAGTAAAGACTGCTCTCCTTGTAGAGGTGTACCACCACCACAATAGGAAAGGGTGCTCATTGTTAGAATTAACAGATAGCTGCAAAGCATTATGCCCACCCATCTTCAAATGTTTACATTAGAATAGGAGAAACAATGGCAGGAAAGAGTCAATAAAAAGAATTAGACAGATGCATGGCAGCAGCTCCACTATTACTGCTAACAAGGAGACCAGATTCCACCCTCACACATATGCAACCCAAAAGACATCAAAACAGTCTGTTTAAGTATAAACATCACGGAGCCCGGCCTACTTTTTTTTTTTTTTTTTTTTTTTTTTTTTTTTTTTAAACAGCAAAAATTTTGAGCAAAAAACCCAAGAGAATGAATTTAGTCTCTCAAGGAACAGAAGCATCTTACCATCTCCGGTAGTATCCCACTTAAGCATCAGGTCAATGGCATATACTGCTCGCGATGACGGATAATCACAGATGCCAAACGGTGCAGGTTTAGCGGAAGCAGCTTGGAATAATTCAGCAAATGCCTTAAAAATCTCTGCCTATTGCCAAAGAGAAAAGTCAGTTTCTGAATAAAATGCAAACAGTTGCAAGAACCCTATAAAAGAGATTTTTGTAGGTGAAAGTTTCATTTATGAGTCAGATCAAACAGTGTAAATGGCATCACAAATGACAAGCCTGCAGACAACAAGAACTTTCAGCATTTCAGTAAAAGAGGTCAAGTTTCTTCAGGAATAATTTAATATTTGTTCCCTCACACTGACACATGTCTAAGATTTTCCAAAATAGAGGCCTGAAATTAAGCTTCTAGATCTATAATTATTTATGTACCTAATACCTGCTCTGATTTTTGTAAGTGGTGAGCACCCAGAATTTACCTCATTACTGTATACTACAAAAAACCCTAAAAAGAAAAGTAATATAATGCTGGAATTGAAGCCATGTCTAGGTCATTTTGTACAGCACTACACTTCTGAATCTACTACAGTGCAAGGAGTGCAAATTAAAAAGGAAAGGAAAGTTGTTCTGTGAATACTAACAGTTACAGCTCAGAAGTTCTGGCATCCAGTCAAATCAACCCACTTTTCTCACTATTTTACAAACATACAAAGAAGATTCCAAAGTTTAAAAAAACTGAACAATTTCCAGTCTGAACACACTATAACAACATTTTGGGATATAATATGAAGACCAAATAAAGAGATATAAAGGAGTTATGGTACATGGCATTTTTAATATTCAAGCCACATTAGAGTAAAATACACCTCCTGTAAATGTAAAAAAAAAAGTCTAATTCTTGGAACTTTACCCAGAACACTCCTTGAGGGATACTTTGTCTGCCACCGTTTAAAAAAAGATATTCCTTTGTGTAATTTTAAGACTTATCCTACAACCACTCTCATACCCTGAATAGCTTTACTTATGTGAGTAGTTCTAGTGAAATCAACTGAAAAAACATGAGTAAGTGTCTGCAGGATCAAGTGTTTAGTTAACCACCTCTAATTCCTGGCTCTTGATCAACAGGAAAACAAACTATTGACTAGTTACCTTTGCATTCAACTTGTTCTTTTGAGAGCCACCCAATACCACAAAATAACCCTAGGTGTCTGTTTCACAATCCACCCTCTAATCATTTTCATTTGTAGAGTTATCACATCTGGAGCTTCTGCGCAGCTCTATAGTTAAAACATATCTCGGCACTAGGGAATTGGCAATGGTAGAGCACTTTTGTGGTGACAGAACATTAAGGGGTCTCTACCTTTTATATTAAGCTCGGATAACAAGGAATTCTAAACTTGTGAAGATTAAGAGTTAGCTTAGACAGCAACTGAAAGTTCAACCCAAAAGGAAAAAAATTAGTTCAATAAATCTGGCTAAGGGTCTAAGTTAAAAGGACAGAAACAGACTTTTAAACTATTCATTTACCCTTTGTTTTCTTGTAGTAAAAAAAAAACTCAAAGGCATCCACATTTAGGCTCTGTGCTAGCCAACCTAGCCTAACGACCTCAAGAGCAGTAACCAGAAAGGTATACTTGGAAAGTACTCATTTCCATCTGCTGTGCCAGAATGGCTAGTATGTGCATTCACACCCTTCTGAACAACCTGCCGTGTACTAGGAGGACCAAAATTCTGTGACAAGATCCTCAGAGCTGTTTTGTTAGAGTGCTGCAGCTACAAATTAAGCAGCAGCGTTATGTAGTTAAGAGACTAAATATGAGAGTAAATACAAAACCTCAACCAGTACAGCAGACTTAGTTATTTTGATATTACTGTACAGTAACTCCTCACTTAAAGTCATCCCGCTTAACATTGTTACGTTGCTGATCAATTAGGGAGCATATTCATTTGAAGTTGTGCAATGCTCCACTCTTACATTGTTTGGCTGCCTGCTTTCTCCACAGCTGGCAGCCTCCCTATGGCCCCCTCCCCCAAGTGCCTCCCACCCACCCGCAGACTCTGCGGATCAGCGACTTTCCCCTCCGCCCCCCGCCTCCTGAAATCAACTGGCTTGCTGCATTCAGAAGGCAGGGGAGGGAGTGGGAGCCTGCGCACCGAGTCCTCGCTCCTCCCCCCTCCCTCCAAAATGCTGCAAGTCAGCTGATTGCTGCCGGCAGGAGGCGGGGGAGGAGTGGAGGTGTGCCAAGTCCTCGCTCCTCCCACCTCCCTCCTGCTTCCAAAACGCCACAAGCCAGCTGATTGCCCTGAGCAGAAGGGAGGCAGAGGATCGAGGATTTGGCACACTTCCACTCCCTCTCCTGTGCGCAGCCTCCCCCTCCCTCCCCTGCCTCCTGAACACAGCAAGCCAGCTGATTGCCCTGGGCAGAAGGGAGGTGCGAGGACTCGGCACACCTCCCCCCTCTTCCCTATGCAGCAATCAGCTGGCTTGGCATTTAGAAGGGAGGGAAGGGAGAGGGGTGGAGCCAGGACACAGCGAGCAAAGTAAAGGGGGAGAAGGTAGGGAGGGAGAAGAGGCGGGTAAAGGGTGGGGGCTTGGGGGAATGGGTGGGCTGAAGGTTGAACCTCCCACCTCTGGTGCTTGCAGAGTAGGGGAAGCTGCCCTGGAACCTACCTCCTCCCCCCCCCGCCATATTTATACTAATTCTTATGGGGAAATTGGATTCGCTTAACATTGTTTAACTTACAGTTGCATTTTTCAGGAACATAACTATAACATTAAGTGAGGAGTTACTGTATTTCCCTATCTTGGGGAAGCAGTCGAGGGCTGAGGTCAACACAGTTTCTGAATAAGTTTGCTTAGAGGTTCAGTAGCAAAAAAAGTTAACCATGTTACTATTTAAATTGTCATCTTTCAATACCAGCGTTAACCTTCTGCAATGGAAGGACCGGTCCACAAGTTAAGTAGTACTGTTTTACGCTTCATGCAGATTCATGTGAATAGATCACTGCAGCCACTGACTGTTTACAATCCAGGTTTTACCAGCCTTTGAGATTGTGAAAAATTAGTGTTTTAAATGAAAGCTTAGATTCTATGCACCATTCTGCAATTAGGGGAGAGTCCTCCAACGAGCTCTGCAACATTTTGGAAATATGCAGAATTCTGCTTCTGCTGTCTGTCCATCAGTACCAATTTTGTTCCCAAGCACAGTATACCATGACAACTTTTCAGGGAGAAAATTTAAAACCCTAAGATAATAGTAACATAGATGACTGAGCATTTTGTTATTTCCAGACTTGAAAATTCTGGGACTACTGACTTTTGCTGCACTGAAGAGACATTTGCTCACTACTCACTAACCTGGTAAAAACACCTGAACCTTCAAAAAACACCTCTGCCTAAAAGAAAAATTTAGTGACCATCTTATAACATGGATAAAAGGGATTGGTGACTTACTTGCACAGTTTTCCAGGAATGTTCAGGATATTGCTTCTCAAACAGAAGAATAAATTCATCATAGTGAACCTAAAATAATTTAATGGTATTAGAGATTGGGATTTGCTAGAGTATTCCTACCAGGAGCTAGGATTTTTTTTTTTTTTTTTTTTTTTGGAACAGGTAGGAGTAATGAGCTGCAGAACCTATAAACACACATGGTACAAATTCCAAATAAGGTCCTGGGGAATTTCACTGCCTAGACAGTACAGAAATTAGAACTATTTGTTCCAAGCTTTTTCCATTTCTGCCAGACAGTCTTTTTTACTATGTGGTGAAAACTACACTAAACCATCAGTTTGGGAGTGGCAAGATGTCCTTTTAATACTTTTTATATGGATTTGATTAGAGATGTAAAATTTGTGCCATAATCTATGATTATTTCCTCTGGATCCTCAATCTGGGAGAACAGCTGCATCAGAACAGGTATAGCCTGTCAAGTTTGCTTGGGTAGATATGCTTCAGAGCATCTAGTGACAGTCACAGATAAAGGATCAGTATCTTGATTGACTGAAGACATTTGCTTTTCATGTATCAGTTGCTTACCTGTTTTAAGGTTACACCAGAAGCATAGTTCATGACAGTAAAATGCTTCTCATAGTCATCCAAGTCATCAAGTGAAAATGCCCTAACAAAGGAAAGCGACAGTGTTACTTACATAAAATCTTGGAAAAGCAAGGCATCACAATTTAACACCGCTAACTCCTTCACTCCTAGGAAAAAAAGGTTATTACCGATTTGAGAACCGCAGCCAAAAAACATCATAAGCATACAGCTTGAGTGGCTTTACGGATCGCAGAAGCACAACGTAACGAATGTCAAATTTAACCATCCCCACATCTTCCCGATGAAACAATACTGGACTCTCAATATACTTAGACACTACCTAAAACAAAAACAGAGATTGAACACAATTAAACCCTAAGGAATGAAGATGCACAATAGGTGATGACAGAAACAATTATCAGTGGATTTGGACAGTCCCAAGATATTCTACCAAAACACACATTAAGCCAAGTTTCCCTTTTTAAAAAGTTTCTCAATATAAGTAATGTAGCCTTTGTTTGTAACCAAATAGCCTGAGTGCACTCTCTCTTATCAGGTCGTGTACAGAACTAAAGTACTACCTTCCTCATTCCTTTGAAATCTTCTGTTTAAATTCCATGCTTACATTATAAAACTTTTTCATAAGATCCAATCCAACCCAACATTTGTTCCTCCTCAGATGACCGGACATCTTCTCATTGTCCAAGGATACTTTTCACCACCAATAAAATTCAGGCCTCACTTGCAATGCAATTATATGACCATGCAAATGGCAGCATAATTGCTTTCACTCTGAAGTTACCTTTGCTCCAACTCCTCAGTTCCCTCAGCCCCATGAGCTGGTGTTCATTTATCTAGGGGGAGAGGCGGTGCATGACAGAGCTACCAATGGACAAAGTAAGTATGGAGGGAGGGGAGATAGTGAGCCTTCAGGGTATGGGGTGAGGAACAAAGCCAGCCATCAAGGGATGCCAGCAATGCTACCTGCAGCCTACCCAGGAATGCCATAAAAGTTAAGAATGTCCTGCAGCACATTAGACCAGATTCATAATACCTAATAAGACATAATACCTAATACCATAATAATAAGACAGATTCATAATAGGACCTTGATTATGTTGTTAGAAACACATTTTCCCTTTGTTTACAAGATGCTTGATATGGAGTCAAAGCATTTTGTTTTGTATCTTAACTACATACTGCTTAGTTTTGGTTTACAGGTATGGAAACAGTTCTAAGATGGCTTTTAAAATAATGGCTAGTTTATAGAAAAACTAAACAGATTTTTTAAAGATGTATTCTATTAAAAAGAAACAAACAAACAGTCTCACTTTAGGTCAGAAGAAAGCTGATAATATATAAAGTGGTGTTGTAATTCTTCATGCATTTTTTCTTTGAGGTTGGAATTTCAAAAGAGGCATACAGTCCAAAAGAGATATTCTGTTAAGTCACGGGACATAAAGCTTATGTGACAGTCTGATGTAAGACCACACACTGTTGGCTTCCTATAAAAAGCCATGTGATGCATCCATCATTGGTAGAAGAAGCATTTTGTGCATATCAACAGTCATACTTAGAAATGATCAACCTGAAGGAAGCAGCAATAACTTCTTTATATTTACAGCCAACAGAAGCTACATGAAAGTGAGAATTCATCATCATCTTCTTAGGGTATGTCTACACTATGGGATTATTCCGATTTTACATAAACCAGTTTTGTAAAACAGATTGTATAAAGTTGAGTGCACGCGGCCACACTAAGCACATTAATTCGGCGGTGTGCATCCATGTACCGCGGCTAGTGTCGATTTCCAGAGCATTGCACTGTGGGTAGCTATCCCGTAGCTATCCTACAGTTCCCGCAGTCTCCCCTGCCCATTGGAATTCTGGGTTGAGATCCCAATGCAAAAACAGTGTCACGGGTGATTCTGGAGAAATGTTGTCACTCAATCTTTCCTCTATGAAAGCAACGGCAGACAATCATTTCGTGCCCTTTTCCCCTGGATTGCCCTGGCAGACGCTATAGCATGGCAACCATGGAGCCCATTTTGCTCTTTGTCACTGTCACCGTATGTGTACTGGATGTTGCTGACAGACGCAGTACTGCAGTGCTACACAGCAGCATTCATTTGCCTTTGCAAGGTAGCAGACCATTACCATCTCTATTGCACCGTCTGCCATGCCACTGTAAATTGGCGATGAGATGACAGTTATCAGTCGTTCTGTACCGTCTGCTGCTGTCATGGGTGCTCCTGGCTGGCCTCGCTGAGGTCGGCTGGGGGGGCATGGACAAAAATGGGAATGACTCCCCGGGTCATTCCCTTCTTTATGTTTTGTCTAAAAATAGAGTCAGTCCTGTCTAGAATATGGGGCAAGTCAACTAGAAAGCCAGAGAGCAGAGCCGCTCCGTGTCAGAGCCCCAGAGATGCCGCAGAAATGATGAGCTGCATGCCATTCTAGGGGATGCCCCTGCAACAACCCCACCCGTTGCTTCCCTCCTGCCCCAAGCCTCCTGGCTACCGTGGCAGTGTCCCCCCATTTGTATGATGAAGTAATAAAGAATGCAGGAATAAGAAACACTGACTTTTTAGCGAGATAAAATAAGGGGGAGGCAGCCTCCAGCTGCTATAATAGTCCAGGCAGGACAGATCTTTTCTTTAGACATGAAAGTGGGGGCTGATAGAGCTCAGCCTCCAGTTGCTATGATGAGGACGGTTACCAGCCGTTCTGTGCCATCTGCCGGGAATGACCGGGAGTCATTCCCATTTTTACCGAGGCCAGCCAGGAGCACTCACGGACTGATGATTACAATGGCAGATGATACAATATGACTGCTATCCACCAGGAAGGGGATGCTGGTGTTCAGCGCTGCAGCACCCTGTCTACCAGAGGCATGCAGCAGACATAGGGTGATATTGAAAAAAAAAAAAAAAGGGAGAAACTTTTTTTTTTTTCCCCTTTTTTTTCGAGGGCAGGGGGGAAAGGTTGTAAATTGACGACATATACCTTGAATCACCCGGGACAATGTTTTTGACACTTCAGGCATTGAGAGCTCAGCCAAGAATGCAAATACTTTTTGGGGACTGTGGGATAGCTGGAGTCCTCAGTACCGGCGGGGGGCCCCCCCCCCATGAGCATCCATTTGATTCTTTGGCTTTCCGTTACACTTGTCACACAGCACTGTGCTGTGGCCTCCATCTACCATAGCCTGGAGATTTTTTCAAATGCTTTGTCATTTAATCTTCTGTAACGGAGCTCTGACAGAAAAGATTTGTCTTCCCATGCAGCAATCAGATCCAGTATCTCCCATACGGTCCATGCTGGAGCTCTTTTTGGATTTGGGAATGCATCGCCACCCGTGCTGATCAGCGCTCCACGCTGGGCAAACAGGAAATGAAATTCAAAAGTTTGTGGGGCTTTTCCTGTCTACCTGGCCAGTGCATCCGAGTTCAGACTGCTTTCCAGACCGGTCACAATGGTGCACTGTGGGATACCGCCCGGAGGCCAATACTGTCCATTTGCGGCCACACTAACCCTAATCCGACATGGCATTACCAATTTCAGTGCTACTCCTCTCGTTGGGGAGGAGTACAGAAGCCAGTTTAAAGAGCCTTTTATATCGATATAAAGGGCCTCGTTGTGTGGATGGGTGGAGGGTTAAATCGGTTTAATGCTGCTAAATTCGGTTTAAACGCGTAGTGTAGACCAGGCCTTAGATTTCTTACTGAGTGGCATAAATGCAGCAACACATTTAACCATTTATTACTGTCAGGGAAAATTTTATTTCTGTCCTAAAGAAACAGACACGGTCTACTACGAGCAAATAGAAAAATATTCTAAACACTGCACTGCACAACGCTAAGAGATTTCAATCTGAATTCATGAAGAGTTCACTCTTTTAATGTGCAAATGCTCACAAACATATACCAGCTATTACAACCTCTTGAACAAAATTACAACCCCCCCCCTTTTTGATGCTCATTGTAAGAATAAAGATTTCAAAAAAACTTGCTTCAAACCAAGTGAAAAGCCCACTTTCCTCTAACCTTTGGGCTGCTTTCCCTGTGCCTGATGATGTTGTTAAGATTGTTGGTGACGTGGGTGTCTAGGCTTCTGGCTAAGTTCCATGGTTTGCATATCCAGTGATTGTCTTCTCCCCTACAATAAAAAAAAAAAAAATACAACCCAATCAAGGCCACAGCATGTCATTGCGCACCTCATTTATTTTTACATATTTTACTGGCAAACCTCCACTCTGAACCACATGCTGGTACTGCCTGATGCATTACCAATCCCAGTGTTTTTTGATGCAGGAGGCAAGGGTGCAAGAACCAAGGACACCTGGATCACAGCTGATCTAAACTAGGATTTTGGGGGCTCTCGCTTTCTTTTTCAGCAAGGGCCTACCATACTTCCACTGGTAAATCCCTTTTTCCTTTATACATACCATGACTACATCATAAGTACTTGTTTGTAGGTCAAGAGATCATTCTGACCAGGCAATCACGAAGTTTGAGAACATTCTAGGTGAATGCTTTAAAACTTGTAAATTAGGTTCCCCATGGCCACCTCTGTACATAACATACAGCTATTCTTTTGGGGATTGAACACTGAATGTAGTAACACGAACCCCTTGCCCAAACGCATCTGTCAAGTTCAGGAGAGCATACCTTCTTCTCACTCTCTTTCCACTACTCAGAGATCTGAAGAGGCTGGAAATGGAAATGTGCTTTAACCAAGAAAATTGGGTACAGTCCCTACCCTAGTTTAAATTGCTTTTAATTGCCATTGGCACACAGAGAAAGCTATCTGCCCACACAAAAGCAGGAAATCCTAGTACATTTGTAAAATGGAATTTTGCCACTGACTTCAATGGAGTCACAACTTCACCCTATATATTTCAAGGTATGTCACATTATATATTTTGGAGTTAAAAAAACGTAAGTAAAGCCCACACTTCAGATAAAATCCACTAGAACATAAGTGAAATGCAGCTAGTACAAATTAATGGCAGCAGAGTAGCTGTTTAATCCAATAACCCAAAACATGCACTTGCTGGTACTTGGAGAAAGTTGGTTAGGAATTTGCAAGACAAGCAGCAGAAGCAGCAGCAGCAATAATCTATTTTACCTCCTCTCACGCTGCTGAAAATAGCTGATAAACTGGGGTAATTCCGTGTGAAGGTTAAAAGTACGAGGCAGCCATTTTGGCCCTTCTGTCCCTCCAACTCGTCTAGATATGGATGCTAGGCAATCCTTGACTGTCAGGAGATTCTCACATGGAAACTGATTCAACATCACATGGGGCCTCTCTTCACTTAGTTTCCTACAAGAGATGGAGGTCACTTAAAAAGACCACTCCAATGGAACAGAGCTTTTTATATGGCAGCCAGATAATTTGTACTTGCAAGGAAATAGCTGTCACCTGTAATCTTTGAAGTGGGAAAAGTTGTAGAGGATGTCTGCTTCTCCTTCCTCTTCGGTGAACTCAAAACGTGGGTGTTTCAAGTTGTTGAGGATTTGGGGAAGGTCTGTGTAGACCCTGGGAGAAAGGAAAGAGATACATACATGCTTTGTCAATGTGAGAACAGTGTCCCCTCTTGAAACCGAAACTAATGGCTATCTTAATAGAAAACATACAACACAAAATAACTTCACTTGATAATTGACTAACTTCAGAGGCCATCTTTTTTTTAGTTATGCAAACATATTTGATGGTAAGTAGAAAGAGCTGAGCACCCTCAGTTCTTATTCAGAGCATCAGGTCTTTATTTTCCACACTGAAAAATTTAAGCCTGCAGAGAAGTCATATTCCAGTGCATGCCTCATCACAGTCCTGCTAACGAGGAAGTGAATTTGATCTTATCGAGTCAGAACCAGCACTGCAGCATCAAGTAGGGTTGGACACAGCAAACCCTCACATTCAGAGCTATTTTTAAAATGTAGCAAAAATCAGTTATGAAGCATAAACATAAACAAAAACTAAATGAGATGTTTTGAGTCTGATACTTTTTAAGAGTTTCCAACACAAAATCCCAGTTTAAGATTGATAGTTTAACAAGCGACCTTACTATTTGGCAATTCCAAATAACTCAGCAGCAATGCAATCTGGAGAGAATTTTAGAGTAGCTTTGTGGCTTGGAAGTGAGACTAACAGTTCAAGATGTAGAGAAAAAACATTAAAAAGAGAAGGAGGAGACAAGCAAAAAAAAATTTTAAAATTGCCTTTGCAAACGTTTAGACAAAGAGTGTCAACAACAGCTAATCACTTCCTCAAAGAGTCATCGCATTTCATCTCCTCCCCATTTCTACTGGCTCGTGATGCAGAGTTAGGCTATATATGACTTTGTTCCATCTCATCTACTGCTATCTAATTAGAGGACACATCAAGGGATGTGTCTTTGCAACTGGACCCCTTATACATTCCATGATTGTTAAGGGGGGAGAAAGAGACACCCTTCAGGAGAGAAAAATGTCAGATGTTTATACATTGCGGCCAAGTTTTGCACAACTCGAAGTGTAACATATTATACAATTTATGTTGTAAGGTATTTGTACATAATGCTAATATTCAATTTAAAAAAAAGTGTGTGAATTTAGTGCAGGTGAAAGGTATCAGCTTGACATCTCTGGTGAACAAAGTCCTCTGTTTGTCTACAGGGCTGAAGTAGAGAAAATTTTACAAACGCACCCATTCATCCACCCCCTTCCAGCTACCTTCAACTCCAATCTGGTAGCTTCAGCAAGGGGTAACAGTAGTAACACTCTACCCATGGTCCTTACAGTTCTTAGCCTTTCCTCCAAGTCTGCCAATCAGTTCAAAGCATAGTGGCAAGTTTGATGTGGAAGCTCGTACCAAGGCCCACCACACTCATCTCACACTGCGGCCACCAAACATCCATTAGATGTGAACTGCTTCCCTACTGAGCTGGGCTGGATTCAGACTGATGGCTTAACATTGAAAGGCTTGGTAGTACTTCAGCAATGCCATGAGGCATCCAAAAGCTACTTTTAGATATATATGGTATACAAAAATCAATGTGACATTTACAGTCTAAGTCAGCAGTCCCCAGCCTTATTACCCCAAAGGGCCACATAAAGCTAAGCACAACCTTGTGTGGGCCAAACAGATTCAAAGTCACCTGTATTGATTTTTGTTTTAGTTCAGCTTGTTTTGTATGTATTTAGATAGAGATCACCTATATACAGTATTGTCTATTTACACACTTGTGTAAACTAAAATGACGTGAACATGAAGACAAAACATTAATCAATCAGCCATTAGTGTTGATGCAGGCCGCAGGCCTTATGAAATGCTCTGGTGGGAGGTGTACGGCCTATGGGAGGTAGGCTGGGCACCCCGACCTAGAAGTTGTGATGAAGTGGGAATGTTCTTGATGTGTTCTTTGAATACTGAGTCGGGAGTATGGACCTGGGAAGGTTGCAGGAGAGTCTTGCTGGAACTGTCTGCATTGGGGAAGGGAGGATACCTGAGCATGTAACATGAGAACCCAGGAGGGAGGTTGGAGCCAGGTAACACCTCTGCCCAGAAAACTGGACAAAGGACACAAAGGCTGGGGAAGGAGCTGGGGGGAGGCTGAGTGAGACAGCTGGAGGGAGTTTCAGTCTGAAGCTAGCTGGGAAATGGAGAGGTGCACCCCGACAGGGCTTGGGCTTCCCAATGGGGCTATGGCCTCCCTGGGGCCCCCAGATGGACCTAACTAAAGGGGGTTCCATTGTCTGTACTGGCAAGACCTGTCTTGGACTGTGTTCCTGTCATCTAAATAAACCTTCTGTTTTCCTAGCTGGCTGGGAGTCATGGTGAATCGCAGGAAGCTGGGGGTGCTGGGCCTTGTCTCCCCCACACTCCATGACAAAGTCAAGCTTTCATAAGTTAGGAAGTGCCAGAACTGAGATTGCCTGTGCAACCTCAATTCAGCTGCCATGTGCCTATCCACTGGATACAGTCTTTAATTACATGACCACACCGTGTTTTTCCCCACATGGCTCATGAGCAAGGTTTGGACCCATGATAGGAACAGGGCCCTCAGCACAGACCTCTCTTACTTGAACTACAGGAGTAAACGGTACCAGTACTAGCTCATTATCCTTTATGTGAATAAGCCCGTAGAGCACAGTATTGAAACATTTTGCCAGATTGTTACACAATTTTTGTGGAACAGCACTGGAACATTGGGTATCAGTATTCCTCAGTTCCATTGTCAGTTCTGTGAGAAGAGTGTCCTTTAGTGATTACAGCAATGGATATAAGCAGCATAGCCAGGAACATAATTTGGTACATTCATTCTGAAAGGCAGCATGGTTGAGACTTGGATCTGTCGTATTACATAGCTGGGATGTACTCACAGCTTTGCCTGAAATAAAGTAATACAGGTTCACAAGGTTATCTGTGCGACAGGTCAAGGACAGTTGCCTGCGTTGAGGTAGGAATATGAGGCCCTCGTTCATAATTAGGGCACAGATATATTAACATCAGACACTGGAAGAGCTGGGACTAAGAACTCCTTTATATAAATTGGAAGAAAGCCCTGTAGAACACATGTTGGAATGGGCAAACAAAGATCCCAATGACATTAGTTGAAGTCATTGGCTAGAGTATTTTCTGAGGCCACTAGGGGAAGCTATCTGCTTCCTTTGCCCCTCCTACAGCTTGCACTCACCAGATTTAATTTAAATCTACTTACTGTACAAAATGGTGGGTATCACAGCATGTACCCATGGAGACACTACCATCCACAGCCTCAGCATGGACACGTGGCTAGACTCTATCCTAACCAGCAGAAGGAACAGGCCCTAAAGCTGGGTATATATCAGGTATGGTTTTTCTTCAAAGTAAAATCCCTCCTGCAGCCACAGAAGAGAACCAACGAATGGAAAAAACAGTTATCTACTTTTCTGTAACGGTTGTTCTTCGAGATGTACTGCTCACGTGCATTCTATTCTAGGTGCATGTGCGTCCACATGCACAGCTGTTGGAGATTTTTGCCTTAGTGGTATCCATAGGGTCAGCTGTGGTGCCTCCCTTGAGTGCCATGCTCATGTGTCAGTATATCAGGCACTGACAGCCCTATGTCCTCCCAGTTCCCTCTTGCTGGCAACTCTGATAGAGGGGTAGAAGGGGAAGTAATGGAATGGACATGAACAACACATCTCAAAGAACAACAGTTAAGGTAGGTAACCATTTTTTCTTCTTCGCATGCTTGCTCATGTCAATTCCATTCTAGGTGACTCACAAGCAGTATTTTCCGAGGTGGGCTCAGAGATCGCAGTCTTGCGGCTTGCCACACTGCTCTACTGAAGCCATCATCATCCTGGGCCTGCTGGGTAAATGAGAACATGTGGACACACAACCAGGTGGCCGCCCTATAGATGTCCTGGATCAGCACTTGGGCTAGGAAAACTGCTGAAGTGGCTTGTGCCCTGGTTGAATGAGTGGTTATGATCGTCCAAAGGAGCACCTTTGCCTGATCATAGCAACAGCGAATACAAGAAATTCTTTGATCAGGCCCTAGACAACCTTTCATCCTGTTAGCCACCGTGACAGCTGCATATACTTGTGGAATGGCTTGATCCTTTCAATGCAGAAGGTTAGCGCCCTCCTGATGTCTAGAGGATGCAACCTATGCTCCGCCTCCGCCTTATGCGGACTTGGAAAAAAGACAGGTAAGTAAATGTCTTGGCCTGTATGAAACTGAGACTACCTTAGGCAGGAAAGCTGGGTGTGGCCACAGCTGGCTCTTGGCTTTGTACAAGACTGCAGAGACTGGTTTCAAGGTAAGCACCTTAATCTCAGAGATCCTGTGGGCAGATGTTATTGCAACCAAGAATGGGACCTTCCAGAAAAGGAGAGAACAGGAAGCCAGAGGCTCTAAGGGGGTCCTATGAACCATGACAGCACAAGATTCAGGTATGACAGAGGAATGGGGTACCTAAAATGCAGGTAGAGGTACTCCAGGTCCTTGAGGAACCTGGCAGTCAAGTCCTGGGTGAAAATTGACCTACTCTCGAGCAGCAGATAGAAGGCCGAGATATCGGCCAAGTGGACCTTAATAGATGAAAGGGGCAAGCTGTGGAACTTGATATACAGAAGATAGTCCAGGATTAACTGCAGCGAGTCCCACTTGGGCAGAAGGCCATTATCTGAGATCCAACAAGCGAACGATTTCCATCTGGCCAGGTAGGTCACTCTGGTGAAGGACTTTCTGTTGCCCAACAGGACCTGTTGGGCCTGGCTGAGCACTCCTGTTCCCCTGCATTTAACCAGGCAGCAGCCAAGCCCGTCAGGTGCAGCGCTGCCAGGTTTAGATGCAGAAAACTTCTGTTGTTCTGGGACAGCAGGTCCAGCTGGAGCGGTAGCTGTAACAGAGCAGCCACCAAGAGGTCCAGCAGCATGCCGAACCAGTGCTTGCGTGGTAACGCTGGCACTATGAGGATCACCTTTGCCTAATCCTGCTTCATATTCACAAGGACTCTGAATTAGTGACACCGCAGGGAAGGCATACATCAGAGCCCCCGACCATGGGAGCAGAAAAGCGTCTGACAGGGAGCCTCTGTCAATCCCCTGAATTGAGCAAAAAATGTGGCATTTCCTGTTCTACTTGGACGTGAACAGGTCCACCTGGGCAGCCTCTCACCCCTGGAAGATGAGGCTGACCACTTCTGGATGAAGAGACTCCTCGTAGCAAAACGAGAAGGTCCTGCTGAGATGATCTGCCGAAGTGTTTCTGGCCCCAGGAGGCGTGGAGGGGAGGGAGAGGAAGTGCAACTACGAGATGGATGTCATGCTGTACACTGAAGTCCCACTTGGCAAGGGGCAGATGATCTGGCCCCGCCTTGCTTGATGATATAGAACATAACTGCTGTATTGTCTGTCAGGACGTGGACCACCCTGCTTCTGATGTGAGGTAGAAAGGCTTGGCAGGCCAAGAGAACCACTCAGAGTTCCCCGACGTTAATGTATAGGGAGCGATCGTGACTCAATCAATAACCTTGTGTGCTGAGATCATCCAGGTGGGCTCCCTATCCCAGGCCATCAGAGATGAGGGTCACTGACCGGGATGCAGCCGCAAAGGTAACTCCCTCCAACACCGATACAGGATTCTGCCACCACATGAGTGACGACAGAATGAGGTCTGGGACCCTGACTACATGGTCAATGCTGTGTCTGCTGGGGACGTAGACCAATGCTAGCCACACCTGCAGATGGAGCTGCATGTGTCGGCACATGTAAGTGCAGGCCACCATGTGAACCAACAACCGCAGGCACGCGGGAGCAATGGCGAGAGGGTGGGCTTGAACGCACAAGATCAAGTCTGCCATGGCTCGGAACTGGGCCTTGGGGAGGAAAGCTCTGGCCTGAGTCGAGTCGATGCACTGCACTGGAACTAAGGTTGACTTTTTCTCAATTATTAACAGCCCCAGGTTGCGACAGATGGAGCAAACCACACTGAGATGCCGTCGCACCAGATCCCAGGATTGGCCCTTTATTAGCTAGTCAGCGAGGTAAGGGTAAATTTGAACATCTCAAGTAAGTGGTCACTGGCGCTATGCACTTTGTGAACACTCTCGGGGCTGACAGGAGACCAAAGGGCAACGTTGTGAATTGCAAATGGCACTGACCCAACACAAACTGGAGGAAGCGTCTGTGTCCTAGGAAAATGGAAATATGAAAATATGCATCCTTCAAGTCGAGGGCGGCATATCAGTCTCCCAGATCCAAGGAGAGGATGATGGAGGCCAGGGAAACCATGAAAAACTTCAACTTGTTGAGGTGACTCATGTCTAGAAAGGGTCTGAGACACCCTCTTACTTTCAGGATTAGGAAGTAGAAAGAGTAGAACCCTTTCCCTTTCATGTCCCAAGGGACCTCCTCCACTGCCCCCAGGTGCAGGAGGTTATGGACCTCTTGAATGAGAAGTTGCTCATGAGAAGGGACCCTGAAGAGCAACAGGGAAGGGGGGTGGGAGGGAAGTTTGGCCACGAACTGCAGGGTGTAACCTGAAGATATTACGTTGAGCACCCAACAATCTGAGGTCAACTGTGACCAGGCCGACCGGAAGGGGTGCAAGCAGTTGAGGAAAGAGTAGGAGGGTGGATCGTGGGATGTGACTGGGATGCTGTCCTCGAATACACTCTCAAAATGCCTGTTTCTGGCTTCCTGGAAGAGCCAGGCTGAGTAGGCAAATGGGAAGACAACGGGAGTCTCTGCTTAAACCCCTTGTCTCTATTCTTTTTCCTGTAGGTGCTCAGCCAGGGAGTCCCCCAGGACCTAGACTGGGGAAGTGGACGAAGATGGAACGGATTCATACTCCTTAGCAGGCTAGGAAGGCCCGATGAGTGGAGGATGGTACGGGAGTCTTTAAAGCTGTACAGCCTTGCATTTGTGAGCTCAGAGAAGAGCCCCACTCCCTCAAACAGGAGGTCCTGAATGGTGGTTTGCATCTCCTGGGGTAATCCAGAGGACCGTAACCAAGGGCTGCACCTCATGATCACCGCAGAGGCGACAACCCTGGCTGCCGAGTCCATAGTGTCCCAGGCCATCTGGAAGGCCCCTCTCGCCACCACTGTGCCTTCCTCCTCTAAAGTGGTGAACTCCTGGACTTGGTCGTGTGGGAAGGTCTCTTTGAATTTGCTAAGGGAGTCCCACAGATTAAAATTGTATCTGCCTAACAAGGCCTGGTGGTTAAACACCCGAAATTGCAGACTGGCCATTGAATGAATTTTTCTGCCAAACAAGTCCAGTCTCTTGGTGTCTTTGCTTTTTGGCATGCCACTGACTTGCCCCTGCCTGTCCCTTTCATTAACAGTGGACATGACCCATGCCTCTGCTGGAGGGTGCACTTACAGATATTCAAATCCTTTTGCAGTGATGTTGTACTTTTCCACCTTCTTAAAAGCAGGCAGAATGGAAGAGGGGGTCTACCACAGCAATTTGGCAATCTTAAGGACCCCTGGGTGGACAGGCAGCACGACCCAGGCTGTGGTGGTGGGAGGTTGGACTCCTTTGCCAACTCCTCAATCTCCAAGTTCAGTTTGGTAGTAACCCTTTTAAGGAGAGCCTGGAGCTCCTTGAAGTCATCGAGGTGGACTGTCCATTTGGGAGGGGCCCACCCTTGCTTCGCTCGGAGACAACAAAAACGACTGCACCACTGGGGGAGGGGTGGGTTCCCCTTGTTCGTCCAGGGACGGCTCCTTAGGTGCTGGAACTTGCTGCGCCGCTCACCATGTCTGCAGTGCCAGATGAACTGCTTGCTCTTTAGCCACTGGGGCTGCTTCAGGCAACAAAGGGCTCTAGGAGAAGTCAGGGTCCCTTGCCACTCTTAGGAGTTGGAGATGGATCACTGACTGGGCTAGGGGGTCAGACCACAGTGGTGCCCCTGTGAAACTCTGGGGTGGGCACGTGGCCTGACATAGGTCCTTTGCCCAAAGCCTCTTTCCTCTCTGGTGCCGAGGGGGGAGGGGAGAAAGGGGGAGCTCCTCTTCTTTTGCCGCTTCTTAGGCACCGGCAAGGGGGAATGGTGCCAGATGGAACGCTCTACACTGATGCCAAGGTAGGAGCCCGAGTGGGAGGGCTCCAATGCAAGACGAAGCACAGCCTCCATGAGGAGGGCCCTCAAGTGGATATCCCGCTCCTTTTTGGTTCTAGGCTGAAAGTTTTTACAGATTCTGCACTTGTCCTTTCTATGGGACTCCCCCAAGCACTTCACTCAGCTGTCACGGGGATCACTAACAGGCACTGGCCTGTTGCATGACAAGCATGGTTTGAAGCTGGGGGAACGAGGAATGCCTTACTCTGGGGCGAAGTCCCAACCAGGACCCTAACTACCAAACTAACCTAACATTTAACTTAATGGCTAATTAAAGTACCAATTTCCTATATACAAAAATGATCATCAATGAGTTGTAAAGAACTGCTCACGCTCTTGAAAAGCAAGACGAAGTGCTCCGACCAACAGTCACGGGTGGCAAGAAAGAATTGAGAGTGCATTAGGCCGGAAGTGCCTACTATTCCAGATCATGAGCATGGCACTCAAGGGGGCGCCACAGCTGGCCCTACGGATACTGCTACAGCAAAAATCTCCGACGACTGTGCATGTGGGTGTGCTTACACCTAGAATGGAATTGACACGAGCAAGCACTCGAAGAAGAAACTAGGGCTGTCGATTAATTGCAGTTAACTCACGGGATTAACTGAAATGCACTAAAGATTCATATGCCCCTTCATGCTTGAACCACCATTCCAGAGGACATGCATCCATGTTTATGACGGGTTCTGCTCGATAGCGATCCAAAGCAGCATGGACTGACATGTCCACTTTCATCGTTGAGTCAGAGATGCCACCAACAGAAGGTTGATTTTCTTTTTTGGTGGTTTAGGTTCTGTAGTTTCCTCACCGTAGTGTTGCTCTTTTAAGACTTCTGAAATCATGCTCCACATTTTGTCCCTCTCAGATTTTGAAGACACTTCAGATTCTTAATCTTTAGGTTGAGTGCTGTAGCTATCTTTAGAAATCTCACATTGGTACCTTCTTTGCACTTTGTCAAATCTGCAGTGAAAGTGTTCTTAAAGTGAACAACATACGCTGGGTCATCATCTGAGACTGCTATAACATGAAATATATGGCAGAATGCAGGTAAAACAGCAGGAGACATACAATTCTCCCCTAAGGAGCTGAGTCACAAATTTAATTAACACTTTTTTTAAATGAGCATCATCAGCACGGAAGCTTGTCCTCTGGAATGGTGGCTGAAGCAAGAAGAGGCATACGAATGTTTAGCATATCTGGCACGGAAAAACGTTGTAATGCCAGCTACAACAGTGCCATGCAAATACCTATTCTCACTTTCAGGTGACATTGTAAACAACAAGCAGGCAGCATTATCTTCTGCATATGTAAACAAACTTGTTTGTCTGAGCAACTGGCTGAACAAGATGTAGGACTGAGTGGACTTGTAGGCTCTAAAGTTTTAGATTGTATTGAGGTTGTTTTTTTTTTTTTTTTTTAATACTACATTTGTAAGTTCAACTTTCATGAAAAAGATTGCACTACAGTACCCGTATTAGGTGAATTTAAAAATAATATTTCTTTTGTTTTACAGTGAAAATATCTGTAATAAAAAATAAATAAAAAGCAAGCAGAATACTTTGTATTCTGTGTTGTAACTGAATCAATATATTTGAAAATATAGAAAACATCCAAAAATATTTAAATGATATTCTATTATCAACAGCACAATTAATCACACGATTAATTTTTTTAATCACTTGACAGCCCTAATAGAAACCCATCTTGATTCATCCTCCTCCATTTGGTGGCTAATACTGGGCCAAAAGACAAGGCATTTGGCCTTCAAAAGGAGAGGGGAGAAGGTGCCTGGCCCTTCCAAGTGACAGTTGGCGCCTCTGGTAAGTCTTCATTCCTCGTCACTCCTAGACATCGTTTTGTCAGGCTGGCTGTTCTCCTCTACATTACTTTTTTTTAGCATTTCCAATTAATCTTAATAGACTTCTGCCATTAGCTGTGCATCAGATATCTGCTCTCCTCAGCAGAGGAGCCGAATGTACTTTTTGCTAGTCATTAATTCAATTGACAAGTGGGTCATCTTCTCCCAGCACGGAATCTATCATATTAATAAATCCATTTCTCAAGAGCATTAATTCACGTAGGAGGTCTGCATAAGCTTTGTGCTGTGCTGAATCACAAGGAAATGCAAGTACTGATCTAAATATGGTTATTCCATACTTCTGGTTTAAAGAGCAAGTTCCCCCTCCACAGGTACAATTTAAAAGGTGGATTAAAAAAAAATCCTCTAAGCACAAAAACAATATCCTTTCAAAAAAACTAAAAATCTCCAGCTATCAAAGAACACTGTCAAAGTAGTTCTTCACACTGACCTACATTTACAGACACATGGAAGATGCAGCTGTAAGGAATACTGCTCACCTAACGTTCATTTTAAAATCATTCTTGTCTCTTTCAATGAGCACCATGGCTCCTGAGCCAGCTGGGTTCTTTCATGAAAAAAAGCCTCTGCTTTGTCAGGGCTTTTAAGATTAAGAAAACACCAGGAAAATTCATACCCCACCATAATACATTGTGTGTCCAGTTTGGGCTGGGCCAAAGGACATTCATACTTACCAAGGAGTTGAAAGTTAGGCATCTAACAGCACATACCCTCTACTCCATTAGTCACAGACACATGCACCTTACAACTACCATACATTGCAGACTACACATCAACCTCATCTTTAGCTTGTGTAGAGAGGACAGCCTTCCAGTACCTCCTTTCCCAAACGTAAGTAAACATGGTTTTCCAGAACCATGCAGAAAAGACAGCAGGTGGAAGTCAGGGCCATTGTTGGATACGCCACCATATTCACTCTTGCAGCTTTAACCTATCGTTCTGGCAATGGTATAAGCTAAACCATAAGATTCATGAATATATTATCCAACCCAGGAATTACAAGTTGTTCTTAAAATATGGGTTACAATGCATATAGCACCACAAGTCCTGTACTACTGCTTTTCTTGTTAGCTAAGCCACACAAAAGAATGAACCAAAGTGCATTCAAGGTGACTTCTCCCTTTTGACGACAATAATTGCAGGAAGCCTTCCAGAGTCAGCAAACTCAAATGAGTCTGTGTTTTTATTAGTTGCAGAGGAGACAATTCTGCACAAAGAGCAGGACCTTTTCACTCACTTCAAATGTGGAACAGATCATGTTTTTAAGATGCTGCAGCTGCACTCCACTCATAGAAGTCTGAGGAAGTGCAAAGAAATTGAAAGGCAAAAAACATTTAAGATTGAAAAGGAAACTTATATAGGACAATACATAATTGAACTATAGAGCTCTCTGCCACAAGAGAACGTAACAGGATTAAAAAAAAAAAATAGACATTTGTCTGATAACAGTTTATATTACATCCAGAGACAGACTTCTAGTACCTCCAGTATAGTCTCTCTCTCATTCACACCAGAAAGTATTACAGCCTCACAATTAATGGCATAACCAATTATTGTGGCTTGCAAGAGACACTTCCCAACAAGCAGGTTATTCTACAAAGGTCCACTAGAGGGTATCTAGCACCTCCCTCTGAAGCATCTGGAACTGTCCAGGGATTAGAAACAGGATACTGGACTAGATAGACCTCCATGACAGTAATTTCTTCAAATTCAAACTGCATGCAAAGGAAAGTATTAGGATTTTTAAAATCTCTTAGTAAAAACGCACAAAATCTCATTTTAGAGACTATGATACATGACAGGGTCTCTAACTGCAACTCTGACACATGGAGGGGAAAATAAAAATTCAACAGGACAAGTGTTAAAATCCACCACAGAAACAAATTTACTTGGTGCTGCCTCAGCACAGGGGGCTGGACTTGATGACCTCTCAAGGTCCTACCAGCCCTACATTTCGATGATTCTAAGTTACATCTGACTGATTTAGAAGCTTTATAATAATATTTCAAAACCAATATGGAAAGTAAGCAGCAGCAAACATTTGAGTTTTTTTAATGATTTCCTCCCTACCACCTCCAAAACATATCGAAGCTTGAATATTCACAACACAAATCGGGGTAGGGAATAAGACTGATAGCATTTTTTATATATATCTAATGTTGTTGTGCAAAAAAATGTTGAACCAAAACACTGCCACTGAGCAAATTAAACTGTCTCCATGAAGGTCTATGAAGCCAAGAACAGGTCTGGGGTTGAGGGTGAATTGCCACAGCTGAAATCTGAAGAGACTGATCAAGACAAAAAAAGATTTCTTCTTATGTCAGCTCTTTAAGCACTTTTGGAAGCTTTAAGGATGATTGATAGCACTGACAAGAAATGCTGGAAAAAGATCTTAAGACAAAGAGAAAAAGAACAGATCTAACACAAATTCAAGAGTGTTTTACCTGTCAAAAATTTACGCAACAGAATTGTCTCTGAAATTTGTAATGGGCTTGAAAAGGAAGTAAAAAACCAACATTAACCACCAATGAATAAAATTCTTCCTGTAGAAATAGTTCAAGCTACATAAAACAGTAATCACTAACCTCCCTTTTAGAAATATTTGTTCTTGGTTTCCTTTATTCTACAGTTTTAGAATTTGCTCTGTATATTTGTCACCTCCCCATGCTCTGCGTTCTACCTCTACTTCGAGGCAAGATGACTATGATACACTTTTTAGAAATTCAGACTGGAAACAGATTCCAGGATGTGAACTTTACCCCTCCCTGTACAAAAGGGGCACAGAACATAGAATTCCAAATCTGGGCTGTGCATGTCCCCCTGCTTTTGCATGCCCGCCTGATTTTCCTCCCAGTAACAATCAGGGTGTACACGGATACAGTGCTGCCACTGCCTGCGGGCTCACCAGCCCTGAGATAAACCCATTCCACTGTGTTTGAAAGCCAATGAGGTGTGGGGAAATGTCTATGGCTCAACAAGCTATGGATTCTGATTCCTTCTTGGGCTCCCTTATCCCCTACAACATGAAGCAGAGCGCCCACATAGCAGTTCGCAGAGCAGAGAAAGTTCTCTCACATACACACCACGTAGCTGCCTGTCATGCCAACAGGCCTATCCCACCCATGAAAGAAGCTGCATCCTACAAAGGAGTGTTATAAGTTATTTGAGATGTTCTCTAATGTCAAGAAGAGACCACACCAAGGACTGTGTGGGGGAAGATATGAGTACTGATGATGTTCCTTCAGAATGAGAAAACGGGGAGTATCAAGAATGCTGCAAGGCTTTGGATTCCTGCTGTGAATGGCATTTAAGTGACATATTTACCTTGGGGAAAGAGAGGCGGTGTATAGGGAAAAAGGCAGCTGGTATACTCAGCAACGTTATTGTTGTCCCTATCCTAACTATACTTCATATTCTGCCCCTCTAATTTTCAGTGATTGAATGCAGCAGCAATCCCACTGAGAAACAAACTCTTGCTTACCTCTGCAGGTTTTCCAACATGATAGTTCAACTGTTTCTGGACAACTGAAACAACTGGGGGAAGCCCAACTTGAAAAAGAGACTTTCTATAATCATCTCTCCTCAGGAAAAGAAAGGTAACCTATGGATCCGTATAGCAAAACCCATAAAATAAGGTGCTGGGCTTCTAACTGAAAATAAGAATACTGTCATCTTTGTACTTTAGGTTTCTGTATCCCACTATACTGCCCATAATTAATTAAGATATGCGCTTCTATAAAACTTAACTGAAATGATCCTTTCATTCTATTGAGGATGGGTGGCTGGCCTCAAATACTGAAATCATACAAGAAGTTTAATGGCAAATCTCTTGCAGCAGCACACGTCATACTGGAGTGGGGGCAATGGCTAAGAGCTATTCCCTCTAGCATCCAATGCTACCATACCTTTTAATCCTGGTTTAAAATCCTATTGAACTACCTTTCACAACCAAGCCCTTCCTCCAGCCCGCCTCTGAAGGATTAGGGCTATTCTGCTGCTGTTGTACAGAAAGGCATTCCGTATATACTCGTTCATTAGCCCGTTCATTTATAAGCCGACCTCCCAAGATGGTGAGGTAAAAATAGCAAAAACTGTATGACCCTTTCATAAGTCGACCCTACATTTCAGGGGTTGGCAAACTTTGGCTTCTGGCCAGTTAGGGTAAGCCGCTAGCGGGCCTGGACATTTTGTTTACCTGGAGCGTTCACAGGCATGGAGCCCCTCAGTTCCCAGTGTCTGCCGTTTGCTGTTCCCAGCCACTTCCCATAGCTCCCATTGGCTGGGAACGGCAAACCGCAGACACTGGGAACTGAGGGGCTCCATATCTGTGAACGCTCGAGCTAAACAAAATGACGATGTATTAGATATTTAATTCAACGATTCCACAGAGTTTAAAATCATCAGATTTTGGTGTAGACCATTTATAAGCTGACCCCTGCTCTTTGGTGCATCACTTTTTTATCAAAAATATTTGGCTTATGAACAAGTATATACGGTATATCCCAAAGATAGTTGGAAGAGGTGGAGGGGAGAGAATTACCTGTGTCCTTCCCTTGCCTCCCCATATATATACTGACCAGCTTTAACATGACCATTTGGTAGCAGTGGCAACTGAAGAGCTCAGAAATGGAATATGCATGGTCTAATCCAATGAGGCGGCATGGGGAAACTTGTACTACTGCCACTGTACTTGCTCTGTGGATAGACTGAAGACTTAAAATTTTCCCCATGGACATTAAATTCTTAGTTAAAATAAATAAAATGCAGAGATTCCCAGCACCAAGATGTTGTGCTAAATTCCTTTCATCCTGAAGGTGGCATCTCTTCAAGATTCTAAAACGCAGAGTAAAAGTCATAAAGGTGGCAATATCCATTGCTCCTAGACAGACTCCAAAGAACTAGTAACTCCTGCAGTCAGAGTTCCAAGCATGGATCAATATAATACCACCCGTGCAGGGGGGCTGGAACAATTTGTATAGTGGGGATGCTGAGAGCCACAGAACCAAACTGTAAACTCAGTACATGATGGGAACCATTTGAAGCCAGGGGGTGCGGCGGCAGCACCCGCAGGACTTATGCACCTGTGCGAACCTTCTGAAAAGGATAAGCCTCCTATTCAGGTTGTATACGTTTCAGCTGTCAGGAAGCATTTTAAAAGGCATTTTGTTTGAAGATACATACTTGAAAATTTTATTCTTGTCATAAACTGGAGGATTTATAGCCACAGGTAGTTTCTCCTTGTTTTTGTCTAAAATAGCCTAAAAAAACAAAACAAAGAAAAAACAAACAAGTTTATGTTAAGTAGCACAAGCAAACTTCCATCAAACCTCACAATCTTAACGTGTTAAAGGACCGTGTACAGTAATTTAGGCCAAAATTGAGTTGATTTTTTTTTTTCCAAGAGTGCATGAAAACAGAGACGCTGTGAAAAAGAAATTAATGCAAGACATAAAAAAGTTCAACAGGATGTAAAACAACAGTGCTTGGGTGTTTTATTAGTGTTGGCATATGAAAGTTTCACTGAAGCACAAACACTTCAGAGTTCATCCACTCTCCCTTCTCCACTGCTATATTTTTAAAAAAATATAAAATATCAGGTTAGATAGAAATTCCCTTGCACACTTGGCCAATCACGTTGTCTTTTAGCAAAAGATAAACTTCCTTAGGACTCTACTTTGAGAAATCTACATTGATTTTTTATTTTATTTTATTTTTTTTTAAAGACAGCCAAGGTATAGCTTCACTGAATAAATGATGGTTTAATGTACTGTAAACTGGGGAGGCAGCCAGAATATCAAAACATGGTGTTGACCTAACTCTGCTCCTATTAAAATAAATGGGAATTTTATCATTGACTTCAAAGGCATTAGTGGTAGGCTAACACTGAGTGCTTTAGAAAACTCCAGCCATGATGTCATTGGCATATTTGATTGTAAAAGGGAAATTGTCACACTCCATTCATTGCAACAGTCTGCATCAAAGGAACTGTGTGGGATATCTGGGATGAGAAGCAAAGGGTCTCTTATGGAACTGGAGCAGATGCACCCAGGGGCAGCTCCAGGCCCCAGCATGCCAAGCATGTGCTTGGGGCGGCAAGCCGCAGGGGGCACTCTGCCGGCACTGCGGGGGCGGCAGGAAGGCTGCCTTCGGCAGCTTGCCCGTGGAGGATCCGCTGGTCCCATGGCTTCTGGACCTACCGCAGGCATGGCTGCAGGACCAGCGGACCTCCCACAGGCAAGCCACCGAACGCAGTCTCCCTGCCGTGCTTGGGGCAACGAAATGCCTAGAGCCGCCCCTGGCTGCACCTATGGATTAGTTCCTTTGGATATGGTTACAGCAGCTCTTGAGAATGGAGATTCCACTGTGACATACACTTGCGCTGTCCCCACAGAGGATACTGCTGGGACAGGCAATCCAGTTCAGACACAGGATTCTAATCCTTAAAATTATTGTTGCTGGAGATTCAATTACTTATAATTAAAAGGTGCAAACAAAAAGCATAAAAAAGAACCTTAGCTATCTTCAAAAGAGATTGGATTGCAGGAATATAAATTACTTCTTGTTTTCACTACCTAGTGAGAAAAAAGTCTGCACTTGAAATTGTAATCTTCTGCTCTTAAAATACTCCAAAATACTATTGCAGAAATCAAATTACTCAGTGTTAGTAAAATCCCAGTTTAAGTTATAGCTTTTTTGTTTACTGTGTTGTACTGTTAGTAACAGTGAGATTAGTGATCCAGCAGCCACATGCTTGTGTTCGAAGCATCATGTTTGTTACTCTACTACACAAAATATTAAAGCCTTTCAGATCAATGTAAAAGGAAATCGGCCTTCTGATTCAAGGCAGGACAGATTACTATTGTAAGTTTATGCAGCAGAATTTGAAGGAAACATCAGTAAAGTAAGATGTCATAAAAGTTTAATAAACTGTAAATGGTTAGTTACATATTATAAATAAAATATTTTCAAGTTGCAGAAACTGAGTTGTAAAAATATTTTTTTATGTAAAATATGAATTGCAAATGTGCTCAGGGAGATTTTCAGATATTTTGCACTTATCTCTAATATGCTTGGCTGCATCAAAGGGATGGTGTCCTATCTTGGTGTACAGGATGGCACCAAGCACCCAGAGCTACTTTGCACTGGTATTTCATCAGAAGTTCAGCAGCTAACTGATTGGTATGGAAATGCAACATGCACTCAGGCGGCTGGTGCTTCTGCCAACTGTTCCCATGACAACTCTTATGGGTACCAGAATGAGACAGAAAAGAGAATAACTGGGATCTGAAGATCATCTCCCTTGTAAAGATGCACTGCATTATCACAGATAAAATGACAACCAGCTGCAAGAAACACTACTTCTCTAACTTAACCTGATAATTATAAAACAGAATTAAACCACATACGGAAATGCCTTATCCTGGGCTCAAGGCACTTTTGCTCAAAAAAGCAAACATTTGATCAAAATTAAAAAAGTGAAATGTTGCTCCGAGTCTCTAAACCAAGAAAATATAGCCCTCCAAAAACAAGTACTATCTCTTCAAAAAAAGTCTGACACATGTAATAAGAGACTGATTATTTTTGGTATTTTCATTTATTTGGTGGAAACAAGCTAACCTGGTTTCTGACTGGCTGCAGTCACTACAGTAACTGGAGCTAAACAGCTATCCCACCCCTCACCATGTGGCCCAAAAGTAGCAGACCACTGTGGTGCAGGAGGGGTGCCTTCAAAGGCCTGGCCTGAATTTTGAAAGTTCTGAGCATCCAGCATGGATTGAAAAAAGGAAGATTAAATCAAAAACCTATTTCTGTTCTGTGCATTTTTAATTGAATTAGTATTTCCATCCAAATAGAACTTGAAAATGTAAAAAATTAATCATCTGGTAAAAGATATACTATATAATTGCTTAAATAAATGTACATAGATACAACATATCTTCCTGGTTAGCAAAAAGCAGCACCAGATTTAGTGTAAAGGTTATGTTTAGTTGCAAATTAGCATTTTTAATTGTTATCCACCAGTGAGATTCAGCCTCTCTTAAATGGGGTAAGTTATTTTCTTAAATCAGTATAAATGCAAAACACAATTAAAATCAATTATTCAAATTTAAAGTTTCCTGATAGCTGATTTAAACCATGATTAAAATCAATCCACCCTATGAGCAACCAACAGTTTCCACTGATGCATAAAAGTTAGTCTCCCGTTTTGGAAAGTTTTGGCACATTTTTTGTAGCCTATTTGCCAAAAGAGAAGACACCACATGACATTCACTTCACACCTTTAAAATATAACCGAGTTCTCTGTCACAGCACAAAAGCTCAAAAGGGAAGTATTTGCGGGAAAGATACTTGAAAAGCAGAGAGTCAGCTTGGAAATTCTGTCCTCGGTGTAGTATTTAATTGCTTTAGAATTGTAACATAAAATGAATAATGAGGCTGGAAATAAGATTTTGTTCCTTGCTACAAAGATTAATCTTCCTATATTATGGGATTGACCAAATACTCTGTACTAATAAATCCAATAGGGACGAACCTATTTAGCAATTGCTCCAACCTCTGAATCAGCATGATGAATTCCACATAATTTGGGTTTATGGCATATCAGAAGCCTTTGAACTAGGCTACTCGGTGCCTGTTTGGATGTGAGATAGCAAAGGGAACTGCAAGATGTGGCAAGTCACTATTGTTTTAGTTTTAGAACTGCTATACATTTTTATTTCTGGCTTCACTACATCTTCTTCGTCTTATATAGAATATAAATTTATATAAGGCAATCTTTTGGATTATGAAATCTTGATACTTCATATTGCAGTCATGAAGAGAAACAAAACCAAAGTAATTCCAGGTTTAAAGAGATCGTCCTAATAAGAGAGATCGTAAAGAAAAGATTCATTATAATTATACCTGGTAGTGATCTTCTGATGGTTCTGGTGTAGAATAGTTAACATCCAATACCTCAGTAGGCGCCCATGGCAACAACATACACTTCCTGATTAAACGATCAGTTTCCCCATAGGCATAGTCACGAGTCACTTCCTCTACAGGGGGATATAAAAGTAATTGTAGGGTTGCTAGTCATTTTCCATTAACAACCTTCCCCACACCACATTCAGGCAAATGACATAATTCAACCATAAATTATGGGACAACTGCAATGATTAAAAAAAAAAAAAAGTACTTTTTTAAAAAAGTGTAATTTAAAAATGTTACTTAGGGTTAGCTATATGTTCACATCTTATTTTTCCTCCCCCAGGAGCTCCGCCTCATTCAGTGCGCAGGATAGATGAAGGGCGCCAAATTAAGACTACCTGGGCAATTTTAAATGTGTCATTTCCTTATTTTGAGTGCTTTACTTTGTAGCTTAAATAATGTCCCTGTAATGTAGTTTGTGTAATTTTTGTATCCACTGCTTTCTAACAAAAGCAGTTCAGTTGGACAACAAAGAGAAACTCTCCAATCCGTTGTTGTAACAACAACAAACATTTCTGGGCAGAGGAAGGCCTCCACATCTTTAATACGAGTCATGATGTGAGTGAGAAGTTATAGCTATATGATGTTTTGCCACTGAGAAGGTAGAGGTAGAAGTGTTTTAAAGACATGCAGGATGTTGGAGAGGTGGGGGGTGGTTTAAGCTCATACTGGAATTGTGATAAGATAGAATTGGTTTGGTATGTAAATTCAGTTCTGAACTTTGGATAAAAACAGATCACATACTTGACGTACTGACACACTTACCACCAGTTTCAAGGTCCCTTAAAGGCCAGAGAACTGAGTAAGCAATTTGCTGAGGAATGTAAAACAAAGGTGCTGTTGCAAAGGTAGGCTCATCTGAATGCTGAATTCGGGATCCAAATTCATCCATAATATACCAGACAGGAACCTTCTCCTCTGCAGTCTGGGAGGGAGTGGGAAAGAAGGGAAGAGAGAAGACAGACACCCCTTACAAGCATGCTATTAAAAGAATGCTGCAAGACAGAAGAGGTTAGGGGCTCATGCTAAAGCTGTATTACTGTGCTCTATTTCAACTAACCAAGATTTATGATTTTCCAGTGAAAAACGAACTGATGACAGTATGAAAGTCAAGATAATTTTAGATTAGCAGAAAGTGTAGAATAGTAATAATAATACCCAGCTCTCATACAGTGCCTTTCATCAGTAGATCTTGAAGTGCTTTACAAAAGGAGGTCATCATCATCATCCCCATTTTAAAGATGGGGAAACCAAGGCACAGAAAGGTCAAATGACTTGCCCAAGGTCATCCAGCAGGCCAGTGGCCCAACCAAGAATAAGACCCAGATCTCCCGAGTTCCAGTCCACTACTCTTATCCTCTAGGCCACTCTGCCTCCCAGAAGAGTACGTTTGAAAAATAAAAACAAAAAAACAAAACAAATGAACACTTAAAGGAGTTATTCTAATATTCCCTTTCACAGCTTTGTTTGTCTGCATACCTCATCACAGTATCTATCAGAACACCTACGCTCACTGTAGTTTACAAACAACGTATGACAACTGACTGCTAACAAACACCCTTAATGCAAGTTTGCTTGCCAACTGTATGCTGCCTTATTTTGTTTTAAGAGAGAGTTGATTCTCTTGTAAATTAAAGGAAACGTTTAAGAAAGAAAAAACCACCAACAGATTTCTCATTTTTCTAACTCCTCCTCTTTGCTGAATGTGCTTCCTTGTTACATGAAACTATTATAGTTTAAGAGGGAAACCTTTATGGGTACCCCCTTTGTTAAAATGTTGGCAGCTTTTCACTGCTTTTTACAATTGCAAGGCAATTACTCTCCCTCTTCTGAGCAGCAGTCCATTCTTAAATGGCTCAAAAGAAGTGTTTTCATATTAAAGAGAGACATCTGTATTAGTTATCCATGTGTTGGTATGATTAAATTCAGGATCCAGCAGAACAGTTCAATATCCTTGATTGGAGGAGTCACTTACCCCTTGAGACAGCTGGTAGGTCTGGTTGTATTTCCACATTTCTTGCAACACCTGCTCAATAGCTCCCTCATCCGCGACCTCTCCGTGAAAGTCTATTCCCATGAGGTTTGCCATTCTGTGAAGCAGACCGGGAACATGCAACAGCTGCTGGCGTGCATGTTCAACACGGTATGTCCAGGCATGGTCGATAAGGAAAATGCTAAGGACAGAATTTTAGTACTGTTACAACAATACGCCTCTTGTCAAAACACACATACAAGATGCATTTGTTGAGAAAGGCTATGCTTTCTTGTAGAAGGCTCAACAGCCGAGTTATTTCTTCACCAAAATAAGGCGGTTTTTTTGCATCGCTAGAAGTAGGATTATCTTCCTAGTAGTACCTTTGGCTGAATAAAGCGTACTGTTCAGTAACTATAGTTTCCATAAAAGGTACGGATAAAAGGTCAAGTACAGAAAAAGGAACTCATAGTTTACAATCCTGGCTCTCCTCTGAGGCCTCTGATATACCAACCTTCCTGCACCCAATCTATAAAGTGGTGCTAGTAATGCTCACCTTCCAATGAGCCTGTGAAGAGTAATTCATGTTTGAAGAAGGAATGTGCTACATATTTAGACTTGACAGGATTAGATTTTTATTGGTAAAAATGTCAATTTCACCATATACACACAAATCAACAAAAAAAATTCCTATAATAATTTAAATGTACAAATAAGCAAAGTAAGAAAAATGCTGCTGAAGAACTTTGTCAATATATACAAAATAAATAGCCTTAAATCAAACTATCTGTGTTTTAACGGCTATAACTTTTTGAGCCCCAGTGTCTACTGTTATTAAATACTGGCTGACCCTATTGTCCGAAACACACCACAATGTCCTAGAACTGTGAACATTTTAACAGCTAAAATAGAAAAAAAAATGCTTAAAAATAAACATTGATATCATTCAAAATTATTTTAAAAAATTGAATTATCCCAAGCCTATGCATATTATTGGAACACAGTATTTAATAAACTTATTTGTTATAACTGATTATGGAACTACTGGGTAAGATCACATTGCTCGAATAACTCAGACACTACAGAAAGAGAGAAATGCAGGAGCACAACTCCTCAACCCCACTTACTAGAAAATCTCAGTCTATATTTTTATAAGCCACTCAAGAGTCATGAACATCAAATTCCCACTAGTGTTAAAGTGTCACATCTCATTGATTGCTTTAAAAAAGTCTTGCTCTAACACCTCAGAAATCTAGTTTCAAATTCTAATTAGGTCACAAATGTGTGGATGTTCTGGTCCTAATCCAGTCACACACACTTCAACCGGTTGGTAGTTTACATTCAAAAAAAGCACAAAGCTATTTATTATTTAGCTGGGGTTTCAAAGATCAGAATTTAGGTGTGGGAGTAGATTTATAAATGACGGACTTTTAGTAACCTTCCTCCACTATGCATTCACCTGCTTGAGCCTGTGCTAGAAGTCTCTATTTATAAATATTAACTTTAGATGCGGAACAACGGCAGGTGCTCCCTGACTCCAAGTCAGTGTCCCCACGTTCACTCCCCGGTCCATAATGAAAAGCTCTGGGTTGGTACTGCTGTGTAAATCAAATCTTCCGAGTATCTGAAAAACAGATGATAGAACGCTCTCTGCAGTTTTTGGTTTCCCGCTCTCAGAATCAAAGCACCTGCTCCACCATGTTGTGACTATGTAATGAACAGTTACTCCCAAATAGGCAACCTTTCTGTAATGATCCAGAGAACGAGGGTAACCCCTTCACTCACTGTGCCAAGAATGTTTTTCAGCTCTGTGGAGATTTGTTCTCTTTTTTTCTTATGCCACAAGTGCAGCATGCTGGGCTAATGTTGTGGAATGTGCACACACATCCATTTGACCATATCTGGCATCCATGTTAATCAAACATTGAGAATATGCAAGGAAGCCCTTGCCACTGACTACCTCGAAAGGTACTATGTCTGTTGCTATAAACTTCAATAATTCCTGAGTCACACTTGTCTTCATGTCTCATCTGATAGTGATACATTGCTTGGTAAATATCTTCAGCAAACTGGATCCCGATTCTGATCTACATTTATGTTTAAGTAATTTTGAAGTACCAGTTTTATGGTTACTAAAAGTACAAAATGTTTTACATGCGACACATGCAACAGTATCTCCCTTTTCATCAAGAAGGCATCTGAATGTATTCCAAATTGGTGATTTGTTTTTTTCATTGCCCTTCAAACTGTATGCACTAGTACTTAATTTCTTTCTCCATTGACCACTGGCTTTTTAAATACTGAGTATGGAAACTTTTCTGGTGGCAACCAACAAGGAAGTGCAGAGGGGTGATGCAGTGATGATTTCAATTTGAGCTGATGAACTGTGATTAAAAAAAAAAAAGTAAGCTTTCACTGGTATTAGCTGAATCTGAATAAATGGAGTGCATGGTACATAGGGTACAAATTGCATGTTACAAGCCATAGAGTGCATGGTGCAGAGTGCACTACACAAGGTGAATGCCTCATGCAGTCATATAAACCAGTGCCTCTTGATAGTCGTCCTTCTGTGCACCCAGTAAGCATCATTAAAGGAGCCTATCCTGTCAACTTAAGGGTCAAGGGTCAGTTCTTGCTCAAATTATGCCTTCACAGATGCATAGGACAATTTGCATAAGTGTGATGGCTAAACTTAGCCCTGAATTTCTCTTGTACTGTGGAGATCCCTCGCTAGTGGATTTCATTTCCCTTAGGCAGAAGTGGTGGTGTGGTTGCTGCATTAAATGAGTTTCTAGGTTGTATGTTCCTAGTTGCAAAGCTTTGTCGAGATACAAACCTCTCATTATGCCACACTTGCTGTATTTCCACCTTTTCTGGAAGTGGGTTCTCAAAAGGCAGAGAAGCAGTTGTCTGAAGCTCATATGCTCCCAGGTCTACAAGATTAAAAAACCTGCACTGCCTTTTCACAGCAAGCCCAAACCAAGCCAATCCCATTTCGGAGGCACTGGCAATCACAAAGACAAAACCAAGCCAACACTTCAATGACAAAGCTACTTAAAGAAAAACAACAGGCTTCTTAATTTAAACGAATGGGCAATTACATCCACAAAGAAGCCAATAGATAGGCTTGCTAAAGCAGAAGCTTCCCCACTCCAAAGCCCCAAAACAAACAGGCTACTTAAAGAAATGAATAGGCAATTAAATAACAGAAGTAAATAGACTTTGCTGGGGGCTGCCTTGGCAAGTTTAGGCTGCTTCTGGACATCAGCAAGGAGCAATTTAACAGGCTGAGCAGATGCGGCTACTTAGCCGAACGTGCCTTTGGCTGTTTGAAAGCTTGCTGGAAGTGTTTAAATGGCAGGCTAGACTTTACCAAGGATAATATTCCCATGGTCATAGCTGCGTGCTGCACTTCGCATTATCTGTGTGAATCGAAGGGTGGAATGATTGTGACTTGCTGTCCCCTGCCCTGAAGTGCAAAGACACCAAGATGAGAGCAGCCCGCATTGTTGAGAAGCAAGCGAGTGGCCATAGCACTGTGAAAGCTTGCAACACCTGACAGCTACCAGTCAGTCTGGAATCAGTTTGGAGTGGGCAAATCTACTGTAGGGGCTGCTGTGCTGCAAGCAGCCAACGCAATCATTGAGCAGTTGCTATCAACGGTAGTGACTTTGGGAAATGTGCAGAGCACTGTGGATGCAGAAAGGGACTTACTTCCCAGACCAGAAAATTCCTGTTGGGGATGTTGAAATGCCTATAGTTATCCTCGGGGACCCAGCCTACCCCTTAATGCCATGGCTCATGAAGCCCTACACAGGCATCCTGACAGTAATAAGGAGCAGTTCAACTATAGGCCGAGCAAGTGCAGAATGGTGGTGGAGTGTGCTTTTGGATGTTTGAAAGGGCATTGGCACAGTTTACTGACTTGGTAAGATCTCAGCGCAACCAAGATTCCAATTGTAATTGCTGCTTGTTGTGTGCTCCACAATCTCGGTGAGAGTAAGAGGGAGACTTTTATGGTGGGTTGGGAGGTTGAGACAACTCACCTGGCTGCCAATTTTGCACAGCCAGACAACAGAGCGATTAGAAGAGCACAGCAGGGCACGCTGTGCATCAGAGAAACTTTGAAAGCCAGTTTCATGACTTGCCGGGGTGTGACAGTTGTGTTTGTTTCTCTTGAAGTTACCCGCACCCTATATATATATAGGGTGCGGGTAAAGGAAAGGTAAAGGAAGGTATAAAGGAAAATAAAGTCAGATTAGTTTTAAAAAAAACTGTTCTTTATTATTTGATGAACAACGCATTGAGAGAAATTAGAAGGTAAACAGGAGGGTTTGTGTTAGGGATGTGGAGGAGGAGGGAAGGACAAGTCCAGAAACCAAATCAAAAAAGTTCGCATATGCCAGCTTTCTGCTGCTTGGGCAATCCTCAGGGGTAGAGTGTGTGGGTCCCCGTAGCCTCCTCCCTCGTATTCTTGGGTTTCTGGGTGAGGAGACTATGGAACTTGGGGAGGAGGGAGGGCGTTATATAGGGGCTGCAGCAGCAGTCTGCGGTCTTCTTGTCTTTCCTGCATTAGATCCGCCATACAGTGGAGCATGTCAGTTTGCTCCCCCATGAGCTTAACCATAGCGTCCTGCTTGCTCTCATCACATGCCTCCCTCCTCTCTTTGTGTTCCTGTAACTTTTTACGGGACTCCGCAATTGTTTGCCTCCATGCATTCAGCTGGGCCCTATCAGTGCAGGAGGACTGCATGAGCTTGGCGAACATGTTGTCTCAAGTTCGTTTTTTCCACCTTCCAATCTGGACCAGCCTCTGGGACAGAGTAGATGGGGCCATGTTGAAACATTTGCACCTGCAGGAGGAGACAAAGGGACGGTAGCATTTTAAAAGATACATTGCAGAGCACAAAGGGGGCACTTTGATATGAATAAGCCATCACACACAGCTGGGGAACAGAATTAATCTTGCAGGCAGCCCCTAGGGGTAATGTGGGGTCTGCTTCTTCTACATTCATTCCAATGCTTTCAAACTGCTGGGCCCCCTTTCCCACAGCAAGCAATGCCTGGTGGGTTTGCCATATAAAAGGAGGGCCTGTGGGCTCTCCGGGATGATCGCTGCACACAACAACCATAGCCCTCCCCTCCCACCCTTGGCTCTGGTCAGGCTCATAGAGGGGATGAGCCATTTACTCTAAACGCGAAGAACCCAGCACGGCTGGGTTCCTCCCCCACTGCGTGGCTCTGATCAGGCTCTCACCTCACTAGAAGTTCCTTCTCCAGGGTCATGGAACAGGAGCCTGCCTGGGGAGTGAGGGGAGGCTATTGAATCCTGCACCGAGTTCTTGGCTAGGGGGGAAAAATGGATTCCTCACTTGCTGCCTATGCGCTGTTCTCCTCCTCCTCTTCGTCCTCCAATGTCTCTTCCTCCTTGCTCCATGCAACTCCTCTCTTGCAGGTGTCCATGGACAGTTGTGGGGTAGTAGTGGTGTCACCCGCTGTAATTGCATGGAGCTCACAGTAAAAGCGGAATGTATGGGGCTGTGACCCAAAGCGCCCATTTGCCTCCCTGGCTTTTTGGTACACTTGCTTGAGCTCCTTGATTTTTGTACGATACTGCTCTGTGTTCCTGGAGTAGCCTCTTTCTGTCATGGCCCTGGAGACTTTAGCATAGATATTTGCATTCTTTTTTTGGAACAGTTCTGCCACAACAGACTCATCTCTCCAGCATGCAATGAGATCCAATATCTCCCGTTTGGACCATGCTGGGGCTCATTTGCAAATCTGGGACTGCGTGATCTCTGCATGATAACTTGTGATGGTGGACTGTGCTGATGGTCACCTGTAATGTTGGTGACCAAACAGGAAATGAAATTCAAAAGTTCTCGGGGCTTTTCCTGCCCACCTGGCTAGTGCATTGGAGTTGAGAGTGTTGACCAGAGCAGTCACAGGGGAGCATCCTGGGATAGCTCCCGGAGGTCAGTAACATCGAATTGCATCCACAATAACTTTAACTTGGGATTGAGATCTTGATTTAAGCCCTACTCCACTTGCCGAGGTGGAGTACAGAAATCGAATTAAAGAGCCCTTTAATTCGAAAAAAAAAAATTTGGTCATGTGGACGGAATCTTTTTTTCCTCCGAAATAACTCGGCTAATTCCGAAACAACAGGCTAGTATAGACCAGGCCCAAGAGTGAACTGTGTGTCACCTCCCTGCCACACCAGTCTCTCTCACTAGAAAATTCCTCCAAACTCTACCAGTCTTAACCTTTCCTAGGTTAACAGTAACAGTCACTGACTTCCAGCCCCAGAGCTCCGTAGAGATGTCTCCCTGCAATGCACAGCCCGTAACTGTACATTCCCAGAAGATACTAAGGTTGCTGCTCCTTTAAAGAGTCAATACGCTGCAGCTCATTAATTTAATTGGGGTTTGATAAACACTTGTTTCAATCACAATACTGAATTAGTTTATATTAAAAGTTAGACAAGCTTATTAAACAAGAAGTCACAGGTTTCAGTGATACCAAGTACAAGGAGTTAAGACAGAAAGGGTTACAAACGAGTAAAAATACGATTTATAATAGCCAATACCTAAATGAATACGTTACAGTCTTTGTTCAAGATAGTTTCCTCAACATCTTCCTTTTCTAGGAACAGCTGACTAGCTCTTAGTCAGGATCTTCACACAGTCCAAGTTCCTGGCTTTTCTCAGGTGAAGGATAACTTAAGGATTTGTTCCCTCTCTGTATACAGTCCAGTAAATCTTTGAAATACACCCCAAGATGAAGTTGCTTGTCCCTGCTGGGTGTGGGCACCATGCTGTCTGGTGCAGATGTCATGCTGTCTCCCCGGCCCCCAATGATTAGTTTTACAATGCAATGATTTCTTCCTGCAATCTTTGATACAAAGGAATAAACACACTGAATTTGGCCACACCCTGGTGCGAGATGTTAGATATTTTGGAGAAATCCTATGATTATACATAATTCCACATATAGCATTCTCACATACATTTCACAGTGATGTTACCAACTAGTGGGTTATTAGTTTTTAAAGGATACCTCCTAAGGCATATATTGTCCAGATATCATTAAAGCAGTGTGTAAGGCAGGGGTCAGCAACCTACAGCATGCGTGCCAAAGGTGGCACGTGTGCCAATTATGCCTGGCACACGGCTGCCAGCCGGGGTCCCGGCCACCAGCCCTGCTCAGCCCGCTGCTAGCTGAGTGAAGGGAACCCCAGGCTGGCAGGAGGCTGAGTGGGGCCGGCGGCCAGGACCCCAGGCCTCCTGGCTTCCCCCTCACTGCACTCGGGTTCTGCAGCTCCCGGGAGTGTGAGCTGCCGCAGCTGCTGCCCCTTCCACAGCTTCCCCCCAGCCCCCCACAACTGCCTCAGCACTCCACATGGAGTTTTGCTTCCACGTGGAGCCAGTATTTGACCAGCATGGGCATGGTAAGGGGAGTCCCTGGAAGCAGTCAGGGAGCAGGGGGAGGGTTGGATGGGTCGGGAGTTCTGGGGGTCCTGTCAGGGGGCAAGGAGTGGTCAGATGGGGCATGGGAATTCCGGGGGTCTGTCTGGGGGCAGGGATGTGGACAAGGGTTGGGGCAGTCAGGGGACAAGGAGCGAGGGGGTTGAGGGTTCTGATGGGGGCAGTTGGGGTGAGAAGTGGGAGGGAGTGGATGGGGGCAGGGCTGTCCCCTCTTGATTGTTGAAATATGGTAACCCTAGGCGAGGGGGGTGCTGAGGGGGGTACCAAGGGGGGGCACATGGAGACTGGCATCCACATACATCCACTGCAGCCTGCAGCAGCTCCTGGGCGGGTGGGGGCACTGGGCTGCAGCCTAGGCAGGAGGGGCAGCAGGGCATGGCTGCTCCCCGCTTGCGGCACTGCCGCCTTTGTAGAGCTGCTGCCCCCCTGCACCGTGCAGGCTCCTCCATGGCTGGGGCTCACTGGGGCCGCAAGCAGGACGCTCTGGCTCTCTGGTGCCTCTGGAAGGCAGCTCCTCCCTGCCGAGCTACTGCAGCGGCCCAAGCCCAGCAAAGCCAGTGAGTGGACTTGGGGCAGGGAGAGCTGTGCACCCTCCAGGGGCGTTCAGGCAGGGAGGGGGGAACCTGGTCTGAGGAGCAGCCCACGGGCATGGCGGGCCCCTGGGGTCTATAAAGGATTTGCCCCTCAATGAACTGATAGGGGGGAGGGGGGAGCAAGGTGGAAGTTTCGCCTAGGGTGCAAAATATCCTTGCACCGGCCCTGCCCCAGAAGGTGCGTGAACCCCAAGTTAAGAACCACTGCACCAAACTGATAAGATCTGCATTTTCACTTAATTTTAAATGATGCTTGTTAAACATTTAAAAAAAAAAACTTGTTTATTTTACATACAATAGTTTATAGACTTAGAGAGACCTTCTAAAAACATTAAAATGTATTACCAGCACACAAAACCTTAAATTAGAGTGAATAAATGAAGACTCGGCACATCACTCCTGAAAGGCTGCCAACCCCTGGTGTAAGGTATGAATACATGGGATCGCATAAACCAAATGCCATTTGTGAGGCTCATTTTACAAGATGTGGCCAGTTCATCTTTCTGAGACAACTAAATTTTTCAGTAAAGATTCATTATGGAAAGGCAGTTAAACCAACAAGTTTCAGAATGATTGACACAAACACATCAGGAGTTCAGGTTATTCAAATAAGAAGATCGGATATAAATTCCAAGACTAGAACCTACCTATTGGGATTTGCTGCTTGTAGCCCATTCTCATTTGTTACGATAACTTTGTAACAGAGTTCGTTTCCAGGATTTGGTTTCTTTTTCAATTCGTCTTCAATTTCTTCATTATCATCATCTTCCTCCTCCTCCTCCATTACCTCCTCTACTTGCATTATTCCAAAAAACTCACCAGCATCAAACACCTGAAAATGAAAGCACCATATAACCAGAAGCATTCAGTTGAAGAAGTGGTAGCGCTACAATCTATCTTGAAGTTACCTGATACACATAGCTCAACGTTTAGAGGTTCTGGTCAGTCAAGTTTGGCCTGTGATTCAATAAACATTTTGCGTTTGGAAAGGAAGAGGTGGACAGTCCACAGCACTACTTATTCTCTCATTTTGGGGAGGTTTATTAAAAAGATTCCTTAGTTTAAAAAGATTCTTTAGTTTACTACAAAGTTAGGTCAATGTAAGCAGCTTTGCAACAACATAGTTGTGCATGCCTCCCACTGATGTAATGGCCCCATTACAGTGACACAGTAACACCATCGCCTCGAGCAGTGTTGAGCCATGGTCAATGTACTTGCACTGCATTGACCTCAGGGTAGACACTACATTACTTAGGTCAACCATAACAGCACTCTAGCAGCTGTCCCACAATGCCAGGGGCTGTCTGCTCCAGTCACAGTTGTGAACTCCACCGCCCAATGGTCACGGAAACCAGAAGGCTGCACTCTCCTTTAAAGACCCTCACTTTTTCCCTGATTGTCCAGCTTGGTGAGCACACCTACCAGCTCTCTGTTGTGTGCAACTGCCCAGCTAACCATGCCAGCCCCATGTTCCCAATGCACACCAGCGTGAAGTAGACAGGATCTCCTAGGTCTATGGGGAGAAGAGGCTGTGCAAGCAGCTACTGACCAGCCACAGAAACATGGACATATATGAGCAGATTACCCTTTCTCCTGCACATGACAGGCACGAGCAGCAGTGCCACGTGAAAGCAAAGGAATTGCACCAGGTGTTTCAGAAGGCCAGGGAAGCCAACAGTCAATCTGACGCTGAGCTGTAAACTAGTGGCTTTTACAAAGAGCTGTATGCCATATTTTGTGGAGACCCCACTGCCATCCCACAGACCACCCTGCATACCTCCAAGAAGCTCATATCACAGGCCCCTGGTGTGAACAATGAGCACGAGGAGGAGGATGGGGGAAGATGTAATTGGGTGGTCCTGCTATGTCATGAATCAGGATCTGTTTGAGATTCCACTGCAGTCTAGTCAAGCATGAGCGAGCCCAATCCAAGGTTCCTTCCTCTGCATAAGTGTGTAAATTTATTTCCCGTTACAGGGATGGCAATCCCAACTTAACAGGACACAGCTATCGACTTGCATTAATTTTCTCGTACCAGAAAAGGAAGCGATACAACAAAGAGACATAGCTTAGTTATCGGCTTTTCATTCCTTATAGAGACAGACAAGGGGAGGGGGGCATCACGGGAAGCAGTTTGTTTATATCCCTTGAACCCTCCTGGGATATCTTAATGAAATTTTCATGGAACTACGCTGCAAAGTTTCCCCAAAGATTTCTAGGGAGGGCTGCCTTATTTCTTCCTCCACAGCAGGACACTTTCTGTATGTGATAATTTCAGTCCACGATAACTTCAGCAGGCACCACCGCAGTACAGAAGCTAGCAGCACATGGGCCCAGGTGGCTTTGGGACGCCAGCAGCAGCTGTACTCTCTTGTGCCTTTGTCACCCTCTGGAGAGAGGCACCAGCTAAAAATCACCCCTACCTGTGAAAAATGGTGCCAGTATTCGGTGCTATTGCCGTATACTCAGTTTCATGCAACCAAGAAATTCCCTCCTCATTTCCCTCACCCCTGGTGGGCTGTACTCGCCATGGCTGGAGCTGCGCATGGTGCCATACACAAGCACACTGAAGCAGACGTGTCAATGAGCACGTCTTGTTTAAAACTTTATGGGAGCCAAGGAAGGGAGTTCTGACTCTTAAGTTTTGCTTTCCATTACATTCCACTGACAACATTTTATCTGTGTGTTTTAGCTGCAGCTGCTGCCATCGTGGCCTTGAGGATTTTCCCCCTCCACACCCATGGAATGCTTGAGTCAGATAAGGAGGAGAAAGAAGAGGCTTCGGGATGATGTGTTCAGTGAGATCCTGCAAGACAGTGCTGCATCAGAATGAGCACAGGACCTGGAGGATGAAACTAATCTCTAGATAGCCTGGAGAAGGAAAGAGTGGACAAGAGAAAGGCTCAGGAGTCCCAGAAGGAAAAGAAGAGGGAGATGCACCAGGACATAAATGGGCTTCAACAGCAGCAAACTCAGATGCTGCAAACTCTTCTGGACATACAGGTTCAACAATCGTGGGCTTGCCTCCATTTGCAGTCCATGATGAACTCTATTATGGCACCTCCCTACACCTTCCCTCGATATTCCACATGGCATCAGGGGTCATATCCCTACCCCTTCCACTTCTGTCAGGGGAACACTACGGAACATCACAGCATCACATACAGCAACAATGGCTCTCACAGGTCAGCATACATGTAGGCAAAATGGACATGATAGTTCTTTTCCCTTGTTAAAGTCTGTTCCATTAAGCTTTTAATATATTTGCTTTTAAAATTGCACAGATTTTTCTTTGCACTGGTTTTATTACTGTGATGGTCTGTATCCATGTATTCACTCTGTGCATACTACGATAATCTTTGTACAAGGATGCCTTTGAGGTGTCATTTGAAAACTCATAACTCGCTGGTCAATACTGTCCAGTGAAAATGCATGGGGCAACATTGTATGTTACCAGATTCCACTGTATGGTGTTACTAAGACATATTCTGAGTCTGGGGAGTGGCCAAACCAATTCCTCAGAGACAAAAGACAAGTGGATGCCTCAGCCAGGTGCCAGCAGGTTAAATGGGCCAACACATGCTTAAGTGGGTATTCATTGGCAGGAATAGGGACATGGGTCAAAACAAAACAAAACCTACATATTAAAAACAGCTTGGGGTTCTCGTCCAGAGACACTATCTCCTGAACCTCAGCTGGAAATGCTTCTTGAACAAAAAGGAAAGAACTATAAGAAGCGAGGGCAGATGCCCCAAATCATTCCTCCCTTTCTCTCTACCTACAGCATCCGTGAGACCTGAAGAACAAAGGAAGCAGCATTGCACTGGGGGAGGGATCCTGACTGAAAGAAGTTCAGCTAGCAGGGCTGCCGAAACATGTGGGGTGAGTGAGTTGGCTTTAATCTATTCTAGTTTGTTAAGTTAGGCATTAGCTGAGTTTTGTTTTTTCTTGTAACCAATTGTGACTTTTATGCCTCATTACTTGTATTCACTTAAAACCAATCCTTTCATAGCTAATAAACTTGTTTGATCTAAACCAGTGTGTTTGAATTGAAGTGTTTGGGAAACTCCATTTGGGATAACAGGATTTGTGCATCTCATTTTCTATTAATAAAATAATAGACTTTATATGAGCTTGTATTGTCCAGGAGAGATCTGGGCAGTACAAGATGTACATTTCTGGGGAAAGTCTGGGACTGGGAGTTTGCTAGTGTCACTCTCCAGTGTAATTCAAGAGTGGCTGGCTACAGCACTCTCACACTATAACTGAGAGTAACTTACATGCTGGGGGTTGCGGCCTAGTCTACACTACACGTTTAAACCGAATTTAGCAGTGTTAAACCGATTTAATCCTGCACCCGTCCACACAACGAAGCCCTTTATATCGATATAAAGGGCTCTTTAAACCGATTTCTATACTCCTCCTTGACGAGGGGAGTAGTGCCGAAATTGGTATTGCCATGTCGGATTAGGGTTAGTTTGGCCGCAAATCGATGGTATTGGCCTCCGGGCGGTATCCCACAGTGCACCATTGTGACCGCTCTGGAAAGCGATCTGAAATCGGATGCACTGGCTAGGTAGACAAAAAAAGCCCTGCAAACTTTTGAATTTCATCTCCTGTTTGTCCAGCGTGGAGCACTGATCAGCACGGGTGGCGATGCAGTCCCAAATCCAAGAAGAGCTCCAGCATGGACTGTACGGGAGATACTGGATCTGACCGCTGTATGGGGAGACAAATCTGTTCTATCAGAGCTCCGTTACAGAAGACGAAATGCCAAAGCACTTAAAAAAAATCTCCAGGCTCTGTTACAGAGTCCACAGCACAGTGCTGTGTGACAAGCGTAACGGAAAGCCAAAGAATCAAATGGACACTCATGGAGGGAGGGAGGGGGTACTGAAGTCTCCAGCTATCCCACTGTCCCCGCAGTCTCCGAAAAGCATTTGCATTCTTGGCAGAGCTCCCAATGCCTGAAGGGTCAAAAACATTGTCCTGGGTGGTTCAGGGTATATGTCGTCAATTTACACCCTTCCCCACCCCCAAAAAGGGGAAAAAAATGTTTCTCGCCTTTTTTCAGTCACTCTGTGTCTACTTCATGCTGCTGGTAGACGGGGTGCTGCAGTGCTGAACACCAGCATCCCCTTCCTGGTGGATAGCAGTCATTTTGTACTGTCTGCCATTGTAATCATCAGTCCGTGAGTGCTCCTGGCTGGCATCAGTGAGGTCGGCTGGGGGCTCCTGGGTAAAAATGGGAATGACTCCCAGTCATTCCCAGCAGATGGCACAGAACGGCTGGTAACCGTTCTCATCATAGCAACTGGAGGCTGAGCTCTATCAGCCCCCCCTTTCATGTCTAAAGAAAAGATCTGTCCTGCCTGGACTATCATAGCAGCTGGAGGCTGCCTCCCCCTTATTTTATCTCCTTAAAAAGTCAGTGTTTATTATTCCTGCATTCTTTATTACTTCATCACACAAATGGGGGGACACTGCCATGGTAGCCTAGGAGGGTTGGGACAGGAGGGAAGCAACAGGTGGGGTTGTTGCAGGGGCACCCCCTAGAATGGTATGCAGCTCATCATTTCTGCGGGATCTCTGGGACTCTGACATGGAGCAGCTGTGCTCTCTGGTTCTCTAGTACACTTGCCCCATATTCTAGACAGGACTGACTATCTAGTTTTAGACAAAACATAAAGAAGGGAATGACCCAGGGAGTCATTCCCATTTTTGTCCATGCGCCCCTGGCCGACCTCAGCGAGGTCAGCCAGGAGCACCCATGACAGCAGCAGACGGTACAAAACGACTGATAACCATCATCTCATTGCCAATTTACAATGGCAGACGGTGCAATAGGGATGGTAACTATCTCTGCTACCTTGCAAAGGCAAATGAATGCTGCTGTGCAGCACCGCAGTACCGTGTCTGTCAGCAGCATCCAGTACACATACGGTGACAGTGACAAGGCAAAACGGGCTCCATGGTTCCCATGCTATGGCGTCTGCCAGGGCAATCCAGCGAAAAAGGGCGTGAAATGATTGTCTGCCGTTGCTTTCACTCGCGACACTGTTTTTGCATTGGGATCTCAATCCAGAAGGCCAATGGGCGGGGGAGACTGCAGGAACTATGGGATAGCTACCCACAGTGCAACACTCCGGAAATCGACGCTAGCCTCGGACCATGGACGCACACTGCCGAATTAATGTGCTTAGTGTGGACGCGTGCACTCGACTTTATACAATCTGTTTTACAAAACTAGTTTATGTAAAATCAGAATAATCCTGTAGTGTAGACATACTTCTGGTCTGCCCACACACAGGGTGACAGCTTTCACCGCAAAGCAGTGTAAGAGGCACCCCAGGTTAGAGAGCTGAGACACAGCTGTTCTACAGTCCAGACTGTACCCTGTGTATGTCAGTTACTGAATAAAATTCTATTCTTTTAAAAATAAAAATTTTAGTTTACAACATATGCTGCAGAGTGCCTAGCAGTTCTGAAAGAACACTTGTTACAATGTAACAACTCACACAATCAATCAGTGACAGTGTAATAATAAGTGTACAGCAAACACCGCAAAATTAATAGGTGCATGGACAGTGTTATATTCTCTGATGTACACCAAGCACCACATAACTCTTAACAGGACCCAAAGCAGCCAGGCCAGGCTGGGCATAGTATGCTACAATGCATTACTGTGGTTCACTGTTAAAGTACTCTTTCAATGCCTCCCTGGCCAACATAGATCTGCGTTGAGCTTTTCTAATAGCCCTTGCGTCAACCTGTTCAAACTCAGCAGACACCTGCTCCACCTCTGTCCTCCACGCTGCCAGCAATTTTTCCTCCTTTGCTTCACAGATATTATGCAGGACACAGCAGGGGACTACAACCACTGGAATGTTTTTTCACACTGAGATCTAATCTTGTGAGTAAATACACGTCAGCATCCCTCCTGTCTATCAAAAGCACATTCAACTGTCATTCTGCACCTGCTGAGCTGGTAGTTGAATCTTTCCTTGGTGCTGTCGAGGTGGCCAGCGCATGGCTTCACGAGCCACGGGAAGGCTGCATCCCCCATGATCATTATTGGCATTTCAACATCACCAATGGTAATCTGCTAGTTGGGAAAGAATGCCCCTGCTTGAAGCTTTCTGAACAGGCCTGTGTTCTTAGAGAGGCAATGTCACATATCTTTCCTTGCCAGCCCACATTGATGTCAGTGAAGTGTCCCCAGGAATCCATCAATGCCTCCATAACCACAGAAAAGTAGCTCCTTCGTTGATATACTTTGTTCAAGGTCATCTGGGGCCAAAATAGAGACACACATGCCATCTATTGCCTCACCACAGGGCAGAACCCCACTGCTGCAAATCCATCCACTCCTCCACTGTCAGCGCATCTCTCATTCTGGCGTCCCTGCACTGGAAGGCTGGGGTGAGCTTGGCACACAGCTCCAGAAATGTGACCTGGCACCTCTGAAAGTTCTGCAGCTACTGCTCATCATCCCAACCCTGCAATACGATGTGATCTCTCCAGTCAGTGCCTGTTCCTTGGGCCCAGAAGCGGCACTCCACCATCAGCAGCTGCTCCATGAACTCCACCAAACATCTTGAATTGGTTCTTGCTGAGCCAAGAAGAATCAAATCAGCGGGGAACACAGCAAATACAGTAGGATTGTGCATCCTGTGCTTTTTAAACGCTTACGAGAATAGTGCAGAGCCGTGCACGATCCATGCTTCTATCAGAGATGGTGGCCAACAAGGAGGACTGTATATGTTCATCAGATTTTTTATTTTTTTTTAAAAGGTGCAAAAAAGTTATGGAATATAAAATGACAGTACAGGATGGAAGCAGTTGCATGCTTAGAAATTGACCACTGGCTCCCAGTCACCACTGTGCTACTCGTTTGTCCCACCATGCATTGCCAGAATTTCCCAAAAGACAATGCATCGTAAAATGGTAGATTGGATATTGGGCTACCTACCCATGGTGCACTGCACCGTGCATTGATGCAAGCACTCCTGAGGAGTATGCACAATGCCGATGCAGGAAGCCAAGTGTGCACACGCACAAGCGACACATTAACTGCTGTGGCTTTAAGGGCTCGTCCAGACTAGGGGGGGAAAAAATCGATCTTAGATATGCAACTTCAGCTACGTGAATAACGCAGCTGAAGTCGAATATCTAAGATCGAATTACTCACCCATTCAGACGGTGCGGGATCGATGTCCGCGGCTCTCCGTGTCGATTCTGGAACTCCGTTGGGGTTGATGGAGTTCCGGAATCGATATATCGCGTCTAGATTAGACGCGATATATCGATCCCCGAGCAATCGATTTTAACCCGCCGATACGGCGGGGTAGTCTGGACGAGGGCTCAGTTGAAGTAACTTGCGTTGACCAAAGTTTGTAGTGTGGACATGGCCATAGACAGGAAGCTTTTGTTCCACAATCATTAGTAGTTCTATCCCTTTGTCCGATGTCACAAAACTCTTTTTAGAAGCTGAAAATACAGGGCCAAATTCACTTGTGATTTAACTCCATTAAATTCAACAGATTTAAATCTGCCATGAACCTAGCCCTAACTAGGTTCACAAACTTCTGTACTAGTGACCCCTTTCACATAGCATACCTCTGAGCGCAACCCCCCCTTATAAATTAAACACTTTTAAAATATATTTAACCCATTATAAATGCTGGAGGAAAAGCGGGATTTGGGGTAGAGGCTGACAACTTGCAACCCCTCATGTAATAACCTCATGACCCTCTGAAGGGTCCCAACCCCAAGTTTGAGAACCCCTGCCCTAACCTGTCTGGGTATAGGATACAAGACCAATCAATGCAATTTGTTCCCTAGGCTCTTGATGGTGTTGATGCATAACAGGGGCCCTGATTTAGTCCAAGAGGAAGTCTGCCTTTACAGTCAGCTCTCAAGTGATAAGAAAGTTTTCAGCTTGGCTTCTGTTTACAAGTTATATTATTAAGAAAAAAAGCATTTTACATTGTAGGCTAACTTGGTGAAATGCACGTTTACTCACCCTTGGGCATTCAGAATGATTTCATGCAGTGCTGCTAGTTAATTTCTATGCACTTACCTCTATTACTGTGGTCAAGAGATTTTCTGGGGTTTGTTTTCAAACCTTATCACAGCTGCAGGATCATGATCTAGAGTCTAGACCAAGGGTAGACAACCTACGGCACAGGTGCTAAAGGCGGCACGCGAGCTGACATAACCTTATTCCCAGATTTTGGACCTTAGCGTCCAAAATATGGGGGTTAGCATGAAAACCTCCAAGCTTAGTTACCAGCTTGGACCTGGTACTGCTGCCACCACCCAAAAAATTAGAGTGTTTTGGGGCACTCTGGTCCCACTGAAAAACCTTCCCTGGGGACCCCAAGACCCAAATCCCTTGAGTCTCACAACAAAGGGAAATAATCCTTTTTCCCTTCCCCCCTCCAGATGCTCCTGGAGAGATACACAGACACAAGCTCTGTGAAACTACGCAGAGTGATTCCCCCTCTCCGTTCCCAATCCTGGAACAAAAGTACTTTCCTATTCCCCCAGAGGGAATGCAAAATCAGGCTAGCAATCCAACACACAGAACTCCCCTGATTTCTTCCTCCCACCAATTCCCTGGTGAGTACAGACTCAATTTCCCTGAAGTAAAGAAAAACTCCAACAGGTCTTAAAAGAAAGCTTTATATAAAAAAGAAAGAAAAATACAAACAAATGCGCTCTCTGTATTAGATGATACAACACAGGGTCAATTGCTTAAAAGAATATTGAATAAACAGCCTTATTCAAAAAGAATACAAATCAAAGCACTCCAGCACTGATATTCATGCAAATACCAAAGAAAAGAAACCATAGAACTTACTATCTGATCTCTTTGTCCTTACACTTAGAAACAGAAGACTAGAAAATAGAACTACTTCTCCAAAGCTCAGAGGAAACATGCAGACAGACAAAAGACTCTTACACAAACTTCCCTCCACCCAAAGTTGAAAAAATCCGGTTTCCTGATTGGTTCTCTGGTCAGGTGTTTCAGGTGAAAGAGACATTAACCCTTAGCTATCTGTTTATGACACGAGCTCATTTTCAGTGGCACTCACACTGCCCGGGTCCTGGCCACTGGTCTGGGGGGCTCTGCATTTTAATTTAATTTTAAAAACCTTATTTACTTTACATACAATAGTTTAGTTCTATATTATAGACTTATAGAAAGAGACCTTCTAAAAATGTTCACGTGTTACTGGCATGCAAAACCTTAAGACTTGGCACACCACTTCTGAAAGGTTGCTGACCCCTGGTCTAGACTAACTACATAGCTTACGAGATAAGCCTTCTCTGAGATCCTAGCTATGTGAACTTGTATGTCTGTTGCACAACCATGAAATGTCTCAAATAGATCTGCTTTTATGGTTTCCAAGGCCAACGTACACTTTTAAAAAGTAAAACAAGAGATTTCAGATCTGACAGAGACTTAGCACAAAAGCTGCTACTTCTGCAAGCCAGTTAGGTACACACTGTGATCAGGCAGGATCAGGTAGATCACTAGTCCTCTCCACATTGTTTAAGAAGGCATTAGAATTACTTGCACAAAGCTAATCTGATTGAGAAAAGAATGTGTGGAAAAAACTGAAGAATTATTGGTTTAACATGTCAAGTCTGGGAATAATACCAAGCCCCCAAAAGTCTCACTAATTCTAAAGCACCGACAGTTTCCCTACCCGAGTGAATTCCCCTTAAGCAATGAGTTTTTCTTCACACCTCACAAACCAGTGTTGCTTCAAGGTAATTATTTCTATTAATCCTTCTAGCAGGAGAACTAGAGAAAACCAACCAAGGACCTGTGAAGCAAAACTAGTCAGGAACCAGACTTGCTACAGCAGGTTACCCTAGAACAGGGGCGGGCAAAATTTTTGCCCCGAGGGCCGCACCAGGTTTCGGAAACTGTATTGAGGGCCAGTTAGGGTAGGCGGTCGTGGCCCGGCCCACACCTCCTATCTGCCCCTCCCTCCCGCCCCGGGACTCTTTCACCATCCAATCCTCCCTGTTCCCTGACAGCCCCGCCGGGGACCCCTGCCCCATCCACACACATGCCGCTCCCTGTCCTGACTGCTCCCTGTCGCCCCATCCAACTCCCCCTCCTTCCCGACTGCCCCGCCGGAACCCCGGCCCAATTCAACCCTCTATTTTGCCCCCCCAACACCTATCCACACCCCCACCCCCGACCACCACCCCAAACTCCCGGCCCTCTATCCAACCCCACCTGCCCCGGGCCCCCTTACTGCGCTGCCTGGAGCACCAGTGGCTGGCGGTGCTGGAGACAGGCCACGCCACTGCTGCTGCCACCATGCAGCACAGAGACCGGTCAGGCCAGGCTCTGCAGCTGAGTTGCCCCAGAAGCTCACAGCCCTGCTGCCCAGGGCACTGCGCTGGCAGCAGAGCAAGCGAGCTGAGGCTGTGCAGGGAGGAGAGACAGCAGAGGAGGGGCCCGGGGCAAACCTCACAGGCCAGGAATTCAAGGGCTGGGCAGGACAGTCTTGCAGGCCAGATGTGGCCTGCGGGCCATAGTTTGCCCACCCCTGCCCTAGAATGTACATCAAGTTTACAGGAAAAGGAGTAGTGGGTGGGCTGCTATGGTGGAAAGATGGGAAGACGAAGATGGAAAAATATCCAAGGGTTTTATAGTATAGCCCGTCACCGGAGTATCTGAGCACCATCCATGCAAAATCAATAGCAACAGCAAAATCCCTCGTGGATTTCATGGAGTCTCCAGCACTCCCCCTCTATGGGCTCAGAATGCTGCTTCGGGTAGGGTTGAGGGATAGGGTATTAGTTATGTGTTGGCTAGAATTACATACATACTATTAGAGTAAAGATGACTAGAGTTTTTAAAGCAATATTACTGACATCATATTTTAATTAGGAATACATTTGCTGTTACATGTTCCCCAGGACCAAAGAACTAGTAATTTCCGTTTCCCTTTCATGCTGATAATCACTGTTGTAGTTTGGATCGCAGTGGAAGATACAGTTGTTTAGCAAGAGGTTGTGACTTTGTTTAACCAGTATTAATAAAAGGAGAAACCTCCAACATGCCAATTTTTTGTGTGTATCTATAGGTCAACATTTTGTAGTTCACTGAGTTACCTAGTAACTGAGAAGGGATTACATTTCACACTTAACTAAAGCTTTGTTCCTCTGGCAGCAGTTTTCCTGATCTGCTCATTAGCTTACTCGCCAGCTCAATAAACTCACACAGTGTAAACTCATTATGAATTAAGAAAGAAACCAGCTAACACCCAAAACAACTTTACATATTTTTTTTAAGATGACAAGATATTAAGATGTCTGGAAGTGAACAGTTAAGGAATCCATCCACTTCCCTGATTCAATATTATCCCTCATCACTCGCTATCACCTTAACTGCTTACCCAACCCACTTACAGTTAATTTTACATCTGCTTTTTGCTCTACAATTAACAGAAGTTACTAATGTTCTATTTTGTTTCTTAAATATCCAAAAGGAAAATATCCCCACGGTACATTAAGTGATTTAAACATTATAGGTTCTTGCATAGTTGAGGCCCTATGTAACTGAGATTCTGTGGCAATAGATGTTGCCACAGAAGACAACCCTTGCACACCGAAGTCTGCCCCAAAAATCTAAGCTTTTTGCATTGAAAAAGTTCCTATCCCTCTTCTTGCCTTTAAGTCTATGAGACCATCTTGACTGTCTAGTCTGACCTCCTGCACATCACAGACCACAGACCTTGACCCACCTATTCCTGTAATAGATGTATAACCTCTGGGTGAGGTATGGTAGTCCTCAAATTGTAATTTAAAGTTACAGAGAATCCACCAATTACTCCAGTTAAAACTGGCAAATGATGTGTGCCCCATGCTGAAGAGAACATAAGAATGGCCACACTAGGTCACGCCAATGGTCCATCAAGCCAAGTATCCTGTTTTCCGATAGTGGCCAATGCCAGGAAGGAAAAAAAAAAAAAAGAAAAAGAATATCCCAGAGTTTCTGCCAATATGAGCTGGGGGAAAATTCCTTTCCGATCCCAAATATGGTGAGCAGTTGGACATTGAGGATGACGGCAAATCCCCACCCAGACACCTGGGAAAGTACTCACTGCAGTAACTCTGAGCCCTTCCCACCTAGTGTTCCCTCTCTGGCCAACAGAGGTATTTGCTATTAGCAGTTGCAGATGGGCCAAATGCTATTGTAGGCAATCTCATCCTACCATCCATAAACTTATCAAGCTCAGCCCTCAAACCACTTAGGTTTTTTTTGCCTCGACTACTCTCCTTGGAAGGCTATTCCGGAACTTCACTCCTCAGATGGTTAGAAACCATCATCTGATTTTAAGCCTAAACTTGTTGATGGCCAGTTTATATCCATTTGTTCTTGTACCAGCATTAGCCCTTAACTTAAATAACTCCTCTCACCCCCAAGTGTTTCTCTCTCTGATATATTTATACAGAACAATTGCATCTCCCATCAGTCTTTGTTTAGTTAGGCTAAAAAAAAAAAAAAAAAAGATTCTTAAGTCTCCTCTCATAAAGCAGGTTCTCAATTCCACTGATCACCTTATTAGCCCTTCTCTGCACCTGTTCAGTTTGGATTCATCTTTTTTAAACATGGGAGACCAGAGCTGACCACAGCATTCCAGATGAGGTCTGACCACTGCCTTATATAAACAGAGCTAACACTTCCCTGTCTCTACTGGAAATACCTCGCTTAAAGCATCCTAGGACTGCATTAGCCTTTTTGAAGGCCACATCACAATGGTGGCTCACAGTGAAGGGCATATTGGTTGATCATAGGATTTTCTCCTCTACTGTTACTTCCAACTAAGAATTCCCCAGTTTATATCAAAAATCTTGTTGTTAGGCCCTACGTACATGACTCTGCACTCTTAGATTTCATTCCATTTCTATTGCTCCAGTTTTAGGGTCATCCAAATGCTTTTGTAGGATATACTAGTCCTCCTCAAAGTTGGAAGGTATTGCCAAAATGATGTCCTCTGTAAATTTATTACCCCAATCCCACTTTTAACATCTTTATTATCGACAGTGCAAAATAAGACTGGCCCCAAGATGGATCCCAGAGGAACTCCATCAGTAACTTCCCCCCTAGCCTGATTGTTCACCTTTCAGTATGACTCGTTGTAGTCTCCATATTTGTGAAGAGAGAGCTATGTTCAAGGCTGAGATGTGTGATTTGCTCCCAAGTGAGGAACGCTACACTTGACTGGTTTATACCTCATTCATATTTTCAAGGTAATCTGCATTCATCACAATTGGGTTTTTAACCTCGGAAAACTAAAGATGACACTTTTAAGCATTTAACTGGGTATTACCTTGGCAGAAACGTCTAGTTAACATGCTTACCCCACAATTCCAGTCTACTTCCTCATGTAAGCATGCCCCCTAACTGTTCTTTATCCAGCTACCAAAGCTTCCAGCATCCCTGACAATTTCCATAATGCAGTTGTGCTGCCAACCAACACAGAAGTTTTCAGCGTATTGAAAGTGCAGGAGCCCTGTAAAATACATTCAATAATATCTCAATGACAAAGGCTATTAGTACTGGCTGTATTGTTCTTTTTCCTGCTTCATTATAGCCTCAATTTCTAGCTGGAATGAAACTATTGCAAAAGACTCTGTCTGCCACAAATGAATGCCCCAAAATCTAGGGGCCTTACCACAGAACAGAAGTTCAGCTTGCTATAGAACACACAGGACTTCTTCATAGGGTAGCACGTGGTAGCAAAATGATTATAAATACAATTGGATTGCTCTGTTGGGGTTCATAGGCTTACGTAAGTCATGCAAATCTGTACTGAACTATATTGCGTAACAGCTAGATGTAACTTTTTTGCAGTACAAAACTGTTGTGCTTTCCAATATATTGGAAATGGGATTTTATGATGTCCTAGTAATTCGTTACAGATGTACATAAGAGGCAAATTTTAGGAGGGGAAAGGATGGAATATTATATGGCAGTAGGGAACTCTCAGACTCCCACATGGGGATGGGAAAATGTTTCTTTGAAATAAACCAATCTTACCTTTTCAGGGAACCATGTTTTGAAGTGTAGAATTTTTGTAATTAAGTGTGACACGGTTTTTGGCTGTTGGCAGAGCCCACAGGAACACTTCTAAACTCTTTAAAAAGAGTTTCTTTTTTAAGTGAGAAAAAACCAACAACTTAAGTCCAAACGACACATATGACTCATAGGAGAGGAAACCTGCTCCAAACACATCTTATGATAACCAATAAAACAGAGGTCCTGCATGTTTCGGCACATTCAGCAAAGGTAGGAATGTTTGCGTATGCACATGTGTTTGAGGGCTGTGTTGGGAAAGAGCTCTATTTGGATGAGTTGTAGAGATACCGATAGGGAGAGGGGAACTTTTATCTACATTAAAACACTCAACATTCTGTATTGCTAGAAAATGTTAGGCCTTGCTTAAGGCCATGTCTACATCTAAAATTTTGCAGCGCTGGTTGTTACAGCTGTATTAGTACAGCTGTATAGGGCCAGCGCTGCAGAGTGGCCACACTTACAGCAACCAGCGCTGCAAGTGGTGTTAGATGTGGCCACACTGCAGCGCTGTTGGGCGGCTTCAAGGGGGGTTCCGGGAACGCGAGAGCAAACCGGGGAAGGAGACCAGCTTCGCCGCGGTTTGCTCTCGCGTTTCCGGAGCCACCCTGCAAACCGCAGGGAAGGAGACCTGCTTGCTCGGGGTTCCGGGAACGAGAGAGCAAACCGGGAAAGGAGACCAGCTTGATTACCAGAGGCTTCCTCCTTCCACGGAGGTCAAGAAAAGCGCTGGTAAGTGTCTACATTGGATTACCAGCGCTGGATCACCAGCGCTGGATCCTCTACACCCGAGACAAAACGGGAGTACGGCCAGCACTGCAAACAGGGAGTTGCAGCGCTGGTGATGCCCTGCAGATGTGTACACCTTCAAAGTTGCAGCGCTGTAACTCCCTCACCAGCGCTGCAACTTTCTGATGTAGACAAGCCCTAAGTTAACATAGAGAAAAGGTTCCTTCCACCCAACCAAACACAGGGGACCTTCCCCTGTTCCACTCTATGACTCACTGGAGTGGAACAGGTTTTCTTTAACTTCTGCCCCATGAAAACCCCACAATCCCTTTCACTCCACTCTTCCCAGGCCTGCCATTTCTCCTGCCCCTCCTAATCCTGCCTCTCTGAGAGCTCCCCAGTCTACATAAGGAAACATAGCTCAGTGTCACTCTTTTCCCTACATGTCTGTCCCAGTCCACTGCCTTCTCACCATAATTCCTTCTGAATGTCTAGCCCTCCCCTAGATGACCCTTTGCTCTAGTTCTATGGCAGCATTAGCATCTTCAGCAGCAGAGCCTGGTATCAGCAGCAGGCCAATTTCTATTTATACATTTATTAAAAATGTTGAACATTTCTCTGTATACACACAAATAGAGTGATCTGGACCACAACCATGAGCAAAAGGAACAGAGAAACAAGTACAGCATCCTGCTACCATACAGCAGCTCTCTGCACAAAGCATTTCTCTATCCTGTCCTAAGAGACAAGGGGTCAGGACCAGACATTCTTTAGCAAAAGCACAAAACAAAATAAAAAAGCTTTTAACAGAACAGTCAGTTCTTCAGTCAGTTTATGAGTTCCTCCTGGCTTCCTGACATGGAACATGACAAAGCAACCACTTAGCATTCAGAGCCTCTTCACCAGTTTTTTACTGCCTCCTGTTTATATCCTTCTCCTACTTAACTCATTCCTCAGCCTTCCTATCTTGGTGCAAGAGTACCAAGCTATTTTTTATTATTCTTTCCACACCTCTCTCTCACACATATATATATGCATTTTTGTACAGGAGCCATTTGTGATAGGGAGTGAATATGATAAAAGAATATTATTAAGGCTGCAAAGTCAAGCACTCAAAAGTTACGCAATGCCAGAATTAAGGCTGTCTTTGCAAGCTTAATTCAGTTCCATTGTGCACATGTATTAGGATATAGTCTTTAGTACATGCTCATGTAATTATTTTCCCCCTCAGGACTATGTACTGAATGAGGCAGGGGTCTGAGAGGGTGGAGGGAGAGAGAGAGAGAGAGAATGTGATCATACAAAGACTGAATCATAATCAAGGCTAAGATTTTGTGATGGATATTTTTAGTAAAAGTCACAAAGAGTTCATGGGCAAAAGAGAAAAATTCACGAAAGCCATGATCCGTCCATGACTTTTACTAAAAATATCCATGACAAAATGGGGATCTGTGGGTCCCCAGGGACTACGAGATGCCTGCAGAAGCTGGGGGCTGCAGGGTACCCCTGCCACCTGCAGCTCTGGGGGCCTGCATCAGCCACAAGTCTTGAAGGGGGTTCCCCCCTGCTGCCTTTGAGTTCAGGGAGGTTCCTTTACCACCCCTGAGCTGCAGGACACCCTGTCGCCTGTGGAGACTTGGAGCTCCAGGAGCCGCCAGAGGAGGTAGGGGTACCATGCAGCTCCCTGCCCCTGTGGGCAGCAGGAGATCCTGCAGCTCCTGACCACCATGGGCTTAAGTCACTGAGGTTGCTGGATGTCACGGATTCCGCGACTTTCGCAATCCCTGTCATTAAATTGTGGAATTTAGCATCTAAAGCGGCCTTGGCATAGGCAGGATGTCAGCCCCAACCCCAGGGCTCATGTGGGTCAGACCAAGCCACGTTGCTGGCGGGCTGCCCAGCCTGGCTGTTGCTGCAGAGTAGCCAGAGGGGCCTGGAGCTGCATAAGAGACACTGAACAGCTCTGCCTCCTGTCTCTCCTTCCCCGCGAGCACGCCCAGGGGCTTGGCGCTGCCCTCCAGAGCTGCGTGTCACAGCCCCGTGCCGGCAGGAGCAAGCAGCGGGCGTTGCGGTGGGGTGAGGGGGCTACCTGGTCCCTCCAGCCAGGGCACAAGCACCTCCACTCCCCCGGCACCAATCCCAGTCTGAAATGGCTGTAGCAGCCCTGCCCATGGTCCCATGTCTTGCTATGGGAGGGAAGGGGGAGAGGAGGAGGCTCTGAGAGCAGGGCTGCGGCCTGGCTCCCGCACTGGCCTAGGGCCCCCCGTGGCTGGAGGGGCATCAGACCCCAGGGAGCCTGGCTTGGGGCACCTCAGCAACACTCCAGAGTCCCAGGCGGTTACCCCACAGCGTGGCTGGGGACAAAGCCAGCCAGGCAGGGGGCACTACCTGTAGCTCTCACACAGAGTGAGCTGGAGCGGCTGCAGGGTTTGGCTGCCAGGGCCCAGGGTAGAATAGCCAGCAATCACAGGGCAGTGTGCCTGGACCTCCCGCTCCCCGGGATCCCCACAAGCCAGCCAGTGGCCAGGCCTGCACAGCAGCACGAGTTCGGGCAGGGGGCAGTGAAGGGGGGAAGAGGAGGAGGTGGCGGCGGCAGGGACAAGCCAGAGGAGGAGCCCACAGCCAGCACTGGAGGAGCAGCCTGCCCGGCCACCATGTTCTGCTGCCACCCCATATGCTCCGTGACCAGGGCAGGGCCACACTAGCGGCTCCTACCTGAGGGAGGCTGGCCGCTGCCTGTGGCAGAATAGCAGGGACATGCTCCCCACTGAGCTGGCTCCCCCTGCCCCATTGCACAGCCCCAGCGGCATCTAGTCAGAGAACAACAGGGCTGTCAGGATCCAGCCCAGGACACTGCCTCAGGTCGGAGCTGGGGCCCCAGCATTATGCTGCCCCTGGTAATCTGCCGCCCCAAGCACCTGCTTGTTTTGCTGGTGTCTAGAGCCGCCCCTGTCTCTAACTCCCAGGCACAGTTTCTCCCCACTCCTCCAGACTCAGACTCCTTGTCTCTATCTACTCCTTTCACTACTCTGGTGTGGCTTTTGTCCCCTCTGTATCAGAATCAGACAGACAGCTTCCTCCTTCATGCTGCCTGGGTCCCTGTAAGGGGGTCATCAAGAGCACAGGGCAGACTCATTCCCTGCTTTCAGTTCTAGTATCTAGCCCCACCTCAGACCAGAGCAGCCACTACAGGGAAATTCCAGCTTCAGCCCTGTAGCCATGGGCTGGAGGGAGTATGCTCAGATGGCACTGAAAAGGCAAGTCTGCTCTAGCAGGTATGAGATGCTCAAGTGGGCTCAGTGGAAACAGAATCTTCAGAGATTTAGATGTTAAATTCTTACAAGGGGCTAATGAGTATAGGTGAAATACCATTTTGGGGCAGATTTTCCACAGGCACACCCCACTCATGAAGGTCCTCAGCCATGTCAAGTCCCTGCTCCAGATCATGCTCCAATCATGGGAAAGTCACCCTTTTTTTTGTTAATATGGGCAAATTGTGTGTGTGAGAGAGAGAGAGAGAGAGAGTTTGAAACAGATGAACAGTTTTGACTAAAATTTTCCACAAAGTTCAGTGTGAGGCAGACACCAGCATGGAAAATTTCAGCCCAAATGTTTAAAGTTTGGCAAAGTCATAAGCAATCTGAAACAGGGTCTTATAACGAGAAATGTCTGGCAAGCTTAGCAGCAGTAGTGTTATCAGACTTGCCTATAATAGGATTACAATTTCCCCCACTAATTCCCCCTAAAACATGTACATGAATTTCTCCCCAGCAAGGCCAACAAAACAAGACTTGCAAAAAGGACTCTTAAGCATGTGTAGATGAAGTAACTCATGGGCAAGGCTTTTCAGGACTGGGACAGAATTTTGAGTTTTCAGGCCAAACCATTTTGGACATACGATAAAAATAAAACAAAAAAGTGACATTTTAAGAAAGTCTTCAATAAGAAATTATTTAAATCTCATCAATTTAGAACATCTTTTTTCTTTGTATTTTTTGAACTTCATAGGAAGTTAATACCCATGGATAAGATGAGCTATCAGGCACTAAATTATTTTGGGGAAAATTGTGTAAATGAAGATGAGGTGAATCTCCCACCCCTTCCAGTTTGTCTTAAAAAGTCAAGTTAAGCATAAAATTGAAGTTAGTTTTCCTGTTGTAACTTTGAAGTGGCTACTACCAGTCTCTAATAAGAAAACATGAAGGGGGAAAGTCCACACTGGTCAAGTGGCAGTATATGTTCCCACAGTGGATATGGATAGAGTGTTCGGTACTCTAATCTCCAGAGCAGGAGCCAATTCAAAGTATGGCATGTCATGGTATAATTCCTCACTCTGAACCTTAGCATCCAAAAGATGGGGTACCAGCATGAATTCCTCTAAGCTCAATTACCAGCTTAGTATTTGTAGCACTGCCACCAACCAGGAATTCCAGTGCCTGCTACACTCTGGTCCCCCCAAAACCTTGCCCAGGGACCCCCAAGACCCAGACCCTTTGGATCTTAACACGAGGAAAGTAAACCCTTTCCCTCACCATTGCCTCTCCCAGGCTTCCCCTCCCTGGGTTACCCTGGAAGATCACTGTGATTCAAACTCCTTGAATCTCAAAACAGAGAGGAAAATTCACCTCCCCCCTCCTTCTCTCTCCCCCTCCCAGACTCTCCCTGAGAGAGAAAGAAATCCTAACACAGAGAGAAAATTAACCTCTCTCTCTCCCTTCTCTCCTTTCTCCCCAACAATTCCCTGGTGGATACAGATCCAGTCCCCTGGGGTCTCACCAGAATAAAAAAACAATCAGGTTCTTAAAACAAGAAAAGCTTTTAATTAAAGAAAGAAAAAACAGTAAAAATTATCTTTGTAAATTTCAGATGGAATATGTTACAGGGTCTTTCAGCTATAGACACTGGGAATACCCTCCCAGCCTAAGTATACAAGTACAAATTAAAATCCTTTCAGCAAAATACAAATTTGAACTCTTTCCAGCCAAATACACATTTGCAAATAAAGAAAACAAACATAAGCCTAACTCGCCTTACCTACCTAGTACTTACTATTCTGGACATATAAAAGACTGTATCAGAGAGATTGGAGATAAACCTGGTTGCACATCTGGTCACTCTCAGAACCCAGAGAGAACAACCACCAAACACTAACAGCACACCCCAAAACGTCCCTTCCTCAAGATTTGAAAGTATCCTGTCCCCTGATTGGTCCTCTGGTCAGGAAACAGCCAGGCTTACTGAACTTGTTAACCCTTTACAGTCAAAAGAGACATGAAGTACTCCTGTTTTATTAATCCTTAACTATCTGTTTATGACATGGCACTTACAGTCAATAGAGCTATTCTTAACTAGAAAGCCAAGTGGGCAAATCTGGAGGTCAAATGGATGGATAAAGCAGGGGTGGGGGAGTGTTTGTTTTAAAAAGCAAAGCCAAAGTATGACACATTAAGGTACTGAAAACACTAACATTTAGATATAACCATTCACTGTTTTCTTAATGTCCCTTTAGTTCCACGTGCTGGGGGCTACATGACATAGAGAGGCCCTCTTCCCAACATTCACCTGTCAGCTTCCAAACCCCCTAAAGCCTTCTATTAATAATTATGTGATGTTACAGATATATTTCCAGTAATACTTCTCTCCTAGTTCTACCTTAATATTTAGCTTCACTAACACAGCTGACAAAAAATTCCACTCTCTCACACACTATGGAGCAATACATCAATTCATATTTTTTCAATGCTGTAGGGCAACCTCCTCTGCACAGGTCTGTATTTTAAGCTTTCCAAGGACATTGTCTTTGTATGTTTGTACAGTACCTAAGGGGCCACAATCCTTACTGGGGCCTCTAAGCACAACTGCAATATAAATCATATAAATATAGAAAATACTATTATTCTGTTATGGGCTCAAGGAGCATTTGCTGTGTGGTTTAATATTTTTGGAGTTTTTCCTTTGTCACTGCCCTCCGCCCACTAAAAGTCAAACTATACTGACAAAGGAAGAATAACTTCAGCTGCATTTCACATGCTAGAGAGGTTTAATTAGCATTTCTTCAGCATTTTAAAGATACCCAGACCTACAGACTGTGATCATGCCAAATATCATCATTATTTTTAATACACTTGTAGAAAGAATCCAGAGAAAAGCATTCCTCAGTAACTGCTCTCCACACACTTCCTGTTTCCCCCCTAGCCAAGTTTCGTTTCCAAGCCAGCCTGAAGAAGGGAGAGTTAAGATTCAAACCAGCCAAAACAAGCGGGGGAGATGTTAAACAGGCTCCCTGGGAACCGAACCTGGGAGAAAAGCCCTTCCAGCCAGGAGCTCTGTTAGCGAAACACTCGCACTAAAGTACCAGCCTCAGGGAGCATGTGCAGGAGGCGCAGGGAAGGGCAACACGCAGCGCCTTGGCTCGGAGGCTCTGGCGCGTGCCATGTGTTCCCGGGAACCCCCCGAGCCCCGGCCCGGCGCTGCAAGACGCGCACCCACCTCGTTCTCCAGCTTGTGCCGCAGGCGCTCCCAGTACAGCGGGGGCACCCCCGAGGCGCTCAGCGCCGCTCCGTGCAGGGCCACGAACGCCTTGTACTCCTCGGGGCTCTCCACCTCCATGTTGCTGCTGCTCCCGCCGCCTCTGGGGCGTCTCTCTGCGAGAGTCCGGTAGCGCGACACCACAGCATGCTGGGCGGGGACTCGCTTTAAAGGGAAAGGACTTCCTGTGCTGCTCGCGGAGGCTGGAAACTACAGAGCTCCTGCTGCCCCGGCACCTTTGCTGCAGGGTTGTTTGCACAGTGGTGGCGTGTGGCGCTGCGGGTTTCCTCCCCACGCGCCTCCGTGCAGTGTGGCCCTCGGGCCACTGCAGACCACAGAGCTGTGAGCGCAGCACCCTGAGGGTGTGTGCGGGTGAACTTCACCCGGTGAAGGAAGAGCAGGAATACACCCGTCTGCTGCAATAGCCCTTTCGCTGCCTGGCAAATATTCAACCGGCAAAAATCACCTCCAGGTTTCAGCCACACCTGCGTGGTGGATTTTGTGTGTGTGTGTGTGTGTGTGTTTTGAGGGTGTTTTGGTTTGGCTCATTACAAAGGCAGCAGGTAAATTTCCTTGTGAAATAGGTAAATAGATCTGAATGTTAAAAGATCTGGTGGGTTTGGGGCCAGGCTCTTGGTTCAGGGGCAGATATACCAATATGGCCGTGTTTAACACATAAAATAAATTCATTTCAACTTCACTACAGCCTCTTGTTTTTCAGACACTTCTCCATAGTCCAGATGGTGCCAGCCACACATTAGAGCAACTTTTTCAAATTGTTTTTAATACATTTTCCAAAAAGACCCCCAAAATCCTGCAATCAGCTCCAGCTGGAAGTCTATGTAAGACTGGAGCCTAACTGTAATCAAAGTGAAACTGAGTAATCTATTTTCGTTTTCTAACCAGGGAGAAACCACAGAGACAGCACCAACGGTATAAAACAAATTTGTTTTTAAAATGATTGTGGAAATACATAATGTGATTTTTTTTTAATCTTCACATTTCCCTTTATGGAGGTCTTTGTCTACTAATGTGATAGGCAAATTATGTGCTTTTGGTGGCACTTTTTGCAGGGAAGCAAATTCCCAAATTTTTCAGTTTGTTAGTTGAAATAATTCCTGCTATATCTGTACATGTTCTGATTCAATATGGGATGGAGCTGCTTAATTCAGTTTTGCTTGAGGCACCATACACTTTTGTGGATGGAATTGACCTAAAGTGAGAAGTGGGTTATAAAGCTGCAATCATGTCATGACTACATGCAACCCCTGGCTGCTGTAGCTAAGACTCTTTTCAGGCCAGAGATGTCCACCTTTTTAGGATCCTCGTGCTACCTGGGAACTCTCTAGGAGTTGTGGATGCCTTGTATGGATGCAATCTCCTCTCCCTGTAGGTTTTCTAAGGATAGAGTAAGCATCTATGTCTGCTCCAGCAGGTCAATATACAAGAGAGCATGGAGCCAGGATTGCCAACACTCAGCAGTAAAAATCATAAATCATCGTGAATTTGCTTTAAAATCATGATTTTGGGAAAAAAAAGTTTGTAGGTTTTGTCATTGCCTTCTGTTTTTTGAGCCATTAGGGGCAAGTTCCCCCCTGCCCCAAAGTGTTCACAAACATTTCAGGTTCGAGATTCATACATGCAAAATACAGGCCTCTCAGGTGGCTGGTTGGAGGGGACTCTACCTAGCCTCTCCTAATCCCTGGGAAGGGAAGCTTCCATGTGTCCTTCTCCATCCCCCTTCCCTATCATCTTGTCTCTCTCACTTTACCACCCAGTCTCAATGACCCCTAACATTCTCGCTCCATGGTTATCCATTCTCTTGTCACAAGTCCACCACCTACATTTATCTACCCCACATCTCCCCCTGACCCCGACCCTTCTCACTCTTTACTTTATCCTTCCTGCTCTCCACACAGTCCCCAGTATCCCTGTCAGTCTCTAGCCCGCACATCCCCCTATATTCCCTGGCACTCCCTCAGGCCTCCCCCACCCATCCTTTCTACAGTCCTCTGTCTCATAGTTTCCTGGCCAGCATCCTCCTCATAAAGTGGTGGCCCCCTTCCTTGAGGGCAACCTGGCTTTAGTCTTATAGAAAACAATGGGAGATGGCAGCCATAGGGAGCACGGCCGGCTTTAGGAAGTGCGGGGCCCAATTCGAACAATTTCGACGGGGCCCCGACAGGGATGACTTAAAAAAAAAACCAAACCAAACCAACAACAAAAAACACCTGTAAAAAACATGTGGGGCTTGTATTCACTGGGCGGTGCTCTGAGTCTTCGGCGGCACTTCGGCGGTGGTTCCTTCACTCACTCCAGGTCTTTGGCGGCACTGAATGACCCGCCGCCAAAGTACCACTGAAGACCCAGAGCAAGCGAAGGACCCGCCGCCGAAGTGCCGCTGGAGACCCGAAGTGCCGCCAGATGAGTAAAAATTAAAAAGGCGCCTCTAGCCAGGGAAGGGATTCTCACTGGGTGCGGGGCCCTCTTAGGTGCAGGGCCCAATTTGGGGGAATTGGTGGAATTGGCCTAAAGCCGGCCCTGATAGTGAGTAAGGGAAAATTCCCAAGTTTGATGCAAGCACTCATGGCAACCCCATAAAGTATTGTGAGTTGCATGATAAAATCACAAGGGCTGGCAACTCTGTGGATCTGGCCCTATACCTACTTACCTAAATACCATAATAAAAAAAGGCAGTATGTCCAAAAGCTCAAGGTACCCCCAGCAGCAGTTACAAAACCAAAAATAAACTTAAATAGCAGCCAACAGCACTGAATCCCCAACAGAAGTTAATACACCGAACTTCTCTACCCTCACATTGATGTAACCCCTCATTAAACCTCACCCTTGGAAACAGATGCACCTTGCAGCATGCTCTGAAAGTCCATCATTTTTAGATCAGGTAGAGGAGTTTGTTTCAGAGCTCACAGGGTATGTGGTACCACCAAGCCTCCTCTCGAAGTGAGATCTAACTTGAGCACCTCTGCTGATGACAACTCTGGAGCTCTGTGGCACAGGTAGAGAGGTGGTCTCATAAGCTTGAAGGTTCTAGCAGGGCTTTATAGATCTAAACTAACACCATAAACTCAGCCCAGAAACCAACAGGCAGCCAGTGCAGATGATGGGCTACAACTGTCATGTGCTGCTCACACAGAAGACCTGCTTTGGAGGCGGTCATCTGCTTACTGCTCTGTCGTACGTCTCTGGATTGATTTACGGTGCAGCCCTATGTAGAGCACACTGCAGTAATGGTAATAAAGGCATGGCTCATATTAGCAAGGTCCATATCTGAAAGAAACAGTAGCATTCTCTTGCCCAGGGGAAGATGGTAAAAAAAAAAAACATTCCTGGACACTGCCGCTCTACAATCATCCAGCTGCAGTTGAGGATCCAACACATTCCTCAGATTGGATACCTGAATGAAAATGATGGGCATACACTTTTAATCAAAGGGAGACAACTCAACCTTGCCATATCCTCTGGTTGTTTCCCTCAGCCTACCACCATGAAGGCTTTATTATGAAAGCCATGGCTAAAAACAACTACGGATTTAAACCGTATGTGATGACTAAGTATTCCTATTTCCAGCTTTGATTGCTCCTTGGTTTTGAGTCCTGGTGCACTGTTCTCACTTCATTATAAATTCTTTTGCTACATATTGTGGGTTGAAAAAAATATGGATGCTGTGATTAAAATATGAAGGACTAAGGATATAGTATCATGGTGACATTGCCTGCCTAGACACTGCATTGTGTTTGTGAAGTTTTCTGATGAGCTGTTTGTCTTTTCTGTCTTTGCCATCGACTCAGTACATACATAGATATATTCTCGCATAGTGCAAAGCATCACTGAGTCATAGCACAATGAACAGTAAACACAACTGTCATAAACAGATAGCTAAGGGTTAATGTCTCTTTCACCTGGAAAGGGGTAACAAAAAACACCTGACCAGAGGACCAGTCAGGAAACAAGACTTTTTCAAATCTGGGTGGAGGGAAGTTTTGGGTGTGAGTTCTTTGTTCTTTGTCTTGGGTCTGACCCTCTCGGCTCTGAGAGTGATTTTTTCTATCTCCTGGCTTTCTAATCTTCTGTTTCCAAGTTGTAAGTACAAGGATAGTAGGACAATAGGTTTATATTGTTTTCTTTTGTATTTACATGTGTGTAGTTGCTGGAATGTGTTAAATTGTATTCTTTTGGAACAAGGCTGTTTATTCACTTTTTTTCTTAAGCAATTGACCCTGTATATTGTCACCGTTATACAGAGACTATTTTTAATGTCTTTTTCCTTCTTTTTTATATAAAGCTTTCTTTTTAAGACCTGTTGGAGTTTTTCTTTAGTGGGGACTCCAGGGAATTGAGTCTGCAGCTCACCAGGGAACTGGTGGGAGGAAGAAGTCAGGGGGAAAATCTCTTTCTGTTAGATTTACTAAGCCTGACTTTGCATACCCTCTGGGTGAGGGGGAGAGAGATTAGCTCTCTCTCGGTACTTGTGTTTCCAGGACTGGAAACAGGGAGGGTAGAATCCCTTTGTTTAGATTCACGGAGCTTGCTTCTGTATATCTCTCCAGGAACCCAGGGAGGGAACACCTGGAGGGGAGGAGGGGAAAGGGAAATGGTTTATTCCCCTTTGTTGTGAGACTCAAGGAATCTGAGTCTTGGGGTCCCCCAGGGAAGGTTTTGGGGAGACCACAGTGAGCTAGACGCTGTATAATTCCTGGCTGGTGGCAGCAATTACCAGGTCCAAGCTGGTAACTAAGCTTGGAGGTTTTCATGCTAACACTCATATTTTGGATGCTAAGGTCCAGATCTGGGAAGAAATGTTATGACAACAACACAAGAGAATCTTTGGCTAGCAATCTTCCTCCACGTTTTGTCGTCTTTGTACAATCTTGAGAAGCATGTCATATCACATCCTATCCAGTCAGCTGCATTGTCAAACCACACTCACTGCAGGTACTCCCGCCCCTGGTACCAATACATGTAGAATTTGCTTTGGCAGTCTTCCTCAGCTGATCCACTCACGTGTCCTGCAAACTCAAGTTTTCTTTGTCTGAGCATCTTGATGGTATCCAGTATCTCTCCAGTTATGTGCTGTAAATCCAGGTGATTTCCTCATGGCTAGTTATGTGTGAGGTACAGATAACGTGCAGCAATTACCTGTAGCACTCCAGTTTGATTGCAGAAAGCCTCTGAATAGCCTGTTTCCTTAGCATCCATGTCTTGCGTGCACGTGGCAAGATGCTGAAGACAAGCAATTTCATTTTACACCGCATGGTAATGACTTTGCTCCACCAGACCGAGTGTCGCTAGAGCAGCAGTGGCAAGTCCAATTGTACGTCGAATCTCTAAGTGATGTTAAGGGTGCCTTGCAGGCATAGTACCTAGCTATTTGACATGCTCAATGAACTCCAATACTTTCTCCGATTTTGGTAGAAATAGCTTCACCTTTTCAATCAACTTAGATGTTACTATTGTCTTTGTCTTTTTGTGTGATAGCTTTAGACTTAACTTTTCTGCTTCCACTGCTACTCTTTCTAGCAATGTTGGCACTTCTTATGATGACCCAATTACACAGATAACTAATTTTTCATCCAACAGTGGATACACCCTCCTGTAGGTTTCCGTCAGTGGCTCTTCAAATTTCTTCAATATCACAGTTGACGAGAGTCAGTGATAACATGCAGCCCTTCCACGGTACCTATTTTGGGCCTAAACCCAACTTGTTCTTCAGTCTACCTGCCTAGATGTTAGGCTCATATCTAGATGCCTAGTGTATTGCAATTATACCTGAGGGTACCCTGTCAGATTGCTGACTGACTGACCATTATCTAAAAATAAAAGTAGAGATAGACCTGAATCCAAATGCTGATCCAAACTTCCTTGAACTTTGGGAAAGTTTGGGTCCAGTTCCAAACACTGTGGATCATATACATCCTATTATTATTAGCTGCATCACTGTAGCATTTAGAGGCACCACTGACACTGGGGCCCCATTGTACTGCATGCTGCACCTACACACAGTAAGAAACAGTTCCTGTCCTGAAGAATGTACAGTCTAGACAATACAAATGGCGAGAGAAAAGAAGTAAAATTAATCTCATTTTACAGATGGGGAACTAAGGCACAGTTGTATGCAGTGCAGTTTGTAACTCCCTTTGTCCCAGGATATTAAAGAGACAAGGTGGGCGAGGTAATATATTTTATTGGACCATCTGCTGTTGGTGAGAGAGAGAAGGTTTTGAGCCACATAGTGCTCTTTGTCAGGTCTGGGAAAGGTCCCTTCTCAGGGAGGTGGGTTAACTACGCTGATGGGAGAAGTTTTCCTTTCGGTGTAGTAGTGTATTTTCTAAAGCACTGCAACAGCTCAGCTGCACTGTGCTGCATGTGCACCACTGTAGCACTGCACGCGAAGGCAAGCTCTAAAAGTTGGGAAAAATATAAACTTTCAATTCTTGCATTAAAAAATGCAATTTTTCCTCACAGTATGGAATAAATTACAACAAGTGTAGGCAAATTAGCCATAATTAATTTGCAGCACCAATATCTATCAGTCATGCTCATAATATCTGTACCATTCATAATTTGGTACAACTTAGGTAAAATCAATGGAGCAGAATGTCACATGATAAATTATTCCTGTTGCCAGAATAAACTGGTTGGCATTTATCTATCAGAAGAAAACCATCCATTCATCATTCTAGTACGTCCACTATCATGAGTCTGTTCTACAAGAAATAAACTATTATAGTGTTAAAAAAAAACCTGAACAAAAACAAACAAAAAAATCCCACAATCTCCAGCAATGGTATTAATCTGTCTGCAAGCAGCTACTAAGTGACAAAGCTGATGCCTCTTCTTAATAATAATCTCTCAATTTACTTAACATCTGTTCTTTCAGTCTTGAATAGTATACTACATATATCTGATGACAGTTTACACCTTTTACAACATCTTTAAATGAGTTGTTGATGTTACTACTGATGCTCTGTTTTCCTGTTTACTTTTCATTTTACCATCTGGGCTATCCATTGATGGGCAATTTGTGTTGGTTCACTAGGTTGAAGCTGTGTAATGATTATACACGTGACGTATCAAAATCAACAACAAGACCATTGTTTCAGTATGTAAGAATGTTTTATGCAAAAGACATTGGGCAAAACCATATTTTCCTCTGGAATAAAGATTAGAGGGGCTGGTGAACTCTTGGTTTTGATTTTTGGCCTTTCTTCCAAATCATCATGTCAGGGGCAGGAGTGGGATTCAGTAGGAGGAGGATTTTTAAAGTGCTATAAGAATTAATGTATGATTTGATTTCACCCTGCTAGCCACCCTTTTTGAACAGCAGAAAGAGATGATCCTCTGGGACTATGAGATTCTGTTTTCCCATATGCATTACAAATTTGGCCCTCTTTAACTCTTTCTTTTAAGATTTAGTTAGTAAGAGACAGGATTCTCTATTGTGTCTATGTTAAGTAGATTAGAGAAACATTGAACGCCTGGGTCTCAATGTAAATTGTCTTGGTTATTGATTGTAAAACTTAGAAAGGTGTAATTTGCAATGCCTTTTTGCTCTATATAAAATACTACTGTTTGTATTCTCAATCTGTTTGTGTGAATGAGGAACGTATGCATCAGAAAAAGATAAGGTGTGAAGGCCATTGTTACAGCCAGAGTCAAGGAAGAAGGAGTAAAGAGACTTAAAGGACATCAAAGAATCATCAACGCGCATCCATAATGAAGGGCAGAATGACGACCCTGAGGGGGAGGCTGGCACCCCTAAGGACAATTGATTAAATTGGAACAAAGGACAGGATGACCCTCTCAGAGGTGTATTGGAATGTTTACACCAGTTAAGAAGTAACCAGTCACAAACCGACGCAGCAAAATCCATAGACTTCAACAGAGAAGAAAACCTATAAGAACAGGGTGTTTGGCCATGGGACTTTGGGTTCGTCTTGCTACAATCCAGGAGCAGCGGATCGCAACAACAAGAGCCCAGCTCCACACTCGTGCTCAGTCTAACTGGCCATTGACTCAAGCTACAACAGACTGGTAACTATGAACATGACTGGCAGGACTATGTGTGTGTATGTGTGTGTGACTGAAAAGCATATGCTAACTGTTGTATTTTCGATAAATGCTGTGTATTTACCTTCCTCTATAAAGATCCTGTGTGCTTTGTATGAGCATAACAATTCCCCTCCTGCTCACTCACTGCTCTGTGGAACGGGCAGCAGGTGTGTCTGAAAGTCACAGGCCTCCTAAGATCTGGGGTGGATTCCACAGAGGGCCGGCACATGCATGCTACTCCCTGCACTCCATTCCTAAGGAGCCATGCTCATCGAAACTCTGCCTGTGTCTGGGCCAACTCATCCGCTGAGGGGAGTCTGAAAATGTGGTGTCAGAATCCACACGAGGTAAACCTGATAACGTCAGAATTACTGTATGCAAGGAAATTCTAAGATTATTGGAGGGGGTGATGTATGGCTCTCCCCTAGCCATGACTGCTACGCACTTCCCCACATCTTCTAAAGTAACCAAGACCCAAATATGAAGAGAGTAAATGTGGCATATCTGGGGCTTTTTTACCATGGAGAAAACATGGAGGGGACACCTGTCAGTACCAGATCATCAATTGCAGGCTAGCTGTAAGAAACAGGTCTATTGTGCTCAATATGAATGAACTCTGCCTGTTGTCTGGGTAGCAAGAAGTTCCTCATTGTCCACCAGTGCAGATTAGCCAAAGATATAAAAATGACATTGAAAAAAAAAGTTTTCTCATCTGATTGTTCTCTGCACTATGCCTGCGCCTGCACAGTTTGCCCAGGCACAAAAATGAGAGGACTAGAGAGCATGTATTCCATTTTCTGTTTATTTGAAAGTGATTCTAGCAAAAGTTTTATTATATGCTTCATTTTGAGCTTTGACAGAGAAAACAAAGCCATTGATAAACAGAGGCAAAGGGAAATGTAGAGTCAGATAAGATACATTTACAACAACATTTTCTACTACTGAATCTGGCAGTTTTGTTAAAATGAGGGTAAAGCTCAGACCACTGTTTTTTATTTTCTAAGTATCAAACTTTGTACAGTTATTCACTATCTTTGTTCTAACTAACATGGTACAATTCATATGGAAATAGATGTTTGTACATAATTTACATAGGTAATAAACCTTAGCCTCACCAGCAGCATCTACAAGGATTTAGTTCAAATCATCACTCATGCCCAGTGATCTATAAACAGCAAAACAGTACATAAAACAGTATTACATTACCAGTAATTTCCCCCCCAGGTCTAGCCTAACAGAAGTTCCTGTTTAACATATAAAGGATATAGATGACTTTAATCAGGAAAACTCTAACTGACTTTAGTGGCAGTTTTGCCTGATTAAGGACTCCTAGGTCAGGACCAATGCGTAGTTTTACCACTTCCACGGCTACCAAGTCACACAGATATATTGTACTTTTCTGATCTCTGTACTATATTGGGCATAATGTTTTGAATCCCCTTTTTGTTTCTGGGCTTTATTTTTTCCCATTAATAAGAGCTAACACTAACTTTAACATACATTTTCTTTATGTTACGAAAATAGTAAGCACTTCAGAATGGTAATTGATAGTCACTGCTACCACAACTAGCAGGCTATATTGCCCCAGAAGACCTTTGTTATGATCCCAGGGAGACTGCATGAATAATAGGACTAACTGTAGAAATGAATCTTGCAACTGACTAAATGCAACTGAGGTCCTAATGTAACTTTTTAATCCTCCCATTTCAGTAACGACTGCTGTAAATGCAAATTAGCAGTATTTCCAAGATATAAAATGCAGAAAAAACATATTTACAAAATAATTTTAAGTAAAAAAATGTTAAAAAAAAACAATAAAAAAAAACCCTAAAAAAGACAAGTTGTTTCTCATTCATTAAAATAATTTTTTGTTAAACAGAGCTGTTTGTTGTTTTCCTGACTGTGGAAGCTTATTTTGTGATGCGTAATTCAGCTGTATTTCTTGGAGTACACATTTCTGGGTATGCTGTGGAAGTATAAAGCTACAGTCACTAAATGAAAACAATGCAAATGTTAAATTAAAGTTACTCCTTTACTACAGTCATTTAAAATACAGTGCACTGAATATTCCTAAAATGCCATAGTATAGTACTTATAGTTATTGTGTTTAAAAGTAGAATCAGTGCCATACATAAGCAAAAGTTGAAACCCAACTGCAAAAGTTCATATGTATTTAAACTTGTTATCTCAGCTTTCTGAATACAGATGGTTTAAATTATTACATCTAAAGGTACCACTGTACATTTTTATTGTTGTATATTACACATTAATTTTAAAGATTAATAACTAATTGTAGAAACAGAATAAATAAATGAAATAGTAAACTGGAATTGTATATATTCAGATACTTAGATGATAATTCTTTGCCTTAAAGAGTTAATTTTCCTGTACATTTCTGTTCAAATGGAAAATGTGATGAGAGAGAGAGATTTCTTTTGCATCCAAGCCCAAAACTGAGGAATAAGGTCATATTATTTTACAGTAATTTCCCTTCTTCCAAAAACAATTCTAGTGGAAGACAAAAATCTTTTTTTTTTTCAAGTGCTCACAACATTCTCTCATCCTAGAAAACTAGCTAAATAAGTATCAAAAGTCTCAATGTGCTGAGATTCTACAGAACTTTCCCAGTTACTGACATTCCCATCAAGTGATAGTTTAAATGGTGAAAACAGCAGTTAGATGAAACCATCACACTAATATGTGTAATTATATCTGTAGGTCTGTCTCTTTAGCTCCACTGAAGTCAATGGGAGTGTTGCCATTGACTTCAATGGGGTCAGGATTTCATCCCAGATTTTTTTTTTAAAGAGCATTAAAAGTTAGTCAGAATCCAGACATCGGTAAAGTCAAAGACCAGCTGATGTAGCAGTTCTAGTAGACTATGGGTACGTCTTCACTACCCGCCGTATCAGCGGGTAGCAATCGATTGCTCGGGGATCGATATATCGCGTCTCATCTAGACACAATATATCGATCCCCGAACACGCTTATATCGATTCAGTAACTCCACCAACCTGAACGGAGTTGCAGAATCGACAGGGGGAGCCGCGGATATTGATCCCGCGCCGTGAGGACGGTAATTCGATCTTAGCTACTTCGACTTCAGCTACGTTATTCACGTATCTAAGATCGATTTTCCCCTGTAGTGTAGACCAGCCCCCAGAATTACAATGCTGCTTTCACTCTTAAAGATTATTGTGAAGGTAGCTATCCACAATAGTTAATCCTGGTTTATTTATAAAAATGGTTGAAATAATAAATTCAAACATGTTGGGTAAATTAACAAGAGAGCCTTTCTAGTTTGGAAGTTTAATTTTGGATAATTTGCTCACATGGCATGAAAATCTCTTCTTTTTAGTCCTACTTGTATGACATAGGACTGAAAAAATCAACCGTGCTTATTAGAAGCTATCTAATAAATCAAACTGCAGACTCTCTGAAAATGCTGAGCCCAATTCTCCTCTTGCTTCAGCCAGTGTAAAACAGGAGTAAATTCACTAAGTCAGTGAAATTGCTGAGGTGTAAAACTGGTGTGAGAGAAGAATCAGGGCCAGTGCCTTTTTATAGTTCCTTTCTTCAGTATTGTATCATTCGATACATTAAATTCAAAGATTTGCAGAACATTCTTTCGTCGCTCATAGAAATAGCTTTGATCCTGTTTAAATTTCAGGGTTTGGCAGAGAGACCTATTTTCCAACAATTCTCTCACCAATGAGGGAAGAATAGCATTCACTGTGGCAGCTGGTATAAATGAACTCAGTTACTGAAGAATTTCATGGATGCAGCATATGGCTCTCTCTTTTTCTAAGATTCAGTGTAAGAACAGGATGCTGTTCACTAAAGCTCCTCAATTCTTTCTGTCAACCCAATTCATTTGTTAAGGACTCACTAACAGCCTTTTGGATGTACAGTCTGTCAGCCTATGGAGAATAGACTTTGTATGTCATGATTTTCCATGCCTAGAGAAGATATATGACAGAGTTAATAAATGTACATCATCTTCTGATAGCACAATCATTCCCATAAATACAGAACTACTGGACATATGCAGCAGGCATAATGTCCAGATCTGGATTAAAGACTTCCTAAGGATTGGGAAGTTCAAATACAGGGCTTTGCTTCAGACCTGTTAGAGGGTTTGGAACAAGTGGCAAATTACAGAGCCAGCTTCAGATTTAATGCTTCCACAAAGTTTGCGGGTGTTCTCGTGGCCAATAACTATACCATAGAGTGCTTTGACTTTACTCTCTGGGGCAAAACACAGCAAAACAAAAAGATAAGGAAAAAAAAGATACAGTGTTTTAGAAAGGGAGATCATTTGTGTACAAGCAACTTGTGTATGACAGAGGGAGGAAAGTAGGGAAAGATGGTAGGATGAAGGAATATATCAAAAGTTAAATATTCAGTCTTACTGAGTTAGCTTCTCAGCTGGTTAAAATTGTTGTAACTCTGTTGAAGGCAATACTCAGCTGAGGATCTGGCCCATTGAATTTAGTGCCCTGTTTCTGGCTGTGCTCAAATGAAACCCACATGCCTACCCCATAACAGTTAACAATTAGTAAATATGATGATTTATGCATTATTATTCAGCAACTTCTAATTATTGCAGTCTACAGGATCACAGAAAGTATATTCAGTCTGTCGTTTTTGTGGGAGATGAAAAATAATTAGGGATGATTCATTACCATCTCTCTAAAACAATAAGTGCAGAATATAGGATAGGAGGAGAGACTTAAAAAATAAGTGCTACCAGTGTTCAGCTTTTAAACATAAGAACATTTTCAAATTGAACAAAAAAAAAAAAGGTCATTTATGGATAAGGAATTAGGTCATCACAAATTAATACATTTTTCAATTGCCCTGTAGTAACACGTTAAACCATAAATGGGAGATCATTTGTCGCACTAGATTTAGACGCAATATTCTCTATTAAGGTAAGACCTATCATTTTTTTCACACCTGCAATTTGCAATTTTGAATCTCTTATATTTTGGTATTATGAAGGTGCCTCTCTCATGAAGAGGGAAGCATCATTAATGCCCCCATTTCTCCCATGTGCTTTGAGTCTCAGAATTTTGATAGCTTATCTCCACCTACAAAACAAGACATTTCTTGCTCTGCTGCTGTTACTGAATGGTGACATGTTCTGACAAACTGCCATATCATTCTGTGACTGCTGGCAATTAAAATACAAACATTCACAAACAAGAGGCCCAACTCACATTAATGTGGCACCGTATTCTATTTGATGAATGACAGTTTCTGCCAATATAAGTCACCAACCCTGTTTTTCAAAGCCCTCACACATACCATACTTTTGGATGGGGATTTTTAATAGCAATTTTTACTTTTATCATATAAGTGAAATATTATATGTGTTTTTATGAAAACCAGCTTGCATTAACAACAAGAATCTCAAATCTGCTTAGAAAATATTATCTACCACTTGATGCTAATTTTTTTCATTAGAAATTTGCACAACTGCCTGTCACATTTCTAAGGAGAAACGCAAACATCACATAAAATATATGATTTTCTACATATACAGTATAAGAAACATTCAGTATGTCAGCTATATACTTGTAATGGCCAAATTGTTCTCTTGATTGTAGCACAATCAATGATGCAAATTCTACCCTTATTATGTGGGAACAAATCAATAAGTGTTGCATCCATGTAATGGAGGGTATCCTCAGAGTTAGGCCTGGTCTATATTGGGGATTGCAGCAGTTAATGGCCAGATACTAGAGTAGGTGCATCGGTACAAACCTCTACTGTAGACAAGTTAAACTGCAATAAGCACCAGTGTAGCATAGCCAGTTTAAGCTGGGGTAAATTGCACCAGTGCAAACCATCGTTTAGCTTGCTTCCGCTAGTGGTTTCCACTAGTCCAGTTATACTGTTGGCTGGCCACCAATGGCCGTGATCAGGGCAACTCCCTAGTGTAGACAAGCCCTTGTCCTGGCTTCATACCAGTGTAACTGAAAGCCCTAAAAGTGTTACTGCACTACAAAGGGATTCCTGACCTGCAAGGGAAATTACCTTGCACTGTGTTGCAAAAAAAATCATTTGCCCTGCAGGCCAGTAATATTTTACAGTGATGTTGGGACCAATCCAGCAAGTTGCTGAATGGGAGTTTTAGGTGCCACATAGTCTGCATGAGACATTCAGTACTGCGCAGCATTAGACCCAGACTTATTTCCTTAGGCTGAGAAATGCAGTTTGAAAGTTCAGAGAACAATGTGCAGCCTTCAGGAAATCATGGTGTTATTTCATTTCTTTAAATTGTGTGTCTTCTTTTGAGAATTTCAGTCAGTTTTCCAATATCTTTAAGTTGGATTGCGGTAATCATGACCAGTTCAACCATTTTGGATAACTTCTGGGACACCTTTGCAATGTTCACATCACTCTGAAATACTATGTTTCTTTGTAGTGGTCTTTGAGCTTTCAGATTTATACATGCATATTTGTGATCATCTATATAGATTCTCATATTATTCACTGCACTTTATTGTACAAACTATGTATAATTATTAGCATTTCTACTATCTCACGCCTCCCTACATTTAGCAAATGGTTTTTCCATTCTACAAACCCACTAGGGCAAGAACGGATCATACATCCCTTGGGACACCCATCCTTGGACTCCTACTAGGCAATCAGTTAAAAAATTAAGTTCATCATCCTCTCCTCCAAACAGCTAAATGGCCAGATTAAAAAACGGGATTCAAACCAAACAGGTATCTTTCAGTAAATGGCAATCCAGTTCAACTGTAGCCAGGAGAAAGGAACAGAAACTATTGCTGTAAAATGTTAATTGGAAATTAAGAAAGCCAAATGGGAGTTTGAAGAGTGAATAGCCAGACAAAAAACATATGCATATAAATTAGTGTAAAACATCTTTAAAGTATATATCAGAAGCACAAAGTCTTTGAGAGAATTCATAGGTCTCTTGGATTATCAGAGAGATAAGGGAACAGTAGAAAAGCAAAGTTAAATGATTTATTTGCCACAGTCTTCACCACAAGAGATGTTGGGGTGATACCTACTCTCCTTAGATAATAAAGAAGAGGGACGAAGGGGAGGGTCGTGAACTTCCCTAGGAAATTAAACAAATCACCAGGCCCCAGGTGGTACACATCCAAGAGTTCTGAAGGAACTGAAAAATGCAGTGGCTGTGGTGCTAACAAAAATATACAATCTCTCATTGAAATCCACTGTTATGTCAGTGAATTGATGGGGATTACAAGATTCTTGCACCTTCTTCGCATGCATCTAGTATTTGTTGCTCTCAGAAGATGGCCGCTAATCTGACCTACTATGGACATTTCTTATGTTCCTATGAAGCTAATGGATGTTTTAGGTGTGAATCTGCTACTGAAGTAAGTGGGAGTTTTGGGTGCCCAAGGAATGTAGGATTAGGCTACTCGTGTATATTTAATTAATTTAAAAATATTTCAAATGGATTGCAAAAATTATTTCTGTTTTTTCCCCTTTAGAAATTTGGCTTATAAAAGAGGTATATTTCTGTAATGATTTGGAGATGGCAAATCTAATGTAAAAGTTAATCTCTCCTGAAGTCCTATTCATTGCTCCTTTCTCAGTAGTAACTCCCATTGATTTTGATGTAAGGAGTGCCTGAATAAGGAGGAAGAATAGGACTATTTGCTGAATGAGATATTGTAAAGTAGTTAGCAAAATAATGAATTTTACATTAACTAAAATCTCTCATCCTTCCACCGAATAATTTATGCTTGACAAGACTGTCTAAGTGAAAGTTATTCTTTTCTGGTATCATAAAATTCAAAGATACTTCAGTTTGGGATAAACAGAAGTTACAAGCACTCACAGAAGTTATTTAAACATCTACGTGAAGTCACAAATAGATACGAGTAAATACTGTGCGTGGGAGTAGAGATTTAAGCCTGAATAATATTTACAGTAACTAAAGATAATATTACTAATGTACCCACAGATAGAAGTATATATTTATATATTTATATATTGTACTTAATTAGATGCTCTAATAAGGAAAAGAAAAACAGACTACTACTTTTTTTTCTTTGTTTCTCATCCACCCTATTGTAAAAGTCTTCAAAGAGACCCAATGGCATACAAAATTCCATGACTGTATCTGCAGCAGGACAGGTAGTGGTAGACCTTTGAAGAAGGCTATAATAGGGTAGATAAAACAGAGAGGGCCTGGGATTCCATCTTGTATAATCCATAAAACAAAATTATACATCCATTTCCTTTTTTTTTCTTCCTTTTTTTCCCCTTTTTTTTTTGGTTTATATTAGAACAAAGTCTCCACAAAACCACAAATGGGAAATAACAAAATTTAGATTTTTTTTTGTTCTCTTCTAAAATTTCAAATATAAAGTTCAAGTGCAATTCAAAATCCAAATAGTATTTATGCTACATACTCCTTTCTATCACAAAACAGTTTAACCAGGTTGAATAGGTTTCTTCTTTGCTTAGAAGAAAACTATTTTTGCTAGAAAATAAAAAGGCTTAGAAAATATACTTTCTAAAACAAACATTTTCAAATGAAACATGAAGACACACTAGTGCAGACACAAATTTGGATCTTCAATTGGATGCACTCAAGGATCCACAAGTATTCTTCTTTGAAGTAAAAATCCCATTCAGAATATTGGCTTTTAATAATTATAAAACATTATAGTTATTCTTCAATATATAATTGAAAATAAAGACTGCAAAAAATAGCCTTCCAATTAGCAAATGTTTCTACTGTGGAGTAAAATACAATATTTGACAGGAATGCAAAATAACCCCAAATTGAATATCACTAGGAAGCTATTTGTATGGTCGTAGAAATCTGGAAACTTTTGATCGCAGTAGCTTTATAAATGATCGTGGAAACATCTCCTTTGACTCTTGTGCTGTGTACTTGAAATAGTTTTGAGGATGTGCCAATACATCAAAGAGAGCTTTGATCAATTTCTTGTCCTAGGAGAGACGAAGTATATATTAGACACATTGTGATTGTGTTAGTTTTTGCACAATTTTTAAATCAATGTTCACTATGATTTTTTTTTTGCCAAAAGCTACCATTAGGCAAAGCAGGTTAAGCATGCTCAAGTCCATGTTGTTTGTTGCATATTGTACCATACTATTGTACCATATTGTACTAACTTGTTCATTTTAACATGTGTAATTAGTGCTTATGGTGGGTGCCAGGTTGATGCATTCAAGCATCTTGTTAACCACAAAATGGATACAATATGGGCAATAGTATTGCAAACTACCTGACACTGATCTTCCAGTGTTCAACCCCTTTCCACAAGAGCCTTCTGTCTGTGTGTAAGAGGGCAGTTTGGTCTCCACATCCTATTCAAGCATGGAGTTCTCTAAGTACCTCATCCTGTAAGATATTCATGCCCCAATTCAGCACAGTACTTAGGCATATATCTAACCCAGTGGTTGGCAACCTTTCAGAAGTGGTGTGCCGAGTCTTCATTTATTCACTCTGATTTAAGGTTTCGCGTGCCAGTCATACATTTTAACATTTTTAGAAGGACTCTCTCTATACGTCTATACTGTATAACTAAACTATTGTTGTATGTAAAGTAAATAAGGTTTTTAAAATGTTTAAGAAGCTTCATTTAAAATTAAATTAAAATGCAGAGCCCCTTGGACTGGTGGCCAGGACCTGGGCAGCGTGAGTGCCACTGAAAATCAGCTCGTGTGCCACCTTCGGCACCCGTGCCATAGGTTGCCTACCCCTGCTCTAACCTTACACATGTGACTAAAGTGAGGGACCTCAAATCTCACTGACCAAATCCTTTGAGGACTGGGCCTCCAAAATGCCCGCTGTGGTTGGTGGTTATTTTGTGATGTCTTTGGTAGGAACAAGACTGAACTCATCAACTCACCATCTCTTCTAGGCATACAACAATGAACGTTGGCCACTGGAGACATGGCATGATTTGAAGCAGTCCCCGACTCACTCTATATTTTGTAATTTCTAAGTCAGTTTTGATCTCGCTCGAGGTATGATCTAACACGCATTGAAGTCAATAGAAATATCCCCAGGGACTTCAACAGGCATTGGATGGGGGCCCAAACACAAATGTAAATGAGGAATAATAGCAATGCACTTACACTGGAGTAAGATGGCCCCTATATTATTACTCTCATGCAGGACTAATGGGGCACACAAACCGCCACGCAAGGCAGGAAGAGGTTAATGGGCTACCAAAGGCCCAGTCAGCCCAAACAGAGACACCTGGAGCAGGAGACAGGCTTTCAGGGAGGGGCTTAAAAATAAGAGCTCTGCTCAGTTGGAAGAAGCGGACACAGAGAGCAGACATAGAGCTCTCACTATGGGAGAAGCAGCTAGCTAGGGCCAGGCACTGGGGAAGACTGATGCCTAGTAGATTTCTCAGAGGAATGGGAAGAGTTTATGTTGCTTCATATTTGCTGTGATTTTGAGTGCCCTGGGAGGGTAGACCTGTAAGAGACCTCGCTGGAAAGTTAACTCAGAAGGAGTTGGGGGCTGGATGGTGCAGAAGAAGACCAACTGGAAAACTGAGGCTAAGTAGCTGCTGCACTGTACAATACTGCAAGAGGGTGCTGTGGTCAGAATATGCTATACCACGTGTTGGAACATGCAGACCAGTGATTAGCCGTTGGAAATAAGGGGACATGTGACTATTGACTGACACCCCACCCAGTTTGGGTAATCAGGAAAGATGGAGAAGGTGATATGTCTGTTGATGATGGTGCAGCAGCAGATAGCTGTGCTACTGTGGTAGCAGGAATAGCAGCAGACCCAGCTGTCCTCCTGAAATTGATGGAGAGCCTGCAGAAACAAAAGGGGGCACACTTTGTCGCTCAGCGGTGGTGGCAGAGGCTCAGTTATAGCAACAAGAATGGTTGTGGAAGCAGCTAGGCCACAGACTTCTGGGGACTTTGGCTTCAACTGGAAAGAGTAGCTTAGGCTGCCTGGTCCCTGGTCTGGCAAAGTTGGGGGCCAGGGAATGACCTGCAGTCTTTCCTCTGTACCTTTGAATGAGTGGCTGGCAAGAGTCTACTTGGATAGCCTCCATAGCACTGTTTCTGACAGGAGAGGTGCAGGCAGCCACTCGAGTAGCAAATGACGAGCAGGTGGGCTCATATCCTGTGGTGAAGGCTGCCATCGTGGATAGACTGGGACTGACTTCAGAGAGGTACTGGCACCACTTCAAGGCTGAAAAATTCCTGCATAGAGCATGACCACAGGCTCAGAGGTTCTGGCACTTTGCTGTCCAGTGAGTAATTCCATACAGAAAATCATGGCAGCTGAAGAAGCCAAGTGGCCTGAATGGTCTGGCAGACTAGGAGTGGCTCATTGGGGGGGACTGGAAGAAGGGATACCCCAATCTGGGAAGTTTCAGGGAAGCTCTTGATGGAAGAGAGTCCCAAGTACCTTGAAACAGGAGGATACACAGGTTCTAGCAGGGCTGCTCCAGTCAATCCTGCTATCTAGGGAGAGTGCTTCTGTCCTTCTGATGCAGCTAGGCTGGGCATATCAGGAGAGACTGCTTGATCATAGCTGCTGGAACTAGCAGTGATGGGGGTGCTAGCGCACCACTGGCTTCAAGTACATAATGTTCAGGGTCTACAGTTTAGTTAAGTGGCTCTCAGCACCCCCACTATACAAATTGTTCCAGCACCCGTGTGCCTGATAATGGAATGTGATTACCTGTGCTGGGATCCTTTCTGAATGACACTGGAGCAGTCATATGTGGTATCTATTGGTCTGGGAAGAGTGTCAATGAAAGGCCTCATAGTCATGGGGTCAGGTTACAGGCATACTCTTGACCAGGAAAATGGCAGGTTGGCAAAGATGATGGACCAGTACCTCCCTGAAAACATCTCATGTGTACATGGCAAGAAGTAGGTTCACCCCACAGCAGAGGCTGAGCTGGGGCGACAGGGCTGCAGAGGTCTGCTATATAATGGGGTAACAATGAACCTTGCATGGCTGGTGATCTTTGGAAGAGAATGGCGTGATATCCCAGTTCTGATGTGCAGGAAAGCAGCACAAAACCTGGCAGAGAGGTAAGGTGTCATGAACCCAGAGCAACAGTCTTTGTGAGTGATCCAGAGTACTTTTTATTCCTGTTAATACAGTTCTTCATCTCAGCAGGCAACTAGTCTCTTTTTGTGAAAATAGTTATTATATGTCAGCCACATCATGGGAGTCTCCCAATTTATAGACCTTCCTAGGTGGTAGACCGCACTGGATCTTTCCTTACACCTTGAGCAATGCATTTGGTAGAAAGCGATAGTACACTGTCAGAGAAGACAAGTATATCTGTCCTTTGCAGGTGGGGATCAGGCCTACAAACAACAGTGGAGGATGTCATTCTGCTCTCTTGGCCCACCAGGAGTGTGAACAAATGCCCATTGTTGCCTTCTTACTGCAGTCACTTAATAGACACTATCAACATAAAAATCAGACCTCTGTCTAACATTGTGTGTTAACACCTCTTATCAATTCAAGAAATTCGAAAATAAACCAAAGGGTGAATTTTTGGCCTCATTGAAGTCAGTGGCAAATTTCCCACTGACCTAAATGAAGCCAGGATTTCAGCGAGTTTTTTCCCCTGTTTTTTCATTTCCTTTGTTTTGTCCACTTGATATTTGCTTTGCCCAATTAGTCAGTCAGTTTATTTCCCCTGTTGTTTGTTTGGGTTTTTCACACAGCAACATGGGAGTGAAAAGCATGTAGACAAAAAGGAAAATTTGGTTGTGAAAAATCACAGAATTTGTTTTGAGGACTCAAGGGCAGAAGTAGGACATGAAACTACTTTTGTCTCACTTTTGAAAAATGGACTAGATTTAAGTGGACTAAGTGCCTTGTTGTATAGATGGTTTGGGTCCAGGGTACCATCAGCTGAGCACACTTCCTCTCACTAGTAACTATTTAAAACTCTAGACACAAAGGTCACTCTAGATACATCATATTAAACTACTGTATCTACCCTGTTGACATTAAACACAGCAAGATTTTTATCTTTCAGCCACTACTCTAGTTTTTCCCCTTCTGTAAGAACTCAAGGAAGGCCAAATCTCCAGGCTCCAAAAATGGTTTTGGAAAGTCCTGTATATTGTGGAACTGGTCTGGGTGATCTGTGTGTAAGCAGAGTCAGGATAAGCTCTACCCTGACATCTGGTGGAAAGAATGTCAGAGAGTGTATTTGCATAGGCACGCCTACCCTATCCCAGACTGCCGAGCTGTGGGACTGCTTGGTGACAAATGACTCACCCTCAGTTGGGTGGTACTTGCTAGACAAGGGACATGGGTTCCAAAACCCAGTGAATTGAGAGAGGTTGGGGACAGGTATCTGTGCCTGGTGGTGCAGTCTCCTTGTGAAGCCAGAAGCACCAGTTCCACCCCCCTTCTCTTTCCACTGTGGAATGTCAGAGTTAATATTTTTATTCCCTCAAGAATCTAAATACAGGTTACTGAGCTGAACTCACTTTGGGCGAATGATGCACTAGCACTGGGGCTCCCCTACTAAGAGCTGAGATCACTAAGAGTTGAAATCACTAAAGAGCTGAAATGACTGAGCTGAGAGCACTGAGTACTGTGCTAACTAGTGGGGGAGCCTGAAGCGATACTGTGGAACAGAGCAGCTGGTGGAGTGGAGCAGTTGCGGGGACGGCTGGAGCGGATCACGGGACAGCTGGTGGCAGCAGAGCGGCTGGCAGAGCGGAGTAGCTGTGGGACGGGTGGAGCGGCCCACAGAGTGAGCAGAGCCGAGCAGTTTGCAGAGAGAACTGGAGCAGCTCATGGAGCAGAGCAGCTGGTGGAGCGGAGCAGTTTCTGAGGACGGCTGGAGGAGCAGAGTGGAGCAGCTGGTAAAGCGGAGCAGTTCGTGGAGAAGGCAGAAGCAGAACCCACAGAGAGGCAGGACAGTTGGCCCCGGACCACGTAAGGTGCCCCTTTCTACCCAGGCTGGGGGGAGGGACCTCTACAGATAAACTCTCGAACTCTGGGGTGGCATTGACCAGAGACTTTTGGGTTGTTGGACTTTGGGGTGATTGGACTTAAAACCCTAAAGGGAAAAAGGACAATGCCAAATGTACTTGGAGGTGAGTTTTTGTTTATGGTTTGTGTTATAACCCTGTTTGTGGTGTTTCTCCAATGGGATGCCGCATTGATTCCTTCCTTTATTAAAAGATTTTGCTACACTCAGACTCCGTGCTTGCGAGAGGGGAAGTATTGCCTCCCAGAGGTGCCCAGGGGGGTGTGGTATGTGAGGCCCCAGGTCACTGGGTGGGGGCTCGAGCCGGTTATGCATTGGTTACTGAAACGGAACCCCTGGATACTGAACCCAGCCCTTGTTGCTGCCAACTCAGATGGGTAGAAGGGTTACATTTTGGGGGGCTCATCCGGGAGACCTGGGTCAGTACCCCTCGCAAGCACCTGTTGAGTGTTCCACTGTATTGGGAAATAATTGTGTTTATATTTTGAGGAAATTACTGTTTGTATAATGGCTAATATGTCGGGTTTGTTGGGCCCCAGTCCTGCAACCTCTAGCTCAGGGGCGGCAGACTCAGCCTATGATTGTGCAAAAGCACTGGGGCATATATTGGAAAAGATTGTGTTGGCCTATGCTACGTCGAACTCTTGTCGTAAGTTAAGGTTATTTGATGGGGAAGAGGAGTTTGAACTCTGGTCGGAGCATACTACTGAAATGCTGCGGGAGTGGGCCGTACCCGATGTAGAAAAGCGACGATGTCTAATAGAGAGCCTTAGTGGCCCAGCATTAGATGTAATTCGCACCCTGAAGCTCATTGACCCTGAGGTCAGTGTGAAGGACTGCCTAGAGGCCCTTGATAATACCTTTGGGAGCGTAGAGGGCCCTGAGGACAGTTACTGTAAATTCATTAATTCCCGACAGCAAAGGGGTGAGAAAATTTCAGCCTATATACAGAGGCTGGAGAGACTACTTCAGAGAGCTGTTATGAGGGGAGCAGTGACTGCTGAACAGATGGATCAGACCAGACTGGCTCAAGTTGTAAGAGGGACTCAGTATCAGAACCCGATCCTACTTCATCTCCGACTAAGAGAACGGCAGGAATATCCCCCAAGTTACTCCCAGCTGATAAAGGAGGTCAGGTAAGAAGAAGAAAGGCAGGCAGCCAGCAAGTGTTGGGAAGCCCAAACATTGGAACCAGCCAGCATGACGCCACCGCCAATGGCCAGTGTACTGATGGTGAGCACCACAGAGGAACTTGCCCAACAAATGCACGTCCTGACAGAACGGATAGCTGAGTTGCAAAGCATCACTGACCGAGCTAAGATTTCCAGGAATAAGGAGCCTCAGACTGTGATGATAGAGAAGTCAGTATCTAGAGTCACCGTCCCACCTCGCCGAATGGGGAAAGGACAATTATTTTGCTACCAGTGTGGTCAGGATGGGCACAGTGCTGCTAACTGCCATAAGGAAGAGAACCCCTCCTTAGTGTATGAAAAGCTGAGGATTAGTTGGAAGAGATCCAGTAGCTGTCAGAAGGTCCGAGGACGGAGACCACCTAGGCCTAGAGGATTTGAAGATTCCCCCAGAAGAGACCATCCAGCTGGGATCCCTGCAGGACTGATAGGGCCTCGAGCAGAGGTCATGGTGAGGATTGAAGGGGCGGCGTGTAAAGCTGTGCTTGACACTGGATCTCAAGTGACTATTATTTTTCAGTCATTCTACCAACAGATGCTTAGGCACCTGCCCATACAGCCACTGACTGGCACTGGTCTGTGTGGCCTCAGCATGGATGAATACCCCTATCAAGGGTATGTCATAGTGCACCTGGAATTCCCAGAGGAGGTTGCTGGGGTAAAGCAAGAGGTGGACACCGCTGCCTTAATATACCCTGACCCGAAAGGGACCTCTGATGTGTCTGTGCTGATAGGGACCAACTCTAGCCTCTTCAAGGTGCTCGCGGATTACTGCAGACAACGGGCTGGGGACCAGTACCTGAGTACCCTGATGATCCATACGCTTTGTGCTGAAGCCTATAGGAAAATTGAGAGCTCTAAAAAGGAGACATCTGAGCTACCGACTGGGGCACTGAAGTACATGGGTACAACCCCCTTAGTAGTGCCTGCAAGGACGGAGCAAGAAGTACTTGTCATGAGTACCAGGTTGAAAGGCAGTAAAGGGGCATTAGCAATGATAGAGCAGCCGGCGGAAGGAGAGCTCCCGGAAGGAGTGCTGGTCCCCAGTGGAGTCATAACCCTACCTGCTGAAGCCCAGGAAAAGGTGACTATACTGATTACTAATGAAACAAGTAGAGATGTTGTTGTGAGGCAAGGACAAAAGATAGCAGACCTCTTTGAGCCTGAATCAATTGTAAAACCCCAGTGTGAGACTCAAGTGCCAACAATAGACCAAGCAAAGTTTGACTTTGGAGATTCACCATTGTCCGAGGAGTGGAAAGATCGCCTAAGAAGGAAACTTTGTGAAAGATCCAAGGTGTTCTCATTGCATGAGTGGGATGTGGGATGTGCAAAAGGAGTAGAGCACAACATCAGACTACATGACCCTCGACCTTTCAGAGAGAGATCTAGGAGGCTTGCTCTCTCCGAGATGCAAGATGTGCGACAACATCTTCAAGAGCTGGCTGCAAATGGCATCATTACAGAGTCCCGCAGCTCATACGCCTCGCCCATTGTGGTAAAAAGAATGGGAAAATCCGGATGTGTATTGACTACCGCACCCTAAACCGCCATACTGTGGTTGACCAGTACACAATGCCTTGAGTTCAAGATGCCTTAGACTGTTTGCTGGGAAGCCAGTGGTTCTCTGTGTTGGATCTTCGGAGTGGATACTACCAGATCCCTCTGGGTGAAGAAGATAAGGAGAAGACAGCCTTCATCTGCCCATTAGGGTTTTATCAGTTCGAACGCATGCCCCAAAGGATTTCTGGAGCACCTGCCACATTTCAACGTCTTAGGGAGAAAGTTGTGGGAGACATGAATTTACTGCAAGTGTTAGTTTATTTGGATGACCTGATTGTGTTTGGAAGAACTTTGGAGGAGCATGAAGAAAGACTTCTTAAAGTGCTTGATAGGCTGGAGGATTATGGTTTGAAGCTTTCAATTGACAAATGCCAGTTCTGCAGGACCTCGGTGAAGTATGTGGGGCACATCGTGTCCCAAGAGGGTGTGAGTACTGATCCTGATAAAATAGAAGCACTCACTACATGGCCACGTCCAAGCAACTACAGAGAACTCAAGACCTTCCTTGGGTTTAGTGGTTATTACCGCAGATTTGTGAAAAACTATGCTACAATTGTAAAACCCCTCAATGATCTTACCAGGGGATATCAGTCCAGCAAGGACAAATCTAAGACCAAGAATAAAAGGCCTTCCGTGCAGAGACACTATGGCCCCTTCGAACCCTTTGGGCCACAGTGGGATGAGAGATGTGAAAGGGCTTTTCGAGAAATCATTACTTGCCTAACTCATGCCCCAGTCCTAGTATTTGCTGACCCAAGCAAGCCATTTATCCTGCATACTGATGCCAGTTTGGAGGGTCTGGGGGAAGTACTGTACCAGGAGGTGGAAGGCAAGCGTAAACCTGTAGCCTTTGCCAGCCGAGGACTGTCTGATAGTGAAACCCGCTATCCCACCCACAAGCTGGAGTTCTTGGCCTTGAAATTGGCCATCACTGAGCAATTTCGAGACTACTTGTATGGGGCTCAGTTCCAGGTGTGGACAGACAACAATCCACTGACTTATGTGTTAACAAGTGCTAAACTGGATGCTACAGGCCGCTTTGGCTAGCTATGACTTCAGCATTCAATACCGATCAGGGAGAAGCAATGTAGATGCAGATGCATTGTCCAGGCGTCCACAGGCACCACGACTTGCTGTGATACCCACAGATGGAGTGAAAGCTATTTGCAGTGTAAGTCGCCGAGAGCCGGAGGCCCATGAGAGCCTTCATGGATGTGTTGCTGAAACTTTGGGCCTACCCCCTGAATGCGTGCCTTCTGCTTCAGTAAACTATATTGCTTTGGACCAATCTCCCTTGCCCATGCTCAATAGGGCTGACTGGCAAGAGGCCCAGCTGCAAGATATTGACATTCGTGATACACTACTTGCCAAAAGAGAGGGGCGAGGCCCAGCTGAGGTTGTCCCACCTACCCCAGAGGGCAAACTACTATTGAGAGAATGGACCAAACTAAAACTGATTCAGGGAGTGCTACACCGCACGACCACCGACCCTCTACAAAAGCAACGGAATCAACTAGTGCTGCCAAAAGATTACAGAGCCCTGGCCATGAGGGCCCTGCATGATGACTTTGGACATTTAGGGATGGAGAAGACCCTGGAACTTATCCGCAGTAGATTCTATTGGCCACGGATGGCTGAAGATGTTCGCAGGAAATGTGAGACCTGCGCGCGATGTGTTCAAAGGAAAACTCTGCCCACGAGGGCTGCATATCTGAAGAACATCACCAGCAACAAACTTCTGGAGCTGGTTTGCATTGATTTCTTGTCTTTAGAAGTGGACAAGAGGAATATTGGGAACATCCTAGTAGTGACCGACCATTACACGCGATATGCGCAGGCATATCCCACACGTGATCAGAGGGCCACCACTGTCGCTCGAGTACTGTGGGAAAAATAATTCTCAGTTTATGGATTCCCAGCCCGGATACACTCGGATCAGGGATGAGATTTTGAGAGTCACCTTCTGAAGGAGGTGCTGAGGATAGCAGGTATTAAAAAGTCAAGGACAACGCCTTACCACCCACAAGGTGACCCTCAGCCAGAGAGGTTCAACCGAACCCTATTGGATATGTTAGGGACTTTGCGGCCAGAGCAGAAGGCAACCTGGAGCCAACATGTTGCATTTCTGGTGCACGCCTACAATGCCACAAAGAACGATGCTACGGGGGTCACCCCATATCTCTTGATGTTTGGGCGAGAACCAAGACTACCCATAGATTTGTGCTTTGGTGTATCAGAGGATGGCGATAGCTATGAAACCCATCAGCAATATGTATCCTGACTACGAGAAAAGCTACGGGATGCTTATCACTTAGCTACGTCTGCAGCTCAGAAGAACGCAGACCGCAACAAACAGTGATATGATGCTAGGGTGCGTCTGCAAGAGCTCCAGCCAGGGGACAGAGTCCTGCTGCGAAATTTGGGTATTGCTGGTAAACACAAGATAGCTGACAGAGGGAAGGCAATACCTTACTTAGTGATGGAAAAGCTAGGAGACCGGCCGGTCTACAAGATCAAACCTGAAGAGGGTCCAGGGCAGACCAAAACCATGCATAGAAACCTTTTGCTCCCTGTGGGAGAATTGGTAGGCAGCCCTTATGAGATGGGCCACAACAGGGCAACTGGGCAGAACGAAGGTGCTGTACCAAAGCCGCCTTCCAATGCGGACAGCCGGCCTCCTGCAGCTAACCTACCCCTACTCAGCACATCTGACAGTGAGTCTGAGGAGGAAGACACAACCATGGTGTATCCTGGGATGAAGACAAGATTTCAGTCTCGAAACGCTGAATCAGAAGAGAGCACATCCTCTTCCGCCCTAAACCCTATGGCAGAAGTATTTAGGCCCATTCCTGACATCCCTGAGCCACTGGTGGAACCCCCGTGTAATGACTTACACAGGCTATTGGACAGTGGTGACATACAGATGGAGGATGTCCAGAGCACCTGCGACCCTCCACTGTTAGAACTAGAAATGCAGGAGCCTAAGCCAGTATCTGAGGGGAACTTACAGGAAACCTCCTCATCCGGCACTCAAGAGGATGTCCCCCCTACCATAGCAACAGAGATTCTCAATAGGCGAGACAGGGTAATAAGACAAGTGAAACGCTTAACTTACGATGCACCTGGGGTGATTAGTGAGGAGCCTATACATTTAGCACACAGGTTTGTGAAAGCTAAAGTGGGCTATCTAATGCCTTTTGGAGGGGACCAATAAGTTGGTGTAGTAGGGAATGTGATTTGTCGGGACGACAAATTCTTGGCTGGGGGGAGGATGTAAGCAGAGTCGGGATAAGCTCTACCCTGACATCTGGTGGAAAGAATGTCAGAGAGTGTATTTGCATAGGCACACCTACCCTATCCCAGACTGCCGAGCTGTGGGACTGCTTGGTGACAAATGACTCACCCTCAGTTGGGTGGTACTTGCTAGACAAGGGACATGGGTTCCAAAACCCAGTGAATTGAGAGAGGTTGGGAACAGGTATCTGTGCCTGGTGGTGCAGTCTCCTTGTGGAGCCAGAAGCACCAGTTCCACCCCCCTTCTCTTTCCACTGTGGAATGTCAGAGTTAATATTTTTATTCCCTCAAGAATCTAAATACAGGTTACTGAGCTGAACTCACTTTGGGCAAATGATGCACTAGCACTGGGGCTCCCCTACTAAGAGCTGAGATCACTAAGAGTTGAAATCACGAAAGAGCTGAAATGACTGAGCTGAGAGCACTGAGTACTGTGCTAACTAGTGGGGGAGCCTGAAGCAATACTGTGGAACAGAGCAGCTGGTGGAGTGGAGCAGTTGCGGGGACGGCTGGAGCGGATCACGGGACAGCTGGTGGCAGCAGAGCGGCTGGCAGAGCGAAGTAGCTGTGGGATGGGTGGAGTGGCCCACAGAGCGAGCGGAGCTGAGCAGTTTGCAGAGAGAACTGGAGCAGCTCATGGAGCAGAGCAGCTGGTGGAGCGGAGCAGTTTCTGAGGACGGCTGGAGGAGCAGAGTGGAGCAGCTGGTAAAGCGGAGCAGTTCGTGGAGAAGGCAGAAGCAGAACCCACGGAGAGGCAGGACAGTTGGCCCCGGACCACGTAAGGTGCCCCTTTCTACCCAGGCTGGGGGGAGGGACCTCTACAGATAAACTCTCGAACTCTGGGGTGGCATTGACCAGAGACTTTTGGGTTGTTGGACTCTGGGGTGATTGGACTTAAAACCCTAAGGGGAAAAAGGACAATGCCAAATGTACTTGGAGGTGGGGTTTTGTTTATGGTTTGTGTTATAACTCTGTTTGTGGTGTTTCTCCAATGGGATGCCGCATTGATTCCTTCCTTTATTAAAAGATTTCGCTACACTCAGACTCCGTGCTTGCGAGAGGGGAAGTATTGCCTCCTAGAGGCGCCCAGGGGGGTGTGGTATGTGAGGCCCCAGGTCACTGGGTGGGGGCTCGAGCCGGTTATGCATTGGTTACTGAAACGGAACCCCTGGATACTGAACCCGGCCCTTGTTGCTGCCAACTCAGAGGGGCAGAAGGGTTACATGTGTTTGCAGGAAAGGCAAGATGATGAGTGGTTGAGCTCGCAGAGAGAAACATTTTGGAAGGGTGACAGTGGAAGAGGCCTGAGGATGTAGCCAGGAAGTCCACACCAGTGGGTATTTTAGCAGATCTCACCTTCCAAAAAAATCCAAGTTCAGACATCTGAGCGTGGACAGGCAAAATTGAGGGCATGGCTACACTTGCAGATGTAGAGCACTGTGAGTTAAACCTGCCTTTGGAGAGAGCAGTAGGGAAAGCGCTGCAGTCTGTCCACACTGACAGCTGCTTGTGCACTGGCATGGCCACATTTGCGACTTGCAGCAGCTTTGGGAGCAGTGCATTATGGGCAGCTATCCCAGCATGCAAGTGCCTGCAACGTGCTTTTCAAATGTGGGGAGTGGGGTGGAGTGTGACAGAGAGTGTGTTGTGTGTATGTGGGGGGAGAGAGAGTGGGGTTTTGGAGAGCTGAGAGCATGTCAGCATGCTGTCTTTTAAGTTCAGACAGCAACAGACGCCTCCTCCCCCCCACCTCTTTCTCTCTCACACAACATTCCACAGTAATGGCTTGCATGCCGACTGTCAGAAATGGAGCTTTGAAAGGGCATTTCTGCCTTCCTACAGAAGTTCAAAATGATGACAAGAGTGGCCACAGACTTAAGGGGATTATGGGACATTTCTGGAGGCCAGAGTGCAGTAACCCAACACTTTGTTCACACTGGCACTGCGGTGCTCCAGTGGGGGTGCAGCAAATGTTATTCCACTCGCCAAGGTGGATTACCAGCAGTGCTGTAGCTGTGGAGACAGAGCGCTCTACCTGCCTTGCCAGTGTGGATGGGGAATGAGCTAGGGCGCCCAGGGCTCCTTTATTGCGCGGTAACTCGCAAGTGTAGCCAAGCCCTGACATGCAAAGGAACCAACACCACCAATTTACAGTAGTGATTAAAGTCATAATGTATCTGATTCAAATTGACCTTACCTGACCTCAGAAGCCTTAACTGGACAGTTAGGATTGCCAACTTTCTATTTGCAAAAAAACAAACACTCCTGCCCTGCCCCCACCCAACCCTGAGGCCCCACCTCTGTCCCACCCCTTCTCCAAGACCCCACCCCCGCTCACTCCATCCCCCCTCCCTCAGTTGCTTGCTCTTGTGATCTTACACCCATATTCTTTATGGAAACATGCTTATGATATGGATATGGCATAACTGAGATTTATTTTATGCAAGATGGGTCTTGTAAAGGTATCATTGGAAAGGTTATAATTTACTGAATGTGATTGTCCAATTTTCATGCATGTATCATTTCTGTATCTAAAGTTAGGAATATTGGTTATATAACAATTACAACTGGGCATGTACTTGGGAAATACCCACCAGAAAACAGGCTATTAGCCTTGATGGGCCATTAGGAAGAAACAATAAGACTCAAACCTGTCTCCTTCCTGAGAAGCCTCCTGGGATGTTGCTTTGACACTACAAAGTCATGTGGTCATATCACCTGGTACTAAACACACCTCGGACACTGCTGGTACTTTTCCACTGGAAACAAAGGCTTCCCGCCTTATGTAAATTCTATTTAAGACTGGGGAGTAAGGCAAACAGGACTCTTCTCCATTGCCTTCCTGCCCAAGAAGATTGACTGCTGAAAGTACCTGAAGATACAAAGGAACTGAGCGATAGGAAGTTCAGCTGTCCCTGTTTGGGGTGCAGAGTCCAGGTGGTGCTTATCTCAGGCGGCTCCCACAAGCGGCTGGCATGTCCGGCTCTTAGGCAGAGGGGTCAGGGGGCTCTGCCCACTGCCATCGCCCACAGGTGCTGCCCCTGCAGCTTCCATTGGCCACAGTTCCTGGCCAATGGGAGCTGTGGAGTTAATGCTCAAGCCCCTATGGCCACCCCGAAGCCGGAGGGACATGCTGGCTGCTTTCCAGGAGCTGTGTGGAGCCAGGGCAGGCAGGGAGTCTGCCACAGCCCTGCTGCGCTGCTGATCAGACTTCTAACAGCCCAGTCAGTGGTGCTGACAGGAGCCACCAGGGTCCCTTTTTGACCGGGTGTTCCGGTCGAAAACTGGACGCTTGGCAACCCTAAGCACAATCTGTGATCAAATGCACAAGACAGGGAGAATTAACAGGAACAAAAATAAATCAGAGTAGATGGAGGTGACACAAACCTAATTTACTGGTGTCTTCAAACTACCCTTATTAATGTTTGAGAGATGGCAGTTGTACATGTACAGCAACTGCTTTTAATAAAGTTTCTGTAATATTTATTACTTTAAGTCATTGCAAGCAGGTTGTAGTATACAAAGATACCTTCAGGGGAGATACAATCATAATAATTAACAAAATGCTCACTTGGCTCATTCTGAGTCTGCCCAGGCTTCTGGAAATATCTAGTTCCCACAGGGGCTATCTCCATACTACAGGCCAGGAGTGTGATTCTAAGCTTGCATTGCATACTCTTGCTAGCTGGTTGAGAGCTAGTGTGAGTATAAATAGTGCAGCTGCAGTAGCACGGGCAGCAATGACACAGTTTAGCTGTGCTAAGTATGCATAGGGTGACCAGATGTCCCGATTTTATAGGGACAGTCCCGATTTTTGAGTCTTTTTCTTATATAGGCTCCTATTACCCCCCACCCTGTCCCGACTTTTCACATTTGCTGTCTGGTCACCTTAAGTATGCATGGCAGCAGCAGCAGCAGCATGGCTTAGCCCTGCCCTGTACAAACCTACCTGCGCCTCCTGGATACATGTTGAGTATGCACCTGCAGAGTTTAGGCGAGCTTGAACTTGGCATGGCTAAGTCATGCTGCTGCTGCCAGTGCTACCATGGCTATTTCTACTCGTGCTAGTTCTCACCACAATCCTGCAAGTATGTGGAAATCACACCCCTAACTCATGGTATAAACACAGCCTGGGCCTGTTGGAAACCTTAATAAAAGTATTTGCACAGCCACCATCATAGTGACATAACATCAGTTCATTTGTATAGCCACTCCCCTACTAGTATCTTCATATAACCATCAATTCTAAATCCCGTGTAGCACTTCTGTCATGTCAGTAGCATGGACCCAAACCAAACCACGGGATTCATACATCATAACTAACTGTTCACAGTCTCCCAGGATTTTTGCATTTTCGGTTGGAATTTTGCAGCTTGGTCCCATTAACACTTGGGCTAAATGTAGAGCATTCAGAATCCAATTGCGCTGATTGACTAGTGCTATCCACAGAAGGTGCATTTGAGGGGAATCTCTTTAAGGAATATTCTATTCCTTTGTACCTGTTGGCAGTTTCATTCTTTTAGTTCAAGCACAAAGATTACGCAGACATTAAAAAGTCTTTATAAATTGCCTCCTCCTCATCTGTTAATTAGAACTCTATTGCTAATCTGAATTCCAATATTTTTCATGGCTGTGCATGTGGGGAAGGAAAAATATTGGTGCAGAATTTTGTTCTTAAATGATCACAGCTGGATTTAATAAAAATGCAGAAGCTGTGGAAGTGACAGCTTGAATCCTGAAAATAGTGACTGACAGGCTCAGTGATGCCAGCTAGCTAGAGCTGAACTCTTATCTTAGCGCTAACATAGTGTACGTATGTGTCAGTAAACTGAATAGTTAGCCTTGCTTAGCTAAAGGAAAGTGGACATACTTTTAGAATTTCTTGATGATTTTCTGATGCATATAGTCGTCCATCTCGAACTATGTCTTCTATCAGCTGTTGGTAATCCTCTGAAAAATAAGGAGTAAAGGAGTTGGTAAGCCAACAGTAACCATCACAGAGGTTAGTATCTTGACAACTGCTAACTAGCCAGAAAGCATTTGAGAAGCAAATTTAGTTTTATACTCATTCAGCGTCTCCAGTACCATGGCAATTTAATATAATCAACTTAATATTTGGAGCTCTATACTGCCTTCCAACTGAGGTTCTTGGTTTTCTTTATAAATGTGAATTTAGCTTCAGAAAACCTTTTATAAGGCAGGTAAGTACTATTATCCATATTTTACAGACAAAGAAACTGTGGCACAGAGATAATAAGTGACTTGTTAAGGTTATATGGGAAGTCAGTGGCCCAGCCAGGAATAGGTTCCATATCTTCTGACTCCCAGATCTGTGCCTCCAGACCATCTCTCCTCTTGACCTTTAAATCACCTCCTGCATCCCCAGCCTAATTCCGGACTGACTAACAATTCAGAAAATTGCATTAGTGTTTGGGAAAAGAGATGCGCTAACAAAGAAATGCATCCATACTATTAAAACAGTAGTTAGTAGTGGAAATCGAGTGGACCCCGACTTTCGGATGGACAGGCAATGACACACTGTGCTAGCTCAGCTTCTCCCCCAACGCCATCACCTCTTTCTCGCCCAGAGCCCCCAGACACAGGGCTTCACCTGCCGAGCTGGGCACGCACATGGGGCGGCTCAAAAAATGGCAAGGCAGAGCTACCGGAGCGTAGCTTTCTGAAGGGCAGGCGCATAGCTCTGTCCTGGATTTCAAGTGCCCAAGTTAGGCTCCATGCCACTGTGGCAATACTACAGCCCTGCTCAGATTTGGGTGGGCCTGGATGCTACACCCATGTTTTAAAAGGAAATTTCCCCTTGAATATATGCCAAGGAGGCATCTTTGACCTATTTCCAGATGAAGATCAAGACTTTGGTTAGTTTTATGATGGTTGCTGGGATTTTCTTTATTGTATGTTCCAAATGAGAGCTGGTTAGTTATTGGAGATTTCAGTTTCCATTGGAATTATTTGTCTATACTGGCGTTGTTTTTCAACAAAGTCATATTTTTAATTATATTTTCTTAGGCACCAATAGGCCTTCATGAATGGACTTTCTATAAATGAAGAGCTATTATCAATAGTATTCTCATTATCATTATGATAAACAATGATGAACAAAGAGTTTCACTGGCTTTAATAGCAGCAGGCTCAGACTCAAAGGGTTCTGTATCTATCTTGTTGGAGTAAGAATAAGAAAAGGTAATAAATCTTAGGTATAGACCTAAAAAAAAAAAAAGGGAAAAACATTGAAGACCCAAACATTTTGACAGTCAGCACTAGAATAATTCACTGAAAAAACAAAAATGAGTCACATCAAGTTCTTTATCCTTCCCGTTTCCCTGCTCCAGTCAGTATGAGATAGATTCAGACACACAGGTTCCTAAATTCAGATATAATGCAGAGATGGAAAATGACTGCAGACTTACCATCGTATGTCACATATGGGACTTGAAATCCTTTGCCACTGTTTCCCTCATTTGATTTGAACTGAATCCATAGCTTTCGTGATCTGGAGGTAAATGCTATTGGTCTCTCATACGTCTGACATGTTTCATATGTGGTAATTGACGTAGGGGAGGCTAGAAAAATAAATAAATAAATAAACGAAAGATCTTTAAAACATAACCTTCCCTGGAGGTAGAGATGTCAACTTTTAGCACACTCATTCATTCACTCATATCTTCTCTTTAAGGGAGGTGAGGTTCTTGGTATAGAAGGCATGCCATCATTCTTTGTGTATAAGGGGAAAGCTTTTCTCTAGAAGACTATGGGCAACTCTCCCTTTCTGTCCCAAGGTGGGGTTAGTAGGCAGATAGCAGGATGCAACATGAAATTATTATGATTAGAGCTGATCAAAAAATGGCATCTCCATCCCGTGGGAAAGTCTGACATTTTGAAATTTATTTTTGTCCCAAATCTGGAAGAAAAGTTGAAATTTTGAAATATTTTGTGCAATGGAAATTCCAAAATATTTTGCTTCAGAAACATCAAAGCAACTTTAAGTAAACATTTTGTTTCAATATCAAAACACTGTGATATCCTATTCAATATTTATGAAGTATTAAATATTAAAGCCAATATGAAATGGAAAAATCAAAACAAAACACAAATGTCCAAATGAAAATACTCCATTTCGATCATGAATCATTTAGTAACTTTTCCACAACAATTCTGTCAAGATTGACATGCTCCTATGGAATACTTTGATTTGAACACAAGAGTTCTTTGTCAGAAAATGCTGTTTTCATTAAAAAATTTTCAACCAGATCTAATTATTACGACTCATATGCCAAGCAGATAGGGCACATTGTGCTAAGCACCATCCAAATGTATTAGAAAGTGGCAGTTCCTGCCCTAGAGAGCTCATACCCGAAGACAAGCTCATAAGACTCCCAACTTTGGTAGTTAGTTTGATGGCACCATATTGGCCATCACATTAGAGCAAAACATCACACTGTAGTGCAATATTAAATTACAACTGACATTTTGGGAACTAGAAAGGACCCCACAAACACCCCAAGAAGCAGTGACAGTGCTTCAGATCCCACAAATAACACATCATATGGCAGGTCTAAGGTGAAGCCAGTGTTTAAAAAGTAGGCCCTTTTACCTAGTTTAAAAGGGACCTGTAGAATTCATATCCACAGGATAATATAGGAAATTACCTTACTGTTGTAAGTTTAAAAGGAGAATTAGGGTTTATGGAGCTGATCCGACTCCTACTGAAGTTAGTGTTAACAGTCCCATTGACTTCAGTGGGATTTGAATCAGTCCCTAAATGAGTTCCCAGAGAGAATTAGTGTTAAACTGCAGTTAAGACTGAACACCATTCAATAATTTAAGGGTAACAACATTACACGGATATTGTAATTATCCCCCAAACAAGTATTACAAAACCAAGAAATTCAGAGGCAAAGTGAAATGTCAGAGAAAGCCCAACATGCTAAGGTACGGAAATGCACAGTGAAAGCTCCCAACAGCCTTAACTGTGCCCTGTAGTGATGCTATGCAATAACCATACAATTAAGATTAGCATATAAGAGAGTTTAAAATCCTGGATTAGATTAAATTGATTTTAATTACATTATTTTTTTCTTTCTTTATGGAGTCACTACAGAGCAGAGTTAAGATTGTATTCAAAGAATAAGTGCTGTATTCTAATGAAATGGTTGGATTCCTGCTTGAAGAACACAACTCAATTCAGCCTTAACTAAGGAACCATGACCAGCAATTCCATAATAAAAACATGTGAAGTTACATGAGCTAGGATAAATATGTGAAGAACTATTCTCATACTTTTGGGCATAAGAAGAAATTTCCTTCCGTATTTTAGTATTGCTGTTCCTGTAGGAGCATTACTGGCAGTGAAGGTTTTTTCCCGGACGCACCCAGCATTGAACAATATTGGAACCAGGATGCAGGACTTGATGGACCACTGGACTGGTTGTGACGAAGTGGGGGATTTTCTTGTTTTTTTCAATGATTTGCATGCAGAGTGTGTGGGACTCAATTTCCCTGGGTGTTATTTGTTTAACGAGGTGGTGTGAGAGGGAGTTTGTTGTTACAGAGGACCAGTGGTGACCTTGTCTGGCATTTGGGACCCCGGACAATGGCCTGGAGAACGGATACCCCAGAGACTGGTGACCGAGAGGTCCAGCTCGAAAGTCACAGCGGGTTCGGGCCAGTGGGAGGACAATGAGCTGAGGGGAGAGGATCCTGGTGGCCTGACCAGCTGGTTCCACCAGTGGGGAAACAAAGCATGGATGGGAGGAAAGGAGGCCCAGGTGGCCTGTTTATCTGGGACAGAATACAAAGGAGAGAGGCAGGGCATGTGGGAAGGTGATACTGGATGCTCAGCTGGAAGAAGGGGGTTTCTGGACAAGGGAGAGAGAGCAGCCAGAGCCCACGTGGATGCAGGACAGACCTAGATATACTGTCTGGGAGAGGTTAGGCCTGAGGCCCTGAGAGCTTCCTATGCTGTGTTCTGACATTCAGTAAATGCCTCTGTTTTATACTGGCTGAGAGCAACTCCAGTCTAGAAACTGGGGTGGCATTATTCTCTCTGGGAGTGGAGGCCACGGGGGTCCAGAGTGAGTGGACTCCTTGAGGGAGCCCACAGCAAGAGACAGGAGTGCTGAAGGCTCAGAGAGGTGAGTTTCCAGGAGGCAGAGGGGGATATGGCTTAACCCCTCAGAAAGAGCGGACACCTGAGAAGGTCTGTCACACTAAAGGGGGTTCCTCCCAGGGACCGAACAAAGCTGCGAGAGAACACGAGTCCTGTGAGTTCGGGACTTTGGTATGTCAATTGTTTGGCTCTTACAGAATGATCTGGTTAATTATAACATTGTTCTCTTTAAAAAGAGCAGATAAGAACTCACTTTGTACTAATCAGAGATACAGGACTGTAAGTAGAAATCCTTAAGTATCAAAAGCTGTTGAAACTATTGTACTAATTAAAATAGACTATTATTCAATACAGCTGATTTAAAAATCACGTCTTTCACACATGGTGCCTCTTCGTGCTTCGTAGAGAGTTAATTAAACGGTAAACAGAAACTGAAGGCTCAGGGAAAGATTTGAAGAGGGGAAGGACAGATGACAGTAATCCATTTGTAGTCCCAACTTCAGATGTAGAGAAATTAACTTTGTATGCGGAGACTAAAGAGACCCCCATTTTGCTATTTTCAATTAGGACAATCAGCAAATGGAATGCATAGTAAAGACTAGTACATTGTTGGCATGGGATGAGATAATATATTAGTAGAGTGACTTTCCTCATGGAAGGAGCTTAAAGCACTTCTCAGTCTTTATATGCACATAAAATTTCAGACGTTACTGAACAGCGGCGACTTCTGGAGCATCTATGTAACAACACATACCAATGCCATACAACAATTTAGAACATGAAGTGAAGAACAAAAACTAATGTTGTTTTATTACTTATTCGTTGTATTGCAGTAACACCTAGAGGCCATATTGTGCTAGGCACTGTACAAATGTAAGAAACAGATCTAAGGCCAGGTCTCCACTACAAATGTACATCAGTATGACTACGTTGCTCAGGGATGTGAAAAATCCACACCTCATGAACAACGTAGTTCTACCAACCTAACCCCTGGTGTAGACAGCGCTATGTTGATGGGAGAGCTTCTCCCGTTGACACAGCTACTGCCTCTTGCAGAGGTGGATTAACTATGCTGATCTGAGATTTGCACTACACTATAGTGTAGTAGCATCTTCACTAAAGCGCTACAGTGGTGCAGCTGCGCCATTGCAAGTGCTTTACTTGGAGATAAGCCCAAAGTCTGAGATGAGAAACAATGTGCGGATGACACACTTGGGGCACACCAGATGAGAATGAAATAATCAGTGTATTAAGCTGCAATAATAGCAGTGAATTAAGGATAGCAGAATTTAAATCCTTTCAACATGAATTTTGTCAGAAGGCTCTGGGGTTAGCATCCCTGCCCTTGCCATTGGATCCTTAATGCCCACAAGTGGCAAACGCTTGGGTTTTACATATCATCCACAAGGAAACGGCTCAAGAAGCACAGTGCCTCATGGCATCATGCTGACTCAGCAATTCTATGTGTGATGTCTTCCTCCTAACACACTTCCTGAAGCACCTAAGTACTGGATGGAGTACTTAGCCAATACTCCAAGCCAGTACTGACCAGGCCTGATGCTGCTTGTGATAAGTCTTATAAAATCACAGGGGAGGTGTCATGGCACTTATCTGTAGGCTAAACAGAAATTCCAGGAAAACTTTGGGAAACATAACAATATCCAGTTAAATTAACAACTTCTTTCTTCATTACCGCACAGATAGAATAATTGGACTGGAAAAGCAGCAAAGAATCCTGTGGCACCTTATAGACTAACAGATGTTTTGGAGCATGAGCTTTCGCGGGTGAATACCCACTTCGTCGGATGTATGTAGTGGAAATTTCCAGGGGCAGGTATTCACCCATGAAAGCTCATGCTCCAATACTTCTGTTAGTCTATAAGGTGCCACAGGACTCTTTGGTGCTTTTACAGATCCAGACTAACACGGCTACCCCTCTGATACTTGGACTGGAAACTTATGAGAATAATTTTAGAGATGATTGGCTAGCTCCTCAGCTGGTATAAATTGGCATAGTTCCAGTGACTTCCACGCATCTACACTGGTTTACACTGCCTGAGGATCTGGCCAGACAAGACTATATTATGTGCCTTCTGATTCATCCGAGACACTTTTTAATGATAATTAACACCTTGACTTTATTATTAAAGTATTCTGTTTTAGCACTAGCCACAACTTGCTGTTCCAGCTCACTGAAAAGCCCTTGTAAATAATGTCGGACTGAGCCACTGGAAAATCATTTTTGCACATTTGTCCATTCCACTCAGATTCCTTGATGTAAATATTTAAATGGCTCATGACTGGCAACTTACCACTTTTTCTCATTACTAAAACATCACCACACTCATCTTCAATTGGAAGAAATATCTCAGGAACCACAATGAGTATTCGTCTCTTTGGGGGTGGATTTATATTCCAAATGCATTCAACATTAGCTGGGTAATCACCAGGATAATTGGGAGACTCAATATAGCCTGTATAATCTCCAAGTTCCCCTCCACAGTGCTGGTCTGTGAAGAAACATAAGTTAGCATTTGTGCTTTGAAATATCTTTCAGCTGTTTGAATCTGCCACAGACACATCCAGACGCCTCTTTGTGGCTTTAGACCTGTGTAAATTCTGTAGCTGGCACTTTCCTTGCAGGGAAAAGCCTTTGACAGAATATTGACTCTTCTGAGTCAGTTGATCTTTGTTTTGCAAACCTAAATCTTAAACCTTGTCTACACATGAAAGTTGAACTGATTTAATTAAGTTAATGTAGACACTGATGTAGTTAAATAGGCACAGTCCTTTTATGTGGACACCAAAGTCGGTTAACAACACTTTGTATCAGTTGAGGCCGTGTCTACATATAGATATTGCTCTGGCTGAATTTAAATAGTTTTTAAAACAGACTTGGTTGAACCAGTGCAAAGCTCTGTGTACGCACACTCATTTTAGTTTAAGAGTGCCTCATTTTATTTTAGCTTAAATCTATTTATAGTCAATTTAAAATAAATTGACATGTCTGGGTACCATTGATTTAAGAGGAACCACACAGCCTTTTATGTGATTTTAGTTAAAATGGTACTATTTTTTATGTAGACAACCACTATCAAGTGATCAAGGAATTGAGCTAGATCAATATATGGCACTCTTTAAATTGATTTAAAAATGTCTACATATGAGGGCTACATCAATTTAACTACATCAGTTTCTAAACTTGTTTGTGTAGACAAGGCCTAACTCGTTACAAATACTCTTTAACAGCAACAAAACAACACATAGTATGCACTGGACAGAGTCCAAAACAAACCTTATGGAATTAAGATAAACTTTATTGAGTTAAGTTAAACCTTACTGAACTAGGGTTAACACCTTTTGGAGACATTGTATTACAAATGCAATTATGTATGTTTTATAGAATTATAGGGTTATAAGGGACCACAAGGGTCATCTAGTCTAACCCTCTGCCAAGATGCAGGATTTGTTGTATCTAAACCATCCAAGACAGATGGCTTTCCAGCCTCCTTTTGAAAACCTCCAGTGAAGATCTTCCACAACCTCCTTAGGCAGTTTGTTCCATTGTTCTTCTGTTCTTATAGTTAGGAAGTTTGTCCTGAGATTTAATCTAAATCTGCTGTGCTATAGTTTGAACATATTGCCTCTTGTCCTGCCCTCTGTGGCAAGAGAGAACAACTTTTCCTCATCTTTTTTACAGCAGTCTCGCAAGTATTTGAAGACTGCTATCATGTCCCCTCTCAATTTCCTCTTTTCCAAACTAAACATTCCCAGCTCCTTTAGCCTCTGCTTATATGACTTCTATTCCATCCCTCTGATCATCTTTGTTACTCACCTCTGGATCCTTTACAGTTTCTCTACATTCTTTCTATATTATTGTGGCATTGCATGTGCTTTCTGTAAAATGGAGGAGGATGCTAATGTGCTTCCTCCAATATCAACCCTTTCAAGCCACAGCCCATGGAGAGGTATGCATATATTAGCTCAGACTGGATTCTCCAGGAATCAACAAAATACTTTTGGATAAAAGCCTGGATTTTAACCTGCCTCAGGGCCTTCTTCCTGTTCCAGCAAACAGACATGACCCCTGGTCCATGGAGAGTTCAGTCCTTAGGGGAGGACTGCAAGGACTTGGCCTTCTGCAGCCTCAAAAGACTGGATGCTTGTTCTGCGCTGAAGCTCTGACGTAACCACAAGGAAACCGCTAGGGTAGGGTATTAAAAGATTGCACCTGCCAGAGCCCATGTGAGGGTTGGGATGAACTCTGGTAACCTTATAAGCATGCATATAGGTTCTTCTTTTCTTTTTTATAAATATGTTTTCTCTGTAATGTTTTTAATCTTAAGAATAAAGTAGGCTTGCTCAGAAAGAGCTGTGTGGTAATTTATTTCTGTAACAATTGCACTGTTTATGCATCTCTTTGAAGAGAAGGGAAGCACAGGGGTGGCTCTAGACATTTTGTTGCCCCAAGCATGGCGGCATGCCGCAGGGGGCGCTCTGCCGGTAGCCAGACCCGTGGCTCCGGCGGACCTCTCACAGGCGTGTCTGCAGAGGGTCCGCTGGTCCCGTGGCTTTGGTGGACCTCCCACAGGCGTGCTTGCAGACGGTCCGCTGGTCCCGCGGCCTCCAGTGGACCCTCCGCAGGCATGCCGCCTAAGGCAGCCTTCCTGCTGCCCTCCCGGCGACTGGCAGAGCACCCCCCACGGCATGCCGCCCCAAGCACGCACTTGGCGTGCTGGGGCCTGGAGCCGCCCCTGGGGAAGCAGGTGTCTAGGGCAACTGGTCTGTGCTGGGAATGACACAGTGTAGGCAAAGTAACTGTCCAGTCTGGAAATACCCAGTCAGTTTGATGTGGATCTACGCCCAAGAGACGCAGCAGCTGAGGAGCTAGAGGCTGAGAGTGGGTACCTTTGCTGGATCACTGAGTGGAAATACAGCTGCAGTTGCCATGATCTGCACAAATCTATTCTATACCACATCCCTTAAAGGCAAGAGATTAACACAAAATGCCCTCAGACTACAGCAGTTGCTACAGTCTCAAGACACTCATCTCCAGTCCAGTCATGATCAGATCAGCATTGTTAGCAGGAACTGTAAATTTTAGTTCCAAGTCATAATAATGTAAAAACGGTCATACTGGGTCAGACCAAAGGTCCATCTAGCCCAGTATCCTATCTTCTGACAGTGGCCAATGCCAGAGGGAAAGAACAGAACAGGTAATCATCAAGTGATCCATCCCCTGTTGCCCATTCCCAGCTTCTGGCAAATAGAGGCTAGGGACATGATTCCTGCCGATCCTGGCTAATAGCCACTGATAGACCTAAACTCCATGAATGTATTGAGTTCTTTTTTGAACTCTGTTATAGTCTTCGCCTTCACAACATCCTCTGGCAAGGAGTTCCACAGGTTGACTGTGCACTGTGTGAAAAAAATCCTTCCTTTTGTTTTTTTTAAACCTGCTGCCTATTCATTTCATCTGGTGGCCCCTAGTTCTTGTGTTATGAAAAAGAGTAAATAACACTTCCTTATTTACTTTCTCCACACCAGTCATGATTTTATAGACCTCTATCATACCCCACTCCACTTATTCATCTCTTTTCCAAGCTGTAAAGTCCCAGTTTTATGGATCTCTCCTCATATGGCAGCCATTCCATACCCCTAGTCTGACAATGACTCCTCTCTATGAGGTTGGGCAAATCACTAGCCGGCTTTACCTTCCTTATCTGTAAAGTGTAATAATACTCACCTACCTCACAGCAAGTTCGTAAGGCTGTGTTAAAGTTTTTATAGTACTTTTAACATGAAAAGCACTATGTGTGTGCTAATTATGATGATACGGGCACAACCTGGTCCTTGGATGCATGTATAGGGTCCTACTGATGTCAGATGGAAATGTGCAGTCCATTAGGTGACAGTATTTTCATAATTAAAAAGTAGGACGTTCTGGTGGTTACATTTTTAGAGTCAGAAGATGCTTACATTTTAGACAAAACTCCACTTTTTTTTTTTGTACATGTACTGGTGTTGGTATCACCAGCTTTTAACTCAATAGCAAGATGTGCCTGTTTCTTGGAATGGAGGATTTTTTCCGCCAAAAATTTAGTGTTCTGAACAAACATTTTGTATTTATTAAAAAAGAACAACAACAAAACACACAACCCAATATTCTGATCAATGAAATGAAAAACTGGGACATTTCAAGTATCCCCATATGAAATATGGCAACTGTCAAAGTAAAACAGACATATGGTCTCTTTAGCTACCCAAGCTCAGAGTTTGCCTTTTTGGAGAAAAAGGCAAGGGGAAAAAGCAACATGCAAAGTAATAGCCTGATCCTGAGATGTACTGAACATTTTAAATTCCTACTGAAGTTAGGCCCTAAGATCCTGATCAGTAAATTACTTAAGAGTGTCCCTAATGGGGCTACTCCTATGTTTAAATTTGGGCATGCATTTAAGTATTTTGCTTAATAACTAGATGCTACATAAGGATCAGAAAGTGTATGGGGAAGAGAGATCAATGCAGGGAGCAAAATTAATTGGATCACTTTATTTTACAGTCATCATACTGCTCCCAGTTCCCGGCAAATATCTAATTTACTCTAAATAAACTTGAAATGACTAAGGACATCAAAGATTACACATTATATAACAAGAGTGAAAGCTTATGATAGACATATAAACTAATGCTTAGCTTAGAACACTGGCTCTCAACCTTTCCAGACTACTGTAACCCTCTCAGGAGTCTGATTTGTCTTGTGTACCCCAAGTTTCACCTCACTTAAAAACCATTTGCTTACAAAATCAGACATAAAAATACAAGTGTGTCACAGCACACCACTGCTGAAAACTTGCTGACTTTATCATTTTTACCATATAATTATAAAATAAATCAATTAGAATATAAATATTGTACTTACATTCAGTGTATAGAGCAGTACAAACCAGTCATTGTTGATATGAAATTTTAGTTTGTACTGACATCACTAGTGCTTTTTATGTCACCTGTTGTAAAACGAGGCAAATATCTAGATGACTTGGTGTACCCCCAGAAGACCTCTGCGTACCCCCAAGGGTAAGTGTATCCCTGATTGAGAACCACTGGTTTAGAAGACATATGTAATCTAATAATTACAGTGAAACTATCTTAAATGAACACATTAGGGAGCAGCAAAATCTGGTTGCCTAGAAGAAACTGTCTTTAACTAAAGGTCAAATAAAATTGTAGTGGACTCCTTGGGGATACTTTAAAGTGGTAATTTAAGATACGGGGTTGCCTATGGTAGGAGATATTCAGGGCAGATTTCACTGTAGTCAAAGATTATCTGGCACTTTGAACATGCAACCAGTGACATGAGTTCATGAATGAGTGACTGTCTCACAGTATTTCATAACTATTAATGGTAGTAATTCAATTTTCAATTATTTTAGCTCTATAGAGACTCAGGATGGGTCACTGCAAAACTAGCATGATCTTGAAAGTTTATGCAAACTGTATGTTGTTAAATTGTAATCTGTACCATTCCAAATTAAAGTGATACAAAGATATTTTATATACATTCAATGCTTCTTTTCCAGGTTGTGTTTTCGTGTTTTGATGTTGTTTTCTACGATAGTAAATATTCAGCATCAGTTCTGGTGGTGAGTAGAATTACTTGCTAATGTTAAGCTGCAAAATTCTGGTCTAGCTCTAGATTCTGAACATCCAAAATCTGGGTTATTCAGATCCAGAGTTTTTGTTCAGTCACATTGCTAACATACAGGAAAATACGAGAAACTTACTTTTACAGTGTGTAACATTAGTAGAGCCATCAAAATCTGTACTTGTATTCCCAGGGCAGCTAATGCAGTAATTTTGACCAAATTCAGGCTGGTAGGTTCCAACAGGACATCTGATACATCTGTGTGTTGTAGAATTGTAGTAGTGGCCAGGAGAACAATGAACTGTACAATAGGAAGGTACATTGTTTTCAGAAAATAACAATTTTAACCGCAGTGACATCTTCCTTCCTCTCTTGACATAATCAGTAATTTCCATACTCCAAAGTATTTATCAGACAGTTAAACAGAAATCGTTTTAATGCATTTTTCTTTTACAATGGACCTTTTATTGGAATTGCGTTCCAAGAACTAAAGCTAAATTCTTACTAATCAAGTAAAATATACTACATTTATTGCCTTTAAACACAGTGATTTACAAATCGGTCATTTATATCTGAGTTTATAACAAACAGCTAGCCAAAGCCAATAGCTGTCTGCAGCAACAACAAAAATGCCTTTTGGAATTGCAGATGAGAGATTTTAATTACCAGATGTGAGACAGTGCCATAGTATACAATTGAGCAAGCGTATAGGTATATAGTCAGATACACTCCTGCCTCACGATTGTGCCATTTACATAGAAGTTTTCAAACATGTACATGTTGTACATATATGATTTCTCTCTGTCATTTTCATAATCAATGTTTAATCTCATATCATCTGTATCATGCACACTTTTTCAAATTCTTTAAATAAAAATAAAATAAGTAACACTTGAGGGTCAGATCCACATTTGATAAAAAAAAAATCAGTCTAGCTCCATGGAAGTTAGTGCAGCTAGGCTGATTTGCACTGGCTGAGGATCTGGCCCTGAATGTGCATGTCATGCATCCCAAAAAATACTATGTTGACTGCTGAGGACTCTCCAATGTCAGCAGATTATTTCTGGTTTGCAGATCTCCTGAACGTTTAACTCAGTAACACAGAGCTGTCTTTTTCTGAAGGTCTTCAAGTTCTTCAGCACTTCGAAGTGAAAGGAGAAATAGTAGAGAAATTACTAAGCAATATATTTTACAAAATGGGAAAAGCTCTGAAATTTACCTTTTGTTTCACAGTCCTGAAATGAAACAGCGCCTTCATATTTTGTCACCAGCCCACCGCCACATGGAAAACAAAGAGTCCTGCCTGGCTCAGGTTGATATGTACCAAGAGAGCACATACTACAAGGTTTAAAGCCGTCTGAAGAGAAATACCCAGGAGAACACTGCCCTAGAAATTGAATATGGTCAATTAGATTATTAAGTCTACCTCTGTGTGCACAATATAAAAATATCAGCATTATTTAACAGTGCTTCTTAAAACTTTAGAAACATAACACTAAACCTATCAATTTTATAAAAACAATTTGCACAAAACAATGCCAGTTTCTTTGTTTATCAACATTTCTGTTTGGTCTATAACGCCATTAAGGCATCATTATAAAAGCATTTTGCACTTTTAAAGCACCTTTCATCTGAGAATTTCATAGTACTTTAGCAAAATTAATTAACCCTCACAATACTTCTGTGAGGTAGGCCAGCATTCTTATCTCCATTTGATAGATAGGGAAACGAAGGCAAATAGGAACATGGGACTTGTCAGACTGGATCAAACCTGAGGTCCATCTAGCCCAGCATCCTCTCTCTGACAGTGGCCAGCACCATGATGCTTCAAAGGAAGCTGTAAGAAACTCCACATTAGGCATAAGTGAGCTAATCCTCACCCCACATTAGGTCTCACTCTGATCTTTAATAGTTAGCATTTGGATAAAGCCCTGAAGTATGAAGTTTAACATCCCTTTTTACAAAGTTTGCTTATAACAATTCTGGATATTCTTGATATCCATATAAATGTCCAATCCCTTTTTTAACCTTGTTACATTCTTGGCCCCAATGATTTCCTGGGAAACACAATTTAATGACATGTTGTATGAGAAAGTATTTTGTTTTATTGATTTAGAATTGTCCACATTGTAATTTCATTGAATGTCCTTTTGTACTCGTGTTATGATACAGGGAGAACAAAAGTTCCTCATCTACCTATATCTTCCTATATTACTCATTATTTTACAAACATTTTATCATGTCCCTCATATTTGCCTTCTTTCTAAGGTAAACAATCCCAGTCTTTGCAATCTTTCTTCATATGAGAGTTTCCTCACACTCTTGATCATTGTTGTTGCTCTTCTGCTTCAGCAACATCCTTTTTGAGATGCAGTGACCAATACTATAGACAGTATTAAAGTCGAGCCATTGATTTATATAAATTATAATATTCTTTATATTATTCATCATCCCGTACCTTCTGCAACCTATCATCTTGTTTGCTTTTTTATCACGACTGCAGATTGAATAAAGTCTTTAATGAGTGTCTATCATGATGTGTCCATGTAAGCTGTATGAGTAGTTTCAATTTTTTCTCCAGTGCGCATTACTTTGCATTTATTGACACTGAATTTCAGTTGATATTTAATTGACCATTCATCTACCATGTTCAGGTCTCTCTAGTTCCTCACATTCCTCTCTGGTCCTGGATAACCGTAATAATTTAAAGTTATCTGAAAATTCTGCTACCTCAAATCATTAATAGATATATTAATCACAGGAGCTAGTGTGGAACCTTGAGGAACCAGGCCCCATGATGAAAATAGACCTTTTAATCCTACTCTTTTCTCCCAGCCAACTTTTGATCCAGGACAATATTTTGTCTCTCACTTTATGAATACTTAACTTCTTTAGTAACCTCTTGTGCAGGCCCTTACAAAAGTCTATTGGAAGGCTAAATAAATTATGTTAATCTTCTTTCCTTTATGCACTACTTTACTGACACGTTCAAAGAATTCTAAGAGGTTAGTGAGATACTCCCACGGATTTCAATGGGACCAGGATTTCACTCGCAGAGTCCCTCCCCTCCTCCAACCACTGGCAATTGTACAAGAGGATAATTGCGCTACCAGTTTCTGAGAAACGATGTGATACTGCTAGCCTGAAGACAATTTTGCTTTGCTTTTTATGGTTTTGGGGCTAGATCCTCTGCTGATGTAAATTGGCATAGGTCCATTGGATTTAATGAGAAGAGGAGCTGGCCCTTAGTGTGAAAATTCAGTACCTGTGAAACATGATGGAGTGACAGCCCAGGAGTCTTTCTTTTGGACACAGAAGAGGTACATTCTGAACACCAGTAGTGTCAGCATTTTGACACAGCCACTAAACCTGATGTGGAGATGTGCTATAGGAGTGAAAGAGCTATTTTGTCTCCATGCCTAGTCAGTCCTTGGCTTCTCTGCTGAAATTGCCAGTAAAGTAGCCATATCATTAAATTCATCATAATAATCGGCCACCAGCACACCTCTAAATCACATGGAATTACCATTGTTGTTAAGCAGCAGGCACTGGTGTTTAAATAAGGCTAAAATTAGTTCCCTGGGAAATGTCCCACCTAAATAGATTTCCTCATTTAGTAGAGTGGATTGCGTTTATGTGAACTGCACTATAATTTACTTCAGAGTCACTTGCTTTCTTGCAACTTTAACATAGCTTTATGGCACAATATTCACCCAAAACTTCAAGCATACTTTTTATGCCTATTTTGTAAAGACTGGGAGCTGGAGATTTTCGCACATGCTAGTGAGTTACTACAGTAATGCTTCTGAAGCCATGTACAAAAGTACTGTTGATTAGAGCTGGCCAATACATTTTCAGAGAAACAGGGTTTCATTGAAATCTGCTGTTTCATCAAAGACAAACCATTGGGGACACGTATTGGTTTTGACAAAGTTTTTGATGGGACTCTCTGGCCACTTCTAGAGAGAGGAGAGCGGGGAAAAGAAGTGGGAACCTGACCTTTACAACCAGAAAACAAATACTTTAACACAGTTCCATTTAGTGAAAATGCTTGAAGGGCTTTGTTTTAATTTCAATGTGGATCAAAAATTGTAAACCCTCAAAAACTGTAGCAAAATGAAACTGCTGTCCTCCAGCAAGATCTACTGTTGATGTGTTCAGTGTAGGAAGGAACAACCTATGTAAATGTAAGTTTTATTTTATCCACAATCTATTTTAATTTCAATTTGGCAGAAATAAAAATCTACATTGTTGAAAACCTGTAGGTATTTCACTATTTTTTGAGTTGTTCAATTAATTCATCTAGTGATTACCAGCCAAAAGTCAACACTTCTCTACAGTTGCCACACTGTTTGATATGAGCTACTATAGTTATTCCTTAGTATAAGGAAAAACTGCAGAGTCTCAGATATCAATGCATGTTTACTGTAGTGACCTATGAAGCAAATAACATGACTACAAATTAAAATAATAAGTTTCCAAAATCAAATAAATTAGAGAGTATGACAGGTTTCTACCCAACATAAGCCCATAGCAGGTTAATGTAGGCCAGTAATGTAAGGTCTGAGGCCTTTTTCTGCAGCCACATTAAAACAATGAAATATCAGGCTGTTGAGAAGGTGCTCCTGTACTAACAGTACCCACCACCACCACCAGATAAAGAAACAGATCTTAAGCTGTTTAAAGAAAACGTTGTTTGATAGCATTCTGTCTGGCAAAGAATCACTTATCAACAGTTGTGGCTGTGAAATCTTTACTTCTTTGTTTTGCCTTTATGGCCCTTACTTCTCTATTGTTTATCTGTATGGTTTCTGCCTGGTTCTTTTACTGTTCCTGTCTTTTGCATAAGTAATTTTGCAAGATTTAAATCAGCAAAGGTGGTATGCTATGATTGGCTGAGGAATTGTTTTTCAATATGTGAGGACTGGTCAAAGAATTATTTTGTAACACTTCAGTAAAATGATTGGTTACGTCACAGCTAAGCAGGACTCAAGTTTCACTATATAAACTGGGGTCCAAAAGGAAGTTCTTGGGAACCAGCTCCAGGACGCAGCCCCAAGATCAGAGCTGCCAGACCTCAACCCCCTGCCAACTGTATCATGCAGAAGCTGGAGTCCTCGGCCGACCTGATCCTGACTGCCCACCAGGAGGGTTTGTCTGCCGTATTGGGACTGGTGAGCACTGTATGCTTAGCGTGTGCATTCTGTTTTGGTAACTGTTAATAAATAGAGGTTAAGGATATTACTAGGTAAGGCTCTTTCACTGGTAAAAGGTCCTGTAAGCCCACAGAAAGTTATGCATGGAGCCCTAGGAATGAGTTAAGGGTGGGTGCCAAATTAATCAGGTTATGTCTTGAGCCCTAGGAACACGGTAAGGGTGAGTGCCCTAGACTATGCGGGTAACAATAAGGGACCATTAACTTTATATGTTGACCTGGAGGGAAGCCAGGGATTGATAAAACCTAATGGCAGATGAAGCCCAGCTGGGGAAGGAGTGGGGATAGGATTATAAGACAGAAAGTGAGAGCAGGAAGAGACTGCAGGGGGGCCTTACCATGAGGTGAACTGAAGTGGCCATGTCAGATGCCAGATTAGGGTGGGGTGGGGTGCCACTAGTACCCAGAGTGTAGAAAATTGTGTCTGCTGCTGGTGCATATGTATTCTCTCTGCTCTAGATGCACAGAGATGGTGGAGAAATTGGAGAGGGTCCAGAGAAGAGAAACAAGAATGATTAAAGGTCTTGAGAACATGACCTATGAAGGAAGGCTGACGGAATTGGGTTTGTTTAGTTTGGAAAAGAGAAGACTGAGAGGGGACATGATAGCAGTTTTCAGGTATCTAAAAGGGTGTCATCAGGAGGAAGGAGAAAACTTGTTCACCTTAGCCTCTAATGACAGAACAAGAAGCAATGGGCTTAAACTGCAGCAAGGGAGATTTAGGTTGGACATTAGGAAAAAGTTCCTAACTGTCAGGGTAGTTAAACACTGGAATAAATTGCCTAGGGAAGCTGTGGAATCTCCATCTCTGGAGATATTTAAGAGTAGGTTAGATAAATGTCTATTAGGGATGGTCTAGACAGTATTTGGTCCTGCCATGAGGGCAGGGGACTGGACTCGATGACCTCTCGAGGTCCCTTCCAGTCCTAGAGTCTATGAGTCTATGAGTCTGTGAGTGCTGTGCTGGAGGAAGGAGGGCACAAGAGGCATAACAGGCAGGCAGGAGAAAAGGTGAGAGGGAATAACAGAAAGCAGCAGGATCTGCAGGGAGAGAGAGGAGGAGGAGCCTCTTATGTACCTCTCTAGCACCTGCAGCAGCCTGGACTGATTAGCACCAGCTTCTCAGGGAGTCCTGTTTCCTGCTGCTTCCCTGAACCCACTTGAGGAGAACAGGAAGTCAACTGAAGCAGTAGGAGCCAGTTAGGCCCTTAAGATGCTGATATCTTCCCTCACTCAGGCCCTGCTACCAGCCTGCTTATTTGTCCCCTTCAACTGAGTGTTGAGAACTACTATAGCTGGCACAGAACAGCAGTCATGAGTGAAAGAAGAAAATGCCCCTCTGGGGCAGCACTCAGAAAAAGAAAGCAAGCAAAGGAAGCTTTTCTATCTAAGCAGGAAGGAGTTCTCCTGAGATACATAGACACAAATGTTCATGATGAGCCTTCCAGCCCCAGTGAGGATGTGAGTGAGGAGATGCCTGATCTTCTAGTTAGTCAGAGTGCAGGTGACCTGGGAGCTACTGCAGCATCCACATCTCCATCTCAAATGAATGTAACCACGCACATTCCTAAATAAAAGTGCAGATCAGAGAAGAGTGTGGTGGAGGCGCAAGAAACAGCTGCTGCTGAGTTTAGTTCCTTAAGTCTAGATGATCCAGGACTGTGGACCCACTTTAGCAGTAGTCCGAGGGACTTCCTTGTACTGCATGGGCCACAGCAAGTGAAAAACTTCATGTTCCCCAAAGAAAATGAAAATAGAAGTTTCCATCCAACACATTACTGGCATGGAGCAGCAAAGAGTCCTGTGGCACCTTATAGACTAACAGACGTTTTGGAGCATGAGCTTTCTTGGGTGAATACCCACTTCGTCGGATGCATGTAGTGGAAATTTCCAGGGGCAGGTATATATATGCAAGTAAGAAGCAGGCTAGAGATAACAAGGTTAGTTCAATCAGGGAGGATGAGGCCCTGCTCTAGCAGCTAAGGTGTGAAAACCAAGGGAGGAGAAACTGGTTTTGTAGTTGGCAAGCCATTCACAGTCTTTGTTTAATCCTGAGCTGATGGTGTCAAATTTGCAGATGAACTAAAGCTCAGCAGTTTCTCTTCAAAGTCTGGTCCTGAAGTTCTTTTTCTGCAGGATGGCCACCTTAAGATCTGCTATTGTGTGGCCAGGAAGGTTGAAGTGTTTTCCTACAGGTTTTTGTATATTGCCATTCCTAATATGTGATTTGTGTCCATTTATCCTTTTCCGTAGACACTGTCCAGTTTGGCCGATATACATAGCGGAGGGGCACTGCTGGCATATGATAGCATATATTACATTGGTGCACGTGCAGGTGAATGAACCGGTGATGGTGTGGCTGATCTGGTTAAGTCCTGTGATGGTGTCGTGGGTGTAGATATGTGGGCAGAGTTGACATCGAGGTTTGTTGCATGGATTGTTCCCTGAGTTAGAGTTACTATGGTGTAGTGTGCAGTTACTGGTGAGAATATGCTTCAAGTTGTCAGGTTGTCTGTGGGCGAGGACTGGTCTGCCACCCAAGGCCTGTGAAAATGAGGGATCATTGTCCAGCATGGATTGTAGATCCCTGATGATATGTTGAAGGGGTTTTAACTGGGGACTGTATGTGATGGCCAGTGGAGTCCTGTTGGTTTCTTTCTTGGGTTTGTCTTGCAGTAGGAGGCTTCTGGGTACACGTCTGGCTCTGTTGATCTGTTTCCTTATTTCCTCGTTGGGTATTATAGTTTTGAGAATGCTTGGTGGATATTTTGTAGGTGTTGGTCTCTATCTAAGGGGTTAGAGCAGATGCAGTTGTACCTCAGTGCTTGGCTGTAGACAATGGATCGTGTGGTGTGCCTGGGTTGGAAGCTGGAGGCATGAGGGAAGGCATAGTGGTCAGTAGGTTTTCGGTACAGGGTGCTGTTAATATGACCATCACTTATTTGCACCGTGGTGTCTAGGAAGTGGACCTCCCGTGTAGATTGGTCCAGGCTGAGGTTGATGATGGGGTGAAAGCTGTTGAAATCGTGGTGGAATTTTTCCAGAGTCTCCCTCCCATGGGTCCAGATGATGAAGATGCCATCAATTTAGCGTAAGTAGAGAAGGGGCATGAGTGGATGAGAGCTGAGGAAGCGTTGTTCCAGGTCAGCCATAAAAATGTTGGCATATTGTGGGGCCATGCGGGTGCCCATAGCGGTACCACTGATCTGGAGTATATATTGTCATCAAATTTGAGATAGTTGTGTGTGAGGATAAAGGTACAGAGCTCAGCAACCAGTTGTGCTGTGGCATCATCAGGGATACTGTTCCTGACAGCTTGTATTCCATCTGTGTGTGGGATGTTTGTGTAGAGAGTTTCTACATCCATGGTGGCTAGGATGGTGTTTTCTGAAAGGTCACCAATGCATTGTAGTTTCCTCAGGAAATCAGTGGTGTCACGGAGATAGCTGGGAGTGCTGGTGGCATAGGGTCTGAACACAGAGTCCACATATCCAGACAGTCCTTCAGTGAGAGTGCCAATGCCCGAGATGATGAGGTGTCCAGGATTTCTGGGTTTGTGGATCTTGAGTAGTAGATAGAATAACCCTGGTCGGGGCTCTAAGGGTATGTTGATTTGTTCCGGTGTTAGTATAGGGAGTGTCCTGAGTAGATGGTGCAGTTTCTTAGTGTATTCCTCAGTGGGATCTGAGGGAAGAGGCCTGTAGAATTTGGTATTGGAGAGTTGTCTGGCGGCCTCCTTTTGGTAGTCAGACCTGTTCATGATGACAACAGCACCTCCTTTATCAGCCTCTTTGATTATAATGTCAGGGTGGTTTCTGAGGCTGTGGATGGCATTGCATTCTGCACAACTTAGGTTATGAGGCAAGTGATGTTGTTTTTTCACAATTTCTGCCTGTGCACGTCGGCGGAAGCATTCAATGTATAGGTCCAGACTGGCATTTCGACCCTCAGGAGGAGCCCATGTGGAGTTTTTCTTCTTGTGCTGTTGGTGAGAGGGCAACTGTGTATCAGTGGGCTGTTCAGTGTTATCCTGAAAGTATTCTTTGAGTCAGAGACGGAGAAAGTAGGCTTCCAGATCGCCACAGAACTATATCACGTTAGTGGGGTGGAAGGGCAGAAAGAGAGTCCCCGAGATAGGACAGACTTTTCTTCTGGGCTGAGTGTTTGGTTGGATAGATTGACAATATTGCTGGGTGGGTTAGGGGTACCACAGTTGTGGCCCCATGTGGCGGGTAGGAGTTTATACATCTTACAGTCCTTTTTCCTTTGTAGAGAGGTGAAGAGAATAATGTAGATATCCTGTCTTATTTTAATGTAGTTCATTTGTATGGAAGTTTTGTTATTTATGAGAGTCTCCAGATTGGAGAGCTCTTTTTTGATGTTTTCCTGTTTGCTGTATAGGATGCTGATCAGGTGGTTCCTCAGTTTCTGTGATAGAGTATGGCATAATCTCTCACTGTGGTCTGTGTAGTATGTAGAGAGCAGTGGATTTTTTACCTTTGTCACCATTGGGCATGAAATCCCCAATGGTGACAAAGTGGAGAGGCCATGGCTTATGTACTCAAAAACCCAGAATGCTGCATACTGTTTTTGTTGCAAACTCTTCCAGTCTAATGTTTCAGCCACATTGGCTTCTACAGGAACAAAGGACTGAAAAAATCTGGCTAGAAATCTGGCATGCCATGAGAAGACAGCAAATCACCAGAGAGCATTCCATAGGTGGAAAGAGCTTGAGATGAGACTATGGTTAAAGGCCACCACAGATGATCAGAATCAAGAGAAGATTGCATCAGAGTCTCTTTACTGGCAAAACCTTCTGAAAAGGCTCATTGCCATTGTGAGAATGCTTGTTATCCAAAACCTAGCACTGTGTGGCACTTTCAGAACAGCTCTATGTGCCAAACAATAGAAACGTCTTTAAAACTGTGGTGCTCATGGCTGAGTTTGATGCTATACTCCAGGAGTACAAGAAGGCACAGAAAGCACCACTTTGATTATTCAAACAGATAAAAATGCCAGTGTTTACTATGCAGACAAGAAAAGTTACATTTGCTGTTCAGGCATTTGAAAGTTACTTAAATTTTATGAACAAGGCATTTTAAATTGTTAGTTCTCCTTTATTGGGGTAGGTAGCAGAGCAGTAGAAGAGTAGAACAGGAAGAAGGCAGAATTTAGACCTTTCAAAGATTTGGCCCAAACGAGGGGGCATAGAGGTGTCATTTGAGCTCCCTGCCTCAAGTTCCAAAATGTTGTGGGCCATCCCTGTGAGAGGAGGTCTGCAGTCACTGCACAGAGGAAAAAGGAGTTGGCCACGGACAAGGAGGAGATCCAGGGAGAGAGTAAGTCCTTGGGTACTGCCCTGAACTGGGGAGTCTGGCAGGAGGCTGAGAAAGGTGAAGTAGTCATGGGGAGTTAAAAAGTGGAAGTTAAATCCTAGTGAGGAAAATAGAAAGGAGCATAAACTCTGGCAAATGAAGGGTAAAGGTATAATTAGGAAGCCCAAAAAAGAATTTGAAGAACAGCAAACCACAGACTCAAAAAGTAATAGCAATTTTTTTTTAAGTACATCAGAAGCAGGAAGCCTGCTAAACAACTAGTGGGGCCACTGGATGATGGAGATGCTACAGGAGCACTCAAGGATGATAAGGCCATTGTGGAAAAACTAAATGAATTCTTTGCATCGGTCTTTCTGGCTGAGGATGTGAGGGAGATTCCCAAACCTGAGCCATTCTTTTTAGGTGACAAATCTGAAGAACAGTCCCAGATTGAGGTGTCATTAGAGGAGGTTTTGGAACAAATCGATAAACTAAACAATAATAAGTCACCAGGACCAGATGGTATTCACCCAAGAGTTCTGAAGGAACTTAAATATGAAACTGCACAACTACTAACTGTAGTTTGTAACCTATCATTTAAATCAGCTTCTGTAGCAAATGACTGGTGGATAGCTAATACAATGCAATTTTTAAAAAAAAGGGCTCCAAAGGTGATCCTGGCAATTAGAGGCTGGTAAGCCTGACTTCAGTACCGGGCAAACTGGTTGAAACTATAGTAAAGAATAAAATTGTCAGACACGTAGATGAACATAATTTGTTGGGGAAGAGTCAACATGGTTTTTATAAAGGGAAATCATGCCTCATCAATCTACTAGAATTCTTTGAGGGGGGGCCAACAAGCATGTGGACAAGGGGGAATTCAGTGGATATAGTGTACTTAGATTTTCAGAAAGCCTTTGACAAGGTCCTTCACCAAAGGCTCTTAAGCAAAGTAAGCTGCCATGGGATAAGAAGGAAGGTCCTTTAATGGGTTGGTAACTGGTTAAAAAATAGGAAACAAAGGGTAGGAGTGAATGGTCGGTTTTCAGAATGGAGAGAGGTAAATAGTGGTGCCCCCAGGGGTCTGTGCTGGGACCAGTCCTATTCAACATATTCATAAATAATCTGGAAAAAGGGGTAAACAGTGAGGTGGCAAAATTTGCAGATGATACAAAACTACTCAAAATAGTAAAGTCCCAAGCAGACTGCAAAGAGCTACAAAAGGATCTCACAAAACTGGATGATTGGGCAACAAAATGGCAGATGAAATTCAATGTTGATAAATGCAAAGTAATGCACATTGGAGAACATAATCCCAACTTTATGTATAAAATGATGGGGTCTAAATTAGCTGTTACCACGCAAGAAAGAGATCTTGGAGTCGTGGGTAGTTCTCTGAAAACATCCACTCAGTGTGCAGGAGCAAACAAAAAACCTGAACAGAATGTTGGGAATCATTAAGAAAGGGATAGATAATAAGACAGAAAATATCATATTGCCGCTATATAAATCTCTGGTATGCCCACATCTTGAATACTGCGTGCGGATGTGGTCGCCCCATCTCAAAAAAGATATATTGGAATTGGAAAAGGTTCAGAAAAGGGCAACAAAAATTATTAGGGGCATGGAATGGCTGCCATATGAAGAGAGATTAATAAAACTGGGACTTTTCAGCTTGGAAAAGAGATGACCAAGGGCAGATATAATAGAGGTCTATAAAATCATGGCTGATGTGGAGAAAATAAAAAAGAATGTGTTATTTACTCCTTATCATAACACAAGAACTAGGGGTGACCCGAATGAAATTAATAGGCAGCAGGTTTAAAACAAACAAAAGGAAGTATTTTTTTCACATAGTGCACAGCCAACCTGTGGAACCCCTTGCCAGAGAATGTTGTGAAGGCCAAGATTATAACAGGGTTCAAAAAAGAACTAGATAAGTTCATGGAGGATAGGTCCATCAATGGCTATACACCAGCATGGGCAGGGATGGTGTCCCTAGCCTTTGTTTGCCAGAAGCTCGGAATGGGCGACTGGAGATGGATTGCTTGATGATTACCTGTTCTGTTCATTCCTCCTGGGGCACTTGGCATTGGCCATTGTCAAAAGACAGGATACCGGGCTAGATGGACCTTTGGTCTGACCCACTATGGCCACTGTAATGTTCTTATGTACATTGTGCTCATCCATAACAAAATAAGGTAGAGAAAATAGTTTACATTTGTCTTTGAAAACACTATAATATTTAAAGCTCTTTACAAACATTAGCCAATTAAACTTCTCAACATCCTTTGAAAGAGGTGAATATGATCATTCCCAGTTTTACAGATGGGGGAATCTCAGCTAGGGATGTTGTTACTTGCCAAAGATCACAGAGAAGAACAAACAGGATTAGAACTTATCAGTTCTTCACGCTGAGTGCAGTGCACAGATCACAGCAGTGTGTATTTCTCTGGGATATGATCGCTGTTGATGACACAGAGGAATCACAGGCTCAGACTTCACCCCCCAAAGGATTTCATCAGTATTATCATGCTGTTTACTTATCCCAGCCCAATGTAACCTATCCCTTTGGCTCATAATGTACTATGTCAGTGGGCCCTGAGAGGGGAAGATACCTCCAGAGTTGCATGCCTGACCAGAAGCAAAGTGCTCTGCTTGGTTTGCTCATTTGCCTATTACTCCCAAAAAGCAGTTCCAGATCACTTCTACTTGATAGCAATGCTCATGTCTGAACAACTGAAACAAACTAAAAGATTTTTTGGTATTACGTTTAAATGCATAGAGTTCTTTTCTGTTAGCTTTCCAAGCAGAATTGTGGAAGGCTTTCCCCACTTTTAGCCTCCACACTTTGCTTGTTATTGGGTCGCACCTACTCCTTTTGTAATCAAACTAAACTCGCCTCCACATTCTGACACATTCCGTGCGCCTGCTATTCCCTGTCCGTCGTTACTTGGGCAAGGTTCACAAGTAAGTTGACCTTCTGTGTCTTGGTATGTTCCTGGTGAGCAAGGAAGGCACTGATTATGTTCTCCACTATAATAGGTTCCCATGCTGCAGGTAACTGAGGAAAGAAAAGCAGAATCTACTTAAGGACCTTCATTTTGATAATGTAGCTTTGCCTTCACATCAAACATTTATAGAAGATGGAACTCTTTGATTCACCCCACCATTATCAATGACACTTTGCAGATTTTGGGCCAATGGAACTAGGTCAGTAAATGGAACTAGGTCAATTAACAACAGCTGAATATCCATCCTGTATTGTTTAAACCATTAAATGATATTTTACTGCATTTAAACATTTATCAGACATATGCTTCCAAAAGAGTTAACTCAGTTTTAAAAATTTATGTTGTATTTAAAGCAAAATGCTCTTTCATAATGGATGGAGAATTAAGTGAATTTTTCATTTATAGTAGATACATGTAAGTGGTGGTTTTATGGGAGTTGTAGATACAAGATCTACATTCTGAGGGCATAATCAGTTGACATAACAATGTCAAAGATTTCTCCAAAGGCAATGCATCCCATCTCATATTGTATACTTCCTGACAGTGACATGGCTTAACTGGCAACCATTCTAAACACATACATTAATCCACATTTCCTGCTGAAAAAGGATATTTCCTTAAACATTTTATAGCATTAGGTCTATGGGGTAAAGCTTCAGGGTTGTTAGACTATAATAGCTAAAATTTTCAACCCAGCCTCTAAATTGCAGTGTGTGCATGTATGAACCAGGTAATCAAACATCTATCAAATCCACATTTGCAAATTCTATTCTGTTTGAATGTAAACAACTGGCTGTGTAAAATTTCACTGAAAAATGTATAGGTGGGTTTTGAAAATGTGACCCACAGTAACAGTAGTGGTGTGGTTAGCAGGAAAAAAAAGTTGTATTATCGGTGAAGTAGGAATATAGTGCTGAGAACTAGAGCAAAACAGTTAGCACCAGTGTCTGGCTAAAATCTGGCAACTTGGAAAACAGTTAAACCTTTTCCCACATAGAATTAGACCAGGCTAACCTGTTTTTGGTTTTTCTAGATTATTTAAGTATCTAACACATTTACTATATGGCTTACTGTTGACCAGTTAATTTTAAGGGGTTTTTATTTTTGAGTGCTGTAGATCAGAATGTAACTCCAATTTTTCTGGGACTTACCACATTTTCCATCCTGCAGCACTTGCCCTGTACTGCATGCCTCATGTCCTTCAGTAGCCTTAGCTGGCTTATGAGCCACTTCGTACTCTGTCCCAGAAAACTGAATGTAAAATTGCTGTTTGTTAATAGATTTTCTCAATGTTTTGATTGCAGTTTGCAGCTTCTGCTCCATCCTTTTCCGCACACAGTCAAGGTTACAGGTGTCTAGGTGGGAAATAAGAAGAAAACTAGAAGCAACTGAGATTCATGTTTAAGCAGAGTTGCTTAGTAAAAAATTCTCAACCAGCAAAATTCTCTGGTACTTCGTCCACTTCTCTTTATGTAGCAAGTGGCAAAGAAATTGTATTTCTTTTTTTAAATGCTAGCATTGTCTGGCTGACGGGCTGGGTTGACTTTAGGCCGTCTGCAAGGGACAGTCAAGCACTCTGTGCTCTTGCAAACTAAACTTTCCTATCCATAACTGCACATAGAGCTCTGATCTTGTCTCAATCCCAGCATAAAAAGCTTCAGGGTTGGTTCTATTGACTGTCTATAGACAGGGATATAGCAAACACATCACATCAACTGGCAGAGCTAAGCTGGCATCAAGTGAGCATACCCTGCACTGTTATGGGTTGTGGCAGTGACTATTGCTATGTGGATTCCTAGAGGTATTAGTAATTGTCCTCCATAGTGTATTTCCAAGGGTTTAATCCAGTTCACTTCTAAAAGACTCAATCTGGAAATGTTATTCCATAGTTTGGAAATGTTATTCCATAGTTTAACAACACTCTTAAATATTGAAATATTTATGATAGCATAAATTTCTATTTGATTTTATACCCTAATGCTACAACCTGGAGAGCCCTAAACAATTCTGCCCCATCCTGAATCTTCTCCACATGCCAAAATGTAAGTATGTTGAAATGCATGATAAAACATGTTTGATTTTCAGACTGGCGTTCAGCAATCTATATTCTAGGAGATGTCTTTGTGGCCGATGGTGTGAGACATCTCCTAAAAGGAAGCAGCAATGAGCCAATCCTGTATCAATGAATGTATCTCTTATTAGTAGAGATGAGTCCAAATCAAATCCCAAGATCTAAATACTTCTGAACTTAGTAGAAGTTTGGCTCCAGATCCGATCTTGTGACCCATCTGCAGCTATTAGCTGAATTTCATGCTGAATCCTAGTTATCCTGACTGCAGAACTTTCACTGAAGTCAATGGAAGTTCTGAGTGGGGATGGACTGTTCCATTATGGTTTGGGTAATGTGCTTTGTAGACAGGCCTGGTGAAACAGCAGCAGAGAGATACTGGCAATTGTCGACCACAGTGAGGCACTGCTATACGATTTCCCCACAGAACTCCAGAAAAGGTCTTCCACACACCTGAGACTTCCTCAGACTTCATCTCCACTTCGAATTCGGCAGTGATATGGGACACTTCTTTTGATGGTGACTTGCGGCCCCGACGTTTTTTCTTGGAGGAATCACACTTGAGGTTCACAAAGGTCACTTGGCAGTTGTCTGTACAAGGGAATTGACCTCCTTTGCATAACAGAAGTGACATGGAAGAGAAATCAAGTAGCAAGGTAGCAAGTGACAAGCTGGTGTGTGATATTTCAGCTGGGTTAACATTAATGCTCTGGCAGATTTTGTAACATTCCACATGCATTGTTAGACATACCCTTATTTGTGCAATTTTTTGCTTTTTGTAAGTGAGGGCAGGAAAAGAAGCCCATACAGCACAGACAGAATGGCAATGCTTAGCTGTGTGTTGATACTGTTTGTGTCTTTAATAGTGATAATAAATATTTTTCACATACTATGTCTAAGGATGTGGAAGCTCTTTTCAAACACTAGATAAAAATAATGTTTTACCCTTAGTTTATTGATGATTAAATTAAATCAGACTGTTCACTTGCATAATGTCACATTACAAGAGAGAGGAAGAGCAAAGACCAAATGTAGAAGTATGGCTTCACACTTGTGTTCTAGCCACTAGGCAACATTTATATTGTGATAACCATTAGGCAACAATGTTTTTCAAAATTCCTTTGAGTGGAAGGCTATAAATATATTTTAGAAGGTTTTAAGTTTTGTGTATATGGCCTAGGAAAATTGAAAAGATATTTAAAAACACAGAGCTACTGAGGTGGAAGGGAGTTATCTCAGTTAGGAGACAACTAGATAAGCATTCATGTGCCTGTACAGAGATTTCAGGGATATTCACCTGGCTTTTAATAACTGAGGGTACGTCTTCACTATGGAGCTAAACTGGTGTTGCTGCAATCAATATAGCAGCATCGATTTAGTGGGTCTGGTGAAGACGTGCTAAATCGATGAGAGAGCACTCTCCTGTCAATTTCTGTACTCCACCTTCTCTAGAAGAGTAAGGTAAGTCAGTGGGAGAGCGTCTCCTGTCGACACTGCATGGCACCGCTGTAAGTGGATCTAGCTTTGTCGACTTCAGTTATGTTATTCATGTAACTGAAGTAGCATAGCTTAGATTGAGTTACCGCGGTAGTGTAGACAAGGCATCAGTGCCACAGTGGCCTTTCAGTGCTGTAGTGCACAACTCTACAACACCAAAGCCACCAAAAGTATTTTGTTTTGGGTATAGTATTATATTATATAATCTTACCGTGTAATCATACAATTGGTAGCATTCATTCAAATCAGATGAAATTACAGATACAAGGCAAATAGCTAGCAAAGTATAAAGCAAATACAGCCAAGAAAATACACTTACAATATGGGATGAAAAAGATTTTCTGTGACTTTCAAAATGGGTTTGATAGCCAAATGTTATAGAAAGAAAACAACCATGAGGACGATAGCACTTTAAGCAATAAGATAATTATTTTACTGGTGCTTTGAAAATTAGAGAGAGGAGAATAGTTACATTGTAGGTTAAGATAAATTATGAAATTAAATGAGAAACAATCTTCAAATCCTATTATAATATTCTATTGTTTCTATTTAGTGTTCATGTGTGATTTTTTTTAAATAAGGAAATTTCCAGACAAATCTATGTTAATTGGGAATTAAGACTGAGGCTACAGCTCAGTAATTTAGAGTAAAATACATTACTGGGATGTTATAATTATACCAATACTAAGCATTATAAACCCAGGAATTTCAAAATTAACATATTTGGACTTCTTTTAAATTTAACAGTACGGCATGGAAATATACAATTAGGACACCCAAACAACCTTAACTCTGCTCTGCAGTGACACCAAAAGGAAAAAAGAAAAGAAAAAAATCTAACATATCTTTAAAAATAATTTGCCATAATCTACTCAGGGAAATCTACAAAAACCTCAAACCAGAAGCCTGTAATTGATGTGCAGGTAAAGTCCCAGGTCAATCTGTTGCAAAAGCATTCCAAACTAGGACCTCAATTGATAAGTACGGCAGGGGAGGGGTAGCTCAGTGGTTTGAGCATTGGCCTGTTAAATCCAGGATTGTGAGTTCAATCCTTGAGAGGGCCAAAAGTCTGTGTGGGGATTAGTCCTGCTTTGAGCAGGCAATTGGACTAAATGACCTCTTGTGGTCTCTTCCAACTCTGATATTCTATGATATCTAGTTTGTGCAAGGCAAATGCCTCTATTTTGACTTCACTTGACATCTCAAAGACATGCCATGGTATATGTAATTAAAAATGGTTAGATTTTTATCATTTAAAATCTCTCTTTTCTGTTCAACTTTGAAAGGGATGCTCAGAATGAACCTTTTCTGTGTTCCTAACAACAGCCTAGATTATCAAAGTGGAACCAAACAGTTTTCACAATCTACTTTCCATTTCACTGTTTATGTTGTTTATTTACATTTTGTCCTTCACTCTATTTGGGCACTCAGTCTAGAATGGTTAATCTCACTTTTGTATTTAGTCAGCTTCTCTTTCTTGGTCCTATAAACACAATTGGATAACAATCCCACACTACTGAGGTTGCAGTTACTACATGGGAATGTTTAAATCAAAAGAAAGAAAATCTTTAAAGAATTCATGAAAATATTTATACTCATATCAAGATTTGTAAAAATCAAATGCTGGGACTTCATTTCTGCTTTTGCTAAAATTAGAAATTATGTCTAACTCACTCCACTTTCTTGATCTTTTTTGTAATACCATAGCCTAACATTCCAGTATAAGGGAAGCAAACTGAAGACTGCATGGTATATTACAGTGATTCTCAAGCTTTTGTACTGGTGACCTCTTTCACATAGCAAGCCTCTGAGTGCGACCTCCCCTTATAAATTAAAAACACTTTTAAATATATTTAACACTGCCATTTGGGGCCAATACCTGGCAAAAACAACTCTAAGTTTTCAGCACTGTCAAATCTAAAACCTAGCCCAAATTCAGTTTGAATCTGAATCCTGGCCTGAACTTAATTAAGGTCCAAGTTTGTAAACCATAACTTTTTCCATCTGCACAATAATCACAAGTTATCAAAACAAACTAAAAGAACCATTGCTGACTCTCTGCTCACGCGTTACGAGAAATGACATACCTATAATAGCTTGCTTCCCAATGTCTTTAATCTTTTCTTTGCTGCGAGGCCGTAAATGGCACTTTGCATCTTTAATTTTAAAGCGAGCTTTCTGCTTGATCGGTGGGGCTAATGAATCTGTTGAAATAAGATTAAAAGTTACAATTCTTAATGTAGTCTTAAAGGGCCCTGGCACCTATTTTTGAAATGAAGCTGTAGTCTCCTTGTAACATAAAGGAGAGACAGGACTCGATGAATCTATAACTCTTTCTTTACCTTGTGTACATTCTATATGTGACTCTTGAATTAATTTCCATATGACTACTTTTCCCATAAACAGATGAGAATACTCTCAGGTCTACAGACTCTCACCAGCCAATGAGAGTTTGTTCAGTGAGTGAGATTATACCCTGATATTCAGCGGGTGGGCAGAGATTTGAAGAAACCAGCTGAACTGGCATTCTTCCTTGCGAGCTTGCCTGTGCAGTCTTGGTGGTATTTGGCTGCATTAATAAAACTAACTGCTATAATTTTTCTATCTCTGCTCCTGACTCCCCAAATTACTAAGGGTTTGATTCCGATGTCATTACTCTAATGTAAAATTAATTAAATGGAGTTACACTGTTGGCAGTTTAAAACTATCTCTTGCCTGTATGGCAAAAAGAACTGCCTTTAACTACTTTACTGCAGTCTATGGCTCGCAAGCTCTATTCTCCCTCTTTCAATCAAAACATGTCTTGCAGCAGCAGCTGCTGATGTTAAGCTTGCAGGACTCTGCAAAAGTTGCTACACAACTCAGGATTGACTGGCAAATGTAACTGTTGCTTGCCTTTCTAGCACAGATAACTGCCTTTGAACTACTTAATTGTAGCTGAAAAACCTACACCCAATCTCTCTCCTTCCCAGTCAGCACGGACTTCTTCTGATGAGAGCACTAACAGACAACACAGCTAAGTCTCACGCATGCTCAGCAGTGCGTCACCCGTTTTTCCTGTAGCATCACTTGTGCAGCTTATTGGTTATCTACTAAGCTCATACCCCAATACCTCCCAATATACATTATGTATATATACAATATTTATTTATAAAACTGGGAAAATATAACCAGAAGATAAATCAACTCTCCATTCAAGGAAAATAGGCAGTGAAATATCTAGAGTCCTGATAACTTAACATCAGCAGATGATTATAGTTAGTTGTATGATGCTTCCCATTCTAATGTCCTGTTTTCAGTTGCTTATAACTTAGCTGAACTTTAAACACTGGGGCTGAAATTTTTGATGTGGGATGTCTGCCTCAGGCTGGCTTATTTTAAAAAGTTTTAGCAAAAATAGTTCAGCCATTTTGAAAGACAAGATTATGGAAAAATATATTGTTTGCCCATGTTAAACAAAATTCTTACAACCATTTTGTTGAGAAGCTCTGGCACCTCCATGCTCTGGAGCTAGGTTTTAAAATTTAGTGCGAGGGTAGGGGAAACCCTGGTGCTAAGAGTGCCTTTTATAGCCCCTGTGAAAATGTGCCCAAATTTGGCCACGTTACAAAATGCAGTTTGCACATGCTCAGTTAGAAACCTGTTACAATTTGGCAGCTAAATTCTCAAAAATTCCATCCTCACTGAACATAGTCTAGCCCCTCAAAACTCCTGTCTGTTTACTGGACTGTACACGTGCCATATCCCCCCCAGCGGCTGAACATATTCCTGCCCAGGATCCCTGGGAACAACAGTATGCAATCATGTAGCTAAAGACGGGAATCCTAATGAATATTCATAAGGGGGCCTAAGGGCTTGCATAAACAACCTTAATTATGGCATTTCCTAACTTTTAAGTGCTCAACTTTCAACCCTAACATTCTTTTAAAATACTTCTTTGGATGCTATTTATATATTAGATATCTATCAATATCTATTTATATTTAGATATATCAAAACGCATGTGCCCACACGCGAATTATGTAGTACACACCTGCACAATTGGGAAGCGTTGTGTTGCGTTTCTGTTGGGCTTTGCCTTGCTGGACTGGAACTCCACAGCTCAGTGTGTAACTATTCTCTGAATCTGAACAGAAATGAAAAAGTGGATGTAGAGTGAGGCATATACAAAAAATCCTTTCTGACACATTCCCCTCACTCTTCACTAATCAGCATGAACACACAATTTTTGAATAATTACATCAATTATCTACTTTGTGTGTCTAATTAACATTTGGAAGGGTTGAATGGACACAGACTTGAGTTTGCCAAAGTCTACCTGTTTCCAATTGTTGACTACAAAATTTATGTTCTTCCATCATTGGAATTCCACATCTTATACACAAGGTGTATGATGCTAACCATGATGCTAACCATGAATCATTTAAGGGCAATGATCAGCAAATACCTTATTGTGTTTGTAACTCACAATCAATGGGCTTTGATTATCTCACTTAATTCATAAATACATTACATGCTTTACTGAGTAATTCTAATTTCAGCATTTTGACGGAAATTTTAAAAGAAAAATATAACACTTCAAGTGCCATAATAGGGTTTATTCACTACATGGTCAAAACCATGCATTTGTGTGTGCAAATTAAGTACAGCTTTTCACCTCTCTCTGCTAGACTGATAATAAAACTAGAATCTCTGCACAGCATTTAACAGCACCAAAAGCAAATACAAAAGGACCATATTGTACATAAATCTCTGAAAGGGAGAGAGAAGATATAGGAACAGTTAATATTAAATTAAAAAAAAATCTATGTAGAGAACAGGAACCTGTAGTAAGTGATACAGCAAAATATAGGCAAAAAAGGATGAGGTAATTGGCAGTGCATGTCTAACTGAGACCCAGACAGACTAGTTTTGTAATAGTTGTTTCTAGTGTCATGTTGATGTAGCAAATAACACAGCTGAGGATGGGTTTGTTGCCATGCAGTTTATTTTCAGTCTCAAGCGTAGGAAGTCTTCCACCACAAAACTAGATCTGATAGAGAATGTCCATCTGTTGTGTGTGTCTTAGGATAAAGTTGAGATGAGGTAATTGCTCTGTTCAGCTCATCCCATTGCTCTGCCAAGTGCCTGCGTGAGCGATGAAGTTCTTCGCGTTGCGGCATTGGAGTTGAAGTTGTTCATTATGGCTTACAGTACCTTGATTAGTCTGGAACCTGCCTGAGGCCTCCTTTATCTCCATGCCATACTGCCACTGCTGGGCTCCTGGCAGGGTGTGTGCATGTGGGCCCCTTTCTTTGGAATTCGCTCCCTACCCTCGTCCAACTACCCAATTAGGCTGACTTCCAGGATATAATGTACAGTCCATCTTTCTAAGCAGATATTTGGGGAGGGCTGAGGTGGCTCTATTGCTATAATGAAGAACTGGCTGGAATTAGTTGAAATTAATGATTTCATTTGTTCAAGTTTCTGGAATTTGCTGAACTGATACTTTAATTTAGTCAAGTTTCTCTTTAGCATTGTATTCTAGATAACACATTAGTCCTTCACAGCCTTTCACTATTTTTTAGTACTTCTTTTATTGTTTTCTCAAATGTTACCTATATTTAATTACGTAGGGCCCAATCCTGCAATGAGAGTTGGAGGTGCTTAGCAAGTCACAGGATCAGGCCCTTATAGCGTGCTGTAATTGTGTTTAATGAGCATTTGCACATGTACTTTAATCTACAAGTAATGTTTCCCTCCTTGTATTTGTTCACAATAAAAACTTAATGAAAATGTTTTGAATACAATTCAAAACAAAACAAGGTCATCTTATGTACAGAAGTAGATATGAAAATGCAACATTGTACCAACCTGGAACAAAAAGTGTATTGGAAGAGCATGACAAAAAGCAGCTCTCTATTCCTCCTGATTTACTACAGACAAGTTGAGCCTTAGGAGCTGGTTTGGCATTTGGGAGGCATTTCACCATCTCTGAGGAAAAAGAAATAAAAAATCAGCCTGTGCAACCTGGCAGCCTTAGCAGGCTGCTCCCTGACAACAGTGAATCACAGTATTACTAGCATAGACAGGCATGAACAATAATCCATGTCCAAGCATCCCTAAGATTTGTGTATGTTGTGGGAGAATTATCTGGCATTTGAACCTGGATCTGGACTTAAAGTTTGCACCTGGCTCATATCTTTATAATAAGCTGAGCCCAAAATCTGCATCAGAAAATCCCCCAATCCCAGAATGCTCCAAATCCAGATCTAGATTTTGAAGCTTGGGTGCATTACTAGTTATTGGAGAAATTCAGTGCAAAATCTAGTCTCAGAAGTTGGCGAGTAATAGTAGTCGTATGAGATCCCTTGCCTTTCTTTCAGTAATATTACCCTATTCATGGCGTACCATGGGACCCACTGCAACAACAAACACGGGAGTCACTTTCACTAAAACTTGTTTATTGAAATTCTTGACAGAGTAGTGTTTCCCATTTCCCATCTCCAGCACTCACTGACTATGCTCCCAGCACCGCTTTCTTTTTAATTCCTGCTCCACTCTCAATTTCCTCATCTTGGAATAGAAAACCTCCAAAGAGGGCTGAGATGCTTCAGGAAGTGCTAGGGATGAGTCAAGCAAGGGATATTCTTCTCTCTGAACCAATGCCCCAGCACACTGCTTTGAAGAGACACTGCGCTACAGAAGGGGACATCTTTCAGATGACACTCAAATAGAAGTTCTGACCACTCTGTATCAATGTAAGTACCCCTGGCATGTACCTTTAGAGAAGTGTAACTCTTGTGTACTGGAAGCATGCCAATCAATTGCAATTCCTACCTAAATCCTCCCCACAGTTTCTTTACAGGAGAAAGGCAGAGTCTTCTGTAGCATTTAGTTTAATGACTGCTAATTAAAGTTGAATTTGGATAAGGTATTCCTCATTTCCCGTCCTGAACTGTTATGCAATTTTACTGTGAGCTGTTCAACAATTTCTGGGATTCAGCGCAGAAGTGACTGCATGTCAGCAATGGATTACGTGATACCAATAAAGGATTTACATTGAAATTCCTTGAGATGCAAAGAACTATTTTAAACAGAAATCATTATTATAAACATAAATTACTGTTATGTGCATTTCTCAGCTGTAGCCAGTAGGTGTCATCAGTATCCACATCAATGCTATGATACCTAAACACTTTTCTTTTGCTCTCTTTTATAACTTTCTTTTTTATATTTTGTTTGAACTATGGAGTTGAAGGGTTGTTAGGCCCTTCTTCAAGCAGGTACTAAAGGGTAAATTGGGTTTTCAAAACTACATCTAATTTCTGTATGGCTAATCCTGCTTACAACCTATACAAAATCAGCAGAGACATATATGGGTATGTGTACACTGCCATCAGAGGGATGATTGTGGCATGGGTTGTCATACCCATACTAACATGGCTAAAAATAGCAGCAAAGATACAGCAGCACCAATTGATGCAGGTTTGCACTGTATGTACCCACAAGATCCCTGGTGCCACTAGCTCTGAAGCCCATGCTGCTGCATCTTCACTACTATTTCAACAGTGCTACCTAGAATAAAGTTAGCACAGGTATGTCAACCCATATCAATGTAGCACTTGGCAGTGTAGACATACTCTCATAATAGTTTCCTGACACACCTCATTAGATAGCTCTTGCTTTATAAGATCCCATTGGCTGAACTCTGCTTTTCTTCCTGCTGGGTTCCAATACGGCAACTATACTGCTTTGTATACCGCAGTGATTGGGAGTTTAGAACTGCAGCATCAAAACCCAATGGACTGACAGCCATGCCTGTCTGGGATCCACCCATGATAGTCTGCCAGGTTCAAAAGTGTGGGTGGAACTAAGCAGGGCCCAGATAAAATAGACCAATTAAAATGGATTAGTTGAACAATCTTGGCTGGCTTGTGCTGAGTAAAATGGGAGCATGGGTTAGAGCAAGGGTACCGGACAGAGTCCAGATAGCTACATTATATTCGCGGCTTCCCTGATCTATTGTATAAATGTGTGCAAGTCCCTTCAACCTCTCTTGATTTCTGAATCTGGAATAAGGGAATAATCATACTCATCTCCCTCACAGGACTGTTTTGATGCTTAATTGAATAAAGTTTGTAAAACACTGAAATCTCTGGACTGAGAAGATTACTGTATAGAAGTACAAACTGTTACTATTGAGCTTGAATGTTCATGAGTTACTGAGCATTCACTATATATTCTCATGTTGTAACAGTAGTTTCTAACATAGTTTTCTCCAGACTATGCTGGTAAAAAACAAGGAGATCAGCAGAAAGATTATGTTCATTGTACTCCTTGTTAGAAATATAGGGGAGAAATCTTTATCCGTCAAATAATAATGGACAACATCAGTCAAGAAGGATGTTTTATTTTCAGGCTTCCAACAAGGTATTACAATGAATGAAGAAAAAATTATGACTATGAAAATATTCTTAAAAGAGCCTTTTATTGTAGGAACAATTTTTTTTAATAGAATGAGGGGGAATACAATACAATACGTTATTGGTGTAATTATATACTACATCTCAAAAGATTATCATTCCTGTTGTTAGCTTATGGCTCATTTTTGAGGACTAGTTTGTACACTGGCAGGATGACAATCTAGATGGCCTAGAAAGAATTTTCCATCTCTAGTTCCTATAACAATACTTAGCTTGAATACAGCACTTTTCTCCCATAGATCAGAAAGAACTTTACAAAGAAAAGTGGGGAAATTGAGGCACAGAATAGTGCGGTGACTTGGCTGTGATCACAGAGAAAGCCAGGGGAAAAGCTGGAAACAGAACACAATCCCCTCATTTCCAGCCCAGTATTTTATCCACGTCACCAAACTGCCTTCCCTATATAGATGGGTATATTCTATTAAATAAACTTCCTTATCTATTATTCTATCTGGCTACCAATACATGCTTGGCAATTACATTAATTCCTAGCAGTTTTAAATCTAAACACAGCTTTAGGTTAAATGATTTCTCAAATGTCAGCACCATCATTTAAAAAAGGTAGAATTCATATGAAATTGGCAGAAGGGGGCAGACAATGTCTGTTTTGTATGATAGGGAAATATTGTGGAATGTCAACATGACTTCACTTTGTTATTCTTCAACTTTTTTTATTAGCTATCCATCTCTGTGCCTTTTCCTTAGGCATTTCCTGTCTTACAAGGCAGTTGAGTCACTGTACTTGAAGCATGGTGGCATTTCATGCATCAGCTATTGAACTCATATTATGCTTTATTTTAGCCAAAAGGCCAAGGAGCAGTCAAACCGCTAGGAAGAATCTCTGTTTTCAGAGGTTTCTAGGCTGGCCTTAAAGACCCATTCTGGAATGGAAATGGGAAGACAAGATCGGAGTGCAGGAGTGATGTTTGGCCATATCCTGCAAACATGAATGGATGGGAGTAGTCTCATAGCGAGATTACTCAGATAAAGTTACACACATGCATAAGTATTTGTAGTTTGTGCCTTGGTGTGTGTATGTAAATTCTTCTCCTCACAAAGTCTGCTCTGTTATTTTAAATAATAATAAAAAGTATAACAAAACAAAACAGCCCCAAAGGCCAGGCCCGCGTCTATAATAATAGGAGATATACCAATCTCCCAGAACTGGAACAGACTTTGAAAGGTCACTGAGTCCAGCCCTCTGCCAGCAGGACCAATTTTTGCCCAGATTCCTAAGTGGCCCCCCTCAAGGATTGAGCTCACAACCCTGGGTTTAGCAGGCCAATGCTCAAACCACTGAGCTATCCCTCCCCGTCTCCATAGCTTGTGCCCTCAGGCATTCATGGTCAACCTTTTCTTGGAGAGACTTCCCCTGGGGACAAGAGGAAGTTCAGGCTATGTGTCCATTCTGTCATTGACTTCTGTCAATTAATGCTTATTAGTGTTAGCAGTGGTTGCCATTTTTGTGATGTGAACATGTCCTTTAGAAACTGATGAGACACCATCAATTGATATCACAAAGGCCATTACAGAGCCTTAAATAAAAACAACCTTGAGGCTTACAATGTGCTGCTGTTTTAAACACATGGCAGACACTGTGGTCCTCACCAGGCCAGAACACTGACTGGAGTAAGTGGGTGTTTTGCCTGAATGAGGAGTGCAGGATCAGGCCCCAAACACAGCTATCAGAAGGTGCTCAGGTAAAAAAGAGTTTTACCATTGTTAATGATAGGTTAACCTAATGCCACACCCACCAACTTCAGAAATATGTAAATCAAATGAAAATATGTTTCAGAGATAGTGCCAGAAGACATTGTCCCAGCACAGTAGCTTCTGTTGTGTTTAAAATTAGACCCATAATGCTACAAAGCTCAAGAAAAAGACCTGGCTGTAATAAAGGTTTAACCATGGAGTACCTGACTACACACACTGAGTGTCACAGACTCCAATGTGGTCCATCAAAAATAGGTTTCTATTTCTGACCTTTCCAAGTTACTGTACCCAAGAGGAAAATAGGCATGATGCAATCACATGAAAGTAAAAGTTACTTACCAACACAGTCCTTTTTATTCCAGTGAAGCTTCTTTCCAGGTGGACAGACACACTCATAGCTCCCCATTGTATTAATGCACCCATGGTCGCAGCTACCGTTGTTGATGCTACACTCATCAACATCTGAAAATATATTTAAACAGATCAGTAGTACTATACACTATGTAACACCACACACATATTGTGTACTAAAAACATACTGTGCATAAGCCCATACGTCTCTATTATACATATCATATAGAGAATTTATATAATTATATATAAATATGTATAATGAAGACAGCAAAACATTTTAATACACAGAATATCTGAGTATCCTTATACAGACACTCACACAGCCCCTAGTCCTGCAAAGACTTATGCACGTGCTTAAATTACTTACTATAACTGGTCACACTAAAATTCATGGAATTACTCACAATACATAAAGCAGATGTGTAACTCACTGCAGGATTGGAACCATAATGCGTATTGTATAACAATGACAACTTCAAAGCAGTACATCTCTGTGAGATTTAATCATTTTGACTTATCAGAAAGATACATTATTCATAATGTAAGTTGTATAATAGAGGGGAACAGAACATATGTTTTAAAGGATGGATTGTGATTAAGGGAGAAAATACATATTTGATGGGAATGGCATATTAAGCATAATTTGTTTAGTCTTTTACTCAGATGGAAGTAATGAAAAGAAGGAGTCTTGTTATAGCCAGGCAAAGCAATTACCAAAAATGTGTCAACTGATATTCCAGTTAAAGGCTTTAAACTTTAGAAATATTTGTTCAGAATTAAGCATTACTTGTTTAATTTACTCAATCAGCATTTATGTAAGATTTCATTTATATACTGGAATAATACACAGTAAAAATATTCAGTGCTGTTGCAGCCATTGCCTGTATGAGCTTGAAGAGAAATCCAGCTCTGAAATTAATTCAGAGATCATAATGTATGGTTGTTCCTAGACAGAAAAGTAAGTTTGGTTTTGGCCAGTATAAACCCATTATTCTGCAGTCATAAAGTAGTTAACAGTATATTCAGTGCTGTGTTGCCTACTCTCATGGTTTTATTGCAAGTCTTGTGCTATCTGGTGTTTTTCTTCAATTCCCAGATGCTGGAATCAAGAGACTGCATGAAAATCTTAACTCTCATATTTTTTAAAGAGTAAAGTTTCTAACTTCCATGGTTGTAAAGAAAAGCTGGGAAATATGAAGCAACTATACCATAGAGGCTCAGAAAAAACACAACACGGTCTGGATGAAAGATGAGATTTTTCTAAATTAATAATTTCATGATTTTTTAGGGCCTGACTTAAGATTTTTGAATGTTTGGGGTTGGCAATACTGAAAAGTGAAATGCCAGCTCCCTGGCTCCCTGCCTGCCTGGAAGGTTCTTGTCAGTTTCACTTTTTGCCAGTAAAACTGAGAAAAGCTTTTGTGGAGGCTAAACACCCTGACTCTCTGCCTCTTCCCAGCTTCAGGGGCAGAGAGATCTGGAGTGATCTGACTCACCCACAAAGCACTGGTTTTCTGCCTTTCTGGCCCTGGAACTGGGGGAAAGGGGTGGATGAGGAGGTTGGGCACCCCAGTTCTCTGCATCTCCATACTGGAACAGGAAGATTCTTATCAATTTCCTTTGTGAAATTGACAAGAACCTTTCAGGTCAGAAGCTGGGAAGTTGAAAAATTCTGTTTTGGTTCTCCTGAAGTGGAATTTCTCTCAAAACCCTTCTAATGAAAAATTCGGGATGAATGTTTTTCAAAAACATGATTTTTTTTTTTCTGGGAAAGGATTTTTATGTTCTGGCCAGCTCTAAAAAAGATGCCTGGTTTCAAAGGTGCTGGATACTTGTAGCTTTTATTGACTTATATAGGCCTACTTGCATGAGTAATTACATATTTTGAGGGGGGTTTGCACAGTCAGGCAGTGTCAGACTAAGGGCTATGAAAAATATACACTTTAAGTACAGATGGCCTTTACTGTAACACATGTCTCTAGCAGAGCTCCAGTGAGAGCAGTAAGAGTTGTGCATGCAACTGGAGGGGAGGAAGGATAGCTCACCAGTTTGAGCATTGGCCTGATAAACCCAGGGTTGTGAGCTTAGTCCCTGAGGGGGCCATTTAGGGAACTGAGGTAAAAATCTGTCTGGGGATTGGTCCTGCTTTGAGTAGGGGGTTGAACTAGAAGACATCCTGAGGTCCCTTCCAACCCTGATAATCTATGATTCTATGCTGTGGCCCATAATACAGGAACTCCCTTTCATTATTAGATACTACTAAAGAAAGAGAGAAAAAAAAATAAGACAGAACTAGTCTGGAACAAAGAGAATCCTGCCAATTCCCTGCCTCAGATAATACAAATTAAAAAGTTTATTAAGAACCAAACTTAAACTAAACCTTTTTGAAGGTTCTGAAATACTTCCCCCCAGTTGTCTGAACTCTGTGCCACATGGACAATACTCACCACCATGATTTATTTATTCTATCATAAACATACTTCTCCAGGAACAGATTAAAACTAATGACATAGGTCTGAACAGCAAAGGTCAGCTCCAGATCAGGATCTGAACAAGGGTAGATTCAGATCTGAGATTCTGGTTCTGCCCATTATGGAAATAAGGCCAGCCATGATATTTGGATCTGAATTCAGTCTTGCCCAAAGTTTATGCGTATTTGGATTTAGGGTTTGGGTCATGACCCATCTCTTATTAAAAAAACAAATGGGGCCTCTTTCAACCAAAACTTTGGAGTCTCCAAAAAATAAGCATCTCCTCTTCACTCCCTAACTGGCATAGATCCTTATAGCCCTCAAATCTGATCTTGCTTCTACAACTCCTCTAAAATGGACTCTTCTTCCTAGTTCCTCCACCGAGATGAACTCCTTGTACTTCTCTAATCCAGTTCTTGGATATTTTTGCAATCTCATTAATTCACTGCATGCATATGCTTTCTCCTCCTAGAGAAGTAAGACATGGATATCATAAGTAGAGGTCTCAGTTTATCCTCACAGAAACTGGGGAATTCAGAATTCAGACAAAAACAATGGGTCAAATTCTGCCTCAGTTACTCCTGTATATGTCAGCTTCAAATTGAGTTGTATGATCATTTAATCAATTTAATTGCCCCATTATCCCTTAGCAGTGACAGACCTTGCTAGTAATATGTAGGGGGAAATATTACATACAGTACTCATGTACATCAGAATGGTGAACACTTAGAGCCAGATTCTGCTCTCAGTAACTCCACTGAACTAAATTAACTTATTCTCTTTTATGCTGATAATCGTGTGACTGAGAACAGAATCCGGCTCTGAACACTTTGCTTTTGTGGGTTTAAAATTAGACCCTTAAGATTATCTGAATATACTTTTGTTTATAGCTTAATACACATTTTACTCAGATTACACTTTGCATAAATTCAGGGTACTCTGGCAAAACCACCAAACTCTACTTTTACCAAACAAAACTTATTAGTTTTAAAGTAAAAAGAATGAATGGAAAATTCCTTTTGAACCTCAAGTCTTTTCTCACTTTAATTTAGATTTAAGGCTGCAGGATGGAACAAATGAACTCTCATATATTGTGTTTACCCTGTATTTTTATAATGCTGATCTGATTAGTTAAAAGCATGGTTCAGACTAAATACACTTAACATGTTCCACAAGAAAAACTATTGTTTTCCTTTGACCAGTATTTTTAAATGTTCAGGTAGGAGACCACAGAAATGCCTCAGAGTATGTCTATGTTGCAATTAAAAACCAGCAGCTGGCTTGTGACAGCTGACTTGGGTTCATGGGGCTTGGGCTGCGAGGCTGTTTAATTGCCACTCTGGGCTTGAGTGAGAGCCCAGCTCTAGGACCCTGTGAAGTGAGAGGGTCCCAGAGCTCAGGCTCCAACCCAAGCCACAAAATCTACACTGCAATTAAACAGCCCCGACGCCGGAGACCCATGAGCCCGCATCAGCTGGCACAAGTCAGCTGCGGGTGTCTAATTACAGTGTAGATGTACCCTCAGACTGATAGCCAGTGTAGTGGCAAAAAGTTGTATACTGTGATACAGCTGCTGCGCAGTGGACTTAAATTCAAAAATGGGCACGAAATTCTTCGTTCTTGACCATGCTGAGGTTGTGCCTATAGCAAAGTTTATACAGGACATGCTATGTGAGGAAAAATGGCCACATGGCTATGATGCTGTCAAAACACCTTGTCATATGATTTGCCAAACACCACTAGATATTCCATATCCTGATCCAAATTACCAGCAGTTATGAATTATGTGTGAGAGATAGGTGTGTTTCATTAAGCATAGGACTGGGAACAAGTATACCTGATTTCTAGTCCTGACTCAGCAAACCTTTAGCAAGTCACACAAGCTATATGCCTCAGTTTCCCCATTTATAAAATGGGGATTCTACTAACTTTTCTAACTGGAGAGGATTAATTAGATAATATACATAAAATGATTTGAATGTGGACAATATTTTGTACGTGCTACGCATTAATAGCTAGGAGCAAAGGGCCAGATTTAAATTAACCAACTAATTAAGAATATATTGAAGGTAGGCTGATATAAATGATGTGTATTTATTTATTTAAAAACAACAGAACTATTATATGTAATTATGTCAGTAAGAATACTATCCCTCTTCTATACCTTTGTATGTTGCTTGTCAGCTGAGGTCCTGATCCTGCAAATACATGCATGATTCCCATCACAGGTTAAGAAGGGTTAAAAACCAGTGAGTCATATTTATTACATCTGTGCTGCAATTAATTAGTTGCTTTTCAGCCAACCAGGGCAGGACTAAGACAGGTCAGGTGACACTTGGGCCTTATAAGAGGCAGAGAGAGCTCACAGGGAAAAGAAAGGCTCCTGTGAAGGGTCTAGAGCTAGGGCCTGCTCTGCAGGAGCCCAGAAGTTCAGGAAGATTCATTCTGAGGGAGCCAGTGCCCAGTACTGGAGCAGGGGAGAAGACTCCACAGTAATCCCAGAAAGGGGAGTGGGAACAGAATGCAGAAGATGGGCTGATCTGCAGAGACTTTGGATGTTAGGTAGACTTTCATGGTACACAGAACTAGATGCTTCTCAACTGGAGGGCTGTGTCATCCACAAAGTCAAATGGTCTTCAGGGGCTGGCTAGGGTGAGGACCCCTGCCAGAAGAAGCTCTGATGATAGAGGACACTTACAGCAGTGAACATAATTGCTTACAGCAACTTTACCATTGTGGAAGCTATCTGAAGTGTTGTTATAGCCATGCTGGTCCCAGGATATTAGAGAGACGAGGCACAGGCATAGTTTGACTGCTATATTGCAGGGAGAGGGGGGCAGAGTGCATTGCCCACTCACGCGTACACATGTGTATGCGGAAGGCAGTTCCCTTGGCTCCTTGGCTCTCTCTCCCCATCTGCAGTGGTACTGGGCAGCCGGTTCTAGGGGGAACAAGCTGGCTTAACAGGGGAGCCGAGCTGCTCCTGGTGGCCTCTGGGGCACCGGCTCTGCAGCGATGTCACTGCTCTGGTGCTGCCACAGCTGCCTCCCTGCTGGGGCTGTGGATATTACTACTGATGAGGGGATGCCACATGCCGGACTCCTGCTTCCCCCTGCTCATTCCTGTATCCCCTTTTCTTTCCCATCCCATCCCCCTTCCTGTCCCCACTGTCCCCTGACCCATCCCACTGTCTACCCCTTTCCCCCAGCCCATATATGCTCTCCCCGTTGTAGAGGAAACAGGCAGGCATTAGGGCTCAGGAGGTGGCATCCAGCTGCCGAGGCAACGGCCCAGAGCACAGGGGAAAAGCTGCCACATCCTGCTCCCTGTGAGCCAAAACATCCCGGGGCAGGGGGAGCGGTGCAGTGTGGGAATGACAGAGCCCCCTTCCCAGGCAGGTTGAACAGAGCAAGCCCTGAAGGGCAGCTTGCAGCTCACAGAAATGGGGCAGGGAAAATGGCACATGATCCCCTGTGATACCCTCCCCACACCTCATCTCTGTGTGTGGGGGCAATATCCCACATCCCACCCAAACTAGGCCCAGCAGACAAGGTGGGTGAAGTCATATTTTTTACTGGACTAATTCCTGTTGTGAAAGAGACAAGCTTTCAAGCTATACAGAGAAGACTTGAAGAAGAGCTCTGTGTAAACTCTATAGCAGGGGTCGGCAACCTTTCAGAAATGATGTGCTGAGTCTTCATTTATTCACTCTAATTTAAGGTTTCGCGTGACAGTAATACATTTTAATGTTTTTAGAAGGTCTCTTTCTAGAAGTCTATAATATATAACTAAACTATTGTTGTATGTAAAGTAAATAAGGTTTTTAAATGTTTAAGAAGCTTCATTTAAAATTAAATTAAAATGCAGAGCCCCCCGGCCCGGTGGGCAGGACCTGGGCAGTGTGAGTGCCACTGAAAATTAGCTCGCGTGTCACCTTTGGCATGCGTGCCATAGGTTGCCTACCCGTGCTCTAAAGCTCATCTCTTTCACCAACAGAAGCTGGTCCAATAAAAGATATCACCTCATCCACCTTTTCTCTTTTATATGGAAGTTAGTCCTGTGTGCAAATTGTTGCAGGGTCAGGGCTTCTGGCTGCAAGTTCTTCAAGGAGGAGACAATGTTTTCCTGTGTGCTTGCACAATGTGGCACACAATGGTGTCACAGTCCTGCACTGTGATCCTGGGAGGATGACTGTTGTGTCCATGTGGAGGCTCATTGACATTAGTGAGGCTCCATGGAGATGAAGCAGTCAGCTTGCATGGAAAATGATGGAGGATCATGGTCTAAATTGGGGCCTTTGGATGCTACAGCAACAGAAATGATGGATGGTCATTTTTCCTGTTACACTCTTCTCCCAGGAATATCTAGGCAGATTTGAGGTTCCATATTTTTGGTCATACCTGGCTAGGTTTATTTAGCTTTAATCTGATAACTACAGTCTTTGCAAGGCAAATATCCATAGCTCAGTAGATGGTTACACAAAACAAAAATAAATACATTAAAATCAGTCTCCAAACCTCCACAGTGTGTCATGCCGTATAAGGTGTAGCCTTTGTGACAGAGACATTCAAAACTTCCTGGGTAGTTGATGCAGGTATGGTCACAAGTCCTTTCGAATGAGCACTCATCTATATCTGAATGCAGAGCAAATATTTTTAAAAAGTCAGAATGCAGTTATTTCAGATGGTGGAATTTAATTCTCTCAGTCACAGCAACAACATTATTAATAAATGGCCTGAGGCATTACAAAGTAAGATCTGAATCAAATTATAAGCTTAGTTTTCCTATAGTTTTAGAAAGAGAGGATTCAAGGTACAGGGAGGAAGGAAGGAAAGAACTTTGTAGACTAAAGAATATGTCTGCAATATACATTTTTCCCACTAGGTGACACAATTTAACCTCTGATAGCATATCAAACCTCACAAACATGAAATGCTTATTCACATTCTCTCTTCCATTCTTAATTCTTATGAGGGTAATTAACCGCATTGCATGACATTTCTGCTCCATCACAGGGCACACAACAATCAATAAGGAGCACTAGCTATGATTTTTTTAAACAATGCTGAACTGAGCAAAATAAAGATACACTGAATAGAAAGTACCACAGAAAAGATACTATGTTATAGACATTTTAAATAGCAACATATGCAGGATGGCAGCAATTTTTAGAGAGTGAATTTCTGTAGCAAATCTATCACCTGGAGTCCTGTTTTTTTCCTAAAATCCTGTTTAGAGGAATTCCTTAGGAATGTTTTTTAAGTTAAAAGATCAGTTCAAACAAGGTTATTAAAGATTTTAATTTAAATGAAAGAAAAATAGCATTCCTCCAATGTGTTGAAATGTATAGGAATTGGGTGGTGTCCTTTTAAATAGTTTGTGAGCCTGCTGGTGGTCCTCACTGTGTTCTGTGTTTTAGAAACCAACCAGAGCAGCAGTGTACATCTTTGTTATTAGGCCTTGTATGTTTCGTCTATTTAGGAAACAGTAAACACCTAAGAATATTAGTGAGCTCAAAAACTTTTATGGGGATACTACCCAATGCCTATGCACTACAAATGTTTATATATTTTGATGTATAATGGACAGTTCTAGGCCTGCTCTTGCTAACACTCATTCAAGGGCTTATACACAAAGCATGCAAATATGCCCATTGAAATTAGGCACTTTTGTAACTATTTACAGGGTCAGGGTTTCATGACTGTTTATGACCCTGTTTCTAATGCTATAAAAATATATATATTTCATGTGATATTTATACAGCTCTTTCAATGTGTTGAACATATACATGCACAGATAATGCACAGAAAAATTAAATGAACAAAATAAAAAGTATCCATACAGGTAAATATATAATATAAAGTGAAACACACTTGAGACGTAAGAAGACCTGAAATCCTCATTTGTGTGTGTGTGTGTCACATTCTCTCCATACAATCAAACTAAAAATGGTGACTTCAGGTTTTCCTTTTTCTCACTTATCATTCATTTTTTGTTATGAGTTTTTCTGTTTTATTTTTTCCTGTGTTTGCTTTCTAAAATTATTTTCTTGGGGTTATATTTGTAGCTTTGGAAATATTTAATGATTTGAATATATTTTAAAAATTGTAAACTGTTTCCCCTAATTAAATAATAAATTTATAAGTGAATGTGGAAGCCACCACTACAGCTGAAGTTTAAAAGAATTCAAATTCAGAAGAAGACAAATAGTGCATTTTAGTTTCGTTCATGTATGACCCGGTACCCCTGGAAATTCACAAGGACCATTCATTGTTGGCCTCTGACTTACTTTGGAGATCTCTTTTTAAAGACAAAACCACACCAAACAAAAACACTTCATATTCCTCGGTAATGGCCCAATCCTGCACCATTTATGCCATTAACATAAATGATTGCAGGGTTAAGCCCTAAACTCTTTGACACTAACAAGGATTTATACCACTTCTTGACTCCAAAAGCAACAGTTTGCCTACAACAAAAATATGCTCTCTTAGAATGGGTCAATGGTTTCTATTGAATGAAATATCATATCTACTATAGGCTAATAGAGATGTTAAATATTTTTATTATAACACAAATATATTTTAAAAAGGCGACTTACCCATTAAAATCCAGTACCCTGCCTCTTGCTATTCTTCTAATAAATGCTGCCTTTGCTCTTTCTGTAGCTGATTGGGACTGGAAATCCTCTAAGCAGATTTCTCCCTATTTTAAGTATAACCCTTTTGGCACTGTCTCATTATTTGACATGGTGGGATGTCCCCATGCTAGGCTATGCCCAAGGCTTTGAGTTTTCTGCAACTCCTTGACTACAGCATCACCAGTCTCCTGTGGAATTCAACACTGGCCATAGAAAAGGGAAAATATTCACCACTTACTCTGCACTAAAGCAAGCTGGCTGCATGTTAAAGTCAGGATAGCAGAATCTTTTTTCAGCATCTCTTTTAGACTTTGATACCAGTGCTCTGGGGGTATATGACTGCTGACTCCCAGAAACCCTTCAATACCTTAGCATTGTTACACAAATCCATGTCCACTTCTTCTCTTGAAGGGTGTGCTTAACCTGCATTCCGATAGGAATGAAACGTGCACATCCCAACAGTGATTGAACAATACCCTTTAATGGTGTCAATGACATCTAGTGGATAGAGTATTGGACTGGGACTCGGGTGACTTTGGTTCTATTCCCAGTTATGCCATGGGCCTGTTGGGTGACTTTGGGCAAGTCACACCATTTCTCTGTTTCTCAGTTCCCTATCTGTAAAACAGGCATAGTGATATTGTCTCCTTTGTTAAAAGCTTTGAGATCTAGCACTACATAAGAGATATATTGGTTGCTAGCTACAGTGATTGAATTGAGCTGCTGGGAAGAAGGCCCAGTTTCATCAACAGAGCTCAAGCCTTGGCAAAATACTGACACAGGTTAGTATGCTGTAGGCAGTTGAGCTCTCATGGATATGGGACAATCAGTGCTCCACATTTTGACCAATGAGTATTTTGTACCAGAGCAGGGGAAACTGAACAAACAGGCCAGGCAGTATGGGAGCAAGCTTCTCACCCCCACAGAAGGGAGAGATTTAAAAAAAGCATTTAAATTTTATCTAGCTATAAAAAGCTGAGGACCGCACTGGCAGCAGCATCACTGTGGGGAACTTTTGTTGAGATATATACTGAATTTTGTTTAAAATTGGACTCATTATTTATGGCTGCCTCGCTTGCTATAACATTGCAACACAGGGCATGTGCGCTAGAGATGGGAAAATCAGCAGGGCCAGCATTTCAAAACTGGCTTTCTAAATTGCACTTCCACATGTGTGCAAGCCAACTACGAAGCTGCTTGCATGAGGGCATCACAACAATATGCAGTTATATGACCGGTGAGCACAATGGGAATGTGCTTAACTTCACAGATACAGTTTAGTCAGCCATTTGGGGGAAATCTGACTCTCGAGCTTCTTGGTTCTTTAGTGCCTTCCCTTTATTGGATTGTTGGGACATGCTATCCAGGGATGACAGGGCCATTCCAGTCATCTCCAGAATGCGTGCCAATGATTTCTTGCTAATGGCTTGTCTGAGGGCGGAGAAGACCCCAGGATGCTTTCCCTTTATTCTCAAACATCTGTATTAATCACCTTTTTTATGTTAGCAAGGAGATGGCTTAGTGTATCACACCTGCCTTTCACCTTGAGCTCTGGACATCAAATCCTGCTTAGCTTACAATAGACAATGAATTTGGGCATCTTTTCTTGCTCCATTTTGTACAAAAATCACTGCACAATTTGTCACAGCTCATACTGGGATCCCAAGACTAGAATAGCAGTGGTGCTGCAGGCTGAGACTAAGGTGCATGAGCATTTGACGGTACTTTGTGTATCTCTAACCAGTGCTAGTAGCCTCTCATCTTCATGAACAATGAATTTCCCCATATGAAACAATGTCCTTCCTAACTCTAAGTGGATTGCACACAATTTCTGTAGGCACTGAGTGTAGCACAGCAAACTTGGTGGGGAAAGTGAAATTCTATTCCTTTATTTAGTATCATCTATCTTTATATTGTTGCCTTCGACCTGATTTTCTAAACATGAAAGCTCCATTCCATAAATGCTTTGTATTTTATTTTTTAAAATATTTTTCTGGCTTTTGATCATGTCCTAGGCAGATTTATGAATACACTTTTATTCCAGACCAGCAAAATACTCACTGTCAAGCATTTATACCACACTCATCCTCACTGTGGGATGCGTGAGTGCCTATTTTTAGGGAAATATAAGAGACAGCTTCATAAATTGGAGAGAGTTCAAAGAAGAGCCATAAGAATGATCAAAGGATTAGAAAACCTGCCTTATAGCTCAAAGAGTTCATGTTATATAGCTTAACAAAGAGACGGTCAAGGGGTAACTTGATTGCAGTCTATAAATACCTACAGGAGAAGCAAGTATTTAATGATGAGCTCTTCAGTCCAGCAGAGAAAAGTATAACTTCATCCAATGGCTGCAAGCTGAAGCAAGACAAATTCAGACGGGAAATAAGGCGTACATTTTTAACAGCAAGAGAATTAACCACTGGAACAACTTACAAGGATCAGTGGATTCTCCATCACTGACAATTTTTAAACAAAGATTGGCTGTTTTTCTAAAAGATCTGCCCTAGGAATTATTTTGGGCAAATTCTGTGGCCTGTGTTATACAGGAGGTGAGACTAGATGATCACAATGTTCCATTCTGGTCTTGGAATCTATGAGCTGATTCTTTGAAACTAATCAGGACTATGGGGCTAAATTCACCCCTGCTGGCACAGGTCTGGTTCCCCACCACTGCCCTTGCTACAGGGGATACCAAGGAAGCCCCATTGGCGGAGGTGATTCAGTGAATGTGCTGTTTAAATGCACCCCCTGGCCAAGCAAGCTCTGGCTGAACCCACACTTGCTGGTAGGGTGACCAGACAGCAAGTGTGAAAAATTGGGATGAGGGTGGGAGGTAATAGGAGTCTATATAAGAAAAACACCCAAAAATCGGGACTGTCCCTATAAAATCGGGACATCTGGTCATCCTACTTGCTGGAGCTCTATTAGCTGGCTGTGGGTCCCATCATGAAGAGAGGGGCAGTGTGTAGCCTTGCACTGCTGCAAGACTCCCCACCTCCAGTCAAAATGTCCATCATTAGGTGTCTGCACCATGGCTGGTCTGACCTCAGGCTGAGCGTAGTCCATCATCTCTAGCATTCCACACTGCAGCCCTTGAGGCAAGTATCCAAACCTTGTAACAGCCTTGCATTCCTTTCCTTTCGCCCATAAGGGATTCAATTCCTAAGTGGTTGTATAGTGCATTTATACAGGAGCAGGATTTCACAAGTTTGTGTGGAAATCTGATTATTGTCAATAACAGGTATGTTTTATAATTATTTCTCTAGCTCTTTCTCTGGTCATTTTATCTCAACTTGGCCTTTGGTTTTTTTTAGAATTGTTTTTGTAATGATCTTTGATTTTTGTAACGCTTATATGCACTAAAGGATCTTTTAAACGATCTTTATTTTCCTGAATTTAGTGCTTGTAAATAGGGGCCAGGTTGACAGTACTGGAAAGTGAAGTCCTTCATTTATTGCCACAAAAAGTTTTCCATTTATTGCCAGAAGAAGAGTTACTGCCTGGGCAGAAGTAGTTTCCTGGAGCTTCTTCATACAGCTGAGCCTCAGTGCTAACCTGAAGGAACCACTTCTAGGACTGAGAGAGTACCTCATTTTCCATGGTCATCCAGTCCTTGGCCCTTCGGTTGAGGCTGTGGGTTTCCAATTACAGTAGCACTAATTGTGCTCGTGGTTTTTGTGATGTGGACACTTACTCACTTGTGGACTGAGAGCACAGGGCACTGAGAACCCATCAGAGAGTAATGATTTTTGGCCAGTCCAAAACTGAGCTGGATTAATACCAGGGTCTTAGAAATGAAAGACTTCTTTCTGTATTGCACTACCAGTCCCTCAATTCAGTGCTCTGCATTCAATTAATCAGAACAGATTCTGTTAAATGCAAAACAAGACATTTTAAATAGCATTGGGCTTGTGAGACAGATAAATGTTAAAATCTAAAGAAAACTAAATTCAGATAAAAATCTAAACATTCAAAGATAAGGTTGAGAAACAACACTGGATTTTCAGATGATTTTGTGAACATGCAAATTGATGTGGAAACACTAGTAACTGCTTCTTAACTGCATTTACCTATGCAAAACTCATTTGGACAGAGACATATGCATGATTTTGCTGAATCCAGCTGGGGACGTGGTTGTAGAATGGAACCAATTTAGTGCCCAATCCATGCAGACATTTAAAAGAAAATCTAAAACAAAAATATGGATTTATTTATCTTATTTTCTAATACTGTATGCTGGAGGTTGGGTGAAACCTCACTGAAGCTATGGGCATTACAGCTACCCCTCATTCAAGATTAATATAAAAAGCAATTAAGTTGCTTTATGAAATAGATAGCTGAAACAAGAGGAGCCACTGCCCAAAACTCAGGCCACAAGCTTGAGTAGGAGTTGAGCCATGTGGTCTGAGGGGTTTTCCCTGGAATCTGAATGTAAATGTGGAGGTCTGGGTATTCTTTAATGGAGCTGAGAGAGAGAGAGAAGAAACATGACAAAAACACAGAGAAGGCAGCAAGGAAACCCCAGAGACATCCAGAGATGCCTTGTAGCATGACTATCAGAAAAAGCAAAGAGAGAGAGCTTTTTGGTAGAGTGCTGGCTGGAAGGAGGCTTGGAATTGTGAGCTAAGAAACTGTTTCTTGTTGTTTGATGTCTACTATGTTCAGGGAAACAAGGCTTTATGTACATTCATTGTAAATAAACAGGATTGCACCAAAGAAATACCTGACTCCATTATCAATTTCTTCTCTTAATGGAAACAACCCACAAGACCCTGAATACCAGCTATCTGCTCTGGTCAAAAGGGGTAATACTAGTATAGTAGCACTTGGAGGCCCCAATCACAACCAGGTCTTCAGTGTGCCAGGTGCTGTACAAAGACACTGTTCCTGCCTGTGGCAAACTCAAGACAATTAGCTACCAGGAGAGGGGTAGTAATTAGTCCCAGAGAGGTTAAAAGGCCTCGTCCTATCCACTGAGGGGAGATAGCCATGGAGAAACAAGGCTCAGCTGGAACAGGGGTTACCAGGGAAAAGACAGTTACTCACCTTTGTAACTGTTGTTCTTCGAGACGTGTTGCTCATATCCATTCCAGTAGGTGCACGCGCGCTGTGTGCACGTTCATCGGAGACTTTTACCCTAGCAACACTCGGTGGGCTGGCAGGGCGCCCCCTGGAGTGGCGCCACCATGGCACCAATTATATACTCCTGCCAGCCCGCCGCTACTCAGTTCCTTCTTGCCGGCTAGTCCGACAGGGGGGAAGGAGGGCAGGTGTGGAATGGATATGAGCAACACATCTCGAAGAACAACAGTTACAAAGGTGAGTAACCATCTTTTCTTCTCCGAGTGCTTGCTCATATCCATTCCAATAGGTGATTCCCAAGCCTTACCTAGATGGTGGGGTCGGAGTGAGACGTTGCGGAATGTAAGATCGCTGAGCCAAAGGCGGCATCGTCTCTCGATTGCGCAACGAGCGCATAGTGAGATGTGAACGTATGCACTGACGACCAGGTAGCTGCGCGGCATATCTCCTGGATGGGAATGTGCGCCAGGAAGGCGGTCAATGAGGCTTGAGCCCGAGTAGAGTGGGTGGTGAGACGGCCAATCGGGACGTGGGCTAAGTCATAGCATGTCCGGATACAGGACGTTACCCATGATGAGAGCCTCTGAGAAGATATAGGCAGACCTTTCATACGCTCCGCCACCGCTATAAATAACTGGGGCGAGCGTCTGAAGGGTTTTGTCCTCTGGATGTAAAAGGCGAGGGCTCGGCGGACATCCAGGGTGTGAAGCTGTTGGTCCCTGCGTGATGCGTGCGGCTTCGGGAAGAAGACCGGTAGAAAAATATCTTGATTAATATGGAAGGCAGAGACCACCTTGGGAAGAAAAGCCGGGTACGGGCGTAGCTGTACCTTGTCTTTGTGGAAGATCATATATGGGGGGTCTGCCATTAAAGCATGGAGCTCCGAAACCCGTCTGGCCGATGTGATAGCTACCAGGAAGGCCGTCTTCCAGGACAGGTACAGCAGCGAGCAAGTGGCTAATGGCTCAAAGGGTGGGGCCGTGAGCCGAGTCAGGACAAGGTTGAGATCCCAGATAGGGGAAGGAGGCTTAACCGGTGGGTAGAGGCGCTCCAAGCCCTTAAGGAACCTCGAAACTATCAGGTGAGAAAAGGTGGAACTGTTCGACTCCCCCGGATGGAAGGTGGAGATTGCGGCTAAATGCACCCTTATTGAAGAGAGTGCCAAGCCTTGTTCCTTGAGGTACCACAAGTAGTCCAGGACAATAGGGACTGAAACGGCCTCAGGAACTAGGGAATGCTTTGTACACCAAAGAGAAAACCGCTTCCACTTGGTGAGGTATGTCGCCCTCGTGGAGGGTTTTCTGCTTCCCAAAAGGACCCGTTGAACCTGGGCAGAGCAGCGGAGCTCGGATTGGTTCAACCAGACAGCAGCCACGTTGTCAGGTGCAGGGACTGCAGGTCCGGGTGGTGAAGCCTGCCGAATTCCTGCGTTATAAGATCCGGGCAGAGTGGCAGTGGTATCGGAGTCGTTAGGGATAGGTCGAGCAGCATGGAATACCAGTGCTGCCTCGGCCATGCCGGAGCGATTAGGATCAGCCTGGCCCTGTCCCTGCGGAGCTTGAGCAGGACTCTGTGGACTAGGGGAAAGGGTGGAAAGGCATAGAGAAGACGTCCTTTCCAGGGGATCAGGAACACGTCCGACAGAGAGCCTGGGGAGCGGCCCTGAAGGGAGCAGAACACCTGGCATTTCCTGTTCTCCCTGGAGGCAAATAGGTCTATCTGGGGAAAGCCCCACTTCCAGAATACAGAAAGAAGGATGTCCGGACGGATGGACCATTCGTGGAACAGGAAGGATCTGCTCAGGTGATCCGTGAGAGAGTTCTGGACTCCCGGAAGGAAGGACGCTACGAGGTCTATCGAGTGGGCTATACAGAAGTCCCACAGTCGCATCGCCTCTTGGCAAAGGGGGGAAGACCGTGTGCCTCCTCGTTTGTTTATGTAATACATGGCCGTTGTGTTGTCCGTGAAAATCGCAACACAACGGCCCTGTAGATGGTGTTGGAAGGTCTGGCACACCAATTGGACTGCTCTCAGTTCGCGGACATTGATATGCAGACTCAGTTCTTGCAAGGACCAAAGGGCCCTGGGTGTGAAGGTGCCCTAGGTGTGCACCCCAGCCCAGGGATGAAGCGTCCGTCGTTAGAGACACCGAAGGCTGCGGTGGGTGGAACGGGTGACCGGCACACACTAGGGAGGGTGTCAGCCACCAGTTGAGGGAGTCCAGCACTTTTGGTGGGATCGTGACTATCATGTCCAGGGCATCCCTGTGCAGATGATAAACTGAGGCAAGCCAAGTCTGGAGAGGGCGCAAGCGGAGTCTTGCGTGCTTCGTCACAAAAGTGCATGCAGCCATGTGGCCAAGTAGAGCAAGGGTGGTACGCAGAGAAGTTGTTGGGAAGGCTTGTAGCCCCTGCATGAGGGAGACTATAGCCCGGAACCTCTGTGGAGGTAGACTGGCTGTTGCAAGATTCGAGTCCAGCATGGCCCCGATGAATTCTATTCTCTGCGTAGGAAGCAGAATGGATTTGTCTAGGTTGAGGATCAGACCTAGATGGGAGAATAGGTCCTTGATGACGTTTACGTGTGCGGTAACCTGAGCCTCAGAGGTCCCTCGAATAAGCCAGTCGTCGAGATATGGGAAAACATGGATTCGACGGCGACGGAGGTAGGCGGCGACTACCGCCATACACTTTGTGAACACTCGAGGGGCCGAGGAGAGGCCGAAGGGAAGGACCGCAAATTGGTAGTGTTGACGATTTATCACGAAGCAAAGGAACCTTCTGTGGGGGGGGGGGTAAATCGTGATATGAAAATATGCGTCCCTCATGTCGAGAGCAGCGTACCAATCTCCGGGATCCAGGGAGGGTATAATGTTTCCCAAGGATACCATGCGGAACTTGAACTTCGTGATGAACTTGTTCAGAGCTCGCAGGTCCAGGATGGGCCGGAGGCCCCCTTTTGCCTTGGGAATTAGGAAGTATCTGGAATAGAACCCTCTTCCCCTTAGGTCCTCTGGAACCTCCTCTATAGCTCCCAACACAAGGAGCCTCGAAACTTCCTGCAGAAGGAGTTGCTCGTGAGAGGGGGCCCTGAAGAGGGATGGGGAGGGAGGGTGGGAACCCAGCGGTCCGATGTTAGCTGGGACCATGCAGGGAAGAATGCAGCAAGGCAGTTGGCGAACTGAAAAGGATCCTGGGAGGTAATTGGTACAGAGCTCTTGGGCGCACCCTCAAAAGTTTGGCTTTGATCCCGCCGGTGGTTTGGTGGGGCCGGAGTTATTATCTCCTGGTGGGCCAGACTGGCGTCTCTGGGAAGTACGGCCTCTCCTTCTGGAGAAGTCCTGTCTTGGCCGAGGTGGGGGATAGGGGTGCTGGGGTTGTGAGCGGAAAGATCGCCTCTGAGTCTGCGGCGTATGCATTCCCAGCGAACGCATGATCACACAGTTGTCCTTCAAACTCTGAAGGCGAGGATCCATCTTTTGGGAAAAAAGGCCCTGACCGTCAAAGGGTAGGTCCTGTATGGTATACTGCAGCTCGGGTGGCAGACCTGATGCTTGCAGCCACGATATGTGCCGCATAGCAATCCCAGAGGCGACAGTTCGAGCTGCTGAATCAGCGGCATCTAAAGAGGCCTGGAGGGAGGTCCTTGCAACTTTTTTCCCTTCCTCCAGGAGAGCTGAGAACTCCTGGCGGGAATCCTGCGGGACTAGCTCTACAAATTTCCCTATTGCCTCCCAAGTGTTATAATTGTATCTACTCAAGAGGGCTTGCTGATTCGCCACCCTGAGCTGGAGGCCTCCCGCGGAGTAAATCTTCCTTCCCAACAAGTCCATGCGCCTGGCCTCCCTCGATTTAGGCGCAGGGGCTTGTTGGCCATGGCGCTCTCGTTCGTTGACGGATTGGACTACTAACGAACAAGGAGGAGGGTTTACGTATAGGTATTCGTACCCTTTGGATGGAACCATATATTTGCGTTCGACACCCTTGGCTGTAGGTGGTACGGATGCCAGGGTTTGCCAGATTGTATCTGCCCGAGCCTGTATGGTGCGAATAAAGGGGAGGGCCACCCTTGTTGGAGCCTCCGCCGATAGTATGGTGACCACTGGGTCTTCCACTTCAGGAACTTCCTCCATGGGTAGGTTTATGTTAAGAGCGACACGGCGGAGGAGGTCCTGGTGCGACCGAAAGTCGATTGGGGGTGGTCCAGATGTGGCTGTCCCTGCTACTGCCTCATCTGGGGAAGAAGAGGAAGAGACCCCGGGGACCAATGGATCTTGAAGTGACTCCTGGTCCTGTGGAACATCCTGGGGTGGTTCTTGCAAGTCCGAGACCTGCGCTGGGAGATGTTCTGTACCCGCTGGAAGAGGTCTGCTCACCGTGGCCTCTGGTGCCCTATGTTCGGAAGAGCCAGAGCATGGTGGCGGATGTGGGGAACCTTGGCTCTGATGGTAGGCCCAAGGTGTCCAAAAGGACCACTGATGAGGGTCCTGCTGATTGTCCGATTCCTCACAGGATGCCGACCCAGCATGGGAGGAGATTGATGGCTGACGAGATGGCCTGGCGGGGCGGAGATCGTGAGGTGATGGTCCCTGCGTCCACTGGAACCGTCCCTAAGCGGTGTCAGGGAGCGGTGCCGAAAGCCTCTATGGTGCCGAGATTGCGACCGGGACCTGCGACCAGCGCGGTGCTGGGAGGTCGACCGTCATGCCGAGATCGGCTGCGGGAAGCACGGTGCCGCAAGTGATGATGAGATCTGGAATGGTGCCGGTAGTACCTGGATGGCGACCGGGACCTCGAGCTGTACCGCGAGTACGACCGGTACTGCGACGGGGAACGGTACCGGAACTGGGAACGGCCGTGGGACCGAGATCGATGGCGGGACCCTGAGCGTCTGCGGGACCTGGACCGGGACCGAGAGCGACGAAGTCCCATGGTACCGGGCGAAGAAGGTCTTACAAGTGCCGGCTTGCCTGTGGATTGAGGGCCCCACACCGGCGGTGCCGGGGGTCGAGGCAGCTCAGGCTCCGTTAAGGCGATCAGGTCCTGTGCTGTGGAGAACGTCTCCGGAGTGGAGGGCACGACAAGCTCAACCATGGCCCGCGCCGGGGAGCTGGTAGGCACTGGACTCGATGGCTCTTCCGAGGCCGGAATCAACGGTGCGGTGGAAGTCGGTGCCGCGGCAGACGGCAGTGCTGGGTGGTCCGGCCTGGCTAAGCACTCTGACTGTGGTGCGGATATAGCAGCAGCAGGAGGCTTGCGCTTCTTGCTCAAAGGTGAGAGTGAGCGGTGCCGGGCAGAAGCTGGTGCCGGAGAAGGTCGGTGACTCGGAGTCTTCACTGAAGAGGTATGCTCCGGTGCCGACGAAGCAGTTGTTCTCGGTGCCGGTGCCGAGGACTGGGGAGTCAGCGCCGCCTCCATCAATAACTGCTTGAGGCGAACGTCCCGCTCTTTTTTAGTTCGGGGCTTAAAAGCCTTACAGATACGGCACTTATCTGTCAAATGAGCCTCGCCCAAGCACTTAAGGCAGGCGTCGTGCGGGTCACCAGTGGGCATCGGCCTATGACAGACCGCGCACGGTTTGAAGCCCGGTACTGGGGACGGGGAAGGGGCTAACCCCCAATCCCGTTAAACTATCTACAATACACCAAACAAAACTACTAAATAACAATAACTAACTACAGTTGAAAGATCGAACTATATACAATATAAGAGAAGACAAGTGAATCGCTAGGGAGGAGGAGAACAGCGAGCTGCACTCCACAGTTCCAAAGACCGACACGGGCGGTAAGAAGGAACTGAGGAGCAGCGGGCTGGCAGGGGTATATAACTGACGCCATGGCGGTGCCACTCCAGGGTGCGCCCTGCCGGCCCACCGAGTGTTGCTAGGGTAAAAGTCTCCACCGAACGTGCAAGCGGCACATGCACACCTACTGGAATGGATATGAGCAAGCACTCGAAGAAGAACTAATTAGCTTCAGCTGGCCTCAATTGTTGGGGACCTTTTTAAACCCTCCCTGGCAGGGAAGCAGGGAGGAGGAGAGAAGTAGAGTAGCTGCTAGTGAGTAGGTGCAGCAAGACTCTGAAACTCTTCCTGCAAGGCAGACTGCACTCTCCCCAGAAGGAGAGAAAGACTGAGCAAAGGACTGGCTGAGAAGGGATCGGCCAGACCCTGTGCGACCGGGAAGGGCTTTTGCTTTGCCCAAGCCTGTGGCTTCAAGGTGGCAAGGACTGAGTCAGCAGAGGAGAAGCAGGTACTTCGCCACACTGCCCCAAAGAGCTTACAATCTATCTTCATCTTTGTGGTAAAGTTCTGCATGGATTGTGTGGCTGCTGTCTAAGAAGCTGTGGGGAACATATGAAATGAAAAATCCTCTGGTTCTGACTGATGGATTAGCAGAGTTTGAACCCCAAACCTGAAGTGATGACACTGACATCATAATATAACTATTGTCATATTCATCATATTACAACACAGCTCAATGTAATAGAGTCATATCTCATTACTATGTTACAATATGACATCATGATGATCCTGTCCTCCAAATGCAAATCCATGCAGTCTGGATTTATTTTAGCTTTCTCCGACACACCTGGTTTGATTTCCCCCCTGAACCATTTACATAGCCTTAATTCAGGCTCCGTCTGCCCTTGGAGCTGGGATGTGATTCCCAATTTGAGTAGACATACTTGCACTAGCTTTCATCAAGCTTGTGTGCTAAAAATAGTAGCATAGCTACCGTACCATGGGCAGTGGCAACATGGGCTAGTCTTGCCAAGTACTTACTCATGGGGTCCGGATGGGTTTGCATTTGGGGATGCTAGCCTGTGCTATTGATTGCCCCTGCTACTGTGGCTACACTATTATTTTTAGTGCACTAGCTCAAACAGAGCTAGCATGTATCTGTTTTCCAGATGTTTTCCCAGCTGCAATATAAACATACTCAGAAAGTGCCATACAATTAACTATGTGCTACAGAACACACAGTGTATTCATATCAGCCAAAGCCAATCACAGCTGTCTGTGTTCTGGTCGCATTCCTCACTACCCAATCCAGTGGATTCTTTGAGAAAAAGAGACCTTCCCTTTCCTCATCCACTGCACAGTCTTGCCCTGACTCACACATACTGAACTCCTTGAAAATAATCTGTCAATGTTTTTAAACTAAACCCTGCCCCTTTCTAGATATGCGTGTTTTCCTTCTCCATCCCCCTGTTGCTACCCCCACTATGTTGTCCATTTCACAATCAGTTAGAGACTACCTGAAACGGCTGCCAGTGGTACCGATGGACATTAGCGAGCCTACAAATCCCAGTCAGAGGGGCTGCTGGAAGCCTTTGCTTTTGGCCAGACTCCCCACCAAACGATGGCTTGGATTCAGTGTCAGGAAACATATGACCTCACAGCGGACATATGACATGATATCACATCTTCTGACTCAACTTGACCGATCTCTGTCCATAGCTCATCAAAGTATCCTCCTATAGGTCACTTAAGAGGGACAATGCAATAAAAGACCCAGCATAGCAGATGCTGGCAGAGGTCAGTTGACTTGGGCTTCGTGGCTATAGAATTGCAACGTAGATGGTTGGACTCGGGCTAGAGCCCAGGCTCTGAGACCCCAATGATGGAGGAGGATCTCAGATCCTGGGCCCTAGCCCAAGCCCAAACATCTACAACTGCAGTTTTATAGCCCCGTGAGCCCAAGTCAGCTGACCCAGGCTCTGAGACTTGGTGCCGCAGGTGTTTTATCGGCATGTAGACATACCCAACAAACCAACAAGATCACCTTTTGATTTGACAAGGCCATTCTTTACTACAGAAGTCCAGCATAGACCAAAAGAAACAGCTTATTGTTATAACTAACTGCTCATTATGTTTCAGAATCTGCAATAATACAACCAATGAAGGATGGAGCGAAGGAAGAAGATATAATACAGACTATTGCTAGATATAAAACCTCTTATTGTATTACTTTCCTGCTGAGTTCTTTTAGTGGGCAGGAACTGGGGCAGGCTGGCATCCTCCTCCCGAAAAACCAAACCTTTAAATGTAATTCAAACACCACACCTCTGTGAGCTTTCTATTGCGTGACTGACTTGCAAACAAATCCATTCACTTGTTGCTGAGACTTAGCTGTTAATAATGTACTAATGATCTGCAGAAGAAAAATATCTGGCATTAATTACTATACCTTTTATTTGAACTGAAATGTATAAGTAGCTTAGCCACATCTTGCACTTCAAAAACCAGAGCGGGCAACTCTGTCCATTATGACTAACTTCAACTCAGAGTATTTATTTATTTAAGGATTTTATTGCTCTCTGTTAGCTAAGTGATTAGTGAAGACCAAATGCAAGGCACTAATCAAAGAATGAAGGACTTTTGAAGGAAATTGATTCTGCTTGCAAGGGGAAATGTGCCTTTTATTACAAATGATTAACTTTTTAAGAATTCAAAACCAGTGGTAAAACAAATAAATACATATAAATTGCAGAACAAACCTTCAAGCTCTACTGCAGGGAGACACAATAAATAATCGGAAACCTGTGACTAATTATATAAATGCCAAAAATTGATACTGATGTGAAGAAGGGGAAGTTTCCTTGGCAGTTTCAGTGACAGACAGAAAAACTGGATAAAATTGCTATTTTTCAACTTCAAGAGGAGGCATCCAGTAGCAGTTAAAAACTGGGTCATGGAGAACACTTGGTTACCACCAACTCAAATAAGTTTTAGATCTGATAGATTATCCATTATTCAAATGTTGCTATGCACCAATATATTGACAAAATTCACTATCCATAGCTGGTTGGGGCCAACGTCTTAGTTTCCATTGTTCTGATGAAGCAGAGCAACTCCCATTCTGTTGTACAGTCCACTCTATTAACAGCTGGGGATGCAATTAGTTTGCTCTAGTGATAGCTTCACAGCTCCTACACTTGGATCCATGCAGTTACACCTCTGAGCCCATGCAGAACCCTGTGGAATCAAGGGGACTCTCAACAGTCACATGAGCCTGCTCATATAGATTCAGTAGCAGGATTTGAGCCTTTATTTGGATCCCTGTTGTGTCTGTAAGGAACAATAGCATGAAAAATGCAGTGGAAACCTCCTGATGAGTGTGGAGGGAGACCGTCTTTATCTTGTGCTTCCTTCTGGCTCTTTTAATTCATCAAAACTAGGGAATCTTGGGGAAAAAACCACCAACCTAAGATTGAGTTTTAGCTAATTGGCTTTCTTTTTATTGTTTTCTACCAGTTTTCTTTGCTAATGTTCCCTTTTCCATCCAAGGACTCTCAAGCTACATGGCACAAACTCCCAGTGAAAGCAGGCCATGGGAAGGCGCATTATGCCATGGTGTCCTCCATTTAGTGAATGATAGCACCAAGACACACTACACTTACTACATGTCTTGTTCTGCCTTGTCTCCTACAATTTTATGTCCATTTTCCTTAATCCCTCAGGTCTCACTTAAAACTTCATTCCTGCCCTCCCTAAGAACACCAAACAGTGGATTATGAGTTGAGATGAGAAGCTGGAGAGAGAGAGACCTCTGTCTTGATCCTAAAATGGAATAATTTAGCAAGGATAGGTCAAAGTCTATCACCAGACATAGGTGTGTCTTGATCCACTGGCTAAATCATTTATCAGGACATCTTTGAAGAGTTTTACTATTAGGATTTCCATGTTTCTTCCTCTGCACTCCTGATAACATAAGTAATGGAATGTGTTGGTTCTTGATGTTGAAGGCTTATCAGCAGGTCATCTCTCTTTCAGGTTTTCCTCAGTTACAGTGGTATCGACCCCAAACTCTTGGTGGTGGGGCTATATCTTCCTTTGTGCTTATGCAGAACCAGATACACTGTTAACACTCTAATATTCTGATCAGCCAATGCACTGGTATAGGTGTAAGGGCACTTCAGTGACCCATGTTCTTGTTTACTGTGTACAATTCTGACTTGAGATGTCCATTTTGTCCCATGAAAACAAAATGAGCAGTTCAGATTCTTCTAAAAGAAAACTGTAAATTATTGGCCTGCATAGGTCCAGTCATCAATTCTAGTGGGTATCCAGGGCTGGGAGATGTCAAACAACTCCTAATAGAGTGGGCTGACACCCAGATTTTGGTATTTCATAGATTGTTTAGATTTTAAGGCCAGAGGAACCCTTGTGATCATTTAGTCTGACCTCTTGCATAACACATGCTGTAGAATTTCACTCAATGATTTAGAATCCGATTCAGGAAAGCCTCCCTAACCAGGAAAGGACTTGAGCACATGCTTAAATGTTTTTCTGAGTTGGAAATTGAGTTTTAGTTTTCTGAATCAGTTAATTTTTGAAGTTGTGCTTTAGTATAATCTTTGTCCAAATAGAGATTTAGATAACCAAGTTTGGTTAGGGTCAATATACTGAAAATTTAACTTAATAGTGTGCACTGTGTGTCCTGTTCACTCAGAAACCATCAGGTGTCCTCTGACATACACTGCATATTATTTTGTTGGATCTGAGGTTGTTTCTGCACCTAGAAAAGTTAGTATTCCAAAGAAACAGTTACCATGGATGTTTTTTCTGCCTCTTCTAAATCAAATCCCAACTGCAGCAGTCATAGTCTGGCTATTTCAGTGGTCACAGGAGCCATATCAGATAGATCTCGCTTTGATAGTATGGTCCAAGTGGACCTGTCTTCTCCTTAGCAAACTCATCATCATCATCAACATCAGAGCAATAGTTTCCTACCGGTTACCTAGACACACCAGCAAAGAGAACAGCAATGGGAAATACAAGAAACTTCTATTGGTTATAGTCTTTGAAGTCAAATGGCAACTGCTGGTTTTCTTTATCTCTGTTATGAATCCTTATCAAAAGAGCAGTGGCTGTACATTCCTGGGAGAAATCCCTGGGATTTGAAAGCAAAGAGTTAAGAATCTTGGAACCTGGTGATAGAAATGTAGGTCCAAATCATTTGCTCCCTCTCCAGAATAAATACAAGCCTTTCCTTGGACTCTGTTCCTAGTGACTCCTGTGTGATCTCATATAACAGCAAGTTCATTTCCACTTCTTTTCTTCAGCTTCTTTCCAGAATTGCCCACTTCACTTCTTTCTCCCACAGGGAGCCCACAAGCTCACCATCAGCCACATGCTTCCCTCAGCACTTACTGCTCAGTTACAGACAGAAAAAGGGCTGTAAAATATCATCTTAGTGTGGTAAATATCTGCTCCCTATGAGTCTTCCTAAACATACGGTACGTAATGAGTTTACTGACCCACACACATTTTTCTTCCTGTCAGCACTGCACAGCCAATATTGCTATAGGTCAGCAAGCAGCATTTTGTTCTGCTTTATGCATCATCCACCAAATGACCAGCTCATTTCTGAGTCACCGAAAGCTCTGGGAGTCTGGGAGAAGTTTCAAGGGAGTCTTGGGTGCTGAAGAAGAATTTATATTTTGGATGGCAACCATGAAATTTTGGCAGTTTCAACCAGGGAAAAATTGGTGGCTTAACTGAAGTCTGCATCACTTAAGGATATCAATGGGAGTTTTGCCTGAGTAAAGTCTGCAGGATTTGGCCTGCAGTTTTTAAATGAAATATGATATTGCTATTATTATTACTGATACTGCTATTTGGCAGAAACAGAGTTTTTATTCTTTTCCCTGTAGCATTATGAAGAATCTGTTTTTATGACAGGTTAATTTGTTACTTTAAAAAATAACCATTTAAGAAACCTTGCAGTCAAGGAATGAGAACAGCAGATTATCTAGTAAACTGATTCGCTGACAGGAAATCCATTCGGTCTAATATTTTTAACATACAGGAAGCTGTAGCTACCTTCCATCTGTACACCTGAGCACATAACCCAGCAATGTCCCCTCCTAGGAGAACCATGTGGGCAATTGCCCTCAATGGAATTTCTGAGGGGACCCTTTACAAAGCCCCCAGGATCTTCCAGAGAGAGATTAAAGAAGAGATTTAAAAAAAGCAGTGACAGCTGCCAGCAATAGGAAAGGGTGAGGAAACGGAACTATCTGAGCTCTTCATACTCCTGCAAGGCCAGGAATTGAGTGGTGTAACTCACCCTCCCTCCCAGCAGGATGAGGGGTTGGTGCCTTTACATCTCCAGCAGCTCTGATGGCAGAAATTCGATCAGCCATCCTTTGGAATAGGGGAGTAGGTGTGTAGAGGGTCATGTAATGGGGAGGCTCTGGTGACACCTTCACAGTCCCAGACCATACTCCATAACGGATCAAAAAATGTTCTGCTCTCTGGCATCTGTGTTCTCTGAGAGAGCAGCAGAGGGAACAGGAGACCCCTCAGATCCTGGGGACATACATATGCAGAGAGAGAGAGAGGGCCCATCATCTGAGGGACTTCTTGAGAAGCTTTATTTTTTTAAAGGAAGGAATTAACAGCCAGGTCAAAAGGATGCTCAGAAAGGTCCATATAGAAAGGGAAACAAAACAGATCAATAACTAGATAAAAATATATAAAGTAAATAGTGAGGCCAGAGTCAAAGGTGTAAAGGGAGCCTGTGGGTAGGAAGGTTGGTCTGACTGGGATTTTTTGAATGATGATTCCAAATCTTTTTTTTTTCTTTAATTATCCAGCTCTGCCCAGTTAGCCTTATTGTGTGATCTAATCGGAGTTGCTCTCATCCTTCCTTTCCCTTTTATTGTACGTTCCATGCTAGCCTATCATTAGTTTGTAAAGCTTCTCAAGGAGAGGGATCACTGCGTTTGTACAATGCCGAGCATGATGGGGTCCTGATCGTGACAGATGCCTATGGGCACTACTGGAATCAAATAATAATAAATAATAATTAATAATACAGCATTGCTACCTCTAATAATGCTGCTTATTATAGCTAACCACACATCTGAAGTCAGTAGGAACTGAGCTGAACTAATCACCTTGTAGGATTGAGGTCTTCAGAGAAGAACTACACTATCAGTCCAGAATTGTACTGGAAACTCAGAGAAGGGCTAACATAGCTCACATAAGTAGGCCAGAATTAAAACAATACCTTCAAACAGACTGCATCAGAATGACTGCAAACATCCTTCAGTGGAGCTTTACTCACATGCCCTGCAACCCCCAATCACACATGCCTAAGAATCACATTAATTGTTTTACGGACTCACAGCCTTATGGTCAAATTGTCTTTGATATGTGCTTTTGAAATACAATATTATTTATGGTTCCAAAATAAGGACCAGCTTGAGCCAGTTGGCTTGCACAGGTATTTTCATGTGTGACTGTTGGACACAATACGTTAGAAGTAACACAAAGGATTTTAAGAGATGAGAAGCTACTGGAAAGGTTTGACCTACTGGGATAGTAAGTGAAACAGAGGGAGGGGGAAAAAAAAGGAAACAAGAGACAGAGGAAAAAAGAAAGAAACAGTTTCTGTAGAAAAGAAGTCATAAAAATTGGAGATGGGGGTGGGGGAGGGCCTGTATCAATGTTTAAAGTGATTGTGGCCTTTCAGTAAATTATCCTTGCACTTGGGCTTTCCTGTTTTCTGCTTGTCTGAGTTAACTCTCTCACACCCTTCCCAGCCACTGCCTCCATTCGAGGTGGCCTTTGTTACAGTCAGGCTCCTCTATTTATCAATCTATGGGACCCAGTAGGAGGCAATTGGCTCTGACTCCCATTACATTTATCCTCTGACCATTGTTTTGCTAGCACAGTCTAAAATGCAATTAAAGTCAAATGCTTTCCCAACGTTTTTAAGAAAACAAAGTACTTTCATCAAAACCATTGCCAAGATTTTACGAGCAAACATGTATCCCTTTCCAAAATTAATCATTTTCCAAGGCGAAAGCAAGCTGAATTATCTACTGCCATTATGGCAGTAAACTGTGCTACTACTTCAAGTGCTTGGGGAGAAGAAGCTATAGATCAAGAATGGAAGTGCATTAAAAGAAACTTAAGGCAGGTTTGTTTGTTTCCCCACAAACATAAACACGGTATAGTAGCCTGCACTCTTCTCAAGCCGCTATTTACACATCAATCCCGTAAGAGCAACTTAACAGCCTAATGATACAAACACAGAAAGGCCTTTACCCTCTGTGTATTGAGCAAGCAATATTCCCTGTGTCCCGGGATACACTTGCTTTATAGACAGATTTCTAAAAGGAGGAAAAGGCTGTCTTTACAAAGCAGCCTTCTAATTACTGGAGCAGATCCTACCAGCCTTATGTGGAAGTCAATGGGACTCCTTGCAGAGTAGGTTCTACTCAACATGAATAAAGGGCGGGGAGAGGGAGGGCAGAATCAGGTCTAATGTAATTTAAAGTAGCTGGAAGAGCAAATGCTACAACATAAGCAAATTTTCAACTGAAAACTAAGAGGCAAAAATTCCCTTTGTCTACCATAGGCCAGATCCTGTATTCCCTGTTCACTCGCAGCTCCTGCTGAAGTCAATGGCAGACTTAGGGTTGCCAACAGTCCCTTATGACAAAGGATGTCCCTTATTTTTTACTCTCTCTACATCAAGATCTGGAATTGCTGAGTGCTGCAAAAAGTAGCAAGAAATACTCTGGGTGAATGTAGGTGAGTACTGATTATTATTATTATTAATAAATAAATAAATAAATAAGTAATAATAATATCAAGAGGAGGAGTAAGGTGGGAGTGCTCAGAAGACAGTCCCTTATTTTTAAAATACAGTGTTGGCAGCTTTAGTGGCCACAAAAAATACAGTACACAAGAAATACAGTGTTGGGCCCCTCCTTTTATTCTTTGCAGGGAACTGACAACATTATGTGCAAATCGGAGCTTCTTGAGTGACCCAGGACACAGAATGACAGGCCACTTGCACGATCTAGGAATGGATGGATATGCTGCTTTCTTGCTCGGTCTTGAAGGTGAACAAAAGAAGTGTGTTTGAAAAATACTTCAACTTTTTTTCTTGAGATCCTAAATTAGCAAGAGTCAAATCCTTCCCTCAAGCATACAAGCTGAGGATCAGACGATATGCAGGGGAACAGGGGCTGAGAGATGAAGGAATCCTTCTGCCCACAACACTGACTAGAGGTAAATAGATTTGTGAAGTGGTGGATCCACTGGTCCAGTGCCTGTCTACTTCCCGACCCCTGATCCACCATCAAGCCCCTTCAGTGCATCAGTCTCTTGGAAACTCCCAGGTCTGTGCTGTGGGGTACAGGGTTGTGTACCCCTTTGCATGGCCTGCCCAAATCCTCCCCTATCCCTTGCAGTGGAACCACACCAGTACCACTTTGACACACACCAGGGATGCTGTGGGAGCAATTTTTCCCCCCCACTCCAGGATCTATGTGTAGACTTTATGAACATTATGAATACGCTTAATCACTTTCTCCTCCATTTGCTTCCCTGCTAAGAGCTGAGTCCAGGGATCTTTGGTTTCCATCTAATCTAATCCATCCAAGATTCATCATCATAATGTCTGAACATGTGGTAACAACTGATGACATTGCTAAGAGATGAAACCTGCATTCCTTGCTTTAATAATTTGGGATCTTAAAGAGCTTTAATTTACATTTAAAACAAGCCAAACCCTCACCCTCAAAAGGTGTACTTATGGGAAAGCTGAAGTATTCTGAGCTGTCTTTTTACTGCAAGTATGTACAACACAGCACAATGGGGGCCTGCTAATTGATTGGATTGCATTTTACATGTATAACAATATCATCACCACCACATGAAGGTGTACTAACTAAATAACACACTCACTCGCCAGCTCTTTAAAACCTCAGTGAATGACAACTCCCAGGACCATTATTGTTTGTGGAAGAATGCCACCATTCTGCTCAAACTATTCTAAGGCTGACTCATATCCTGCTAATTCATTAATACATAACACAACTCTAGTCCACAACACAACCATTTCCAGTGGTCCTGGAACACTTTTACAGTGGGGGTGCTGAGAGCCAATGACACCCAAACTTTTTTATCTTGCACCCCCCCCCTTACTCCTGTCTGTGCCCCCACTCCCTCAGAGCTGGGGCCAGGAGTGGGGCTGTGGGAGTGGAGGCCGCGGACAGGGGTAAGGGGGCCAAGGCTGAGACCACAGCTGGGGGTGGGAGCAGAGTCTTGGGTGCGGGGGCACCGGCAGCCGGGACTCCGGGTACGGGGCCAGTAGTGGAGTCCCAGCCACCAGCGGGGGTGCTGCAGCACCCCCTGCACCCCTAGTTCCTGCGCCTATGACCATTTCCGCAAGGTACACACAATATGTCCTAGCCTATCAATAGAAAAGTGAGCTGAAGTGCATTTCAGTCTCTATGTGCTAATGAAACATTTTGTTTGGCTTCCAATGTTCATTATATAATAAGGGAAGTATCAGGGTATTTTAGGAAGCCATCTTCCTAGTGATGTACCTTCACTGTAGGAGTTGCCATATTGGATCAGACTTGTGGCCAGCTAGTCCAGTATCCTGTCTCTGACAGTGGCCAGAACCTACCAAGAAAGATGCAAGTAGGCAGATGTGGGATGATGGTCCCCTGCAACATTAGGGTGATTTACAATCGTTAGAGACTTGCTAACACCCTAAAATGTGAAGTTTAGTGTCCCTTCCAAACTAGGGGTAACCACAAAAAAAAATCCCCTTTCCCTTATTGTGGAGCAGGAGTGCACGTGATGCAGAGAGGAGGCTTGAGGGACAGGGGAATCTATTTATTTGTTTTCACCTTGAAGCAGAACCACAGCCAACTTGGGAGGTATCATCACTTGGCAAACAACTTATATTGAGCTCACTTACTGGAAATATTTCCACTTGGTGCCTGGGCCCACAACCCTTGATCTCAAGAGTAAGGACTAAGCATAAGAGTTAGGCCCTGTATTGATGATATAAACACACTGTTCAACCTGCAGGCGGCTTCACTGGGACATTTAAAGAAAAACAACCCTCACACTTGGAACAATCTGGTATGTGCCAAAAGCAAGACATTAAGAAGCGTTTTTATGAGACTCAGGATAAAATCTCTCCTGGAAAGAGAGCATCAAAATAAGGAGTGAACTATAATTCGAGGCAGGGAAATCACCTTAATCTTTCCTTTCATTAGGTGGCAGAATTTTGACAAGGGACTCCCAAGAGATGCTCCAGCACATTGCTGAGTCTGACTAGTGCATTTGGCACTGTCAGAGCTGAGCCATCATAACTGTGTGCAGTCATTTCAGTGAAATATGCATATAATTAAACAAACCGGGCCAGCCCCTTGACTGGTGTAAATCAGCCTAACTCTCGTCACTATGTTTTACACCATCTGTGTGCACCGATGGCTAGATTAACGCACAGGCAAACTAGGCAAGTGCGTAGGGCCCAGATTCATGGGGTGGGAGTGCGGAAGGTGTCACGATGGAGGGCTGGCCAGTCCAAACCTGAGCGGTGCTGCGACCCTGTGCACCAGGTTGCAATGCCACTTGCTCAAATTTGGCACATTTCTCCCGCCATCATAACAGAGGGAGTCTGGTGCTAAACCTGAGTGGTGACACAACCTTGCATCTTAAGCAGATTTTGTCCATGTACCTACTTAAAAGTGAGGGGGCCATAGCCCAGGTGGGCCCCTTCTCCTGCCCCCCAACTTCAAGGCCTATGCAACAAAATCAGTTTTTCTAGGCAGGACAATGTGTCAGGGCAGTTTGTTATTCATATTAGAAGCTGGGGCCCAGAAGCTTATGTTTGCCTAGGGCTCAGTAATGCGTTAATCTGGCCCTGGATGTACCAGTCAGCACATTGTATAATCCACTCAGTTCAAGCTGTAACACAAAATAATCACTGTGAGCTTCTTTTACTTTAATATCACTATAACTCTGTTGATTTCAATGGACTTATGCTTGATTTAATTGAGAAGCAGACTCAAGTCCAGTATATTTTGTTCAACAGCTGAAGACCTGAAACGTGCAGCATTTCCTCATGAGAATAGCAAACAAACACACAGGTGAGCGTAAAAGTCAGACAGAGGGCATGTAGGTGTTCCAGCTGCTAAGCCCAGTTTCCTAACCCTCTGTGGAATCCACACCTACTTCGGTGTTCCCTTCCCTCTCAAGGGAACAGACTGAGCCTTGAAGGCATTCTTACACTCCTCTTCACAGGATGAAGTTCAAACCTGACCACTAGGATCACAGCTCAGACAGGGGTTTGTGTGGGCGCAGGTAGAAATCTATTTCAAATATTTAAAACCAACAACAAATAGTATGATTTTCCTCCGGTACCCCCGTGTTGCCCTCCTGTCTGGCCTCAGGGGACTATGCCAGAGTATTGCTTACCACATTTCCAGCTAAGAATGAAAGAGGAAGGCTGAGTAAAATTATTAGTTTACATTTGCTTCTGCTTGTTTTTAAGTTAGGAAAAAGCGTCAACATTTTTAACCAGAAACTGGTTCAAATGGTAACTTGGAAGAGATAATTTGCCTGCTCACTTTCTGATGGAATGGCTAACTTGCTTTTTCATTCTGCGAGTCATCTGGCCCTTGCCTACAGTACCATGCTAAAAACTATTTTAACTTCCTACAGCACTTTGTCTCCACACACAGGTGTACTCCAGACCATTCAAAATCTCGCATCTGAAAGCTCAGATCAGCGCTTAGGCACTGAAATGCCTATTTGATACAAAAAAAGGTGAATAGATGGACACAGCCTTATTGGAGATTTAGATGTCCTATTAATGTGCCATTAATCCATAATGCTTTTGGATCCCACACAATTATTATGCTTGGAAAGGGTACTAGTTTTCTTTATCTTGGAATAAGAGGAAGGGTTGTGTTGGCAATTCTGCAATGGCATCCCTATGTGAAACATTTCTCTGTCAACATACTGAACCCAAACCCAGCACATATAGTTCTAATCACATCAGACTCCCTGAAACTAAAACCACTGAGGTTAGAACTGAGCAATCAGGAAAGGTCAGCATCTGATTTAGCTGAATTATTTCAGGTTTGGGAGTGTGGACCTATGATGCAATGGGTTAACACAGAAAGTTTGAAGGCCTAGGTTCAAATCTTACTTAAGAACAAAAGTGAACATGGATTTGACTGGGCAGGAGGTGGGATGGGAAAATTAATTCTAGTCCTTAGTAGATGTCTGTCTAGTACAATATCATACAACTTGGCACAACTGCCATTCTGCTCCAGTGTAGCCCAGGACAGAAATAACAGAGGATCAGGCCAGATTTGAGCTGCTCAGCAGGTCAGGATCGCAGTTTACTGGCAGAGTTCCATAGGGAAACTTGTAAGGCATCCACCAGCAATATGCCTGGCCCTGGACAGTGCTTTTAATCTCTCCATTTCAGGGGTGTACGTTATTTTTCATAAATCATGTTGAAGCCGGCACTAGCACTTCCAGGAGCATCTCAGAGACAGAAATACAGCAACAAATTAGGTTTAGGAGGGATTAAACAAACCTCAATTATATATCAAAATATACTGGTGGAGATGCCAGTGGTTTTAATTATTTTTCTTTTTTCTAAGGAAAGAAAGAAAATTAAAAACAAAAACAAAAACAAACCTGCCAGTCCTACTGAGACCTTGGAAGCCTTTGCTGGGCAGGTTTGAGGTGATAAAAAAACTGCAGAAGGTGGCTTAGGACAGTTACGTAGGAGAAAACGTCAGTGTAATATGAAGATACTGGGCCAAATTCTGCTGTTGGTTACCCTAGGGGTAAACTGGCATCATTGCAATTCTTCTGGGTAAATATCTGATGTGACTGTCAGCAGAATTTGGGACATTGTATTCTAATTACTAATTACAAAAGAAGAACAAATCATTACGTTCTTTTAAAATCTAGTAAAAAGTCACAAACCAAAAACAATTAACAATCAGTCGAGCAGGGAGTGCCGTTACCCTATGGGAATGAAGAGGTGGTCTTCTAGAAGTTCCTTTAGCTCTTAATGCCCCCTGCAAATGCAAAGGGTCCAGAGAGGTGAAGAGAAGAGGTGTTCAGGTGCCAGATAGGCCCTCTCTTTTTACAGAACTAGTCTGTATCAATTCATTTTTTTGGTGATACGTCCCCCGCTCAGACTTCATTGTGGATAAAACTGTGCTAGTACAAGACCTTTGAACCACTTAAATCCCACTTAAGCCCTGTTTTGAGGATGTAAGTGGAACTTGAGTGGTGCATAAGCCTTGTGCTACTCCTCTGCATAGGGGTGAATTTCATCCTATATGAGGATTCCGCTGTATGTTTCTGGTAAATATTTACCTGACTAAGGTATTACACATTGATCAATGGATTTCCCCCCACTAAAGGCTCCTTTCCCAAATGTAACTTATGCTCTCTCCCCTTCCACTGCTCTCTCAGAGTACTGGCAAATGTGCACATTGGCTTTCCTTGCAAAAGGCATTGCCTACAGCAGGAAAAGAAAATTGTTATTTATGATAGCATTTTGCACATTTTTCTGGGTGCTTAATGAAGCCTGAACTTCAGTGAAGCAGAGAGAGTGCTTATTGTTGAATTTTTTTCAAGATCACTGCACAGCAAACAGAAACTGAATAAGCAATTAAGTTAACTGGCTTTAAACTCATATTGTCCAAGGATTAAGCTAATTAAGGCCATACTTGTAGGGATTCATTGTAGCTCCAAACAATCTGCTTGCTATTTTGTAGTTGTTGTGGTCTGAAAACGAATCCTGGGTGTTTTCTTGCTGTTAATGATGACACGCTACAAATACAGGATCTTCTAGTTATTATTTAATATTTCTGTTATGTCAAAGATCCTGATCAACACTTGGACCTTGGTTAGCTGCCATACAAACATATGCTAAGGCATGTTCCCTGTACTGAAGGATTTCCAATCTCTTAAATTCAAGAGCATTGTTAAAATAACTAGTAATTTATACATATGTCTTCATTGGGTTTTTTTTGTTTTTTTTTAAAAGAACAACTCCTGCTTTAAGTCTGATCCCTTAAAATGGGGACTCTGTGAAAACAGCATCTCACTACAGGACTGTTTGTATCAGAACATGGGTTCTCAAGCCTGCTGGTTGCAGAAGGAGAGGAAGCAAAAAAAAAAAAGAAAAAAAAGAAAAACAAATCTGTTGTAACATGGGGCTGCAGTATGGAAAAGGCTGAGAAGCATTGCCCTAGAAAAATCATCATGGATATACAGTGTGTGTTAACAGCAGGTTTATTCCACAACCAGGGCTGAAAATGAGTTGGCCACAAACAAGTAAATGCAAACCATTTTCCACGTTCATTACATGCTGTATCATATGAGTTGCACCATTTGCTAATGTTGAACTCAGCTGAGCTAGTGATCAGCAGGTTTCAAAACTGCTGATGCCAATTAATTTTCATTTCATGATGTTAACCCATTATAGGAGGAAATGCATGCAGTGTTGTAGTCATGTTGGTCCAAGGATATTAGAGACAAGATGGGTGAGATAATATCTTTTATTGGACCAACTTCTTTTCGTGAGAGGGAGAAGCTTGAAGCTTGTCTCTGTATAGTAGGAAAGGCAGTCTTATGGTTAAGGAATTAGGACTGAGACTCAGGCTACGTCTACATGCCCCCATCCTCCAGGTCAGACTACAGGGGTGTGAATTGAAGCATGCCCCAGTGTGCTGTGCTGTAACTTGCCCGTGTGGACACTGCTGGTGCAAACTAGGTGTTCTGAGTATATTTTTGTGTGATTCACTCAGATACAATGGTGATGGGATGCCATATAAATGGACAGAAGCAGTTGGTTAAAGATGTCCCACATTAAGTTTTCCTAAAATCTTAAAGCTGGCTCAGGAGCCTGTAATGAAGAGACTAAAAGAAATCGGCAAAGTGAAGGAACCTCAGAGTTTCACATTAAGTGCCCTTGATGGAAAAATGTAAATTACTAAGTGATGACAACAATGGAATTAGTAAGGAAAAGCAGCAGCAGCAGCAGCAACAGTTAATTTACATTTTGCATCTGTTAGTCAAAAAAATACTTCTAGCAAGATCTGTATGTCTGCAGGTTTTTCCCGTTCAACCAAAGGCAGATGAAGGTTTCCTGGGGCCCTGGCCCAGAGCAAGTGGGAGGCCCCTCTCCATCCCTTCTGCCTGCAGCCCCGCCTCCATTCCACTCCTGCCTGTGGGCCTGCCCCAGTCCCACCCCTTTCCGCCCCTTTCCCAGGGCCCGCCCCTGTTCCACACAAGGTCCCCCCCCCAGACTCTCCCCCCACTGCAGCCCCGCAACTCCTCTTGCTCCTTTCTGCCACGCCCACCACACCACGGCCCCAAGACCGGAGAAGCTCTGTCTCCATGCCATGTCCCCAGGGCCACAGAGGGGAGTGAGAGCTCCATCTCTTCCAGGGTTGGAACGGGGGTCCGGGTGCTGGGGCTGCCCCCCCCCACCCGTGATTCTGAGGGGGAAAAGGGTTGGGGCGCTGGGGCTTCTCCCTCACGGCTTGCCTGGCGCTTCTGCTGGAGAGGGGGATCAAGTATGGGGGCATCCCCTGCCACCCCATGGCTTTTGCCAGGGTCAGGGGCTGCCCCTTCTACTGGTACTTTTCTGTAACTAAGAAACTAATACTCATGGACACAATTAGAGCCTGATTCTGTAGCCCTTAATATGGCAAAATTCCCATTCATTTCAATGAGCATTTTGAGAAAGGATTGCAGGATCGATACCTTAATCTGCAGATGAGCCTCTATAATAACCTTCCAAATTAAGGGGGGCATCTAAATCAGATGCATTTAGAACAGGACTAAAACCAAAAAAGATACATTGATTCTGAGTAAAACAGAGCAACAAACACATTCCCTTCATTACTGATTCCCAAATTAACTCTTCAAATATACTAATTCGTAACCGAAATGCTTCTTTCCTTATAAAGTGAGATCTTCAGATGGAAGGCAATATTGAATGCAAAATAAAAGTTACAACAACAACAATAATAATAATAACCATTAAGAATAGGAAAAATGAATTTAAAATTGTAAACAACATGAAGGACAACATGCTCTTCCATAAATAGAAATTAAAGCTCTGTGATTCATATTATAGAAGAGCTAAAATACCCAAAATAAGCTTCCATGAATGTCTCAACAACACTTTTAAGGTTAGCCTTTCCCAGCAATTACCAGAAAAAACAGAAAGATTTATAATGTAACAGTCACCAACCTCAGAACACTTTTTTCTCCAGTGCCTACCATTTAGAGCTATAACCATTTCCACTGACCAGATTTTCTCCACAGAGTACAAAACAAAATACAGGTGATTCACACTTCAGTGATTCCTTGATCTCTATTAGCTTCCCTTCATTCATCATCAGCAGTCATACTGATTGCAAGAGTTCACCAATTATCTCTTGAAGCACCAGACAGGAGCTAAATAATCACAAATCACCCTCTTCCTCAAAACAAGCATCATACTGTATTGTTGTAATCTGTCTTTAGGGCCTAAATACCTAAGGCATCAAACAGGAAAAAACTTGTTTCTCCCCCATTTCATACTATGATGAACCAAAACTTCTGTGACTGGAGCAATTTCTCTGTCCCAGGAATCCTTTGGACTTGTAGTGATGTACCTGCTACAGCAATAGATTAGGAACAAATTGACATGTCCAGTCAAAGCACTGGCCAGAGGATACAAAGGTCCACCTCAGACCACTGGAAATGAAAAATGTTCATATTTTCAGGCCAGCTCCCTGTCTGATCACATGGCAGGGAGAAGAATGGTTCAGATATCACTTTAGGAAGGGTAGCCAAAACTCGTGTCTTTACACTTTTTAATTTGATTTTAAAATATATTAAGTTTTGGCAAATTACAAACAGGTCAGCTGTAATATCTAGTACTAATCAATTCTTCTTAGTAACAGTAGATATATTTTTACTTTGTCAAATTCTAATATCAATTATGAAAGCTAAGAGGATAAAACTAATCCAAATCAATTTAATATTTTTTTTATTAATTTAAATGTTTAACAGCACTTTAATCACATATATCAGACCAAAAGGGATGTGGATTGAAAAAGTTGTGAGCAAATAAAAGGAGGATTTTAAAATGGGGAAAAAACCATCACCTTCTTAAATACAGTTTTGTTAATGGCATCCTAAATATAAATGTTCACTATCAACGCCCTTTCAGAAACCCAGGCACATGGGTAAACCAAATGCAGGTGAACAAGTTCTGACTGTTGAAGCAATGCCTTCATTTTCCTGTTAGCACCCAAAATATCTCATTATTTGTAGGAACATTTAAAAGTCCATTGATAAATCTTTCAATCATGACCATCAGCTTTATACAAATAAATCCAGTCCTCCTTCTCTTCCTTTGTGCCAGAGCCTGCATAGCAGAAAAATGAGGCTTGATTTCTCTCTCAAGTTTTACACTGGTGTAACTACATTGGCTTCAGTGGAGTGACATTCTATTTAAACCAGGGTGAGAGAAGATCTAGACTCATGGGTTTCAAGTATTACTATGAATTACTGTTTTCCTATCATGGCTATTAAATCTATTACCTCCACACCTAATTGTGTGATGAAGAGAGACTTCCTTTTAAAAAATCGTTGTCCCTATTTTTAATGACTAATTCCACACCTGCCAAACTGTCCTTGTCTGACACAATCCTGCAGGGCTATTTCTGTCTGGTCACGTGGTACAAACTGTGCCAGTCTGTGCTTTGCCTAGCACTAGTCAACTTTGCTGTGACTCCCCTGTGTCTAACCACACAATTAGAGTGAGGTAGGCTTTCCAGACCGTGGCAGTACCAATGAGATGCAATGGAAAGTCTTTTGAAATTGCTTGTGTATCCTTAAAAACAGTTCTCCCTTCTTTTTGTTGATGAGTAATGGGGAAGTATTGGAACCCCAAAATAATAATACTGTTTAGTACTATATATATCCCGTTACACATTCCAAATGCTATGCAAACATTCACTTACTAATAGAGATGGGCATCTCCTGCAAAACAATTTTCATGAATATTTCCTCACATTTTTAAATTATCCTCCCTCTGGCTTCATACGTTCACCTTTTCTATTATTTCCTGGGAACATGTTAGCAGTCGAGTTTTATTTGCACAAATGTTTGCAGAAATTGAATTGTAAAGGTGAATGGATGAGTTTGCTGGAAATGGGTATTGCTCATCTAGTCGAGGAACAGAAACAATACCATGTGACTCATCTGACCAATGACAAAGCATGCAGGAAATAATCAATATAAAATATATGAACTGTTTTTTTAATTCTCACAGTATCCCTGTGAGGTATGTAAGTAAGTCTCTTTATCTTCATTTTACAGATAGGAGGATTAAGACAGGCCAGATTCTTATCTTAGTTCTAGTACTATAAACCCATTGGCCTACTCTGGATTTAACCCAGTGTAACTGAGATAAATACCAGGCCCAGAAAGGTTATAGGAGTTGCCCAATGACACACAGCAAATTAGTGGAGAACTTGGATTAAAATGCAGGGCTCCCTAACCTGTGCTTATTCCACTACATCACACTGATGCTTATGCTTCAGCTAGAATGACTGCAATTGCTGCCATTCATAGACTTGACTAGAGACATTAAAACCTAGACTGGACGTAGCACTAGAAATGACAATGTAAAAAAACTCCTGTATCGGCCCCTAGAGAATAGTTACCTAATAGATCTTCTCTGGCTTAAAATTCTATGACTTGTGATTACAATCGGCAATAGAAATGATTTAAAAACAAATAGATTCATTCAAATTAAAGTTCACTTTATAAAAACAGAGTAATAGAATATTACCTTGGCAGGTTCGTTCATCTGTTAGTAGTTTATAGCCCTTCTGGCAGCTGCATTCAAAGCTACCAACAGTATTTCGGCAGAAATGGTCACAGCCACCATTGTTTACCAAACACTCATCAATGTCTGTAAGGAATGGATGGGAAAAGATTAGTTTACTTTCTAGAATAATGACAGGAATATGGGAGCTTGTCCAGTTCCCAGCTAGACAACTGTCTGATTAGAAATAGTACGTATGCAGTGTTGTTGTAGCTGTGTTGGTCCCAGGATATTAGAGATACAAAGTGGGTGAGATAATATCTTTTATTGGACCAACTTCTTTTGGTGAGAGAGAGACAAGCTTTTGAGTTACACAGACCTCAAGAAGTGCTCTGTGTAAGCTCCAAATCTTGTCTCTCTCACCAGCAGAAGTTGGTCCAATAAAAGATATTACATTACCTACCTTGCTTTAAAAATAATATCACCAATACATTCCCTCCTCCCATCCTTATTGGCAATGCTAATAGAGGTGAAGGATTGAATGGTCTTGAAGACTGAACTACTTCTGTCTCGTAGAGATGGTACCTTTAGATCAATCTGGCTGAGGTACTTTGGTGGAAATAGGCAGGGATGCATATGCTTCTGCTGCCCAGACATACCTTCTCCTGTGGATACACAGAAGACTTTAGTCTCCATAGCTGTTGGTTTAGAACCTTTGTTAGGAACTAAATTCACATGAAAAATTGAAAAAATGATTAAAAAATATGAGAGAGACAAGATGAGTGAAGTAATATCTTGTACTGGACAAACCTCCATTTGTGGAAGGGACAAGTTTTCAGGTTTACACAGAGCTCTTACACAGAGTTGGTTCAATAACCTCACTGACCTTGTCTCTCTAATATCCTGGGACCAACATGGCTACAACCACACTTAAGAAAATATATGATTTTTACCTCTGGTGTAAATACAGGGTCCACTGAATACCATTAGTCCCTGTGCCTACCTTTCCTAATTCACTGTTAATGCAGAGAAGACTTTGAATTAGTGCATGTTGCTGTTTGTCGCTTGCTTATGTATGCAATATTCTCATTAACTCCATTTGGGAGTCATGTGCATATATGAAGTGCAGAATCAAGTGTGTCACTTAAAATAATTACCCAAGTGTTATGAAGGGCTCTGTCAGAACAGATCAGCTTCCTTTGTCAAGCTGGAAGCTCTACTTCCCTGCCCCAACTTTTCTAAGAAAAGCTTTCTCCCTTCTCCATCCCGTTAAGCCTTGCATAACAGAACTATCATACTTCCCTGAACCTCCATTGCAATATCTGCCATTCTAGCTGTCCTCTCCCAGATTAAGGACTGTGGGTTCACAACTCATTAGAAAACAGCTAATTGTTAAAGGGAACAAAAGAGCTAACTATATGCCTTTCTTTGAGATTGTATACAATAGGCGAGGTAACATGTTATACACACACACACACACACACACAGAGCAGCATATTCTTCTGTGAAGGAAACAAGACCTGACATGATCTTGGAGAGTGATTTTCCCAGTGATCCAGGAAGCCTCTTACCAGCAAAGCTTGGAAACTTTTAGGAATATCAATTGGCCATTTAAAAAACAAATCCTGCTAAGAGCAAGTCTAGGTGTTAAAAGAATGATTGCATAGAAATGGAAATCTGCCAAAGATATGAATAGGGCTGTTGAGTGAGCTGGTGCAGTTAGAAAGAATTACTTTGATATATAGGAGAGAGAGGAAGATTTTGAGGTGATTATTTTTAAGAAATGCTTGGTTAAATTATTATTAATACCTGTAATAAGCAAACAAGTAAATGAATCTTTAAAAAGACATATAATTACCGTGAAAATGTAGGGTGGTACATATAAGTAGTTATGCCTATTACTGTGTAATATTTCTGGATATATACAGCAACAAAATATGACAGCAGAAGAATAACTGTGTTAGAACTTAAACCTGGATCATGTACAGTATATAATTTTAGATAGATAGATAGATATAGATATAGATATAAACTTTTAATCACTGGGAGCCAGATTCTCTTACTCTTTCTCTTAGTAGTACCTTTCTCCAGGTGTAGTCCCACTGGAGACAACAGAGTGAGGTACTATTCAGTGTGAGTAAAGGAGGCAGATGCTTGCACTGCATTTACAGTTAGAGGAGTTCTCTCATTTGATACTTACATGACAAATACAAAGGAGGAAGACATTGTGATCCAGTGAGTTAATACCAAAAATTCTGGGTGTAAGGGTGAACCTTACTGTGAGCTCGATTCTTAAACACTGTTATTAACGTGGAGTAGTACCTTACATTGCAAGTTGTCCTACTGATTTCAATGGGACTATTCATAGAATAATATACTACTCAATGGGAGAAATGGCAGAATCAATCCTTATGTGATTTTTGGAAGGCGAGTTGAATTCTTTGTGCGTAGGCAACACACCTATAAAACTGAGTTAACAGAAGAAACCTTACTTGCATGTTACAGGCAAGCTGAGCTTTCCAGGTTGAATCAGTGTAAAAAACAATTGGAGTGAGTTCTTTGGCTATACATTTTCAAACTTGAGTGCCTGAAGTCAGGTGTCTAAAACAGTAGCTTTAGGCTTCCAAATCTGAAAATGTTGGCCTTAACAAAGAGAAACCCTGACTGCACTTCAGAATATCATGACCCTAAAGACTAGAGACAGATCCCATTTGATGTCAAATTGTGGCTAAAACAGTCCCGTCTCAATAAAATCAGCACCAATACATCACAAGTCCTATTGACTTATTTCCTCTGCAAGTGCTTCCAGTCTTATTAATGATTCTTTCCAATCCCATTCTGCAGAGTTGCGATTGCTTTACAGATCTCATGATGAAAGACCATCACTGTTCAAGACCAGGAGATCCCAACCATCAAGCTTTTCTAGGGCATATATAACTACAGATTATAAAAATCTCCAAGAGGAGTTAAAAATCTTAGCCAAAAAGGAATTCCTGATTATATGTTAACTATAACATGCCATGTGCTGTACACATAGTAGTTACCCATCACGAAGAAGGTATCTCTTACTCATGGTACGCACACTGTGATATCTGAGCTGCTACATTGCCTATATTCTGAGCATATGTTCTCTGAATAGGAAATCACTGCTGAGTCTCAGACAACATGTGGGTAACTGTGGTGAAGGACTGACTGATGACCATTGTATTTCACCATGTTCAATACCAAATTCTAGTAGCATTTAGCTTTCCTCTCAGGGTCTGTGAAGACGATATGGGATCTAAATAAAACTTTCCTGAATCAGAGGGTAAGATCTTAAGCTAGTGTAAATCAATGGAGCGTCCGATGAAGTGGGCTGTAGCCCACAAAAGCTTATGCTCAAATAAATTTGTTAGTCTCTAAGGTGCCACAAGTACTCCTGTTCTTTTTGAGGATACAGACTAACACGGCTGCTACACTGAAACCTGTCATTAAAAATACAGCTTTCCAAATTTATACCAGCAGAGAATCTGGAACAGGGTTTGTCCAAAGAAGAGAGAGTCCAAAGAAGGAGAACGTCTCCCCTATTCCTCACATGACTTTGGTACTTTTTAGTCCTTTTAGTTGAAATACTGGCTGTGGGGGTGAGTTTTCGTGCAGCCTTTCAAAACCAGGACCTTCAAAACACAATGGAGGTCAAAACTGTTAACTGCAAAAACATTCTAAAAAGCATAAATAGTGCCATGTCTCTGCTTTCACTGTATTTCTTTCCATGGGCATAACAAGATTGACAAGGTATATAAAAATTATTTCACTCTATGGAGAGCAGAGCATTGCTGCATTTCACTTGAAAGTGAACAGTATCCAACCATATCATGTCTGACTGGTTCATATAAATTGCACCAAGCCTATATCTCCACTATTTTTCTTTCCACAGCTATAAATAACTCTTGTTATGAGGCATGTGAAAATAACAAATGGTCCTGTTTGTGTGAAAGGGTGAAGGCCCCATTTATCTTTAAACTGATTGGTGCCCAACCTCAGTGTGTCCAAGTGGTTGATGTGAATTGCACCAGGGTTCTAAAAAAATTTCTATCCTTCGCTGAATCTTCTATATTCACATAAATCATGGAAGGAAAAAAATGGTGGGAATTGATCATTGAATACTCGACATTTAGGAAAATTCCTGCACTTGTTACTCAGTCACACATTCCAGTGAAGTTAATGGAGCTTTGCCTGAATGAGGACTATTAAACTGCATTTGATTTTAGCGTGTATCATTTTCAGGTGGTAACAGAGATTACATTCAAGAGGTTTCAGTTCTCTCCCTTTTTCTCTTTCCACAGCCTTCTGTTCTGCAGTATACCAAGGAATGTGAAAATGCAGAAATGTGCACTCTTCCACAGGGGTGGGTCTTAAAATGCCTTGAAAACTGAAGTGTTTGGAGATTGCTTTGCTCAGACAACCTGCCATTCATTTCAAATATGCAGGCTAAGGTGTGTGATGGGTTTACAATGTATTAATAATGAAACCCCGAAGGCGCTTTTTTTATTGCAGTAAGTCAGCATTATTAAGAGATCCTTTACTCATCCACGTGACTGACACACCACAAACGCTTAATTATAAACACTGAGGAATATGTAGCAAGGTAGAAACGGAAAATACACTACAGATAAAAACCACTACGGCACTAGAACGTACTAGTCAAAGGAATATCAGTTCATACTTATTATTTTGTGGAAGGAGGGGCATAGGCAACAGCTACTGCACTCAAGTGTCTAAATAAGTCTCATTAACTCCCGAAGTGTCTCATTTCTCTCTCAATAATTTTTATAAAATTAAGATAAAATAAAATTTAAAAATGTGGTTAATACAAAGGTAGAAAAATCACCTTGAATGATATCATTATACTTTAGGAGAAATAAATTTAACGATTAGATTCAGATATGGGCATGGATCAAAACTCCTGCATCCAAACAACCCAAACCATTGCAAGATTTTGGACCCAGAATCAAATTTTACAAGCTGCCCCCTATTTCTGTCTTGGGGAACAAACCAAAACCCTGTTTCTTTGGAACACCCTTAAAGTGGGGAAAATTCAGGATTCAGACTTTGCAGCTCAGGCCTATCTCAAACTACATTTTTAAATTGTGGCTCAGACCCTGCAATTCTTCTGCTAGTGCAGAGCCTACAGCCTTTTGCACTCCCCTCCCAAAATCAGTTAATGAAGGTTCAAGGGTCTGTATATGTGATCCAAATGCAGGATCAGGGTCTTAATCTTTTGCGAATGACCCACTATTTTGGTGAATGAATCCAAGTACAATTTTTAAAATGCTGCTTTTTTGTAAACATTTTGTAAAGCTTCATCTATTCTTTATAATCCTTCCAAACTAATTTTAGATGAACGGCATAGGGAGAGGAAATATGATTCTGAAATGTAGAATTGCTTTATACATAGGATTGTCCTCAATTGTCTTAGGAACTTAAACTGGGAGTTGGGTGGAGGGGATAGTTTTAAAAAAAGCTACAGAAAACACAAATGTCTTGTGATAAGTTGCATGGCTTCAAATTGACCAGAGGGAACGGCCAGTCATTTGTTGTTTGTCTTTTCATGTTTTTGTGAAGGTGAATGGAGATGACTGGTGCTGTGTGACTAAGATCTGCTCAGCATAATTCATGTAGGTTTGCAAATGTTTGGAATGCCCTGGTTTGGATCAGATTTGTGTAAGTGTGGGTTTACACAGCCAAAATTTTGCTTTGCTATATGCTGGAGAATAAGTTAAAAAGTACAGTTTTTTTGGATATCACAGAATTTAAAACTTTACATAAACTGGTTAAACGGCCCTGAAAGGGCAATCAATGTGCAATCACCACTTCTCTCTTAGACAGATACCTGACAACAACAATTCACAAAGCAAGCTTGTATGCTGGAAGTGAGTCTCTTCGTTTCAATGGCTGGACAAATATTTGAACTGCATGTGTCTGTCTAACCTTTATAGTTTTAAAATGCTATCACACCCAGAAAACAATGAACTCCAAGACCAAGCTCAAATGGTTACAAAAACTTCACACCCTGTGTTACATTGATTAATGACAGATTATCAGGACTAATAAGGCCAATATTAGAATATCCATGATGGGACAGGGGAGGCAGAGGGATAGGAGGGGGAGTGGCAGAAGGTACTGATACTCAGTCACAGGAGGAGGGAATCAACCAGCTTCAGGCTGGAAAGGAGGGTCGCAGGGGTTCCTACTGGATTCCGGGTCCATTCCAGCCCCTCATAAGACTCAGATTTTAAGGTCAGAAGGGACCATCGTGATCATCTAGTGTGACCCCTTGCACATTGCAGGCCACAGAAACTCACTCACTCCTGAAATAGACCCCTAATCCTCAAATCATGGTTTAAAGACTTCAAGTTACAGAGAATTCACCATTTACACTAGCTCTTTGCTCCTAGGTCCTGCAGCATCTGCTCCAGCCCCTCTGGGTCCTGCTCTTGCCTCTCCTCCTCCCTGCGTCCTGCGACATCCACTCTCTCACCTCTCTCTCACCCCTTCAGCCCCCTGGTATGCATGAGTTTATATGGAGGTGGAGCCCTCATAATATTTCCATTGCAGGGGTGTTACCTCACACTTTCACTGCCCCTGTCCTGGATAATTACATCTAATTTGTCCAGGGAGTGGACTATCTTACTAATTTTTCCTAACAGTTTCTCTTTTTTCCCATGTCACTGTTGTACCATCTCTCTGTGTCAGGCCACATCTACACTATGATGGCATAGCTCTGATGCCATAGTTATATGCTGCTGTAATCCCATGGTATAGATGCAGACAGCAATGGAATGAGTTTTTCTCTCACTGCAGGGACTCCCCCTCCCTGAGTGATGGTAGCTAGGTCAACAGAAGCATTCTTCCATCGACCTAGCTGCAGCTATACCACAGCTATGGCAGTTAGGCATGTGGAGTTTTTCACGCCCCTCAGTGCTGTAGCTATGTCAACCTAAGTTTTAAGTATCGACCAGATCTTGCTCTCCTGCCTTTAAAAGTTGCCAGTCATTTGAAAATCTTGTTACTACAATTGCCCTTGCTGATATAGATATTAGTCTTCCATAATTCCCAACATTCAAAGAGGCTAAAACGGGACAGGTCCTGCCCCCATGGGAGATGAGAAGCTCGTGTGAGTGTGTGGGGCGGTGTTGAGTGCTGCCCCTGGTGGTGGGAGGAGGTCCTGGAGGGGTAAGGTGGGATGGAGGGAAGATCACGGATGGAGGGAAGACCATGAGAGGGGAGTTCCAGAGTGACCCTATCCACACTCACCATGGAGTGGCAGCTCATGTGGCACCTATCCCACAGGGCTGGCTGGGCTTGGCTCCCCACTCCAGGTGTTGCGGCCTGGCCCCAGTGCATGGAATTGCAGTGCTGCTCAGGTTTGGCCTGGCTCCCCTGACAGGATGGAAGGGTTTATGGGTTAAAGCGGGACAATCCTGCGAAACATGGAACTGTTGGGAGCTCTGGTTTGCTGATGCATTCTCTACTGAGTTGCTCCCACTGAGTTATGATAATACTTAGCTCTTACATAGCATTTTCCATCAGTAGGCCTCCAAGTGCTTTAGAAAGGAGGCCAATAGCATTATCCCATTTTACAGATTGGGAAACTGAGGCACAGACCACTGATGTGACTTGCTCAAGATCACCCAGCAGACTAGGGAATAGAACCCAGGGCTCCAAACCCATGTACTATCCACTAGGCTACACTGCTTAGGCAGTACTTCTGTCACTGGTGCAGAAGGCACAGCTGTGCATTGCACACTTATGTAGAATATACATCAGTAAATAAACATGCATGCAAAATATGATGAGAGTGGCCAGTATTCACGGTATTAAAACTATATGTCAAATAATAGAACTATATTTAATATACGTATCATCTGACAATATATCTGAAATATATTTAACGTGTAGGAATTAATGTAAATATATCAACAGCACTGTTCATATTCCATGGGCTATTTTAAATATCAGGAAAATTGGCTAGTTCTGTAATATTTCAAATAGTGTATGTCCAATACATTTTATTAGCTCTACAGGGCCAATTTCTGTCCTCAGCCCCAGTGTTGCAATCCACTAGCTTCGATGGAGTTGCAATGGAATCTAAGTCTGAATTTAGGCTATGCTATTCCCGAAAAACCTCAGGACATTTGTGGTCTAGTGGATTGCACGGAATCAGGTGTTATAGTCCCAGATTTGCTACTGACTTCTATTAAGAATTTGGGTAAGTCACTCAACATCTCGCTGCTTGAATTACCCCATATGCAAAATGGAATAACAATACCTGCCTCTTTAAGCTCAAGAGAGAAACAGTGGTATATAAGGAAAAAATATTGTATTTTTCCATATGGGTTTCATATGAATTTTACTGATATAATAACCAATGTTTTCCTCTTTCCCACCTCAATCTTTATGCAATCTCATTACAAGCAACAATACTTTAGCAAAACAGATTCCCCCCCCCCTTATTCATCAAAGAATATTACTTTTGAGTCTACTCATTTTAAAGTTGATATTGCACAGTTTAATTTGGATGGTATTTTCTTCACTTCCTATCCCAAAGTACTAGTTGTTTAGTGCGATTGCATGCTGTTCAGCAGCTGCAGTGTTTTACCTTGAGGGGGCTGCATTTTGGAGGTGGGTTAAGATCGATACGATCATATTCTGCCTTCAGATACATGCATGCAGGTTCTATTGCTGCACATGTAAGTGTGAATTCAGAATATAGCTCATGGCCTGTAAATTGCTTTACATCTCTCAGGAGGAAATAATGCCTGAATGCTTATATAGTGTCTCCGACATCTGATGATAACAAAGGTCAGCATGCTACAAATTTCAATGCATTAAAACTTCATAACATTCCTGTGAGTTGGGTAAATATTATTATGGTAATTTTTTTACAGATGGGAAAACCAAGATGGGAAGAAGATGATGAGTGACTTGCCTAGCATCATACATGAAGTACAAAACAGCCAGAAAAAGAAATAGTCAAGCACATAACCCAGCTTCCTTTATTCCCTTCCTTTAGCCACATCACTATCTTTTTCCTCCCAAGGAGCTAATTAAGTATAATATATGATAATCATTAGCCACCAAGTAGCAACTTAAAAAGTTTTCTATTTAATTAGTTTTATGGGTTTGGTTGTTCAGTAAGGTATTTCCTTAATTACCAAAATTAAAACTAGATCGGTCAGACAAGGCTGGACCGAATAAAAGTTAAATCCTTCTCTCTTTGAAAACATGGTGCCCACAAAGCACACAGCTTTGTGCAAATGTTCTCAGAGCATGGAAAGGTTGAGGCAGGTTTCAACAAATTTCTCTCATGTCACTTTCTCCCTTTTCTTCTGGAAATCTTTGCAATTTCCAGAAGAAACATGTCTTCAAATACAGATGGTAATCTGTCACACATAGATTTAAATGTCAGCTCTTTACCTTCAGGACATATCCACTCTGACATTATCCACCAATCAATCAATAAAAAAGCCTGCCAGGCTGCCAAGAGATCAATCACCTTGTAAAACAAACATTATGTCCTATTATTTTCTTATTACAGTTAATTCAATTTATAGAGCACAAAAAGCATCGGAAGTGGAAAACTTAAGAGACATTGTCAACATAGTTTAGGCCCTGAATTCTAATTTTTTGAAGGGAGGGATTTACTAAGCCTAATATGAAAAGACAGGATTTTCATTATAAAATTTATTTGAATACATTTAATTTTTTTTAATAACTTAAAAACATGTCAGTGCAGTGTTGTCAACTCAAACTACAGCACTGTTTTTGAGACCTGACAACCACCAAAGTAAAATGGACCGGAAAGAGAGTGAAATTAACCCAGAGAGGTTTAATGTCCAACTTGGACATGGTGAGTGAAATACAAACAACAAACAGTATAAATGTTGGAAAGTTATAAATGTCTAAAATCTCAATGTTATTGATAACACTTGGAGAGGATAACACTTGATAACATAAGAGAGGAGGGATGGGCCAGTGGTTAGGTACTAGTTCCCCCTCTGTAAAATGGGGCTAATTGCACTTCCCTATATTACAGTGGTGTTAGGATGGGTACTTTACGAACTGGGAAGTGCTCTGATGGAATAGTAAGTAGACAGGCAGACTTGCATGGCAATATTAACTTGTACAGGGCTAATATTGCTAACCTTACTATTTACTTTTCAGAGGTACTCGTGTGGCCCTCAATACCACATTATCTCAGTACTTCAGTCTTTGATGTATTTGCATTTCACAGATGGGGAACTTAAACAGAGAGAAACTAAGTGAGTTGTCTGAGGTCACACAGGCAGTCTGTAGTAGAGGAGGGAATTGAACCTGGTGCTAAATTAGTGTCCTAACCATTGGCCCATCCTTTATCTTATCTCTAGTAAGCGAGATTGCTCATGGCTTGCACTAAGCACCATGCACGCTTATTGGATCAGACCTTCAGTTTTTACTAAGCGCAAACTCGAGCAAAACTCTCACTCAAGTCCATGAGAGTTTTGCCTGGGTCAGACCTTAGTGAAAACAAATGGCAGATTTTGCAATTCGCTGCCCCTGCATGGGTCCCAGTGAAATTAATGGACCTCTGTCCAGACGACCACAGAATCTGCATGCAGTGAACTGCAGAACTGAGGTCTGAGTAAACATCTCAGGGTTTAGCTCATTATTTTTTACCTTGACAGAATCCCTTTAATTTGGGCTATTTCACTCTTTCTTGAACTGCGATCTGCTGAAGAACGGTGTATATTTATGTTGAACAAATGTAGTTACAAAGCTCTGTCTGGAAACGGTGCTACGATTTTTGTTTGGTTTCATTAAATAAGTTTGAAACTAAAACTGAAGCTTTTCTGAAAAATAAAAAAGACTTTGTACCATACTGCAGTTCTAAGGCCAAAATCTGCACTCACCTGCCTACACCCTCAGCAATCCCACTGAAATCATGCTGGCTGCAACATCCCCTTTACTATGATCATACTGACAACTGGGGCTGCAGTTTGTTTCCTGGCTACTCCTAGTGCAGAGGAACAGTACAAAGCAGAAAACAACTGTACACCAGTTCAAATCACTCAGAGATGATAATGAATCAATCAATAAATAAATGGATAAAGAAACAATTTCACCCGAAGCCCTTTCATATCTCTTAGTTTAACCTTCCAGGTTCCAATCCTGTTTCTACTGAAGCCAGCCACTTCAGTGGGAGCAGAATCCAGCCACATATAAAAAGTAGCTGTTTTATGGCAATAAAATAAAAGAATAAAAAAATTACTTTTCATTCTTGAATATCATTGACCATGAATAGCTTGCTGCCTTAACCAAACCTCAAACTACAGAATGTGTGGCATATCTTTACATAATATATTGTGGTTGCTGACCCTCAGGTCATTTTATATTGTTGGAGGAATGTGAAGTCTTTTTAACAACTAAAAGGCAAAATATGACCCTCTCAAGCAATAATTTAAAGGATCTAGTATTTTAAAATGAGACAAATGCAAAGACAAATAACAACCGCAAGCTTCCTTGGAAGAGGAATATTGCCAGTTCATAATAACCGAAAATGTAATACAAATACTTACTGTGTGATATGACTGAATAGTTGAAAGTTACAAGTTAGATGACATCTGACCTGAATGTTCCATTGTTTATTGGAAGGTAATTTGGCACACTACATTTGTCTTTTATAGAAGACTATACCATGAAGACAAATGGATGGAATATCTTCAATTAAAAAATAAAGGTCTGACCATCAAAAACCAAGGGAAGGGGCAATAGAATCCACACAAGTGTTCAGAAACTAGATCAGCTGATAGGGTCATTGTTAAACTTTTGGGGTCCCCAGTCAGTTTATGCTCCCAGGTAGTCCATTAGAGATTTTGCCAGTGTCAGCACTATCAACAAACTACTTCTCAACTCCAGCCGTCCTTGCCCCTCCCATCCACTCTGCTCTCAAGTTCTGCACTTTGCCTACCTTTTCAGCTTACCAACATTTCCCTTTGTTTTCTGAATCCTGCCAGTTTATCACGTCACCTCTGCTTGTTGAGCTTCCCACTTATGACAAACATCCACTTCACCAGCAGCTGAAAAAAGTATCAGCCACAATTTCATCTCCCTCTTAGAAAGTTTGGGCCAAATTCTGCTCTTGGTTATCCCAATGCAACACCACTGTCAGCAGAATTCGGCCCAGCCTGTTCCTGTCCAAATCCCTTGATCTGATAATTAGGATATCCCCCTGCAATTTAGCCACTTACTTGCCTCTCAGATTCAAGGACTATTCCTTATAAATTTAAACTCCACCTCACTAACCTGACACCTTGTTCATATTTCTCCTTTTGCTAATATTAACGTGAACATTTTTTACACTCTGACTTCTGTGGACTCCTTTTTATTCCACCCTCACTTCCACTTTCTACTACTGAAACTATTGTATAACTCCATTTTTCCCACATCCATTGCTCATCTAGAAACATTCTCAGTTTTTGTGTCCCTCTAGAACCCTCACTATAATGGATGAACTTGTGCTCTCAGAGCAAAAGACAAAATGATGGTGCACCAAAATCTTGTCTATCATACAGTCTGTAAATGCAATGTAGTGCTTCCCTTCTATCTGCAAAAACAGGTATTGATTATTTTGTAATCTACAAAAGCACTGGTAATCATTGTTCATTCTTTCAACTCTATCAGATTCTTTCAACTGATTCCTTCTCTGTTCTTCCCATCACCTAGTGCAGAGAGTTTGCCATATTGGTCTATGCCAAAAATACATCCACATATGATGGCACCATGGCAGTCAACAACATTGCATTTACTATCATTGACTCTCCTCAAATCCCCAAATTTCCAGCATCTTTGCGTCACCATATCTGACCTTACTAACATTATCTGCTCCTCAAAGAAAATCAAACAAACCTTCTTGTGTCCTTACCATCTCACCTCACCATGTCTCAAACTCTTTTGTCAGTCTGCCTCTATCAGACTACACAGGGTGGTCATCACACTACTCTCCAAGAAACCCACCTTTGACTCCCATCAGCAACTACCATCCCACATTCAATTTCCCTTTCTCCTCAAAATACTGGAGAAAAACATTCTCTTCTTCTCTTCCAACCACAGCATCCTTGATTCATTCTGATTGGTCTTCCAACCTCACAGGTGTCTTCAGGGTGGTTAGTGACTCCCAGGTGATCATAGCTCCCTCTCATAACATTATCCACAACCTCCATGAAGCATTTGACATTACTGACCCCACCAGTCTCCTCAGTTGTCCTGCAGATGTCACTAGCTCTCTCCTCACTTTATTATAGACCTAATTGCTTTTTACATCTAGAGGTCACTATGCCTTGGATGGTAAGGCCCACCCAGACTGTCAAACATAGAAGCCTAAAGCTAGGTTTCTAATCCATATTTAACTCCTAGGTAAGTGACCTGATTTTCTAGATCTACTTTTGAAAATTTTGACCTCAACCACTTGACCTCCAACATTTTGCTCTGGTCTCAGCTCTACACATGTCTCTAGATACCTCTTCCCACTTGGGCAACTAACAACTTGAACTTACCACTTTTATGCCAGAGTGACTCAGTTTCTCATCTCCTTCACATCCTTAACTAACCCTGCCCTTCCCTTTTTCTCATATATGTAGTCTGGCTCTGTACCAAGACAAATACTTGGTAACTAAAATAACATCAGCTGTATCTCCAGCTTATCAACAGCCTCTTTCAACTCTGACCTTCCTTTCAGATTCATAGACTTGGAGTACCCTTTGAAGGCAAGTGTTCCTTTGCATCTCTCATTACTACACTCGAAACCCACATATGTTAATATCTCAACACACTGCTGAATCCCTCATATAAGCATTTGTCATGCAGTGCCTTGAATATTACAAGTCTCTCTTCTATATCTTGAAAAAAAAAATCACCTAACTTGTGTTTCAAGAACCTCATATCTACACTCAGTCACCCTAAAAGACTTTCATTCTCACCCTAAAAGACTTTTGTTTCCAATTCAGAGTTGTTCTCCTCATTCTCAAAGTCCTTCCTGGCTACACCCAACCTATTTCCATTGTCTTATTTTACCCTTTTGCTGCCATTGCTTCCCAGTTCTGATCACCAAGAACTCCTCTATTCTCCTCTGTCCTATGTTGGGGGTGGATCCTGGGTGGCAGCTGTAGAATCTATCCAGAGAGTTTGCCAACTTCCTTCATCTTTTCTACTCAACTTAAAAATGAAACTCAATCTCTACATCATCTCTTCTGCTTTTGACCACGAAGCTGTCACCTGATTCCTCAAATTGGTATGCTGCTCTCCAACTCCTTTAGTTACTTAACAGCACTGAAAATGGGCAGGAATGATCTTTCATTGCATAACAGGTTTCTAAGGAAAGCATTTTGCTAAAATTTTATAGTCTAGCCATTATGAACTATATTGGTTGCCAATCGTGATAGTTTATATGATACTGTAAAAGTATGCTCTCTTTTTCTCCTTCTATAAGTGCTGGGCTAGTCATTCAAGTAGGCACCTTTTCATTACTGTACCTTTTCAGATTAATCTCTTGTTAATTCATTTATTCAAATTCTCGTTTCTTTATGTTTCTGCACTCTGGATCCTCTTGAAGAATGAATTAGTGCTCTTCTAATGTGAATTTATAAAGCAAACCCATTCCTCTTTACATCCTCTGTTCTGTTGCCTACAGTTCATGAATATAAAACTGAATTTAAGATGGTGTTTTGCCATTAAAACGAAAGTCAGTTTTGAGTCACAAAGTTTATATCCAGATTTCAAGCCCTCTCCACTCCCCCAAAATAGAAAGTTGTTCAAATCTGGGTTTTGGTTCAGCCACAAAATCGCTGTTACAAGATTAAACCAGACTCTTTAATACAGTTCCTTGTCAAACATGGACAGGTCCAAAGTCTTTATGGTTACGATTCTTGAATATAATAGTATAGATGTCAGTTGTCTCTCTTGTGAATTTTACGATGTTTTTTTTTTGCTAGTGTTTATACATATTTTACTATTCCATTTGCTTTATTTATTAATTTCTTTTGTATTTTTAAAACTTAGAAATGCAGTAGAATTAAATGAAGTAAATTCGAGTGCTCTTTAAATTTGATCTCTTTCTCGTTATCTTTAGGCACACAAACACACAGGGCTAGATTGTAGTTTGCACACAGCCTTGTGTAGGAGGTGTGATGGAATTGGAACTGCTCTGTAATAATTTATGAAGACCTTAAGTTGACCTGGCTATTAGGACATCTACCGTATGAAAATATTGGTTTAGTTTAATGGGGAAGTGGGGACTGTAAGGAAAACAACAACCCCCAAGTGTTTACCAAAGAGTGGCTTATCTTGAGTCATTAAGAGATGACGTCCAAACTCTTATGTTTGAAGATTCTACCTCCTGAATCTAGCCATTTGTCCACAGAGGAGTGTAATAGGAAAGTGACAGGTTCTTACAAGCTTTCATAACTATGACACAAGACACGTACCACTTGCTCTACCTATATTACCGACCTCTTTCCCCTCTTATATCATCCTGAGTGCTTCTTTCCTGGTCATCTCATTTCAGTTTCTTATTTTATTTAGTGCTCATGTTCTTTTCTTCCTGTGTGATATTTTGTTCTTCTGTCTCTACCTACCAACATTATCCCTTTTACATATCTCTCTTTACATATTGCATTAACTTCTCTCTGCCTTCCACTTTATTCCAGATCAATGTGCTTGGCTAATATAGTGATGAGCTGGAAATAAGACTAAACAGAACAGAAAAGAAAACTATTCGGAGCCATCCCCTGCCTACTTCCTCCCTTTATCTCATTTCAATAAAATTCTTTGAAAATCAATGTGAAAGGTGCCTGGCTGCTCTTTCTGGAGAGTGAGGTGTCTTATTGATTCATACATCAGGTATATCAAAAACACAAATTCCACCCTGCCCCACCCCTAGATCAGAGGATAGTTCACTCTCCATGTCTAATCAGTCTTGACTTCTCGATCAAGGCTGCCAAGAAGGGTGTAAAAGTGGTTACCACTATAGATGACAGGTTTGTGATACAGACACTTGTTTGCTAGTAACTGGACTACTATCAATTCATTTCACAGTGATCACCAAACAGCCATCAGGAATGACTTAGGCCCTGATCCTGCAACAGTTATAGACTTGAAGCTTGTGAGTAGTCCTAAAGATGTCAATGGAACTATGTATGTGAGTAAGTTTAGCAAATGAAAAAATGTTTGCAGAATTGAGGCTTTGAAGGTGAATGCCAAGATTTTCAAAAGCGACTAGGGAGTCTGAGAGCTTGAATTTTTGGGTGCTCAGTTTGAGATTCTTCAAAAGGCTCCTGATTTTCAGACGGTGCTGAGAACCTGCCTCATGAAAAGCTTTTAAGCTGCCTCAAGTTGGGCACCACAAATCATCAGCCACTTTTGAAAACCTTGATCAAAGTGCTCTATAGAGCAGGCCAGTTTCTCCATTCAGAGTGGCTGAAACAAGTAGCACACTTTATATGCAGACAGTTTTGGAGGGGCTATGTAATGGTTCTAAACGCAAAACTGATCACACCATTCGCCATTATACATTAGACCAGGTTAAGACAAAGGCTCAGTTTCCCCCATTCTACTCCAAAAATCAAGTTATTGGTACAGTGTGATATATAAGCAGAATTTTTCATGATTCTGTGGTGTTTCATAGGATGCACATCATTCTATTCTTACTGAAATGCTGTGGCAACAGAGGAAGGGTATGGTTCAGTATTAGCAGTAGGAATAGAACAGTAAGACTTTTATTAGCTGCATTAAGTATTTCATTATGAAAATAAATGTCAAGCAGGTATCTGACTGTCTCAGGATATATTATTATCAAGGGAAGCCAAAAGAAATGGAGAAAGGCAGAAAGTCACAAATTTGCAGTTGTGTCAGCTTTACCTGGCATTTGCTGCTAAACACATCATCTCTGTGCTTAGTCCTAATGTTCAGGCAGCTATTCATTATGCCTTTCAATTAATCTGAGGTCAGAATATTCTAGAAGACCTTTCCTTCAAATTGCATTACTAGCAAAGCCATTAGGGCTTCACCTCTTTCAGCTATGCCCTTTCCCTGTTCCCGAGGTCCCTTTTTAAATACCTTGGACCCACCACTGCTTGTAAGTCTGTGATTGACATTTAATAGCACTATGGTACTGCAACTAAAGTGGAAGAGGTGATCACCAGCTGTTTCTTTATTTCATTTGTGTTTACTCTCTCAAGCCATTTACTTTTATATGATTTCCCTTTGGAGAGTGCACCTTGAGAGTGCTGATGGCAGAAATCCTTTTTGCTCACTATATATAGTGAGTTTGTAGGACAGAGAAAGCTACATTCTTTGCCTAAATTTACATCTGAGTAAGTGTCTGACAGTCTGATCCAACCTGCTACTTCTATTCAAAGGTCAACGGAAAAAAAGACTCTTTTTGTACCTGCCAAGACCTGAATCCAGAATTCTGTGTCCCCCATACAATACTAACACCACATAACACAGAGCAGGGAGCAGCATTCCTTGCACGAATTTAGGTGTTACTGATATCATTAGCTGTTATAGCAGATTCACAGAAATAACTCTTTGAACCCAAGTAAGAAAGAGCCAAACCCTGTCAGCAGAAGTTGTGCCTGAGTAAGGATTTTAGGGTGGAGTCCCCAATGAGGAGATCATTTCAACTCATGTTTTAAAATGCACTGATGTGGTGACTTTGTAAGTGTGTTTCAAAGGCATTTAGCTGCCTGAATACCTTTAAAAATCTGGCCCTAAGTACCACTTAGGTCCCATTCAATACACCATGATGCACACTTTAGTGGTGCATAATTTTAATCGGGATCTGTGGATGGGGGTGTATTTTACTTGCTGTGAAATTATACTGGCATTGAGGGCCTTGGAAAACTAATTTAAAAGGTGGATGCTAGGGTAGTCGGGGAACAAGAACCTTAATTCAGCCTGAGCAGGTACTTCTGTTTGATGAACTTGGATGTTCATCTAATCAGGGAATAGAAACAATTTATCTAACCAATTGCATCCAAATCAATACAATTTATACAACCAATAGCAGCACTCAAGCAAACAAATATCTGAAGTGCCAAATTAACAATTACACACTAATTGAGATCACTGGAAAACAGCACTTACAACTATTTCTGCTGGACCTTTCCAAGAAAGGAGAGACTGTCTCAAAGTTTCAAATGATTTGATCCCAATTCGCAAGATGTCATTCTAGTATCTTTAGCCAGTTTAATCCAATATAGAGAAAAATATATTTAATAATTTTGACTAATTAAGAAACTTGAGGAAATCACAGCTGCTCATAGATGTTCTGTGGCCATGCTAAGAAGCCAAACTGGCCAGAGAAAATATTCACTGTGAATTATTCACTTAGTTCTAGTAAGGTCTGAATGAAACAGAGGACGGCCTTCAAGATTTGGACCATACCCTGGTATTAACTTGGTGTCAATTATTATTTTAGATTTATTTATTTTCAGAAAGGATTTCAGTTCAACTTTAAGCAAGACATGACCGTTTTTGCTTAATTTAATCTCAGAAGTACCTGTTTATTCTGTAACAAAAGAAACGCTGCCCTCACAGAAACAATTCAACCCTAAAAATTTAATTCATTTTCACATATTTGCAACCAAAATGATTATACTACAGCAAGAGGCTTCAAGGAAATCCTAATCCCCTCTTTGGGCCTTATCCATAGCCTAACTGTGTCAATGCAAAGACCCCATTTACTTCAACAGGCTCTGGATCATGACCTTACACTCTGGATTGAAATCTTTTAATCGGTTTGTATATTCCCCTAGTTTACTTATAGTTTTGTCACAGCGTCGGCAGGTTACAAAGTAGAGTTGGACGGCAAAGAGAACAGCTTACAAATACATCTCCTGCTGATGCTCCCACTGCAGCACATTCAAGTATTTAAACACATTAGTGCCACATTTCTCTGCGGCATCTGAATGCAAAAAGATGGGCGCCTGTTTCAAGGAAGCAGAGAGCACATTATATTGCTGGGTAACCATGACAATGAGACAGCAGGATCAAGAAATGTTTGCATAAACAGCATCCAGTCACACAACCCCTGCATAACACCCCTCTAGTTAAACAATATGCCAGAAGGTTAAGAAGGGTGCTTCCTGAGCACAGCATAATAAATAAAATGCCCCATCTTTAGTGTGAGACTTGTGGAGGTATTTTATGTCTTTTAAATAAGCATCCGTGAAATCACCTGCACTCTGCAAAGATCCATTTGTGAATAAGAATTAATAGTGTGGCATTTAGTCATTCAGCAAATACCTGGCAGCAGATCATCAGCTGGTGTAAACTTGTCATAGCTCCACTGAAGTCAATGACAATTTTTACTACCTGAGAATCTGTCCTCTGATGATTAGTCTGTCTACGAATTCAAGGTAGCAGGAAATCATTTACATGCTATAATAAATGTCATTACTATTACAAAGGAGCTATAGAATGTCATGCAGTTACTTGGCACTTTACAAAACATAGATGAGACATGGCCTCTGCTCCAAAAGCCTTACAATCTATTTCTATTAAGCTAGTTTAAAAAGCTTTTTTCCCTGCCATTTTAGTCCAACAGCTCTCAGTGCAGTAGTCTCTGGGTCATACTGTGTGTTTAAGGCATTGGTCTGTACAGGGGACAGTGAGGATTTGCACTAATCCAGCGGGAACTTCAGGGTGCACAATTCCTCTGTTAATTTCCTGGTGCACAGCTGGAACACACCAGTTGCCCATTCTATAGGATTCTACAGACTGCTTCATTGCTCATAGTATTCAACCAGTGCAGAGTGGGCCCGTGGCCCTTTCTCTTGTTCCAATTTATTTTTCCAGGGACACACAAGGGGGAAGTCTCTGTAATCCACCAAATGCAGTGACAGCAGTTGCTCCTGGCCCTTCTTCAATGTATGAGTTAGTCAGAAAGCCTCCACCCCACCTTTTCTCTCTCCATCTACTCTATACCTTCTCAAAGGCAATTGAGCCCTATATTTTCCACACTGAGAGGGTGGGTCTTAACAAATCAATCTATTTTGACTTTCTTCTCTCTGCTCCCCAACAGCTTCTATTAAATGTGTCTCATGTTTTGTCAGCAATGCATGTTATACCTAATGTGATTAAAATGCTAAACTGATTAATCTCTTTATATATGTCACTTGGGGCAGATCTGTGGAATGGGAATCCAGTGGGGAAAAGGCTCTCAGAAGCCAACACATTGTAGAGCCATGGACCAAGTGGTTATCAGTACCTACCATATTGGGGACCAACAGCCAAGGTGAAAAGAGGTGGCAGGTACTAGGGTACAAGAAGAGTAGGCCACTGCATCACTTGATTCCCACATCATCCTTTCTGCAGCCTTTGCTTTTGAATTTGGTGAGTTACCACACTACGCATTATGGGACGTGGTCTGGGATGTTCACAGCATAATGGCCAATGAGAGGCCAGCAAGCACGGCAGAACCAGCACCAGGCTGGGCCCTGGGAGACCAGATCAAAGTAAAAGGGGGTCTGTGCATCACCAAAGCCCAGGAGAAGCTGCTAACGTGGTGAAATGGCACTAGTGGGGATACTGCACTAAGCTGAGGAGGATACATGATGTTTCTGTCTTACTGAAAGTGGTATTCAGAGGTGAACAGCAAAAGGAACCTTGAAAGGAGGTTTCTGTAAGAGAGACCCAGATGAGAAGACACTTAGGGTGGGAGCTGATATTTTCCAGAGCAGAGGGAGAGTAAAATTTTGGTTAATCTGGGTCCTGACTACTCTCAGCATGGCCCTGGACTCACTCTCTATGCACCGCAGACATCAGCATTATTCTTATTCCACAATGGAACTGCACAATGAATATTTGTAAGGGCATAAGATTACATAATAATAGAAGTCATGGATGGAAAAGATTTTTCATACTATCCAGTCCATCCCCTGGATGCCAATGCAGATCTTTTCTTACAGTACATTGTGTAATGTTGCATCCAGTCTAACTGTGTATATCCCATGTACCAGGGCTTTCACCACTTCTCTTGAGAGTATTCCACATTATTATGTATTCCCACTTAGAAGTTATTCCTAATATTTCTTTATTTTAGTCTTTACTTTTGGATTAACTCTACTGAATCACCTGAAATAATTTGTCACTTTTCTTAGCGTCCATATCCAGCCACATGATTCTGAAGGCCCACAACCCCTTCTGAGCTGTTGCTTAGTCAAGCTATACCCATTTTGGCCTTGTAATCTTTTTTTTAAATAAATCAGTCTTTCCAGATCCAGATAATTTTTCTTGCTCTTCTCTGATCTTATTGTAGAACAAAAATCTATCAACCTGCAGTTTACCATCTTAAAAATAACAACAAAACATTATCTAATTTTTTAACACTAAAAAAACCCATGTTCATAAATCCAAAACAAAAAAAACCCACATAAGAGAAGGCAGAGTAGTGATGCAGGAATCCACTCACATCCCTATTTAGTCATGAAATATATGTTAAAAAGGAATGAGCTATTAGACTGGGAAACCTGCTCATAATGCATTCTTGTTTGTAATCTAAAAGGTTCACTATAGCAGAAAACCTAGTTTGTTTCTCCCCTATTTTGTTTTAGAAATGTGATAAAAATCAGATTGCACACTGCACTGACAAGAGAACAGAACAGAAAGGATGTGATTTTCAGAGGTACACAGGACTCACAATTCCAGCTGATGCCAGTGGGAGCTGCGGATGTGCAGTGCCTCGGAAAAATCAGTTCATCTCATTACTTGTATCTTACTTCTATTTAGAGCTGCATTTGAATCCACTTCCTAACCTTTCGTGAAGGGACAGGAACAGGGCTCAGAATTCAATCCCCAATCCAGATCTGAATTCTGCTATTTGGGACCATTTCTGCTTTTATGATACAGTTGTGAAATATGAGGAGATATTTTGCATTTGTGAATAGAGTACAGGACAGTTAGTGAAGTTTAAAGTGGTTTGTTTGCTGACTTTTGTGAATATCATGCATGCGCACACACACAAACACATGCTCCCTAAAAATACTTATCTTTTTCTTTTATATGTATTCTTGTGTCTTTTTTCTATTAAACATTTAATTGACATATATAATATTTTAAAAAAACAACAACGAGACAACATTTTGGTACAAGGACATGGTTTTTTCATTATGTGAACATACAGTGCCTGCACAATGAGGTCTTGATCTTTGATTGGGGCTTCTAGGCAATACAAAACATTTATAGAATTCATCATTTTTAAGGTGGGAAGGGACCATTAAATCACCCAGTCTGACCTCAGCAATTAACAATAATAAACAAGGAGAACTGCATTGGCTTTAAATAAGTTACCAGTATTCTAAAGTTTCAAATAACTTGTGCTTTAACAAGAAATCTGTTAAAGAACTGACTAGCGATGAACCAAATTTGGCTACTTCCTAACTAGTGATGAGTAAACCTCAAAGGGTCCACAGTTTGGGTGATTACCCAAAAGTTCAGATGCTTCTCTGAAGCCTACTCAAACTTATCCAAACTTCTTTAATCTCAGCAACTATATTCTATCAACTGTATAAATACCATAAGATAGAGATACAAAAGCAGGCTGGAAATCTTATGAGAACATGCAGTCTTGTGCGATTTCTGGCACTACTGCTTCTGCTTATGGCTGGAAATAGCACATGAAAATGCTCACTCCTGGGACTTCAGCCCCTCATGCTCCAAACCCAGATGCACACACTCTCTCTCTCTCATACATTTTCCAAACATTTCAGAACCTTAAAGACTAATTTACATTTAGAGCTGGCTGGAAAACATGAATTTTGTTTCATGAAAAATTTTGGAATATCAAAATTTGTTTTTGTTCTTCACTGGTACAAAAATGACACCTTTCAAAAAGTCTCACAACAAAACAAAAACAAACCCATGCGAGAAACTGCTAGACTAGCCAATGGTCTAGCAGTTAGGCCACTCACATGGGATGTGGGAGAACCCAAGTTCAAGTCCCTGCTCTGAATCAGGCAGAGCTCCAAGCTACTAGGCTCTAAGTCAGGCTCTCTCCTTTCCCTCTTGTTGGAGCTGTTCCATTTTGTACATATAGGTAAACATTCATTGGGCCAGAGAGAAGGAAATTGATTCTACAGCTGGGTGGTTAGGATGTGGGAGATCTAGGTGAGTGCCCCATTTAGTGCTCTGTTGGCTATTCTGGGGTGGGCCTCTTGCTTTCATCTGAACCAGAAATTCCATTCTGGACTGCTGAAACTGGTACGTTTCTGTGAAGCTTTGGTTTTGATGAATTGGCATATTCTGACAAAAAAAGTTTTGTTGATGAATTCCCAGCCAGGTCTAATCACAGCTAATGCTAGGAATAGGAGAAGGTTGGAAGGAGGCCCTGTAGTTGCTTGCTTATCCCTAGCTGAAGCAATGGAGCACTGAGAAACCTTTCAAGATGGCCAGTTTGCTACTTACTCCCCTACTTTGCTCTCTCAACAGATACTGTTGTATTTTTTCCTTAAATATTTGGAAATACCCTCTCAAAACAACGTTTCTATGAAAAACCTCATTTGTGGATGCTATGATGTTTGTTGTACCTGGAGACACTGTCCCACTAGGGACGGGATGTGATAGTTGTATGGTCCCTGCAGATGCTTTTAAAGGGTCTTACCATACATATGTACTTACTGCAGATTCATGGCATATTGAACTGCATGTTTAAGAAATACTTGGCCCAATCAACTCTCTTTGGAAAGAGCAATGAACTCAAGAAGAATCAAACAAAAAGAGGAAAGGAGAAAACTTGTGTGTATGTCTTTGAAAGACTTACTTTATTTGAGGGATGCATCATTCTTGTGACTTAGCCACTATAAACCCCAATAGAAAGAATACTCAACCCCTGAAAATGCCAGGGGAAAAAAAAATCAAATCAAAATATCCCATCGCTGCAGAAACTCAACAACTGAACATTTTAGTTCACCTTTTTAAGGTTCTCTCTACTAGCAAGAGGATCCTAGAAGGCAGCAGTGTCATTACCTCTGAAGGAGGCAGTTAGGACAGAGGAAATGTTCTCTTTCACATGCTGAAGCTATAAATCCTCAAATGCAGTTCTGATATACTTGTGTTTAGGGTTGCCTGTGGTTAACTACAAAAGCAGCCCAACTGGCTCATTTTAAAGAAGCTGATCCTGTGTCCACTTAAGTTAATGACAAAGTTCCCATTAACTCCACTGATACAGGATCAAGTCCTAAATGTCTGCAGTATACTACATTAGACAAACATTCAACCTGGTTAAATCAAAGGTAAAACATTTACTTTACTGTTTTAAAATGAAGAGCATTTTTCTAAAGCTCCCAGAATGGTTAAAAATGACTTGAAGGATCTTTTTAACCATAAAAGTGAATTCCCAGTAGCTGTTTATTTAAAAAATAAAATAAAAAATCTGCAACACCATAAATAACACAGATTGTCTTTCTTACATGTTCTCCCCATAAAAATACTGTGAAACAGTTCAGATCTCCTACCTTAGGCTTGAGAATCAATTGGATATTTCATTTTGTTTATCATGCAAATTATAGAGTTGATTATTATATAAATATTATTTCATTTCAGCCCAGTGGGACAACTCAAATTGGAAGCCAGCTAAATTTAGAATTCATTTTATTTTACATGATGTAGTTTCAAGTAATAAACATTATGATCAAGTGTAGGTGTATGTTACAGTATTAAAATGTTTCCTTTTTCAGAACTCCGTGGAATCACTGTTACTGAACCTCTATGGCTTGAGCTATGCTGCCTGCAAAAATGAACATTTATTTTTATGTGGTTTGAACTGAAATGACTGATTTTTGATGTGTGCTCACCCTTAACTATTAACATTGTGTGCAATGGCAGTTTAAATGTTTTATTTTCCAATAAACATGCAAATGGACTGTTATTTCAGTAAATACTAACAGGATCATGCCCAAGCAGTGGGAGTTTTCAAGTTGGAGCAAGGGGAAACCACACGTTTTATGTTTATTTTTGTGGGTTTTACTATTTTAAGTAACATCAAGGTCTGGATTGGAGATTTTCTGACATTCCTAATTGCTTCTAAGAAAAAAATAATCTAAACAGCTACTTGGTGAGGTAGGTCAATTTATGCTAAATCACTGAGTGACAACAAAATACTCTTTGTGACACTATTACAGGCAGTGTCTTACTATATATTCATCACCAAGTGTCCGGCAGTTGAATTAAAAAGAAATATGTATTGAAGTGGAAAAATTGTTTAGGTAGGCCCTGATCTTGCAAAAACATATGCAGCTCTATTCATGTGAGTAGTCCCATTGAGTGGGATTAAGCACATTTGTGTTTGCAGTATCAGGGATTAAAGCTGTAAATCCCTGTCTCCATAACTAAAAACAAAAGCTGATAGAAATATCAGATGTTACTCCCTCTCCCCCACATGTTTTAATTACACTCATTAGGGCCCAAATCTCAAGACCTTGCTATGATTCTTTGAAATTAAACTCCCATTGGAGCAGTGAAGGCCTACAGTATTTGGCCGTGTATAAATGTATTGATATAATGTAATTTTGTCTTGTAATTGGCTAATTGTTTTTGGCAGGAAATGAGTAGTGAGACAGTCTGTTAATTTGCTTCTTACTGTGGTGCAATACTCTGAAGCTATCGTTTGGCCTTCGTTATTGATTCTAAATCCCTCTCCCTTATTTCTCCTTTGGAAGGGATAATGTATTGATTGCTTGTGTGAGTAAATAGTTTGACCAAGGTTTTCAAGTAATTACCAATTGTGGGAGCCTCAATTGGTGGACACATTAAAGGGACCTGATTTTCAGAAAGTACCCACCCTCTGAAAATCAGGCTTTTCTAGGGTTTCTCAAGTTGCATCTGCAAAATCACCAGTCAGCTTTGAAAATCTTGGCCTCGGTGTTTATTTTCTTAAAAAAAACCAACCCCTCAGATAAACATAAAAATCATTAGAATGCATAATGCAAAATTACTCCAGAGAAAGGCAAAAACTAATAAATTCAAATGCAATTACTATACCATTAATAGCCTTAATTCTGTGCATTGATTATATATCTGAATATTTACATCCAGTGCTGATACCGCTGAAAGCAAATGATGCATTGCAAAGCAAACAGGAGCTGACCTTTGCATGTTTTCCCATCAGGCTGCAGGGTAAATCCAACTGGGCAACTGCAACGTACCCCTGTCGCTGTATCCTTGCAAGTACGATCACAGCCTCCATTATTGACAGCACAGGTTTCTGCGGAATGAAAAAGAGAGCGAGAGAGAGTGTAACAAAACATTCTGGGGGCCATCCACTGTTCTGGGCAATATTAAAAAGTTATAAAAGCAATCTAAGTTGAAACAAGCTAACTCAGGCAAAGCTCTTAAGATCATCCATGGCCCATGTACTTGCTGAATTGGATAGCATTTTCATAAGAAATTATTTCTATCCAAAAAATTAAGTCTATATTGATTATATTTGGTGAGTCCTTTTGAAATATCTTAGACAATAGGATGAATTATTTAAATATGAAAAGGTCAGCTTCAGAAACAGAAGAATGCAATTGCCTTTTAAAAAAGAACCAGGGACTGAGTCTGTTTCATATCAGCTGGTCTCTAGCCATGGCTTTTCAAGGTTCATTAAAAAGAGGTCTCATGGTCTAATGAACTTTAAAAAGCAATAGAAAGCAAGGCATAGTGCTGGACTTGGAATTGAGAATTTAAAATCCTTAGTTAAGAAAGAGTTAATGGAAAATGAACTACATACATCACTTTGACAAGAATCTACATGCCCAATCTGTTCTTACTGAACTACAAGCAAAAGGCATCTGGGTTTTGTCCACTTAAAGCTTTTTGCAAATTGAAAGGAGTTTGGAGTGGGTGGGAGGGCATAATTGAGGTCACTGAACCCATTCCAAGCTGTGTCATTGAAATTTCCCAGTGCTTGTAGTATGTAGAATGGTGGCTGGGCAAACACAGGCAAAAGAAAGCTACAATACTTTTTAGCTTTTACAATAGCTGGCAATGGCTGTTAGGTACTGCTCCATAACAAAAATCTTCAACTTCATCACACACACACAAAAATGCCTGCAGCTATTATATATATAATGGCAGCTGGCATTTTTTAGTTTTATTTTTTGGTTATGAAGCTGAAGGATTTTTTTTGTGGAGTGGTACCTATGTGTGTGTGTGTATACACACAAACCACAAGTATTATTGAAATAGATAAAGGGCAAGAGAAATTATTGTCTTTCCTTTGATTCACAGAATAGAATGGATGTAAGGATGCTAATTTTATTTGTTGGTCTGAATGATATATTTATTTGATAGGTATTTATGGCAGACAGAAGTAACCAACCAACAACCATATGTAGCTGGCTACTCTGTCTGCAGTTACTTTGAGACTGCAAGGGAAATATTTCACAGTCTTTTATACAATTTATTTTTCAGTTTCTCCAGTTCAGATGAAACTTAAAAGAATAAGGTTGTCATTGTGTATTTCGGCCCTCTTCGTCTTGGCCTTCCCCTGGGGAAGGCTTTGTCAAAGCTTACTCAGATTTATTGACTGACTTCTATTGCCACCTATTTGGAGTTGTGTTACAACTGTACTTTGCAGACAGGGCCTGGCAACAGAAAAGTGGACATGCTCATGCTGAATTTCCTTAGTATATTATGTTGCTCAAAATAATTTACACAAAATATAAAGCACTTTATCTTTCAATTGACAAGCATTCAAAGCTGTTCTTCTGATGGAACCAGCTGCTGCTTCCCCTGGGAAGATCCTTCACTGGCTCTCTGGAAGGCCATCACTGCTTTAGATCAGAAAAATTTCATTTAAGTCTTTTTCATAGGCACAAATCTATATATCAGTTTTGGAATGTGCTACTGGCATTTATGTGCATTATGAAACCAGGGACTGGAAGACAGGGAGGTATGCATTAATAGCATAGCATAAAATTACTATATATAAATATGTGTGTGTAATGTGCCAACATTAATACTTCAATGTGTGGAAACATCTGTAATTGCTAGCAAGACCACATTTGATGAACAGACCAATATATCTTAACAGAAAACTTCCAACAGATGAATCTGTAATCTCTTATTCACAAGTGCAATTTTCATTCTCTAGTAGTCAATAATTCAAAGGAACTTCTTGCACAAGCAAAGATTACTCATGAGAATAAGGACTTGTAGGATCAGGACTTGCCTTGTTTAAGCCATGTACTTTCCAATTATCATTTTCCTGTTTAGCTGGGGAAATTCTTTTATAGGTTTAAATGTTGGTATTTTTATATATATTTCAGAGGGCCGAAATATCAAGTAACTTTAATTCTCAGGATGAGGGGAAAAAATCAGGTCATTTAAAAAAATTTTTCATCTAAGACCATTTCTTGGGAGCCCCAGCAGTTTAAAAAGTAGAATGACTTGTCAGGGCAAACAGTCAAGGTTAAAAAGCATGAAAAGGTGTTAAAGACATACATTTGGCATGGCACTGCAGTGAGTTGTAAATCTTATGTTAACAGATTAACTATGGCATATGGAGAGCCCTTTATTGCAGTTCATCAACAACAGATGAGCATTACTTAAGCAGCAATATTTCTGCTTTCTGGATGACATCCAGTGAAAATGAATAGACACAACAAACTTATTTCTCCCCTCTGGCATGGATGACTGGATCTATAGGGTAAGGGGCAGTCACTGAACAAGAGTTATTTTGATGTATAAATAGAAGGGATCATGCAAGCTTTCCTTACATTCACAGAGATTTACTAAAAGGAAGCAAAAAGAACAATGCCCTTCAACATCTCTTACAGCAGAGGTGACTGTGCCTTTAATAAATGGCAAATTTTAATAGGATGAAGACTCAGGGTAAAAACAGAGAGACTGACAATACCTATAGTAACTGGGGTAATGGGAGCTGTAATGATGAGATTCCTTAAAAAAGTTGGCAGGAGAAAAAAAATTAGTTAAGGAGAATGTGAAAAGCAGGGTGGTGGAGTGGTGCATTTAATGCTATGTGGAATAGAAATGTGTAGGAATGCATATAACATTTAAACCTGACAGCACCAGCAACATACCTGTTCTGTTCCAAACATCTTCACACTTTAGATCTGAAATCCAACTTCAGATTGGGATCGAAATAAGAGGGAGAACCAAAACCCTTGATTCAAAGCCACCAAATTTCTTAAGGTGTGCGCGGCGGGGGTGGGGTGGGGGGTGAAGGTGGGTGGGATGTGGAGGTGTGAGACAGAGAGGGTTAGGCTAGGGATTCCAAAATCTGGATCTGAATTTTACACCTTGAATCCTTCTGGAGTTTTGTATATTGGATGGCACTGATCATACCAGCCTTTAGTGTTTGTGCATGACAACCTCAGCACAGCCATTACCCTCAACGTTTGCTAGGGTTTCAAACTTGATTTGCTCATGTTATGCTCATGTCTCTTCTGTTCTACTATGCGGATGAGAGTGGGAGCCTCACACCCATTTTAGAGTGAATGCAAAGGAAACACCAAAAGCAAACAGTGTTCGGGTAGTCTGCCTCTGGAGAAAATATAATGCAAACAGTTAGGACATTTCTCTTTGGGTGAAGCTAATATTTATTTGGTGAATGTGTAAGATTTTTCAGTGAATTTAAAGCTATGCTTGCAGTCCTATATAAATCCTTTATTGAGTTCCCCAGGTAAAACCCAGATAGAACTAGAAATCCAGGGAGAATAGCATACAGGGTAGTATGAGGGTGTTTATGTATATAAAGAGCAATGGGGCAAATTGTGTGTTTCTTACTCAGGATAATCTCCCACTGCTTAAGGAAAGGATCTCAGATATTGGCTTACTGGGATCCTTAGATAGAGGTACTTTAAAAATACAAATCATTATACATATTATATGTCTAGTCCCTATTAAAACATTGTTAGTGGAATAGCACCTCACCTCCAGTTATGTTAAGGAATATACATGGGTCCTGCATATCAAGATGTTGTCCTAAAAAGAACAAAGTCGATGAATGATATTGAAAGTTCCGCAGTAGTCCATTAGCAGTCATCAAGATATGATTTGAGGTGTCCCATGTGTATCAGATCAATTCTTTCAATTTAATGAATGCCTTTTCAATGCCTGAAAGATGCCTACCCTTCTAGGATTGAAAGAGAGGTCCCTTCTCTTGAGCTAAAGGCGAATCTCCAGGATGTGGCAATAGAGTTGTTGTGAAACTTTTAAAAGCAAAACCGACACCAAACGAGGCTCAGTTGAGCGTTGACCCTTGCATGTAACCCAACCCTGTATTCAAATTCAATTATTGAAAGTGGCTCCTTATTTTATGAGCCCATTCAAGATCTGAATGTCTCAAAATTTTGTGTGTTCAAAACCTGGATCCAATTTTTGTGGCCTGATATCATCTCTAGAATCAAGGTAATTGGAACTGATTTTATGTTTTTTGTTGACAATCAGGCAAAACTTGGAATTTTTGGCTACTTTGGCAGTTTGGATCCATTTGAACTGAAACTAAGCAAAAAAATTAGGAACTGTGAACCCATATAAATCTAAATTGTGTAAGAAGGTACAGATGTACTCTATAGAGACCAAAGCTTCCAAGTTTAATTTTATTTTCTATTACTTCCTTCTTATGAGTAGGGGAAAAGCTCCATCAAATATGTCGGTAGGTAACATGTTTAAGTTTAAACAGCACACTTTAAGTCCACAGGGCATCCTAGTCAACTTTCTATTCAAAGACTGTCAAGATAAAACTCAGATTTACAGTAGGAAGCACTAATTTGCCAAAGACTGGAGCATGGGAACGAAGACCTAGTTTCTTTCCCAGCTTTGCAATTGACTGGCTATGTGGCTGTGGGAAAATTACTTGAAGTAGAGCTTATATGGAAACTTTCCATGCCTCAGTTTCCCCTACATAAAATGGAAACCTTACTTCCCGTCATTGTTAAAGAGAGGTGAACTCAAGCCAATACAAAATGTTTTTATGTAATTATAAAAAATTAATGTAAACTGCTTATGTGTCCCCCACCTCAATCCAACAGCCAAGCCACTTGGAATACTGTACAGTTTACTAAATATAAATTAAAAGACAATTTAAACAATATTTTAAAATGATCATATTCATTTTAAACAGATAAGTTAACAAAGATCCAGTTCAAACAGGGGAAAAAGGAATGAAGTAGAAACGTAACAAAGGGATCATTGATGAGCTGTCTGAAAAATCCCAAACAAAATAAGTAATTATGAAAAAAAAATAAATTAGATGTATGGGGAGAAAAATAGAGGCAGATTTCGAAGAGGAGTGAGCTCCACCATACACACACGAGGTATGATCTCATACCTCCTGCTAGAGGGCTGTAGCAGAGGGTAGATAACTGTCAGGAAGAGCCTCATGGAGAAGGTGTTGAATATAGCCTGGACTTCTACTGTTCAGGTTAAAAAAAAATTAGTGTGAGTTTACAGTCAATCTGCCATTGTATAGGCAGCCAGTGTAAATAATGCTGGGTAGATGAAATATACTCACACTCTGCAGACTTGTAAAGTGGTGTGAACACGACAAGATACAGAGAAGTTTTGTGGGAAGTTGTGTAAGGAGTGAATCATTGCAATTGCATCTGATGTCCAAGAGGGCATATTCTGCTGTTGTGAAGTCATCAGGGTCTATTATTTATGTAAGAATTTCACAAACTGAAAATCTCCACTTTGTTAACAGGACCAGCCCCTAGCTCTCTACCAGTGCATGAATTCTCTTCAAGAGCAGGGAGTCAAAGCCAGAGTGAGTCTTCTCACACCAGCAACTTCTACACAGCAGCAAGACTTTTCCCTCCAGGATTTAGGACAAGAGAGCTCCGATACACCCACCCAATGCTATTATCCAAGCATAATGCTATTATCCAAGCATTCCTTTAGAACAGAGGCTGAATATGCAGAGTCCACTGAGCAGGACCAGCTGAGTATCATTTACATACTGATCTGATGATATGGAACATGGTGTTTAGAAATTGTCTCACAAAGAAGTCTCATATAAGATGAGCAACATGAAAGGAAAGAACAGATCTTTGAGGAATGCTGAATGTCACCTAACTTATTGCTGACACACAATTGTCTGTCACCTCTGATTATCTTCAAAGTATGACTGGAAAGACTGGCAGGCAGTTCTAGATACATCAGCAATGTTCCATAATGGCTAGTGCAACAATCCAGGGCTCATATTAAAAAAAAAAAGCCAGTTTAAACTAAAACCAGATGAGATCATGATCTTTATGAAGACAGTCTCAAATGAAAATGGGCTGGGGCCTACTCAGGATATCATGTCCAAATAGTCTTGGAATTGAACAGCTGTTGCCTTCTTAGTCACCTTTCCTCAAAAAGGGAATATTAGTGATTAGAGGACCACCCAATATGAAGAGGTGATATCCTGAAGAATGGAAAAACTTTGCCTAGTTAAGGATGGTCAGCATCCACTCTGACAAAGAGAGGCACTGCTAATAACTAATTATACCCCAGCCATACACCTGGGTTTAAGCACCCATGCTAAGGAAAGATCAGAACCACAGGGGATGGGTCTCACAGAACCTAAAAAAATCATGACATCCTCATCAGAAACCAAGTCAATTGACAGCCAGGGGAGCCAATCCATTGGGAATTTGTGGCTCTACAATCAAAAGACCTTTACATTTCCAAGCCCCAGTATAATATACAGTATTATGAGACAGAGTACCTTCCCTTTAAAAGCCTACTTTTGAAAACAGAAAGCACAAGGAGTGGCATTTTCAAAGGTGCTAAGGAAGTTAGGAGCCCAGCTTTCCTTGTAAGTTAATGAGAGTTGGATGCCTAGCTCCCTTAGGCACTTTCAAAAATCCCATAAAGAGAGGATGAGTAACTTCTCCAAAATCATAGAGCAAGTGAGTGATTGAGCTAGGAATAGACCCCAGAAGACCCTTTCCAACCACTAGGACTCACTTATTGTCCATCTAAACACCAAACAGGTTAGAAGGTTTACATCTATAGACCACAAGACTTAACACATTGGGCCAAGTTCATCCCTCTTATAGCTGAAATTAGTTCATTTTGAGTCACCATGGTACATGGTGTATTCTAATTTGTAGTGATTTTTCGTATTTTTAGAGATGAGTCAGGACTGAGATCCCACAGGCAAACCAGGACAACTTGCTTTACCTGTGAGCTACCTAAACAAGTTAATCACTGATGTAAATGCACTGATGTCAGTGGAATTGCATTAAGGATGAATTTGGACCCTTGACTTTATAGGAACCATATTGCAATATTCTGTGAAGAACAACCTATAGGTGGCTATGTTCAAGACATAGTCATCACAGATGCAATCAATTTGTGCTGTCACTTTTCAGGGTATAATCACATATTAAAAATGAATTGTGATACTGCAACGAAGAGCAGCTAAAAGAAGCTGGAAAAAAGAAGGGAATAGTTAAGGACTATGTCCAGTTGGGAATGGGACTGATGTAAAACAGATTTGTTTTCATTAGTTCATTGCATCAGCTAAAAAGAAGATGAAGTAAATTAAAGGCTTTGAAAATACAGCAGAATTATCCGAAGAAAATCCCTCTCTAGCCATTGACCTTTCCAACTTGTGTTATGGAAAGAACTTTCAAGCTGGACACCAACCATTCCATTCACATGTCTTTTTAAAAAAAATAAATCCCAATTTGCTTCCAAATAAACAGCCCTTAATACACTCAAAGTGCTTCCTATGTAGATAAAATCATATGGTAGTGGTTGGTTGTTGTAATACACAGATATCATTGGTGATTTTGCATCACTGAGAGAGGGGTTTTCTAGAGTGTGTGTATCCCTCAAAGTCTTTCTGAGTCTGTGAGGAAGTTTTAAAGAGCAGCACTCTCTCTCTCTCTCTCTCTCTCTGTGAAACTCTAATGGTCGAGGATTATCATTTTCCATTATGCTGATGAAAGGATGAGTTCCCAAAGCTCTTATTACAACTTTGTATGTGGTTTCTTACAGTGAAAGGAGGGATCTTTGCAGCAATGTGTGTACATTATGGGAGTAGTTCTGAGTATGACTACAATTTTGCAAAGTGATACTTGAGGAGTATACTTGAGTGCTGTGTGATTGATTAGCTTTCTAAAGCCCTGGAACTGCTTTTGTTGTCCAAAGATATCACCTGAAACAAACAAGATATAACTCATAAGACTGAGATCCTCATAATGCAAAAGATACAGCAAATGTCATGACAGCTATAATTGCTGTCTGTTTTTTAGGGAAATAGCCTAATATTTTGCTTGAAGGGGAGAAAAATCAACCTTTATGGAAAAGCATGAATACCTACAGGGTTTGGGTAGAAAATAAATGGGTTATCATAGAAATTATTCTTAAAAACTAACATAATTTAATAGAGAATGTCATTTCTACAGAATTCTTGAACCAATGTTTGGAATTCTTTAGCAGAGCAGTATTTCACTGTTAAATTTCGCACTGTAATTGGAAATGTAAATATATGTGTACGCATTCTACACACATATACACACATTCTACAGTTTTTAGAGTAGTTCCTATACAACTTCATTGAGAATCTGATTCTGCTCCCATTGAGATCGGTAGCAAATCAATACATTAGGTGTAGACTCAGGCTCTTGATTTCTGTAGAACACAGAAGGTTTCATCCTTATGACATGAGTCCAACAGAGGTTTTTGTAGGAACATCTGAGCTGGGGAGCATGGGAGGACGCCTCCCTAGTCATTTCCTGTAGAGAAGACCTGACACTGCAGGGAAAAGGGGCAGATCATCACTTCAATGAAACCACCTGCTCCGGGGGTGAGACGAGGGGAATGTGTAGCTCAACAGGATCTGCTGCCATAAGTAAGAAGAACCCTTACTAAAAGGGTATAAACTGTTTTGAGGTTGGGGCAGGTTGTTCTTTCAATCAGAATTGGTTCAGCCATCCCTAATTATAATATATGCCAAAGACTGAAGGTCAATTCATTTAAAGCCCATGTAACTTTTCTTTCCAAAAGACAATTTGTCACACATTTTTTTTCTTTTTAGACTGTATGAAAGTCCCAAAAGTAATAGGCTCCTGTGGGGCTTGTTGCTGTCCAAGGACACTGATCAGGGTTGTGCCTCATTCTGAGGCAGAAAAGGAATGGAAGAGGAGAACTTAAGGGGACGGGGAGTCCCTTAGAAGAAGATCTTTTCCTTAAATACTCCAAACCGATTTTGAGTGGTCAAACTGTATAGGGGTGTGTGTATGTGTGTGTGAGTGTGTGTGTGTGTGCGCGCGCGCACACACAAGTATGTACATACAGGGCACCATACTGAATTTTGAACCAGAGGAGAGACCAGTGTGGCTGAGAGGGAGAGGCAATAGTGGATCTAAACCAGTTTTCCTCACCTAGATCCTAAGGCTGGCCAAGGGCCACAATGACCTTAGTTCAAGTTAGAGCAGCCTAAAAAGCAGCCTCTAACTTGAGCCAGCTTGTAATGGCCCAAAGGCCATGACCCCAATAGGATCTATTGGTGCTGGAACTATTTTTATAGTGGGGGTGTTGAAGGCAGAAACGATGTATTTAGGTAGTTACTACTTCAAGCCAGGGGGTGTGGCGGCCCTCCTAGTTTCAGCATCTATGACAGGATTACCAGAATGCAGTACACTCTGGCCTTGCACTCAACACATATCCTACACCCGGAGGGTCAAAAGGAGCTAACAGAGAGAGTTTTATGCCAGCCCAAGGATTCCTTCATGGAGAAGAAATTCTCAGATGCTCATTTAGAACCACTTTAAGGTCCCTTAATAAGCACTGTGTCATCAGTTGCCATTGCATGGGCCAGTATCTGGCTAATAACTTCCTGAGCCCAATCCTGTCTCACACTATAATCTGTACAAGATTTGTACAATACAGCTGGTGGAGTACAATACTTTCTGGTCAGAGTGATAGTCTTAAATTCAGTTGTCTATCAGAGCAAAGGTTCACATGTACAACCTGCATACCAGTCCTAGTCATAGAGAAACAAGCATTTACTCTTAATCCAACTGTCTATACGTTAGCTTGTATAAAACACAGACCAACATTAGTGTGCTTGTGAGACAAATTATTCCCAAACGAGTGAAGATTAAAGCCACATCTGAAAGGAAACTAAATGCATGTGCAATTTATACAGAGTACTAAAAGGCATTTTAAAGTTTGCAGAGAGCATTTGTTGTCATAATGCTGCCTCCTCCTTTCTTGCCATTTTTCTTTACTTTCTGCCTTGATTCTTAGTAAATTTATGTCAGACAGAGTTGACTTAAGAGAAGTCAGTAGGCAGGCCTGCATTTGTAGGCAGAGAAAAGAATATGTGAGTAGGTAACATTAGAAATTAGGAATTTGTTTTTAGGTCTTAAAGTGGAACATCAAGGGGTTGGAGGTTTTTGCGTGTATGTTCAGACAGACAGAGACACACACATTTTGTGAGGATATGAAAAATAATGGACAGAGTTTTTTTGACACAATATACACCAAATCCTCTCAAATTGGCTGATTTTAAGAATCCACAATTAATCTGTGATAACCAAGGATTATCAGAGTAAAATTGTGTGGTACAAATATAACTGTTGAGAAGAACTACAAGATGACAACTAGAAACGGAATTTATATGATGTAGAAGGCTAATACTTGGAATCAAATCATAGTTAAGGTTACAAGTGAGAAGAAGCCTGGTGGTTTTATCTTAATCCTTATTTATATTCTCATAAAGTTCAGCCAATGGACAGTCTCTTCACAGGAAAGAATGATAGTTGTGATGAACTGAGTTATAGAGGGAGAGGCTGGCAGAGTACCTACCTGTAGTGGTCCCTACAGCTATTTGTCCCTCATTTTCAAGAGTACTAAAATTAATTCTCAAAATTACAGACAGAAAGAGCAAAAAGGCTGTCTCAAGCCTTCTTATCAAGGGGCAGAATACTAATTAAGACTGACATGTAATGTGAAGTCAAAGTGGCTACAACTTTTAGTGACTACAAATAAAAGTGGTGCACTTGTGAAGGGTGCTGGAAGAGACATAGTAAATCCAAGAGCGCACCTTAAAATGTCCATGCCAGTGGGCTTGTCAGATCTGAGGTTGACTAGCCAGTTACCTGATTGATAGGTTGCAGAGATGTTCAGAACCTGTGATCCATGGCTTGGGCAGAACCTGTGACAGAGATACTTCCATCCTACATCCAACTATGTGGGCATCACTGATGGAAAGCCGCCAGGTTATGCAGGCACCCCATATTCCTCCAGCATCTCTGCTGAACACAGCGGGAAGGCTCCTTTGCTAAACATATGCTGTACTCTGGACACACCACTAGCAGTCTGCTGCTCCAGATGGGGCCACATGTGGATTTGGGCACAGAAATGCTGGTAATGTCTGCCACTGTGCCACTTATTTGCAGTGGGCGGTATTTATATTTTGTTAAGAATAGGAGAGTTCCATCTTACCTATTATTAATACCTCAGAATTGTTCTGCTCATAACATATCCACCTACCAATCCAAAAACTGCTGGATATTGGCCATGTCCAATAGAAATTATAAGCAAATGTACATTGACCATGACCCTTTATGAGGCAGGGAGATGCTCATAATTCTAGAAGAAAGTTTTCCTGTTTGGAATGAACCCTGATGAGATGGAAGAAAATAAGGGGAAGGGGGAAACTCAAAGGAGGGACCCCAGGATTTGCAAATAGTTATTTTATGAGATTAAATTATGAAGATATATGAATTTTCTAGTAAGACAAAACTATACTATTTTCATACAAGTCACCTTGTATCAATCCTGTAACTCCAGGGAAGTAGCAATCAGAAGAAGAATATGAGGAAGGGAACAATATTAACATGAATGAACATGAGCAAGAAGAACAAGAAATTGGATGAATTACATACACAAGGAATGAAAAATGTTAGATGGGAAGGAGAACCTGCAAGATCAGGAGACCAACGGTTAAATTTAGCACTGTTCCCTCCCGTATACTCATCTTTTGATCATTACTTCCCTGTAATTTCAGGACTGGCAGAAGATTATTTGTATGAAAATGAGAGGAGGATCCCACTTCCACCCTCTATTATTTGGTGAAAATATGGAGAGACAACAAGGCTACAGCCTTGGAGATCTGCCCCTAGAAAGGCCAGTTTCTCTGCCTTGGGAGTTGCTACAGATCTAATGAAGCACATCTGAGACTCAGGTGATGTTTTATGAACAGTAGAGGATTCCCTAGTGGCTGTTCTGGTAATCTGGAACCTTTTGACCTTTTTATTATAACTGATGAAGAGAGCTTCTTACCACTTCTTAAAGGTGAAGTTCTACCTAAGGAGACCTTGAGGAGTCTGAACACAACTAGAGAATGTAGAATCATCTCCTTCTGACAGAATGGATTGGAGAAGAGGATAATTTGACTTAATATAGAAAAGCGAATTGACATTTGGTACTGGTAATGATTCTGGAGAAGGTTGGAGACCTAACCATCAGGCAAAGGATTGGAGAAAAAGGGCCGTTAGAGGAAATAGCACCCAATTCACTAACTCTATGAGTTGAAGTAGGTGATAATAATGAAGGAGACTAATGGCTTGTCTGTGCTGCCTTGCAGTTTGGACGACAGTGGTGTGAACAGTAGCGTTCACCTAAGGACTGCAGAATTACATTTGTGCAAAATATGGATCTTTAATTTCATGCCTACATTGTCTACACGGGAGCAGTTACAGCACAGCACTTTAGTCCATGCTGCAATTCACACCCCCATAGTCCAAATTGCAGGACAATGTAGACATACTCTAATTATCAGATAGTAAAGGAAAACTGGCCGCAAAGAATTCAAGGAGAATTTTGGTTACACAGGTAAGAACTGAGTTGAGGTTCCTTGTGGCAATTAATCTCAGTGATGCATATCAAACATTTTGTTGATTGAAGGAAAGAAGAAATATTAGAGTGTACAGCAGAGATGTTTGGTCTTGTGAGATTGAGTGCTCCCAAGCCAAATAATTGTCATGTAAGAGTTGTAACTCAAGCCCTGTTTTAAATCATTCAGTAGGACAGAGGACAGAATTGAGGTACATATCTGAAGAGGCACTATTGGCAGAAAGTGACCCAGGCATTTTGACAGGCCTTGACTGCACCAGAAAATGAAGCATCTTAGAGGAATAGTTGAAAATATGAAGCATTAGTCTGTCAATCTCCATGCTGCTAGGGACAGGAAAGTCAGGATCAGGGATCTGCTAGCAGAAGATTGATCAGCTGAGGCAGGATGCACAGTTCTGTGATATTCCTTCTGAGGCTAGTAAGGAACCTGCCAAATTTTCTGGGAGATAAACAGAAGATGTGGGCATTGGGGAGGGTGAACATATTTTTAAGAGCACAGCCAAGGCAGAAAAGATTCACATTTCAAGATAAGGGATCATTGTGTCCAGAGCAATACAGAGTCAGAAATGTATTAGGTAAATAGATGTGAAATAGTATGATGGTTTCTTCCTAAGTGGATAGGATCCAGATGATTTCTAACACAGAGTGAGGAGCTCCTGGTGCCTCCCTAGTGATTTACAGAGACAGTTGTTGTCTGATTCTTGCATTCTGTCAGGATATCTGACATGAAGATGTGAGATATGAAGTGTTGAAGACCCTAGCCCACAGTCCTGAATTCAAGAAAGCTGATGCCTCATAAGGCTTTCCATGTGAACCAGAGGCTCTAGTATGATTGGTTTCCCATATGTGCATCCCATACTCTGAGACTAGTCTCTATCATAATACTTAGTACACTAGGATATTACATTATTTTGCCTTTGGAGGTTATTCATGATGAGTCACTAGCGGAGAGATCTTTGGACACCAAAGGGCTGAGGAATATGATAATGGGAGAACTCCTTCTCGTCATCCCAGACCAATAGCAGGAACACCTCTAGCATTCTGTTATGGAGCAGTGCCAATTGGATTGTGCCCAGCAATGCAACCATTAACTCCAGGAGAGGAAGGGCTTCTGATTGAGAGATCCTGGCTCAGCAAACAATCTCAGACAACTCTATGATGTCTCTTCTCCTCAATTCTAGTAATAAACCCAGGCTTCTGCTCATAAAAAACCTGTGACACAGATGAATGAGGTTTGGAGTGTACACCAAGGAGTTCTTTTCTCATTTACAACAATGCCATGGATTTGTAGTACACAGAAGTCTTGACGGAGATAAAGGACACAGGACATCCACCTCATGAAATATTTGTATCCCCTCTTCATGTTGGGTGGCCCAGATTCAGGTGAGAGTGAAGAAATTGTCAGTGAACTGGATGAATAGGAATGTGGAGATATGCCTCCTTTAAGTTCACAGAGCAGAGAAAGTCATTCAGTGAAACTTCCTGAATGATGAGGGCAGGAATCTCCATTCAGAAACCTGGTAGTCCTCACTGAGGGAACACAGGGGTGAAAGGGTAGGTGGGGAGATATAAAGGATAGTTCAAACTCCTTTGGTCCTCTTAGACATTATGAAAAACTGTGGGAAAACTCCTAGTGACAGGCTGAATTGCCCTGAAAATGAGTAGGTTGCAGATTGTTTTAGAAGATCCTATCTCTTGTCTGCCCTCCAGGGTATAGAGAAAAATATATGTAGCAGGGAAAGAGAATTCTATCAGATTCCCTCTTCATAATGTCTAGCCATTAGAGGGTGACATACAGTCATACTGTGTTAGTCTGAATTACAGAAGAACCTAATCTATGTTGCTTCTGAAAGGTAGTGTAGCAAATGGATGAGACCTAATTCTATTACAGTGGAGGCCAGGAGTCTATTCCCAGCTCTGCCTGAAGTGACCTTGTGAAAGCTCTCAGTTATCTGCTAAATGGGTTAATAAAATTGCTCCAGGTATCAGTATGAAGCCTCGGTTCACAATAAGGGTTGTGAAGGAAACAGAAATATTGACAGCAGTCAATGGAAGAGCTGAGACTAGAAATGGTGGTCTCTCGGTTTGCAGTTTACTGCACCTTTCTCTAAACACAGGGCACTGTGGGAGGATCACCCCCCTTCCTTCCCATTAAATTACATGAAAGTTGGAGCTTTTCCTGTCTTCACAAGATTGCCTGCAGCAGGGGTCAAAATCACAATAATAAATTTGTGAGAATTGGAAACACTGTGTACTTTCTATAAGGACAGTTTGAAAAGTCCCAGAAGAGACAATGGCACTGCAGGCCTTTTGGAAAAGTCATTAAGTTTGAAAATGCATTAGAATACTATCAATGCCAATCAGAGGTTCCCTGTGTACCAGAAATTGGATCAGAAGATGCTGCTGCCCTTTTAGATTTGATTTCAGTAGCTATTCAATTCTAATTGACAACTTTCCTAAGGATTCCATAGTCCAGCTACTGCATATATTTCACATCTTGGCCAATATATGTTAACAGAGGAGTTACTGAATGTTTCTGACCACTTATATGACCAGTTGGATTGTTAACCCCTTGCCTCCACCCACATACTACTAAATGTTAATGGGAGCTTGATATATTTAATAAGTATATTGGTAACTATACGTTTTTTATTCTGTTTTCTTTAACTCTAGTCAACAGTGTGATCTTTTTTTGGCCAATAGTATGGATTGTTTTTCAGCTTTGACGATCATGCTGGTCACTTCTGGATAGCAGACGGTCCAACAGCAATTAGAGTACGCTGCTCTAATTTTCAAAAGGGCCTAAGGAAGCTACGTACACAATTTGTGCTTTCAGTGGTCATCGGTGCCTAATTCCCTCTTTGAAATCCCTGCCCAAACCATTAACTGTGCCCTTATGATGCTGGATGATCTATACCAGTGGTTTTCAACCAGAGTCCACAGACCATGTCTAAGGAATCTGCGAAAGGTTGTCATTTCCATAGAACAGTGGTTTTCAACCAGTGGTCCAGGGACCTCTGGGGGTCCACAGACTATCTCTAAGATTTCTAAAGGTGTCCGCACCTCCATCTGAAATTTTTAGGGGTCCTCAAATGAAAAAAGGCTGAAAACCACTGATCTATACAATAATTTATGCAAATCTAAACTGGTTTGTGGTTATTCAATTTACTATAAATTACTCCTATGGATTGCCTGCTAGATCATTTCATTTCAAACTTTTACTGAACTGCAAACCTGTAGAAACTCCAGTGGCAATAGGGGAGCAGATAGCTGCGGGATTCAATAATAGGATACAAAGTTTTTTACCTTCATATAACCATTTACTACCATTTTAGATTGACAGTGGCAAAGCCATTACCATCTGATGGCTGTTTGTTGCCCTATGTGAAATGAATTGATGGCATCAAACCTGTTCAAAGTGGACAGGTATCAAAATAGCATCAAAACCACTAACAACAATTGGAACAATTATCCTAGTTATCAAGGATTAAATTAGCATAGAAACTGAACAGTCCTCTTGTCCTCTAGAAATGGTTCTTCCAGCTCAGGACTCAGGTTCACAGACAGTGCTGAACCTATGAAGCGATCAGCACCTTTTAGGATTGGGCTCATAATTGCCAGGGAACTGACAGGAAGCTTGTATTGCCAGTTCATATGCTATACCTCTTCTATGGATAAATAAAGAACTCCAGGTTCCAAGACTGGCAATCTGGCACTTTTCACCCATATTAAATACACTTAAAATCTAGTGAGGCCAATCAAAACTGAAAATACAGTCTGACCAACTGACTGGATTTCTCCAAAGTAACAGTACAGTTCAGTAATCCATACTCTTCAATGGCATTTGTTACGTGAAAAGGAATCTGGCACAGATCCAGCCACCACGACCTTAAAAAATATCTCAGCAGGAAAAGCAACCAGACTGTTGATTCTATTCCCATACCATATTCCCTAAGAAAACCAAAAATGCAAGCTCTTTTTTATTTGCAAAAAGAACACCCTCATCAATGGTCATATGTATAATACGAACAAGACAGTTTATTAGATGCCTGAGCAATTGATTAGTATCAGAAGCAAAAGAATTTTCTTGATTGTTCTTCTTCCGCTCTTTAGCTTATAACAACCCACAGAAACAAACCATGTATTAATCTTGAGAGAAGATCATATTAAAGCTCGCTAATCACAATAGTTTGCAACATATCAATGCTAAGAAAATAAATGAATTTCTAGCAATAATATATACATTTCACTCAAAAATACTGCAAAAAATTTAACTAAGCACATATAGTAATTCATTTAACATCACATATGAAAAAGAGCATCATTTTATATCATCATCCACTTGTAAACTAAAGGCAGGTCTGACACATGAGATTTTATGTGAACCCTGGATCCACACACACATACACAAATCATACGTAAGAATCAGTTTGCAAAAGGTAAGAAAAGTTAATGGCAAAAGTTTCTTTCTATGCAGAAGAAATTGAACGTGAAATCTGCAGGGATAGGGGAAAAAGCTTACAAATGAGAAATGAAACTGTATGATGGAAGATAAGAACGTTAAAAAAGGTGACCTCATAAACATAGATGAAATAAACTGAAAACAAAAACAAAAAAGCAAAAAAAAAAAAAATCCATACACACACATACAGACAAAAGTGAGAGCACAACAAAGGAAGTGGAAGAAAAGTGTTACCCATAAGTAGCCGCCGTTTCACCCTCTTGTCCACATCAGCTACTGACGTGGCATTGTACTCAGAACTCTCAATTGCAGCCTCATCCTTCTCTAAAACACAAGTAAGGGACAAACATGGAGCAGTTGGTTAATCAAAAGCCCAATTTTCCGCTGCCTAAGACAGTTTCTTGGCATGGCACAACCAAAGCCAAGAAGCAAGCCATGAAAGCACTAAATCCCCGTTAGAGAGTTAATTCCACTTGAAACCCCAGAAAAAAATTAAAGGGTGCTTGGGACAGAAGGGGGAAGGAAGAAGAGGAGGAGGAATGATAAATGACAAAGTAATTAACCAGAAAACACACACAAAGCTTGTTTCCTATTAGAGAATGAGACAGCAAACAGGACTACCCCAGACAGATGTTAGTAATGGAAATTTAAATACAAGGGTTCTAGTTAAACAAACTATTAAAGACAAACTGTAAAGTGATTCAGGCTGATGGTGGGATCAGGATCTGAAAATGGCAGGCCGAGGACAAAGATGAGACAGATAGGCAGAGCTAACAGAATCCGGTGATGGAAGGGCATGGGTGCACCATAGTCGTGTACACATTGACAGAGTGTTTAAAAACCAAACAATGCATGCAAATTTAAAAAAAAGGAAAAACCAAAAACCAAAAACCGAACAACAAACCAAACAAACACAAAAAAGATCAATTTGGGCAGTGCTGGTTGCCTGCTTGTCTATGAAACACTACGAGCTAAACATTCAATGCTAGAAAAGATGTTGCAAGAACAGGGTTTAGTAATTTTATAAGCATGCAGTAAGCAAGATGATGTCAGCAAAGGTCATTTTGCAGATAGTTTCTGATATCCTATATGTAAGAGTTTAAATTCAGCATAACAAGGACTTTAGTTGAGTTATGCTTCATTAGAAATACATAGAAACAATCATTCACAAGGGAGGGAAGAGATGAGCAGTAAGTGAAATAAAAATAAAGGTTTCTCATACAGGAAAGCAATGGAGAAAGCAGCAGCTGGGTAAATAAAATGATTTATGCAGGGTGGGGGAGTAGCTTTATTTAAAAAGCCAAAACAAAATGCAAGTGGGGACTTTCACATGCAGCAAACATTTAAAAAAAAAAGTCAGGCAAACAAAGACAAAATGTGTTAGACAAAGGGTCAAAAAGTATTTATCTGGCATTGCAGAAGTTTGCATTCTTGCAGTGATGCCCAGAATATATACACCACTGAAGACAGCAAACAGTGGAATAATGGAAATGAGAAGGAGGAGGAGAAGGCGGCGGCTGGCAGGTTTTATCTGTGGCAACACTACATGGTTGAGTTGTAACGAGACGTTTTTAAACAAGTTCTAGATGGGATCAGGCTGCAATAGAGGCTTTTGTTTGAGATATTGTGGTTTTTTTTATTGTTCTGTAAATAATTAATGAACGTCAGTTATCAGACAAGACAGGCAATCAGGAACCATCACCAGAAAGCACGAATAAAAATGTAAAAAATAAACAAAAATAAAAAAGTGTTCTAAAAGAAAGAACTACTCAGAGGGAGGAAAATCAACACAAGCTGTAATATGTGACTTACATCACAGGACCAAATAATGTAACATGGAGTTGTTTGTGTTACATTACAAAAATGAAAAATAATAGTAATAAAAAAAAGCCATGAGTGCAGTGTATACATCCTTTTGAACATGATAGACAAACTTAAACATCAACCTAAGGATATTAATGAACAGTGAACTCTTGGCAAATGGGAGCATTAAAAATTTATTTTATGTTCCTCAATAAAACCTGGTATTAGGGCCCTCAATCCTGCAAGCCCTCCCCACACGGAACTCCCATAGACTTCAGTAGGAGTTCCTTATGCAGAGGGACTGCAGGACTGAGACCACTATGTTAACAGAAAGTTAGATAGAGAGATCCGAACAGTCCAGGAATAGGTAGTGTAAACAGCAAGATATTGTAACTATTGATTACTTTTCCTTTTGTTGGCGCTACAACCCTGATCCTGTCATGAGATCTGTACAATCAGACCCGTTTCCTTATGCTGAGCCCCATCTGAGGTGAATTCCATGCACTGGCATAGGGGTTTGCCTATACAGATCTCGCTGTCTGTCGGCCTGGTCTCAAGCTCACTGAAGTAATCTGAAAGATTTCCATTGACTTCAGTGGGTTGGGGATCAGGGCCTGTATGTTTTCAAGTATGGAGAAGGGAGAGAGAGGAGCAGAACTTCCATTTAATTCTGAAAGTATTTAAGCTTATTTCCTACTTTTTGTATTACTTTATAAACTTCTGAAACAAACTAACCAATAACAATGCAAAGATGATGAAAACCATCATGGATTTTTAGGTTCTAATGTTGAGAGTAAGAGTGTAAAAAAGGAACAAACCCCCTGATTAAGTTATTGCAAAAAGTTCCTTTTTGTACAAAAATGGATAATATTATGCAAACAATGTACTCCGTAATAATAAATATTTGCATGGCATCGCCCAGGATGCTTCACTTCCTGCTGGGCCATTTTCCCTTGACAGTCACACTGGATGCTTATTCACGATGAGTACTATTATTTTGCTATAAAACTAAAACAAAAAAAAAACAAGGAAAGAAAGCATATCATGGGTATTAAATTATCCCCAAATAGAATTTAAAAAATATTAGGATCAAGTCCTACTCACTTTACTGATGTGAGTAGTCCCCCTGAAAACAATGGACTGCTCATATGAGTAAAAAGGGGTAGAGTTGATCCTTGATCCATAGTTACCTTTTGTGCTTTTCAATTTTAAAAGTTATTAAATTTGATTTATAAAAACAGAATTACAATGACAAAGCAATGACAATGGGATATTTCATAGACAAACATTTACATAAAACAATCATAACTGTATCCGTCTAATCTCTTTGCAAAGTTTGACCCTAACTGCTATGACCAAAACCTACTATTGCACAATGCTCTCAACAATAGTTTTAATCTCCTACCATCCACACACACCGATTCATTCTACCATATTACCAGTAAAAAGTGTGCTTTAGAGAGGTACTTACCGATGCATGTTCGGCCATCTGAGTGCAGGGCATACTTCTGATGACAACCACACACAGGACCAGTATCTGTGTCATCACAGGTGTGTTGGCAGCCTCCATTTCCATAGTTACAGGTTACTAGTTATGCCCAAAATATATGTGTATATATGAATACATAAATAAAATTATAATGAAACCAATTAGTTTTTGAGGGCCTTTTCAGAATACAGAAGATCAGTTATAAAGCAAGACATTAGACAACATAACATTTTTATTTACGGGTATTTCCACTCTCCGGTCTTTGTTCTGTTTTTTCCTAACTAACCCTTCCCTCATCCATGTAATTAAACCCCCTCAGAACGTTGCACGTTTTTTATTCATTCTGTTTGGATTAGTTGTTTTAGCATGAATGACCAGCCAATTTCATCTCCTCCTAAAACATCATGGTTCATATTAATGATGTATATGGCATGAAGAAATGAGCAGTCTACTAATACAGACATATTTTCCAGTCGATAGATGGCATTTTTCTTCTCCTGCTGGGCTTCAATCCATAATTGGAGGAAGCAGTGATCCAGACCGCAAGAGCAAAAGTACATCAGTCTTGAAATCTATTCTTTCAAAAACTCTAATCCTCCCAGAACAGAAGAATGTTTAAAAATAAGATAGGAGACTCTTTTTCTTTTTTTAAAAGCCTTTTTCTGGGACTACAGTATATTGGTTTCAACTAGGAAGAAATCCATGGAGATTTCTCTATCACTTAAGTATATATTTACTAAAATTATTTGTAAAAACAAAGAAATTTTCGGAGACAAAATTCTCAAGGTGGGCAGAATTTAGCAATTTTAAAGAATTTCTAATAAAGCAGATTTTGTCACAGGAGGGGATTTCATTTTTAACTCATAGGATGCTGGTTTTTCCCAAATACTAATCAGGTTTACAATGGGCCTGATTGTCCTCCTGTTTTACACCATGTGTAGTCACACACCTGTGCAAAGTGCACACAAAATGAAACAACTGTGATCTGACAGAGTTTTCAACACACTTTCCTGTCATTATACACAGGTCCAAATGTCTATACCAGGGTCAAGATGGAGAAGACTCTTTGTGCATGCATATACTGGACTATATTTTTTTAAAAAGCATTGGGAAATCAAATGTCTAATTATTAACATATCATATGAATTATTTCAGAGAGTTTTGGCATGTCTAAATATTATGACAGTTTAAATTCTGGATTCTATTATCAAAGGGAGCTCTTTGGCACAAATATTTATTTCTAAGCCATCCTACACTGGCTCTAGAACCATAGTATTCTCTGCCATGTTACATTTAAATATCACCAGGATTTCCCTTGCTAGACAGAGAATTTATAAAGTATCCAAGCCTATAAGTTCCACAACTAGGTAAAGCCAAGATTTTTTTTTAAAGGAACTTAAAGTGAGGCTCTCAAATCCATACTAAAACACCTCTCATTTTCAAAAGCGTGGAGCATCCTACAGATTCCATTCATCTCAATGATTTCACTTTACTAGCCTCTAAAAAATGGAATATATCTGAATTTTCTGGTGTGTAATCACCTGCAAGCAGGAAGAAAAACTTCACTGTGTTTAATTATCAGAGGGCTAAAACTAGAAACGGTCTTAAGCTGCATATTTTAGGCCCAGATTTAGGACACGTAATTCTGATCTCAACGAGAGCTCAACACTTTTGAAAATCAGGCAGGTGTCTCAATACGTGAAGCCTAACTTCAGGCTATTTTTGAAATCTTGCTAGAAGACTCGCAAAAAGAGGGCCTGATTCTCTTCACATTCACATTTACATTGACTTCAGTGGAGTTACTTCTGAGTCACACTGATGTGAGAAAAGAATCAAATCCAGAATGAGAGAGATGCCTGGAATGGAGTCTTCCAATGTGCACAATAAAATGCATAACTGTGGAACCTGAGTCTCATTCACTTATACTGTTTTACACCAATGCAACTCCCTTCACTTTAATATTGTTACTCCTGACCTACACTGGTGTAAGGAGAACAGAATCCCTTTCCTAATCCTTATGATGTTCCTTTTTCATCTGTGTATAAGAGAATTTTGTAGACAAGGTTTTTGTAAATATTTATTTGGGAGGATCTCAGATGATGGGGGATGTGTGTATGTAGACTAGAGTCTATTAGTATTCTGTTCATTATCCTGTAGGGCGGATCCTTTCTGTAGTGGATTCCTGTCATGTGCTGGATTGGTGGATGTGTAGCTCCCATGCCCTACCTTCTCATGCCATGCCCCAGCATGGTTGCCACCCACTTCCTTTCTACCCAGTATCTGTCTTCTGTCCTTATTTGCCTTTGTTCTCTTTTATTCATTTCTCTTCCTCATTTTTTGCTTTGTAATTGCTCTTGATTGTTCTTATTTGGTGGATCTCTCTCTCTGAGCCACACTGTGTTTGAAGTAGGGTCATCAACTGGTGGCTCCATAGGCCAGATTACATAGTCTCTTGCAATTTAGCTGAGAGCTATGGGAACAGAAGAGATACACCTAGAGTAGCAGGCTGCTGTCTAAGCCACCTGCCTTGTAAATATGAGCTGCTCCTGTGGCCAGCTGTGCTAGGGCCCGCTATGGAATAGGGAAACCACCTGCTGCTTTTACCTAGAACCACAGGAGCTCATTGCTTGGAGGAAGCAGATCCACGGTAATGCAACTTCTTCCATACTACACTGCTCTCCTCCTCCACCCTGCTTGCCTCTTGCACTTCTTGGGGTCTCTCACAATGGGCCCGCCTTATGCTGGGCAGCAATGCTATAGGGAATTCATTTTATATCATCAGACTATAATTTAATTTAATAATTGGAGATTACCTATCTCCTAGAACTGGAAGGGACCTCAAAAGGTCATTGAGTCCAGACTCCTGCCTTCACTAGCAGGACCAAGTACTGATTTTTGCCCCAGATCCCTAAGTGGCCCCCTCAAGGATTGAAGTCACAGCCCTGAGTTTAGCAGGCCAGTGCTCAAACCACTGAGCTATAACTACTGTTGATGCCAGATGTTCTAATACATTGCTAACATTTTGGCCAGATTTTTTTAAATTAAGCACTTTAAAGTACATTTAGCCTCACAGGGTCTTTTTAAAACAACTTGACGGGAATACTTTTTTGTGGCATACATTACTATTTGTCCTCGTGGAAAACCTCCCCCACTAGAGGAGTGAAAACAACATTGTTGCTCATATCACTGTAATGGAAGGGACTTTTTCTTCTGACATGTTTCTACAAAAAACTACTCTAGAATGATGCAGTTTAAAGTAATTCAGGTAGGATTAAATGTCAATTTCCCTGCTCCTCTGCACAGTGAAGTCTCCATTTGCCGCACAATATCACATTCTGAGAAATCAAAAAATGGTCACACTGACACTCACATTAAGTGGGTGGCACAAAATAAAAGCTGGGATAAGATTTTCAAAAGAGCGGCCTCAGCCTTGGCCTAATTTTCCTTCCACTTGAGTCAACAGGAGTTTTATCATTGTCACCAGTGTGGGAGCAGAGTTAGGCCAGCATTGAGCACTTTTGAAAATTCAACCCTAGTATATATTTTTTTAAAGAATTATTATTAAACCAACTCCAGGCAAAATAAGTTCTAGCTCTGGAACAATTTACTGGGTTGTGGACATTGAGCCAAAATCTACTGTCAATTATACCAGTGTAAATCCATGATAACATATTTGAGGTCAGTCCAGATTTATTCCAGTGTAATGTAAAAGGTAAGAAGGATGGTTTAGAGGGTAGACCACTTGGGAAGTCACTAAATTTACCACATGCCTCAGTTTCCCAACTGTGAAATGGAAATAATACTTCTGTACCTCACAGGGCTATTGGGAAGATAAATATCCATTAACGATTGCAAGATGCTCAGATATTATGGCGATGAAGGCTATATAACTACATAGATAGAAGAATTTGGCCTAGTGATATCACAGCGGGAATTTTGGACTGACATTTTTAGTGTCTTTTCCTATATTTGCAAAATAAGCCATGCTGTACAGTGAAAAGTATTCTGATAATTTAACACCCACCTATGTTAGTCTTTAAAAGGGAAACTTATCAAGATTGGTCCACAAAAAATTTGACTTTCAGTACCTTAAATAATAAAAGTATTCACTATCTCCTGCTGAAAATTTTATGGGAATGGCGGCTGAGGAACCCAGGGCTGCAAAAGGAAATTATTTGATTTAGCAAACTAGCAGTATGCTCTAGATTTAACTAGAGATGGGCCTGAACCAAAAAATCCTGGATTTGAATGCTCAAATTTTTGATGGACTTGAAATCTGATCCAGATTTCAATTTTTAGCTTCTCCCTATCTCTTTAGCAACTTGAACCAAACTCCAAAGCTGGACCGCTATGAACTTTGGGGTGTGATATCCACTTTTAGGCCCATCTCTAGTTTTAACCTTCTAATAACAAAAGATTGGAGAGTTTTCAGTCTTCATTGAATGGGCAAAATCCTGGCTCCATTGAAGTCAATGGCAAAACTCCGATTGTCTTTATGGGGCTAGGATATTACTCTCAAAATCCAGATCTACCCCTTTTTTATAGAAAAGTATTATAGTGAACTGCATAAGAAATCCAAACCCGCTCTCTACAAAGAGATTTCTTGCAAACTTCACTAAACGGCTACACAAAAGAATATATTAGAGTACAGAAAGTATAAAACTAAAAATGCACAAAAAACTAAGTCAAATGTTTTGACCTACCAACCTTGACGTGCCCTTTTAACAGACATAAATCACAGGAGCATACTCTGCATTATATTATTATGATAAAACAAGTGGGTGAAAATTAGTGGGTAATGTTTCTCACTAAAGGAAAAGATAAACGTGTTAGACTTTATGGGCCGGACATTCTTATCTCCATAAAGCTGGTGTAAAACTAGAAGAACCCTACCGAAGTTAATTTGATAGACATGTGTGAATACCAAGGAATTCTAAGAGAGATCAAAATATCTGGCTATATCTCATGAAAACTATGGCACTGTATTAAAACCAGATCATATGCATAGGGTTAGCTGCCACCATTAGAAATAATCAGCCAAATCCTTCCCTGGCTTCTCAGTCTATGGGGGCATAGATTTTGTGTAACACTTTCCCTGCCACAGGGTTCTCAACAGCAAAGAGCAGCATTTCACAGGAAGGCCAGGGCAAAGTACTGACAAGTGTTCTTTGCTGCTTCTCTGAGCAGGGGCAATATGCATCTTCACCATGTGTCCACTAGCACTTCCTGCAGATGACAGCATATGGGTTAGCCGGCTCCCTAATTCACTAGACATGCCCCCTTGTGCATCAGCAGAGAATATAATAGAACCCTTAGAGATTAAAAATGTGATCTTAAAGTTGTAATGCAGCTGGTGCAACTTTGAGGAGCTATAGGGCTCCTCTAAATTGTGCGGGAGGGGATCAGACCTATTCAGATTAGCTGAGGATCAGGAGAGCACAAAGGTGGCCGAAAGCGAACAGCCACTTTTGCACCTCCATCCTGAGCTACACTAAGCGGTCCTCAGACACAGTTTAGTGTGTGGGCCAACATTTTAAATTAATAGGAAGAATGATGGCTGCCTCAGAAATGACATTTACAATCATGAAAAATGAGGAATAGCTCAGAAAATGAGTAACAGATAAAGGCCATATAAAATTAGACATTAAATACAATAGGGATTTCAAATATTTTATATATTAACTATGTGGGGCACTGACAACTGGAAACCCCCTCCCCACCCAGAGGCTGACAGCCAACAGGTAATGTACGTAACACAGTGTCTACACAGACACTATGTTGCCCTAACAACATCGATCTAAGCGCTATGGCTCTCACGAAGGTGGAGTAATTAGGTCAGCATAGTGGGAGACGTACATCGCTGGGAGCAATGTTGTAGTGCAGACACTTACAGAGGTAGGTCATGTAAGCTGCCTTACATTGATCTAACTCTAGTATAGATCAAGCCTTAGAATTCAGCTTGCTTCTGCAACTTTAATTCTGTGTGGTAACTCTATGCCCCCCTAACCTTCACTTTGTTCTCTTCTCTTGTGTGGTACCCTGCCCTGTCCTTGAAGAAGAGAAGGAGCTTCAGGAAGAAAAAGGACAGTCTTATGAAGGAAATAGTATCTGAGTCTATATAAATATTTTACAATAATACACACCGGGGGTGGGTGGGGGGGCAGAATGAAATTTGTGTGACCAACACTAATTCTGGCATTTCCTAACTTTTTTGAGTGCTTGCTTTTGCAACCTTAATAACATTCTTTTAATGTTTAATACATATATGTGATGAATATCTAAACCAGATCTGATTTGTACATATTTCTGGGCTCTCTCAAGCTACTCAGAATCAAATTGAGAGTGACCTCAAAAATGTATGTTATGTCGATAGTTTAAAGAAGCTTAACACACTAAAGTGGCTTTAGAATATAAGCCATTTTAAGGAGTTAGCCAGCGTACCCTCTTAAACCACCTTAACATCTTAAAGTGCCTTATTACCCGGATTTATATTTAGAATCTGATCAGATTTTGAACCTAGTATTTAGTGTCCAACAGTTTAAAAAAATATTAGGATCTATTTACCTATCTATTACCAAATGTGGCTGAAGTGTATGTTATGGCCAAGACACCACATAATTTTCAATAAGCTGGATCTACATTTTGTAGCCTGGGTTCTGGGGGTTTCTGTAACAGCTGATGCAGCACATTGGTAATTCATGGCAGCTTCAGATAAACTAAAAATGAGTTTTATATTGAATACATTGTGCAATGAATAAAGCTAGGAGTACAGCATGGCTTGTTTTATTAATATTGATATTAAATTTATTTTATAATGGCAGAGAGAAAGGAGGGTCAGGGCAAAGCTCAGAGGCAAGATCAAACCAGTATCTTAGATGCCTATATACAAATGCAAGAAGTATGGGTAATAAGCAGGAAGAACTGGAAGTGCTAATAAATAAATACAACTATGACATTGTTGGCATTACTGAAACTTGGTGGGATAATACACACGACTGGAATGTTGGTGTGGATGGGTATAGTTTGCTCAGGAAGGATAGACAGGGGAAAAAGGGAGGAGGTGTTGCCTTATATATTAAAAATGTACACACTTGGACTGAGGTAGAGATGGAAGAGGTGGATGAGGCTTTTTTCAAACAATTAGCAAAATCATCCAAAGCCCAAGATTTGGTGGTGATGGGGGACTTCAACTATCCAGATACATGTTGGGAAAATAACACCGCGAGGCACAGACTATCCAATAAGTTCCTGGACTGCATTGCAGACAACTTTTTATTTCAGAAAGTTGAAAAAGCTACTAGGGGGGAAGCTGTTCTAGACTTGATTTTAACAAATAGGGAAAAACTCGTTGAGAATTTGAAAGTAGAAGGAAGCTTGGGTGAAAGTGATCGTGAAATAATAGAGTTTGCAATTCTAAAGAAGGGTAGAAGGGAGTACAGCAAAATAGAGACAATGAATTTCAGGAAGGCGGATTTTGGTAAGCTCAGAGAGCTGATAGGTAAGGTCCCATGGGAATCAAGACTGAGGGGAAAAACAACTGAGGAGAGTTGGCAGTTTTTCAAAGGGACGCTATTAATGGCCTAAAAGCAAGCTATTCCGATGGTTAGGAAAGATAGAAAATGTGGCAAAAGACCACCTTGTCTTAACCACAAGATCTTGCGTGACCTACAAGATAAAAAGGCGTCATATAAAAAATGGAAACTAGGTCAGATTACAAAGGACGAATATAGGCAAATAACACAGGAATGCAGAGGCAAGATTAGAAAGGCAAAGGCACAAAATGAGCTCAAACTAGCTATGGGAATAAAGGGAAACGAAGACTTTTTATCAATACATTAGAAGCAAGAGGAAGACCAAGGATAGGGTAGGCCCACTGCTCAGTGAGGAGGGGGAAACAGTAACGGGAGACTTGGAAATGGCAGAGACGCTTAATGACTTCTTTGTTTCGGTCTTCACTGAGAAGTCTGAAGGAATGTCAAATATAGTGAATGCTTACGGGAAGAGGGTAGGTTTAGAAGATAAAATAAAAAAAGAGCAAGTAAAAAAATCACTTAGAAAAGTTAGATGCCTGCAAGTCACCAGGGCCTGATGAAATGCATCCTAGAATACTCAAGGAGTTAATAGAGGAGGTATCTGAGCCCCTAGCTATTATCTTTGGGAAATCATGGGAGACGGGGGAGATTCCAGAAGACTGGAAGGGGGCAAATATAGTGCCCATCTATAAAAAGGGAAATAAAAACAACCCAGGAAACTACAGACCAGTTAGTTTAACTTCTATGCCAGGGAAGATAATGGAGCAGATAATTAAAGAAATCATCTGCAAACACTTGGAAGGTGGTAAGGTGATAGGGAATAGCCAGCATGGATTTATAAAGAACAAATCGTGTCAAACTAATCTGATAGCATTCTTTGATAGGATAACGAGCCTTGTGGATAAGGGAGAAGCGGTGGATGTGATATACCTAGACTTTAGTAAGGCATTTGATACGGTCTCGCATGATATTCTTATAGATAAACTAGGAAAGTACAATTTAGATGGGGCTACTATAAGGTGGGTGCATAACTGGCTGGATAACCGTACTCAGAGAGTAGTTATTAATGGCTCCCAATCCTGCTGAAAAGGTATAACAAGTGGGGTTCCGCAGGGGTCTGTTTTGGGACCGGCTCTGTTCAATATCTTCATCAACGATTTAGATGTTGGCATAGAAAGTACGCTTATTAAGTTTGCGGACGATACCAAACTGGGAGGGATTGCAACTGCTTGGAGGACAGGGTCAAAATTCAAAACAATCTGGACAAATTGGAGAAATGGACTGAGGTAAACAGGATGAAGTTCAATAAAGATAAATGCAAAGTGCTCCACTTAGGAAGGAACAATCAGTTTCACACATACAGAACGGGAGGAGACTGTCTAGGAAGGAGTATGGCAGAAAGAGATCTAGGGGTCATAGTGGACCACAAGCTTAATATGAGTCAACAGTGTGATACTGTTGCAAAAAAAGCAAACGTGATTCTGGGATGCATTAACAGGTGTGTTGTAAACAAGACACGAGAAGTCATTCTTTCACTTTACTGTGTGCTGGTTAGGCCTCAACAGGAGTATTGTGTCCAGTTCTGGGCACCGCATTTCAAGAAAGATGTGGAGAAACTGGAGAGGGTCCAGAGAAGAGCAACAAGAATGATTAAAGGTCTTGAGAACATGACCTATGAAGGAAGGCTGAAGGAATTGGGTTTGTTTAGTTTGGAAAAGAGAAGACTGAGAGGGGACATGATAGCAATTTTCAGGTATCTAAAAGGGTGTCATCAGGAGGAGGGAGAAAACTTGTTCACCTTAGCCTCCAATGATAGGACAAGAAGCAATGGGCTTAAACTGCAGCAAGGGAGATTTAGGTTGGACATTAGGAAAAAGTTCCTAACTGTCAGGGTAGTTAAACACTGGAATAGATTGCCTAGGGAAGTTGTGGAATCTCCATCTCTGGAGATATTTAAGAGTAGGTTAGATAAATGTCTATTAGGGATGGTCTAGACAGTATTTGGTCCTGCCATGAGGGCAGGGGACTGGACTCGATGACCTCTCGAGGTCCCTTCCAGTCCTAGAGTCTATGAGTCTATTCTGCTCCAAATTGTCAACATTCTGCCATCAACTCTGGTACTCCACTAGGATGAAAGGCGCAGGCGAAGTCGATGGGGGAGTGTCAGCAGTCAACTCACCGCAGGGAAGACACCGCAGTGAGTAGATCCAAGTACGTTGACTTCAGCTACGTTATTCACGTAGCTGAAGTTGCGTAACTTAGACTGATCCCCCCCCAGTGTAGACCGGCAAGACTGTGACCCAGGAACCTGTTGGTGCCAACTGGCAGATGGCACAGAGGTTGCATAAAGTTTTATAGGGGTTCTTGCATAGTATTCAGTAGCCCACTGGTCATCATAATCGTGGCAAAATGTATGTGCAGATAATATTTAAGGAGTTACGTGTCAGCATTGAAAATCATAGGCACCGACTCCAATGGTGCTGTGGCTGGAGCACCCATGGGGAAAAATTGGTGGGTGCTCTGCACCCATCAGCAGCTCCTCACCCTGCCCCCCCAGCTCACATCCACCTCCACTCTGCCTCCACCTCCTCCCTTGAGCGTGCCGCGTGCTTGTTTTTTCCTCCTAGCTCCCAGTGCTTGCACCATGAAACAGCTGTTTCATGCAGCAAGCGCTGGGAGGGAGGAGGGCGAATGTGGCGCGCTCGGGGAAGAGACAGGGCTGGGGCAGGGATTTGGGGAAGGGAGTCAATAGGAGCAGGGAAGGGGCGGAGACTTTGGGGAAGGGGTTGGAATGGGGGCGAGGAGAGGGTGGAGTCAGGGCAGGGGCAGGGGGGCGTGAGCACCCACCGGCGTTGGGGAAAGTTAGCGCCTCTGCTGAAAATTACGTTCTTAAGCAGATAACCAGGCGGTGACATGTCTCAGACAGGTTCCTTTCAAACAAGAGATAACAGATGCTTATCTTGCTGTTTGGTCATGTGAATATTGGGCATTGTATGTCTCACAATGGATGCTTGTTTGCATATGACCCAAATGCTAATCAAGAGATTGCAAAATCTTCCAGAAAGGAAATGTACAGGAAGAAATAAACAACAGGAGGAGACCTGGTTTACAAACAGAGATAATGGATTGCTGGAGTATATCTGGAGGTGCAGAGGTACATCCTGGATCCTTCACAGAGGAGGCAAACTAAGGAACAGTCTGAAGGGGAAAATGGGATAAATGGATTGTGCTCAATAGAGCACATTTCTCTCCAGACCTTGAAATGAACTCAAGATTCCTGAATCTCAACATTCCTCTGATGTCAGCAAATATCTGTGAAACCCACTGGCAAAATGTGTGTCTGATGCCCTCATGGTGGGTGGTCCTAACAGAAGATGACCACCTACTACTGCTATCAGTTACTCCTTTAGTTCAAGTGGCAGAGATCTGTGTGGTGGATCTAAAGGGTCAACCTGTTGAAGATCCGTACAGTGTCCAGTATGATTCCACATTATGGATTTTCTGTTCTTTCACTCAGTGTTTTTTAAAACCTAGGGAATTACATTTTAAAAAACCTACACTGAAAGTGTGTTCAGGTTACAAAGTCAAACATTCAAAAGTTAGGAAATGCCAGATTTAAGGTTGCTCATGTAAACTTAATTTTAGCCTCTTGTGTCTATGTATTATGCTGTCTTTAATTACATGATCACATACTTTTTTCCTCACAGGACCCTGCCTCATTCCGTGCACAGGCTGGATCCACTCCGGTGATGAATCTGAGTTGTGAAGTGATGGCTTTGGTTTGTAGAACTCCTGCCTCGTTTGTTGAAGAAGCTGGTAAGTGTGTAATAAATAGGCAGGGGACTGCTAGAAAAGGAAAGGATGGTCTCATGGCTAAGGAAGTTGAATGCCACGCTGAAGAACTGGATTCTATCCCTGCCTCTGCTACAGAGTTCCTATACGATGCTTGGCAAGTCATGACCAAACTTTTCACAGATGGTCACTACTTATGTGTTCCTAATTTTCTGGGTGCCCAACTTGAGAAACATGAGGCTGAGCACTCACAGATGCAAATTAAGTAATTGGGAACTCTACTTGGAACATAGTAAGTGCTACAAAATACCAAGTACTCTAAATCCAGGCCCTGTCTGTCTCAAATTGGGCATGCAAAAATGGTGGACACTTTTGACATTACTCTCCGTGTCTCATATTCCAATTTGTAAAATGGAGATATATTACTTTACCTCACAGAGGTGTGGTGAAGATAAATTCATTAATGTCTGTGAAGCACTCAGATATCACAATGATAAATGATACAGAAAAGCTCATTAAGAAATGAATAATTCTGCCTTCAGAGCAGGGTTTGTATAATGTGCAGGTCCACATATTGAACAATGAAGATAAAAACATAAGAACGGCTGTACCAGGTCGGACCAAAGGTCCATCTAGCCCAGCATCTGTCCACCAACAGTGGCCAATGCCAGATGCCCCAGAGGGAGTGAAGCTAACAGGCAATGATCAAGTGATCTCTCTCCTGCCATCCATCTCCATCCTCTGATGAACAGAGGCTAGGGACACCATTCTTTACCCATCCTGACTAATAGCCATTTATGGACTTAGCCACCATGAATTTATCCAGTTCCCTTTTAAACATTGTTATAGTCCCAGCCTTCACAACCTCTCAGGTAAGGAGTTCCACGAGTTGACTGTGTGCTGCGTGAAGAACTTCCTTTTATTTGTTTTAAACCTGCTACCTATTAATTTTATTTGGTGACCCCTAGTTCTTGTATTATGGAAATAAGTAAATAACTTTTTCTTATTCACTTTCTCTACATCACTCATGATTTTATATACCGCCATCATATCCCCCCTTAGTCTCCTCTTTTCCAAGCTGAAGAGGCCTAGCCTCTTTAATCTTTCCTCGTATGGGATCCTTTCCAAACCCCTAATCATTTTAGTTGCCCTTTTCTGAACCTTTTTAGTGCTAGAATATCTTTTTTGAGGTGAGGAGACCACATCTGTACACAGTATTCGAGATGTGGGCGTACCATGGATTTATATAAGGGCAATAAGATATTCTCTGTCTTATTCTCTATTCCCTTTTTAATGATTCCTAACATCCTGTTCGCTTTTTTGACTGCCTCTGCGCACTGCGTGGACATCTTCAGAGAACTATCCACGATGACGCCAAGATCTTTTTCATGACTCATTGTAACTAAATTAGCCCCCATCATATTGTATGTATAGTTGGGGTTATTTTTTCCAATGTGCATTACTTTACATTTATCCACATTAAATTTCATTTACCATTTTCTTGCCCAGTGACTTAGTTTTGTGAGATCTTTTTGAAGTTCTTCACAATCTGCTTTGGTCTTAACTATCTTGAGTAGTTTAGTATCATCTGCAAACTTTGCCACCTCACTATTTACCCCTTTCTCCGGATCATTTATGAATAAATTGAATAGGATTGGTCCTAGGACTGACCCCTGGGAACATCACTAGTTACCCCTCTTCATTCTGAGAATTTACCATTAATTCCTAGCCTTTGTTCCCTGTCTTTTAACCAGTTCTCAATCCATGAAAGGACCTTCCCTTTTATCCCATGAGAGCTTAATTTACGTAAGAGCCTTTGGTGAGGGACCTTGCCAAAGGCTTTCTGGAAATCTAAGTACACTATGTCCACTGGATTCCCCTTGTCCACATGTTTGTTGACCCCTTCAAAGAACTCTAACAGATTAGTAAGACAGGATTTCCCTTTACAGAAACTATGTTGACTATTGCTCAACAAAACAAAACACTCAGTGAGCACCAACCATCTTGTGCAGTGAATGAGGCAGGAGTCCTGTGGAAAAAAATCTCTTTGATGATGTAATTAAAAACACAAGGGGCTAAATTAAGGTGGTATGGGCATTTCCTAAATTCTGAATGCTTGACTTCGCAACCTTAACATTCCTTTAAAATAATTTGTATATACACACATACACACACACACACACACACACCCCTTGACTGGAAGCAGATTTAGGCCAATATTGATTGCTTGCAAAAATGCCACACAATATGCTTATCCAATTCACCCGGTGGGGGGGGGGGTGAAATCACCTCTGGTTTTACTGCCTCTGTGCCATCCACTCCCAGTTAGCACTAATATGAAGGGAAGGTCAGCAGCAGGAAGGGATGTGGCATGCTCTGGTGATCCCTGACCAGTATAATAGCCTGTAGGGGACTATTACATGCCAGAATTCTTTAGTGCAAACCTGAGGCTGTTCTAATATATGATGATGCCAGAGCCAATGTAGGATAATCAAGGTGCAAATCTCTCTTTTGCAACTCCTTGACTCACCTGCACCTAGTGCTGAGAAAGGTGCAGCTCAGGATTCAGTCAATTCAGTCAAATTATTTGCCATGATGAAACTGTTACAAATGTTAACATTTAAATCTTTATTACATATCAGTATTGGACCTTCATAGAGATAAATGAGTCAGCTCATCCCCCATTATTGGTTCAGGTTGTCTGACTACTCATGCAGATAACCCTGTATTGGGTTTGTGCTGAGTTCACACTCAGAAGGGCTAGAAGTAAAATTTTTTTGTAGGATTCTAAGCACATTTCTTCAGCAAATGGGGATGAGGATTCTGCAACAAATTCAGTGGCTGTGGAAGACTCAGGGCCCCTGGTTAGGGATCTAAAAAAATTCACTATAACTCAAACTACATTTTGAACTTTGCAGGGCACTGAATAAATTCAGGTCTTTTGTTCATCTGAATTGTGATATGCCTAGTAATATGAAACTAGCAGAGGCCCCAATTCTTCTATCACCATCTTTCCTGGATGAAGGCTCAAATATTCCACAAAGAACATACAGATATGTGCAAACAGGTAATATAAGCATAATTAAGTAAAGTTAATCTCCATCTTAAATTCTGATTGCCTCATGTTTCATTGTCATTAATGGCACAAGGTCAGCTAACAAAATGTTCACTTTTAATACACATTTAGAATGGAAACTCTACTAGAACACTAATTTTGTTTGTTGTGTGCTCTTATTTTTCCATAAAATATTGATAAACTGTGCATTAATCTGTGGCACTTCTTAGTGACATTCAAAGATGATCCTTTCTTTTCCTTTACACTCAGAGAAATATCGCTTATCACATTTAACCAGGGGAGGTTGGATGAAGAAAGAGGTTAAGGTGAGACAAAGACCATGGCAAAAATATCACCCTTAAGGGGAAACCAGTTGGTTCTTTTAGTCATTTTATTCCATAAAGCATTAAAGAAATGTAACAGCAATTCTTTCTCCCTCGATCCCTTCCAAAGCTTCCAGTTAGGGAGGCAAGTTAAGGTATTAGTGCCTGATCAAAGGCCAACTAGAGTCAATAGAAAGACTTCCATTGACTTCAGCTGGCTGTGGATAATGCTCTTACAGAAGGATCAATTGTTGTACCCTGTATGGAAAATCTTATGCTCCCAATTGCACTGGGTGACATGCTTGTGTTCCATCATCTAAAATATGGTATTCAAGAATGTCATATAGGATATGGCCATGTGCCTTCCTAATAATGCCAAAGGCAGTAGCCCACGTGCAATGCAACCAATAGTACTGAAAACCTTTCTGTCTTTTAAATATGAAAAGTAGGTGAGCTTCATTTTATGGCTCTAATGCCTCGATGCCACTTCAAGAGAACATGACTGTATTGTAAGACAGACTCCTATTGATATGCATTCATTTATAGTGGATATTTTTGCTTTCTAAATACAGTTTGGATTAAGTGCCTCTTCCCCTGCCCATCCCCTTCCCTCTCCCCTAAAACACAAAACATCTTCTCCCACCTTCACATTTCCTCTGTTCAAGATGAGAACTGGTGCTGAACTGTAAATTTCAGAGTTGGATCTGAATTGCCCCAGTATTTATTCAGGGGAGTTCAGGTTGACGGTTTGATATTAGACCAATCTCTTTTGAGGATGTACTCTTAAACACTTTTCACCCTCCTTCAATTAAGTACTTCACAAAAAGAACACACTTTCAGACTCTATCAAGACCATTAATCACCTCTGGTCAAAGTCTAGCTGATTTTTTTATCTCTGGAAAATAATAGCAATGTGGAAAATAAGACATGTTGGGGCATTTGATATTTAGTCTCCATCTACCTACATTTGCAGTCCTTCTGGTTTTTGGCAAGCTCAAAGCCAGGCCTACATTCACAGGCAACCCCACCTTTGGGCGTCTCCCGGCAGATATGTGCACACCCGTGATCTTTGTTCATACAGTTCATACCCTCTGTAAAGAAAGAAAGAGAGAGAGAAAGAGAGAGAGAAAACACAAGTACTGAAAAAAATCCCATTGCAGATGAACTCTAATCAATTTCACAGGTCCATTGTTCCATTGCCAGTGTAATTTTTATCTTCCATCTGGAGAGTGTCCCATTAGACAACTGAATGCTATAGCAATAAGGTTTTAAAATCAACATATGAGCACCACAAATTACAAAACAAGCATCCACTGGGATCCATTACACCTACACTTCAGGCTTATACATCACATGAATGTGGTTATTTTTGTGACTATATAATTTAAAGTTTTTAGTGACAGATAACATGAGCAGGTAAAGAAACTGCATGGAATTTGAAAATAGATTAGAACAATCAGAACCCACTGGAAATTATATGCTTGCAGCCATATGTATTTTGAATATTTAATAGAATGTAGTGAGTATTCAAACAATTAATCATTTATGCCCCTTTCCAAGTTTATAACATTAAAGAATCTACTTTCCAAGAATCTTTCATGTACTATAAAAGCTCAAAGAAAAGAGAATATAGTTTTGCAATAAAATGGAGAGGCTGTGAAATTTACACCACAGACTGAAGTTGTGTGTGTTTACACCTATATAATTTCATGCACACCACAGAGGATCCAAATCTAGACATCTGAGAATTCTCCCAGCATGAGGAAGACCTAGTAGTATAGCTTCTTTGGGATGGAGCCAGGGTACCAGGGACCAAAGCCAGTGGAGAGGCATAAGAGGTGCTGCAGGACCCTGCACTCCTTATGGATTCCTGTGGCCAGATCCTAATTTTTCATCAGAAGATGGAGGTTGCAAACCCTGCTTCCCAATGGAAGAATGCAGAGGAAATTCAGAAAGGTCAATCCCATGGAGTTTCCTGGCTCATAAGTGGTTATCTGAACTGAATGACTGAACCCACTGCTTTTTGTTTTTGTTGTTGTTTGTCAATGTTTCTGAAATTCTCAGAGAGCTATTTTTCAAGTGGTGAATCCACTAAGGATTATATTTATGCATTTTATATTTAGTTTTATGCATGGATATTTCTCTTTGATTTTTTTTTATATAATATAAATCTCCTTTCATTCTCTTTCTTTGCCAGAAATGTAGTCATTCCCCAGCAAGCCCACTATTCATTCTCTCTCTGTGTATAATATATAATGGCATACCAACCATCCTAGAGATGCTTAAGAGCCAGGGGACAGTATGGATCAGCTTTCTTTTTATCATCCTAAGGGCCAAGCATGCTTTCAATGGGACTTGTGCTTCTCAGGGCTTATCTTCACTTTGAAGTTAACTCGAGTCCCATCCACACACAAATATCCTTAACCTGCATGTGCTGATGCTTTTAATTCAAAGTGACCAGTCTTTCACGGGGCACTGGCTAAACCTCAAGTGGGCACAACTTGTCAGTTGCTCACCCAGTCACTCTAGTGTGGATCTAAGCTACCACTACTCAAGTGCTGCTAGTCCTCCAATACCTTCCCCACAATCCCCCCCTCCACACGCCCAGAAAGGACAGACAAGTCCTCCCATGTCTTATGAAGCCACAAATGTTGTAACCTTTATGATTCTAAAACCTTTCTAAAATACAAAATAACTTGCACTGGAATATGCATACCTCTGGAGAGTATAATGTATAGACACTCCCTGGATTACACAAGACCTGATTTACGCAAATTCGCATTTATAGAACTTTTTCCGTAAGCCAGAAACAGGATTTTTGAGTTGTGGAAATTTTTGTCTAACGTGAGGTTATACGTTTCTGATTTACGCAAAATTTGAGTTACGCAAGGCTTTCCAGAACGGAACAATTGAGTAAGGCGGGGGTCATCTATATGCTGTACTGTACTGCAGTTACATATAGTCACATGCAAACAGAAAGTGAATAAAACATCATAAAGGCACGGTTGTTTTTTGAATGAGCAGATATAAAAAACTGGGAATGGCCTTGCTGAAGTGTTTGAGACAATTTATAATCTCTCCCCCCCCCACACTTCCTTGACAAAGGATTTCAGACACAATGTGTTTGACAAACTGCATTCCTGCACATTACCCTCTGGTCAGAAAAGGATCTAGGAAAGATAACACATGCCTGATTGAGTCACTCTGCTAAGGGAATGAGGAGGAATTAGACAGATGACAGTAGATATTTAATGGCACAGAAGCCTAATGAAGCAAGTGATTATCAGTATTTGCTCTAAGTTATTGAATATCTGCCATTGTTAAAAATCACTTTGAGATTAGATGAATTGTATATTGCTGTGAATGTAGAGGAAAACCTAAGATTAGGATTGATTGGAATTTTGGGAACAAACTGAGATTCAAGGGAGAATTTTATCCAAGTATTAGTGTATATTAATTCACTGCATACGAGTGGTTTGTGAACCATTGGAGATATATGAAGCATTTGCTGGGTTTTTGCAGAGCTGACTGTTCACATGGCTCTTTTAGTTTATGTAGTTAAATCATATCGAACAAAGCTAAAAATAAATGAATTTTAGGAAAGTATTTAGTGTATCAGTTAGTTGCCACTGGGATGTGTGGTTGCAAATAGCAGGGAAGATTGTCCAGGCAATTGATCCACGAGTTACTCTCTTCACTAAGATGTGGTCCAAGTTATGGAAAAGGTTTGAACTAATAATATATTAATCATTTTCCAACTATTATGTTTCCATACAGAAAGTGAATGGTATGTGCCATCAATGGGAGATAAGTTCGTCCATATGGCCATCTCTCTATTACATTGTGGTGTTCAACAAAGACTGAGATCCCCACCACAGGAACTATATTTTTGTGTTGGATTTAAAGTTTAGCAGCCACCTGACCTGCAGATTTTATTTATATTTAAGGGCCAGACTGGGAGAGGGTCTGGCTCACTGCACAAGGACATGGAAGAAGTCACCCTCACCTTAGAGAGCTCTGTAAGGATTCTTGGGAGCAGGCACATTGTTAGCTCTGACTTTCCTGGAGAACCAGAGAACAGGATGCCCAAAAAAGGAGGAGGAGGAAGAGCAGCGAGATGATTCCAGCCACTCCTCTGCACTGGTCTGTATGCATCCTAATGGATGAAATGGATTGCTCCTCCTCACACACAAAGAGCAGCACTGGCAGAGATCGTGCTGACCTCTTCTGCACCACCTCCTACACCAAGCTATAGAACGGATGCCACAATATAGCCCTATGACTTTAGTTTAAGAGACAGAAACAAATAGGAAATTAGTCTTTAAGGAGCAAATCATGATCCCAATGAAGTCAAATGGGAGTTTGGCATTGAATTTAATAAGGCCAAGATTTTATCCTTAATCATCATAGGCCAAACTGAAGTCAGTCGAAGTGCATTAGCATAAATGAGATCACAGCCTGATTTGTTGCTCCTTACTACAACTGAAAAATATACTGTAGAAAGCTGGAAGGAATAGAGATAGGAAATACTAAGTTAATCCTTCTAGTCCATTTCCTAGCCAATGCAGGATTATATCTGCAGTAGTTTTTCTCTAGTGTTTTCTCCAGTCCCGTTTTAAATATCAAAAACAACCAGTGGAGCTTTCACTGCTTCCAAACACATTTGCAGGCTTTTTGCCTTTTCCTTGCTTGTATGCAACTTCTCCACTCTGGTTTTGATCATGAGAAACTGCTTCTTGCTGCTTTTGTTGATTTTTGCAGTGATTTGTGTGTACCAGCTTCCAGAATTTATGAGATCACAGGTCAACTGAAAGATCACAGTTCACAAGTCAAGTGAAAGACTAAATGCAGATGAAAGAGAATAGTCTGCACACCAAAAAGGCTTCACTTTATTCTCCTAACACTAAAATGTCCCAATACTGAAAGGTTCTAGACTTTTTCCTGCCACCTATAAAATAAAGCAATACCTTATTTTCATGTGTGTGTCTTTTTATTCAATATAGCTATTAAATAACTCTACCTGCTGTCTGCCTACAAAATTTATTACATGGTCATTATTTTTCCTATAAAAGAAAGAAACACCTTTTAGTACAGTGATATACTGCATTAATAAGTAAAATCAGCTACGTGTCCTTCTTCTGAAGTTTATATACATAAGGTAAATTCAGAAAAGTAATGAGACATGACCATGACCAATGGTGGCTTCTACAAATTTCAACAAGAATTTCAGGGCAAATGTGCTGCTAGCAATGAAAAAAGTATCTCCCAATTAACATCTCTGATTCTAGGAAGTTCCATTATTCCATGTAAGTATGTAATTAGGGGACTGGAACATAAATGTGGAACTTGTACTTTTTGATAATGTTGGTGAGTAGCAGAATAGTGCTATTGGTGGAAAAATACTGTAATTTAATTTAAAATGTATCTGTTATTAGTATTTTAATCCTGACCTGAGACACCATCGCTATCGCATTTCTAGATTTTACCTGACTTTCAATCATGTCCCTTTGTTTCTGTAGTGTGATGGAGGTTGTGATGTGAGCTAGAACCTAAACAGACACTACCATACTTATTTATGTCTCTGAGACAGAAAATATTTGGATTTGGGCCTAGACATGAGAGGCTAGTGTGTTAATCCACACTGCAATTTAAGATACGTCTACACAACAATTCAACATCTGCGGCTGGCCCAGGTCAGCTGGCTTGGACTCACAGCACTCTGGCTGCAGTGCAGTAAAATTGTTGTGCTGATGTTCGGGCTCAGATGGAGCCTGAGCTCTGAGACCCCAAAAGGAGGGAGGGTCCCAGAGCCTGGGCTCCAACCCAAGCCCAAACATCTATCTGATTTTAATGATCAGGGCCAGCTGCGTCCCACACTGCAGGTCTCGCATTCCTGTGTAGACACACCCTTAGTTATCACAGATCTCTTAACATCACTATTACACAAAATTTAAGGCTGATACAATGACCTTTCCATTGTACTACCCTACAAAAATATTGTTAGGTCACTGGCCTTGAAAATGATTAAACCGGGCTCACTGTGAAACTCACGTACTGGTCAACTTTTATTTTCATTCACATTCCCTCTTCTTCTTCCTTGCCACTTTGCTACTCGGGTCAGTGACTTATATAGCCTCTTCCAAAACTTGTGATTGTACACCAGGATGTCATGCAGATTGGTCTCTCTGAGGTCCACCGGTGTAACAAGGTCTTTGGCCTCTCTCTTGTGATCTTCCATCCACAATCAGTGCAAGAGCATCCTACCAGTATAGCTCTTTGGATATGCCTGTATGAATGTAGCCTTCCTGTTACCACCTTATTAAAGGAGTTCTGGAATAGTTTCACTTCATATTTCATCCTGTATATTCTTAGTTGCGTGTCTGCTAACTCCATGGTTTCACCTACTCAGTTATTTTTTGTATACTGCTTTTCCTTATTCTTAGATAAATCATTCCCATTCAAACATCGACAATTGCTTTTTAAAATTCTGCCATAAGAGAGACTACACAGAATATTAACTATAATGCAATATCCTGTTCCACTGTAAAGTAGAATGGGCTTGCATGTAATTGTTGGAATCACATAATCTAAGCCTCTTTCTCTTTTTGTCTAACTAAATTTAGTGCCAAGAAAGAAAAAAACCTCAATCATGCATTATTTTAAAGTTACATCCATAAATAGCAGTTACAAACAAGTTACATACATGAGTAGTATGTGTTACAGGAGGTTATAAGCACAACAGTACAAGATCTTGAAGACGGGTATAAAACAGGATTATAAGCAACCATTTGGTCCATTGGACTTTGTAACAATCTATAGCAGTTGACTAACCATGTATTAAAATATCTATTAATAATTTATTACCCACTAGAAGCTACTTACAAATGTATCCTTAATATAAAGTATAAAGAAAAACATCATGGCACTAATATTGGGTGACATTTTATTTTGCTTTATTTATTTATTTGCTACTTGTTTCCCAGTTATCCCATTTGATATTGGTAATGACCTCAGTCTGGGCAGGGGATCCATGAGTGGCTGGCTTTGAAACGGTTACTAATGATAATTAGTAGTTTTAGAAGATTGATAATTTATTGATAAGAGGTTTGCTGAAAAAAAGTTACCCAGTTTTGGCTTTCTGGTTAGGATCAAGTATTTTGTATCTGTTTAATACCTGATACTTCTTGGCCCTGATAGGAACTAGGGGCCAGATCCACACTAGGCCCCTGAAACACCACTGCAATCCACAAAATCCCAGCTTAGCTGACACCGAACTTGTTGGTGCCTAAACTCATTAACTGCACCCAAATTTTTGCTGTAAAATTTCCCTAGGTACCTAAGTTTCTGTCACTGCGTATGCACATTGTTGCCTCAGGCCAGTGTCCCACTCCTATGTCCTGCCTATGCTTCAGCTTTCACATCAGCTGAAAATAAGCGCTTCTCTATCTTGGCTGTGGGGCCTGATCTGATAGGTGTGCTCAGAACATGCCTAACTCTACACAAAATGGCCAGGCGGGTTGGGACCCTCCCTTATAACCTTTAGTTCAGCGGTTAAAGCACTCAGCCAGGATGTGGGAAACCCCAATTCAATTTCCCTCTTTGCCTGATGAGAAGGGATCTTCCACTGTTCAAGTGAATGCTGTAGCCACTGGACTCTGGGATATTCTGATGTTGGTCCCCCTGAATCTTTCCTGTGGAAGCCATTCCACTTTAATTAAGTAGCAATTGGGCCAGAGACCAAGTGAGAATCATGCTATAGTCCAGTGACTAGGGCACTCACCTGAGAGGAAGGAAACTCCTCTTTTCAAATCCTTTTTTCGTATCAGGCAGCAGGGGAAATTGAACTGGATCTCATATCCTGGATGAGGTACCCTAATCACTGGGCTAAAGGAGATAAGGGAGGCAACCTCCTCCATTTTGTGTGGGTAGGCAGGCACCTAGGCATTCTCACAAGGAACAGCTTAAGTGCCTAGGCTGCCTGATTCTAGGAGATGGGGTCCTAGCTGTGAATTCCTAGTAGAGACAGGCGCCTCCTTGTAGCCCAGATTTAGATATCATACATACCTCTTGTCAGCATCTTAGATTGGCTAGTTAAGGCAGTGAGCTGCTTAGTGAGCTGGCTTTTGTGGATCCCATTCTCAGGCACTTGTCTCTTCCCATTCATTGTGTAGATAACCTTAGTGCCTAACTCAGGCTATTGTGGATCCCAGTGATTTTCAAGGTACCTAAAAGTTAGGTGTCCCTTTGTGTATCCAGACCTAGATCTTTCTCTCATCGATTACCTTGTGACCTATTACGTTTTTACTCCTATATTCCTAATATTAGATGGTGTCCAAAACAAAAACGTTTCTAAAAAGTTTATCATTCCTGATTAGTTTTCCAATGAGGAGTACCAGAAGGGAGAGGGCTGGGAGGATGGTGGTGGTGGGGGTCTACATAAAGAATATGGATCTGTTTATCTATGTTGTGAATTTAACTGCTTTTTGGGGGCACCCAACTGACCATCCACACCTCCATGTACCTGTTTGGCATGTTCAACTCAAGCATCCATTTTTGAAAATTTGTCCCTAATATTTTCAACATGAAAATGATGCCCTGAAACAAAACCAACAACCAACCAAACAACAAAATGTCAAAAGACCTATGGTGAAATCCTGTCCCTATTGAAGTCGATGGCAAAACTCCCATTGATTTCAATGGGGCCTGCATTTCATCCCTCACATTTGAGCTACGTAATTTGTTCAGCTCTCGTGGACCCTTCCTTCCTATTTATAAGGGCTTGATTCTGACAGGTGAAGAGCATCTGCAAATCCCATTGTTATCAATGGGAGCCTTGGGTGCTCTCATCACAAACAAGGATCGAGCCCTGAACGAGGAAACAAAGGTTTGCTTGTTTGGCAGAAAAGAACAAAGGAGGAAACTAGCTGACTACGTAAGGCCAGCTGACTTCCATTTGATGATCATGACATGATGGGCAATACATCAGGCATAATACAGACATTTATGAACAGATCAATAGAACTAAATGAGAAATCTTGTGTCAGTATGCTAAGAACTATTTAACTATTTCATGCTCTGATATTTTCTTGCATTGTTAGTCAAACCAGTGTGTTCTTTTTTCCTTCAAGATTCTCTGAATAAGTTGACTGGTTCCATCTAAAGCTTTTAAAAAAGCTCTACTTAGTTCAGTCAATATATCTACTCAGTTGCAAGGTTTAAAAAAATTACAGAACAAATGGACTTAAGGAAATACAATCCATCACTACAAAGTATAAGTCCTGGACATCATACAGGAAAAAAAATGGCTTGTACATTACAAAACAAACACGTACAAGTTTGTTTAGCAATTACATGTTTAGAAATAAAACATGTTTAGGGTCATCTTCGTCGGCAGACAAGATTGTGGTCTTATGCTTGAAAGCATGCTCCTGATCTGAGCAGCAGCCAGAAAAACCACATCTGTCAGCAAGCCATGAAGACTGGTTCTGTCTCAAGATTTAAAAATAGGCATATATCAAAAAATACAACTTCATCCTGTCAGCACAAAAGGCAAAGATTTGCAATTCTGTAAAGGTACTGTAGCTTGGGGGGAGGGGAAGATAAAATACAATGTTAAGGATCTGAGAATTATAAGAGTGACTGAACAAATCCCATTCTGCAGAAAAACAGGCAGGGAAAGGAAAGAGGTTCATATCCTCCCACATAATTGAAGGCGACTGTCTTGGGGATCAAAGCTACAGGTTAGCAATGTCTGGCTGCACAGGTTCCAATTCAAGCCAATTCAGTAGTGACTGAATGTTATCACCGGGTGATGGCTGTTTGGCAATCTCAGATCAGTTCTCACACAGCAATACTGGTAGGAATTGGTGCCAACTGACACCCTTGTCAGCAGTCTTAGTAGAGAGACCTAGCACTGAATTACCCTCTCACACATAGATGCAGTCTATCCAGAGGCAAATTTAGCATGGTAGTGCAGGGAAGCTAGGACTGCTGCTGCCAACACTATACCTATTCTGTGAATAAACAGCTGAGTCTCTGGGGTTGCCTATCTGGCACCTTCCAGGAGCACTAGGCTCACATAAAGAGATTTAAAACAAAATACGAAACAAACCCCAGAACTGCTGACTGGCTTACTCTACTCTTGTTTAATCTTTAGATTGCAACTTGGTGACCGCTCCTGAGATGTGATAGCAAGGAGACAGAAATGTTTTACGGGTTATGCACTGTGGGGATTCATTGCTATGTTACTCCACACAAAGCCGGGCTGTAAAGAGAAAAGGCCCTGAATGGGAGAGAAGAATGGCTGTGGGGGAGGAATCCAGCTTCTACGTTTGAAAATTCCCCACCCAACTCCTGAAGCACCAATGCCATGGAATATAGTCATGTGGCTCCCTACAGTCCTGTTGCCTTAGCTTCTCAGGGCATGGCTACACTTGCAGATGTAGAGTGCTATGAGTTAAACCCGCCTTCAGAGAGCACAGTAGGGAAAGCGCTGCCGTCTGTCCACACTGACAGCTGCAAGTGCACTGACATGCCCACATTTGTGGCACTTGCAGTGGCATTTGGAGCAGTACATTACGGCGCTGTGGCTTGTGGGAGGGAGGCGTGGAGTGCGGGGCATTCTGGGTCCTGTCCCAAAGTCCCGTGATGCATTAGTTTGCATCCCAGCATTCCCTTTCCTTCCGTCCACATTTGGCATCATCCTTCAACATTTTTTGTGCTGTATGCTCTGTCCTCCCTTTCTGTCTGCGGGAATGGAGCCCAAACAGCTGAGAAGTATGCTGATGAGTCTCGCCAGCACGTCACGTTTGGCAGTCGAGTTATTCCTTATTATCCAGTGAGACAGTGAGAGCTCCGACTATATCGACTTGAGTAATGCATATGACACGAGTTTGCTTGTGGCATTCACAGACATGCTCACCACTGTGAAACGCTGCTTCTGGGTTTGGGAAACAAGCACTGAGTGGTGGGATCACATCGTCATGCAAATCTGGGTTGATGAGCAGTGGCTGCAGAACTTTTGGATGAGAAAAGCCACTTTCATGGGACTGTGAGAGGAGCTCGCCCACACCCTGTGGCACAAGGACACGAGATTGAGAGCTGCCCTACCAGTGGAGAAGCGGGTGGCTATTGCAATCTGGAAGCTGGCAACTCCAGACAGCTACCAATTAGTCGTGAACCAGTTTGGAGTAGGAAAGTTGACCATTGGAATCGTGTTGATGCAAGTTTGCAGGGCCATTAATCACATCATCCTGCTCAGAAGAACCGTGACTCTGGGGAACATGCATGACACTGTGGCTGGCTTTGCACAAATGGGTTTCCCTAACTGCTGAGGGGCGATAGATGGGACACACACTCCATTTCTGGCACCAGCCCACCTAGCCTCTGAGTACATTAATCGGAAGGGGTATTTCTCGATGGTTTTCCAGGTGCTTGTGGATCACTGTGGGCGTTTCATGGACATTTATGCAGGCTGGCCCAGAAAGGTGCATGACGCACGCATCTTTCGGAACACTGGCCTGTTCAGGAAGCTGTAAGCCGGGATTTTTTTCCCAGACCAGAAGATCACCGTAGGGGAAGTCGTAATGCCCATTGTGGTCCTTGGAGACCCTGCTTACCCTTTAATGCCATGGCTCATGAAACCCTAAACAAGGAGCCTTGACAGCAGCAAGGAGAGGTTCAACAACAGGTTGAGCCAGTGCAGAATGACTGTGCGGTGTGCTTTTAGCCGTTTAAAGGGCTGCTAGTGCTCTCTGTATGGGAAGCTGGACCTGGCTGATGACAGCATCCCCGCGGTTATATCCGCTTGCTGTGCCCTCCATAACATTTGTGAAGGGAAGGGTAAAAGATTCACTCAGGCAAGGGACTTGGAGGTTCAACACCTAGAGGCTGAATTTGAACAGTATAGAGCAGAGATATTAGAGGGGCCCAGTGCGGGGCTGCAAGGATTAGGGATGCCTTGAGGGAGCAATCTGAGGCTGAAAGCCACCAGTAATGTCTGGTGCCCTGCATGGGAGTGAAGTGCAGTGGTTCCAATGTTAGTAAGAATCTATTTGCTACGCTGACTTGCGGTGTCTGTTTCTTTCCTGAGATAAAGTATCTTTTACTTTATGTAATAATAAAGAATGTTTTCAAAGCCAAAAAATCCATTTATTGAAGAGACAACTACTTGGGAAACAGAAAGTGCAAGGGGGTGGGGAATGGTTCAGTCACAGATTTGCGTATGTTCTGTTCTCAACTCAGCCTTCCTGTTTGGAGTGCTGTGCAATGAGTGCTGTACTTCAGGATGGCTATACTGCATGGTGATGGGGGTTGAGTGCAATGGGTAGGGGTTGTCATTTTCAGGGTTGGGTGGTAAAGCTACAGGTGTTGGAGGTAGCTTGTGGCAGTAAGAACCAGATGTCGGGAAAAGTGGGTTGGAGGTGACATGGGGGCACAAGGAAAAGCGTTTTGGGACAAGAGCTGCATGGGGGGTGCGGGTGTGGTTGTGCTCCGCCTGCATTGCTACGAGCGCCTGTAGAGAGTCCACTTGGCGCTCCATGATGCTTAGCAGCCAATCCGTGCTTTGGTGCTGGCAATCCTCATTCTGCTGGCGGACCCTCCTTTCACTCTACGCCACTCCTGCACTTTTTGGGCATGGCTACACTTGCAGATGTAGAGCGCTTTAAATTAAAACAACCTTTGTAGAGCGCAGTAGGGAAAGCGCTACTATCTGTCCACACTGACAGCTGCAAGCACACTGGTGTGGCCACATTAGCAGCTCTTGCAATAGCCATAGAAAGCAGGGCATTGTGGTAGCTATCCCAGCATGCAAGTGGATGTGATGTGCTTTTCAATTGAGGGGGGTGTGGTGGAGTGTGACGGGGAGTGTGTTGTGTGTATGTGGGGGGAGTGAGAGTGAGTTTGGGGGGGGGCTGAAAGTATGTCAGCATGCTATCTTGTAAATTCAGACAGCAAAAGACCACCCCCACGCCACTCTCTCTCACACACAGCATACCACAGTAATGGATGCTTTGTCTCGGAGCAGATAAGCATGCTGGCTGTCAGAAACGGAGCTTTCAAAGGGCATATTGGCATGCCTGAAGTGATTCCAAAACAATTACAAGAATGGCCACTTGACTTAAGGGGATTATGGGACATTTCCGGAGGCCGATCAGATCGCAGCAACGCAACACCTCACTCACACTGATGCCCAGGGCTTTCAGCCAGCGTTCTAGCCCTGGAGTCAGAGTGCTATATGTGCCTTGCCAGTGTGGACAGGTAGTGAGCTAGGGACCTGGGGCTGCTTTAATGCACTCTAACTCGCAAGTGTAGCCAAGCCTTTTGACTTTCATTACTTGAATGCTGTATAACTTCATGCAACATGTCTTCTTTGCTTCTATGTGGCCTCTTTCTGATTCTTTGGAGTCTTTTGGTCAGTGATAACATGGACAGATGAGATCTCAAGGTTGCATCTGTAAAGGCAAAATACAACACTTAGCAGAGGCAGCATTGTTCACACCAGACAAAGCAATGATTCCCCCATACTTAAGGGCAAGCACAGTCTACACAATAGCATAATTTGCCCGTGCCAAAGTGATTGCACATAACCCATGGGAGCCCCAAAATGGTGAGTAAGCACAGGGTCTACTGTTACTGATTGTTTCATGGCTGTACTGTCTTCTGGGTTTCTGTGCCATGGGGAGAACCAACAGTGGCAGGGGGCCCCTATACTGAACACTGTCCCCAAATTTTCCACAGGAGTTAATCCTGGAAGATATCTCGCTGCTGAGGGTGACCTGGGAAGCAATGAAGGGTCTTCTACTGCCATGCGGCTTCCGCCCTGGCCCATATGCAGCTTGCCTGTGTGCAGCAATGGTTCCCCCGCCCTTCATGGCACAGTCGCAGACATGTTAGGCTGACTGGGACAAGGACCACAGTGGTTCTCCTGAGAAACCTGTGCAAGCGCATTGCCCAAGATCTGGATGAGACCTTTGAAGTGATCACTGAGGCTGATTACCATGATGTGAGAGAGCACATCAATGCCTTATTCCGCATCTAGGCATGCATGGAGCCCTCACCCTCCTTGCTCGAAGCACCCACACCAAATAACTTCCTTCCCAAAATAAAAGCCGCTTACCGGTAACCTCCTCTGGTATTTTGTCCTTCCCAAAGCATCAGCCGCTGCAACTGGCTACATTCCTCCTGGCTTGAGAACAGCTCCTGGCTGCATGCATCTAGGGATTGCGGGGTGTCTTCCTCCTCCTCAGCACCCTCACTCCCGCTTTCCTCCTCTTCCTCCTCCTGCCTTGTTGCACTGGGCTCTGACGTGTCCATGGTGGTCCCCGGAATGGAGGTGGGGGTCACCCCCAAGTATTGTGTCCTGCTTTCTGTAGAAATGGCAGGTCGCAGGGGCAACACCGGAGCGGCAGTTTGCTTCACGGGCTTTGTGATAGGCATTATGCAGCTCCTTTACTTTAATCCTGCACTGCGGTGCATCCTGGTCGTGGCTCCTTTCCATCATGTCCCTTGATATCTGCCCGAAGGTGGTGTAATTCCTATGGCTGGAGCGCATCTGGGACTGGACAGCTTCCTCCGCACAAACACTGATGAGGTCCAGTACCTTGCCATTCCTCCATACTGGGGCTTGCCTGGTATGTGGAGACATGGTCACCTGGAAAGATTCGCTGAGAGCAATCCACGCCTGGCTGAGCAAACAGGAAGGGGATTTTCAAAGTTCCCAGAGAATTTAAAGGGTGAGTCTGATGGTTGGTCACCTGAGGGCAGGGCAGTAGAGTTCCAAGTGATGATCAGAGTGGCTAGCACAGGCATTGTGGGACACTTCTGGAAGCTCATCAGAGAGCATTAACAGATCAGGGTGTCCACACTGGCGCGGCAGCGCTCCAGCAGGGGCACATCAAACTTTATTCCACTCACCGAGGTGGATTTCCAGGAGTGCTCTAGCCGTGGAGTCAGAGCGCTCTACTTGCCTTGCCAGTGCGGACATGGAGTGAGCTCGTGCACCCGGGGCTCCTTTATTGCACTGTAACTCGCAAGTGTAGCCAAGGCCTCTGTACACAAAGCCACAGCACTGTTGGGAGCCTTTCAAATCTCAACTGCTGGGTGGCGCACAGTATTCACAACAAGGCCCAAGGTGCCTCAGGATGGGTACCAAAACAGAGGCACCCAAAATCAGGGGTTATTTTTGAAAATTTAATCCTTTGGGTCTAATATCTCAAGCACCTATGGAACTAGAAAGAGGAGTATCTATTACTAGGGACCTGGGAACCCTGCCTGCTCTCTCTTTTTCAAAAATCTTGTGTACTTATTTCTCATCCTGGAAGACTGTGACATATCAGACACAGAGAGGTTTGGAAAACAGCTTTTTTCCTCCACTAGGGAAAATTTCACCATTCCATCAAAAAATCATCCCCACCCTCTAAAATGAATACTTTTTAGTTTTCCAATGAAAAAATGAATTATTTTTTAAGGAAAGTAGACACTGGCCACAAACATTTTCATTTAGTTGAAACCCCAATTTTCTGTTAAAAAAAAGTTTGAAAGGAGAAATTCCAATCAGCTCTAATCAAACTTTAAATCATGACAATCTGATTTGTTTAACAAAAAGAGGCGGGAGAATTTATTTTTTTATTATTTTTTATTTTTTTTTAAGAAGACAGTTCTGTGTTATAATTTCTCTCTCCCTCTGAGGCCTGTACAGCTGGAGTCATGAGACTAAGGCAGCCTTGCTTTGCAGGCAGAGAGATGTGAAAAATAATGCCAATAAAATATTTTAAACCTCAAACATTTCTGGAATAGTTTTTCTGTAAGATAGGTTACACACCCAAAATACATGATACTGCAGTGTGGTATAAATTTTTTAACAGAACTTGCTTGGGGTGATCGCCATAACTTATCCCGAACTCATGCCAGTAAAATTTTATGCCACCTGCCAACATCATGTAAACAATATATAGTGTGTCTGTGCATAACCAGCACCTTTGAAAACAGGGCAGTTAGGATCTTTACTCTCCGTCTTGCTTATTTGAATAAGCTGTGAGGCAAGTATTTTTTGCAATATAACAGGCTAAAGCAGATTTCTTATTTTAGTTCTTGTTGAGCTTTAACTGACACCGGTTATCACAAATGGAGCCAAAAGGGACAGCTGTGGATTTTGTGTGTGCATTTGTAAATTATTAATGGAACAGCTATCTTAGCAACATCTGTGTTGCACCGAGACTATACTCATAATGCATGTCTACTTCTGTAGACAAGAAAACTTCTCCCAGGGTTTTGACTTCTAGATATTCCCTACTAACACGTTACATGACCCAAGTCAAACAAACAGTCTCGTATGACAGCACAAATCTATTCCTCAAAAAATTGACTTTAGTTATGTTGTTTCTATGAGATTATTTTTGTATAATGAACAAATACCAAAAGACATTTCTAAGTACTTTGTGTTGATGGCTGGTGAAAGTTTAATAGATGCCATAGATTTTTTCCAAGTTTCCTTTTACATAAACAGCATGAAAAGACATGTCACAAAACACATACATCCTAAAACTATATTATAGAGAATGTGGCTACATAACTTACAAATGTGGTGTTGATTTAAAAAACACTGAGGCTATCCATTGTCCTATAGGTAATGTAAAGCAGTGGTCAGATCGAATCAACTTCTTCCCACCCAAACTCCAGGGGCTGAAATGGAACCAAGATCTAAGCTTAAACCAGCCTTTGGTCTTGTCTTTTGCAAAACAAACCTCTGACTGCTCAGCTCAAGAAAACCAGCTTTAATTTTGCCTAATTTACAAACCCTGCACAGGCAGCCAGTATCTGGCTGGTGGTGGGGATTCGGAGGACAATTCAGTGGCAAGAAAGGAAGGAAGTTGTCCCTTTTAGAAATCTTTTTTGGTCAAATGGTTATCTGTCTCAACCAAAACAAGTGTCACTTTAGCTTTGGTAGCTGAGATACTTCATGGCTTTACAAAGAAGCAAAGCAACTAGTGTCCTCCAAATCAGACTACTTCTTCTCATGCTCCATTTTGTATCTGCCATGTCACGCATTTTTAGCCACATTTGTAATGGCAGATTTTTTTGGCGATGGGGAAGGGGAGTTTCTTCCTCATCAGGGAAGCAAGAAGTAAACAGACTGAATCTTGGAACCTTGGACAAAATATACCCCTGTAGAGAAGGCCAGCACAAGTATGAATTTCACTCCTTGGGTTCAAGGTTCATATGAATGATAGCAAGGGCAGAGGCATTACACTCTCCAAAGGGACTAAGTCTGGACTGGGTGGAAACATGGCCAGTCCCTCATTCTTTTCCTGTAGATTGACTGACAGCAGGTGGGGGTGGGGGGAAGAGGGAAGGGCATGCAAGCCCACTGAGAGAAATTTGGGGGCCTAGTACATCACATTTGCTGGAGCTCCACTCCCTCTCATTTTTAATACCAGGTACAGATTTTTTTTGGGGGGGGGCGGGGGGCAAGAACAGCTGAGGACCCTGGTACAATTGTCTCCTTTCCCCTTCCTCTCATCAGCCTGCATGATGCATCTTCTAAATTTGCATCCCCCCAGCACTGCCTCAACATTGTTCTGCCTCTTTCAAGATTTTGGAAGCAGAATGCCCCTAGCAAACATCACTCAGGCAATGCCCCTTTAAACCCCCACATCTTCCCTCAGACACAAGAAACACTGGTATTTGTCACTATGGGGAATTGGTGTGTGCAGCTCTAATATGGGGATGTGCAATTGACCAAATTATCCCTTACAAATGCAGCAGTTGAAAACTCTTCAAGAATGTTTAAGATAGGACCCAAGTCTCTTCCTCTCCCCATACAGAACAATATAAGGCTGGGTCAGATCCTCAACTACAGTCAAAGGGCACACAACACAAGTTGTGAATGCATGTGCATGCACAGGGGCTGACTTTCATTTTTCTGGGTGGGTGCTCCACCTCTGCTCTGGCCTGAGGCCCTGCTCCCACTCCCCCCCTTCTCTCAAAGCACCACCCTCGCTGCGTCTCTTATCACCCCAAGGCCCTGTACTCATTTCGTTTCTTCCCACTCCTGTTCCCACTCCACCCCCTCCCGTGAGCGCGCCATGACCTTACTCTGCCTCCACTCTGCCCCCTCAGAACCACCAACTGCCAAACAGCTCATTGGTATGGCCTGCTAAACAGCTGATTGGCAGGTAGCTGGTAGGTACTGAGCACCCACTATTTTTTTCCATGGGTGCTCTGGGGTTGGAGCACCCACAGAGTGGGCACCTATGTGTGCATGTACAAAAGTGGTGTAAAGCTCATCTTTGCACTCTCCAAAACCTGGGCTGCTGTGTGTGGAGGCTGGTTCTGCAGCGTAGTCTGCTCTAATTTATGCTGCTTCTAACAGTCCAAAGGGACAAAACACCAGCTAGAGATTGGAACCTTGCCTCTAGCCACACTCTCTATAGCAGTAACAGCAGGACGGAGAAGCAGCATCACAGCCTCTGCACTGGCTCTGCACTACCAAAGGATTCTCCTACAATGGAATGATCCTCCCAGGCCACATAGTCTGGCTCTCTGGCTAGATCCTGCTTACAGTGCATTGCAAAATATCTGAACCTTCATGGATAATCTGTTTGTTTGTATCTAATCCCTCCCAGCCCCCTTCCCCCAAAAAACCAAATAATTTTAAAATATGTCCTTAGCCATTTCATCAGTGTTAAAGGGTTTTACTTGTTTTATTTAGAGATGGGCCAAAGAGATGTAGTTCAGCTCAACATCAGATTCAGTTTTTGGACCAGGTTCAAAGCTCAGGTTTCCAGCTGAATCTGAGGTAGGATCCACATGCAGTGGTGCCAAAATCCAGGTTTTAAATTTATTTTTGCAAAATTTAAATTAATATCAATATCTTGACTGTTGAAAATCTCATGAAATCAGCTGTTCTAACATGATTTCCACCATCTTGAATGGTATTCATAAAATAGGTCCCTTCCTATTTTGGATATAACCTGGAACCAAAATTGCTATCACATTTTTGGATCCAGTGAGTTCCAGAATTCAGGGATAAGGAGGTGTATTGGATAACAGATTTCAGGCCCATCTCTAGTTTCAATGCTTTACTTTGTTCCTTTATAGAAATACACCATTTGATGAGTTTGGGAAAAATAAAATAACTCATCTCAGCATTATGAAATCACAACTGAGCCAAGAGTGAATACAGAAATACTGTGCAAAAGGAGCTTACTATATATAGTGGGATGTCAACACACGAAGAGAGTGGAATGCTGCATATGAAAGGTAAGCACTTTTGCGAACTGCTATAAATGGGGCCATTAGATTTGCAGTCTAAACTTATTAAGCTGTACAGTACTAGTGTGGGCAAATGCTAAATTAACCAGAGCTAACAATTTCAGTAATTTCAGAGAGTTTGGCCCTTCTCCACTCTCTTCTGCCCCTTGATTGATTATTTAGAGGGTTCTGGTGGTAGAGCTCATAAATTTTGAAAATTCTTTCAAGTTGTTTTTGTTCTTCTGATCAAAGAAATGTTTACGTACCCTTCCCATACTGTGTCTCTTTAAACCATTGGCTTTTTCAAAGTAGTTTTTCTTTAGCACCATAATGTGATGTACACAGAGAGGTAAATGATGTTGGAATCCTTTCTACCCAAAAACAGTGTGTAAATCTTCAGAAAAGCAAAGTTCATGGGTGCATTTAAAAGGGGCACAATCTGTTTGTGCTTAAAAGAAAGTCCCCCTTTTTTGTGTGTGTCCAGAATAACAATGCCAGAATGTGTTATTCTAAAGAACCGTTGCCATGGTGATGCCATCAATAACATAATTTTCTGCATCCTTGTCCTTTAAACACATAAGGAACACAACAAGCATTGGTAAATGTGAAAAAAGAACAATTACCTTTTCTCTCTCAAAAGCAGAGGAGAGATTTTTTTCACCTCATCAATAGAAAATTATGTAGAAAGGAATAATAAAGACTGTTACAAGAAGCACCAAGAAGCCTATTAGTGACAAAGACTTTTTTTCTTTCCATGAATAATTACAGCTCTTCAAGAAGAAATCAGTCCAGGCTAAGGACCCTTTGCAAGCTTTAGATGGTAAAACAAACATTTGACTATACAAGGATTTCGCTTTCATGTACCTTTCCAAGGAAAAAACAAGTAAAACTACAGAGTGCCAACGGGAGAGAGAAAACCCAGAGAAACATCTGCTGCAATTAGATTTTAAAAACCTTGCGCTTTAGAGTAAAAGACTCATATCAAGCAGTTATGCTAGTGACAGGATCAATAAAAGCTCCAAGCCAGCAGGTACAACTTGTTTGTGGTGGGAAATTCCTGCTATTTAAATGATATGATAATGGAAAACCATTCTTATTTCGTACTGTGGTACTAATAAAAATGGGATTTCAATTGAAGTAATGCTACTAAATAGCTATAAGATAATAATACTCATATTAGAGTTATATATTTTAGTTCATTCAAATTAAAACTTCAAAGATCATAGCAACATGGTAGGTTGTATAGAGCTGAGTAATAATTATTAAAGGACGTCATTGCTTAAGTAAACACCTTTTATTAAGGCTACATGAAGCTGCAGAGACAGCTTTTGAACCCCCTGGAACTTGCAAATAAGGGCATGTCCTCAAAAATGAGAGACCCCCATGTTGGTGGAACAGTCCTGAGCCTAATATGTAATTGTAGGACGTAGGAAATCTGATCTTCCCCCCCCCCAATGTATTTTGGGAGGTTTGTTTTTTTAAAATCTCCTTCCTCTAAAGCATCAGAGAAGGCCATAGCTTGATATTGAACACAGAACAGGGTGAGCTGGTGCTCTAAGGTGGTACTGAGAATTCTCTCTCTCAGGTGATTAGCTGGTTGGTTCTAGCTCACAGGCTCAGAATCAAACTGATTACTGCATGTGGAGTCGGGAAGGAATTTCCCCCCACCAGGTTAGAATGGTAGACATCTCAGAATTTTTTCACCTTCCTCTGCAACGTGGGGTGTGGGTCACTTGCCAGGATTACCTGGATACATCTCACTTAATCAGTTCTCAGACACTGTAGGGGCCTCAGGCATTGGTGCACATAGGTCCCTCCTGTTCTCTGCTTGTGGCACATAATAGTCTCATCTCCTGTGGGCTATAATACTTTGGCATAATTTTGGTTGTTGGGTTTAGTGTGTGGGTGCTGGGTGGTATTGGTGACCTGCGATAAACAGGTCGTCAAATTAGATGATCTGGTGGTCCCTTCTGGCTTCAACGTCTATGACTCTGTGAAAGCATTACTCAGTGCTCTACAATATGGTGAAGGTCATTATACATGCCACTGGCTGCTTACGAGATCCAAATGACAGGCCTTCTCTTTCATAATAATTATGTCCACATCTACATTACAAGTTAGGGATGTGATTCCCAGCTTGGACAGACACACTCGTACTAGCTCTCATCTGAGCTACTGTGCTAGAAATACCACTGTAGCCATGGTAGCACAGGCAGTGGCAGCACGAGCTAGCCGTTCTGAATACGTACGCACAGGGTTCAGGCAGGTTTGTACTCCAGGCAGCTAGCCAGCGCTGCCACTTCCTGTGCTACTGAGGGTACATTACTCTTTTGGTGTGCTAGCTCAGTTGAGAGCTAGAATGAGTATGTCTCTGTGAATTGGGAATTATACCTGTAGCTTGTCATAGTTTATGATGTGGGCAGGGGGTGAAGAGGGAGTAGGGAAAATCCATGGCTTTCTTCTCTTGATAATGGGCATGGGAGGCAGGAGGAGGGAAGAGAACATAAGTAGGTAAAAGGGGAAGGGAAGCAACAGGATTTGTGGTGGGGAGCTAGACAGAGATTGAGGTCTAGAACAGGTGCTCCCAGGATCAAACTCAAAGAGACTCCAAAATTTCTATACCAGCCCTAGGGACTGCAAAAAGGCATCATACTCAGATATAAATTGCAAAGTAGGTGATTTCTCTGGTTTGAAAATAACAAATTTAAAAGAGAGTTAAGTCATTTGAAAGACGCAACACAGATGAGGAGGTTGTAATTTCCAACTCTTCAGATTTACTGGGGAGGCTTATGAATGACAGATACCAGTACAGCCTCATTTCCAGATGGACTATAGCAAGTCCAGTGCACTAGGGAACCAGACACTGTCAGAAGGCCTGAGTTCTGATCCCAACTCTGCCACTGGCTTATGTCATGTCACTTGATTGCTCACTGCCTCAGTTTCCCCATCCCTAAAATGGGGATAATAATGCTTTCGTACAGCTCCTTAAGGTTTATGGATGAAAAGGGCTGTGTAATTCCTAAGTAAGTAGTACTTATGCAACATTTTTAGATACAGAGTACCAAATTCTGTCCTCATATCCAACAACTCCACTGAAGGCAGTGAGATTTCCCTAACTGGAGCTGAATTTAGGCCAGAGAATTTATCATTCACAAATGTTAGTACTAGATTGGTTCTGTTTGCTGGGAAAAAGCTTCTGCCCTCTATCTATATTGTTACATATTTAAGCCTTTTTAAGATAACTGTGTGAAAAAACCTTAACTAATCAGTTAGTATCAGTGAAACTTGTAATAGCTGAGATACTGTTAATCAAATTGCCCAGAAAGTTAAAATTAGTCAAATCTTTTTTTGTGCATATGGACATTACTCTTCATCCCTGAAATCCTAGGAAGAAAAGAAAACCTCTTGGAAAGAAACTTAAACATTCTCTCCCCTTCTGGTTTGCCTGATACTTGTAAAGGAAAAAATATTACCATCCATGTCTTGTAATTTCATAGCCAGACCAAAGAGGCTAAAAGTTGAACTGCAGTTCCCAGCTTATATGAACCCTTATAGCAACCAACTGTGTGAATGTCAGCATAATGAACCAGTGTGGCTGATGAATTAGTTAGAGGCACACAAATGGCTAAGATACTTTTAAAGGTCACTGGATGATTAGATATTGAGAACTCATAATTTATGTATTAAGCATTCTAAGTAAATAAATATTTTGTCAAGCAAAAGTTTCTTAGCTGTTTCAGACACTTTTGGTCTGTCTGGTGGGGCTGTGTTAATCACAAATGCATGCAGATTATTTCCTTGTGTATTATGTGCATTTTGTATTATTTAAAGTCTGATCTTCCTCCTATAGTATAAAGGAGCAAGTTTGTGTGTAGACCATGATGTAGACTTAATCAAGAGCCATTATCTTAATCAGGAGCAGGCAGGAGCCCTTTTAAAAACAATCTGTCTGGACTTCTTTTTGAGAAAAAATCTTTAAAAAAATTAATTGTTTCAGAACACATTCAGCCAGGTAATGTGCTCCGGGATGCTTGCTGTGTTGTCAGTAGAAGGCCACAAAGACTTAAACTTGTGAGTCGTTCCACTGACTTCAAAGGAACTACCAAGGTATGTAAAGTTTAAAAATTGCACAAGTCTTTGTAAGATTGGAACCTACATTACTGGGCTAGTTCTTTTATAAATGCCAATGCAGTTTTTAATTCAATGTATTTTTTTTAAAGCATGGATTCAGAGAATGACAGCAATAGAAGACTCTAGAAGGCAGGTCTGTTGTGTGTACACTGATGGACAATGAGTCAGGAGCGGATCAGCAGTAATGATCTACAAGCACCACAGAGAGGTCGGAACCAAATCTTGGTCCCAATGCCCTGATGACTTTGGGGCCTCCTTTGCATGCCTCCTGCGGGAAGCTGCATAACCTCCTACTCACTGAAGGCAAATCCAGATCTGAATTTTGCAAGTTTTATTTTCCTTATTTTTTGCTGTAATATATACCACAAGAATAATTTCCTCTGTTCTGCACATTTTAAAAGAAGGCCTTATATAATGAAACACATGGGGGAAAAAAGTTTCTTTATACAAAAAGAAATGCACTTGGTCAGCAGTTTTCTGTGTTCTCTTTGTTATCAACAAAATATTTTTGTTTTAATGGGGTCTCTCTCCCCATCACCACCCAGATTTTCCTCCAGTTCCACCCGGTAGCAAAGTCATATTCCTGTGCTTATGTTATTTGCAAGTAAATAATTTGGACGTCACAAACATATCTGACAACCAGAGAAAAGTCATAGCGCTTTTCATGCCTCCTAGAACCACAAAGGATGGAGGTTGGGGAGGAGGGTGGGTATAGGGCTGGATGCTTGCCATCTGTGCTTTCATGGGTACTTGTGGTGAGGGTGATGCTCACTAGCAGCCCTTATTAAACCTTTTCTTGTAACTTGAGCTCTCCTACTACTGGCCTGCTTGCTGATGCACAGCTCAGGAGCAACATCCTCATCACACTAAGATATGCCCTGGCTCCCTGAGGTCTTCAAAACTAGTCACCCTACCTTCTTGTGCTTGGGGAAGCACTGGCTGTGACATAATGACTGCTTCTTAGATAGGAGCATTGGTGATGGAGGCCCCTTGCACTCATTCCTTCACAGCATCAATTGTGCTGCCACCATCATTTGGCCTATAAACTGTAAGTTATATGAATGCTGAAGCCGAAGTGGGTATTTATTTTATTTAATGCTAGACATCCAGGGCCTGATCCAACTGTCACTGAAGTCAATGGAAAAGCTCCAGCTGACTTTAAATATCACAAATACAGAAAAGCCATGATGTTCCTCAAGTCTAGAGTTCCCTTGGTGAATGACAACATGAGCCACAATGTTTTCCAAGGACTGTAAGACTGAGTGGTCGGAAAGCAAAGAACCTTCAACTGAAATCAGAATGAAATAATGCAATTTTTAATTGTCCAAAGTTTGTTTATATAATTGTCCGTTTGTCCAAATTTTCCCAAGCTCTGTCATCAATGCAGTGACACCCAAATGCACCCAGTGACACCCAGATGAAAGTAATCAAAGTTAGGAGCTGGCATATTTTTAGGTAAAAATATAAAAATCTTCTTGCACAAGGTGCTTCTGAAACCATGTCAATATATAAAGATGTAAAATACACCTTGGCCATTTCACAGGATGTCACCATGTCTTTCACCTATTTTTTAATTTTCAGCTGCCTTCTTCCTCCTTACCTCTAACATCCATATGACCCCCATCTGCAAAGACCACCATAGCAGTTGAATGTGAAAGCTATGTCCAGAATAGATTATCAAGTTCTACAGTATTCTTCACTCAAACACACTGGACACAGTTTATTCTAAAATCATTACAGATAATTTACCCAAAACCAACCCCCCTGAATTATGAAATTACTCTGTTTTGTTAGCAGTTTTTCAAATATAAACCCTAAAATAAACAAACATCAGCCAAACCCTCACCTGTGATTTTCTTTATATCTACAGAATTCTAAAATACAGGCTTCTCCATTTGATTGTTCACAATTATATTGTCTGAACGCAAAAAAGGAAAGTTGGTGATACCATTCTAAATTTCCCAATCAGGAGTATCCGTGAACATAGTCTAAAACGCTAATGGCGTTTCACAAAATAAATATTATTTTTAATATGTCTGTGGAGAGGTGTTCTGAAGATAATTGTATGAAAGAGAATTTGCCTTTATATTGATTTGGAACCAGTGAGATCTCCATAGTGGCAAAAGTAATTATATCTCAAAAAAGGAAGCTCTGCGTGTTTCTGAAAGCTCAGTTAGCTACAGCCCTAGCTGTTAATTACAGATTCAGCTGCTTTTGTGGCTACTAATAACTGTTCATTATCATCACACCACTCTGAGGAGCATCCTTGAAGGGGTGTATTCCCCTTCCATTTATATAATAAAAATGGTATTATCATTCTCAAAAGATATCATTAAAAAGTTATGACTGGTTTATTTTTTGCCACAGTCTACACACAAACAAATAAGCATTCGTTATAGCTCTACTGTTATCACCACTCTTGTTAAGGCTGAGTAGACTTTTTATAACGTCTCCATGAAGAAACTGGCAAGATCCTGGGCACAGAAAGGAAATGCAAGGGTGTACTATGGCTGGGGATTGTTTGGACAGAGAAAGAAATGAGAAAGATGGGTTCAGGAATCAACTGTAAAGAAGAGAGTGAAACTGAAGTGGAAACCATGGAATCAATGGAGGGGAATGAGGCTGGGGATGGAAGGAAGAGACAGAGGTCCAGAGTAGTCAGTGATGTTGCACTATAGATTTTAGAAGGAGTGAGTGATAATGCAGGGGAAACAACATAGAAGCAGGAGCTCAGAGAATAATTTTAAGGCCATGATTACACTATGGGCACTATAGCAGCATAGCTAAGCCACTGTAACTATGTCACTGTAACCCCACTGTGTAGACTCCGCCTACAGTGATGGAGAGGACTTTTCCATCACTGTAAGAACTCCACCTCCCTTAGCAACAGTAGTTAGGTTGACGGAAGCAATTGTCTGCCACCTAGCTGCACCTATACTGGAGGTTAGGTTGGCATAGCTACGGTGGTCAGAGGTGTGGATTTTTCACCTCCCCCACCCCGAGTGTTGTAGGTATGTTAACCAAAATTTTAAGTGTAGATCAGGCCTAAGATTAAAAGATCAGAAAGAAGGCAGTACTTGGTGAAGATCAGGTCAAGTGAGTGAATGAGATAATTGAATGAGGGAAATGGAGCAAAGATGAAGGGCAAGTGAAGAAACAGGATGCTGAGGAGATAATTGGGTTAAACTGCTATGTGATGACCTACTATGAAAGCAAGAGATTGGGAACAGAGAAAGAATGGACAGTCAACCATTAAAGTCAAGGAAGGAGAATGACAAAGGCTCATCAATTTACAACTAAACTGGTGAAAAGAGAGGAGAAGAAATAGATGGAATGGACTTCAGAGGAGGTGGTGATGTGGGGAGGCAGGGAGAGGGGCTGAATTAACACAACCTTCAGACAATTTATGAAGGAGTGCATCTGATGTTTTGTTCAAAAATTCTAAATCTCTCTATTATGTTAAGATTTACTTGAATGTCCCTGGAGATCCTGATTTCAATACAAAGGTATTTTTCAGCAACTTCTATTGCATTTTCTGGGAAAACTTGATTTCACCAGCTATAATCTTTCCTAACACATAACTTTATAACCAAGCTGCTTGCACAGTGACATCAGATCAGGGAAATATTATTAACATTTCTCTGTCACTGGCATAAGTACTATCATTACTGATATTCAATAATAAAATGAGACTGGAAACTCTATATCTTCAGGGGAAGAGGATATACTAGACAATAACTTAAACTGTGGCACCAACAATAGTTTCAGGCTCTAGTTACTATATTGGACGTACTCCTTAGCACTTTTAGGGCGCCTATGAAATGAGATTTTGTGTAATAAAAAAGTATGTTTCTTGTTTTACCAGAAAGTATTATTATTTGGGTTATTATGGTCATAAAACAAAACAAAAAACAAAGACACACCATGCCACCAAATTGTGGATTTGAAATTTTGCCATTAGGGTTTGGATTATACATCACTTTAATAGCTGTTTCATGTTGTTTCAACATATCACTGATGCAGTTATTTTGCTTCAATCATAGAAACAGTAAAGCAGACAAAGATCATGCATTTAACATTGCCTTTAAATGTTTAAATCCAATATTACGCTAATCCACATCCTTAAAAATTATAGGGTACCATAATCTGAATTATGATCAACATATGCACAAACTCCAGCTACTATAATTGGCCAGCCAAAATATAAAACACAATGCTTATTTTTGGATGTGCTTGTTTACTGAATTGGAACTGCTAACCTTACTTTGTGTTCTGAACGTGTTCTGCCAAGGGAATGAAGACTATAGGCCAAGTGCTGGGTGCCAGGAAGCAAAATTGGAATAGTCTCTTTCCTCTCCCCATAAGAGACTCTATGGGAAGCCTTTCCCCTCTTTCTCTATCCTAAAATCCTTTTGTGGACTGCTTTTATAACTTTCTCTGCATCAACTGAGACACACAATTTATGGGTCTGGGCATATCTGTTAACATGGATTTGTGTTACCACAGTCTACATGACATTTAGCCTCCACTATTAGTGAACCATTTTCTGTTATTTGCACTGCTGCTGCTCTGGTGCCATCCACTTCATGTCTTAAACTTCACAGTCTGAGCAAATGGATAAAGATTCCCTTTTCCATTTACTATTGTGAAAGCTTATTGGCAGACATTTGATTTTTTCTCCAAGATGCTAATTGCCAGATTTCATAACCAGTCAACAAGTTGCAATGTTACTTGTGACACTGGTGCTTGTTGTCTGGATCTTTTACACTGTATACACTTTTTTTTTAGAATGGCTTCTTTGCAATAAATGTCAAAAGCTTAAAAATAAAAAGGAATCAACCTGTTGATAACTAAAACTTCAGTTTCTTGTAAGCAAATGGTAATTAAATGGATTTGCATTGATTTATTTTGTTTTGTTAAGATGACGTGCAATGCCAACAATTTGGTCTTTTTTATTGGAACACTGAGTAATGGGGACTGACAGAAGTTTAGAAAAAATCAAAATTCTTTAAAGGAAATGTATGCTGTTGCATCATTCAGATCCAGAAATTACAGTATGACTGGAATAATTACCAGCAATTTTTGATCCAATGTACAGGATCAATGTCTCTTACTGTTAATTTTTTCCTATTGAATTAGTGCTCAGAATAGGGCATCCATTGTTCAGGGCAATAGGCCAACAAACACATTTAGGAAGACAGTTCCTGCACTGAATAAGTTATAAACCGGGGTGGGGTGGGGAGAAAGAAATACAATCAAAATGTCAAAAAATCAATTGAAACTGACAAATAAATTATAAAGCAAGTCGGTCAGCAATGAGTTAATAAATTAATTCAATTGACAGTCAATGGAAAAACAATCTGCAGTCAACTGACTGAGGGAAGAAAGCTGCTAATGGGAACTCAGAATAGTTACTGGGAACAGATCTGGTGGCAGTTCTGGAAAACTGAGGGCCATCAGCAGCCAAACTGATGAAGACGACGTAGGTAGGCCTCCCTCCCTGCTGGAAATGCTGAGGATCATTGTCAGCCAGTGGTTAAGAGTAGGAGGAAGGGGAACAAGGCAGCACTCAACAGAGGCTGTAGAGGTTTTGGTGGGGAGAAAGTGGAGGCTGCATATCTCTTGGGGAAACATACTTTCTACTAGAAGCTACATGCCTCCTACTCAGAGAGGAGAAGCATCACAAACTGCCCGCTATCCTGCTTCAAAGTTCATACTCAAAGTCTATCCTCTGGGAGCATTCCAGGCTGTCAGAAAATCCCTTACCTTGGTAATGGTCTCTCTTGGTTAGGACTGAAGTGAATGGTCCAAATGCCATAGCAAAATACTGACTCATCCTATGTTTGGGGAAGTAAAGTCCAAAGGATGGGATTTTCAAAAGAGCCTAAGTGAGTTAGGAGGACTAGTCTTATTGGCTTTCAATGGGACTTGTCCTCCTAAGTTACTTGGGGACTTTTGAAAATCCTACCCCAAATCTATTAAGAATCCTATCTAATACCATTGAAATCAATGGAAAAAATCACACTGAATTTGAGAGATGTTGGGTTGGACCTTAGCCTGGCAAGAATATGACTTCTTCTATGTGAAGAAAGAGACTATATATAATAATTTAAGTTTTAGAATAGTTACATTAAAAAGCATCACTCCATACAAAGATAGCATAACTTATTAAGTAGAAGGAAGCAAACATTTTACTACCCTCACTTCCCTGCTCTTCAAACTCTTCTCCAAGTTGTTCAGTTGTTTGGTCTTTTGCTGGAATATGGAAATATTGGGTTTGTATCTTGTTGCATCAGTAACCTTTTCCTGTAAAAAATTTAATCCCCTTCTCTTTCATATATTGGAAACGTAGGAATAGGGGAAGAAAAGGGATAATGTGTGAATATATTGGGAGAAACCATTTCTGTAAGAAGGACTGATCGTAACATGTCACAACATGTCTTTCAGATAGGAAAAGGTTTAGGGCATTACTAAGAGGACTGGATAGCTAGTTTTGTTATAGATGGAAAAAGCCCACTGTTGTGGTATATGTTGACAAAAGCAAAAAAAAAATAAAAAAATTAAGGATGATTTAAAAAAGACTTTACCAAGCAAATGAAAAGACAACTACAAAGGCCTGGGTTGCGGCAATAGGCCCAAACATGTAAACTGATAGGTTTGAATGAGTAGTTGACTATTTGGAAATACACACAGCCCATAGCAGCAGGAGTTCCTCAAGTCATTGTGTGAATTAGGTAGTTATTATACACAGCTGTGAAACTGCCTATTTACATGTACAAATGGGTTTCCAAACAATTCTGGAGTCTACTTTTGGAAAGCTGTCTTTAAATGTCTAAATTACAAAAAAAAAAAACCCTTCTGATAAACAATAATGATGGCTTTATAAAAAACACAATCAAAGAATCAGAGAAATTAGAGGAGAGATCTTACAGTATACGCTCTAATTGAACTATCTGCCAGTGCAGGATTATTCTTACAGTGTATTCGCTAGTATTTTGTTCAGTCTAGTTTTAAATGTCAAGCAATAGGGTTTCCATCATTTTCACCTAGGAGACCACTCTCACAGTCAAGAACTATTTCCTGATATTCAGCATTCATTTTCCATCAATCCATTTTATTCTATTAGTTCTAGTTATGCCCTTGTGTCTCCTTAAAAATGTCCTCTCATTCATTGGTGTCCTCTCCTTTCAGATCCATATGATCAATTATTATATCCCCCTTATTTCTCTTTAGGCCTTCAGTTTGTGTGCTTTAGGCTGTACACATCCCATGCAGCATTTGAACTTTTTCCTTTTGCTGTATGCAACGTCCTCAGCTGGTTATCAGCTTTTAGCTGCTTTTGTTGATTTTTGCTGCAGTTTGTGCCTAGGACTTTCCAGAATTTTTGAGATTGCAGGTGAAGTGAAAAGTTAAATTAAGACAAGAATGAGTTGTTTGCACACGAAGAAGCCACCTCACCAAAAGATTCTTGACTTTCCAGTCTCACATGGTAAACAGAAAAACAATAAGATGATATAAACTAAATATATCTGTGTGTTCACAGCCTAAGAAATGTTATTACATAGTCTGTAAAAGAAAGCAATATCTTAAGTTCTAACAAAATGATATTCTGGACTAATATATATATTAATCACTATAACGGGTGTTATTGAAAACCTCAACATGTACAATGCAGCAGGGATTGTAATAAAATGTTATTGCTTAATCTACATGGAGGATGAATGTTGAGGTTTTTATTCATGATTCACTGCACAAGTAGCCTTTGTAAGTGACAAAGAAGGTGACGTCTGACCTATTCATCAATGGAGAGCATTTTATTTACTTTTATATAAACCAACTTTACCATTCTAGCTGCATCTTAAAATCCAAACAGCTAAGCAGTTTCTCACTATCTCAGGAAGGGGTCAAAAGCATCTCTGAAAGTATGGCATAATCCAGTACTCGATTTTATTTTGTAAGAGTATGTACTTTCATTTACCTTTCCTGACAGACCTTCCCTCCACTAAATTCCACTCTAGCATCACTATTAGTTATATTATGCATGGGCTGAGTTTGACCCTCCATCTTCAACTCATTCTAAGTTAACACCAAAGCAAACATGCTGCATTAAAAACCACCAACCCTTCCACCTTTAGGGTGCACACAAACCAGTGGGCAGCTTTTCTCCATGTTAGTAATGTCCTAGGGGAAAGTTTTTAATAATGATTGAAGCAAAATGTGTAAATGAGGTTTGTAGTGACAGTGATACTATTTTATGGAGATAGCATATGTGGAAGATACAATGAAAGCAAAGAGGTGAAGGTGCAACTATCAAATAAGATAGGTTTGTGGAACCAAAGGGCTAGTCTCTGTACAGTTCAATACTTGTCCATAACCGCAAGGCACTGAAGTCAATAGAGTAATGAGAAGAACCTGCTTGTGAAATGAAATAGAAAAAAACAGGTCCTCTTTTCTTCCTTTAGGACTCAATCCTGCATGAGAATTTGGCAGGGGGAGCAAAGGATGTAGAATTATGTCCTGTTTGGGAGTAGCACTGCGGGATGCAGTGGGACACATTCATGGAAGACTGAGTGAATGGCATAACTCCTAAGGGAAAATCCCGACACGAACGACTGCTAATACTTTACAGGGAACAAATATGCTATTACTAAGTACATTTTACTTATGTGGTAACTACATCAATTTTACTTGGTAATTATCATAGGGCTACATAATAATTACCTGTCCCTGCAGCTTACTTGGTAATTAATCTTAGTTGGTCCAAAAGTATTTACCATGTATCTGCACTGTGGTTTAGAAGATGAAATAACCATGTATTCTCATGGTACTTATGTCTAAACCCTGCTATTACGTGGTGCTATACTTACCATGAATCATTATCAATATGGCCAACACGGATGTTAGTGTTAAGAAATAAAACCCTATATGGTTTGAGCCTGGCTCTTAGCAGTGGAAAAATATATTTTTTAAAAGCTTTAATATGTTCGAATTTTTAAATGAAGTTTTATTAATTTTACATTTCCCCTTTACATTTCCTTGCAAAGAATATTCTAGCAAAAAATGTACTGGCAGAAGTTTTGACTGAAACAACAGATTTTAACTGAACATTACAAATTATTTGCACAAAGCAAAATTTTGAATTTGTAATAGGGAATATTCACACCACAACCCTGATTTTCAGTTACATTACTGTAATCAGGCAAACAGAAACAGATGAGATGACCTATATGTGCAATCAAAATATAATTTTGAACTTCAAAAAATCACAACAGACTGCTAATAAATATGCTACAGACTAAGAAGCATTCAGAGAACATTCTTAGCTGAGAGATGACTCTAGTGTACTAGAATGTAGGTCAGGAGAACTGGCTATGCCATGGACCTGTTGCATTGTCCTAGGGCAAGTCACTTCACCTCTCTGTGCCTCTGCTTCTCCTTTTACCTTTTGTCTGTCTCATCTACTAAGATCTTTGGGGCAGGGACTCTTTCTTACCATGTGTTCATAAAGTGCCTAGCATAATAGGGCCCTAATCTCAGTTGGGGTCTCTCGGCACTTCTGTCATACTAAAAAGATAATAAGGCTTTTAATATTATTATTTAAATAATTTTAACAAAACAAAATAATAAAATTATGATCTGCTCATGGACAATTGTAGACAGAAAAGGAGGTGAATTCAGTCATATAATTCATTCTTTATAATTGCTAAATTCATCTCTATAGCCCTTTGAGAGAATATCACTCTCCCTCTGTAGCACTGCAGATCAAATGTAAAACTTTAACTATTTATTAATTATTATTACTACTTGTATTATAGAAGTGCATTGAAGTTTCATACAAAATCAGGCCCACATTGTGCTGGGGTTCTACATGCCAAAGAGATTACTAGACATGATTGATATTTTCCATTCAAAAAATTTTCCAGTGAAAAATGGTATCTGTAAAAAAAATTCAAAATTTTAATTTTAAAAACAAACCTTCTGATTTTTCTACAAAAATCCCCGAAACTGAAACACTGATTTTTTTCATTTTTTGCCCTTCTTTTCCACAGTTTTTACCCCCCCCCCTTTTGAATGGCAAAACAGAAAAAAAATAAAAGGGAGGAAAACAGCAAAACACCCTCTTCAAAACTGAAAATAAAAGCACACTTTTTAAAATTAAAACATTGGAAAATTAAAAAGAAATCACAAAAAATGTGGAGTCAACAACATTTTCCACAAAACACAGTTATAATTTTTTTGACCAGCTCTAAAGCTAAATGACTTTGCTAAACATCACTAGATTTGAATATCTGCGAGTTGGTGGCAGGAGACTGAGTGAAGAGACTTCAGGTTTGGAATCTGTGCCCATGTCATATTCTTTTCAGAGCTTCAGGACATCTCATCAATTCCATCAGGGAGGCAAGGTGAGCTGAGGGAAGATATTAAACTCTTTGGGAGTAGGAATCTATTTGGCTTTGAGACCATTAGAGAGCTGCTTACTCCTTGTATAAGCATTTAGAACTAGCTGGATAAGCACATTTTTATAATTTGAAAATTAACAAATCCTAGTTCCATGCAGAGTGCGCAGTACTTGTGCCTTACAAAGAAAATTTTATTGAAACATTCGCACTGTGGTCTGTTAGAACTGGAGAATTAACTGATTTGTCTGATGCACAGGCAGCAGCTCTAAGATCATTCAATGGCAAATGACAAAGGATTGCACAATGTTACGTGTTTTATTTAGAGGTGGACCAGCACTTGAACTTTTGGTAGGAAAGAAGAGTTCACATTTAAGTTACCGGGTTCAAATGCACTGTTACAGTCATGAGCTAGGATTTTCAGATGATTTAATATCCATCCCAGCCTCGGTTCTGGGTTCTGAATGGATTGGTTCACATGTAACTGAAATAGCGATTTTGAGTGATTTGTGCTCTTGTTGGCAGGAATCTCGCATATGAGATTTCAGTACCGTCAAACCCAAACCTGAACCCAAAATGGACCAGACCACCACCACCTCGGCCCATGCCTAGTTATATTTATGATAATTTGACAGACATACATTCCACAAAACACTGCCTTAAAGACTGATTGTTCTCACCTACACCCACTCTTTTTTAAGTGGATCTACAGTAAATCCCTAATTGTTTAACCTTCCCCATTTTCACCAAGGCCTTGTAACAGGCTGATGCGGTTTGCCTGAAAGATCCCACCCTCTTAGAAGGTATTGATCCTGTCTGGGAAAGAGTTAAGATGGTTCTGCTCACTCAGTGAGACAGTTGACTTGTTACTATATCTAGATAAAAAGGGAGGTGGGAGTGGTTCTCTGGGGAGAGAGGATCTAGTGCATTGGCTGTGTAGTCTTGAGGGCTGAATCAAATGGAGCAGCTAACCTGGAGAGGCTGGAGCTAATCTTTGTATTAGTTTATTATTTGTTAATAAAATCAAACACCTCAAAAGAGAGAAAGTAGTATACATAGTGTGTAGACTAAGTTTGTAAAGCAGGAAGGGAAGGAGTTCGCTCAAAGATCAAATTTCCAATCCTACTATCTCTGCATAGGGCTAAGGAGACTGGCCCTTGGATGCAGTGCTACTATGGTATCCTCCAAACTGGGGTTTGTAAAACAAATTTATCCGGCCCCCTCCACAAATGATTTTGGCTCCAATTACATTTTTTTTTAAAAAACAACTTCAATATCATGCTGTCACAGGCAACACCTATTGTTTCCTATATTTGCACCTGGCTAATTTAAAAAGCATTTGGATGAAGTAAGTTTGGAGCCTCATCAACTGTTAAAATATTTGGGGTTCTTTTTTCAAATATTAGGATTTTCCAAAAAGACATCGGCTGACTGATTGTTTAGATTTAAATGTATATAAAAATGCTCTAATGTAGCATTTTTTGTCAGTAGATCTCCAAGCGCTTCATGATCTTTATCATATTGAGTCTCAGGTTACCGCTGTGAAATCGGACGGGGCTATCATCATGAATGGGGAATTGATGCACCAAGAGGCTAAATGACTTGCCCAAGATCACACAGGAAGTCTATGGCAGAGCAGGACATTGAACCTGACTATCTCAAGTGACAGATTAGAGCCCTAACCACTTGACCACCCACTCCCACTCTAATGTACCCTTCTCAAGTTGTATTCCCAGCCCAGATACAAAGCATGCTCCTGTAGCTTCCTGGTTTACCAAATCCACTTTACCTACTGGTTTTGGGTATATCTTGACATTATCAGACGCAACAGGGTTGTGCTGTATATAATTGCCTTTCATTTTTTACAGTACCCATCACAATTAAGAACTATACGTTGTCCTCTGTAAAATAAATAAATATTTGAAAATGAACTTTTAACATTTATATGATCAATGCATCAGCTACTTGTTATGTAATTGGTGCTGAATTCATATCAATGCAAATCATGTTACATTTGCTGCTTTAACAATGTGGTTTATGAAAAATACATGACTGGTTACTAAAACAAAACCCATTAAAATATTTCTATCAAGGAGGTATATTAGTAAGCATCATTAAAATAGCAACACATTTGCTATTTTAATGCTGTGACATCAAATACTTGTGGAAAAATTCTTGCACCACTGAAGTTAATGGCAAAACTTCCACTAACTTCACTGGGATCAGGAATTTGCTCCTGGCCTTTTTTAAACTATCCCTGTCTTTTGCCTGTAGGGGGTGAAAAAACTTTTCATTTCCATCTATGCTGTAACCATTAGGATTGCCAGTTCTCTGGTGCTTTATACAAACTATACTGTTAAGACACTATCTCAGCCACACAACAATTTTGGTGGATTAGGCAGATTCCTACTGATGATACTCTTTAAATTACTAAAGGGAGTCACTGTTGAGCAAATCAAATAACTCTCTACTCCTCCAAAGTCAGGACATTTTTTGAGGTACCTTGCATGAGCAACAACAAGAATAGAGACAAGCTCCGGCTTCACTCCTGTCATCCTCTACTCCTATAGTTCCTCCCTTCTTCCCTCACTCCTATACTCTATCAACAGAATAATAATTTCCTGCCAGTGGTATACTTTCAGCAGGGGCAATTGGTGTTAGACCTTGGTCCATGACCAACCTTGTATTAAATACTGAACACAAACATTGCAGGTCCTACATGTGTTGCTTGAGCTTCATTTCAATGGAAAGCCACTCATATCAAGGTGGAACATTGCATGCTGACATCTACGTTCTTTGTGAACCATACTTCTGAAAGTACAGCCACCATGGCTGGAGTCTGCTCCAATTTTTGCAGGTTAGGGCATGGTCCTCAGGCTCCTGGAAAGTTGCCACTGCAGCTGTCTGTTGGATAGAGTTCAAATGCCTCTTATTTACAGCTAAACTCTTCTTGTGGGTGATGCATACTGGTTTAGAAGAGAGCCCCAAGTGTGAAAGGAAGTTATTTGCATCTGATCACCCTATCTTAAAATGGTACTCATACTTTCCAACACCCTACCATGGTGAATATGCTGCACTGCATATTAATGTCCCATGCTTATAAACAGGAAATAGGAGGGTATGCTTGTGATGTTGCACTCCATATGCTTTATGGAAATATGCTTATGAATATGACATAACTAGAATATGCTTTATGATAAATACTCCTTATATGGTGTCATTAGAAAGCTTGTAATCTACTGAGTGTGTTCACCGTATTTGTTTGCATGTATTATTTCTATGTCTGGAGTTAGGAGAATAAGATATAAACTTGTATTACTAATGTAAACATGTTAAGCAGAGGCCATTAAGGGTGCTTCAGAATCAATGAACTGTAAATGGTTCTATTTACTTGCAAACCTTTCTGTGTATGTGTGGGCCAGACCAGGAATAATAGAGGCTGGGGTCTCTCAGAACATGTGACCATGTCACATGATGCTGGAATCCATCTTAAATCTGGTACTTTTCCATTTAGAAGGAGGGGTTGGATCCAGAAAGACAAAAGATTCCTGCCTTGTGCTATAAAAGGGGTGTGAAGTAGAACAAAGGAGGCCAGTCATGAGAAAACCCGTAGTCACCACCTAAGATGGCTGCTAGAACTAACAAGGATTGTACCAGGGGAAAGGATTGTTCCCATACTAGGAAGGAGTCTAATCTGTGAAAGAAGGTTATTGGAATATCTCTGAGGGTGAGATATTACCTGTAATCAGTTTCTTAATGTATTAGGCTTAGACTTGCGTGTTTTTGCTTTATTTTGCTTGGTAACTTATTTTGTTCTGTCTGTTATTACTTGAAACCACTTAAATCCTACTTTTTATACTTAATAAAATCACTTTTGTTTATTGGTAAATCCAGAGTAAGTGATTAATACCTGGGGGAGCAAGCAGCTGTGCATATCTCTCTATCAGTGTTATAGAGAGCAGACAATTTATGAGTTTACTCTGCATAAGATTTATACAGGGTAAAACGGAGTTATTTGAGGTTTGGATCCTATTGGGAGCTGGGTCTCTGGGTCTCTGGGTGCTGGAGGCAGGTGACCTGCTAAGTTGTTTTCAGTTAAGTCTGCAGCTTTGGGGGCATGGACTGGACCCTGGATCTGTGTTACAGCAGGCTAGCATGTCTGGATCAACAAGACAGGGTTCTGGAGTCCCAAGCTGGCAGGGAAAATGGGCTAAGAGTTAATCTCAGCACATCAGGTGACAGTCTCAAGGGGATCTCTGTGACAACCTGTCACAATGCTATTTTGAGTTTTTTTTCTTTTCTGTGTACATATGTAGGTCATCTATGTTTTATCTATTTATCTGGAGGATTTCTCCCCCCCATTTTCCCATTGTTAATTAATTTTCTGCAAGTAACACATCAAGGAGCAATTGAAAGTTTGTGTGTATTTGATAGTTATGTTTTGGCCACTTAAGATAGAATGTAGAAATGGTGTTATCCAAAATCATCTCTATTGTTCATGGGGTGGAGTAATAAAAAATAATTTACACTGTTTTATTGTGCATTTGTTGCTGGGTATCAAGCAATGTACAGAATTGGCTCAGTGGGAAACATTCTTTATGACCACATAAATCTTTTTCATTAAAATCAGAGTTATTTATACCTAGGACTACCTGTGCTTGCACCAGATTTGGTGGGCCAGCAGAAATCCCTGCCAAGACCACAGACTAACCCAGGTCTCCAGGGATTCCTAGCCAACCATAAGGAGTGGCTTAAGAAAGCAGTTTTTTGAAGTTAGGTTATGAGTCCCTGTGGGCCCCCTAGCTTATTTTAAAAGGGAAAAATTGCTGCTACCTCTTACCATATACCAACATCCATAGAGCAAGAGGAAATACCTGGATAAATATTCAGAAACTTATCTTTTTTATACCCCCCCATAATCCATATTTTTATGTAGCTTGTCATGCTACTGTGCATCCATTAAAAAAGTAATCTCTGGATTCTGTCATAAAAGAATATTGTTCTAGTAATATAATACAATAGGAGACATTGAAAAGGTAATATTTAGAAAATTCTGAGCAAATATTTGTGCTAATGAAGGTTAAGGATTTGGCAGTCCTGGAAACTGTAGCCCTCTATTTATCCACAGTCTAATTTCAATGCAGGCAGCTGGAGTGGAAGCTTCCCTACACTGGCCTGCCAGTGCTTTCAACCCTGACCTAAAGAGACCCTCTCGAGGAACAAGAAATAATTCATTCTTTATGCGAGCTTGGCCCTGGACCTTTTTCAAGCAAAGACTGCCAATTCCACTAACTTCGTACACAGTGGTTTTATAATATAGACTACGGTTAACTGGGATCTGATCTGAGACCACCTAAGTCATTCCATTAAGAAAACATGTTGTTGTTGAACTAGCATATTGGGAGTGAAAGGCCAGAGCAGTTATCCACTTCAGTCTATTTCTGCATTTGAAAGGTGGTTGCAAAAGGAAGAGAGAGAGTTTTCAAGCAAGCTGAGTCACGCTTAGAAGTCTCACAAACGGCACAATAAAAATTAAGGGGAAGGTCAGGAAGATTTAGAAAATATTTTGGCCCTTAACCTACATGAATGATCATTCCTTTCAATACCACTATTGCCAGTTTATTATGCTAAATGAACTATCTCATGTTATATATGAGTCCTGGGCTCATAGGGTCTAATCCAACACCCATTAAAGTAAATGTAAATAGCCTCATTGACATCAATGGTAAATGAATTAGGCCCATGTTGAGCAGATGCTATTCATATAGGCCAATATTTTCAAAAGTGATTTGAGCTTCAATTTTCGGGTGCCCTATTTCAGGTTCCTTTAAAGGGGCATTATTTTCAGAAGGCAGGTGCCCAGCACTTTCTGAAAATACCAGGCAACTGCCTTCTGAAAACAAGGCTCCTTTATTATGCCTGAGGTTGGATACCCAAAAATAGAGGCCTTCAAAATCACTAGTCATTTTTGAAAAGCTTGGCCATGAGGGCTGGCTTTAGGCCAATTCCACCGATCCCCTCAAATTGGGCCCAGTGCCTAGGAGGCCCCGCACCCGCATCTAAGAGGGCCCCACACCCTAAAGAAGAGCACCCCACATCCTAAAGAAGAGCGCCTAACTTTTTAATTTTTACTCACCGGCAGCAGTCTGGGTCTTCGGCGGCGAGTCCTTCACTTGCTCCGTGTCTTTGGTGGCATTTTGGCGGCAGGTCCTTAAGTGCGGCAGAAGACCTAGAGCGAGTGAAGGACCTGCCACCAAAGTGCCGAAGACCCGGACCGCCGCCGGTTATTCAGATCGGGCCCCGCACTTCCTAAAGCCGGCCCTGTTGGCCATAATAATTGCTACTATTTGGGGTCTGATCTTGCCCTTATTGAAGTCAGTGACAAAACTCCCATTCAGCAAATGGGAAAGCTCTTTGAGAGAATCACTTCAGACAGACTATATTTTCCCTAACTCTTAGAAACGCCTCTTAATTTATTCTCTCCAAGATGTGAACTGAAGGTTCATCGCTCACAAGGTTCAGGAAATTACTTGCATTGCTTAAATCTTTGGCAGTCTCATTTCTAGAAACATTGACTGTTGAAAAACATTGGACCTTAACTCTGTTTTCTTCTACAAAACTGGATCCTTCACTGGTTAAAAGCCAGTGGTAATTTTGCCATTGACTTCAATGGAGCAGTAACTGGACCCATAGTATGATTGGATTCACAAGGAATTAGAAAGCAATAGAAAAAAGAGGCATTTATGAGAATTCAAAGTTTTTTCTTCTGGCTTTGTAAAAGTGTGTATTTCCCCCTTATTAGAAATTTGCTTTCTCATTGAAATATACTACCCACTAATCAAATTTAAGCCACTTTTCACTACTTAAATCTCAGAGGCAGACAATTGTACAATGGGCAAAGTCACTCACAAGGGACAATGGGAAACCATATATTAGAAACAACAATTAAAAAAACCTAGAAAATAAATAAAATAAAATAAAATAAAATTAGTTATTATGGGACTAATCCTGCACCATTAAAGTTAATAAAAGGTTTGCCACTGATTTCCAGGGTGCAAGATCAAGCCCTGTTACAACCTATCACCATGTAATGATTGAACTCAATATAATTTTTCATTTATTTTATTTGTTACAATCAAAGCATAGAGTTTGGCTATAATTTCAAAAAAGAAAGAATGAAAGAAAAAAACTGACATATAGCAACTATTTTGCTCCACTTTGGATTGCTCCTATGATATCCTATTGCAGAGCCGACCAAGTGCATTATGGGGGCATTGCACCTTGTCCTGATGCACTTGATATAGGCCATTCCAGGATGCAAGGTAGAACAGTAAATAGACCATGAGTTTGCCCATTTATGGCAATTCTTTCCTATTTGTCTGTTCTCAGTAAATCCTGCAAACACACATGAAAAACACAGAAACAGTCACATTGATTTTGATTTCTATGGGACTAATCCTATGAGTAAAGTTAAGCATGTGTATAAACGTATCAAGATCAGAGCTGAAATCCCCAAGTCACTTAAAATAACTTTTAGTTAATTCTAGAATACACACAAATTGTGGGGAAAACACTAGGGTTTTTCCTCTGCATTTCTTCTTACCTCAGCCCAGATATCCTCATGTGTTTAACAAGTTCTACCATTTGGATTCCCCTCACCTCATATCAATATAAGGTTGAAAGCTTTGCTATTCAATAATCTAATTGTTTCCTTCTGTCCCCCCCCCCCACATGAATCCATTTAATAATTTGAGAGAGCAACAGAGCATGAGTGTATAAAATATAAATAAGCGAGGACAACTTTTTGAGGATGATAGTCCAATGGAGATAGAAATACCAAAATATCAGACATGGAAATATCAGACAGGGACAATACAAGGGAGTTTTAACCAAGAATTAACAACAGTCAAGGAATAGATTGGAAAGAACCAAAACAAATATCAGCATGATTAGCACTAATGAGGTAGAAACAGTTGCTACACTTTTAAGAAATGAAGGGGAAAAAATTGACCTTCCTGTATTACTCCAAGGTATGTGCTACAAAAATAATCATTTTTAAAAGTAAGTTGCCCTGAAGAAGCAGAACTCTGTAAAATATTAACTAGTCTATTTGAAGAGAAGGCAATATGTTCAAAGACTTTTCCAGTTATGCTCAATATTTACTTTGAGACAACTCTCAAGCAGGCAAACTCCTATTGCTCGCATAGGACTGCTGTATGTGCTTCAACTTCCATCTAAGTAATTTCAGATTCATCATTGACACAAAGCTGAGATCAAAACTGAAAAGAGGGTATCCCCTTTCATTTATTGTAATACAGCAGATTGTCTTCACTGGATGTTTTTAGTTTGCTATCACAGAGAAGTACAAGAAACACTAGTACATATGGAAAGTTAAAACCATAAGGATGATCTCTTGGAACATTCCAATCATGAATCTAACACACAAACTAGGAGAAAAAGCCTAAATTCATCAACTTAATACAACACAGTGGGCCACGTTATACTCACCTTTTCTTATCCTTATCATCCAAGCACATAGTGTGCGACTGTGAGCACAAGGCAGTAGCACTCCAGTGCAAGCATGAGTGGAGGCTACACATGGGTACCTGTAAGCTTAAGCACGCCATGTATTCCTTGGCAATCAGTGGGAAAAGGTCATAAGCTCCCTGCGTGGACTCACTCACATTTAACAGTGCAGAGTAAGTAGCACGTAGGTGAAGAATGGGCATGTCTTAAGAAGCACATGCTCACAATACTCATTATGCACATGAGCCACTCTATGTGCTCCCCTCATTGGCCTTACTCCTGCTTATCGACAGAAGTAATTTGGTGGCCAAGCACCAGCTTGTTTGTTTGCTTCCCCTTTACTTCCACCGGCAGCTCTGCATGTTTGAAAACAAGGCCATTTATTTAGGTGCCCAAATTTGGACTTGGGAGCTTACCTTTAGGCACCCACATTCAAAAGCCTTGGCCAGTGTTATTTAAGTGGTTAATTGCATAACTAAGATATTTCATTGTTTTAAAATTTAGCTCAACATCATTCTCTTTTTCTTATATAACATGGGGTTTGGTCTGGTGTTTATTTTAGCATTTAAGAGTCAAATCCTGCTTTCAGACAGAGGTGTAACACCTACTGAAGTGAATACTACTCACATATGCTTTATGCCTATGCTGTGTATTATTACACTCCTGTACTGTCTCATAAATCAGGAATAGCTGTTGAGTTAAATCCTTCCCTTTGTTGTCTGAGTGCTTGAAAAATGGGATGGAAGAGGACAAATAGAGCCCCTTGGGTTCCCTTTCAAGGAGCAAGGCTGGATCTCTCCACAGCTCTGAAGAGTGCACTAGGGGAGAGGGATAGTTAAGTTACTGGTTAACAACAACATGTCTGTGGGTGCCCAGTCTGCAGTAAAGCCAATATGTCAAGTTCCCAGCTGACTAGGGCATATTCCATTATTAGAAGCAAGTGCTAGCCAGGACCACATGCTGCTTCTCTAAACAGGAGCAGCATAGCAAGTTCCTCTGGTCCACCATGAGGAATCCTGCCATGGCTGTCACAATTTCTGTAACAGAGGACACAGTGGTTACCATCCCTGCTACTTTATCAGCCAGTACTGGTTTTATAGCCTAGCCACTTTACCATCATCATTTGCATTGACAAGCCATTGAAATCAGCTGGAGTTGTGAACATGATTCCAAGAGCAGAACTGGATTCTACATGTTTCATTTAATTTGGAAATGCATTTCTGTTGTTTAATATTTTGCTTTCATCTCTCATAACTGAATTCACCTCAAGTATCAAAGTTCTGGAGAATCTCTTTTCCCCAACCCTCCCTAAAGAGCCATGAGGAAAGATGATCTTGTGGTAAAGACTGTAGGCTAGGGGTCAGGAGGCCTGTATTCTGTCCCTGGCTATCCAAGAGATTTTTTGGCTGTTTCAGTTCCTTATCTCTAAAAGAGGGATATTACTTCCTTTGTCTCTCTTGTGTATTTCGATTGCAAGTTCCTTAGGATAGGCACAGTTTTTTATGCATGTACAACACCTAGCATAATGAGACTCCAATAGGACCTCTAGCACAACTGTAATAGAAATTAATAATAATTCTCCCACCTGTAATACCACTAAGGCTGCTTAAATGTATTCATCTGGCCACAGTACCTGCTGCAATTTCAGTGCATTGCAGTAGAGATTTCAGCCCCTTGTACTGTAGTTAGCACAGCAAAGAACCCTTTTAAGTAGTCTTTGTGGTATAAACAGAAAATAACATCACCATGTTCAGTGCCAGCTCCTTTACTGAAATATTCATCACCTATGTGATAGTTATGTGGCTTTCCGAAGAGCAAAATACACAGGCTTTTCAAATGGAGACTCACTATGTTCCATGTTCAAAGTTACATGAAGCAGCATGGATTATTAGCTTGCAGAGCCAAAATTGTAATAGATTTTAAAGACACTGCATATTTTTGGTATAATTATGTATAAACCTTTAAAAAGAGAGTTAAGTACACCACAGATATGAACACCCTTAAATTTAGCAGTGTTAACTATAAATCCAGATCTGATCCTTAATTTTGCAAATAGCCCATAACTTTATAGTGGACTTAACTAAAAGGAGGATCTAATACATTGTGAAGTATTGTAAATAATTTTTAAAATACATTACCTGATAGTAGTGAAAATGAGTGAACAAATTGTATTTATTTACTTACTCACAATAGATCTCCTCATAAACAGTGCCACTTCGAAGAGTTCCTCTCTACATAGCTTGTGTGCCGCTACACAGAATATCTGAAGAGATGAGCTGATATGGTTTGAATGGATACATTTTTAAGTAAGCTAAACATACGACCACATAGCCACTCTTGAAAACGTGGCTGGGAAGCAAACTTTATGTGCAGGACTTCAGAACACAGGGTGTAGCTCAAGTAAGACATTCAACTATGTCTTACTTTGCCACCGTGTACCCATAAACAAGGTGGACTTATCTTGATGGAATCAATATCAACTTGTCACTTGCCTAACTCATGATTTCTGCTAGCTGTTCTGCTGCCTTCAGTGGTGCAGTACGTAAGGATAAAGCATCTCAATGGACACTAAACTGAGATTGAAGCATCACTTTCAGATGTACCGCACCTTTTGGGAAGTGGTACTATTAGGGGGGCAGTATTTCAGATACAGGAGGACAGAAGGGCATTAAACCTGCAGGTAGCTGTCATTCTAGCATTTGCACATCTCAAGAAAAATGTGATGATGATGATGATTTGCCTAACAGCCATAAATGTGCTGTGCACCTCAGAAAACACAAGGTGACAGACTCTACAAAAAGAGTTTACAATATAAGGGTGAAATCCTGGCCCCACTGAAGTCAATTGGAATGTTGCCATCAGGATTTTACTCTAAAGCTTAGACAAAGCTCAACGAGAAAGACAGTAACAGTAAAAAGGGTGGGGACAGACTCAGGATGAGAGGTGGGGAAACCACAGGAAAATATGTAGTGATTTTACTTGGTTAAGTATTCTTCTTAACGTTTCAGGTGGGTTTTTTTAAATGCATGCTCTAACTGAAAAATACCAAAACAAAACATGCCCATTGTCCCTTGAAGCAAGGCTAAAAACAATAGATATCAAGAGCTTCAGATCATGTTTTGGGGATGTGCTTAGTTCAAATGAATGATTTTTGTCTTTCAGATAAACAATTCTTAATAATATAAAACAAAGTTTACTCTGGGTATTACTCTGTAGAAGCAGACTTCTGCTCTCACTGAAGTCAATGGCAGAGATCTCATTGATTTTATTGGGAGCAGAATTTAACCCAATGACTGAATAAGCAAACAGAATACAGTTTAAACAGTCCATTTTACACTTCGAGTGTGAAGAAGCAGTTCTAAACATAAATCCACTTCCAGTACTAATGGCAGGTAAGTAATGGAGTTCAGATCCAAAATAAGCTCTGAATCGAAACTTCCTCAATGTTCAAAGGTGTTCAGATGTGATGTCCTGATTCTCAAAGAGAGAAACTAAAATTGTGACGTTCAGGTCAAGATGAGAACTCTTCCAAAGACAAGAAAAGTCTGATTGAATCTGGTGTTCCATTTTGGATTCATAAATAATTTATACATTATTAGAACTTTTGTGTTTGTAAGTACCCCCAAACCAGTAAAGACCATGCAACAGTGGGAAAAACAGTTACAGTGAAAATTAAAACTGTGCTGTTTATTTTAAAAAATGTTCTTTAGATTTACTTAAAAATCTAAACTGTGCTCCTCCTGGCTCTTTTCACTTCTCTTCTTCCCCGCTGGCTTGCAGACTTCTCCAGTGTTCTATGGAGAAGTATACACATTCCCTTAAATAGAAAGAGTTTGCTGAATTTAAATTGGCAAGGAATTCATTTGTATGTATTTAGTTTTATTTCAAAGATTAGTAAGTAGTACCTAGAATCAGGGACAACAACTTTTTTTTATATAATTAAATTGAATTAGTAGTTGCCATACAATTGCATTTTTTCTTTCCATTGTATTTTTACCTTTCAAATTTTCAGTTATCAAATCTAAAATTTCCTAAAAACTACATTAACTTTGAAATGAGTAAAAATCTTAAGACTTCATGTTTTTTGTGTTAATTTATTTACTTTACAACATCCTACTCAGTGACCACTTAAAAAACCCATGTTTCTTTCAGTCCTCCTAGCCTTGCTGAATATGATGTTCAGTGTTAATTAAGTATTAGAGAGATGCATCATCTCCAATTAATCTGACCAAATACCATATATGTCTAGATTTCAACTCCTAATGTGTTAAAAAGACAATGACCAGCTTCACAGATAATCATACAAATACCATTTTAACTGAAATCTCTCCATCTCCCCTACTTTTGAGAAGGTATCAAGCTACGAATTTCCATGAGGACTCCTGTCAGTCTTTGTCTTTCTCTCTCCTCCTTTCACTCTCATCCATTCTTGTTCTTTACAGTGATACATAGTAGCAATTTAATATCATCTGAAGGAAGCAATATTCTTGAAGTGATCATAAGGGTTGGAGACATTTCAGCTCAGTCTAGTTCTGGAATGGCTGTTTTTCAAACCACACATTTATTAAACCTTCTATCTGCAATTGTGTCTGCTTTCAGAAAGAAAACAGAAGAGCTCCATTTGTACAATAATAAAATGTCAGTTTGTTCCTGAAGAAAACAAATGATCCAATGCAGAGTTACGAAGAGTAATCTGAAAACTAATTTCTGATTTTAGGATTCATTGGTGAACAGTCCTTAATGGAGAGTTTGTATTTTATTATTGTATTTCAGCTGTCAATCAAAAAGGTGCCCTATCCCATTCCTAGTTTGACATTTAGAAGATGAACAAAGAGCCAAACCAAGATAGCAAAGTGGAGTGGGCTGAGGCAGGTGATGAAATTAAATATCAACACTTGTGAATCTGACTCATGCCCTTCCTGGCTTGTGGAAAAGTCATGAACAACTGGTGCTATTCCTCATCAAAATAGCTAGTGTATCATTCATAGAAGGAATCTCCTCTTCTGCTTTCAAACATACAGTAGTCTGACCAACATGGAAGAAATCCACCCTGGAAAGATTGGATCTAGCCAACTACTTCCCAAAGTCAAACCTCCCATTTCTGAGCAAACTCACAGAAAAGCTAGCCAAAGGCCAACTACGGTCTCATCTAATTGCAGCTAGTATTCTAGACTTGGCACAATCTAGATTCAGCCCAGGACATGGAACTGAGACTGCTTTAGTGACCATGATGGATGATTTCCTCCTGTCAATGGATAGAGGGTAGATAAGACAACCATTGTCATCCTTCTGGATCTCTCTGCAAACCTGCCCTCTGCCCTTCTATAGATTTTAAAATCACTTTCAAAGTCTTGATCCTTATCTTGAAGGAACTTCATGGTCTGGGCCCAGGATATCTAAAAGAGCAACTAAAGTCGCAGGAAGAAGACTGTGGTTGACAACTCCACTCCTTTGGCACAATGGAATTCTCAACAATAAGAGTAAAGCTTGCCTGTGTGGGAGACAGAGCTTTCTTCAGGGTTGGTCCGAGACTGTGGAATGAACTCCCTTGTGAACTAAGGACTACTACAAACCTCACCTCACGTTCTTTAATATAAACACATGGTAGTGTGTGTGTATGCATATTATTTTTATATGTATATATATGAGAATGACAGGGTCAGGCCAGATGGATACAGGAGAGTGTTAGAAGGTAGATATATTAGTCCCAGATTAAGTAGATCCATTTTCCCTGAGTAAGGTAACAGGGGAAGTTCCAGAACAAGCAGGAACTTGCTGGAACCAATTAAGGCAGGCAGGTTAATTAGGACACCTGGAGCCAATTGAGAAGAAACTGCTAGAAGCAGTTTAATCAGGTGGGCTAATCAGGGCACCTGAGTTTAAAAAGGACCTCACTTCAGTTTGAAGCATGCATGCGAGGAGCTGGGAGCAAGAGGCAATAGGAGCTGAGAGTGGGAAGGCGAATTGCTGGAGGGTTGAGGAGTATAAGCATTATCAGACACCAGGAGAAAGGCCCTGTGGTGAGGATAAAGAAGGTGTTGGGAGGAGGCCATGAGGAAGTAGCCCAGGGAGTTGTAGCTGTCATGCAGCTGTTCCAGGAGGCACTCTAGACAGGTGTAGTCCACAGGGCCCTGGGCTGGAACCCAGAGTAGAAGACGGGCCTGGGTTCCCCCAAAACTCCCAACTCCTGATCAGACACAGGAGAAATTGACCTGGATTGTGGGTCCTACCAGAGGGGAAGGTCTCTGGGCTGTTCCCTGACTCACATGGTGAATCTCTGAGGCGAACAAATCAGCCAATAAGCACAGGACCCACCAAGATAAAGGAGGAACTTTGTCACAATAGTTATATATAAAGTGTACGAAAACAAGACACTCCACTGCACATGTTTTTTCTGAAGAGGATGACAGAACAAACAATACATGAAAAATGTTAATCACTTCTGGAAGGCACTCTATACTATAGTGACGAGTAAAGTATAAGAACCTATCTAGAATAAAATATGTACTAAAATGGGTTAATGCACTTGGCTTTCACTTCTGGAGATATGGCTTCTCATCCTGTGTCAAATTCCAGAATGAGGTATTTCATCTAGTTCCTGATGCAGGGGAATACCATCCATGTAACAAAACCACTACGTATATTTTACCATGATTGACAGTCTCTGCTCAGAAGAGGCTTCAGGACTGTAACAACAGGGATATTGTTACAGCTCAGAGTTAAGAAGCTTTGGAAGCTCTCTGGCATGGAGATGCTTTGCCTCTTCACAGATAAGAAGATCTTCAAGATCTGCCTCTTCACAGTACTTTTCCTTCATTACCCCATAATACCCCAAACATAGGATTCAGATGATCAAAGCAAATCAATACAACTTTTGATGGCATATAGACTATGGATTGGGAGATGGAGGGATGAAGCCTAGACAAAAAAATAAGTGAGGAAAGCTAACAGTATCACATAAAACACTCACTATTGGACCCTCACTCTTGGCTTATACTCAATGAGTCAGTAGCAGAACACTGGTTTTGACTGAAAGAGAACAGAAAAGAAAGTGAAACTAAATTAGTAACAGCAATGAGACACCACAGGAGGGTGCTGCACACAGTAACTGTACAACTCACAGCAGGAACAATTGAGAGCAACCTGATTCTATGCTCTTTATGGAGCTTTAACGCAGAAGGTAGAAATTTTCCTTCATATCATCACAGAAATGATCTACATGTAGAGTGACCAGATGTCCTGATTTTATAGGGACAGTCCTGATTGTTGGATCTTTTTCTTATATAATCTCCTGTTACCCCCCACCCCTGTCCCAATTTTTCACACTTGCTGTCTGGTCACCCTATCTACGTGTAAGCAGAGCCATCCCAACCAAAAAGGAGAAAGAATCACTAGTGTTGCTGTGTGTCAGGGGAGGAGCAAGGTATTGATGACACTATCAAACTAGATTCGTTGAGAATGCAAGAAGGGTTCATGATTACCTTAACAACTGGTTGATTCTATAAGGAGTTTACTATATAAGTATCATTGCAGAATGCTCTGTGACAATGGGTCACTTTCCTTTATCCCAGAGGTTGTGCTTTGTGTACTCTGTGTGTGTATAGTCTGTAGAGGACCATGGGATTCTCTGGAATAGAGTACCCCGTTCCCCCGACACACACACATGGTTGATGTGTATAGATATATTTTATAAACAGACACACTTGTGAGTAGACAGCAAGACACACAGCAGTTACTGTATATGGTATAATGCAAATACTGTTACCCCCATTTTCTTAGGCTGTTTTGAGCAATTAATATTTAAAAAATATTTTTCAACCACTGCTCCCCTGGACCTTTCACTGACAGAGTCAAATCATGTTCCTATTCAGAAACAGATGGAGAGGGGCTAGAAAACTCTGCAAGAAGAATCTTATAGGATTTCTCCAACTTTTTCAGGGTGGGGGCCACTCCCTGCTGTCCCCCATAGAATAAACCAGGGCTCGGCACACAAACCCATGGACCTTGTGGGCTCACAATCCCTAGGGGTGTGACTTTCCAGCTATACTTGTTCTTGGGATTGCCTTTAAAGGGTCTCCAGCCCACAGAAGGCTCTGCACAGGTAATGATATCACTAGGTGCAGTATCTCCACTGCAGCACATCACCTTTCCACCTTTTATACTCGGATATTCTTAGGCTTGTGCAGAGACTTCCAGGGAGTCTGGTATAAGGGGGAAAAAGGACAGTGCTACAGAGGTGGCTGAACGGCTTGCTCTCTTCTATGTAGCATGTGTGTTGGGGTCAGGAGAAACACAGGAGAGGGGGGAGATCTGCCAGGGAAGCTTTCAAGCAAAGATCCTAAAGAAACAATCCTTGAATTTCATCTTTCTGACCATCACCTTATTCCCTCTAACATCTCCCCTGCCCATTCTTCCAGCCATTCTTGGAAACCTAAACCATCAACATTTGGTTTCTCTGTCAGGAGCAGGGGACTTGGAGCTTCACCCTCCATTAGTTCCCTCTTTGACTCTTAACTCCACTGTCTCCTTTGCCTTGCATTCCTCTGCTCCACTGCCCTTTTTTCCACTGACACGAGCCTTGCAAACTTCTTCCACTTCATTCTTGCCTTCTTCAGTAATGCCATATTTTTCAAACAACAGCACTACTATTCCTTCCTTATCAATTCCCATACCTACAAATTAATACCTATTTGCCACCTTCCCCTTCTTATGTCCCCCTCCTCTTTCCTTGTCCCTCTTTGCCAAGGAACTTGAGACTTTCAAGGAATGAGCTCATTCACTTATCCTCTGTCCCCTTATAGTCTAGCATCCTCTTTTACATATAACCAACTCTGAGGTTTCCTGGGTACTCTCCCTTGTAGTCCTTCCCATCTATCCATCTGATCCCATTCCTTCCTACATGTTGTCCCTCATTGGTCCTCATGGCTCTGTCAATATCTCCCTATTATCTAGCTCCTCTTTTGTACATGCATGTCTTGTCCTCAATATTATTGTTATGATTTATTATGTTTCCAGTAGAATCCATAGCCTGCTTTACAAAAGAAGGCACAGGCCTCATCCCAAAGTGCTTATATAAATACAAAGTGCTTACAGACATAGAAGACAGGCAGAGTGTATGTCTACACTGAAACCACAGGGGACAACTGCAGCTCAAGCAGACATATCTGAGCTAACTTTAATCTAGCTAGCTCGGATCCTAGAACAGTGAAGCTATGGCAGTATGTGCTGTACAAGACCCCCCAAAGAAATGGATGGTAGGGATAAAAGGTTCCAAGCAGCAAGCCTGGTGATGACTGACCATATCTTGATAATGCAAAGTTTTAATGACACAATAGGGTTTACTTTCTCATATAAGAAGCATAGACATGAAAAATGTGCAAGCTATACCTGGCTCTACTACAACCATCCCATCTAACTTCCACTCTTCACTCTATGTATCTTGATAAAGCTTTTAACAATTGCGGCATTGGTTTCTCCTCCTCCAATCCTTCCTGAATCTACTGCACTGAAATGGCACCCACCCAGCTTTCAAATGACCTCTTCCTTGAAAATCCCAAGGTCTTCACTCTGTTCTCAATCTTTCAATTTTCTACAGCATTTGACACCATTTATCACCCTATTCTCCTTGGCTTACCCTGGAGTTTTGTGGCTCTGCCACTGGACTTTCTCCTACCTATCCAACTTCTCTTTCAGCATCTGTTTCTCCTCTTCTCTCTGCACAGATATCTTTGGGACCCCCACAGGGATATGTTACCTACCCTTTTCTTTTCCCTCTGCACTTTATCCCTGGGTGACCCTATCTGCTGACATGGCTTTAGTGCTCTTCTCTGTACCAGTGACTCTCAAATAAACATCCCCAGTCCTGCCCTGCTCCCTTCCATCCAGCCCCTCTTACCCTCGTTTCATCTTAGATGATCTGCTGCCAGATAAGACTTAAATATGGCTGAAGTTAAGCTACTTATTTTCTTCTTAAACCCCCTTATCCTTCTTTTGTCCACTGTTTTGGTAAAACAAGCCTTCACCTTCAGTATTTAAAGTAGATTAAAATAAGCAGGGGAGCTAACAAATTTTGTCTTTATGTTTGGTGTTGTTTTCTTACATCACATGGTTACAGGATGCACCTGGGTAGAGGATGGGAAACATAAAAATAAAAAAGTAATCAAATGATGTTCAAGTCCCAAAACAGGACCACACCCAGTTAAGCGAGAGAGAGTATGTGTGTGTGAGCACACACACAGGCACCTATGTACTCATGCACATGTACAGTTCCAAGGGCACGTTTAGCACCTGAACAACAACAATAATCCCTCCCCTTCTAAATTTTCATCGTGTAAAAATTAAATATAAACAAACAGTAGAAAACCAGGCATTACAGTTCAAGCCTGTTCTCTAATGTTAGCAATTACAGATTAACCAATTAACCATGGTAACAAAAGGTTTGACCAAAGGTGTGATGAACAACACAGTCTGAGTAACCTGGACCTCTTAAGTGCCTGATCCTCCAATTCTTCCCACTTAAGGTTTGATCCTACACCCATAAAAATCAATGGGAATGCTACTATTTACTTCAATGAGTGCAAAATCAGACCCTGAGATGTTTCTCATTTCTGTGAAGCCTTTCTAAAGATTCTCTCTGTGTGTGTATATTCCTTCCAGATATCTTCCATGGAAAAGGGATTACACAACACACACACACGTGTGTGTGTGTGTGTGTGTGCGCGTGCGTGCGTGCGCGAGAGAGAAGTATCAGAGGGGTAGCTGTGTTAGTCTGGATCTGTAAAAGCACCAAAAAATCCTGGTGGTACCTTATAGACTAACAGACGTTTTGGAGCATGAGCTTTCATGGGTGAATACCCACTTCATTAGATGCATTCAGTGGAAATTTCCAGGGGCAGGTATATATATGCAGGCAAGCTAGAGATAATGAGGTAGTTCAATCAGGGAGGATGAGGCCCTGTTCTAGCAGTTGAGGTGTGAAAACCAAGGGAGAAGAAACTGGTTTTGTAATTGGCAAGCCATTCACCGTCTTTGTTTAATCCTGAGCTGATGGTGTCAAATTTGCAGATGAACTGAAGCTCAGCAGTTTCTCTTTGAAGTCTGGTCCTGAAGTTTTTTTGCTGCAGGATGGCCACCTTAAGGTCTGCTATAGTGTGGCCAGGGAGGTTGCAAATTTGACACCATCAGCTCAGGATTAAACAAAGACTGTGAATGGCTTGCCAATTACAAAACCAGTTTCTTCTCCCTTGGTTTTCACACCCCAACTGCTAGAACAGGGCTTCATCCTCCCTGATTGAACTACCTCATTATCTCTAGCTTGCCTGCATATATATACCTGCCCCTGGAAATTTCCACTACATGCATCTGACGAAGTGGGTATTTACCCACGAAAGCTCATGCTCCAAAACGTCTGTTCGTCTATAAGATGCCACAGGATTCTTTGCTCTGTGTGTGTGTGTGTGTGTGTGTGTGTGTAATCCCTTTTCCATGGAAGATATCTGGAAGGAATATATATACATATATATTATATACATATATAACACATTTCCAGCCAATATCCTACTCTTTTCCTCTCATTCCAAATGCAAATACTGCAGTTTCAACCCGTTCTGTTTCTGCTTTCTCATATTTAGCAACACTGAGGAAAAGTAGCGTATGCTATTGGCCTATCACTTTGCACTGCAAATCTCTCAGATCTCACAATTTAAGCTGGCTGGATCAGCATTTGCATGCAGGTACTGTAAGAACACTCAATTGCTGTAAACATTTGATGTTTATGGCTCAGGAATTGCCACTCTTCTCTCTACAGGTATGTCTTTACTGCAGAGTTAACTTGGAGGGATTGGCACCTGGGTCTGAGTAACTGGGTGAGCCTAGCTCAAATGCAAGCAGCCACAGTGCAAAACCCTGAGTTACTATGTCCTCAATGGTGCTGCACTCACAAGTGTTGTTTGCTAGGATTTTAGGGAGCACATTGCATAGTTCTCAGCACTGCACTAAGATGAGCTGCTCTGGGATATGTTTCACTGTCAAAACTGGGAGGGCATATCCAGTGGGGTCCTGCCGGGATCAGTCCTGGATCCAGTACGATTCAATATTTTCATGAATGACTTGAATAATGGCGTGAACAGCATGCTAATAAAATTTGTGAATTACACAGAGCGGGAGGACAGGACTAGAATTCAAAAGGATCTTGACAAATGAGCAAATTGGTCTCAAATCAACAAGATAAAATTCAATAGAGACAAGTAAAAAGTACTGTGCACAAGGAGAAAAAAATTAAAATGCACACCTACAAAATGGGGAATAAGTAGGTAGGCATTAGACTGCAGAAAAGGATCTGGGGGCTATAGTGGATCACGAATAAAACATGGGTCAACAATATGATGCAGTTGTGAAAAAAGCTAATGCTCTTCTGGGGTGTATTAACAAGACTGTTAGATAGAAGACATAGGAGGTAATTATCCCGCTCTACTTGGCATAGGTGAGGCCTCAACTGGAGAAGTGTGCCCAATTCTGGATGCTACGCTTTAGGAAAGGCATGAACAAAATGGAGAGAGTCCAGAGGTGAGCAACAAAAATGATAAAAGGTTTCAAAAATCTGACCTAAGAGAAAAGATGATTGAAGGGGAACCTGATAAGAGTATTCAAATATGGTAAGGGTTGTTATAAAGAGGATGTGCAGCTGAAGGAAGGAAGTAGTAGTAATGGACTTAATCTGCCACAAAGGAGATTTTAGGGTAGATATTAGGAAAAACTTTCTAACTAGAAGGGTAGCTAAGCTCTTGAATAGGCTTCCAAGGGAAGTTGTACAATCCCCATTTTTGGAAGTTTTTAAGAACAGGTTGGACAAACCCTTGTGAGATATCGTCTAGGTACCTTGGTCCAGCCACAAGGCAGGGGTCTGGGTTAAATGACCTCTCGAGCTCCCTGTCAGCCCTACGTTTCTTTGATTCTATGATTTTTTTTCCCAGAGAATTATGGGAGAAAATGTCTGCCCTTCAGGACACATGGGAGAATTGTGAGAAGGCACTGGAGGACTATCAGTACTTGAATGGCTTAGCCAGTGTCCTCATGCTAGTTCAAACATTCCTGACAAAATGAAATGTTGAAATATGCAGTTTTGCTGAAGCCAAAATATTTCTCAGAGATGTACTGGTTTTGACAATGTTTTTATAGCCTAAAGTTAGCGCACTGGCCTGGGATGTAAGAGACCCAGGTTCAGAGGGATCTGGGATAAAAACTCCAATCTGATTTAGGCACAACAGGGATTTGAGCCTAGGTATCTCACATCCCAGACCAGTGACCTAGCTGCCAGGATGGACACTGACACAGCTCCAACTGAAAACAGAATTGTGTCAAAATATCTGTTTTAGTGAAAACATTTGAAAGATTTCATTTTTGTTCCAATGAGGAACAAAAACAAATTTCAAAACCTGGAAAGTTGTAGTGAAATGAACTTGTCATCTCAAGTATCAATCAATCTGGGGCAAGTGACTAGTCTCTTGGGACTGGAAGTAACCTAAATGTGATGTGATTGTTGGTGTAAGAGATCATTTATCACTACGCCTAGTTTGTCTGGGTGGCAAGATAGACTGGAGCAGCTAAGGGGACTGTCTGTGACTCCCTGGTAAGACTGCTACAATGATCCAGGAGCTCACGTTTGGTGAAATCTAATTCTAGAACACACCAGCAGTTTGCAGTGTCTGCCCTGTTTTCTGACACTCTGCCATGAGATAGGCACTCGCAGTTGTGAGCCACTCCAGAATTGTGACACCCCCAACAAGGGCAATTACAATCTGCCTGTACATATTCTCTTTGCAATTTCAGCTGGATATTGTGCTCTTTTCTTCCTAATATAAAACTGGTACATGGTGCTGCTGTGCATAGCTAAACTGTTGCTCTATTTGACAAGAGGTCATTGCATTTCAGTGGTGGAGGAAAAGATTCCTGTGCATAGTTTGCATATAAAAGTTTATTAAGGGCCTGATCCTAAGAGTTGCCGAGCCACTCCAATGCCTAGTGGAAGTAAATGTGAGTTGCAACTACTCAGCACCACTTGGGATAGGTTCAAGTATATAAAGAGCTCTGGGATCCTTCAGGATGAAAGGTGCTATATAAAAATGTAAGATAATTATCGCAGAGGCACCAAAATGAGCAGACAAGACATACCACTGACTTTTAAAATACTTGCTGCTCTACCAGTCTGTGTAGGAATTCTAAGTTAATGTGTCTAAGCGTGGGAGACAGCACCAAGATGTGAGATGGAAAAAGACTTGGCAGCCCAGAAAATTATGTCAACAAACAATATGGGATGGATCCAGCAACACAGCACTCTGGAGGGCTGGGAACACAGGTACTAACCTCTTTGGCAGGGCAAGGCCTGGTTTGAGAAAGCCACCAAATTTAAACAGCGAGTGTTGATAAAGATTAAAAGGGGAAACATTTAAAAAAAGAGGACTAGAAATAATTTACTGAAAGTAGAACTCAGACACTTGGTGCCTCATGAGCAGGATGGCCAAGTCCCTGTGCTCCTCAGCACAGACCCAGGATTGAAAGTTCAACCATAAAGGAGAAAATTTGCCAGGGAGTTCTCATCTGTTTCCAGTGCTACAGACAAGAAATTATGCAACAGAAAACCATGAGTTCTGTAAGAAAAGGACCCAGTATTTCTCATGATGAGAAGTCAAACTATATTGAATGTCTCACACCTCCCACCCTTCTGGTCATCTGGAATCTAATCCAAATTCTAACACTGCCTAATATGAGACATCATGAAATGTACCCACAAACTGTCATCTTAACATAACAGTGCCCAGACCAGAAAGGGAGCATGGAGACAGTGGCCACCAGAAACATTTCTTCACTGAAGGGAAGAGCTGATCAAAAGGCTATTTCAAGGGAATGATGTAGTTAAATTCACTAACCAAGAGGGCAATTGTCAATTTCACCCTAAAGAAAGTATGCCATTTGTCATCCTGCTCATGCATTCCGTACAAATGCTGGAAATACTGAACACCTGGAAAAGAGGAAAGACAATGCTTTACTCTGATAGGTATGTTAATTCATTACTGCACTATGGCTCCAGTCCAGGAAAACACTTAAGCACATGCTTAACCTTAAGCATATGGTTAGTCCCAATGAAAAAGACCTGAAAGATTGGCTGTGCATTAAAGTAAAACACAAGACTCTCCCTTGCCTTAAAAAAACCCCAAAACCTTCAGAGACCAAAAAATAAAATGTTATTGATTCCCTTTGGAATTTCTCTCTCTTTCTGCAATCTCTGTGGATGACTTAAATACAAAGATTTTCTTTTTCTTTTACAGTGAAATAAGCTACAGCCTTTTGGAGATGGAATATGTCATTCTGTTTTCTTGTGAGAAAGAATTTGAATAAAATGCCAGCTTGAGGCAGGTAGGAAGCCGAACACACACAAATCAAATTTCAGGGCTCAAGTCAGAGCGATAATGACAACGTTTGGTGGGAGCATGGCGAGAGGTGAGTGATTTATAGTTGCCTAAAAGGCCTTTTGAAAGCAGGGTTGGGGGAGCAGTGAAAGGTGCTGGAGAAAGACAGATGTAGAGGGGAGAAATCAAACATGTTGCCATGTGCCAGAAGTTGCCTGTTATCAAGATCTATCCAGACCGTATGGCAAGCAAAAATATTTCAGGGGGTATCAGACTTCCAAAATCTTCATTATTAGAGCAAGCAAGTTACTGAGAAGAGAATTTTTATGGCAGTTATATTTTAGCTTTAACTTATTTGGGTATTTAATCAAAATAACCCTCTTGTCTCTGTTCCCTTCCTGCCCTGCCCCTCTTTCTCTCTCACACACACAGCCTGCAGGTGTCGAAGTCTTCCTATGAGACATCAAATTCCACAGTACCCCTCCCACAAAGGGTTGAATTTTTCAGGGGCACCCCGTACCATGTCTCAGGTGGAAGCATCTCTATCAGGAGATCCCAGATTATTAATCATTTAGGACCAAATTCTAGCGCACTCTTACTCACACTGAGTACCACCTTAATCTGCAAGTGGTCTCTTAGAACTCAGTGAGACAACTTGCCAAGTACTACTCTGTGTGAGTAAGGGAGAAGAACCTGGCTCTCTTATAACATTGTAAAGTTGCATGGAACATTATACTCAGAGTAAGAAGCGTCCCCTGTACAATCTTGACTAAATCACTGTACAACCCTAACGTTCTTGTTCTCTCTCTACCTATTGAGATTTACTTGATGCTGGATAGATGAGGAAGACCTGGTTATTTAGACTAAACACTCAACTTCTTTGGTGCCAGAATTTTTTTTAAATGAATATCTCAGCCCCTGCTTACCTCTGTGGCACTTTTAATACTAGAATAACTATCATTAGTGGTGTTTTAATCATGGGATCGCACGGCAAGTATACGTTTCAGTAAGGAGTTGTTTTATTACCTAATGATCGTACATCAGTTTCTTGTTGGCATCTTTTGGCCTCTCTCTCACACTCTTGCTATTGCAGAGCATCAAAAGACACCTTTGTCCTACAGATTACTACAAAGGATCACAAGGACCATAGCCCTCAACAGAGATTTGTGGTCCAGCTATAGGTGGCCCAGATATTAACTGCTTTCAACATCTATACTTATTTAATGACCATGACTGAATCTGGTATTTCCTCAAAATATCAACTTCTATTCCAGCATTGAATTACCAGAGATGCTGCCTTTCTCCTGCCATCAGAAAACTAGGTGACAAAAGGCCATGGTTATAATTGTCCCAGGAAGTTACAAAACTTTTCAGTAGTGAAATTCTCCCCTTTATTCTTTCTTCCTCTTAACCTCTTATCTTTATAGTCTTGATAAATTGTGGTTATATTCAAGTTTACTCCCCGCTCCAAAATTCTCACCATGCTTGTTTAAAACTTAAACTGGTTTGTAGTCTGGCTCTTCTCCAGCTGGGACTTTTTGACAAAGAGGTGAGATGGCCTAGTGGTTACAATACTGGAATAGGAATCAGGAGATCCGAGTTCAGTTTTTAGCCCTGTCACAAAGCTCCTGTGGGACTTCGGAAAGTCACTTAGGTCCAGATCCTCAAAGGTATCGATGAGTGTTAGGTGCCTAAATACCTTGGAGAATTTGGGCCTTAATCTCTCTATGTTTCAGTTCTTCATGCGTAAAATGGAGATAACAATATTTCCTTTCTCCTACTTTTTGTCAGTCTTGTCTATTTAGGATGTAAGCTCTTCAGGTCAGGCACTGTCTCATACTGTGTGTTTATACAGTACCTAGCCTAATGGGGCCTGATCTTGGCAAGGACCTCTAGGTGCTACTGTAATACAAATCAATAATAACTTTAATTACATTTAGTTTAGACTCTCTGCTGTTGTATTAGCTTTTGACGGATGGTCTTAGTCTCTTAAGATCAATGGGAGTATACAGACTTTAATGGGGATTTGATTGGGCCTTAAATCATGTCTCCACTTCAGCCAGAACACTACAGTGTGAGAAATTAGGGGAAGCATTCTGAAGACCTGGGTTCAAGTTCTCATGCTTTCTCAAAGCGATCTTATTTCATAGGTGCTGAAAAAAATTAGTGGGAGCTTAGAACCCACCAGCAGCCAGCTCCCCTCTCCCCCCAGAGCTTCCCGTCCACCAGTGGCCCCGCCAAACAACTCCTCCTCCTCCCTCCCAGTGCCTCCTGTTGACTGCGATCAGCTGTTTTGTGGCATGCAGGAGGTGCTGGGGGGAAGGAGCAGGAATGCGGCGTGCTCAGAGGAGGGGACAGGAAGAGGCGGGGAGGGAGTGGGAAGAGGTGGGAAGGAGTGGAGTGGGGGCAGGGTCTGGAGTAGAGCGGGGGGTGGGAAGAGGCAGTGTCGGGACAGAGGCTTGAGGGAAAGGGGCAGGGTTGGGAGCTGAGCTGGTGGTTGAGTACCCCCGGGGCCTGGAGGAAATAGGTGCATAATTGTGTGTTAGGATGAAATAAGACACAGGCACCGAACAATTGGCATTCTGTGCTCACAAACAGGCTGAAAGGTGAAAGCACAGGATGAATGAGGATGATGATGGACTGGCAGAACTGTATGGGGAAGTTTGCACAGCACCTGCATGCAGTAGACCTGGCTCACAGTAGTCCCTCACTTTCATGAGCTCTGCATAAAGAAATAAAAGAAAAAAGAGCCATGCAACATAGCACAAACTTAGAGTGCAGTCATCATCAGAACAGTCACATATACAAATCCTGATTACTACACATACCATGTCTAAGACTTGCCTATTTACCCAGTTTATTGGCAAAACCAATGGCCTGATTTACAGAGGTGCTGAAGTCAACTGGGAGCTGGGGCACTCAGAAAAGAAAGACCATGCGTTTTTACCATTGTCAATAATGTGCAATCAATATGGCTGTGGAAGGATGATGCTAGAAAAAGGGAAAGAATGTTCTTGATATGTAACTGTGCCTCATTCATGTAACATTAACAAAATCACCAGTTCAACTCTGATTCTGGAGTCTTCTGTTAGCAACATCTGGGATGTTGCACAAAGTATGAAAGAAAATCATACTGCATCTTTTTTTCTGACATCAGATTATGGTGGCAAGTGGAAAAATCTTGTAAATATCATCTGGAAGTCACTGGGGAGAATAGATTTGGAATACTAAGATGTCATTTTAATAAAGCCATTTTTCAGACCATAATCACACTTGACATGCCATGACTGATATAACTCAGCACTAGAGTAAAATGATGTCTTTATAGGTGTTTTGATAGGAAATGAAACAAGTCAAGCTACACCTCATAAGATTCCAATCATGTGATATAAAAATAAACCTTAAGCACTTAAATCCAGAATGGAAAAATCTCTCTAAGACTTGAAAATCATATTTTAAAAAATCATATTAACAAAAGAATACCACATACAGACACAATTTATAACTCACAGCCAGCTCTGGTGTGCCTCTAAACTGGATTAAAAGCTGGACCCGCAGTTTGGAGAATAGGAAAGCTTCTTTGGTCACTTGATATCAGAGAGAACACTGTAACAGATTCTATCACACTGTGGGTATGAACATTTCTACATTTCGTCTGGGAACAGACTTCCCAGCCCGGGGTTCACAGACTTGTACAAGTGGGATTCGCACTAGCGTTCTAAAAATAGCTGTGTAGACATTGTGGCTAGGGCTGGAGCACAGGTTCTAAGCCTGGGGAGTTGGGGTGGGCTTCAGAGTCCAAACTCCAGCCCTAGCCCCAGAGTCTACATAGCTATTTTCAGAGCATTAGTGTGAGTTCTACTAGCATGAGTCTGTGGACCCAGGCTGAGAGGGTCGCTTTCAGATGCAGTGTAGACATATCCTAACGAGATCAGCAAACAAAGAAAATACAAAAAGTTTCCTGCTCCCACTAAAGCTCTGCTTTGGGGTTTTTTTTAATCTATATACTCAGAATAACTATTGTTAGTCTTTTATTTTATTGCAGCAGTTTGTGTTCTACTCTGTTACAGAGGTTTTCCATACAGCATTCCATTGAGTTTCTGAAATCCTCTAGATTCATTCAGAATTCACTAGGCAGATAACTATTCAACTTCTTTAAGACATAGCTCAGGATTGACAGTTTATTATCTTCTTTTGTGAACTCTCATAAGATTCCATGGAGCAAGGTATCTCAGCTGAGGGTAGCTGAAAATGAACTATATCTTAGGCAAATGCCAAAAAGATATGCTGATATCTGGGTACCAAACCTTTTCTGAAGTATTTATGGGTAAATAAATTATTCAGCATAAAAGACAGAAACCTAGATAATCTAGGAAAGTATTTGCTCCCCAAGTCCTGTTGTCAGGCAGTTGATTACAGGATTCTTTAATGATATGTTTTCAAAACCCCAATTACAACGGCATAATCAAGTGTCCATTAGAGAAGCATTTAGGCCAAATTATAGCTCTTCCTGTAGAGGATGAGTGGAGGGCTCTGGAAGCATTATGTCTGGGGAAGCGAGGAGCAGGTACAAAGGCCCTGGAGCACTTGCAGAGAGAACACTTATTAGTGAGACCTGCCTCATTCATAATCACAGGGGTAAGTCAGTGTCACTTCCTGTTCAGCTCAAAAGTTATAATTCAGTAGAGCTGGCTGCAAAATGGAGGGTTTTTCGTGCCAATTTTGTTGTTGACGACTTTTTGGCAAACAAATGAAAACCAACCAACCAACGCACACCTGGCCTCCAATGACATTTTGGCCAAAAATTTTACTTTTTCGATTCAGAAATTCTCCCATTCTCTACAGGCCCATCTCCTTGGTTGGACTATGTATCCCACGATGCACCACCTCCCCCTCTTCAAGACAGGAGACTGTGGGGCATCATATGAATCACATGGCTGTGATACATCATGGGAGATGAAATCTGGCTGAGGAGCCCAGCTCAGAGAAGAGAAAGGGGACATGAGGCAATCAAACTACAACTCCCATGAGGCTCAATGACGGTGTATCCAAATCAAAATACTTCAGTATTTTGGTGTTCAATTGCTTCACTAAAAATAAAAAATATTGTACAAAGCAAATTTTCATGAAAAAAATTCATGTAGTCAAAACCCCAATTTTCCCTTGAAAAAAAGTTGTAATGGAAATTTTTTGACCTGACTTTCATTCAGTGGCCATGGCTGTGCACTTCATCCCACAAAGACATGTCACTTCAGAGTCTGTGCACACTGAAAGCAATACTGGCTGGCCTCCCCTCGTACAGTCTTAGGGCCTAATTCTGCAATGTGTTGAGATCTCTCAATGCCCAATAATTTCAATCTGAGTTAAAGTTGCTCAACATCTCCAGACATTGTTCATCATTTGGAAGGACTGAACCCACAGTAAACAAGCAGACAAATTGGGAGGGGGAGAAAAGAAGAGAAAGGAGTGGGAATAGGGCTCTATGCACCGTCACCCCTCTAGCTAGCATGACTGACAGGCTCTGGAAGTGATAGTGAAGGAGTTGAGAGCATATATGGTATTCTCATACATCCTCCCATTCCAGGGTAAGGCCCGAATAGGGAGAGACGGATCCTGGAGATGAATGCACAGCTGGTGTCAATGGGAGGGCTTTGGCTTGCTTGACCATGGGAAAAAACCAAAAATAGTAAGGCAATAGGAGGGCTTTAAACTACATTCAAAGGGGGCAAGTAATAAAACCACACAGATAAGCATAAGCAATAGTGACCTTAACAGAAGGTTAGATGTTCAGAGGGACATGGAAAATTACAAAAGGGTCATAAGAGCAACATGAGTGAAATCAGTAGGGAAATCTGCTCAACATCTTAGATGTCTATACACAAAAGTAAGGAGTATGGGAATAAACCAGAAGACCTGGAAGAATTAGTACATAAGCTGAAATATGACTTAATTGACATAACTGAGACTTGCTGGGGTAAATCTCATGCCTGCAATATTGGTACAGAAGGTATAGCATGTTCAGGAAGGACAATCAGGGAAAAAAGGGAGGAGGCGTTGCATTCTTCATCAAGAATATATACACTTGTTCTGCGGTCCAGACAGAGGTGAGAGGCAGAACAGTTGAAAGTCTCTCAGTAAATACAAATGGGGGAAAGATGGGGTGACGTAACTGTAGGGTTCTATGATAGATCACCAAATCAGGAAAAGGAGGTGTATGAGACATGTCTAAAACAAATAACAGAAATATACAAAACAGAAGACCTGATAGTAATGGGGGTCTTTAACTACCCAGACATCTGTTGGAAAAGTAATATGGCAAAACACAAAATGTCCAGCAAGTTCTTGGAATGTAGTAGAGACAACTCTTCATTTCTGAAAGTGGAGGAAATAACCAGAGGACAGCCAGGTCAGACTTGATTCTGACTAATAAGGAGTATTTGGTTGCAAATCTGAAGGTGGAAGGCAGCTTGAGTGAAAGTGATCATGAAATGCTAGGCTACATGATTCTAAAGAAAGGAAGGAGTGGGAGCAGCAGAATAAGGATAATGGACTTCAAAAAGCAAATTTTAACAAACTCAGAGAATTGGTAGTTCAGATCCAATGGGAAGAAAATCTAAAGGAAAAGGGAGTTCAGGAGATCTGGTAGTTTCTCCAGAAGACAATATTAAAAAGGCACAAATGCAAACTATCCCAAAGCAAAGAAAAGACAGGAAGAATAATAAAAGGCTAATATGGCTGCATCAAGAGGCTCTTTACTGACCTGAAAATCAAAAAGAAATTCTACAAAGATTGAAAATATGGACAAACTGCTAATGATGAGTACAAAAAAATAGTACAGGCATGTAGAGACAAAAATCAGAAAGACTTAGGCACAAAATGAGTTACATCTTGTAATGGACATCAGAGGAAACAAGAAGAGGTTCTTGGATTACATTAAGAGCAACAGAAAAATGAAGGAAAGTATAGGTCCGCTACTTAAAGGGATAGGAGAGCTAATAAATGATGACATCAAGAAAGCTGAGACGTTTAATGCCTATTTTGCTTCAGTATAAACTGAAAAGTTAAAATGGTGACCAGATACTCAATAAGATTAATATTAACAAAGGGGAGGGAATACAAGACAAAATAGGGACAGAATAGGTTAAAGAATATTAGGTAAATTAGATGTATTCAAATTGTCAGGGCCTGATGAAATTCATTCTAGGGTATTGGCTACTTCAGAACTGCTATCAATTATCTTTGAGAACTTATGGAAGACACATGAGGTCCCAGAGGAATCAGGGAGTTATATATAGACAAGTCAGCCTAACTTCGATACTATTCAATGTTTTCAGTAATAACTTGGATTTTGTAGTGGAGAGTATGAATATTAAATTTATGGATGACGCCAAGCTGGGAGAGGTTCCAAGCACTTTTGAGGCCAGGATTAGAATTCAAAATGACGACAAATTACAGGATTGGTCTGAAATCAACAAGATGAAATTCCAGTACGTTCTACAGTTAGGATGGAAAAATCAACTGCACATCTTTAAAATGGGGAATAACTGGTTTAGTGATAGTACTCAGAAAAAGATCTGAGGGCTACAGCAGATGACAAACAAAATATGAATTAATGTGATGCAGTTGCAAAAAAGTCTAACTCTTTCTGAGATCTATCAACATGAGTTTCATATGTAAGACATGAGAAGCAATTGTCCCACTGTACTCAGCACTGGTGAGGCATCAGCTGGAGTTCTGTGTCCAGTTCTGATGTTACACTTTAGGAAAGTTATGGACAAAGTGGAGAGAAAATAGAAACTCCATTTTGTGGAAGTGTTCAAATTTTGGTTTTGCTCCAGTTAGGAACAACCCCTCCAAAACTTTAAAATTCTATATAAAATTTAAAAAAAAGAGGTTGATTAAAATGTTTAATTTTGATTTTGACATTTTATGTTAGAATCTAATACAAAAATTTAAAAAATTGAAATGAAATGAAAAGTAGATTTGACAGGAAAAATCAAAATGTTTCATTCTGATGTCAAAATGAGACTTTCAATATCGTTAGGACATCTTTTTTCCTCAAACTAAATTTCAGCACAATTGACATGATTTCACAAAGCTTTTTGATTTAGACGGAACTACATTCTCTGAATGAAAATTTGTCAAAGTTTTTCTGACCAGCTCTGATTCTCAGCTCTGCCACAGACTTCCTGTGTGACCACGGGCAAGGCAATTAACATTTCTCTCTCTAGTTTAGATGATCTATAAAATGGAAGATAATACTGCCTATCTTATAGGTGTCTTATGACATTTAAGTGGAATTCATAAAGTGCTTTGATGTCATCAGATGAAAGTTGGTATCAGAAGCGCAAATAATTATCAGGATAGTATTTTGATAGGCAGAGTTACCTTACCTTTTGTCAAGAATGCACATTGTAGAATAAATTTGTATTGCTCTCTCTCCCAACTTTGTATTTGTAACATTCCATATAAATGTCAAGTTTAAATAAATGATTCTTATTACATAAAATACTAATATGGTAACACTGACTATGTGAATGTCTGACAAAAATTTTCTCTTCGGAAAGGAGGAGCAGTGTGTTTTCTTGGTCATGACTTGTTTAATACTTTATAGTTTGATGTGGATTGGGGATTGCAGCTATAACATTATCCCCAGTCTATATTACCTATTGGGGGAAAAACTGCCAAGACTTGTAAATCACCATTGTAACTTGATGCTTACAGCACATTGTACTAGGTTATATTGGGTTATGTTGCTTGTGCTATGATTTAATCAGATATAAATGCACTGGAAAGCTTATAAAGGGGGTTCTGTGTGTCATGGAGAGGGGAAAGGGTGTTTTTCCATAGGTAGATGTGTTATGTTGGAGCTGTGGAAGAAACATTTTCCACAGCTACTTATGGGTAAATGAGTGTTGTTGTAGCCATATTCTTCCCAGGATATTAGAGATATAAAGTGTGTGAGGTAATCTCTTTTATCTGACCATCTTCTGCTGGTGAGAGAGAAACTTTCAAGCTTACATAGAGCTCTTCTTCAGGTCACCTTGTCTCTCTATGAGTAAACAAGTCTTTTGAAGCTGTACAGTCATACTATATACCACATAGAAGTTGCAAGGGCACATATTATTGACTACATCAGCTTATTCTGGTTAGTGATGGTGAAATTAGTTTAGAAAAGAATTAACCTGGATCTTTCACCAGAACTCAAACATTATAGGAAACTTCTCTCCATTATTTTTCACGTGTGCCTATGTATTTCTGGATTCCAGACAGAAGCAAAAAAGATGAAATTCCATAAGAGGGGCTTTTCGCTCTACATCTCTTGCCTGAGCAACAGATTAGTACTGGAATCTTCTAAAAAAGATCATTTCCTTGTGACTGAGTCCAACTTTTGAGCAAGTAGGAAAACTTTAAGATGAATAAGATAGCAGAGCGTGCAGTAATTCAGGCTAATGTGCATTGCTAGGATGGATGGATGATGGCCTGAAAAGAGACACTGCAATCCATAAGTGCCGACTTACTTAGTTCCTGGGGGGTGCTTGACCCCCACTCTGCCCCAGGCCCACCCCAACTCCACTTCTTTCTGCAAGACCCCACCCCATCCCACCTCTTCCCACCCCCCATTCTGCCCCAGTCCCCACCCCACCCCTTCCTCTAACCCTGCCCCCGTCCCCCTCTTTCCATTCCCTCCCCTGCCTCTTCCTGCCCCCACTTTCCCTACCCAGTGCCTCCTGAACACTGTGGAACAGCTGATCCATTGCAGGTAGGAAACACTGGGAAGGAAGGGGAGGAGCTGATCCATGGGTCCCCTGTTGCGTGGGAGGTTCTGGGGGGAGGGGCTGACCCATGGGGGTTCCAGTGGGTGCAGATCACCCACTGTTTTTTCCCATGATGCTCCAGCCCTGGAGCACCACACACACACACACAAAACTGTTCAGTAGAAAATTAACAAATATTTGGAATTTATTTTGAATTCCCATTGATTAACTTGGTTCTCAGCCAAAAATACATTGTGTCATTACCCACCAAAGCAAGTGACAGACCACTATTGAACGTCATCATCTATATTTACCTGTGAGGGGTCCACAGCCAGTCCTCGGATGACAGCAACCACCCAATACTCACAGGTACCAACAGTCAATGTCATGCTGGAGGCATTGCTCTCTTGACTGGTGGAGATATCTGGCTTCTCCAATAGTCTAGGACTCACTATTTAAGCCAGGAGACACAGGAAGTTGTCAGAACAACTAGGTCAATCCTAGTTTGGCTGCTTGCTGCATTGAACCCCACCTTCTGACCTGACTCCTGAGCCCTGCCTGATTCCTGCCTTGTTCCAGATCCCTGCTTCTATGGCCCACCCTTTGCTACTGACTCTGGCTCCAACTCTTGGCTTGACTCAGACTCCAGCTTGGGCTTTGATCCTTGGCTTGACTCCTGATTCTAACTCTGGCACTGATGTAGACTCCAGTTCCTGGTTCACGACTCCTGCTCCAACCACTAGACATGACCACCACTGCTCTGATCACTTATGACCTGGTCCATGAAACTGCCATGGTCAGTAGAGAAGAATAATGTAGCCTGTTCATTTGTCTGTGGCTAATTCAGCTACGTAGTGAAAAATGTAGGGAAAAAAAAAACTTCTAAGGGCCACAATAAATGCTGTAGACGATTTCAACAGGCACTGAAGATGCTGAATGTCTTTCAGGTGGTGTTCAGAGCATCACAGGATTGGGCCTGAATAGTATATCCGTCCATTCATTTGAGATACTCACCACGATGTATAACACGTACAGTACCTTTAACACCGTTCTCATTTTGTTCTGGTTTGCATATCAATGTGAATTTCTTCCAGGATATTTTGGCTTATTACGTCCCCAGATCTTTCTCATCTGAAGTTTCAGTCTGCTGAACACTAGGGGCATTTTAAAAACACTCCAGTTCTTGTATTTATTATAATGTTGCTGTATTCTGAGCAGACAGTATGAACAAAATATTGGTACACTTCCAGTATTATTGAATGATTGAGTGTGAAGGCCTCCTTTGCATATTTTCTTTTTTTAAATGTACTGCTTTCCAGTGTGTTTTCCCAACCATGCATACAGCTTTTGATTCTCATCAGTGCTGCTAGTCAGTCAAGAGCTGAGCTATAAACTGTTCATTGCATTCTCTGTCACACAGGTGTGGAGAGATTTTTGATTTGACTTAAAAATTCCCTTCTCTTCCTGGTGAGCAGTCTGCTTGTCATGCTGTGGCTAGGTGTTTTAAACATCTGCTCTTTCCATGACATACTTCTTGATATCTCCAGCTTTGTGATTTCTGACAGACGCTTTCCTGTCAGTTCCTGTCTTGTCTTACCCTCAGAGGTTATTCCTGTTATTCTCTCTCCCTTCCCTCCCCAGCACCTCAACTGAGTCTTATTCAAGTATCCATCTGCTTGATTACTGTTCCAGTCAATCATGGAATATATGTAAGTTAGACTTTTGGCTTATTGACTTCTTGTCAGCTGAGGGTGGCAGGCAGTATATTTGTAATTGTACTTAACATCCCCTTTAACCTCATTGAAAAAAAGTTTTTATAATTCTCAGAAGGCCCCTAAAATTCTGGAGTGCTTTGCAGGCCAGGTTCTGTAGAGTCCCCTAGAATTCAACCACAGATTCGGGTGTATCTAGGCCTATAGCTGTCTCTGAATTCTGGAAGATTTGGTTTTTCAGTTGCCGTGAACTCTCAGCCATTGAGTTTAGCTAACTCTTCAGTATCTTAGGACATAAACCATAGCCAGAAACAAAACAAAGATATGGTGTTGGTAATTCAATACTGGTACTCTTTTTTTCCTGAGTCAGTACTAAACCAAAGCTCTGGCAAAGTGTTAGGGGGTACTCTCTGGTCTTTCAGAAGATGTGAAATGTCAAACGAAAGTACAGCCTGAGACAGCTCATAGCATTTTTCATGACAGATGGAATGAGAGAGGTACCAGAGTACTCAACCCTGGCTCTGCCACCAGCTCCCTCTGATGCTTTGGGCAAGTCACTTTGGGCTTTGATAAAAACAGACTAAGTTTCTAGCCATCATGGTTGTGGAGAAAAGCTTGAAAACATCAACTGAGTGTAAACTAAAAGGCTCAAAATCCAGAACATAAATATAAAGAAACTCAATGATTTTAAAGCAAATTTTGTGATTTTCTTTTAGGCTTATCTCGATTTTTTTTTAAATAAGTAGGGTTGGCAATATGGTGAAAGGCACTACATTTCTGTTACATATTCCTTGCCTCAGAGTTCACAACTGGAGACAGACAAACCAAAACTAGACAAGCCAGGGACAACAATTCAGGGAACAGAAAAGTGCAGCTTAATAAGTTCCAAATGGCAACACTGTTTTCTGGCTGTTGGTTTTTTAATTTTACTGAGGTACTTAAAGGGTTAAAATCAATCCCCTACAACTGCCCCGTGTTTGCTTTCCTATTTAAAAATCACCCTATTAAAGTGGTACATGTTAGTGCAGAGACTGTTGAGTGTTCTACCCTCTCACTATTTATAGAAACATAACTTTTTTTAATCCTTTATGTCTATAGACTATTCTTTATGAATAAGATGCTTGATGAGTAATTTATTTGTTGGACTAGACCACTGCACTGAGAAGTCAAGTGGGGGATACTCTCACATAATGCCCATACAGAAGATGAGAAACCTTACAATCCAAACAGTAGTGACTCTGGCAGGGTATGCACATTTCTACCAAAGCACAATGAGATTTAAAATGTTATTAACATTACTCTTTGACCCTGTAGCCTACCTCATCAATGCAATTACTGATAAGCAGTCATGTTACATTATTTACTCAAGAGCTACAGTGCAAATAAAGAGAGGGGTTATTATTATTATTTCTACACTTAGGAATCTTTTCCTAAACCATAACCAAATATTATCTGAGACACTGATGTTTTAATAGACAAAATATATGTTATCTAAACATATTAGTGTACAGGTATTGATTTCATTAAATGATGTCTCACATACTTTTCTCTGTTAAAATTGAAATCCTAAAATACAATGATTGTTAAAATTACAGTGGAACAGTCTATTGTTAGAGACACTGTTCCATGGCACAGGGCATCTGCTCTTAGAATGGGTGTGGTCTGGTACATCCAAATAATTTAACAGATTGCACATGTCTAAAGAACTTTTAGAATTGAGATGAGAATCTCTCATGTTTCAGAATTATGGAGACATGGCAACACACTTATTATTCAGTTATCCTTACAAATGAATATGAAATACTAATACATTTTTTGTGTTTCTATGAAGCTATTCACAGATGGCTCTCAAACTGATGATATCTCACAAAGACCTTATGGAGTATAATAGTTTGCACATAGTTAAACTATGCTAAAGAGAGGTTAAGAACTTGCCCAAGGTCACACACAGTGCCATCAACAGAGCTGGGAACAGAACACACAAGTCCAACTTGCAGTCTCCACCTGCTCTAACCACTGAGTGGCACTTCTTCCCTAGGGCCCAGGCTTTCCGCTATCCTGCCACTGCAGAATCCTGTTGGAGCTATGAAAACAGGGTAAGAATATTAATAAATCCGATGCTGGGGTGGAGGAGAAGAAAAACTGAAGTATAATTTTCTTCTCCTCGAACAATAATGGAGCCAGCAGTTTGAAGAAGTAAGTGAACTTTTAAGATCATGCCCGTCATAGCACAACTGACATCACATCACTTTCCATCAGATCATTTCTAGGCTAGCACTGCAAAATTAAAAAGATTCAACTGAACACCATATTCCTATGGGATAAGAGGACAAGCAACTCCTCATCAAATGGCTTCCAAATGGTCTGAAAAACCATGGCAACCTCCATGTAAAAGCCTTTTACACAATTTGAACAAACCTCCATAATTTTCTGTGTTTTATAGCCCAGTTCCTCTCCATCTGCTTCCTCCTCATCCCTTAAATCCACCTCCCCAATGATTCCTGCCTTTTTAGTTTGCTTGACACTGCCAGGATAGATAGGGTGTTGGTAATGAATAATTAGCTGATTAACACCATCAGCATAAATGTGTCTTGGACAGAGAATCAAGGGTTAAGTTTTTATATGACATCTCTTTTTACATGTGGAATTTGTTGGCTAATTTAAAGAAAAATACATAAAATGATGAAAGCCCAATCTGTATCTGAACAGAAACAACTGATGTTTCCTTCTGGAACATTAAAGAGACAAACTTTAAGGTGGCATGCCTATGATTAGATATTCAATATGTTTTGAGACACATTCATAAGCAGTGACATTTAAGGCTTCCCATATCACTCAAGCTGCATCGCATGGCTAGTGATGCAGAGCCTGTATGTACAGGAGACCTAGGTAGTCCAAGTTTTTAGCAGAGTTAAAGTATGCCTACATTGCAATCTGATGTGTGACTACAGCGAGTGTAAACATACCCAAGTTATTTTTTGAGCTAGCTAAATCAAAGCTAACAATATCAGTGAAACCATAACTAAACAGGAAGCAGCATAGTGGTAGCCTCTTGAGTACACAACCAGGTGAGCTCATATAGCCCATGTTGCTGAGGCTTCACTGCGATTACATGAGCTAGCTATATCAAAGTTCGCTCAAGTATGTCTACACATGCTGCAGTCACACATCCAGTTGCAGTGTGGACATACCCACAGACACATAATTAAGCTCTGTCTAAGGACTTGTATACATGGCCCTGCATTATGAACGAGATGGTTGTGAATTGTAGAGAATGCTAACATGCTATACCAATTGCCCTGTGCAGACCCTGCTGGCGTGAACTAAAAAGGTATTTAGTTTGTGTTAATATCATTTAGTTCAATATAGTGTAGATGGTGCCTAAAATATTAATCTTCCCAGGATTTCTTAAGTGCATGCTACTTAAGGCATTAAACATACATTAGGCTAATAGGTAGCTAATTTTGGTTTCTATTAAAGCCACTGTTTTTTTCTCTTATATAATTTACTAGTTACCACAGCTTACCAATGCAACTAAGATGCACAATATTTATATAAATAACCAAAAATTTCTTTTATGTTCTGTTAAGTTTTGTCCCTCACCATAAGACACTCTTCTTGTCCCTTTTCTTTTCCTTTTGCGTAATAAAATGTTGAAACCTGGCTTAGCTGCAGGGAAATGAAGTATATTTTAGGCATAATAAATGAATCACATTGTACTGGGCACAGCCTCTACCCAAAAGATGTGTGAGGTTAATCCATTGGTCAGCAATGGAGAAAGTAAAACAAAACAAACATTGCAAAATGATTGTCCTGACTTGAACATCATGCTAACCCTTCAGAATAAAATTTATACCATTCTGAGGATAATTTAAGTTGATCTTTCCTGCCCATAAGAAATGAGAAAACTTCTGGAAATCATGGAGACATGCCATCCAGGATACATGGAAGATATTAAACCCCCCTGTTGTGGCTTTTAACCACAGCCAATAGGAGTGGTGAGTGAAGACACAATGCTTCAGCAGCAGGTCCTAGAGAAGTTGAGATGAAGGAAGGCACAATATCTCTTTGAATGTTGGGGGAAGTGTATACAGCAGTAGGCATTCATAGATTCTTAAGTGGAATATTGCACACACTCCCCACTCCCTGATGATTAGCACAGATGGGAAAAAGGGCACAGCTTTACCCTTCCTTATCACTTTGGAGAGTGTAATGCTGCCATCCATTCCATGGCCTCTCTGGCAACCTACATAGACCTTGGAGTGAGGAGCATATTTGCAAGAAGGAAAAGTTTGGAGGAGACACCAGCCCATCGGTGCTGGAACCATTTTTTATAGTGGGGGTGCTGATGATGGCAACCATGTATTTGGTGTCTGTTATTATTATGTCAAGCCAGAGGGTGCTGTAACACCCCCAACGCCTTTAGTTCCAGCACCACTGCAGCAGCCAGCATTTGCCCACTGCCCTCAGCACTTGGTCACATTTCTCCAGTCTAATATTGCTGCTTATCAGTGTTCCAGGGTTACATTGCAGCTGGCTCGACAGTCCTTCTGGGATTGAATTGGTCGTTGATCAAATAGAATAGTTGCAAATATGGCACCTGAATTTATGTCAGCCTACTTCTAAATTGCATGCATGCTGAGAACTTTGGAATATGCAAGAGTCACACTGCAGACACTGTCCTCAATCACACCCATCTCAATCATCCTGCTGCTTTATATTTCTGGGGGTATATTTCTGCAGCATTGTGACAAAGTGGTTTCATTTCCCACACTCCTTGCACCTTTGTCCATAGGCAAGGTATTTTCTTTCTGCCTTTCATGTTGCTTTTCAGAGACTATACACAAGACCACGATATCTGCATTCTCAGTCTGTCTCCGTTTTGCTTCTTGGGTTCCATTAGCTTGAGCCTGGGTACTTGTTCTGCACTAGTGACAGTCACTGTTTTGATCTTTTCTCTGTTCATCAAGGGTGCCCTTGCCATTTGGAGGCATGTCTCTAGGGTTACATCTGTTTCTCTCCACAGACTCTCCTATAAGCTGAAACCACATGTTTCAGAAAAGAGCCCATCTTTAATTAAGGAATCTTTAATGTTTACAAAGTTGCATGTGGATGTCAGACTTCTCAGCTTTGTAACTATTCCCAATTCTGCTTCTTTGTTTTGGATACAACACAAACAATCCACACACACACCGCCCCCAGTCTCGTGCTCTCTACAGTCTTGTTCTGTCTGGGATCATAGCATTCATCAAACACCTTTATCAGCTGTTCTAATGCTTCTGACATTATTTCTAGCAACAGACTCACTCCTTGTCCTTTTCCCCCAAAATGAGAAATTTAAAAAACTTTACCTTCATTTTCGCATCTTTATCCCCCAAAGTCAGCTCTGTATACAGAATCAGTTCTTGTTTCCATGCTTGTGCAGGGCTTTTTGTCTGGAAATCCAGTATTCCCAGTGGTCTGAGTCCCTCCATGCTGCTTGTTTGCTCTGTTTCTAGCTGCTGCTTTATTTTCTTGTTAATCACACGCTCTTCCTTGTTGTGAGTCTTACTAACAGTATTGCCAACCTCAAATGATCAAAGATCATGAGTCACACCCCCAAAAGTCATGAAACTGCCCCCCAAATCATGAGTGTTATATTGAGTTGTTTGGCTGGTCTTTTGAGTTTTGAACTCACCATCCAACCCCATGCAGGTGTGCAGCAATTTGTGTTTCCCAAATTTATTAAAGTGATTTTGAACCCTGCTGCAGGAGCTCTCACCCCCACATCTGCCTGTCCCCCGTCAATTGCACCTCACATCATGTCAGACCTTCCCCCCTCCATGTCTGCAGCTCCTGGGGCTCATCAGATCCCTTTCCCAAGCCTGGGGAGGGAGGGCACTGCAGAGGGGTTGTTTTCTCCTGCTTTCAATATAGGGGAGGCAGCTCCAGAGATTATTCACCATCCTCTTCCCCTTCCCAGGCCAAGTGTTGCAGCAAGGGAGAGGGGAAGTGCTGTTGCTCACATGAGGGGAAGAGAGAAGAGGGAGTGGAGCTAACCTGAGCTTCTGGCCATTTTCTGCTTCCTCCTCCTCCTCCTGTGAGAATGGTGTCAGCTGCTGGGGAGTAGGGGAGAGAATTCTGCCTGTTTTCTGTAGCAGCTTTGGTTGGCTGCTCTTCCCCAGGAGGTAGAACTGATGGGAAAGCAGCCAATCAGAGCTGAAATTTGAGAGAGAGCTGGAGTTTCTCACATCACTCTGAGACTGGCTCTCATCCTGGCCAAACTTGCACAAGGTGCAAAGAAATCCTAGGAGTTGTCAATACTGCATTAGACTGATCGCTACTACCATGTTTCCTGTACCACACATTGGCTAATAACATGAGAAGACTCCATGTTCTAAAACTAAACTGACTCTTTATTAAGAGAACTATTTACAGAAGTGCTGCAACCATAGTGAGCATTCCAACCATGTGCTCAAAGACTTACTTTCTGGTGCCTCTTCCAAACTCTTCCCTCCTGCAACCTTTTCTCTCCCCTCCCAATTGCATGTGGATTGCTATAGCTCTGAATGTCAAATCACTTAAGCATGCACATAACTTTTAACCACATGAGCCATACTGGCCACACAGGTCAGCAGCGACTTTCAAGCTGGACACCCATTAATATAAATAACAGAAGGCTGCAGGCTGGGAAATCTCTGTGAGGGCTCAAAAGCTTTGGGGTATATTCTCCCACATCTGAAATAACTCAAATCCAGTGCCCTTCAGTGCACATTGCACAGCTTCTCTTTTTCACCAGACATTTGAAAATGGTAGGAGGAAATGTAGGAGCAGGAAATTGTTTGAGTGGGGAATGAGCTTTGTTGTGGATTATCTTAAAATTTGGCACACAGGATGCACTTTTAATTGATATCAAAGGTGCCTGACATGTATGGATAGGCACTCATTTAAACATTTTTACACAGAAGTCAATGGGAGTAATTGTGTTTAAAATTTACATCCATGCTGAAGTGCTTGGACCATTGTGCTTGTGTTGTGACTGGAGCCTACATACTGATGCCAGGTGTGGGAAGGGTTAAAGGATCCTTGTGCCCTTCTCCCACAAATCCCTGTGTACCCATTGTGTAGACACAATCTAGCACTAAAGAGGTCTCTAGTCAAACACTTTGATAAAAGAATATTTCTTCTTTGTTTTGTCCCCAAGTTTTTATATAGACACTCACACATGATACAGACTGAAAATAAATAATATTCCTAAGATTAACAGCTTATATATTTAATAGAAAGAATCCAATATACTTCTCACTGTGCCTGGTTACTGTTTCCACTTCAGCCAGCTTGGACAATGAAAATAGATCACTCAGTTTCATTTCCTGGTTCTAATGTGCTAGCCTAATGTGTTTGTGTTTGGGTTCACAGTGCTACAGAATGTTTACTTTTTAAAAAAAATTGACACTTTATTTTTGAAAAGTCATAAAGCATTCGTGTCATAATATATTTTGTAACTGCCTCCTGCCCTCTTATTTCAGACCCAAATAATTTGACTGTGTTGCTTTAATTAAATCTTATTTCACACATTCTTTATAAACAAGCTAGCACAAACACACTCACTCCACACATTTTTATTAAGAGCATACCTCAGTCACCCCTTAAATCAGCTTCCCCAGTCCTCCTGCAAACTAAGAATCGTCCTCACTATTTCCCTCAATAAATCTACTTCATATAAAAATCTTTTGCCTTCAGAATCTCATTTTTCATTTGTTTCATTAGCTTCCATCTCGGATATCTAAATTCCCTTTTATTACAGCTGGGAATTTTTATAATGTGCAAATTGAAATAATGATTGTATTGCAGCACTCTGCAAATGGTTTTCATTAAGCTTCCAGCTACTATTCCTTGCTCTGTTGGATATCTTTGTGTCAGGGTTACTTTATGCTGGACAGAAATTTGAACAATTTTATATTGAACAGAATGACTAAAAATCCCACTAGATACCAACTTTCAAAATACATCGGCTGATGGAGCTTAATTGCAGGTTCTCCTCAAAATCAAAGTGCTTTGGTTGCTTTAAAACTTGACAATCATTTTAAAATACAGAGAAACTGAATAGTTTTCTGGATTGTACATATTTTTAAAATAAAAAATATTATTTCTCTCTGCAATTCTAAGTTAACAAGCACACCATGAGAAACGTATTTAGAATTTTAAGAAAGCTCCTCCTGTTAAATTATAAGGTTTGGGTTTTCTGTTAATATAGTGACTAAATTCACATCCTACACTCAGTAGGAACCTCTGGTTAATTACAGTGACTTAAAATAATTCAGACACTGTTTGTATGGCAAGTGGAAATTTAGAGTGGTCATTTTGTTGACCAGACTCATCTTGCTGCTTTGAGGCTCACCATCACCTTTTTTAAACTGAATTTACTAGAATATATGCCCACTACTCTTAGGGTCACCAGAAGTCTGAACGATCACATCAAGAATCCACTTAATTGCAAAGATGTATAGTTCTGTTGCTCTCTTTTTCCCTTTGGCACCCAAGCTTGTCTTCTGTGTCTGAAATTTACAGGAAAAAGAGAGGGGCTTGCTCCAACAAAAATCATCACTAGATTATGACCACAGCTGTATGGAAAATCCTTGATTTTACAAATACTGACTATCAGCAATCAAAAACTCAAGCAAATTCAGTGGGCTTCTGGCAAAAGAAGAGTGTGTATAATTTCCCAAATAAATTGGCCATTTGTTTCAATGTAAGTTTTGGTACCATAATACCTAGGGTAGAGGGTTGCCATTTTAAATGACTTCTCTATTCTAATGATCAGTAGTTTTACATTCCAGATATTACTATTTCATATCAAAATCCTGTTTCCCTGCCTTACTAATGAATATGCTGCCAGTTTAGATGGCTGCATAATAAATCAGTCAAGATCCTACCAAAAAACCCCCACCAACCCATAAACAGACACATCTCACAGAAATCTACAGATACAATAAACTATCCAACTTCTACAGCACAATGATTTTCAGAGATCTGAGGAGACAAATATAAAGAACATAGTTTCTGAATATTTTAGCAACATGGTTACTCCACTGAACCTGTCTCCAAGACTGAGCACTTACCATTGGAGCGGTGAATACAGGTGTGCTGGTTATCACTGAGGAAAAAACCCTCCTTGCATTGACACTCATAGCTGCCCATTGTGTTCACACAAATCTGTTGGCATCCTCCATTGTTATCCAGACACTCATCAACATCTAGGGGAAAAAATGAGAATGTAATATCTACACGCAGACTGTATGTTTAAAATAGCAAGCATCAACCAAATGGCACTCTGTAAATCAAACAAATGCAATTTACATTGGCACTATTACAGTTAATCCAAATTAATCCATTTAATTTTTTTCCCCACTTCACAGGTTTAAAGTTAGCATTAAAAGAACTATGGGGGGGGGGGGAGGAGGCATCCAGTTTAAGCCACTATGCATTCTGAGTTGCAAATTGATTTCCAAAGCACAATGAATGTTAACGTTCTAAAGAGCTGTGACCCCATCTGCCAAAAGTGGTGTGGTGCTCTCTCATTCCCTATCCACTTGGAAAGACATACTTCGGGCCTACAGTAATTTCTATCAGGGTAGCAGGCAAACACAAAGGGCATTATTGGGTGAAAAGAGTATTTATAGAGTTCTGGTCTTGAACAGAACAGCATGCTTCAATTACTGAAGTCATAACCCCCTACTTTGTCTGTTTGTTTAATGTTGTTTAATGAAAGAAAGACTTCTTAAATCTAAATGTCCCATGTCTGTATTGTCATTTTAATAGGCAAATATATAAACCCACAAAGGCAGCATTAGCTACTGACTGTTTTGAGGGTCCCCTCTCCCCTCCTCTGCCACCCCCCTTCCCCGCCATTACTTCCCTTTGGCATTAAAACTGTTATACTGTTCTGTTTAACGGAGACATATGTTTTACCATTAGGAGAACACTGACACTAAATGATATACTCAGTGTATCTGACCTGTATTCAACCTTGCAAGCACTCTCATCTTTTGCTCATAAAATATTGCAGAATATCCCTGTTCTGAATTAACTCTTTGGACAATAGAGCCTCTGCCACCCTAGAAACTCACAAGTTGTTCCTTTTGTGAGGCATTGCAAACAACCAACCAGTTATTTCACAGGAAGTGCCAACATTTCAGAAAGGGACAAAAACTATAAATGCCTCAGCAAGGTTGGCATAGCTACTGCAGTAATATTTCTTCAGAAAAGCCAATGGTATATGAAATGACCAGACATGTTGCTTAGGCAGGTACACTGCATCCAGGAGATTTGAAATGCTAGAGAAACCTGACTGGTAATTAACGCTGCAATGCAGGGCTGGTTCAGCCATCCCTACTGAGCCTGAAGACCTAAGACCATGAGGATCAACCTATGTGAGTGTGATGTTTACTGCTCAAGCTCCAGCACTGTAAAGGATGGTAAATGCAGGCACAGAGCAGTGTAATGAGGATAACAAGCTCTAGAGAGTAAAAATGTCTCCTCCTTTATCCTGGACCAGGATGAGAACATGCAGCAAGTTTCCCCCCCTCCCCTTTACCAGGAAGCTGTGAGGCACTATTCCCTCAAATTCCCCCCACAAACACCGCTTGCCCCTCAGCATTCTCAACATATTATCACTTCCTCTTGTCCATTTGGGAGACTGAACCCCTTTAGCAGACACATCAGAGCCATTTGAGGAGCACATTAGGAGAGACCATTTGAGCCATTGGAGCTGGGAGGGGAAGGAGCAGTCACATGACTTTGCAAGAGGTTGCATGTGTGAATGAATAGGCCTTATGGGCTGCAGCAATAGTAATGTTAATATTGACACAAATAGCCCTAATTCAGTCTTCAGGGTTTGGACTAAATTTCTTCAAAATTATACATTGGATTTTAGACTCGTCTCATTAGAAGATTAGCTTAATGCTAATTGGAGGGGGAAAAAAAAACTCACTTGATCCATATACAAAAACATAATTTTGCAGAAAGTGAGACATTTTCCAAGTGTTGCTGTCTATATTTTCACAAAACAACTTGAACAATTGCCTTTCCATTGTGATGAATAATTTGAAACCAATGCACTAATTTATCAACATGTTTATTAACAGTAAAATCTGATGATTTATCACCTCTGTAATGAGACTGCTCCATTTACCACCAACCGCTACCCTTTGTATTTTAAAGTTAACGTTAACACAGTTCAGACTCTGAAAACAACCGGAGAAATTTCTAATAGCAAAATGTTGTCAGTTACTTGCACCAAAATGATTAAAAATAAAGACAAAGGAGAAGATTTGAGTGAAAGGGAGCAACTCAGCTCTAGAATATGCTTATTCCCATACTGTAGAAACAGCCCCAACAAACTCTGAGAGTCTGATTGCTTTGTACACTGTAAAGCATTGGTTTGTCTCTCTATTTCGGCCTTAGCCCAACTATGGGATCATCCTGATTAGAGCTCATTGCATGACTGGGCCTTAGAGGACAATAACCATATCTCCTATTATCTACAGTGTCAAGCACAGTCTTAGTTGGAGCTGTCTAATAATGTTCATCAAATAATTTAGTTGCTATGTGAAAGGGGTCACCAGTACAAAAGTTTGAGAACCACTTGATTAGACCTTGTGCATGGTTTGGATTGTGGGATGAGGTGGAGGAGCATGTGTGTGTGTCTGGTCATTACAGATGTTGGAATATTTTTTAGTAAAACCAGCAAACATGCTTCTGGCTTTTCAATTAATGCATCTGCTAAACCTTTCAAAGCAGCCCACCTGTATTGCAACCATGGCTAATTCAGAGTAGTTACCACATGAAGATGGCACACCTGTTTCAGCCAGTGTCCCCAAGGGCCTCGCTTTGAAAAATAATTCTGATCAACCATACTTTTTCAACACACTCCGGGGAAAAAGCCAACAACCAAAGGACACCTCTAAAGTCAATCCCATTTGAGACCAAAACCACAAGCTTGCAGTGGAAAGAAATGGAAACAAACTAGGCAGACTGATTGCCAAGGGATGCACATCCACTCCCACCCCATTCTTTTTCCTGGAGAATCTCTTCTCTGCCTTCTTTTTGTGTTTCTGCCTTACGGCAACACCACCATAAGTGTTTAAGTGACACAAAAATCAAAGTCTCATTTTCAAAAGTGAGTAAGTCCCATTGACTTTTAGTGAGCATTAAGCTCCTAAGTACCTTTTGAAAATGGGATACCTAAGTCACTGAGGAACTTTTGGAAATTTTACTCTAAAACTTTTTCTTTAAAACTTTTGGAAGCTGTCTCTCAGAATGCTGCTTTTGTCACTGTAGCACTGTGCGGCAGAGAAATGGATTGCTGGCAGTAGTAACGCAGGACTTCAAGATAGTTTAGCAAAACACAGTTCCAGGGGAGAGGGGTGCCTTTTGGCTTATAAGAGAAATGGGTAGAGGTGTTTGAGCCTTAAAGTCAGTACATTCTGAACCTTTTTAGTCAGGAAGTTGGTCTGCAAACCTCCTAAGAAAAGGCCTTCCTGAGATGGAAATACTGCATATAGCTACCCTTGTAGTATTTTGATACTTGTATTCCTGCTATAAACGGGTAAGGGTAAAAGTGCACAAAATGTAACAGATAATACATATGTACATATGGAACTCCTTAAAATTTAAAAAATTACTCAGATTCATGCCTGTTATTTCATCTGAAATCAAAGTTTTCCATCCCTAGAACTTAACCTAATTCTAATTTAGCAGTGGGTCTACTTATATATAGCATTGCTTTCCTCTTTCCACCTCCCTGTTCCACTCCTTAAGAGTGCACCAAAGTTGTTGTGCAGTTGGCATCCTGGAAGATCTGATTTCAAGATGAGATTGGGGACACCAAGATTAAATCTGGAAGTGGCTGTGGGAGTTGAGCAAATGGCATTAGGTTAGATGTCTTAGACAGCAGCTCCTGCTGAAATGCTCATACAACAGGTGACAAGTATGTCAAGGTAGGAGAGTGATGGATCACACCAGCTGATGTGGCTGTGAAAGAGCAAGAGGTTTGTAAGTAAAATCATTGCTAGCCACATTTATTGGACCACCTTTAGATAATGAAAAGGTAGGTATTAGGAGCATGAATGTATGAGAAAAGGACATATCTGGTTGTGAATGTGCAATAAGAATATCTTCAGGATGAGAGAGAGTAGATCTCACAGAGATTTTAAGAGCATGGCCAAAATTTTCAAACATATCTACATAAAGCTAGACACCTGAAAAATCTGGCCTCTGGACTAAAAAAGGTAATGTGACAAAAGTGGAGAAGAAACATTGCATGAAAAGGAGAATGAAAACTGATAAGCTCAGCATTTAGACACCACAGTGATAGAAACTTTACACAAAGCATAGATCAGATCAACAGATAACATGCATCTTCAGAAGGTGGAAAAAAAGCTACAGCTGTGAATGCTTACTAAAATATCCCTTTAAAAACAGAAAGTATGAAAATTGCCATACCCTGCAAAAGACAAACAAGTTTTGCAGAAAAAGGGAGAAATAAGAAACACTGATAATTGCATCAGCTGGCAACTCATTAGTAATCTGGTGATTCCATCTTTCATTGATTCTTCTAATTAGACATAATTATTCTCAACATCAATTTACTTGCAATGGCTCTATGTGGGAACCTGTTCTTCATTTCTTTTTTTCAGTTTCTTTTAAAGCTTTTCCTCTTCTTTTGGTGTGTGGAGGCAATTAGATTTAGCTGAAAAGTTTGTCTACATAACACAAGTTCTTTAGAAAAGAAAAATGTATTTACCCCTTCAAGGGTTTCTTTTATCTTAAAAGTGAAGACACATCTCTAAGATGGAGAATAAATTGCACAAATGTATCAATTAACTGTATAGACTGTACATTCTTTGGAGCTATCTTTTTATTATGAAGGTGTACAGCCTCTAGCTCAATGGGAGCTTGATCCCATGATGTGTCAAACAGTATCCCATCTCCTATAAATAGTGTCATCTATTGAGCTTTAATTGTTGGTCTGCTCCACAGTCACTGATGTAACGTAATTGGATTTTCATTTGCTCTCACAGTCTTTCATGGAAGCACTTGAATGTGGGAGCTTAAATTTCACTTTCTGGGGCTGTTTGTACAAATACATTTGGATTTCTCAAATTTCCATAGAAAATAAAACACAGTAAGGCACAAGTGTGGCTGAAGCAGATGCCTTTGAAAAGCAATAACTTGAGGGAAGTTTTTAGTGGTATTTATCCAGTTCTAGTAATAAATCATCATCTCTATTCTAATCAACAAAAAACATCGTTTTTGGAGACTATAAATGCAGCCAGACAGTCTGCTCAGCATCCCAGGCTAAGATAACAAACCAGTTTTCCTGAATTGCTCCCAACCTGCTGTGCTAATATTTGGGTTATTCATTATGGTATTTTGTCCTTAAACTGGAACCCCAAGAAAACAATACAATAAGGAAAAAAACATTTATATCCCCCACACTGCTTAAAAAAAAAAAATCAAATATCTTTCCACTCTTTGCAAATGTAGCTGAAGCCTGTGTTCAGTCATAACAGGGAATAATTTCATTCCCTTCAAATAGTTAGCTTAATATTGGCTTGTATGATGTCTGCCCAGTTACTGAACAGAAATAAACTGCCTCAATACTATTATGCCAACAGAGCACATAGGTCAAGTCTGCTGATGTCATTTGTTTCTTTCTTTCTCATAAACAATCAGGTACCACAATTTGCCCTTTTAAGACATCAAAACACTTTTCACAGCTTTTAGCATTTCCAAAATAAACACTAGAGCTCACTAAAATGACATTTTACTTGAAACCTCTATATTCTTGTTAATCATGTCTCCTTTTTTATACACACACACACACACACACACACACACACACACACACACACACACACGTACCCCTTGACAATACTGATTGAATGGAACATAATTCCCCAACAGCTTTTCAAAGTAAGTTAACCTGCTTTTTTTGCAAAATATTTTTGCAAATATTGCTCCTTTCTACACACAATGTCCTTTACTACTATTTAGTAAAGGCCAATAGTCTCAAACCTGGGCACCCTTAAATTTAGGTTCTTAAATCTATATTAGAGGCCCACTGTAAGCCGGTTGTGCCGGGGCTCGTCCCCCTCAGGCGCGGCGGGGAGCCAGGGCGCCTCCTTACGCGCTGCAGTCCGGGTAAGCTTAGCCCTCAGCAGGTGTTGAGCGGGGTACAGGGTCTGTAAACAGGGTAGAGCCCCGGCCCTCTAGCCGGGGTCGGGGCTCTCAAAGTCAATAAGCCCCGGCCCTTGGACAGGGTGGGCAGCAATAGTTCAGGCTCAGGCCTTTAGCAGGGGCCGAGCAAACACAGTATCAGCCCAGGCCCTTGGACAGGGTGGGCAGCAATAGTTCAGGCTCAGGCCTTTAGCAGGGACTGAGCAAACACAGTATCAGCCCGGGCCCTTGGCTCGGATGGGGCACCAAACACAAGTCTAATTAGCCCTGGCCCCTTGGGTCAGGGCAGAGCAGTGACAAAGTCAACGGGGCCCAGCCCTTGGTTCGGGCGGGGCACCAAACACAAGTCTAATTAGCTCTGGCCCTTTAGGTCAGGGCAGAGCAGTGGCAATAGGCGGGAAGAGGGGGAGTCTGACACCTGGTTACGGGTGGCAGGGGGAACGCAGGCCCTCCCACTCCACTGCGTTCCAGCCCGGGGCCCTAGCAGCGGTCAAGACCCGCTGCGGTCAGTGGGGATCCTGGCCGCAACACACTGACATGGGTTCGGGCTCTTCCGGAGCCAAACCAAGGTCGGCTACCCCCGGGCTACTTCCAACCTCCCCCTCTCTGGGTACCTGGTCCTTGCCAGCGTCGTCTGGGGGGTCCCAGACCATAGGTTCCTCCGGGTACCGGTCGTGGGGAAGCTCAGGCCACTCCTCAGGGTATCGGGCACACGGCAGGTCAGCCCGACGTTCCTCCAGGTACCGGGTTTGAGGCAAGTCCAGCCAGCGCTTCTCTGGGTAGTAGGCGTGGGGCAGGTCCAGCCAGCGTTCCTCCGGGTAGTGGGCGCGAGGCAGGTCCAGGCAGTGCTCCTTCGGGTAGTGGGCGCGGGGCAGGTCAGGCCAGCGCTCCTCGGGGTAGTGGGCGCGAGGCAGGTCCGGGCAGCGGTCCTCCGGGTAGTGGGCGCGGGGCAGATCCGGCCAGCGTTCCTCCGGGTAGTGGGCGCGAGGCAGGTCCGGGCAGCGCTCCTCCGGGTAGTGGGCGCGAGGCAGGTCAGGCCAGCGCTCCTCAGGGTAGTGGGCGTGGGGCAGGTCCGGCCCGGTGGGAGCCCGGGCACCAGCGTCTGTCCTCTCCGGCAGCCTGCTTCCAACTGAGCGCTGGGGCTGGGCTTTTATACTTCCTGTCCTGCCCCTTGACTTCCGGGGGGCGGGGACATGCCATGCTGACTCCGCCCACTGAGGCACCTGCTCTGGCTCGTCCCCCTCAGGCACGGCGGGGAGCCAGGGCGCCTCCTTACACCCACATATATATAAATAAAGGTAGCATATGCCTGCAGTTGCCATCGATTTCCATGGGATCTGGGGTGCCTAGTGCTTTTAAAAATGAGACTGCTTCTGTTCAGATGCCTAAGCATGGATTTAGTAGCCTAACTTTAGGCCCTAAGGTTTGAAAATATTGGCCAAACAGTAATCTGTAGACTAAATTATACCAGTTAGGTAGTCATATGCTGGGTATGGAATCAGACCAACTCAGGGAAAGCTTAAGGAGGGATTGTGTGAGCTGCCCAGTTTTCATGTCAGGTCATCTTTTGTGATGGTCTTGCCTCCTTGCTATGTCCTTTGGGGCAACTGTTACCTCGCACATACACAGAAAGCAGTTCCTATACTTCCTCATAGCTTCTGACTGCTTACACTTTACATCCTCCCCTAAAGCTCACCCATGCCAGGATCATGAACAATATGGCTATGTATGATTTCTCTACTGCCAGCATCACTATATTCTGTCCATCTATATTCTGTACTTATCTGTCACATCAGGCCTATATTTGACATCAGTAAGACTTCATTTTGAACAAAGTTAAACACAAATCTAAAGGTTTTGACAACAAATCTCTCTGACATAGATTCCCTAACTATAAAGTGGGTATAACAATACTTTGCTCAATCTTCTTATTTAAAATAATAAAAAAAATAAATAACTAAAAACAGTCCCCTTCCCAATTTATCATTTTTGGGTGGATATTGAGAGTGTGCTCAGAGGGCTGGATAGTCTAATGGTTACCACACCTAATATTCAGCTTCTTGCTTTGCTGACCTGGCAGAGATTCCTGGTTCCTGACCTTAGGCCAGGAATCTTCTGGCCTCCACTTGCATTTCGGCCTCAGCTCTTAAAGAGGTGTGGGAGGGAGACCTGGGCCCTCCCTCTCCACTGGGTCCCAGCCCAGGGCCCTGTGTGAAGCAACATTGACAGGATCCTACAGTTTTGGGAGTGACCCTTATAATCCAAAAGGCCTGTAGTGGCTCTCTTGGAGTAGTGCCCCTTGTGGACCTTTTGTGGCATCCTGCCCCAGCCTCACGTCCCTCTGGGTGGGAATGGATGTAAGACTGGAAGGAGTATAGACCCACAATGCCCTTACAGTCAAATAGTAAAATTCACTCACTGCTGGATGATCTCCAGTCTCCTCAACAGTCTCTCTCTGTCAGGGATGCAGTGCTTCTCACCCTGCAGCTCTTCTGGCAGTCAGTGTTGTAGTGGAGCTCCCCTCACATAGAGAGGCAGAGCTACCTCCCACCTCTTTGCCAGCCAGCCCTTAACTGAGCCAGGCTCTGTCCTTTTCTTCTCCCTCCTGGCCTGGCATTGACTGCAGGTATGGGAGAATGGGGGACAAGGCTAGCTGAGCCCAAGTGCTCCTGCTCTATCACAGTGGGCTTTTCAAAAAACCTAATGTTATTAGTGCTCAGCTCCCAGTTCTGCTGTCAGGGTTATAGTACCAAAAAAGTCAGGACGGCCGGGACAGGGCTTTAAAAAGGGATTGTCCCAGCCAAAATGAGACATATGGTCACTGTAGTTTGGTGAAACTGAATTGAAACATTTTGTTTTGGATCAGTCAGACATTAATCTGTGTTTCCGTGAACTGTCACAAAACCTCACGGAATACATAGTTTAGGTGCAAAGTGTCCTCTGTGGGCTGTTCCACAAAAGAGAATGTGGAGGTGAGGTACTTGAACTACCATTCCCATGAGGCACCATGGCAGCTCAGGCAAATACAGATTAATGGCAAACCAATCTAAAATTAAATTTTTATTCAGTTCAATAAAGTAAAATGGAATATGTCTATCTGTGAATTTTGAAAAAGGTTCTTTTCAATCAGAATTTTTTTGGAACTCTTCCACACAAAAAAAATTAATGTTTATTTTCACCTCTCTTCCCATTCAGGATTAAAATAAGATTCAAAATACCTATCCTCTGGGGGGAAATTATGGAACTCCAATTTTCAACCAGCTCTAGTTATCATATTGGCAAAATCCAGTAGCAATGTCCAATATAATATGGAAAGAGTTCTGAATGTGAAAAAACATTTTTTGGTGACAGAGGTGGAAGAGTCAGTTGCCAGTTGTGGATAGTGGAAAGAACTTGTTTATGGATTTCTTCAATTTACAAACTGTTAAGGGATTTTATTCCAAATAATCTGACTATCTAAGATATGGTCTGAAATATGTGTTTGACTGCTTCCTTAATTTACATGTGTGTCAGATTTAGACACTATAAATACTAAACAAATTATTTATTTCAGGTTTCAACAGAAGGATGATATACTGGAGATCCAGAGGACAAGTATATGCTTTTAAGCAAGTATGAAAAAGGTATTGACTATTCCCACAGATGAAACAGCAGCATTGGTAATACCAAGCAGGAAGAGTGACGATGTTAATTGATATTGGGTTATCATGATCTTATAACAGACCAGCTGAATTTAGAAGCAGAGATTCTTAATGACTGGTCAATCCCAGATGCACTGGAAGAATGTGGCTTTCGATGAAAGACATTTGGGATAGCATGGAAACCATTCCAACCAGGTTTTGTTAGCTATATAAGGAGCACTCTAAGGATTATACTTTAATGTGTTATATGCTTCTCTTCATTTCTGCAAGGGAAAGGGAGCATAAAACCCCAGACAATATCCTTGCTGGGAAGTGAGAGTGAATGAGTGGGGAATGCTGCCTTCACAATAAACAATCTTGTTCCTGCCAAGTTCACAAGCTCCACACCTGGGGAAGTAGTAGCCCAAGAACCTATTTTCTCACTCTGTGCAGGAACAATACTGCATCCCAACAAAGCAAAGTTACAAAGTCCATGATTCTAAAATACACAGGGGCCAAATCCTCACCCAGTGTAAATTGTCATAGGTACAATGGAAATATACCGATTTATGCCAGTGAAGGATCTAGTCCAGAATTTCCAGTCCCCTACATATCAATAACCTGCATAAGAGATTATTCAGGCTACAGGTTGTGTCTTAAAAATAAAATCAAAACCTTTTAGGATAAAAGATACTACCTGCGTGTTAAGACTTTTTTTTAAATGTAAAATGACACACATCATTCACTTTAATTGTGCCTTCTGTTACACAGATACACACTGCTAGAAATCTTGTTACAACTCCAACTATATGGCTCTTCCAGCTATTAAGACCTTAGAAAACATTTATTTAAAAATGCCTCCATAGGTATAAAACATTTAGATACTAATTATGTCTGTGTTGCATTACAAACTAAATGAACAAGTTTAGCTACCTGTAGCTCTTTCAAAGAGCAGTTGGTGTTGCTATGGTTGATATAATTGAGGGTGTTGTCATCCACTCAGCAGCTAAAAGACATTACAGTAGCATCTACATCATCCCCTCATGGAAAGTGCTAATGGATTTAATAGGGATGAAACTAATATGCTTGTATAGAAATTGCTCTAAAACATCTGTAGAATTTAACAGAGATATCTTTCCTACCAGTATCTTGAATCCCATTTTACGAAATTCTATAGCAGGAATATAATTCTTTATTTAATTTTGTAGGACTTAAAAAAAACTAATTAAAAGGTAAGCATTTTCTATTATTATTGTAGAAATTTTCCACAAGTGATTGATTGTAAGGTAACAGATTTTAAACCGATAAAATATATTTTTTAAACCAAAACACACACTTAACCTGCAGAACTCATTGCCATGAGATACCACTGAGTCCAACAGTTTAGCAGATTTTAAACAAATAAATAAAATAATAAATAATAACTAAATGGATTATGTGGATCATGAAAACATCCACAGTTACATTAGACAGGATGAAATATTTACAGGGGATATAAACCACATGTTTCCTGCATAAGCCAACCTCTAACTGGCAGTGGTTAAGAAGAAACACTCTATGGGCAGGTTATTCCATTATGGGATTTCTTATATCTTCCTCTGAAACATCTGATTTTGGTTGTTTTCAGAGACAGAATACTCAACTAGATGAATCACTGTCCTGATCTTGTATTGGCAAATACTAAGTTCTTATGTACACATCACTCCTTGAAGTACTGTCATGAAGATCTCATAGAGTAGTGATTTGGTATGAACATGTTAACTCCAACTTGAGAACTAAAGCTGTGTGAAATTACAGCTGCCATTCACTGGAACCTTCTTACTTTTGGTTCATGTAAACTTGAACCCCTTCAGTTTTCCATTTCAAACTCACAAACTGAAACTTGGTCCAACCCCCCAATGTTCATGTTATTTCACATCACAGGAATAAGCTTTACATGCTTTCAACATGCAATCATAAATAAACCTGTGAGCCTGGGCCTAGAGTCACTCAAAATATTCCACTGAAATCAAGGGGAGTCTTTGCAGTAATTTTAAACCTTTGTACTTTATCACATCTTCCAACAGAGAATCTCAAAGCTTTTCGCAAACATAAATTAAGACTTGACACTCATAGGTAAGTATAACACTCATTTAACACAGAAGAAAATTGAGTCAAAGAAGATAATGCCTTGACCTTGCAAGGGGTTGCACGCATACGCACATACTCGATTGGGATCTAAATGCTTTGATGGATTGGGACCAGAGTGCTTAGCCTCTTGCAGGATCAAGTGCTAAATGACTTGTGCCCTCAGTCACAAAGCAAGCCCTTGTGCCTTCTGAATTCAGATTATTTGACTCCCTAAGCTGTTCTCAAAGCACTGGGCCATTTCTTATTCTATAAATCAATAAATGGATGTACAGCTCGACGTTGCCTGTCATATTAATACTTTTAATTGCATCTCTGCCTAGTTTTAGAAGCAGTTTCTCACTTACCTCTTCAACATAAATGAGAGACAGAGTTAAACAAATGAAGTTTTGCAATTCTTCTAAAGAGCATTAAAAAAAAGAGTTGATATTCCCAGTTGAGTCTAAATATAGCAGCACGTAGATTTTATCATAGTGAATTAGAAGACTTTTTTCTTAATATAGAGCCAAAATGCTATACACAGTGTCATTAGTTTTCTTTTTCTAGTATTTATCTAACAATGTATTATAGGTACTTTTATATTGCACAAAGTAAATAATAGAAAAGATTTTCAGTCCATACTTATACCATTTCAACCTCGAAAGAGTGTACATTTTTTCTTTTGTAAATAATGCTTGTGATGACAGCACATTAGGAATACTTTACAAAAATCAGTTTAAACACATTTTTTGCAGTATCACAGACATTTTAAAAAATTCACACATATTTAAATAATTTAGTTATTTTATTTTTAAACCTGCTTTAAAAGAAGAAAAACAGATGTAGAAGTCTTATTAGATCATGTATCTCCTATATTATATTTTTAATGTATACCACAACGTCCTGGAGTTTTGGAAAGGCACCCTTTGGTGTGGCATATTTATAAAACTGAAATCTTAATAAATAAATATCCACTTAACATTATTCACTGCTTTGTCTATTCTGTTTTAAATGACCCAAGTAAAGCTTCAAATACTTTGCTTAGGAGATTATTACACTGTCTAATCATTATAATTATAAAGACTTTCCCCTCAGTGATATTCAGCCAAAATGTTTCATTTTGTCATAGCTAAGGAAAATCTCCTTGGTTCTCACCCTTATTCCCATATCTGCAAAGGGTTATCATATGCTCCCTCAGTTCTCATCTATATAGTAAGACTCCAGGAATGTGTGTTTATCACTCTGAAGGCTATTATGTCTGTAGCATCAGTGTGAAGATATTGAAACAACTACTACTATGGTTGAGAGCTCTTTTTGCTCAGAATTTCACCAGATTCAATCATCACTGAGATTCACGGTTTGTTACCATCCAATCTCAGCCCTTTTGAGCTTAAGGATTACACCTGTGCAGTGTACAGATTCAGTAAGCCATGTATCTATGTCACAAGAAGACCACTGTGATATCAAAGGCAACTCAACCAACCACAAACCTTACTTTACAGCTTATTTACATGCACTAATTTCATGAGTTGTATGAGGGAGACTGCACAGATGGTAGATTACTTGGCTACCCATGCACCCAACTGCCACCCACACAAACCAACACAAATCTCTCAGCACAACTCCCATAGACACAAATCAAGACAATCACCCACACAACAACACAACCAGGATAGGCCAGAGGTTCTCAAACTTTTTTTGCTGGGACCCCCTTTGAAAATATTTCTGGCTGTGATGACCCTCACCCCCGAAAAGAGACGACCTCCCCATACCATACCACTTACTTCTCACTGCTACTGGGAGCGGCACTGCCTTCAGAGCTGGGCACCCAGCCAGCAGCCGCTGTTCTCCAGCCACCCAGCTCTGAAAAGGCTCAGATTGTCAGCCCCGCGCATTGCAAACAGCCAGAGCCCGGGCATGCACAAGGGGTGATAGCTCACAATTCCTCTGTAATAATCTCACAACCCCCAATTTGAGAACCCCTGGTTTAGGATATCACCTGGATCAGTCACCAGTGGCCCTGGGAGAACCAGATGGAATGTTGGTGTACAAGATTCTGTGGCAGTTGGTATGTGACCGTTGATCAGAGGAGGTGGAAGTAACAGGTACATGGGGTAACAAACAGGTAGTTATGCCTCCAGTCAGGGGCAGCTCTGTGCAAAAACTTTGGGAATCATGTACAAACAGCAACGTTGCTTGCTGCAACACAGCACAAGGAAACCAGAGCCCACATTTTCAGCTTTTTTACATACATGACTTTATGAATTACACTTGTGTGACAGCATGGGATTTCAGTTACTAGTTTATTTACAGTTATGTATATTCAGTTTCTTTCCAGATTTTCCATATATATCAATCTCTGCCAGGAACGGCGCCAGGGTTTTTGGCGCCCTAGAAGGGGGTCCTTCTGCGCCCTTGGTCATTGGCGGCAATTCTGCGGCGGGGGAGGTCCTTCCGTGCTCCTGGTCTTCGGGGCACTTCAGTGGCGGGTCCCAGAGCGAATGAAGGACCCACTGCAGAATTGCCACCAAAGACCTGGAGCGCGGAAGGACCCCCTGCCACTGAATTGCCAAGGATGGCAAAATGCCGCCCCCCCCCCAAATCCTGGTGCCCTAGGTGACCATCTAGGTCGCCTAAATGGAAGCGCTGGCCCTGATCTCTGCAGCCCCTTAAATCATTTCTTTGTATTCTTTTCCAAAGTCCTTCCAATTTTTTGAACCATCATTTTGGTCCTGTCAAGTCCAGAAATACAATTATTTCTTTTTAGATATTACCTGTAGTCTTCCAAATGCCATGTCCACATGTCTGTTTTGGTATCATTAAGTTAGAGAATTCCTCCCTTTTAGGGTAATGTTATATCATGTAACTGGATATGTTTCCATTGTGTAATGCATAGTGAGATAATGCTATTTCTTTGCATAGAAAAGGTCTGATCCAAAGCTCATTTAATCAGTGGAAAGAACCCAACTGACTTCTGTAGGGTTTGGATTAGGCCCAAAGAGTTTTAGGCCCTGATCTTACAATATGCTCCAGTCCTTTATACCTGCACATAGTCCTACTGAAGTCAGTAGGACTCTACATGGGTGCATGAGTCCACTGTGTGCATCAAATTGCAAGAACGGGGCTCTACAGAGAGAGTGATAGAAACCAAGATTCTGGCCTGGGACCTGCTTAACAAGAGTATTGATTATCTTATTTTACTTTTAGTGCTTGTCCATTTTAGGACTTGACTAAACAGAGTTAGTGAGCTGCAAGCTGGTCTGTAAATCTATAGTGCTCTAACTGCCATGTGGATCCTATGATCACACACTAGATGTTCCGCAGTTTGCTTTGATCTACTGCAATTTGAACTACAGAACTTTTGAAGTTAGTGAGTGTGGGCATGCTAGTTCACTGTAGATTTATGCCCCAGCTTGCTGTGCACTAACTCTTTGTTTAGCCCTTAGAAAAAAAATATGGTTACATTTTTTACTCTAATTACACTATACTTGCACTGCAATTACACTGTAGGATAATTACTAATTACTTTTTGATAATTACTATAAAACCAGGATGTTAACTAACCGTCTAAATATAAAGATAACACAAATACAACACAGTTACTACACTTGGATTCTAAAACTCCATGTATTAAATATGAAACCAAAAAGATAAGTATATGGTCATATAGTAAAGCTCTGGTTATGTGAATTAGTGATAATTAGTTATCAGGAAACATAGCTAAAGCATAACTATATTCTAAATGCTATGTAACTACAGTGTAATTACAAGTACTGTATTATAAATCAAAATGAACAATAATTTATCAATCCACCCTTGCACACCCTTCCCTCTCCCAATCACCTGTGCCCTCCTTATTTCAACGGATCCCACAAAAATAGCAGGTGCTCAGGTACTATAGTACTTATATTGACAGAGACACCATTCTGTGTTTACATAAAGGCCACTCCAGGTATCCGATTACAACTTACTGGATCAACACATGTACAGTAGAGTTATATCCCACCTTAAGGTTTCTCTCTAATTTAATGAATGCCAAATACACATCAAAGAGCAGAATATGGCTTCCAAATTACTGGCTCATGCTAACATACTGTAGAGCATATTTGTGAGTGGCAATGTCAATGTAAGCCACTATCTGAGTTTGATCGACTGCCTCTTCTAGGGGAGTATTTAAAAATCAAATCACAGGAAGACTTGCAGAAATAAGAAGCAGAAACCAATTTTGCTGACATACAGCTTCTGGGTTCTTTATTTATGAGTGTCTGAGACTATGCCTTCCTAGTTGTCATTGACCAAGATTTACTCCATAATTTTTATTGTTTCCTCATACCTAACAACATTTACAATTGAGCTGACCCAAGCTTACTCTTGTTTTGGTACCTTTCAGGTCTCAGTGGATGAAAAAAGCAAGCAGATAGTAAATTAACATGCAAAGAAAGATCTGTCACGCAAACACAGGAGATCAATTTTGGGTGCCCAAATATTTAAGATGTGCTCAGAAGGAAATCTTTCATGTAAAGGCTACTGGGGACTGGCAGAAGGAATGTCTTATGGCAAAAGCTCAGGACTCAGAACCTATCTTCAAAGAGCTTTAGATCAATGACCCATTAACTTCAATGGGTTTGGATCAGGCCCCCTATAATCAGAATTCCTGGCTTTTTCTGTCTGAAACACTGAACAATAATCTAGGGACGCTTTTTCAAAAGCGTCCTCTAACTTGGGCTTCCAAGCTTCACTAAACTTAGGGCCCAGATTTTGAAAGGTGCTGACCACTTACATCTCCAACTGATGTCCATGGGATTGCCGATCTGAAAAGTCAGGCTCCGGGTGGCTCAAGTTGGGCATCCAAATGCTCAGGGATCCAAAAATTAGAGCTCTCTAACTTGTGTGTCTCGGTTTCCCATATGGTATGCAAAAATGGAGATAATAGTTCCTACCAGAGGTGCTGACACTGTGGATGCTCCGGGGCTCAAGCATCAACCAAAAAAAAAAAAAACCACAGGGCCAAATTAATCTTTTGTGTGCTCTGGTTCCTGGACTGTGGCCCCACCTCCTGCTTTGCCCAGAGGCCTCGCCCACATTTGGCCTCTTCCCCCTGAGGCCCCACCTACCACTCTGCCCTGAGTCCCTGCCCCTACTTGGCCACTTCCCCGCAAGGCCCTGCCCAAGCTCACACAGGGGAGGGGACAGAGAGGTGCACCCACCGACAAAAACAAACATCAGCACCTGTGGTTCCTACCCATGGGCCAATGGATCATGCCTTTAAAAGAGACATTGTTCATAGGCCATAGATCTTTAGCCATGACAATTTCTTTGGACTTATGGGAAGGTCTTATGCCTCAGGGTGGGCAAACTATGGCCTGCGGGTCACATCCGGCCCGCCAGCCATTTTAATCCAGCCTTTGAGCTCCTGCCGGGGAGTGGGGTCTGGGGTTTGCTCTGCTCTGGTGCTCCAGCCGGGGAGCAGGGTCGGGAGCCGCTCCGCACTGCTCCCAGAAGCAGTGGCATGTCCCCCTTCTGGCTCCTATGCATAGAGGCAGCCAGGGTCCTCCACTCCACATGGTGCTCCCACCCAAAGCACCATCTCCGAAGCTCCCATTGGCTGGAAACCGTGCCCAATGGAAGCTGCAGGGGGTTTGGAGGGGGGACACGCTGCTGCTTCTGGAAGCCACTTGAGGTAAGCGCCGCCCCAAGCCTGCACCCCTGAGCAACCCACTGTGCCCCAACCCCCTACCCCAATCCCCTTCCCACATTCCAAACCCCTCAGTCCCAGCCTCACTCCAGAGCCTGCATCCCCAATCAAAACCCTCACCCTAGCCCAGGGTCCCTTCCCACACCTTGAACTCCTCATTTCTGGCCCCACTCCAAAGCCCGCACCCCAGCCAGAGCCCTCACCCCCTCCTGCATCCCAACCCCAATTTCATGAGCATTCATGACCCGCCATACAAATTTCCATACCCAGATGCGGCCCTCAGGCCAAAAAGTTTGCCCACCCCTGTCTTATGCCCTTTGACCAGAATCAAGCTAACCAAGCCTGAGGTACTAAAGATGCCTCTCTTGGACTTGTTTTGTGAATTAGTACTTCTATTAATAGGGGGACAAACTGTTAACAGATGAAATGTGCTTGGACTGTATAGGCCTCAGACCCCACAGGGCCACGGTCTGATCATTTTTTGACCTGGTCAAACCTGAGTGGCACTGTGTCTCTGTTTGTCAGATTGCAATGCAACTCACTCTAATTTGGAGGGGGGCTGGCTTATAGGATAAGGGTGCAAGCTGCTGGTGAGGGAGGGGTCACCTGAGTGGGAAAGAGGAGAGTCAGAGGTGCATGTGGGCAAATCTATACTCCACCACGCTTCAAGTGGTACTTTGCAATCCCTGATGGACTACACAAAATAAACTTTTCCAGACAAGCCAAAGACCTTATGTTTGTGAAGATTTGAATGAAGGGACTCCTGGAACTTTCCATGGTTACCACGTGGCCAGTAGTAAGAAGTGGATGAGGGATAAAAACCATAAAACTTAAAAACAGCCATGAGGACAAGAAGAAGGCAGGAAGGGTAGCAACATAAAAATTAATCCTATAATCATAACGCTACATTAAAGGGAGCTTTGAGGCTTAATTCATCAGTATTTGTATAACACAGAGATCCATGGATGGAAGATGTAGTAAAGGTTTCTCAAATTGGGGGGTCACGAGGTTATTATGTGGGGAGATCACGAGCTATCAGCCTCCACCCCAAACCCCGCTTTGCCTCCAGCATTTATAATGGTGTTAAATATATTAAAAAGTGTTTTTAATTTATAAGGAGGGTCGCACTCAGAGGCTCTCTGTGTGAAAGGGATCCCCAGTACAAAAGTTTGAGAATCACTGGACTGTATTATATGCGGATGACTACTGTTCATTATTAAATTCAGGTTTTGTGCATCTGAATACTAAAGGGATCAGTGCCTTAGATGTGTTTGTCATTGTAATAATACATTTGAGGCAAAAATCTGAATAAAAGGGACTAGTGACTGTTTTAAACTGATATAACACTATTAAAAGTAAAATTAATTCTCTGAACAAGTAGGAAGTTAGAAATATTTTGTAAAACATGATATGACTAGGAACTGCTACTTCTAATGTTAGGTTTTAAAAACAGGCTCAAAAGGTGCCTGTAAAACAAATATGCATTCACCTGTTTCCATGCAGAGAAACTTTCCATTTGTGTATAAAAATCAGTTACTTGTGCACTTTACTTCAATCTACAATGTGGATTTTTGTTGGTGCACCCATTGCAACTCATTTTGAAAGTCTGGCCTCCTCCTAGACATCAAACAACTGCCAAACTCTGAAATTCTTACTCATGCAAAATGCTTGCTGTAAAAGAGTAAGGGCTTTAGTCGATAAAAGTGTGTGGTTTTGTATGTATTTTAATAAAAATGAAGAGTTATGAAAATAAAGCCATTGGGTTTCTACATCCTCCTCTGACTGCCAAGAGGTTTCAATCAGATTTGCAACTATGAAAATCTTTAAAATAATTTATGATTGATAATATCATTAAAGGCATATCTAGTGTATTAGAGGGTGACAGTACCAAATGGTCTGATCCCTACCCATCACCTAGGTTTAGCAAAGTAGGGGGAGGGCAGCTGGAGGAGGACCAAATGAATGGCCAATCATTCAGTTTCTCTTTAAAATATTTGTGTTTATGAAATATACAAAGCTTTCCAAAAGTTGTTTAGTTTCACATTTTAAATGTTCAATGTTTTAATGGGAAAAAAATCTATTTGAACTGTTGGGTAATATAAAGAAAAATAAACATCAGTAATAGAAGCATTCATTTGGAGTTCATTTGAGCAACATATTGCATGCAGCTGTCTGAAGAGGGAAGAAAAAATAAAGCTGAACCAAAAGTAAGGCGCTGCTCTCTTTAACCATGCCAGTGATTATGGAAGCTTAAATCAATTAGTGTTATAACTTGTCAACATTTCGCATCTGTGAGTATACGAAATGATTTCTTATATATTTGCAGTTCCCCTCCTGTTTTAGGTTCAGAGACAGATTTAGCCAGCCTCATCCCCAGTTTACACATTCATCCCAAAAGTGCAGGATAGGAGGCATCAGTTAGGTTTTTCTTTCTAACTGAATTTTTGAAAATTAAACTATATAGTAACATTTGATAGACATGCCTGGTCTGTTAAATATGTGTATAAAGAGATTTCATTCAATTTAATAAAATCACTAGAAATTACATGTGTTGTAATGATGGTCACTCTGTAATATGGTAACACCCTGCTAAACAGAAAGATCTGATGACTATATTCTGGTGTAGCTAATTGTTGCAATGATTGGTTTGTTTCTGATATTTACATGGCAAGAATTTGTAAACTTGTTAAAAAAAACAAACAGTTTAAAAAAAATCAAATGATCCTTGACAGCAAAGGGAGGGCACTGAAGTGCTGAATGTGAAAAGTGCTGAACTGCCATTTTAAAGTTTTATATATATTATCCAATTGAAATGGCAGCAGATCATCATTTGGGTTGGAATCAGACCAGTACATTGGGGCTAGCATCCCAACTTTTATGAAATGGGCCATTACCTCCTAAATGACCACAAGAAGTTAGGTTCTTGGTTTTATGCCCTGCCCCAAAATGCATTTAGAGAGAGACATGACTTCTTTTACTGTCCTGTTTCCAACCCAGGTAACAACATTCTGAAATATCAATTCACTTCCTGTCCCAAAGTGTTGTGCAGTAAGACAGTGTACAGTTACAGATGGCTGCAGTGCAATAGGGGTGGAAGTAACCCCTGTAAAACCACTAATCCCTTATTCACATCCAAAGGTTGTTATGAGATTTAATTAAAGTTTACAAAACATTCAAATGAAAGATGCTTTAAGAGTACTATTTTTAACAACAGGATCATCAAGCTCACACTGTTCGCACATCAAGTTTACACTTAGGCTAAAATCCTCCAAGGTGTATCTGGTGTGGAGATCAGGTGGTCACAATCTTTGTATGCCTCAGTTCCCTATCTATTAAAATGTAGAAAATAATACTTCCCTTCCTTACTGGGATGTCATGAGTATAAATCCATTAAGTGTTTGTGAAGTGCTTGGATAGTACAGCAAGTAACACCATACAGAAGACTATAACTAAAATAAATGTATAAATTAACATATTAAAATAAAAAATATTGTCTATATTATTTGTGTCTTATTTGGTGGTAGTGAACTTCTGTATGACATCTACTTAAGAAGGCTTATTGCCTAGAGATGTTATAAGGAAAAAAACTGCTCTATGAAATATAAACTAATCTTAACATGTTAAGGTGAATGCAATCTGGAAAACAAAGTGTTTTTGTAATAAAGCAACACTAACTCCTGTTAAAAAGGGAATGTTACAGATGATAGCTGGTGGTGGAGGTGGTGTCCAGAGAGATATGAATAACACGTTTATTGAGCTATGCAAAGGGCAAAATTAATTCCTGATATAATTCTGTTTTTATACCAGGAATAAATTTGACTCATGATAATTTCCCCAAATGTAGATTCTGTTTAGTTTGATTGGTTCTAAGACAGTGATTTCAATTTTGGAGGGAAAAAAAAAGACAACTGAATGATATGTTCATAATTCTGCCTCCAGGAGAAGAACAATGGAATTTGGAAGTTTTTAAATGCAACAATCAATCCAAATAATGTTTCTCCATGTATAACCTGGACACATTGTTTTCTTTCCTTATTTTTTCATATGCAGATTAGTGATTGGGAAACAGATGACTTGGTACAGAGAAACATCAGCTTATCTGTGAGCCACTCTGGCCAAGAAATCTTGCAAAACAAGGCTCTCTCAGCTTCCAGTTTCAAATAGACAAAGCATTCTCCTCCACTTTCTGTTCTGAACTGTTGAATAGCTTTGGAATGGTTAGCTGTGGATTAGCAGTGAGAATTGCCTTTACCAAGGGTTTTAGTCATTTTTCCTGGCTGAATCTCAGGTCTATACCCCATTCTTATCCTCCTGGAACTATGCCGCTTTTAACGATGTTTGTCACATCTTCCTGCTTAGCTATTGTAACTGTCCTCCTGGTGCTTCTCCTCTCTCTGATCATTTCTACTGCATCTGAATAGGTAGGTCCTCCTTTTCCACTCTCCATGGTGGTCCCTTTGGGCTCCATCTTTGACCCTCTCCTCTCACTTTACTCCCTTTCTTTAGGTACACACATTCATTCACACAATTTCAACCATCATCTTCATGCTGGTGATTGTCAAATCTGCCTTTTTACTCCTACTCCTCCTCTTCCATCCAGTCCTGCATCTCAGCCTGAGAACTCCTCCCGTGTATCTTGTCAATTTAACATCGCCAAAACTGAACACCTGAACTTTTCTCTAAAATAGTCTCAGCTCACTGTATTCTCTACAGCACCTTTTTTCTCACTGAAGCCCAAAGCCTAGAAGTCATTTTTGACTCCACAGAAAAAAGCAGAATCCATGTTTAGTGAAGATGAAGCATAGAGCTGAGTATCATCCATACAGTGGTGGCAATGCTTCAACCCCGTACATCTCACAGTCTCTCCCAGCAACCTCAAATTCCTGTGGAGCAGGACACATGACCAGACTAAGTAAGCAGTGCGCTATAGTTGAGGGTCCCTGAGGAGACAGGGAAATTGCTCAGCACCCTATCTGGAATTTTTCAGATGCAAGATCTGGACTACAATAGCACTACCTCATTCACCCCCAGCAGGGCACTGTAAGTGAGTCCTCAAACCTCATTGTCAGTGCCATGAAAGATTGCTATGAGATATAAAATCAGCACAAAGAACAGACTAACACAGCTGCTACTCTGGAAAAAAAAAATCAGCACAGACATCTTCCCAGAACACCATCACTAGGAGCTGACCATACTTTCTTCCTGCCATTCATACAACACTCCAGTGAGGTAGGTAGATAAATATTATTAACCCAATTTTATAGATTGGAAACCACAGAGCCAAACAGTGACAGAGCCAGGATTAGACTGAAAAGCAAGAAAATCACTCTCTCTCTTTTCCCTGCTAGATTCAAGTCATTCTCCATTTATCATCCTGGCTGCTACTCAGAATTCAGACATTATGGTAGAAAGTAACAACAAATTCTAAAGTCTCCACAACAGCAGCAGTATAGAAATACAAACTTCCCCACACTCATGTTGCAACCTTAGTCTGAAATGGAAGAAGCCTTACATCACCAGTGTTTTAGCCACCTCACCACATGCTTAAATCATTGAAATCATGGCAAGAGCTCATGCAAAGATAGCAGTGTCTAGGCACCAGTGTGATGGTATATAACTGCTTTATCCACCTAGCTACCAGCAGAGTGATCCATTAGACAATACAATTCCCCAAAGAAATCAACACTCTTCTAATCAAAATATAGCAATATATTAAGGGCTAAATTCTACCCATACAGGCCCATTATCTTTCAGAATATGATTCTAGGGACCTAATTTAGCAAAACATTTAAGTTCATACTTAAGTCTATCCCTTCAGCAAAACACTTAACCTGGTGCTTAACTGTAAGTCCCACTGCTGATTATGGGCATTAAGAACATGTCTAGTTGCTTTGCTGAACTGGGCCTGAGATCATATTCTGAATAAGTAGTTTTTAAGGGATAAATCCCACCCACTGAAGCTCATGCCGACATCTCCTATAGATGTTACTGGAGCACTCTGCATATCAAAAAACACAATTTAATCTTAAAATTTATATTTACTATGGATGATTTATATCTACTGTGGCTATTAGGCATCAATTGAAAGGATGATCAATTATTTCAGGGCCTTGGCTAGAGGAAAAAGAGCAACTGAAAGTGACACGATGGCTAAAACTATGAACGACATGAAATAAAATTAATTTATCAATAAATCAATGGGGGGGAATAAAACTGAAAACAACATCTGGACAAGTGAGCTAATTGCTTTGAAGAAATAAGAGCAGTACTTCATATATGGAAGCAGAAAGCATATTTCATTACTGGTTTCAAATTAAGAATAAAGAAAGCTTATTACAAGAGCCTAAACATTAGTCTTGTATCTACTGAATCGAATTTAGAATAATAATATTCAGAAAGAACTACTGCTATTTCAAGTGATTGCAATACTCAAAGCAGTTATTTTTAGCAAGACAAGGATCTCATCATAGTTTGAATTCCCCATGGTGTCATTTCACATTATATTTGAGAAATTCCTTAATAAAAGTGTCAAATAGAGAGTGAGTTGGACTCCCCAGAGGACAGGTTTGGATATTTTCCAGTATAAATTTGTAGCCAAGAAATCTCATCCAAAAAAAAAGTTCACTTCATTAGAAAGAAAGAGAAAATGTTTAAATACGAACACAGTAGAAAACACTTAACCCATCAACCTCATCTTGTCTAATTAATTGAGAAAACTTCATCTTTGGCTGCATCTGAAGAAGATTGTAATCATTTTTCTACACTGACTATATTACAAAAGACATGCAGTGGAGGCTTAGAAAGGAATGTGAACCTTGACAAATAGGGATGGTTCAAAATTTTGCAGGGCCCTTTATGAAGCAAGAGATGTGTGGGTTATGATGTAGCTTTCTTCTCAACTGTGACTGGATTATATCCTCTGGTCAGTGGAGTTCTAGAAAAGTCAAGTGTAATCCCAGGAGTGCTACATAGTCACGTGTAGCTTAGGGAATCACTGTTGATAAGTCTCTCATTAAAAATTGTAGAGCAAATGAACTACAATAGGGTGACCTCTGCCTTGTATCCAAGCATACAACTTCCAGTGATGTCAATGAAACCCTTATGGAAGGGTCCTATTGAATAAATACAGAAAGAAGAGGCCATGTTTAAACCAACCTCTGGAATTTTATAGTAGCAATATAACTCTATTAAATTCCACAGGATGGTTTACTAATTCTGTAGAACTGAAATCATTGCATGTTGAATTCTATAGGATTTAGAATCCTGTTTTGTTTCTATAGAGCCTTATTTATTTCATCCTGATCAAGTACTATTGGCTTTTCCAGAAGAGACATGGAGATATGTATAAAAGACATGATATAGTCCCAAACTGGCTATCCTTTGGCTTTGAGATTTGCTGGAAACATCACTTGTACATAAAGCTGAAAAAATATCAGTAAAACAGTTCATTAACTAGTAAGAAACTATTCTGTACCATTTTAATAAAATATTACTGGTTTTTCCTGTAAACCACAAAAACTAGAGGTGGTTTTTGAAAGGAAGCGATGTATGTGTGGAGGAAAAGGGACACACAGCAACTGTTATTTATTCCAGGGTTGAATTTCTCCATTAGAAAAGAAAGGAAAAATCTCTTTTTTTGGGCAGCAAATAGCCAAAGTTCGCCCTGGCCAAAATTTCCAAAAAGTGATGGAAACCTTAGTTTCACTTACGCAAATGCAGAGTTTGTTGTAGCTCAGATTGTCTGGGATTTAAGTGCTCATGAACTCAGATACTAATATTAAGACAGCCAACAATGTCACTCAATAGTTAAAGGCATGCATACTCATCTCAGCTTACGGGAAGTTATGCATACACCTACCCTGTATATAAAAAGACAAAAATGTTCCCCTTTTGATGACTGATGTCCAGTTTCTAAGGGACACAGGCATCTCCCAAAAAGTGTCATCCATTACTAGGTTAAAGTATGATTGTACGGAATGGCAAAGGTCTTGCATTGCCACTGTCTGGACTGAAGACTTCCATCTTGAGGGCTCACTATTGGGCACATTTCAACATCTGTAAATTAGTTTAAAATTTTAAAAGGGGGAAAGGGGAGACTGTTCCCCTAATTTCCTTTTCATTGTGAGAATATAAGATCAGTTATTTTATTGCCAAATGCCAGTAATCATCCACCAACCCCAACTTTGCAATATGCATTCCGAGGAACATATCCTCTCCTAGCTATGTGGCCCCAAAAGGATGAAGACTTAATCTTAGACCAGTGTCCTAAATATCTATCCCGAGGAGCCCACATAGTATCATTCCCTCTCCTCCTCAGTTCACTGAATCTCCTCCGTGCAGTCAGCTTTGCAGAGGCTTGTGATTGGGATGAAGAGTGCCAATTCACAAAGTGGAGCATGATTGGGGGGACAGCCACTGAACATGACAAATCTTCAGGAGACTCTTGGTAAATCTTGGTAAATATTTGAAGAATATGTTGGGGAGGACCATGCCCTCTTGTAGGAGGCGTGAAGCTACTCTAGGAAATTCCATGAATTTCAGTATAGTTTTCTATATTATTGTGGGTCATGCCCTCCAAAACATGTGGCTGACCTAAAGTCAATGGAGAAAACCATCAGAAATTTGAGCATCTGCAGTCAGAAGAACTCTGTTCTGTGCTCTGAAGACCCTCCAGATGGGGGTTTGGCTTATGCAATGTGACCCATGATCACAGGGCAAGATAACAGTAACTGTATGGATTGCTGGAGACCTGTAGGAAAACCCCACAGATCTAGTGAATGTGTGTTTATCAGTTCATACCCCTTGCCTTCTGTTTGTTAGCACATCATACCTAGCCATCACTCCAAAATTGAGCTGAAAATAAAACTGGTCGAATACAGTAAAACAAACAAAACAAAACAAAAGAAGCAGTAACCACACACACATTTCCACAGACATTCATTTGAATGCCAACTGACTGTGCTATTTGAACATGGTTTGTGCCCCGTTTTATCAGATATTCATGAATATTAGTATGAATAGTTTTTTTTAAATGGCTGTTCTTTATAGATGAAACACCCATGTTCTCATATAATTATTAATTTGACCATCTCTATTTGAAACACATTAATCCAGGAGGGTATGATCTGGCCCAGAAAGCTTTAATCTAAATTTACTGACAGAGTTTTAGAATACTGTGAGGAATGGAGGCAAAGTCTAGTGCTATATTTATACATTAATCTGTTCAGAGCCTTTTAAATTTCTGTTTGTTTTTATGACAGACTAAATTTGGAAGCTTAAGTCAAAAAGCCATTAATAGGCTGGATGTACAACCCATCTGAACAAACATCATTCCAGTGTGAAAATGAACAATGTGGGAAATATATGAGCTGCAAGATTAAGGAACACCTGCCCAAAAATTCTAGTTGTTCCACAGCCTCACTGAGTGCAGATTGACATTACTGGACGATATTATTTGTTATTCATTATCTGATCTCCCATTTTTCACGATGTAAACAGTAAACAGCATTAACCAGACTAAAATGTCAGCTGTGCCAGTCAGTGCCTACTACCTATCATATGATTTTACACATACTACCCCACAGTGATGTTTGGTCTGTGTCAAAACACTGGTCACTGGAATTTGTGCCTGGGATTTTTGAGCAACTCAGTCTATTGCAGATTGTACATGTATGTGCATGTGTACTTGTACATGCACAGCTGAATGGAAGGCAGGAAGCATGGACACTAGGATTCAGCACAAAGACCTATCATGAAGATAGGGATGGGGGACTTGCAGTAGCAGTTATAAATGGATGTAATGGCACTAAATGTAATATGTACACATCTTTAATTTACAGAATGTGGGAATATACATCTTCATTCCCAAACCTGTTTGAAAATCAGAAATGGGTATGAACTAAAAATCTTGAATCCAAACACCCCTGAACCTTGAGTATTTGAAATCCAAATGTGAATCTGCATGCACATATGACAGCTTGTGCCTATCTCTGACTTAAACACTTGTAATATAGTTATAATTGTATCATTGCACTGTTCTACTCCGCAGGAATCCTGTACTCTCACCAGACTTGTAGCTTTGACAGGCAAGAACTGGATTAGTCCCTGGCCAAGTGTCTACCAGTAATAGTATTCCTTAACTATTATTAATTCTTCTAGTCCCCTAGGAGTTTCATTTTTTTTTAAATCACATGAAAGGCCAGTCATGTGGTCCTGCTAATGTACACCACTTACTGATACCCTGCTACTGCATTGAAAACAATGAGCCAGACTTTAAAACATATGACAATGGGTTGCCTAGTGCTGGAATGGTAGGAGTTGGAGGCAATAGAGAGAGTTCTCTTAAAAAAAAAAAAAGGGAGAGAAATGAAGACAGGTAACTTTTCTGAAGAAAAAAATAACATTCAGCGTAAGTGTGGCAGTGGCTTTTTGAATATATTTTAGGGATGGACAAATTAGATTTGAATGGACTGAGGGCTAGGAGAAGCAAAGTTTGTCATTCTCAGGCTCAGTGAACATATTAAGGCCTTAATCCAAAACCCATTGGACTCAATGGAAAGATTCCAGTTTATTTCAGTGGGGTTTGGATCAGGTCTTAACTGATAATATACGCCTGACTACAGAATTCAGAGAGAAAACACAGCTTGCAAACCACAACTTAACAGGTAAAATGCACAAACTGAGTGACTCATCTTCACCACATTAATTACTTACCAAGACAGTTGTGACCGTCATGGGCCAACATGAACCCATCATAGCACGTGCACCTGTAGTTGCCTGGAATGTTGATGCACTCATGGACACAACCCCCATTGTAGAAGTCATTTTCACACTCGTCAATATCTAAAACACAGGGGGAAAAAGCAATTTTCATTAAAAGATTTTACCAAGAATTCTGTTTATCATGGATTATGGGTGTCAGCATACAGAAATATTCACCCTGCTAAATATGCAACATTGAATAAACATATATGAATATTATATCAGACATTTATATTACATCTTTTACCCAACAGAGATCTCAGAGTGCATTATGGAATGTATATGTAAGTGATCAGCTAGGTCTAAATTTCAGCCATCTTGTGGGTGCAACGTAGCAGCCATTCTGTTTCATGAGAATGCTTTTTAGGAGGGGCTTGAGGAATGACTATATTCCCCTCAGAAATTGAAACAGCACAGGAATGAATTTAGGTGGGCAATCTGGAATTTGTCCAGCAAGGATACTTTATGAATCATTCATAAATATTACACTAACTCACAGTACTATTTTATGGCATTGATTCAATATTAAGGGCCCCGTCTACCAAAACTGGGGTTGAGATTCCATGTAAACTGAAACCATTTTGAAGTGATCTGTTATTTTCAACATATAGTGAGAAGGGGGGATGGTCCTGGGGTCAAATCACTGTACTGGGACTCAGAGGATGGGGGTTCCATTTCTGGCTCTGCCACAGACTTCCTGCATGACCTTGGGCAAGTCATTTAATCTCTGTGCCTCAGTCCCTCTTCTCTAAATTGGGTGTAATAGTACTTCTTTTCCCCCATCCTTTTTCTGTCTTGTACATTTTGAGTTTAAGCTATTTGGATAGCATCTTTCTGTTACTGTATGTGTGTATGCTGCTTAGGTCCATAGGCCCTATTTCGGTTAGAGATTCTAGGTGTTATTTATTTGTATTACATTAATAATAAAGCTAATGTGGTTCCATAGACACCTAGACTAGAAAAATTAACAGAGAGAACAGATCTTTTTTGCCTTCTTCTCTCAAGGAGTACAAGTGACACTATTCAATTCTACCAACAGGTTAGAGGACTATTACACTTTCATGTACAAAAAGGAGGATATAAAATTAGTACTGGAGCCATAAATTCTACCCATTTTGCAGGTCGGGAGTCTTTTTCAGGGACTCACTGCTATTCAATGGAATTCACCATGCTGGATGACAGAAATTTATATCTCCAGAACTGTAGGTAAAACACCAAGGGAGAAAGATCGATGAATTTAAATCATTTTCTGAAAACTAAAACAAAGGCAACAAAGTACAGAGATCAGACTCATTTTGGTCTCTGACTGTGCTTTGAGAAATGTCAACAGATCGGCAAAGAGAGTCATAATCATTATAACCACTCCATCCTGTGTCCCCAAATAGCTGGTCGATGCACTTGGAATAAACAGTGCCCAGGAAGTTTATTCACAAACACAAGTCCTAAGCAACTGCAGTGCCCAAGTAGGGTATTAAATGTGATTAGGTAGAGCAATGATTCTTTAGTGAGTGGAATATACCAGGAACTCGAACTAAGAGCATGGTCAGTTATATTAAATCTGTATATTTTTCATTTTATTCAAATTGCTCCCTGTCTATAGCTTCATTTATCTTCTCTTAGGTCAACTCTTATTCCACATATAAGGCCAATATTTGGCTTTTTTCTGTGATAACTATAGAGTTAGTCCAGTCTGTTGATTCTCGAATTTCAGCCACCCTTAGCTTGTCAGGCTTGATAACATTGTGACCCCTTTCCAGATGAACCCAACCACATAAAGTGAAACAAGTGAAACAGAGATATGTTTTAACCCAGTGGTTCTTAACCTTTCCAGACTACTGTACCCCTTTCAGGAGTCTGATTTGTCTTGTGTACACCAGGTTTCACCTCACTTAAAAAATACTTGCTTACAAAAATCAGACATGACAATACAAAAGTGTCACAGCACACTAATACTGAAAAATTGCTTACTTTCTCATTTTTACAATATATTCCAATCAATTTATTTTATAATTATATGGTACTTACTTTTCAGTATGATACTTGAGCCGTTTTTCACTAGTGAGCCTTATCTGAAGCCCAAGCCCCACTGCCTAGGGCTGAAGCATATAACTTAGCTTTTTGAGACCCCCAGGTTGAGAAACACTGATATAGATGAGTTGAGTATCCCCTGGAAGACCTCTTCATATCCCGAGGGGTAACCGTACCTCTGATTAAGAACTTCAATCCATCCATAAGTTGTTGAGCTAGATGCAGGAATTACTGGACGACCAGCATAGTCTCTTTTATCAGGAGATCAAACTAAATGATTATAAACAGACCTTCTGGGCTTAAAATCTATGGATCTATGAATAAAAGCCTTTTCCTTGGTTTCATGTCAAGACAAAAAAAAATAAATCATTCACTGGCACCTAAGGGGAGATTTGAAGGGTTGCATAAAAAATTGGATCCTTGCTATCTCAAGAAGCTTGAGAACTTAGGTAAACTTTTAAAGAAAATTTTCATTTTGAATGAATCACGCAAGTTTGGCATGGGTTTGGATTTCTTAACAAAAATATTTGTGCAGCCCATTTTTGAATTCATATATGTCCCTATGATAGAGACATTGATAGGTTTTGTGTTGCAAGTAAAATACTAGCCACATTAGAGAGCAAAACCAGTAACACTGCTTCCGTGCAAATACATCATCATATTAGGGGCCTGTATTGTAGGTTTAGTGATAAGTATATTACTAGTGAGGTTGCATAGGAGATAACTGAATAAAAGTGGCAGGCTGTGGGCTTCTCTTCTGGAATCTCTATTACATTAGTGTTTATTCTGAAGTAACACTATTCATTTCAGTGGAATTATACCAGCATAACAGAGATCAGAAACTGGCCCAACATTTTCATATTGTAGCTATTACTTTCCAACCATTGACCCTACAAGACACCACCTCAGGGAAGCACAAAGCTACTGAGTTCCAACGTCTGATTACCCAAAACCTACATGAGAACCTCTTTGGTCAAAGAAGTCAGGCTGGAAATCTTATTTGAACAGACTTGCTCGATTTCCACTGCTTCCTCATTTTGGCCAGAGTGGAAATACCAGGAGAAAATAGGTTTTTCTTTTTGTTTTTCCAGTTCCAGCCTTGGTTAAAGCCATGAAGCACAGAAACATACAAAAATGGAAACAAAACCAAAGCCAAAAATCCCAAAATGATGGGAAATTTTCTAAATCTCGGTGAAGGCACTAGGATTACATTGTCATTGCACTGAACTTCATTCTAGCTAGCTAGCCAGCTATAAGCAAGTGGCTTTCCCACCATGCTTTTTACACAGTTCACACACTGGAGCTGATCCAAATGCTCCCACTTCCCCCACATTCCCACTGGAATCTGCCCTTATCATTAACTTAAATAAAGGTTCTGGGAAGATCTGTCTACAATGCTAACTTGCACTTGCTCTAAAAATAAAAAATTCTAATACAGGACAAACTATTCATTACAATATTCATGTTTGTAATCTATTGATTTTGATATAGTCAAAACAGTAGTGAACTGAAATCAATATTTAGTAAAACCAAATTAAGAAACCAGACTAAAAAGATATGTGAAGTTGTTGAGCAAACTATGGGTATTTTAGGAGCTGTGACTTTATCCTAAGAGTGCAAGAGCCCGTTTTGCTCCTTATGGTGAAATATCACCTCTAAAATAATTTTGATATCCACATGCTACAATTCAAAAACTTGAAGTGTATCTTAGGTATTTGGGAAAATTCCAGAATTCTGTACATCGCTGTATACATTGTGTTAATTTATCAAAATGCGCAAATATGAATTACTAACCTCTGATGAAATGGAAGCTATTCTTAAAATTTTGTGTTAGCAAGGTTGACTATAATTCAACTCAGAGGTGGAATCTGTAGCTTTGACTACGCTAGGGAAATATTTAGAAAGTTTCCCATTGTTGCTAACACCAGTTCAGCTACACAGAAAACTCCACTGCTGACAGCCCCAACAGAGACAAAAGACAGCATCAATTGGATTTGCTCTGTTACCAGGTTTAACTTGACATGGTATTAAATATGGCACCATCCACAGTAGCCTAGTGTAACACTTTCAAAAGTACCTAAGGGTATGTCTACACTGCAACATAAACCCAGGCTCACACTCAGGATTGAGTCCAACCCTCCTTTCTGTCTATACACAAATCTCAGACTCATGCTTGGACTCAGGATCCTAGCACCCTGTGAGAGTGAAGGTTCAAGCTTGAGTGAAGCCAGGACCCTGGGCTTAAGTCCTATTGTTTTACAGTGTAGATGCAGCACCCCCACACTCATGTATTGGACATTCACCAAAAGTATCCCACAACCCCATGGGCCAACTTCCTTTGTCCTCTCTATCCCAAGAATTGCCAAATGACTCCAGGGAAATGGAAGCAACCTCTCTTGTTGTAGTGCAGCAGCTCATTGAATCAGCAGTTAACCTTTCCCTTTTATTCTGACCACTGAGCTGCAAACACACCTTTGTAGAACATTGTGCGTTTGTAATAGACACTGACCAGAAGTAGTCCTTTGAAAAGTGCGCTGCTTCATGGTCACAGGAGCACAGCCAGATTTTGTTTAATCTCTGGTGTGAGGCCAGAATTAAAACAGTGGATTTTAGTAAGAGTATTAGGAATAAGCATGCATACCAGTGAAGAGTCTTACAGAGTTGGAAATTTACTGGACTCAGTGATCAGTTGAGGGAGTGGATTAAGTGGCTCAAGACCAAATACTGGAAAACCAGGGACCAGAACCACATCTCAGGCAACTTGCTGATATCATGCCCATTTTATGAGGAATTTGACTTGGTGCTGGGTACTGCCCCAAGCATAGAGTGAACAGCAGCGCACAATGACTTGGTCAGCCAGGATGGTACCCATTTGACCCAGAATGCAACATGGGGACTGATGGGAACCAGCAGCAGGCACCGAGAGCACCCACTGAAGCAGAGAGCTTTGCCAGAGAAGCAGCTGTAGGACATCCTGGGCCATACATGGAGGAGCTTTTTGATGCCCTACCCCTGCACCGAGGAACAGCCTGCCGCAGAACTAGCAACAGAGATGGAAGAGACAGAAGCCACCCTGGAGCCTGGTAGGTTTCTGGCTCCATTTTAATATTTCTATGCTCCCACACTGGGCTATGTGAGACAATAACCCTCTGTGCCTTGTCCTGTTCCAGATCCCTAGACCTCTACTGGCTGCAGCTCCTCCCCAGCTCACCCACATGGCAGCAGAAGCCTGGACCAATGTTCCTTCACAGTCTGTTCCAAGGGGAAGCATTGCCATGGGGAACTTATGGTTGAAGTTCTGGAGAGGGCCAATAAGCAGGTCCAGTATCAAAGACAGAGGGACTTATGGGTAGAGGAAAGGTATGGTGAGAGGCAAGGCTCAGGTTGGCTGCTTGAGGACAGAGATTCAGCAGGGGAACAGGCACTTGCTTCACAGTTCTTGGAACAGGAATGGCAGCTAAGGGAAGAGGACAGAGGGCAGCAGAAAGAACTAGGGGGGGGGTGGCTGCTACCACCAATGACTGCAAACGTACTAACTCCTGCTGCACCTGCACTAACCCTGAGTACCCTTTGCGGTATCCTGTGATGCAGTTCAGAAACATCTTGGACAACTCCATGACTGGGTGGCCCATGCAATCCGGGCCTATGAGTGGCTGGGCAGGGCCATTGTGCCCCATGCAGTACTCCATTTTGACCCCCTCCACTGTGGATGCCTCCACTCCATCCCACAGTGCCAAGTGCACAGAAAATATGAAGGAAGGGAAAAGAGAACAGGGGATCAGGGGACATGCAACACTAGGGGGCTTCTGTCTTGTACATGGTTTCACTGTTTGCTCTCGTTCTTGTGCTTTTTTAAGGGTTTGTTGTTACTGGTGTATTGGTGTGGTACTGGCGGCTGGCCTGCCTGGCAATGGGTGAATATCGTACTTTTCTAATATGCATTTATACATAAAGCATTTTAATCAAGAAAGTTTATTGCTATGATTGCATCACATCGTACAACGTGCATATTTCACATAATAAAGGTAAGCATACGATCAGGGACAACTGGTAATTAGTATGCAAACACCATTCCTCAATGCAGTTAGCTACATTAATCCATACTTTCATCACTTACTTATATTAATCCATACTGTCACCCAACCACCCTTTCCGTATTTGATAAGTGGTCGGGTCTTTCATAAATACATTGCACATCAATCAACTCTCCTCCTCAAGCAGTCAAATCTCTCCTCCCCCACAATCACATTCATAAAGGTACTCTTCCATTGGGTCATGCTAGTCCATAGTGTGGGAACACAAAGCATCCCTGACTTCTGTTGCCCAATTACATCCAGCTCCAGTAGGTGCACTTTCTGGTTAAGTGTACCAGTTCAGCAGTCCCTCACTATCAAAGGTCCATTCGGGGGAAATGGCTCACCTCTGGCTTCACAAAGACTGTGAAGAGCACAGCGAGCCCTAGTAATGTGCACAGCATTCATGACACTGGAATCCAAATGGGTTTGTAGACCTCTCCCATGCCAGGGTGGTGGAACAAGTTTTATAGTGGGGGTGCTGAGAGCCACTGAACCAAACTGCAAACCCTGTATATGATGGAAACCATTTCAAGCCCAGGCACAGGTGATGCTAGCACCAATGCTCCAATGGGATTTCAATCTGCCAAATGCACATTCAGCAACCATTCTACACATGCTGAGAGTGTAATTAGACATTCTTTGCCAGCGCCTCTGATATCAGGGTACGGTCTTATAAACCAAGGCAAAAGGAGGTGTGTTAGGTTCCCCCAGAATAATGGTGAGGACAGTAACTCCATTTATGACAACATCATTTGATGGGAATAGTGTCTCAGCCTCTCTGTGAAAGACTCCCGCTCTGTGAAAAACTCTGGCATCATGAACTGTCATGCAATCCATGCTGACATTCATAAATCAGCCTCTCTGGTCCATGAGGGCCTGCATAACAATGGGGAAGTGCTCTTTGCAATTTATATACCTATGTGCTCACTGAGGGGAGCAAACTATAGACATGAGTACCATCAATAGCACCCCCACAGTTAGGAAACCCCATTCTCTCAAAGCCAGCAATTACTTCAAGAATATCATTTATGCTAGCCGCTTTCGGGTAAACCACACACTTGATTGCCTCAGAAACCTCTGCCACCACTTTATCCACAGTCAACTTTCCAATGCCAAACCGCTTGTCAACGGACATGTAGCAGTCAGGGGTGGTCAGCTTCCAGATGATTATGGCAACCCACTTCTGGACTGGCTAGGCTGCCTTCATGTGTGTGTCTTTACATTGGAGGGTCAGGACAAGCTGCCCACCAAGCTCCTGAAATGTAGCTTTCTTCAAGAGAAGGTTCTGGACTCCCCGCTGGTCACTTCAAGTCTGCATGATGATGTGGTCCCAGCAGTCTGTGCTTATGGCCCTGCTCCAGAAGCACCGGTCTATGTAGAGGGCATCCATGGCTCCAATGAGTGTCATGAGCAGCATTAGCCAGTTCAAGTTTGCTATGACTGTGTTCTCCTCCTCATGCTCTGTCATTAGCTCCGCCAGGTGCCTTCAGTTTGTCAGAAAATTCTACTGAAATGTCCACCAGCATCTCAAAGAAGCTCTGCCCATTTGCTGGCATGGGTGTGGAAGTGCAAGCAAGAAAAGTTCTTCAAATGGAACCTGCTCCATCTTGCTGACTCCGGTTGCTGGGAGCACACAGACTAAAATGACTGCTTGGCTGGCTGCGCTGGCAGGCTGTTCAAACTTCCTGTAACGTGCAGGATAGACAGCCAAGTTTTCCTACACTGCAGCATGATCAAAGGGCTAGAGTGGCAACATTTCTGGAAGATGCCAGAAAGTCTGGCGTATGGTTGGTTGGACTCAAGTCTGTGTACTGCAGTGTGGATGTCAGAGCAATGGGTTTGAACTCAGATTAGAAAAATTTTAGTCTGTGGTTGACAATCAGCATAGGTCTAACACAGAGTTCGCTCACTAGAGGCCCACTAACTCTGGGCTTACACTGCAGTGAATGATTTAGAAGCCTAAATTCAATTTTCAAAAGTGATATTGGCACTTAGGAGCCTAAATCTCACAGAGACAGCTATGCATCGAACTGGCCATGTTCAAATCCAAAAAAACAAAAACAAAAACACCCCACATCAGGTATTTTGTGTACATAAAATAGGCATATACAAAAGTAAGTCTTTGCAATTACAGTGACTCAGACTGAAAGGCACCTGTTGGAAAGGGACAACCAGTACCCTACAGCAGAGAAAAAAAAAATCAGATTCACTTTGCTAATGTGTTCACGAGAGATATTTTTAGCTCTTAAAGCAGTTTGAATCTGGATTTTATTTGAGGCAAAAACACCGTTTATATCCTTGATGAAATTCTGGTTACAAAAGGTACAGGAAAAGCTTTAAACCAATCTCTACGGCATCAACAATACCGAACCAAACTCATGTATATAATGTCATATACCCTGCAAGCCAGTAATATAAAAGGACCAATATAAAGTGAAGGCACTGTTCTAAAAGGAAATAACTATCCTAATTCACCACTACACATAATCCACAGTAAAAAACCTTCATGGGTGAGATAGCACCTCTATGAAAGAGATGAAAACAAAAGTGGAGTGAGTGATTATACTGTGAAAACAACATTTCATAGAGTCTATGTTGCCACAACCATACTGCACTTGTAAATAATGACTTAAATCCACATTGCAGCTACTACCTGCCAAAAGTATCAATTTTCAAATTTATACAAATGCATCATCAGTGTCTCAGCTTACTACTTTGACAGCCTGTCTGTCTCTGAAGTTACTCTTGGATGATCTGTGATATCCTCTGTTCATTTTAAAATTTAAAAGGAAAAGATCAGTTAAAAAAACCTGCAGTGGTTAAAAGGAGCTAATACTAGGCTGGATCTGCTGACAAGTATGTGCATTGGTTCAGCTATAAGTTTGAATCAGCTAAATAGCTAAAAGGAAGGATGCTCACAGCTGGTTGACAAAGCCACTACATCTAGAATTCTCAACAGAACCAGCTCTCTTGTAAGTACATATAGACCTGGCTGAGCAAAGTTAAAAATACCACAAGAACAGATTTTTCTCTCCTAGTATTTCAATAATTCTGCTTCCAGTTCCAGTGGAAAGTAAAGGCACAGTGATACACAGTAGTTAACAACAAAAAAGTTTTACACTTTAGAGCCCCCAAAAAAGGCTAAGGTAATCAAAGTTTTGAGTAAATGTCAATTCCCTTTTTATCTAATAAGGTTAACTCTACTTTAATTGTGATGTTTATTGAGGACTAACAACCTGCTCAATATTGTATGGGAAGAGAAAGACATGGACCTTACCCCAAGGATACTACACAATCTAACTCCAACAGAGTCCAACCCTATTTTTTAGCATACTGGTTGACATTCATCAAGCACTTGAATCTCCAAAGAGTATCAGGATGAATGTAATGAAATTTACTCTACTGGGTGTATAAGCATAACAGCAGCTCATACAGAGCCTGATCCAAAGTCCATTGAAATCAATGGCAGTCTTTGTATGGACTTCTGTGGGTTTTGGGGTCAGACCCAGTCTTATTGTAATTAACACATAACAAAGGATGGCTTGCCTTTGAAAGCCTTAGAGCTAAATTTAATTTACTGCACTCTGCAGATTTCTGTAGACTGCTGCAAATGCAACACTTGGCTTGACTTTTGTCCTGACAACTTTGAAAGGGTACAGATCCCAATATCCGCATGCTGTCAGTGTCTGCAATGATCCATCTTCATATCATGGCATAGTTTGTTGAAAGGCGTGTTTTTTCCTAGAAACCTTAATCTCTTTCTATACTCCCAGTTATAAAAGGGGGAGGGGTAGATTTAATTTAGTACAATTGAAATTGAAATTTACTTTGAATAAAATAATTTATGCTTTTGAATCTCCTTAAATATATACCAACAGGAATCTATCCGCCCACATCCATTTTATACCTCTTTCATCTAAATTAGAGATTTAAATGCAAAATCTAGCACTAGAGATATCATGAGAATATCATGTAGATTTCAGCATACTCCCTAAAAGAGTTTGTACACTAAAATGGTTTGAAATGTAATGTTTTAATTGTTGGTGTGCCAGTAGTTGGTTAGATATACATATTTCTTCAAGATTTGAAGGAGACAGGTTTCAAGGCCTAGATATCTTTATTTCTGCAATGTAAACAATGTATCATCAAAGAGTCATTAGGGAAAATAAATAAAGTTTGTCTTGTTTGGAGGCTTGGAAAAGTTAATGAAGAAACTACATTGGTGCATAATTTTAGATTTTCATACCTCAGGCCCCAAGAAATGTTGTTAGTTCTCATTCCGCTCTGTGGGGTTTATTTTGTTGCATTAAAAGACTGGTTGCATAGTACCTTTTCAATTGTAGCATGTTACCTACAGCTCTGGAATTGAATATTGCAATCTCCATTACAAAATGTTGCAATACACATTGATCACGTATATAATAATAGTGATATTTTGTGTTTCTATTGTGCTTTCCACACAAGGACTTCAAATTAAACTTCAGTCACTCGTTCTATCTGAGATAAGGAAATATCCTCATTTTTCAAATGTATGCATTAGGGGAAAAAGATACTATCTATGCTAATTTATAGACCTTGTACAAGTAAGAATATAACCCCAAATTTAATAGATGTAAGACCTCCACTCTTCCTCACTGCAACCTCCTCTGAGAAAAGTCTGAGAAAAGAGGATTGCCTTACAGTGTCTGGTGGTTATAAAGTCCCAGGGTGAAATGTCAACCCTATTAAAGTCAATGAGAGGTTTGCAACTGACTTAAGGGGGGACAAGGTTTCACCCCCGGACTCTGTTCTTAGAAGTTTGTGGAGTCGAGGTCCCTTCACTTATGCATCCTGCCCTCTTGTTTAAAATGGCTACATTGATTGGGTCACTAAGACTAAGATAGTACTGTGGAAACCATGGTACAGAGTGATTAAATGGACTTGCCCTCAGCCCAGTGTGACCAGATAGCAAGTGTAAAAAAATTTGGTGCGGGTTAGGGGGTAATAGGTGCCTATATAAGAAAAAGCCCCCAAAATCATGACTGTCCCTATAAAATTGGGACATCGGGTCACCCTACCTCAGCCACAAAGTAATTATTAGGACTCAAATTCCTGATTTCTAGTTCCAAATTCAGAACAGTAAATGATGCATTATTCTTGCTCATTTTACAAGTGAGGAAACAAACACAGAGATTAAATAATGTGCAACAAGCCAGTAGCAAAGCCAAAAACAGAAACTCAGGACTAAGCCCTGTAGGACCAGCCTTCTCTAGTATGGCTGGGTTAGAATGTCTGTATTTTGTAACCATAAGAGTTGTACAAATCGCAAAACTGTATGGAGGATGGATAAATTTACTTTTCTTAGTCATACTGTTAAACATGTTGGATAACCTGTCAGGATGATTTGAGACAACCACTTGAACATTTGTACTTCTCATGTAAAGTTACACCTTTCTAGAACTAGATAGCCAATTCTGGATTGACCAGCTGGAACAAAAGCTTATGGCTGATAGCATGGCACACATTGGTCAAATTTTCCAGAAGTGCAAGTTTGGCTGGAAACTCACAACCAGAGAAAGATCCAGAAAAGGATACAATTCTAAATAGGAGTTTAGCTTCAGTGAAGGTTGCAGAATTTGGTCCAGTTCCCTGTACGTTATCTCAAATCATTCAAGATTTGCTTATGAATTGGAAGATTTGGCCTAACCAGAGAAATAAAAAATCAAAGATGAGAATATGTTACAAATTCCACTGATCCCAATGATCCATTGAAATTTTTGCACTTCAGCCAGTGGACTTTCAGAGAGAAGAGTATTTCATGTCATGTTCTGAGCCTGAGTATTTATTAATGTATCAAGAGATTTGAGATTCATTCAGATTTTTTTTCCCCCAAACAAAACCATTTCAAAGTGAGGTAATTTCTGAAAAGACCTTTCCATGAATAGGTTCATATCTTTGAATGGAAAGAAACATTAGTTTTTTAAATTAGATTTGGTTCCTTCCTTCAACCTAAAGAAATAAGATTTTTTCCCAACTTTTGCCTCATAACTGTTGATGTTCTTTTGACTCCTGTGGCCTTTGAAATACTGTGATCTAATGAATCAGTGAGAAACACGTAGTGTGCGTTTTTATTGCTTTCCAGTTATGATGTCTTCAAGATGTTTGTGTCCAAGAATACTGTAAAGTTTGTTAGCCATTTGGGCTGTTCTAAGAGCCAAGGTACAGGGTGACCAGGGTGGGAGTTGGGAGATCCGCAAAAGGAAAGCCTGATGTTTCTCTGTGAGGCCAGAGGAAAGGTGCAGCAGTTATTACGGTATCTCTAGCATCAGATTTCTTTGATAAAAGCCCATAATAGCCCTCCTGCTAGTGATAGCCTTGCTCCAACTTTTTTCTATTGGTGAGTCCAGAAAGAAACAAAAAATATTCTAGTTGTTACAGCTTTCTCTAAAAAAAAGGTCACAAAGCCCTATTTTCCAATATTCAAATGGCAATGAAATAAAAGTGCCACACCAATATAACGGATCTGAACTGGATACAAACTGTGGTGTTGTGGGGTTTTTTTTAGTAAACCAGTTCATGTGGAAAACTTGCAACACTTTGTGTTGGTTTTATTTGCTTCCTTTTTTCTGCAATAACTCCATACTATGTTTTATACCCTTTTAGAGCAGTTGTAAAAAATAAAATAAAAGAACTAAACACAAACCAAACTATGGAAGGGTATGTCAAGTTGGTTAAATAAAACAAAAGCACAATCAATGCATTTCTGTCATTACTAAAGAAGTTCTAAAATTAAACTTGTTATTGTATCTTTCCTACAAGTATTTCTGATGCATTTGGAAAGCATTTGAAATAGCTGATGATTTACCTCTTGCTGCAAACATTTTCTACTTACAGAAGCACTGTGTAATGCCTTTGCTCTTCTCCAAAAAATATTGTCTCTAGTTGTTATCTTGTGAGTCATGAATTTTAAGAAAGCTAAAAGGCATCTATTTAAGGACTCATTCTTAAAGAGATCTCTTCTATCGGAGAAATAACAATAGTATTAAAACCTGAGTCTTGCCCGAATACCTCGTGATCATAGCAAATGTGAAGCAAGTTACTTAAAGACATATGGGATAAAGATGCCTCTTTTAAAACTGCCAGACCAAGGAGCCCACGAAGCTTGTGAGTTTGCCAATCATCTCCTTTTCCTACCGAAGCAAACGTGTTAGTTTGTGTGGTTTAGTTAACATGGTCTAGATAATATTTAGTCATGTCATTAGTGCAGGGGACTGGACTAGATAGCCTCTCAAGGTCCCTTCCAGTCCTATGATCCTGTGTTTTAAACACCACTTAACACCTAGCAGAGACAAAAAGAGTCATGTTTAAAAATGTGTAAGCCAGCCATAGTGCATGTATGTGTGGCCACTATAGGGGAAGACTTCTCCATAACTAACACTTTTTTTAAATGCAAAGTTTGCACAGAGAACAAGCATACATACAGTGTTTATGTAGTAATTACACGTTTAATTATTTATTGTTTGTTCAGTGCCTTATTGTCATATTCATCTTTCAGTAAGAAAATATGCTCCCCTTTAGCTCCACAGCTATTTCTGCCCTTGGTTTCTCCCAAATCCCTATTCACTTTCTCTATTTCTCTTCCCTATCCGTGTTTTTGGGCATCTCCTTTCTTCTTTCCCTTGCACTGCCTTCCCTGCAGGAACTCCCAATTTCTACCACAATGGGGTCATTTTCACTCCTTTCCCCCATTTCATCTGCTAAAATGATCAGTAATGAAATATTAGTTTGCAATGTTGTAGTAATATTGGTTCCAGAACAGGAAGAGACACGGTAGGTGATGTAATACCTTTTACTGAACCAACTTCTGTTGGTTGAATGTACAAGCTTTGAGGCTTCATAGAGCTCTTTTCAGGTCAAGATCAATCAAATAATTAATGTTAATACTGAAGTATCATCATTGGGCTGTAGAGATGACACTGCAATCAGATTAGTGGAAGACAAGCTACTGTCTTCCTGCAGTAGATGAGATGATTGAGCAGTAGACTATGGGTTCAATTTATATAGCAATCTGTAGATTGCAGGTTCAATTTTAGCTTGAAGGAACTACTTGCTTTTTTCATGGATGATAGAATAGGTCCCAGAAGACTGGAGAAGGGCTAACATAGTGCCCATCTTTAAAAAGGAGGGTGGAAGCTGGGGACCTCTGGACCAATCCGCCTGACTTCAATACCTGGGAAGCTACTAGAGCAAAGTATAAAAATATTCAATTTGCAAATACTTGAAGGAGGAAGAGGCAATCATAGCAGCCAGCATGGATTTACTAAGAACAAATCATGCCAAACCCGCTTGATTTCCTTCTTTGACAGGGTAACTGGTTTGGTGGATAGGGGGAAGTGGTGGACATAATATACCCGGTTTTCAGCAAGGCTTTTGATACAGTCCCACACAACATTCTGATAAGTAAGCTGGAGAAACATGGGCTCAGCGGAACTACCATTAAGTGTATACATAATTGGTTAAACAATCACAAACAAAGAGTAACTATTAACAGAATGATGTTAGATTGGAGGGAGGTCTCAAGTGGTGTTCCACACGGAGGATCTGTTCTGGGCTCGATGTTGTTTAACAGCTTTATTAATTACCTGGGTGATCAAATTTGCAGATGACACAAAGTTGGGGGTGGGGGTAAGGGCAGTTGCCAACACTTTGGAGGATAGAGTTAAAATTCAGAGGGATCTTGATTAAATGGAGAGCTGGGCTACAGACAACATAATGAAATTCAACAGACAAATGTAAGGTGCTACACTTAGAGAAGAAAAATCAAATGCACAAATATAGAAAGAGGGACAATTGGCTTGCTAGCGACCCTGCTGAGAATGATCTGGGAGCGTGGTGGATTACAACCTCAACATGAGTTAGCATTGTGATGCTGTTGCAAGAAAAGCAAATGCAATTTTAGGTTGCATTAACAGAAGCATAGCATGCAAGTCACAGGAGATGATAGCATTGCTCCACTCAGCGCTGGCTGGGCCTCAGCTGGAGCACTGTGTCCAGTTTTGGTCACCAATGTACAGAAAGGATGTGGAGAAACTGGAAAGGATCCATAGACAAACGACAAAGATTATCAAAGGTATGAAATGCAAGTCATATGAGCAAAGACTGAAGGACCTGGGTAAGTTTAATTTTGAAAAGAGAAGATTAAGGAGGGACATGACAGCAGTCTTCAAATACTTGAAAGGCTGCCATAAAACAGATGGAGAAATGTTCTCTCTTGCCACAGAGGGCAGGACAAGAGGCAATGGGTTCAAAATACAGCATAGCAGATTTAGATTAAATCTCAGGAAAAGCTTCCTAAATGTAAGAACAATATGACAATGGAACAGACTGCCTAGGGAAGTTGTGGAAACTCCTTCACTGGAGGTTTTCAAAAGGAGGCTGGATAACCATCTGTCTTGGATGCTTTAGAAACAACAAATCCTGCATCTTGGCAGGGGGTTAGACTAGATGGTCCTTGTAGTCCCTTCTAACCTTATGATTCTAAGAAAGTTTACCCCTCTGAATCATTGGTTCAAGCTGTTTGCAGACCCAGGCAAACATTATTGCCTCACTTTATACTGGGTTCATGTTTGGTAAATTCTTTCTGAAGCCATGAAAGTAAAGATGCTGCATAATCTAGACATCACCTGCAGGCCACAAAAATCCCTTCTGTGGGCTGCAGGTTTGACACTCCTAGAATAGAATGTGAGGTGAGGTCAAATAAATGAGATCAATTATCATTAAGATTTGAGAAATTCCAGAGTTGAGTGCTTGATTGCTTACGGCCTTACCATGGCACTAATGGTGGAGTTTATTTGGCATTCTTTGTCTATAATGCCCATTTATTTTCTAAAAAGACCATTGCAAGTATGGTCATAAAAAAAACACGAAGAAATATAGCTCTCTCCTCAGAGGATGTATATAAATGCCATTAGTGATAATGAGTATTGTGTATGTGTGACAGCCACTGTCTTAGCCATCAGAGTGGGGACTGAATACAGGCGTGCCAATGCTAAATAGTCGAGTGGGTTGGGATTTTTTTTTATTAAATGTTTTTCATTGGAAAACGTTCATCTATCAAAATGGTTTCTCAGATCCAGGATGGAATGTCTGGTTAAATCAAGAGACACACACATCCTGAATAGCCAATAATTTAGAGCTTAGGGCATTCTGGGATGACATGGACTCAGGTTCCATTCCCTGTTCTGTCTGATTCAGAGTGTGACTCTCTCTGTTTTTTTGGTGAAAATTTTCAAAGGTCTAGTTTTCATTGCAATGACAAGCAAAATGTCAGAAATTAAAATTTTTTCGCAAAACAGAATTATTATTTTCTGGTCAGCTCTAGTAAAAGCATGACTCTCTTCAGCATGAGCTAAAGAGCCATGCTCACAAGCTGGGAGCAGTTACACACCCACTTCCTGTGTGGATGCGACACAGAAAGGGACACATAATACACACTGGCCAGTGAGTTACACATGTGCATTGAAGGGCAAATATAATGCAACGTGAAGCGCATGCATAAAAATGGACGTATACAATTTCATCTGAACTGCTTGCTACATGCTAGGTCTATTCGATGTTCATACTGAACTTTCCTAGAGCAGCCCAAATTGTTGTTATTCTGCATAAGACATCTTGAACCCCTAAGTGGGATTTGGTCATGGTTTGACATGTTTCCTAATTGATATTTAAATAGATTGGCTACAAGTTCTTTGAACTGCAAATGAGATATCAGGAAAAAGATTGATACCTGCAGAGCACATAACAGTTTTAGAGTCTGTCTTTATTTAGTCGCTGCAGCACCTGACAAGCTCAAGCAGAGAGACTTCCTGTTCACAAGTCATTATGGATGTGAAACGTGACATCTGACAGTATGTTTCCCACCACTGCTAAATCACACCCACTTCCACCACAATTCCCTCTTTCAATTTAAGGAGAAATGTTTGATTCCATGTCTAATCCAGGAAATGCTTGGAAGACTAATGGGAGCATATTTTGGTGCTTCTTAATTCCCCATTAGATGTGCATGGATCCCTAGCACCTGGGGCTTTAGTAAATCACAGTTGAAAGAAAATCTCACATATTCAAACTCAGCAAATAAACATAAAAGATTTGGAGCCCTTTCCCCACCACCTTAAAGAGATGCATAAGATTATGCAACCACCCAACTAATCTATGTATAACTCACTAACTGTATTAACCTAGAGTCTCATGGAATTCTAACATACAAAACATGTCATTCAAAATCCATGACTTTTTGATTATTTTTAAAATGGATAGAAGTTTTTCTAAAATTAAAGCCCATTTTACCAGCATTGTTTGCTGAACACTAACCTACCTTTTTTGGCTTTTGGGTGGGAGCGCATAACAGAAAGTTGTAGTTTCTTCTGCATTCCTATAATAAAGAACCAGTGGCTGATCACACACTGTAAAATGGGTAACTCCTATGTACAGTGTATTTCATGCTTCAGTCTCTGGCAGATTAGTACTATTTAAATTTCATGCTGACCCACCCAAGGCCATGAGTGACACATTATGCTCTATGCTGTTGGTTAACTACACAGAACAGATGAATGCTATTCGTACTGGAGCATGACAAAATCTTACTGCAATAACGACCCATTTAATAGTGTGTTGGGGGACAATGTAGTTGTGTTCCTCGCTAGTACCAGACCCAGTGGCCATGTGACCCAGGAAACAAAAGTTTGGGGTCATCTGTGGCATTCCAATCTTTGCAAGTTAATGGTTCACACAGCTGCCCGTCATCATCACCATACGCTAAACAAAATGCTGTCCCACTAGTTCACAGCTACAAAAGTCTTAATTTATTCAGCTACAATCAGCCTATATTAAATATAGGTCTGGAAGCTTTAAGTAAGGAAAGCCTTTCATAATTAGGCTTGCAAAGCAGAGACAAGCATAAGCTTCTGCCTGTATTGAAATGACCAGATATTTTAGTTAATTCCGAATACTCAGGACAATAATACATCTATTAAATTGCACTTAATTGGGAGAGGATTCTGTAAATGAACATGCAAATGAGCAAAGGATGCATTTATTTCTGAATTACTGTACCATTATTATTGCCACAGCTAGCTTTTAAATTAATTAGAGAAAGGTTTACTCAGACTAGGTGGGCAACTATAGACAGTCAACCATTTTAACACTTAAAAATGTTGTATTGAAGAAGTGTGTGTAAGTATTACTGTACATAAGGACACAATTAGTCACCTTCAGGAATGGAAAATTGAAGTTCCAATGCTTGTGGTCATTAAAGATATCATGGTAGTTTTGGCAAGACTAGGAGGTCAATCCAGATAAAGTGACCAAATTCCAATTTGAGTCATTTTACATTCTACTTATTAAATTGCCCTGTATTTTCTACTGGATACGGTATTATTTCCTTTCTGTCCTAAATTGTGGGGTAGTGTTGTTGAGCATTGCTTAAACCAGCTATTGTGTTCCAGCCCAGAGGTGGATGTATTTCAGTGGCAGATAAAGTGATATTGGTATATGATTTATCTTTATGTGGCCTAATTTTCAAAAAGGTGCTAAACGCTCCTATTAATGTCAGGGGAGATCAACCCCTTTGGGAAAAAAATTGGACAAGTGAAATTATTTTGGGATGAATGATACCGTGTATATTTAAGAAAGTTATCTTCATCAATAGCCTGATCTATTTACTTCAAAGAGTTGAGAAGATTAACTTCAGTGGAAATTGGTTCATCTTGTATGAACCATATGAGCAAAACTTAAAAATCTGGAAATGTGCTGGAGATGTGCTCAGAAATATGAGGGTGCACACACAAAATATTGCATTGAGTGTGCAACCTAGCATTTTTTTAAACATTTGCATGTTACTTCAGTTTGTGTTCTTTCAAGCTGTTGTAAATTAGGAACCTTTCAATATCAGTTCAATGGATACAGGCATGCAAAAGATGCTAAGCCACATATTTGATTGCTTGCTATGTAAGAACTAAGTATTAGCAGGGTCCCATTTATTCTGTGATCATGGAATTTACTGTAGAATTCACCCCTTTCTTCAGAAGGGTACGATGAGAGGAGAGCTTGTATTTGTAATTAGGGGAAATTTCACTTTTTATACTGTATGATTCAATTTGTTTCTTATTTAGGACTGAATATGAAGAATTAAAGGAACAAAATTATTCCTACAGCTCAAATACAGTATTCAGACAACACTGTGCATCTGAAATGACATGCCAATATTTGCACCCCTAATTTATTGCATTCTACCACCACCCCATTTTAAATGTGCATGGACTTACATAAGCATTATGATTTAGTTATGCAGAGAGTTACTTAGTTTTCTTGTTTAGATTGCTTACCACGGAATGCTTTTTACCAGCAATTTTAATTTACTATGTATAGATAAGCAAAATGCAGTAATCTGTATTTTGTCTAAAGCCCAATTTACTTATATTTAAAAAACAAACTAAACCTCTTTTTTTAAAAAAAGGCTAGCTGCATATTCAGTTACCTGTTTGCACATATAATTACCCTGTTATTGTGCATCGTTGTGGGTGCTCAGAACATATGAGAGTATTCAGAGTTGGATGCCATTATAAGAAATAGATTTATATCCCAATTTTGAGTTAAACTCTATGGTCCCAATCCAGCATGTGTAAGCAGAAAAGAAGCCAGTCCAAAGGACATAATGGCATTCAACTGCTGTGCTCTGCTCCTTGTTCTGCAAAACCTCTGAGTTAAAATCCTGGCTCCATTAAAGTCACTGACAAAACTCTTACTGACTTCAACAGGACAAGATTTCACTCAGGAAATTCAGACTCTGCAGATTTCTGGGATGGGACTTGGTATGAGCAGGTGTGGTCAGCATATGCCAGTACCTCTGAACCCCGACCTTACTGCTGACATTTTACAGAGCAACGTGCTATGTACATGGCCAAAGGCAGCTAGGATTCAGGCTCACAATAACACTAACTTTGCAATGTGAATGGTGCACCCATTTTAGGGATGGGGAAATATTGTACAACTCATTCCGTCATAGATTGGTCAGTGAGGGTATAGAAGTGAAGATAGCACTTGCTTTCATATAGGTATTAATTACAGAAGCATTACAGGGACACAATGGGTAAAATTTTGAAAAGTGCCCAAGAGACTTAGGAGTCTATGTCACAGTTTTTAAAATAATTTAATTACCGAGGAGCCCAAATCTCATTGGAAGTGAATGAGATTTAGGCTAAGTCACTTTTGAAAATGTGACTTACTTGCTTTTAAAAAATTTTCCCATTTAATGTCAGCATCAAGATTTTCAAAATGCTGAGGGATTTTTGGTGCCTGTCCAGAGTCTCCTTAGAGGTGCTGAACTCCCACCCTAGGAAGGTCAGGCTGCTTTAAGGTGTATAGTGTTGGACTCCCAAAAGCATTAACCACTTTTGCAAATCTTGGCCAACACAGCACAGGAACAGAATAATTGCTGATGAGGGGTAGGGTTACAAGGTTACTCATTTTCACATTTTAAAGATTCTCTTAGTTCACTATACATATACAAACATTCATTCTATTACATTTGCACAGGAGTGTGGGAAATGAGGTATTTAGAAGCAGTTGATTTCATAGGACATTTCTATACGGAGATATGCTCTATATTACTTCTGTATGCAACTATATTCCTTTTCCACCTCAAATTCTAACAACATTTTGGTATTGAAAAGCATATACATCAGTATTAGAGGTGGGTCCAAACTAGAACACTATATCTGAACCTACATTTAGAACACCTTGACCTTGTCGATCTCTAATGGATACAATGTCTACTACTCACCCTAACAAACAGCAAGTTATAAGAAAGCTTAAAATGTGTTCCAAAGATTTAATAACTGAGCTGATGTGAGACTTCTATTCAAGAAGTTCTGCACATCTGCATGACTAATACAAATGACTTTCAGCAGATACTTGAAAGCACATGGACATCTATTAGGATCAGTGCAAAAGGCAGTGGATCTACACTTAGTTTATGCAAGCAGATTACTCACAGCTGGTATAATTAGGAGTAATGCAAATTAAGATTGAGATACCATCACTTTGTCTGGTAGCATTAATGATTACAATGTGTCATGAAAGAAAATCTCTGATATCCAGCAAAAAAGCTACATTCTAATAAAATGTGTTAAGATGAGGACTTGAGAAAGCAAACCATTTTCCATGATGTTTGTACAGTGCCCAGAACAAGAGGGCCCTGATTCATGACTGGGTCGCTACCTGCTATCCCAATATAAATAATAAATAAGAATATAATCAAAAGATTGGGGCATATTTCCCATGACAATAATGCAACGTAATGATCCCTTTACATAGCTAGATCAAAAGCACAACTGAAGAATGAGGGGGCTTTTCCATTGATTTCAACAGGCTTTGGATTTGGCCCCTACAGTATATACAAATTTAGGCCTGATCTCACAAGTAACAGATAGGTCCCTGTGCCTGAATGGGCTCCACTGAAGTCATTAGGGTTCTGCGCACAATTGGGGCCTTAGTTCTCTGACGTCACAGATTTTAGTGGGAGTTTTGTCTGGGTAAGGAGTGCAGGATGAAGTCCATAATCAACTGCCTATATACAATTTGATGTTAAACTAAATGGATTAATGAGTGTATTATTAGAACTTGTAATTATATACCCAGTAATCCATTGAATTTAAGTGACTGACAAGCATTCACTTGGGGATATAAAAATGCAGGAAGCTAATATTTATATTAATTCACGTGTTAATTTCGTGATCTGTGACTCCAGAAGATTTCAAAAACAAAGAGCACCAATATTCCTTTAAATGACTGCAGAAAAAGTATTTGCCATTCCTCTGAAAGCAAACATTGACAGCCAAGAAGTGAAACAAAACCATGTGAAGACATTGTTTTAAATTAAGCGCAATATATCTACAGAAATGAGTTATCATGTTCAGTCTAAACAACTATTATTAAGCAGGCTTCAGTTTTTTAAACAAAACATTTAAGAAAGGCTTACTGTTTTCAGCTGAGGCTGTTTCTGATTACAAAGGAGAGCTTTTAATTAAGATTTGTAAAGCCTAATTCATGATATAATTTGGTTCCTTTATTTATTAAATGTCTATTAAAACCAAGCAATTAAGGTTAAATGGGTTGAAGCACTTAAAATGCTCTCCCCTGCCTTAAATAATATAATAGAAAAGCAGAACATATCAATGACTAATTGAGACCAGCAGACGTATGTTTCCATCAAGTTTTATACATCCCTGTTGCTCATAAGCTAAAAGAAAAATCAATTGGTAAACTAGATCTTCAGTGGTAAATGATATTGTCCTATATTTGAAGTGTTGTAGTCTATACTACATGAATTTAAGAGCAAAATGTAAAACACAAGTTTTATAATGTTATAAATATAGTATAAGTCTTGGTTTCATTATGGGTTTTACCCTTTAATTTAATATGGTTCAGTAAAGAACAGAGTTGGTAAAAATAAAATGCTTTATAAAAATATCAAAAAGGGGGGGAAATAGCTGCTAAACAATTTAATCAAGTATAATTAATCTGATTCTATTTGACTCAATAGCTGCTTGTATGTGTGTGCATACACACTTCTGACTAGTTAATGTAGAAACACATGAAGTCTGGGTTCTGGCTTTTATTACTGGTATAATACCCCACCTTTTCCAGATTGCTCATAACTTTGTCAAGTAATTCATTTGGGGTTGAAATTGTCCATGCTTGATCTCAGCTTTGAAGTTAATGTCTTTTGGAAATTTTGAGGAAAACTGGGCCAGCCAGTTTTTGAGTCCTACATCTATAAATGGAAGACACATGCTTTCTGTACACTTTCCAGTCAGGGATTCGAGACATGCACAATTTAAAATACTGGAAGTTGGGCCCCAATCCTGTAATCTAATCCACACAGATGAACTCCCATGCTTGTTTTGAAACCCACGGACTTCAGTGGGACTCTGTGCAGACATAAATGTCTTGAATGCCCAGATCAGACTGCATGATTGAGACAGGTTGTTGTTGAGATCTAAGGAATAAGCTATGCACAAATAAAATCAGTTCAGTAATCTTGAAGTTATGGACTTGTGCCTTGTGTGCACAACAGCATTATGGAGACATGTTAGTGCCTTCAGATTTAGGGCTGAGGCAGCTCCTCATTATAAAGAAGACTATGATACCTCCTACCCTCATTCCTCCAGTCACACTAACACTTATGTCAGAATTGCCTAAACATTTCCATAAAGTCTAATCACAAAATCCGATTGGGGGAATAGGAAAGAAAGAGCTTTCACTTCTTGAAAGTGTTTTTAAATTTCTTCTTTTGTGGCTCAGAATTCCAATATGGATTGATCTAGAAAATCGATTTTTGCTTTATTCTGGTGGTCTTGGTAAGGTCTGCTGCCTTTGGCTAGTTTTAAGGGATGGTGAAAGTTACGGATTCACTGGTGTCAGTTTGTTATGTATATGGTAGCAATTCCATGGGATTCATAAGGCCAATACGTCAGCTTTCTCAGGAGTTCAGTAAGTCCAAAAGAGTTTGAGGCAGGCTTCCTAAACTGTTTAAACATGCTAACATAGTAATTTCTCTGATGTGAGCTAATATGCCAGGTTACCCTAACTACTTCCAATTTATATTATTTAACAAAGTATTTCTACTGATATAAATACATACTGATTTCTATATAGTAAAGAGAAATAGTGGAACCAAGTTAGAATCTTGGCCTTAACTCTGCTTTTTCCAACTTTAAAAAGCCTTATGTCTCAGCCCCAATGTTGCATTAATAAAGGTTTGGTGCATGGAATTTTACATAGACAAAACTTGATCCCATGACCTTTCTATTTGGAGAAAGCACAGAGAAATCTCTGGAGAATTGCATACAAAAGCCTTCATATCAGTTGTAAATAAAACTTGTCAATAGATACAATTTCATGGAATCATTTATGTGTTGCTTTCAGGTGTTTTAAATATTTTTATATGTGTATTCTCTATTTGGAGTCCATGTTAAACCACATAAAGGATTTTATGATTTACTACAGACAGATGCTTCTGTAATGGAATTTTATTTCCCCGATTAAAAAAAGGAAATTAGAGAAATTAAAGCACAAACAAAAGGAGGATCTGAACTGTCATGGGTATATGAGAAGCAAAATTACTTTTATAGAGAGCTAAAAATGACCCCCTAAAGACTTGAGGACTACATTTTGGAATTAATCCATGTCACAAAGACATGTTTTCCTCATGTACTTGATCTGTTTATCACCAATGTTTACACAATTATAGTTTTTTTAAAAAAATTGTTAATCTGTACTGAAGATGAATGCCTATGACACAAACTTCATACCTTCTGACCTGTCACTATCCAATACCCACAATATTTGCATTCTGAAAGGAGGTGGGGCAGCACAGTAACTTTGATTTACATGGACTGAAGTTGACTATGCTGAGTCCAGTCATGACTTCATTCTCATTCTGTTGTGCTCTCTCAGGAAAATAAAGCTAATATGTTTTTTTCATAAGTAAGATTTCTTGCTCATAAGTAAGATTCCCACAGTCTACTCACACATGAGATGTCCATCAGCTTGGGGGAAAAAGGGATTTGGGACACTCAGAACTTAAAATTCTGAAAGTTGGGCCCCAATCCTAGAATATGATTGATCTTATGCTTGTATGGAGACTCTGATTTCAGTGGTACTCATTGCTGGGTAGGAGATAGATGGTTTACCTTTTCACTATCATGTACTCAAGAGGAAATATCCTTTTCCACATCCCTGGTGTCCTTCAAATCAAGGCTGAAAACTTTAAATGGTGTGTGTGCATGTGTGTGCGCACACCTTTGCCATTTTGCTCTGGACATATGCCACATTAGAGGATTTTCGCCTTGTTTCTCGCTTTAATTAATATTTCAATTAGACACCCAGAAGCCTTTGGGCATGGATTAATTGACTCTCAGGGAAGCTGTAGCACCCTACTGTCTGTGCAGGAGGAGAGAAGAATTGGGATCTGTGAGAAGTTGGTCATGAATGAAGGGAAAAGGAAAGTGCATTTATTCCAGGTGCATGAATCACTCCCTATCCTCTTTGAACTGTAATGAACCTGGTGGCTCATTACTGGATACTGTATTAATCTCTAATGCAACATCCAGCTCGTAGATGGCTCCATAATCCCTACAAGATAGAGAAGAGAACTACCACCAGAGGTCACAGGAAGGCAGAGGTGCTGGAGCAATAGGCTGGAGGCAGCAGCCTGAAATCTGATTGCAAAGAGAGGGCCAAGCGGATTGGCAGCTGTGATGAAAGGCTGCAAAACAGCCTGTTTCTGGCAAGGGGACAAGCAGTAGCCATGAGGTGAATGTTTGGGAGTGACTTCCAAAGTGAGAATCCACATGGATGGGTCCAAACAAGACAGATGAAAGAACTGGGCTCTTGCTGGTAGACCTACAGGCTATTGAACAATTGCCTTCAGGAGAGGGCTGCTGTGGGTGAGTACCTCTGTCAGCAGACTACAGGAGCTCTGCCTTCATAGAATCATGGAAACATAGGGCTGGAAGTAACCTTCTGAGGTCATCTAGTCCAGGGGTTCCCAAACTTCATTGCACTGCAACCCCCTTCTGACAACAAAAATTACTATATGACCCCAGGAGGTAGGACCAAAACCTGACCCCTGCCATCCAGTGCAGGGGATTGGGGGGGGCCAAAGCCCAAGGGCCATAATCTGAGCCCTGCCACTCATGGCTAAAATCAAAAAGCCTGAGCCCCACCACCCAAGGAGGCTTGGGGTTTGACCCTAGGCCCCAGCAAGTCTAACACCAGCCCTGGCAACCCCATTAAAATGGGATCGTGACCCACTTTGAGGTACCGACTCACAGTTTGAGAACTGCTGATCTAGTCCATCCCCTGCACGGAGGCAGTACCTATAAACCTAGACATTTCTGACAGGTATTTGTCCAACCTGTTCTTAAAAGCCTCAAGAGACAGGGATTCTACAACCTCCCTAGGAAGTATATTTCAGAGCTTTATTACTTTTATAACTAAAATACTTTTCCTAATATCTAACCTAAATCTCTGTTGCTGCAGATTAAGCCCATTACTTCTCATCCTACCTTCAGTGGATATGGAAAACAACAGACCATCATCTTCTTTATAACATCCCTTAACAAATTTGAAGACTGGTAGCAGGTCCACCCTCAATCTTCTTTAATCAAGACTAAACAACCCAGGTATTTTTTAGCCTTTCCTCATAGGTCATGTTTTCTAAACCTTTTCTTATTTTTATTGCTCTCCTCTGAGAGCTCTCCAATTTGTCTACATCTTTCTTAAAGTATGGTTTCCAAAAACTGGATGCAGTATGCCAGCTGAGGCCTCCCTACTGCCAAGGACAGAGGAAAAATTACCTCTCATGTCCGTGTCTTATATACACGACACTCCTGTTAATACAGCCCAGAATGTTAGCCTTTTTGCATCTGCATCATGCTGCTTCATATTCAGTTTGTGACCAATGTAACCTAAGATCCTTTTCAGCAGTACTACCATCTAGCCAGTCATTCCCCATTTTGTAGTTGTGTACTTGATTTTTTCTTCCTAAGTGCAGTACTTGGCACTTGTCTTTATTGAATTTCATCTTATTGATTTGAGATCAATTTATCAAGGTTCTTTTGATTTCTAATTTTATCCTCCAAAGTGCTCGTGCCCCCTCCTAGCTTGATGGCATAATCTCTATTCTATTATCCAAGTCATTGATGAAAATACGGAACAGTGTAGTACTGGACCCAAGACAGACCCCTGTGGCAATGAACCATTGATGATTACTCTTTACGTACAGTTTTTCAGCCATTTGTGCACCCAATTTATAGTAATTTCATCTAGAGTACATTTCCCTTGTTTGCTTATAAGATCTGTTATGTGGCACTGTATCAAAAGCTTTTCTAAAATCAAGATATTACATCTACTGCTTTCTCCCTATCTACTAGGCCCAGTGAACCTGTCAAAGAAGGAAACTAGGTTGGTTTGGTATGATTTGTTCTTGACAAATCCATGTTGGTTATCCCTTATCACTTTGTCATCCTCTAGGTATTTAAAAAATAATGGTTTAATAATTTGTCAGTATCTTTTCAGATACTGAAGTTAGATTGACTGGTCTATAATTCCTCAGGTTCTCCATTGCTCTTCTTTTTGAAGACAGATACTTTCATACTACTGCACTGGACTGCCTTTCGGGCTGTTGGTTCATCTTTTATTGTAACTTAAAGCAATTGTGCCTAGCCTAATTCACTATTTATTTCTGGCAGCACAAGTAAGGTACTCACTTGCTATTCATCATCATCTGTGAGAGTGTTTGTGGAAACCCACAGAGTTAGAAGAACCTGAAGGGCCTAGTGTTGAGAATGTCTTGAGTGCTTTCCTCCATGTGTATGGTACACCCAGCCCACTATTAAATATTAAAGGAACTGTACCACAGCACCAACAGTGACTCTCTGCAGCGAGGTCAGTTATAAAAAACAAAAACACACACACTAGACTGTTGGGGATTTGGGATATGGCAAAGTTTGGGGGATTATAAAAGCAATATTTCTGAATAAATATGGTCAGGATTTGGCCCTTTGTAGTTTGCATTGTTTGGATATTAAGACAGAAGTAAATTATTTTTTCAACAAGGTTTTGTGGAATAAGTTTAAAGACACAAGCTTAAACACATAAAGAAGGAATACAAATAGATCTAGAATACAATTCTACACTCACATAGGAGGATATTGCCAACATCTGCTGAGATATGAAGTCAGATATAAATCCTCAGCCCTCATCTGCACAAAATTGCAGTAAACCATCACCAACCTCAGCAAAATACTTACATACCCGCTCAACTTTAAGCACTGAATTATTCCACTGATGTCAATGAGACTACTCACAGGTTCATAATTGAATCTAAGCTCCAACTACCAGATAATCACATTAGAACAGAAGTACTCCAATGCTATATCCTTCTGACAAGAACAAGTGGGGGACCATGTATATCTTGTAATAGTTCTGTATAACACTACTTACAATGAATAATAAATTACTAGGCTCTCATCATTTCAAATTGTATTGGCTGAGGCAGGGAATGAAAATAAATTAAGCTCAATTTTCATGTCCGTACCAAACACAATGTTTGTTTGTCTAGTACATTGAATGCAGGAATCAAAGCAATCTAAGGTCATTTTGTGTATTTAATAATATCTCTGATATTGCCATCAGAGGTTGTGCAATAATGCAATGTCAATATATATGAGAACTTGGTCATGAATCTGATGTTATTCACAGTAGCAGATCGCATTGACTTCAGTGGATCTGCTCCACTGTTTAGCGCTAAACATGTTTAAGTGTCTGCAAGATCAGGGCCTTACCTTATCTTCCCCCCCACCAAAGGAAGAAAAGCTTTAATCTTTTGCAACTTCCTCTGAAGGAGGAGACACTACAGTGTCAAGATGATATCCCCAATTCACTAAAGCACTTAAAAGGACCTAAGCTTACAAGTTAAGCACATATTTAAGTGCTTTGCTGAATACGGCATCTGAACAAAATAGCAATACAAAATACCAGGAAGACATATTCCTCCTGCTAAGAATACTGGAAGTCCTAAGCGTGTAGGAAACCCTCAAAACCTAAATACAGGAAGGGCTGGTAGCACCACCTATTTTTAAGGTTGACTGACATTTATCATTATAAGATCTTGTTTTCCATTGTTTATAACTTTGCCAAACATTAACCATTTGGGTTGAACTTTTGCCACATGCTAACTATTTCTGGAACATTTCAGACAAATCAGTTCAGCCATTTCAGAGAATTGGACTAGGAGAAATGATTTTGTCTGCCTATTAAAAAATTCTGGCAACCATTTCTTTAAATAGTGCTAGTGTCCCCAGGCTTTGAAGCAGAGACTTGAAATTTGACCAGGGACTGGCCTGTGTGTCTTTGTGCCTTTTGCTATCCCCATGAAAATCTGTCCCAATTTAGCCAAATAATAAACCTTTGGATAATCTCAGTTTGTGCAAGCTAAATAGAGACTTCTTATATTTTAGCAGATAAAAATCTCTATACATTCTGTTCTCACTGAACATGCTTTAGCCTTTCACAGCTCCTGGTGCTGACCAGACTGTGCATGCCCCATTTCCTCACAGCTTGTACACACTAGCACTTACCTTGCCATAATTTAGGCTGCTCAGGGGTGTGGAAAAGCCACCCTGAGTGACATAAATTACACCGACCTAAGCACTGGTGTGAACAGTGCTATGTCAGCAGGAGAAGCTCTCCCACTGCCATAGCTACTGCTGCTTGGAGAGGTGGAGTCATTATGCCAATGGGAGAACTCTCTCCCATCAGCATAGAGTGTCTGCACTAGCAGCGCTACAGTGGCGCAGCTACATTGGTACAGCTATGCCACTGTAGCCATTCTAGTACAGACTAGCCTTCAGGATAACTAAGAACACTTTCTCTAGCTGAGGGCTAAAGGGCAAAGCAAGATTTTCCCTGTAGTTGCTTCTCCAGGCTGGGGTGGGGCTGGCAACAGAACTGAGAGCAGGGAAACTGGCTCTCCCGTTCTCTCAGTGACTCTCTTGCTGATGCTCAGGAAGCTGCCTGACTTAAATGTAGAGGGGATGAGAGCCAGCCTGGAGGGAAAGAAAGGACTACATTGGGAGGAGTACAGTCAGATTGGGACTAGCGTGAGGGGCCTGGGACTTGGATCTGGAGTGATGGAAAGGAGGTTGGGATTGGGATGAGGACCCAGGGTTGGGAAAAAGATAGGACTGGGACACAGTCACAGTGGAGGGGACAGGGCAGAAGCGGTCAAGTTTGAGAAAAATATGCACAAGGGTCTGACACCATTAAAGCACTCTTCCCCCACAGAGCCTGGAATGGACCTGAAGATTCCAAAGTCTCACCATTCCTTTTCTGTGGGCAAATATATGTGAAAGCCCCTGGCAAAATGCCTCTCTCATCCATCTCTAATGCTGGTCCTTAGATGGTGACAATCTGCTATTTCTTTCAGTTACTCTGTTAGCTTAAGGGATGGTGGATCAAAAGGTTCCAACCCTGTTGTTGATCCATGTGGGGTCAATATGATGCCACATGATGGAATTTCTGTTTTTTCCAGTTTCTTTTTTAGGAAGCTAGGAAATTACACACACAAACTAGAAGAACATTATAAAGGATGCAAAGCAAAGCACTCAAGAAGAAAGGTCACCTGTGCAAGGTCGCTACGGTTATCTGATTTTTTTAAAGACCCTTTACATGTGAAAACTAATTTTCACCTTTGCTTTAACCGTTCCCAGTCCTTTTATATTGATAAAAGTCTTCAAAATTAACATCTAGCGCTGAAAGTGTACGATGTAGATATTTCCACTCACAGCTTATTCACAAATATAGCCACCGAAGCCAATCAGAACATAAGAATGGCCATTTTGGGTGAGATCAAAGGTCCATTCAGCCCTGTATCCTGTATACTGACAGTGACCAATGCCAGGTGTCCCAAATGGAGTAAACCTAACAGGTAATGGTCAAGTGATCTCTTTCCTGCCATCCATCTCCACCCTCTGACAAACAGAGGCTAGGGACATCATTCCTTGCCCATCCTGGCTAACAGCCATTAATGGACTTAACCTCCATGAATTTATCTAGTTCTCTTTTAAACCCTGTTATAGTCCTAGTCTTCACAACCTCCTCAGGCTAAGAGTTCCACAGGTTGACTGTGCTCTGTGTGAAGAAGAATTTCCTTTTATTTCTTTTAAACCTGCTGCCCATTAATTTCATTTGGTAGCCCCTAGTTCTTATATTATGGGAATAATTAAATACCTTTTCCTTATTCACTTTCTCCACACAACTCATGATTTTATATACCTCTATCATATCTCCCTTTAGTCTCCTCTTTTCCAAGCTGAAAAGTCCTAGCCTCTTTAATCTCTCCCAATCTGGGGAAAGTCTCTGAAAGATCTGCATCTGGAAATGATATGCATCTCTGACTGCTGTCTGTAATGCTAGGACCTCCACAAGCTTCCTCCTAACCTCAAGATGACAGTCTATGTTGACCTGCAAATGTGGACTGTGACCATAAGAAGAGAGCCACCCAACTGCAGGCACCATCAAAAGCTTGCACAAGAAAGGATCAAATCCTGGAAGCATGCATGTACACAAATCCAATAGCATCAATCCCCTAACAGCAGGTGGGAAAAGAGAAGGCCATCTGGGGAGCAGGGAAAGAAGGGAACTGGCCTCCCAACCACCCTGAATAGTAGCAGTAGCAGCCTCCCATGCACGGAGGAAACATGGGGCCAGTTAAAAGAGAATCTGCTCCCCCACCAGCAAAAACTCCTTTTTTTCCAGGTAGGAAAGAGAAAAGGAGATGCCTTAGGAAGCAAGAAAGGGAATCCTAGAGAGGACAGAAGACAGTACTATGGGTACCACCAGTTGAAAGTAAGAGAATATCTCAAATGGAAGAAGAGATACAAGAAGGACTTAGGGGAGATCCAGAGAAGGGAGAACAGAATACCAGGGATACAGACAAAGATGTAAAGAGGGAGAACAGAAAGGGAAATAAGATTATGTAACATGAGAGAGAGCAAGGTGTAGGCTAGGGGACAGTTAGGCAGATGAATACTAGAGAAAATATGAAAGGAAAGGAATGGAAGGAAGGGTATGTTGCTTTTTGGGAAGAGGAGGGGAGAGAAAACTAAACAGAAAGGAGAAGTACAGAAAAATGTTGCTTAGACACCATGTATCAGATATATAAGAAGTGAAACGACAACAAAAAAGACAAGACACACACAACAGGTTAATGAATTTTACTTATTCTCCCCGCAGACATCTCACACTGCATCTTTGTACATTTGGGAAAGGGATAGTGTCCTTCTGAATACTTATTTTACATCATCCTAGCTGGCCACCTGGGATCCCATAGCTCAATAATTGGAGGCAGTGACCAGTTATCTGTATTTATATATGAATAAGTTTCTAAGTATACGTACAACTATCTGTCAGATCGGGAGCTTAACAGCTATTTAGAAAACTGTCTGTGACAGGTTGGATCACAGAACCCCCCTTGGGAGCTGCCAATTGATGTGCCAAGACTACCTCTGCTCCTGTTTTCCCTGCCAGCTCAGGACTCCAGCACCCTGTCTTGCTGAGCCAGACACTCCCGTCTGCTCCAACAAAGACCCAGGGTCTGAATTACCTGCCCCAAAGCTGCAGGTTTACCTGAAAACAGCTCACAGAAGTGTGCTTGTCTTTAACACTCAGATGCCCAACTCCCAATGGGGTCTAAACCCAATTAAATCCGTTTTACTCTGTATAAAGTTTATGCAGGGAAAGCTCATAAATTGTTCGCCCTCTATAACACTGATAGAGAGATATGCAGTGTTTTGCTCTCCCAGGTATTAATACATACTCTGAGTTTATTAATAAGTAAAAAGTGATTTAATTAAATACAGAAAGTAGGATTTAAGTGGTTCCAAGTAGTAACAGACAGAACAAAGTAAGTCACCAAGCAAAATAAAATAAAATGCGCAACTCTATGTCTTATCAAACTGAATACAGATAATCTCACCCTCAGAGATGCTTTAGTAAGTTTTTTCCTCAGATTGGACACCTTTCAGGCCTGGGCATAATTCTTTCCCCTGGTACAGCTCTTGTTTCAGCTCAGGTGATAGCTCTGGAATTCTTCATGATGGCTCTTCTCTCTCATTGTTCTCTTCCACCCCTTTATATATCTTTTGCAGAAGGTGGGAATCCTTTTGCAGAAGGTGGGAATCCTTTTGTCCTTCTCTGATTTCCCACTCCCTCCTTCTCAATGGAAAGACACCAGGATAAAGATGGATTCCAGTTCAGGTGACATGATCACAGTCACTGCAAGACTTCATTACCCACTTCCAGCATACAGGTATACAGGAAGACTTACAGGTAAAAGACAGCCATTTGCAGACAATGGTCCTAGTTAATGGGAGTCATCAAGATTCCAAACCACCACACTTTACATAATTACAATAGTCCCTCAGGGTTATATTTTATATTTCTAGTTTCAGCTACAAGAGTGGTACATTTATACAAGTAGGATGATCACACACAGTAGATTATAAGCTTAGAAATGATACCTTACAAAAGAGCTTTTGCATGAAGCATATCTCAGTTACTTTATATTCACTTATTAATTTTTTATAAAGCCATATAGACTGCACAACGTCACAGTGTCCTTGGAAAAATATTTTTCCATGTTGACAAATAGGTGTAGGGCTTTGACAAATGAGGCCACATTCCCAATCCTGGTATTTGTTTAGAGTAGAGTAGAATATGATAATATTCATATTAAAGAAGAATACTTTTGAAAAAATGTTGGGAGAAAATACTTTGTTCAAAGTAAAAAGGGGAGAGTTCCAAATTAAGCCATTGGGGGAGCTGTTCATGGTAGCACCAATCTGGCAGACCACGGTGGTGCTCTGATGTAGGAAGAATACGTTGAGGGCTGAAAAGAGGATCTGAAAATAAATAAAAGGGAGGCACACCCCTTTTACTGAATAAACTGTGGAACAGTCAAAATAGCTCAATCCAAAAGAGTAAACTGAAGGTTCAAATGAACCCTGCGCAGGAAGGAGAGCCCTGCTCAAATAATTAAAGGAACAGCAGGAGAAAAATTACCATAAGTAGCTGTTTCAGTTGCACTGTAATGAAGTTCCGTTAAGATTCTCAAAAGAGCATTTCTGTGCTTGTATGTTCCTTCCAACCTCCAGTAATCTCATGAAATTCTCATGAGATTCATCTCATGGAAAATCTGGGAGGTAGACACTTCTGGAAGTCTGTGCAAGATAGAGAAAAAAAATGCAGAGGAACAGGAAACCTTATAGTTAGATACTGAGATACCTTTTCTTTAGCTTAAAACAAGAGATATATATGAAGTTCTCAAATCAACAGGGACTAGCAGGAGGAAAAAGCCAGAGTTATTGTGCTCAGATCAGATGGGCAGCTGATCACTCAGGGCTACATTCTCATATACTTACTAATATTGAGTACTACTTCATTCTGGAAGTAGCTCTCACTGAATTCAATGGAGCTGCTCACAGAATAAGGCACTACTCAATGTGAGTAATGATAGGAGAATTTAATACTTAGAAAGAAAAGCACCATGAAGTTGGGAGATGATGGAATATCCTTGTCTATGCTTAACTGGCTAGCTGCAAATCTACTTGACCAAAATAGACAACAGTTATCTCTGATATGGGGGATCTGGTCTGGCAAGAGAGCCATAATTCTGGAGTGATGCCAAAATCAGACACACGCTATTAATGTCTTATTTGGCAACTCTAAAAGAAGTGTATACAGTAATGTATTAGAAGACCTGCAACTGTAAAACTACAAGTACAGCAACTTCAGTACCTTAGTGTTCCCTAAGGAGCTCAGGATTATTGTACAGCCAGATCAGTTATTATAGCTTCAAGCACCAAACCAAGACCAGGTTACGAAAGGGTATAGAGACTAAGAAACCTATAATAAAAGCTATAAATTTAGGACTGAAACTGTGTACTTACGGGAAAATACATGCTCAGTCTTATCTGCAGCAGATTTTCAAGACACAATACGTAGAAAAAGGATGGAGATAATTTTTAATAACATGTGACCAGAGCTGTTCAGCAACCCAGAGAAACCCTTTTGGATTTTTTAATTTGCTGGAAGGAGCTGCAGAAGCATATTGTGTCTGCATCTGACCAAGCCAAGTATTACCTAAAGCAAAAGTTTACAGGCAATAATGACAAGGCTATGCAGTGATAATATTGAGGCAGAAATGAGGCAATATTTGGAAGGTCCCAGAGGATGAACCTTGCTTGAGGAAATGAGCCTTATCTATTGTAATGAGATGGATCAACAACCAAAGGGGATTCACTGGGGCAGAGCCTTTTCAGCAGATTGAAGCAGCCAGCCAAAGCAATGCCAAGACAGCCAGAAAACACAAAGCATAAACAGACAAGAAGGAATGCCTAATGTTTCTGAAACTAGAGAACAACAACAGTGTTACCACATCAGGTGGTGTTATTGCTAAAGATGGTCCAATACCAAGGATCTGCTGAGAGTGGATTGATGGAATAACCTTGGGGTCCTGGCAAAAGGCCGCAACATCATTCTATTCAAGGAGGTCCCAGAAGTCATTGTGATGACCCTTCCTTCTGTGGCAGTGAAACACAGTACACAGAATGAGGTATCAAAACAGGAGCTGGGAAATGAGAACTCTGAGTGGATCTCTGTATTGCCATTGGATTGACCAGTGCAAGCAGCAGCTGTCTAGTACTGCATGGATAATATAGAGACCTATTTTTAGATGGTATCCTGATGTATAGCAAGGGTTTTAAGCAGTACATGGAAAATATTTTTAGAAAGTGCTTGAGAGATTGCAAACCTATGGAATAAAATTAAAAATGGTCACTATGATCACCTCAAAAGAGAGAGCTCTGGTAGCTGGGAAGGTTAATTTCAAGAGAAGGGTATGGAGCTGACAGTTGACATATGGCCACCACCATTCAAAGTCTGAACACAAGAGATCAGACATATTCCATGAGATACAAAAAGCTAATAGATTTCCTGAGGGTTCATTAAATATTTCTTCAATTGCTAAATCCTTACTGGGACCATTTTAAAAGGACCTAATGAACACGAGAACAAGAAACTTTCCACTTGCTTCCTGCCCAGAAATCCACCAAGAGGCATTGGAAATGCGGATGAACAGTTTATTTACTCCATTTGCGACCCTGTCAGAATTCAGCCAACCATTTATTTTAAGCATTGTGTTGGTTAAAGGGCGAGGGACATTATTGTATCAGCAGCGTTAGGATAAACTGCATATAATAGTCTTTGGATCACAAACATTTATCCAGGTAGGAATTGTACTGCCATGTGCATTCCAGGAAATCAGAATTCTCCCCTTTAAAGCAGATTCTTAATGAACAGTTTAGGTTCTATCTGTACTGTGCTCCACGCTTTTCTGCCTATATTGAAAGGCAATGACTATGACAAAGCTAAATGCCCCACGCTACTGATGGGTATCAGTATTAAAGATTTCAATTTCATCATAAGCCTGGGAAAACAATATCAATGCGGGTTCTTTCTCTGTATATGGATAACCTATACTTGGGGTCAATACAATGGCCATGGGTGACCAGTAGACAATCCCAGCTTGAGGAGAAAGTATACCAGATCCTTATTCCAGACATGTCCAGACACCAATGGGAGATGATCCTCTCCCCCTGACACCTTTCCTTCAGGCAATAGGTGCTCAAAGTAACACAGGGTAAGAAACCCTACAGAACCCTAAATCCTCACTGAGATGAGTAATTGAGTGGAAAGGCAGAAAGTAAGCACTTAGTAGGACACAAACAGCAGCAGACTCCAGCTGTGAGGCTCTTGATACAAGAATGAGTCGGATTTAAGATTGAGGAAGAATTCAAACCTACTCCTCCCCCCAAAAAACAAATAAAACATCCATATTGTGCTACTAGAACTCTATAAACTTTTGCATGAGAATAAGGCCCATCTCGGGAGCGAATGTGTGCGCTCTTTGAGGCAGGAACCATCTCATGCACCTGTTTGTACAATGACTGGTACAATGGAGCCACAATGTTGGTTGCGGCCTTAAGGTTTCTACTGTGACACGATAAATAAAATTTCATTCAGCACAAAAGCTATTCTATTAGCCACAAATGAAGAACTAGAGTATATTAGCAATGTGTCAGTTATTTAATGGGGAACAATTCAGAAAAAGCCCCCCTTGCAGAATATTACCGCCACTATCTTCTGCTAGCTCATCTGCATTGACATTTATACGTTAGAAAGGAGGGGACTACAAGTACATTGTAGTGTACAATAAATGAGGTCTGTCCAACAATCAGATACAACAGCTGCTGACTGACTATTCAGAGACTTTATCCTTCAATTTGGGTTTCCTGAGAAGACCCATGAGTGAGAACTTGAGAATCAACTATTCAAGAGATTTTGCAATGATAATGGGACACAAAGCTCATGTTGCATTACCTACCACCAGCAGCATTATGAACATTACCAAAAAGAACAAAATTTACATTTGAAGGATTATGTTAATTGAAAAGTAAAGTACATGTGCCAACCACAGAACTACCATTGACACTTTTTTTTTATTCTGTGTGAAGTAAAAAAATTTAAAAAAAAAAGTCAGGCCAACTAGGTAGACCAATGATAAGAACAGCTGATGAGAGACTGAAATCACTGTGGAAAAGAGTAGAAACTCAGCAGCAAGAGGAAAAGCTCATTGCATGTCAGAAAGCTCAGAGCAGAGCTTTTCAAATCATGAGAAAGTCTTAGTGACTTTCTGTGATAAACGAAGGGGGGAAGGGTAGCTCCCTTTTATGGACACCCAGCCAGTCAGTTAGCTACTAAATCCCAATTAGTAGCTGTTCTCTACTTGCTTTACCTGTAAAAAGGGTAAAAAGTCTCACTGCTATGCATAGGTGGTAAAGTGAGTGGGCACCTAACAAAAAGAGCCAATGGGAAGGCTAGAGCTTTTTAAAATTGAGAAAAAACTTCCCCTTTGTCTGTCTGTCTGTTGTTCTCCAGAGAGAGGAAGACAGGGCAGAGCTATGCTGTAAGAAGCTTGGGCCAGGCATGAAAAAAATCATCAGATCATACCTAGAACTACCAGATACGTAAGTAAATCAGGAAATGTCTAGGAAGGTGTGATTAGGTTTATCCCTTTTATTTCTTTATGGCTTGTGGATTCCTCTGTGCTAATCCCAGGTGCTTTTGTTTTGCTTTGCTTGTAACCTTTAAGCTGGATATCAAGAAAGCTATTCCAGGTGCTTAATTTGTGTAGTTTTTTAAAAAATCTAGAAATAGACTGAGTTTCCAGATGTATTTTCTTTCTTTTTTTTAATTAATAAAATTTACCTTTAAGAACAGAATTGGATTTGTGTGTCCTAAGAGGTTTGTGCACATGTTGTTTAATTAGCTGATGGCAACAGCGGATTTCCTTTGGATGAAAGGGCTTGAGGGTACCCCAAAGGAAGTAATTCCGAAGTGCATCCTCCTGGGCTCTCAAAGGTGTTCTGCATTTGGGTGGTTGCAGCATCTACCCATTCAAGGTCAGAGAAAAGCTGTAACCTTGGGAGTTTAATACAAGCATGGATTGGCCAGTATTAATTTTTAGAATCTTTGCGGGCCCCCACCATCTGCACTCGGAGTGCCGGGGTGGGGAATTAGCCTTGACAGCTTCCTCTCAGGAAGACTCTCATCCTCCCAATATGACCTAATTTACATTGTAGAAGACAAGATTCTGTATAGAAGATGAAAGCCAAAAGAAGAACAGGTGCAACTGATGGCCTTGTGATGGCCTTCCAGCTGTGAAGGTAACTAGAATACCAACCTGAAGGGAAGGGTTGAGCACAAAGGTAAGCTATAGGATCAAGCAATTCAGTGGGCTATCAGATAAAGTCACTACAGGCACAGACTTTAGGAGATTATCTTGAAATACTGATTATAACTGCCAGAAAGTTTAACTTCCAGGCACTGATATCATAAAGAAAAATATCTTCCCATGACCATTTGGGACAGATATGCTATCAAGTATGGGGCCCTCAAGTGGAGACACTAGCTCTAGAGGACCCTTGCAACCAATGACATCTTCCATGGCATAAGGTATTTTTTCTGCCAGTGGGAAATATCAATAGTGTCCAAAATGGATACTAGCAATTCTAGCAATGGAATTGGAGCTTGACAGTTGCTCCATACAATTAAACGCGCACACACACACACAGTATATATGTTTAATGCCATTTTAAAATGTTGAAAGTGACACTTCTATAAAGAAAGGAAGTGGCTTCTGACAATAGAAGAATAAGGCCACAGTTCTGGTACTTGTGGTTATTAACATATCATTTGATATTTGGATCCTAGAAGCATATTTTAAACACCTTAAACTGGGTAGTTTGTTCAAAGGGGATGCAAAGTTGCAGGCTGGACCAGGGCATAGGAACTGCTCTTTGTGGCTCCTGTCTTCGTATCTGGTAAAGCAGCAGGAGCATGGGTGGGAGCAGAAAATGCGAAACTAGGGAGAACAAAAGAGGGTGAGAGACAGAGGGATTGGGGGAAACTTTCCCCTTTATTGGGAAAACTTGGACAGTCAGAGAAGCCCAGACAACTGAGGTTCATGGAAAATCAAAGTTTAGAGGAGCTCTGTACAGACAAGAGATCCCTACCCAGAGAAATTAATGATCAGCAGAAAAAGTTATTGTTTCACTCTAATTGCTAAAAGATGACTTCAGGTTCCCAAGAGGGTGTTTCTATACCTGTAAACTTATTCCAACCCTTTTGTTTATAGAGTAGCAACAAATGCATAGATTCTGGCACAAGAAACTGGGCTCCACTTTTCCTACAGCAGAAGAGGCAAGTATTAACATTAAGATCCCACCTTTTTACTTTAAAATAATTGACTAGATTTCAGAAAGTACACCAATAATGTCCAGATTTGTGAGTTTGTATTTTTTGTGTAGACAACATGGGTGTCTGACCAATTTTATAAATACATAAATCAAGTATGTTTTCAATCCCTGCCCCCAAAAAATGTTATTTCCATCAACTCAAAAAAATAACTAAGGCAGGCCCTAGGAAAATATATTACCATGTATAGTGTAACCCATTTACAGTATATTTAACAATTTTAGTGACCTCTGTTTATGGTTTATAAATCTTGATCTGTTTCAGTTGATTACAGCATGTGAGCTGCAGTTCTGGTTATGGGGAACCCCAGCTTATTTTGTAAAATCTGGTTCAATGGAGAAAGCAACTTCACTATCAAAGGGTTACCCTGTGTTGAATTTTTTTAAGAAGTTAAGCAACGTATATGATGGTTCTCACTGGCATTTGTAATGGACACTTAGTGAGGCAATGTTATCTTTCAAAATGACCTCTTGTTTTCATAGGTAATAAATTTCAGTAGATCAAAAACCATTTGGAAGAACTCTGGTATAAAGAGTCAGAATAATTAATTGTTCCAGTTCTGACTTTGATACTGTAGATATTTTTATTTGGCATATTTCACTGGGAGAATTATCTTTGTTATCACAGGCATAACCGCATGTATCTTACAAAATAGCTTTCAAGAGTTTGGCTACTGGCAGTATTTGTCTTGTAGTAATGTATTACATAACAATCAATGCTGTTGCTCTATTTTTCTCTGCATTTTTTGTATGTTTGACATCAAGATGCAAAATTAATTTATTCTTGCTGCGTAGCAGACTGGGAGGTAGACCCTAGCTTTGCCACTTAGTTGCTGTGTGACCTTACCTTAACCTCCCTCTACTTAAGTCAATGGTTCTCAAACTTTTGTACTGGTGACTCCTTTCACATAGCAAGCCTCTGAGTGTGACCCCCCCCATACATTAAAAACACTTTTAAAATATATTTAATATCATTATAAATGCTGGAGGAAAAGCAGGGTTTGGGGTGGAGGCTGACAGCTTGTGACCCCCCCATGTAATAACCACACAACCTCCTGAGGGGTCCTGACCCCCAGTTTGACAAACCCTGACCCAAGCATATTTATCTATTAAAAAAAACACAATGATGTTCACCCACCTCATCAGGGTCCTGTGGAACTTTATTAACGGATGATTGTAAAGTGATTTGAGCTCATCAAATTGAGAGGAGTTATATGAGTATTATAAAATAAACCTCCAAGCATTTTAAGAACTGGTAGGTTTGAGGAAGGAAAGCATTTGAAATATGTCAAATTGTCTCCCTAACCCAAACAAAATTTTCTATCAGACAAGAACTTAAGATGGATATAAAACTGCTGCAATGTTCTTACTGTAACAATCCACATAACATTAGTAGAAGCTAAGGTTATATATCACACACAGTACATAATCTCTGGTATTACATTTTAGAGAGTTTACATTAATTTACCTGAATTAACCAATAACTTAACATCCATGCAGAACATGTCCAAATTTGCCTTGCCTACTTTACTTATCAACTTTGACAGATGCTAAATACCATCAAATACTGGAGTTTAAAATTAGCCATACAATTTCCATTTTGTACACAATTTTGCAGGGAAATCTGTACTTTACTACTCACAGAGATGTCTTTTTTAAATGAGCCAAAGTAAGTCAGGCAAAGAAAAATATATGTATTAAATAAATATGAATATCAGCCAGGTCAACCATTAAACACAGATCAACATCTAAAATAAGAGTAGTTAATGCTTAAGGAAATGTTTGATGTGGAAAGCCAGTACAGCAACAAAGATCAATGCTAAGGACATCGCATCTTTTTTTAGCAATAGCCTTAATTAGGTTTTCTCTAAGTGTAGAACTCATTGTGTGGAAGATAAGAATGGGGAAGGAAAATGGAGCTGCATAAATATTCTCTCAATCTATTTGCAAGAAAAAAAAAAAACACCTCTGGCTTCCAACAAACAGCAGTTCAGAGACACTACAGCACCAAGAGGTGAACAGTAGGAATTTATTTCTGTCAATTTAAGCCCAAGACAGAAAAATATGATAACCACAAAAATGCTTTATGAGGGCACTTGAACAAACATTTTGGAGTCTAGTGAGAATAATACGGGGTTTCAAATTTTTGTGGACTTCAGCAAAGTCATTTTTAGGTCTTTAATCTTTTTAATGGACTGGCAGTATACTGCACTAAACATTTTGAAAAAAATTGCAGACTGCACTAGAAAAACATATAGATTTGGAAGGGAATTTATATCACTGCTAAGCATCTACAAGTGAAAAAAAAAAAAACAAACACCTGCATCCTGGGGTGCTAACAAAGAATGATCTTTCTGGTGAAGTGCAGAAGACAAGATGAAATTTATAACATTTGAAATATTAATTTATATAATGCCTATCAAAATACCCTAGACACTTAGAATGGATTGACTTAAAGATGAAAGTAAAACCACCATTAAAGTCAGTATAAATACAATAAACCCAATGGCATGCCAAAGGCCCCTTGAAATAAAAAATGGGCTTTAAAAAAGGCTTATTTTATAGCTTTGCACAGATCAAGTAGGGAAGATGTTCGAGAGATACAGTCACTTTATATACACATCACTTTAAGAGCCTCCCAAAGTTTTTGATTTTTTGCTCAGTTACAGTTCTTGTCCTATGGAAATCCATCATAGATCTTCCACTGACTTCAGTGGGGGTTGGATCAGGCTCCTGGTGAGGGTCCAGAAACTCAGGAAGGTTTATAATCTCTTGATAACATCAGTAAATCAAATGTAGGGAGAGCTGAAAAACTGGGTTTCCTACCCAAACTTTTTAATCATTGTAATTCAGAGAGGGAGAGAGAATTTGTCACTTACACAAGAACAAGGGGACACTCAATGAAAATGAAAGGTAGCAAATTCAAAGCCAACAAGAAAAAATATTTTTGTCACATGATATACAGTGTGCCTGCAGAACTAATCCCAAGATATCATTGAGCCCAAAAAGCTTATGAGCATTAAATAAAAAGCTCTGGATACCTACCTGGATAACAAGATCACGCAGAGCTATAATAGTAAATATGTAAAAAAGAGCTTTGGAAGATATATAAACTGGGACTTTTCAAGGTTTATGCCAATGTCTAACTATTAGGGATTAGGAGGAAACCTTTGTGGGGAGGGTGGAGAAACAGGTTAGCCCATGACTGCCTACAGTTTTTTGCATCTTCCTCTGAAACATCTGGTACTGGTCACTGCCAGCAATGGGACACTGGAATATATGGGCCATTGGTTCAGCACCGCATCCTATGTTACTACCAGTCTTTAACTGTGGGGAATTTTAAAGAGAAATAACAAGTACTTCATAAACTGTCTCTCCCATCACTGATTTGTGTGATATGAGAATTAGAAGGGAAGGTCTAGAGATTTACTCTCCTACCCCCCACCCCCCATTCCCTGGTAACCACACACAGCAGTTCAGGGTCACTGCTTAGTACCAGCCAAAACTGTTTGGAGTGTTCCAGGCTCAGAGCCCTCTCCACCAGGGTTATGATCACGTAATTTGAATAGGACCTTTTTAAACACTGAAAACTAAACACCCCCGTGCGCTTCTTGGAACATTTTTGTTTAAAACCGGACTGGCTTTGATAGAAGACGAATTCCTCTGGTTTTATATTTAAAGCGGACTGCAGGACACTATGTTGTTGAAGCAGAACAATTAGCAGAAGCAGCAGGGGATGCTTGCCAATAAACACCAAGATTTGAGGTTAAGCAGCTGTAAATCTATATTAATCGTTTGAGGAATTCAGCTATTTACAGAAGCGTTTACAGAGCAAACAAATAAGAAAGGAGGGGAAGAGAAAAGAAAGAGGAGCTATCCTTACCTTCACATTGTTTCCCTTCTCCTTTATAACCCGGTTTACAGATGCATTTGTAGGATTTAGGTGTATTTTGACATATTGCATCAATGTGGCAGTCATCTGTCCCTTCGGTACATTCATCAGCATCTGTAACCACAGAATGAACACATGAGAGGTATAAGATCTCAACAGTGAGAGATCAGAAAACCCTTTACATGGAAACTCCAACTGAAAAAGCTGTTTAGTTGACTGCCTTCTGAGTCTCACTATGAACAGAGGAGTTTATTCTATTTGGTTATTGTTGCTGTTGTTCTTTTTTTGCTTGTATAAAAATATTCCAAGCTTTAATTCTCTAAAGCTAGTTTTATTCCTCCACAAAGTTTAAAGGCTCAAAAAATCCTACACATGCATTAAGAAACAAATTATTTGCATGTGTTAGAAGTTTTGTATCTACACAGTCTATAGTGTAGATCCACACTGGAAAAATGTTCACGCTAATTTTAACCAACTCTATTAGTCTGTCTAATCAAAATAAGAGATGATTTAAGTGACCCGGAAAGGGAAATTTGGATTTTGCCAGAAAACATATATTTTTAATTTAGAAAGACAGAGACCTTAGCTCTCTAAACTATCTTAGCAGAGAAATGAGAAAAATATTTGAAGAGTCAAACTACATTAATCCTTTTTTATTAAGGGGAAAAAAAATCCACCACCCAACAATGAATGGGAAAGCATAGGGAACTCCGGAAATTTGTGGGGAGAAAAGTAACCTGCAGTAAATGTATATATACACCCCAAAACTAATTTAAAAGAAGCTGCATGTTCAACCTTTCTGAACGTTCTCTTTTCAGAGTCTTTAATGGTGTGCAGACTTGTTAAACAAGGATACAAGATTGCTTAAAAAAAAAAAAGTAATCCTCCCCCAGTGATGAGCACTGGTTTTCTCCTTAGATATTTTAGGGGGGGGGAAGGAGAGAATAGGTTGAGAAGAAGGGAATGTTAATGAAGTGAACATATAAAGATAAGCTAACTCTTTTCACTGACGTTCTGCGGATGTACGTGGGAAAATTAAAAATCCAGTGCAACCTACACACACTTCCTCCTTTCTCCATCTACTGTAGTTGCATGCATGAAGTGACAGAGAAGAGGCAATGAAGTTGCCAAGGGGGAGGGAAAGGACAGACCCTTTGGAAGAATGTCAGTTTCTGTGGGAGACTGGCCCTCCAAAGCCTCAGCGCTAAAGGAAGAAAGTGGCCATGGGCTATTGATTGCTGTCTTAATGTCAATAAGGAAAATCCCCCTTAGTGGGAATACACTTCAAATGGATTTCCTCACAATTTAATGCAGTAGGCACATCTGAGGCTCTCTAGCTACACACACACACACACACGTAGAGGGAGCCCTCTGATCAGGAGTAATATTTTATTATCTGGATAACAGTTAAAGCACGATAAAGTGAAGCTAGGATTTATGCTTATAAAGTAACGCGGGGGGGGGGGGAAGAGAAGGAATCCAGTGACATCCATGTGCAGTTTATTTCATGCCAATTAGATTAACAGATTCTCAGAAAAGGTGCAGTAAAGTGAAAACAGTTGTATTGTTAGCTTGAAATCCTAACGCTAATTGTTTCAGAAATGCTCACTCAGCCATCTCCAGTGATGAAACAAGGATCCTTCAAAGTCACCGGGGACAGGAGGGGCTATTTGGAGGGAGGCGAATAATCAGATATTGCACACATCAGAGAACTTTGCAAAGAGGGGGGATAAAGGACAGAATTGCTTTCAGGGTGCACCTTCGCTTTCCTTTAAGAATCTGACCAAGCAAACAACAAGGAATCTGGATTTTTTTTAAAAGGAATAGGAAGAAAAAAAGTTTTTTTTCCCCTCTCGAACGCTGAGTATTGTGTCTCCTTGAGAAACGCGCGGCTGCTGTAATCGGGTTCCTTCTTTCTTTCCCTTTCGTTTATTTTAGCTGCTGAGCCAGTTCAGATCTAGCTGTGATTTACGTGAATTCACTTGGGGAGGGGGGCTGAGGGTATTTTGCTCAGATCAAGCACAGATTTAGTCAAGCACAAAAAGAAGAACGATTTTTTAAAATGCCCTGGTTCATATTTTTGACTCATTAAACTGGCACCCATCTCCCGTCAAGATCAGCAAAAGTGACAGCTGGGCTCTTTATAATGCCGTCAAAAATTCAAACTGCATTGAGCCAAGGGGGACATTTCTCAGCAACCAGAAGATGCCTGGGAGTCAGGCGTGAATGCCAATGAGTCAAATGAAAAGGGCAAAATCAATTATGAGCTTTTCCCCTGCTACTAATTTCACATTGTCTTTCTTGGGTTACAGCAATTTGTACAAAAGTATCGTGCATTTTGCTTCATCAGTCCCCTTATATTTTGGGAGAAGCGATTAAAAATGCCACCTTAAGTTTTTTTTTTTAAATCAAACTTCAAGAGCTATATATATCTTTACCAACAAACCGTTTAAAACCTCACTGGTTTACAGCATTTCTGTGGAGAGATTTTACAACGTAGCGAAGTTTATATTTTATAGGGGGGGCTATTTAAAAGGTATAAGATAAGTGGAGGGTAATATCGGGTCTTTAGGTTGATGGAAAGATTCGGGAAACTTTAAAACATACCATATCTAACTTTCCCCTTGCACAGAACCTAGGTTTATTTGCACCAGTTATCTATTTTCACAAGTACTTATGGGAAGTAACTTTAAAAACAATCCTCCCCAAAACGTCTCTTTGAATATAAGAGCATCAAACACAGAGGGCCACTCCTCCCCACAGCAACTTTAAAGCCCTTCGCAATATTAGCAGCAAAATCAAAATAGGTCTATCCCTCCCTCCTTCCCCACACCTTTCCAGAAGGAGAAGAAATACAGTCCCTTCATCAGCAATTGCTTTCCACAACCCGAGTCTAAAGAAAGAGGAGTAGGTGAAAGATCTCTCTTACCTGGGACCCCATTGCCTCCCGCAAACCTGCCAGTAAATAAGAGAGCGAAAAACAAACACAAGTGCCATGAAAAACAAACAGTCCCCATGATGATGATATGATTCAATGCAGTTGGTGTGTTTCTTTGATAAGAGACGCGCTTGGGACTGGCAGAGGGGAGCCGGAGAAACTGACGCGCTGACAGCATCCCGCTGATTCGCAGAGGAACCCGGGGCGTGGGCGGGACAGACGGGGAGAAATTGCCAATCCCTCCTCGGGCTCTGGAGAGAGGGGAGGGGGAGGTGGAAGGGCAGCGGAGGGGAGGGGCCGCTGGTGGAGGGAATTGAACTCTTCACAGAGCCTTTTAGGAGAGATTTGTATCCCCCCCGCCCTTTGCTCTGTTCCCCCCACTTGTCCTTGTTACCTTGTGCTCGTTCCCACAGGTAAGAAGCACACAGGATGGGGCTGGGGTGACTGGTTTCATTGCCACGAGTCATTTTTCAGTATTAAACACTGGGGACGCTCCGTGGAAAGATTTATTTTTTTTCCTTTTCACTTAGATCTGGTGGGAGGGAGGCTTCTCTTGGTGAAATAACACACACACACACACACACACACACACACACACACACACACACACACACTTCTGCCCCTTCCTCGCTCGGCCCTTTCGTGCTGTAGAAAGCTTCCCATATCGCATCTGCTACAAGTGTCTCAGGTACGTCGAAAGTCCTTAAGGAGTCTTAAATGTTCTTGTGGCTACTCAGCCTCTGCCCCCTCGGAGGGTTTCAGTGACTGCCTGCATTGCAAAGAAATGGCTCCTCTCAAAGTAAAGGCAGGAGGCTTTGAAGACAGACAGTCCAACAAACCCAACAGCAGATCTCCTTGACAACCAATAAGAGGGATTCTCCCCCCCCCCTTTCCTGGGCTCAGACTAGAAGGAAACTTTTTTTTTTTGTCCCCTTTGCCTTCCCCAGCCTCATCTAACTCTTAGTGTTGTCTTTTCCACTTGCCTCGGGTCATTACCAGCCACTAGATTTCCATCACATTTTAACAGAATTCTAGGGCTCTAGTACAGACAGACAGAATAGCGAGGAAATTGATCTCGATTTGTTTGACCATCTCAACACAACGGCGAGAGGTTTCTTATCACTGTTGTTTTACAAACTTAAGTCCAAACTTCAGTGATTCAGAAACTATCGATTCATGCAACTGTTGCACAGAGGGAAACTGTCACTTTCTGTTAGTGCAGGTAACAAATATAGCTCCTATCTCAAGTCCCCTAAAGGTTGAAGACTTGGAGTTCGCGTTTTATATTCTACTCTCTAGACGATTTCCATGAAGTAGAAAACATTCTCTTTCTGCGCCCCCCCCCCAAAAAAAAATTGATGCAGCTGGATACATTTTGTTTAGATCACATCAGTTTCATCCTCTCTTCTGAGAAATATTTTGCTTCAAAGCAAACACTGAGACCAGCTTTCTTTCGAAAAGGGTAATCTGGCAAATGTAAACTTTGAACCATACATATTAGTTTTTAAAGAAGAATTATTAAATGCTTTAAACGTATCTTGTTCAAGCTGATTATATATCAATGGTTTTTATAGATACCTCCCCAGTGAAATACTGGCTATTGCAGACTTGTTTTTCTCCATTTGAAATCAAAGTAGAATACCTTTTAGGTAGAAATAAAATTGACTTCTCATTATATTCAGAATAATAAAAACCCTTGGATCATCTAATATGCCTCCTTTTTATCAAGTTCTCTCAAATTATATGCATTTGTTTTTAGCACCATATATCTGCTCATAAGAGTAGCATCAATATTTTAAAGCCTTATGAAGGAAATACAGAAAAATCTGTCCCTGTCACTTTGTGCATTATATGAAGTAATGAAATGACAAATCATTTTTCTATACAAACTAGCTTTTTCTTATAGAAAATGATCTACTGTCAAACTGCTAACCATTAGTTCAAGAGGCCACCGCATAAAGTTGTTTGATTTCTGAATGTTTACACAGCTTGTTACCTGCTTGGTGGGTGGGTTGGTTTTATTTTTGTTATTACAATCCCTTATTTTTGTGTGAATAGGTTCTGAGATGCACTTGTGACTTCTTTGCTGAAGTCTTCCCATGGGTACACTGAGCGTTGCTTCTATGCAGGTCCCCAGAGAGACTACCTCGTACCTTAGAGCTCCACCTAGTGAATTTTTTGCATGCTGTAGTGGGAGTATTTTAATCTCATTAATGAATTACCACTGTTTAGTAGATAGCTACCATGACACTCTAAACCTGCTGGAAAATACTCTGATTTCCCAAGAGATTGCAATAAGAATTTTGCCTGATAACTAAAGGACTGACTGGGTTATCTAGAATATTAAACCCTTTCCTTTATGAATATTCTAGGCTGCTGTTTTCTGAAATTGTCATGTTGGAATTCCTTTCTCTTCCTCTTTCAGTTTCATTCAATTACATTTAATTGGGACAAAAGGGCAAATAACATTTGCTGCCCAGTAAAGGAAGTGACTAGAAATGTCCAAGAATGAGACTACATCAACTTTTAAAGTCTTGAATATAGTTGTGGAAAAGTTTGTTAAATCAGCAGAATAACTGCATTTGACTACTGCAGTAATCTACTTTTTCTAGTACACAAAAATATTTTATCTTAAATCCACACTAATTTGTCACTGGGCTTACTTTTTCAGTCTCTCTCTCTGGCTCCAGTGCTTCACAAACAATATTTCATACAATTCAAATAATCTGCATTACGCTCCTAGAATTAACCATACAGCATTAATGAAACATAATTACAATGATCCCACTATATCCCTCATGGAATACATACAGGGTGGAATGCAGGCCAGAGCTGAGAATCCTTCATGGAAGATGCCCTACTGCCAAGGCCTTCTCTTTTAAACTGGATTGCTGATTGCACCTGTGGCAGAATCACTTGAGGAAAGGTGTTCGTACAGTGCCTAACACAAAGGGGTCCTGAACCTTGACTAAGGTTCCTTGGCACAATCATAATACAAATAATAATGTGATCTATCATTTAACCAGAGATCAATCAACACTGGGTTTTCATAGCAGATGTTCTCAAACTTGTTTTGCATTTTGTGACCACATCTTAATAATGAGGATCTCATGAACCACCCAAACCCTTCCAGTCTTGATCACAGCATACGCCTCTGCCTGTTCACAGTCATATAACCTCCCTGTTGCTTATGTGGAAAATGAATATTACGAATAATGTATTTAAGCTTCTTCTAATGTGAAATAGCATCAGGAAACTAGGAGGAGCAGCCAGCCCCTTGTCACCAGCCAGCTTTCTGCTTGCAGACCACCAGCAAGTGCCACAGGTATCAATGGAAGCCCACAAACCAAAGTTTGGAACCCAGTGACTTGCATACTACTTGAAAATTGAATTTTCCTCCAGGGCACACTGGCAGAGGCCTTGGAGGTTTTTCGCCTTCCTCTGCAGCATGGGGCATGGGTCACTTGCTGAAAGATTCTCTGCACCTTGAGGTCTTCAAACCACAATTTGAGGACTTCAGTGACTTAGACATAGGTAAGGGGTTTGTTACAGGAGTGGGTGGGTGAGATTCTGTGGCCTGCATTGTGCAGGAAGTCAGACTAGATGATCATAATGGTCCCTTCTGACCTTAAAGTCTATGAGTCTATAAAACTTTCTGGTAGCCAGTCCAATTGTTGGCCCAGTGTCAATACAGTACAAAGAATCTAAAGTCCTTCACATAAAAATGTCTAAAGTTTTGCGGCCTTTTCCATAATTAAAAAAAAAAGGTGCTTGTTATTTCACTTGACTCTTTTTAAAAACTCCAACCCTCTTTTATGAACATTCACTCTGAAACAGGCTCTTCTAGCAAGGCCAGGGGCATAAATAAAATCACAATTTACAAGTAATAGACATAGACTCATAGACTTTTCAGGTCAGAAAAGACCAGATCTTTCCAAGATGCAACTTATATTCACCATTCCAGAAACACTTTTGGAGGGCAGACCATAGCATTTATATCATCATCAACTCTTCTACTGTTGATGGCTGACATTTACAGAGAACATTTTAAAAAACAGTCTTATGTAGCATAAGGGGAGGTAGGGTGGTCATGTGGTTAGGGCGCTGAACAGGAAGTCAGGAGACCTGGCTTCTGTTCTCAGCTCTGCCCCTACCTATTGTATGAATGTGGGCAAGTAATTTCTCCTCTCTATATTTCAGTTTCCTCTCCCACCCTGTGTCTATCTTGTCTGTTTAGACTGTAAAGCTCTTTATGGCAGAGCCTGACTTTCACTATAGGAGTGTATAGTGCCTAGCCCAAAGGGGGCCTAATCTCAGTTATATCCTCTAGGCACTATTGCAATATAAATAATAAATCCTCTCATCCCACTCTGTGACTGGGAGGCTCTAAATTAAATCGGCATGATCGTACTGGGCAGGATAGGAGAGGGAAGCAAATTCCCGGAGTTTGCACAGAGGATGTGTATACTGCACTTTGATGCAAAGAGGATTTTTCTGCAAAGGGATTGGCATGGTAAATCCACAAAAGAACATTCAGCTGTCCATCTCTCTCGTTACACAGGGCACACCAGCCGTGGGTAATGACTGCAGTGAGGAATGTGGATTTGCACCACTGCAGCTTTGAGGAGAATGATTTCTTCCTCTCAAGCCATCAGATGTCCCCTCCACATGTCCTGTGTTCTCACAGAGACAAGAATTTGGCCCGTCATGGTATAAATCTCCACTCTGAACCTTAGCGTCCAAAAGATGGGGTACCAGCATGAATTCCTCTAAGCTCAATTACCAGCTTAGAACCTGTAGCGCTGCCACCAACCAGGAATTACAGTGCCTGGTACACTCTGGTCCCCCCAAAACCTTGCCCGGGGACCCCCAAGACCCAGACCCTCTGGATCTTAACACAAGGAAAGTAAACCCTTTCCCTCACCGTTGCCTCTCCCAGGCTTCCCCTCCCTGGGTTACCCTGGAAGATCACTGTCATTCAAACTCCTTGAATCTTAGAACAGAGAGGAAAATGCACCTTCCCCTCTCCTTCTCTCTTCCCCTCCAAGATTCTCCCTGAGAGAGACAGTAATCCTAACACAGAGAGAAATTAGCCTCTCTCTCCCCCTTCCCTCCCTTCTCCCCACCAATTCCCTGGTGAATCCAGACCCCGTCCCCTGGGGTCTCACACCAGAATAAAAAAACAATCAGGTTCTTAAACAAGAAACTTTTAATTAAAGAGAGAAAAACAGTAAAAATTATCTTTGTAAATTTAAAATGGAATAGGTACAGGGTCTTTCAGCTATAGACACTGGGAATACCCTCCCAGCCTAAGTATTCAAGTACAAATTAAAATCCTTTCAGTGAAATATAAATTTGAACTCCTTCCAGCCAAATACACATTTGAACTCCTTCCAACCAAATACACATTTGCAAGTAAAGAAAACAAACATAAGCCTAACTCGCTTTATCTACCTAGTACTCACTATTCTGAACTTATAAGAGCCTGTATCGGAGGGATTGGAGAGAAACCTGGTCGCACGTCTGGTCCCTCTGAGCCCCCAGAGTGAACAGCAACCAAAAACTAACAGCACACACAAAAACTTCCCTCCCTCAAGATTTGAAAGTATCCTGTCCCCTGATTGGTCCTCTGGTCAGATGACAGCTTGGCTTACTGATCTTGTTAACCCTTTACAGGCAAAAGAGATATGAAGTACTTCTGTTCCATTAACTCTTAACTATCCGTTTATGACACGCCCCCCAAATCACTGACAGCGTGGAACCACACTGGCAGTGATTTCTCCCTAGAACTCTAGAATAAACAGATTAATAAACACATACACCCTTACATATGCTACTAATTATGTACAACTACAAAATTCTTCACATTGCAAGGACAATTTTTAACCAGTTAATTTTGGGAAACTTTCACGGGAGAGTGCATTAACTCCTTGATCTGTTTCCACTGCAGATGTTCCAGGGTTGTGGAGAGGTTCACTTTTCCCTTTATCGTAGACACCGTCAGACCACTCAGCATCGTCTCCTCCCTGGGCTGTAAACTGACAAACCTGTAAGTCTCTGGTATAAAAGGGCTTGAGAGAATTAACGTGGTACACTCTGGGCTTTAGGGAGGAATTGGGAAATGCAGTGAGGTAGTTAACAGCTCCCAGGCGCTCTTGGACCGTGAATGGCCCTTCCCATGATGCTTCCATTTTATGGGCCTGTTGCGCCTTCAAGACCATAACCTGGTCTCCTACCTTGAAGGAACGCTCCCTGGTATGTCTATCATACCAGGCCTTTTGCTCTTTTTGAGCATCTTTTAGGTTTTCTTTAGCAAGGGCTAAAGAGTGTTGGAGGGTGTTTTGTAGGTTGCTTACAAAATCCAGAATGCTAGTTCCTGCAGAGGGTGTAAACCCCTCCCATTGCTGCTTCACCAACTGTAATGGCCCTTTAACCTCGTGGCCATACACAAGCTCAAATGGTGAGAACCTTAAACTGGGATGTGGTACAAAAAGCAACTGCTGCAACACTAGGTCCCAGTCATTGGAGTGTTCATTCACGAATTTACGTATCATGGCCCCCAAAGTTCCATTAAACCTTTCCACCAGGCTATTGGTTTGATAGTGATATGGAGTGGCAACCAAGTGATTCATCCCCTGAGTTTTCCACAGTTCTTTCATGGTCCCTGCCAGGAAATTAGTCCCTGAATCTGTAAGGATATTGGAGGGCCAACCTACCCTGGCAAAAATGTCTATTAGGGCCTGGCACACAGTTTTAGCCCTAGTGTTGCCTAGAGCTACTGCTTCCGGCCATTGGGTAGCAAAGTCCACGAAAGTCAGTATGTACTGCTTTCCTCTGGGAGTCTTTTTTGGGAAAGGACTCAGAATATCCACAGCGACTCGCTGAAATGGGACCTCTATTATGGGGAGTGGTTGGAGAGGGGCCTTGACCTGGTCTTGGGGCTTTCCCACTTTTTGGCACACCTCACAAGACTGGACATACTTGGCAACATCCTTGCCCATCCCCTCCCAGTGGAAGGACTTCCCCAACCGGTCTTTGGTTCTGTTCACCCCAGCATGGCCACTGGGATGATCATGGGCTAAGCTTAAGAGCTTCCCCGGGTATTTAGTTGGAACCACCAACTGTTTTTGTGGATGCCAGTCTTCCCGGTGTCCACCAGAAAGAGTCTCCTTATATAAAAGGCCTTGTTTTTATAACAAACCGGGGTTAGAAGAGCTGAGAGGTGGTGGGATGCTCTGTGCTGCCGCCAGCTTTTTGAAGGCTGTCATCTGCTTCCTGCTCAGTCTGGAATTGTTTCCTGGAGGCTGGAGACACCAGTTCTTCCTTAGACTATGGACTTGGGCTTGGTCCTTCGGGAAGTGATGTAGGTGATGGGGTTGTTTTCGTGGCTGGTGAACTGCTCTCTACTGGTACACCAGGCGGTATTTCAGGCTCTGGCTGAGCCCCTTGGGAATGGTGGTCTGCTGCTTCTGCCAGTTCAGGCTCCCTGGCGCCCTCTGGCGTTGGGGTTGAAGATGCATTTGCAAGTCCTGGCGTCAGTGCTGGCAATGGTTCTGGTGCTGGTTGCATTTCCAGGTCCAGGTCTGGGACTGGAGGTACTGTGGCTGTTGCAGTCGTAGGCAGGGGATCCGGGTCCACTACCTCTGTCTGGGTCTCTGCTAACACAGACGGGGCCTCTGTGGATGGTTCAGGAACAAGGATGGGTCTGGAGGCTTGCCTGCATGTAACCATTCCCACCCTCTTGGCCCATTTTACCTCGTTGGCCAAGTCTTCCCCCAGTAGCATGGGGATGTGATAATTGTTACAGACTGCAAAAGTCCACATTCCTGACCAGCCTTTGTACTGGACAGGCAGTTTAGCTGTAGGCAAGTTTACTGCTTGTGACATGAAAGGGTAAAGTGTCACTTGAGCCTTTGAGTTGATGAATTTGGAGTCCACCAAGGATTGGTGGATAGCTGACACTTGTGCCCCCGTGTCTCTCCATGCGATAACCTTCTTTTCGCCCACTCTTAAAATTTCCCTTCACTCTGAGGGTATTTGAGAGGCATCTGGGCCTGGGGATCTTTGGAGTGATGGAGATATAATGAACGGCACTCGGTTGGGGTTCTTGGGGCAGTTGGCCTTTATATGCCCCAGTTCATTACACTTGAAGCATCGCCTAGCAGACTGGTCACTGGGCCGAGGTGAGTTACTGGAGATTGGTGAGGTGAGAGAATAGGGAGTCGGCGGCTTTCCTTGGGCTGTAGGTGGGGTCTTGGGTTGCCCTCAGGTATAGGGTTTATTGTCGGTGTGCCCCCTGGGGTACTCGCTCCCCTTGATAGTAGCTCTTTTCTTTTCTGCCACTTCCACCCATTTGGCTCCAATCTCCCCCACCTCAGTTACAGTTTTGGGCTTCCCATCTAGGATGTACCTTTCTATTTCTTCAGAAACACCCTCTAAGAACTGCTCCAATTGTATTAGGAGGTGCATCTCATCCAGAGATTGAACATTGGCTCCTGATATCCAGGCATTATAATTCTTTCCAATGTGGTAGGCGTGTCGGATGAATGACACATCTGTTTTCCACCTTAGGGCTCTGAACCTCTGACGGGCATGCTCAGGTGTTAGCCCCATTCTGATTCTGGCCTTGGTTTGAAAAAGTTTATAATCATTCATGTTCTCCTTAGGCATTTCAGCTGCCACCTCTGCTAGGGGTCCACTGAGCAGTGGCCTCAGCTCTATCCTGTACTGGTCTTCAGAGATGCTGTACCCATGGCAGGTCCTTTCAAAATTTTCTAGGAAGGCCTCAGTGTCATCACCTGCCATGTAGGTGGGAAATTTCTTGGGATGTGGAACAATAACTGGCAAAGGGTTGCTAGGATCGGCTGTGTTCTTCTGCTTAGCCTGTTCTAATGCCAGGGCCTGCTGGTGGGCCTCCCTCTGGAGTTCTATCTGTCTTCTGTGGGCTGCTTCTTTGTCTTCTTGTTCTCTTTTGTGGGCTGCCTCTCTTTCTCTTTCCCTCTCTTCCCTCTCTCTTTCCCTCTCCCTTTCTTTTATCTCCAGCTCTCTCCTGTGGGCAGCCTCTCTTTCTCTTTCTCTCAGCTCCATTTCTTTTTCTCTCAGTTCCATCTCTTTTTGTTTTATTTCTAGTTCTTTTTGTTTCTTTTCCATGTCTCGCTTGTGGTCTGCGTCTTTGATTTGTGCCTCTGCCTCCAGTTTTGCCCATTCCTGTTTCAGGGTGTCCTTGGTAGTCATGGTTTCTGCTTTCTTGTGTTGGGGTGCCCTCTGGTGTTTACTGTCTGAAATGCTGCTTTTCTGTTGCTGCCTTTGGGTTGCTTAGCAACAGAGTCTTTTTTTTTAAAACTCCTTCTACCTAGCTATTCCCGACAGAATTAGAAAGAAAAAAAAACATTCATTTGCAAATGTGTTTTGCTGGTGTATGGTGACTCACACCTGGAGTCCCTTTGTTTAACAAAGATCCTTGTTAAACCCTAATGCCTTTGCCTTCAGAGTACTCAGAAGGGAGAGATCAAAAAACTTGTAGACCTTTGCTTTTAAAAACAATCTCCTCTAGCCTGCTTTACACACAGCTAGCAGGAAAAGAGAAAGAAAAAATCCTACTGGCTTTTGCTTCTAAACCCAAACCTCTCAGTCTGCCTGCAGATAGCTAGCAGAGAGAGAGAAAAAAACCTCACTGGCTTTTGGATTCTATCTTATCCCACACGCTGCACACCATGTCATGGTATAAATCCCCCCTCTGAACCTTAGCGTCCAAAAGATGGGGTAGCAGCATGAATTCCTCTAAGCTCAATTACCAGCTTAGAACCTGTAGCGCTGCCACCAACCAGGAATTACAGTGCCTGGTACACTCTGGTCCCCCCCAAAACCTTGCCCAGGGACCCCCAAGACCCAGACCCTCTGGATCTTAACACAAGGAAAGTAAACCCTTTCCCTCACCGTTGCCTCTCCCAGGCTTCCCCTCCCTGGGTTACCCTGGAAGATCACTGTCATTCAAACTCCTTGAATCTTAGAACAGAGAGGAAAATGCACCTTCCCCTCTCCTTCTCTCTTCCCCTCCCAGATTCTCCCTGAGAGAGACAGTAATCCTAACACAGAGAGTAATTAGCCTCTCTCTCCCCCTTCCCTCCCTTCTCCCCACCAATTCCCTGGTGAATCCAGACCCCGTCCCCTGGGGTCTCACACCAGAATAAAAAAACAATCAGGTTCTTAAACAAGTAACTTTTAATTAAAGAGAGAAAATCAGTAAAAATTATCTTTGTAAACTTAAAATGGAATAGGTACAGGGTCTTTCAGCTATAGACATTGGGAATACCCTCCCAGCCTAAGTATTCAAGTACAAATTAAAATCCTTTTAGCAAAATATAAATTTGAACTCCTTCCAGCCAAATACACATTTGAACTCCTTCCAACCAAATACACATTTGCAAGTAAAGAAAACAAACATAAGCCTAACTCGCTTTATCTACCTAGTACTCACTATTCTGAACTTATAAGAGCCTGTATCGGAGGGATTGGAGAGAAACCTGGTTGCACGTCTGGTCCCTCTGAGCCTCCAGAGTGAACAGCAACCAAAAACTAACAGCACACACAAAAACTTCCCTCCCTCAAGATTTGAAAGTATCCTGTCCCCTGATTGGTCCTCTGGTCAGGTGACAGCCTGGCTTACTGATCTTGTTAACCCTTTACAGGCAAAAGAGATATGAAGTACTTCTGTTCCATTAACTCTTAACTATCCGTTTATGACAGGCCCTTTTGAGAGTAACTTCGTACATGTCTCCACTATCACTGAAGATGTATGTCCAAATATGCTTTCTCCCTGACCACCACCACCACCATCTCCTTTTTAAGAACTTGAGCCAAAGCCTCCTAAACTAAGTGAGTCTTTCCATTTATTTCAACAGGTTTTGGTTCAGGCCTTTCATTTTCAGGGAAGCCATTTGTTTATGAGATGACATACTTTTAGAGGAATTCTGCACCACTGCGCATGTGCAGAATTCATGTCCCCCGCAGATTTCTTTGCTTCCCCGCAGAAAAATGATTTTCTGATGGGGAAGCAAAGGGAAGCCACAAGAGCAATCATGTGACACTCCCCAGCAGTATGTTTGGGTGCCCAGGGCAGTTGTCAAAGAGGTAAATCACTGTGGGGCAAGGGGAAGGACTGGGGAAGACCTGGCTAGTGGCTCCTACCCTTGCACTGGGCTCAGCTGCTAGTCCAGGCTGGGATCTGGAGGATGGGACTTCCTCTTCCCCTGCACAGGGTCAGACCCACCTCCAGATTTCTCCCCCAGCTGCAGGAGACTCTGCAAACTCCCACACACACACACTTCCTGCGCCCATCACTCCTCAGCTGCAGGGAGAGGGTTCCCTGTACAAGAAGCTGCTTCCCCATCTGCCCAACCCATGTGCATCCAGACCCCCTCATACCCAAACCCTTCCACTGAGCCTCACCCCCCCACACTCAGAACCCCCCAGTGAGCCCACTCTCCCTGGACGACCCTGATGAGCCACCTGCACCCGGATCCCCATCACATTAAACCCCAATCAGCTGCATCTGGATCCCCACCCCACTGTGCCCCACTCCCGCAGCATCCAGACCCCCCTGCCGAGCTCTATTCACCCCCACACCCCCGCTGAGCTCCAACCACCTTCACTTGGACCCCCCTGCAGAGTTCCATTACTGTTGCACTCAGAACCCCCCAACAAGCGTCTGTGCATCCAGATCTCCCCCCATACCCAGATCCCTCAATGAGCCGCCTGTACCCAGATTGCCCCAGAGAGAACCCGCTCAACCCACACCTGGATTGCCCCACACTAAGCCCTTCCACACTTGGATCCTGCCTTGCTGAGCCTGCCTGCCCGCATCTGGTGCACTTGGCAGTGGCAAGGAAGGGCAGGGCCCTGAGTTGTTCTGGGGCAGGCCTGGTTCTTGCATTGCATCAGAGTAGGATGCAGTCTCACTGCTGAGTCCATGTCCCGGGTAGGAGCTGCACAGTGACCTCCCATCTCTGTGCAGCCAGTGGCCTGTGTTACCCACTGTCATGGTGGAGCCTCCACATTTATTTGACAAATAAAATGTGCAGAATTTTAAAATAGTGTGCAGAATTTTTTAATTTTTGGCACAGAAAGCCCTCAGGAGTAATCAGGGTTTGCAGTGGAAATGAAGGAAATCTCACACTTGAAATAGTCAGATCTCACGCTGCAGAAACAAGCAAGAGAAAAAGCCTGGAAAAGAGAAAACCTTTATCATAAAAATAAACAACAAGGGCTGGATGGAGTTTGACATGGCTCTGACTTTCTTGGCAAAAGCCATGAATTTTAGAGGAGTTCAGAACAATGCACGGCTTTTGTAATCCACTGCCCAAGACTATCAGACATTTTTACAAGTTTGGGTGCAGCATCCAGTGTAACATAACGGAATATTAGAGAGTGATCTGGGTTTTTCCAGTTTAATTTAACTGCTTGTAAATTATTTTTACTTCCTAATAAAGGATACCCTGCTCATAATAGTATGACTGACTTTTTGCCTCTCCTTTCCCTTTAACTGTACCTTCAGCTATGTGTTTACTCTGAGTCTTCCCATTTTATCAAAAACAACTAGCCTTGATGACAATATGGAGTATTTTGCACTTCTAAGGTGCTTGGGTTGGGGAGCATAGTTGAGACCTTTGAAGCTAGATCTTCCAACAGAGCAGCTGCATGAACTCCAGGCCAGGTTATTGCTTTCCAAGAAAATACATTGTTTAACACGTGCCAGCAGTTACCAGACAGTGGTATCTGATAGACCTCATATGATAAGGTTGAGATGGTGAGATTACATTATGTGACAGAGAGGAGGACACTGCTAGACATGCAGCGGGAAGATGCAGGGGAGATTGGCAGACAAGAAAATATCCAGAAGAATGGACAGTTCACAGAGGCCTGGTCTACACTACGCGTTTAAACCGATTTTAGCAGCGTTAAACCGATTTAACGCAGTACCCGTCCACACAACGAGGCCCTTTATATCGATATAAAGGGCTCTTTAAATCGGTTTCTGTACTCCTCCCCAACGAGAGGAGTAGTGCTAAAATCGGTATTACCATATCAGATTAGGGTTAGTGTGGCCGCAAATCGACGGTATTGGCCTCCAGACAGTATCCCACAGTGCTCCACTGTGACTGCTCTGGACAGCAGTCTGAACTCGGATGCAGTGGCCTGGTAGACAAGAAAAGCCCAGCAAACTTTTGAATTTCATTTCCTGTTTGTCCAGCGTGGAGCTCTGATCAGCACGGGTGGTGATGCAGTCCCAAATCCAGAAAGAGCTCCAGCATGGACTGTACGGGAGATACTGGATCTGACCGCTGTATGAGGAGACAAATCTGTTCTATCAGACCTCTGTTACAGAAGATGAAATGCCAAAGCATTTGAAAAAAATCTCCAGGCTATGATACAGAGTCCACAGCACAGTGCTGCGTGACATGCATAACGGAAAGCCAAAGAATCAAATGGACTTCATGGAGGGAGGGACGGGGTACCGAGGACTCCAGCTATCCCACAGTCCCTGCAGTCTCTGAAAATCATTTGCATTCTTGGCTGAGCTCCCAATGCCTGTAGGGTCAAACATATTGTCTGGGGTGGTTCAGGGTCTATCTCATCAATTTACCTGCCCTCCATGATAGAAAAGGGGAAAAAATCGTTTCTTGACTTTTTTATATGTCACTCTATGTCTACTGCATGCTGCTGGTAGACAGGGTGCTGCAGCAGTAAACAGTAGCATCCTCTCTCCTACCCTCCCCGGTGGCAGATGGTACAGCGCAATAGGACTGATAGCCATCCTCGTCATGAGCCTGTGAGTGCTCCTGGCAGGCCTCAGGTGAAGCCGGCTGGAGGCACCTGGGTAAAAATAGGAATGATTCCTGGTCATTCCCAGTAGATGGTACAGAACGGCTGGTAACCGTCCTCATCATAGCAACTGGGGGCTGAGCTCCATCAGCCCCCACCCTTTCATGTGTAAAGAAAAGATTCTGTACTGCCTAGACTATCATAGCAGCGGGATGCTGGGCTCCTCTCCCCCACACAGCTTAATGTCCTGCCTGGACTATCATAGCAGCTGGAGGCTGCCTCCCCTTCATTTTATCTCACTAACAAGTCAGTGTTTCTTATTCCTGCATTCTTTATTACTTCATGACACAAATGGGGGGGACACTGCCACGGTAGCCCAGGAAGGTTGGGGAAGAAGGGAAGCAATGGGTGGGGTTGTTGCAGGGGCACCCCCCGTGAATGGCATGCAGCTCATCATTTCTGCGGGATCTGACACAGAGCGGCTGTGCTCTCTGGTACACTGGTTCTCTAGTACACTTGCCCCATATTCTAGGCAGGACTGACTCTATTTTTAGATACCATAAAGGGGAGTCATTCCCATTTTTGTCTTTGTGCCCCCAGCCGACCTCAGCCAGGGGCACCCATGATGGCAGCAGACGGTACAGAACAACTGATAACCATCTCTGCTAACATGCAAAGGCAAATGAATGCTGCTGTGTAGCGCTGCAGTATCGCCTCTGTCAGCGGCATCCAGTACACATACGGCGCCAGTGACAAAAGGCAAAACAGGTCCATGGTTGCCATGCTATAGCATCTGCCAGGGCAATCCAGGGAAAAAGGGCACGAAATGATTGTCTGCCATTGCTTTCCCAGAGGAAGGAATGACTGACGACATTTACCCAGAACCACTCACGACAATGATTTTTGCCCCATCAGGCACTGGGATCTCAACCCAGAATTCCAAAGGGCGGGGGAGACTGTGGGAACTATGGGATAGCTACGGAATAGCTACCCACAGTGCAACACTCCAGAAATCGACGCTAGCCTCGGACCATGGACGCACACCGCCAAATTAATGTGCTTAGTGTGGCCGCGTGCAACTCAACTTTATACAATCTGTTTTACAAAACCGGTTTATGTAAAATCGGAATAATCCCATAGTGTAGACGTACCCAGAGTCAAAGTTGAATGGGATGCTGAAATGAATCAGGAGCCAATGCAGCTGTCTGAGGCTGAGTGAGGTGGCTATGCTTTCTTGAGTTTGCAAGGTGTCCAGGGCATTCGGCAAAGGGTCTGTTTCTGGGGAGTTCAGAGCATAAGGAGTCAACAGAGAATGCATTACAGTAAGTCAAGGCAATAGAAAATTAAGACATGGATGAAGATTGTATCAGAGATGGTAGAAAAGCAGTGGAGTGGTGACAGAATGTAGAAACCTGGGAAACATGGGAGAAGAGTGTTCTAGGCCAATGAAAGTCAATGTTCAAGAGAGCATATTTTTTGGCCAAGAAAAGTAGTTTTATTTTTCAAACATTTTAGCTGAAGGAAATTGAGATGAAGCTAAGTTTGCTTGGTCAAAACTGACAAGGAGGAGTTATTACAGATATTAAAAGAAAAGGGAGCAAATCCTGTCCTCAGTTAAAATGAGATAAATCCATCTTAACTCAATTAGAGTCAATGTAATAACATTAAACTGGTGTGGGATCAGGATTTGGACCTGCATCTCTTTATACCTTCAATAAGTCCTTCCTTGACCAAGGTAACTTATATTCTGTGGCAGTGTGAGCTCTTAGTGCTAACATGGTACAGGTGTTTTTAACATTGTGTTCCTATAGTGTGCAACTCAGCTATTCTGTAAGGATAAGTTATTGTGAATATTGTGTGCTTCATTTATGTAAAGATGAATTGTGGTATTGATGTTTTATGTATTGTCCTTGTTGTTTTCCACCATTCCTCATGCTTAGGTCTACAATCTTTCTAGATCAATGAGTTTCAAAATGTTCAGAGAGAACTGAACATGTATGTGTGGGCGGTTCTATAAATCTATTTTAGTAAATTATAGGTATGAAGGGAAATAAAGTTTTTATACTTGAGTTAGTTTTGCATTTGAGTGCACCTCATGTATTCTTCTGTATAGTCAGTAACTTCCTATTTGTGTGGGTCTTTTGCAAAGTATCAAGGGTGAGGAAAATGTTTTAAAAAATAGGAAAAATGACTTCAAACTCCACAAAGGGGCAAGCACAGGACCTGAAACTAGGAATAGACTTAAGTACACGTGGAAATGTTTGGCTGAATAGGGCCGTGGTAAGACCTTCCAAGTATAAGCCACATTTTTAAAAGTTAAAACTCTAAGCAAGTAATATACATACATGTTAAACTGAATGGTACTCCCTCTCTTACCCTTATCCACCAAGATCCGCTGTCACTTTTTTGTTATGTTTTTGATCTAATTTATGCCCTGATCCTCCATAAATTTAAGCATATTTATAATGTGTTCTGAAGTCAATGGGATTATGCATGTGAGTAGAGCTTGCACATATTTATGTGTTCACAGGGATTTTTGTCTCTACTGCCCCATTGATCACTTCCTTGGCTTTGTGATGACTTATTTCTGTCATCTTCCTTGGTCCAGACCTCTAGCTAAGTCACCTTTTAAGTTCAATTTCCTTCCAAGGTAATAAGAGTCTAATTAAAAATCCAAATAAACATCAACATTTATGGTTCTTCTGCCTCTCTCGGGCTATGTTGAAGTTCCCTGCTCTTAATCTCTACTCCCAGGTCCTGCAGAGTTTTGATAGCAGGTTTTCTTACTGCCTCTCTTTTCCCCAGGGAACTCCAGCAGCTTTGCCCAGGGATGGTCCTACTTCATCTTACCTTCACCAGACCCTTCCCAGAGAGAATGGGACCCCCTAGCTCTGTTCTCTTGGGTCTCCTCCTTTGAGTTCTCCTCTCTCCCAAGTCCTCTCTGACCTGCTTACAGCTGAAATCACTAGTTAAGTTCAAGTCACAAGATCAAGGTCAGCTGGCTGATAACTGCTACATCATAGTCAAGGATGATTTAGCCTCCTCTTAACAGACCAGCCACATTCCTAAAGATACAGGCCCAATGGCTTCTACTGTAAAGACCACAAGGTTAATCGGATGAGAATGGAACAAGACCCTCACTGAGCAGCACTACTGTACAAATGATTGTCATTAGAGGTAGAGATGACTAAGGGTACATCCAGACTTCCTGCCATATCGACGGGTAGCAATCGATTTATCGGGGATCAATATATCGGGTCTCATCGAGATGCGATATTTTGATCCCTGAACGTGCTCCCCGTCGACTCCGGAACTCCACCAGAGCCAGGACAGGAGGTAAGTCGGAATAAGATACATCGACTTCAGCTACGGTATTCCTGTAGCTAAAGTTGCGTATCTTACATCAACACCCATCCCCACCCCCCAGTGTAGACCAGGCCTAAGAGGGAAAGGGAGACATAAAAGGGTCAAGAACTCAGAGTAAGAGTTTAAGACCAGAAGGAACCACTGATCGTCTAATCTGACCTCTTGTATATCACAGGCCAGCAACACCACCCACATCCACGCGCTAAACCCAACAACTGAAATTAGACCAAAGTATTACAGCCCACAGGAGACTAAACTATTATGTGCCACAGGCAAAGAATAGGGGAAAATGAGATGTACCTATGCCCGAGGCCCATGCAATAGGCTTAGATGATCCTGGCAAGCGACCTGCACCCCTCACTGTAGAAGAAGGCAATGCCCCCTGCAAGATCACTGTCAATTTGACTTGGGGGAAAATTCCTTCCCGACCCCACAAATGACAATCAATCACTTAGACCCTGAGCACGTGAACAAGAACCAGCAAGCCAAACCTGTGAGGGAATTCTCAGTATCACCTTAGAGCACCAACCCACCCTGACCTGTGTCCCATCTCCAGTCATGACCATCCTTGACATTTTGGAGAAGGAAAAAAAAAACTAAAACCAAACAAAACCCCCAACAAAAATACACTGGGCAAGTGGGGTCACTTCTTGATCCCTGCAGATGACTGGTTTCAGCTCTGAGGCATGAGACAGTAGGAACATAGCACATGAGCCAGAAGGAACCCCTAGAGTTGCTCAGTCCTGCCCAACACCATGACAAGCAATGTCATCATACAGTTGCACTCATATATTTGTTCAGCTCTCCTCTTAAAACTAGTTAAGTTGTTTGCCCTCACAACTCCTACTGGGAGGCTGTTCCTGAACTTCTTCCTCTATTGGCTAGAAACCTTCTAATTTCCAGCCTAAATTCATGCACGGCCAGTTTATTTGTTCTTGTGCCAACATTGTCCATTAGCTTAAATACCTTTTAACCCTCTGTGGTATTTAGCCTGATGTACTTACAGAAAAAAAATCATTTCCCCTTTTGGCCTTCATTTTGCTAGCCTAACAAGGTGAGCTCTTTTAATTTACTTTCATAAAGTTGGCTCTCCGTTCCCCTGAGCATTTTAGTAGCTCTTTTCTGCACCTGTTCCGGTTTGAATTCGTCTTTCTTGAACATGAGTGACCAGAATTGTACACAGTATTCCAAGTGAGGTCTGACCAGTGCCTTGTATAATGGCAATAATACTTCCCTATTTGTACTGGAAATTACTTTGCCTAATGCATCCTAGGGTTGCGACAGCCTTTTTCACAGCTGTATCACATTGGTGGCTCATAGTCATCCTGTGGTTGACCAATGCACCCAGGTCTTTCTCCTCCTCTATCACTTTCATTTGATGAGCCCTCAGCTTATAGCAAAAATCCTTGTTTTTAGACTCTAAAACTGAACCAATAAAGGATAGTGGTTGGATTTTCTATTGCCGAGGACCTTGTGTAATCATTTACCCCTGTGGAAAGAGGGTTTATAATGCTGCCAACCACAATAGTAATGTTACACCACTTTCCATAGATATAAGTCACAAGACAAGGTAAAAGGCAACAGAGAATGGGGCCACTATAATGTGGAAGGGTGTAGAGCAGGGAAAAGGAGGACTCTATATGGGACATGGAATCGCCCTGGAGGAAAAGAACTACTCTGGTTGTATAATATGGTCTTTAAAAGGTTTTGGTTATTCTATATCAGAGTGAGAAGCATTTGAAGCCACCAAGGGCTATTTTGCAAGAAGGTGGATTGATCAAGTTCCTTTTAAAAAGGAAAATCTAATTTCTAAGCCTCAGAATGTTTATAATGAGCATTAAGCACACTGTTGTGAGCACTACACAATAATATGTGCTTTTGCTAGTTTAAAAGGGAAGTTATAGATAGATACAATTTCCACTGATTTATATTTTGTTCAGCTGTATGATATGATCTTGAATCTCTTAGCCAGTGTTGAGAGTGGTACAGCCATTAGAGAGTTTTAATAGGATATGATACAAAGGAAACTCAGTACTCATAAAAGTAAAGCTTACAGCAATAGGAAAACATGCCCATCAGTTTTGTTTTGGAAAATGAAATAAAAATTCATTGGAGTTAAGTCCAACCTGTCCTTAATGTGAACATCTAATTTAAGACACTCTTCAAATACAGATTATATCCCAGCTATTGGGCAGGAGACCCTCCCAACCCAAGTCTTTGCTCAGGCTTGAGTTCCCTCTGGGCTCCTTCACATGGTCCCAGTCAGTTCCCAGAATCTGAAGCCTTGACCTCAGGTTTCCATAATCCCTCTGCAGACAGCTCTTCAAAACAAGACACCTTCGCCCCCCATGGCAGGTTTTCCCTGAGTCCTTTTCTTAAGTTCCAGAGGTCCTCTTCTTGGTGTAGCAGCAGTTCCAGTCAGTCAAATCACTCCCTCAGCTATATGGGGTCACACCTTTTCCCGGCAGTCACCAGCCACACGCACCAGCTTCTTGCCCAGCCTCTCTCAGGTTCCTTTTCTAGACTTTACCACAAGGGACCTACCAACCACAGCCCTCCCGGCAAAGCAAATATACACACCACTAAATCACCTTCTTTCTGAAAAGTTACCTCTTTTAGATCCCAGAAAGCATGTCTATCTGTCACCTGCTTCCAGTCACATGTTCTCAGAATCCCTTTCATTGAAGGGGCCAAGAACCCATAACTGACAAGCTTTGCCCTTAAAAGCTTTGCCCTTAAAAGTCCATTACACAATCCTATAGTTGTGTTTTTTTTAACCAGCCTGTAGAGTTCTATAGCAGTGCTAATTCTCTTCTAAATTCTACAGGGTACTTTGAAGAACCAGTAGAAAGGATATCATTTTCTATTAAATGCTGTAGGACTTTTCCATGAGGGCTACTGCTGGTCCATGAAAGGGCAGCTGGCATTACTGCACCAAACTGCGCGTCTTATAGCTGAAGCTCAGACAAACTCCACTATGGAAAGGTAGCTACAGATTCAGATGCTGTGATATGGAAAGTGAGCATTTTAGCAATATCAGCTTGGATTAAGTGAAAAGTCCTCAGGAGCCCTTGAGGCAAAGGAGGGAGAATGGGCAAAATTCTGCTCACATTATTATTATTAGTTATTTGCCAGAGTGCCTAGGTGCCCCAATCATGGCCCAGGACCCCACTGTGCTCTGTGCTGTACAAATATAGAACAAAAAGACAATTTCGGCTCCAAAGAGTTTACAATTTAAGTATAAGAGAAAAGGCAACAGACAGACAATGAGGAAATATTGTCTATTTAGACAAGACAGTCACAGGGTGAGAGAAAGTATAGAACCCACAAGCAGAGTGAATAATGTGCTGACGACAAATGTCATGTTAGGACTACAATTATTTTTTTGCAGGTTGAGGTTACTTAGGAGGGGGATCAACTGAATGGAAAGAAAAGGAAAGAGGAGGGGGACAGTGGAGAAGAGGGTAAGAGGGGCAGGTGTGGCATGAATTTGAGGTGAAGAGACTGTGAGGGAGTGGGAGGGTTGGAACAAACAGCCAATCACCACAGAGCAGAGAAAGTCAGAGAAGTTTGTGCAGTTATGACTGGAACGTCCAAAGGTGAAAAAGGTGCTTGCCTGGGCTGCTTCTGTGCCTACAGGTTGGAGTCTCTGGCTGGTTGCTCACTGAAGTTCTCCCCCAAGGTCAAATGGCAGGGGTTGGGGGAGGACAGGAGAGGCATGACCTGGATCCTAGGTTCCCCAAGTGTGTGTGAGTAGGGTGTCTTCCCTGCACAATTTTAGGTCCAGGGGGGTTCAAAGGGGAGGGGCAGCCCCAGCTGGGTCCCATTTTCCCCATTCCCCACCCAGCGTAGCAGTCCCTGCTTTGGCTGCTTCTGTTCCTGCCGGCTTTGGTCATGTACGTTATCCTATTCAAATTAATGGGACTATCTATGTGAGTAAAGTGGGCAGAATTTGGTCTAATGATTAATATTTTCCATTTCACGCTACACTAAACATACATTAATGATGTAGACTCTGTCTCATTGTCTCCTAATAGCATATGTGCAATTGGTGTTGACAGGAGAGCTGTGGTTTCCTCAACAATGGGATGGTGTTCCAAGAAAGAGGACTGTTGGTAAAAGATGGGGTCCAGCTGACCAAGAAGGGGAAGAGCATCTTGGGACATCAAGTCACCAACCTAATGAGGAAGGCTTTAAACTAGGTTCAAAAGGGATAAGTGACAAAAGACCACACGTAAGTATATAATAAAGTGACCTTGACACAGGGCTGGAATTTGGGGTTGGGAAGGGGGATGGAAAATTACAGTAGAGTCACAGGAGCAATGAGAGGGAAAATAGTGAGGGAGTCAGTTCAACATCTTAGGTGTTGACACACAAATGCAAGGAGTGTGGGGAAAAAACCTGAAGAACTGGATGCCTTAGTACACAAGTTAAATTGTGACTTACTTGGCATTACACAGACTGGGTGGGATAAATCTCATGACTATAATATTAGTACAGAGGGGTATATCTTATTCTTTCAGTAGGGAGAATCAGGGAAAAAAGGGAGATGGTGTTCCATTGTATATCAAGAATCTATATAGTTGTTCTGAGGTCCAGAAGGAGATGAGAGGCAGACCAATTGAAAGTCTCTGGGTAAATATAAAAGGAGAAAAAATAGGGGTAACATCATGGTAGGGGTCTACTATAATTCACCAAATAAGGAAAAGGAGGTGGATGAGGCATTTCTAGAACAAACAACAGAAATATTCAAAACACAAGACCCAGCAGTAATGGGGGACCTTAATTACCCGGACTTCTGCTGGAAAAATAATATGGCAAAACACAAAATGCCTACTTAGTTCTCAGAATGTGTTGGGGACAACTTCTTGTTTTAGAAGGTAGAGGAAGTAACTAGGGGGACAGCCATTTCAGACTTGATTTTGACTAACAAGTAATTGGTTACAAATCTGAAGGTGGAAGGAAGGTTGAGTGGAAGTGATCATGAAATGATAAGCTTAATGATTCTCAAGAAAGGAAGGAGTGAGAGGAGCAGAATAAGGACAATGGACTTCAGAAAAGTAGACTTTAATAAATGCAGAGGACTGGTAAGTAGGGTTCCACTGGAAGAAATCGAAGGTAAAAGGAGTTCAGGAGAGATGGGAGATTCACAAAGAGACAATAATATAAGCACAACAGCAAACTATCCCGTGGGAAAGATAGGAAGACTAAAGAGGTCAATATGGCTCCATCAGGTGCTCTTTAATGGCCTGAAAATCAAAGAGGAATATTACAAAAAGTGGACAAATTGCTAAGGAGGAGTACAAAAGAATAGTGCAAGCCTGTAGAGACAAAATCAGAAAGGCTAAGGCACAAAAGATTTATACCTAGCAAAGAACATAAAATGCAAATAGAAGAGGTTCTATAAATGCATTAAAAGCAAGAGAAAGAAAATAAAAAGTAAGTACACCACTTATCAAGGAAGAAGAGCTAATAATAGATGATACCAAGACAGTTCACGTGTTTAATTCCTATTTTGCTTATGTCTTCACTAAAAAATATTAATTGTGACCAGATACTTAACACAATTAATATTAATAAGAGAGAAGGAAAACAAGTCACAACAGGGAAAGAATGAGTTAAAGAATATTTAGATGAGTTAGATGGATTCAACTTGGTGAGATCTGACTAAATTCACCCTAAGGTTCTTAAGGAACTAACTGAAGCTATTTTGAAACCATTAGCTATTATCTTATAGACTCATAGACTCATAGACTCTAGGACTGGAAGGGACCTCGAGAGGTCATCGAGTCCAGTCCCCTGCCCTCATGGCAGGACCAAATACTGTCTAGACCATCCCTGATAGACATTTATCTAACCTACTCTTAAATATCTCCAGCGATGGAGATTCCACAACTTCCCTAGGCAATCTATTCCAGTGTTTAACTACCCTGACAGTTAGGAACTTTTTCCTAATGTCCAACCTAAATCTCCCTTGCTGCAGTTTAAGCCCATTGCTTCTTGTTCTATCATTGGAGGCTAAGGTGAACAAGTTTTCTCCCTCCTCCTGATGACACCCTTTTAGATACCTGAAAACTGCTATCAGGTCCCCTCTCAGTCTTCTCTTTTCCAAACTAAACAAACCCAATTCCTTCAGCCTTCCTTCATAGGTCACGTTCTCAAGACCTTTAATCATTCTTGTTGCTCTTCTCTGGACCCTCTCCAATTTCTCCACATCTTTCTTGAAATGCGGTGCCCAGAACTGGACACAATACTCCAGTTGAGGCCTAACCAGCGCAGAGTAAAGCGGAAGAATGACTTCTCGTGTCTTGTTTACAACACACCTGTTAATGCATCCCAGAATCATGTTTGCTTTTTTTGCAACAGTATCACACTGTTCACTCATATTAAGCTTGTGGTCCACTATGACCCCTAGATCTCTTTCTGCCATACTCCTTCCTAGACAGTCTCTTCCCATTCTGTATGTGTGAAACTGATTGTTCCTTCCTAAGTGGAGCACTTTGCATTTATCTTTATTGAACTTCATCCTGTTTACCTCAGACCATTTCTCCAATTTGTCCAGATCATTTTGAATTTTGACCCTGTCCTCCAGAGCAGTTGCAATCCCTCCCAGTTTGGTATCGTCCGCAAACTTAATAAGCGTACTTTCTATGCCAACATCTAAATCGTTGATGAAGATATTGAACAGAACCGGTCCCAAAACAGACCCCTGCGGAACCCCACTTGTTATACCTTTCCAGCAGGATTGGGAGCCATTAACAACTACTCTCTGAGTACGGTTATCCAGCCAGTTATGCACCCACCTTATAGTGGGGGAAGGGGTGGAATGGGGGTGCGGTCCTGGAGGATGGATGAGGTCCCAGAGTGCAAAAGAAGGGCAGATTTAGTTCATATCTTTAAAAAGGGGAATAAAGAGGACTTAGGGAATTTCAGACAAGCAGGGCTGTCCCTAGGGGGTTTTGGGATGCAGAGCCCAGGACAACCCCCCTCCGCCCCAGGCCCTGTCCCCACTCCCCCCACCCCTTCCCCGAGCCCCAGCCCAGCCTCTTCTCACCCTTGCTCTGCCCCCTCCCCACCTCTTCCCCCAAACCCCCACCCTGCCTCTTCCTGCCCCTGTTCCCCCTCTGCACCCCCATTCCACCCCTTCCCCCACCACATCTTTCCAGCTTCTGCCCCTCCCCCGAGCGACGCTGGAAGCCGGCAGTGTGGAGCGGGGTGGGCTGGGGCCGGGTCGCTTGCTGCTTCCGGCACTAGGCCCCCGCTAACTCCCCAGGCCGCCTTGGACCCCTCGTCCCCCTGAAGCCCAGGGCCCTCAAAAACATGGGGCCTAAGGGGGTTGCCTCAGTCTGTCCTATGGACAGGACAGCTCTGCAGACCAGTCAGCCTAACTTTGATACCTGGAAAGATACTGTAATAAATTATTAAACAATTAACTTTAAGTACCTAGAGGAAAATAGATCGATAAATAATAGCCAACATAGATTTGTCAAGAACAAATCATGCCAAACTAACCTAATTTGCTTCTTTGGTAGGGTTACTAGCCTCCTAAATAGAGGGAGAAAAAGTAGATGTGATATATCTTGATTTTAATAAGGCATTTGACATAGTCCCACATGACAGTCTCATAAGCAAATTAGGGAAATATGGTCTAGATGAAATTACTATAAAAGGGGTGCACAACTGGTTGAAAAACCATGCTCAAAAACGTTATAAATTGTTCACTTTCAACCTGTGAGTATGTATCTTGTGCAATCCCACAGTGGTCTGTCCTCCATCTGGTATTAATTAATATTTTCTTTAATGACTTGGATAATGGAGTAGAAAGTGTATTTATAAGATTTGCACCATATTTCCAACTATGACACCAAGCTGGGAGGGATTACAAGTACTTTGGAGGATAAGATTAGAATTCAAAAGGACCTTGATAAATTGGAAAATTGATCTAAAATCAACGAGATAAAATTCACTAAAGACAAGAGCAAAGTACTGGACTTCAGAAGGAAAAGTGAAATGCACAGCTACAAAATGAGGAATAATTATTTAGGAAGTAGTACTGCAAAAAAAGATATGGGGGTTGTAGTTGTTACCGAAATATTGGGTTTGCCTAGCTGAGAGCCAATTAACAGCCTGACAGGGATAAGGAAAAATGCTTTCTTCTGCAGAAAAAGGAGAGCCTGTACCTTGGTACAAAAGACTCTGTCTTACACAAATTTTACAAACCTTTTATACACATTTAGACAAAGACCCTTGCGTTTTAATACTTGATTGGTAAGCGTAAAATTTTATGCTCCCGTTATTTGAGTAGTACTAACTGGTTTGGAGCAGGATTTTCCTGCTTTGAGGTAGAGGAAAAGAGAGAGTGCAAAAATTTAGGCTACTGTGTCCATGAGCAGTACTCACTCCCCACCTACCTACTGGCCACTTGTAATCTATTAAGGGGGGTCAGCCAGCTTTCACAATCCCCCCTTCGGGCCTGGCAAGCCCAGATTGCCAGGCCCATTACGTAATTTACGATCAAGCTGAAGAGACAGGTACTGAGTTGTCTTACGGACAGCAGAACCTTTGGTTACAGCATTATACAGACATTTTGCGCATTGTATTACTATCCAAACAATACATAGGAAGAACAGACAGAAAATAATTCGTTTAACAATTGTACGGAAAAGGCTAGTAAACCATGACCCAAGGTCTGGGAGAAGGTTTTTAAAATTAAAGGTGTGATTAAGAGAGACAGCATGAAAAACAACAGCAGCATTTTTAATAGCCTGTAAATTTTGTTTAATTAATCCAGAGTGATTAACATAAAAGCAATATTTTTTTTGATGCGAGCACAAGCTCCCCCTTTTTTAGCATTTAGCACACGTTTATTTTGCATAGCTACTTTTGCTACTTTATTAATTTTTATTGCAATTTTTGGAAAGCATCTATTAATGCATTAGCTGCTTTTTTATGCTCTGCAGAAATATTTACAACTGCTTTTTTGAGCTTAGCCACCTCCAACTCAGGAACGAGTGCACGGATAAAAGAATGGAATTCTGTTTGTTTGACAACTAAGGGATTGGGGCACTGACTATAAATTAGTTAGGTATATTAGGTGGTTTAACTTTTTAGATGTTTTGGTGAATAATTTAGTTTTACATGCATTTTTCCCATGGATTTGGTATGTGGAAGCGCACACCCCCCTAACTGGTTTAAATGCTTGGAAGGAGCACTGTGAATGTTTACACTTTCACTTAGAAAGTGTTCAAATATGTTTTTATGACTACAGATTAGATGGTAGTTTTGATGTGTTTGTAAGGGCAGTGGGCTGTTTGGTGCTTAAGATTACTTTGAATGGCCATTAGCTGGTTATTTAGGAAATTTTGAATTTCCAAACATACTAGATTTTACTGCAATGCCTTTTTAGCTTTAGTGATATTTAATACTATTTTTTTTGGTGTAGTATTATATTACATTTGTTATTTATTTATTTTTGATATTTTTAAAAGGCATTAACATTAATAGCCTAGGAGGGGGTGTATTACAGGGTAACAGGGGAGATGGCAGGGGCAACAAGGTGCCTGTGGTGCCTGTTATTTTAAATTTAATTAGGGAGAGCAATACATACTGAAGGATTTATTCAGAACACAGGGCGCAGCCTGTAGAACAAACCCCAAAATTTAATTAATACCACATTTCCAAGCATGAGTCCCACAAATTTTTCCTGCCAGTGTATAGTTTTTTGTTTTTTTACCAGGGTTAGTTTTTAATGTCCTTTTTAGTTAGGAATTTTTGGACTTTGGCAATGTTAGTGGAGTGAGTGTTGTTTTTTTTCCTGAAACAGTTATGGTTTAGCATCCTGCAGGGGAGAGGTTACCAGCACATCACCCTGTAATGGTTTTGCTGCTTTTAGAAAAATTTAAAGGCACAGTAGATCTGTTAGTGGACAAGGGAGAGGTTACTAGCACTTTATTTTGTACTTTTTTTTTTGCTGTTTAAAAGGCACAGTGGAGCTGGAAGGAGAAATAGGCTAATTATTAGTAGGAGAATCCTCCCAAGGGGGAGGGATTTTTTTGCAGTGAGAATTATGGGTTCATGCAGTCAGTCTTTGGCATTTTACAGCAGTGTTGATAGTTAGCAGGACTTAATAAAGGCCTTTTTAGCACGGAGCCAAAGCAGTCTTTCGTTGGTGGACCTTTACATTGATCCAGTCTTCTGATTCCAAGGAGTGACAGAGCTGCTAGGGTCTTTGGGTAGCGCTTCTTTACCTGTGAGAAAAGGAACCTAACACATTTCATTAGTGCCTGGCAGTGTTTTGCAGATTTTATAGCTGCTTGGGCACATTTACACCCCCTCCCTTTTCTTGATTATTAGCCAAGACTCAGCTGTGAGCAGTGTCCTTGAATGGAGCCAGTATTTTATCTTTAGCCTGCTAGCTATTTCTTTTTTTTAGTTAACTTATTTTGTTTTTTGTTTTTTGGGTTTTTTTTGGCTTTTTTTTAACCTATAAAAGAAACTTCTACTCTTCATCATACACCTTTTCCCAACAACGAACACATAAACAGTGCCATTATACAGTACATTAGTTTTATTATTTAACGTATGCCACATATACCCTTTCACTAAAATAACCTTATTACAGAGCTTTAGAGCAACAAGCCAGGACAAGCACACCCACTTTGAGGAGTTTATTCAATTTAACTCTTTTGCCTGATTTTAAACCAGACCATCCCATAAAAACACTAAACACAACAATTCCGGCCACAAGACAAACACCACAAGACAGAACATAGAACACAAAACATAATTCCTAACATAAGACCCACCAATCTGTCTGCTGACACTCAAACAGAAAAGAGAATTACACAGAGAACAGAGGGAATTACAGTATAATCCAGGTGTTTTTACTTTTATTATACTGAACGCTACAGGGGACGGGACAGAAGGATTTTAATTTGACCTTAGAGCTTTTTTGTATGCATGGCTTTCACTCCGAGGAATTACGAATGAGAGGCTTAGTTCTGCCCACACTTCTGACGCCCAAATGTATACAGAGCAGAAAAACAACAGTAACCGGTTAAACAGAACAGAACCAGAACTAGATAGTGCACCAGGACCAGATAAGAGGCCCGCCTCTAACCAGAACCAGACAGTATTTCCTTATCCTATTAGGGCTCACCTTATCGGAGCACGAACCCAGGGGCTGCGGAGAAGTGAGGAAGAGGGGTTAAGCACTCCAGTGGCGCCGCTCCTAGTTCGCCACAGCCATCTGGAGTCCAATGTCTGAGCTAGGAGAGTCCCATCTAGGTCGCCAGAAACTGTTACCGAAATATTGGGTTTGCCTAGCTGAGAGCCAATTAACAGCCTGACAGGGATAAGGAAAAATGCTTTCTTCTGCAGAAAAAGGAGAGCCTGTACCTTGGTACAAAAGACTCTGTCTTACACAAATTTTACAAACCTTTTATACACATTCAGACAAAGATCCTTGCGTGTTAATACTTGATTGGTAAGCGTAAAATCTTATGCTCCCGTTATCTGAGTAGTACTAACTGATTTGGAGCAGGATCTTCCTGCTTTGAGGCAGAGGACAAGAGATAGTGCAAAAATTCAGGCTACTGTGTCCATGAGCAGTACTCACCCCCCCCCCCGCACCTACTGGCCGTTTGTAATCTATTAAGGGGGGTCAGCCAGCTTTCACATAGTGGATCACAAATTGAATATGAGCCAACAGTGCGACGCAGTTGCAACCAAAAAAAATATATAAAAGCTAATATTATTCTCGAATGTATTAACCAGAGTGTCATATGTAAGACACAATAGATAATTGTACCACCTTATTCAGCACTGGTGAGGCCTTAGCTGGAGTATTTTGTCCAATTTTGGATGACACACTTCAGGAAAGATGTGGATGAATTGGAGGAAGTTCAGAAGAGAACTACAAAAATGATAAAAGGTTTAGAAAACTTGATTTATAAGGAAAAGGTTAAAAGAACTAGGCATGCTTAGTCTTAAGAAAAGATGATTGAGGGGGAATCTGATAAGTCTTGAAATATGTTAAGGATTGTTATAAAGAGGACTGTGATCAATTGTTCCCCATATCCACTGAAGGTAGGAAAAGTAGTACTCAGCTTAAACTACAGCAAAAGAGATTTAGATTAGATATTAGGAAAAGCCTGTGTAATCCCCATCTTTGGAGGTTTTAAGAACAATTTATACAAACACCAGTCAGGGATGGGCTAGGTAGTTATGGCCCTGCCTCAGCATGGGGGGATAGATTAGATGGCCTCTCAAGATCCCTTCCATTTATAACATTTATAAAGTTCTATTAGCATAAGGTTTGTATAGTGTTAGGGCTTGGTTTTATTAATATATCTATTATACTTCATTCTATTACTGAAGATTGTTGACCTATGAAAGTGGGTAGACAAACTGATTCACGAAAGTGTGTTTCAGACCAAGCTTCACACATCAGGAAAACAGCAGATTAGAGCTGCTTTTAAAATATGGTAAGAAAAGCTTATCCCGGCAGCCCTGAAGATCCTCCACTGTCAAATTCTGACCATACTTGAATTATTTATCTAAAGATCTAAATATTAAAATAAATTTTAATATATGCCAAAGGCATACTTATAGTATAGATTCACAAGGGCAATATGGGTCCCATCCAACTTCTATTCAAGACAATGGAAAGAATCCCATTGATTTCAGAGAGGTTGGATCAGGTCCTAAGTGCAAGTCACATATGTAGAAATATAAGCACCAGAGCTTTATGTAAGGGGACTGTTTCCCCCTTACTAACATTCAGTGGGTGTGTTTTGGTTGATAGCTCCCAGCACTAAAAGGCAAGGCGTCGATGGGAAATCAGGACCCTGAGACTGACGGTCCCCAGGAACAACGGCGAAAGGCCAATGATCCAGGTCAGCCTGATTGACAGGGCGGGCAGGCTAATCAAGGAGATAGAAGACCAGGGTGGGTCCCGTCCTCCATGTGAGCTGGAATTGCCTGGGTCACAGAGAGTGGGGCTGAGCTAAAGAGAAAGCAGGGGCCCAAGCTGAGCTGGAGAGCAGAGCCATGCCAGATCTAGAGGGGCCAGAGCTGCAGCCACAGAGCCAGAGACACAGCCCAGCGAGAGCACATCCTGTGCTGGGAGCAGAGCTGCAGCCACAGAGCCAGAGACACAGCTCACAGTATGCCAACATCTTTATGGCTGACTTAGAACAACGCTTCCTTAGCTCTCGTTCCCTAATGCCCCTACTCTACTTGCGCTACATTGATGACATCTTCATCATCTGGACTCATGGAAAAGAAGCCCTCGAGGAATTCCACCGTGATTTTAACAATTTCCATCCCACCATCAACCTCAGCCTAGACCAATCCACACAAGCGGTCCATTTTCTAGACACTACAGTGCTAATAAGCAATGGTCACATAAACACCACCCTATATCGGAAACCCACTGACCGCTATACTTACCTACATGCCTCCAGCTTCCGTCCAGGACACACCACACGATCCATTGTCTACAGCCAAGCTCTAAGATACAACCGTATTTGCTCCAATCCCTCAGCTAGAGATAAACACCTACAAGATCTCTATCAAGCATTCTTAAAACTACAATACCCACCTGCTGAAGTGAAAAAACAGATTGACAAAGCCAGAAGAGTACCCAGAAGCCACCTACTACAAGACAGGCCCAACAAAGAAAACAACAGAACGCCACTACAGCCCCCAACTAAAACCTCTCCAGCGCATCATCAAAGATCTACAACCTATCCTTAAAGATGATCCCTCACTCTCACAGATCTTGGAAGACAGGCCAGTCCTCGCTTACAAACAGCCTCCCAACCTGAAGCAAATACTCACCAGCAACCGCACACCATAAAACATAAACACTAACCCAGGAACCTATCCTTGCAACAAAGCCCGATGCCAGCTCTGTCCACATATCTATTCAAATGACACCATCACAGGACCTAATCACATCAGCCACGCCTCAGGGGCTTGTTCACCTGCACATCTACCAATGTGATATATGCCATCATGTGCCAGCAATGCCCCTCTGCCATGTACATTGGCCAAACCGGACAGTCTCTGCGCAAAAGAATAAATGGACACAAATCTGACATCAGGAATCACAGCATTCAAAAACCAGTGGGAGAACACTTCAACTTCTCTAACCACTCAGTGACAGACTTAAAGGTGGCAATTTTGCAACAAAAAAACTTCAAAAACAGACTCCAAAGAGAGACTGCTGAACTCGAATTAATATGCAAATTAGATACAATTAACTCCTAGGCCTAAACAGAGACTGGGAATGGTTGGGTCATTACACTAATTGAATCTATTTCCCTATGTTAAGTTCTCCTCACACTTTCTATGGGTCATCTTACTTATACTTCAAAAGTTTTTTTCTCCTGCTGATGATAGCTCATCTCAATTGATTAGACTCTTCCTGTTGTTATGCATACTTCCACCTTTGCATGTTCTCTGTATGTATAAATATCTCATAGACTCATAGACTCATAGGTCAGAAGGGACCAATCTGATCATCTAGTCTGACCTCCTGCACAAGGCAGGCCACAGAACCCCACCCATCCAATTTTATAACAACCCCTATCCCAGGACCGAGTTATTGAAATCCTCAAAATTGGTTTGAAGACCTCAAGCTGCAGAGAAACCACCAGCAAGCGACCCATGCCCCACGCTGCAGGGAAAGGCAAAAAACCTCCAGGGCCCCTGCCAATCCGCCCTGGAGGAAAATTCCTTCCCGACCCCAAATATGGCGATCAGCTAAACCCTGAGCATGTGGGCAAGAGTCACCAGCCAGCACCCAAGAAGGAATTCTCTGCAGTAACTCGGTTCCCATTCCATCCAACATCTCCCCGCAGACCATTGAGCAGACCTATCTGGTGGTAATCCAAGATCAATTGCTGATTGCCCAAATTAACAATCCTATCATAACATCCCCTCCATATACTTATCAAGCTTTGTCTTAAAGCCAGGAAAGTCTTTTGCCCCCACTACTTCCCTCGGAAGGCTGTTTCAGAACTTCACTCTCCTAATGGTTAGAAACCTTCGTCTAATTTCAAGTCTAAACTGCCTAATATCCAGTTTATACCCATTCGTCCTCGTGCCTACATTAGTACTAAACTTAAATAATTCCTCTCCCTCCCTAACATTAACCCCCCTGATATATTTATATAGAGCAAGCATATCCCCCCGCAGCCTTCTTTTGGCCAGGCTAAACAAGCCAAGCTCTTTGAGTCTCCTTTCATAAGGCAGTTTTTCCATTCCTCGGATCATCCTTGTAGCCCGTCTCTGAACCTGTTCCAGTTTGAATTCATCCTTCTTGAACATGGGACACCAGAACTGCACACAGTATTCCAGATGGGGTCTCACCAACGCCTTGTATAACGGTACTAAGACCTCCTTATCCTTGCAGGAAATACCCCGCCTGATGCATCCCAAAATCGCATTTGCTTTTTTAACAGCCGTATCACATTGGCGACTCATAGTCATCCTGCTATCAACCAGTACCCCAAGGTCCTTCTCCTCCTCCGTCGCTTCCAACTGATGCGCCCCCAACATATATCCAAAATTCTTATTATTAATTCCTAAATGCATAACCTTGCACTTTTCACTATTGTATTTCATCCTATTTCTATTACTCCGGTTTACAAGGTGGTTCAGATCTTCCTGAATAGTATCCCTGTCCTTCTCTGTGTTAGCAATACCCCCCAGCTTCGTGTCATCCGCAAACTTTATTAGCACATTCCCGTCTTTGTGCCAAGGTCAGTAATAAAAAGGTTAAATAAGATCGGTCCCAAAACCGATCCTTGAGGGACTCCACTAGTGACCTCCTTCCAGCCTGACAATTCACCTTTCAATACGACCCTCTGGAGTCTCCCCTTTAACCAGTTCCTTATCCACCTTACAACTTTCATATTCATTCCCATCTTTTCCAATTTGACTAACAGTTCCCCGTGCGGAACCGTGTCGAACGCCTTTCTGAAATCTAGGTAAATTATATCTACCACATTTCCTTTATCTAAGTAATCCGTCATCTTCTCAAAGAAGGAGATCAGATTGGTTTGACACGATCTACCTTTACTAAATCCGTGTTGCAACTCATCCCAATTACCATTGACCTCTATGTCCTTAACTACTTTCTCCCTTAAAATTTTTTCCAAGACCTTGCATACTACAGACATCAAGCTAACAGGCCTATAATTACCCGGATCACTTTTATTCCCTTTCTTAAAAATAGGAACTACATTAGCAATCCTCCAGTCATACAGCACAACCCCCGAGTTTATCGATTGCTTAAAAATTCTCGCTAACAGGCTCGCAATTTCACACGCCAGTTCCTTTAATATCCTCGGATGGAGATTGTCCGGGCCCTCCGACTTCGTCCCATCGAGCTGTTCAAGTACGGCCTCTACCTCAGTTGCGGTAATATCCACTTCCATATCCACATTCCCGTTTATCATCCCTCCATCATCGCAAGGTTCCTCACTAGTCTTATTAAAAACTGAAGCAAAGTACTTGTTTAGATGTTGGGCCATGCCTAGGTTATCCTTAACCTCCATTCCATCCTCAGTGTATAGCGGCCCCACTTCTTCTTTCTTTGTTTTCTTCTTATTTATGTGGCTGTAGAACCTTTTACTATTGGTTTTGATTCCCTTTGCAAGGTCCAGTTCAGTGCGGCTTTTAGCCTTCCTCACTTTATCCCTACATGTTCTGACCTCACCAAGGTAGCTTTCCTTACTGATCCTGCCTTTCTTCCACTCCCTGTAAGCTTTCTGCTTTTGTCTAATCCGCTCTCTGAGTTGCTTGCTCATCCAGTTTGGCCTACAAATCCTGCCCATGGTTTTTTTCCCCTTTCTTGGGATGCAGGCTTCCGACAGTCTCCGCAGCTGCGACTTAAAGTAATTCCAGGCCTCCTCCGCATTTAAATCCACTAATTCCTCTGTCCAATCCACTTCCCTAACTAATTTCCTTAACTCTTTAAAATTAGCCCTCGAGAAGTCAAAAACCCTAATCCCAGATCTACATTTGTTTATCCTCCCATCTAGTTTGAACTGAATCAGCTCATGATCACTCGAACCAAGGTTGTCCCCTACCACCATTTCTTCTACGAGGTCCTCACTGCTCACCAACACCAAATCTAAAATGGCATCTCCTCTCGTAGGTACTTCAACTACTTGATGAAGAAGTCCCCCATAATCACACATTTCCCCTTTGTGTTTACATCATTAAAGACATTAAAGAGGTCTCTATCCATATCCCAATCAGATCCTGGCGGTCTGTAGCACATGCCAAGCACTATCTCAGGGGAAGCTCTAGTCCTGTCTTTGTGTTCCATTCTATGCATTCAAAGTGACTCACAAAAGCTCATGCTGAAATAAATTTGTTAGTCTCTAAGGTGCCACAAGTACTCCTGTTCTTTCTGTGGATACAGACTAACACGGCTGCTACTCTGAAGCCCAGGGAGAGCAGATCCTGTCCTGGGAGCAGAGTCGCAGCCACAGAGCCAGGTGTGGTGAGCAGGACCAGCGCTAGGGGTTTTAGCACCCTAGGCGCATGATAATTTCGCCGCCCCGCACCCAGGTCCTGCAGCTCCGATGGAGCTACCGCAGTCGTGCCTGTGGAGGGTCTGCTGGTCTGCGGCTCCGGTGGAGCTGCTGCAGTGGTGCCTGTGGGAGGTCCACCGGAGCCACGGGAGCAGCCGACAGTTCGCAGGCATGACTGCGGCAGCTCCACCGGAGCCACCTGCCGCACCCTCCGGCAAAATGCCGCCCACCAATAATCCTGGCACCCTAGGCAATTGCCTAGGCCGCCTAAATAGAAGCGCCGGCCCTGGTGGTGAGCAACTGGGGCCAGCCAAGGGGGGGACCTTGGGCAAAGGGCCCAGTGCAGAAAGACACCCCCAGCCAAGGGTCCTTGCAGGCCAGGCTGGGAGGGGGTTCTTAACCTGATGTGGGGCTGACACTGGTAAGAAGGGTCCCACCACCCAAAGCCCAGAGGTGTGTGGTCACCACCATTGCAAGTGTCCAACTCGCAGCATTCCTGCAGCACAGCCAGGGCCTGAGACGAAGGCCTGGGACCTACAAGGAACAGACTGAACTGCCTTGATGTCCAGAGACACTCTTTGTAATGTTCCCTGCCACGGAGCAGGATGATATGTTTTCCTGTAACCTTTCCCATTTTTCCTTATTCTTTTTTAAAATTAATTGTTAATTGAACAATTTGTATTTGCTTTAAATTGTATGGAATAATCAGTGGGTCAGGGAGGTGCCCAGTGCAGAGTGGGTACCCTGGAGCCAGGACACCCTAAACCCTGTCCTAGGTAACCACAGCAGGGTTGGTGTCAAGACCCCCAGGAATCCTGGGCCCAGCTCTGTTGGGGTTATGAGAACTATGCCAGACAGGAGAGGGAAGGAGAGTCCTCAAGGGCAAGGACGCCTCTGGGTAAAGGAAGTGGGAGCGAGGACTCAGATCCTTTCGCTAGCCCATTTCACCGGGGTAGCGCAAAAGCCAGGAAAGTTCCCCACAATAGCAGGACCATTCCCCCACTTACATGTAGATAACTGTAATCCACTGGGGGGAGTAGTTCCTACCCCACCAGCAGAGGCGGCTCCAGGCCCAGCACGCCAAGCGCGTGCTTAGGGCGGCAAGCCGCAGGGGGGTGCTCTACCAGTCGCTGAGGGGGCAGCTTGCCTGTGGAGGGTCCGCTGGTCCTGCGGCTTCGGCGGACCTCCTGCAGGCATGCCTGCGGAGGGTCCACTGGTTCTGCAGCTTTGGCAGACCTCCCGCAGGCACAGCTGCGGGAGGTCCACTGAAGCCTCGGGACCAGCGGACCCTCCGCAGGCAAGCCACAGCAGGCAGCCTGTCTGCTGTGCTTGGGGCAGTGAAATGTCTAGAGCTGCCCCTGCCCACTAGGTCTGTGGGCGGCCAATCCGTCCCACGGCATCTCCGGGGGTTGCCTGACATGGGGAAATCACCAGGGCGACGTGAGCTCAAGCCTGTGGTCAGGGCCAATTAGTAAACACAGTTACAGAACCCCAGCCCCTGTTCAGGGCGGGGCAACAAAGAGTCTCACGCTCCAGCCTGCACTCAGGCTGGGCAGCAAACAGTCAATTAGCCCAAGCATTTGAGCAAGGTGCAGCAATACAGTGTCTAAGGGACTCAGGCCTGTGCTCAGGCTGAGCAGCAAACAGTTGGGCCTCCCAGCTCTGGCAGAGGGCCAACAAGTGCAGGCTTCTTGCCTAAGTGAGGGGGAGACTGCCATGCATGGATTGGGGTGACGGGGGGGGGACACACAGGCCCACCCACTCCACCACATCCCAGCCTAGGGCCCTAGCAGTGCCAGAGTGGACACTGGGTCAGCAGGGATCCTGACCGCAACACGCTGACTCGCTTACTGTCAGTGTTGCAGCCAGAGGGGTCAGCTACCCCGGGCCACTTCACAACTCCCCCTCAGGGTATACCTGGCTCTGTAGAGGGTCGTCCTGGTTGTCAGGGAAGAAGGTTGTCAGGGCTTGCAGCTCCTCTGTGCTTGGGTCCGTAAATGGCCTTGGCAGTCCTGGCCTGTCCTCAGCTCCCTCGGGGTCTGCAGCAACCTTCTAGCTCGGGAGCTCACAGGAGGCACCTGGCTCCTCTTGTGGCTGCCTCTCACCTGAGTTCTCCGGCCCGCCTTTTGTACTTCCAGTCCTGCCCACTGACTTCCAGCAAGAGGGTTGAGTGTGGGGTGGCTCCGCCTACCTGGGTTCAATAAAGGACTCTTCCAACTCCAGGTCTGTGGGTGGTCAATCCGCCCCACTACATTAACACACACATGGATATTCCGGAAGTTCAGACTCTGCCTTGAACTTTGTACCATGCATTTATCTCTTATTGGTGTATTGTCACTCTCTTCTGATGAAACTTGGCACTGCAGGAGCTCCCTGCCTCAGTTTTCAAGGTGTGGCAGCCTGTGTGGAGCAGAGTAGCCCATGCCATGAACTCAGCAACAGTCTTAAAATATTAAACTCAGAATTTGTCTGTCTGCTTCTTTAAATTAATACACAGAGTAGCCAATTTTACACAATACATGGTGATATCCCACCCTTCGTGCACATCTCTCTCAGTTCAGTCTTAGACCACAAACATGAATGTTCATATAGAACCAAGATTTTCCACTACTTTGCACTCCCTGTATAGTACACAGGCCTGGGCCACAATAGATTTAAGTTGATATAAAAATTTGGATGATGCTTGCAAACATGTGTACTATAAGTGTAAAACACTGTCAAATTCATATGGTAATATTTTATGTTTTCTTTATAAATGGCTATTCACTGCACAGGATAAGAGAGTGTTAAGCTCATAGTATTGGCTTGGAAATCTTGCTCCTGCCTATTTTAGTACAATATTCAATACAGTTTAGATCTGTGAGGATACATTGCCAATATGTTCACATTGTTAATATGGCTATGACAGAGGTTCAAACTGTGTGGAGTGCCTCCCTAAGGGGGGCGCAGAAAAGCATTCAGGGTGGCATGACCAGTCTGGACCAGCTAACACGGAGGGTAGGCAGGGAGCACCACTCAGCCCTGCTCCACCAGTAGCTTTGCTCCAGTCTCGCCCCCAGCTGCGGCCCCAGCTCCCAGCCCCATGCCTGACCTTGTCCCCAGCCTCGGCATGGCTCCACACCTGGCTAGGGGCCCGACTGCTGGCCTCAGCTGTGGCCCAGGGACAAGGCTGGGGGCAGGAGCAAAGCCACAGCCGGCTAGGGTGACCAGATGTCCCAATTTTAAATGGACAGTCCTGATTTTGGGGTCTTTTTCTTATCTAGGCTTCTATTACCCCTCCACTATCATCCTGATTTTTCTCACTTGCTGTCTGGTCACCCTACAGCCGGCTGCTGACCCGTGTTGTGGCCAGTCTGAGGTTCTTCTCTCACCCCTTCCCACAGCCTCAGCCCTTGGCCACGGCTCTGTCCTGGCCCCAGACCCACCCCCAGCTGCAGTCTCAGCCTCAACTCCCTTACTCCATCTGCATTACACCCCCACTCGAAGCCATGGCCCCACTTCTGGCCCTGGATCCAGGCGGGGAGGAGGGAGGGGGAGAGGGCACGGGGCGTGCAAAGAGGGGTAAGTGGGGGGGCATGACCCTCAAAAGTTTGGGGACCACTGGGCTATGGGCAAGCAGCTAGTGTGTTGTGACCCCTGCTTATCAGGCTGATCACAGTCATCTCCCTGTTAGCTTGTGCTCCTGCTGTCTGCCTGTTATATCCACCAGTTGTCTTTTGTACTAAACTTAGAATGTATATGCTCTTTTGGGTGGGGTACTGGAACAATTTGTATTGTGGGGGTGCTGAGAACCATTTGACCAAACTGTAAACCCTGTATATAATGGAAACCACTTGCAGCCAGGGGGTGCGGCACCTCTACTTCCAGCACCTATACTTTTGGGCAGGGAGTATCTTTTTGTCATGTTTGTACAATGTCTAGCACAATAGAGCTCTGCCTTCTAGCTACAAACACTACATACAGGTAAATAATAATAATAATCCAGACTGGGAACTGACATGGTGTTGCTAAATATTGATTTACACAGAAGACTGTGACAACTTCAAAGGGTCCATCACCTGCAACTTTTAAAATTATTTCTGAATAGGTAGAGAAAAGAAGGGGACTAGATGTAAATAAAATCAATTTTTAAAAACTGTGACAATTGTATATATGCTGAAGTGACACAGACTCACTCAGTAAAAGGGAAAAATAAAGATTGAATCTTCATCTTTAACTTGCTGCAGCTTAGTTTTTAACGTATATTGTGTTTACAGTAGTAGTAATGGTAATAATGGTTTGCAGTTGTAGTCATCCTGGGCATCTTCAGCTCCCATTTTAACATCAGTGCAATTTGTGGGTGCCCAGTATTTTTGGAAATCAGAATACTATATAGTAGCTTCTTCTACCCAGTGAGTAAAATTAACAAATTAGGCTCCATTACAGTGAAAATGGATTATTATTCCCATTTAAAGACAGTGAAAGTGAGATGTCGAAAAATTGTGTGATTTTCTAATGTCACGCAGGAAGTCTCTGACACAGCTGGAAACAGAACCCAGGGCCAATATTTCCAGTGATTTTGGATGCCTTCATGAAACACCATAAATGGGCATAACTCAGAGTGAGTGCTCAAAGCATGGTTGAAAAACCAATCCTTCTGAAATGTCTCCAGTTGGACGCCCAGAATCACTAGTCACCTTTGGAAATCTTGGTCCAGATTTTGTGATTTCCAGTCCCACATGAGTGATATTGCCAAGCATGTGTGCTCTACTGCCAAGCACAATGGGAACTAATTAAAGGCAGTGTTTCAGTCCCAACCACCAGAAATCTAAAAATGCATCCTTACTGTTCTTTAAATACTGTTTTGTTTTTTAATCTGTTCAACTGACCTTAAATACATTATTTTTCAGGCAAGAATTTTGGATAAATCCTGTGTTTGAAGAACAGTTATGCTCCAAGAAATCCTTTTGCTCAGTATACAGCATAACAACAGTTTCTATAAATATAAATTGTTTTACAAAGACAGACATTACAGACTGTTCTAGTTTACACTGAAATTAAGCCAGCCAGTTTTTCATGCCAGCAATACAATAATCATGATGCTAGTATTATTTCAATTTGTGAAAGCCAAGCTCCGATGGGCTACAACTTAGAACCAAGCATTATATAAAATTAAGCAAAAGACAAGTAATGCTAAAGGAAATGAATACTAATAAAATGCTATGTTTACATTTCTTTCTTGGGTTCATATCTAAGCTGGGCATAAATAAGAAATCATACGTTTAACTATAGTTTCTTTCCTTTCTCTTATGACTTCAGCAATGGGACTTTGCAGACAAAGATATTGTGGGGAAAAAACATTTCTGATGCAAGGATGCAGACTGTAGGGTGAGGAAAGGAAAATGGGGCTCTGACCAATTAAAAGCTTTAGGAAAGAAAGGAGAATCAATTGAAAATGCCAGAGGAAAGGGACTGCTTGTTTGGGGTGGGACGGGGGACTGCTTGTTGGGGGGGTTGTTGAGAGAAGAGGTTTTGACAAAACTGAACTACAGGGAATAATCATGTTCTACGAGGCCTGGAGTGGAGGATGAAAATAAGTTGTATTAATATGAACATAGTCTTGGGAAAATGGGAAAATATCCATCAGCATGGATAATACTGAGCTAAGCTTTCAGTAGGCTGAATAAACAAGCAAGATTCATGAGTTAGCATTTGTAGAGTACTTTGAAGATGAAAAGCACTGTATAAAGTGCTATGTGTTGTTATTAAGATACCCAAGGAAGCTGCACTTCAAACTGAGCTGCTGGATTATTAGTCCTATTGATCTAGCACTGCATTATTTTTAACAAACAGCAAACCCAGTAGTCTTTCAATATGATGCAGTCCCTGAAAATTCAATATTTACAAAACAAACATATTGGCACTTTTTTCCAGACTCTCTTATTTTGATAAGTTTCTAGACTGAGATAATGATCAAAGAGACAAAAATGACATTGTCAAATGTATCCTTTGACTGTAACTGTAATTTAAAGGCATAGTCCTGTATAATTCCCCCTCGCCACACACACACACTGATTCCAGGCCAGTTATTTATTTGGCTCTCTCCTCTCTCCCATAAGAACAGATTTTTGAAGGCGGCCAGCGAAACATGTTTTATTTAAGGACTATATTCCTAGAGCAATGGATTCTTTGGAGACCTAAGGGCTGCAGAGCACTTCATTAGTTCCACATAATGAAAGAATGGTGCAATTGAAGAAGGTCTCTAAGGGAGAATGGCGTGAAAATTAGAGACCCGTCTGCTCACTTGCAAATAAAAAAAAATTGTGGATTTGCTAAATAAAGCACACCGTCTCCATTCAACCCACTGAGAAAGGGTCCCCACTCAATCCTCTTACCATTGACAATATAATAAGACCGGAGGGACGTTTTTGAAGTAGATCTTCACATTCCACATTTGGATTGAGGGGCAATGGACTGTTTAAATTGCTATTTACATTTCCAGCTGTTTTACCAGTGATTTGCCCAACTTAATAGCTCTTTAAGCTTTTAAACAAGAAAATAGCTATTCTCACGATTCAAAGAAGAAACCATGGTTATTTCAGACTGCCTCTATTGTAAAAGGCTTAGACCCCTCTGTCTTTATATATGCTCCTCTCTTTATAGTACTTCCCTTTTCCATCCCTTCCTAGTTTCTAAATCTTCTTCCACTTTCTTAGGGTGTTTTTTTTTTTTTTTTTTTTACATATTATATATTTTCAGCAACATAAGGAGTCCTTGCTGATACTGCTGATTCAAGGAAAGTCCTTACAGGCAGCCACCAAGGTTCCCAAGAGAGGCCCAAGTTAGCCAGAAAATTAGATTTGAGTGTATAATCTTCTGCTAGTTATTGGATACTTTAGCCCACGTTTAAAAAATGCTCCGCAACTTCTGAGAAATGTAGATTCATTTACTCACATATCTCTGGGGATGGATAAAACTTAGTAGTGTGTGGAGGCAACTGTTTCCTGATTCTTATTTTAGGGGGGTGGCGGTGACGGAGATTGGCAGATAAAAACAAAACCAAGATGAAAGGTTTAAAAAAAAGTGGGAGGAAGTTGATTTCATAGTGGATCTATAAAACGCTGTAACTATTCAGTTATAATTTGCTGCCTTAACCTAATGCCAATAAACCGTTAATTCATGGACCAAAACACCATCAAACTTTGCATTGATCAAAGCTTTAGATTTTTCCTTTTATTAACTCTAAATGTCTCCTATGTTGACAGAACTTTGCGACACTTTATTTAGATAGCAGGACAAACAACCACATTTAAACCTTGCAAAAAGCATTAGCAGCGGATCTTATTGAAACTTTCAAAGCACATACTGTTCACTTAGGCTCTTAAAGTACACTGACTGGAAAATGTCAACAGGCCCAAATTTTAACCTATATTCGAAATTATTGTGAAAAGAATTGCAAATAGGCATGATGTTAAATATCTTTTTTTTAAAGTACATATTCACTTTTGACAGTTACCATTACCTCCCCAACAAACTGACAGACTATTTTTTGTACAACTTGCAAAACACATTTTATGTTCCTGTTACTAGCATTTTAGTTTCTGAGAGATAATCACTTATGATGTGGATGTACAAAGATGGTTTGCATGATGAGACCCTATGTGTATTATGACCACTGTCATTATGTAAAAAAAGCCATGGAATTGATATATTATCTCCATTCAGAATAGAAAATAAAAATCAATAGGCCTGATTCACTAAGGTGCTGTATTGTTTGGAAGGGAATTGCAATGGTGTCAAACTGGAATTGGACAATATTTACTGGGAACAAATTCAACATTCTAAGAAAATTAGAAAGATCTATTAAAAAAAATCTGTAAAAGAAGTCAAAATTTTGACCACTCTACAAGCTAACTGAAAAACAGCAAAACATTTTTGCAAAAATTGTTGAAAATTCTCAGCCAGCTTTGCTGTTAATCTTAAAAGTAAAGCTAATTCTTTAGTCATACTAGAGTAAAACTATTCCATTGAAAAAATATTTAGTTTGACAAGTCTAACACTGTTCATTCATAGATTAATGGATTCCAAGGACAGAAAGGACCACTGTGATCATCTAGTCTGACCTCTTCGTAACACAAGGCATAGAACTTCCCCAAAATAATTCCTAAAACAGATCTTTAGAAAACACCTAGTTTTGATTTAAAAATCACCAGTGATGGAGAATCCACCACATGGCCAGCAAATTGTTCCCAGGGGCGGCTCTAACATTTTTTGCAGCCCCAAGCACGGCAGTCAGGGAGACTTTGGCGGCGTTTCTGCGGGAGGTCCGCCAAGCACACGGATTCGGTGGCAGTTCTGCAGGTGATCTGCTGGTCCCGCACCATCAGCATACCCACTGCCGAATTGCCGCTGAGGTCTCGGGACCGGCAGACCTCCCGCAGAAACATCACCAAAGGCTGCCTGACGGCCGTCATCATGGCGACCATCACGCCGCTCCCCACAGCTTGCCGCCCCAGGCACACACTTGGTGCACTGGTGCCTGGAGCTACCCCTGATTGTTCCAATGATTAATTTAAAACTTTAAACCTCATTTGCAGTGTGAATGTGTCTAGCTCCAACTTCCAGCCATTGGATTGTGTTATTCTTTTGTCTGCTAGACTGAAGAGCCAATTATCAAATATCTGTTCCTCATCTAGGTACTTTATAAACTGTGATCAAGTCATTTCTTAACCTTCTTTTTGTTGAATGACATAGGTTAAGCTCCTTGAGTCTATCACTACAAAGCATGTTATCTAGTTCTTTAATCATTCTCCTCGCTCTTCACTGAACCCTCTTGAATTTATCAACGTCCTTCTTGAATTGTGGACACTAGACATAGACAGTAGACATGTTATTCTAGCTGCCATGACACCAGTGATAAATTCAGAGGTAAAAAATCTCTTTACTTCTACTTGCGATTCCCCTACTTATGCATTCAAGGATTGCATTAACCTTTTGGCCACAGCACAACGCTGGGACCTCATGTTCATCTGATTGATTACCCAGCACAACCTCAAATCTTTTTCAGAGTCACTGCATCCCAGGATAGAGTCCCCCATACTGTATAGCCTACATTTTTTTGTTCCTTAATGTGTACATATACATATTGTTTGCTTGCACCAAGTTTACAATACAATCCAGATCGCTCTTTATCAGTAATATGTCCTCTTTATTATTTAACACTCCTCCAGTTTTTGTGTCATTTGCAAACTAGATCAGTGATGATTTTATGTTTTCTTCCAGGTCATTTATAAAAATTTAAATAGCATAGGGCCAAAAACTAATCCTTGCAGGATTCCCACTACAAACACACCCACTCAGTGATTATTCCCCATTTACAATTACATTTTGAGACCTATCAGTTAGCCAATTTTTAATTCATTTAATGTGCATCTTGTTAATTTTATATTGGTCTATTTTTTCAATCAAAAATTCAAAACATCAAGCTTAAGGTTACTGGTGAAAATATACATCTGTCTGCTTGAATAAATTCCTAAAAATAACATCAAAATACTTAGGAAAGGCTTGAAAAAAGTTCAAGGCACTTTATAGGAGGCATTCAGCATCTTTCAGTAATCGGCCCATAAAGAAGACACAATTTTCTACCCAACACGTCTGCATTTTAGTGGGGTGTAAATTTAGCCTCATATTCTGCAGAGGCAACATAGAGTAACAATCGGAGCGGAGGACTGCGAGTCAGATCCTGTTCACATCTCTGCAGATGAGTTGCTCTTGCGTGTTTAGGTAAGTCAATTAACCTCTTTGAGCCTTAGTTTCTCCATATGTAAAATGTGGGATAAGACCCATCTTTTCAAAGTGCTTAGAAATTCTTGGTTGAAAATCACCACCATGTATGAATGCAAAGAATTAACGGATAGATAGATGCACACCCTAGTACCATCCAAAGGCTGCACAGTGAAATAACAACACTTATCCTGTTATGGTGTAAGGCATGTCTAATATAAACAAATTCTTCTGGCATAGGGCAGAATCCACACATCAAGGCCCTGATCCAGCAATCACTTTCGTGCATAATTAATTTTACTATGAGTAATCCCATTGAAATCAGTAGGACTCCTCAGTGCAGTAAAGGTAAGCACACGTGTGTTTTCTGGATCAGAGCCCAACCCAGCACCTTGTGCTGAAAGTCTCCTCTGCTGGAGATACAGGAATTCCTCACTTAACGTTGTAGTTATGTTCCTGAAAAATGCCACTTTAAGTGAAATGATGTTAAGCGAATCCAGTTTCCCCATAAGAACGAATGTAAATGGCGGGGGGTTAGGTCCAGGGAAATTTTTTTTTGCCATACAGTACAGTACTATAGTTGGGAGGTGCCCTCGCCTTACTCTACACAGGCACAGCCAACTGGCACTGCAGACAATGAGGCGGGCAAGGAGACTGAAGGTGCTGTAGGCTAGGAGAAGCACATTGTGCAGCAGCAGTGGCAGCTTCCCCTACTCTGCAAGCACCAGGGCTGGGAGGCTCAACCCTCAGCCCACCCATGCCACCCGTTCCCGCAAGCCCCCAACCTTAACCCACCTCTTCTTCCCCCCTTCTCCTTTACTCTGCACACCGCATCCTTGCTCCTCACTCCTCTATCTCCTGCCTGTGGCAATCAGCTGGCTTGCAGAGTTCAGGAGGCAGGGGGGTGGAGCAAGGACATGGCGCGCAGGCTCCCCCTCCCTCCCCTGCCTTCTAAACACCACAAGCCACCTGACTGCCGCAGGCAGGAGGCAGGGGAGGTGCGCCGCCTGCTGTGGACAAAGCAGGCAGCCAAACGACGTTATAGCGAAACATTGCACAACTTTAAATGGAGCATGTTCTTTAACTGAGCAGGGACCTAAGATCGAAACAACATTAAGTGAGAGGACGTTAAGTGTGGAGTTACTGTACATACTTACAGTAAACCATATTGATGAGCATGTAATATGGATGGCAGCCTTTGTACTAGCTGGTCTGTGAAACAGCCACAACTCTTCTGCAAGCCACATCTACTTTAACAGTTGCATGTACCTTGGAGTGGTAGGCTGCCATAACCACCAATTCCCTCTAATGCCTCCTGGCTACATGCTTTCTGGCAAACCTCAAGCTGGGCTGAGCCTGCTCCATTAAAATAAATGGGAGTTTTTCCATTGACTTCAGTGGGAGCAAGATCAATCCCCTCCTACATTGCAGCTTGCATGAAGATTTGTTACCACTTTCATCCTTTGTTCTTTTTGAGCACTTGTACAGGCAAGTAGCCCACTGTTTATTGTTTTCAAAGGACTTGCACTGCATGCACAATGGCTCCTGTAGCTGTGTATTTTTCTACACCAGGGATTCTCAAACTGAGGGTCGGGACCCCTCAGGGGGTGTGAGATTATTACATGAGGGGGGTCGCGAGCTGTCAGCCCTCACCCCAAACCCCACTTTGCTTCCAGCATTTATAATGGTGTTATAAATTAAGCACACTTTTTTATATATTTAAGGGGAGGTTGCATTCAGCGACTTGCAATGTGAAAGGGGTCACCAGTACACAAGTTTGAGAACTACTGTTCTACACCTTTTGTTGTTATTTGGAAAAGTGAGTTGGCACCAGCCAGCTGAAAATTAGGCCTTACAAGAGTGTGTCTAAGGTGTGGCTTCACACACAGTTTGGATGACTGCACAGCACAGAGATTCTGAAAAAGGGCTTCAGAGTGTCAGCTAAGCTGCCTTGCCCTCTTTAACACCGCCTCTTCCATCCCCTCATTCCAGTCTCTATAGGCTGCCTGAGAATGGGTGAGGCACCACTCTGCTGGTTTGTGCTCTGTTGCCTTTTAGCACTTCTGTTACTTATAATACTATTAACAGTTCTGCTAGCCTAAACCACTGAACTGTTATATTTGCTCTAACACAGCCTCTAGTGGGATCCAGCAGATGCCAGATCCTCATATCCAGATACCAGAGTTCTGCAAGAGAAAATATTAGGGGTTTTATAAATTACACAGAAAACACACAGATGTACACGCTGTAGACAAGTGAAAATGAAGAAACAACACAACGAAAACTACAATTTGCGCCTGCATGGCTCTAAGCCCCACTCAACTTTCCCCATCCCACCTGTGAACCTGGTACCATTGCCACATGGTGATGGCTGGAATGGAGGGAGGCACCTGCTGCTTATGACTCTTGGCCCTCATTGGGCCCATCTCTAGATTCTAGAAGAAGGCACCTGAGATGAGGGAAGAAAAAGAAATCAGCTATAATTATGGTCTGAATTCACACTGTCATCCACAATTGCTAGAAAAAGAACAACATATGAATAAATATTGTAACAGTTAAAAAAGAGGTGCTCACCACTTGGAGCACTTCCCCCACACAACGTGGTAGAGGTCATCATAGCACATGTCTGGCTTCTAGGCCCAGAGGTAGTTGAGGCAAGGATGGTGAGCAGCCACCATGGTCATCTGGCATTGTTAGGGCGTAGCTCCTTGGCAGGTCCAGCATCTCTCAGTTCCCTCAGACATGTGCTCAGGTCCATAGGCAAAGCAGAATCAATAACTGGAAAATACTATTTGAACTAATATAGAAGTGTAGCAGGTGCACTTGCTATGCTGCTATTAAAATGCCTGTTCTCTTATTGATTCTTTTGTATCGTCGCCTTAGGCCAATTTTCAAGAACTCTCATTTAGGCTCCACATGTCTAGCTGTGTAGTCCCATCCCTACCAGTCACACTAACACATCCTAACGGTTCATTAGCATGTGCTGATGCACTTAACATATGGCAAGTGCTCCTACAAGCATGCAGCACAAAATGTGCCAGGCAAAAGGCATGTGCATGCAGCTGGCTGGCTGACTCCAGTGGTTTCCCCTCATGGTTTTCTGTACGTCTCCTTCATTCACCTCAAACCAAACAGGTATAGTCTTTCTGTTCCTATTCCCACATATCCCTCAGTGCCCTTCTCAGGGCCGGCTCTACAGTTTTCGCCGCCCCAAGAAGTGCCGAATTGCCACTGCAGGTGGCGGGGGCAGTCCGGGTGTGCCCTTAGGGTGGCAGGCACGTTTCCACAGCGGTGGCAATTCGGCGGCAGCTTCTATGTTTAGTTGAAGCCATGGTGGATAGCTAAACATAGAAGCTGCCGCCGAATTGCCCTCACCACGGAAACGCGCCTGCCGCCCTAACGGCACAAGGACTGCCTCTCCTCCCCCGCCCGAGGCGGCAATTCGGCGTGCTGCCTGGGGGCAAAACAACAGGGACTGCCGCCTCTTGCAGATTGTTGCCCCAAGCACCGGCTTGGAATGCTGGTGCCTGGAGCCGGCCCTGGCCTTGCTATCCGCTGTTTGTTTTGAACTGAAAAGTCACTTTAAGTGCACCCCTTGCAAACTGGAAAATAGATGTGACATATCAGCTTCTGAAGGCAGGCCCACCACAACGCAGCCTCTTTGCATTCACTCATTCTTCAGCATACTCACTCTGTGCACTCCCTTTGGAGGCCCTATATTCACCAATCTGCTACTTTCACCTGAAAATATTAGCACATACAGAAACATTCACCAATGCAAGCTTTTGAAAATGGAAGGTGCTAGCTAAACAAAGGTGCTAGGGAGATTAATACAGTTCATGCTATTATGGTGGGAGTCACCAGATAGCACTCTTACATACAGTTTTGCAAGTTATTCTTTTTAGTATATAAGCCCTTTGAATAAATGCTGTATTGTTAGTTTCATGCTGTACTTTTGTTTGGGAGTAAGCAAGCAGCAAGGGAGTTTGCTGTCTGCTTTAGCCTCTCTAACTAGAGTAAATATTTGAGGCAGAATTGCTCCCTGGAACCAGGCAGTAGTGTTTTGGCTGACATTCCTTTGTGCTGTTTGTGACCACTTCTGTTCAAGGACTAGTATATATAGAGTGTAAAATAAACAAGTAGCAGTAAGAATAAACCTATACTTTGCATCAAAGATTTCTCCTTCAATGGGAGGTCAACCTGCAAGACCCCAATATCTGATACTGCTCTGCAAAGGGCAACAATACATTATAGCAACTTTACTCCCCCCCCACCCAAAAAAAAAAGTCTGCTTTGTAGAAAACAAATAGGCCGGAACCCCTATTAGGCTGGTATTTATTGGTATTGTATCTCTGAAGTCTGATTTACGGCAACTGAGGATCTGTCCTTAGCAAAATAATACTTGATTAAACATGCAATTTAGTAGTCTGTGAACCTGCAGCCAAGCAATTGTGCAGTAATGAACAAAACTTTTAATTAAGATCTTATTAGAATCAGTAAGTCAATAAATACTCTTAGGTGCTAAATATGCACAGCTGAGGCCAAATTCGCCATTTCCCCATAACTTTCAGCAGCTCCTTTCCCCTTCTTATGTCAGAATTTAATGAAGACGCTCTGAAGCATGGTGCCATTATATTATTGTCACACACACTGATAATGCTGCTAGGGTTATGAATCTGCCAGGTTTCTCTTATAAAACCTGCCCTCAAGGTTTTATATCACACATATTTCAAACTGCGGCTAGCTACATTGTTTTTACAAGGACCTGCCAGCCCCAGTGTGAATTTTTGTCAACATTAAATTAAAAATGGATTTGAATGATTCAACCTGTTAATTTTCCAGGGTTTCTGAAACTATTTTTTGTAACTTCTTGCATAAAAAGACAGTTTTGAAGAACACAATTTCACAGCAAGTTTTTAAAGAAGACTATTTGCTAATTTTTAGGTGGGGAAGCAGGGCCAGTGGGTTTTCTGTGGAAAGTGATCTTTATGATCATCTAGTCTGATTGCCTGAATAACACAGGCCTTAGAAAAATAATAAACAACATTTCAAGCCCCATAACTTCTAGGTTGAATTGGAGAATATCTTTTAGAACATTATTTGATCTCATTGATCGGAGCATTTTGAAATATGTCACAAGGAAGCCCTATGACACACAGTGGTTGGAGTAGGAGAGAGGAAGTTAGTACTTCAGAGACTTTATTCCTGATTCTGTCACTAACTTACTGTGTGATCTTGGGCAAATCTCTTCACTTATTGTTTTCTCCGTTATTCCATCTTCTGCAAAGAGGAAAACAATATTTAAATAGCTCACAAAGGAGTTGTGAGGCTTAATAAATTAAGAGTTCAAAGAATGCTTTGAAGCCCTCAGATGAAAGACGTTGTACTGTAAAAGTAAAACTTTGGTACTACATATTTATATCAGAAAACCAATTCCTTTTCAGAATGTATTCTCTCTCTGAATCAATGCCATGTAATCACCTACTAGAAACTGTGTAATAAATCTAGTGTAATAAACTGTGCCATAAATCCAGGGGCGGCTCTAAGTATTTTGCCACCCCAAGCACAGCAGGCAGGCTGCCTTTGGTGGCTTGCCTGCGGGAGGTCCCTGGTCCTGCGGATTCGGCAGCAGCCTGCGGGAGGTCAGCCGTAGCTACGGAACCAGTGGACCCTCCGCAGGAATGCCGCCAAAGGCAACCTGCCTGCCGCCCTCGCGGCGATCGGCAGAGTGCCCCTCCTGCTTGCCACCCCAAGCACACACATGTCATGCTGGTGCCTGGAGCCGCCCCTGCATAAATCACATTACTTGAAGTATCATTTCTCTTGCTCTCTTTTCTTGACTATTTTAAAATGCAGTGGTGTAAAACTTGGTTTGCTTCTTTTCTTTTGGCTTATAACATTTTATCTAACTAAAAGGTGTGGTTCATTAGAGCCATATTCTGCACTGATTTCAATTACAGGACTCACAGAGTAAAGTATATATACTCATCTAACTATACAAGAGTGGCAGAATTTAGTTACCTAGGGCAATTGCTATCTATTTAAAAAAAGTTAAGTACCTTTGAAATTAATGGGACATTTTGTACCCTAGATTCTACTAAGGACTTGGCCATAGCAGACCTCGGTAATAATGCTTTGTATTTACAGAAAGGTGCTTTGAATAAGAAACATGAGAGTATCAACTCCATAAACCTTACTACATAAAATTCCATTGGAAATGTTTGTGCCAGTGGTGTTTTTAAATTGATTTTTACAATTAAACACCAACAGTGTTCCATAATACTTAATATTAGCAACATCATGTTTAGGGAGCTTGCATAATAACTCTCTACAATATATAATCGGACTGATCCTCAGTCGATGTTGTGACAGAACAGGATATGCCTGTATCAGATTGTGAACTCCATTTTATACTAGGTATTGAACACAAGGCTAATCATGCCCCAGTGCAGCCTATTGTACTGCATTCCAGACAGTTGCTCAGACCAGGCATTTGCCACCTTACTGAAGCACTGCCACAGAGAAACCATCAAGACTGTAATCTGGGGCCATCAATTTTGTCTCCGACCCACTGGCCAACACTGGTGTAACAATGGTTTTTCTACGTTGGGGCTTGCAGGTGGTATATGCATGACTTGGGAGGGAGAAAGAAGGAAGTACTGCAGTCAGCACAGAATTTCCTGCACTTGCTAAAGAATCTCTGATCCAGGTTAAAGTATAGACTTTTATTATTACTATTTTTATATAGTTGTAGGGCCTGATCCTCAGCAGATGTAAATCAGCATAGTTCTATTGACTAGAGCAATGCTACGTTACATACATCTGTTATAACTTGGCCCAACACCCCTCTGTACAGTCACCAGGAGGTTGTGATTGGACCAGTTGCTGGGTCCCACATGCTTCCAAGCCCACTGGGTCTGGGTTGAGTAGAGTTGAGAACTGGAGCATCCCAGTGGAGCACTTGGCAAAGAAACAGGGTCTCTATTTAAGAGAGGGCTCCTTGCAGGGGGCCAACCATTATCACACATAAGAAGGACATGCAGGAGAGAAAGGGCTGAAAAAATTCAGAATGCTTCTGAACCACAGACTCAAAGGAAGGGCAAGTTCAGACTAAGGGAGAGTGCATTTCACAATTTTGATGTATTAAAAAAAAATCAGTATGTCTTTAATGCTTTAAGAGTAAAGTTTCTGTGGTTAAGAGACTTATTTGCTGAGCAGGGCCAGCTCCAGGCACCAGCGCAACAAGCAGGTGCCTGGAGTGGCCAATGGAAGGGGGCGGCACATCCAGCTCTTTGGCAGTGGGTCCCTCAGAATGAAGTAGCGACGGTAGAGTTGCTGACAAAGTGCCACTGATCGCAGTTTTTTTTTTCCCCCTTGCCACTTGGGGTGGCAAAAATGCTTGAGCGGCAAAAACGCTGGAGCCAGCCCTGTTGCTGAGCTTGTGTTCCTTGCAATATGTTGTCTCAGAACCTGTTAAACTAGAAGCCCAGAATGCCCACAGCTTAGGTGGAACTCTGAGGGAGCATGTGAAAACGATTGTGGGGCTCACGACATCTGAGACACTGCTTTCAGGGGCTGAGACAGCTAGACAGCAATATCGCATGTCTCAAGGAAGGGCATCAGACAAGAGGTCAGAGCCGGGGAGCATACCCTAAGGTCCAAGAGCCAGAATCAGTGACTAGACTCTGACCCTACCCAACCCAGACCCGGTAGGGTGGAAAGTATGTGGGACCCAGCAACTGGGTCCAATCACAACAGACTAGTGCCTGTACAGAGGGCTCCTGGGCTAGGTTATAACACATGCATGTAATCTAGCATTGCTTTAGTCAATAGAGCCATGCTCTAGTCAATAGACCCACCTGCTGAGGATCTGGCTTTACATCTATATAATAATAATAAATAAATAATAATAAAGGTCTATGCTCAAACCTGCATCAGAAATTCTTTAGTGAGTGTAGGAAATTCTGTACTGACTGCAGTCCTCATTCTTTGTCACTTTGCTGCAACATTTACAACAATTCTACTTGATTCCACCTTGTAATTGTAGGGAGAATTCAAAGCCACCATTGGAATTCTTACAGTTAAAATAAGGAGAAATTCCATTAAAGGGCTCTATCTCTTTTCTTGTGTAGATACAAAATGTTTCATATTCAGAGACTGTCTCTTTTCTGGAAAGGAGTGAATGCAATTTTTTTTTGCAACCAGCTGGTACTGATGAATCTTGGCACATTTTAGACCATGCTACAAAGTAGTTACATGCAGCTGAGGCTGGCTGATTATTTTCCATTGAAAAATTCCCCCCCCCCCCCCCACAGAAAATTGGGTTTTCAACAAAATGGAAATGTTGTGGAAACCGTTTGCTTCAAAATGTTTCAGGTTTTCCATCAAACTCTGCCCTCCCCACTCCCAATGAATATTTTTGAACAAAAAGTGAAACTGATGAGGATTTTAATAGTTTTGAGTTTTTCAATATAAAAACCAACATTCTACAATGCGGAGGGTCAGGATGACATTTCTGACCAGCTCTACATACGGCCTTGAAGTATGTTTGCTCTTGCACATCTATCCTTTGCACTGGTTCATTTGTGCCAGGAGGGCAACAATGCCACAATTTCAGCCATGGTTTACTAAGGATTTTTGGAAACCTGAAATGTTTGATACAGTCAACTGTCTCCTTATCAGAAAGGGATAGAAGACTAGCCATTAACAAAAAAACAGCGAAAACTGAATACTCTTAGAAGAAAGGAATTATGGAGTAGAGACTTCATAATTCTGTAACAATCTGCCACCAAATCCCTTCTATTCTGCACTTCTCCAATCTGATCACAGAGTTTGTGTAGTCTTTTCCCTGCACTCTTTGCCAGCCTTGTTTGTTGAGACTTCAAGCTCTTCAGGGCAGGGACTTACTCATATATGTTTGTATGAGGCCTAGCACAACTGGTCCCAATCCTGATAGTGATATTACAGTTGCACCTAGATATCCCAATCAGAGGGGTAGCCGTGTTAGTCTGTTTCCACAAAAAAACAAGGAGTCCGGTGGCACCTTAAAGACTAGCAGATTTATTAGGCATTGTCACAGGGTTGGTGCAGGTTCTCCCACTTCTATGCCTGCACCCTTTGTTTAGGTTGGTATAATAAAGAGTCTCCCATGCCTTCTTTTGCTGGATCACCCAAGTGTCTTTATTTACAGCGTTTGTGCAGTTCTCCAGTCTCCCAATAGCTAGTGCCCCACACCCCCTCCCCAGGGTGTCCTGCCTTTGAGGCTTCCCTCTTTGGTAAGGAGACAGCGATACTACCCTCCTGTTTCCTCCCAGCCTAGGCGCCTCGTTTATTCAGAGGTTTTACAGCCCTCCCATGCCTCAGCCCAGCTATCAGCACTCGGCTCAGCATGTTCCTCTGAGCCAGCTCTGATTAGGGCTTGCAGCTGGGCTCACTGCTGAATACCTGTGTCTCTACCCTAGCCTCCTGGCCAGAGAGCAGACTGCAGCCAGCATTATGGCAGGCTTTAAAGGGGGGTTTATCCCTGCCTGCCACAGGCATAAACTTTCTTGGGTAAAAAACCCACTTCAGATGCATGGAGTGAAAATTACAGATACAGGCATAGATATACTGGCACATGAAGAGGAGAACCTTACACTTGGAGAACCAGTGTTGACAGGGCCAATTCAGTCAGCGTGGAGGTGGTCTTCCCAATAATTGATGAGGAGGTGTCAATATCAAGAGAGGAAAAATTGCTTTTGTAGTGAGCCAGCCAATCCAAGTCCCTATTCAAGTCCAAATTAATGGTGTTAAGTTTGCAAATGAATTGTAGCTCTGCAGTTAGGAATGGCACCAGCTAAACAAGCAGGTGCTTGGGGCAGCAAAATAAATGGGGTGGCATAATGCTGGGGCCCAAGCTCAAACCTGAGGTAGTATCCTGGGCTGGATCCTGACCATGCCGGGGGGGTGCTAAACAGTTTGTTGTTCTGCTGCTGGGGGGTGGCAGGGCAGGGAGCCGGCTAAGTGGGGAGCTTGTCCCTGCCGCTCTCCTTCAGGAAGTGGCCACCCCACCCCCCTCATGCGGGAGCCAGTAGCGCAGCCCTGACCTGGTTGCAGAGGACAGACCACTCCTCCTTGGCTTGTTCCCGCCACTGCAAGCCAAGGAGGAGCGGCCCGTCTTCTGCAATCGGGGCAAGGTCACGTTACTGACTCCCATCCAAGAGGTGGGGGGACGGGCAGCTGCTGATCACAGGAGAGCAATGGGAACCAGTGGTGCGGCCCTGCCCCAGCTGCAGAGGATGGGCTGCTCCTCCTCGGCTTGTCCCTGGTGCTCTCCCGTGGTCAGCGGCCACAGCCCAGGCTGGAAGCGGTAGCGCGGCCCTGCCCTGGCTGCAAAGGACAGGCGGAACAAGGCACCCAGGTGGGCCTCTCCTCCTCAGCTTCTTCCTGCCTCTGCCTCCTCCTCTCTGCACTGCCTCCTGCCAGGGGAGGGGAGCAGATTGGCAGCCCGAGCTAAGCCGAACTCATGCCACAGCCAAGGCAAAGACCAAGGATGTGCAGGGCTGGGATCCAGCAGCAGTCCCAACCCCCAGCTGCGGGAGCAGCGGCGATGGGAGATGAATCCACCTTGGGCCAGATACGCAGTAAGATAAGAGTCGGGCTGGGCGGGAGGGGCCCTGGGACCCCTGGGGAGCTTCTGCCTGCTGGAGCCTCAGAGGCTGCCACCTCCCTCCCCAGCCCAGCGCTGGTGCCTGGAGTCTCCTTCTGCCTCCCACCCTGAAGGGGGTGAGCGACCTGGCAGAGAGGGACAGCATCTGTCCAGCAAGTCCAGCACCTCTTCCTTGGCTCCTCTAGCCCCAGAGCAATCTCCATTGCAGGCCCCTCAGGCTCCCAGCTGGGCGGCCTCAGTGCTGGGGAAATGCCAGCAGGGCTGAGTCCAGTGTGTATCTGAGCTCGTGGGGAGCTCTCTCACCCCAATGACTAGTGCCTTACCTATGGCAAGTACAGTAGTGCAATAGGAGCATGACATGAAAAATATCGTGTCACATTGTGACAAGGTCACTCAAATCACGATTACGTGTGTGTACTGTGCTGCTCTATCGGTGCCATTCGTGCTAATTTCCATTTCATGTCGGTACCAGTGGTTATAGGGCTAAAATGCCAGGACAAAAACAAAAATGACTTTTTGGTGCTGCCTACCGGCAACAGAGAGAAATGGCAAAAAGAATTAGAAAAACTATCGCGTACTTCAAAAAAGTATTTTAAAAAAGTCGACAAGGAGAAAGCTCTAAGCAATGCACTAATGGTGATTATTCATCAACTGACGAAGACCAATCGAACCAAAGATGAACAACAATCTGACCAAAGATTATCTTCGCTAACTGATAAAGACGAACAATCACAATCCATCCAAAAAGATTTACTACCTCAGCTGAAGAGTCCAGAAACAAAAACTGTTTTCCAAATCTAAAACTGAAGAACAATTGTTGGAAGGTGGAGAGACTGACATAGGATCAGATCCAAGTACATGGCCGACAACAATTACTGATGCAATGCGAATGATTACTGTGAAAAAAGGTCCTTCAAAACTAGATCCTACATTTGAATATCTATTTAATGAGTTGAATCAATTTATGCCATCCAGTATGAAGAAAAAAAAATGAAAAATGGAGAATAAGTTAATAAATTGTGGTTAATATTCATGGACCAAAGATGTAGGTTTTTTGTTTTTGCTGCAAACTGTTCTGCAACTTGGACATTCTTCTGGCAACTGCAGGTTTTAATGACTGGCGAAATTGCATCAGATTACATTCCGGTACAACAATCGATGTGGTACAGCAATGTCAACTAAATTCAGAAATTCTACGTTGGCAAGCAGTGCTGGAACATTTCCTGGAAATCATTAACTTCCTAGCCGAACAGTGCGTCACATTCCATGGATATTTTATATGAGAATAACAATGGAAATTTCTTAAAATTGGTTGACTTACTGGCAAAATTTGATAATGTTATGGCTGAGCATGTACGAAGAGTGAAAGATGGAGAAATTCACATCCATTATTTGGGTAAAAATACACAAAATGAGATAATAGGATTAATTTCTAATGGAGTTCATAATGAAATTTTAATTGAATTTGAAACATAAGAACGGCCGTACTGGGTCAGACCAAAGGTCTATCTAGCCCAGTAACCTGTCTACCAACAGTGGCCAATGCCAGGTGCCCTAGAGGATGTGAACCTAACAGGAAATGATCAAGTGATCTCTTTCCTGCCATCCATCTCCACTCTGACAAACAGAGCCTCGGGATACCATTCCTTATCCACCCTGGCAAATAGCCATTAATGGACTTAACTACCATGAATTTATCCAGTTCTCTTTTAAACCCTACTATAGTCCTAGTCGTCACAACCTCCTCATGCAAGGAGTTCCACAAGTTGACTGGGTGCTATGTAAAGAACTTCCTTTTATTTGTTTTAAACCTGCTGCCCATTAATTAAAACATGCCAAATATTATTCAATTATAGTTTATTGTACTCAAGATCTGAGCAAAACCAAGCAAATGTCAATAGTTTTACGATTTCTGAAAATTGATGAAAATGCAGAAGTGAAAATTTGTGAACATTTTCTAGAATTTATACCAGTGAATGAAACTACTGGGAAAACCCTCACAGATGTAATTCTACAGAGACTGGAACACTCTGGAATACCTTTAGAAAATGTGTGTGGCCAAGGGTACAATAACGGCTCAAACATGCGAGGACCACATGCAGGTGTACAGCAAAGAATATTGAAATTAAACAATCGAGCTTTTTTCCATTCCTTGCCATGTGCATTCGCTCATTCTGGTTGTTAGTGATGCTGCCAAATCATCCAAATATGCCCTTTCATATTTTACCACAGTGCAAGCAATTTACAACTTTTTTAGTGCTTCCACACACCGTTGGGAAGTCTTGAAGAAGCATCTTGAACAAAAACCTCATACTTAAACCTCTAAGTCAAACTAGATGGGAAAACAGGATAGACACTATTAGACCATTCCAATATTCATCGGGAGAGATTTATGATGCACTATTTGAAATAAGCCAGGACTTGTTGTATGAGCCTTCATTTTGACATGAAGCTGAAATAGTGGCTCAGAAAATGATGCAGTTTCAATTTTCATGTTGCCCAGTTATTTGGCATGATATTCTAAACCAAATTAATTTGATCAGCAAAGTTATGCAGAACATAATCATAGACATATCCGAGGCAAAGCCGATTTTTAATAAAATGCTGGAATATTTTAAAAAATACCGTTCAGATGAAGGATTTGAAGAAACTGTCAAAGAATCAACAACGATAGCAGAGGATCTTGATTTTGAACCGATGTTTGCACCTCAACAATTCATTTGTCCTCGGGAAAAAAACAAGAAAGTTTTGTTATGAGGCTTATGATGATCCTATTCTGGATCCAAACAAAAAGTTTTAAGGTTGAATGTTTCTATTGTATTTTGGATGTAGCTATAACTTCCACTGAAGAGAGATTTTATCAGTTGCATGGTCATTGTGAAACTTTTGAATTTTTATACGATATTGGAAATATTAAAAATCAGTTTTCCAAAGAAGACCTCATGAAGCACTGCCAAGACCTACATTTAGCACTCAGTACTGATAACGCTGCTGACATTGATGCAGTAGAATTGTATGATGAATAAATAGCTTTATCTGAGCTAATAAGTCCTAAAACGTCTCCTCTAAAAGTATTAGAATTTATAGCAAGAAATGATTTTTTCACTCTAAACACTGCTATAGCATTACACATTCTTTTAACATTGCCAGTATCAGCGGCTTCTGGTGAGGGCAGTTTTTCAAAACCGAAATTACTAAAAAATTATTTGAGGTCCACCATGTCTCAAAATCATTTGTCAGGACTCGCATTAATTTCAATTGAAAGTACTATTGCAAAAAATTTAGATTTCACTGACTTATTAAAAGACTACGCAAGTGTAAAAAATAGAAAAATTAAAATAAATTATATGAACTGAATTTATGAGAAACTGGAAAAGACACTAACGATTTTCATTACAGTGTATAGTTGAACTCAAATTGTTTGTAATTGTGTTTTTGTTAAAATTAAATGTTAAAATTATACTAGTAGGAAATTGTTTTGTTTCACTAACTACAGAGTCTCTGTTTTCATTTTTTTAAATTTTAAAACAGTCAAAACAAAACTGCAAAGTGCAAACATGTAAAAGCCAAAAAAAAAGTGCTGGGGGGGACAGCCAAAATTTTTTTTTGCTTGGGGCAGCAAAAAACCTAGAGCCGGCCCTGTCTGCAGTTTCTCTTTGAAGTCTGTTTTTGAAGTTTTTTGTTGAAGGATGGCTACTTTTAAATCTGTTATTGAATGTCCAGGGAGATTGAAGTGTTCTCCTACTGGCTTTTGTATGTTACCTTTCCTGATGTCTGATTTGTGTCCATTTATTCTTTTACATAGAGACTGTCCGGTTTGGCCAATGTACATTGCAGAGGGGCATTGCTGGCACTTGATGGCATGTATCACATTAATAGATGTGCAGGTCAATGAGCCCCTGATGGTGTGGCTTATGTGGTTGGGTCCTATAACGGCATTGCTAGAGTAGTCATGGGGATAGATAGAATAGGCAACATGGTTTGTTACAGGAATTGGTTCCTGGGTTAGTGTTTCTGTGGTATACTGTGTAGTTGTTGGTGAGTATTTGCTTCAGGTTGGGGGAGCTGTCTGTAAGTGAGGGCTGGCGTGCCTCCCAAGGTCTGTGAGAGTGAGGGATCATTTTCCAGGATAGGTTGTAGATTGTTGATGATGTGCTGGAGAGGTGGTAGCTGGGGGCTGTACGTGATGGCCAGTGGTATTTCCCTTGTTGGGCCTGTCCTGTAGTATTTGACTTCTGGGTACCCATCTCACTCTGTCATTATGTTTCCTCACCTCCCTAGGTGGGTAGTGTAGTTTTAAGTATGCTTGATAAAGGTCTTGTAGGTGTTTGTCTCTGTCTGAGGGATTGGTGCAAACGCGGTTGAATCTTAGGGCATGGCTGCAGACAATGGATTGTCTGATGTGTCCAGGATGGAAGCTGGAGGCATGTAGGGAAGTATAGAGGTCAGTGTATATATAAGTAATCTTAAGTCTTGTTCATATTGTTTCAACTAATCCTAGTACCAGCTTTTTTAAAATATGCTGGTGGCAAGCATGGTTTCATATATAGTAGGGAAAGAGCATTAAGCTTTTTATATTTTTTGGCAATGGACCCAAGCCAAAAACCAGATCTTAGTACCACTGAACTATTGGGAAGTTTAGAAACAGATTTGAATTTTGAAGCTGGCTCCTATTTCTGTAATGGACCAATACCTTCAGACTTTGAGGAAATTCTGGTCAGTATCTGGATCCAAAATATGCAGCTCAGGACTCATCTTTAAGCCATTTTACATCTGTGGTTTTGAGACAAAAAGTTCAGTCAGACACTACATGTCTTGCAACAAAATGTACTGAATGTATTCATCCTATTACAAATGTAGCTTTCTTGTACTGGCACCAGACTTTGGGCAAGTTTCAAGCAAGCTGTAATTAGGCAATGGTACGATTCCAATTGGGATTTTCCTGAATGAACTGGATTCTTTCCTTGATGCTTTCAAGTATGTTTGGAATCTCTTGCTACTCCAAGTGTTACCAAAACCAGATTATTCAAGATAGCCCATTTTCCATAAACCCAATTTATATTTGCATCTGCAACCCATTGCTTATTATAAATTGCATGGCATGCTATTTCAGAAGGCTCATATTCTATGCTACCTCAGATGCTGCTGAAGGAGCCAAACTATTTGCAGTTCCATCTAAGCCTTTATTTGCATGACAGACCAGCTCCCTGCCAGACAAAATATTCATTGGTTTCTATTGCCTTATTTCTTCCTCTCTGATCAGACACTTTCCCATGCCACTACGCAAGGAGTTCGGCTAGCACCATTGCAGTAAACAAACTAGAGACATACAGGGCCCAGATGGCTTCAGGATGCCAGCACCAGATGTGCTTTCTGTGCCTTTGTTACCTGCGGTGCCATCGTCCTATATACCTACCCTTGGAATAGTGACTGAAATGTTTTTGTTTCATGCAACCAACAATCTTAGTGCCCTCCTCCTCCCCAACCCTGCTACGCCTGGCAGGCCATATTCACAATGGATGAGACGGGAGATTGGTGCTATGCAGAGGCACTCCAAAGCTGATGTGTTAATAAGCACGGCTTATTTAAAACTTTATGGGAATAAGGGAAGGGAGTTCTGAAACTTATCCTTCACTTTCTGTTGTGGCTGTAAATTCAATGATACACCTGTCTATTTTGTCTGTAGCTGTTGCAGCCTTGAGGGGTGCCTCTCCATACCTGCAGAACACTGGACACAGATGAAGAGGAGGAGAAAGAAGAGGACTAGGGAGGATATGTTTAGTGAGATCCTGCAAAACTAGTGCTGCACCAGACCACAAACAAAGGACCTGGAGGACCAACATGGCAGATCGGATGGAGAGGGACAGAGACGACAGGAAAAAGTGAAGAGAGAAATGCACCAAGACATAGTGGGGTTTCTCAGCCAGCACACACAAATGCTGCAGACTCTTCTTAACCTACAGATCTGGCAATCACCAGACTTGCTACACTTTGCAGTTCCTGGAAAACTCAGTAGTGGCTGCTCCCTCTAGTCCCCAATGTTTCACATGGCATCATGAATCACATCCCTATCCCAACCACTCCACTCTGGAGAACAGTTAGGACACCACAGTTTCACATACACCAATTGTGCCTCTCACAGGGGAGTTTATGTGTAGCCAAAATGGACTGCATTTGTGCTCTAAATGGACAGAATTATTAGCTGCCTTTATAATTTTGAAGTTTCCTTTAGTTAATTAATGTTAGATGTTTGTATTGCATTGTTCTTTAATTTTTGCACTGTTTTATTCCACTCAATAAAATTCTATTTTTTGAAAATAAAGACATCTTTATTAGTTCACTCCATATACTGCAGAAATGCATAGTGGTACTCAAAGCACTCAGTACTTGTAAGTGTACAGCACCACAGATCACAAAGGTTCAACAAAATACCCAGTCATATGTTTAAATGTACAACAAGCACCACATAATTCATAGGTTCTGTGACACTGTAGTAATTATAATTGTATCACATAATTAATATGTTCATTAAAAGACAGTGTTATATTTCTCAATGTACACCGAGCAATACACAGTTTCTAACAGCTCACAAAACCCTGCAGGCCAGAGCACAGTCAAGCACAGCACAACGTGACTTACCGTTAGAGTGCTCTTTCAAAGATTCTCAGAGCCACAGAGCTCCATGGTGAGCTCTTGTAATGGCCCTTGAGTCTGGCTATTCAAAATCAGCAGACAGCCGCTACCCTGCTGCCCTCAACCCAGGTGGCAATTCCCCCCCTTTTGCCTCACAGATATTATGCAGGATGCAGCAAGCAGCTATAACCATTGGATCTAAGTGAGAAAAGTATCCCAATCTAGTGAGTAAACACCACCAATCTACAACCTTGTGATTAAACACCACCACCATCCCTTCAAAGCACATTTGACTTTCATTCTGCACCTGCTGAGCTGGTACTTGAAACTTTCCTTGGTGCTGTCAAGTTGGCCAGTGTATGGCTTCATGAGTAAGGGATAGGCTGGGCCCCCAGGATCACTACTGGTTTTTCAATCTCACCAGTGATAATCTGCCAGTTGGAAAAGAATGGCCCTGCTTACAGCTTTCTGAACAGTCCTGTGTTCTTAAAGATGTGAGCATTGTGAACCTTCCCTGACCAGCCCGCACTGATATTGGTGAAACATCCCTGGTGATAAACCAGAAGAATCAGGCAAGAGTTCTTTAGGAGGCTTTTTCTTAAGCATCTCATACATTGTAATTACATTCACTAAGGGTGAGTGTAGTTGGGCACCAGATCTTAACACAAGGAATGATCACTTCTCAGATGGTGGTCTCCCATTTACAGCCATGTCAGCAGGCATTAAAACTTTAAAAATTTGACCATGGCTAAAGTTTACAACAATATCTTCTGGTAGAGTTAAGAACCAGAACATAAGAGTGTGTCCACCTGATTGCCAATAATGGAATATACAAGACAAATTCTTCCCTCAGTGATACCTTTGCAGCTTGCTGTTTTCAGTGAAGCTGTGGAGGTGTCAAAGGGGGCAGAATTTGGTCAAGTAACTTCAAGTTGGTAAAAAATTCTGATGGGTGACTTCCATAAAGTCCTCCCATGCACTGTGAATTGCAGCATCCGGGCCCTATTTACTACCTCATTTTAATATACTCCAAGCTAAAGGCCTTGATTATGCTGCTGCTGATTTCAGTGGCAAAATTCTTATTGACTTAAGAGTCCAAGTCACCCAGACTACTGAATTAGGCTACATCAGAGTCTTACACTTAGGTCTCTTGTAACATACAGAAGATTTGTAACATTTTATCCAACCCCCCTTCTTCCATCCATTTTTGGTTTAAAAAATGTGCAAGAAACCTTCAGTGACTAAATTCATTACACAGAGCAATTGGACTTAAGAGCTGTGTAAGCGCATCTGAAAATCAAGAGATCCTGTTTTCATCCCCTAAATCACACTCTTATGTTTTCATGTATTGGAGCTGCTTCTTTGCAGCTTTCTAAAAATGGAGTGACTTTAAATTGGTTTGATAGTCTAACCACATTTATCTCCAAAGAAAAATGGAGCTGTGGAAACATTTAGTAAGCAAGTAAACGGAACAGTAAATAACTCATTTCATATGTTCTTAAACTTTCTTCACCCCCCACATTTTCTCTCCTGAAGTACTGGGGAAGCATGAAAAGACGAATTAGAAGGGATTTGATTGCTTCTTTCTTTTTTTTTTTCTGTCTAATAACATGAGACGGGGTCATTTGATTAAATTAATGTCAGGTAAATGAGGACACAAAGGAAATATTACACTAAGTGGAGTTTGTTATCATGAAAGGGTCACAGAGTCAAATACTGGAGCATGAAGGCCTGGATAATTTTATGATCACGGATACCATGTTAGTTATACAACTTAGGGCAGGTCTACACTAGATGCACTACATTGGCACAGCTCTATGCCAACTGGAGAGCGCTCTCCCATCAGCATAATTACTCCATCTCTGCAAGATGCGGAAGCTCTCCCACCAACATAGCACCGGTGTGGACAGTGCTTAGGTTGCTGTAACTTGTGTTGCTCAGGGGGTGTGTCTTTTTCACATCCTTTAGTGACATAAGTTAGATCAACTTAAGTCATAGTGTAAGCCTGCCCTTAGTAAGAAAGAAGTAATCAGATCTCATGCTTGAGGCTGTTAGCTGAGTTCTACAGGCCTGAGAGGAGTATTTACTTCACACATTTGCAGCGTGCGTTAGTTATTGGCTAGGTAAATTTACTCAACCTCCTTTGAGGCATCATGTAGTGGAATCTGCTAGATACAGGATGTCTGACATGATGGGTCATTGAATTGATCCAATATGGCAAATTCTGCATTGCAGAAAAGCTTGGGAGTTTTTTAGGCTAGTCTTGCAGACTAGCCTAGTTGTTGTTTCCTTTTGTACAGATAGAAAAACACAAAGCTGATAGCACTCTCACAAACTGCAGTTAATATAGTACCAGGAGCCTGATGCCACATCATGGAATTGGGCAAAATTGCCTTCTCTCCCTGAAGGTCTCACATTCGGACATCACTGTTGGCCCAAGTGGGGCTGATTACAAGTGTACTGCCAGAAAATGGCCCCAAAATCCCATTCTTTACCAGACTCTGTAAGCACTGCACTAATAAATGACATATACAAACATATCATTCCTGTCATCTGGAAAGATCCCAAAGTGCTTTACAGATTGTATATAGAAATAACTTCATGTTTCAGTGGCAGGTGGTGTCATCTGAAGTGAAATGGAGAGCTGTTCAACAGCAGACAGGAACACTACACCAAAGATGTGAAATATACTTCATCTAATTGAAAGACAGACAGAATGTAATTACCCGAGTTGGAACTGTAGTAAAGTGACAACTCGCCAGCACGGCACCTTCGTGCTGGTTATCCTGGGAACTAGCTCTTTTCCAACATACGGTGTGCCCTCTGCAGGCCAGTGTCTCGCCTGCTTCTGGCCCCATGTCCCTCACGGACTCTGGTGCCTCTTTACCTCTTGGTTCTGCCCCCAGAAGTAATCTCACACTCTGGGTCTCCCCTCTTAGGGGAACCCCCAATCCTCTAAACCCACCTTGCCTCACTGGCTACAGAAAATCATCATCTAGCCCCTGCTCATTGGGGCAGACTGGAGTCTGTAAAGGCCACTCATCATTGGCAAGGGAATCAGACCAGCTGCCTCTGCCTAAGCCAGGGCTGTACTCTGCAACCCCTGTAGCAGCTTCGGCCTTTAGCAGGGCCTGCAGCCCGGGAATTTACCAAGCTGGAGCTCACCAGTTCCTCCTGCCTTACCCCAGCCCTCCTCTGCTCTGCTCTGTCTCAGGTACCTTGCTCCCAGGCAGCTCAGTCCTTCTCCCTCCAAAGTTGGAGAGAGAATTACTCTTCCAGCTCCTGGCCCACAGCCTTCTTATCAGGGCCAGCTGGGTCCTAATTGAGCTGGCCACAGCTGTGGCTGCTTCCCCAATCAGCCTAGATTGGCTGCTTTTCCCCTGTTCTCCAGGAGTGGGGCAGCCTTCCCACTACAGACCCCTGGCTTCCCACAGCCCCTCTGTCAAGGTTCCTTCCCCACTCTGAACTTTAGGGTACAAATGTGGGGACCTGCATGGACACTTCTAAGCTTAATTACTAGCTTAGATCTGGTACACTGCCACCATCCAGAAGTCAGAGTCTGGAGCACTTCCTGTCCCCCCAAAACTCTCCCCTCCCTGGGTGGCCTTGAGGGACTTCACCAATTCCCTGGTGAACACAGATCCAAACCCCTTGGATCTTAAAACAAGGAGAAATTAACCATCCCCCTCCTTTCCCCCACCAATCCCTGGGGAGTCCAGATCCAATCCCCTTGAATCTTAAAACAAGGAAAAATCAATCAGGTTCTTAAAAAGAAAGCCTTTAATTAAAGAAAGAAAGGTAAAAATCATCTCTATAAAATCAGGATGGAAAAATACTTTACAGGGTAATCAAATTTGTATAGCCCAGAGGAAACCCCTCTAGCCTTAGGTTCAAAATTACAGCAAACAGAAGTAAAATCCTCTCAGCAAAAAAGGACATTTTCAAGTTGAGAAAACAAAAATAAAACTAATCTGCCTTGCCTGGCTGTTACTTACAATTTTGAAACATGAGAGACTGGTTTAGAAAGATTTGGAGAGCCTGGATTGACGTCTGGTCCCTCTTAGTCCCAAGAGCGAACAACACCCAAAACAAAGAGCACAAACAAAGACTTCCCTCCACCAAGATTTGAAAGTATCTTGTCCCCTTATTGGTCCTCTGGTCAGGTTTCAGCAAGGTTTACTGAGCTTTTTAACCCTTTACAGGTAAAAGAGGCATTAACCCTTAACTATCTGTTTATGACACCCTCTTACTCTTGCAGAAAGCGCCATGGAAACTTTAACAACTATAAATTGTCAGGACTTCAGTTCCACATCTTACTTCTGAAGCAGTCACCTTTCTTCACCTTTAATTGCAATAGCATTTCACTTACACTGAAACTGCCAGGAGAAGGACTTTTAATGATGGTACCAACTCCTAATAAATGACAAAGAGCACAGTAGCGAAAAATAAGTGTGGTAATTTATTATCTATCTCAGGTAGCAATATGGCCCCGCTCACCATAATATCTGAGCACCTCACAACCTGACTAATGCTTTGGGAGTGGGATCTAGTAGCTTCCCCCTCTGGATCACCAGTACTTTTTTGCCCTGGTCAATTAAGACTGAAAGTTACTTAAGGCCGTTCATTGGCCTGGGTGAAATGAATTTGATAGTTTCACACCAGTTCTCAGTACTAAAACTGGTCAAAATTTCTTTCTTCTTTCTTTCTTTTTTTTTTTTTTTTTTTGGGGGGGGATGACAGAAAATGGCCTTTTGATTAAATATATTTCTGTGAAAAAATTGTGTTTTCATAAAAAATACCAAAACCATTTTGTTTAAAGAGAGACAAATTTGGTGATTTGGTTGTTGAAAAGTAAAAAATATTTTGGATTTTTGATAAAAATCCAAATCTTTTTTTTAAAGAAAAGTTTGTTTTTACCAAAATTTTACAGGAAAAAGAAGAATTCCTGATCAGCGATATGCAGTAGACAAGTAACAAAACCAGTACTACAGTACTACAGCTAGGGTGAGCAGCCTCAGCAGAGAGGCCATGAAGAAAATGCAAATGGAATTCACACTTTTCTTTCATAGAGGTGAACTTCAAGGTCAGACAGACCAACTGAAGAGCTACATGGAGGAAGCTTGCACTGCTTCTGGCCATGATATTCTTGTTCTATGGATAAATCTAGCAGCTTTTATAAGCACTAAATCCTCAACGTTTTTAAGAATAAAAAAATGGAAATTTGTCACCCATCAGGTTAAATTTATACTTTGAAGATACATTTAAGTTAAAATCTGATTGACTTAAGTGAATCACAAAGCTTAAATTCTCCAGTCTGTAAATCTTTTGGCATATTCAAGGCAGCTCTTACCTTGATTTTTAGTGTGCTACGTTTACAATTTAGGGGATCCCATGAAATACTAAACTGAGGTCATGCAGACTTAAGAAGAAAGTCTTCGGAAACTTGTAACACTGGCCTGTTCACACATATTTGTAGTATTCAGGCCTTCAAATGCAAGTTTCAGGAAATTAGAATTGTTTTCCTCTCATGGGTGATAAAGCCCAGAAAACAAGGTTTCCCAGTAGAAATGCTCACAGAACTTTCACTATATTGTCTCAAACAAAACACTGTGATTTTTAGTTTCTAATCAAATGCATATTTCTTTAAAATTCTGCTCCTATGTAACTTGTAAATCATTTGGGTGACAGCTCACTGGGAAATATGAGGCCAATGTTGAGCTGATATGGGGAGAGGAAGGGAGAGGAAAGCATTTTTCTGAACTAAACAGTTTTAAAATCTCTTATCTAAACAATACACATGGGGATAAAAATATTCTTAAAATATAAGCTATGAATTTTTAGCAAGCAAGCAAATTGAAGTATGCTGCTGCCTCCTTGTGGAATTTTGTATGTCCATCTGGAATTTCCTCTATACCTAGAATTGAAATGCATCACATATTCTAGTTAACTCTATTTAAAAATATTCACGTCTTCTGTTCAATTAAAATAGGAACAATGCACCACAACAGACAAGCTGAACTGTAATAGATGCAAACTTAGATACATTAGCAATCAGCAAGAAAAAAAATCTGTTAAGCTCCAATCCTGAGCCCATGTGCTACCAATTGTGATATCAGAACCTGAATTTCAGAGCGTCTCGCATGACCAGGTAGGATTTAGTAGTCTCCATCATTGCTGGGATAAAACTGATTCATATGCAGTTATAATCCATCAAAAATTGCAGAAGAAAGTATTCTTTTTATGGAGCTCATGGGTTTCACTAAACAAATTCACAGTTCCAAAGTAATTTTCAGAGAACTTGCCATATAAACATGTCTTTAAGAAAACGTTTTTTCTTTCAAATCAAATAGTACTGTCTTTTTGTAGATTACTAATAACAAAACATATAAGTTGGTCACTCAGGACACACTGCAATGTCTAAGGCTGAAGTGGATTTAAAATACTGCTCCACTCCCTACACTCACATTATTTTAACTATATTGCTAAGGATGGATTCATTTTTCATATCCAAGGCCTCCATTGTAAGCTTGAACTGATTCCACAATGGTGAAGAATTGTAAAATATTCTTGTTGTTCATGTGACTATGCAGCTTCCCATTAAGAATTACACACTGACAGCCTCTCTATTTTCAGGACAATATGCTGATTAGTGCTTTATAAATACCAAAGGGACACATCATAGACTCCTAAATGCATATTCTCCATGCTTAGCTCTCCACCATTCTGCAAGGAATGGGAGGCTTGACTGCATGTATGACACCATTTCCTTCTCATTCAACTGGAGTCTAGACTGGGGGATAGGGTGGAGACTAGGTGAGCAAGGGACAGGAGTACATCACCAGTTCTCTGGCCTCACAAACAAGGAAAGATAATACAATCTCAGGCAGTATCACTTTTCCTGTGGAGCTCACCTAGCAATTCCTATATGCAGGTCAGTCCATAATAATAGAGACCCAGAGAAGTTATGCTGCCAGGGAACTGGGGTTAGGGTAGGGTTGGGCTAAGAGTGTGTGACAGAAAATACCCATGATCTCACTATTGTAATATTTTTTCTACAAGGCATTTGAAAACTCAATATGCTGGTCAGTATTGTCCTGACAAAATGTGTGTGGCAACATTGTATGGAAAGTTATAAGATTTCCCTGTATGATGTTATTAACCCATGTTCCAAACCCCACAGCCCTGCCCAAAGAGAAGTCAGCAAACTGGTCTGTCCTAGACAAAGGAATGTGTGCTTGCCTTAATTTGCATTTAAGCAGTAAACACAGTCATCAAACTGGGAGGGAAACAAAGAAAGCTAAAACAAGTGAGAAAAAGCCAGCAGAGAACATCCTTCCAGATAGACACAATGTTTCCTACAGCCCAGCTGTAAATATTTTTCAAACAGGGACTGAAACTATAAAAGGGAGGAACACCCCAAGGTACTCCCCCTTCTTCTTGCCCATTACATTAATTGTACCTGAAGAGATAAAGGATGCATTCATTGGACTCTGAGGGACCAGTCCAGACCTATAGAGTTTGGCCAGTAAGACTGCTTAAAGCATGTGGTGAGAAACTTCGCTTGACTCTAATATAGTTTAAGTTAGGCATTAGAAAGCATTTTATCTTTATTTTCCTGGTAACCATTTCTGATTTTTATGCCCCATTACTGGTACTCATTTAAAATCTCTCTCTTTGTAATAAATAAACTTGTTTTACTGTTTTATCTAATCCAGTGTTTAAACTGAAGTTTCTAAATATCTATTTGAGATAAGATGATGCCATATTATTCCCTTTAAGAAATAATGGACTTAAAATATTTGTACTGTCTAGAAGAGGGCTGGCAGTACAGGACACACATTTCTGGGGGAAATCTGGCACTGAGGGTATGTTGGGGTCATCCTGCAGAATAACCAAGGCTGGTGAAAGCCAGAGGGTAACTCAGGTATGGCTAGCAGGCTGCAGTCACACATTCGGAGTGCGGCTTGCATGCTGGAAGCCTGTTTGTGAGAGGCCCAGGAGGGAACTACTTCAGCAAGGCACTTAGGTTGCAGGGCAGAGGTGACATTACTAGTCATTAGTCTGGATTGTGCCCTGCTATATCACAGGGTGTCCACAGAAAGCAAAAGCCAGTGCAGGGCACAGGGCCTCTACAGAGAGGTTCTGACCTTCAAGCCATTATTGCAGGCAGTGGAACTTCCACTCCCAAGCTGATGTGGAAGAATTTCCATAAGGAATTCCTCATGGAGATTTCCACAGAGCTCCCACAAGAAGGCACAATTTGGCCCATAGATAAACAGCACAGGTCAACCAACATGAGGTTATGCCACTAAGCATAGCCAAGAAACCCCAACATAATTTGATGCTGAGTTAAATTCGTCCCTGCTTTACAGAAGGAAAAGCATTAAAGGGGCAATGACCCAAAGCTTTGGAGTACGACCTTCATAGGCTAATTGCACCTTCATTCCAGAGGTCATCCAGGAGAGGCTGTATATTGCTTCACGCTAACAGAGAAAGAAACAAATGAGTAGGAGATATGTTTCACTCTGGATGACTTCAGGAGTAAAAGAAAGAAAAGGGGATCCATTACTACATGAAAAAAATCCCGAGAAGGGACAAGTCACAAACCTGGGTGGCTTTTCTTTCATAAGAAATATTTGGGAAGTCCTCAGATACATGGAAATCTACCTTTCCCCAAATAAAGTTTAAAACCCCCCAATTGATAGGAGTACCACTCAGAGTAGGACAAAACAGAAGTAACTCATCCTCCAGGAAAAAGAACAAGAGTACTTATGGCACCTTAGAAACTAATAAATTTATTTGAGCATAAGCTTTCATGGGCTACAGCCCACTTCATTGGATGCATGCAGTGGAAAATACCAGTAGGAAAATATATATATACACACAGAGAACATGAAACAATGGGTGTTACCATACACACTCTAACAAGAGTGATCAGTAAAGGTGAGCTATTAGCAGCAGGAGAGAAAAGAACTTTGTGCAGTGGTAATCAAAATGGTCCATTTGCAGCAGTTGACAAGAAGTTGTGAGGAACAGGAGGCACGGAAATAAACATGAGGAAATAGTTTTACTTTGTGTAATGACCCATCTACTCCCAGTCTTTATTCAAGCCTAACTTAATGGTGCCCATTTTGCAAATTAATTCCAATTCAGCAGTCTCTTGTTAGAGTCTGTTTTTGAAGTTTTTGGTTGTAATATAGCAACTTTTAGGTCTGTAATTGAGTGACCAGGGAGACTGAAATGTTCTCTGACTGGTTTTTGAATGTTATAATTCTTGAGGTCTGATTTGTGACCATTTATTCTTTTACTTAGAGACCGTCCAGTTTGGCCAATGTACATGCAGAGGGACATTGCTGGCACATGATGACATATATCACATTGGTAGATGAGCAGGTGAACAAACCTCTGATAGTGTGGCTGATGTGATTAGGTCCTATGATGGTGTCCCCTGAATAGATATGTGGACGGAGTTGGCAACAGGCTTTGTTGCAAGGGTAGGTTCCTGGGTTAGTGTTTTTGTTGTGTGGTCTGTGGTTGCTGGTGAGAATTTGCTTCAGGTTAGGGGGCTGTCTGTAAGCAAGGACTGGCCTGTCTCCTATGTAGACTCCCTCCTCAAGCCCTATGCTACCAGCACTCCTACCTATCTTTGAGACACTGCTGACTTCCTGAGGAAACTACAATCCATTGGTGATCTTCCTAAAAACACCATCCTAGCCACGGAGACATGCTATCTGCTTCCCCCCAAGGGGCACACAGAGATGTACCAGCAGCCAGTCACTTCTGGGAGTGACGTGGGGCTATGGCAGGCAGTCTGCCTAAGCCCTGCTGTGCCGCCAGCCAGGAGCCGCCTGTGGTAAGTGCCTCCTGGCCAGAGCCTCCACCTCACACCCCTTCCTACACCCTAACCTCCTGCCCCAGGTCAGAATCCCCTCCTGCACCAAACTTCCTCCCAGAGCCCACATCCCTCATTCTCTCCTGCACTCCAACACACTGCCCCAGCCTGGACCCCCTGCCTGCCCTCAAACTCCGTCCCAGAAATAAACTAATATAACAGCTGTTCTAAGGTAAGAAGTGAGGTATTTTGAATTAACTTAACCATAGTCTACATGTTTTAAGACTGAAATGTAACCGCAGAATGGTTTTGTGTTAATTAAAAGGCAAGTTTAGTATAGGGTTAATAGCCTCAATGCCATAATTGTGATCATTTTGTTTTAAATTAAGAAAATGACTTGTATACAGGGGCCCCACAAAATCTAATAGCCCTGGGTCCACAGAAGAGTTAATCTGGCCCTGGGCATTGTATACTGAGACAGGGCCAGTGCAACCATTTAGGCACTAGGATTTGGAGGGCACCATTTTCTTCGGCAGTGACCGTGGCGGCCGAATCTCTGGCTGCCCCGGTCATCGCCGGCATTTAGGCAGAGTGAGCTGGGGCAGGGGAGCTCGGGGAGGGCCGCCTGCAGCAAGTAAAGCGGGGAACTCTCTGCCCCAGCTCACCCCTGCCCTGCCTCCTCCCCGAGCACGCCGTGGCTGCTTCACTTCTCCCGCCTCCCAGGCTTGCAGCGCCTAAGCTGATTGGTGCCGCAAGCCTGGGAGGCAGGAGAAGTGAAGCAGCCATGGCGTGCTTGGGATGCTCGTGCTTGTGTGCGGAGCAGAGGTGAGCTGCCGCAAGGGGGGTGCCTCAGGGCGGAGGGGAGGAGCTGCCACGGGGGGGTGCCTCAGGGTGGGAGTGCGGGGGGGAGGGCACAAGGTAGAAGTTTCGCCTAGGACGTAAAACATCCTTGTACCGGCCCTGTACTGAGAACCCTTATAGATTTCTTGGGACAACTATCGCAATCTAGGGTTGATCCTGGGAAAATCTGGACAGGGGGCAACCCTGTCTGAAGCCCCACTGAGAGGGGTCCAGGAGGTGTTAGAGCTTCTTGATTGGGTTGCTTAGAAAAGCAAGATTAGACATTAGGCAATAGTCTGCTGGGTTTCTAAAGTGAAGTTTTTTTTAATAGTGGTTGTCCTATTACATGTTTTAGGCATTTATAAGCTCTATCAGTAGAAATGCCACCCACTTTCATCAATGGACAGGGGAACTTGGGCCAGCAGTGAAAGGGAGCAGTCCCAGCACCAAGGGAGGGAGACACTTGCGAGTGACATCAGGTAGCTTCTCCCCTTGGGAGTCTCTGGCACCCATTGGCCAGATGGGGTAGAGGTGCTGATTGGCCAGCATTCCCCAGCTTCTTGGATCTAACCTGGAGCGGGGGCCATGTGAAGCCTTTTTCGGCTCCGTTAAAGCAGCCCCACCCTACCCACCTGAAGCAAGAATGGGAATCTGGCATGACAGATGCTGTGGATCTAGCCAATCGCCTGTTTGGGGATCAGGAAGGAATATTTTCCTCCCGTGGACCAATCAGCAGTGGACCAGGGAATTTTTCACCTTCCTTGCAGCACCTTCAAGTCTCAGTGGGTTAAGTAGGAATGTGCTTAGTACTTAACTGAGGTACTGGAGTGGAGTTGTTCATTTGTTGCAACTTGCGGCTGGTTTCCCATGGGGTTAAAAAGATAAAATGAACTATTCCTAAAGGGAAAAGACCCGGGATTTTGGTGATGGGCCTTGGGCTCATGGGAGAGACCTTTTAGGGTTTGAAGCTGAGGTACCCAATCCTGCTGTACCATTGTCCCCCTCATAGGGGTTGGGGGAGGAGGATATTAGGACTCAGAGAGAAATGAGTCCTGGGTGGTAGGCTGAGGAGAGCCATCCCGAGTTACGGGTTATCTGGTAAGGCTCCCATCCTCATTTTGCCATTGTGTCCACATGAATTCTTGGTGTTTTCTGCTTTTCTTACCCCCAAGGAAAAGCAGAGGCCAGAGACGTGGGTGATGGCTTTAAATGCTGGTGTTTCTGAGATTATTTCTTGTGTGAATGGTCCACATTCTTGGAAGGAGGGCATTTTGTTTGGAGCCCTCTGTGTTTCCCATGATGTCATCCTGGATGCAGGCAACCTACTTTGTGAAATTATAGTTTCTTGTACTAAGAGTTGCTTCCTTCACAGAAGTGACATAGGTTTTTCAGGAACTCCTTGAGGAAATTTAAGAAAGGACTAGCAGGGAATCTGAAGAAATTCTGGCAATTCCCTCTATCATCCAACTTCCTTCTGGAAAGGGTCTGAATCATTACAACACGAATTGAAGACTATTTCATTGTGCACGTGTGGACTAATCTAAACTTTTTATGAAACCATTAGACTTACACAGAGGTATAATATACTCCAGGCAATCAATAAATTCACCAAAATCTAAACAGTAGTTAAAGACTCCTTGAAAGACTGACATTTCCTATGTGACAATGAGTGAGCAAAAAAGTAAGTAGAGAGTCTACTTCTGTTTACATGGATTAGAAATTAATTTGCTTAATTTAAAGTTAATATAGTCAATATTTATGCTAATTGTGGGAACAGGTTGGCTAAAGGAGGGAAAGAAGTTATCTGAGGCAGCCAGCTTTTCCATGGCCAGCTGAAGAGGAAAGACATTTGCACACAGGGCCGGCTCCAGGACCAGCAAAACAAGCAGATGCTTGGGGCGGCACATTTCTAGGGGTGGCATTCTGGCACCGGCCATCATAGGTGCCAACTCTGGGACATGCCGCCACCCCAGCTCATCTCTGCTCTGCCTCCGCCTGCTCCCCTGAACACGCCGCTGCCACTCCGCTTCTCCCCTCTCCCTCCCAGGCTTGCTGTGCGTGAAACAGCTGTTTCACACAGCAAGGCTGGGAGGGAGGAGAAGCAGAGCGGCGGGGCGCTCGGGGGAGGCAGCGGTGGTGGAGCAGAGGTTAGCTGAAGTGGGGAGCGGTTCCTCTACCCCCTGTTACTTCCTGTGCCCCACCACCCTAGCTCACCTCCACTCCACCTGCTCCCCTGAACACGCCGCTTCTCCGCCCTCCCTTGCTTGAGAGGGAGGGAGGAGAAGTGGAGCAGTGGTGCACCCGGGGGAGCAGGCAGAGCGGAGGTGAGCTAGGGTGGGAGGTTGCAGGAGGGCCTCCAGGAAGCACAGTTGAGTTTTGCATGCCTCTAATTAGAACCGTATTTTCCCTCTTTGGCAGAATTCAGGGCTCCCAAAAAGTGTGCATGTATTCCATCCTGCTGAAATGAAAGCGTGGATATAGTCCTCCTATCTGTATACTGATCAGAATGCTCCTGGTCATAAAAATCCACAAAGAGATGATAGCACATAAACAGCTCTCCCCTCCATGCCCAGACCAGGGTATCTTAATGAAATGGCTTCCATTACCCAACTGCACTTGCTGCTGTACAGTTTAGCTTGCAATATTTATTTTGCTTTCTACAGTAAAAAGAGATGCTTATCCAAAGAATTTAGATTCTTCTGACAAATACTTTAAATACAGTAACTGCAAAAAAGTAACAGCAATATTATGCCATAAAATGCTAAATAACCAGCCTGCACAAAAATAAACCCCACTTCCTCTAAATATCACCTCCAACTATATTTGCTTCATCAGGAACCCCAACATGATATTTTTTGGCAGTGTTTTCTGAAGATAAACAGATTCAGGATCTTGGGGGAAGCACATTTGGAAGTGCCACCCACACAGAATGCCCTGCCTGTAGCCCCCTTTCATTTATGCTGGGTGGAATTCACCTCAATTGCCCTGCTGATCTCAGCTGTGCCAGTATAGCAAAGGGAGAGTGACAGCCTCTTGGGTAGGAACGCAAGAGTCACCTTTCACAGCAAGCCATAGGTGTGATTAGTTGAATACAACTCTCAAATGCTTAATGTTGATTACTGCAAACTACTTTAACAAATATCTGGGGGCATGATCTGTTAATGGCCGGATTCTGCATACTTTACTTGGAAAAGTTCTCGCTGATGTGAACATCTAACCTGAGGGTGAATTCCAGGATCAATCCCAGGAATCTTAACTAGGCCTATATGCAGACTGCAGAATCTGTCACTAGGTGGTGCAACTTTCCACAACACACACAGCAGGTCTAGCAGACAGCCTTTTTTAACAAGAGGGGACTGCTAGGCCAACTTCAACAGTACAAAGATGTCACAAAGACATTGTGGCTTCTAACAGACTTTCTTGCAAATCTATCCTATCCATCAGCTAATATAAATATATCCCAATTTTAATTCATTCTAGGTACAATAAAGTACATTTAAGGTATACATATTAAAACGTATATGCAGGAGACTAAAGAATACAATCCTGAATGTGTAATGTCAATAAATGCATTATTAATGTTTGCCTACAGCTTTAAGAAACCTTTCATGGCATTTGTTATATTTGTTTATCATTAAAAACAACCAGTATGTTTAGCCTACCTGAAGATTTTGCACTTCAATCAGTTGTTTTGTAACAAATAAAGGACCTATATCCATACCAGTAAAGGCTGCAGGATTTTATCTAATGTAAATTAAATGAGAAAGATTCATTTCTAAATTTACCTATATTTCTGTTAGTTATATATTAATTATTTGTTATTTCATTGTACCCCAAAGCATGCTAGGTGCTTCACAGATAATAATATTTTTAAAACGTCTGGAAATTCAAGCATCTCAGAAATGATAGGTTCAGCTCCAAAGTGACAATTTGAATTCAATCTGTTTGTTCCTTCTGCATTAAAGTAGCTAAGTACAGCCACTGTCATTGTTTTAGAATAGGAAGAGGATGATAAAGAGATAATTATGCTTTTTAGTTTTAATTTTGAGTGTTATTTTAATTTATGTTGACTAAAAGAAAAAATGAAGATACATGGCATAAACAATGTATAAATCTGCCTAGAATTCCATCAGTCTAAAAAGAAATAGTTCAAGATTGATTGAAGGAGCCTATATATATTTTACAGAGCTCAGTTCAATCATTGTAGCTTTAGGGATTTAAAAGTAAAATGCCCCTTTTTCCTAATTTGCTCTTTGTTCAGTTCAGTGAAGGAGGCTAGATATTAATGTTCAAATTTTCAAATGTGTATGATTTAGAAGCACACTTCTCCATATGTAAATATGCAAGATGAAATTATGCGCATGTATATAAGATATGCACACTGACAACCCCACCTTGTATGTGTGCATGGGGGAATTTGTGTCTCTTATGAAAATGCCTGTTTGAAAATATGGATCCTGTTCTTTTTTGTGCACGTATGTTAATTATAAAACAATAAAATAATAATTAAAGCTTCTGAGTCCTGATAGCACTTGACTTAAATCTACCAGTTTTCCCTAAGCTTGGGATTGTAGTTAATAGTAAATGGCAGCAACGTGAAATGAACTAGAAATATTTTCCACACATGAATATATGAAACAATACAAAGTAAACTACAGCTAAGACAGAAAACAATGTGAGTATTAAGTTCTGCACTCAAGCACAGATCCAAACAATACAGTGATATGCAGCTCTAAAGTCACAGTTGTATTAGAAGTTATAAATCACAACTTATAGTGGCAGTTTCATATGATTTTTAAAATAATTATTCACATGATTTTACACTTTTTGTGGACTATTAATATATTAATCCTTAACTCAAAATAAAATGATCTATCTTAGGTGCTTTTAATGCACCCCTTACTATTATATTATCTATAATAATTTTCATTTTGGACCTGATCCTACTCCTGCTGAGGATTTCAGCAGGATCAGAATTAGGCCCCTCCACAGCACCTTACTTCCAAAGATAAGCAAGTATGTTAATTAAACATCACAGCATCTCGAGAAAGAGCCTCTCTGTACCTAAGTGATTTGCTCAAGGTCAAGCAGTGAGTGCCAGAGCTAAGACAGGCCTCCAAAATCCTGACTTCCAACCCCCTGCCAGACTCTCTACGCAACTCTCCCTCCCCAAGTCAGTATTGTGAAAGGTTGTTTGCTCTAGAGAACTACTGTCTGTATCTAACTTCAATGAACGGTACAAATCAAAGCCCCATCCTCCTGCCAAAAGTGTACAAACAATTTACAAAACTATATTGTCTAAAGCTTTTAAAACACAATTAGTCACACTCTCCTTCATGGTCTGCCAAATTCATGGATCCAGTGAGTCTTCTTTTATTTCATGACACCTTTAAAAGTCTGTTTCTCTCTTTAATTAAAAAATAGTGTCTTGTTTATGGAAATGTTTATTCTCAGCTGCAGTGATTAAATCTACAAACTTCCTGACTTTTCTCTATTTCATACCACCTTAGGGTAGAATTCTGAGTCTGATTGGAGGTTCAAAAGGTCATGACTCCTATTTCATCCATCTGTTTGGATACGTCTGCACGTGCTAAAGCACATGCTAAAACAGAACGTAGCTGTGACAGGGAACTAGCTGCCCCAAGTGCATGCCCATCAGACACTGAATACATACGCAGGCCGCTAGCTCCTTGTGCTGCTCATGCTGCCGTTGCTACATTCTCTTTTTAGTGTGCTCCTCAAACCGAGACTCACAGCCCCAGCTTGAAGTGTAGCTATACCCATTGGGTAACCCACTAGTGATATGTCACAGGTTCCCCTCAGAGCCCAATCCACAGAGGATCTGAGCCCCACTTTGGCTCTCTGGCACAAGTTGTAACAGCTTTTAGGTTTTAGCTCTGGTGGCCTCAGGTTCAATCCTCAATGTTTTGGCCAGAGTGGAAGCCATCACATTAGCACAAAGAATAATGCTACCAAAAAACAAGGACAGTAAAATTACTAAGGAATATATAAAGGGCGGTAAACACTAGATAAAGTATGAATTTTCAGCCATATTGAGAAAATTCCTCCAAAGAATATAAAAAGGTCGGGTAAAATCAGAAACATGATTTCAAGATTCTCACTTGTACATAAATATGTAGCCTATGTTATGGCAGAAGGATGTTTATGTAAGAAAATGAAGAATAAGTTAGAGTGGCCTCCTTTTATCACTCTGATTATACTTTGCACCAAAGATCTCAAAGAACTACACACATTACTAAATCCAGATAACTTATGCTGGCTGATATTTTTGTTCACTATTGTTTTCAATGAAAAATTACCATTTTTCATATAGAAAAAGGTTGACAGATTTTTTCCCCCAAAATTGTGTGATCCCCTCCCCCAACAAAAAAATTCAGTATTGCCAGTTCAAAGTGTTCATAAATGAGATTGGCTTAAAAGTCGTGAGATTTTTTAAAATAAGTTTTGGATTCTTTTTATTTATGTCTTCATTTTGGGCTGTTAGAGCTGACATTTTTAAGCTTCTCTCCACAATCAAGAAGGCTAGAAATTTACCATTTTTAAATGAAAATTGAGATTATTATGTAATCACATGATTCCAAAGGCTGAAGCTTTTAAAAAGTGCAAGATGTTGTGACAATTGTGATGCAATTACGAGATTTAGCAAAACTGAGGATTCTACCTACGTGTGCAGTTATTCAGATGGTGTAGAGCTTCCATAAAAACTCTCATGTCACCTTCTCTCCAAGCCACTGATGTAGGAGGTATGCCTGGGGGACAGGACATTGTTAGAGTGTCCTTCCAGTACCCTCGTAATCTCTGGTTGCTAGAACATCCAGTTGAGGCTGTTGGTAGTTGGTGTCAATTTTCACTCCTCTCACGCTGATTTTATTTACCAGGTGGACTTACTTGGTAGTTGTAGGTTCCCTCAATTGGGGGCAGAGGGATATAATGGGCATCTTTGCTCCACCTCACTGAGCACTATAGCAAATGATCTGGCCCAAAATCTTTTTCCAGTTTACTCATTTCATAAATTGCCCAGTAACTTAGCAAAGGAGCAAAAGGACCAGTGTTGCTGGGTGAACTGGGTAATTCAAAAGTAATTAATAGCTTCTTTGATTTGGAAACAGTACTAAGTTATTTTTTAATTCACTATATTTATCTCTCCAGTGAATGCAGCCATGCCATTACAAGTAAGACTGCTTTGATGTTTACCTGAGCTAAAAGAATGCTATTCCTCAATCTTACCATAGAAGACAAGTAATAATTAGGAAAAAAATACTGTCTGAAGAACAAAGGATAATAACAAAGACAGTATTGCATCTGTTGTTAAAATACTGAGATAAAATAAGACTAGATTTATACCATCCCAGTTTCCTTTAAAATTGGTATGGATTTAAGACTGATTAATCTCTTGTTTGGCTTTATCACTGGCTCTTTAAAGAATGTTCTTGCCAGGTCCTGTTCTGGAAAACAAGGATTTAAAAAAAAAATCCTGCCGTAACAAAATTAAAACAAAGGTATCTCTCTGTATGCACCTTTTAATAACACAAGTATCAAACACATCAGATGTAACGTACTGTCATGTATGCCTCTCTCAAGATGAAGACTTCAAAGGTTGTGCTTTTACCTAGGGTGAATTTGTTGGGGGTAGGGGGAATAATTTTTGGAGAGGTAGCATGATCCACAGGATAAGGCACTAGACTGGGAGTCAGGAGACTTGGGTTCAATTCCTGGCCCTGATATGCAATCAGACATTCTGTGCCTCTGTTTCTCTCCTCCCATCCCTTTGCCTATCTAGAATGTGAGCTCTCACTATGTGTATGCACAGCACCTAGAGCAATGGAGCCACAATCTTCTTTGAGGCCTCTAAGCACTACTATAATACAAAGCTTCTTCTGCGCCCAGCCCAAGGAGAATATCTCAAAAACCACCATACAAGAATGCAAAACAACTCTTTACCCATTTCCTTTTTGTTCTGCCAAAACCACAAACAAAGCAAAAATAAAGGTAAAAATAGCTCATTTAGCTTTACATTCCTAGTAGAACTTTGATGGCAACCACAAACAATGAATTATATATACTTTTCTTTCCAGCTAATAAAATAAACCATTCATTCCTTTCCAACAGACTATATATTCCAAACATATTTAATGTACATTTAAAATACTGGTTATTTCCTCAGTCACATTAATTTCCTTTTTAAAAAGCTACAGTAAATAAACCTAATAGTACCTTGGAACTTCTATGGTACCTTTCATCCAAAGATCTCAAAGCACTTACCACACATCCATTAATTTAGTGTCACCCTTAAGTGGTTGATTAGCATTACTATCTTTATTTTTCATGTAGCTAAGCTGAGGCATAGAATGGTTATATGACTTTTAACAGGTCACTGGGAGTATTAACACTGATTTAAATTGGATTGAAAAGCCCATCATTGGTAGAGCTGGGCATAGGTCTCTGGACTCCTGACTCACAACCCCTTGCTCAACACTGGGTCCCTTAGCAGGTTTATAGACTTTATAAAAGGTTATGCCTTTGTGTCTTGAAAATCAGGGTAAAGATAAGTGCTGTTGTTTTTTCACGTGACAGTGTAGTACTCTGGGAAGTAATGAAACAAAATTAAGCATAGGCATAAAGAAAAATGTAAATAATTAAACAAATTAAGGAAGCTATCAATTATCTCCTATTACACACAGAGTTCAATATGAATTGTGTATATCAAAAACTCTCTGGTAAAGCAACACTTTAGAGAATTTTAATTCATAGTGTGAACTATTTTCTGGCAAACAAAATTTTTTCTGTGAATGTGTGTTCTTTAAAGGTTTATTTTGTCACCTCTTCTCCTAGATTTACTATTATGTAGTCTCTCAAAGGTCACAGTCAGGACCGTAGCCCCACTGTGTTGGGCACTGCACAAATGCAGAGGAAGAGACAGTCCTTGCCCCAGAGAGCTTACACCCTCTCCCTCCCACAAACTTGCCTCCTTCTTAAACAGGATATTGGAAATGCTAATCTCTTTATTTTCTATATTTGGAAAAAGATAGATCTGGAATTAATTACAGCCACTCGCAGTTAAATCCAAACAACATGAAGGTTACAGTATACGAGTAGACCTTCGTTATGTCTTACTTTGCATCATATTACTAGCTGTGAATTTTGATGTACTTACACTTTAACTCAAGCTCATAATTAGAAAATGGAAGGTTTGATAATGTAATTATCATTTCATGCAAATGATGGAAACTACTCAAGTCTTTTTCCCTTCCATAGAAATGCTGTTACTTATGGTTTTTTTTCTTCTGATGCTGAGCCCCTAATTCTGACTTTGAAATGATTTACATCAGAGATACTCAAGAATGATTCTTCCTATTTCCAGATACATTACCCTTGTACCCCTTTTGCTTTGTGGTTTGAATAATGACCAAGTTTCCATATCTGAAGTGAGTCTCATGTTTCTCTCTTTTTTTTTTGTTCAGTCTTTGTTTTATAAAGTGCCCAAAATTATTGGCAAATTGACTCAAACCACGTGAGCCCAGGGGAACCTTAACAGAGTGTCCAATTCCTGCATTTAGACATGCTATTAAGGCACCCACATTTCTAAATTGGATTCTCATGTATCAATTATTATTTGTGGAACACTGACAGTATGCTTCACTTTGTACAAAACAGAGGCAGAGATGACCTCTCCCATCAGAAACTTTTGTTCTAAAATTCAAGCTTCTTTCTAAATATATGCAACTATACTTTCAATTACATAGCACCAAGTTGCTGAAACCCTTTATTGTATCAACTGTTGGAGATTCTTGAGAGCATTTTGCATACAAAATTTTACCCATGCTAATAAGAAATACCAATTCCTTTGCATTTCTATTATTTACTATTTCTGCAGGTAGTGTTCTAGACAAATAAAAAGATAGGTTCCCTCTAAGGATCTTACAGTCTAAAGACTTGATCCTGTAAATATTTATTAGCAGGTGTAGGCTTACTTCCATGAGTAATTCCATTGAAGCAAGCACTATGCCTAGTAGATTTACAGTAGTGAAGATTTATAGTAGTGAAGTAGTAGAGCACAGCCAAGGATGGCAAACAAAGTAAGATGGTGGAGGTTGGGAAAACTGCAAGCTTTGCAACTGTAAAAGAATGTAATATCAGTTATTGTATATACACATATTGTTAATTCCTTTTTTCTTTTGGAAGTACTCTACTTTGAAGGACAGAAGAAGTGGAATGAATATTAGGAGAGGTTGTTGGAAGACTAACTGAAAGAAGTTTCCTAAGGAAGGATTTGAAGGCAAGTAAGGTTGTACAGCATGGGATCAAGGAGAATATTTTAGGCACAGGTGTGGTTTAAGAAAAAGTCACAGCGACCAAAAGAGAAGTGACAAGCCACACTGCTCTGGCAGAGCACAGGGTGTGAACTGGGGACTAACTTGGAGATGATATATAGGAAGGCATGGAGCTGGTATTGCTCTGAAAGTAAGAATGAAGAGTTTAAATCTGATGTGGAATGAGGTAAGAAGCCAATGCAGAGATTCAAAGGTGAGGTGTGGATGATTGGAAGAGTAACACCACTGGAGTGGTAAGCAAGGAAAATGACATTTGCTGAATCACTGTGGATAGATTGGAGAGGAAAGATGTAAGAATTCTGAAGGTCAAAGAGGAGTAAGTTGTCATAGTTAAGGCAGGAGGTGAACTGGGTAAGAACCAGTGTTTTAGCAACAGAGATGAAGAAAGGACTTATTGTAGTGATCGTCTAGAGAAATAAACAAAGATCTAGCAGCAGCCTGGATGTGGTGGAGAAAAGGAAAGGAAGTTCGGACATGACATTGAAGTTGTGAGCGTGTATGGCTAGTTTGGTATCTGTTTATCTGAGAATCTCTCTGTCTGTATGATAATATCCTAATCGTGATCAGCAGAGGCATCTGTGCCACCTCAGGTTAAATGGGAGGAAGTAGCTGGTAGAGTGTTCTCTTTGACTTTGGAATGCATTTGTTATAAAGATGTGTTAAGCTTCATTTAGGCATATGACAAACCTCACCTTTGTTCATGGTCACTTGGGGTTGGAGAAAGGTTGATTTGGGGGATTTAGATGCAGGTAGATAGCTAGCTGCTTGAATTTGTGTACTGAACCCAGTAACTTGAATTTCTGTACTTATTGCTGCTATTTAAGGGGTATGAAATTTGGTGCTATAAAATTCTACAAAAATTATATGCAAACCAAAAGATGAGTGGTGGAACTATCAGCTTTGACAACAAAGGGAGAAGAGGCTTTTGGGGAAAAATTGAAGATGCCAAGATCCCTATTAGCTCCATTTGGTAAGAGCTGGTAACTAGACAACCAGGATGAAAGTTCAAACAAACAGCTACAGATGCTAGATTCATAGCAGGGGGAAAGGTCAGGGGAATGTGAGGTAGATATGGGAGCCACTGGCAAAGAGGTAGCAATTAAAGCCATGAGAGTGGATGAGGTCATCCAATAAAAGGGTGTATAGGAACAACAGGAGGGAGACCAAGGACCCAGAGCGACACCTGGGGTGGAGAGGAACCACTGAGTAAGAAGATGAAAGAGCATTCAGGAAGATGGGATGATAATCAATCAAATCAACCAATACCAAGAAAGCCCAAGGAGGAGATGGTAAAAGAGGAGTAGAATGCTGGCTCTTTTGAAGACTGCAGCAAGATCAGGGAGAATTAGCACAGAGAGCAAGCGCCTTGCTCTTGGCCAGAAGCAGGACATTAGTAAGTCTCAGTAGAGTGGAGGGGATGGAAGCCATATTGCACAGGATATCTGAGCTATAGCAGAGAAATCTGAGGCAGGAAGAGCAGACTGCATGTTCAAGACACTTGGGACTGAAGTGAGAATGAAAGATAAGAGTGAAAAAGGTGGGAAGTGACAAGGTTGATGCAAAACATAGATTAGAAGTGGGAACACATCAGAATAATGAGGACTCATTTTTAGGTATAATTTGCAGCAATGTAAGAGCAGTTGTTCAAACAAAATTAATAGAAGCCAAATCAACATTTTTCAGTTTTACTTCAATAGCACAAATCATATTGCCCCCTTGCCCTCTCCCTTGAAGTTATTCATTTGTGAAACTATACAAGGTCAGGTATGAGAAAAGTGTAATGGTTAAGAACAGATGTACTGGGTTTGCTGTTAAAAGACATACAATTTTAAAGACTGCATTTTCTCTTCTAGTACAATATAAATGACAATAGCTTACCCACCCACATACAGTATATTTAACATGTGTTGAAGACAAATAGATTCAATACATTCCCTTGTCATGGAAAATAGTGAGAACAACATGTTGATGACATTGAAACTGTAACAGATTATATTTCTAAATGTTTCAACATGTTTGACACATTATTTTCTGCAATTCTAACATCACTGGCATGAGATTCCTATTTTCCAAGCTTAATAGTATCCTTTTTCCATGTTTTTTCTTACAATGTAAACATAAATGTTCCTATTTTGGATTTTTCTGTGATGTCTGTCAGAATTACACAACCTTAGTGTGTGGGGTTCACTTCTGCCTGTGCCTATGTTTTTCCACTGCACAATTTAAGATGACAAAAGGCATTCTTTTTATGTCCAAAAAATGAATAAATATTTTCATCACCAGGGTAGTCTTGCAGGCAAGTTACACATAAATACATATTAGCCTTGGTCCAAAAATGGGATCTTCCAATTTATGAAGGACAATCACTCACTAATACTGCCCCTCATACTTGGGAGGAGCTCCTCACATGAACATCCACAAAGCTACCTTATTGTCCTCCTTAAAACTCTTCTTTGCCATAATACCTACAAATAACCTGACAACAGATACGGAGTTGGTGTGCTGAAACCACTGACACTCATGCTGACCATTTTTGCCTTTTTTCTTGGTACTTCCCTGTCTGTCTGTATCTACTTGCTTTCACATCTTATACTTACTTTTTAAGTTCATTGGGGCATGTTTTTGTTCTGTATTTGCCCAGTACCTAGAGCAATGGATCCTGATCCATGACTGAGGCTCCTGAGCAGTACCACAATACAACTAATAATAATATTAGTGCTCTTGTCTATTTTAATAAGCCACAAAAGCAGTCTAGTAAGCTTGTACGTAGAGTTGTGTGAAACCTCCCTTAATTCAGTGTCAGTGGGTTTTGCAGTGGATATTTTTTGTACCCATCTTATCTCTGTTGGGTTTGCTTGGCATTTCAGATTCACATAGAACCAAAATTATAGGACCAACCCATATGAACCCCAGATACATGCAACTGGTGAATTTTGCCACTATAGCTTTTTCAATCCTCAGCGATTCACTTTTCTCCTAGCAGGCCCCAGAACTCCCACCTCTTACCTTTGAAGAATTTTGAGATGGTTCAGGTGGAGCATCTTCAATCCTTCTCCTATTTCACAGTGTTCATAAAGGGACAGCTGCTCGCTCATTCTCCCTACCTCACAAACAGAAGTTCAGGGAACACAAAGTGGCTTGACTTAGGGTTTTATTGTGGGCCTTCCATATAACTACATTCCTGTGTGTGAGGAAAGTACATCCTACGTAAGTCAAAGGAAGCTACTGAGTGCTCAGCACTTTTCAAAGTCAGGCTGCTGCCTCACTAGGAATTTAGGGCCCTGATTTTAGACTCCTATTTTTTTTTAAGTCTCTGCCTGTGTCAATAGTACAAACTATAGTTAAGAATTTAGTGTTCACATGTGTGGAAGCACTATGCAGACAGAATGAAAGCCATAGAAAAAGTTAGAAGAAAAAGCAGTACAAAGATTTTAAAGTTCTTAAGTAAAATCCTAGCTGTCAATGGGAGCTTTGCTATTGAGTTCATTGGGGCCAGGATTTCACAATTTCAGTTGGGGCAATGAGCTGAGATAATCACTTGATAGGGATTAAATGCAACCATATGATACATGTAGCTTGGCATAACAACTTCTTCAACTGCCAGAATACAGTGGGATTGAGAGGCCAGTTTCTTCTTCTTCTGGACTAGATGGTCTATGAGTAATTATGTGGACAATATCTGATGCTTCTAATATACATTAGAATTTAAAAAAAAATAAACATTCCTGCTCATTTATCCAGGTCTTTTAAAAATACATTATGGGCACAGGATATATCTGCACTTACTATAACTATCGGTTGCAACCTGATATCCTGTACCAGGAATATGAAAGAGATATGCACTGTCTGGGGAAATTTGCCCAAGTTTGGTAGAGAGATTATTTATTCCCAGGTTTTGTTTTGTTTTTTTTAGTATAAAATAAAATCTTGCTGGTGGACTGGGAGAGGTTCAAAGGAAGGATTCTCTTCCCTTTCTCTCCCACTGCACCCCACTAATTGTGCAGGCATCCAACACAGCACTACCCTGATTACTGGAAGGGGGAGCTGGCTATCTCAGCTGGTGGCATTCCACAGTTGTAGTAGGAGCAGGGGGAAAAGTAAGCTGCTGACTGCTTGAGAGGACCACAAGTTGCTCTTTTTTGGAACAACAGTAAGAATGCTACTAAATATGTTACCTGAATCATGCTGCCACTATGATGGCTCCTAGTCCTGCTAGTCAGCTGCTGTCCCTCTCTACTTATCTTATTGTATGTCATGCTTCTACTTGTGGTAGCTAAGCTCCTCTTCCTGTGTACCTTCTGTTAAAGCAGGAGATTTCTTAGGTCAGTGATTCTCAGACTGGTTCACAAAGCAACAGTAGATGCTACAGAAAGTTCCTTTTGTCAGACTGATGAAGAATCTATCAGTCTTCAAGTAGCCATTCTGCTGTCTAGATGTAGCCCCCTCCAGAATTCTTAAAACAAGATTTTTTTTCTGAGTACCTAAAGCAAAATACTGTGGTCTTTTTTTACCCTTTCTTGGGCTCCCCACAAATACACAGAATCACCCAGCACATGCAACATTCCCTTCCTGGTTTATTAACAAAACATCATTCAAATCTCCGAGCTCTCTTCCACAAACACCACACTTTCTTTCTAAAACTCTCTCTTTCCTATGGTCTTTCCCAGCAGCGGCTTCTACTCTTGCTCTCTGGATGCACATACTGAGTGTTTCACTTGGATAGGAGAGCGAGCCTCCTGCATAGCCTGACACTAAACCTGTTCTCCCCCTATGCAGGCTCCTTTTTATAGGAAGCGTAAGCTTAGGGCTGCAATCAATCACCTGACTTGAGACACAGGGAAACCCTCAAGGATGAGCACCTGTTACAGCTTCTAAATAGGCTTGGCTTGTTTTCAAAGTGCTAAGCCCTCTCCATTCCCCCTTTAGGTGAACTAAAGGTGAAGGTACTCTGCTTTTTGAAAATTGGACCAAACTTTTTTAGGACCCTAAATATGGGTACCCAAGTTTGAAAATGTGGCCATTAGGCTTAGTTCCTCTCTCCGCTGAAATTTTTTTTTTACCAGATAAAAGAAACATGGTCCTTTCCCTCACCCTGCATAACTGTATCGGGTCTTATTTAGTCGGGTGTTTTTGTGATACAGACTGAGCCACAATCAAATGTACAGGTGACTCCAAATTCAGCGAGCGATAAGGAGAATAGTATTAAGCTGCAAAGTGACCTGAAAAGATCAGAGCATCATGGACTTCAGGACCTGAAGAGAGGAGCCCTAATAAATGTAAAGCCCTACACACAGCGAGAGGAAATAAAGCTATTCAGATAGGGAATAGTAGGAAGTAATCAAAAAGCAAACACTGTTTTAAAGTGCAAACATTGCATTAAAAAAGTTGATTTTCCTCCACTCTCCTTCCCTAATATTACCTTTACACGTAAGCCCAATCTAGCTGCTACAGGGAAGGATTCAGAGGGTCACAATATGAAAAAAGTTAGAGAACAAGGGTCTTAAAATGATCTATGGAGAAAATAATACACTTTCAAATGCACTTCAAAGTGTCTTTTCTTAGGTCAACTGATAAATAGGCCTGTATAAGAGCTGGGTATTACTATTATTTTTAGCCAGTAAACCCAAAGTACCAAGTGAAAGACTCACCCATTTTCAAATGTCTAATAGATTTGAAGTGCTGCAGTGTCATTTAGAAATAGGTGTTTTTACCTTTTTCTGACTAACTAACTAATGTAATAAAACAACTTTGTTAACATTATTATTGAACTACAACCTTCTGAAATTGAGAGTTCAGGTTAAAAACCAGGGCAGGCACGCCAGCCTTAATTATTCATATTCTTAGCTTATAAGCTCTTTGAGGCAGAGACTGGATCTTATCTCTGTTTGTATAATGCCTATCACAATGGACCTCAGAGCCTCACTGGATACTTCATAACATGTATATTAAATTATATCTTGTGAAAAACAAAAGGCTCAAGGGTCAGAGGTACTAATATTTATGAAGCCTGATGGATGCAGTATCAGCATGACTATTTATTATTATTTCAAAAAGTCCCCAACTACTCATTCAGTAGTACTTCCTACTTATACAATGCCTTCTATATGAGGATCTCAAAAGGCCTTTACAATCACTCATTGATTCACAACACCTGTGAAGTAGGGTATTATAATTATCCCCATTTTACAGATGGTGGAGGGAAAGGTAGAGATGTTAAAGTCAAAAATGGGTGGCCATTCTTGGAAATTTTGTCTTTAATGATTTGCCCAAAAAGTCACACAATGAGTTGCCCAAAAAGTAGCAGAGCCATGAACAGAAGAGAGTAGTCTTAACTCAGCCTTTTGCTCTAATTTTGAGACAGGAATTCACTTATCTATGAGTTTCCTGGTCATGATGGTTTAATATGACTATATTGTGTGCTTCTGTGGTTTAATTGTTATGTTATTAGGGTAAGTAAAATAAAGCTGCAGCTTTTCTTTTGCCATATTAGTGCAGTTTAATTACATTTGGGAAAGGCGAAGAGGAGAGTGGGAGCTTGCCAGCATTAATGCTGTCTGTCATTCACAGCCTATTGATGACAAGGAGTTGAAAGCTTGGCAGTTACTCTTGTAATCAGCAACCTGGCTGATGACGAATGGAAAGATTATGTGAACTATCCAAAAAGGGGCTGGGGGAAGTTCTCCAAAGAAAAAAACAAAAGAACAAAGGGCAGAAGAGGGACCCAAATCCAACACTAAGCCCTTTGTGTACGCTTTACATGAAAGACACTCTACAAAATAGTTGTGGTATTCAATGAAAAATTCACTTAGAAACTATATCTAATGTAGGATCTACATTCCTAAAAGTACAAGTACAAATATTAACAGTTGATTGTTGCTCAAAGTAATTTGGAAATATACATTTTTTCTAATTGAAGAATATTTTATTGATGAAAAATACAGCTTGCTAATAATATGGATGGTCTCGCCTCATTTTTATTTTTCATTGCATTAGCAGAGGAATCTATAGAGCCTTTCAAAAATATAGATCCTGTTTTTCTGAGATGAGGATGAGTACTGTTATTTCCTTTCATTAATAATGACATGAAATAGGCAACCATCTGCTGCTCTGGGTACCTTTGATATTATTTTAAATAATACAAAAAAACCCACCCCAACAATCAGCAAAGCTCAAGAAAAATTCCAGCAAGACATAACCCCCTACACAACCCCATGGAGAGGATTTTCTCCACCGAAGGTCTGTGCCCCATTAATAATCACCCTCATCAAACCCTGTGTTAATTGGGTTTGCCTGGGTAAATGAGAAGAATAGATTCCATTGTTGTTGTGGCTTATCAGGTACAGTGGATGATTTGGGATTTTTCTGCTTCATTTGTCATAATCTAAGCATAATAATACTTGGCCAACCCAATTACTGCACCTTATAAAAGTGTCAGCCACTTCTCACATGCCCCTTCTTGGCCTAGATTGTCTTTGTGCCACCCTTCCTCAGTTTCCCCTCCATGCAAGCTTCTGAAGCATTTCACAAAGGTTTATGTCCAATAACACCACTGTTTCTTTGGATCTCGTTTTGTAAATAGCCAATATTCATAACTTCAACTACAAAAATGGTACACACATACAGATAGCATAATTGTAATCAGCAATTCATAACCTCTTCATAGACACCTCACATGACAACCTTTGTACAATATTTGCTGCAAATATATGACCATGGATGCAACAATGATCTATACGGTCACAGTTCATGTCAATAACCTCACAGTAACAAATACAGCTTTTTGCTTGGTTTTGATCCATGAAGTGTCAATATCTGGCAGATATCAAATCTGAAACTGGATATGACAGCAACTTTACAGGGAGAGAGCTGGTTGGCAGAAGGGGATTGTGTGACTGAGGAAGGAAAAGAGATGTGCAGTGGGTGAAGGATTTAGGGATGTGGAAGTGGGTGGAGGGAGGGAGTTGGGTAGCAGAACAATGGTGAGTTGCAGATCCCAGAAGCACCACTGACTACCCACATTTGACTACAAACTGTCATTCATCATTGTACTAATACTCCTGTATCCCATTCTGCAATGGCACTTTGGTTACAGAAGCCTGCACCCTTTATTTACTTAATAAATGTCCTGATTGATTATAATGCAATGAACTAAATAAAACTATGCATAAAATATTGTCAATTAACAACATAGACAACCCAGCCAGAAAAAACAACTTTGCAAAAATAAAGTCATGCACTGCTCCACCACTTCTCTCCACTCCTGCTGATCTCATGAACTTCTTGTTTTACACAACTGTTTTCCTTTAGATAATTACATCTTTCTGTATCAAATGAAATTCTTCAGTTTTTGGTTTTTGCTGCATAAATAAAATGTCCATATGTTGCAATTTCTGCTGTCAATAATAATCGTTTAAAAATAGGATATAAAAGCTTCTCCACCTTCAAGGATCAATCTCTTTGCATAACCAAGAGCAACTGCAGCTCATTTTTTAAAAAGCTTTGTAACGCCATGAATTGAATAAAAATCATATAGCAAATGTATACATAAATGACTGATTGGTTAACATATGATTCTAGAATATTTCTAGAGTTTTTGACCATAATTTTCTATTAGGACATTAATAATAGATAATGATACTTAGAACTTGTATAGAACTTTTTTTCTAAATATCTTAAAGTCTTTCAAAAAGTTACGTATTACTCATTTTACACATGAGGAAATGGACCAACCAAACACCCAAAGATTTTCAAAAATGGATGTCTAAAGTTAGGCTCCAAAATTCATATTTAGCCATCTAAATAGGGGGCCTGACTGTCAAGAACTGAGCACCCAGCAGTTCCCAGGAGGGGCTCAGCACTCTTGAAAATCAGGCCACTTCTTTACTTAGGCAGGAACTCAGTTTTAAAATGTTAGCCCCAATATTTACTAATTACAGGGGAGTCGCATCTTACACGGGGGTTAGGTACTGAAGTCAGCGCGTAAGGCAACAATCGCATATAGTCAAATGTTCATTGAGTGGAATGGCGGGTGGAATTGCCCACACTATAGGTACAGTATTTACATTGTTATTTTTCTCTTTTTTGTTTTGTTTTGCCGAGCGTGTATAGTTAAAATAGCGTACATTAAATGCACCTATGATATGACTCCACTGTCTTCCCACACAGCTAGCACACATCATTGTCCAGTAGGTCACATTTGAACCAGTGCACAGGTGTCCAATATATTCTTGGAGGGGTTTGAATAATTTCAGCTTAGAATTACAGTAGAACTTAAGAGTTACGAAAACCTCAGAAATGAAGGTTGTTTGTAACTCGGAAATGCTCATAACTCTGAACAAAATGTTACAGTTCTTTCAAAAACTTACCACTGAACATTGACTTAATACAACTTTGAAACTTTACCATGCAGAAGAAAAATGCTGCTTTTAACCATCTTAATTTAAATGAAACAAGCACAGACAGTTTCCTTACCCTGTCAAAAAAAATGTTAACTTTCCCTTTATTTTTTTAGTAGTTTACGTTTAACATAGTATTGTACTGTACTGTATATCAGGCTAAGCAGGGCCGGCAGCCAGGACCCCAGATCAGCAATGGGATGAGCCGCTCAGCCCACTGCCGGTCTGGGATCCTGGCTGCCAGCCCCTTGTCTGCTGGGGTCCTGGCCTCCAGCCCTGCTCAGTCTGCTGCCGGCCTGGATGGACCCTGGCCAATGGGGGACGGTGGAGGGAACCCCAGACCAGCAGCAGGATGAGCCGCTCAGCCCACTGCTGGTCCATGGTTCTGTCTGCTGCCCACGCTGCCAGTCTGGCACACAAAACCTTTTACTGGCACATGAAACCTTAAATTAATGAAGACTTGGCACACCACTTCTCAAAGGTTGCCGACCCCTGTACTAGAACAATGGGTCTCAAACTGTTGTACTTGTGACCCCTTTCACATAGCAGGCCTTTGTGTGCACCCCTCTCCTTTTAAATTAAAAACACTTCTTTACCTATTTACCACCATTATAAATGCTGGAGGCAAAGTGAGGTTTGAGATAGAGGCTGACAGCTCGCGACCCCTCCATGTAATAACCTCATGACCCCCTGAGGGGTCCCAACCCCCAGTTTGAGAACCCCTGTACTAGAAGATTGTGTAGCATAGCCCTTCATATGTTTATAATTAGTGTCTCGTCTATGTATTCATTTAACTTTCAGGCTCTCTAGTTATAATATCATATGATAGGATCATTAATATATCATAGTGTGTTCCTGACCTAATTTTGAAACTAGCAGGAGCTGTTCACGTTCAGTACCTTTGAAAGCCATGTCACAAGAGGTTTGGGGCAGAGACCTTTTCTCGTCTTTCTCAGTGGTGCTGTATAAATACTTTACATTTTGTAAAGCATCTTTCCCCCCAAAGGGTTGCTAAGTGCCTCTTAGGCAGCACCACTGAAACATAGTCACCCCTAAGGTGGCAAGACAGCAACTATTCTACTTGGCTCACTGCACCAGAGTAGGGAAATTTTGGCCAAGGATACCAGGGGAAGCCCCAGTGTTCATATGCCTCTTACTTTTTTAAAATGTCATGATAGGAGCACTGAATATTTTTGCACTTGCCAGAGCTGAAAACAGGTACTTTTTAGTCTTGAATAAGTGTCAAATCATCAGCATAAATCTGCACAAAGGGTGTGTGTATAGGGGGAGACCTCTATTCATTCCCTCTGAATCACCTGGCACTGAAGACAGATTCTGGGCTAGATGGACCATTCATCTCACCCAGTATGGACATTCTTATGGGGCTGAGTGGGAATCCTGGCCCTAGTCAATGCCCAGGGACCACCCTGCACAGGGTGGCAAGAGGGAGCAGGGCTCAGACAGTCCCAGCCTGGGACAGGACTACTGAGAAAGTTCCCAACAACACAGAGGGGGTTAGGGGATTCCCACTCCCTAGGGCCCCCGAACCAGCCAGACAGAGGGGCACTGGGACACAGGGGGTTCCCCTTCCCCACCTCTGGCACCCCTAAACCAGTGGGGCCGTAGAGCTGGGGCACCCTCTCCCCTCAGCCAGGCAGAGCTGGGAGTGGTTGTGGTTCCCCAGCTCCTGTGATCACCAAAGGCAGCCCAACGATGGGGGCCCCTACTGCAGGGCGCTTCCACCACCACCAGACTGCGCGGGGGGAGCCCGGAGAGCCCCAAACCATCCCATCCCCAGGGGGGCCGCCCAACACCAGGTGAGAAGGGAAGGGCTCCGCCTCTCTCTCCGTCCGGAGCGCAGGGGCCGAGCAGTGGCCACCCGCCAGTCACACCGGCCCCGCAGCGGGGAGAAGCGGGCAGGCGCGGGGGGCAGCCAGCAGCCAGCGCGGGAAGGGAGGGGGGAATCCCCGGCCCCCCAAAGGAGGCGGGGGAGGGGAGTCTGGGCTGCCGGAAAAGAAGGTGGCTTGCAAAAAATTAATAAAAAATGCTGCGTCTTCTCAGCAGCCCTGGCGGGGAGGGTAAGTCTCGGGGGGGGTCTCCCCGCTCCAGGGACGGGGAGGCTCCTTGCAGCCCCCTCTACGCGTGCGGCGGCGGCGGCGGGGGGGATGGCTCTCGGCTGGGGAAGGACGCGGGGTGGGGGGAGGCTCGCCGCAGCTCGTTCCCCAGGTGCAAGGCGGGTGGCCGGGGGCAGCCAGGCGCCAAGGCTCCGTCTCCCTTCCGGGGTGGGGAGCCGGCGGGGGGGGCTCGGTGCGCCGCCGCGCGAACGTCTGGACCCCCCCCCCGCAAACCCCTCCTTCCCCCCCAAGCGCGTCAGGGGCTGGCTTCTCCCAACCAGGCTGCCCCGTGGGCTGCTCCGGGCTCCCTTCAACAAACAAACAAACAAACAATTGCCCCAGAGCTAGGGCGGGAGGAGGCAGCCGGCCAAGGGGGGAAAGGCTGCTCGGCGCTTCCCGGCCCGGGAGAGGCGGCGGAGGAAGAAGAGGAGGGAAAGCAGCTGCAATCCTCTCGGCTCCCCTTCCCCTGCCTCAGCGCGGCTCTGCTGCTGCTTGGCTTCTGCCGGCGGGCTGATGGAAGGGGCTGGCTGAAGGTAAGGACTGGCCCTGCGCGCTGAGAAGGGCTCGCTTGGGTTCTCTGTACCCACAGGGGTTGCGAGGAGGAGAGGAGCCCTTCCCACCTGTGCTCCAGGCTCCTAATGTCACCTTGGAAGTTACTTTGTTTGCAGAGTTCCCGTGGAGGCTCCTCAGGGCAGCCTGGGCATTGCACCACCTCTCCTCTGGAGCCAGAGACACTGGGGTGGGGCTGGACCTCGTTGTGCAGTGGCGCTTTAGCGGGGGCCTTTCAGTGTCATTTTCTTCACCCCATCTTTAACTATCTCCAGCCTCCCGCAGCAGAACTCCCCAGATTTCATGCCACTGCCACTTTGTGCCCTCACCCTTGAGTGGCGAAACGAAAGGGTGGTGGAGGTTGAATTGCTTCCTTTGTGGTGGGAGAGGCTTAGTGTCCTTCCAAAGTTTTGTTCCAGCAGGAAACTGTTCTATAAGTTTTTAGAAAATTAGGCTGTTTCTGGTATCATCTATTATGTTAGACGGTTGCGGTTTGGTATACAGTCTTATACATTCGATTCTTTTATAAGGGGGGAGGGGAACAGAAAAAATGGACATTTGGAGATTTGGATGTTTAGCTACTTTTAACTTGTGGCTTTATTAATAATTGTATTTTATCTGTCGCAGTTGTAAATAACCTTTATTTACTGAATATAGTATCATCACTGTAAGACATAGTGCATGTGTACATTATATATAAAATTAAATCAGGAAAATAAAACATTGATTTAAATAAATCAGACTAACTCCTAACGTTTAAAACATTCCATCACTGCTTGGCAAGAAGATCAATAGCTGAAGATGCTCTCGCTATACACAATCCTGTCTTCACTATGCCATAGTTAAAAAGGGTCTACTAATGATTATACTATTAATATTCTTTTCCAACTTCAGTAAAAGTTAAATAAATGTAACAAGTGATTAATTTATAATATGGTCTAAAACTGTTTTTGGTATTCTGGATTAATCGATAACTAATCAAGATTATTAAACTATGAAAGTGGCTACTGCTGACACATACTAACAATATTTTGAAAAGAATTTACTATGTATTTTAAATACGAGTTTGTATCTTAAATTTATGTACCCAAAATAGGCTTTTGACCCCTATGAGAAGAATATATCTTTTGAGATAAGTATTTAAGGGGCCATTATATCCTGCAGTGGAGTACTAGCTTGTAATAAGACCCATGAATAATAAACTGTGTTTCATGGTGCCAGACACACTGGCAGTGTGTTGCATGCATAATACTTTTTGAATTGTTATTTTACATATGGATTTTCTTGGCATTCTTATATTTAGGAGATACACTATATATTATAAATGCATTAATTGATGGACACACATTACGTATACTGTAATTCAGCCATGGATTTATTGGGTATGATCTGGCTTTGCTGTTGTGATTTATCTCAGAGGGCAGAACATCTTGATTGCACACCCTTATAATTTTTATCTTTCTCTGAATGTACATTATATACACATATACCATTCCCTCATTAGGTTTTATTAGAAGTAGAATAACCATTTAAAAAAATGCCTACATGAGTTCACACATAGAAAAATGCTCATTTCCAAGATATACAAATGTGCTTGATAGATTAGAGCAAATCTATAATATATGTTTTAGAACCTTCCATTAAGCTGGGATTTTAAAAATATTTGAAATGGTGTTAGCTTGTAAAGATATGAAAATGCAAATTCGTGTATAAAGTTGACACTCTAGTCTTACTTACGCAGGTTATGCTTTTATTTAACTCTGCATGTTCAGAGTTGGAGCTATTAGTATCAGTGTAAAGGGGGCTGGAGTTCTGAAAGCACACCACCTTTTTTGATGCTTTGACCTCTTGAGAGAAATAGTTCTATTAACAGTGTGGTTTTGTAGGAAAATCTCTTTTGATTCACTGAGGAGTTTCTATCAAAAGTTACAAAATAATTGTCTGCTTATACTCCTGTGGAAATCACTGGGAACGAGATTGGGCTCTGGGTTCCAAATTGGACTCACCTGAGTAGTTCCACTGGATTTGGCCCTCGTATTTCAGTAGAAGATACGGAGTGATGTGAAGAAGTCACTATGAGCACAGTTCCGCAACACTGAAGTCAATAAGAATTTAGCCTTTGAATTATACGGGAAAAGGATTAAACCCTGTGATACCAGATTACTATTTAATCCATTTATCAAAACAGTTCCTGTTTTCAGACAGATGAATCAATAATAAATAGTAAACAAAGAAAAACTATATTCCATTTATCGGGTCCTGTTTCCAGACAAACAAAACAATAATTAGTGAACAAAGAAAAATAGTGTATAGTGAGAATTTTAATACTCAGAACAGTAATAACAATTCTCATCCAAATTATTAGCAATAATAATAAAAAAGAAATCCATAAAGGCCATTTTCCAGACCTTGCTTTGACAGAAGCTAAGGGTGAAGACCAAATTCTGAGGCGAGATGTAAGATAACGTAAATGAGACTCCCTTACACTTGTTGTACTGACATAAAGGAGTCTGAACTGGAAGAGACAGAACGTGATTATTTTAAAGTAGGGTGAGGGGTACTTCCATATTCTGACCTTACACCGTTAGACTCTGAATGGAGTGCACACATGAATAGACTTGAGTGTAAGGGTGTCTGATTGAGTGCAAGGTGATCTTGCACCACCCTACACATTATCTCTGAATTTGATATGGAGTTTATGTTAACCCTCAATATTCTGGATTATGTCTATCAGAAATGTTAAGCATTTTTTTGTGCACGTAGGAGAGGGAGTTCTCATAGTTCATCTTCTCCTCTTTATTCCCCATTAAAAGCCCATGATGAAATAACTGAATTTACTGCTTGTGAAAGATGATAAGAATGGAAATGGAGTTGTGCAACTGTTTCTGTGTAGAACAGATATAGTGTGGACAGTAGCAGAACTGTTCTGCTAATTAATATCAAACTGGTGCTGCGGGGACCACTTTAGAGGGATAAAGGAGTTTACTCTTTGTCTATTCACTCCTTACCCTCCTTGCTAAAATTGCCAACAGATGTGCCAGAAGTGATATGTTACCAGGAGTTATGTTAGTACACCTCTACCTCGATATAATGCGACCCGATATAACATGAATTCAGATATAACGCGATAAAGCAGTGCTCCGGGCCGGGGAGGGGATGCTGCGCACTCAGGTGGATCAAAGCAAATTCGATATAACATGGTTTCACCTATAACCTGGTAAGATTTTTTGGCTCTCGAGGACAGTGGTATATCAAGGTAGAGGTGTACTACCAACTTACCGTTGCTATGTAACTTCCAGTCACAGCTAATCTGGAGTGGATTCATTACCCTGACTACATGTAAAATGCTTAATTTCCCCATTCAGTCACTGACTTAAATGACTTCACTGGGAACAGGATTGGGCCCTTAATGTTCTTTCAACATACTCTATTGTATTTAATTACATAGGTACTTGTTAGAATCAATATGGTAAGGATGGGTCAGGATTTCCATTAAAAATGCCTATTTTCAGAGGTATGTGTCTGTATATTTCAACTGTAAATATTTGCTCTGATTGAAGCTTGTCTTGTATTTTTTAGCTTATGAATTAATTGTTATTAATAACAAGGATACTGTCAATGGCATAACTATTTTTTTAAAACTACTTTTTCTTCAGAATCTTTTCTTCCTGACCTTCTACCCCAGTTCCTTCTCTATAGACCTAGTCCAACTCCTGTTAAGGTTGATGAAAGTCTTACTATTCAGTTAGAGACTGAATCCAGCAGAGCAGCTGCAGAAGCAGGGGTCAATGGACACTGATATTTTCTACAGTTTTGACAGGATTTTCTCTGCCCTGTGATGATTGGCTGTTTGCTCCAACCTCCTCCAGTTGCTTCACCTCAGTGTTACTCCATGCCTGCCCATCTTACCTTCCATCCCTTCCTTCTTCTCACGTGATCTGTCCCTATAACCCCTCCCCCTTCCCATGTCTTCTGTGTAATAGCTAATCCCTTCCTAACCACTCCCCTTTCCCCCCACCCAAGTAAAAGAACTAATGTGGCATTGCTGACTAAGCTTTTTGGGGAAGGGACTGTTTACTGCTCTATTTGTACAGTGCCTAGCACAATGAGGCCCTAATCTGGGTTGGTTCCTAGGTCATGCTGTAATAAACATAATTAATAATAATAATAATAATAACAACAGTGAGTTCAGTGGATGCCCAAACACACAAGTTCTACTTACTGGTTCTACAGTCATAAACTAACAAATTATTTTCTCAGACTTATATATAGCACCTGATCTTGAGAGTCCTTTCTTACATGAGTAGCCCCATTAACTTCAGTGGGACTTGTCATTCCTCACTGGAGGAAGGGGTTGCGGGATTGGATCCCTACTCAATCATTCTGGTACATAAGGAATATACAAAACAGCCACCTAAATTTCAGCTTCATTTTATAACATTTGTATATTAGGATTAGAAATCAGTGCCCTAGCTCAGCTTCCTTAGACACATGCACTGAGGGTTTCCTCCATGCACAGCTCTCCCCTTTCTGACATGAAGAAAGGCAAGAGGGCTCATGCCTCTGCATCCTCCCCTCTCCCATGGCCCTTATGGAGGGCACCATGTGAATCTGGAGTTTGTTCAGAGGGGAGAGAGCCCAAAAGCTGATACACATTTTGTCCAGCCCAAGGAGGCTACCTGGAGAAGATAACATGGTCTGAGCCCATAATATATTTTCCCTGGTAGAAGTCCTGTAGTGCAGCTCCCGTGTAAATGCAGGGTCTTTGTACAGATGGCTGTGGCTTCCAGCAGATCCCTGGAGATCTGACAGGTTTGTGGCTGATCCTGTGGCTTCTTCTACAGGCAAATCCTGCTACCCCAGTGCTTTCATTCCTAATAGGGATGATATGAGAGGATCTCTGTGGAGATTTCCTCCTTCCAAAGGTTTTACCACTGGAGGGGATGACCTGGCTCAGTGGTTGATCGGGCAATGTGCTTTATCTTCAATACAGTTTTATCTTTTACCTATCAGTACAGAGAAATGCTATGTTTTAAAAAAGCATTGTTGATTCATTTTAGATCATTTAAAAAAATACTGCCAGCACCTTAGGTTATTAACCTGAGAATTTTAAAATTCTACTTTACTTTTCCCCATTTTAAAATCTGTTCTTATTTTTTTGCATTTCCCTTACTTTCAGCAACAGAAATAGACTGGTAAGTTTTACTTTCTCATTCTCTTGTACTAACGTAATGCTGCAGTGTTTGGGTTGTCAACACCAAATCTGAATGCTTAAATACAAACAAATTTAACTGAACACTTAAAATTATAGCATTTCTATTAATATTAGGCTTTGTAACACTCCCACCTTAATTTTAGTGTGAGGGAGATAAGCAAAAGTACCAGATAATGTCTCTTCAATGGCTAATGGGTGCCATATTCTACCCTCAGATATGTGTGCACAACTTAGTGGGACAAGTTCTGCTTTCTTTACTCTTGTAAGTAGTCCCACTGAAGTCAGTTGTGATATTTGTGTGAATAAGGCAAACAGGGTTTGGCCCATGGGGAATTGCATATATGTATGTTCAGAGGCCAGGATTTGGCCAGTTGTCTGGAGCATAACTCACTTGATGCAGTGTCTGGATGAAAACTATCAAAGGATGGCTGAGAACAGAGTTTTTCAACTGTGAGTTTAAACCAGACACTCCAAGTACTAGTTTGTTGCATGTATGTTTTAATACTTACTTGTAAATTTCTCAAATACAAAATATTTTGTTTTTTAAACATACTTTACTAGATAAAAGACAAACTCAAATTTCAGAGTGAAGTGTAGAATTAAATAATCACAGCACTAACTTGCTGATGCTTTCATGGCTTTTATACATCTACAGTTATTTTTTTCCTTAAACTGAGCATTGACTTGGTATGTCATTTTTCTTTACTGCATATCCTTAACTTCCAGTAATAATATCATGAAGTTTGATGAACATTAGGAGAGGAAAAAGAGATTTGCAGCTTTTATGTATGTATATAATATTTTCTTGACTAGACTTACTTATGTAGATTAGCTTCCTCTAATTTATTTAGGATTAATATAAATAACCTTAAACCAAAACTGTTAATTTTTCTGAAAGAGGACTTGGTTTATATGGTAAGAAAATGTGGCCACTTTAATACTTTGCTCAAGTATGATATGTTGGATACATTTAGTCAAGATCTAATGTAGGATTATAATAATTTATTTAGTTTCAATAAATATCTTCTCTTTGCTCAGTACATTGGTGTATGCAAACACTGTAATATTCTTATATCCAAGATATACTAGGTGCTCATGATGTATTGTAAAATAGAGCCTCTTCAGGGTCTGAAGTGAAAACAGAAGTATTATTGTGCTGCATTTGTATTTAAGAATGAAAAGAATAAGTGAGCAAGTACCCCAGGACATGATCCAGTAAGTTGTATAGTTAATAATTTAAAAATGAAACAAATTTTTATAAAATGAAGAACAAGCAACTGCTATTTTGCGGGTGTTGGAATAAGAGAATTAGAAAGTACAATCATGTAGTCATAATTCAAAATGATACATTCTAAAAGGTTTCTGAGCGGTAAACGTATTAAATCAGTATAGCTATTAGATTACTTTGGTGAAGTATTTTAATATTCAGTGTATTTTGACTGCATTCATCTTCCCTCCGTGTGTGCCTGTCTGTCCACAGGACTGTCCAGAATTGTGGCATACAATAAGTAAAACATTTCCATTGATGAAATTCAGCAGAAGTGGGCAAGGAGGCATAGTTTAAAAAGGAGACAGACTGTAATGTATCTTATTTCCTCCTTTTATATCTATTTACAATATTTATATAATCTTTTTTTGTGACAGTTTCACCCAACAACTGCTTCAGTGCTCTTTAAAACTAAAATAATGACAATAATGTGTGTAGTAACTTACTTGTATGTGTGATCAGTGGAGGAAAATAAATGTGAAGAAAATTAATTTCAGTAAACGATTTTTTTTACACAGTATATGACAGGTAGATATAAGCAGCAAGACATAATAATTGTTTTTTGTTTGTTTGTTTGTTTTAAGTAATGGGACGAGAATCTGAATTTTTTAAAAATGGTTGAGGTAGTTTCAGTTAAAGTGAAATAAGAGGTCTCATTGAGTCACCAAAGCACATTATTCCACATTACAAATCAGACATTACCCAAAGCAGTTCAGATCTGTGGAAACAAATAATGGGCTTGATGAGATGGTAAGTCCTGTTAGATCATGAGGATGACATCACACCGAACGATCAAAATCCACCATTGAGAAGTGACGTTTAAAAAGAAGGATGCTAGAGATCTATTTCAGTTAGACACGCTCCTGAAGCAAAGGACTTTGAGTCTAAGACCTGGCCTACACTTAAAATTTAGGTTGACATAGCTGTGTTGCTCAGAGGAGTAAAAAAATCCACACCTCTGAGTGATGTAGCTACGCCAACTTAGCCCCCAGCGTAGATAGAGTTAGGCCAGTGGAAGAATGCTTCCGTTGACCTAGCTACCATAGCTTTGGGAGATGGTGTACCGGCACCCCTTCTGTTGATATACGCTGCATCTGCACCACAGGGTTAAGCCAGCATAGCTACAGTTATATCCTAAGGCAGGCCTGCACAACATGCGGCCCGTGGAGGCTCACTGTGCGGCCCGCGGTGGGGAATCAAAGGGCTCTGGGCTGCCTGCACCGGCGGGGAGCCCAGAACTCTTTAAATCTCAGCCATGGCCGGGATTCATAGGGCTCTGGGCTGCCCGCAGTGGTGGGGAGCCCAGAGCCCTTTAAATCCCAGCCGCAGCTGGGATTCAAAGGGCTCTGGGCTGCCTGCAGAGATTCCCGGACACGGCTGAGATTTAAAAGGCTCAGGGCTCCCCACGGCTGCAGGCAGCCCAGAGCCCTATGAATCCCGGTGGCGGCTGAGATTTAAAGGGCTCAGGGCTCCCCATGGTTGCAGGCAGCCCAGAGCCCTTTGAATCCCGGCTGCAGCTCCAGCGGATGGGCTGGGGCTGGGATTTAAAGGGCTCAGGCTCCCCTCAGCAGCAGGAGCTCTGGGCCCTTTAAATCCCTGCCCCAGCTCCGCAAAGCTCCGGGTTCCCCCAGCCGCCGCAGCCCCGGGGCCCTTAATTTGCCCCTGAGGGCTCCCAGGCACGTCTTCATTTGGGAGCCCCTGGTTGATTTAAAATCAAGTATCACCTCCCCACCCCCAACTTTCCTTTTTGGCCCATAGCTGTTTTGGTGGGGCGGTGCTGGGGAAGGAGGGTTTGTTCCAGCAGGGCTGGGCGGTGCTGGGGTGGGGTGTTTCCATGGGCCGGGAGGTCCTGGGGGTGGGTGTTTTCTGTGGGGCCGGGGGGTTTCAGCCCTCAGCTGTTTTCTTTGGAGTAATGTGTCCCTCGCCGCGTTACGAGTTGTGCAGGCTTGTCCTAAGGTATATGCTCTGATTGAGAATTGGACTGTGAAACGTGTGATGAGAGCAATTTCTAAATTTTTACACTATAAAACTCCTGTGCCATCTCATGAGTGTTCAGTGGCATTCCCAGTGGAGAGGTATCCATGTTACAAAAAAATCACCATAATTAGCACCCTTCTTAGCAGTTACAGCAAAATGGTCATAGAGTGAATGGGAATGGTGTCTGAACTACCCTCTGACCCTCAAGAATGGGTCTCTCCAGACAGGCTTGAGAAACAAAGGTGGTTCAGGGAAGCTTGCAGAGGACTTCTGTCTGCAAGGCTGTCACCCTGGCACCTTTCAGCAGCACTAAGCTGACATTTAAAAAAGTTAATGGTGCCATTTAATGTAGTGCTTCTGTAACTAAAATGGGGTTAGGTTTCTAAATAGAACTTTTAGATCACTAATTCATAACACAGAAGTCTTTGGGGAGCTTGCAGGGGGAGGAAAACACCTTAAATGACACTACAGATTATAACTTAAATATCCCCAAGGAATCTATTCTCCTTTCAGCATGCTTTCTTAACTGTCATTGACACTAATGGCAGGTACATAACGCATTCACATTGGGAAGAGTAGACTTTTAAGTGCATATTTCAGTGCTACACATTATAGTCTTTAGAAAATATACATTTTAAAAAGTTCCCTAAATATGCATTTATACAACAAACTACTGGCTCACAGGGAGCGCTTGAGGCCTAATGGTTCCAGAAGTACATTTGTACATGATCAGCCTCAACAGCTACCAGCGTCTAATTGACATTTAATTGTGCTACCTTTGTTTTAAAGTCCATACATAGGCTGAGAACATTTGAGCTCTCATTTTAAGGTAAATTCAAAACAACCAGAAGAGACTGTTTAGTAGTCGTGATTTGCCAGCATTTGTGTCATTATTTGTCTTAGCAAACAAACAAAGAACATGTTCCTTTGAAACAGTTTTTAATTGCAAACTTTCCTCTAGAAGAACATCTATCCAGTTCCTGGTTACAGAACTGAGAGCAGCAAAATGATCCTATTTACCAGTTTATGTCAGGATTATGTAAACATTGCAAGTTAGAGGGAAAACCTATTAGAGCATCCAGTTCATTTCCCACATTAAATTAAATAATTGTTTCTTTACTGATAGCACTAGATTCCTTTAATGCTGGCCTACCTCCATCAACCCATCCCTTGTTTAAAACAAAAACATATTAGAGTATTTTGTAATAATGGATCCAAATGCTATATTTTACAGTAGTGTTACTGTGATAGTTGGCGCCCTTACTGTAGAACACTCTGTGGCACTGGATTTTTTTTAAGAAATAAGGTTTTTGCTTCCTCATCTAAAGTAACTTACTTCTATTCCTGAGACAGAAACTCAAGGAGGGCAGTTTTGCCCGCAGTGCAGAGGAAGATTTGAACTCTCCACCAAGCACTATTGAGTTTGTTTACTCCAGCAAAGATGTATTTGTGCCATAAGCAGCCACACTGTATGACTGTACTAGCTACCACAAACTCTCATATACTTCTTTAATGGAATTTATTGTGTTTCTAAGCACCTCTTTCCCTGAAAAATGTGGGCTTCGCTATTTTAAAGCTGCATGGAAATGCCTTAATCTCCTCTCGGTTTGCTACTGCACTTTCTTTCTCAATTGCATCCCCAAATCCCAGTTCTTCAGACTCTCCATGAACAAACTCTAGCCTGCCTCACATATCTTCTCTCTGTCTACACTGTTCCCACTCATCTACCACTGGCCTTGTCTCTCTTGCTGTTCACATTACCTCACTACCGTTGGTGCAAGAGCTGCAACTGCTCCTCTGCAGCTCTTACGATCTGCAGTAGCCATCATATGTTTCTCTGCCTCATTGACTTCATATATTTGCAAAGCTCATCTCACAATATATCTCTTCTTCACACTTTTACTTCTTAATTTCTATCCTCTGCTTATTTTATTTTAACAACCTAAATATTATTTAAGATGACAACTACTGTACTTGAGCCATGGTGGATTTGGATCCAGGCTCTTGTCCAGTACCTGGGAAGGTTATCAGAAAATCTCAAAACAGATGTTTGCCATGGGACTGACAAAAAATAGGTGGTAGTGGGGACTGTAGCACAGAGAATGAAGTAAGTTAGTTGAGGAACAATGGACAGGGAAAGATAGGAATTGGAGGAAGAACAAAAGGCAGAACCAGAATCAAAGTGGGGATGGGGAAAGGAGATTAAAGTGAAATGTTGGTTTGCAATGGCAAAAGTGAAGGAGAAAGAGGTTAAATTAAACAAAGGCAAGATAACTCACGCAAAAGATGGACTGGAATTATTTTGTTTGGTACCTATACAAGAGAACATTGGGGTGACATTAAGAAAGAAAAATTGTAGGGCTGAAAAAAAAAATCAGGAAAACTCCATACAATTTCTCTAAGGCCCCAGTTCAACGGGGATTTAAGAACGTGCCAAATTTCAAGTAAATGGGTAGTCCCATTGCAGAATAATCTCCCAGTGGAAGTGATGGAATTCCTATTGAAGGTAGTGGGAAGACATCCATTTAGTACAGTGGTTTTGGATCAGATCTTTGGCAACATTTAAAAGTAAACTGGATAAAGTCCTAGAAAAATAACTATGCAGAGAACATTCCTACACTGGTAAGAAGATGGATAGATCATTTAATAGAATCATAAATGTTGGAGATTGAAAAAGAAGTGACATCCAGAATTGTGATTTTTATTTTAATATTCATATTCATGAAACCTTTTTCACATTTCTCTGTGTCTCCCTGGCAGCCATCCCATAGCTCCATAAGTCTGGGGGAAGAGAGTGGTTAGCATGTTGTTGCTGTGGGGATTTGAGTCTTAGTGCTGTATGTTGGTAGTGCAGGCCATGTGATTTTAAAACTTACATGGTACAGCTGCAGGTAATTATTTTCCTACTGCATGTCACACCCTATTTTGGGTTATGGGGGAAAATTCAAATTATTTTTAAAAAATCTTAAGGAATGTTGTAAAGGAAAATAAAGGGGAGTGACTAGTGTCAGTTTGGATAGCAGTCAGGCTGGAGGGAGACAGCTTGTTCTATCAGTCACCAAGAATGTTAGCAGCCAGCCAGCCACTTATTCAGCAAGACATCAAGAGAGTGAAAGGTAAGGATCAAAGACATTTGTGTATATTGCTGACAGTAGCTTCATCTGTTGAATTAATATTGTTAGTTATGTACTGTGGTTATATTATTCTGATTTCTGTTTAGGACTAGTTGTTCATGTTATTGATAGCTATTTTATTTTTAGGGTAAGATCCAGCATTTTGGTTCTCTTTCTCCCCTGCTGATAATAGCTTCTCTTAATTAGCCTCTTACAGTTGGTATGGGTACTTCCACTTTTTCATGTTCTCTGTACGTATAAATATCTTTTTACTGTATGTTCCATTCTATGCATCCAATGAAGTGGACTGTAGCCCATGAAAGCTTATGCTCGAATAAATTTGTTAGTCTCTGAAGTGCCACAAGTACTTCTGTTCTTTTTGCTGATACAGACTAACACGGCTGCTACTCTGAAACCTGTTTCCTATCCTAGACAATTTGTACGTGTCTCCAGGGTGAACATTGTATGGCTGTCACTTGGTAGAGGGCTCAGTAGTGCAACCATAACACAATTTTTTCCTGTCAAGTGAGACATGCTGGCTTCTAATTTTCTGCCTGTTTACAGGGTGACCATCATGCTGAGTGTCTCTGGCTAGCATCCATGCTGGCTGGCTTAGTGCTGTGATTCATAGGCTCTCCCATGTGTGAGGACAGTGGATCCTCACTTATGAAAACCCTTCTACAGTAAGTGCCATCAGAGCAGTATATTTGGTACACTTTTCTCAGTGTTTGGGAACAAAGTGTAATGAATTCTACCAAAAGCAGCTAATGTTAGTGGAGTTAGCAAGTGCTATTGTCCACTTTGTCCAGTGAGGAGGAAGTAGTTAGAGCATCTAACTCACAGTGAGGATTCCTGGTTTCTAGGGCTGGTTCTGCCAATGATTCTCTATGTGACCTTGGGTAAATCATTCAGGAGCCTAAAGTTAAGCGTATTTAGCTATATTTTCAAAAGTTCTGAGCACCCAGCAGCTCTCACTGAGGTCAGTGGAGCTTTTGGATGCTCAGCAATTTTCAGGATCAGGCAGGTGCTTTAATATATATATATATTTAGGAGCCCAACTTTAGTCTCCTAATTTTGAAAATATTTGTCTCAGCTCACTATAACCTTGGGTTCACCATTTGTAAAATGGGGAAAATTTTACACACCACACCAAGGTGTTGTTGAAACTTAATGCTTTATAAAGTATTGCAAGACCCTTTTGTAAACACTTTAGAATTGCAAATTACTAACTGTGCTGAATTTTGTTCTAAAAATCACCATTTATATTAGTTTACTTCAAACAGATGTCTGTTTGTTCAAAGCAGCTGGTCCAATATAAAATCTCGGACATTCACATACATGGTCGATATGAACATCTTTGAAAATGCACCATTTTGCACACAGTGCTTCTAGGACAAGACCTCATAGCTGCCATTTTAATCTTTTAGGGTTTGTCTATACTACTGGGACTATACTCGCATAGCTATGCTGCTTAACCCCATAATGTAGACACAGCCTATAGTGACAGGTAGCATTCTTCCATTGATCTAGTTGCATCTGCACTAGGAGTTAGGTCAGCATAGCTATGGTGCTCAGATGTGTGGATTTTTCTTTTTCTTGGGCAACCTAGCTATGTCAACCTAAATTTTAAGTGTAGATCAGGCCTTATTTCTTAAGTGCAAAGATTTGTACTCTATTATTTTTACAAGGATCATTTCTCTCTTCCCTCCTGCTGCTTTCAAACACTTCCATTCTGCTGCCTGTTCCATAGCAGGCACACTGCATCGGAGAGTGTTTAAAATCCAAAATTTCCTTGGCTACTTTTCTACTATTTTCTTACCATGCATTTCTAGTGGAGTCAAGAAGAAATATACTCTTTTTTTAAATCCTCAGACTGTGTCCCTGTAGGTTGGTAATAACATCAAGTTGTCATCATTTTACAGCCATGTAATGAAATGAACAAGAGGTCTCATCCCAGTTTCACAGAAGACAAACTTCCACCTTACAAAAACTAATACCAGATATGGCACCCAGGTAGGCAGTCTTAATAGCTAGGCAAAGGACTGAGTGATTAAAGACCATGAACTGCATTCTCATCATGTTTGGAGGTGGTCCCATCAGAGTGGAACTGAGATACGTTGACCATTTGTAAGATACTTTCAGTACCACTGCCCAGCGACTGTATATAATCAGTGAATAACTATTTTCTAATGTGAATATTTTTAAAATTAGTTCCTTTGAAGCAAAGCATTTTTAAAATAAGTAAACAAAAACTAACAGTCTCATAAAAGAGCCTTACTTTTATTGCCAATAATGAAAGAGTTTATTAAAACTGGGAGCTGGGTTGGGGGGGTTCGGGGACGGACAAAAATCTAATCTAATTTACTGTCTGCTATTTTCAGTGGTTATTTTTGGTATTTCAGTCAGTCAGTTTCACTTCCCAAACAATCACTGCTGTTGTTTTAGGGTTGGATACATTGTGAGAAGTATCCAAAATGGTTTCAATTGATTTTCTTTTTAAAACTTAATGAAAACATATTTATTTATATAAGGCTGTGAAACACCCCATTTTCCAATGAATCCTGTATTTTGGGCCTAAACTACCTCACAGTAGGATATGAGGTATGATAGGTGGAGCAGTAGCACTTTGAGCTTTCATATCTGCACTAGAGGCCCTTTAGAAATTATTACAAAGCCAGGCATAATATAATAAAATGTGAATGGGAAACCCATTTTGATACCTGTTTCTTAGTCTCAAGGAAGCATCGCTTGACAACACATATCTTTCATGAATGCCACAGCACTACTGAAAAACAGGCCTTAAACTGAACTTAAAAATGTGTTTGCACTTTAGTCATTCAGAGACAGTCAACTGAACATTTTTGAAGGGGCTATGATATAAATATTCACTAATACAATGGCGGGGGGAGTAAATAATCGTGTTGACAAAACCTTAAAATTGAAATACCAATACTGCATGGTGCTAGATTTGTGTTTAAAAGTCTTAACTATTTGAACATGTTGCACCATGTGTTCTTTTGCAAGCATCCCTCCCCTCCAAACTCAGACTACAATATATTCATCAAATTACTGAGTTGGAAAGGTTTGTAATGAGTTCTTTGAGCCGTAAGTGTTCCCCCACCCCCTTTAAATCTTCATCTGACATTAAGTAAAGGAAATCCAAAACAGATTAACTGTCAAACGGTTATGCTCCATCTTTTCAATCTGCTTTTAGGTTTCAGAAGGGGAGCACGTTGATGAGGTAAGGAGACGACATGGTCTTCTTCTGTCGATGTAGAAAGATAGCACAGATGATTGTCTGAAAAAGCTGTACTACACAGTGCAAGCATGGCTTTCGCCCAGTCGCATATTATGGCTGCTAGAAGGCATCAACACAGTAGACTCATAATTGAAGTGGATGAGTACAGCTCAAACCCCACACAGGCGTTCACGTTCTACAACATTAACCAGGGACGCTTTCAGCCCCCACATGTGCAAATGTAAGTATTATAGTTTTGTTATTGCTCTAACACAGCCTTCAGAATTGTTATTGCCTTGTCAATGTGGTATTTGATGGACCAGTCAGAAAATTCAGAGAACAATGTTTTGCTGTCTTTTTCTAATAATAATTACTGATACAATTCCGTCCATTGGGGAAGCATAGGTACTTTTTTAAAGGATAGATGAGGAATCACTGTGCTAGCACAATTTGGTCTTTATAAAAAGAAAACAATAACAAGCAATGTAATTAATCTAAGAGGTTTCATATAGATAATATTTTCCACAGTTTTAGAAGCATTAATCAGCTTTGTGAACTCATATTCTCAACTTGCATCACAAGTGAATAGCTGTTGAAATACCAACTCTGTATTCAGAATAAACATTCTCCTGTTGTTGGTTAGCTATACTACCGCTTTGTACTACAAAATAAAAACGACAGCAGCAAATAAAATAGTGTGGGTACCCATCCAACAACCTACTTTAATACCAGTGTGTCAAAGATATGGAGTGCTTAAAGAGTAATTAAAATAATGTGTTTGTTTTTGACTTTTTATATAATATGATGATATCAGTAAAGTTAACTGCTCTAAATGGTGATTTACTTTTAATGTCAAGTGTAGGATCATAATTACAAAATGAAACTTGCCATAAAGTTGAGAGCCAGAAGGAAAAGCAAAACTGTTAAGCCATTACGAGTAAATTAAGTATATAAATCCATTGCAAAATATTTTATAGGAAATCAAAATGTAACATATTTTATTCTATTCTTTAAAAAGAGAATCAAACATATTTTGGTCAGAGAATTGATTTTCATTAAAAAAAACTTTTTACTTTAGCAGGACTGAATAAATTGGCTTACTTTCATCCACTATATTTAATACATTTTGGTAATTTCTAAACATAGGGAATGATTCCTTTAAAAAAAGCACACGAGTGAATGGTATGGATCTTTTCAGTGATATTTTACATGCAAATCGTGGTACAAATTGTACACCATAGAAAGGAAACATAAAGGCTAATGTGGACACATGCCTGCACGTGGGCAGAGTTTGAATGTGTAAACAACACTCTCTGGAGCAGGTCCTGACCCCTAGTTTGGGCTTTTAGGTAGTGTCCCAATACAAATAATGAATAAAACAAATATAATATCTGCATCAGGGAACATCTTTTGTTTGCAGAGCTGGCAAATGGTAACAGAAAACAAACAAACAAAAAATTGATTCACAAATATTTTGGCAAACAGAAGTGCCAAGTTCAGATCTTTGAGATTTGTGGGGCATATTATTCATTATTTGTGAGTATTCAGATAGCTGCGGGGCATTCATGAATACTTTTGCGAATCCCAGAAGTTGTGTGTATGGGTTTTCATCACAAAATTTGGACTGGAAATTAGTTATTCATTATTAGCCATTTGCTACTCATTATCTCTTGTTTAATGTTGCAGTCACCCAGCCAGTGAGTGAATACAATAGCATGTGACTTTGGTGATCCACCACACAACACAGTGAATACTCTAAAGGGAGCAGTTCACAAACAAGCCATTCTCTGAAAATTGTTCCCCAAAAGTGTTCAACACTCATGAATAATTAACATTTGAAAAACATTCATGCAAACCAGAAAATGGGCTAAGTTGTAACAAATAATATTCATAAAAGTAATTTGACCAACTCTATTTGTCTAGACAGTAGAAATCTTGAAAATTTTTTGTGAATACCTACAGTATTGATATTGTTCTTGGCTTTTACAAATTAACAGAATGGTGAGAAATGTAATCTTGCATCTCCTTTATTCCCATAAATATTATGAGTTAAATTCTGGCCCCATTGAAGTCAATAGTAGCTGCTCCATTGACTTCAGCAGGGCCAGGATTTCACCCTATTAGTGAATTATATGCTTGTAAAATCCCTAGTTTAGTGATGTTGCAAATAATAATGAATAAACCTCATATAAATTTACTCACCCCCAAATGCTTTTCTCCTCAGTGCTTTTGGCTCTCCTCCAAAGGCTCTTCTGACTTCAGCCTTACAGCTAGTACATGGTTTTTCTGGTCCTCAGTACTGTCTTGCACTCCTTGTCTTACCTTAACAGCACTATCCAGGAGTATTCCCAACCTCTCACAGCATTTTTCTGACACCATCTTTGTCCTTCCTGTTCCTCTGTCCATTTGCTTTGGGTTGCCGCAGTTGGCAAATGTATTTTATTATTGTAATAATTGTCATTTACTATTTGTTAAGCACTGACAATGCAATCAGAGCTGTAGAAGACATAAATCATGACAGTCGTCCCCTGAAGATTTAAGGTTTTGATCCTGGCTGTATGCAGGCAAACCTCTGCTCCTATATGAAACCCCACTGAAGACCTGTGCATATAGCAACCTCCAGTGTTGACGTGAAATTTAACTTTGCTTTTTCAATTTATATACAAGTTTATATGTTATTTTAAAAAAATAACAGACCATAAGGTCCTCATTCTTCTTTTTCTGTTACTCACAGCGCAAGCAGTTCATTGGACATCAGTGGGGCTACTCTGGGAGTCAGATGCTACTCAGGGACATCACTCTCAGGCCTTAAGAAATTGTGTCCTACAGTACAATTAAATGTGTTTATGTGAAACCTGACATTTTGCACTGTTGTACTGCAAAAGCAATTCACACATCCTTAATGTGTGCATATTTCTGTGACACTGTGATCTGCATTTTATTTATTTATCATATTTATTTATACCCAATACATTTTTTGGCCCTTTGTACAAGGTTTTAAAGCAATACATACCTTGGCTGACCAGTGTGAATCAGGAAAATGCTTTCCACAAAATAAAGTTCTAAATCATGCATAAGGAAAAGCATATGTATTGTGTGCTGCATACATTGCCATTGTAAGTCTGTTGTGTTTTCATTCAGCTCCAGAGGAGGACCATGTGAAATTTATGTTACTATTTGATGCAAAAGTTACTGCTGCCCTTGGCTTTGTTTCAGTGATAGGTGAGAGGAAAGAGGCACATTCAAGGGATACACTTTATGAGCTACACTGAAAACCCAGCAATGTAAATTCAGATCAGCGCATTTTATTTATCATGTACAAATACTTGAGAACCCTGGGGAAGTACATTATTTTTCTGGCTATCTTCTTCTGCAGTTGAGAAGTATCCATAATTTAAAACTGCATAACGGAGAGGTGCCTATATTTGGGAGTTAAGGATGGGGAGAGCAAAAGTTTGGAAGTCAGGGATATAAGACCTCAAGTTTCTGCTTTTGTGCTTGTTTCATGTGCTTGTGCTCCAACTTTTGGCCTTCTTTTCTGGTCACTTTCTGTTGAAAAATTGACAAAAGGCATGAAATTTTAGGAAACTTGGGCATAATACTTCCTGCTGTATAGCACTTAAATTAAATAGTTATTACTCCATGGATGTAGTAAAGTAAAAAAAAACAACTTTTCAAAAGTTATGACTTTTGCTAGAACCTGCCCATAGATGTAATGATTTTTAAAAAGACATACACCCTCCCAGAAAAGTATAGAAAAATAGTATAACAAAGAGAATGTCCTCATACATTAGCTTTTAAATGTGTTTTATCAAATGGTAAAATGAGAATTTTTGTAAGTGTTGTTTAATGATTTGAACAGGACTCTATTCCTGGTTGTCTCACTAATGTCAACATGAACTTATCAGGTCACTTAACATCCATGCCTCGGTTTGCTCATCTGTAAAATGGATATAATTCTTATCTGTCCCATGTTGTGAAGATTAACTTATGTTTGTTAAACAATCTGAGGTCCTCTGAAATCTTTTCCCATAAACACCAAAGTGTTAGCATTAATAATAATAATAAAGATCTATAATTTTATTTTTTCCTAATTAAATTTTTAAAATTGAGCCAGAAGAGACGCAGATCAGATGGAGAAAGATCCAAATTATACATAACAATGAACTAAATTAATGTTATGATTCATTTAAAGACAAATATTTGCAAACTAAATTGTTCGTATAAAACTATAATTCTGTCTGAGATTTTACTGATATTAAAGCTCTTTCTGTTTTTTTGTTTTTTTCCCACCAAAATTATCTGCACTGAAATTGCACTATGGTACACTTACACATACATACTTCTATATATTGTAATGAAATATGTTGAGGGTGAAGGAATTTAATGAGTTGCAAATAAGTATATCTCATGCAGCAGATTTGTTTTCGCTGCCTTCCTTACCTAAATCATGAGGAAGCTTCATAAAAGTGGGTCAGATCAGTTCTTTTCCTCGTGTTTGAGTCTTGAAATTGGGCACTATACAATGCAGCATCACCCCTTACTGCATCAGATTTACTTGGTATAATTAAGCCCAGAAAGTTACCACAATTGTCCTGACAATAGTAAGGTTAGAATGTGCATTTGCAACAGCTGTCAGTAAAGTTCTTATCTGCCGGTGCATTAACACACTGAACCATATCTCCAAAAATGTGTTAATTAAATTTGTTGTGAATTTTATAACCTGCAGAAAAAATATGATTAGGAAAATGCATTTAAATGTATTTATATATGTGATAAAATGCTTCTCTCAGTATAGTGTGCAATCTTATTTAAACAATGAACACAGGACGGTATTCTTATTTTGAAATTGGAAATGCCTTTGTTTTATTTGTAAGTGTCTGAAATATGACAATAACATTGAAACAATCTCTTTTCCATAATGTCTTTAAACTAACACATCTACCCAGCCAATATTGAAAGCTCTATGATGTGAACTCCAAAATTCTTATACCTCGTATTAATTCTGTGAGTTTCTTCTAGTAATTGACTTTCGCCACACAGATCCAGAATATGTCATCTTTAGTAACACTGAAAATTGTATTGGAATTGCAAAGTAAATGCTAAAAAGCTTATGTAACCTTCTCATGATGCATTTCCCATAGGGTGGATCCTGTGCCCCACGATGCCCCCAAACCTCCAGGATATACCCGATTTGTCTGTATTTCTGACACTCACTCAAGAACTGATCCAATCCAAATGCCCTATGGAGATGTTTTAATACATGCTGGTGACTTCACTGAACTAGGACTTCCTAGTGAAGTTAAAAAATTCAATGAATGGTTAGGTAAGTATCAGAATACATGCCATTTCGGAAATAAACGTGATTTAATGAATGTACCAACCCTCTCTGTCTCCTAGTAAAACATTGTGCACTTAGGAATGATTAATATTAATTTAGCTTTCTGTTTGAATGGCAACATTTAGAATTTGGATTTTTTAAAAATAATGTGTTCTTTCCACCTGAGCAAATGAGATTCATGTGATCATTCATCCATTCTGCCTTTCTACTCTTAAGAGGGAGAAAATGTACATTAAGCAACTTTTGGCATTAGCTGCTATTTAAGTCACTAGGCCTTTTATGATTTGCATAAGAACTCATACATATATTGTTATGGCTTTCCCTCCCTGTAAAAAGTTGTGGTGAGAAAAGCATTTGTCTTTTTAACCCTGGAGGCTGATAGTTTTTCTGTCTGAGACTCAGCTGCACCGCAGCGATGAATTCCAAACAAAGCAAAACGCGTGTCTGTGGTTGCTGTCTTGGATGTGGCAGACCAGATGTAGATGCCTTCTGTAGGCAACTGTTGGCATTGATAGCTGAAATTCTGTTCCACTGAGCAGGCAAGTGGTGATTTACATGCACTTCTACAGTGTTATGTATGTGCTTAAAAAAAAAGAAAATTACAGTGGAAATTGGAAAGAGTATGCTGCTTCCAGAGAAAAATCATAGTCTGTGTTCCTGCTGTGCTGGTGCCCGGATTTAGCATAAACACAGATTTTTGTTTCTGATTATCAAAAAATTTGCAGGTCGAGTGAGTGGCTTTAAAAAAACTTATGCATGAAGTACACATTTTAAGGGACTGGGCTTTTTTCTTTATATTTTCCTGTCTTCTTAGCTATGCGCTATGGCATTTCCCAGTGTGGAATTGGCTAGGAGCAGCACAAAGCTGACAGAAGCATGGAGACTGAGATGCAATAAGAAAAATGTCAGGCCTTTCTAGTTCAAAAAAATATTTACAATCAAGTCTTTATCCTAATTTTGGAAGACTCATGCTAATAAATATTGATTCAACTCTGCAAGCCCAATAATACGCCCAACATAAAATAATTAAGAAAAAAAGTTACAATGCATTAAGGTGGAAACACACACAAAAGAACTGTCATTTTCAGTGAAATCTGTAACAGTACCTTCCATGCAATCTTTCTGTGCCCAAGCATTACAGAGCAATAGGACACTTTTACAACACTAAGCAATGTTCAACTTCACTCTGAATCTTCACACTACATAGCAATAATGTACAAACATTAGTGCACAAAAACTGTTCCAAACCCCATGGTTATCTGTTATACACAAAATCAATATTTACCCAGTAGTGTGGAAGGGAAGCGATATTAGAGCATTGTTAGTCAGCAGGGAAAGGGACTGCATGTCTGAGTTGCTGCTGAGTTCCTGTCTACCTGACAGACTACCTGCCCTCCTACATGATACTGCCCCCACTGGGAACAGCAGAAGTCCTGAAGCTGAAATCCCCTCAGTTTATAGGCGAGGGAGTGCTGGCAGGGCCTTGTTCATGATGGCCTCGTGAATGGAATTGTTTTTCTCCTTGCTCCAAAATAGTCTGAGAATTTCCTGATCCTTAAGGCTTGCTGCCAAACTGATCTCTCTGAATGGTCACTTGGAAAGGATTGAGGTGTGTGAGGAATGGGATTTCAAGCTATAGGGCCTTTTGGGAGATAGGGGGGCAGGATTGCTAAGAAGCGGTGCACTTTTGTGTAATCTGGGTTGAGAATGTTTTGCTTGTTATGCTTATGATAGTTGTTTGTTGTTGAAGGGACTCAATTTATATATTATATTTTCTGGTTTTATATTGTAAATCTCTGTCAAGGTGTCTAGAGCATTTGAATAGTTTAATTTAAATAAAATAAAGTAAAAAATCATCCATCTTCTTTGAAAACCTGCTGTACTTTTGCCTTCCTTATTGACTAATGCATCTAGAAGCAAAGAGTCCTGTGGCACCTTGTAGACTAACAGAAGTTTTGGAGCTTTCGTGGGTGAATACCCACTTTGTATTCACATCCTGCATCCGACGAAGTGGGTATTCATCCACGAAAGCTCATGCTCCAAAACTTCTGTTAGTCTATAAGGTGCCACAGAACTCTTTGCTGCTTTTACAGATCCAGACTAACACAGCTACCCCTCTGATACCTAATGCATCTAGAACCATTAGAACCTCTTCCTTTCCTCAGCCACCTCCTTCTCCTCCTCTTCCCTCTTTGCCCAGGATCTTTCACCCTCTCTCACATCCTTTCCTGCTCCCTCCCAGACCACATTCTCTCCATCCTAGTCTCAGCTCTTCCTTTCTTCTCCCTTTATCTTCATTCTCTCTATTTTGGCTTTGTCAACCTCAGCCTTCAAACATGCAACAGTTTCCTCTATCCTTAGAAAGCCTTCCTTTGCTCACCCGCTTTTCAAACCAAAGCTCCATGTCCCACCTTTTCTTTATGTCCACATTTCTTGTGTGTGATGCTGGCATCTTTTCTCATACTCTTTTGGATCCCTGGCATTTCAGTTTCTGCCTATATCCTCCTCTCAACCTTTCTGTCACCCGACCAAATTCTATGGCTGCTTCTCCATTTTCCTTCTTCTCTACATCAAATTCAGACTCTCTGTCTTTGATGTCAAGTATATTTTACTTTAAAAGTGCTGACTTTAATAGAACTTAAGCTAATGCTTAAAGTTGAACATGTGCTTAAGTGCTATGCAAATAGAGCAGATCTAAAGCCCTTTCTCTCTCTCTTCAAGCCTTTTTTTTTTCTTTTTCTGATACAGTTACCTCTCTTATTTTCCTCTCTTTATCCCAGTCTCTTCCGTGAGCTCATTTTTCTTGAAACACTCTGAGCCCAAAGTGCATTTGGGATTTTCAGAAGGTTCCGAATTTGAAATAAATAGTGTTATGGGGTCACAAGACCATTGAGCCTTTGGATGCTGTCATAAGGAATGGGTTGGAAGAGAATTTGAGCATATACTAGATTTTCAATGTGCCTCACATACTGATGTCACTTTAAGCATTTCAAAATAATCCAGAGCCCTTCTGCCTACATATCATCAATATATAATGCAGGATGGTTAAATTGGATCCTATCCTTGAATATTAGGGACACGCTGTGCTGTGGTTATCCTCTGCACTCAGTCCTCTCACTAGTTTTATTTTATTAATTTATTTTTATTTGGTACCCAAAAATGCATAAGTGCTTTACAGAACAAACACAAAAAACATTGTCTCTGCCCTAGTGCAGCCATCAAATTATACATGCAATGCCCCAGCCCTATCCCACATACATTCTTTAATGATGGTATTGGTAAAGATTTGTGTGGTTCAGCAGCCTTCATGCTTCCCTTTGCTCCAGCCTGCATGAATATTTCCAAATGTCCCCTAGAGCACAACATGGCTCTGAGTTACACTAATGACATTTGAGCTAAATATTCAATCATAGAATATCAGGATTAGAAGGGACCTTAGGAGGTCATTTAGTCCAACCACCTGCTCAAAGTAGGACCTATCTCCAGGCAGATTTTTGCCCCCAAATAGTCTCCTCAAGGATTGAGCTCACAACCCTGGGTTTAGCAGGCCAGTACTCAAACCACTGAACTATCCCCCCCAATGTGCCAGTTCTACACCCACTTGTGTGAGTGTGTATGTGGAAAATTGTACTCTTGTGTGTAGACTTTGAAGATTACTTAAGTATGCTGTGCATTTTCTAATGTTCCTCCATTCATTATTTCTGAATGGAATTTCCTCAAATATGTCAAAGGCATTCTTCTTTGAGGAGTAAGTTCATGCCAAATTTGAAGTAAAGCTGGCTTAGAGTTACAGTGCAAAAATGAAACACACCTGGAACATTTAATTGGTGACAACCACCATTTTATTCCTCTTTTCAAATCGCGAAAATGGAGAAGCAGAATTTTAGCAAACTTCTCAACACAAATTCACTTCAGGGCTGTGATTTGCCATATGAAATTTCACCACAAAGGGTTAAATTTTTCCCACCAATAATTGAAGTCACCTGAAAATAGTTTTGGAATGAAAATGCCTATTTTAACAGAATTATACCAATATTCTATGTGGCTGTAATTACACACAGTTTATGATTGTTATAGCATTGCTGTTTATATAAAAATCAGCTAATTTTGATCAACAGTCAGTATCCCTGTTGTTTTAAAATACAAATCTTCATCAAAGAAAACAATCTTAGTTTCAGGTCCTTTCTAACATGGAATCTTCTGCAGTGATGGTAGATATTTTCCTTCTTGTTTTAACAGGTATTGTATATTTAGGGTGCAATAATATTCATATTTAAGACAGTGTAAAATGGTGGCAATGAAGAAAAGAAATTCATCCTTCTGAGCAGCAAAAGAAATTAGAATTTACAAAGTGTAGTCTTGCCATTTTGACCATCAGTAATTATACTATTTTTATGTTAATGTAGAAACCCCTTGAAAGGGGTGTTTAAGTACTAATTATCTATTTACAAAAGAATGGCTTTGGAAGTGCAGTGAGAAACACTGAGCTGTATAGGGATTTAGAACAGATGTCATTTTAAAAAGACTAGGCATACAAAAAAAAAAGTTGGTTTTCATTGCACTTCTTTAACATACAGTGTCCCAGATCCTTAGCTACAACTGAGGAGCACACAGCATAGGTCAGGAGAGAAGGGTGCAAAGATGAATTTATAGTCTCTCACAATTCTGGGCTATCTGTGCTGGGCCAGTCCTCTGGTCTAACTTAGGGCACTCTGAAGACTTCTGTAAATTACACTAGCTGCCAGTAGCCTCAAGGGCCAGCAAGGCAGCTGGGGATCACCAGAGTGTAAGGAAGCTGAGTTATATCACTTTCTTCCACCCACACCTCCTGTGCTGGCAGTGGGGAGCATATGATGTAGGTGCTGCTATACTAGAGGATCTCCCCGTTACACCCGGTCATCTTCCCAAGGCAGGTTGCACCAACCTAGGACTGTTTGTACCACTGCAGTTTGAAATGTGGTCAGTGTGCATTTTACAGCGATGGGTTTGCTATGATTCCTCCTGTTGTAGGAACTGCAGAATGACTCCTATTTCCATAATACCCCAATGGCATGGCTTCCCCCCACCTTTTGTCTAAAAATTAGTTCTCTTATTACAACACTGGATCTGATTCTGGTCTCACATGTTTTACTCCGGTGTTTAACTCCATTGGCTTTAGTGGAGTTTTTCATGAAGGCAGTGGGGTCTGGAGACCCAAAGGCGGGATTGGGAGGCAAGATGTCCAGAATCTAATTCTGACATGGCTGTGACCTTTGGCTAGAATTTTCACTAAGGGAGCTAGGCACCCAAATCCCATCCTGTGGGAACTGGGCACCTAACTCTATTAGACACCTTTGAAAATCACAGCCTCCTTGTTCCCCATGCCTAAAATAGAGACAATAATACCTAGCCACATGCCACACAGAGATGTTAATTAGTGACTATTTGTACACTGCTTTGAACATACACCATAAAGCATTATACACAAATATAAAACATTATTATTAGTGGTGTGCATATACTGACATAGTACTCACCTTCTTATAGTCTTCCCATTGAGAAGATGAGCACCTGGGGACACTGAGGTTTATTTTGCATGATCTGAATTGGAGTCAGTATCAAATTGTGAAGAAACCTTTGTACTAAGTGTGAAGTGATTTTTACTATTACTTTTTTATACAGTTCTCTGTGTCCCGTCCTTTCATTGTCCCTCAGATATATATGTTATTTTAAAAGGTTAAAAAAACCTCACTGTAGAATTTTTTCTTCCCCTTAAGAATTGTTTTTTAAAGGTAGAATCAGGAATAGAATTTCATACTGTAGCTTAAATATAAAGAGAATACTCTTACAGAGTAAAATTCATCCAGTAGCTTAACGGCTGAACTATGCTGCACAATGACTCCTGTATGCAGGAGGGCAGTGCATTAGTTCTTCATAGGCAGAAATGGTTTAAAGCAGGAACCAAGGATCTGCAAATGAAGGTCCTAGGCTGGAAGGCGGTCCATTTTCCTTTAGAAATAAAATTGTTCAATTACTGTACATGTCACAGAGTATCCTGGTATATATACTTGAATATTAGCAGATTTTTTTTCTAACGTGTTCCTAGTTTTATTTATCTATATCAAAGTATTTAAAGAATTCCCATTTTGCAAATGTAGCGGTGAAAAATCGTGTATTTGTTATTTTAGTGTTTGATTTAATTGCTGACTTTTATGTTGCAGAAATGGCTAGATCTAACAGTTTACAAATGACTTAAGGAAGAGTGTTGATTTACAATGTTATTCAAGATTATACACCATACAAAAAAGTATGTTAATGTAAATTTCCCAGACATCAGCCAAGTGTTTAAACACAGAACTGTCAAAGAGATGCTAAAAAAGCAATCTGAGACTGTTATACAGTCTTTTTATTATATCACTCACTGCTGTATTCTAAAAGGTTTAAATGAGAGGGGGGAAACATTAACTGGGCATTTGTATGATTTTCACTGCTTTTAGAGAATACTAAAAATTCTGCTTAGCACAATACCCATAGACAAGCAAAGCACAGCTGCTGTTCGGAGTTTGCATATATCTTGTTGAAGTTGCATGGGGATGCAATTGTAAGTCTGTGTGTTTTGTTGAATAAAGTGGGTAAATGATAAAGACTCCTAACTTTTTAGTACAAGAGAAGTCTGGAGTATAAAAGCTATGCATTTGCTTTTGGATTATTTGCAATTTTATCTAATTTAAGAAGAAAAAAGCATTGCCAAAGGATGATTCACCTTTAAATACATACAAAGTCCATTTACAGATAACTCTGAGACAGTGAATTAGAAAATGAAAGTCCCAGGTTTTTTTAGTATTTTCCGATATGCAGTCTGTTTTTCAAGTGACAGTGAACCAGCACTTCAGGTAATTCTTTAAAAATTATCTTCCCTATGAAAGGGGCCCACTGTGGTTTGAAAATTGGGAATTGCTATAATAATTTTGTATTGGCACATAACAAATTAGATATTAAGTTGATTTCCTTAATTAGTAATCTACAGTAATGAAAGACAAACAAAAATATTATTAATCAAATACATATACACACACGTACAATGGAACCTCAGAGTTACGAACACCAGAATTATGAGCTGACCAGTCAACCACAAACCCCATTTGGAACTGGAAATACATAATCAGGCACAAGCAGAGACCAAAAAAAAAAGAACCACCAGCAGCAGCAGCAGCAAATACAGTATAGTACTGCATTAAATGTAAGCTCTTAAAAAAAGGGAACGTTTAAAAAAGATTTGACAGGGTAAAGAAGGTGTTTCTGTGCTTGTTTCACCTAAATTGAGGTGGTTAAAAGCATCATTTTTCTTCTGCATAGTAAAGTTTCAAAGCTGTATTAAGTCAATGTTCAGTTGTAAACTTTTGAAAGAACAACCATCATGTTTTGTTCAGAGTTACAAACATTTCAGAATTATGAACAACCTCCATTCCTGAGGTCTTTGTAACTGTAAGATTCTGTTCTATTACCAAGGCTATTATAATTTTTTTTGCACTAAGTGAACAAAGAATAAGATACTTTTTGATGAACATTTGCCAGAACTGGAAAAAATGTGTAAAGGTCATTTGGAGGGTGAGGGGAGGTGACAGTTTTTTCAGCTACACATGAATCAAATATGATCGCCCAGATTTTTAAGTACCAAATCCCCATAGTCTAATAGGAGAGTTTGTGGTGATATCTATTTATAAAAAGTTCTTCTCTTATAGAAACTGTTTGGCTTAGGTCCAAGCCAGTGTACCTCCAACATATTTGTGTGTGCTTGGGGGTGGGAAAGAAATGAGAAAAACAGGGAGGGAAAGAGAGGGGAAGAGGGGAGGAGGGAACTGTTGAGTTCTCATCCCCACCATCAACCAGTAGCATTGTAAATGGCTGATGGAAGAGGAAGCATTGAGCCCCACCTCTCAGGGTGGGAGGCCCTGGAAGTTGCCTGGGGAGAAGGTGCTCCAGCGCTCAGTAGCTGAAATTAGAACTATTTGAAATTCAAAATGTCCATTTTTTACAAAATTTCAACATTTCAAAATTTATTTTAATTCCAAATTTGATTAAAACCAAATATTGTAGATATTTAGTGAACAGAAAATTCTGAAAAAATTGTTTTGAAAAATTCATTTAAGAAAAAAATTAAAAATTTCATTTCAAAATAAACTTTTGAATTTTTTCTGACATTTTTTCCCATGGGAAATTTGTCAGAAATTCATATGGTTTCATACAAAAAATTGGTTTAATTGAAACAGTATTTTCAGATGGAGAACCATTTTGATAAAGGCCATGTTTATACATACAGAACTGCAGCAGCGCAGCTGAACCAATATATCCACACCGCTGCAGCGCATGTGGTGAAGACACGCCATGCTCATGGAAGAGCGCTCCCCCCATTGGCATAAAAAAACCACCTCCATGAGCAGCAGAAGCTGGGTCAGCAGAAGAAGCTCTTCCACTGACATAGCGCTGTGTGCACGAGCACTTATGCCACTGTAACTTATGTCGCTCTGGGGTGTGGGTGTGCCGACATAGGATGTACTGTAGATATAGCCTAAAATTTTGCTATCTGCTCTAGCTAGAATTTTTCCTGCACAGTATATTGTGTTTTCCAGCAGGTGGTAGCTACACATGTGCATTTTAAAGGGAGTCTTTGAGAGTTTTGCAGACCAGAATAAGCAGTCATAAAAATATATAATTTCCCAAAATTCCAGATTTCCTTCTTTTCCTTTAGCATTAAATACATATGTAAGTCACACCGGACATGTTGTGTATGTTACGTTATGGCATTCCTGAATGGCATATCTGTTTCTTATGTGCTCTCATATGGCTTATACTCTCAATGGGAGCTATATTTTGTACTGGATCCATATGCAGAATTCCCATGAGAACAGTATATGGTCTCAAATTTGTTAGCACACACCCAGCTAGCTCCCTTTCCATCCCAGGTCTGCTGCTTCCCTGTTAGCAGAGCCAAACACTAATACCAATGTTTTAAAAAGCAACTGGGTATATGAGAAACTTTTACTGCACTAAGTAGAATGTATAATTTCTTCCTATTAAATTGCTTCTCTGCAGTGGAGTTATTCTGTTAAAGAGAGAGTACATTCAGTGACAATAGCTTTTCAATTTGTTTTCCAGAAATGTTGCATCTCTGATTATGACATTCATATAAACTAATTTACATCATTTATTGGTGAAAATAGTAAAAAGGCTGTCTAACGACATAGTGAATCAGGTTCTCACCCATCGTGGGGGGATAGACTAGAGGACCTCTTGAAGTCCCTTCCACCCCTACATTGCTATGATTTATCAAAGCTTTTAAATTGCCAGAAAATTCCATGCAGAATTGTCAATACATTTAAGATAAAGATTAATTTCCAAATGATCTGTTGGTCAAATGAGAAGTGGTACTCATAACCTTAAATGCGAATTATTCTAATTATCAGCATTTCAGGTTTTTAAAAATCCTCTCTTTGTTGTTTTTCAGATAACCCTCATATCTAATATATAACTACATAAAAATGATAACAATCAAGGAAAATAACCGTGTAACAAGAAATCCATCCAAAGATTTTAGGGGCTTGCTTCAGGATAATCTTAGTACTAAACATATGTGAGCAAGAAAGTTACTGATTTAATGTAATGGTTAATGCCTAAATATGTTGCACATGAGTGATCTTTGATGTTTGCCAAGTGCTCAGTCCTGCAGTATAGGGCATTCGGGCACTCAGTACCTCACAGGGTTGAGCTCATGTTGCCTGATTCTGTTCCTACTAAAATCAATGGGAGTTTTGCCATTGACTTCAAAGGTAGGAGCATCAGGCCCATAGGGCAGAGAAATTTGTACAGTGCTCCAAAAATAACATAGGGCTGTGAGAAAATCTCTGTATCTGTGGTAAATTGAGCACCGTTGTATAGTGAGCATAAGATCAAGGCAGAAAGGAACCACAGTTACAGAGTACCATATTCTGCAGCCCTGAGAATGGTTCAGTGCTTCTGTCTGTCGCAGATTATATCCACATTTCTATGGTTAAACCCTAATCGATCAGATACAAATGAAAAGCCTGATTTTTCAAAGACTTACGCATGCACTTAAATTTACACCCCGTGAGTAGTCAGTATGATGAGTTAAGCACGTTCATAAGTCTTTGCAGGATCAGGCTTTAAAGATTTTGTTAGATGTTAACAAAACTGTGAAAATCAGCTATTTTTGCTGTTTTCTAAGTAATGTCCCTCTTAATTTAAGTGAAAAGAGGGTTTGAAGGGTGCAGGGTGGGAGGTGCGGAGGTAAGCAGGGGAAATAGATTTAGCAAGTTCCAGCTAGGTATGGAATGAAAGAAAGAAAGCTGAGCTGCAAACTCATCAAAAACAGAGCTGTTAATTGAAAAGCTGACAGACCTGTAACTACAGCAGAGATTCTGGCCGCCACTATAATAAATGTAACTGTACGTTTAGAGTAATTTGCTAATTTGCCTAAGTAACACCCACAGACAGCAACATGACATAAATACATTAGCGGAAGCAACAACTATAACCAGCTCATACAGGTTCTTGGCTAGTAGATGGATGGACCAGATGAGCTGGAAAAGAGTTAGAAAATAGAAATGGAATTGCTAACAAAATGATGGCATGCAATTTTCTTCAGTATTTGTCAAAGGCAATGGTTTTGCTGTATCATACTTGTGAATGCCTAAATATACTGTAATACTTATGTTACATTAGCAGCCTGTGTGTGTAGGTGATATATGGACATGTGTTAGACATTCTACAGAATGTTAAGCACTTCAGAATTGGAAATAAAAATATTTTAATTTTAAAAAATGCTTAAAATAACTAATTGACTCTCCAGCATTCATCATCTAAATGTACCAGAAAATCATAAATCAGAAAAGTGTTTCTGCTAAGGAATCTGCCACTGGGGAATTGCATTTATGGTCCACAGGAAATAATTGAATATTAGTATAATATTGGCATAAAAACAGAGTACAAAACTTATTCTTAATGTTAGCTCAGCATTCCATAATGTACCAAAACCCAACATCCTGATATCCTATTTTTAAATTTTCCCGAAGATGCAGAGGTGATACTAAGTGTAAATGCTTTTTTTCTATTAAAAAAATCCTATTTATAGGAGAATGTATGAAGATTAACCAGGATTAAATATGCATCTGATCTGGGAGTGGGGGAAGAAATCATTTGACCAAAGAGTACTTTTATGATCATCAGCTTTCTTTCTCTTCAGGGTAAAAAAAAAATGGTAATGGGCTGTTTGCTCAGAACAGAGGTTCAGTAGGAGCATGCCATCACTGTGATGTGTAGCTGTGTTGGCCATGGGTGTTTGAACATGGTGAGCCTCCTCCATATGTTTTCACTACTATTTGCTGCACCGAGGAGCAAATTCTGCTCCCAGTTCTGTGGTTTTGGAAGGCTATGCTGCAGAACTGGTACAGCTCCGCGGTGCAGGCTTAAAAGAGTTGGCACATAGGGTGCTCATGGCAGGAGCACCATGAAATCTAGCTCTGTGGGACACTCAGCATATCTTTCTGTTCCTAATCTCTGAGGTGATGCTTTGTGTTCAGGAGTGGACTTGTGGTTAAGTGCTTGATTTTAGCCAGTGCATCCACCCCACTTCAGTGCCTGCATATGGGTAAGCCTATGGGATATGTTCTTATGTATTCATTTGTGCTTACAGACCACTCAATGTAGCATTTTTTTCTAGTGTCTCTTTTGTGTTTTGCCAGCATCCTTATATTGCTGGCCAACAACACACATCTTACCCTGCAGTGGTGATGCATGGGGAGTGTATGCGGGGTCACGTGCCCCCCAGATTTCTGCCAGAGTGGGACTTGGGCTGAATGAGACTGAGGGGGACGTACTTGGGAAATGCACTAGCTTCTAGCGCTCCTGCTGGGCCCTACTAGGAGGCACCCAGAACAGGGAAGAGAGATAGGGCTGGCAGCACAATTCCACCAGAGGGGGCACAGGCAAGTCCTCTGAGTCCGTCCCTTCCTCTCACCCACAGCCACAGTTACCTGCTTGGTGATAGGTATCCAAAGCCCGTTCTGGCCCATGCTGCATCCGCAGTGGGGAGGCAATAGGAGAAGTGGGGAAGGAACTTTCTGAGGGAAGTGGTGGGAAGGTGATGCTGGCTTGCAGGGTGTGGGAGGCTCAGGGGCATGGGAAAGGACCCAGAGGCAATGTGTGGGTCAGTCATGTGCCCCTTCCCCAACCTTTAAATTGTACCACTCCATACACCATCAGGGGTTATGGGCTATCTCTGAAACCCTGGTAACTTTTCACCCCAGTCCTCCTTATTCTGCATATATCAAGTGCAACCTTGAGGTATCTTGTGGGGAGTTGATGCTGTAGCTCAGGGGTAGGCAACCTATGGCACGTGTGCAAAAGGCGGCACACGAGCTGATTTAGGGGCACGCTCACTTTCCAGGTCCTGACCACCCGTCCAGGGAGGCTCTGCATTTTAATTTAATTTTAAATGAAGCTTCTTAAACATTTTAAAAACCTTACTTACTTTACATACAACAATAGTTTAGTTATATATTTTAGACTTATAGAAAGAGACCTTCTAAAAACATTAATATGTATTACTGGCGCGTGAAACCTTAAATTATAGTGAATAAATGAAGACTTGACACACCACTTCTGAAAGGTTGCTGAACCCTGCTGTAGCTCATGGATCTCTACCACAAAACTCTGCGGAGTATCTGTTACATCAGTAACTGTCAAACTTTTTTACTGGTGACCCCTTTCACATAGCAAGCCTCCGAGTCTGACCCCCGCCCTTGTAAATTAAAAACACATTTTTATATATTTAACACCATTATAAATGCTGGAGGCAAAGCGGGGCTGGGGTGGAGGTTGACAGCTCACAACCCCCTGTGTAATAACCTCGTGACCCCCTGAGGGGTCCAAATCCCCAGTTTGAGAACCCCTGAGTTACATGTTCTAATACCAAGAGAGCATTTCAGCACTTATTGTTCTGTGCTGATAAACGTTCAGAGGGCTTGACATTAATTTTGTATGTCCTAAGTTGATTTCTAGGAGTTGCCTGTGAAACTCCTAGACAAGTGCTATTGGGTATATCTGTCCATTTGGAACCTCAGGGATTAAGATGGTGGCAAGCCTACCTTTTTGGAGGCCTCTCCTATTCCTCTGTTGGGTTAATTTCAGCTATCTGTACTTGAAATTGTTCTCCTAATGCTCTGTGGGATATTGTCTAGGAGAGGAAATGTGGTAACTCTTCAGTGTTTGCTAAGAATATGGATGTGTTTGGTGTAATCTCTACCTGTGTTACATCAGATGGGGGCAGTTTGACAGCTGTTAGACTGTACATCCTGGGCTTTGGTAAGCCACACCTCTTTTCCCCATTTCCACACAATCTGTATACAATCACCAGCCCTGTCTAACTACAGTTTCACTAGACGTAAATCCCATGTGGGTGCATTTTATTCCCCGGTCCTACCCATGCCAACTTTGATGCCATTTTATGTAGACATGATGATTGGTATCACTCATTACTCTTGCTCTGAATTGGGCTCAGAGTTATCAGTGAAGTTTTATATAATGTTACCTTGTCACATTTTGTTTTTTATTAAAAGCCACTAGGTTTCTGTGGATTTAGTTAACTACCATGCATTTGCAATTAAGTCATTCCCCCCCGCCCCCCCACAAACCGCCATCACTAGTACAAAAGCAGTGTTAGGTCCTGCCCATATTCTGGCTAGAAGCAGCCTTATTCAAAGTGTTTTCCTTGTGTGTCTTTTAGTCTCCTCTCTGTCCTCTATAGACACATTCAAAAGGTTTGTGTTAGGGTCCCTCAGGTGATCCCCTCTTTCAAGTACAGGGTCCAGCTGATAACCACTTGGAGTCAGGTAGGAATTTTTCTATTGTAGTGCAGCTGCTTGGGAGTGTGTGTGAGAGAGTTTGTGGGCAGAGGAATTAGGAGTTCTTGCCATCCTGTGGTAATATGCTGTGAGGACCAACACTCAGAGCGAGTTGCCGGGTATAATATTGAACATGATGAGTGTATGATGAGTTCACTGCTTTGACTGTTATCTTGTTAGTATTCTTCATTGCAAGCACTCACAAATTTTTCTACTAGGCAGGAGTTTTCAACGCTACATTGATCTTAGCTTTTTGCAGTTTTATTGTTGCAGCTTTGAGGGCAAGTGACCCCCTCTCCCCTGTGGTTGTCTTAACCCCTTTCCCAAAACTTGGACACGGGTTTGAAAACGGGTAGGGGTAAAGGCTATGGAGGAAGGCAAATCAGGCACAGATACAAAGGATCCCAATAGGTAAGCCTGAGCCCTATCTTGGTTGAATGTTTGGCTTCTGGATTGTGGCAAAGGAGGTCTATTAGTCTGGCAGAAGCTTTGGACATGTAAGGCCTCTTTACTATGAAATGATATTTAAGCACTAGCAGGTTGCAGGAAATTTAGAGCTGGTGTTTATTTTAATAAGGGTTATGGTCAGTGGCTTTTATACCCAAACACTTGTCTGCGAGTTTTATTGTCATCATGATAAGTGGCAGCTGTAACCAGCGGTAAGTAAATACCATGCAGAGGTGTGCATAATTTTTTTAAAATATTAAATAGTTAAGGCAGAGTCATCACACTACTTCCATGTATATTAAGATTCAAATTCTGCTATTGGAAAGGTGCATGTCACTACCATTGAAGTCAATGGTATTTATGTTCACATATCTCAGGACAGAATTTGGTTGTTTCAAATGTGTAAGAATGATGTATAGTACTGTTTTGTGGTTCTTGTTTTGTTTCTTTTATTCAGTTTTCAGAAACTGAAAGATAACTGAGGTTTGTTGTTGTTTTTCACTATTTTAGGCAGCCTACCATATGAATACAAGATTGTGATAGCAGGAAATCATGAATTGACCTTTGACCAAGAGTTCATGGCAGACTTAATCAAGCAGGATTTTTACTATTTTCCTTCTGTGTCTAAGCTGAAACCAGAGAGTTATGAAAATGTGCAGTCTCTTCTAACAAATTGCATCTATCTTCAAGACTCTGAAGTGACGGTGAGGGGGTTCAGAATATATGGCTCTCCTTGGTAAGCTGCTCTTTAACATAAATAAATAAAATGATAGCATTGATTACTACCACACCAGCCATTTCATGCCCTTCAGTCATATTTTGATTAGTCTGTGAATAAAAGAGTAATATTCAGTTTTATAAACGTTTATTTTGTTGTAGCTCATCTTTCCTTTGGCAAAATATCTGACTATAAGAGTATGTGGATCATTAAATCAGCGAGACAAAGATAAGATAATGTATCCTTTAGACACTCATTCAAGAGCGAGATATTTAAATATTCCATGTAGTTTTAACTTGGTATGTGGAAAGGATATACAATTTAACAAGTTTACATTATTACAGTTTAATTTGAGTGCATTGCAAATATGTCTTTTGAGTTTGTCCTTTGATACTGAAAGCTCACTATTTTAGATATATTATCATTCAGTGAAGAGAAAATATATTATTTCTCTTTCACTCTCTCTCTTAGGTTAGTATAAGCTGCTATCCCTCAGAATGTTATTTTCTTTTATATATTAATACCCTTCATCAAGATGCAGTTTAGTTTCTGGAATAATGTTGGCTTTTATAGTAACTGATCAGTGGCTAACCAGTACTTCACAGTTTTCCCTCTGCTGTGCTCTGAGGCCACTTGGAACTTTTTTGTGATAACAAGGAGAAAAGGGCCTTACTACTTCATCTAAAGAAGAAATTCTCCATTGGGTTGCAGACTGAACTACCCCTCTGCAAGGGGTCCCTCTATGTCTCATTGGTGGATAAGTAAAATGAAGTTTACACATCTGTTACTGAAGTTGTAAATCTGATACATTTCATGAACACTATATGCATATTTAAAGGAAATTAGTATTCTATTTTAAAAGGTAGGTTTTTAGGGAATCTGTTTTTCTTCCTTTTAAAATCACATCAGGCTGGAATGTAGCAAACAAGTTGTCAGACCTGATGCATATACCCAGTGTGAATTCTCACAGTGTGAATAAACTGTGAAATCTATTGGAAACTTTTTTTTAATGAAAATTGGCATTTTCCCATTTGGTTGCTTTAGCTGGGTGTTAATTTTCCCAAGCTTATTATTCTACATTTATCTATATTAAAATCTCATCCCACTTAAATACGCCCATCTCTCTCAGCTTTCCAGATATTTCTTTATTTTCAACCTACCCACCTGCTGTGTTGAAGCTTAACTTAATCCTGTATCTCCTGTACATTCAATGTACAATTTACTTTGTTTTCCAAATTATTCAGAAAGATATTAAATAGTATCAGTCGCAATATAAAATTTTGGAGAATGCCGCTTGCCACCTCTTCCCAGTTTGATATTTAAGTTTAAGTACAGTAACTATGCTCTGTTTTCAGTGTGTCTGGCAACTTAGTATTTTCACTACAATAATCCTAATCAGTCACCATATTTCCAATGTTAGTATTAATTTTTCAGCAATAATGTACCAAAAGTCTCATTAAAAGACAAGATTTTTATATATAAAAATTTAATTTATCTATGAAATAACTAAGTAGAGGCTCAAGGAAACCACTTGAACTTCCTGTACCTATGAAAGTCTGTGAAAGCCTCCTGGGGACATCTTTGCCTACCCACTAACACAAAATGTTATGGTTAAATTAAATTTTTCACTTGTCCGCAAACCCTGTAATTTTGCTCAAGTTCTGTGGGCTATCAGGTTTGTCTGGCTTGACCTGTTCTTTGCAAATCTGTGGTGCTTCCCATTCATTCTGTTCCTTTTTCCTAAGTGCTTTTGTACTAATTTATTCTAAAGATAGTTCTGAACTGTAGTGTTAGAACTGGATCAAAACTTCCTCATTGTTTGACAGTGTTGAGATCCAAGGAGTCGGTTCAGCTAAAGGATAAGCTAGAAAAATTTAACTGAAGGTCTGTGCTGCCTTATACAAAAGGTCAGAGTTTACTGATGGTGGAACTTCAGGCAGGAGGCTAGGTTACAGGGGGGCAAAGTGACCACAACCTCATTCTTGGGCACATGACAAAAATTCAGTGCAACAGAGCATCAACACTTGGTGTTGCTGCCCAAAATGGGGCATAGCCCATGTGCCTTCGAGTCCTCCGATTCAATACCTGTCTGGAGGCCAGTGGTGCAAATAGATTTTAAGTCTTACTGGTACAGTACTGACCCCGCAACCCTGACCCTCCTCATAAAAAAAATGTTCCGTGACTAGATCCCTGTGTGGACACAAATTTGTATCCATGGATGCAGATATCCGTGGATCCGCTGAACTGCAGGGCTCTCCCAAGAACCGCAGCAGTGAAAGGAGCTGGATATGAGGCTGCCACTCCCAGGAGCCAGTGTCCTGCGCCGGCAGCTCCTCTGGTGCAGCTTTACCACCCCCAGCCTTGTCCTCCAGTGGGGCTGTACAGACCCCAGACAGGAGAACCAGCTGCCTAGAAGTGATGAATAATTTAATGAGTAATAATTATGAATGTTAAATTAAAAGTTAGCTAAAGTTTATTCCTATTTTTAAACTTTATACCTTCTGACATGGAACCTTTGTCACAGCCTGTCTGGGAAATTAATCTCAGTGCCTTTATACTCAATAGTAATGATAATCTCAAAAGAATGCTAGGAGGCTAGTGAAAACTTTATTTGGATTTTTTTCTTGCCTTGCACCACAATACTCTATGTTCCTGATCGTCCCTAAGACCTCATTGATACCTTAAAATAGTTCCTTAAACTTTCCCGCAGAGCTCAACAAGAAAGCTGAGTTTCTTGTAGATTCTTGCTGAGTCTCCTAACACACTTCCTTTCAATAATTCCAGATCTTGAGATTATGTATATAAATTAGCTTTTAAAATGGCTTGGTTATATCTCTCCCAATTAATGTTCCCGTAAGCTGTTTACAGATATATGTTGTCTAATTCAGAGCCCTTTTAATTTTAAAAACCCTTACAAGAAATCTTTTATCAGTTATTATTCTGAATATAGATGGACTAAATTACTCATTTTTCATTCCACTTAATCTGATTGAAGGAGGCATTGTCTAGTGGTTAGAAGTGGGACTGAGTGTCAGTACTCTCGTGGGTTTCTGTTCCTGGCTCTATCACTGACCCTGTGCCTCCATTAGAACTACTCTAAAAATGAGTATAAATACACCTCTGAGGTAGGTGAGGCTAATTCGTGTTTGCGAAGTACTTTGAGAATCTCAGATGTAAGGTGCTAGAGAAATGCAATTTTTTGTTATTGTTTACATTATACAGATCCTCAACTGTACAAATTGAAGTTGATGTTATTTTAGTTACAAAGTAAAGCGTGAAAGCTGGATTGGTTTGTTTATCTTGCTTCTCTCCCAAAGCCTTTCAACCGGTACCACATGTGGGTAGTTAATATTTTTAGTTGCACTTGTGTACTAACATCATCTGACTAGGGCTGACTTTATGAACTGCGGGGCCTGATTCGAATACCTGGTGGCGGTCTGGGGATTCGGTGGCACTTCAGCGGGGGAGGTCCACTCTGGGTCTTCCGCAGCATTGAAGGACCCACCGCTGCCGAAATGCCATTGAAGACCCCCGGAGCGGACCACCGCCAGGTGAGTAAAAAAAAAAAATTTTAAAGGCGCCTTAGCTGTGGGGCCTTCTTAGCTGCGGGGCCCGATTCCAGGGAATCGGCCGAAAGCTGGCCCTGCATCTGACCTCCAATATAATCTAAAAGAGAATCATTTTGTCTAATTATAAAGAAAATAAAACACTATCTTTCTCTCCTTGAAATTAGTGACAAAACTCCCATTGACTTCAAGGTGCAATTTTGGGTGTTTTGCAGGCAGTTTTATTTCTCAAACATACAGAAAAACCTGTCAAACATAGTTCCTCAGCCCACTGTGGGCTGTAGCACCCTGATGATTTTTCCATTTACCTCTCTGTTTCTCATGTATCAGGGCCCATGACAGAGTTCTCCCAATCTCTGTTAACTAAGCCTATCCTCCCAGGACTCTCTCTTCCCCACATTCCTACTGCCTTTTCTCCCAGGGCACTCTGCCTGCCACTCTCAGGGAATTTCCTGCTGTTCCTGCTCCCACTACCCTGACCTCCTGGCTTCTGACCTGTCTCCACAGTACTAGGGAGCAGAAAGCAAGAGCTCCAGGTTGTATCTTTCTGCCTCTTGCCTGACTCACCCATGCTCCCCCCAGGGCCCAGGCACCTTCTCTTATATGTGGGGGTCCGCTGACCAGTCCTAGGTGCACTGGCCTCTTCCCTCTTAAAGGGCCAGTGCTACTCTGTGACACTTACACTAAAAGAATATTGTTAATTGTGCAAAGGCAAGTGCTCAAGTATTAAGAAATTCCAGAATAAAGGTTGCCTGAGCAACCTGTATTCAACCCTTTGTGCATATGTATTATGTACTCCTGGGGGGATTTTGCACCACTGCAAATGCACAGAATTAATGCAGTTTTTTTCTCTGCAGAAAATACATTCTTCCAGAGAGATGCTGCAGTTATGCCTTTTGCCCAGCAGGGGCTGCCAGCTCATTGGCAGTAGTAGCCAGCGGTCAGCTGTGTTACTCACAGAGCCCTGCCTGTGGGGCCAAGTTAAGAGGCACAGGATGGGGCGGGACAGACAGAGCAGGTCACATGGGACTGCTGCGGGTGTCACACAAACTGGAGTTCAGAAGGGTTAGTGAGGGGGACAGACTGGGGCAGGGGCTGAATGGGAATAGGGGTGCAGAGCCACGTGGGGACAGGGGGCAGGAGGGAGCTGAATGGGGTGCAGAGATACATGGATATTGAGGGGGTGCAGGGCTACCTGGGGATAGGGGATGGCTAAGTGGGGGTGCAGGGCTACCTGGGGATAGGGGGTGGCTGAGTGGGGGTGCAGGGACACATGAGGACAGGGGCAGATGTGCCTGACTGAATGGGAGAGGCTAGGGGTCAGCCAGGATCTGCACAGGGGAGGCTCCCCAACTCTCTAACAGTCCCTGTTCCATATTTCTCCCACCAACACCCAACAACCCTCCAGGTTCACTCCCAGGCTCCTTCCCAGCAATTATTTTCACTCTCCCTTGGCTCCTCCATTATCCCTGATTCCCCCAAGCCTTTGTATTGCTTCTGAGGGGTGTGGGAAATAAGTTGCTGGTAGGGCTGTCAAGTGATTAAACAAATTAATCTTTATTAATTGCACTGTTAAACAGTAATAAAATACCATTTATTTAAATATTTTTGGATGTTTTCTACATTTTCAAATATATTGTATTCTGTGTTGTAATTGAAATAAAAGTGTACAGTGCTCACTTTATTTTTTAATACAAATATTTCCACTGTAAAAAACAAAAGAAATAGTATTTTTCAATTCTCCTAATACAAGTATTGTAGTGCAATCTCTTTATCATGAAAGTTGAACTTACAAATGTAGAATTATGTACAAAAAATAACGGCATTCAAAAATAAAACAATGTAAAACTTTAGAGCCTACAAGTCCACTCTGTTCTACTTTAGGTAATCACTCAGAGAAACAAATTTGATTACAATTTGCAGGAGTTACCGCTGCCCGACAATGTCACCTGAAAGTGAGAACAGGTGTTCACATGGCACTGTTGTAGCTGGTGTCGCAAGATATTTACGTTCCAGATGTGCTAAAGATTTGTATGTCCCTTCACGCTTCAACCACCATTCCAGAAGATATGTGTCCATGCTGATGACGGGTTCTACTTGATAACAATCCAAAGCAGATTGGACCAACACATGTTCATTTTCGTCATCTGAGTGAGTCAGCTGCCACCAGCAGAAGGGTGATTTTCTTTTTTGGTGTTTCAGGTTCTGTAGTTTCCGCATCTGAGTGTTGCTCTTTTAAGACTTTCTAGAGAATGCTCTACATCTCATCCCTCTCAGATTCTGGATGACGCTTCAGATTCTTAAACCTTGGGTTGAGTGCTGTCTCTATTTTTAAAAATCTCATATTGGTACCTTCTTTGCATTTTGTCAAATCTGCTGTGAAAGTGTTCTTAAAATGAACAACATGTGTTGGGTCATCATCCAAGACTGCTATAACATGAAATATATTGCAGAGTGCAGGTAAAACAGAGCAGGAGACATAAAATTCTCCCCCACAAATTTAATTACCTCATTTTTTAATGAGCATCATCAATATGGAAGCATATCCTCTGGCAAAAGCATGAAGGGGCATATCAATCTTCAGCATATCTGGCACTTAAATACCTTGCAACACTGGCTACAAAAGTGCCATGCAAAGTCCTGTTCTCACTTTCAGGTGACATTGTAGATAAGAAGCAGGCAGCAATATCTCCCGTAAAAGTAAACAAACTTGTTTGTCTTAGTGATTGGCTGAATGAGAAGTAGGACTGATTGGACTTGTAGGCTCTAAAGTTTTACATTATTTTGTTTTTGAGTGCAGTTATGCAACAAAAAAAATCTGCATTTGTAAGTTACGCTTTCATGATAAAGAGATTGCACTTCAGTACTTGTATGAGATGAATTGAAAAATACTATTTGTTTATCATTTTTACGGTGCAAATATTTGTAATAAAAAATAATAATATAAAGTGAGCACTGTGCATCCAAAAACCCATAATAAATTTCACTTGGTATTCTATTGTTTAAGAGTGTGATTAACTGTGATTCATTTTTTTAATCGCGATTAATTTTTTTGAGCTAATCATGTGAGTTAACTGTGATTAATTGACAGCCCTAGTTTCTGGTATTGTAGTTTAAATGAATTATTACTCAAAGCTCTGTGTTAATATCCCAAGGAAGGAAGCTATTTGTCAAAAAACATTTCCTGAATCTTTTTTGTTGTCTGTATTGTTACAGACATACTTAACTGACTGGTATTTTGAAATAAATTGCCAAAATAATTGAAACTGGCATGATTATATTGTGTTATTTTGACAAATAAAATATGCAGAAAATTTAGGGAATTTTAAAATATTGTGTGCAGAGTTTGTAATTTTTTGGCACAGAATTTGTGATTTTTTTTTGGCAAAGAATTACCCCAGGAGTAATTATGATACTATCTTTAATTGGATGATCACATGCTGTTTTTTTCTAGAGAGCCCCGGCTTCCTTCAGTGCACAGGATAGATGAGTGAAGTAGCTGTTCTGTATTTCTTTATATCGTCATCATTCCTGAGATTTGTGGCCACTGCCTTATTTACCACATACCAAACAAACTCAACATTGAATACAGAATTAATTGCCTCATGAGTGTTTCTATGGCATTTGTCGCCATAGCATCTGAGTGTTTCAGAAACGTCAATGAATTTCTCTTCACAGTGCCTTATCTTATCCCCATTTTTTAGATGAGGGAATCTGAGAGAAATTAAGGCCAAATTTTTCAAAAATGTCCAATAATTTCTGGTTCTGCAGTGATCAGGCACCCAACTTGAGACACTTAGGATCTGATTGTTCAGAATGCCTGGTTTTTTATATGAACAAAGCCGTTTTACAGACATTATTTAATCCTCAGAATACCCTGGAGAAGTTGGTGTGTATGTCTATGTCCTTTTTACTGCGGTGGGAAACTGGTTGTGCTGGGCTGGCATAAGGGGGAGCAGAGGCCTGCATCTGCATGGCCACTTTGTCAGTGTCATCCTCGTCCCCGATGTGATTCTTAAGTGGTGAGGAGGGCCTTGCACTGGGTCTCATATCAGGAAAATGTTGCCCTTACTGTACTTACTTGGATGAATTGCCTTGTCTCCGCGACAGAAGCACCATATGGAAATAAACAGCTCCACTGGCACCCGTAGGTTTTCATATCAACATGAACAAATCTTGCTTGATCTACCCTTGCATGTGTGATCTTGCTGGTTCTCTACTGTACAGGATTCCAGTGGTATGAGAGTAGAATGTGTTCTGAGCTAATTACACCATAAATAAGGCTACGACTTAGTCACAGGTATTTTTAGTAAAAGTCATGGACAGGTCATGGGCAATAAACAAAAATTCATGCCTGTGACCTGTCCATGACTTATATCAAAAATACCTGATTAAATCTTGGGGGTGGGGGGCTGGAGGGTCATGGGGGAGCTGCTGCTGAGGGGGGTGATCCAAGGGGGCCACTGCTGAGGGCAGGGTGCCCGGGGCCAGCAGCACTAGCTGCCTGGCCCCATGGACCAGGGCTTCTCTGGCTGGCCAGGGACCGCTACCCAGGGGCGCTGCCCGTGGCTGCTCCAGCTGGGGACCACTGCCTGGGGCCGCAGACTGGTGCTGCTCCAGCCACCCTGGGACCACTGCTGTGGGCCGCTGGTGTAGCGACTGGTGTGGCTGTCCCCACGGCTGCTGCAAAGTTGGCTGATGTGGCTGTCCTCGGGGCCACCTGGGCAGCAGGCCCTGGAGCCAGCTGCTGGGGCAGCTATGAGGTCAGCCACCCTGGCCCCTGCAGAAGTCATGGAAAGTCATAGAATTCATGACTTCTGTGGCCTCCATGACAGATACGGAGCCCTAACTATAAATAAAGTTTCCTGTTTTTAGAAGAGATTTCCTCTCTCTTCGGTGCCATCCTTTCCCTTAAAAGTGTGCCTATCCCTTGCAGAATACTTGTGATTTAGTTGAAGGTGATTTTGTGGATTATATAGTGGTTTTTCCTTGAGAACACAATGGATGAGCACACCATTCTCTGTTCATGTATTGTATAACTAGTGGGTGAGTAGCAGCAGGCTGGAGATTCGCTAAATCAGTAATAATAGAATCAAAGATTCATAGAAACGTAGGGCTTGAAGGGACTCAGGAGGTCCTCTAGTCCTTCCTCTCCATGCTGAGGCAGGATTTAAGTATGCTAAAGGACATCTTCTAGCCCATCTCTCTCTCTCTGTCTCTCTTGCTCTTTCTCAAATCAGAATCCATTTGTAGATTAGAAGAGTTATGCCCATGCCCTCACTATTTCCACTACCCTGCCATTGCCACAATGCTGTGGTATAAAGCTTCCCCTAGACTAAAGCAACACTGTTGTGGTCTGTATGCAGCCTAAGTGCAAGGTTCCCTCCTTTGGAAAACATAAAATTTGACACACGTATCAGACTATCCATCACTGAGATCCCACCTTTGGCAATACTTGATCCATCAGATGAGAAATGTCAAACAAACAAACAATAACAACAACCCATAAACTACCAACCAACAATACCACAATCACTAAAACCTCATAATGTCCCAGACCAATTGTGCAATGCTGTAGAGGGATCATAAAAGAAAATTTTTGTCCTGACCCAGACGGGCAGCGTGGCAGAAAAGAGTTCTGTATGTCAGCGTCAGAACACATCCCCTGTGGAAAATGGGGGGAAATCACTATTATGAAATGTAAGATTCATTAGTCGGAATGATGTATTGCTCTGGATAGCTTGAAGCAGCCCTCAGCATGGGATTTTCTGCAGCACTGGTTACCTGAAGGCTGGATTTTTACTTGCGTAGGAATGTTTGCAGGGGTCTATCCTTGTGAAATGATTCCTCATTTTCCTTTTGGTGGCATTTAAATTTTTCTAGTGTGTACTGTTCCTATCTGCTTCTGTATCCTTTTGTTCCAGGCCATCTGGAACTTCAGAAGCTTTCATTACTCTTGTGGGGAGGATGGAAGGTGAAGGTTACTTTCCCCTAGGAAGTCCTTCACAAGCATTTGATCTACAATGAGAGATGCCCATTCATTTTAGACTTCAATTTTTTATTCTCTCCCCCCCAAGCCTCTTATGCACATTGACTGGATAAGGCTGTACCAATTTTCAGAAAGCAACACATTTCTTGTACAATCTCTCACCAGTTCATGGGAAAGAGTTTTTGTTTTGGTAATGGGCATTCTGTGGCACATAAATTAATAACCTGTAGGTCAAGGTCCTTTGCTGTGCTTAGTAAAGCCCAGGAGTGTGGTGTAGTTGATCCGTGCCATGAAACAGAGCAGTTTTCAGGCTGCTTTACTTTACATCACCTGTAAGACTGGTGCAAAAACAACTTTAACACAGGGGAAAATCTGGCCACTAATGATCAAAATCCCCACTCCACTATTGGTAACATTGAATTTGCAATTCTGGTCCTAGCTGTTACTGTTCCTCTTGATTTAGTTTACCCCTGATGTAATGTTGAGAGCCAAGTCCTGCTTGGCTTATTCAGGCTTACTATTTATTCCATTGCAGTCCTGAGTTTGTAGCTGTGATTGTTGTGTGGTACTCTGCTACATCCATTCAGGGAGGGGAATGGTAACTTTAGTTATACAGTTAGTAATCATTCAGGTAAGAATGGCAAAATGACGAACTAGTCCAGCTTGCTTTTGCTTTACTGCAGTTCACACCCTTTTGCAATCTGAGTCTCCATTTTGGTGCCTTCTGTCTTTCCTCTCCACCTTACCAAACAGTTATCATAGTTTTTCATTCCTCACTGAGCTCGGTCTCCATCACTAAAATAATGTAACAAAGATTTATAGGTTCATTTCATAAGAGGGACGCACTTTCATTTTGCCAGTGATGAATCATCTAATGTTTGTTTTGCCAGGCCTTGTACAAATCTTTACAGTCACTGAGGTGCACATCAATTAAAATGAAATTGTATTAAAATCAAAGATTTACTCCATTTAACACATCATGTTAAATATTAGTCGTCCCCCGCTCCCTCCGTTGGGAATATGGCTCACAGGTACAGCAGCAGCAATATTAGATGGTAAATGTCAGACTCATATTTCTAAAATGCAAACAAAATACTCAAATTGCTGTTCTGCCTCAAAGGGTCGGTCTACACTGCACCTGGAGCATGTCTGCCAGCCTGGGTGGACAGACACATGTGAGCTCTGCTTGAGCTAGTGGGCTAAAAATAGCAGTGTGGATATTGAAGTGCCGGGTAGCCACCTGAGTACAAGCCCACTTTACTCTGTGGGTCCAAGGTTGTCTATATTTATATATATCCCCATGGCTATATTTAGTCTGTTAGCTTGAATGGCGCTGGCGCGTATCTGTCTACCTGGCTGGGAGGCGCAGTCCCAGGTGCGGCATAGACATACGCAAAGTGATCTGAGAAAACTTCTTTCCCGTATTTCTTTATGCTCTCTGTCACACTCCCACACCCATACATAAATGGGTTCTCCGTCCTGTGGTCTGGGGCAGAATGGCACAGAAGCTGCTATACAAAAAAGGAGATGTTCATCTTATGTTACATCCCCCTTCCCCACCTTCAGTTCTTCATCCATTTAGAATAGGGGTAATCAAAGCAGAATTACCTCTGTACTGTTACCTTAAGCAAAAAGAAAATTGCAATTTAAAATTCCTGCAGATCTCCGTTTAATTAGATTTTTAAGCTAGTTGCATGTTTTAATGTCTAGCTCTGGCAGTGCCTGTTACAGGATGCTGGGTTTTGATAACTCAGAAATTTTTCTTTTTAAAAGATGAATGTTCTGTGTTGTTAAAAGCCATGGAATTGGAGCTGTTTCTTAACCAATCCATTGCAGGTATGCAATATAATGAGTAATTTAGGCAGACTGACATGCTTCTCCAGGAAAATGAAAATCATGTGTGTGAATAATAGACTCCCCTAGTTATTGAAAATTGAGGCATATCATATATACTGGTATTTTGGGGCAAGGTTTGACATCTTAAGCCTGATACGTCTGTAGCATTATGGTGAGAATGCTGAAGATGTTTTATTTCAGGTGTTAAGTAAATGGAAAATGTAACAGATGCATAAAGAATAGGAACATTTTTAGTTAAGAGAAAACAAAATTGATCATCCTGTTAAAAGATATTAATTAGAGTCTGGAGCAAGTAAAACCAGGTTTAATTATATTTTAATGCAGCGGTTCTCAAATTGGGGTCCATGGACCCATGGGGGTCTGCAAGGGTACTCGAGGGGGTCCACATGTCATGTCCAGGACTGCCAGCCCCAGTGATCAACTCCTCCCTCCCAGTGCCTCCTGCACACCGCTGAACAGCTGTTCCATGGCATGCAGGAGGCACTGGGAGGGAAAGGGAGGAGCAGGAACAGGGCATGCTCAGGGAAGGGGAGGAAATAGGCAGGGAAGAGGGTGGGGTGGGAAGAGGTGGGGCGGGGAAAGGGGTGGAATAGGGGCTGAGCACCCCTGGGGAAAATTAGAAGCTGGCTTGGAGGTCCATGAAAAATTTTAAATCAAAATGGGGCTCCTCGGGTTTCTAAAGTTTGAGAACCACTCTTTTAATGGAATGATGGAGTGACTTTTTTTTTTCCCCCTATTCTGTATGTATCAGAAACTATATCCATTTTTGGAAAGTGCTGTGTCTAAAAATGCTTAAAACCATAACACTATAATTTAATTTGCAGCATCTGGAAGATCATACAAATGGTACTTCCTGCAAAAATGATTTTGATGAGCTATTAAATTCAGATGTTCAGGTTTTTTCATATTGAATAACACTTGAAATATAAAAGATTCTCAAATGGCAGAAAGCAAGATTTGAGAAGCGCATGTAGCCTGTATTTATAACTGTGTAAACTAACAAACAAACCTGAATCTGTTTCTTTGGCTAACAGCATATTGCTTAAAACGAATGCATTTTGAGTAGCAAAACTTTTTTTGGAATTTTTTTTCCATGCTATAACTTGAAAATGTAGGAAATACAGGATCCATCCTACAAAGACTATACACATGAGTTCCTTAACTGATGTGAGTCATTCCTCAGAACTCAGGATAGAATCCTTAAATTTTACTGTAGTATTCGGTCAAATGACTGATGTACAGTAGGAAAAATTACTTTTATGGTGCTAGAAAAAGAAAAAAAAAGTAAAACAAAAAAACTGAACTCCCATTACTCAAGATTAGTCTTCCATTACAAGTTAAATGAACATGTCGGTGTTAGCATATAGTTTTTATATACACTATGAGTGATTGTATTTGTGTAATACTATACATATCATATACTACATATGTAATGGAGATAAATTGCAGAACCATATGATAAATCATTTTTATCATACAGTCTTGAGCACTTTAGCTGCACTCTGCCCACTATTATATTTCCCCCAGGATTTATTATAAGAGTTCAAGTTTCTGAGAAGCTTCAAATACCTGCTATTTATTTTTAATCAATCTGCCACAAAATGTTTCCTCCCAAACAAGATTTCTATCCAAAATTACATTAGTCCAAGGCCGAGGATTGGTAATTAATACTCAGTACTGAAACAGTGAAAACAGTGAGTTAAACCACCTTGCAGATTACGTACCCACATGTATTTGTGTATTATAGATAGGGATTGATGCTTCACTGTGCTGCACTTTGTGGAGTCATTTACATGTGTGCAAAGCGAGTTTAAATTGTTACCAAATCTGAATGGTAGCATTTTATACCCACTTTACAGCTACAAATGATTGCACAAAGTGCAAGTCAGTGGAGAATTATATGTGTGTGTGTACATACTATATATTTCTATATAGTTATATCATTTATAGTTAGTTTCAGAGCATGTTTTGTGGGTGCTAAAATTACTTTGTTTATTGTAATATCTTTGTCCACATTGGGTAACTTTAATATTCTGTAAGATTTTTCCATGAACAAAATTTGCATTTGCTTACTTCAGTACAAATATCTTTAGTTTTAATTAAATTTGAGGATAGTAAAAAAATATACTATCCTGATTTAATTAGTTTGGGGGGAAATATCCTTTCTTGGACAATAATTGTTGTTTTATAATGTATTTGGGCAAATTAGTTCAATTTCAGTTACTTAAAAGAAATAGTTGACTCTTCAGATCCAGTAAACTAGTCCACTTTGGATTCAGCTAGTTTTTAATTTAAGACCTATAGAATAAGAGACCTGTAATTTTACTACAGGGAATGATTCCCCTTCACGCAGTTCATAAACCACAAGAGTGAAACAGCAATACCCAAGAGCAGTTTTCTCTTTTCTTTTTCACATTTACTTAAAAGTTTAATTTTGTGAGCAAGAGCTGATTTTAAGTGTTTTTATTTTTGCATTAACAAAAGAACTTCCAGCTACCAATAACCCATCTGCAGTTGGGTTTCCAGTCTCCGACAGCAGCTACTGCAGGATGTTTCAGAGCAAGATGTAACCCCCCCCCCCCATGCCAGCCTTAATCTACTATGCTTTGTCTTTTGTTGGGAACAGTGGAGCCCCTTGGCAATATTCCAAGTAAGGAAAACACAAACAGATAACTAGTTTGCAGACACACCACTCCTGGGAGCAGATCCTCAGCTGGTGTAAATTGTCTTAGCTCCATTGACTTTGATGGAGCTGTAAAGATTTACCCTAGCAGAGGATTGCTTCCATTTCACCACCACCACTACTTTGTTCCCAACAGCTTGTATACATCTCCTTAGATTCAGGCACAATCAATGCACAGACTTGGTGTCTACATGGTAATTTTACAATCCACCCTGAGTAAAAGACAGCACTTAGCTGCACCACCCCATAAGCCCACCAAGGAACAAATTCTGATGCATCATATACCAGTTCTTTCCACGCTCCCCCTTGCTTTGGAGGAGGGGAACGTTAGTCCACCCCTTCCTGTGTAGCCAATAAGCAGAGCAACAGTTTTATATTGTAACAGAGTGACTGTGCTGGCTGCGTGTGCCTGCGTGGGGGGCACATCCACAGACAGTCCCTAAAGGGTGTGGCTCCTCCTGAGAAGAGTTCCTGACCCTGCAAGTAACCGTGAGAGGGCGAGGGAGGAATGTTTTCTGCTAGTGGGGGGGAGTGGGGAGGGCAGGAGAGATGAAGGATTTTGGAGTCAGTAGCATCAGCCCTTGGAGGGGAATAGTAACAATTACGTGTTCTGCTGTTACTGAGCTCATGCCTGTGTGATCATTCTGGGGACTCTGCTTCCGCTAAAACCCAGGAAAGAGACAACAATATCATAAAGCATCCTGTAGGGCTTTTAAAATCTATTTTGATAAAATTTAAATCCATTATTGTTAACAGCCTCTTCCCTGGCCATGACAGCAGAATATCTGAAGTTCTGTTGCAAAGCTTTATGGGCCAGATCCTCATCTGGTTGGTACCACATAGCTCTGCCAAAGTGAATGGAACTGTCTGATTTACACCAGGTGAAGGTCTTGCACATATGTTTCTTTTTCAAAGGGATATGTCAGAATTCCCAGCCAGCTGAGCTGAACATCCTTGTGTACTTTATAAAAAGATTATCTCAAGCCATAAGCTGCAGGTACAGAAAATTATCGTTTTGCACTGCCGTACATAAGGGTGAATTAAAGATTTCAGGAAATTATTAACAGAGCTGTTTTTAGTTCAATTCAGGTGGAAACTTGGCACACAAGGTGTCAGCATAGGAGCCTTTTTTTTTTTACAAGAAATAAATTCAGCTGTTGCAAAATTATATGTGTTAAAAATGATATACTTTATACATATATATGCACTCATTATTTATTGGTTTTCGAAGCATTTTTATGCTCATTTAACTCAAAATGAGTTTTGATTTTTGTAAAAAACAGAATTGGCAGGGAGCAGGTCCATATGGTCTAATTACTCCTGGAATTTTGAAAGTAAAAATGTAAATCTGGTGAGATTTACATTTTTCTAAACTGAAAAGTGGCTCCTGTTCAGGCCTTTTTTTGTGGATTTTGAATACACTTAAACTTGTTTTGTCATATTCAAAAGTCCATGGAAGTTTCACAAGTACTTTGAGCTTTATAGCCACAAAGGCCAATATTTATTTGGGGTTACATTTCCTCTCTGTGGATAAAATTTACCCTTGTGCCATGGGCCAGCACAAGGCCTAGGCATTACTTAAATTAATGGGACTTAAGTAGCAATTTTATGGCCCTTTGCACAGGGGTGAGTTTCACCTTGTGATAGATGCTTCATTAAGTGTTACCCCCTCTTCACCTTTCTCCAGAGCAGAGGCTCTTCTTCAGCTTGATTGCCATACAAAGGACAAGAGAAGCCCTTAAGAAAAAGGCCAGAAAGGTCTATAGTAGACTTCTTTAAGGAGACCCCACCCCTACTCTATGAAACTTCCAAGTGAGGAAGGAGGTTATTTCTTTTAGCAATGAAAAAAAAAATCTTTGAAAGGGTCCATGCATGGATGAATTTTGATTTTGTCTTCCCTTGCTGATTGGTTCATTCCTGAGGAGCTCTACATTTAAAACAAGATGGTAACTTCCAAGTGGACTGTGGGACCTCAAAAAATAGTGCTACTCCACTTTTCATGCTTTTGTTTCCCTTTGCTACTATGCTGCCATGGAAATGATTCCATAGGAAACTGCCACTTTGCTGTGCATAGCCCCAAGGACTTGGGTGCACTCTTATATTGGGATTAACTCTCTGGTGATGAGAAACTGAGGAAACAATTCCTAACATTTCAGGATATAAGCTTCTTAGTCCTATGCTCAGTCCACTACACAGTGTTGAGTCACTGAGTAGTAGGGTGACCAGATTGCAAGTGTGAAAAATCAGGACACCTTTTTTCCCCAGAGAAGGCGGAGCGGTATAAGTGCATATCTAAAACAAAGCCCCTAATATTGGGACAGTCCCTTTAGTAGGGTGAGCAGACATCCCGATATTAAGTAGTGATGGATTTTATCTTTAGTGATGAATTTCTTTGCTGCTTAGTCCAGTTCATCATGAAAGTTTGAGTGATTTTCTTTTTTTAACGTCAACTGGGAGATTTCCATTTGGCTTCCAGCAGAATGAAAGAATCTACTTCCATTGGTACTGGCTTGTTTTGAAAATCAGCATTTCAGGAATTTTTCTCCTTGCCTGTTATCCTACTTTTTCTTGGTATGGAGATAAAATAGATTTCATTTTATTTTTCATTATTTTATAACAGATTCATGTTTAGAAATGATCAGTTCATATTGGTCACTATTCAGTCTTTCTTCTTTCCAGTCAGAGATGTCTGAAGTCCTTCACTATACAAAAGATTAATGGTTTCATGTATAACTAGAAATGAAAAAAATAATTACTGACAAAGGGCCCTACTCCAATTTTTGGACTGCTTTCCTTTCCTTTCCTTTTTTTTTTTTAAATCAGTTATATTGAGAGTTGCAGAAATGACAGTCCTGGATACTGTAGTTTTTGATCCGCGGAGCATGTATAGCAAAAACAGAGGTATTGCAAGCTTCTCCACAATGGGAAAAAGATGCTGTTGTGGCTAAGGCACTAGACTGATACTCAGGAAATCTAACCTGAATTCATTGCTTTGTCACAGATTTCCTTATGGCATTGGGTAAGTCACTTACTCTCTCTTTGTTTCAGGTCCCCCTCTTTAAAATGAGTATGATAATGTTTGCTTACTTTATAGGGGTGTACGGGGATATATTGCAAACACAGAAATATAGGCGTTGCCATACCAGATGAGTTCAATTGTCCATCTAGTCCAGTATCCTGAATCCAACAGTGGCCAGAGCCAGCTGCTTCAGAGGAAGGTACAGGAAACCCTGCAGGAAGTAGTTATGGAATAACCTATCCCAGGAAAACTCCCTTTCTAAAGTACACCAGTTAGAGATTGGTTTATGCCCTGAAGCATCAAGGTTTAATCTCTTCCAATGATCCTGTTATTTTAATCCTTTCTATTGTAATTCTAGATGTTCTTGGTACACATATAAATGCCCAAACTCTCTTTGAATATTGCTGACCTCTTAGCGTCTGATATCTTGTGGCAATGAGTTCCACAGGCCAACATGCATTGTGTAAAAAAGTATTTCCTTATTAGTTTTAAATGTGCTGTCTTTCAGTTTCATTTAATGTTCTGTTCTTGAATTTAAAGTGAATTGTGATAGTGAATATAAGTGATTGACTGATCTACTTTCTCAATACAGTGAACTGTTTGTATACCCCTATCATGTCCCCTTTTATTGATCTCCTTTTAAATGTAAACAGTCCCAGTCTTTTCAACTGGTCTCATGTGCACATTTTTCTATGTTTCCAATCATTCTCATCTCCCATCTCTAAACCTCATTTATTTCTATTTGCTAAACCCTTTTCAGGAAGGAAAGGAAGGAGTGAGAGCAGTAGAATAATAATAATAAAGAATTTTTTAAAAAGCGGACTTTAACAAACTCAGAGAACTAGTACCTAAGGTCTCATAGGAACAAAATCTAAGGGGAAAAAAGAGTTCAGGAGAGCTGGCAATTTTGGAAGGAGACAATATTACAGGCATAACTGCAAACTATCCCAGTGCAAAGGAAAGATAGGAAGACTATTAAGAGGCAAATATGTCTCCATTAGGAGATCTTTAATGACCTGAAAATCAAAAGGGAATCCTAGAAAAAATGAAACATGGAGTAATTGCTAAGGAGGAGTACAAAAATAATAGCACAAGCATCTAGGGACAAAATCAGGAAGGCTAGGGCACAAAATGAGTTACACCTAATAAGGGACATAAAAGGCAATACGAGGAGGTTCTTTAAATATCTTTGGAGCAAGAGAAAGATGAAGGAACTTGTTGGTCCTCAACTTAACAGGGGTAGAAGAGCTAACAACTGATGACATCAAGAAGGCTGAGATGCTTTACACCTATTTTGTTTCAGTCTTCACTAAAAAGTTCAATGATGACCAGATACTCAGCACAATATTAACAAAAAAGGAGAAGGAACACAAGCCAAAATAGGAGAAAGAACAGGTTGAAGAATATTTAGATAAGTTAGATATATTCAAGTAGGCAGGGCTGATGAAATTCATCCTGGGGATATTAAGGAACTAGCTGAAGCAATCTCAGAACTGTTAGCAATTATCTTTTAGAATCCATGGATGATGGGTGTGGTCCCAGAGACCGAAGAAGGGTAAATGTAGTGCCTATCTTTAAAATGGGGAACAGGGAGGACTCAGGGAATTATAGACCAGTCAGATTAACTTCAATACCTGGAAAGATACTAGAATAAGTTATTAAACAATCAGTTTGTAAGCACCTAGAGGATAATAGGGTTGTAAGGAATAGCTAGCATGGATTTCTCATGAACAAATTGTGCCAAACTAACCTAATTTACTTCTTTGGTAGAGTTACTGGCTTAGTGGATAGGGAAAGCAGTATATGTGATGTATCTTGATTTTAGTAAGGTTTTTGACATAGTCCTACATGACATTCTCATAAGCAAACTAGGGACATGCAGTCTAGATGAAATTACTATAAGGTGGGTGCACAACTGATTGAAAATGATATTCAGAGAGTAGTTATCAGTGTCTCACTGTCAGACTAGACATCTTGTGGGGACCTAGAGGGGCCTTCCATGGGTCTGGTGTTATTCAACATTTTCATTAATGACTGGGAAACTGGAGTGGAGAGAATGCTTATAAAATTTGTGGATGAAACCAAGCTGGGAAGGGTTGCAAGCACTTTGAAAGACAGGTTTAGAATTCAGAAAGTCCTTGACAAATTAGAGAATTGATCTGAAACCAACAAGATAAAATTAAATAAGGACAAGTGCAATGTACTACATATAGGAAGGAAAAATCAAAAGCATGACTACAAACTAGGGAATAACTGGCTAGGCGGTAGTACTGCTGAAAAGGATAGTGAATCAAAAATTGAATATGAGTCAACATTGTGATGCAATTCCTAAATAGGCTAATATAATTCTGGGGTATGTTAAAAGGAGTGTCATATGTAGGACATGGGAGGTGATTGCGCCACCTTACTTGGCACTGGGTAGGCTTCAACTGGAGTACTGTGTCCAGTTCTGGGCACTACAATATAGGAAAGTTATGGACAAAGTGGACGGAGTCTAGAGGAGAGTAACAAAATGATTAAAGTTTTAGAAAACCTGACCTAAGAGGAAAGGTTAAAAAACCAAGGCATGTTTAGTATTGAGAAAAGATGACTGAGGAGAGGCCTGGTAACATCCTGAAATATGTTAAGGGCTGTTCTAAAGAGGACTGTGGTCAGTTGTCCTCCGTGTTCACTGAAGGTAGGACAAGAAATAATGGGCTTAATCTGTAGCAAAGGAGATTTAGGTTAGATATTAGGAAATACCTTCTAACTACAGGGTTAGTTAAGCTCTGTAATAGACTTCCAAGGGAAGTTGTGGAATCCCCATCTCTGAAGGTTTTTAAAAACAGGTTGGATGAACACCTGTTAGGAAGATTTGGGTTTACTTGGTTCTGCCTCAGTACAAGGGGCTGGCCTTGATGATTTCTCAAGATCCCTTCCAGCCCTACATTTCTGTGAACGTTTGTGAGGTATTCATGTACTAAGATGATGCATGCCATAAAAAAGCCTATAAACAAACACTGCCCTATCAAAGTTTCTATCTCTAAGTGATGAATAGCTACTTTACTCACCATGCCCACTCAAGATCGTTTTCTACCCTCTACGTACAAGGTCAAGTGATAGCACAGTAAGAACTATTTGGATTTCCCATTAATAGTCATTGTGGGAACAACCAACCCCAGCAAAAGATGATGTGACAGGATCATGAAGCACTTTTGAGAACCGGGGAAGAGAATTGAAGATGGGAGTTCAGAGAAGAGCACCAAAAAACATGATTAGTGGACTGGAAGGACTTTTGAGGAAAGATTAAAAAGCTAAACATATAGATTGGCTAAAAGACAACTAATGCAATGATAAGGGACATGAGACTACAAACATCTGAAGGGTATAAACTCCAAGCAATCATGGACAATATTTAAAGTAGTTCATAGGGGTATAACTAGGAATAATAAGATGAAACTGAGGCCAAGTCTACACTATAAACTTACATCCGTATAACTACATTACTCAGGGGTGTGGAAAAATCCACACCCCTGAGTGACCAAGTTATACTGACCTAATGTAGACAGCGCTATGTTGACAGGAAGACTTCTCCCATCAACACAGCTACCACCTCTCACAGAAGTGGAATAACTATACCGATGGGAGAAGCTCTTTCATCGGCATAGTTGCATCTTCAATGAAGCGCTACAGCAGTGCAGCTGTGCCACTGTAGTAAGTGTAGAGTGCCCTGAGAAAGGTAAAATTGAGACTGAATATCAGTCAGAATTTCCAAACAGTAAAATGTATTGGGCTATGGAGTAGTACTGGGCTATGAGAAGTAATGGAAACTCGATTGCTTGGCACATTTCCAATAAGACCAGACAAAATACTAAAAAAAAGTCTCGTTGGGGAAAATCCTGCCTGGGTTCCTGGGGGATGGACATGATGACCTGAAGCAGTCTTTTCCAGTTCTATCTTCTGTGATTCTGTCCTTGGCCTGTTGGCTGCAATTTTGCCAACAAGGATGTTAATTGTACATCATACGCCCATGTTCCTTGACCTGTACTTTTTGCCAGTATGGCTTGAGGCATGCATGGGCCAATCTTTTAATGTTCAAGATATGCAGTTGTATAATTATATATAGGAGTGGAGCTGAGTGGATTAACTTTGAGCAATTTGTTTTTCTAATGAGTTTCTGTATGAAGATGTGCTAATACCTACTTGTTCATTTACAACAGAGAAATAGCAATTCTGTGCAGGGGATCAATCTGAGTAACACTTCACTGTGATCCTTTAAAATATATATCATAAGCAGAGAGAAAACTAGAGCAATCTCTTGCTTGAATGGGACACAGAAATGCCTGTCAGTCAAGAAGAGAGATCATCATAGCGGAAATTTTAGTACATGTTGTTGTTGCTTGTATGGTGTACTCAAGGCACTACTCATTGATGAATAGTATTCTGCAATGGTAGAAAAGACAAGTGTCACCCATACATCTTTGTAGACACTTGGTCTGATCCTACAACCCTTACTCGTGTGAGTAATCCCATTGATGTCATTGAGACCAGTGGTGTAACTAACAGTCGCAGAATTGGGCTCAATTGACTGCACATTCTTGATTAAGCTACTGCAGTAAAATTTGCAGTCCCCAAGTTCTTACACTGTACCAGCCCGCCAGGAGTTAGGAGGTCATGCGATAAACTGGAATGTTTTTTTAATTGCGTACTAATTCTGGAGATGTGCATGTGGAACTGACCTGCAATGATCGTGGGTTTTATGTTCAGCTACTAAGCGTAGATGAAGGTAGTAATGGGTCCTTCTAGTTAAGCAGTTAAATGAAAGCCACAAAGAAACACATTTCAGTCTCTCACTTCTTCTAATAGGAGAATACATATATATTGCTTGGTTTGCCCACTCTGGTACCCTTTTTGTGTATCCCTTACCCAATTAGTACATCTGCTAAGCAATTTGAGATGTGTACAAGTATAAGAACACAAACCCTCAATTCTCACATAAATTACAGGTCAGATTTATGTAATGCATCACAGCCCTGTACAGTAAATTACATGTGAAACTAAGTTATGCCCCATTTAAGTGACAGAAGAATAGAATAGAACACTCAAACTGCACTGTTCTTCTTTCCAATGGTGGTTGAATAAAAGAACAAACAGTGATAAATAGTTAAGGGAGTAATGTGTTTGGCCGCTTTTTTAATGCCACTTTTCTCTGTTATTATGGTAACAGAAATGCACACTTCAAAGAATACTAAAGTGCCAGTGATAGCTAAGAAGGTCATTTATAGGAGGTTAAAATGGTTTAATTAGAGTGTATTTGAAGGTTACTGTAGGAGTGCAGAAAGATGTTAAGGGGTTAACCTATAAGAGATTACCTTGTAGTCAGTGTTCTGTTAAAGTTTGAATTAATTTTTCCCATGGGTTTTTCACATTCTAATTTTTAACTAAATGAGACATCTGTTTCAGAAAAGGAAAAATTTGCTATGGTTGTCATAGCAACCATCATTCTGTAAGAAAATTATTCCAATGGTTTCTTTAGAACAGAAAGACAAAAATTCAGTATAGAAAGCAACATCCGATTGCTAGCACAAATTTTGAGAATCCAGGCATTTTTGTACATAAGACAAGTTGACCTGTAAAACTTGTTCATGTGTTTTTAACACGAGCTTAATTGTGCAGTAAACATATTCACTTGCAATATACTTTTCTCCCTACAGCCTTATATGTAGTCAGTCATTTTTCTGTCATAATAATAAAAGCACTGAATTTCAGTAAGATATTGAGAGATATACGCTGTTTGCTATAAGAAGGCAAAACCGAAATCAAAGTACACTGTTAATCATGGGTACTTGGCTCCTAACATGAAGTACATTAATGGTATAGGTGTTTAATTGTCAAATACATTTTTTGCACCTTTCTTTTCTAGAACCAGCAGATTTTTCTCCCTAAGTATATTAATGTAAAATAGATAGTCATGTGAACTATTTTATAAAAAAGTTATACTCTCACTGAGTAAACACTAAGAAAGGCGCTCCAAAAAGCATCAGATCTTAACTCTGTAACTTTGCTTCCACATTCTGTGATGGATGGAAATATTAGACAAAGTTGCCTTTACATGATTTCTAGGTCAGACAGTTGTTCATGTGTACATGGGTAGATTTTTTTTTTCTGCACAGAAACTTTGATGGCTGTTTTGTAATAACATTTTGCAAGAAGAGACTTGAGGGATAAAATCCCTCTGAACATAAAAATGCTTTTACTTTTGTGTGGCTTGGGCATTGAAGTGTAGGAATTTATTTAATGTAAATAATACTAATATTATGCACTGAATCCTTTCAGATTTTAGCCAGAAATATTCCAGACATTTATGTCATTCCTGGGATTGTCATAAAAGACAGCATAATGGCAAATCACACAAGTTCTAACATTTCCTAGTCACAAAAGAACAGCTCCAGCATGCATAACTCACCAGACCCTAACTCAAGCAAATATGCACTGCAGGCACAAAGCGAGAGAGGAAAGGGGGACAATATTCCTTGTCTAAATAAGCTGCAGAACATGCCTATTCAGAAAGAGGAACACACTTTAAAAAGTGAGTGTATATAATGGGCCTAATAGAGGCAGGCAAACCACTGGGATTTTACATGTATATATGTGATTCATAAGCCTTTGGATTTCAGTGGAATCAACTAGACACTGTCAAGTTCTTTGACGGTCGAGGTTATTTCTTTTTTTTTTTTTAATGCTCTAATGTATCTTTAATATAATTATTTTTTCTATACTGGTTTCTTACCTTTTCTCTTTGGCAAATATTGGTGTTTTTCTCTCCATCTGTTTCTCAGGGAGCACAGCAGTGGTGTTACATTTTGCTTCCTGTTTGTGCACCACAATCATTGATGATCTCTGTAGAGCATGGGAATAGAAGGCCTGATCCAGTGCCCACTGAAGTCAGTGGAAAGACTCCCACTAACTCCAAAGCATATTGGTTAGGGCCTGGATGAGGAGGGGTGGGAGAAAAATGTCTCAGGAACATTTCAGATCAGTTGGAAACTGAAGTGTGAATTGCCACATTTCCCCCTTTTTCGTAGTCACTTTTTGCAAGTGAAGTTTTGTTCATAAGAATATTTGTGGAAAACTAATTTTGGCTAAACGTTATTTGTTGACTAAATAAAATTTGTTGAGTGTGAGACCAGAATACCAGCCATATTAGGATTTCGTTTGTGGTGCTAGTGAAGGAAGGCCATTGGCGTTTGTGATTTGGGCTGCAGCCTTCTGTTTTTTTCAAAGAAACAGGCCAAAACTCTGAGCACTCTACAGCAGTGCTTCTCAAACTATCTGATGTGGCGGACTGGCAGTTTTTTTCCCCAGTGTGCCAGGGACCAGTACCATATTTCCCAGGGACCAGTACCATATTTGAGCCATATTATTATCATTTTTGCATAGGCACATAGCAAATCAGATCAGAAAAACTAACATTCTTCACTGTATTAATTGGAATGGGAGTGTGACGTACATGCGGAGATGTTCCCATTTAAATATACTGAAGACTGACTGAAAGGCTGTGGATCTGGGCAGATAGTATAAAATGACTAGATCCAAGAAAATATTATTTGAACATTTGTAGTAATATTAATTTATATCAAACAATATAATGAATAAAATAATTGGCAGACATTTTTTATTTTGTTTATTTATCAATATTATAATATGCCCTTCTGAAAACATAGTATTGTTTAATATTGTTGACTTTATTGACTGATAATTATTCTTGGTAGAATTCCAGTGTGATTTTAAATTATACTATTACTTCTCTCTTTCTTTCCTGGAAACTCGCTGCGGACCAGCAGCCAATGGCTCGCAGACCGGCACCGGTCCACGGACCACAACTTTGAGTAGCACTGCTCTGTGGTTCTTATACAGTCTCCATTAATGTAACAGCTGAGCAGCTCACAATCCTTATTATATTTATCCTCACAACACTTCTGTAAGTTAGGGAACTTACCTTCATTATCTTCACCAAGTTCACACAGGAAATCTTTTGCAGAACAGGGATTTAAACCTGGGTTTCTAGTTAGTATCTGAACCAGTGGCTCATCCTTCTTCTCTCTGGATAAATAAGACTTCCTTCATTTATAGAGGCAGTTGACTCCAGTCTTCTCACAGTTGGAGAAACTATGCATGCTGGCAGCAAGGCAAGGGAGAGAGTAACTTAACATAAGACAGCCAAATCAATATTTACCTGTAAATAAGATGCAGAGATCACTGCTAGCTTATTGCAGAATAAGCCAGTGAATAGATGCAGAGTTCCCATCCCAGCAGTGGGAAGGTGAGGAACCACGTACCTTAGAGCCACATACTACTTTTCCTGGTGGGAGAGTACCCATAAGGAAAAAGTTGCTGAAAGGTAAAAACTCATCAAAAAACTCTGATCTGAAACTCACTGTTCTATGCCTGATTCTCCCTTTGGTAGGTAGAGCTGCCCAGCCAACCCCTACTCTTGTCAGCATGTCTCCTAATGGAGCCTCACTGCCATTTGTTTTCCTTCCTTCCTTCACTCACCGTCTTTGCCTGTCACCACAGGGACTGGAATGATCCAAGAGAGAGAGATTGGTGGTCACAGCTGCAACAGTAGTAACTTCCAGTTAGGTTTTCACACGGAAGGCTAACAGCCAGGAGAACGGGCCATGCAGAACCATGGGGGAAGGATAGCTCAGTGGTTTGAGCATTGGCCTGCTAAAGCCAGGGTTGCGAGTTCAATTCTTGAGGGGGCCATTTGGGGAACTGGGGTAAAAATCTGGGGATTGGTCCTGCTTTGAGCAGGGGGTTGGACTAGATACCTCCTGAGGTCCCTTCCAACCCTGATATTCTGTGGGGGGGAGGGCATAGCTCAGTGGTTTGAGCATTGGCCTGCTAAACCCAGGGTTGTGAGTTCAATCCTTGAGGGGGCCGTTTGGGGATTGGTCCTGCTTTGAGCAGGGGGTTGGACTAGATGATCTTGTGAGGTCCCTTCCAAACCTAATAATCTGTGATATGGACTCTTAGCTTGACACCACCCTCAACCAGTACTGCAGAGCCCCAGCACTTTGGCTCTAGAGAAATTGGGCCTCTAACCTATGGGAAGGAGAGGGAACTTCCCACAGAAGCTCTGCTTGTTAGAGGGCTCTTCTACTACAGTTTGATTCCCCTTCTAGGATAGCCTGTGTTCCTTTATTTCTCTTAGTATGCAGTGTTTTTCAGTTATTTTCAGCATACACATGTCTAACAGCATTCGGAAAGGAGATGTGAAAAATAGATGATCATGAAGATTGCAGACAACGTGTTAATTTCTGAAGTGGTAGTCAAGCATCAGTAACGGAAGAGGAAGAATAATAGCTTCATGAGCATTCTCTTTTGTCTTTGCCATACATGATGCAAAGAGTAGTTCAGAGAATTTGTTTAAAAGAAATCTCCCTTTTTCATTTTGATGCCGTGAGGGAGTGGAAAGCTTTCTTCAACAAAGTAAGATCTGAAGGAGAACTCTGGTTGATGTGTACATATTTATAAACACTAAGGCTGCAATTATCATAAACCTTATTAAATCACAGCAGCCCATTTGTTGTTCTCCATATGTGGATATATGCCCAGAACACCAGTCAGTCAAAAAAAAAATGCAACCCAAAACTAGCCCCACATTTCATGACTTGTAGCATCATCAGCAAGTCATAATTTGCCACAGTGATATTACTATGAAATATATCTTTTTAATCAATGGAATTGCATAAAAAAATTATATTCTGACTGCCTCTATTATACTCCCACCACTTAATAATGAGCTGTTCCATAAATAATGTGTTGAAAAAAACAACCCTAAAATAAATTCTCATCGGATACTAAATCTTGAATATGTAAAATTTTATTTTATAAACAATGTGGTGGATGACAGAGGAAAATTGTACAGTATGTATGAATTTAATAAATGTTTGTTCTGGTGTGATGCTTCCAATGTTAACCAAACATACTATGGATTATGGCCCCAACCAGGGGCGGCTCTAACATTTTGCCGCCTCAAGCACGGCAGGCAGGCTGCCTTCGGTGGCTTGCCTGTGGAGGGTCCACTGTTCCCATGGCTTCGGCGAACCTCCCAGATCCGCCGAAGCCGCGGGACCAGCGGACCCTCTGCAGGCATGCCACTGAAGGCAGCCCGCCTGCCGCCCTCGCGGGGACCAGCAGAGCGCCCCCCCACAGCTTGCCGCCCCAAGCACGAGTTTGGCATGCTGGGGCCTGGAGCCGCCCCTGGCTCCAACCCCGTAGTTGGATCTGTATGTGTGCAGGGTTCTGCCCATGCCCATTCAATTGTAAGATCAGGACCAAAGTGGGAAGAAGGCCATGCTGTAACATAATACACACACACACTTCAGAGTGGTTGTCCAATAGATATAATGGAACTTTAAGTATAGCATATGTAGGGTACTTCAACTCCTACAGTTGTTGCCTCTCAAACCGATTAGAAGAATGCAATAAATATTTTACAATAGACTGTATATTTAAGCTGATATGCTTGTTGATTTCCCACACATTAAATAATGATGGTTGTATGCAGATACTGTGTCATTGTACGTAGGGAGAAGGTAACTAATGCTATTTGTGTCCCCAAATTCCTTAACAGAAGAGAATCAATCTCCATTTTTTAATTAGATGACCAATGCATATGAGTAGCATTGAAGACATTCTCCTCCTCTTTTGGCAGGCAACCTTGGTTTTATGGCTGGGGCTTTAATCTTCCACGAGGCCAAGCACTATTAGAGAAATGGAACCTTATTCCAGATGGAATAGATATTCTTATAACACATGGACCACCTCTTGGTAAGAAAACATTAACACTTTTAGTTACATATTTCAAATAATGATATAGTAACTGTGCGCTCTTTTCAGACATGGGGTGAAATCCTGGCCCCAGGGAAGTCAAAAGCAAAGCTCCTCTGGATTTCATCCCAGGATTTCTAATCACTATTACCTAACCTCAGCGAGGGATGTGAAATATTTCACCTTAATGTACATTATAAACAATGGCCCTGATTCACATCTAGCATTCCAGTTTCATGCCAATGTGACACCAATGAAATCAATAGAGCTACACCAGTGTCAAAACTGGGGTGACACAGTGATGAATCAGGCCTAATAAACTTATATAATTTAGAGGTCTGATCCTGCATTCCTTGCCCACTCAAAGCTTCCATTGAAATAACTGAGGCGAGTTGATTGAACAAGGAATGGAGGATCAGCCCCTAAGTTCTTACATAGAGGTTCCCTGCCACCTTTTTATGGTAGCATTCCCCTCCATCCAATATCCAGTATTTATTTCTCCCTTCTTTCCTCATGAGTTGCCACCTCTGCGTCCTTCTCATGAACCCAAATCGCCATACTTATAGTGCCCATTCTTTAGAGAGGACCTGCTGACATGTGTAGGCCAACAAGAACCATTTTTACATTTTCATTTTATAGATATTAATGTGAGATAAAATATATCTTTATACAAGTAGTGGGCTTATTATGTTTCCTGATAATAATGTTATCTGACCTTGATTATGGAAATAAAGTATTAACAGAAATCTTTTTGGCCCTGATTCAGAAAAGCATTTAAACACATGCTTAACTGTAAACACATGCTGAAAAGTCATTGATTTAATCATGATAAAGTGAAAATCATGCTTAAGTGCTCTGCTGAATTTGACTTTTAAATTTAAGACTCCTTTCAGTCCACAATTTCACAAAGTGCCAAAATCCTCCTTCCCACCACTTTCCCCCCTTCTCTTTCAAAATTCTCATTTAGAGTATATAAATTGTTTTGTTTTTCACTAGAACAAAATGATTTTTCCTTTAAGTGTTTCACTGAAGCTTTGGAGATACAGGTTTCTTCTTTGTAAACCTTTGTTCTCCAAATAAGACTGTGTTTAATCCATTGCATAACTCACTTCCAGTCATCAGATTTATTCTGCATATGGACTTGGATCTTAAAAACTGGTAACAGCCATTTGTCCCTGAGTGCTTGCAAGTCTGGAGCTGTTAGCCCTAAATATTTAGCATAGAAGATAATCCAAAATCCCAAATGGTAGCCCAAATGTTAGTATTGGATTTTTGGTGGACCCATTTATAAGTCCAAATAAAACAACTTAAAACATTTGAAATACTTTGACTTTTTTCTTAACCCCCCAAACTTCCATCTGTTTAGTCATGAAAAAAAAAAAAGATCCTTTGTCAATTCCAAAGAATGTCCACATATCCGGTGTTTGTAATTCACTTATCAACTAGTCTGAGTATTTATCCTATTTTGTTTTTTATCTTCAACCATCCTCCATGGCTTTTCTGCAAAATGTTGCATATTTCTTTGCTTTATTTTCCTGGTATCTTGTCTATATTAATATATCTATGGACAGCTCATGTTCCACGCTGAATGGTCTGCAACCCTTTTATGAGTTGGATCAAGATATTGCTCCACCTAACATGTTATTTACTTTTCTGCAGCAGCCATTCTGTGGTACTCCAAAGGAAAGTGACAACCTCTTCACTGTATTGCACGCAGCTGTGTATTAGGTTGTGCATGGATGGGTTGGAAACAGAATTCCTTTCTGACCTTCACAAGCAATTATTTTAACCTGGAAGTTGATTACTATTGTCTTGGTCTTAGACTACATAACTACAAATGTTATTATTGAACATAAAAGTATCCAATGCTCTTGCAAATTCAGCCACATAATTTAGATAACTTCCTATGACAGTATAACTATAATGCTGCAAAAAGGAGCATTTTCTTTTATGGATTTTCAATGTATTTCCCTTTAATTTACAGATTTTGTTAGGTCGCTGTCAGGTTTGCACGGGGTATCGACAACTGACCCAGCAAGAGCTGCTACTGTCATGCCTACAGTGATTCTCACTGTTACATTAGGTTTAGAGGTTTCAGAGTGGTAACCGTGTTAGTCTGTATCAGCAAAAAGAACAGGAGTACTTGTGGCACCTTAGAGACTAACAAATTCATTTGGGCATAAGCTTTCATGGGCTAAAACCCACTTCATCGGATGCATGCCGTGGAAAATACAGTAGGAAGATATATATACACAGAGAACATGAAAAAATGGGTGTTGCCTTACCAACTCTAACAAGACTAATTAAAGTGGGCTATTATCAGCAGGAGAAAATAAACTTTTGTAGTGCTCATCAGGATGGCCCATTTCAAATAGTTGACAAGAAGGTATGAGTAACAGTAGGGTTAAAATTAGCATTAGGAAATAGTTTTTACTTTGTGTAATGACCCATCCACTCCCAGCCTTTATTCAAGCCTAATTTAATGGTGTCAAGTTTGCATATTAATTCCAGTTCTGCAGTTTCTCGTTGGAGTCTGTTTTTGCAGTTTTTTAGTTAAATAATTGTGACTTTTAGGTCTGTAACTGAGTGACCAGGGAGGTTGAAGTGTTCTCTGACTGGTTTTTGAATGTTATAATTCTTGATGTCTGATTTGTGTCCATTTATTCTTTTGCGTAGAGACTGTCCGGTTTGTCCAACGTACATGGCAGAGGGGCATTGCTGGCACCTGATGGCATATATCACATTGGCAGGTGAACGAGCCTCTGATGGTGTGGCTGATGTGATTATCACTACAAAAGTTTTTTTTCTCCTGCTAATAATATCCCACCTTAATTGATTAGTCTTATTAGAGTTGGTATAGCAACACCCATTTTCTCATGTTCTTTGTGTATATATATCTTCCTGCTGTATTTTCCACTGCATGCATCTGATGAAGTGGGTTTTAGCCCATGAAAGTTTATGCCCAAATAAATTTGTTAGTCTCTAAGGTGCCACAAGTACTCCTTCGTTATTTTTATTAGGTTTAGAGACTCCCATAATAGGTGTCCTGTCTGTTTAATGACTCAGAGGACAACTACCCTCTTCTGTATGTGATTCAAGAGAGGGTGCTGCAATGTAGCCTCTCAGGTTGAGTCTTGTTACTAATTATATCCCTCTTTTGAGCTGGTGCCTCATGAAATCATGTCCTTCTTTCTTCTCCCCTTTTCTTTTTCCCTTAAGTGTATGTCTTAATTCTACCCACCATCCACTTTTCTCTTCTCCCTATTCACCCCTTTCCTATAGCAGAACAAATACCCTCCTGATCAACTGATGTTACAGAACTGCAGAGATAAGTTGGTGGGATTTTAAAAGTGCCAAAGGGATTCAGGAGCACAAGTCCCATTGACTTTTATCAGAATTGTGCTTCTGTGTCACTTAGGCACTTCTGAAAATCCTACTCGGAGTCACTATTCTTCATTATTTGTATTGTGGTAGTCAGGGGCGGCTCCAGGCCCCAGCACGCCAAGCGCATGTTTGGGGCGGCAAGCCGCAGGGGGTGCTCTGCTGGCACCGCGAGGGTGGCAGGCAGGCTTCCCTCGGTGGCGTGCCTGCAGAGGGTCTGCTGGTCCCGCAGCTTCGGAGGATCTCCTGCAGGCGTGCCTGCAGAGGGTCCGCAGGACCAGAGGACCCTCTGCAGGCAAACCGCCGAAGGTAGCCTGCTTAGGGCGGCAAAAACCCTAGAGCTGCCCGTGGTGGTAGTGCCTAGATACCACTATCAGGATATGTGCTCCCGCTTGTGCCCAGGCACTGTACACACGTATTGGGAACACAGTTCCCCAAGAGTTTACAAATATCTGCAGTCATTGTACTCAGACACCTGTTAATGAGGATATACCATATATTACTGGGTTATGATATATAGCAGTGTGAGAGACACCTTTGATTAGGTCATATTGGAAACACAATAAAAACACTATGCAAAAATAAGTTTCTTTGAATATGTATTAATTTCATGTTTTTTAAAAGTCAGTTTCCTACCATGTAAAGAATTAAGTTAAGGATTCTTTGGCTTTTCATCAAGCATTCTTTCCTTTTCTTCCTTCCTTTCTTTCTTTTTCTTTTTTTTTTAAATAGATTTCATTTCACCTTTAAGTCTTGATCTGAAGTTGTCTGCGTGATTGTCTGTGACAAAGATTTATACTTTCCTGACAGTTGCAGAAACCAGTTTCAAATAACTAAACATAAAAAAATCCCTAAGATGAACTCTAATTGTTAGCTAGGTGTAATCAATTATTCTTAGTTTGTGTAGTCAGGTGTATATAATAAGCAGCAAACATATGGGAAGGATTCAGAAGGGTGATAATGCATGTAAACAAAAACATGTTCAACATAAATAATGCTTAATTTAATGGAGAAGTTAATTTCATGAATTTTTGTTTGTAAAGTTTTTGAAGTGGAAATACCTTTGCCTTCATGTTCACCACAGACGTTTTGACAATTAACTGTTTCAAACGATTGAAATAACAAAAGCCTGGGTTATAAGCTGTTTGGCATGAAAAAGAGATTGACCTGGATTCTGAAAGATACAATTTTTCAACTCATTTTGACGTGTTAAGGAACTGCTATTATTTCCTGGAATCAATTTTAAACTTCCATAGAGGACAAAAGTGACTAGCAGAGTCAAATACCAGAGTTTAATGAGGATCATCGGTGTCTGCAATTAAGTTGCATGTAACTGGATTTTCTGTGAAGATATATACACCAAAAGACCTGGGATAACGTTTTCAAAAGTGCCCTTCCTTCCTCAGACAGGACTTGGGCACTTAGAAGCCTAGATTCCATTGACTTTCAAAGAGATAGACTTGTGAGTGCCTTAGTCACTCTTAAAAATGGGACTTTTGAACCTGCCATTTACTCATTTTAGAAAATTTTACCCTTAGTCACAAAACCCTAAAATATACCAAGATCAACTTTTAAAAATAGTCACCAAAATGCAAACGTGGGTGTCCGAATGTGCCATTAGGCTGATATATATCCATTTTGCATGCAGTGCACTCTTCCAGCTGAGCACTTCATTTCTGGTCTCATTGAAATAAATGGCTTAACTCAGGGGTTCTCAAACTGGGGGTTGGACCCCTCAAGGGTTCACAAGGTTATTACATGGGGGGTTGTGAGCTGCCAGCCTCCACCTCAAGCCCCGCTTTTCCTCCAGCATTTATAATGATGTTAAATATATAAAAGAGTTTTTAATTTATAAGGGGGGGGGTCGCACTCAGAGGTTTGCTGTGTGAAAGGGGTCACCAGGACAAAAGTTTGAGAGCCACTGGCTTAACTCCTTGTTAGCCATGTTGGAGCAGGCCCCCTGTATCATAATTTGAAAACTGCATCCAGTTCGTGTAAGTCACTGGCTCATCCTTATCCTCTCAGTCCTGTATATATGCAATATATCACAACACTCTTCAAATGCACCTATGGAGATGTGCAATAGGCACATAATGCAAATAGAAGGATAAATAAATCTAAAGAATAGTACAAAATTGTAAATGTTTTAGGTCCCCCAAATTGGAGGCAACATCTTATGATAGTGGCAGAGATGCGGCAGCACAAAACAATTAGATCATTACAAACCAACAGAAATTAACTAAATTATTCCAATTTGCACTGCAGAATAGTGTTTCCCTGCACAGCTCTGGACTGTGCTCTTCCATCTTTCACACAGATATACAGGAGATGAGGTTTTCACACTTCAAGTGTCACATCTTGGTTAGGTTACACTGTCACTTTGAAGAAAATACCATGATTTAGTGAACAATTAGCATCCCTTCTGAAATGACGTTCAACAATTTGATGTCCAGATTGGGCATTTAGGTTTTCATTGTAAAATAAAAAAACCCTGCATCCCATACAGGTAAATACAACAGTCACACATGCATGCCTCTGCAAAGGGGCCAGCAGAGACTTTGGGAAGAGTTACAATGATCCTGGCAGTTGCATGAGATTTCGCAAAAGCAACAAGGTGAAGGCTGGATTATGGCCCCGCTATCCTTATGTGTTTGCCAGTTGAGCTCAGCTGCTGAATGCTGGAGTTTCTGCCCTGGCATGTGCTCCCACAGGCTCTTCAGGAATTCAGACCAGCTCAGCCACAATGCCTCCAGGGGTTCCTGCTGCAGTGTGGTCTCTGCTCATTCCCCCACCTAACATGGGCTCATGTTCAAAGCTACCATATAGTCTTGGATATTTAAAAAGAAGATAATTTTAATCAAAATTTCTAGCCTCCAGCCCAACCAAAACCATCATCTGGAGCCAGATCCTTGTCCCATCAGGTCAATGGAAGGTCCCAATGACTTAACTGAGAGTTAGATCAGTCTCCTGGTGGTACAGATGTAGATAGTTTTTAGTATCATTTTAACACTTTGGTGCCATTAATAAAAGAGTATTTTTAATGCTCTCTGTTCAGATATGCTATTATTTCTGCTTTCTGAAGTAGCTGATAGGACTGGTAATGACAATTGTCATTTTTTTTTTTAATGGAAAAATTATGTTTTCAACTAAATGTAACTTTAACAAAGTGCCTGCTTTCCTTGAAAATTTTTGATTTTTTTTCATACAGGCAAAAACAAAACCAAAAAATGGAAACCAAAACCATTTTTGTATTTTTAATTAAAAAGTCAACACTTTCTAAGGGGAAAGAAAAATATTTTTACAATCAGCTGTAGTAGGCAATCATTTTAATGTATGAAAATGGAAATATCTAACCCTCAATGCCAGTATGTTTTGGTTTAACAATTAGCAACATCAAAGACGTTACATAAGTTAAGATCAAAATATTCAGTGCTTAAAATTAGACCCTGACTAGATTTAAAAGCCTAAATGTAGGTTTTGAGGCCTAGCTTTAGGCACTAGTTTTGAACAGTTTGCTCTAAGCTTCTTAAAATGTAGCAGGGATGGATAAAACTTAGAGTGTTTGCCTTAAATAGAGCAAATATGGTTTAATTAGTTTTAATTTAAAATCTCTTGCAAGGATCTTTCCTTTCAAAAGGAAATATTGGCAAGAATAACTCTTAATCCCATCTCTTTGGATCAACTATTTTTTCATTCCTCAAATATTTTTCATTCCCCCTCCACTGAGCAATGAAGATGTTCATTTTAATAGATTATTCTATGGCCACTTACTAGAAACTAAGAGAGACATTAAAATCCAGGAATGATTTTGCGTCTTCCAGGTATAAAGTTTCACAGATAACGTGACTCCTTTCTCTCTTCTTTTAAATCTATGTTTATTAATCTTTCTTCTTCTTCAAAGGTTTTCTAGACTGGGTTCCTAAGAAAATGCAGAGAGTAGGATGTGTTGAGCTGCTGAACACAGTCCAGAGACGAATACAGCCACGACTTCATGTTTTCGGACATATCCATGAAGGTCAGCAAGCTTGTCTCTCTCTGATTTTTAAAACTAACTGCACCCAAGTCACTGCACAGTATGGCCAACATTTTCAAACTTGAATTGCTAAAGATAGGTACCTAAATTAATGGACACTTCTGAAAATCAGGCCACTTGTTTAGGTGAATAAGATGCACATAAGTGTCTAACATCCAAGTATGAATATTTGGGCCTCGGCATCTCTGTTTCAGTTTCCGTATCTGTGAAACAGGGATTATACCTACTGCTTCATATGAAGCACTGATCCAGTTGGTTCAAAACAAGGTACAGGTCTACTAGGTGACTACAAGTTAGGATTGCGGGATTCTATTTGTGGCTCCTTACTGAATCAGTGTGTGACATTGGGAAAATCATGTAACCTCTCGGTGTCTCACTTTCTCTCCCTGTAAAATCCTTAGGGATTTCTAAGGCTTAATTACTGAGATCTTGGGTTAGAAGGGTCTAAATAAATACAAAGCTAAAATGAGGCCCCATAAAACTCTAGAGGTTCCTCCCACTCTTAATTTCTGCATGTACCATGTATTAGGCTGATCTCCTCATCAGCGAGTTCAGGATTCTTCAGCAACCTGAGACGCTATAGTTTCTTCAGAGCATTTGTCTGAGTGTGTGTTTCAGAGCACTAGGGCGTCATCACTGGCTCTGTGGGGGTAAGATTTTTTTTTTAAACAGGTTAAATGTTCAATGCACAGACCTACCAAGGGTGTTCACTCAAACATTTGGCTTTCAATTGGGAAAATTAACTCCTTTCTTATAAATCATTAAATGGAGCCAGTCTTGCTCCCATTGAAGTCAGTGATAGTGGGATCATATTAACAATCAAAGAAATGGGGAAAGAATACATCTTATGGTGTTTACTCATATCTTGCAAGGTGTGCGGCCTGGAGTACAATCACTGCCTGTTCCTTGCAATGATAAGGCTCTCACTAGCAGGGGCGGCTCCAGGCCCCAGCACGCCAAGCGTGTGCTTGGGGCGGCACTCCGCGGGGGGCGCTCTACCAGTCGCCAGGAGGGCAGCAGGCAGGGCTCCGGTGGACCTCCCGCAGGCATGCCTGCGGAGGGTCCGCTGGTCCCGTGGCTTCAGTGGCAGGCATGCCTGCGGGGGGTCCACCGGAGCCGCAGGACCGGCAACCGGCAGAGCGTCCCCCGTGGCATGCCGCTGTGCTTGGGGCGGCGAAATGTCTAGAGCCGCTCCTGCTCACTAGGCAATTTCTAAAGTGCTGTCAAATGTACAAAGTAAACAAATTGAATGCATAGAGAGAATGACTCTTCTCTAGATCATGTTCAGGTACAGCAGTCTTATAAGTAACCTTTAAGACAGTGTGTGAACAATTTTCAGACAAAACCCGTTTTAAAATTGGCATTATATCTTTAGTTTATTATAGGCCAAGTAAGTTTAAATTTGGTGTAAGTGACCTGTTGTAAGCTCCTGTGAGGTAAATAGAGTTGCATCTGCTTACCTCATGTCTGAATTTGGCCCAAAGAAAAAACCGTTGGCTCTCAAAGAATGGTAAATTATTTAAGTTACACCATTTCAGTTGCAGTAAGTAGCAGAGTTAAGAGACAAGGATTTCTTGTAAACTATCCTAATTCAGAGAAAACAAATGGGAAATTGCAAAGCCTGTTTTGCTGTGGGATGGTAAAACTCCTCAGAGAATTCCCAAGTAAGTTCTCACAGACAGCCTTTTCAAATGAATGTGCTCTTTGCAAAGTGAGTGCATGGTATGAACAGATGATATCCTCCCCTGACTAAACACAGCTACATCTACAGCAGTCATCTACTAAATATCCAGGAGGAATAACGAACTGACTGTTTCCTCCCCACTTCCTCCTCTGAACTGCTGCTACTGCCAAAAATGCCCCACCTGTCACCATGACAGGCAGCCTACAGTAATGTCATCTAAAATCCTATTTCCCATGCTCCTGCCAGGGCTCAGGTGGGGTCGTGATACAGAAGTCTCCATGATAGGAATGAAAAGTGCAATATTATAAATCATGCACAAAAATTAACATTTTAGTAACTGGGTACCATGGTGATTGGATGTTTTAAGAACATGGAGAGGGAGAGGGAACATTCTGAATCTTCTCCTAGCAATGTTAAGTGCAATTCACGTTTATATTCTGTGGTTCATGTTTCACAACCAACGATTGTTCTGTGGCAAACCACAAATGATTGGGAGAAATCTCTGTGACAGGAACCTGACAGTTTTCATCCTTGCTGAAGTCCTCTTCTTGTAAGGTTTTCCATGAGCTGTCTATTGGATCCACAGTTTGTAGCATTAAATTTGTTGGGTTTTTTTAAAGAAAATAAAAGAATCTGCTGTTATTTCATGGAGTTCCTGAACCAAGAGAGCGTACATAGGCCTGACTCAATCCCCACTGAAGTCTATGAGGGTATGCTTACACGGCAGCGGGGGGCAAGCCTCCCAGCCCAAGTAGACAGACTCACTCTAGCTTGACTTGAGTTAGCAAACTAAAAATAGCAGTGTGAATGGTGTGGCTCCAGTGGACACTCAACCAGTCAAGTGAGCTCAGACTCAGGCAGTGATAACCTGACCCTGAGTTGCCACAGCCACACTGCTGTGTTTCGTGCACTAACTTGAGGCCCACTAGCGCAACTGTTTACCCAGCTCACTCCCAACTGCAGTGTAGACATGACAGGGGAGTGTTGCCATTGACTTCAATGGGAGCTCAGTCAGGCACTTAGGTAATTACATATACATGCCTAGAACTTCTCTAGTATGTTTAAGTGTACACCGACACACATTGGATCCAATCAAGTTCCAACCATTATCTTCAGTAGCAGTAGGATAGAGCCTATTACTGACAGTTTCTAGTGAGCACATCGTTTTCAGATATTCAGACCTTGAAATCAAACCCAGTTTTTTCATGCTAAGCCATGGCATACCTATATCCATGCCAAGTTGCGGATTTCATGCTTCTGCTGGTTTTGCTGAAGCCCAGTAGATTTTTTTTCTTTTCATAAGTGATTAGAATTCTTTTATAATGGAAAAAATATGTTCACTTTTCCATAAGTCCAAAAATGTTTGAAGGGATTTCACTCAACATTTCTTTAAAAATAATAAATTAATAATAATAATAATAAAATAAAATTTATCTTTGAGCAAAAACCAAGCCTGGGAAATATCAGCCCCCAAAAGTGACAGTTTCAACAAATTCTGAATGTGAGATTTCCAACAAATCAGGGATTTGTGTGTTTTAAAGCCTGAAGTACAGTCTAGCTCCCACCCTCTTCCAAAACTGGAGAGAGAATATTTTTTTAACTGATTCTCAAAGAGAAATATTAAAGTTACTAAACTTTTTTGTGAAGACTTCACATTTCAGTGACTACAATATCACACTACGTGTACATGCTGGAGAGTTCTCTTTGGCTTTCTTTTACAATCTAAAAGGGTGCACAAATTCATCTGTTACACAGGTATTATTACTACTCTCATGGAAGTTTCACTAGCATGACAGAGAGCAGAATATGGCCCTGTTATATCCTTGAGCGTTTGGATGTAGCACTATTCAGTGCCACTTTCATTTGTGGTACTATATAAGAATAGTAACTAGAACTTGTTTTCTTTGTAGGCTATGGGGTAATGGCTGATGGAACTACTACCTATGTGAATGCATCAGTGTGCACTGTGAATTACCAGCCTCTCAATCCACCTATAGTTATTGACTTACCTACTCCAAGGAACACATGATTGTTATAGGAATTTAATGATGTACCCATCACACAAGCAAGTTTCTATTGCTGGCTAAGAAACATGATAAAGAACTGTTCAATGAAGAAGCTAAGACCCTTTATTTTTTTTCTTTTAATTCTTCACAACCAAATTTGAGTGATGAAAATAAATGGGAAGCAAAGACATTTTAGTGCCAGTATCTGCCAGAAGCCGATTAAAGACTTTAAAATTTCAGCATTAAAATACTTGTGAATACACAAAAGTGAATGCATTCCACGTATATCTCGAGTAGGGAATTGGTTGGGTTTTTTTTATATCTACCATATATTGAACTTATTAAAAGTCTTTTCAAAGGCTTGTGTCTTAAAGAATGTGTGAATGTTTAGACTAGGATGTAACCATTTAAAACATTTTCCAATGAGTATTTGGTAAAATCAAATCATGTTGATATTTTTGCTGAATAATATGGCAAATATGAAAATAGTATACACAAGTACTGTATTGAACCAGTTTAAAAGAAGCCAGTTATTATTGCAAATCCTTCTGAAGTCTGTGCCCTTGCATGCTTTCAAAGCCAGTGCAGGAGAAGGTCCTAATTGCTGTTCTGTAATGCAGTTGCAACACATCTGGCATTACAGATGGAAGGGGAAATGGTGCATACTGCCAGTGTGTGCTGAACAGCTGAATGTTCTAGAAGGGAGATGGTATTAAATGAGTACAAACTCAGGCATTTGTAAGCTGTGAAAAATGTCATATCCCTTTTTTTCTTTAAAAAGTTCCGTGAGGTTTAACATGAGAGCTGATCTGTGATTGGATTTAAAATAAAATAGGAAAGCTGTGTTGTTGAGTAGTGGTTTTAAAAGGTAGCCTGGTGGGACTATCTGGTTTAAAGAACTGGTAAAGGCCACTGCTTTGAATCTGGCCCAGTTTGGGAATGATTAAAGTCTGAGCTAATTCATCCCTGGGTTAATAACACCCCTGACTTTGATGGAGTTACCCCAAGGATGAGTTTGGCCCTTTACCTTCTAATAGCTATTCAGCAGCATGGGTGAAATGAGTGGCGAGCTTACGGCAGTTCCTCCAACATAGGTGTCCACATTACAAGCCCCATCATTTGCCTTCTTGTGGACAGTCGTAGTAGAGACCAAGGACTAAATGAGCCCAGGAGACTGAAGTCTTTTTTAACCCCTATATACAGCCCATCCGGATGTGAAAACTAGTACTCATGCTCCGCGTCTGTGGATTCACAGAGGAGTTGAGGCGGCAGAGTTTTCATTCTAGCACGTCACACTAGCCCAAAAATTCACTTTAAAAAGCAAACCATGAAGTATTTTAACCCCCCAGATAGGCCCTAAAGGAAAAGGGGCCTCTGTCCTGACCTTACCCAATTTCTCCAACTTCAAAGAAAGTAAAAGGAGACCTCTTGCCTTAATTGCGATTAGCTGGCTATGATACTTTGGATATGGATTTTCAGAACTGTGGTACTAACAGGCTCTATGTGTTAAATAACCTTCACACACATTAGGCAAAGCTCATGGGTGAGGCATTCAGACACCGATGCTGGAGGAAAAAAAACCATGCATGTACCCAGTGCATGTGCAGAGCCCACACTTGCACACACAGATCATGTAATTGTGCATGTTAGTGCCCTTTTGCGCACACACTCGCTCAATGTGACATCAATGTGAGCCTTGCATGTAGCAGCTGTATGTACAGTATTCGCATGCACAACTAGGGCTGCTATTTCTGAAAGCTTGAGCCTCAAAGTCAAATCTGGGAGGGACACTAGGTTCAATTCCAACACTTCATATGTGCAAAAACTCTTCCCCCACCTGGTGCTGGGAAGCAATTAAGTTTGAGCCTAGTAACTTTATCCAAACTGGTATGCCCAAAAACATGACATGCCATAAAGCTCTAATTTCTTGTAAGCTGCTCAGTGAATTAGGACATAATATGGTTTGCTGCTCTTTGCTGAAACTAAAAAGCAAACAGTGGGTCCCATCCTGTAACCCTTTCTTATGTGAATGGTTTATATGCACATGAGCTGTCTGCAGTAGATTTACATGGGACTATTTTTGCAAGCACTGTTTGGATCAGCCCACATCAGCGAGGCTGGAAGTTAATAAGCTGTTACTGATTTCCACCATCAATGGGAAGAAAAACAATAGTGTGTTGTTAGACTAAAAGTGTCTTAACCAGTCACAATTCAAGTGTTTCATGAAACAAGTGTGGCAGGAAACTGGCTGTATGTTAAAGAACTGAAATGTTTACATTCACTCTCAGCACTTGTTACTAAAATGTTAAGGGGGGGGAGCTTTTATTAGCTGCAACAATATTTCTATGTCAACCATAAAACATGCTCTTAACAAAAAAAATTTCCTAAGATATCTTCAAAATACTATGTATTTTATGTGAAGAAATGATTTGAAAGCAGCTGTTACTTTAAAGGTTATCATTAAAAGACTTGCGGCATGAAAGCTTAAAGGTTATTTAATCATTTTGGCATGACTTGATGTTGTAATTTTTTTGTCAAGCATGTTAGACAAATAAAATCTTAAAAAAAATAAGTTCTGTTTACGTCTATCAGACATTCCATTTGGCAAGGTAGTAAAATATTTACTGTAAAATACAGCACATCTGCCCCTTATGTTAGGTGCCAAAGCACTCCATACTGTGGATCAATTACCATACAGACCTAAAATCTACTGGTGGGAGATCAGCTGGGCTTGAACGTGTTAAGCCTTGTGCATGATTGTATACCAAACAATCTTGCAATATCTGTCATTGCAAGGATGTCTATGCATGCTGGCTTAGCAAAAGAGGCACTCTTTAATGCCACCACCACTTTAATAGAGACTTCCTTGCCTTAGGGCAAAAAATAAAGAATGAGTTGGAACCAATGATTGCAAGAAGAGAAAAATAACTGTTTCTTGTAATTAAAGATCCCCATGGATGGACCATATGAAATGCTTCTATGACACAATATGGTGTTTTAGGAAAAGCTAATGTGGCTAATTTAGCAAAAATAGCTTTGGAAACTTTTGATTGTGGGTCCCATAACTAGGATGCGGGTGAAATCCTTTGAGGAATGTATGAGTGTTGGAAATATTTGAGTGTATTGTCAGTATGGACCTCAAAGAGGAGATTAAGAAAGGTGCTCTCTTCTTTTTTTTTAACTCCATTCCAAAGTATTAGTTGCTTAGGAAAGATTCTACATCGCTCCAGTTTTGAAAATGTGTGTGGGTTTTTTAAAAAAAAAAAATTAAGAATATTTAGCACCTACATCAAGGCCATGGTTTGTGCTCCCTTTGTTAACTTACATTGGGAGTTAATCAGCTGACATCACTCCCAGAGCTATGCTGATGTCTCTCCCTACGTTGTGAAGGAATGCATGCTTTACCATAAGTCGGCAGTGTTGTTAACCACTGTGGTTAATTTCAGTTCCTTTCTAAACATGGAAAGGGTGGGGTGGGAATGTGGGAATATCACTACAGGCTAATGGATAAGGACAAAAGTGATTTAAAGTCTCTCACACTCCGGGGGATGAGTGAGTATTTTAACAACTAATGACTTGGGAGAACAGGAAGGGTTTGGCTGCCAGGAAAGAGAGTTAGTTGAGACTCTGCAACCAAGCCCAGTCTGACCTGCTTTCCCCCATCCCCGCCTCCCTAGGAATACACCTTCCTTCTCTCACCCACTTATCCTTGATGCTAGTTCCTGACATATATCAAGCCTGGGAACTAGATGTAAGAAGATGGTTCTCAACAGGAACTGAAGCCGAAGACACAGATAAACTGTTGCAGGCCCCAAACAACTGTTTGGAGAAGTGAGGCTGATGTCAAGAAATGGTAGCTAGAGCTGTGATGCTCTAGACCTGCTGGGTTGGGCCTTGAAGGAGTCAGTTTTGGAACACGGTGGACTGGGCAGGAAAGCAGGAAGGGGTAGCCAGATAGCAGTGGGCTTGTTTGGCTCAAGAAAAAAAAGGAAGGATGCAGACGTATAGAAGGAAAAGAAAGATGGAATTGTGCAGAACAATGGTCCAGCCCATCCAGGATCCTATCTCTGGCAATAGCCAATAGCAAATGGTTCAGAAGAATATGCAAGAAGTCCCTTAGTGAGCAATTCTGGAATAACCTGCTGATGGGGAAGGTTCTTCATTACCCTCATCAATTAGTGGTTGGGCTGAGGGTTCAGTATTTCTTCTGAAAAAGATATAAAGCCTTATGGAACTGTGGCAGCTCTTACCATCTAGATAAATGCCTAGTCCCTTCCTGAAACCTACTAAGATCCTAGACTCGAAGGTATCTCATACCCAGCAGTGAGCTGCTCTCATGAAGTCACAGGCTCCGAAGGCGACATGCGAGCTGATTTTCAGTGGCACACACACTGCCCAGGTCCTGGCCACCGGTCCAGGGGGCCCTGCATTTTAATTTAATTTTAAATTAAGCTTCTTAAGCATTTTAAAAACCTTATTTACTTTACATACAACAATAGTTTTGTTATATATTAAAGACTTACAGAAAGAGACCTTCTAAAAATGTTAAAATATATTACTGGCACGTGAAACCTTTAATTAGAGTGAATAAATGATGATTCGGCACACCACTTCTGAAAAGTTGCCGACTCCTGACCTAGATACTTGTGCAACACATAGGGGAAACTGAGGCACACACATAGTATTCAGAGAAAACATTACGAACATTCCCACTTTGTCACAGTTCCATAGGCCAATTATACACTGGGTGTTGAGAAAAAAAAGAGTATTACCTTGTATCCATTTAAATGTGCTGCCCCCTCAGTTTCACTGAATGTCTTCTTGTTCTTGTATGAAGAGTGAGCAAAAACAGGAGCCCTGATTTACCTTCTTTATGCTATTCATTATTTCATATTGCCTGGATCATGTTCTCTCTTATTCATCTAGTATATAAATTATACAGTTACAATCTATTCAATCTTTTTCCATAAGGAAGTGTCTCTCTACCAGTAAACATTTTTGTTGTCCGCCTCTGAACCCCTCTATTCCTGGTATATCCTGAGAATGAAGTAGGTAGGCAGATTGCTGTATTTCAGATTAAGGTATACCATTCATTTATATTACAACATAATATTTTCCATATGATTGTCAATCCTAGTTTTATGCACTTTAACATTGTGTCTGATATTTTTTTTAACTGCTGCTGCTCGCTGAGCAGAGGGTTTCATTTAACTGTCTATAATGATTTTCAGGTCTTTTTGTTTGAGAGGTGACATTTAATCTAGAATCCTGCAAAGTGCAGACGTATTTCAAATTATTTCTTTCAGTGTATATTTGTCAACATGAAATTCCCTTTGCCATCATGCCACTTATTTCATGTACCATGTTCTAGATGAAAACATGAAAGCAAGGCTGGAGTTAGGGCTGTGGGGTGCTGGGTTTGTAGTGTTGTTTTTGTTGTTAGCAACAAAAAAGGAAAATAGAATGTCTGAAGTAACGTTTCAGGTATTCCGTATACAGATTCATTTTTCACCAACCTCCTAGAATGTTCTGGACCTTTGTAGAATATTATGGAACCTTCCTGACTTTCTGAGAACTACATTTTCCTCCAACCTCCTAGAATGTTGTCAGCCATGCCCTTGCTGGTATATAAGATGCTGACAAATGGAGAATGTTCAGACATCAATGATAAAGACCTCTATGTCAAACTGGACAAAATCCATCATATTTTGCCACACAGGAAGCACGTTCAATTCCAAGTTCTCCAATTCGTTCCTGATGGAGAGCCGAAGGACACTTTTCCTAATGTGTGGGTAGCTTTGAGCTGCTCACGCTGCCAGTCACGGTCATGACTGGTGAGCGCAGCTTTTCGAGTGTCGGGCTCATTAGAACATATCTTCGATCAATGATGGCCAACAAGAGACTGACATCGCTTGTTATTTTATCCCTTGAAAATGCCATTGGCCAGTCTTTGAATCTCTCTGATGCTGTGCTTTAGTTTGCGAGGGCAAAGGCAAGAAAAGCAACCTTTTGAACTACAGGACTAGGGTTAATATCCTAAGGCTGTCACCTACTGTAACACTATTTAATACTGGTTGGTGCACAGTTCAATTTCTTGATGACAGCACATTTCAGTTATTCTTCAAATTAAAAAGTTTCTATAAGCTTAGCAGAAACAATGTTTGTATTTACTTACTCATACACTCATAGACTTTAGGGTCAGAAGGGATGAATGTGATCATCTAGTCTGACCTCCTGCACAAAGCAGGCAACAGAACCCTACCCATCCACTTCTATAACAAACCCCTAACCTGTGTCTGAGTTATTGAAGTCTTCAAATTGTGGTTTGAAGACCTCAAGCTGCAGAGAATCCACCAGCAAGTGACCCATGCCCCATGCTGCAGAGGAAGGCGAAAAACCTCCAGGGCCTCTGCCAATCTGCCCCGGAGGAAAATTCCCTCTCGACCCCAAATATGGTGATCAGCTAAACCCTGAGCATGTGGGCAAGACTCACCAGCCAGCACTCAGGAAAGAATTCTCTGCAGTAATTCAGATCCCATGCCATCCAACATCCCATCACCGACCACTGGGCATACTTATCTGCTGATAATCAAAGATCAGTTGCCAAAATTAAGCTATCCCATCATACCATCCCTTCCATAAAATTATCAAGCTTAGTCTTAAAGCCAGATATGTCTTTTTCCCTCACTACTCCCCTTAGAAGGCTGTTCCAGAACTTCACTCCTCTAATGGTTAGAAACCTTCATCTAATTTCAAGTCTAAACTTCCTAGAGTCCAGTTTATACCCATTTGTTCTTGTGTCTACATTGGTACTAAGCTTAAATAATTCCTCTCCCTCCCTAATATTAATCCCTCTGATATATTTATAAAGAGCAAGCATATACCTCCTCAGCCTTCTTTTGGCTAGACTAAACAAGCCAAGCTCTTTGAGTCTCCTTTCATATGACAGGTTTTCCATTCCTCAGATCATCCTAGTAGCCCGTCTCTGAACCTGTTCCAGTTTGAATTCATCATTCTTAAACATGGGAGACCAGAACTGCACACAGTATTCCAGGTGAGGTCTCACCAGTGCTTTATATAACGGTACTAACACCTCCTTATCTTTGCTGGAAATACCTCGCCTGATGCATCCTAAAACCACATTAGCTTTTTTAACGGCCATATCACATTGGTGGCTCATAGTCATCCTGTGATCAACCAATACTCCAAGGTCCTTCTCCTCCTCTGTTGCTTCCAACTGATGTGTCCCCAATATATTCTTATTATTAATCCCTAAATGTATGACCTTGCACTTTTCACTATTAAATTTCATCCTATTACTATTACTCCAGTTTACAAGGTCATCCAGATCTTCCTGTATGATATCCCGGTCCTTCTCTGTGTTAGCAATACCCCCCAGCTTTGTGTCATCCACAAACTTTATTAGCACATTCCTGCTTTTTGTGCGAAGGTCAGTAATAAAAAGGTTAAATAAGATTGGTCCCAAAACTGATCCTTGAGGAACTCCACTAGTAACCTCCTTCCAGCCTGACAGTTCACCCTTCAGTACGACCCGTTGTAGTCTCCCCTTTAACCACTTCCTTATCCACCTTTCAATTTTCATATTCATCCCCATCTTTTCCAATTTAACTAATAATTCCCCATGTGGCACCGTGTCAAATGCCTTACTGAAATCGAGGTAAATTAGGTCTACTGCATTTTCTTTGTCTAAATAATCTGTCACCTTCTCAAAGAAGGAGATCAGGTTGGTTTGGCACGATCTACCTTTAGTAAAACCATGTTGTAATTTGTCCGAATTACCATTGACCTCAATGTCCTTAACTACTTTCTCCTTCAAAATTTTTTCCAAGACCTTACATACTACAGATGTCAAACTAACAGGCCTATAGTTACTTGGATCACTTTTTTTCCCCTTTCTTAAAGATAGGAACTACGTTAGCAATTCTCCAGTCGTATGGTACAACCCCTGAATTTACCGATTCATTAAAAATTCTCGCTAACGGGCTTGCAATTTCATGCGCCAGTTCCTTTAATATTCTTGGATGAAGATTGTCTGGGCCCTCCGATTTTGTCCCATTAAACTGTTCAAGTTTGGCTTCTACCTCAGATGTGGTAATATCCACCTCCATATCCTCATTCCTGTTTGTCATCCTTCCATTATCCCTAAGCTCCTCATTAGCCTTATTAAAGACTGAGGCAAAGTACTTATTTAGATATTGGGCCATGCCTAGGTTATCCTTAACCTCCTTTCCATCCTCAGTGTTTAGTGGTCCCACTTCTTCTTTCTTTGTTTTCTTCTTATTTATATGGCTATAGAACCTTTTACTATTGGTTTTAATTCCCTTTGCAAGGTCCAACTCTACTTGGCTTTTAGCCTTTCTCATTTTATCCCTACATGTTCTGACCTCACTAAGGTAGCTTTCCTTGCTAATCCCACCCTTCTTCCACTCCTTGTAGGCTTTCTGCTTTTTCTTAATCACCTGGATGAGATGCTTGCTCATCCAGCTTGGTCTACAACTCCTGCCTATGGTTTTTTTCCCCTTTCTTGGGATGCAGGCTTCTGATAGTTTCTGCAGCTGCGACTTAAAGTAATTCCAGGCCTCCTCCGCATTTAAATCCACAAGTTCATTATAAATGAATACATGAATAAATACAGATTTACAGAAGCTAGAATGCAAATTTATCACTTTATTTGACAAGGATAAATCATGCATCCACATCATTCATCAAAGTCATGAAATGGGCTACAAATGCAATAAAAAATATGGTATTTAGAAGTTTAACAAATGCGGGGTGGGGGTGTACCATTTGGTCTAGGGTGGTCCTGCATGAAAGGATTCCATGCTTGTAAAATTAATCTGGCTCTTGTATCAGAAGAACTATTGACAGAGATGCTGCAACTATAGCTAGCATTCTAGCCATGTGCACACAGACTGACTTCCTGGTGCCTCCTCCAAACTCTTCTCGCCTGCAACCTGTGCTCCCCCCTACAAGTTCCATGCACATTACAATCTCTCTCCTTTTACCATTTTTTGCGCTAGCATTTGCTGACATGCAGGGACTGGAGATTACTAGTACAAAGCACACTATAGGGACATGGCTTTTACCGCCAGCCTATTGGCCTCATATTCCTTCTAGATTGCAGGTCTTTGAAACAGTCTCCTATTTCTTGTTTGTGTTGGTGGTGGTGGAGGACTTGCTTTCACTCTACTTCTGCCTTCACTCTATTGGGTAGCATTCTGTAGTTCATAGACCTTGTTTCTTCTGACTATCCTACACCAGGCCATCTGATCACTGAGGCTTTTGCCATGTCTTCCTGGGTCCTGGCCTTCCTGTCTCTCTGGGTATGGCAGCTGTCTGCTACTACTCTGCAGTTTTCTTCGGTTATGTCTCTACCACTGTCCTGAGTCTATAGCTGCCTCATGTGGCCTGTGTCCCACTGCATCTTAGATTGTTGCCTTTTGCCATTACTTTGTATGGATATTTGATGGCTGGACCCAGACCTGCTGCCCTGTGTGCATTGTGGCCTCAGGTCCTTGGCTCCTTTGACCTTAGCTTGGTGTTCTCTTAACTATCTCTGCGTTCTGTCTATCATTCCTCTAGTTGGGCTGTAGCAGACCCTCATGGAAGCAGAGTCTTGAGTCTCTGGCCCATCTTTCCCTGTGCTGGGCCCTTGGGAGGGTGTATTGCAATGGTCCAATATTTCCAGGTAGCCATCTCTTTCTGTATGTTAGTCTCTTGGCTGTCTTTGCTGCCAACTCTGCCTTCCCATTGCTTTGTGGGCACTCAGAGGAAGCTGTCTTGTTCTCAAATTCCCATTTGGTCCTAAATCATTTGAATCTTGCTGCAGTGTTCCGTGGCCCATTGTCTGAGGGTAGCCTGTCGGGTATGTTGGACCTTGCAAAATTTGCCTTCACTTTCCTGAGCACAGTTCTTGCCCTCTAGCTAGTCCACCTCCCAGAAACTGGAGTAGAAATCTACTGAGCACAAGCCATTTTGAAGCGTCATGAAGAAGCCATTCCTGAGTGCATCCAAGTGACTACAGCACATGTTGAGACTCCAGAGCTATGACATGCAGACAAGCTCCTGCCTAGGAAAGTCACTACTGCTGGCAGATGTGCTTGAGCAGGGCCTGCCTTCCAGACTACAACAGGGGTGGCTCTGTAGAACAAGAGATAGAGTCTACCAACAGTTCTGCAATAGCTCCATATCTCTTACAGGAGGCTCCAGGGAAGCCGACAAGCGCTGAGCAGGATGAGGTACTACAGACACCAAAACAGTTCATACTTCAGGTTTGGCCAGATCTCAAGGAGCAAGTCACAGAAGGTTGACCCCTACTATCAGGTGAGAAATGTCCTGTGTGTACAAGATGGGATTTTGTTTAAAGGAGACCAAGATGTACTCTCAGCAGATTCCAGACCTGAGATCATGAGATGGGTACACATTTCACATCTGGGTTTAGAAGAATGCCTGAGATGAGCTGGGGCGTGTATCTTCTGGCCAGGTGTGAATGCCCAGCTGAGCGCAGACAAGGATCAGCATAAGGTGAGACAAAGAGTATAGTGCTCAACAACAGAGAGAGAGAGACTCTACAACCTTATGAAATTCCAACCCGCCCCGGGAAAAGGTTATCTTCACTTTTAATAATGGGACCAATATGATCACGTCTACCTTGTGCCCAAGGGTGAACTGATGGAATTATTCCTTTCCAAAGAGCACAGCCCCTGCTAGCTCCTTTTCTATCTGAGTTGATCCCCTTTCTGTGTCCGGCAGGGATCTAGTAGCACATGCTATGGGCTGCTGGCCTTGCATCAGTGCTGCTCCTTCTGAGGCATCACTCTGCTGTAGCTGCACCACAGGGTTGTAAAACATTAGGACTGGTGCTGCACTGTGTTCCCTGTAAGTTGCGCGGCTGGGCAGCCACCCAAGAGAGATTCAAGTGCCATGCAGTTGATTAGCAGAGCACGCATAGTCATCCGGCAGCGTTTGTATAGGTGCTCCTCCCCCTGCTGCTTTGCAGCCACATTGCTCCTGCAGCTGCTCCCAGGACCCTCCTGCTGGCTGTCCAGAATTGGGGAACGGGGGGCTGATGTCAGGGTGTCCCCCTTCCCCTGCATCCCATCTCCGCAGAGCAGGGGAGAGGGGACAGCCTGACTCAGGACTCAGAGCTGCTGCAGTCTGAGGACAGAACAACTCAGGGGCGGTGAGTGTCTTTCTTAAAGAGATAGCGTGTGGTCTCCGAGACTCACGGTCTCTGTCTCTCACTCACTCTCTCTCTCCCCCTCCCCTGGGCTCAGGACAGAGCAGGAGAACTTTCAGTGAGTGCATTAAGGAGACAGTGCATGGCATCTCTCAGAAACTTCCCCAACAGCCAGTGCACACACTGTCTCTGTGTCACACACACACACACACACACTGTCTCTTTCACACTCACCTCCCAAAACATACTTGTATTATTGTTGTTGTTACTTCTTGGTACTTCCTGCAATGCACATACATTCTCTGTAATTTGATTCTTTCAAAGTGTGTTATTTTAGTGCTTTGACTGGTCTATGCATTTCATAATTTTTATTTCTCTTACACTTAAATTTAATTCTTTGAGTAGTGAGTTTGAAAATTCCTAACCTTTCCTGGAGTAATTATCCTTATGGTAACGTTTAAAAAATATATTATAGCTAGGTTTTTTTGTTTCTACTGGTGGCGCACACAGGGGTGGCGCTAGCTTTTTTGCTGCTTCAAGCATGGCAGGCAGGCTCCCTTCAGCGACTTGTCTGCAGGAGGTCCCCGGTCCCGCGGATTTGGTAGTGCGCCTGTGGGAGGGTCCATGATCCCGAGGCTTTGGTGTACCTGCCGCCGAATTGCCACTGAATCCACAGGACCAGCGGACCTCCCGCAGGCGCACCGCCAAAGGCTGCCTGACTGCTGCCCTCACAGGGACAGCACTTCCCAGGCACGCACTTGGAGCACTGGTGTCCAGAGCCACTGCTGGGCGCACATACACGCACATTTCTGTGCACATAACAAAATGTATTCTGCGCATGGATGGAAAAAATGAGAGGGAACACTGGTGCTGCACTTATAACCTTCTTTACTCTTTCAAATGCCTTTTCTTGGGTGTCTGATTATTCCTAGTCAGTGTTACTGGGTGTGAACTGTTCCAAGGGTTCACAGGTGTCTGATTAATATGTGTAGAATCTGGAAAGAGATTTATAAATTTCTGAACTCCCTTCACGTCCTTTGTTCTGGACATTTCCCTAAAGACTCGCAAGTTCTCAGGGTCCAGCTGGAATCCCTCAGAAGTCAACAGATGTCTGACACAGGGGACCTCAGTTCATCTCTACTGCAGTTTGTCTGCATTCAGCCTAGTATTCTGCTCACAGCTCCCAAGAGTTGCCAAAGCTTGGTCCTGTATTGCTTCTTTTTTTGACATCTTTCTCCTACAATAACTATGCCCTCAGTTACAGTTCTGATGCCTGGGAATCCCTTTTGTGCCTGGTGGAACACCGCTGGGGCCGGACTGATGCTCAGAGGCATTCATATCCAGTTGTTCTGCCAAAAGATGTGACAAAGGTTGTCAAATGGCTGGATGGCTCATCTTGCTCGATATGCCAGACTCCATTTTTGACATCACAAACAGTGACCACTGTTGCACTGGATAAATTGGGTAGTATGTTCTTAATCACTGGTACTGGGTAATGACTTTTTATCAATGCTCTGTTTGGTGTCTTTTGGTCTATGAGGATTGTTCAGATTATGTGTAGGTTTTCCCAGCACTGTTATGCTTCTGATCCATTCTACACTAGTTTCCAGGGTTGTAATGACGTCTCTTCTTTGCAGACTTGCCAGTTCCTTCTTCAGTGGTTCCAGCAGGGCTAATGGAACTCTACATTCTGGTAGGCTCACAGGCTGCATGTGGGGGGCCACTTCTAACTTCACTTGCCCTGTAGGTGTCCATCTCCTCAAAATATGTCCTTATATTCTGGACATGGCCCATGGTGACTGTTTTCCCTTATCTCACATTCAGGATATTGTGATACTGTATTGCTATCAAATGTATAAGTTGCATTGCTCTGCTGCCTACTATAAACTCCAGGTGATAATGTCTCCTGTTTCACGAGTTTCTTACTGACAACTTCATTTGCCCACTGGCCTCAGAATGGTTTTATTGTACATCACCAGCACCTGATCATGTTTCTGCAGTCTAATGTTGCTAATTATCAGTGTTTGCTGGGATTGCATTGCAGCTGACTCCACAATCCATCTGGGACTGAACTGGCTGTTGATCTAATAGCATAGTTACAAATATGCTATTTGAATGCCTGGCAGCCTTCTTTAGCAGTGCATGTATAATAAGCATCTCCAGCTTTAACAGCTCACTGCAGATATCCCGGTCTTCATTGGAAATCTTTACATCCTCAATCATTGTGTGAACTGCTGCTTGTTTCTTTGAGGGGTAGCTGCAACACTGGAACATAAAGTACTAATACCCATAAGATGGGCATTCCTCTTCCTGCCTTTTGTGTTGCTTTCAACAGTGTATACACTGTACCATAATGCCTGTATTCTCAGTCAGTCTCTGCCCTGCTTCTTGGGTTCCTTTAGCTTGAGCCTATGTTCTTGTTCTGCATTATCAGCTGTTATGGTTTTGATGCAGTTCAGCTGCCCTTACCTTTTGGAGGTATTTCTCTAGAGTGAGTTCTGTTCCTCTCAACAATCTCTCCTGTAAGATAAAAATCACAAAGTCCATAAACAATCCTCTCTCTAATTAGGGAATCTTTAATGTCTCCAATGTTACAAGTGGATGGAAGAGTCCTTACCTCTCTAATGAAAGTATCCCTTCTTCTGCTTTTTGGTTTTGGGTAAAAATATCAGTTTCTATTACAGTCTCATTCTTTCTGGGGACACAGAACTCATGAAATACTTTTATCAGCCATTCCAGCGTTTTGGGCATTATTCCTGGTAACAGAGTCTCACTTATTGTCCTTTTTTGCCAACGAGATAGTACAAAAGATTTACCTTTGTTTTCTCTTATCTCCCTTGGTCAGCTCTGTATATAGATTTGATTCTTGCTTCCATGCACATGGAAGGTTTTTTGTCTGAAAATCCAGCATTCCCAGTATTGGAGTCTCTCCATGCTGCTTTTTGCTCTGTTTCTAGGTGTTGTTTTGTTTATTACCACACTGTCCTTTGCTGTGGATCTCACTAGACTGACTGCCACCACCATCTTCCATGGTGCTGTATGCTAGGTAATAACATGAAAAGATTTGTAAAACAGCTCTTTATTAAGAGAACTATTTTCAGAGATGTTGTATCTGAAGTTAGCATTCTAGCCATGTGCACAAAGACTGACTTCTTGGTGCTTCCTCCAAACTCTTCCCTCCCGCAACTTGTGCTCCTCCCTTCAGGTTCCATGATGGTTGGCACACTGCACATTCATCTAGTTTTGTTTGGACCCTCTGAAGTCTTCATTAACCTCAAACATTTTATGTCACCTTCAGGTTTAGCCAACTATCCATTCATCTCCTTTGATACCTGTATTAAACAACTCCTAGGGCCAGTGTGGAGAGTTGGGAGGCACCCCAGTGTTAGCCTTTTGGCCATGTTGTAAGCGGACCGTTTACTTCTACTCTTTTTCCCTGCATCTTTGCCAGTCTCTAACTGATGACAGTACTTCGGCCACTCCCCTCATGACCTGCCCCTTTTGCAAGGGATTTTTGTCAAAACCTTTGCAAATATCCACATACATTACACAAACCAGGCCTCTCTTACCCACTACTTTTTTGACATGCTCAAAAAAATTGAGTAGATTAAAAAGGCAGGATTTTCCTTTACAGAAACCATGCAGCCCTGGGAGGGTTAAAACTCTGCACATGGTAGTTAACCCCACTTAATAGCAGCTAAGCTAATGGAACACTGTTTCCATGCACCAAACCATTTTGCATTAATCCAATGCAATCGTGCCTGCATAACGTTAACTGACAGGCTGTTTCCTGTCAGCTGAAAATCACAGATTTCTTGCTCACAGAGAACTTAGTGTCAATTATTGCATGTGGTGATGCAATGGCTTTTTTTTCCAGCCTAATTGCATGGTTTATGTAGAACAATGATGGGAATTAATGACATGGGCTGGTCGGGATGGCTATTTCACTTACTAGCATTACAGAGAGGTCTTTTTTTTTTTAATGCTTTCTGCCTTGTTGATATTAATGTGCAGCTCGGGGAAGGTGAGCTCACTTATGGGAAAATCCTGGATAATATAAAAATGCTGCAACAAACTTAATATTAACATTAAGCTGATGCCTGTATCAAAAGAAAAGGATTAATAAAAAAAATAAAGTTAAGGCTCTGATCCTCAGGAACACGCAAGCACCAGTCAGTGCCGAACCAAAGGAGAAGAAAGCAAACATGGCCTGTGTCACCTTAACACCAGTTCAGCTCCAGCACACTTAGAGCAGCCTCAGGGTTACTTGGATGGGTTGGTAATAACCCCTCAAGGGTTTGGCCAAGTGGGGATCAGCTGTTGTGCAGCAGCAGCCTGGCAAGACTCTTGCTTGTGACCACCCCCCTCAACAGGCCTCCTACCCCAGGGGCTGTGAATGGAGATAGTGAAGCACTACAACAGAGGTCCACTGGTGCAGTGTAGCTGGGTTTTAGCAGGGACTAGGATCTAGCCAATAGAAATGGAAATGTGTCGTCTTAGATTACAATGGGAATGTGTAGGCAGGCCTGTGTGGCTATGCTGGCGGCTAAATTTTCCCTCAGTTGCACTGAGGTAAATGTGGGATCAATCCATTGGCCACCCTAGGTTTATAGCTGGGTACCTGAGTGTGCATTTCGGCCCTGTGACTGAGAACAAATAAACAGTATATGACCAAACAGATAAATTACTACATCATTTCCATTTTCCATTTCAGCTAAGTGAACTGGTGTTTTCACAGATACAAGCAATGTACACACAACAAACTGGTAGGCTCCATCCTGGCCTTGCCCTCCAGATGCACAGCATTAAGTCTTGCCTTTTACATGTGGATTGAAAAGTTAGTTTAAGAGAATATTCTAATCTAAAGCACATAATATGCCACCCACAGTAGGATGATGCTGTTGTAACTCGGGGTTTCATAGACTTGGCAAACTTTACCTCCCACCAAAACATCTTGGGCCAGAGTCCTTAGAATCAGTGAAGTTATCCAGCATACAGCAGTTTAAACTGCAGTAGGGAATCACAGCCATGTTTGTATTTACTCTATTGTTTTGTAGAGGATTTGCATAGCAAAGTCACTGTGACTGACATCTGCTGCCTGATTTTAAACCAAATGAACAGCTACTTTCAAAGGCTGTCAGAGGCCGACTGTTTTCCTTTTGTCACAGACTTCTCTGCTCCGCACATCCCAGGCCTTCTTGTCATTGTCCGTCACCTTGTGCAGCCACCACTGTGACTCACATGGCTTGCCACACACTGGATTGCAGAGAGTGCAGTAACTCATTGAACTGCCCTCTCCATTACTGGCTATTCAACAGCTCTGAGCGATGGAACCTGAATCGTTCACAGCTTGTGACTCAAGTTCATCCCTGGCATATCTCCACTGACATCACACCACTGACAAATCCAGGCCTCTGCTTCTGAGTATGTTACAAGCTAGTGCAGGGAGTACGTGCTGCGGGTTTACTAAAACCTCTGGCTGAACTAAAACCACACAGCACCTCTCCTAGGTGATGAGAACTTACAAAGCAAAGGCCACAAAGGCGACTGAATGAAATCACAACCTGCAGGATCATGGACGGGGACACCAGTGGGGCTTACCACAAGGACTATAGGCACGTGGCCAGAGCCACAATGGGAAAGAGAATCTAGTATTTATACAGACAAAAGCTTCAGTCTCAAACCCTCACATGCTCCTCAGGAAGCGTCACAGCCAGTTCACTCAGGAACCCCCGTCCCGCCCCACACTCAGTGTCAGAACAAACTGGCACCTAGAATCAGTGGACTGCACACTTGTGAAGGAAGTTCCTCAACTCCTTAGTACTGCTGGAGCAGCACAAAGTGAGGGACCATACGTCATCCCTGTTGCTATGACATTGCCTTCTTACCTGCTAAGGTCTCCAGACAGCCATCCCAGTGTGTTATTCCCCCATGTTTGGCTTTCTTGGAAGAATACATATTTATTTTAATGCCACCAGACGTATTAAGCATAATCATTTCAATACGATTGTACTCCAACAGCTCATTCATTTCAAAATGTCAGAATTTACATCAGACTCTATTTATGAAAAGAAACAGGGATTTGTGGTGGGTTATTTCCGGCTGCACAGCTACAGGTGCCATGCTTTGTGAAATGTGCTAAGGATGAAATGACACTGAGAAACACTAGCTAGTGGAAGGATGTAACTAAGATCATGGGTAATTGTTTGTGAGAACGGCACCGTGGGGCTGAATAACAATATTTCATGTCACATGCTTACCCTTAAAGTTACTGAGTGGTTAAAAAGTCCAGTTTGGCAAGCAGTTGAAAAGCTCTCAGTAACCTCATTATGGTATTGGTCTTAAGTTAAAACAGGAAAGCTGTTAATACACTAAGCTCAGGAATGACGCCAAAGAGATTTTTTGCAAAAATACCTGCCTTCTAAAAAGGTTACTGAATGTTTAAATAGGGGGTGTGGTGTCTAGAAAGCATGGGAGCTGTATTGTCCTCAAAACACTCCATATGAATACAAATTTATATTTTTTGTAAACATTTTAAAAGAATGATAGGCCAGACCCTCACCCCCCGACCCCCGATCATGCTGGTGGGGAAGAAAACTACATCTAAGTTTCAGGCCTGCTTTCAGTCAGCTGCAGCAGACTGCCAGTTGGAGATCCTGGAGGGCTGTGCTCTCTATCCATGCCCTTCCATCTCCCCAGCCAGGAAGTTCCCCTACCCATGGAATGGGGGGAGGTGGCATAGTGTGGCACCGATTCTTGCCTTCATCACACAGGAGATTCCCCAGTGCCAGAGGACCACCTAGCTGCTGTCCATAAAGCCAGAAGCTGGCAGAAGCTGCGTACCCTCACAGCTCTCCTGGGACCGCTACCTCAGAAAAGGATGATCATGGGAAAACCTGGCCAGATAGCAACCCTAAATGAGGGGCGAGGATGTGGGACTGGTTTGGAGTGCAATACCTATATAGGCCAGCACAAGGCTATGTCCACTTTAGTCACACTTAAGTCATGTTCGACCAGTACAATTGATACATAGTTATTTAAAAGACAATTTGGGTTCTTTCTGGATGGGATGAAAGGCACTCAATCCATTATTAGTCACTATCATTTAATTTACTTCTGCTGTCCCAAAATATAGGGCCTGACCACTTGGGGAGAGTCCAAGGACTGATGCGGGGCAAAGAGATGTGGACAGACCTTTCAATTTTCCTCCAGAATCTTGGTTTTCATTTTTTTTAATTAAATCACTAGTGGTTATGGTTGCAAACCAAACCCTCAAGATGAGTGCAGTCAATGCAGCAATGCATACCTGAGTTTACAGAGAGCCTGAACCAATGCTTCCAAGATATGAACTGCCTCCATTCATTTCAATGCATAACAACTCAGATGCAATGTGATTTATCTTATGTGCAACAGTCTGCCTATGGACTAACCAGGATCCAGGACCACATTGTACTATGCACTGTACAAACAGAAACTAGTAGCTAGTCGCTGCCCTGAAAAAGGTCAGTCCTGTGAGCCATTTCACTGCTCATCAACAGCACGTGCGAATGGAGAGGAAGTGTCATATTATCAAGATCTACACAATCTACTCTGGACCCACATCAACAGGCTCATCCATCCCACTAACAAACAGACTGCAGGTCACATTAATATGGCCACTTACCATTACAATTAATCCGTGTTCTGATATACTATTGTCAATTTGGAAAGTGATGTTTCCTTTCAGTTTTAAATAACATCGCAGGTTGCCGTTTCTTAACTTGCAAGCATTTAAAGACATGTTTCATTACGGTTCTAAAGTTCTGGATAGGCCTTTAATGAAAGGTTTGCAGGGGTCATGCAGTTGGTTTCAAATTTTAAGGGGAGGGGCTCAGCTTTCTAAAGTCTGAGCAGCAGCAAAAGCTAATAATGCTATTCCCACAGTTGTGCTGAGGTGAGTCACTGATCCAGTGGTGCAAGCAAGCAGCTTGTGCTAGGGCTAACACTATGGAAAGTTTTTGTTAAATCAAAGCAGCCATATTAAATCCAGCTCAAAATCAACATTTGCTCAATGGAAAAATTGACAAAGCTGGTAAAAAACAAACACTTTCTTCCAAACTTGGGTTTCATATAAGAGTAATATTAATAATTTAAAAAAATCCCAAATCCAAGACTAACAAAATGTATGAACCAAATGACTTGACAGAAGTGGCTTTTACATTGTTTTCTGCTTCTTGGCTCCATTTCTGTTTCTAAGCTAAAAATGATAGTGTCCTTTTAAGTGCACTGTTGTCATGATAGTCACCACATCCACATTATTAACAGTGGTTGTGGTCTATAATTGTGTGGTAGTAACTTCTAAAATTGTCTGACTCAGTTCACCAGAGAAATCACAGCCCACACACAGTCAAAAATAAGAAGACAAAGTGTTTTTTTTTAATGAAGAAAATAAGGCAATTCTCCTGAAAATAGTTCTTTTTAGCTTCAAACACCCACTTTTCTAGACACCACATAGGTTTTTCAGTGTAAACCAGTATTTAGCTTCAGTTCCTAGTCCTGTGTAATGCACTCACAAGTAGTCCTGTTAAAGCCTATGGAACTATTCCCATGAGTAAGAGCTACTCCTGTCAGTGGAGCGGCAAGATTTGGCTCTTGGTGATTGCTGGTTTTATGGCCCAAGTTTGCACAACTGCTACCACAACCTAAAGGCTCACTCGATAGTTAGAAAACCACTGAGCCTGCTTATCCTCTCACTGAGACCAGTGTAACTCCATGGTCTTCAGTGGAGAGATTTACAATGTACAAAGGTATGTGAAAGCAGAATCAAACCTATTGAAGAAAAATACATTGTGTGAAATCTTGGCCCCACTGAAGTCAATGGAAATTTTGCCACTGAGTTCAGTGGAGCCAGGATTTCTCCCAAGGACTTTGGCCCAGATCCTCAGAGATATCTAGGCACTTAGCTTCCATGGATTTAATGGGAGTCAAGTGCCTAAATACATTTTAAGCCCAGAGGGTAATAGGCTGTACATACTCAGCCACTGTGTTGACTTTTCTGACTGAAGTTTAAGCAAGTTTTAGGAACTTTTTCAATAATAGCTCCATTTCTCTCTGCAAACTTTCATTTTCTAATTGTGGTTGGATTACTCAAGAGAGCTATTTGACATGTTGGAGCATTGCTTCTCCTGGCAAAGCAGGGAAACGGCATTCTTTCCAGAAGAAAATACTCTGATCATTTTTAATGAAAGATTGTGTCTCATTATGCCTGAAGATACATTACCTACTAGTTTTATTTTTGTTGCTGTTTTCTAGGAGGCATTTTAGCAGTCCAAAGGAAGAGATCTTCAAAGTGAAAAATCAACTCTGCAGCAGGGCCCAGACGAGCACCCTCCTGTTAGTCAAGAAGATGAGGTTTTATCTTTGTAAGAGAGTCAGACAGCTGAGGTGTTGGTTTTTGTTTGGTTAAACAGTGGCATTTTGATTTAGGCTTTGATGGAAAGCAAGTGACATCAACATTCAGATACTAGCTGTATAACAAGGAAAAAGATTCATTCTTTTGAGCAGAATTCTGTTTTAGAAGTTATTCAGTGATTCCTTAGTCAATTGCCTTTGATAAGTAAGACGATACCTCAATCTGCACTATTCCCCGTGGACACTAAGTATAGGACATTGTATACTGAAATAAACTTAGTAAGGGTCTGATTTAAAGCTCTTTAAAGTTAATTGGCATCTCTCAACTTACTTCACTGGGCCTTGGACCAGGCACGTATTTCCCCATGACAAAATTGGAAAGTTTTTAAGGAAGACCATTGTAGATCAATCTATTCCCTGGCCCCGCCCCCAGGGTACTTCAAACCACTAAGCAAAATGTTCTCTTACCCAACCATGTCATTTTACACCCTGACAGGCAATTAAAATGCTAATTAAAAATGGTAATTAGAACAGTTTCAACATCTATTCTAATGTATGAGATTAAAAAGATGGGCACTGAGTATAGGGTATAGAGAAAGATGCATTGTTCCTGAGGCAAAATCAACTTTCCCTTCATGTGCTAGTTTGAGCAGAAAGAGTGGCCAGTTTCTGAGAAACTCATTTCAACAGAAAGAACATCAAATTTTTTGGCCTGATTCCAATCTCATATACATTGGAGTAAACCCATCAAAGTCAATGGAGTTACAGTACATGGATGTTTTAATGAGATCAGAATCAAGCCCCATAAACATATTTTCACTGAAAGTGGGTGGGGAAGAATATTTACAGCACAATGAATATTGTGTTATCCTACTTTTTCATAGTTTATTTTTTATTGTAACCAAGCTCTAAGTGTGGTAATAAGGCAGATACTATCTAAAGCAAAACTCAAAACACATTGGACCGCAGCCATTGGATACATGATCCTTATAGCTGAAGGAGCAAGGTATAGAAATCCTGCCAGACCTTAACCTCTAGAACTGACAATGCTCCATCTAAACAAGAAAGGAAGAGGCCACTGACAGCTATACAGAAATGACACATAAGACTGAAATGCAAGTTCAGGACAGAGTGTAAGACTTTAAAACCAGCAGGAACCAGAGACTATTGATATCACTATCAATATCACAAAGTAGAGGTCCTTGACACATGTCTGAATTCAACTTTGGTGTAACACTACTGAATTCCAAGGAGTCATGTCAGAGATGAATTTGGCCAGCCTAAAGGTAAGCAGTGAATCTCTCTCTGGATGTATTTTTCACACCAAAGTGAGATGGCCAGTGTTGTCAGTCATCAGAGGAGATGCCACTTCCTCAAGTAACAGCAATGAAAAATAGGCATTTATTTGAGTAGCCTTTTGGCAGCTCATTCTTTAAAAGGAAACACCCTAATGGCATAATCCCCACCTATAGTCACATGAGGCTGTTCCCTGTCACCCTTTACTCAGTGCTGTGACCACTACACACAAGCTAGCCCTCTATTGCTCTACCAAAAAGGGATGAGGTGACTGGGAAGGCAGTTGCAAGAGATGCAAGATGCCAAAAATCCCCTGCTCTCCCTTAAACTGAGGCAGATTAACTAATCCTGGCTGTAAAACCCAGACACCCTCTTTACAGGCAAATAGTTTTCCACTGAGAAATATTTTCATATGGCATTGCCAATGGTGTCAGCCTCTGTACACATGGAGGTGTGCACACTCAGTTCAGTGGAGCTTTCCAGCAGCAACATAAATTAATGCTTTAAAAAAAGGCAAACATATTTGCCTTTTACATTGTAAAAGTAAGTGGTCTGGTTCACTCCCTCACAAACCTGGCTTTAAAAATCAGAGAACTCTGCAATAGGCCAGCCAAGGCTGCAGTTCCATAATGCTGGTTGGCTGGAAATCACAGAGTGCAGCACTATCTGTCTGGGGTATGCTTTCTGCAAGTTTCTTGTTCATTTCTGGAACCAAGGCTGCTGCCATTGGCCTGATGAACATTGCTGGGACGGGAGCGGGTGTGCACTGGAAGCAGGTTGTGTGTATATTTCAGGTTGGAAATAATAAATCTAATGTGTTTATTTTGATTTCTCTTCTGATTTTTGATCGCTAGGTTTAACAACACTGCAATTAGCCAATGGGGCATCAGTGCTAAGGGGCTGGATCCATAAGTGGCTGATGCTGCGAACAGGATTGCTCATTGACAAATTCAGAGCCAATCAATCTCGTATCCACTCTGTTCCTGATATGTAATATTTAAAACATACCCAGTATCTTGCAAAGAAACCATAACACTGCAAAAGGATTTCACCAGCTAGCTGAGCCATCCACTTAAGTTCTGAACTAATGATAATCCATTATTGGACAATGAGAGACTCAGCTCTTCTTTGCATCTATATACATGTTAGCAGCTTGCTTCCTAGATCAGGTTAACTATGCAGCAGTTCCACTAAAAGCTGACCTCACTACTTGTTGATATTAACAGAGATTTATTTTTGTTTTCCCCATCTTTCTATTCCTATTTAAAACTACCTGCATCAAAGGATGAAATTTGTTAGAGCAGTGCTAATAGTAAATGGATGCTTCTGAAACTGTGGTAAGGTTGTTTTCACAGCTACTTGGGCAGCATATTTGAAGATGATATTTGTATTGTTACTAAGAATTCATGCCAAGTGTAATTTTTTGGGGCGTTGTGAAGACATCATATTTGCATATTTTAAGTATTGATACAATACAAAATTCCTTTTATGTCTCTTTTTCACAGCATAATAATGCTTTTTCTATTGCATGACAGCTTTTGGCACCGAAAAATTTAGAAACTCAAAGAGATTTTCTTAAATTTATTTGATTTTCATTCTGCAGCATTTGGAGCTTCTCTTACAACATGTGACCCAATCTAGCTCACTCAGCTAAAAACAGTAAATGTGTATATATTAGCTTACCTCAGTATTTTAATCAAACAGAACTGAAATGGCTGTGTTCCAGGTACAAGATTTTAACATGCTGCATTTCCTCCTCTGTCTTTAGAAGGCAGGCTTCAGGCTAAGCTTTTAGAATTAAAATTAAATAAAAGCTAGTAAGATAAGAGAGAAATGGGTGATCAGCATGGATTGTGTGAATTCCCTTCTGCTTCTTCCTCATCCCCAATTTCCTAGTTCCCTTCTATCAGCCCAGAAAACCATTCCTGCTTGCTTGTATTTTCCTACAGGTAGCCTTCCTGTCTTTCACTAAGGTACTGTTCTAAAGGAAGGACTCAGAAGCCCCATATCCAGCTTAAAATAATAGCCATTAAAACTATTCTCTTGCACCTCACTACTCAGGCCCCTATTTATAATAGCAGCAGCCTGGCCTGAGGTCACGGTTTATAAAGAAGCAGAGCAGTGCAGGTGAACTTGAGGAAGTGCTAATGAGCAACAGATGTTTACAGTTAAATTCTTGATTTAATGGCTCCCTTGTGTTAGGAAAAGCATAAGGCAGGGGAGTGCAAAGCCCAGCCTGGCAGACTAGCTAGGAAACATGTCTGAGGGTGATAAAAGCCCAGCTCTCCTGGACTCTTACTGTGTGTGAAATTCACCACTGGCCAGGATGATGGCTATGTTCCCACTTACAGCTGCATAGGCCTTAAAAATGCTCAGTTTGTGTAAACTTATGTAACTCCATTGGCTTCAACAGAGCAACACTGATATACACTAGCTGATAATCTGACTCCTTGTGCTGTCTGCCAACATAGGGGTGAATTTTTCCTTGTGAGAGCAGCTGATTACTGAGCACGCTCAGCCCTTCAGTCTATATTTGGGCTCTGGTTTATTGAAGTATATCTAAATAATTTTTCCTCCTATGTAGTAGTCTTGAATAAGCAGAGACCAAGCATCTTCAGACTCTCCAGTGCAGAGTCTTTTCTGTGCATTCAGTGCCTCAGCCTGTTGGGATCCTTGAAGTGTGTGGGCAGAAGCCCACCCACCGCTAAAGGACCTCCCTCTGCCTAAGGGGAGGATCCACACAGTCCAGGATCTCAATTAATTATGAGGGACAACTAAAGATATAATAGGGACAGGAGTGAGGTCACAGGGCAAAACGAGGGGAACCTGATGGGGACACTGAGCAGAGAACCCCAGACAGCACCCACTGCTCCTCGAAGGCATCAAGGGAGCCAGCGGATGCTGCCCAGAGGAATTCTGCTTAGATACGTGAGACCAGGGAGGAGTGGAAATAGGTCCCAGTCACAGAGCACCCCCTCGTCTAACATCCTTCTCCTGGTGGTGTAGATGGCTACTTTGGCTAGGACCAGGAGGAGGCTGATGAGGCAGTCTCTCAACTTAGTGGGGCCATGGATACAGCGTGCAAATATACACAAGTGTGAGAAGTGCAGCCAGAACCTCAGCAGGAGGTTCTGGAGGAGCTGGAATAGGGGCTGCAACCTGGCACAGATTCAGTGCCTCAGCCTGTATTTAACAGATAGGAGAACATATCGGTAGGACAAGCGGAGGTGGATGGATGAGCAGTCTAACAATGGTCTGATTACTCTCCTTTGCACTGGTTATAATTTCAGTCACCTCAGTCTTCTTTAGATAATTTAGGAGATAAGAATGAGGAAAAATGAAAAGCCATATTGATATTAAAACTATATTGCAGAGGTGACACATTCACCTGCTGGCTGAAGGAAGGAATTCCCATCAGTTTCTAGCAGACCTTCTCTGTCCAGTTCAAGAGCAACACAGAGAGACTGCAGCAAGTCTTCTTGGATGATCTAGGAAGGGACTGGGTGGAGAAGAGTCAAACTATGTTTGGGACCTGGAAAATGTCCTCCAAAAGAAAAACACGTCTTAAAATCTTCTCTTTGCTTTAAACCTAAATTCAGTAAAAGACTTTGCAGCTTCATGTTCTGCCTGGACAAGCCTCAAAAGGCTCTGTCCATCCAAGCCTTTCCTTTTTTGAAAGTCTTCTGCCCTTGGACCAACAGTGGTGGAGTATTAGTACTGGTGCCATGTCTGCTAGACCTGTCTGAGCAAGGCTAGATGTCATGGTGGTGAAAACACGAGCAGCTGCCTGAGCTTGGGCTACACTGACATTCCCACATTTGCTGCCACAGGTCTGCAATGGTGGGAGATTTCCAAAAAGACCCTAGAGTACACAAGTCCAAAAGTACACAAGTCAAAGAGCATATCAGCCCCACTAACTGAAATGGGCATTGTTGCCTTACCTTAAGCACTTCAGAGCACCTAGCCAATCATGGTTTCTTCATCCGATCAGATGCTCGATGACCATCTATTGCAGGGTAAATGTTACAGGCTAGATTGTGACTTGGACAATGTGCCCAAGCAAGTATGAGTAAGAACCCTACCACGCCTATGCGGATTACCTGGGTGGGTGTAAATGCAGCTACTCACCTGCTTATTCCCTCACTGGAGAAGGCAAACTGGGAGGGGAAGGGAATGGGTGGAGCCTTTGCTCCATATCTCGCAATCACTCATGAGAGTGAGTGGTGCAACACAGAGAGCAGGGAAGGAGATCGTAGTTTACTATTGGTGTACGATATCACAAGTTCCTATTCACGGAGAAGCAAGGGAGAAACAGAGAGGGAATTGTGCCATAGAAGAGCATCTGAGGCACTGCTACAGCCAGACTTAAGCCCTAAAACTTCAGCCTACAAACTAGTTTGTATTTTATAGAGGGGTATGCTTTAAAAAACTCATTACAATGGACAAGCTACTCTGGCTGGCTGAACACCTCAGTAAGTCAATACAGCAGGTCAATAATAGCACAGGGAGCAATCGGTGTAGCATTATCAGGCTGATACTGGTGCTGTTAGAGTGACAGCTGATGGCATAAAAGAAGTAAAGCTATTGTAACAGGCACAGGATCAATGTCTTCTGCTTTGAAAATAAATTTTGAAGCTTCGCCTTGACATTTATTTTCATAACTTCTTCGGCTTTGCCTCAGCATTTACATGTAGCAGCAGGAGACCATTATCACAGGATAACGTTCAATTCCATTGACATTATCTATCTCTTAGCGAAAACAAATGGAATCAGTGCCAGCCAATCATTGCTGAATGGCTGACCATTGTTTACTGATAATAGTTACAAAAAAACACCAAAAAAAAGCAAACTCTCTTCTATTGCAAAGTTTATGTATGTAGCAGTTTACTCAGATTATTTCAAAATGCTGGCAGTGGAAATTCAGTTTGTTTTTGAGGTTAGATAAACAGTTGGCAAATGCCATCCATGCCTTTAAGAACTCACTAAAAAAACCAGCATGATTTGATTTGCTTTTACAGCAAAAAGATTGTTCTTTAATCCCTTTGGAGTTGTTGAGTCTGATTTTCCTGCCAGTAGCGCTAATGAAAAATACACTGGCATAAAGTGTCAAGAAATCCTGAGACACCCCCTCCCGGAGCCATTTCTCCTGAAGACAACAGAGATCCTGAGATGATTGGAAGCAAGGAGATGACTCCTGAATCCGACATGAATCACAGTAGCTGTGCTATATGCCATAATGCAGCACAGAGATGGAGGTGTTCGTATTGCTTTTGATCTAAAATCGGACCAAATTATCACACTCCCATCCTAGGAACATGAAAGAAATTTTACTGAACTTCTAGTTTTGTTCTTTTCTTATTAGTAATATATCAGTAAAGAAACATCCCTACTTCAGAAAGAATTACTCCAAATTTTTATTTTTATTATACTTTGTTTATTATTATTTGTTTACCAAATAGTATATGTGGTGAAAATTAATTCTTTTACAACTGCAAACAGCATAGAAACGACAGAACTCAATACAGGTTGCATTTGAATTTCATTGACTGACAAACATTAAGCATGGAAAATATTTGTAAAAAAGGTGTCTTGAGAGCAGTTTTCAGAATAAAATTAAACATAAAAAGGTTAAATGGATTTTAGAGTCTTTTATTTATGTGAATCTGTATAAATTACCTGTAAATGGAACTTGGAACTTTTGCACCTTGGGTTGGTAGAGGAGAACCCCTTACATCATTCTAGTTATATACCTAAGCACTAAATGCAGTTCTAATGAATGGATTTATATGTGGCAAATACTTTTCAAAGAAAATGTAACAAAGTATCCTTTGTGTTACTATCTCAAGTGTATCAATTTTCAAGTATAATTCCTTGAATATATAACAAGTGTTCCTGAAATGTGTACGATAAACAAAATACAGATCATATCGATAGCAGAGATCAAGAACCAAAATCACCAAAGCCAAACAACCTCAAGTCTCATTAACACTTTTCATTTAAAATCCACCAGACATCTTTTGTGAAGTTTCAAATGAGATTATTTCCTCAGATAAGGCCTGTTTCAAAGCCCATTAAAGTCAGTGGGAATCTTTCAGCTGACTTCAACACTCTTCGGATCAGACCCATAGCAATGGCTGGCAAGTTCACCAGCAATAAGAAAGAGAAATTGTTTGGATGTGCATTATCCGCAGTTAGCAGTTACTCTGCTTTGTATTGAAATCTTTGGTGTTACTTTACCAATTCTTTTTAAGACGTTGCTGTAAATGCATTAAAAATGTTAGGTATAGAACATGTTTGCACCTTTTCTGCCTTCATTCAAACATCCTACAAAAGATCACTTTCTAGACAATGACTGTGAAGAGACTTACTTATAACTGTAGAACTTGTTCTTTGAGATGTTTTTTTTTCAAAAATAACTTTATTTTTGATTTGAAGGAAAGCAAACAAACCTAGAAAGCAACCACATATTGTGGTGACAGAGCTCTTCAGTAGATCAGTGAAAATGACCGGGTGGCAGAGAACAGACCCAAGACGCCATGAAGAGATGTACTGATCTAATAGTTACTGAATGTGTCCATTTAAATCTTGATATAAACCCAGAAAACAGAACCTGCTGATCATAAGTTCATTCCTTACCAAAGAGATTGGCAGTCAAAATAATTCTTTTCTCTTTTAAAATCTACATATACCACAGGCACACTAGCTGTGTCTTGACATGTTATCTTTTTCCATTTAAACCTTTCCCCGTAATTTTCTAATACGTGCTCAAACTATTCACTTTTGCAAAACCAAGAAATCTAACTGGATATTTTACTTTTAGTGCACTATACATTATGAAAAATAGTTTATCCATAAAAATAAACCTCGGGTTAACATGAGGAGATGCAAGTTAGAGGTATACACTTCCACATTTGCAGTGACAAATACAATAGTGAATGGTGAACTAGCTCTTTCTAATTTTATTTTTAACTTCCATTTTTATGTTAAAATATGGGAAAATTATAGGGAAAGGTTTCATTGGAAAAAGATGACACATCAAGGCACAGCTAGTGTGTCTGTTCAGAGTATAATAACTGTTCCATGTCAACATATAAAGCTACTGGAGATCTAAATATGTCACTGCATGACATCAAGTGGGAGGAAAGACAGACTGTAAAGCAGACAATTTTCTAATAATGAAGGATAATATAATTTTCCAAATGTATTATTTCTATTATATCTTATAAAAGTGAATAGTAGGCCTTTCAAATCTTTTTATTGAAATTAAAAAGGAGTTTTAATTAATAAAACTTTAATTACAAAAAAGATTTTCTTAATTGTATTTCTTTTGCAGATGCCTGTAAGGTCTTTGGAATCATCACTATAACAACTTTAAGTGGTATCATTTTTCTCAGATAAATGGATTATGTGAATATTAATAGTTCTGTCATGTAGATTTGCTCTACAACCTATGGCCACTGTATTTGTCAGAACTGTAAGTATTTTGAGATTGCTGATGCAAAAAAAGCTGTAGTTGGTTAATTAATTAATTAATTAGAAATTAGAAATTATAAATCAGTCATTAGCTCTTATCTATAGTTTCTTGCATTTGATGACACCTTCCATTTCCTATTGCAAGAATGCCCGGAGGAAATCATTATAGGAAATTTTTGAAGATAATGATTTATCATAAAATTCCAAAACGTGAAAAAACTCTTCCTCGGTCAGATTGATGTGATACTGACGCAGCACCTGCAAAATACACAGAATGTTATAAAATCATAGAGAGGTAGGACTGGAAGCAGGGCCGGCTCCAGCGTTTTTGCTGCCCCAAGCGAAAAAAAGCGCCATGACTGGCAGCACTTGGGCAGCAGTTCTACCGCCACCGCTTCATTATTTGGCGGCAATTCGGCAGCAGGTCTTTCCCTCCGAGAGGGACTGAGGGATCCACCGCGGAATTGCTGCCGAAGACCCGGAGGTGCCATCCCTTTCCGTTGGCCACCTCAAGCACCTGCTTGCTGCGCTGGTGCCTGGAGCTGGCCCTGGCTGGAAAGAACCTCAAGAAGTCATCTGCTCCATCCCCCTGGGCTCAGGCAGGATTAAGTATGCCTAGACCATCCCCGACAGGTGTTTCTCTGAACTTAAAAACCTCCAGCAATGGGAATTCTACAACCTCCCAACACCCACATTGCTCACGTGAAGTTAGAAGCCAACGGTGAAATTCAATGCTGGGCACAGGGCTTGCACAAAGCCAGTGTACCACATAAGTCTTACTTAAACCCTTTGCAAAACTGCCTGAGGGTTCAGCCCCACGGTCTTGAATTTCATAAACATCTGTGAAGACCAGAATCTTCCTATTGCCTCCCAGCTTTCCTATGCCAGCATAGCTCCCCTGACGGCTGCTCCTGAATCCTCCCTCGGGTAATGATTTATTGTATGTTGGCCGAAGCAGCAATTGCTCTCGGATGCCCTGCAGGGATCCACGTGATACTGCCAATGAGAATAGCTAGCAGCCTACCCACTTTCTCACCACAGGTGGAGGTTGACTCACATAATACACCCATGACAGGGCTTCCATGTGAGCAGGAGATGATGCTAATTAGCTGTGGCTTCTCCCTTTGCACCCTGCTTGGGAGATCTGGGTCCCCTCATCTGAAGAAGTGGAAGGAACAAGCCAGTCCAATATATCTACTCACTCCACCTGTGAGAACCCTTATGTATGCGGTGATATGCATTTCTGAAGGGGCACTCAGTGCCTTAATACTCCTAAGAGCAACATTAAGAGTTCTTTCCTTAAACTACTGACCAGGTGGTACCAGATGCTACAGACATTAAAGACCAGATTTTTAAAGGTATGGCGGTGCCTAAAGCACAGACAGGTGCACAGTGGGATTTTCAGAATTAGGTGCCTAATTCCCATTGAGTTCAATGATTGTTAGGTGCCTAGGTGATTTGAAAATCCAACTAGGCGTCTATCTGCATCTTTAGATACCTAAATACCTTTAAAAATCTGGCCCTTAATGCCTTTGACACAGAGGCAAATGAGATGTTCATTTCTGAGTATTACTTTTAGTTTAAGGTGCTTCTAAAGCATACATCCTTGCAGGGTACCTGTAGGTGCTGTCCACTGGCTCTGCAATAGTTTGTTGTCCAGCAGGATCTCCACCAGCACCTGACATCTTCTGATCTGAGTAACTCCTTTTATACTTCACTGGTTGCCACTGATTTTATGTGAAACTCAGATAAGTCTGAGCCAAGCCAGTATCTGAAATCACTATAGTGCTGGTGTTACAGTAAACCCATATACATATGTGTGTCTACATCAGTGCTTATGCAAAGCACTGGTATCAAAAGTGATCAGTCTGTTCACTCCTCCCTTTCATATATCTCCCAGCCTTGATAACTGCGAGAGTGCTGACAGCAGAGAGCTTTTCCCTACTATAAGTTATCCAAATATCTCTCTGCTCACTTCTTCTATCTTACAACATCTCACTTCAATCACACCTCACTGCAACCCCATTTCTGATTTCTCCCTTCTTTTGGGGTTTATTTGACTGTCTTAACAAAACATTACCTGGTACACAAATGCTCAATGCGTATCAATTAATACATATAAATACACTTCGATTGCTTATGCTGCAGTTAATTCCTGACCTCCTGAAATCACCTGAAATCTAAGGAGCTGCTCAAGCCACGTACTTGCAAAGCACATCATCTTTTATGCAACACATTTATTTTTTGTCTGTAATCGCTTAAGGAAAACTTTTTAGAGTAGCACCTAAGCATTGAAAGGGAAAAAAACCAACTTACCTAATAGAGCCTATCACAGAAATGGACTGGTTTCATTTTTCTCTTAATGTGAATAAATTGCTTGAGATAGAGCGGCTTGAGTTAAAAAGTTATTACCAAATGCATGACAAATAAACTTGACATTACACAAAAAATTTTAAAAATACAGAGGGCCAGATCCTCACCCCTATTCCAGTGACTCTACACTCCTGAGATAGTACAAAGCAGCCAGAAAGCTACTCGTATATAGGGGAAACCGCAACCCTAAAGCTGATAGAGCTCTATGTATCTTGCTCCCCAACCTTCCCGTAGGGGCATGTCTGAAGAACGTGTATGTGGTGAGGCTGGACCACACCTTGCTCTAACTGATCCCAGACAATTAGAGCAATTTCTATGAGATCTCTGCCCTTAGGTCTTCAGTTTGCTTTGAGTTCCACCTGGGCACGTTTTGGCTCCTGGCAGCCTCAGGAAGGGGGGAGTTAACTACTCGGTGCAGTTGAGGACTGGGCCATTATTTTACCAGATATTTTAAATGGAAGAGACAGCAGGTGGAGAAGGTCACTGGTATCTCACTTCGACTCAACGTTAATTAAACAGCTTCATGCATCTTTTTTTTATCCTTGCAGCGTGACTGGTAAATGTAGGTAGTTACTGTAGTTCATATTATGAGTTTGATTTCAATTTACAGAAATGTCAAGGATCTTGAAACAAGAAGTAAAATGTATGCTAAGCAGCAATCAAACTCCCCAGAGGTGTGAATCCAGGAGTACAGCACTAATCCCTGGCCTCAAAGTGCTATAAGGCATTGCAGGTGGGGAGCAGCCTTGCAGACACTCTGCTGTTTGGTGAGGTGCTGGATCTAAGAAGCCCATGCAGAGGATACGTATCCCTATGTACCACAGATCTGTGTTCTACTGGCAAGGACAGGGCAGAAAGAGGGGACAGAGTCATTCCAACTGGACAAGGATATCTGGCCCCTGTAAGTGAAGCAGATCCAGTGGCCTTGTGCCAGAACAGGTGCTCCCAGGTTGGTCAATTAAGGGTGTGTGGCAGCACCTGGGAGCAATTAAAGATCAGCGAGAAACCTAGTGAGTCAGAGGTAGATAGGAGAAGCCAGGAGACTGGTAGAGGTGGTTTCTAGGAAGAGCTATAGTGAGTAGAAGACTCTCAGCAAGCCCTGTTGGGAAGGAGGCAGGAATTATTATGAAGCGACTGGACAGGCTAACCTGCTGACTTCCCAGACAGGCAGAGCCAGTGCTAGGAGACATGACCAGGGCTGAGGGCTAGGAGGGGCTACTTGACCAGGGCAGAGCCATGGAGGGGCTGTCTATCCTGAGCCAGGGAAAGCTGCAGAGGGATGAAGTCTAAGAGCAGTAGAGGATGACACCTACAGGCTCTTGGAGTTAGAGAAATGAAGTCACTGGGCCAGAGAGGGCTGTGCTGGAGAGTTGCAGGGTGGTGAGGAGTCTAGGTGCTGTATTTAACGTATAGCCTGGATTACAGTGTTGGGATTATGGATATGGAGTTTTTTTCTGTAACAAACTAACCCACAAGGGCCATTTGCACTAAAAAAAGACTCTCTGGGCTGTTTGGGGGAGACTTGAAGGGGACACTGAGACAGGTGTACCTGTCAAACTGTGGCCTGCAACAGGATGGCACTCCAGCTAGGCTGCCTTATGATAAGGAGCAGTATGCAAGGCTAGTTCCCCCTTCAGAAGCGAACATACCAGCCGATGGGTCACTGGAATCCTGAGGCTGTAGTTTGACTGCAGAGAGGCATGGTATAAAGGATTTCTCCTCATCAACCTGCTTCCCTCTCTCCCTCCCGGGCTTGTGAAGCCCACTTTTCTCAGTTCTGATGTGAAAGGAGTTGTGTGCTTGCATATGCATTGGAAAGAGGGTGATTATCATTATTATTATTAGCACTCAGTATTAATGTCACAGCAAATAAGTCTGCAAATGTATCGTTGCCATGATTTTAGAAACTGGTTCAGTAAGGTTATTTAGAGATTGGGGTTTTCAGTTTGTTAGTTTTACATTAGTAAATGCAATTTACCTGCCTGAAATCCTGAACACTTAACAGCCCGCTCCCACTTTCATCATAGGATTTAAACGTTCGTCTCATCGGTCTCCAGCAGTGCAAGATCCGGGGTTGAATTCTTAGCATTGCATTGAAAAACATCAGACTCTGCGGTCCAGGACTCCTCTAGCAAAGCGGAGCGGGTGTGGGAGAAAGATGGGCATTTGTTAATATAAAGAACATGGTAGACGAGTGCAGTCACATGCTGAAATGTTAAGGTGTTACAGTGAAATTCTGGTGCAGAATAAATGCTATTATTCTCTTCACCTTTTATTATTCTTCAGCAAGTGAAGTTGAAACACTTAAGCACTATCAAAGCCCAAAATCTGTTTGTAAAATTAATGTAATTCTTTATCAGGTTTTTTTTAAACAAAGGCCTCAATGCTTTTATACATGTTACAAAGAAGAAGCAATTAAAGTCACACAGCTGCTCCCCTTCCAAGCCTCTGTTTTCAGTTACTTATAACTCTTTGGAAAATTCGCTGTTCAGGCTGCAAGTTTTTGTATTCAAATTTTGCCTGAAGGTGGCTGAATTCATCAGCCAATGAATTAGCGGACTACAGTAGGAGGGTAAAAAAAATACTTATATAATATTTCCTGTACCCAGGTTCTGAACAGTTCTATAGTTGAAATAGCTGGGACAGGACAGTTGAAATATAGTATGGGAATAACTGAGGGAGTATTTATTGCCTCTTGTTGTTTTTGACCTTTGGTAAGGGCTGCTGTTTGCCTCACACCTAGCTATTCTTCCAGCCAGTGGGCAGGGCTGGAGACCACAGTTGCTTCATGTACGCTGCACAGGATACTGGAAAGTCCAGTTCTATCACAGCATGCAGAGAATGCACAGACAACACTGTACAGCTGCTATGTGGGGCTGAAGTGGTGTGCAGGCAGCTGGAGCAATGCCCTGAGCACTGAGGGTGAAATTCACCTTAATCTTAGGAAGTCTACAGCTAAGGAAGGATTTGCTGTCCAATCATGACTAACTCAGCTGTCTAATGTAAACTTCTGTCAACTATTGTGAGGGTCCCTGTGGACCCTCTTTTACAGTATAAAGAGAGCCCTTCACCCTGGCTATAGGGACCCAGGCTGTTCTCTGTAGCTCAGAGTCTGCATGTCTCCAAGGGAGCTAAAGGCCCAGCTTCTCATAGATTCTAAAGCCAGAAGAAACCATGGTGATCATCTGTCTGATTTCCTGGATAACACAGGCAGTAGAATGTCCCCAAAATAATTCCTTTTGAACTAGACCATATCTTATTTTTTTAAAAATCCACTAGTGATTTTAAAATGGACAGTGATGCAGTATCCACCACAATTGGTAAATTGTGCCAATGGCTAATTACCCTCACTTAAAAATTTACACCTTCTTTCCAGTCTGAAGTGTTTAGCTTCAACTTGTAGCCATTCACTGCTAGACTGAAGAGCCTATTATCAAATATTTATTCCTTATGTAGGTTCTTCTCTGTTAGATTCAAGGAGTTTCACTCTATTTAACTTTTCATTATAAAGCATGTTTCCTAGTCCTTTAATCATTCTCATGGCTTTCTCTGAACCTCTCCAGTTTAGCAATATGCTTCTTGAATTGTGGACAGCACACCTGGACACGGTATTCTAGCAGTGGTCACACTAGTGCCAAATGCAAGGTTATTTTACCTCTTTTACTCCAACTTGATATTCCCCAGTTTATGCATCCAAGGACTGCATTAGTCCTTTCGGCCACAGCATTGCACTGAGAGCTCATTTTCAGCTGATTATCCACCACCACCCCAAATCTTTTTCAGAAACTGCTTCTGAGGACAGTGTCCCCGCATCTTGAAAATATGGCCTACATTCTTAAATTGTTGCTCAATGTATACTTTTACATTTAGCCATATTAAAAAATTCAGATTGTTTGCTTAAGACCAGTTTACTAACCAATTCAGATCACTCTGTATCAGTGACCTGTGTTGCCTGCAAACTTTATTTGACTTTTGAGCAAAGGAGGGGGTTCAGAGCCACAGGATATTTTTATTATTGTTCCTGTCATGGAAAAGGTTTTATTTTATTTTTATTATGCCTACTGGTGTGAATTTGTATACAGTGGAGTGGGTGGAGCAACCTCTTATAAAAAAATTTATTGTGAAAATTACTTTATGTAAAGGTGCCCAGAACATGGGATGGGCACTTCATTATACTTTATAAACTTAATTGAATAAATAGAAAATGATACTAGACAAGGGCTCAAATTATGGCTCCATCCCAAGCTCTGAGACAGAATTTCACAGTTTCAAATCTATGCTGGGAAAGCCCGGCTGGGAACAGCTAGGTTCTATGCATCTCTCTTCCCTGTATCTGGTACCAGGGGCACGCTGGAAGCATGTGTGCTGGTGGCGGGGATGCAGGTCAGGAAGAGTAGACAGAGTGCAATGCATATTGGCTATCCCCAGCTGGCAGACTGAGACCATTGACAAGAGGCACAGATTAGAGTTGCTCTCTGCTCTGACTGGGCTGGGCTGGGGCTGAAGCAGAGACTCTGAGAGTAACCAGCTTCCTGACAGTCCCCCTCACTTTCTGTTGCCTTCAGACAGAGTCTAACCCTGAAACTCATCAGCCCAAACTGTCTTCCTCTAGGCCTTTCTTATACCCCTCACCACATTTTTTAAAGTTTACAGATATGGTCAATTGATGACAATTAATCAAACAGTATTTAGACCGTACTATGAACCCGACATGCAGGGCCTGATTCTGGACATGCTCTGACTAAAGTAAATACTACATGAATAAAATAAGTCAACTGAAGTAACTGGACTCCATGGAATGTCACTGGGATTCTATGCATACAATGACTACAGGCCCAGGCCCTAAAATACTCTGTTTCTGCATCAGAAACTATCTACAAACAGTTAGACAGACCCCTGAATGTACCGGTATTCGTGGCTTCTGAATGATCATTCTTTGTAGCAATGAACTTTCCTGTGGTTTCATTAATAGGACACAGCTTTGGAGAAAGTCGCAGTACGCAAATTTGTCATTGTTCTTAATGTCGTATTTTGTTGCTATTTGGCTAACCTCTTCTTTACTTAAATCCAAACTGAACTTCTCTGTTATGGCTGAAAGAAACACCAAAATAACAAATGATAGTCAATTTGCTGTCCTTGCAAATAGGTGACTTTTGTATCAAAACAAAATTCGGATTGACTAGTTATTAGGGATATGTTGACAGGCCACCAGTTCCAGTGACTGTCACATAAATGGATTATCTGGATCCTGCTATGCATATGGGTGGAGGAAACAATTCCCATTTAGCAAGATAACAGGTAAGTGATAAAACTTCAATGAGCTTTAAAGACAGCGCAAGAAATAAACCCAACATTAGTTGAGCTGTAACTGTTCAAATACGAATGGTATACAAATCTATATGCTATTATTTAGGCAAAAAGTCTGTCCTGTCTATGCAGATACCCTGATTGGGGAAAGAGGGCACAGAAAATTGTCCCCCCATGACTCCACAGCAGAAGAGCAGCATACCTATCTAAGAATGAAATTCTGCTCCCATTGAAATATATAAAAGTCTTGTCATTCACTTCAATAGGACCACTTGAGGGAGAGCTGGAGAAAAGGTCTGGGGCCTATACTTATTATCACTACTCAGCTCCACAAGGAAGTATTCTGCTGGGGAGTGTGGCCAGTCTTCCAGTACATATGCTCTGCTGTGTAGCAAACATCAGCTAGAAACATGCTCTCCCTTTCAAATGAGCAGCGAAATCTGCCTAGTAGTGCATTTCCTCAAACCTCACTTGAGCAATCTGCATTACAGAATTGATTGCTCATGCAGCTGATACCACTTGTTGAGGGCAGTGTTTTCCCATAGATTAGCACCTAGAAAGAAACTGGAGCACATTTTAACATGAGGTAACACAATTTTCAGATGGCAACAAACCTAAGAAATCGGATGTTAAGATTTCTCCTAGTCGGTCAACATCCTTCTCTCTACAGTCTTTCAGTATTTCTCTCCAGGAATGTTGAATGATCTTTCTTATTTTATTTTCTATTGGTTCGCAGTTCAGTAAAGGAGGGGACCATGCCATTGCAGTACGAGGGCGGCTGGACACTGGAGTCTAAAGTAACAGGCAAATTTGAACATTTATATAGAAAACACGCTAAAAAAATTCCCAGTTCTAGTGCTTCATAACTTTAGCATACCACACTGTTTGAAGCATCCTTATTTATGATCTGATTTGTGTCAGCATTAAAGTAAAAATGCTTCTACTTGGATGAATATACTAGTAATCTGGAAATTGATCTACCTTGAATCTACCGAGTGTTTTTCCGTCTGTAATTTCTTGAGTCTGCTCAACTCATAGCTCAGTTGTATATATTCCCCCTTGAACCTATTGTTCCTTAAGTGGCAGATATACTTGTTTTTAAAATAGGTGTAATTTGATGTCAATCTCACAATAAATAGATCGATGCACAAGTTCTTGGATAGTGACAATTTAAAGCAAGTATACTAATTTGCTTACCTTAAATTTTAACAGTAAGTGCAAGAACCTTATAATTAGGTTTGAAAGTATTCGATTTTTATCAGTAAATGTCAGTAAACAATTTCATCATATACACATAACCCAACAAAAATATTTTCATAGATTATAACTGAAATTTGCAGACAGGCAAAGTAAGAAAAATGCTGCTTGAGAATTTAATAGAGTTGGATATAGGAATATTTCTATTTTGTAGATTTCAACATGTAGTGTTGACAATTTGGGTTTTAATGGTTATAAAATTAACTTTTAAAATCTCAATATCTACTGTCATTAAATAACTGCTGTATGACCCCTCACTTTGTATGTTCTCCCTATAATTTCCCACAGCTGTGAAAATCTAAATCAACCGATGTCAAAAATGCTTAAAAATAAACATCAATATTATCTGTCAAATTATTTTAAAAAAAAAATTTCTGCCAAGCCTACCTATAATATGGTCATATATCCCCCTTCCTTAAGGCAGCATGGAGAGGAACAGTAAAGCCCCATTCCAACAGAAAAGAACTGGAAAGGTGCAGAGTATGTTCCCTATATATTCTCCAACCACCTCTTTCCTTTCAGAGATCACCACAGGGGAGCTCTTCTCAGCAGCAGAAGAGGGTGTGACCAGGAGAAGGGGAACAATTATTCTTTGTAGTAGGTTCCTTACTCAGTAGAATTTATGATTCATTCTGAGAATAAGGAGGGATTAAGCATGGTCTTGTGAGCCCTCAGCCTTTAGCAGTATGGTGTGAGCTGCACTGACATTTGTGAAGGGAGCCAGAGTATACTGTAATATTCACAGGGTCTTTGCAGTGTATTCTTGCAGATCTCAGGCTCGCATCATAAATCTTGGCCATGATCCCCACACTCCTATTATGCACAGCCACAAGGGCACTTCTAGGGAGATGCATGGTGATGAGGTTGAGCTGGGGCTGTTCAAGATATGTGCATTTTGAGGGGCCTGTGCTCCTTTTCTATGATTTTTCTGGGTCCAGATCCTGCTCCCACTGAAGTTAATGAGGAAAATTCCGTTGACTTCAGTGAGAACTGGATCTATCCCTTAGTCAAAAATGAAGCATGTGACCAACTATCAGGCCTCTCCAGTGCAAGGGACTTACAGATCAATAATCAAGTTCACAACAGGCCAATGCTTTTAGACTTAGCAACTGTGGAAAGTTTGTTGCATCTTTAAAGCTATTCAGTTGGCTACTGCTTTTTCAACTGCTAAACATTTAAGTATAATCAGCAGTAATATGAATCATTTTTTCCAAGCACTGAAGAATTTATAAGCTGCTGACTAGAAGAATATACAGCCAAAAGATTCAAACCGTCAGGAGGAATATTGGCTAACTCTTTCATTCTTTCTCCTTTCAAGATTTTCACAATCTTCTATGAATGTTAGTGCTTGGGTGAAATGCCAGAGAGAGATTCCAGGAGACGGCAATCCTGGAAAGCTGTAGTGGAAAAACTTCCGTGCATTGGCCTGTTAAGGTGCTTCTAACCAAAATGGGAGATGGGGCCAGGTTAGTCCCTCTGTCCATTCAGTCTTTGGCCTCTGTGCTGAGTCTGAAGAGAAGGCTGCCAATTGTGATGGCAAATTTTGTGACCCAGGTAAACATTCACCAAAAACTGGTCTCAGACCACCAACACATTTCCTAGAGACCGTCTGTGGTGGATTTTGTACCTCGTCAACCCCTTTGATTCAAGGTGGGCAGGGGGCGAGGTTAACTCTGTCTCCCTGTGTCTATGTCGGTCTTACTACTTCCCCAGTAGTCAGGGCTGTATAGTGCACTCCTAAAGCAGCAGGGCTCAATGGACAGAGTCTCTCTATACTCTCTTTGCCTGGCTGGATAGCGCGGCCTAGTGGCCAGAGTCTCTGTAGTGCGCTCCTAAGGTAGCGTGGTCTAATGGCCAGAGTCTCTCTAAATTCTTCTCCCCTCAGGGGATAGCATGGCCCAGCAGCCGGAGTTCATCTACCTCCTATGGAGTGAGAGAGAGGAGTCAGTGAACTATGTTGTCCTCTAAAAGGCCCAGGGCCCTGTCAGTGATGGCGTGATCCACCATGAGTCAGCGAGGAATCCTACTGCAACACGCTGCCCTCAGAGAGGTGAAGATATCACTCCCTTCTCTTCCCTGGGTAACTTCCTACCAGTCCTCCAAATGTAGCAGTCCTTGTGGCATCAGGGTCTCCAGGTTCCTCAGCACCCAATGTTCTCTGGGGTTCCCACAGCTGCCAGTCTCTGGGCCTGCTTCCTGGCTCCTCAGCTCCCTCCTGGAAGGGTTAAAACTGCTCCTGGGCTGGAGCTTCTGCTGGGCATCCTCCTTTCCTAGTCACCAGCCCTGACTGAGCGGTTCTGCAGGCTTTTATGCTTGACTCCTGGTTGGAGCATGCCCAGCAGAGCCTCAGGGGCATGGCTTCCTCTGCCAGCACAGAAGGGTTAACTCTCTCAGTCCCAGCGCAGGGCCAGTCCGCCCTGTCACACTGCCTACCAGCTATCAGGTTAATAACTTTTGGTCAATACTAGCTTGGGCTGGTGACCTACAGGTAAAAATCTTACATTTTTTATGTTGCTTTTTCAGCAGTTGAGCTTTCATGGCTGGGCCTGTTTACTTTGTTCCCACAAATGTGAGTGTCCTATGTTAAATAACAGATATTTATTTACAGTATGACTCTTTTGTGAGTTAGCAGGACAATGGCCAAGATCCTCAGCAGGTACAAACAGCATAACGCCATTGGATTAAATTGAGCTACACGAGTTTATACCTACTGAGGATCAAGTCCACTTTTTTATCATCCCAAATTCTCTGCTAAGTGCCCAAGCTTCTTATTAACAGACATTTGGATCTGATCTGATGCCCAGTGAAGTCAATGGGAATAGTTTCATATTAATAAACTTATAAACGTGAAAACCTAGTAAAGTCCTTAAGTGATCAAACACCTACTTTTACTTGACCTAATGGAGAAGATGCTGTCTTGGGACGTGAAGCTTGAGAAGGTAACCGTGACTCAGGCTCAGCAGGAGTAGCGGGCTTGGAGGAAGATGTAACATTGTTTGTGGCTGGAGTATCTGATGGCATTGTCACTACTTCGGAGTTGAACTTCTTCAAAAAATCACAGTACTTCAGTTTTCCATTGGCGTCAACAGGCACTGTATTCCAGAGGTTTTCAAACTAATGGAGAAGCAAAAGCCCATTTTTGTAAATGCTAGCTGGAAAAGTATATTATGTACTAAGACTGTTAAAGAAATTGTTGAAAGGAAAATGAGAAAGTGACTTGGAATGACAGGAATCCTAGGGTCTAATTTAATAAAATAATTTACAGCTTCTCTGCAGAAGTCTGTGTAAGTCTGAGAAAACAATGAAAAAGGGATTTCTGTAGGACATTTTAAAATTGAACTAGGCCCTTAGTGAGCTGTTTAAGACCATTAAACCTTCTGATTAGACACAGTGACTGAGCTACAGTATATAAAAATGCTTTAACAGAAAATGTAAATCAAATGCACGATGCACCTGCATCCTGTCTAAGTACCATGAAGCAAGTTTCTCATTCTATCAGGTGCACCTAAATTCTACTAACATCTCAACAGGCTGTTCAGATTTTTCGGTTATTGTATTTGCATCAACAATTTTATTTCACTCTGAGGGCAAAAATGTCTCATTGCAAAACTTAAATGAATGCCATAGGAAAACTTACAGCCTTTACAGCCTTATATAGTTAAAATATAGTGTCATGAACTGCATCAGTATAATACACAGTATTACTTCAGAAGAGATGGGGCCAGATTCAGGTACCCTTATCATAGGTGCTGGAACTAGGGGTGATGTTGCACACTCTGGCTTGAAGTGGTTTTCACCATATACAGGGTTTACAATTTGGTTCAGTGGTTCTCAGCACCAACACTACATAAATTATTTCAGCACCCCTAACCCTTATTATTCATGCTGAATAGCACCTCACTGCATGAATGGTCCCAATGATTCCAATGGGATTACTAGTACAGTAAGTTAGTTGAACTACCTCTATATTCCAGACTTGTCTCTTTCTGTCAAAACTAGACTTTCAGCCTGTCTTTCTCACAAGTCCTCATGAATGTCTAGCCATCAGCTCGAGCTCACCATGGCTAAAACAGAACTTTTGATCTTTCACTTCATAGATTCCCCCATCTCCTTTCCTGATCACCATGGATAATATCACTATTCTGCCAGTCACCAAGGTCCAAAACCCGGGTGTCATCTTTGACTTGGACCTTCCTCTAGCTCCTCACATCCAGGCTGTATCTACATCTGGCAAATTCTCTCTGCATATCACCTCTAAGATATAGCCTTTCCTATCCATCCACGCACACTCTTGTCCATCTCACCTCTTGATTACTGCAACATCCTTCTCTCTGGCACTGACCAGTGAAATCTTGTCCTGCTCATATTAATTCAGAATGCTACTGCAAAGGTCATGTTCCTAGCCTGTCACTTTACATCTTCCCACTGGTTCTGTCTTTTCTGTCATACCAAACAAATGCTATTTGTCTTCACTCTGAAGACCCTTCACCCCACCCATCATCTCTCATTCACTATCGAGACATCACACCTGCCTTTGACAGACCCATTATGTCAACATCCATGGTCCATTTGTTAAATTTTCAAACAGGCAACTTGTGGTTTCTCCCATGCTGCCCTATATATTGAGTGGAGTTTCCCATAAACAGCTGCAAAACTATCCTTAAAGCTTTCCATTTCTGTGATGCTGACTAAAAAAACAACGGGCTGCTGGTATTCTGATACCACTGCCTTGCATGCTGACCAATACCATCTCACTGTTTCCTTGTATTCTCTGGTCTATCTGTTGTCTCTTGTCTTACACTCAGATTGCAAGCTGTTTGCAGAAGAGCTCTTTTTGTTCTCTGATCAGACCCCAAGTTGTGAGCCCAATGGGGTCTGATCCATGACTAAAGCTCCTAGGTACTACCACAATCAAATAATAATAAAGAATCTGGCCTAATAGCAACCTACAGAATTCTAAGGGCCAGACTGCAATACACTTATCCACATTGTATAGTTCTTTATTTCACAAGTAGTTCCATTGACTTAAATGGGACTACTCATGGTATAAACTACTAATCAATGTAAGTAAGGGTATCACACTTCACAGTCAAATGAGTCAGTAGGCAGGAGCACTCCTTTTAAAGTCTTCATTTCTGATTTTTTTTCTAAATATAATCAAATTGTGAACCTTACACTGCTCTTAACTTAATCTTTTTTTCAGCAGAAACTTAAACCCTCAAGGAAGCTAGTCACCTCTAGGGCTTTGGTGGATATGGCAAACTTGTAGTCAAACTTCAAAGGGCAAACATATATTTTGATCGTCCTTTCAACTTTCCCCCATTGGCCTGGCTGCTACCATGTCATGAATTATATAAAAAAATACTTCACGTTTCATTTGAGGATCTTGAAATGCTTTACAAACATTAAATTTTACAGCCACTTTTGGGATGGCATATAGCAACAGTTGAGTTCAAGAAGAGAACAAGCAGAATGTTCATACAATGGAAACTGTAGAAGAGGAGGGAGAGAGTTTAGGTAGGTACACTACAAATACCTGCCTGGAATTTGGCAAGAGCACCAAGGCTAACCCCTCTACTTTTACAGAAGGGGCCATGACAACAGAGTCTTGATTCTTCCATTGCCTCACAAAGAATGACCACACAATGGGAAACTTATTTTTAATATGAAATACTCCATCTTTAGCAGCGGTGGGCAAACTTTTTGGCCCAAGGACCACATGGGGGTTGCAAAACTATATGGAGGGCCGGGTAGGGAAAGCTGTGCCTCCCCAAACAACCTGGCCCCCATCCTCTCTCTGCCCCCTCCCACTTTCCGCCCCCTTACTCCCCCTTCAAAATCCCTGACCCTGCTCCTTGACCCCTGACCGTCCTCTCCCAGGACCCCCTGCCCCTAACTGCCCCCCCGGGACCGCCCTCCCTATCCAACACCCCCTTTTCCCTGTCCCCTAACTACCCCGACTCCTATCCACACCCCCATCCCGACAGGCCCTCTGGGACTCCCATGCCTATCCAGCCCCCATTCACCATTCCCTGACTGCCCCCCCCAGAACCTCTGTGCCATCCAACCCACCCTGCTCCCTGTCCCCTGACTGCCCCAATCTCTATCCATACCCCCATCCCAACAGGCCCCTTGGGACTGCCATGCCTATCCAGCCCCCATTCACCATTCCCTAACCGCTCCCCCCAGAACCTCTGCCCCATCCAACCCCTCCAAGTCCCCTGACTGCACCCCAGTACCCCCCCTTCTCAACCCCCTACCATGCCGGAGCCACCCCACTGCCCAGCAGGAGCGGCATGCCAAAGTGCTGGCAGCACAGCGAGCTGAGATTGCAGGGCAGGGGGGACAGTGGGGGAGGGGCTAGGGCCGAGTCTCCCCAGCCGGGAGCTCAGGGGCTTAACAGGAGGGTCCTGTGGGTCGGATGTGGCCCCTGGGCCATAGTTTGCCCACCTCTGATCTATAGTGTTACACGGATTCCAACTGAGCCTTTCCAAGAGTAATTAAAAGTTGGGCATCATCCAGAAAGGGATAAAGGTGACGTCCTTTGTGTCCCTATCCTGGCTATGACCATTAGTAACACTTGAGTAAAGACTTTGAGCAATAACAGCCTTAACAGCAGGGTCTTGTATTAGGAGCAGAGATTGCTGTACAGAGAATGGAAAGATCTGCCATGGCAACGTCATATAGATGTATGTACGCATGCCTTTGCAGGGCCTGTCAATATCAAAATATCACCTGAAGAGATAGAACTTGATTCTTTCTTACATAATATCTTCCAGTATAAAGGGGCCTTTGCATAAATGAGAATCAGGCCTACGCTACTAGTTGCTATTATGGATGGCAGAGTTTCCATCCCGATATTTTTATTTTGTCATTTGCTTATTGAGCTTTATTAGCTGTAAAACAGCTACTACTCCCCTTGACTGCTCTTTTACCCTAAAGACTATGGAATCCAACCTGGAGGACTCTTCAGGTGGACAGGGGAGGCTTTTTGCTCCTAAAAAGGGAAAGTGAAATACTTCATACCTTGATTCTGGGCACTGCCCATTCTCCCTCCCAACCTAGGGTCTGGTTTTAGGCCCAGTCTTTAGCTGTCATGCTGAGTGTTTTACTTGGAATGAAGAAGTATTTTGGATTTTCTGTCAGGACTTTCCTCTGGGGTTGATGTTCCAGGCTCATTTCATAAATCATATTAATTTTATATCATTCTAGTTTTTTAAATCAAAATGTTGTCCAGGGCACAGTCAAATGCCTCACCGAAGTCTAAGTATTACATCAACACTATTACTTTTTTCATCCAAACTTGATATTACAAGTTGTTGCACACAATTTATTTCCCATAAACCCATGTTGATTGGCATTAATTATATTACCCTCCTTTAATTCCTTATTAATTCAGTCTTGTATCAGCTGTTCCATTATCCTGCCTGGGATCGATGTCAGACCGACAGGCCTACAATTAAGGCTAAGATTTTGTCACTGATATTTTTAGTAAAAGTCACAGACAGGTCAGGGCAATAAAGAAAAATTCACAGAAGCCGTGATCTGTCCATGACTTTTATTAAAAATATCTGTGACAAAATGGGGATCTGCAGGGCAGCTGCACAGCTGCTAGGAGCTGTGGGGGTCCCCACCGCTTGCAGCAGCTGGGGACTGCAGGGTACCTCTGCTGCCTGCAGCTCCAGAGGGTCCCCCCGCCAGCTGCGGTTGCCAGGAGCTTCTGGGTACCTTCTGCAGCTCCAGGGGCCCGCAGTGGCTGGGAGCTTGGGGGTTCCCTCACCACTTGTGGCAGCTGGGAGCTCAGGGGTTCCCCCACTGCCCAGGAGCTTGGGGGTTCTCCTGCCACCCGAGCAGCCAGCAGCTCAGGGGTTCCTCTGCCACCAGCAGCAGCCAGGAGCTGTAGGGTACCCCCACCACCTGTGGTACTCTGGAGCTTCCTGCCCCCGTGTGCAGCGAGGGAACCCCCGGGCTCCCGACCATCACAGGCTGAAGTCACAGCGGTCGTTAGAAGTCACGGATTCCACGACTTCCACGACCTCTGTGATTAAATTGTAGCCTTACCTATAATTACCCAGGTCATCCCATTTATACTTTTTAAATATTGGCACAATATTAGGTTTCTCCCAGTCTTCCCCATTGTTCCAATGATCGTTTAACATCCTCCTGAGATGGAATGGAAAGTGTTCTCATATGATATGACTACATCATCTGTTTTTTTCTCACATACAGAAGAGAAATATTTATTCAACACTTCTGCCTTTTCTGCATTATTATTGATAATTCTACCATTTCCATCTAGTAAAGGACCAATACCATTGTTGGGATTCTTTTTGTTCCTAGTATACTTAAAAACCATCTTAGTGTCATCAATTCTGTTGGCCATTGATATCTTCTTGTGTCCCTTTGCTTTCCTTTGCAATTGTCTATAATTTCTAGCTTCTAACTTATGTTCGTTACTATCAACTTCCCCTTTCTTCCATTTATAATGTATTATTTCCTCCACTGTTGGATTGTGGCTTTTGGAGCATCTAGTAAAGTGTCCGTAAACAACTCCCTCTTATCATTCACGTTTTTCTGTTCAAATTCTTCCTCCCAACTGAGTTGGCTCACAGTTGTTTTCAGCTTTGTGAAATCGGCCCCTTTAAAGCACCAAGCAGAGCTAGTTCTGGTCTGGACTTTATTCTGTTTGCACATTATAAGTATGATCAAGTGGTGATCACTCATATCTAACCTACCATTAATTTTTAGTTCTGTGATCAGTTCCTCCTTACCTGTCAAGGCAAGATTTAATACAAAATCCCCTCTTTTTGAGTTAGGAAATTGTCATCTATAACATTTAGAAACTCCCAGGATGTTTTAGTATTGGAGGCCTGAGACCTCCAGCATATGTTACTCTACCTGAAGTCCCCCAAGATCATATAGTCTTTTTCCCTATACATTATAGGTAAGTGTGTGAGAAGTCAGTTATCCTGTTTCCTAATGTCATCTGGTGGTTTGTAGCAGACACCAACTCATTCCCATCTTGTGCTTTATCTCTAGCACATTAATCCATAAGCACTTAAGACAATTTCTTCTGAGTTACCAGTGACATGGAAACAGATAATGCCATTGTTGACATAAAGAGCCACTCCTCCTCCCATTTTGCCCACTCAATCCTTCCTAAATAGGTTATAACCATTATTTTAACATTCCAATCATCCAGTTCATCCTGCTAGACTTCAATAGTACCAACTAGATCAAATTTATGCCATAGGGCCACAGTCTTGGCCACAGTTTGGAGTCTAGCCGTGAAATGCAGGGACTTGGAAATCCATGGATGTATCTGCTATGGAAAAAAGTCATTCAGGACATTTTGTAGAAAACAGTGAGGAATTCTTTATTGTTTAGAGGATCCACATTTTTCAGGTTGTCACATCATGACATGGCTGCTCTTGTGAAGCAGAAAGGTTGGACAGTTGCTGAGCTACTGAAATCTCTGCTCAGGCTGCCTTCTGTTTTTCTATCCACCCTGCCTTTGGGGCAGAAATCCCATTCTCACAGAATAACGATAACTCCAGCCAAGGAAGCTGCAGCACTATCCACATTTGGTTTAGCAGATATAGAATCTGGAAGGAGGGTGAGGGGCTGGATTCCATTGTCTCAGCACTGCAGGCTAATCAGAGTCATTCTTGCCAAATTTGAGCTGCAGTCAGGGCATAAAAAGCTCCACTGAGGCTGCAGCTGATCCAGCGGGAGCTTTAGAAATGTAGCTGAGCAGTGGAAGAGATTTCCTAGAGAGAAGCTCCAAACCACTGTCACTTCCTTTACCCCAGGAGAATGAGAGCCCAAACAGCTGCTGAGAAAGAAGATTAGTTGCTTAGCAACCAGCCAGCAACAAACTCTTATGCCTGCCTCTGTTGTTATTTATCATTTGTTATTTATTATCACAATGCCTAGGAGGCCCAGTCATGGTTCAGGATCCCATTGTGCTAGGCACTGGACAAATAGAACAAAAAGACAGTCCCTGTCCCAAAGAGTTTACAATCTAAAGTATATAACAAGAGACAACAGATGGATACAGACAGATCACTAGTACTCTACAAGAAAATCATTCTGAAAGAAGCAGCAACAGAAAACTGCAAGTACCTGCAGTACCTTTATCCTGCATGACAGCAGGATAAAGAGCACCAGTTTGAACTTCAGAGATCCAATGAACCAAGGGCAGTCCAAGCAGAAGGAACTTAGAGCAAAACCTCACACTACACCCCAGCCAATGCACCTCAGCAGGGGGGACTGAAGATCAGACATAGCAGCATACCCCCATCTGCAAGGAACCCAGATCAAGACCCTTGACCAGATCTCACTGAAAACACGCTACCTCGGGGATCTGTATGATCAGGAACATGGCCAGTGACTAGACAGTTTTCTGTTTTGAATCACTTATCATTTCATGGGGAACATCAGTACAATCCAAAGAAGAATCTGCAGCAGTATCCATCCAAAAGAGGTTAGCACGGAGCTGCTGAACTGTGCCAATAGGTCTTGGTATTAGAAGACTCAACTTTTATTTGCCTTTTCCCGATCTTTAGTTTTCTCCCTGTGAAGGGGAGCATGGAAACCAAAGCCACCAGTTTGCTGACTGACGCTGGTGAAGTTTCCTCTGGAAGTTTAGTCAGACAGTAAAGTTATTAACACAAGTAAATGACAGAAGACCAGTCAAGAAAATGAAGGAGTCCTTGTGTACCACTGCCAGACAGCATGGATGAATTTGCTGACATAGTTTCCTCTAGCAGCTGATCTCCTAGCCAGTGCCTACAGAAGTAATCTGACTACTCTTGAGTCATTCTCAAGAACAAGAAATATGGTTATTCAACATATGTGAATATGAAGAGTCAGAGAACTGAAAAATTGCAAGGAAGTCAGCTGTCTATGAAGTGGGTGAACTGTAGTTACTTTGGCAACAGTTAGTCAATGCAGCAGGTGGTCCTGTGGAATATAGCTCTGAATCAGGGGCTATCAAAAGCACTTCTTGCACCTGAAAAAATATTCACTGAAGCAGTCAAGCAAACATTGAAAAATACAGTGACCAAGAGGGTATCTATCCAAGAGAAAAACACCTAATGGCAAACAAAAATCACAAATAATAAAAGGACTTTACAGATTTCTCTGTTGATATGGAAGTACAGGAATTTAATGGAATCAAGATGGGATAAGCTCTTCAGCCAAATTGTGTGCAGATTTTGTATGGAGCAGGGCAGAAACTTGTCACTTGAGCAGAAACTCCTGGAGTCCTTGTAGCTCCATTAGATACAATGTATTCAATGTCCCTTGGAAAGCAAGCCGTTATGCCACCCTTGGAAAGGATGAAGTCTCTGCCTCTGCATGACCAAGTCAACTCAGCTAACCCGTATGATGGCTGATGTGAGCACAGCAGTACAACTGGACTTGAGAAGTCCTTGGCTCAGGGAGATGTAAAGACTACTACTGTATCCAGACACTGCACAGGGCACAAGAATGGAGGATTTCTTGCATCCTCTCCCCATCTTGTGCACCAGTGTATAGTCTAGACCTAATAAAGTCCTTTGAAAAAAACACTTATAGCCAGATCCTCAGCTAGTGTAAACTGAAATAGCTCCATTGACTTAACTGGAGCTATGTCTCCTTACACTAGCTGAGGATCTGACCCTTAGACCAAGCTGTTTTGACTTCCAACCTGGCTTGCAGGGTCTGGCACATAGAAAGCTTTAGAAATGGTCAGAAGAAGCAAAAGAAAAAAGTAGAATTGGAGCCCAATTTTCCCCTCATATAAATGTGTGTAACTTCCACTTAAGTCAATAGGAGTTGTGACCATATATTTTAGGGCAAAATTGGACCCATGGGACCAAGTTCTGCTTTCAGCTACATACATGCTGTTCCTACTGACTTCAATGAAAGCCGCACTGTATATCTGAGAACAGAATTTAACCAGTGGAGATCCTGTTGAGGCACCAGAAATAAATGGTTATGCAAGAAAGACAGACAGAACCCTCATCAGGATTGTGGGCCTAAGGGTGTGCCTAAAGATTTGTGCAACTGAAATTTAAATTTATTCTGCTGGTATCCTAGTATAGGTAGGGAGCTTGCAATTATTGTAGTTCACATACATACTCAGATATTATTGAAAAAGCAATCCCTCATAATTGCAGCAATAAATATTTATGAAATAATGTTCTCCAATCCTTTTTGTTTTGCACCAAAAATATCAGGTTGCTAGTGTATATATGCAAGTATGTATACACAAATCCCTGCACTCTATGCCAATTTAGTTAGTTGTACAATTAAATAATCAATACTTTTCTTACTTGTTCGTCTGTCAGACGCAGAAAGTGATGGTTGCAAATACCCCGGAAGTCCTCTTTTGATACTGTATTAACTTTCTCACAATCAATATCTTTAAATTCTTGTGCAATGGTGTTAAAGCGAGCAGTCACTACTTCTTGTATACGCGTAAGGATATCTTTCTTTGACAACTCCTGAGAAGATTTAGGCTGAGTGACTTTCTGCCCTTTCTCAGTCTAGACAGAACATACACACAAAATCAGTGATGGATTCACAGAATAAATTCAGCCAGTCATAGTGGGGAAAGTCTATGGAGAAGGCAGCCTTATAGTTCAATGTATTTCAAGTAATGCTCGCATATACCATGAAAGAGAAAAAGGGTCATGTTAAAAAGAACAAAAATCTAAATTGAGATAACATAAAGGTTGAAACTTAAACCAATAAAAGTAAAGAAATTAAAAGCTGATTTTTACGGAGGTCTAAAAAATGTCTGAGCTTAAGGTAGCATATCGCTCATCCTCTGATGTAGGTGCCACTGGGTACAAACTACAACATACCATTATGAATTCTAAATGTTCTTGATAATACTTTATCTTGAAAAAGTAACCTATAAACTTGAAACCATGTCTGCTGTAAAAAACTGGTCAAAAGAAAACTGGTATATTGCAAAATAACCATAGATAGAGTTTCCATCTTGAATATATCATTGTATTTATTACTGTTTGCTTTTGTGGGCAAGCCATGGGTCAGATCCTCAGTTAATGGAGCTATACTGCTTGACATCAGCTGAGGATCTGGCCCCCACTGTAATCGAGTGATAAAATACAAGCTTAAAACTTTTTATGTAACCATGGAATCTTTTAAACATAGTCCTAAAATCAAAATTTGCTATCAGATGAGCTGGAGAATGCTTTGCTGGTCATTTGAGCACTAGTACACAAGCATTTCCATCCAATTACAAGCCTAGACAGCTAACTCAGCTGTTCCCACACATCTTATTGAAACGTACTCTTCCCACGAATTAATAGAATGATGCATTTTGTTGTAGTAACTGACAGACCAATCTTGACCCCAGTTGTCATGTATCTCTAAGGCACATAAGACCCTCAAACTACGTAAACTGTACAATGGTATGCTCGATGCTAGTAAAAGTTAGCTCAGTGTGCAAAGTTCATTGCCTCAGTGGTTAGGTTGAAAAGACACTGTCTTTGGCCCACACAAATCCTTTAAAGTCCCCCCAGATTCCTTTAGGAAAGCCAGTGAAGAGCCCACGTCTTTCTGGATGTCGGAGAAGCACGTTCCATGCTCAGCACCTTCCCAGCATCTGACTGCCATATGAGACAATCATGTGGGCCCTGCTACTCCAGTATGTAGGAAAGAATTTGGCAGCCCATGTAAGAGCTTATGGGTTCCCTGGAAGGGAGATTCCCCCTTAGGCAGGAGCGGCGCCAGGGTTTTTGGCACCTTAGGCAGGGGTCCTTCCACACTCCCGGTCGTTGGTGGCAATTCTGTGGTGGGGGGGTCCTTCCGTGCTCCCGGTCTTCAGGGCACTTTGGCGGCGGGTCCCGGAGCAAGTGAAGGACCCGCCGCAGAATTGCCGCCGCTGACCCAGAGCACGGAAGGACCCCCCACCGCCAAATTGCCGCTCTCCCAAATCCTGGTGCCCTAGGTGACCGCCTAGGTCGCCTAAATGGAAGCACCAGCCCTGCCCTTAGGAGTTTCTGTTGCTGCAGAATCCATGCAGTCTCCAAAGCTCCTGGGTCCAGGCTTGGGCTCTGAAATCCTAGAGGAGGTCCACGAAGCAAACTGCAATTAATAGCGGCAAATCACTATAAAAATAGTACTTGTTCCTATCTAGCACTTATCATTAATAATCCAAAAGCATATTACCGATATGAACTATGCTGCACAGCTGCTCTCTGTTATCCCCTTTTATACAATTGGGTAAACTCAATTACAGAAAGGTTAAGAGACTTACCGAAATCACACAAGTTAGTGGCAGAGCTAGGAAAAGTATCCAGGACTCCTGGCTCCCAGTCTAGTTTTTTAAGCATTGGACCACAACTCCACTGTATAAAGCATTTAGATGTGTTCAAGGTGGAACAATGAGATGTATACTATAGATTGTCATAGCTGTGCATTACATTGTAATTTTTTCAGATTTTCTAGTCGTCAGTGTGAGCTTTGCAAACAGATTTAGTAGTCCTCTTTTTTGTTCCTGTTATTCTAATTTTCCTTAACATTAAGATGGATTGAGTCTTATGTAAAACAAAATTACATTAAAGTTCTTGAAATAAATAAGGAAAGCTAGCCCTCCAAAATGTGTCACTCTCTCAAACACTCCCAAGCAGTTCGATTTTTACTAATAATGTCCTTGGCCTTATTATAATAATTAAAAACAGAAGTGCAGTGCTTTGCAGTTTTCAGAATGTTAGAAACCTAGAAAGATCTATTGTACAATGCCTGACAGTCTTCATTCCCTAACAGCAGCATGGACTCGATTCAGTGTCTGCACGCATAATTCCACTTCTCATATTTCTTCTCTTAATAATACAGCTGTAATTCTTATCCTGTGGGTACATTTTATGTAAAGTGTGGTTAATATTGAAAAGTGTTATTTGCATCTGAAGATAGTGGTGTCTTTTCTGATTAGGTGACATGTTTCTTGTAGTTATGGAAAAAACATATTTTCTTTTCCATTCGGTTATAATGATCATGTGAGAAGTGACAAGGAAACTAGAGTACAAGACCAAAAGCCATCTGTTTCTTTTTTTGGTATTTAGTATTGCTTAGAGTAGAAAAATTTGTACTTTTAAATTTATAAATGTATAAAATAAAATACTAATATTTAACATATTTTTAAGAAATGTCCTTGAATTAAAATTGGAAGTGTTTATAATAGCTTTTTTTTATATTAGCAGTACTTGCTAGCATAGCTATAGTAAAAACAGTTGTCGTTTGTGTTATGAAAATCCTGCTTTCAAGAGTTTCGAAACTGCACTGGATTGAAGCTTGGCATGTAATCCTGAAAACAAAAGTATTTCCTCTTTAAAAATAATTCAATTATTTTAAATATAACTCCATATTTTGTAGTCGCTGAAACTGAATTTATAAAGAAGACTTGGTTTCATCTAAAAACTGAAGTTTGCTGCTGCTTTTTAGAGGTAACATTTGAAAGTGTTGAATACAGTTTTAGCTGCACAGTTTTAATTAATTTTAACTTTTTGAAAATGTAACTCTTTGGCAGCAAAATAGAGTTCTGTGTTCTGTTGTTCATAAATATATAAATAAATAAATAACAAAACACAGCAGTGATTTACTCTGAAAACTGACTACTCCAAATACACAATGTTTGGTGGGTTTTATTACTATGCATCAGTCTTCCACTATATCTACCCCACAGTGTAGATTTTCAGCTTATAGAATGCTACTGATCTGAACAGGAGTTTAGATATAGTAATACGTACTAAGGGTTAAGAGTGTGTCAGATTCGAAAATGATACACTGAAAATGAAAGTTCTGTGTATCTCATACACTTGTTTTGAACACAGTTGCACTGACAGCCACCCACACATTTCAGCTTAGCAATGTTTAGATGCAGTATTATTACTATGGAAGATCAGATCAAAAAGAAACACAACCATTATACAAGAGACTTTAAAACAGGGGAAATAATTTACTATGGGCCCAATTCTGCCCTCCATTACAGTAAATGTGTACAATCCTTTTTTAAATTAATGAGATGTACACACAATCAGCGAGTGCCTAAAATATTTTTACATAAGAAGAACATATTAATAGGTTTGGGCTAATCAGCTCTTACCTCGTTCCTCATCCTCTGATGGAGGTGTCACTGAACACCTCTCTCACCTGAGGTAACAGAACCCCAAGTTCCTATAAGTTTAACTAAGATAACTATGGAATTAAATAATGTTAGTCAAATTCTGCTCTTAATCAATTTTCAAAGTATTTACTGTGGCCTAGATCATGTCACAATGATCTGCACCTGTAAAAGGAGGGGGATCAGCAACTATGTTTTTGACCACTAAAGGCTATCTAGAGGTTAAGGATAAGAATATGGAGGTGGTGAAGTTGTAGGTAGGTGGAAGATGAGCTTTGTGTCACTTAGCAGCTTGTAGGAATGCCACCAGAAGGTTAATGTAGTCTGAGGTTGTACTAACTCTCCTGTGGTGGCCTCTCAGCACTGTAGGACCCCATGGCTCTTTAAGGAGGTCTGGGAGAATGGAGGCTGCCACAATGAAGACAAACCTTATGAGTGCCAATGTTGGCAGGAAAGGAAGCCCCAGAGCCAGTAGAGTAGCTAATTGCAGAAGCCTCGACCTGTTGGGGGTAGCAGGGAAGAATTCTGTCTTCCTAAGCACTACACAGGTCCTCTGAACAAGGGCTATTGCCTAGGGCTTTGCGCAGAGGTCACGGTCATTTGGTCACAAAACAGTATCTGAACTAACATGGTAGACTAGATGGTTCTCAAATCATACATTTGTGTTTATGTATGCATAGAATTAATATACCTGTTTCACCACTCCATTAACCTCTTGTTATACTGCTGTAACTTCCAAGTTACATTAGCATAAACCCCCTTTCAAAAAAGTAGGTTTTGGGGTTTGTCCAGAGATAGTTTTTATAGGTGTGCAACTCTTTCCTTCAGATTCTCCCTCTCTTCTCCAGCATTTCTCTGTCTCCCCTCTCTGTCTCCCCTCTCCGTCCATTGTGAACCCTGCTTTTGTTGCCCCTGAATCTCTAGCTCTTTCATAACCTCTCTCCTCTTCTTTAAGTTTTCCTGCCTTATGGGTAGTGAAATCTCTTATGCGGACCCTGTCAGTCACCTCCACCTGTCCTGGACTTCTCAAGGCCCAACATTCTGCCGGCCAGCTTTAAAAGGGCCATCAAGGTAAGAGGGGTGAACTTTTAGAAATCTTCCATGCAGGTAAAAATACTGAATGAGATGAAGGCTAGATGGACCTTTGGTTTGACCCAGTATGGCTGTTTGTATATATGTTTTCACTTTTCCTCCCTGCAAATCACTTTACTAGTTCAGCAGATCTTCGTATATTTTATCCAGGGCCTGATCTTGGTCAAATGCAGTTCCCATGAGCTAAATCCTGAGTGGTGCGTTACTCCCTTCTTCTAATGTAGGGGAGCTCCAACCTGGCCCTATTAGCCCTGAGGCTGGCAGGCCAGCACAGAAGGAGTCTTGGAGCATATCCTCAGCTGCTCCGTGGTCTAGACCAGAGGTTCTCAACCCACAGCCTGCAGGCAGCCCAATCAGCATGCATCTGTGGCCCATGTGATATCCTCAAGGCCGTAACTAGGGTGGGGTGGAAGGGGCACTTGCTCCAGGCACAGAGCTGGCATGAGGGTCGGGGCAGCTCTAGGTATTTTGCCGCCCCAAGCATGGCAGGCAGGCTGCCTTCAGTGGCTTGCCTGCGGGAAGTCCCCGGTCCCATGGATTCAGCAGCATGCCTGCGGGAGGTCCGCCAAAGCCGCGGGACCAGCGGACCCTCTGCAGGCATGCCGCCGAAGGCAAACCTGCCTGCCACCCTCGCGGTGACTGGCAGAATGCCCCCGTGGCCTGTCGCGCCAGGCACGCGCTTGGCGTGCTGGTGCCTAGAGCCGCCCCTGATGAAGGTGCAAAAATGGGGTGATGCAGGATTGGGCCCAGCATCAGTGCCCTCCCCTGGCAGGATCAGGCCCACTAGCATCAGCCCTCCCCTGGCAAGATTGGGCCCAGAAGCATTGGCAGGAGGCCAGGGGTGCTCAGTGCCCCACACTCTACCGGTCCAATGACCCTGGCTGGAGCAGGCTCCCGGCACTAGGACTGCAGCAGCAGGGGAGCAGGGTGGGCTGCACAACTGAGCTACCTGCAGCTGAGGTAGGAGAACAGCGGGTGAGGAGAGGGAGATACAAGGGGCTAGGGTCATGGGGGGGATGCAGGGAGGAGTGCAAGGGGCTAGGACTGCAGGGAGATGGGTGCAGCAGGTGCATGGGACTCAGATTTGGGGGAGGGTGCGGATAGGACTGGTGACAGTCCCTGGATGGGGGAACTAGATACTGGGACAAAGTCCATGGATGGAGGGGACGAGTGCTGGGAGGCAGTCCTTGTGAGGGGGGGGGTGCTGGGGGCAGTTGCTGGGGGGCAGTCCCTGGGTGGGGGACTGGATCCTGAGGGGGCAGTCCCTAGGGTGGCTCTTTTGCTGTGTCTCTGCAGGGCAGGCATATGTGCCAGCCCAGTGTTGGGGAGGTCTGGATGCTGGGAGGACAATCTCAGGGGGGGTTAGGTGATGGGAGGCATTCCCTGGCTGGGGGGCAGTCTGAGGAAGGGCTGGGAGACAGTTTTTGGCTGGGGAAATTGGAGGGGCTGGGTTCCTGAGGGGCTGGGTGCCTGGAGGCAGTCTGTGGCTGTGGGGATGGCACACCACAATGGGCAGGGCTCCCCATCTTTGCAGGCAGACTCTCTGGGTGCTCAGCCTAGCCACATCACCATGCCACCCTGGCAGTAAATTAATTAATTTTAACAGTTAATGTTTTGACTTATTTTGCTAATTTAAAAAGCTCTTAGTAGACATTTGCCAGTGTTGAAATGAAAGGTACTATATCGATTTGAATCACATTGCTACCATATAACAAACACTAAACCTTCTTTTTTGTAGATATACAGGTAGTATAAACATATTGTGTGGACATGGCTCACGGAACACGTAGAAAGCTGCGTATGTGCCCACAGTGGTAAATAGTGCACTGGTCTGGACACTTTACTAAAGGCCCTAAGACGTGGTCTTCGTTGGTTAGCAGTATCACAACATAAAATGTGGCCCTTCTCTCAGCTATTGCTGTACCACCTGCTCACTTTTAGGTAGTTGCTTAGTAATGTAAGAGGTAAATGAGCCAATCAGAATTCTCTCTCACCTCCTTAAATTTATCATAGTTCAGTCATAGTGCTTAAAATGCTTTACATTTCTTTAATCTTATTTTGACAGTATACTCATGCACCTCGACAGAAAATTCTGATTCAGTTGACATCTCACTCATCTACAACAGATCAGATCTATTGTTGTTTGTATTATAGAGAATTAATCAGAATATAAATCTCATTATCATACATCAAAACTAACCAAAGACCCTAACGATGAATAAAATTTTGAAATAATTTCCCCAAGATGTTCTCACCTCGTCTTATTCAACAGTTTGCTAAGCATAAAATATACCTTAAACCTGTATAGCTTCTGGGCTTCTAAATGTTTGCCTTTGTGGTTGAGGGTTTTATTTATGAGGTGCCATCTGAGACAAAAGTCATCCCAGGCCCATATTTTACTAGTTCAGTAAATTTTCCATACTCTAATGATCAAGCTGAATACTTTACTACTTACTTTTGCATATATTTCAGTGATCAAGTTGTATAACGTAATAAGATTTCACAATGTGACTGAATGAGTTGCATACCTCATTAATTTAGCTATATACTTTAAAAGTCAAAATTATTGCATATTTGGAAGAGGTGAATAGTTTAATGATCAGCCTCCCCTTGCAACTTGTGCTCCAGCCCAGTTATGAGTGTGGGCCCACAGCGGGATGAAACTGCAAAGGAATAGAAATTTCATTTGAACTCAAATTGAAAACATCAGATTTGATGGGATCTAGAAGCTGATACTATGGATCTGGTTCATATTACTTTTAAACAAAATTCTCCCATCTGGAGAGATTTGGAATTTTACTGATGGTTTTATCTCATCTATCCCACACACAGCACATTCAAGTGCCAGAAAAATATTGATTCACTGAGAAAAAAATGCTGTTCAAACAGAAGCAATTTAAGGTTCAATCTTGTGAAATACTAAGAACCTCCAGCAAGATATGGAGCAACTTAATTTCCTGCTGAAGTAATTGGCTTAGCAACTTCCAGGAGTTACTCAGCATCTTGAAAGATTCAACACTAATGAAATTTCTGATGCAGAATTAGCCTTTTTAGGGGCCCGATCCTGTGAGGTGCTGAGCTTTTTCAACATGAGTTAAGGAGGGTGGCACCTTGGAGGCTCAAGATATACCAGAAACAACCCTACGTATCAAAAATAGATATCTAATGTTAAAGATTGCTAAAGGACGATTATCGCTGCATACAAATACACTCAAAACTAATATATTATTGGGTCAGAATTAAGAGAGTTGTGAATAAGGTGTTTTAATTCTATGCATACATGAACACAAATATATCAAATCTGGCAGCCAGATAGTCTATTATGTTAGTTAGGATATCATTTTGCTAATATGATGAAAATGTAAATATTTAAAAATCTTATTTTTGTAAAGAACTGTAATTAAAACTACTTTTACTCTACCCATACTTAACTAGGCTTTTCCTGCCATTACGGACAGAGTAACAGACACAGTACTATAAATGTAAATGCTAAACTTACAGACAGTAAATAGATTAAACTATGGCCACAGTTGTACTTATAATAAACCCTAAATCTAAATATTCCTACTAATAACTGACATACAGATATTACAAACATTTTGAAGCTGTTTGCGGGTTCTCCTTCATTTGAAAATTGCAGTTGTTTTCTTCCTCTTAAGAAAGAAACTAATCCTGCTATTCTTTAATGCCTAACAGACTTTTTGATTTGGAATATAAACAGACAGGAAGTAGAAATCTCACTGGTTTTTCAGTTGCTACATTATGACATAATATTTAATTACCATATAGTTCTGTATGAATTTGTTTTGCACAACATTCTATTATTGCCATGGTAATAAAGTAAAAAGGCTTTTTATGTGGTTTTCCATTGGATGACAATTTTTTTTTCATTTTATTGTCCTGCAAGCATATATTTTGCAAATGAAACAGTCGTTTTTTAAGGCATAAGATGCAAGTATTCCATTTTGTTTAAGGACTACTATATTAAGTGATACACATAGTTTTTGATTCTCTTGGCCAAATTTAGAAGTGAACTGCAAGGGGGCATAATTTAGCCTCCCTTGCCGTCAGTTAGATTTACTTACAGCCATTTATCATTGTGTAAGGGAGTCTATGGTAGGACAGGCAAAGCAACTGAAAGAAGGTGTACTGTGAAAGTAGAATGAATTATATTGTGAAAATAGAAAGGATTAAAGAAATGCTGTCTGTACCTTTAAGAAAAACTGTTGGAATGCTGCAATCCAGGTGTCAGGAATACAGACATTCACATAGAACAATTGCACCATTTAAGGGCAATTGGTGAAGTATTAGCCTCAGATCCATAAAGAGTTAGTAAGGAAGTAGGATATGCATGCTGTGCCCCAGGTGAATTTTACAGTTTTGCTTTCTTTGTTCTTTTGTCTGATTCCCGCTCTTTTATCTGTATAAATAAGACTGTTTTGGCCTTGCATGGCCGCTCACATATTCTGAGGCCATGTCTACATCTAAAATTTTGCAGCGCTGGTTGTTACAGCTGTATTAGTACAGCTGTATAGGGCCAGCGCTGCAGAGTGGCCACACTTACAGCAACCAGCGCTGCAAGTGGTGTTAGATGTGGCCACACTGCAGCGCTGTTGGGCGGCTTCAAGGGGGGTTCCGGGACCGAGAGAGCAAACCGGGAAAGGAAACCAGCTTCGCCGCGGTTTGCTCTCTCGGTCCCGGAGCCAGCCAGCAAACCGCAGGGAAGGAGACCTGCTTGCTCGGGGTTCCGGGACCGAGAGAGCAAACCGGGAACGCCGCGGTTTGCTCTCTCGGTCCCGGAGCCAGCCAGCAAACCGCGGGGAAGGAGACCTGCTTGCTCGGGGTTCCGGGACCGAGAGAGCAAACCGGGAACGCCGCGGTTTGCTCTCTCGGTCCCGGAGCCAGCCAGCAAACCGCGGGGAAGGAGACCTGCTTGCTCGGGGTTCCGGGACCGAGAGAGCAAACCGGGAATGCCGCGGTTTGCTCTCTCGGTCCCGGAGCCAGCCAGCAAACCGCGGGGAAGGAGACCTGCTTGCTCGGGGTTCCGGGACCGAGAGAGCAAACCGCGGCGAAGCTGGTTTCCTTTCCCGGTTTGCTCTCTCGGTCCCGGAACCCCGAGCAAGCAGGTCTCCTTCCCCGCGGTTTGCTGGCTGGCTCCGGGACCGAGAGAGCAAACCGTGGCGTTCCCGGTTTGCTCTCTCGGTCCCGGAACCCCGAGCAAGCAGGTCTCCTTCCCTGCGGTTTGCTGGCTGGCTCCGGGACCGAGAGAGCAAACCGGGAAAGGAAACCAGCTTGATTACCAGAGGCTTCCTCCTTCCACGGAGGTCAAGAAAAGCGCTGGTGAGTGTCTACATTGCATTACCAGCGCTGGATCACCAGCGCTGGATCCTCTACACCCGAGACAAAACAGGAGTACGGCCAGCGCTGCAAACAGGGAGTTGCAGCGCTGGTGATGCCCTGCAGATGTGGACACTCTCAAAGTTGCAGCGCTGTAACTCCCTCACCAGCGCTGCAACTTTCTGATGTAGACAAGCCCTGAATGTTATTGGCAGAGCGCTGTGCTAATAAAACAGAGTGGTCTGACAAATTGTGAGTCCTGATTCTAACTTTGACAATTTGGAGGTTCCACCGAGATGGCAACCGTCTTCACTGGGGCTGTGTGATTCCTGACTGTTTTTGTGGGATGACCGTGGCAGCCGGCACCTGGGCATTTGGCCCAAGCGGTCCCCCACTAGAGCGGAAAGGCGCACAGCCACAGTGAGGTCTACGCCATCGAACCTGTTGGTTCCCACTCTGTTCTGGTAGGGATCCCGGGATCTGACATCAGGAATCTGGTCAGGTAATTATTTCTGTGTTTTGTCCGGACTGAGGACTGTCCTGTCTCTGTGTCTATCTGTCCTCTTGTGGAGTGTTTGAGTCTGGGTGCCGTCTCTGTCTGGGGATCGGCCGACCAAGGGGTTCCTCTCCCCGCGGTCTGAGTGAGTGAAATCTGCACAATTGCAGCCGCACCACACCTTGGGTAAAACCCTTAGTGTGAAAGCAAGGGCAATTGAGGCAGTAGCCTGTGGGCTCCTTTTATGTGTTGCAGCAGGCATCGCTCTGACGAACCTGAATTTCCTTCTTGTGTGATTGGTGTGTGAAAGTCCTCCTGTACTGGTAACCAGACGTCTAAGTTGGGACAGTTCCCTAAATGAACGCCGGCTCATTTTATGTATTTAGGATGGGTCCAGACTCCTATAAAAAGGGTCCAGACTCCTGTAAATTTCTGGGAAAATGGTCTAGGCTAACTCAGGAGGATCCCAAAACTCAGTGGCCACTGTTAAAATCTTGGAACAAAGACTGAGTGGACGTCTTAAAGGACAAACTCGACCAACCTAAAACTAAATTGGCTAAAGGAGAGGTTAATTGTTTCATGCAGTGGTGGGAAGAGGCAAATCATAGGTGGACAAAATCAAAACTGGCTTCTCTCACTTATTCAAATAATAAATTAAAAGCTTTATTAAAAGCCTCCTCTCCCACCACTAGACCGAGCGCTCCCCTTTACCCCGTTCTCCAAACCCCGGATCGATCCAAACCCCTTCATACTCCCATCTCATTGTAAAAAGGACAAAAAGTCCCTTGTTCTGTTCCCCTTTGTTGTCTGCCTCAGAAACTGATTCTTTATAGTGTCCCACTACCAATTCAGCAAGGTTGGGGGCGGGGGGGGGCTCCTCAACTAGCCCCCACCCTTTCTGGTCCCTTTCCTTGAACATTTCTTTCAAAATTGTGAAATGACCACAATATCATTCACAAACGGTTCATTGAAAAAAGCAGGATCGGGCCCAGACAAGCAGGCAAGCAACAGAAAAGAAACAGGTTGAAAGCCCTAAGGGAATAGTGTCAGGAGTAAAAAAAAAAGTAGTAAGTGCAGGCATGAACCCCTGGAACAATACTTAAAAGGGTGAAATCTAAGGTAATAAAGGTGTCATTTTGGAACATAAACAAGTGCTTTAAGAAAAGAAAGTGAAAAGTTAACTATAGAGGCTGGAGAGAATTAAGCAGTTAAACTTTGTGGAAAATGTTAAAAAGGACCATGTTAAAGAGAGAGAATTCTTGGTTTCTTTGCAGACATTCTGAAGGGAAAATGGGCCCTTTTCCAGAAGAGTGCCTGTAAATAATCCTTATATATATACAGCTATGCAAAAACAAAGCAGTGTAAAAAAAAAAAAATGTTAAGGAAAAGAAAATGTGTATGTATCTATTTGTCTGTGTATGTAAAGTTCTAAGAATCTAAACCAACACATCTGGTTTGTAAAACTACTGTTTTGTAGGTGTAAGATAAATTGATTTTGTTTTTGTTTTTAATGCCACTAAAAATTCATTTGACTCTTTGATTCAAAGTTGCAAAACTGACAGACCTTTTTGCAAGACACAGGTAATTAGTGTTGTTTGGCTTTGGGATTTAGCATTTAACCCTTAAGGGATAACTTGATTCTTTACAAAAATTAAAATGTTTTTAAATGAAAACCAAGTCATGGCTGCAATAGGGCAGTCAGAATCAGGAGAATAGGTAGAGATTCTGGAGTCTTTTTGTTTGTTTGGTTTGGTTTTTTGTAACAATAGCAGATAAGAGCTGTAATAACAGAATAAGAAGTTAACAGTGACCCTCTGAAGCAACAGCAGAGGTGAGGTGCACAAAACAAAAAGAAGCAATGTTAAAAACACTGAGCCTTAAAATGACTATGTGTAATCAGACTGTCACTTTAATAAAAGTACATGAAAACTCTAAAAAAAACAAAACAAAGTTATACCTTATGTAAAAATTAATATGGCTAATGTTTTTGAAAAGTTATAGTATAAAAAAAATGTGCATTTTCCGTAGGACATGTGCAGCGTATATTGTAAAAAGGGATGTAAAAAAAAATGCAAATAAAACATGCTGCTGAATTAAAATCCTATTAGGGCTCCAAAAAGAGCCGCAATAGTCTGTGTTTTCTTTTTCAGATCCCTGTGTGTTAAAACAGAGGGCTTGTCTACATCAGAAAGTTGCAGCGCTGGTGAGGGAGTTACAGCGCTGCAACGTAGGAGGTGTACACATCTGCAGGGCACCACCAGCGCTGCAACTCCCTGTTTGCAGCGCTGGCCGTACTCCCGTTTTGTCTCGGGTGTAGAGGATCCAGCGCTGGTGATCCAGCGCTGGTAATCAAGTATAGACACTTACCAGCGCTTTTCTTGACCTCCGTGGAATAAGCAGGTATCGCAGCATACCTGAGGAAGCCTCTGGTAATCAAGCTGGTCTCCTTCCCCGGCTTGCTCTCGCGTTCCCCGAACCCCGAGCAAGCAGGTCTCCTTCCCTGAGGTTTGCTGGGTGGTTCCGGGAACGCGAGAGCAAACCGCGGCGAAGCTGGTCTCCTTTCCCGGTCTGCTCTCTCGTTCCCCGAACAAGCAGGTCTCCTTCCCTGCGGTTTGCAGGGTGGTTCGGGGAACGCGAGAGCAAACCGCGGCGAAGCTGGTCTCCTTTCCCGGTTTGCTCTCTCGTTCCCCGAACCCCCGAGCAAGCAGGTCTCCTTCCCTGCGGTTTGCAGGGTGGTTCGGGGAACGCGAGAGCAAACTGCAGCGAAGCTGGTCTCCTTTCCCGGTTTGCTCTCTCATTCCCCGAACCCCCAAGCAAGCAGGTCTCCTTCCCTGCGGTTTGCAGGGTGGTTCGGGGAACGCGAGAGCAAACCGCGGCGAAGCTGGTCTCCTTTCCCGGTTTGCTCTCTCGTTCCCCGAACCCCCGAGCAAGCAGGTCTCCTTCCCTGCGGTTTGCAGGGGGGTTCGGGGAACGCGAGAGCAAACTGCGGCGAAGCTGGTCTCCTTCCCCGGTTTGCTCTCTCGTTCCCTGAACCCCCGAGCAAGCAGGTCTCCTTCCCTGCGGTTTGCAGGGGGGTTCGGGGAACGCAAGAGCAAACCGCAGCGAAGCTGGTCTCCTTTCCCGGTTTGCTCTCGCGTTCCCCGAACCTCCGTGCAAGCAGGTCTCCTTCCCTGCGGTTTGCAGGGTGGTTCGGGGAACGCGAGAGCAAACCGCGGCGAAGCTGGTCTCCTTTCCCGGTTTGCTCTCGCGTTCCCCGACCCCCCCTTGAAGCCGCCCAACAGCGCTGCAGTGTGGCCACATCTAACACCACTTGCAGCGCTGGTTGCTATAAGTGTGGCCACTCTGCAGCGCTGGCCCTATACAGCTGTACTAATACAGCTGTAACAACCAGCGCTGCAAAATTTTAGATGTAGACATGGCCAGAGTCTCTGAGCTCTGCTGATGGCTTTGAATCCAAAAGCCTAGCCTGTGTTGATGCAAATTACCTAACTGATAAAGAAAGGTAAAAACTGCCAGCACAAACGAAGCTGCAAATAAAAAACATACCTGGTCAGCAAACAAACTGCCTACATAAAAGGCATGGTATAACAAGATACCTTTAATAAATTTGATGCTAATGTTACTGTTAATATTAAACATTAAAATAACTTTAATGTTAGTGAGTACCCCTGTAACAACTTGTAGTGTGTATAATTTTTGGAAAAATCCTTTAAAGTAATATGGTAATGTTAGGTAATAAAGCAAGTCCTCACTCACCTCTCCAGCACCCGAGTTCGTGCGGAGTTGGTATGGGGCACACAATTCTGTCAGAGACCAGACACAAATGCGTTGATCAACGGGCTCACACTATCCTTAGCTCTCAAAGCTTTAGATTAAGTGTGGCCCCTTTATTAGGGGTGAGCATCAATATTTATACACAGAAGTAAACAAAGTGATTAACAAAAGATAATGGTCATGCATAATTAATCAAGATTTTACAGGAAAAGCAAGTTTAACAAGTAAATGCATAGAGATAAAGGCTAATGGCTACTTGAGAAAGGGGGTGTCATGAGTAGTTTGCAGGTCAGTGCTTTGTTCGATAAAGGGTTCAGAAAGGATTATGCAGAGACGGCCAGTCTGGGTCTGTTTTGGCTCCCCAAAGTTCACCAAAAGTTTAGACCCAACAGTAATGATGCTTCTCAGCTATTACCTGTGAATAAACTTAAAGCTTAACACAGCAGGGAAAACATTACAAACTTGGTCTGCTATATAAGAGGCAAAACTTGAGGTACACCACCTCATGAATTTAATAACTAAACAGTGAAATAATTCTTGCATAACCCTTAAAATGTAGAAGCCATTAAAACCTGGCCTGCTTATTTAAAAAAAAAAAAAACCAAACAAAAAAAAAACCACACACAGGAAAATATGGGGGTAATTCCTCTGTTTTGCCTGCAGTCAGGAAGGGTATTTGTAAAAGAATAAAATCTTTAAGCAATAATCAATGCCACCCCAAAAGGGGTAGAAAACTGTTCTTTTTGTCTTTCAGATAATCCAAAGTACTGTATAATGGACTATGTGTATGTGTTAATTCTTGGGGAAAAGTGTTTAAAAAGTGCTAGCAACCCACCAGAAGACAAATGTAAATGTAATGTAAGTACTGTGTTTACCAATAATCACATTTACTATTTGCCACAACAACAACAACAAAAGAGTCTCCGCTTACTGTAAGCACTGATTTAGCTGAGTTCTCTATCAACCTTGGCATTAAATGGCAAACAGTTACCAATCATCTGTTAAAAGGTAAAAAGGTAACATGGCTCCTAAAAAAATAAAAACAAAAATGTGGAAAACTGAACTATTCATATTATACACGCAAATGGGGACATGTTAAAAATTGCCACTGCATAAAAGCATAACAGCTTACCATTGGTATAACATTTTCTGGATGGTCTCCCACAACTACTGGCATACTAATATTACTACCCTAATTGTTTTTGGTTTTACATTGTATGTGTTTAATTAAAATGTTTAAAATGTGCTGGTGGATAAAACAAATGTATGTAAAGCTAAAGCCAAAGGCCCAAATCACCTCCCAGTATTTTCTATTACGTGGACTAAATAAGAAGTGACACTGGCGATTAATAATCTTAGTGTCAAAAGGGGGATATGTAGGAGCAGGATTTTATAATATCCCATAAGAATTAAAGTATAATTTGATTTCATCCTGCTAGTCACTATTTTTAAAGAGCCGAAAGAAATGACCCCCTGGGACTATAGGATTCTGTTTTCCCATATGCATTACAAATTGGGCCCTCTCTAACTCTTTGTTTTAAGATTTAGGTAGTAAGAGACAGGATTCTCTGTTGTGTCTGTGTTAAGTAAATTAGAGAAACATTGAAGGCCTGGGTCTCAATGTAAATTGTCTTAGTTATCAATTGTAAAACTTAGCAAGGTTTAATTTGCAATTTTTTTTTGTTCAATATAAAATAGTACTGTTTGTATTCTCAAATCTATTTGTGTGAATGAGGAATGTATGCATCAGGAAAAGATAAGGTGTGAAGGCCATTGTTACAGCCAGAGTCAAGGGACGGCTGTTAAACTGTCTGGCATCTCAGAGTGGATACATGCTTCGCAGTGTAAGAATGCACAGACCCCAGTGAACCAACCACCACCTCAGGACCACGCAGAGTCAATTTTTTTGACTCCAGAAGAAGACGTAGAGGAACAGCCTGCAATACCTTACAATCTACGCTCTCGTAAGGGTTGCCAGAAGCAGATGACTACATAAAGCAAGGCCCAAGAAGAAGCAGTAGTGAGCCGAGCGCCTGCTGCCTGGTGGACTTAAAACTGTGAGTGCAGTTCCCTCAGTTGAGGTTGTCAGAACCAGAAGGGCCTTGCCTCCAACATGCAGCTCTGGTAGTGCCTGTTCCTCGGCTGCTGGTATCTTAAGGTCTGGGGTGCACACAATGACAATTCTTTTATCCAGCAGCAAGTGTGGATAGCTCAGACCCTTATTATTTCTAAATGCTGGGTCTGCAGCCACATCCCAGCCCACTCTCAAACTGGTGTTCCTGTCCTGGCTATCCCACTCAATTACCCAGACCTCACTGGAGGACCTTGTCTGTTTAACACAATATGGAACAGTAATGACACCTGGGAAGAGGCTATTGGCAGTTCCTTTACCCCACTTGGGGGAGCAATACACCAGGCAAAAAGGCTCCTAAGTAGTTAAATAATGGCAAATAAAACCAGAGAAAGTTTAAGAGCCCTGGCCAAGGAAACAGAGGCGATCGGACAGGTGGCCCTCCAGAACCGTCAGGCATTGGACATAGTGCTCGCGGCCAAAGGAGGGACCTGTGCTCTCACTGGAAAACAATGTTGTATGTTTATACAATACCAATAAGGTAATAGATCGCTATAGCCACTTAGAACAAATCGCATATCTTCCTCATGAAGAGCTGAGTTCTTTATGGAAGTGACTAAGTAACCTGTTCAATTTCTCTGGCATAGGAAACTGGTTGTTTCAGGGAGCCCTAACTATCCTGTTTGAAATCTTAGTGATTTTTGTATGCTTTCAGTTAATCTGTTGTATCCAGAATTGTGTCACCCAGATGGCTGCCCCAAAACAGAGTGCTAATATAATGATTTTGAATATCACTGATGAACAAAAAGATAAGAAACGGTTAATTTGTGGAACCCAATAATTGTTGGTCATGGCGTGTGCTTGACCAAAAGGAGGGATTGTGAAAGTAGAATGAATTATATTGTGAAAATAGAAAGGATTAAAGAAATGCTGTCTGTACCTTTAAGAAAAACTGTTGGAATGCTGCAATCCAGGTGTCAGGAATACAGACATTCACATAGAACAATTGCACCATTTAAGGGCAATTGGTGAAGTATTAGCCTCAGATCCATAAAGAGTTAGTAAGGAAGTAGGATATGCATGCTGTGCCCCAGGTGAATTTTACAGTTTTGCTTTCTTTGTTCTTTTGTCTGATTCCCGCTCTTTTATCTGTATAAATAAGACTGTTTTGGCCTTGCATGGCCGCTCACATATTCTGAATGTTATTGGCAGAGCGCTGTGCTAATAAAACAGAGTGGTCTGACAAATTGTGAGTCCTGATTCTAACTTTGACAGTACGAATGTGTGAATTAAATAGAATGGAAACTTCTGTATACTGTCTTTACCTGCTCTTAATTCCTACATTTGGGTGAGGTTCCAAATAGTTAAGTGGGTGTGAGTGTAAGGGTATGTCCAGACTACCCCCTGGACTGGCAGGTAGCTATCGATCTACCAGGGATTGATATATCGCATCTCGTCTAGACGCAATATAGCGATCCCTGAACGCACACTCCCGTCAACTCTGGAACTCCACCAGGGTGAGCAGTAGTAGCGGAGTTGACGGGGAAAGCCGCGGCCATTGATCCCACGCCGTGAGGACGGGAGTTAAGTTGAAATAAGATGCATCGACTTCAGTTATGCTATTCCCAAAGCTGAAGTTGCGTATCTTACATCGAGCCCCCCACCCCGCCTCCCGAGTGTAGACCAGGCCTTAATCTGAGGTCTCATCCTATGTCTGTGTAGAGTCTCATCAACTTCAGTGGGAGTCTATGTGAGTGTAAGTGTCAGATGACATGACTAGGCCACAATTAAATGTAAGTGAATCTTAAGTAAGTCTAGAGTGAGGCTAAGTTTGTGTAACTTACTCATTGAGGGTGTCAGAAGAAGCTGTACATTTCACCAATTGACATTTCCTCTATACTTACTCAAACTCACCTCTGAATCTGGCCCTCTGTGGTGTATACATTCCACTCCCATTTTAATACATTAGTTCAGAGTAAAACATTGGATTCATCACTGGAAAAATGAATGAATTAAATAAGCCTGTTCAAGACCCCAAATCAGTCACCTTTCTGTAATTCCCCATCCTTACTAGTTACTCTATTCTAGCAAAGCCCTCTGTTCCCATGGAGTAACTTGCAGAATCAATGCCATAATTTGCTAATTCTAATGAATGTTCTTTCTTATATGAGAGACCCTATTCACTTGTCCTTACTTATTGCTTACTCAACAGAAATTCCCAACATCCTATTGACTGCAAGAGATATTCGACGGGAGAAGCTGCACCTGACTATTTATTTAGAATTAGCAAGCTTATTGAATTCATTCATTTTAAGGCATTTGAGTTCATTTTTAAAAGAAACAGCTTACAGCTTGGTAGCTAGACTTACCTCTAAGAGATCAATATTTTTCAGGAAAAATTTCCAGTCTACTGTATAATTTTCATAAATCCTTAGCTTCTTGAGTAGGTGCCTGAATTGCTTGTCCGATAGCTTAAAGCAGAAATGGTCAAGTACCTGGCGGAATTCCAATGCTTTAACTGCCCCAGTGCCTTCTTTATCAAACAGAGAAAATGCCTGAAAAAACAAAAAGGAATGTTACTTTAAAAAACACTGAATATTTCAGAAGAGATTTCTCTTTAGCATGGCCATTACTGGATGGTTACATTGTATAGATAAAGGCATATATGATATGTATTCCTCTTTTATCTGCAGGTATTTTAGATGTAAAGAAATGAAAGAAGATTATAACCATTTTACTGAAACCCCACTGGAAATGAAAAGTTTATCATCTTGAAATCCAACAAGTTTAAAAATCAATCAAATTTATCCTATATTTTTGTGTATTAAATACATATTTTTTTCTCCAATCAATAGAATCTTCCAAAAAATAAGCAATCAGTGAGAACAGATAGACATTTGATTGCTTGAATACCCAAATATACAGCCTAGGTACAAGTTAACATGAATTCCTATCAGCCAAACAAGAATGGATACAAACAAAAATGTCTGAGACATCCACCCCCTGTAGAGTGCCCCCACAGAGAAAATTTGAGCTGGCTGTGCATAGTAGTTTGTTTCCTTTCTCCCAGCAGATGGAAACTTTTGACTGGCTAAGCTAATGTTGGTTTTTTCCAATCCTGCCCCCCGCCCCACCAAACACACAAAGCACTCTGTGGGAAAGATCTCCATTCTCAGTATCTCTTGGAGATGCAGAGGTCAACCTGTGAGCAAATAACCTCTCATCTTGGTTCCCACATTCTTGCTCTTCCAGATATTAGGGTTGCCATCTGTCCAGGTTTTCCTAAGTTCAATCCTTTTTTGAAGGTAACTGTCCCGGGAAATATGGAAGGGTGTTCAGAAAACACTGTCTCTGTCCAGTTTTATAGGCCCAGGATCTTCTCGGATGTTCCAGTTTTTTGTACTTCAGAGGTAGCAACCCTATGAGTTCCCAAAGACTCTTTCCACAGGAAATGTATTAGACTGAATCCCGCTTCAGGAGTAGACACTGAAGAGAGTGCAACTGGTGAGTGAGAGTGGATACTGGAGTGTAGGGGCACCTCTGTGTGGGGCAGGGTATGCCCACTGTGACTCCACCCAACTAACAACCACTTACTCAACTTTATCTTTGCCCCCTTGTTTATTTTACAATAGAAATATGCAGTTGAATGTTGTGACAAAGTTCCTCCTCTACCTTGGGGGGACCTGCGCTTATTGATTTGCTCACCTCAGTGATCTTCTCCACCGTCTGGGTCAACTCCTCCTGTGTCTGATCAGGAGTTGGGAGGTGTGGGGGGAACCCAGGCCCGCCCTCTACTCCGGGTTCCAGCCCAGGGCCCTGTGGATTGCAGCTGTCTATAGTGCCTCCCGTAACAGCTGCATGACAACTACAACTCCCTGGGTTACTTCCCCATGGCCTCCTCCAAACACCTTCTTTATCCTCACCACAGGACCTTCCTCCTGGTGTTTGATAACCCTTGTGCTCCTTAGTCCTCTAGCAGTTCTCACTCCCAGCTCCTCACACACACTTCCTCTCCTCTGCTCCCTGACTGGAGTGAGCTCCTTTTTAAACCCAGGTGCCCTGATTAGCCTGCCTTGATTGGCTGCAGGTGTTATAATCAGCCTGTCTGCCTTAATTGGTTCTAGCAGGCTCCTGATTACTCTAGTGCAGCCCCTGCTCTGGTCACTCAGGGAACAGAAAACTACTCACCCAGTGACCAGTATATTTGCCCTCTACCAGACTCCTGTACCCCACTGGCCTGGGTCTGTCACAATATATAAACATTGATTTTACATATGTAAAGGTTTTGTAAAAATTTGAAAGGAATATAGTCCTAGTCAAAGTTCTATAGGTTCACAATTCACATGTACCTAATTCATTTGGCGGGGGCTCTAAGATCCTGTTTTCCCCTTTTACTCACCAATCTCTATCCTCACATGGCCATATGCTGCAGTGACTTGTCATTGCGGCGTCATGTAACCACCACAGGTTGATGCTACAAAGATGCTATAGAAAGTGTTTTCTCTGATGGGAGCCGACCATGCTACTTTTATAGTTAGTTATCCCCACTCTTGCTGGCCTGGGATTGGGGAACCTCACTTAGCAGTAGAAATGATTCTAGAGAGTTGGGCTAGCCCCCAGTCAGGCATAAAGAAATGAAATGAAATGTTATGTCCACATCTAACCTACCTTGTATAACAAATCATAAGAAGATGTAACTATTTCTTTTATCTTAATTAGAGTCTTTTCTAAGCTGAGCATTGCAAAGCTTGTAGGTGGTGCAGCATGCTTTTGTCTCTGCTGGTATTTAGATGCTCTGCCATCATCAATCGCTCTCAGGAAATCAAAATAAGAGAGCTTGCTGTCATGAATACTGATTCCTAAGCTAAGAGAAAAAGCAGAATAGTATATCAACATTTTGCGAAAAAGTATATCGCTGCTACTAATTAATTATTATTATTTGTATTGTGGTAGTGCCTAGGAGATCCAGGTCTGGGTCAGGACGCCATTGTGGTAGGCACTGTATGAACACAGAACAAAAAGATAGTCCCCTACCCCAATTTTGCACTTTGCATAGTGCCTTTCATTCCAGGATCTAGAAGTGCTGTTAAAGTATAACATAAATCTCACAGTATCCCATGAAGTTTTGCTATCCCAGTATTAAAGATAAGGAAACTGAGGCAAAGAGAGATTACGGGGCTGACTTTTAAAAGTGCTGAGTCCCTGCAGTTCCCATGGGCTTCTGTGGACGTTGTAGCTGCTCAGCATCTCTGAAAATCAAGCCATAAAGTATGTCTACACTGCCAGTGGGAGGGAGCCTCCCAGCCTAGGTACACAGATTTGTGCTAGCTCAGCTCAAGCTAGGGTGCTAAACATAGCACTGTGGGCACTGAGGCTCTAGCAAAGTCTTGGGATAGCCACCCAAGCTCGAACATAGGGGGTCAAGTGGTTTTGATAGCCTGAACTACTGCCTGAGTCGCAAAGTCCACACTGATGCTTTTAATATGCCAGCTTGCTGCCAGCTGCTGGGTGGACATATCCTTAGTGACTTCCCCAAAATCACAGTGTGCCAGCTGCAGATGGAACCCAGAGTTCTGACTCCTGGTCTCCTGCTATAAACACTGGATAAACTGCCTTCTATTCATCACATGGTAGGAAACTAGATAAATTTCCATGCAAAGCTTTTCTTGCATTTATAACTGAAGGGCTCCACTGTCCCCTGCATTTGAGCTCCACTGGGCACAGGGTGGCAGGCTATCAGGTAACAATTGTACAGCTCCTGATCCTGCACGAGCCTGGCTCTGGTATCCATGAGAGCAACATAATGGCTGCTCTAACCTAAGCCACTGGCATAAGGTGTCTGGGGGATGTGGAGGACTGGTGTAATGAAGTTCCCCTTCACTATGCTTCTGATACATGCTGTTCCTCCCTTGGCACACCCACGGAGTTGAAAGGTAATATGTCTGACCCAGCAGATGTCATCTCCAACAAGTGATGAGTTTCCCTCCACAAGGGGAATTTGCTCCTAAGATTTCATGGCCATGTTGCACTGGAGAGTCTGGCCTGACATCTCCTCCTCTCACACCTTTTAAATATCTGCTTGCCAACTGTAATACCTGGTAGATCACAGAGACTATGGAATTTTGTACTTCATCATATAAGAAATTCAGTGAGCTGCACATCTAGATATAGATAGCTCCAGGTATAAACAGTGAATACATTTTTGCATCAAATATCAGCATGGGGAAAGAGGAGTTCTAACATATGATTTTGAGGGTTTTTTTGCAGAGGACTTTGTTACAAAACCAAATTCATTTTTACTCAAAGATGTTTCACCACATAAGATGTGAATTAAGTCATGATTTACATATGGAGAGAAACTGCAAAAATAAGGGTTGTTTAGTACAGGAAGAAGAAGAATCGGAGGGGGGAGGATTGGAATTATTTATTTATTTATTTATTTCATGGTCCCATCAGACAAGAACATTCAATTAAATGATATCAAGTAGATTTAAAACAATCAGAGAACAGACTTCAGACTTGTGTGGTCAGCCTGTGGAATTCATTACCACAGTAAACCATAGCATCAAAGGGCAGATTCTGCTCTCAGCTACCCCAGTGGAAATTCAGTGTTGTCAGCTTATGGAATTTATTACCATCAAAACTCAGTCAGAGAGATTCTGCTCACTTAACCTGGTGCAATCTGCTGGCTCCACTGGAATTATTCCAGATTTAAACTGGGGTAATTGAGATCAGGATCTGGCTCAGAGACTGTACATGGAGTTTTAATAGGCCTACATAATTTTATGACCAATAATCACATTTGCAGACACTGTCTGCATGCTTTGAGAGAGGTAAGCAAATCTCATACCACAGGGGCCAGTGAGGACTGTTTCTGTCCTGCATTCGGCACCGCACACTTGGCTAGGGATATAATGGCTAAAGTGTGCTCTGAAGTACCAAGAACTTGCCAGTGCCAGAGTGGTTTGCCCTATGGTCTGACCCAGCATGGTGAATCTTATATTCTGCATGTGAAAATGAATTACTGTAATGTACTTTATCATCTTTTTTCACAGTAAATCACTGAGGACCACTGCCTATGCCACCAAACACCAGAATATCCTCTTACTAGAATGTCTAATTAATGAGGGGAGCCAGTTAACAAAAAGGAAGCTTTATAAAAAGAGGTTGGAACAGAAATTAACCATAGACCCAATATCCATTACTAAGAAAAATACATTCAAGAGCCCTGATTTTGTGTCTTGCAGCTGCACAGCACTCCCATATATTACCAATGTCAAGCTGGCTCCAATACTGGAGACGCTGTGGAAAAGGAAATAATCAACACCATTTCAGCAGAGAAATAAATTGCCAAGTTGATATTAAAATTTTAGTAATAAAACCAAATGCAAATGCTAATCTACTCTGCATTATTTAGAAAAGTCTGTTTTGGATCTAGAAAGGAATAATCTGCACAAAATTACAATGAATGGAGGTGTTTATCATCAAGAGGTCTTTGAAGAAGAAACAAGCAGAAGATTCTTATTAGGGTTTCCATTCATAAAAAGTTGATCACTCAACAAAAGGTGAACTGAGAAAAGATTTTGTAATTTCTTTTTAAAGAGTCTGGTCTAACAGTGTTATCAGAACATAATGCAGTGCCACATAGGGATGTCACCTCTGTGGCTTGTGAAGCACAGAAAGCTATGGATATTTTCTACTAAATTAGGTCCTTTGTGTTCTATAGACCTTAAAAAAAAGAGATTCTATTTGTTGGTATTACTTGATGATATTAAGACACAATACAGAATGTATGCCTTTGCATACAGTAGCATTTGAAAAAGAATACTTTTTAACCTGATATGATTCAATTTCTGGTTTTGTAGCGTTTGTTCCCCCCCCCAACTCTTTTTTGTTTAATTAAATAAAACTACTAATTTAATTACAAATTTTAAAATACACTAAAAAACCTGACCTATTTTCAGATCTGTTTAATTTCCTCAAATAATCAGCTTGATTTCAAAAGCTTTTAAGTTGTTACAACACTAATGTTATGAGGAAGACAGAGTAAATGAATCTGTTTTTAATTGTATCTAAAAATCAATTTCCACCCTCAGAACCAACCCTAATCGAGCGTAGCGCTTCAGCACATGGGTACCTTTAAGTATGTGCGTAATTGCATGGGCTTTAATAAGACTACTTATTTTCCTAAAGTAAAGCGCATACTTAAGTCCTTTATTGGCTTGGGACAAAAGAGAGACCTATGATATAATCATAAAAACCTGTTTAGAAGACTGTCGAACTGTTCATCATCAAGATAATAGTTGAATTCTTGCAGCATTCTGCGTAGGTCATCTACTGTTATATAGCCATCTTTATTTTTATCCAGTTTATAAAAGGCCTTGTTGAAATCTTGGAAGTAGTCCCTAAATTTATCCCTGAAAGAGAGCAGATGTTTGTTTTAGTTCCCCTGTTAAATATTAGGAAAAGATAAATACAAATATACAAAAATAAAAGGCAGAGTAAGAATCTCAGTTTACTTCCATTTGTTAACTTGGTATAATTTGTCCAAAGAGTGATACAAAAATTATTAGGATGTCTAATTTTCAAAAATCACTTTTAAATTTGTTCAAGCAATTTCAGAGCTAAAACCACCCAGATATATGTGTACAAATGACATTTGGATTTGTAAATCAATTAGTTAGATGGTTTAACTACCCGCTTTTGAACATTCAAAATTAAAGATACAAAGTCTAGATCCCTCTTTGAAAACCTGGCCCTAAAGAAGATATACAATCTTTAATATAGCTGTTATGACAATCGACTTCCAGCAAATTACCCTCTGCAATATTGGACTGATAAAACTTTAACAAGAACAGAAAGTCTTGCTGCTTAATTGGAATTATTATATCAGACCAAAAACTATACTATTCTAGGGACAGATCCAAAACTGACTGAAGTCAATGGAAAAACTCTCAGTGATTTCAATGGGCTTTGGATGAATTCATTAGAGCTGCTATCACGTATTTAAAACATCATCTGATTCTTCACAGATTAATCAATTCAGACCCAAGACTCTTTTCTCCCAAGCCCCATTTATATTGTTATTTTCATCCCACAGAAGTTGGGGATCTTTTGAATACCTTTTGGAGACCAGGCATCACCCCTCGCTTTCCCCTTTACTCTTAGTTAACACCAACCTGTCTATACTTTACTGCTGCCCCCACAACCTATCACTGAAACTCAACTGTCTGGAGGAGTCACTAAAGATTAATGCAAGGTTTAAAATGAAAGAGCATTATGGCCAGATGTAGATTATGAAACACCGATCAGGCATGTAGTGTCAGAATGTGATGGGCTCTTACACAGGTGCATGGATGGAGAGCACAAAGGGTCTTTCCCCCCTTGCTTGACACATGTTAAGGGCCAGCCACAACTGCAGGCTGGATGGAGGAGGTGGGGGCATGGTCTACTTCTCCATACAGGCCTTCAAAGCAAGGTAGATGCATCAGGGAATCCTCTAGGCTGCTGTCATCTACTAATACGACCTGCACACCTTCAAGGGTGCTCAGTGAGGAATCCTTCCCCATGAGACAGTGTGGCTCCACACTGCCCACAATGAAACGCTGTGCTTTAAAGGCACCATGAGGCCCTCAATCTATCACAACAGCACCATTATTTTGGAATCCTTTACAGTGGTATATTACATTCTGACCCATGCTGCTAAATGATAGCTCTTCATCACCACTATTATCTTCCACTTAAACCTTCAAAATGAAAGTAAAGGAGGATGTAAAATCAAAACAGCTTTTGAGATTCATATTTTTAGAAAATTGAGGCATTCATCATTTCTTGGACTGAGTAATGGTTTCCAAGCAGTAATTATTCCACTTGCAGCAGTAAATATGTGCACTGAGTAAATGAGGATTTAAACTATGGATACAACTATGCTGCCAAAAAATAATCCTGTCTTGCAAATGTTTTGTATTTCTCTTGAAGTGCTGGAGAGCTGCTGCTCAATGTCTGTTTCTAATTTGGGGTATTTGTTCCTGTGAGTTAAAACAAAACCAAAAAAATTATATATCCAGCATTATATTTTGAATGTTAAGATGCTCAGAGTCCTTGTCAGTTTTACTGTGTCTAATCACAGGACACTAAAACTGCTACAAAGAATTTAGGGTGAAATTCACAACACTTTCACAAAGCCTGAGTAAATGGGCTATGTAAACTAGCCCGAGCCAGGCTTGGACAGATGGAAGGAATGCATTTCCCAACCCTCAGGGAGTGAGGGAAGGACCAGGACCATTGTATACCATCTGTGTTGGATTTTGTAGCCACTGGAACCACTAAATCCTGTAGCCATTGTATCTGGCTTCCCTCCACTTTCAAATGCCTTTATGCTGACCAACATGGTGGAATGGGCATGGTATCCAGCTCTGCTGCCCATGACCCTCTCATGAATGGGAACATTGGTGGTTCTGCTGGAATGCTGCCTTCCATTGTGTCTACACACACAATGCACTTCATTTTTAATGCAATGACTCCAACCTGTGGCTCAAGAGACACTTACAGCCTTCCTATGTAAAACTTGAGGCGTCATGGGGTCTGGGTTCAACTCCTCTTGCACTGCATGCTTTCAGACAGAGCAAACTGAATGTGAAGGACCAGTGGGCATGCAGAGCAAACAGAGTGGAATTGCTACTGGAGGATAACTCCCAGCAGTCAGGAAGTAGGCAAAGAAAGTGACAGAGAATAAGGACACAGTCAATGAAATTAACAGGTGTGAAAGAAAACACTTTTTCACACTGCTTGTGATTGAACTGTGGAACTCATTGCACACAGGGAGTCACTGAGGCCAAGAACATAACAAGATTCAAAAAGAGACTGGACATTTATATGGGTGATAAGAATATCCAGAGTTACAATAATTAATAACAAAAATTGTAGAAGGGGTATTAAACCTCATGCTTCAGGTCTTAGGTCAATCTCTAGCTATTAGCGATTGGGATAAAATTTAATGAGGGAGGGGCCGCTAACATCTTCCTCTGAAGCATCTAGACACAGATCCACAAAGATATTTAGCTGCCAAAACTCTAGATTTAGTTTTAGGCACCACTGCAACCCCCCAAATTGGTGTTTGGCTGCTGCCTGACCCTATGGACAGCTAAACTCGCTCAGCACCTAAAAGTTGGCAGTAAAGGTTCCCCAGGGGCCTACGTTTCTGCCTCTGGGCATGCATACTGCTGCCTCATGCTAGGCATCTGGATGCCTATCTCCTGCCCAAGCTTCACAGCAATCCATGAATTGGAGGAAAATAGATGAGATAACCAGAGGAGCAGCTGTGGGCCCAAATGCACTGGTGATGTTAAACAACACCCTGCAGAGATACCTTTTTTCGATTTTGAGGGAATACCACAGGGGGAAACATTCCCTGTTCACCTGCCCAGGGACTTGAACCGGTGTGCTCAGAGGCTGCCTGCCAGATCAGATCCCATTCAAAATCTGGCTAGAGGATGAAGTGATCCCCACCTTGCACCTTTGCACCTTTGATCTTGGTGGTTAGAGCATTCATGCAGGATGTGGGAGACCCAGGTTCAGTATCCCTTCTGCCTAAAACAGAGAGAGGATTTAAACAGGGGTTCCCAGCACTAATCACAAGGCTATGAGATATTGCCCTCAGTCTCTCCTGTTGAAGCTGTACCACTGTGTATGAATAATTAAAGAGCCACTGGAGCAAGGGGTCTGGACTCTAAGTCTCCCACCACTTAGGAGTGTGCCTTAATTACAAGGCTATAGAGACATCTCTCATGACCCAGCATCTCTAAGTATTTATCCACGGTGGAACAGCTTTAGCAGGAGATTGAGGGAGCCCCACACCAGAATATCCCATTGCTCAGTAGTTAGAGCACTTTCCTGAAAGGTGGCAGGCATATCCCTGTTCACAGCCTTTCTCCCCACCTGGGAGAGGTGGGTCTCTCACAGCCCAGCTGAGTGCTCTAACCCACTGGGCTAAAAGTTATAAGGTGGGCACACACACACATACCCAGCCATTGTGTGCTTCTCACATGTCTCAGGCACCTAAGTCATCTGACTCCTGGCTGTGGATCACTAGCAAAGACAGGTGCCTCTCAGCAGCCTGGTCTAAAGCCCCAGTCTCCCTCAGAGGGGTGGGGTTTATGACACACCACTCTTATCAGCATCTCCCACTGGCTAACATAGGAGGATCCCTGCCTAGCATGCTGGCTTTTGTGGTTCACATTCATAGGCACCTACGTCTCCCCATTAATTGTTTGGGGAACCTGGGCACCTAACTGAGGCTTTCTGGATCACAGTGTTGTTCCAGTGATTTTTCTAGGTGCCTAGAAGTTAGGCATTAAAATGCTCTGCATCACAATGCCTAAGTCCCTTTGTGGATTTGGGCCCTAGTTCTGGCCACTGGCCCAGGCAGGATACTCGACTAGATGGACCTTGGGATTCCATCTAGTATGGCAATTTCTATGAGAGGAGGACTAAACAATCACAGTGCAATAGCCTAATGTGTTTTCTAACACGAATAGTATTTTTGTGATAATATCACAAAATGAGATGATTCAGAACAATGCAAATATTGCAGTGTGTGTCCAAATATTACACCCCAATTACTTTGTGGCCCTCTATGACTTCAGTCGCTGTCTTGGACCCACGCTGCAGAGTTCCTGCTTGCAGCACAGGTCTCTTCACCATTAGTAGCATTTTTTATTATTTGTATTGCAATAGCATCTAGAGGCCAAGGTCCCCTTGTGTGTGGCAAACATACAACAAAGAGACAGACCTTGACTAAAAGAGCTTGCAAGAGATAAGAGACTACAGCTGGACATGACAGAAGAACTCCAGGTAATAGTCAGACAGTCACAGGCAGTGTAATAAGTAGCGATTGCAGCACACCACCTGCCAAACCACCTCTGGGGCATATTATGTAGTCTTTCCACGTGTGGAACTTTCCCTGATGCCAATGGGAGTTCCATTACCTCAGAGATCCACAAAGCAGGTAAGAGGTCTGCAATGCAGATCAGAGAGGAGGATTTTGCCCTTAATTTTTAAATTCCTGCTTGGGCCACAGTAAAATATATTAAAAAGGGGCAGAAACCAATAGTTTAGCTAGCATGTTTCTCCTTTTATTCTGTTATGTTGTTGTTCACCTTCTGAGCAAAGAATGATTTCTCCCCCTTTGTCTGGAAGACAATGTGGCTCGTCTTGCTTTACTTTATTGTGAGTACATCCCCTTCATTGATGATGTGAGCAGGAGGTATTACTATTAATAATAATACTTCATTAGCAGAGATGAAAGTAATTTACAGGATTAAAGTCCTGAGTAGGCATGGCCTCATCTGGAAAAGGCGTGGCCTCAACCAAAAGAGGCGGGGCCTCTCAAGATTTAAAGGCCCTGAGGCACCGGATGTGGCTGGGAGCCCCAGGGCTCCCAGCTGTAAAGGTGGCTGGGAGCCCCTGGGGCTCACGGGCAAATTGAAGGGCCTGGTGCTCCAGCCACCGCAGAGCTCTGGGCCCTTTATATCACCACCACAGCTCCAGCTGGGACTTAAAGGGCTCAGGGCTCCCGTGGCTGCAGGGAGCTCTGAGTCCTTTAAATCCTGGCTCCAGCCCATCCGCCGGAGCTGCGGGCGGGATTTAAAGGGCTCTGGGCTCTCCGCAGCAGTGGCGAGCTCTAAGCCCTTTAAATCCCAGCCCTAGCCCTGCGGCTCTGCTGTGGGGAGCCCAGAGTCCTTTTAATCCTGGCCCCAGCCCTGCGGCCGGAGCTGTGGGCAGGATTTAAAGGGCTCAGACCTCCCCGCTGCTGCAGGGAGCCCAGAGCCCTTTTAATCCCGGCCGTGGAAGCCGGTGCCATCCAGCACAGTGTACTGGCTCTTGCTGGTACGCCGGACCGGACCGGACCGGCTTACTTTCACCTCTGGTTAGCACGCACAAAATGCTAGATGCTTTCTTAACCTAAATAAAGCAAGACCTCTGCGCGCGCGCGCACACACACACACCAAAATAATCAATGGTTGGAAGGGAGGGGAAATGGGAAAAACAAATAAGTAAGGAGGCCAGGTGGTGATTGACCATAACCTGAAAATACATAGCTTTAATGGCAATGTAAGAGAGCTGCTCTAATTTTTACTGGGACAGACCTAGTCCCAGCCACCTCTAGGATCAGAGAACTGCAAAGGAGGCTTGGCTTAAATCTACCGTTGCTCTTCTCCTCCAATCTCTGTCAATAGTAGCTCTGACACAGCCCAGGATTGGGGCCATAACTTCTACAAAATGAATGATATACTGCCAGGGAGAATATTTTAGAATTGCCTCAAACAACTGAATGAGTCAAACTTATCCCCACTGAAATCAATGGAGTTACACTGGATATAATTTGGTCCAGTATCTAGTAGGATTTATCTTTAGAGAAGGTTTTTAAATACATATATGTATGCTTAGCATTACATTTTACCACAGTAACAATAAACACAGCATGAAAGTTATTCACTTAACTGATAAATAACTTACTTGATCTGCTTTTTAATCTCACTGACATGTAGGGCTTTAATTTGCAGTTTCTGCTGCTCTTCCATCTCCAAATGTTTCTTTTGCTGATTACTGTAATGCTCCATTAAACTTGCATAATTGTCTTCCACAATATGTCTGCTTAGTCCAGTGTCAGCTGGTGCAAACTCTAACCCCAATTTCTGTAGAAATTCCTGGTGAGTAAGGTAGCCTTTTCCAACTGTATCATACCTTTTAAAAGAAATATTCTTTTAGAATGAAATATTCATATATTCATCACTGCAAGGCATTACCATTAATTTTTCAAAATGCCTAAGTCACTTAGCTGCTAAAGTCTCACTGATTTTCAGTCCTTTTAGATGCCATGCCAAAAGTGTGTAAGAGTGACTTTCAATGGGACTTGGGATACATCTACACACTGCAAAAAACCTCCCACAACAGTGAGTCTCAGAGCCTGGGTCAACTGCCTCGGGCTCACGCCTCAGGACTAAAAATGGCAGTGTAGACATTCCTGCCCAGGCTAGAGCCTGGGCTGTAAAATCCAGAAAGGGGGGTGTGTTTCAGAGCCCAGACTCCAGCCCAAGAGGTGAGAATGTTTACACTGCTATTTTTAACCCTGTAGTGGGAGCCCTATGAGTGCGAGTGAGTTGACCCAGACTCTGAGACTTGTTGCCGTAGGGCTTTTTTTTCCAGTGTAGATATATCCTTAGGCACTTTTGAAAATTCTACTCTAAGGATCAAGTTGACTAAAATATTCTTTACCTCGTGGTACCTTATGTTTAGATGCCTGAATTAAGATACAGATAGGCTGACTTTCAAGAGGTGCTGACCACTGATTTCAATAGGAGTTGTGACACTTCTAAAAATCAGGCCCTAAATATCAAGTTGGGCACTCAAAATAGAGGTACTCAAAATTAAAGGCCAGTCTTAAAACTGTGGACCTAACTGTATTAAAATTGTTTATGTCTTTTTGGATAGAGACCTTGCCATAGGTGTGCTCTATACAACCCCTTACTTCTCCAGTGCACCCATACACCTAATCTAGGCTTAGTTGTTATTCCAATTCCTTTATTCTACATACAGTCACAGAAGGTAAATAAAAGATTTTATGTCCTATAAATGTGTGATGGTTGGGAATGAAGTTGTGCAGCAGATGACTGAATGGAAGGGACATATTGTAGTGTAGCATGACATCCATAAGGAATAAGAATAGAAAGTAAAATGTAATGAAGTAGAAAATAGTTCAGAGATGAATCAGTGCTAGGAAATAAACCATATAGTTAATGCAGTTTGAAACCAAGACACTATACACCTGAGCCTTATTCCATAGAGAGTCTGTGTTTTTAAAGACTTATAATGAAGGTGGATTTTATACAATGTCACATGCATCTGACATTCTCCTGTTTCAGACACAATTTATAGTACTACTACTCTCAGCTGACATAGGGCTAGTGTTTTTTTCCCCCTTCACAACAAATTACTTGTCTATAAAAACGTATCATGGTATTACTCACAATTTTTACACAGCATGATACAATCTCACTTTTCTTTGTTATGTGTTTGCTACATATCATATTTCTTTCCAGTGAATCATTTTTTTAAGTTGAAAATTTTGTGAGTGAATTTAGTCTCATGAAAAGAAGCAGCTGATAGCAATGACTTCAGACAGATCTATAGGATAGACAAGCTTCCTTCAAAAGCTCTGCCAATGCACTTCCAGGCTGATCTGGAACACTCCTGCTGTTCTAAGCCTCTCTGCAACTGACTGCCAGCTAGGGAGAACTGGCGGGAATCTGTGTATATAAATAAGGTCCTAGCAGAAAATCAAATTCACTTCACTTGCAATACAAGTGATCATCAGAGTTGAAAGGGTAGCTCAAATTAAAGGGGACAGGCAATTCCATTAAACCCAATAGAAGTTAGACTCACTGACTTCATTGAGAACTGATTAGGCATTTACCTTATTGTGATAGTGATCTTACTGTGACAAAAAGTCGTATTTTGGAACACGGCATCATGGTGAGCTGATATCAACATAATAAAATAAGTCTCCCTTAGAAAGTAAACAATTGTAATTCACTGTCCTCAATGAGATTCCTATGTCAGGTTAAACAGATACGTTGTTGCTGAAGAACTAATATTTAGAGCCACCTTACCTTGCCCAAAGCTTTTCAAATTCTTTTGGGGTGATTGGAATGGCAAATCTGAATAAGACAGCTCTTAAATCCTCTGGCTGCACAATGCCATTGCCTTCGCTATCAAACTCACGGAAAGTCTAGAATTTAAGAAACTTTTAATAACAAGAGCCGACAGGCTTTATAAAATACTTAGTCTCTTTATATGCATCAGGAATAATAGGAATTAGGGAAGAATGAAAAAACATGTGAAGATGAATTCCATTTTTAATGAGTTTTTGGGCCTGATTATCAGCCTTCATTGTGTGCATGGATCTCTTGGTGAAGTAACACGTGTGTGCTGGCGATGTGTTTTGCATATGAAACTTGTATCACCTGTGTATGCTAGGATTTGAGCATTAAAAGTGTGCATACAGGTGTGGGTATGCATGAACCTTTATGCATACAGGTAGAAGGTACAGACTGAAAATCCACACTGAGGTGTCCAATTCTGCAGATGCTGGCTCCAGCTTGTCGTGCCATAAACTAATATGAAGCATTCTTTAGTTGCTCATCTTGCAAATTTTAAGAAGCAACAGTATGGACTCATTTACTAAAATTTTATAACAATGTAATGAAATAACAAAGTTTACTCTCCCCAGTAGTCCCTTCCTCAATACACAACTACCTGCCCTCCACTATCTTCAGAATAATTGGTTCAGATACATGACATTTTAATTATTTAGTTTTTATTAAGATTGTTTTTATGTTTCTCTTTATATAATTATTGGTATTTTGGCACAGACTAATTGCCTTAATGAGGACTGTATTGCGAGTGCAATTTTCTGTGTGTATGTACAGTGCCTAGCACAATGGATCCCGAAATCCATGACTGGGGCCTCTTGATACTATTACAATACATATATTTAGTAATAAATAATAATAAATCACAATAGTAATATAAAGAAAATTTTAGAAACAATTCTAATAGAAACTACTAAATAATTAAATTTTTAAAAATCAAATACTCCAGCAGTTTAGTTTAATACATATAATAGGTTTGTATCATTAATGAGCTGCTTTACAAGTGCCGTTTTGAATATTTGTATAATCTGAAAATCGACACTGCATAATGCTCTAAAATCCATTCCTGCAGCTTATTTATTTAATGAAAATGTTTTTCTTACCCTTGCTAGGTCATGCCATCTGGTCTGTGCTTTGACAACAAGATAGTAATGAGCCTGATCACAAGCTAGTTCTGCATCCGTTATTGTCTGTTTTGGTCTCAGAAAGAAAAATAAAATAATAACTAACTGTGTTTTACATTTAACGGAATCTTTAATCTGTCAGAAGTTTATGGAGGTTTTTTTTGTTTTTTTGTTTTAGTTTCTAAGAAACCCTTAAAGACTGTTATTTCACAACTGTGTAAACTTAATTCTTTAAACACTGCCTTATTTCCCTAGCTGCAAGTTAGGGAAGACATCTTAAATTTTTGTAATTCCCTGTTTATTTTCAGATCAATGTTGTTCAACTTGCCTGCAGACTTAATAGCAAACATGGATCATTTATCCAGCTCGAAGGAAATGTTAACTAGCTTAGAAACAAAAACAATTTAGTAACATATCACAAGACCTGGAGTGACTCCAATAAAGGTATTCCTGATTTACTTCAGTAATTAGATCAGAACCTGGCCCACTGAATCTACAAAGTTGGTAGCTTTAGAGAGACAGACTTATATAATGTTCTATTCCACATCACTGGTAACTGGATTTCCATTATGCGAAACTACTGACCAATCAAATGATATAAAGAGTTAACTGGAAAGTTTCAACATATTTTCACCTCGTCTCCAAAGAGGCTGTGTCAACAGTTAGACTTTTTATTACTGACATTTTAAAATAGTAATATCATATGATACATGATGATACTCAGTTGCTGGAGGAAAGTGTTATTGCTCTCCATTGCTAATCAATAATTGTTGCTACTCTGTTGAAAACGAGAGCATCTTCTAGCTACACTCAACATATTCCAGTGCTGACATGAAATGAAAGGGAAACATTAATTTGTCATGAGTTCTACTGTTACTAGAATCCCAATAAAGATCCCTAGAATCCATCTTCCCTTTTCAAATGGTGTCTTTGATTTTCCCAGTTGTACAATTAAGAAAAAAACTGGCAGATAAATATTAGTAATGTCATAACCATCAGTAACTCTATAGCAGAGAAATTAAAACTGGGAAATAAGCCTATGTGTATATCATATCTTTGAAATCCACAACAGATCTGATTTGCTGATCAGAAGATTTTTTGGTTCTGTTATGTCTTGTCATTACTTTTATTAATTTATCTCTGTTTGTGTAGTTAAACTGAGGATGGATTCTTTTCACACTGAATACTTAGAAGGAATCTTAAGTGCCTGATAATTATTTATTTTTAAACATAAAGCCAAATTTTTAAAATGACAAATCTTTGAGACATACAGTATTACTTTTCAGAGAGGAAAAGAAAAAGCATCTTCCTGATGCTGCTGAAGCTCCCCTATTGTCCTTGTACTCTGCTGCACAACAGCTTGTTTACTTAGCTAAAGTGTCACAACTGATCTATTCCATTTACAATGCTTTGGCAGCATAAAAAGGCTGGCACGCCATTGCATTCTCCAAGTGGACTTTTACTGCTCATCCCCTCAAGCAGTTCCTGGTATACAGGCAGAGGTGTGAACAGCATTCAAACTATGATGGTTGCCCAGAGGCCAAATAGTGAGCCATTTCAGGTACTGTTAAGTTGGGGCAGCCCCTAGGCTGCTCTAATATATACTGAGGAACCATACTGGCCCCTGGAACAGCACAGAATTTGGGGAGCAAAAAAAAGTTTTTGACCTTTTCTGGGCTGTCTCTCCTATTCTGGGATGCATACAAGATGCAGCTCAGAATCTGGCCTCTAACCTCTAGGGTAACTGGACACTAAGGCTCAGTTCAACAAGAAACTTATGTATGTTCTTAACTTCAAGCATGTCAGGAGTGCCATGGACAATTCATGTTAAGGATATGCTTAGGTTCCTTGCCGAATTGGGTCCTAAATCACTGAGAACTTTATAGAACTTAACCAACCCCAGATGTCAGGAACATAGTAATATACTGATTTTTTTCAATACCATTTAATAGGAGCTTGCATACTACATTTTCTCAAATAGTAATAATTATCAATGGTTTCCTGTCAAACAAGGAAGATATAACTAGTGGGGTTCTGCAAGGCTCTATCCTGGGCCTAGTGCTATTAAAAATTTTAATTAATGACTTGGGCAGTTCATTTATAAATTTTGAGTATGACATCACGTGGGGAGAGGTTGCCAGCACTTTGGAGGACAGGATTAGAGTTCAAAATGACCTTGATAAATTGGAGAACAGGACTGAAATTAACAAGATAAAATTTAATAAAAACAAGTGCAAAGTACTGTACTTACGAAGGAAAAATCAAATGCACAATTATAAAATGGGGAATAACCAGTTAGGTAGTAGTACTGCAGAAAAAGATCAGAGGATTATAGTGAATCACAAATGAATATGAGTCAACAGTGTGATGCAGGTGCAAAAAAGGCTAATAGCATTCTGGGGTATATTAACCAAAGTGTCATATGTAAGGCAGAGGAGGTAATTGTTCCACTTTACTCAGCACTGGTGAGGTCGCATCTGGAGTACTGGCTCCACGTTTGGGTGCCACACTTTCAAAAAGATATAGACAAATTGGAGAAAATCCGAAGGACAGCAACCAAAATGATAAAGGTTTAGAAAACCTGACCTATGAGGAAAGGTTAAAAAAATGGGTATATTTCATTTTGCGAAAAGAAGACTTGCATGGGGGGATCAGATAACAATCCTGAAATATGTTAAGAGCTGCTATAAAGAGGACAGTGATCAATTGTTCTCCATTCTTACTGAAGGTCGGACAAGAAATAATTAACTTTATCTGCAGCAAAGGACATTTAACTTAGATATTAGGAAAAACTTTCTAACTATATGGATATTTAAGAACTAGAATAGATTTCCAAGGGAGATTGTGGAATCCCCATTATTTTTAAGAACAGGTTACACAAACATTAAACAAACTGTTTTAAAGAAAAGGTTACTCAAATGCCTTTTTAGGGATGGTTAAGGTATATTTGGCCCTGCCTCAACACATAAGGAGAACTCCAGCCCTACATTTCTATTATTTTAACTTCTATAAATGATTACGATCAGTATACATACTATAACATTGCTGTCCTTCTTACTTGTGAGATGGATTCAGCCAAGGATGTGCCTCTTTTGTTTCTTGGGTCTGGAACAGTTGAAGGAATTCCTGGTAATTTAATGTAGAGTTCAGGTTCATGCCCAAGAAACCAAGTAGGCGTGAGTACTCCTTATCTGTAAGGAGGAACACAAAACTCTCCAAGAGGTGTCGAAAATCAAGCATGTTGATGATACCATCATGGTTACTATCTGTTTTACGGAAGGCAGAATAGGTGTCCTAACAAAGAATATTTAACTGAATGTCAATGCTTGAACTTCCAGATAAAACACATTAGTTACAATTTCAAAATACAAACAATGAATATTCATTATGGATTTATTCTGACAACAGGCAAAATATGGTAAGGCAGTTTGATGGTATATAACACCTCCTTACAAGACTCTACATTGTCAACCTATTTCAGATATAAAGTTAATGTAAAATATTCTATCATTGCCCCTAAATGAACTGAAGTCCTATTCCCCCTCATTACAAACAAGTACTAAACTAATGCAAAACCACTTGGGAGCCAATCTGCAAGCCCTCTACCAACTCTATAATGAAAAAACATCTTATTTCTTTTTTTTTGTCACACATTATGAGACGAGACCTTTCAAAAATGAATGTCCCTCCAGAACTGTTTCCCTCCGTTAAAATGGGTAAAATATATCAGAGTGAATTTAAAAGTTATAAGTTTTCAGAAATTATTTATTATAGAAAAGACAGTTACCTTTCCATAACTGGTGTTTGAGATGTGTTACTCACATCTATTCCATAATAGGCATGCGTGCTCATCACATGCACAGGTGCCGGAAGTTTTTCCCCTAACAGTACCCATAGGGGAGCACACCTAGCGACCCCTGGAGTGGTGCCTCTACGGTGCGGTATAAGCGGCACTGTGCACATCCCCAGCCCTCAGTTCCTTCTTGCCAGACAACTCCAACAGAGGGTCAGGAGGGCGGGATGTGGAATAGACATGAGCAACACATCTCGAAGAACTCCAGTTACGGAAAAGGTAACTGTCTTTTCTTCTTCCAGTGATTGCTCATGTGTATTCCTATCATAAACCTAGTCCCAGATTTGGACCTTAGTGTCCAAAATATGGGGGTTAGCATGAAAACCTCCAAGCTTAGTTACCAGCTTGGACCTGGTAAAGCTGCCACCACCCAAAAAATTAGAGTGTTTTGGGGCACTCTGGTCCCCCAAAAAACCTTCCCTGGGGACCCCAAGACCCAAATCCCTTGAGTCTCACAACAAAGGGAAATAAACCTTTTCCCTTCCCCGCTCCAGGTGTTCCTGGAGAGAGACACAGAAGCAAGCTCCGTGAATCTAAACAGAGGGACTCCACCCTCCCCGTTCCCAGTCCTGGAAAACAGAATTACTTCCCTCTTCACCCAGAGGGAATGCAAAGTCAGGCTAGTAAATCTAACACACACAGATTTCCCCCTGACTTCTTCCTCCCACCAATTCCCTGGTGAGCTGCCGACTCAATTCCCTGGAATTCCCCACTAAAGAAAAACTCCAACAGGTCTTAAAAGAAAGCTTTATATAAAAAGAAAGAAAAAATACATAAAAATGGTCTCTCTGTATTAAGGTGACAAATACAGGGTCAATTGCTTAAAAGAAATACGAATAAACAGCCTTATTCAAAAAGAATACAATTCAAAGCACTCCAGCAACTATATCCATGTAAATACAAAAGAAAAACAATAGAAACCTTACTGCCTTATTATATTTGTACTCACAACTTGGAAACAGAAGATTAGAAAACAGGAAACAGAAATCACTTCTCATAGCCGAGAGAGAGTCAGACAGAAGACCCAAGAACAAAGGACTCACACACAAACTTCCCTCCACCCAGAGTTGAAAAAATCCTGTTTCCTGATTGGTCCTCTGGTCAGGTGTTTCAGATTACTTCTTTCCAGGTGAAAGAGACGTTAACCCTTAGCTATCTGTTTATGACAATTCCACAATAGGTGATTCCAAGCTATATCTGTTGGAGGTGGGTAGGAGTTCACAGATTCTTGGGATAGATCATAGCCCTGCTGAACCCAGCGTTTTCCCTGGTCTGGGAGACAATTACATAATAAGCAGGAAGAACTGGAAATGCTAATAAATAAATACAACTATGACATTGTTGGCATTACTGAAACTTGGTGGGATAATACACATGACTGGAATGTTGGTGTAGATGGGTATAGTTTGCTCAGGAAGGATAGACAGGGGGAAAAGGGAGGACGTGTTGCCTTATATATTAAAAATGTATACACTTGGACTGAGGTGGAGATGGACATAGGAGATGGAAGTGTTGAGAGTCTCTGGGTTAGGCTAAAAGGGGTAAAAAACACGGGTGATGTCGTGCTGGGAGTCTACTACAGGCCACCTAATCAGGTGGAAGAGGTGAATGAGGCTTTTTTCAAACAACTAACAAAATCATCCAAAGCCCAAGATTTGGTGGTGATGGGGGACTTCAACTATCCAGATATATGTTGGGAAAATAACACCGCGGGGCACAGACTATCCAATAAGTTCCTGGACTGCATTGCAGACAACTTTTTATTTCAGAAAGTTGAAAAAGCTACTGGGGGGAAGCTGTTCTAGACTTGATTTTAACAAATAGGGAGGAACTCGTTGAGAATTTGAAAGTAGAAGGAAGCTTGGGTGAAAGTGATCATGAAATCATAGAGTTTGCAATTCTAAGGAAGGGTAGAAGGGAGTACAGCAAAATAGAGACAATGGATTTCAGGAAGGCAGATTTTGGTAAGCTCAGAGAGCTGATAGGTAAGGTCCCATGGGAATCAAGACTGAGGGGAAAAACAACTGAGGAGAGTTGGCAGTTTTTCAAAGGGACGCTATTAAGGGCCCAAAAGCAAGCTATTCCGATGGTTAGGAAAGATAGAAAATGTGGCAAAAGACCACCTTGGCTTAACCACGAGATCTTGCGTCACCTACAAAATAAAAAGGCGTCATATAAAAAATGGAAAGTAGGTCAGATCACAAAGGACTAATATAGGCAAATAACACAGGAATGCAGAGGCAAGATTAGATAGGTAAAGGTACAAAATGAGCTCAAACTAGCTATGGGAATAAAGGGAAACAAGAAGACTTTTTATCAATACATTAGAAGCAAGAGGAAGACCAAGGACAGGGTAGGCCCACTGCTCAGTGAGGAGGGGGAAACAGTAACGGGAGACTTGGAAATGGCAGAGATGCTTAATGACTTCTTTGTTTCGGTCTTCACTGAGAAGTCTGAAGGAATGTCTAGTATAGTGAATGCTTACGGGAAGAGGGTAGGTTTAGAAGATAAAATAAAAATAGAGCAAGTAAAAAATCACTTAGAAAAGTTAGATGCCTGCAAGTCACCAGGGCCTGATGAAATGCATCCTAGAATACTCAAGGAGTTAATAGAGGAGGTATCTGAGCCTCTAGCTATTATCTTTGGGAAATCATGGGAGATGGGGGAGATTCCAGAAGACTGGAAGGGGGCAAATATGGTGCCCATCTATAAAAAGGGAAATAAAAACCACCCAGGAAACTTCAGACCAGTTAGTTTAACTTCTGTGCCAGGGAAGATAATGGAGCAGATAATTAAAGAAATCATCTGCAAACACTTGGAAGGTGGTAAGGTGATAGGGAATAGCCAGCATGGATTTGTAAAGAACAAATTGTGTCAAACTAATCTGATAACATTCTTTGATAGGATAATGAGCCTTGTGGATAAGGGAGAAGTGGTGGATGGGATATACCTAGACTTTAGTAAGGCATTTGATACGGTCTCGCATGATATTCTTACAGATAAACTAGGAAAGTACAATTTAGATGGGGCTACTATAAGGTGGGTGCATAACTGGCTGGATAACCGTACTCAGAGAGTAGTTATTAATGGCTTCCAATCCTGCTGGAAAGATATAACAAGTGGGGTTCCGCAGGGGTCTGTTTTGGGACCGGCTCTGCTCAATATCTTCATCAACGATTTAGATGTTGGCATAGAAAGTACGTTTATTAAGTTTGCGGACGATACCAAACTGGGAGGGATTGCAACTGCTTTGGAGGACAGGGTCAAAATTCAAAACGATCTGGACAAATTGGAGAAATGGTCTGAGGTAAACAGGATGAAGTTCAATAAAGATAAATGCAAAGTGCTCCACTTAGGAAGGAACAATCAGTTTCACACATACAGAATGGGAAGAGACTGTCTAGGAAGGAGTATGGCAGAAAGAGATTTAGGGGTCATAGTGGACCACAAGCTTAATATGAGTCAACAGTGTGATACTGTTGCAAAAAAAGCAAACGTGATTCTGGGATGCATTAACAGACGTGTTGTAAACAAGACACGAGAAGTCATTCTTCCGCTTTACTCTGCGCTGGTTAGGCCTCAGCTGGAGTATTGTGTCCAGTTCTGGGCACTGCATTTCAAGAAAGATGTGGAGAAATTGGAGAGGGTCCAGAGAAGAGCAACAAGAATGATTAAAGGTCTTGAGAACATGACCTATGAAGGAAGGCTGAAGGAATTGGGTTTGTTTAGTTTGGAAAAGAGAAGACTGAGAGGGGACATGATAGCAGTTTTCAGGTATCTAAAAGGGTGTCATCAGGAGGAGGGAGAATACTTGTTCACCTTAGCCTCCAATGATAGAACAAGAAGCAATGGGCTTAAACTGCAGCAAGGGAGATTTAGGTTGGACATTAGGAAAAAGTTCCTAACTGTCAGGGTAGTTAAACACTGGAATAAATTGCCTAGGGAAGTTGTGGAATCTCCATCTCTGGAGATATTTAAGAGTAGGTTAGATAAATGTCTATTAGGGATGGTCTAGACAGTATTTGGTCCTGCCATGAGGGCAGGGGACTGGACTTGATGACCTCTCGAGGTCCCTTCCGGTCCTAGAGTCTATGAGTCTATGAGGTGAACGCGTGAACAGAAGACCATGTGGCAGCCCTGCAAATGTCCTGAATGGGACATGGGCTAAAAAGGCAGCCGACGAGGCCTGCGCCCTAGTCAATTATGCTCTCACAATAGATGGCAAAGGGATTTCTGCCAGGTCATAACAGGTACAGATGCACGAGATGATCCAGTTGGACAGTCGCTGAGTGGAGATCGGCTGACCTCCATGTGTTTGGCCGAGGCGATGAACAGCTACGAAGACCTCCTAAATGGCTTAGTCCATTCCAGGTAAAAGGCCAGAGCTTTGAACTTTTTCCTGTCATGCTCCTGGACGGAGTCCTCGAATTTGGGTAGAAAGCCCCACAAATTGAACTCATACTGATCCAGGAGAGCCCAATGGTTCACCACCCTTAACTGGAAACTCGAGGATGAATAAACTTTTCTCCCAAATAAATCCAGCCTCTTTGAGTCTTTATTTTTCAGAGTAGGGGCTGGTTGGCCCTGCCTCTCCCTGTGGTTGATCAACTCAATCACAAGGGAGTTGGGGGCAGGGTGGGTGTACAGGTATTTATGCCCCTTGGTGGGCACAAAGTACTTCCATTCTGCCCTCTTAGAGATGGGGGGCAAGGAAGCTGGGGTTTGCCATAAGGCATTTGAAATTTTTGCCACCCCTTCGTGGAGTGGGAGGGCCACTCTCCCCGGTGCCAAGGCCGAGAGAATGTTGAAGAGGGAGTCCGAGGTTTCCTCCATCTTCTCGGCCTGAAGGCTGAGGCTTAATGCCACTCTTTTCAATAGTTTCTGGTGGGCCTTAGCATCCTCCTGTGGAACAGAGGGAGGAGAGGCCGCAATCGCCTCATCAGGGGAGGATGAAGATGCAGGTGCGGTACTCTGCATACCCACTGGTACCAGAGATCTCACCACTTGGTCACCCTCTGGGCACGGAACCAAAGACGTATGCCCCACCGACTCCTTTCTGGGAGGCTGGGAAAGGGAGGTCGACGGTCTCTCCAAGGTTCCAGCCACCAAGCGAGCCCCCACTGGCGGCTGTGTCAGCGGCCACGGGGCCCATTGGTACCACGGTGCCGGCCAAGGAGCCCGGTGCCACTGCACCTCCTGTGGCACCAGTGGAGCAGGCTGTTCAGCCTCACTAGCCTGTCCCATCAACTAATGACTATGAAGGGAGGCCAGGCTGGCGTACAACCTGCTGCTGTCCCTGGGCCGGGAGGAGTAGTGCTGTTGGGAATAGTGCCGTCCATGAGACCGTGATCCTGACGTGGAGGAGTGGTACCGCCAGTAGAGCTGTTCTGCAATCGGCTCCAGCAGGTGGATCCATGGATCAATGTCCAAGACTGTGGGAGCAGTGCCGCTGCCAAGTCCTGGAACGAGACGATGAACGGGAATGGCATTGAAGCCCATATCGCGATGGGCTACAATAACCTCTCAGAGATTAGGACCTCTGGTGCCATCTGTCTCGGTCTCAACGTGGCCTGCTCCGCTCGCGAGGTCTACAGTCCCTTGAAGTGGAGCGGTGCCTGGAACCCCTGTCTGTCGGAACCCAGCCAGATAATCTAGTGGGAGTCAATGGGGACCTGCGTGGACTGCGCACGGGGTGGTTGCTGAGCTGTGAATGGCATCAGGAACATTCCCTCAACCGTGAACAGCACCGACCACGCAGTGACTGAGGAGATCCTAGCGGTGACTTGCCTCTGGACCAGGGAGCCAATGATGATGGTGCCTCTGATACCGGCAAAGACATAATGTCCTGGTGTGGAGGGCACCTGGACATCTGGGGAAGCCTGTGCTGAATGGGCCGGGCTAATCCGCTCAACCTGAGTTGGAGGCCTAGAGGCCGACGGGGAACAAGAACTGCCCAACGTGGGTCTAGTCTCTCCCCCAGTCTTCCTCTGGTGCCTCCATGGAGAAGACCTCTTCTTAGCCTTCTTCACATACCCCGTGGATGGGGAGCAGTGCCGACTGGTGGAAGATGCACCAGTACCTGATGCCGACTTGAAGCGGTGCACCGGAGTTGGGGTCAATGCTGACTCCATCAGAATGGCTTGAAGCCAAATGTTCCTTTCTTTCTTGGTCCGTGGCTTGAAAGAGCTGCAAACCGTGCAGCCATCGCTGAGATGGGTTTTCCCAAACAGCGTAAACAATCCAGGTGCGGGTCACTCACTGGCATCGGCTGCCTGCAAGTGTCAGACAACTTAAAGCCCGGGGCATGCCCTGACCCAGGCGCACTAAACTAAAGTAATATAAACTACTTTAACTACAGATACTACTAACTATGAACAAACAAGAGTTCAAGAGGAAAGCTGCAGACAATACTGGAGCAGAGCAGTTCCGATGCACCTTCACTGGCAGCAAGAAGGAACTGAGGGTGGGGGGAGTGCGCAGCGCCCCTTATATTATGCATTAGAGGTGCCACTCCAGGGGTCACTAGGGGCACTCCCCTATGGATACTGCTAGGGGAAAAACTTCCGGTACCAGAGCATGTGGCGAGCACACACACCTATTGTGGAATACACATGAGCAATCACTCAAAGAAGGATGGCCAGCCTTGCCATGGGGTGCTTTAGTTGGTCTAAACATAGGACCTTTGAATATTGGTGTGTCAGTTGTGCCAGGAACACAGATGGAACTGAATTCAGCAAAAGGATAATGATTAAATATTCTTTTGTTTTGTAAATGCTAAAAAAAATTAGCATTTCCCTTATTCTATACATGTGTATGTTAGGATTTCAACTGATAAATTTTAATGATAATTATTTAACAATTAAAAAGTAAACATAGAAAAGGAAGTAATTCTTACCACAATCATACCATGATGGTGAGACAGATGCTAGGATGGTGTAAGTGAGCACAGCTCCATTGTTTTTTGCCTAGATACACATCAGCAGAAAATCTGATTTGGCCTGGTAGTTCTGTGCTGTTGTCACAATACTCTGTTTATATTCAGTGCCTGGCCATGAGAATAGTCCTACACTCCTATCATGGCAGCAGCCAGCTCTTGACTGCAACAAGTCCCAGCAAGAGGATACAATGCTGTGTTGCCATTGGTCAGTACACCAGCCAATAGTGATGGGATATGGTGGTCTCCTATCCAACAGTGGCACTTTTCAACAATTCACCTTTGTATTTTAATGTTATTTTAATAATAAGCTGTTTGATATCAATTCCTTGTGAAACCAGTGCTTTCTTCCAGGACGTCTAGATTTTTACTGGTGTCATCTCTGGAAAAATCTGCTTTCTTGCATAAAGGCACTGCATTGCTCATTGAAATCTTTAGGCATCATGGGTCTGATCTTTTATTTTGTTAGTAATCACACTAATGGGGATACTCACATGTCTAAGAAGAGCTGTTTACTTTTGTTGAAATATAAATAAATATTTTCTTAAACTGTGGCTATAGCTGAAAAAGAGGGTATATAAAAACTGCTTTTATTTTCCCAACAAAAAACTTTTTTATTTGTAGCAGTGCTAAATCAATATAGATATGGAAGATTCATCTGGACTTTGTTCTTTGCAGACCATCAATGTGTCTGTTCCGATTCTGGTTGCACAGTCTTTACTACTAGTGACAATAAAAGGATTAGAAAAAATATTTTGGGTTTCATATCCCAGAAAGAGTTTGCAGGGATAGCAATTAGAAAATCAGCTTTTGAATTGTAAACTGAGTAAGGTACATTTGCTCTGGGAGTCACTAAAAGAGAATAAACATTGAACCCCAATATCATCTTTATAGAGTTCACTTTTCTGACAACTCCACTTAAAAATACCTTTTAACAACTATTTTAACATAACTAGCTATACTGTTAAAAGTAATCAACAGTTGCATTTATTTACCCCATATCCTTCCATCAGTTTATCATTAAATTGACTTAGACATTCTTCAGCAGTCATGTAGTGAAATTTAGTGCTATTTACTCGGTGGTTTGGACTGCAATATAATGTAGTTCCTGGTCCATTCAATCTGGGATCTGAAATAGTTAAAGCAGAGTAAAGCAATCTGTGACTTGAATATCTTTTTCTTTAGTATTAAACAAACTGGACCAGTGGAGTTGTCTTACTTATTTATCATATACAATACATTGTTTTAAAAAAACCCATCACATTCTTTAGGCTTCACACATTACATACTTCCATAGTTGTATACAGTGTTAGTAAACGTCTATCTGGTTTACAGAAATTGCTTCAGCTCTCACTTTGCTCAATGGTACAGTGGTTTCTCCCAGTGAAAGCAAAAACAAAATGCCAAAAAAACCTCCAGCCCCCTGTGGGTCAGCTCTAGTGCAGAAGACATAGTTGAGGTGGAACTTTTTGTTATTGTTTTTTGCTTTTAAATTTAGCCTTCTTTGGTTCCTGAGTGTTGCTCTGAATGAGGATGGTATCAAACTGGAGGAGAGGATGGAGTCCAGGAGAGCTGTGACTAGTCTTCATCTTGCCTGTCTGAAGGTATGTCTAGACTGGCACTGGAAGGTGTAGGTTCCAGCTCAGGTAGAGAGAGTCATGCTAGCTGGGATTGAGCTAGTATGTTAAAAATAGAAGTATAGCTGTGGCAGGGCAAGCGTTGGGAAGGGCTAGCTGCCTCGAGTACATACTTAGGGGGTTTCAGAAAGGATTGTATTCAAGGCGGCTAGCCTGTCTAGTTGCTCCTGCTGCGATGGCTACACTTTTGTTTTTAGCAGCATACTAGCTTGATTGGAACTAGCATGAGTATGTTTACCTGAGCTGGAAATTACACATTCCAGGTCGAGTCTAGACATACCCTGAGTGAGAAGGAACACAGGTTCTGCATTGCTGCAGACAGTGCCACAGAAATGAATTTGTGACCCATCTTCGACTGCACCACCACCGCGCACTCACTGCACACTAACCCATCTCCTCTGAAGTCATTCTAACATACCCAAACCTTCAGTAGCTTCAAACAGCCACGAGTAACTAAATAAATCTGTCAGCAAAATACTTCTTCCTTCTCAGCCCAGCTGTGGAATTTCGCCCCTCAAATTACCCCATCTGAGGGCCAGGGCAGATAAGACTCAATCCTGCACAAGTGCCAGCTTTTCTACGTCTATAATCTCACAGCCCTGAAAGATCATAAAGAGGAGATTGCCAGCTTCCTAGTGGGGGACACTACTTTTGCTTCTAAATCCTGGAAGGGCCATGATATTTTTAGGCAATAGAAAAGCTATTTTGAGTCACCGTTACAGGTCATTACAGCTCCTTCTGTTCCCTGAGCAGCTGGACTCATGGTAACTAAGATATCTGGTTTACGAGAGAGGGAAATAAAAAATAGTCTAAATAACATGTTTTTACTCTAACATGTTTAGCATTTTAATATAGTTTTCCTGCAACACTAGTGGCATATACAGAATAGATGGCAGTGCAGTGAGGTGGAAAGGTTTTATTGGCATTTGTTTTGCAGAACAAACTCTTGTTAATTAAACCTTCCCATAGCATGCTGTCATGTATTCTCTCTCTCTAGATATAGATACACACTGTCATCATAGATACACTATGTATAACACTATGTATAACTGAATGTTGAGATATATATATAATATAATATGCCTAAGTAAGGGACTGATCCTTTAACCCTTACTCATATGCATAATGCTATTAAAGTCAAAAGGATTGCAAACAAGTGGGGTGTTGCAGGATCACAACCTATAGATTTTGGCCTTTCAGAGTCATGAAACCAGAAGACCCAATGATAGTAGTTCACCCAGTAGATTAAATACTGAGGCAGACCTGTAGGTTCATCATCATCCATATGTTCAACAAATTCCTCATATGTTTTATAATTTCAAAGTATTTTTGTTTCACTTGAACTTTAAAATGAGATAAACTTACAAAGAAAAATGTACCTCCTGACATTTTTTCCATCAGAATTTTTCTAATTAATCAGTTAAATAAACAGAACCTCCCAACAGAATACTTCTTTTCTTTTTAAAATCTATATGTATTTTAATCCATTGAGACACAGACATGAGGAAAAAATAACTTGGAAACATCAAAAACACTATCCTTCCCTCCCACAAACAAAGAAACCATCAAAAGCTGTCCACGGTGGGCCTTTCTGTTTCTTGGACTTGGACCTCTCAAAGTCCCTTCTGTCCCTGCCAGCACGTATATGGGATTTTGGGGAGCAATTACCACACAGGTGAGGTGCCAATTAATTTCTTTATTAAAGGAAAAAGGAAGTGGTGGGAATTTAACAATGAAATACAATGGGATGGAGTTATAGGGTGTTTACAATAGACAATGATGGGGGCGGTTTCTTCTTACTGAACACTGTAGGGAGTTGTAACAGTTGGGTACAGTAAGTGGGGTTCAGCACAATGGGGTACAGTACAGTCAATAAGCATATCAAAAAGAAATGCAAAATAAAATGGTAGCTTCTATATAAAATGGTCAACAATCTTAGATAGAATGTATTAAGTGGTTGGTGGCCTTATACACAATGTAACACAATGGTATCAATGCAAATACAAAGTATATCAGAAAAGTGGAAGCAACCAATGGGGTGTTATAATTACAAGTAAAATGTGAACATAAGTGAACTTATGCAATGTAACGGTATAAAAGAAAAGTAATGACAATTTGTGAGGCTAGGATAGCAGATAATCTGTCAAGGAACAGGAGGGGGGAGGGGAGTAAATGATTAGTGGCAACTGATGAGAGGAGAGTGCGGCTGGAAGCAGCAGAGAGACTCTGAAGCCTTGCAGGGTAAGGACAATGGAGCAGCGTGATGGTGATCTTCGGTAGGTCAGGGGCAGCAGAGAAGTGTAAAGAAGGGTTAGAGAGAGGTTTAAGCAACAAGCGGACACCAAAAACAAAGGGAAAAAAAGTGGCAAAGGGTTTGGGAAGCTTCACAGGGGGAGAAGCAGCAAGGGGTTTGGGGAGTTCAGAGGGTGATGCAGACGGGGGGGAGCAGCAAGGAGTCGGGAAGTTCAGAGAGAGTGCAGATGCGGGGGAAAAAGCAGCAAAGGGTTTGGGAAGTTATACAGGGGGAGAAGTAGCAAGGGGTTTGGGAAGTTCGGAGGGTGATGCAGACGCGGGGGGGGGAGCAGCCAGGAGTCGGGAAGTTCAGAGAGAGTGCAGATGCGGGGGAAAAAGCAGCAAAGGGTTTGGGAAGTTATACAGGGGGAGAAGCAGCAAGGGGTTTGGGAAGTTCGAAGGGTGATGCAGACGCGGTGGGGGGAGCAGCAAGGAGTCGGGAAGTTCGGAGAGAGTGCAGATGCGGGGGAAAAAACAGCAAAGGATTATAACAGGGAGACACGGAGAAGCACACAGAGGGGGAGATTGGAGCGGGGGAAAAACCAGACACGAATTCAAGCAGCAAAAACCTTATCTATAGACATGGAGAAGTACACATAGGGGGAGATTGGAGCGGGGGAAAACAGACACGAATTCAAGCAGCAAAAACCTTGTCTATAGACACGGGGAAGTACACAGAGGGGGAGATTGGAGCGGGAGAAAAACAGACACGGTAAAGTTCAAGGAGAGATCGGGACAGCGGGAAGACGAATTTAAGCAGCAAAAACCTTATCTATCTTAACCAACAACTAGACAAAACAACAAATATCATAATTCTAAGCAAAACTGTAACAACCAACTATACGGAGCAACAAAACAGTAAACTATAACAAGGCAGGTGAACTTACAAGCTCTACAACTTAACAAACTATGACTTATTAAACTAAAAAAACCGAAACCTATGGTGCACCTTATGCTATGGGGAAGTCACAGAGGGCAGAGTGGTATGTGCCCAGGATACAGCTCCCAAGGAAGCCAAGGGATGGTGGCTGAAGCCAAGAGATACAGCTGAAAGCAGGGAGCCCCGAGGCAAAGCCCACAGGAGCAGAGCTTAGCAGCGGCACAAACTTATTTTTAGCAGCAAAGCGCCGCGGAGTTTAAGAGAGGTTTTTTAAGACCAAGGTTTAGCTTGAGTCTATGGGGTGGGGAAACAGAGCCAGCAGCTAAAATAATAAAAAATAAAGTAGGGAAAGTTTCACAGAGGGATTCTTACCAGTCCCCAAGGCAGCAGCAAAGGCAGAAGCAGCAAGAACATCAGAAGGCTCAGTACAGTCTCAATAATCAGGAGATCTCTCAGGTAGCAATTCGTTCTTCGTGGGGGGGGTTTTCAAAAAACAGGGGTACGCTCAAAAAATAAAACGAGAGTGGAGAAAGGACCCCCCAGAACCCCTGGCTGATCAGACCAGGCAGCAATGCAGGAACCTTTCTGATGTTTGTTTCAAAAATGTTTGTTTTTAAAGGCAAACTCAGGCAGTTTCCTGCCAGTAATCCTGATAGGCTCCCTCTGTCACAGGGGAGGAGGCACAGGGAAAAGACTGCAGGTGAGCACAGAAACATGTCTGGGCAGAGTCCTGTGCAGTAGGTGACTCAAAAGCACATAAGGCCTATGACTCATGCCCAGGATCTTAAAAACACAATAGGTCTTGCAGCTCTGGACATTGCCTGCCCTACACTGAGCCCAGGTTCAACGAGGTGATAACAGAACTAACCCTTTGAACAGGGCAGTGGTCCCATTTAGCACGCAGCACAAGTGGCCATCCTTTTGAGAAGGGCAATGGCTCTTGTTAAACAACTCAAGGGGCCCTCCCTTTGAGAAGGGCAGTGGCCCTGGTAAACAACTTAACAGCCAGGGCAGGGCGGCCACAGGAGGAGAACAAAAACAAAATGGAGTATGGAGACAGCTGTAAGAAACAAAATGGAATAGGGGGATAGCTGTAACAGACACCTTCCAGCCCTACATTTCTATGATTCTCACTTTTATCCCCTGCTTTATACACATCTAGTCTTTTGGGACCGGACCCTGCACTACTCTTCATTCAGGCAACATTCCTACTGAAGTTATCATCTCACTAAAGTCAATGGGAGTTTTACTTACACAAAAAAAGTAGGATAATGCCAGATATCAATACTATTTCTAACTGCAAGTGCTCAAAACCCAAGAATCATTTCCCCCCCAAAATCATGAGATTGACTTAAAATCATATTTTAATAAAATAATACATTCATTTTTTCTCTGCCTTCTGTTTTTTAAACCTCTATGTAAAATCTGGGTAATTTTCCTCTGCAACTATGATGACTGGTAACTTTTCTTTAAAATGAAAGTAGAGATTCTCACAACTCCCAGAAACTGGAGCTTTAAGAAAAAGACCAAATGTCACAACACTCCTGATTAAATCACTGCAACACTCCTCTAGCGAATATGTCCAGTTTTACTTTGATTGTACCGATGTTACCCTGTTTTCAGGCATATTTTACTAGGCTCTTTGAGACAGTATATGATGTTCTGATGGACAGATGGTTGGACAAGGTCAAAATTATGAATGTTAGGGCTGATACAAGGAATGCCTTAATACTGCATCAGCCAGCTACAAGTCAATTCTTCCCCTTCTCCTATATCTAAAGCCAGGTGAAATAATGGCAACTGCTAGCAGTGCAGAAATCAGAACTGGACAACTTTGAGAAAAATGATCAAAATAGTCATAATACAGGTGAAACAGGCCCCACAGCAATCAATGGCAAAACTCCCATTGACTTCAGTGGGGTCAGGATTTCACCCAGAAAATCTGGAACTAAAGCAGAAAAGTAAGAGAAAAATATATAAAAGAAAGTAGGAATGAGTAATTACCTATGACACTCATGTTTCACCTATTGCTCCTGGATCTAACTGTTGCCTGGTAAAATAAACTATGATTGTTTCTTGTCTCTTAAGGACCAGAGTCTGCTACCCTTGCTCACATTGCCCTGAAATCAATCTGACTGCAGATGGAGTGAGATTGGTACTACTCACCATGAGTCAGGGTGACAGAGTCTATCTCTACAGTATGTAGATATTCACCTTCCCTATCTCCCTGAGGAAAGCCAATTGCCAAGAATGGCAACAAAAATCAGGTTAAAGAATGTGAAGCTAGTGATCCTAGCAGGACACATCATATTACTACTTAGACTGCAAGCTCTTTGGAGCAAGAACCATCTCCTCATGTTATGTTTGTGCCACATACGTGATGTGTACAAACACAGTGGAACCTTGCTTCCTCCCTGGGGATTCCAGACACTACTATAGGTGCCGACTCCGTGGGTGCTCCAGGACTGGAACGCCCACGGGGAAAAACTGGTGAGTGCTTAGCACCCACTGGCAGCTCTCTGCCCCAGCTCACCTCCGCCTCTGCTCTGCCTCCACCTCCTCCCCTGGGCGCTTTTTCCCCCAGCTCCCAGCGCTTGCACCACGAAAACAGCTGATTCATGCAGCAAGCGCTGGGAGGGAGGGGGAAGAGGAGGAACATGGCACACTCGGGGAAGAGGTGGGGCCAGGGTGGGGATTTGGGGGAAGGGGTCCAATAACGTCAGAGAGGGGGCGGAGTTGGGGTGAGGACTTTGGGGAAGAGATTGGAATGGGGGCAGGGTAGGGGCAGGGAAAGGGTGAAGTCGGGGCGAGACCGGGGGGGGCGCGAGCACCCACTGGCACCGGGGAAAGTTGGTGCCTATAGGCACTACAATAATAATGAATAGGTCCCTACCAAATTCACGTCCATGAAAAACTCATTACGGACCATGGAATCTAGTTTCCCCTGTGAAATCTGGTCTTTTGTATTTTACCCTATATTATACAGATTTCAGAGGAGAGACCAATGTTTCTCAAACCGGGGATCCCGACCCAAAAGAGGGCAGCGGGAGGGTCTCAAATTTATTGTAGGGGGGTCACAGTATTGCCACCCTTATTTCTATACTGCCTTCAGAGTTGGGTGGCCAGAGAGTGGCGGCTGCTGGCAGAGGACCCAGCTCTGAAGACAGGAGCACAGAAAGGTGGCTATACTGCAACCCCCCTACAACAATCCTGCGACTCCCCCACAAGCCCGTTTTGGGTTAGGACCCCTAGAGTTACAACACTGTGAAATTTCAGATTTAAACAGCTGAAATCATGAAATTTAAGATTTTTTAAATCCTATTACTGTGAAATTGACCAAAATGGACCATGAATTTGGTAGGGCCCTAATAATGAATGATTATTAATAATATTACTGATAAACATACTTTTTACATTAAAAATATACTTTAAATTTGGACAGAACAAAGGTTATACAAAATCAGTCCAAATATAGCATCACCCAGCTCCACGGCCTGTGTCAATTTAGATGAAATTTCGTTAAAGTTTGTTCCTGAGCTGAGAACATTTATTATAGCTGAGGCACATTATACCCCCCACCAGGTAATACCGAAACCAATGACCGATACAATCCTCGCCTACACTTTACTGGTTTATTGAGATGCACACGACAAATAAAAACGGTTGCCTCTCTAAGATTCTGGGCACCCCTCCAATAAAACACATGAAATTAAACTCCAGCAGACTCCACATTCTGCTTTCTACTACAATTCTGATTTCCCTGAACAGTCCCCTCTGCAGCAGCTTCTGCATATAGTTGTACCTTTCAGCATGCACTGAAGGTCAAGAGATTTCGGCTATCTCAGATCAGGGGGAAGCCTGTTTCAGAGTTTTTTTCATGGAGCACGCTCTACTTCCAGCCCCTTTTCTCTTAAATGAAGGGGGATCCAGCTGAAGCACCTCTGCTGATCACAACAGTGGCATTATGGCAGGAGAGGAGAGGAAGTCTCTTAAGTAGCAAGGTCCCCAGCCATTTATGGCTCTATAAATTAAAAGCAATACCTTCAATTCAATCCACAAACCAAAAGATAACAGTGCAGATCATGGAGCACCAGGGACATGTGCTGTTACTAAGAAGCACCACTTAATATACAAGCCACTATATTTTTCACCGGTTTACATTTTCAGATTGACCTGAAATGTAGTTCCACGTAGAGCAGACTGCAGTAATCCAGTCTTGAAGTGACAAAGGAATGGATCACAGTACAAAGTTCCATATCTGAAAGAAGCAGTTGCAATCTTTTGGCCAGGCTCAAGTGGTAAAAAAGCCTTCTTGGACCATGCTGCTGTAAAATCACCCAACTGCAACTGGAGTGCCAATACTACAACTCTTAAGATTCTGAGCTTAACTAATGGATACTGGGAGCCATCCTCAATCAAAGGGGGAGAGATCAGCCTCATCTGGTTGCTTTCCATACCCCACAACTATCATCTCAGTCCTATCTGTACTGAGCTTTAACCAGCTCACCCTCATTCATGTTCCAAGCTCACTCAGATACTGGGTTAGATGATCAACAGCTTGGCTGGATCAGGTGTGACAGGGATACATAGCATCCTGACAACAACGCAGCCATATCTTCTCAATTACCCACCTAATGGCCCTATATAATATTGAGAGAGAAAAGTCCATGAAAGATTTGTTTTATGTAAGATTGTCATTAATGTTCATCTACCTTCAAATATTGCTACAAAATCAAGATAACTCAGCCCTCCATTTGGGAATCTTAATTTCTCAGTCAGTAGATTAAACTGGCTATCGTCCATTGGCATCCCATGATCTTCCAACACCTGTCAAAGTGAAAAAATAAAACAAAAGGGAAATTAGAAAATGTTTGTTCCTTACATGCCCATCCTTTCAAATAAATGTCCGGGCTCCTTGGTGTACACTTTCAAAGGACCGTATGGGGTTTTGATTACATAGCCAAACCTGAATAGGTCTGAACATTTACTTCTTCTCTTCATATTTATGGTAACCATGGTTTATATAGACTTGAAATTATAGTGATTAGATATAAATTTAATAAGAGGAACCACATCCTTCAGCAGGTGAGAGTTCCCAGACCACATACCATCCAAATATTCATGAAGCCTGAAACTGCCTAGCTTATGAGATCTGATGGTATCACAAATGGCTGCAGATATGTGATTATTTTTGTTCTTTATTCTTTGTGTATTAGCAACCCTTAACAGAGGCATACATAATCTGTAGGGTGTCAGACGAACAGTGAGGTTAGTAAAACAGTCAATTAAAGGCTTTTAGTGTTATACCAAAACCTTAAATGCAACTTTCACACAGACAGCTAATGCAAAGAAAAAAGAAGCAGGTAGGTGGAGTTCCCTCTGCCTGCCAGTAATGTTAATCATGCTGCTGCATTAGCTCCAGGCAACAAAATAAGCCTTTTAGTACCACATTGTAGAACACACTGCAGTAATCCAAAGCCAATGTCCCAAAGGTACATAGCACAGATCAGCATGTGGGAGGCAAGGCTGCAATTTTATTCTTAACATATGCATTAATTATTAATATTAATAATAATAATTATTATTATTATTAACAACAACAAGACAAAGAAATAACATTTTACAATTACTTAGCACCTCTCATTTCAGAGCACTTCTGCAATGCACACATAGAATCACAGAAATACATCCACCGCAGGGAGGAGGAGAGCAGCCAGATGAAGAAGTGCACAGCATTCTGCACACTGATGAGAGATGAAATTTTTACTGGCAAACCAAGGTAAACCTAGTCTCTTAAGAAGTCCTAAGGGAGCTGTGCTGCCATTTTTTAAAGGTCTCACTGACATGGTAAATACTGTTTTCACCACAGCTACCTCCCACTGCTCTTCCAAATCTACATCTGGATAAAGACAATGTGCAGACTCTGCCCACACTAGCAGTCGGAAGTACCTCTCCTTCTAATTGGAGGAGGTCCAAGGAAATGCCTCTCCCATAATTTCTCCTGTCTGACCCAGCCAGGATAATTTCCATTTTGCTGGTATTTAATCTCAGCCAGTTTCTAGCCACCCAACACCAAACTTTGGCAATACTTTTTCTCTTGAAGTCTAGAGAGAGTGAAAATCTGCACCACAGCAAATTCATATCAGTCCTAAATCTCTTCAAGAGGCAACATACAGGGAGTGACAAGTAATCAGAGCTACAACAGGCCCTGAAGAACATCACATACAATCCTAGTAGTACTGAAAGTTCACCACGCAAAACCAATTGGGAGCACTCACAGGTAAAAAACTAAATCAGTTCAAGATAGCCCCAGTCGTACTGATCTTCTAGCACCCAAGTGCTGTACCCAGGTCTGCTGATCCACGCTATCAAAAACTGCCAACAAATCTAATAACCACAGGAGCATGTTAGTCACTGTGGTGGGCACAGTAAAATCTGATTAACTAAAGTCAGTTTTTAAGTGCACACTACAGGAGAGAGATTCCCCTCCTTCTAAGGCCTTTATATGGCCTAAAAGGTCCTTAGTTAGCTGGGGGACAACTTCCCCAACACAGGCACTGAATGTGCAGGTCTCAGAGCAGTGGCATGCTAGGACAAAGTACTTCAAACCTGACTTGAAGATGAGAAGGGACTTCAGCTTCTATAACCAGAGAATTGTTTTATGTGCTTAATGTACTTATACAATGCCTTTTGCTATTGACGCATAGCAGTGGCCTGAATGACCAGCAGCCAGCTTGGTCTTCACTTCAGAGAGGATTAAAATTTTAACAAGCAGGACCAGCACTGGAATTTTTGGTTTGCTTGCAAACAATGTTTTGCTGCCTTCCTCCACCCAAAGGTATTCAATTTCTCTCAGCTGTGATGTGATCACACCACAATGCATGGGGCATAAGGATTTTGGTGATGGCTAACTAAAAAAATGTTTTGGGATGCACCTCAAATGTAACTAACTCATTTTACAGAGAAAGTGTGTGGTAGGTTGGAGTCTGGTTCTATAAATTCCCCAGCTACCTGCTGTGGAAATGGAGTCTAGCAGCATGTTCTTTTTGACATTAGAAATCAGTTTGGGTTTTCCAGGCAATCTCTGCAAGAGAAGGAACTAGAAATTGACTTTTTTTTCTTTTGAAATGAAAGCTGATTCTTCTTTATGCTATTAACAAGTAGCTCATGTGAGCATGCTCCAGCTCATTAATGACTGAAACAGCCCTGGAGACCTGGCTGTAGATGCGTGAATAGGCACCACTATAAAACGACAAACCATCTTCCAGGAAAAACAAAAAGATAAAGAAAAACACCTAGCATTTCCCCTACCTTCCGGAAATGATCTTTACTAATTTTTCCATTTGGTTGCTTGTTGTAGGCAAGAAAACTGTCTTTAATAGTTGTTTCCTGTTGTATCACACTGTCCTTGAGCCTTTCAATTACTTCATCGACAGTTCTATTCTTGGTATGCTTATTGGCTTGATCTTCAATCTGTTTCATTCTAAAATTGAAAGACTGCGCATGAAAACAAGTCACTTGTGTTTTCTACTTTAAAACATTTGATTCAATAATAAACTGGATTATTTTAACAATAAACAGGATAATAACACCAGAAATATTATTTTTGTGCCTAAACAAAGTTATAGTGAGTACAAATTAAGGCCCATGCAGATTCCAAGGGCCCTATTGCGCAATCAGTTGTTAAGCAGAAACCCGTGTTTAAACTGATGTTTGTAAAAATTGATTGCATGATATTGCCACAGGCTATTTATTTTTGAAGTGGAGACCATTCAAATCTAAATATGGGAGCTGATTACCAGTTCATTTTGGATCTTCTGATTTCCCAGCCTTGAGGGAGCCACTTTTACCTATTAACATTTTTAACCCCATCATAGGACCCAATTCAATGCCAAAAAAAGTCAATGGGAGTCTTTCAGATTGACTTTAAAGGGAGATGAATCAGGCTAATGTCGTCTTACCACCTGCTGGAAAGGGGTAACAATTGGTGGCCTTTGGAAATGGCATCAGTGATATTCTGTATATCTGCCCATAGGACATAGTCATATAACATCATGATTCACAGCTTCCCACTCCTAGTAACCCAAATAAGCAACCTCCACTTTTTTTCCTTTATGTGCAATGAGCGGATTAGCATATCCTTTCTCAGTCCTTAAAAGAAAAATCCCCAGACATAGAATATATAACCCTCCCTTTGAAATACTACAATATTTGTCGGCAAACCATTAGAATAACTCCTGATTAAATATGCAATAACTTTTGAAGACAGAGAAGATGTACAATAAAAGTGTGCGTAATATGTCCCGGTTGCATCCATTTCACATTTGTTATGGATTTACTATTGTCCATGAAAAAGTAAGTTGACACAATTATTTTTGTTAAGTCCAAAAGCATATATTTCTGTATGAGCAAAATGTAGAATATTCAGCAGTCTAATTTTTTATAGATTTATTAAGTATATTTTATAGTACTCCCTTAACTTGATAATAACCTGAAAATTTTAACTTCTAGCACTAAAATATTTTAATGAAACACTTTCATTAACTGCTTTTAAATAAAGTATTACTAATAGTTCACACAGAAAATTAAATCTAACATGTTTGAAATTCTGAAACATATAATGATGAAAGTAAAGAGGAGTGACTTTGCTGATAAGCAAGGCTTTCTGATGCTGTACTCTATAATCTTTGCTTTTCATCCACCATCAGGACTAGAATCCAGCTTTCCTAAACTCTAGGTGTGCGCCTTTTCCACAGAGCCACACTGCTTCCAGCATGTCTTGTTTTCCCCCAAACTCTAGGAATGGCTAACTGTACTTACTAGACAGGGCATTGTCCCCGCTGACACCCAACGGAATGGCCATAATCTGAATTAACTTTCCCATACTCCTTCCTTGCTGGTGAACCCCCTTTAAGGATGTAGCCTAGGGATTAGCAACATTCAGGGAGCCCACGCGAGTTATGTTGTCAGGGAGTAGTTGCAGAGCCATCAAGGGCTCAGAGCCAGTATGGAGGACCAAGGATCCTGGAGAGCTGTGCAAGATCTCAGAAGATTCACAGTTTTTAGGCTGAACTCACATTTTTTTGTGGAGAAACATACCCCACCCCATTATGGAAGATATTACTGGCTATTATACAGGTATTTCCACATAGATCAAAGCTTCAAGTAACTGAAGAGAAGTTGAATAGATGACTAAAATGTCCTTGTAGCTTGAGTGCAAAAAGGCATGCAATGATGCTATAGACTGAGAAGCCTACAGCCATCAGAATCAAATCAGTCTTGATTTGTGGAGCTCTGAGAATGCTCAATCCCAAAAGATGAAGTCTCAATGATTCAATGGCGATTCATAGTCTATACTTTACATGCTGTCTAGAAAAAACAAACAAACCCTGAGAACCTTGCTTATCAGCAAAGTCACTGATGACTTGGTGGGATGTACCCCTTTTGTAATATGTGAAGTAAGCTCAACAGTTCTTACTTGAGTCCAAAAGATTTTGATGAATAAACCATACATTTGCTCTTCTGATGCAATACTTTGGAGGTCAGATTACTTAGGGATTATGCAGAGACCCAGAGCTCTGCATAAGACAACACTTAGCATTTGACATATAGAGCAAATGCTCAGTCTTTTTGGAAGTTTCTTTTATAATGGTATCAATATTTTAAAATTTTAATAGGGAATCATCTGTATCAATAAAGCACAGTACCTCTCTGAAAGATCTGTCTGTCTTTTTTCTTCTCTCTGTTGACTTCCCTTTGAGATCTGTGTGCTGATACCAGTTAAATCACCAGGTAAAACAGCAACTCCTAAGCTCTCCAAAAGCATCCTGTAAAGAATCCCATCAGGAGAAATATCCTGAAATTTATGGCATAGCCTAGATAAAATAAAGAACTGAAATTAATGTAGACAGTTGAGAGTAAGGCACAATATGCATATTTTAAGGCAAAGGTTATCAAAATAATGAACTTCCTTCCCAGATAGAGGGAGTGTGTGTCCAGTGGTTAGAGGAGACTGGGGTCACTCTGCCATTGACTCACAGGGTGATCTCTCTGTGCTTCAGTTTTATTCATCTGTGAAATGGGGAAACTAATACCCAGCTCACAGAGCTCAATTTAGCTTTATGAGACAATCCATGTCTGTAAAGCTTTTGAGGATTCTTAGATGAAAGAATGGAAAGGAACGAAAGTGCATTAAACTGTGAATTCACAGCATTCTGTTTAGTCTACAAAATAGTTATTTTTCCCCATTTAGACTTTTATTTAAAAACAAACAAGCAAACCAACAAACCTGTGATACAAAAAGACTTGTAACTTAAGATATAACACCCCCTCAAGCAAGCACCCTCCTTGTGATAAATCCACATCAAAACTTTTTTTTATTTTAATAAATCTAATCTGCTACTCTAAACCAATAACAGGAGTTAGGGGAGGGAAAGGATCATGGAGAGAAAAGGGAGTCACCATGTTGTAACACCATCCAACCAGCTCCATTCAAATAAGTTCATCCTGAAAATGGATGAACTCAGACACAAACACTAAGGAACAACATCTGCCTTGGAAATGTAATCTACAAAAGGCTTCCAAATGTCCTTAAAAATTGTCCCTTCTCTTCCTCAGTCTGAATGTCATCTCGCAGGAAGCCATCTGGGACAGGCTTGCCAACCATTCTGCCTCAGTAGAAGCAGTATTGTCCTCAAGTGCCTCAGGATGAGTCACATCAGTGCCAAAAGCCCAATTATAGCTGAAGCCCCCAACAGCAGAAGTATCATTTCAGATCAATAAGACTGATGTGGCCGAAACACTGGAATTCAGAATGTAATTTATTCTCTTCATCACCCTTGCTCAAAAACCTTGTGTAATGCAACATCCCCAAAGCATCTGAGTTAAATCCTCAGTCTGGTTATGACAACTCCGACACAGATTTGACAGTCATATGTCCAATTTGTGCATGTTTAAAGGAGTCAATTATATTTTACTTATTATTTCAAATACTGTATCCCTAACCGCTTTAGAGCTGTGAACGAACAGTGCCATCCACTGTTTATCTGAATAATCTTTCCCCACAATATTTTCCCAGGATGGTCTTAAATAACATGTAACATAGAAATCCCCATTTGAAAAATGTGTGTACTGGTGGCCAGATGTGAGTAAAAGCACCTTTTTTAAAAGAATAAGGCCCAAGTCTGGTAGAATACAAGGTGAATAGCAAATTATTTGCCAAGCAAGTTTTCATCCATGGATTTCAAATTTAATCAATCCCCATTTCTTATGTAGCCCTTAAAACAAAAAAAACCCAATCAAATAAGTCATCAATAGCAATAATACCTTGTTGAATATAAAACCTGCGTTCATTTTAACCTCAGAATTGAATTTCTTCTTTGGTGTGATGAGGTGCTCCTGGACATACACATCTTAGCAAAGGCCTTGATTCAGGATAGCCCTCAAGCATGTGCTTAAGTGCTGTCCTGAATAGAGATGCTCTCTAGAACCAGGACCAAAGGATGGGCTGAGTGAGAGTTCATGCTCCATGCCTGTGTATGCTGCACAAATATATTGAAACTATCCATAGCTAGTGCAACTGGATACCCTTAGAAAATGGAATTTATGCAGATTCTACAAAGGCCTCATGAATGCCCTCCACTGTTGTCAGGTACACATTGTATTGGGTTGCATAAGGTCCTATCAGGTCACTGCAAAATCAACCCATCTAATCTAGAAAGTCTGATCTTGCAAAGCTCTGAGATTCTAGCCCCAATCCAACAAGCACATAAGCATGTGCTCAACTTAGGTGACGTTAGCAGCACCAGTCTCTGAGTATGTAAGTAGTCCCCTTGAATGGGACTGAAACCATATTAAAATGCTTCTTATGTGCATTGTTGGATCATAGTCATAGTGCTCAGCACCTTTCAGAATGAATTATGCAGGGCGTAGTCCTGTATCCACTGAAGACACTGGCAAAATATCCATTGACTGCAATGGTGGTGGATTAGACCTCTACTGACCATTTTTTTTCTGGTTTTCTTTTCCAGGCTTTCCCTCCCCAACATCGTTTTCTGATACAAGATGTTGAAACTTCAAGTAGAACTCATTTTAGAATTTAAATTGGTTGTAATTCTGGACTCCAGCCTGAGCACAGCTCTCTCGTCACAAATAATGGTTGAAAATAATGGTAAAAAGGTTATCTGGAGAAGTGTGTGAACGATGACAGCCAGTTATTCAATAATAAAAGGATAAGTAATTGCTCATGATCAGTGGTCAATGTGTTTATATTATACAACACTGAGCCATGAAACTGACTGATGACAAAAGGGTATATTTTTAATACAGTGTTCAGGGAATTAGGTGCCTGACTCTTATTAACCCCATGCATGGCACCCAAAGTTTTCTCTACAAAATTCACAGAAAAGGAAAACGGATGCAGTGTAATTTTATCTCAGTGATCACACTTGTACTTGTTCATATTTCAAGATCAAAATTATTTTCTGAAAGCCATTTCCTATTGATGCTGTTGTGTTTGCTCCTCACTTATACTGATCATCAGGACACTGGGTCACAAGGTTCAGGCTGGCACGGATTCCTTTGATTTTCCTATGATGTTTTGAAAGGTAGGAAAGAATCCCACATCTTCTGGAGAATCACAGGGCTGACGTAAAGAATGTTACAGCTTGTAGGAGAGCAAATTAGAGCCAATTAGAGCCTGACTGACATGCCACGGCAATAAAATAACTAATACAATCCACTCCTCTTTTACAAGATATAGATTTTGATTCCATACACATATGTGATTTGGGATGTTCATTGTTTTTTAGATTGAGGTGTAGTTATCAATTGGCCAATGATCAAAATGAGAGTCGATTATGTCATGTCCCAGTTTACAAGGGTTCTCCTAAAATTAAGGCTCTCGAATTGTTCATTACAAGATACTATTGTAGAATATTACAATAAGATAATGTGGGTAGTTATATTCATTTCCATTTGGAAACAGTTAATACTTTTTTTAAAGATACATTTTCCATCACACCCAATTTTCACTTTGAGGAATGGGCTTGTTTTACCTTTTTAAAGTATCCTTTGAACCATACGACCCCAATTTTGCCAGTGTTTCATTAAAAGAACTTCCATGGAAATAAAGAGGAAATTTGCAAGCTGATCACTTGCAGAATAGGGGTTACTGATTGGCCTGGTGGCATTTTATTTTCTCTAAAGCTTAAGGCAAATTGAAGTATCCCAAGATTCAAAACACCACTTTTTTAGAAAAATATGGAGAGAAAGTTAATAAAGTTACATAACTTAATAGTCAGATGCCAGCAGCTTACTTTATAAATTGTTCATCGGACAAAGAGGGACAATATATCTGTACAATTTTTCTTAGCTGATTTCTGCTAATAATGCCTGTACATTTAGGGTCACAGGTCTGCAAAGCCTTGTGGAAGTCTTTCCAATTTTCCGTGATTTTATCCGAAAGAATGTCTTCCACCTAAAATGCAAATATATAAGTCATTGAAATAAAAAAAGGCTGTGAAGTTATATTGCCATATGTCAGTAATCATATAGTAAAATTAAATAAACCCCTTAATTACAGAAAATCAATATTTACTGAAGATAAACCTCATTATTACTTACAGTATCCCAAGCCAGAACAAGAGAAGGTGGCTTCTTAACTTCCTTTGTTCCATTAAGCCATTTATGACCCATCTAATTAAAAAAAAAAGTTATTTGTATTAAAACTTTTTAGTGCACTGTTTCCTCCATAGTGTACAATGAAAGCCAATGCATATATTCTCAAGGTTCTGTTTGAAAGTGTGTCTCTAATCTGAAAAGTGACTACACAAAAATGGCACTTTACTACACTGATCTGCTCCTTTTGTGAATTAAAAGTCACAGCTACTGACTTTAATAACAAAACAACATATTATTGCTGGTTACTCTCCAAAGCTAAAGTCACTGACAGATAAGCTGCAAGTTGGATAGCTGTCTCTGAGGGAAAAATTTGAAGACAGTGGGATGGCACAGGTGAATGTGAGTGCAGAATCTGGTTCCCAGACCATAGATCAGGTTCAGTTTGTGGCACTGGCAGTTAGAATAAAAGCATCTTTTTACTTGTAAACTGAGTACATTTAACACAAGAACTACTGAGATGCAACAGACACATGGAACCTTATTTTTTCCAGAGTAATCGGGGTCAATATCCAGATCCAGCTGAGCTCTGTTCAGTGCAAAATCCAAGGAGAGACAAAAGTGCCTTTATGTCATTTTCAGATATCCCAGTCCTGGGGCCAGTGAGGAGCTGGTTTGGCTAGTTGAGGCCCAGCTTGATTCCCAGGACTACTAGCATCTGCCTCAGAGCTGCTTTGACTTTCATCTGGCTGCAACAGTCCCACGGGGCCATTCCCTCAGCCAGAGAATGATAGAGCACCACAGCATTCTAGAAAAACTTCCCTCCCCCTGGGTATGCCCCAAAGAATTCCCCTGTGTCACAGAGTGGGCAGGACAGAGTGTTACAGAGCCAGCTATGCCAGCTTTACATCACCCAGGGAATGAGTGAGTGGAGCCTTTGTATTTGGCTAGGCTGGCTTTGCAGCTGTTTTGCACCAATAGATGGCACAACAGAGGTCAGAATCTGGCCCACTCTTCAGAGCAGAATCAGACTTCAAGTGTGAAATCCTAGCTAGCATGGCAATCTCTGGTTGTCAGCTGGTATCTTATCCCAGGGTGGCCATGATCCCTGTTGCTCTGTGTTTCTCTAGCCTGCCCTTCTTTATGCTAAAATTTACTTTATTTAGAACACTGAGTAGGCAGTAGAATTTTAACTCTAAAATGAATCCAAATAAGTTAATTTGAGCATCCAAATTCATTTGCATAACCCATTAGTATTTGCACTTTGACAGCATTTATACTTTTTCCCTCCGACATGTCAGTTTTATAATTATAAAAATGTGTCCAAGACTCTCAGCACAACCATTATTCAATTCAATAATAGGTAGAAGGGACATGAACGGATGAATCAAATATATCTATCGTTGGAGCCAACAGAACAGGATGCCGTCTAATTCAGATCTACATCAAAGCTTTTCTCAAAGCAATACACACCATTCAAGACTATTCAGTAGGAACCTCTTTTTGTGCATCTAGTGCATCTCTTGACACTGCCAGGTTCTTTGATTCTTTTCAATGACACTAACTACACCAGCTTAAGACAAAAACTAAATAAAGATTTATTCAGATGACACATTAATGTGAACCTAAAATTGATCTAATAAAACTATTATGAACAGCTCTAATATAATAAAGCAGTTATGAAAACTATAGATTAGACTACTTCTGAGTATAATTCAGTAAGCAAAACAAGAAACTGACATACTGACTAGATATTCTGGTCAAAAGATACAGGATATAACCTCACTATATGTATGGTAGTGGTTCTAAAGGAAGATATTAAAAGATTACTACAAAACTCCAAACATTTCAAAGTCATACACATAAAAACACACAATCAATGGGTATTGTAAATCTCAGAATCTATGTATTATTATCTAGTATAAATAGATAGAAAAAGCTCTTCTGCAACATATCTGCAAAACAGTTTTGATAATTGAAAGCTGGAAAGAGATACTTCCATCCCACACCTGCTACACACATGTACATGAACTTGTGATTACATTCCAGGGGGAGTTTCCAGAAACTTGAGGTAACTGTGAAATTGGTTCTCAACCCATACTTCAGAGGCAAAAGACTCCAAGAGTGTGAATTATGTAGGAGTTTTACACTGCTGAAAAGCATATGCATTCACTAACTTAGGCTTGGTCTACACTACGCGTTTAAACAGATTTTTGCAGCGTTAATCTGATTTAACGCTGTACCCGTCCACACTACGAGGCCCTTTATATCGATATAAAGGGCTCTTTAAATCGGTTTCTGTACTCCTCCCCGACGAGAGGAGTAGCACTAAAATCGGTATTACCATAGCGGATTAGGGTTAGTGTGGCCGCAAATTGATGGTATTGGCCTCCGGGCGGTATTTCACAGTGCACCACTGTGACCGCTCTGGACAGCAATTTGAACTCGGATGCAGTGGCCAGGTAAACAGGAAAAGCCCCGCAAAATTTTGATTTTCATTTCCTGTTTGCCCAGTGTGGAGCTCTGATCAGCACAGGTGGCAATGCAGTCCCAAATCCAAAAAGAGCTCCAGCATGGACCGTACGGGAGACACTGCATCTGATCACTGTATGGGGAAACAAATCTGTTCTATCAAAGCTCTGTTATAGAAGACGAAATGCCAAAGCGTTTGAAAAAAAAATCTACAGGCTACACAGTGCTGCGTGACAAGTGTAACGGGAAGCCAGAGACTCAAATGGATGCTCATGGAGGGAGGGAGGGGGTACTGAGGACACCAGCTATCCCACAATCCCCAGCAGTCTCCGAAAAGTATTAGCATTCTTGGCTGAGCTCCCAATGCCTGTAGGGTCAAACACATTGTCCGGCGTGGTTCAGGATATAGCTTGTCAATTTACTCCCCCCCGCCACGTGAAAGAAAAGGGAAAGAAATCGTTTCTTGACTTCTTTCAATGTCACCCTATGTCTACTGAATGCTGCTGGTAGATGCGATGCTGCAGCAGTGAAGAGCAGTATCCGCTCCTCTACCCTCCCTGGTGGCAGACGGTACATGCTTGATAACTGCTGAATACCCCTGGCTGGCCTCGGGGCGCCTGGGTAAAAATAGGAATGATTCCTGGTCATTCCCAGTAGATGATACAGAATGGCTGGTAACCGTCTTCATCATAGCCACGGGGGGCTGAGCTCCATCAGCCCCCTCCCTTTCCTGTGTAAAGAAAAGATTCTGTCCTGCCTGGACTATCATAGCAGCGGCATGCTGGGCTCCTCTCCCCTGCACCGCTTAATGTCCTGCCTGGACTGTCATAGCACGGGGAGGCTGCCTCCCCCTCATTTTATCTCACTAACAAGTCACTGTTTCTTATTCCTGCATTCTTTATAACTTCATGACACAAATGGGGGGACACTGCCACGGTAGCCCAGGAAGGTTGGGGGAGGAGGGAAGCAACGGGTGGGTTGTTGCAGGGCCCCTCCCCCCCGTGAATGGCATGTAACTCATCATTTCTGCGGGATCTGACACGGAGCAGCTGTGCTCTCTGATACACTGCTTCTCTAGTACACTTGCCTCAAATTCTAGGCAGGACTGACTCTACTTTTAGAAACCATAAAGGAGGGATTGACTCGGGGAGTCATTCCCAGTTTTGCTTTTGTGCTCCCGGCCGATCTCAGCCAGGGGCACCCATGATAGCAGCAGACAGCACAGAAGGACAGATAACCGTCATCTTATTGCCAATTTACACCAGCAGCAGATGGTACAGAAGGACTGGTAACCGTCTCTGCTATCATGCAAAAGTAAATGAATGCTGCTGTGTAGCACTGGAGTATCGCCTCTGTCTGCGGCATCCATTACACATACGGTGATTAAAAAAAGCTGAACGGGCTCCATGGTTGCCGTGCTATGGCGTCTGCCAGGGCAATCCAGGGAAAAAAGGCGCAAAATGATTGTCTGCCGTTGCTTTCCCGGAGGAAGGAATGACTGACGACATTTACCCAGAACCACCCGCGACAATGATTTTTGCCCCATCAGCCACTGGGCTCTCAACCCAGAATTCTAAGGGGCGGGGGAGACTGCGGGAACTATGGGATAGCTACGGAATAGCTACCCACAGTGCAATGCTCTGGAAATCGACGCTAGCCTCGGACCATGGACGCACACCGCCGCATTAATGCACTTAGTGTGGCCGCGTGCACTCAATTTTATACAATCTGTTTTATAAAACCGGTTTATGTAAAATTGGAATTTTCCCGTAGTGTAGACGTACCCTTAGATGAAGATTTTTTCAGAGCTTAGGGTTTTATTAAGAATTGTCCTGACACCTTGCTATAAACATTATAAAAAAGAAAATCCTTAGAAAAGTATTGATAAACACTTACTAGAGATTCTTTTTCTTCAAACAAGTCTAAAAATGTATGGTAGCTGAGGTACCCAGTGTGTTCTGGATCAATTATCTTAATTAGGTCTTGGAAGTCCTTGTCTCTTATTCGAAATAAGATGCAGTCCAAAACGCGACGAAGCTCATGTCTTGTGATCTTTCCATCTTGTTTCTAAAACAAATGTTCATGTGTGTGTGAAACAGAGTGAACAAATTTACTAAAAGACAATGTCTATTTTAAAACACTGTTCTGAATCTACAAAAAGAACAGGAGTACTTGCAGCACCTTAGAAACTAACAAATTTATTTGAGCATAAGCTTTCGTGGGCTACAGCCCACTTCATTGGATACATGCAATGGAAAATACCAGTAGGAAGATATATATATATATACACACACACACAGAGAACATGAAACAATGGGTGTTACCATACACACTCTAATGAGACCGATCAGTTAAGGTGAGCTATTACCAGCAGGAGAGAAAAAAACTTTTTGTAGTGGTAATCAAAATGGTCCATTTGCAGCAGTTGACAAGAAGGTGTGAGGAACAGTATGGGGGGAATAAACATGGGGAAACAGATTTACTTTGTGTAATGACCCATCCACTCCCAGCCTTTATTCAAGCCTAATTTAATGGTGTCCATTTTGCAAATTAATTCCAATTCAGCAGTCTCTCGTTGGACTTTTTGAAGTTTTTTTGTTGTAATATTGACTTTTATGTTTATAATCGAGGGACCAGGGAGATTGAAGTGTTCTCCGACTGGTTTTTGAATGTTATAATTCTTGACATCTGATTTGTGTCCATTTATTCTTTTACACAGAAACTGTCCGGTTTGGCCAATGTACATGGCAGAGGGACATTGCTGACATTTCTGAACCTCTACGTCACACAACCCACAGTGACTGAAAGCTTTCACTATTGGTTAGCTTTTTGATAGTCTAATCAGTGGTTCTCAACCTATTTATCACTGTAGGCCACATATGCAGATCTCTGTGTGTTACGTGAGCTGCATCCACTCAATATATATACTACCTGTATGGCCCTGAAGATGTCACATGGGCCACAGCTGTGTGCTGATTGGGCTGCCAGCGGCCCACAGCCCACAGGTTGAGAACCACCAGTTTATATGATGTGAATCTGGTAGTCTCAGTCCAGTTCTCAGTGGACAAGAGGATATACTGCAACAGGAGCCCTTGTTGGCAGTCACAGCAGAGGGACTAAGGTTATAGAAATTGAACTATCCTCTTACACTAGAAGTCGTACCCTAAGTCCAGGTTTGTAATATGTTGGTAGAGCAGTATTAGGGAGCTTAGAATATAGCTGCCTGTCCTGGACCTGTTCTGTGGAGAAATAGACAAAAGTATTTGGTCTCCAAGATTGTTAATTCAGCACTTTCTGCAAAAATTAAATTGATGGTTTATGTTATGCAAGTACATATAAACACACATACATACACACACACACTTTTTTTTAAATAAAAAGGATGTTTTTGTTACTTCCCACCAGCTCTGTTTCCCTGCAGTAACTTGCTGCTGCCATTGGCCCCATCCATTGCCTTAGTGTAGAAGGGGAGTCCTTTAAAGGTTATTTGTGACTGGAATGAATTCCCACACAGCTCTCAGCACAGAACAGACATATATATGCACCCTGGGTTAGTGTCCCAAATTCACCTCCTATCAGGGGATTTCCTTTATTCTTAATATCAGAACAATAAAATACAAACTCCAACCTAAGCATTTTTTTTTGAGCTTATCTTTTCCTAGGGTATTTTCCTCCTTGATCTCTGTTTTTGCACATAGGTCTCTCTGCCTTAGAGAGTAATGCTAAGCCTTTTATATTCCTGGGTTGGAGCTAATAGAAACCACTGGGTCTGACAGGGATAATGACTTAGTAGAAATAATTCTGCATTTCTGTACCATCCCAGCATGTGACACTGCCATACTATCATATAAATGTGCACTTTTTAAAGCATCTTATGCAATAAACAATGGAATGGGCTTATACAACAGTACTATTATATTTATGTATTGTTACAGTTAAGGCATAATTTTTGTTTCAGTCCCCATGACATATGTCCATAAGGTTTGAGGGAGAGTTTTAAATAGAGGTTAGTCTGTTTTTATCACAGTCTATTAGATCTTGGAATTTTATATTTTTGCTTGGACTTTTATTTTATTTTGCTTCCCTTAAAAAAAAAAACTGGTGGAAAAAAAGAAGAAATGTAAGGAATAAATGCCTGGGAACAATAAAAGAAAAATGAATGGAAAACAGTTTCTCCAGTGATTCATTCCTGCCTAAGCACGAGACAAATATTTTGCTGCTCATAAACCTCACACCAAGAAAAATTCTGTTTCCCTTTAGTCCCCTATAGAGATCCAGGGTGGCAGTAGTAATATACAGGATGAGCAATTATTTACTTCATCAGCTGGTTTGGGAAACACTTTGAAGTTTTGTAATCAAAAGATAATGGTCTTGTGAAACTGCTTTTCTGCCATCGGAATTTTCTTTAGAGACTGTTGTCAGTGCATTAAATCATACGGAAAAGAAACTGGATAATATATCTACCTCAGTGAATGTGTTAAGAAATTTGGCAGAGGAGTTACAAAAATTAGTTCTATTTTACATGAAAATATGTACCGGGTAAGTGGAAGCATCTTCTCCTCAAAGCTTAAACCAGGGCTCGGCAACCTCTGGCACGCAGTTTGCCAGAGTAAGCACCCGGCCGAGACAGGCCAGTTTGTTTACCTGCCTCGTCGGCAGGTTCGGCCGATCACGGCTCCCACTGGCCATGGTTCACTGTCCCAGGCCAATGGGGGCAGTGGGAAGCCGCAGCCAACACATCGCTCAGCCCATGGCACTTCCCACCGCCCCCATTGGCTTGGGACGGAGAACCGCGGCCAATGGGAGCAGCAATCGGCTGAATCTGCCAACGCGGCAGGAAAACAAACTGGCCCGGCCCGCCAGGGTGCTTACCCTGGCGAGCCGCATGCCAGAGGTTGCCGACCCCTGGCTTAAACACATACTGTGGTTAAAGATAACTTGTTTTTTAGTCATTGCTTTGAATATATTGAAAAAATAATATATATTATATTAGCCTTCAATCAGTGAAATTTTTGATTATTTGACACCTAAAATCTCTAAAATGTTTTCATTTATGAGCTAGATTGTCACCTGGTGTAAATTAGCATAGCTCCAACGACCTCACTGGGGCTAAAATGATTTACACCAGCAGAAAATCTGTATGTATCTCTGTATGTGTAACTGTTTTGGATGTTAATAATGAAGCTGTTCCTCCTGCAGCCATAGTGCTCTTTCTGCTGTCTCAAACATCGGTATCTGTGTAAATAATTTCATTCACTGATGACCAGTACAATAAAGCACATAAGCATGTGCTTGTGTACGTGATTAAGTGCTTTGCTAAATCAGGGCCCTAATGCTGGTATGTGTTATTATTATCATTCACTGCAATGTAGGAAACTTAACTCTCTTCTTTGTAAAGTGCCAGGCAAAGTCTTTCTTTTGTAGTGATTGTGTGTGTATACACACAAACATATATGTAAAAACAACGAGGAGTACTTGTGGCACCTTAGAGACTAACAAACTTATTTGGGCATAAGCTTTCGTGGGCTAAAACCCACTTTATCAGATGCATGGAGTGGAAAATACAGTAGGCAGGTATATATACACAGTATATGAAAAGATGGGAGTTGACTTACCAAGTGGGAGTCAGTGCTAACGAGACAATTCAGATAAAGTGGAAATGGGCTAGTCTCAATAGTAGAATACCAAGGGAGGAAAAATCACTTTTGTAGTGGTAATAAGGCTAATATAATCAGGGTGGCCAATTTCAAACTGTTGACAAGAAGGTGTGAGTAACAGTAGGGAAAAATTAGTATGAGGAAATTAGTTTTTGTAGTGACCCACCCACTTCTAGCCTTTATTCAGGGCTAATTTGATGGTGTCCAGTCTGCAAATTAATTCCAGTTCTGCAGATTCATGTTGGAGTCTGCTTCGGAAGTTTTTTTTGTTGAAGAATTGCCATTTTTAAGTCTGTTATTGAGTGTCCACGGAAGTTGAAATATTCTCCAACTAGTTTTTGAATGTTATAATCCTTGACGTCTGATCTGTGTCCGTTTATTCTTTTGTGTAGAGACTGTCTGGTTTGGCCAATGTACATGGCAGAGGGGCATTGCTGGCACATGATGGCATATATCACATTGGTAGATGTGCAGGTGAATGAGCCCCTGATGGTGTGGCTGATGTGGTTAGGTCCTATGATGGTCGTCCCTTGAATAGATATGCAGACAGAGTTGGCAACAAACCCAATTGAGAAACTGCAGAACTGGAATTAATTTGCAAACAGGACACCATCAACTTAGGCCTGAATAAAGACTGGGAGTGGATGGGTCAGTACAAAAACTAATTTCCCCTACTGTTACTCACACCTTCTTGTCAACTGTTTGAAATGGGCCACGCTGAAAACATTAGCCTCATTACCAGGGCTGACCCTACCCATAAGCAAAGTACGCAGTTGCATAGGGCACCAGTAAATTTGGTGAAATTTCCTGGTGCCCTGCGCAGCTGTGTGCTGCTCCAGCCCTTACCCCCTTCTTCCTCATGGCCCCTGCCTCTGATCCTCCCCAGCCCCACCTCTTCCCACCCCTGCTCCACCCCACTCCATCCTTTCCCCAAAGCCTCACCCTGCTCCTCCCCCGCCCTGCCACCACTCCCTTGAGGACTGCACCAGGGCCGGGCCTGCACTCATTGGCGACAGGAAGTGCAGTGACCTGGCCCCAGATGTGCTGCCACTCAGTGATGGTGGGTGGTTCCCTCCTGCCCCCAAGCCAGCCCTCCCCCCCGACACACAGAGGCCTAGGACCCCCCATACACTCTCCCCAAGGGGATTGCATAGGGCCCCAGAATAGCTAGGGACCGTCCTGCTCATTACCACTACAAAAGTGATTTTTCCTCCCTTCGTATTCTACTGTTGAGAATAGCCCACTTCCATTTTAATTATTAGTTAACACTGACCCCCACTTGGTAAGGCTACTCCCATCTTTTCATGTACTGTGCATATATACCTGCCTACTGCATTTTCCACTCCATGCATCTGATGAAGTGGGTTTTAGCCCACAAAAGCTTATGCCCAAATAAATTTGTTAGTCTCTAACATGTCACAAGTACTCTTCATTGTTTTTGCTGATACAGACTAACATGGCTACCACTCTGAAACATATATGTGTGTAATTTATACTGCAGAGCGAGAAAGAGCAATTTTTATGTAATTATACTTGAAAGGAATTTGATATATTACCTATATAAAAATTTGTAATAAAAAATGCCTGCAGTACCTCTGAAGATATGCCCAGTGCTCATTTTGCTTGTGTCAACCAGACTGAAAGCTTTAATTTTTTCAGTCTATTATTTGCTCATCCAATCCAAAAATATAGACTGTACAATTTAAGAAGAGCAATCTGTAGCAAATCAAAGCAATAAAAAATTCCATCTGTCCACTAAAGGAACGATCACACAGTCCAGTGTATGGATCATATATATCATGACATTCCATCAAAAATGACAAGAATGCTTTTTTTAACATAGTTCAGTACATCATGAAAGCCATAAAACAGAACAGACTGACAGTTCTTTATTAAGAGTGCATTCATTCTAGAGCTAGACATAAAAAGCATGCCCAAATTCATTTTAAAGAAGTCAGATTAAAATATTGCTGCAGATAAAGCGAGTGATGCAATGGAATGATCCTGGTCAATCTCACAGGTCTGACATTATACATCTGTCAGATTATAGACCACGAACAAGATATGTTTTACAAGTTCCACATTTCCTATTCATATTGTATAGCATGGGGATGTGACAATGACTCTGTAGCTGAGGTTCTAACTTATTTTACATTATCATACTGATTTTAATCCCTTCCCTCACTTCACTAAAATGCAATAATTCTGCCTATAATTTCTCAGGTGTGGTCATGTGCCAAGGGATATTTATTTATTTAAGTTTGTGAATAACTGGATAAAGCAGTTGAGACAGTTGAGAAGTTGCATATTTGCATCTGTGAAATTTTCCTAACTTCTTTGAAACATTTTCCAGAATGGCTTGGTATAGAATTTGAGTCTATAAACATTTATATGTGTCTTTAATGTCAATTACAGTCAAAATCAATAGGACTTCTCATGTGTGTAATATTAAGCATGTGCATAAATCTTTGCAGGATCACAGTGTAATTTTGGAGCTACCTACAGTTCTTTTGAACCTATGACAACTTCAGGAGCACTCAGATGTTTATAAATTCCATAGTCTGTCTGGTTTCATGGGTGGCTAGAAAACACTTTAGCTTCTTTTCTTGGGCCTTGATGTCTTCATTTATGAGACTTCTACACACAGCTTGCATTGCTTGCCCAGAGAAGCAACACATACTATCCTTTTTAAAAAGATTTTAGAAATAAAAGTAATGCTCATGAAGGATCCCAGACTGAATTTCTAAATTTATCCACACAACAGGAAATGCAGCAACATGGAACTCTGGAAGTCTGAGGTGAACATCTTAAGTTTTCACTTTAGCAATCCTTTAAGCAACTGGGACACAATAGACAATCAATACTAAAAACTAACATAAACAATGTGGGAGATTAACAAAAACAGAACAGCACTACAATTTATGGAATTCAGTTGCACATAAGTTTACAAGATGAAAAAAGAATAACAAAATAAAATATAATTAACTCAACTGAAAAGTTAAAAACTATATAGAGTAAATAGAATAAGTGGACGAAGAGTTTCCAACCCCAAATATAAAAAAAAGAATGATACTTGAAAAAAAAATCAAAAAAATAAAAACATTCCCACCTGTGGCTTTTCATGGGGGGAGGGGCCATTTAGCCTCATGTATGTAATATTCCCCTCCTATATATAGGATTTGGTTAATAAAGAAATGAAGTAGGGTAATATAATTAATGCCAATCAAGATGGATGTTGGGAAAAAATAGATCTTGTCAAGTGAACTTGATATCTTTTTTATGACATTTTGATTAAGAGACAAGAATGATACAAAACTGAATATGGCACACACTAAAGGGATTAAAAACTGGCTAACTAACAGGTTTTAAAATGTAATTGTAAATGGGGAATCACGATCAAGGGTCTGTGTTTTCAGTAGAGTCCCACAAGGAATTGGTTGTTGGCCCCAAGTTACATAATATTTTTATCAATGACCTAGAAGAAAACAAAATCATCACTGATAAGTTTGTAGATGACACAAAAATTGGGGGATCGGTAAATTACTGATACAGAGAGATCTGAATCACTTGGTAAACTAAGCGCAAACAAACAATGTGTGTTTCAATACAGCCAAATGTAAAATCCTGCATGTAGAAACAAAAAATGCAGGCCATACATACAAGATCAGGCTTTGCCATGAGCACTGTGTATGGGGCAGCATGTTGTTGTTTTGCCCTCAGGAGCAGTCTAGGAAGCAGATTGTGACTCAGTCACAATCTGCCTCCTAGTTTCCTTCTTCTCTAGTGGGAACATGCCCTTGTATCTGGCATAGCATACAGTAACTCCTCACTTAACATTGTAGTTATGTTCCTGAAAAATGCAACTTTAAGTGAAACAGTGTTAAATTAATCTAATTGTCCCATAAGATTTAATGTAAATGCGGGGGTTAGGTTCCAAGGAATTTTTGGGGGGGCAGACAAGGCATTATACTGTATACTATATAGTACTGTACTGTGGTTGGGAAGTACCCTTGGCTTACCCCACACAGGCACAGCCTGCTGCAGGCAAGGATGCTAGGAAGCATCTTTGCAGCAGCAGCGGCAGCTTCCCCAGAGAACAGGCTCAGATTTTGCCGGGAATGCTCCAGGCCCACCTCTTCCTGTCCCCGCTCCACTCCAGGCCCACTTCTTCCCACCCCCACTCCACTTCCTCTCCAGAGCACGCCACATCCCTCCCCCTCCAAAGTCCTAAGTGCTGCCAAACAGCTGTTTGGCAGTGCTTACGACTTTCTGGGAGGGAGAGAGAGGAGCAGAGACACAGCGCTTTCCCACTCCTGCCCCTCCCTCCCCAAAAGTCCTAAGCACAAAGTGCTGGGAGGGAGGGGGAGAAGCAGGGAGGCCCTGCATCTCCACTCCTTCCCCTCCCTCCCAGAAAGTCCTAAGTGCCGCCAAACAGCAGTTTAGTGGCACTTAGGATTTTCTGGGAAGGAGGGGGAGGAGTAGAGACGCGGTACTTCCCTGCTCCTCCTCCTCCCCCACAGAAAGTCCTAAGCCCCGCCAAACAGCTTTTGGCGGTGGGGGAAGCGTTGGGAGGGAGGGGAGGAGGTGGAGAAGTGGAACTTGTGCAATGCTCCCTTGTAAAGTCGCTGCTCTTCCACAGAATCTTACAAGCAGGCAGCCAGACAACGTTATAAGGGAGCATTGCACAACTTTAAACAAGCATGTTTCCTAATTGCGCACGGACACAACATTGAAACAACGTTAAGTGAGACAACGCTAAATGAGGAATTTCTGTACATCCTTTGGCATGCTTTCAAAGCTGCGATGCCTGGCATATTGTGAGGATGCACTGTTAGAAGCCGAGGGAGAGGCAAAGTTAGATTTATGACAAGAGGGTAGCAAGAGGGAAGTGGCAGTTGGATTAGGGTTTGAGTCTTGGTGAAGCACATTTGTTTCAGCATTTGCTATGAGTGTAAGTGGCCATGGCTTTTTTTATTAGGGTGGAAGACAGAAGGCAAGGGAAAGCAGCAACATCTGAAAGCAAGTAATTCACTGGAGGAAGGTATAGGATGTTTGGGAGAGGGTTAGGAAATCAGACGAAGGGAAAGACTCGCTTGGCAGGAGGGTTGGGATCTGAAAGGTTGCTGGGTACTTGTCAAGAAGGTAGCTTGAGAGCTTAAAAGCTCCATCAGTCTGTGAATGTGTTAAGTCATACACAGAATCTCAGCATTATAAGAGTTAAAAATAAGGTCTCTTACTGTATCAATCATGAGAAATGCCTGCTTCAGTGATGGATATGCATTTTGGATGTGTCTGCGTAGCTTTAGAAGGACACTGTTACTTGAGAAAGCTTCATCCATTCCTCTGATTGGGTTTACTCTACAACAGGAAAACATGGTTGACACAATGTTCTCATCTCTCATCCTCTTTGAGTAGGGAGAAGATGTAAACTCATTAAGGTCAAAAGCTTAGTAGGACTCAAAAATATGCTCGGACATTTATATAGATAATAGGAATATCCCCAAAAGATTACTTGAAATACATTAAATCAACAATTATTTCAGTAGATGTAATTTTCCATCAAGTTCAAGTACACCTTGAACAAAAAAAATGTAATTTCCTACTTACCTGTGGTTTTTTCTTATAGGAAGAGTCTGTCCATTTTCATATGTCACAGGGTCCTGAAATTTCTCTAAAAATTGATGCCAGGCAATTTTACCTGTGGCTTTAAATCCAAATCTGGTCAAACAAGATGTAAGAACTGTTTAAAAACACTTCCTTTTGTAAATACTGCTATAACTACATTTTCCAGAGAGAATTTTGGCTTGTGACAGAAATTTATGCAATCTAGTCTGAGTTTACATAGCTTAAAATTTTACAGAAAGTATGTAGCAAATTTCAACAATAAAACAAGTTGGGCCGAATACTCTTCTGAGTTCCACCAGTCTAACTGAAGAAACAACTAGACCTGATCAGAACTAGACTTGATCAGGTGGTTCTGGTTTTATCCAAGCTGAAAACCCTTAAATTTAGAAGTGTTAGAATGCATTTATAAGGCATTAACACCAGATTCTGTCAACTTCACTCACGTTGAGTAGTATTTCACTCTGTGAATAATCCCTTTGAAATCAATGAGGGCTTGATTCTGCTCCCCTTGAAGTCAGTGGTATAGCTTCCAGTTAACTTCAATGGTGCAGGATGAAGCCCTAAGTAAGTGCAGCAAAACACGTTACTAAATTAGATGGTGTCTTTTAAGCACCATTACCAAACTCATTTCAACCGAGTTTTAAATATCTATTTCTGAAGCCTGTTAGAATGGTGTTATGCTGTGTTTAAATCATGACTACCAAGGTGAGATTTAAACAACAACAAAATGTAATATGGGGTTAACAAGACAACAAATAGTGGAAAGACTTTTGTGGAGCTCCCACAAAAAACTCCATCCTCAGAAGTTCATTATGTTTATCAAGCTCAGCCACTGAAATTCCAAGCAGGAAGAATTACACCATCAGAACAAGCATTCATTGCCTGATCAAAACCTGAGGGTAGAACAGTTTTTCTATCTGGTTCATCTTAAAGCTGACTTTTTTCAAAAGTAACCCACTTACAGGTGTGACATACACACCGCGATTCACTGGCTTGAGGGAAAGTTTATTTAAAAAACTGGGGGAAATAGCTTCATAATCATATTTGTCTGAAACAATAATCAGATATGAAATAACAGATTACCTTTAAAAGTAAGACCCAGACAACTGGTATTTTCAACCCCTGAGATCTTTCCCAAGTCAAATTTCTGTGGTTCTATAAATCACTCAGAAGTACACTGCAGGGAACCATTCTGCATTGGAAACAAGCAAACAGATGGATCTTGGTCTGCATTATTGTTCCTGAGATCCTCACAGAGGCCCTTTCCATGTGTGTCCCCATCTTCAGCTACCTTAACAGCACCTCAGAGGGCAACTGCCATGGTGCCAGGGAGCTGGGGAGAGCACAGCATGGCAACTAGGGGCTAGAGCTGATACAGCAGCACAGGGTATCATCACGGATCCCTGAGGATCCACACAGTTTGACAGCAGGCTGCCTTTTCCACAGGATAGAGAATTTCCACTCCAACTAGATGATGTAGTAGAATCCCTGCAAAACAATCACCACTGAGATTGTCTCCCACAAAGCCTCCTCCCATGGGTTTTATCATGGGTGGGGATGAATGAGATCCAAGACATACTTAGCACCTGGAACTCCCACACACCTCAATGGGAACTGCACATGCTCAGCACTTCTCAGTACTGCACTCTGCCTGACAACACGTGTCTTTTCCATTCTTAATTTTCATGGGTCAAATCCAGAAATCTTACATACACAAAACAATCACTGAATTCACTGGGAGTAAAACCTGAGTCAAGACTTCAGGATTTTGTGATTCCAAAGCAATTCTATGACTAGTAGGAAATAGTTCTTATATAGCACTTTTCATCCATAGATCTCAAAGTGCTTTACAAAGAAGGTAAGAGGAAGTTAATCCTCTTTGAGATGTGTTACCCTAAGGGTGCTCTATTGTAGGTTTGTCTGTGCCCCTGCACCTCTAATTGGAGATTGTAGGTAGCAGTGTCCATTCAGCCATTTGAGCTCATCCACTATCATCTTAGAAAGGTCTTGAAAGTATCTAAAATCATCAGCTAGTGATAGAGGAGGGGGCATCATAGCCTCATCTGGTGATGACGAGGAAATGTTTGCTGGGGGCTAGCCTCCATTTTGAGCCTTTCCTCCTGTCCCTCAAAAGTTTTCTCCTCTGGTTCTGGGGTTCTGGACACCAAAGTTGTAGGAAAAAAATCTAGTGGACTCTCTGTGAGAGACACTGGATGCTCGAGAAGCATGGGGTCTGTACATTGCCCAAGGATTCAATATGGCCACTGGTGGTGCGGAGGGAATGCCTGGGTTGGGGGGTGCCCAGGGAGGACCTTACCAGGATTGAAGGGCGGCATAAGAGTGTAGTTGGGGAAGTCCCTGATATTGTGATGGTGGACCACAGTGAGAGGCCAGGGAAATAACATCATCTTGGTCACCGTCAGACTCCTCACTGGATAAGGGTGGTGCTGACCAGGGTGCTGGTGGCAAGTGTCCCAGTGCCACTGGTGATTCTAGATGTTGAGATGTGCATGGTACTGGGGCCTCGCTACTGAGTAGTGGGGATTCTAGAGAGTCCCTGCTGTTTCTGGGTACCATGCTTCGAAGCGCTGGTGCTGTTGGTACCAACATGGCTGACCATGCCGGGGAACCCCTCTGGCTAGCCAAGGACTCTGTTTGCAGGTTTGAAGCCCTTTTTTTCAAGTCTCTGCAGGGGGAATCTGTTGAGCTTTTTTGCAAGTCTATCCCTTTGGAGGCTGAAGGCTCCAGGGACAATGAGAAGCTTCAGCACCAGGGTCAGCTGGTGACCAAAGCACACCCTCCATCAGGAGAAGTTTTAACTTCAGCTCCCAGTTCATGCGAGATCTCACCTTTAGCTGGTGGCAGAAGGTGCACTTCTGTGGGATGCATACCTCTTCAAGGCACCAGATGCAGTGAGATTGTCCATCTGCTACTGGAATTGGTTCCTTGCAGGAGAGGAAGCTTTTAAAACCAGGGGAATTGGTCATGCCCCTGGTGGAGATATCACCCCTTAAAGGCTAGGAATGCAGAAGAAAGTTTTTTTGTTTCTTCTTTATTTATTTATTTTTGTAACTGGAAAAATGGAAACTCTAGACTACTAAATGCCCCTGCAAAGGTGATCCCCCACAAAAAGAGTGGGAAATATGACATAAAAAGTTCTCCCCCCCCTCCAACTGGAAAATGAAAACTTAACTATTAAAGGAAACTAAAAGACTATGAATAACTACTACTTATACTAATGATGCAGAGAAGGAAGAGACAACTGCTTGCTCATTTTGAGGCCAAAGGTGGCTGAGAAGGAACTGAGGGTGGTTCACTCGTGCAGTGCTAAATAGCCTTGAGGCAAACCACGAGGCAGAGAGGGTGCATGGGCAGGCCGAACGAACACTGCTACCTAACACCTCAGACTAGAAGTGCAGATACACTTACAGTGGAGCACCCAGTGGGACATTACTCAAAGAAGTTACTCACCTTGTGCAGTAACAATGGTTCTTCAAGATGCGTGTCCATGTGTGTGCTCCATGGTAGGTGTGCTTACATCCCTATGCTACTGATGGGAGAACTTCAGTAGCAGTGTCCTTTAGGCCCACATATGTGCTGTCTCTTCTTGGGCCCCGTCACAAGGCTAGTCAACACGCGCAGGTTAACCCCCCTCAATTCCTTCTCTACCAAACAGTCATTGACAAGAACTGAGAAGTAGAGGGGAGGAGGGTGGTTTGTAGAGCACTCACAGGGACACATCTCAAAGAGTGAATCTGAGGAATCATCTGTAAGACGGTAGGATTGAGATATGAAAGTAGGCATCCTGAAGGTCAAGGGCCAAAAACAAGTCTCCCTGTTCCAACACTGGAATGATCACTGAGCTGGGTGTTGGGAGGTGCGTGGTTTGTGCTGGAGCTGCAGACTGAATTTTCTCTTCTTTTGTCCCAGTGTGTAGATGCCCAGTGAACAGAGTGGTCCTAGAATCCTTCAGGATGTGAAGAGAAGCATCAGTCTTCTCTGCGAAGAGCTTAATGCCTTTGAACAGAAGGTCTTCCACAGTCGACTGTACCTCCTTCAGGAAGCCCAATAGATGGAGTCATGATGCACATCGCATCTCCATGGCCAGGGAGCTGGACCTGGCCTCTGTGTCAGTTGTGTTGAGAGCAGACTCAACGTTGTCTTGGCTACTAGCTGTCCCTCTTGAATAATGGCCTTAAATTGCTCACAGTGCAACTCGGGCAGCTGCTCAATAAAATCATTCAGTTTTGAATAATTTATGTAGTCATATTTCGCAGTCAGGGCTTGGTAATTGGTGATTTGAAACTGAAGAATGGACAAGGAATATGCCTTCTTCTGACAAGGTACAAATGCTTCCAGTCCCTATTGTAGGGAGTGGACCTCTTCTGCTATCGGCGGCCATGGGAATGAAAAGCATCCATCACAAAGGAGTTGGGTGGAGGGTGGGAGAAGAGAAATTCAATATCCCTCACTGGGACATAATACTTTTTGTCCACTTGCTTGCAGGTAGGTACAACTGATGCTGGGGTTTGCCAAATGGGTTTTGCAGGATTCAAAACGACCTCGTTAATAGGAGGGTGAATTTTAAGGATGAAGATGAACCAAGTATGTCAAGGAGACAATGGTGAGTGTCTTTGACTTCTTCTGGTTGCATCTGAAGAGTGTCTGCCACTCTCTTTGCTAGGTCTTCGAAGAGGTGAAAGTCATCAACCATAGATGGTGGGGGAGGCATGATGGCCTCATCCGGGGAGGAGGAGGATATGGTTCTCGGTGTCACCGCTTCCTCAAGACCACCTTCCTGTTCCTCCATGATTACTTCTGGAGGTTCTGAAGCCCTGGATACCACAGCTGAAGGGATGTGCCTCAACAGCTTCATTTGGGGCTAGAATCTTAAGCGCCATGGTGGCAATATGCAGCTCAAAGATCCCAGTATGGCCACTGGGAGGATAGTGGCATAGTGGCGCCCAGGGGTGGCCATATCAAGATGGCGATGATAGGGCCATCTGAAGGTATGCTTGGGGCCCCTGTTGATATCGGGAGCTTGGGAGGAGTACTGTGATGCCACATCCTCCTGTTTGCTATCCAAGCCCTCACTGGAGAGCAGGGGAGTGTGGTAAGGAAGCAGGGAAGACTCCCATGCAGGGCAAAGACTCAGTGAGGCGGTCCTAGTACCATAAGGAGGTGCCTCCAGTGCATCAGGTACATGGAGGTCTCTTGAGTGCCAGAATTCCAGCAGTACCAACCAATTCAGTGCCATTGGCAGTACCGTGGGGGACGGGGATCTTGCCCATACCGGTTGTTTTGGTGCTGGATGAGGTGTTGATGTTGGTACTGATGGAGCACTACATACCGGTAATGCCTTCTCAGCAGAGTGCTTCCTTCTGTCCTTGTCCCTCGGTGCCACTGACTTGGTGCCCATGCCCATTGGCTATGTAGGCTTGTCAATGATACCTGGGCTGAGACTGTCTTGGTGCTAATGGTACCAAGGACACCATGCATGCCGGAGATCATTAGCAGCTATCTTGGGGCTCACTGTGAGGTGTTCCCACTATCTTTTACGACGATTTATGAGAGGGGTCAGTAGTTTGTTTCTTCAACCCACAGTCTTTGGATGTTGAGGGCTGTGGGGAAGATTCGGGTCTGCCAAGTGATTTGTGGTGTGGGTCCAGAGAGGGTTGGAGAGCTGCCTCCATGAAGATGATCTTCTGCCTGAGCTTTCTATCCTTATGGGACCTGGGCCGGAGTTGGTGGCAAAGACCACACTTTTGTTGAATGTGCCCTTCCCCGAGGCAGCGTGTGCACTGGAAGTGCTTGTCTGCAACGGGGATCACCTCTTTGCAAGAGAGGCACTTCTTGAAGCCTGGTGAACTGGGCATAACCTGTTGGGGGAAGGGTCCCCCAAGGAGGAAAAAACAGGAAAAAATAAAGTCTCTCTTTTTTTTTAGGGAGAAAAGATAAGAAAAGAGAAAAAAAACTACAACTAGAACTACAACTAAGTATTAGGAGGCTAACTATAGAAATGCAAAATGAAAAGTAATGGGCCTAACGGACTGTGAATAGCTCTGTTTCTAGCCAGGGGCAGCTGAGAAGAAACTGAGGGGGGTTAACCCGTGCGCGTTGAATAGCCTCGTGGTGCAGCACAAGTAGAGACAGTGCATGTGCGGGCCTAAAGGACACTGATCCGATCAGCAGCGCAGGAATGCTAGCACAGCTACAGTGCATCACCCATAGGGACACGACTTGAAGAAGAAGAAGTTTATCTTACAGATGGGAAATTGAAGCACAAAGAGGTAAAGTGACTTGCCCAAGGTCACCCAGCAGGCCAGTGACAGAGCTAGGAACAGAACCCAGTCTCCAGAGTCCCAGTACAGAGTTCTACCCCGTGGGTCTTATATATTAAACTAATTTTGTTTTAAAAAATGTCATAATTTTACAGGACTTTTAGAAATTCATCTTCCATTATGTCCTCTTTTAATTACCTAGAATATAAACATTATTAAAAGGGGGACATTGTTTGATGAAGATTGTAATAGCACGAGTAAGGGTAAAACCAGATGATTTATGGTCTGTTAGTCATCCATTACAAAATGCCATATATTTAAGAGTGTTTAAGAATTTTTAAGCACCATTGCCTAGCATCTGGAATCTTTACAAAAATATTAAATCCTGGAAATCAGACACCAAGCTAACCAAAAAGAGTAGCTTAAAACTACAAACACTGTTGTCAGGACCAGGAAATATCTGCAACCAAATTGCCCTCACTCTTTCAAACAGATATTAAGTTCACTGAAAGCCTGACCAAGTAAGCATGATTTCCATCATGACCTGAGTGAAGGCTGCCAAATTGAGGTCTGGCATCTCACCAGAGGAGCGAGTTGCATAAGAGAAAGCCCCACACTGGGAAAGTGCTCATTCTGGTCATGGAACATTTGGTCTTTGGAACAGACAACAAGAGTATCCTTCACTCATCCGTCTCCACCTGTCAAGGGACACGCGTGGCAAAGACCCAAAATAAACATAAGACAAAAAAATATTATTCATGCAGGAAAATTAAAATGTGGTGGGATTCCTTTGTTCAGCATAAATAGCTCTTCCTGTAATCTTTGTTCCATTCATTTTTATTTCTGATGCAAAGAAGTTTCAAAAGTAAAAATGCTGGGACACTGAATTTGTGTGAAATGTAGGGAATTTGGGACTAACGCGTGATATCCTTTGAAATTAAGTAAATATGAATGGCGTGTCTACAATATATTTGATCTTGCTGAAAGGGCATATATTGTGAGAGATGAGTACTTAGGCAACAGGGTCCTTTACTGTTCGGGGTGAAATTCTAGCCCCATTAAAGTCAATGACAAAAACACCATTGCCATCAGTGGATCCAAGATTTCATTCCTGAGGTTTAAAACATGCAGATATCTAGAACAATCATAAAACACTGTCATGTGTTATCTATAAATAGTTCCCTGCCCCATCTAATGTGGGCAATTGTGATGGGGTGTCCACCCCACACAAATCCTGAGCAGATTAAAAAGGGACAATTAAATGTATTTGCTTCACCTGGAGGAGAGCCAGGGACAGATAAAGTCTAACTGAAGATGAAGCCCAGCTGGGGAGGGGCAAGCTGGACTTGTACAAAGCCAGGAAGTTGAGAGCGAGAGGCAGGTGAGGGATGAGCTCTGGGGTCACTGTCTAGAGAGAAAGGGAATTGGCCAGGGACCAGGAGGAGTTCTAGGAGGAAAGTAAGCCCTGGGATCCTGCCCTGAACTACAGAGTCAGGCAAGAAACCAAGCGTGGTGGAGTAGCCACTGGGAGGAAAGGAAGCTCAAGTTGGCAAATTCAGAAATGAGACAGGAGATAGAGAAGTGAGGCAGGAAGAAACCCAGGGAAATAGCAACAGGGTCTGAGATTGACTAGACCATGGTTGCTATGCATAGGGTCCCTCAGCTGGAACCTGGAGTAATGGGTGGGCCTGAGTTACTCTGCCAGCCACTGGGAAAGTGGCCCTGCACCTGGACTTAGACCAGAAAACTGCCTGGCAGGGCACATGGATAGCTTGTCTAATGGGACTTTGACCCTCAGAAGGGGAAGCCTAAATAGTGACAGTCATCTGGCCAGGTCATGAAGAGGGAGCACCCCAAATCCCAGAAAGAGAGAAAGCTCATTAAGTGAGAAACCAGTAGAAAGGAAGACCAGACCAGGCAAGAGCTGATCCCCAGATCCAGTCACAAGTTGTCCCAGTAGCGAGTGAACCCTATTAAAACAATATTTAAATATCATTTTAATCTTTACATCATACAACATTCCCTATTAGTTATTGTTATATTCATTATCAGCCTACATGAAGCCATATATACATTACTACAGCAACATAACTATGAGAAAGCTCTGTGGTTGTTTTCACACTGGTGCATCTTTTGAATTACCTTATCTGAGAAATATCACCTGAAAGATATGGTATATGTAGGTTGGAATATTTCTGTTTATAGCATCATTAAAGTGACACTATATTTTGTCAACGTCTAGAGAAAACTCCAATGGAAAAAAAGCATGTAGAAATCTTTCCATTATGTGCTTGTGTTTAAGAGCAAGATTTACTTTAAGATTTAATACTAGCGAGTGACATGAACTGAAGAAACTATAATAGCAGTATTTTTTGACAAAGTAATAGTTGATCATTGTTATATCACATTGTGAATGACTAGAAGCAAATCAGATTTATCTGCTGAATGCACAAAGCAATATAGTTACTGCAGATGATACTCTCATACAGGACCTGCTGCTATAAAATGTATATCTGCGGTGAGGCCTTTAAAGTTAACTAGTGCATACAAGAAAAAAATCCAACGGATTATTTTCAGGGATGATCTTACTTTCATACAAATGAATTTAATTATATAAACTATGTTATGGAATCTTTAAATAGTAACACATGATCTGGTTCCTGCTTTGCTCACATTCTCAGTAAGAACTGACTTGTGTGCCTTGCACCACTACTGAAGACTCAAGCAATCTCTGTTTTTGTTAAAGAGCTTGTTAAGAAGTTAAGTTGTTCTCCCCTTCCTCTTTGATTTTCCATATGCTCTTAGCACTGCTGCCTGTGAATATAGGCTATCTTCTGGCTAATTTCCTCTTGCGGGTCTTGGTCTCTATGTATAAATGTGGGTCCAGATTGAACCAAAATACAGAAGAATGTCCATATTCTGGCTTTAAATGAGAAATGTGGGTTTGGGGAGTTAGCTTGCTCCATTTGAACTCAAATCAGGTCCAAAGAAATTAGAATTTAACCTAACTCAGGTCCCTGAGGGCAAGCTGAGTCCCAAAAATCCTTTTCTGTCGATCTATATCATGCTTATCACCACAGTATCTGAATTCTGGCCATAATGCTGCAGTGTCTGGTTAACCTGAACTAGTACCTGGGTTTTAATCTAGGAGCTGGCCTGATTTGCCCTTCTCTCAGACCAATTTAGGTTCTAGTTTTGCAATGCCCTCCCCCACCCCCAAATTCAGACGAGTTTTGTCTTAATTGTATTTAAATTCAGTTGTCCAGAAGTGACATCACTACATCATCTAGCTCCCCAGCCTTCCTATAGTTAATCATATAGTCATTACTGATGACACTACAAAGTCAATGTGGTTCGCATTAGTAAGTTCCACTGAAGGTATGCTGTACTTCACACTTCCATTTAACCCTTTAAACAGAAGTACATTTAAAAAGTGCAAGCTTGAAGCACACAAACATGGTAATAAAGTGGTAATACTGGTCGAGTTGCTCTTCCAGTAATTCACCCCATCCCTTGTTTCTGGGATAAAGTAAGTAGCACTTTTTTTTACATTTAAAAGTAAGTTTCAAATGCCTTTTGCCAAGATGTAGCCCAGCCAAGATCAAAATCTTTTTCAGGAACCAGCAGCCACCAGCCTCTCAGTCAACACAGGTAACTGCCATTGGTGTCAAGGTACTATCATACTGCCCTCAATCCACAGTGGTTGTCCTAAATTTGATTAAAACCTATAAGCAAAATGTATGCTCTTCAGGGCAGAGACTGTCTTGAATTGTTGTCTTATATAATGCTGGCCACACAGTTAATGTCTAACAAAGAAATAATTAATAATAATAATAATAATAATTAGTAATAATTATCTGAACCTAAAAGGCATTTTGGAAAAAAACAAATATTGAAATTTGAGTATTAGGTTCTGAACATGCCCAGGATTAAACTTTAGTTATTTTTCAGCTCTGATTATTTTTACACAGTAAATTCCTCTTAAAGTACCAGTATTTACCTGAATGAAAGTGAGAACCCTTCCCACTAGGAAACTACATATAAAATGACAAACAAATAGAAGGAAGGCAATTCTGAGTGAAGGCTGTCACTCAATTGTGCCTGCCTACCTTACTGCTGCAAACACGGCCCTCTGGCACAGTGGCTCTCAAACTTTTGCACTGGTGACCCCTTTCACACAGCAAGCCTCTGAGTGCAACCCCTCTTATAAATTAAAAACTCTTTTTATATATTTAACACCATTATAAATGCTGGAGGCAAAGCGGGGCTTGGGGTGGAGGCTGACAGCTCATGACCCCCCCATGTATAACCTCGCAACCCCCTGAGGGGTCCCAACCCCCAGTTTGAGAACCCCTGATCTAGCTAGTTCTATCAGATTTTACATATCGTTCCACACACACTGCAACACAAACACAAATGAGGCAAATTAACAAAGGAAGTCACAAAAAGCAATAATCAAGTTATGAGGTTGCAATGCTAAAAAATGTCTCTAAAGAAAGCAATATGACTCTTACCTACTCATTAGCTCTTGAAAAGTTCCATTTGGTAAATGAAATATAAAGCCATTTATGACTGACTTTAAGTAATCCAAAGACACAAATCCACTCTGACTGACATCAAGTGCTCTGAAGGCTTTTTCAATGTCCTGATAGGCTGAGTGCAGCTGAAATGAATACAATTTACAGTGTTTTGTTCAGAAAAATCAAAGCTCATGAAGTTTTTAAAACAATAATGTATTTTTTACAAGACCTTTTCAAATGTTCTTCTCTGTAAACTGATCAAATAGGTTACCATGGCAAGTGCTCACTGTCAGATGTTTAATTAATAGGCTCACTACAAAACAGTATTTCCCAATCACAGAGACTCAGGTGACAAGGTAGACAAGTTTCTCACAGAAAGATAGCACATATACTAACTCTACCTCAAAATTCAGGGCTAAAAATATTGGTGGATCTGCCTGTTTGATATATTTGTCTTAATATACTTTTAAAGACATCCGTAGTGTAACTCAGTACCAAGCTCCTCTTTATTAAAATGGATCATAATGAATGCTAGAAAAAATTTTATAAGAAACAGAATGGTTAATATACCTGTTATACAAACATGTTGCACATTTCTTTGGTTATTCTTTTAGCTCACGGGCTGTTGCAAAGAAACTTGGGGAGTGTGGTTGTGCTTATGGGACTTACTGCAAATTTCAGCAAGGATAATAAAACAGCAGGAAGATTGGTTTTATTCACCAAAAGTTCAGTCAGTATTGTTTGTTGAATAGTACAAACATTCCGTGGGCTTTCCATTACCCTTTTGGTGCTTTACCCTACCTTTATCTAACCTGTTTACTGCTAAATGAAAACTGCAGACATCACAGGGCAGAGATAATGTATGGAGAGACCTCAGGAAGTCCAAAATAAATATCATGGACTGATAGGGTTTACAGGGTGATTAGATGTACCCAGCCACCAACCCAGGCATCAATCTGTGTGGCTCAGGAGGACCTACCCTGACTTCAGAATCAAGAACTAAAGGTGCTGTCCCTGCAGCCTTAGTGCCTGCTGGCCTCCAGCCTGCTAGAACTCTCCAATCACTTCAATGCTGAAGAATTAGTTATAGGCTTGTATAGCTGGATTTGTACTAAAACACTAACTCTGGTCCATAGTCCCGTCCCTTTACTTTCACTATAGCCTTCTGAGAGTGGAGAGAGGTTCTTGAGTTCAAAGGACAGAACTGACTCTCAGGAGATTTAGATTATATTCCTCTATCCACAAAATAGGTAGAACATATGTATGGAAGTGGCAGTGCAAGATCCCCCATGTTGTCCCTCTACCATGCTCTGGAAGGATCCCCTCAAGGCATAAGGAGTTAATTCTCATTTAACCCTTAACCTGTGTGTTCAAAGTTCCAGCATGGGTGCCATTTATGAGCTTCACACATATTGAATAGGGACTGCACTTAGTCCATTAGCTTATTTCATGTAGCTCATGAAATAATTGCCAAATGATGACAACTTTTAATCATTGCTGAGCTGGGTTGGGATTCAGGCAAGTGATCTAGCAGTGAGATTTAGCAATAGATTCACGTATGATTTGCCTGACCCATCCAGTTTCAATGTTTTTATTTTGTTTTCATCTAGAAAAGTGGTGCTTTCCTAGGTATTTATATACATTTTTTAAAGCTATGAACCTGGAAAACAAGATATGAACCTTTAGAAAGTGCTATGAAAAACAAAACTGCCATTTCTGTTAAGGGTTTTTTTTAAAAAAACAACACAATTATTATTAAGTTGTATGTTGAACACCAAAACTTTCTGTGTAATCGCCTTTCTGTGTGACGCCTGGCTCAATCCCTCCATATTTCAGAGTATTCAGACATATTAAGGACTCTCTTACCTTTTTCCTAAAAGCCATCTCAATGTCATCTAGTGTGCATTCTATCAAACTACCCTCAGCTGGTGAAGTCTGTAGTGACCGCTTATTCTGTTTTGGCATCTTGTCTTGTGTCTCTTCCCAGTTCAGTGCTGGTAAGGAAAAGTTCATTTTAGAAAAGTCACTGCTATTGGCATCTTCACAGAAATAAAAGTAACTGGATTTCTTTTTGAAGACCATTTCTTGTTAAATCATTAGAGAAGTCTTTATGTAAAATATTAAGATAAGCCCAAAATACGACTGATTTATATTTCTCAGACTGGATTTCTAGGGAAGAATAATAGGCACAAAGCTAGCGTTTATAATAGTGCTTTTTATCTTCACTTTTCTTTAGGAGAATTAATTCATGAAGCTTACAATCTTAACAAATATTCTTATTTGCATGTAATATCACAGAGTATTCTGATAGTTTTATCTCTTTTCCAATACTGTTACAGAGCAATTAGGCCCTTGAAAACACATTTTCAGCATATGGATGACAACCCACCCACAGATATATGTTGGGAAAATAACACCGCGGGGCACAGACTATCCAATAAGTTCCTGGACTGCATTGCAGACAACTTTTTATTTCAGAAAGTTGAAAAAGCTACTAGGGGGGGAAGCTGTTCTAGACTTGATTTTAACCAATAGGGAGGAACTTGTTGAGAATTTGAAAGTAGAAGGAAGCTTGGGTGAAAGTGATCATGAAATCATAGAATTTGCAATTCTAAGGAAGGGTAGAAAGGAGTACAGCAGAATAGAGACAATGGATTTCAGGAAGGCGGATTTTGGTAAGCTCAGAGAGCTGATAGGCAAGGTCCCATGGGAATCAAGACTGAGGGGAAAAACAACTGAGGAAAGTTGGCAGTTTTTCAAAGGGATGCTATTAAGGGCCCAAAAGCAAGTTATTCCGATGGTTAGGAAAGATAGAAAATGTGGCAAAAGACCACCTTGGCTTACCCTTGAGATCTTGCGTGACCTACAAAATAAAAAGGCGTCATATAAAAAATGGAAACTAGGTCAGATCACGAAGGATGAATATAGGCAAATAACACAGGAATGCAGAGGCAAGATTAGAAAAGCAAAGGCACAAAATGAACTCAAACTAGCTATGGGAATAAAGGGAAACAAGAAGACTTTTTATCAATACATTAGAAGCAAGAGGAAGACCAAGGACAGGGTAGGCCCACTGCTCAATGAGGAGGGGGTAACAGTAACGGGAGACTTGGAAATGGCAGAGATGCTTAATGACTTCTTTGTTTCGGTCTTCACTGAGAAGTCTGAAGGAATGTCTAGTATAGTGAATGCTTACGGAAGAGGGTAGGTTTAGAAGAGAAAATAAGGAAAGAGCAAGTAAAAAATCACTTAGAAAAGTTAGATGCCTGCAAGTCACCAGGGCCTGATGGAATGCATCCTAGAATACTCAAGGAGTTAATAGAGGAGGTATCTGAGCCTCTAGCTATTATCTTTGGGAAATCATGGGAGACGGGGGAGATTCCAGAAGACTGGAAGGGGGCAAATATAGTGCCCATCTATAAAAAGGGAAATAAAAACAACCCAGGAAACTACAGACCAGTTAGTTTAACTTCTGTGCCAGGGAAGATAATGGAGCAGGTAATCAAAGAAATCATCTGCAAACACTTGGAAGGTGGTAAGGTGATAGGGAATAGCCAGCATGGATTTGTAAAGAACAAATCATGTCAAACTAATCTGATAGCGTTCTTTGATAGGATAACGAGCCTTGTGGATAAGGGAGAAGCGGTGGATGTGGTATACCTAGACTTTAGTAAGGCATTTGATACAGTTTCGCATGATATTCTTATAGATAAGCTAGGAAAGTACAATTTAGATGGGGCTACTATAAGGTGGGTGCATAACTGGCTGGATAACCGTACTCAGAGAGTAGTTGTTAATGGCTCCCAATCCTGCTGGAAAGGTATAACAAGTGGGGTTCCGCAGGGGTCTGTTTTGGGACCGGTTCTGTTCAATATCTTCATCAACGATTTAGATGTTGGCATAGAAAGTACGCTTATTAAGTTTGCGGACGATACCAAACTGGGAGGGATTGCAACTGCTTTGGAGGACAGGGTCAAAATTCAAAATGATCTGGACAAATTGGAGAAATGGTCTGAGGTAAACAGGATGAAGTTCAATAAAGATAAATGCAAAGTGCTCCACCTAGGAAGGAACAATCAGTTTCACACATACAGAATGGGAAGAGACTGTCTAGGAAGGAGCATGGCAGAAAGAGATCTAGGGGTCATAGTGGACCACAAGCTTAATATGAGTGAACAGTGTGATACTGTTGCAAAAAAAGCAAACATGATTCTGGGATGCATTAACAGGTGTGTTGTAAACAAGACACGAGAAGTCATTCTTCCGCTTTACTCTGCGCTGGTTAGGCCTCAACTGGAGTATTGTGTCCAGTTCTGGGCACCGCATTTCAAGAAAGATGTGGAGAAATTGGAGAGGGTCCAGAGAAGAGCAACAAGAATGATTAAAGGTCTTGAGAACATGACCTATGAAGGAAGGCTGAAGGAATTGGGTTTGTTTAGTTTGGAAAAGAGAAGACTGAGAGGGGACATGATAGCAGTTTTCAGGTATCTAAAAGGGTGTCATCAGGAGGAGGGAGAAAACTTGTTCACCTTGGCCTCCAATGGTAGAACAAGAAGCAATGGACTTAAACTGCAGCAAGGGAGATTTAGGTTGGACATTAGGAAAAAGTTCCTAACTGTCAGGGTAGTTAAACACTAGAATAGGTTGCCTAGGGAAGTTGTGGAATCTCCATCGCTGGAGATATTTAAGAGTAGGTTAGATAAATGTCTATCAGGGATGGTCTAGACAGTATTTGGTCCTGCCATGATGGCAGGGGACTGGACTCGATGACCTCTCGAGGTCCCTTCCAGTCCTAGAGTCTATGAGTCTATGAGTCTATGAGATCTCGGACAGCAAACATGCCTGCTAACTTTGAAAGACACTGGTTTCTCTTGACTGCTCCCTTTGTTTCTTTCACATATTCCTACATTTGAGCTCTTTCATACTGCCCACAGCCCTTGAAAGAGCCTTTAGTTAATATATGCCAAGTGCCCTCCCCATCAAAAAATTCTCCTATGAAGCTTTCGAGCTAGAACAATCACCATCCCACTTTGTGCTTTCTCTGAATTGAATTGTGCGCTATATTATCCACTCTGTGCTTTTAGAATGTATATTCTTCAAGGCAAGAGCTCTGCTATATGTCTGGCATATTTTCATCATTGTACAGCACCAAGTGTGATCACTGTGCTAGACATGGCCCAGATTCTGACACCTCTTCTCACACTGAGTAGCATCTTACTCCTTGAGTACTCCATTTCAATAGGACAACTCATGAAGTAAGGTGTTATTCAACATGAGCAAAAGTATCAGAATCTGGCCATAAATAAAAGTGACAACTGTTAATACTTGTGTAATGCTTTTCATCAGTAGGCCTGGTCAACTCACAAAGTCGCACCTGATTAACCAAGGGCATGTTTTTAAATCAATTTAATTAAACTGGTGCAAATATCTATGCGGGCCTGTAGTGGGGCAGACTGCCCCACTTCCTGTGACTGTGGGGTGTGGCAGGTCAGGGCTCCTGCGCAGGCAAGGAGCCAATTAAAGAAGGGCTTAGTGGTAGACAATCAGGGCCCAGACTGGAGGGAGCCAATCAGGACCAGGCTCAGCCCTATAAGAAGGCTGCCCAGAGAAGGGAGCAGTCAGTCTGTTCCTGGCCTTTGAGAGGTGAAGGTCAGTCTCCAAGGGTGGAGACTAGCACCGTGGACAGCGCAGTGCTGGTCCAGCTTGGGGACGCAAGGGAGTGTGAGCCCGTAGCCTGCCAGGCTGCAGGCCCTGAAGGGAAGGGCCTAGCGGGTGCAAGGGGCTATAGGGGAAGCGGCCCAGGGAAGCAGACAGATGAGGGGAGAGAAGGAGGACAGTGAGGCTGCTGCCAGAGGGTTCCTGGGCCAGGACCCAGAGCAGAGGGTGGGCCTGGGTCCCCCCCCACCTCTTTTGCAGTACACCCAGCCATTGGCCGTAGGGAGTGGCCATTATACTATGCCAGATCCCTGACAAGAGGGATTGGACTCAAAGGGATGTGTGATTATACCTGGTGGCTGAGGTGTAGGACTGCTGATCACCGACCCCCTCGGAAGGGGGTGCAGATGGACTAAGGGGCACTGCCAGAGGGCAGTGGCCTCGAAGAGGACACTGCCAAGCAGGCAGCAACGCAGGTCCAAAGACAGCAACAGAGGGCAGAATGACAGATGGGACCCCACCAGTAGGGGGCGCTCCACTGGACAGAGCTAATTCCCGGAGTCACCAGCGGGAGATGCCAGGTGGTGAGTCCCACTTGGTTACAGGGCCCTCTTAATTCAATTTAAAGGAGGCTTATATCAGTTTTCTTGTGAGGTAGGTGATATAAGCCAGTTTTGAACCAGTGGAAGTGTCCACAAGGCTTAACTAAATTTTTTTTAAAACCTTTTAAAAGTGGTTTAGCTAAATCAGTTTTTACATCATCTGTATGTAGACAAGGCCTTGAGTCTCAAAGCACTTTACAAAGGAGGTAAGTATATTTATCCACATTATAGATGGGGAACCTGACAAACAGAAGTTAATTTCCTTGTCAAATATCACCCAGTGAGTCAGTGTGGTAAAGAAGTGTTTAAGAAACAGGTTAAAGGGGAGACTACAACCAGTCATACTGAAAGGTGAACTGTCAGGCTGCAAGGAGGTTACTAGTGGAGTTCCTCAGGGATCTGTCTTGGGACCAAGCTTATTTAACATTTTCCTTAATGACCTGGGAACAATAAGTGGGAGTGTGCTAATAAAATGTGAAGATGACACGAAGTTGGGAGGTTTTCCCAATATAGAGGAGGACCAAAATATCATACAAGAAAATCTGTATGACCTTGAAAACTGGAGTAATAGAAACAGATGAAATTTAATAGTACGAAGTACAAGGTCATGCACTTGGGAATTAATAAGAACTTTTGCTATCAGCTGGGGACACATCAGTTGGAAGCGACAGAGGAGGAGAAAGGCTTGGATGTATGGGTCAATCACAAGATGACTGAGTTGCCAGCATGATGCAGCAGTGAAAAAGACTAATGCAATCTGAGGATGCATCAGGCGAGGTATTTCCAGAAGAGACGGAAGTGTTGTTATCATTGTACGAGGCACTCATGAGACCTCATTTGTAATAGTGTGTGCATTTCTGGTCTCCCATGTTTAAGAAAGATTAATCCAAACTGGAAAAGGTGCAAAGGAGGGCTACTAGAAAGATCAGCGGAATGGAGATGCTACCTTACGAGAGGAGACTTAAAGAGATTGACTTTTTTAGCCTAACAAAACAAAGACTGAGGGAAGATATGATTGCTGCCTATAAAGACATCAGAAGAAAATGCACGAGAGAGGAAGAGAACTTATTTAAGTTAAGGGCCAATGTGGCTACAAGAACAAATGGATACAAACTGACCATCAATAAGTTTAGGTTTGAAGTTAGACAAAGGTTTCTAACCACTAGAGGAGTGAAATCCTGGAACAGCCTTCCAAGGAGAGTAGGGGAGGCAAAAAAACCAACCAGTTTCAAGGCTGAGCTTGATAAGTTTATGGAGAGGACAGTTTGAGTTTATCTACAATGGGATATTGCCCATCTGTGACTGTTAGTAGCAAATATCTCCAATGGCTGAAGATAGGATGCTAAGATGGGGAGGGTTCCGAGTTACTACAGATAATTTTCCCAGATGTCCACACGCCCAGGGTCTAAATGATCACATTTGAGGTTGGGAAGGAATTTTCCCCCAGCTCAGATTAGCTGGAGGGGGTTCACTTTCCTCTGCAGTATGGGGCCCGGATCATTGCTGATCTGAACTAGTGTAAAGGGTGCATTCTCTGTAACGTCAAGTCTTTAAATCAAGATTTGAGAACTTCAATAACTCAGCCAGAGGTGACTGACCTATTACAGGAATGGGTGGGTGTGGTTCTTTGACCTCCTGCATACTGCAGGCCAACTTGATGATCATGATGGTCCCTTCTGGCCTTAAAGTCCGTGAATGACAGAGTGGGAGGTGAAAACCCAGGTCTCCTGACTCACAGACTTGTGCATTATCGATTGGCCCATCTTCTTCCCTAATAATAGTCAGATTTTGTGAGTTTGCCCATTCGAGTTCCACTGTTGCTGTATAAAACCATCATATAATAGGAGGAACTGTGGAACAAACAGCCTGATGACACTGGCCATCAGAATTTCAATCTGGAGGTGAACTGGAATCCTATATCAGTAAAGAGTTAAACAGGCCAGAGGAATCTCTGTCTTAGTCAGAGTACTATGCATTTTTCAGGATTCAGACATAAATATATGTTATAGCATTACCACATGTGATAATTCTGATTCTATTGAGAGCCTCTTGCAAGGTGTCTGATATGCTCAACTGACTTCAATGGGAGTTGAGGGTGTACAGCTACTTTCAGGATCCAGCCCAATTTAATTAACCACTCCTGTGCACCATCTTCAAGGTCTCTCCTCTCACTACATCCACCCTTCTCCTCCTTTTATCTTTCTAGCTCACCCATTCTGATCTCTACCCTAAATACTTCCCTATGTTTACGAGCTGAATGGGTTTAGCTAAGATAATTGTTCACCTTTACAACTTCATTATTGGTCAAAGCAGAGTGGAAATTGACTTTGGAGCAACAGCTTTGGTTATGATGTCAGTTGGCCATACTATGTAAAAAACCAAGTGCCTAGCAGCTGTGGCTATTTTACCAATTATTTCCTAAGCTATCTTATTTTGTAATATTTCATAAACTTTACATCATTCTGTGCACACACCACCCTGTTTCAGAATGAAGAGGGGAAAAGTACAATTAAATAGAAAAGGTTCTAATGGTATGATTTTCAGAAGTGTTGAGCATCCACTGAAGTCAATGGGAACAGCACTACTGTACTCAGCACCTTTGAAAAATCAGGCTATTCATTTAATGTTGGTTTAGAAATAAGTCCCACTACCCAATGCAAGACTTTTTGTCAGGCAGTGGATCAGTTCAGTAGTATGACTGTGGGACAGGCTTTTCTAGACAACTGTGAAAGGTTAATTTGTTCTTTTGTGACTCTTTGTGAAGTATTAAGTCTCAATAGTAAAAATGAAAGGGGCCATGTTTCAAGTTGGTAGGCTCAAAATTTAGCTTACAGTCTTTTCTTCAGGTTGCAAAGTCTGTGTAATTCTCTATTGGCTTTTTCCCCCAGTATAATGTTTAAATACTTTCTTTTTTTAAACAAAGAGAAATGAAAACTCGGCAGAAAAGCCAGCACTTGCAAGTAACCCCACAATATCAAACCCATGTGCATGCATGATGTAGAAAAATAGGTTTTTAAAGAAACAGATTTTAGTTACAAGCTTCTAAGGGGTTAATACAAACATAATTATTTTTAAATGATAAACATACTGACAGTATCTTTTTCTTAAAATGCATTCAGAAGTCCATAGACTCTGATATACATTATGGGACATATTTTCAAAAATGAAGGCCAGAAGGTGATGCACAAAAAACATGACCGAGTGTGCAGCCCTTTGATAGTACATACAACCACATTAAGCACAGTACTCCAATAGCTATTTGTACATGAACTCCTACAATCTAAATACATAATTGCATTGAATGAGTTTCAGCTGTGACTGTATTTTTTACGCATACACTTGGGTGTCGCTTTTGGAAACCCTGGCCTATGAGCAATGTTGATACACTGTGGGTAAGCTTTTCAAACCATTCTGAGAGACCGTCACCTAAACGGCACATAGTTGTCTTGGGATTCTTTGAAAATTCCAGACTAAAGTTTCCATATAAGGGTCTGATCCAACTCCCATTGAAAGACTCCCATTGATTTCAGCAGGAGTAAGATCTGGCCCCAAGTGAAAACTTTGCTTTCCCAAAGCCTACACTATACATTCTTCTGGTGAGCACCTACCTAGGCGTTGGTTTTCTGTTGCATTTTTCTTAACTATACCCATATTTATGCCAAGGTTCTTCAGAAATTCTTTATAATCCAATGTATTCGTTTTACCAACACAGGAATGATTCCACAGTCTGGAAAAAAAAAAAAAAAAAAAAAAAAGCAACTCCTTTCGGTGAACAACATTATTCTCTGCCAAATTTCTAGTGAAACATTAGAAAATAAACATATATAATCTTTACAGAATATTATGTAAAAATTCAGAAAGGGAAGGTGGCATTTTTTGCATATACATATTGTATAATTTTCCCCAGAGTTTATATATGTGGTGTGTGAGTTGTCTACATACTATTAGTCAATATCACACTACTATGTGATTTGGCTGACCATGTACCTGAATATAAATTTTAATAGATGTGCACAGAAATTCTTTCAATTATGTAAGAAAACTATGGAAATTTTTAATCAAATCCCAGTGTAATCTATGGCAAACGGAACCTAAATTCTGTTACAATGTGCCTCGGTTTTGCAGCAGTCAGAGCCAATGGGCTGGACATTCTGCAGCAGATTTATTTGAATTAAAAATTTGATTTTTTTAAATTAAATATGGAAATGAATGTCACAATTAGGACTATATCCCCAGTGTAATTTATTTTTATACTATATTTTCCAGTCTGAGAAACAATTGGGATTGGGATGAGCATATTTGCTAAATATCTGTGCTAATCAATGGTGAAATAGGTAACAGAATGAACAGTTAGATTGTCCTCTTTAGAGTTAAGTCAATCCATTGAAATCAATGGGTAGTTCACACCTTTCAGAACTATTGTTTCAGGTTGTCTGAAGGTTTATGTGAGACAACACTCATTTGATGCTTCCAAGTTTATCTTCCTAATCACTAGAAATCTGTAATTTTTTAAAAATGAAAGCAGAGATTTTGTAATACAATTCAGAGATGCACAGAGTTTAAAGCCTAAATATACCACTAGATCATCTAGTCTGTCCTCCTGTATATCACAGACCAGTTCTCCCTGTATTGAGACCAATAATTTATGGTTGACTAAAGCATATCTTCCAAAAAGATATCCAGTCTTGCGCTGAAGACAACAAAAAAATGACAAATCCACCACTTTGCTTGGCAGTTTGTTCCCATGGTTAATCACACTCATGGTTAAAACTTTGCCTAATTTCTAATTTGAATTCCTCTGGCTTCAGCTTCCAGTCACTGGTTCTTGTTATGCTCTTCTCCATTAAATTAAAGAGCCTGTCCTATTCTCTCCCTATGAAGAGAGACTCTAAATTAGTCATCTCTCAATCTCCTTTTTGATAAGCAACTTGGGTGAGTCACTTAACCTCCTTTTACCTCTGTTTTCCCATCTATAAAAGTGAGATATAGTGCCTACATACCCAAAGAATAACTAGTTAATATTTGTACTGTACCATGCTTTGAAATCTATACAGCATGACAGAAAAACTTATTAATAACATGGATAGACCACCTTCCAATTTGAAGCAAACTTCCCTGTACAAATTCGAAATAAAGGAAACACTTCACAAACATTGTATGACTGGCTTATTTGAACACTGACTGACAGTCAAATCATGACAAAAGATCAGGTTAATGCTATATCTTGTCATAAATAACATGTCACTCATGATACATCTGTTCAACATTCATACTTCTTTGGAGCTCAGTTTTTGTAACATTCAAATACTGTTAAACCCAGATATACATACAAATTATCAAAAATGAACACTTCATTCATTATCTACCACTAAAAACAACAGTGACCGTTTTCATCGGCACATGGAAGCTCCAATTTCTAACAACTTGAAAGCTCTTTCCCCCATAAGCTGTATTGTTACTGCTACCAGACAGTGTCTGGTGATTGAACAAGAAGTCTTTTTCTGGATTTTCATATGTCAAAGGTAAAAAATCAATCCCGTCAACCCCCAAAAAGGAACTACAGCACTAATTATTTGTTCAGAACATCATTATGCAAATTACAAGCTGCTCTTAGTATTGGACTATTGAAAGGGAACCAAAATCCTCAAGCCATACGTCTGGATCAGAATCAAATGTTTCATGCTTTATCACTACCTTAGGTTACTATAAAAATGACATGGTGCAACTTGAAGATATAGTAAATGGAGAGTGAGCTTTTCTTTACAGCATCCACAAACAATGGTGCAAATCCTTCTCCCAGTGAAATCAATAGAAGTTTTGCCATCGTTTTCACTGGAAGTAGAACTGATCCTTGTATTTGCTGAAGGAAACAAATAACGAAACATTCATTCCTGAGGGGGGAAACCATGTTTATATGCTTTAAAATAAGAATTCATGGGCAGAATCATAATGATGGATAGACTGCTTTTAGAATTGAAATCACTAAGTGGCATTCCTATTTATTCCAGTCTCCATGTGGAAAAATAATAAATAGCCCCACTGAGGTTTACCATATTGTGATATTTATAGTACAGTACTCATAATTATTTACATAACTTCTTTAATCCTAAAGGTACTATGAACTATACTGGCTCCTCATATCTGCTGTGGGGGGGGGCTGATGTTGGAAATGAAATAAATAGATTAGATTAGAATGAATAGATAAAATAGAGTGGCAACCCGCTGATGCAGAGCACAATGAATATACTCAGAAATTTTGTCCAAGGACACAAGGGCAAACCCCCACTTAAACAAAAGGTGCCATCTTTAAAGGGATCTGTTTGCTGTGCCTTGTATGTAGTAATATTTCAGGTTACTACAACTGAAAGATGTTAGCTGACAAATAAAAAACCTGTATTATTTTTGTCTTTACTTTGTATATTTGACAGCACCATGTGTAGTTACTTTCACTGTTTCCCCTGTATTCTCAGTAATCCAAAGCCAGTTAAAGTCAATGGAAAGTCATTGTCTTAAATGGGTTTTGGATCAGACCTCTAATTAAATCCTGTTGCTGCAAACACATATGTACTTAATTTTGAGCATGTAAATCCCAAATCAGGAAAGTACTAAGGCCCTGACCCTTAAACAGTTATGCACATGCATAACTTTAATACTATCATTGATTTAATGGGATTTAAGCACGTGTTTAAGCATCCTTCCTGAATATGGATGCTTTTTCTGAATCAGAGCCATGAGTAGTCCCATTGAAATCAACAGGGACTATCGACTTCCTTAAAGGTAAGCCTGTTCCTAAGGGTAACTAAGGGTCTTGGCTGTAGTTATTTTTCCACTACTGAAAAGACCTTTACACAAACATAAACAAGGGAGCAAAAATATCCTTGTACATATTTTAAAGTGTGCACTCTTTTTACATTTCAGCACATTATTTAAAGAGCACCCAATAACTCCCTACCCTTTAAAAAAAAATAGCCAGTTTCAGAAGATTCAAACTAAATTTAATGTGGACATAAGGCAGTGCTGGTTTTCTAAATATCAAAATTTTGTCATTATCACTAGAATTATTTTATTTTTCTTTCTATTTTTAACAAATATGAATGCTATTTATTCATTAAAATTCAAAACAAACTAACAAATGTACCCATTATCCTTTCTAGCCCATTGTTTAAGAACATTTCATTCTTTACGTAAAGATTTGCTCTGAAATGCTGCCAAGGAAAATAACCTTGAATTATTTGCTGCATAACTGCCAGATGAGTACACTAAAGGTGCCAGGGGATAGCTTCATCTCGAGCATCTGAATTTTAAGAAAAATCTTCTATGTGTGGTATTTAAGAATTGGTGCTGTATCCCCTCCTACAATATCTGAACACCCCTTCTACAATATGAGAAGAGATTGTCTTGTTGCTCTGAGACAAATCCAGGATACCAATGGGAGAGTCAAGGTCCATTGCTTTTTACTAAAATAGCCATTCCAAAACAGGGAAGTGTAAGCACTGATGAGAGGCTTGGATGAGTTTAAAGTCCACTAGGATCACAGGACTGTATAACTGTGAAAGCCTGAAGGTCTAAGTAATGGGTACAGGAGAATGGTATTTGTCAGGTAGGCATATAGATCTATGGATGGGAGGGAGAAAGCTAGGGACCATTCTTTCCAGGCAAGATTATGCCAGCACAGATCAACTGAGAGCTGGTTTGCCTTTTTCTGTGAGAGGACAAGACTTCAGAGCTGCCAGACTTTTTCTCTCCTTGGCAGGTTCTTAGTGTCATTTTAACTATATTACAAACTACTGATTTGTCTGTCTGGCCTATCTGAGAGAAAGTTCCTAAGGCCAAATGGTGTCCTTCACAGGGCTCTTGGATCTCACGCATTTATGTAGAGCCTGTACCCTATAGACTGACATTTGTGGTCAAAGAAAGCCCTCTTTATAATTACAGGCCTGATCCAAAGACCGTTAAAGTCAAGGGAGAGATTCAACACAGTCCCAGAACACCATAAAAGAAGTTTTGTCATGGGGAGAAACACTTATCAAACACTCCAAGTCAAATATTCAATGGGCTTGGACTTGAATCAGAAACAGCTGCAGAGTCCCAAGTGCAAAGCAGAAGTAAACACAGGAAACCACCTTGAAAGAGAACACCAGAAGGCAAAGTAGCAGCAGACTCTGGTAAATGGGACAATACTGAAGACACTGAAACACCTGTATAGCTGTCTTTTCATTCCAAGTTGGTCTGGAAGTGACCTCTCAGGTGGATTAGGCTCTGCTGTAGTTTAGAACTAACTCCAGAGACAAAACGGATGGTAAAAGCCAGGAGCCTGTTAACTGGGAGTACTGAAAAAAGTTTCAGGTCCTCCAAAGCAAAACTTCAGAGCTAGTCTGTTCTGACAAATGCAACCTTCATCTGAAAAACCCATGCCATTTAAATCTGTATTGCCCAGAGCTATTAAAGAGAGACAGTGTAGCAACCAATTGAGAATCTAATGTTCTAGTTCCTCTATGGGTTCATGTCACTGAAAATGAGGCTTCTAATATCTAAGGAAACGTCACTAGGAACCTCAGGAACAGAAGCCAATTTAAACTAGACTAGCAGTCCAGAGGATCCTCTTTTCTTTTTAATGTAGCTGGATTTTTAGGCTCTTTGGTGAGGCAGGAGCCTCCATCTAGGCTCTGGCTTTAACAAAGAGGAATGAAAAAACAGGAAGGCGAGAGGGGAGGAATTATAATATTCTTAAAGAAAAGAAGACTGCTTGACCTACCTGATTTCAGACCCTGGGATGCTAAAGAAGAGTGAAAGTTGTCCATGGACTTTACTTAGAGAGTGGCTGTGGATTTTTTGCTGGGGACCTCCACAGATAACTGCTCAGAGACATGGACTATTAGGCAAAGAAATATAGAAAGTGCAGCTTTTGGTATCTTGCCACAAGAGTTACATTTGCTCAGTTTCCTGCTATCTTCTCATGGCAACACCTTTTTTTTTTTTTTTTTTTTTGGAGCAACCTATCTAGTCAGTGAATTTCTGGAATGTGAAAGTGGAGGCGTTTCACTTGTGCTTATCACTCCTGGGAAGTCAGAAAATGACGAGGGCACTCAGGAAATATGAGGACACCTGGACTTGGCCATTTTATTTGTTGCTCTTTCCTATTTACCTATGATGTTATATACCAAAGCCCATTAATAAGTGAACTAAGTTTATGCACTTGGACAATATTCACTTAGGACATGCTGGGTCAGGGGACAGGTGACTTATGAGGATGGAGTATGGAGGTGGAGACAGAACCAAATTTACTGGCATGCTCCATTCCTTTGTGCTGCCCTGGTGATGCAAACAACCACAAACCCATCTTAACTGGAGCAGTGCAAAACTGCTGGTGTAGCAGTGAATCTGGTCCATAATTTTACTGCCCTCAAAGTTAAAGCCTTCTCATCCCTGGAATACGGCACTAATATCTTTCCCTTAATGCACTATTATCATTAATGATGTCACCCATGAACCTTCAGTGGAGAATACACTCCAAAATGCTTAATGGTCCATCCAAATACAGAATTCACGTACAGTTTGGTAACATATAAAATCTCTCAAGTTTAATAGGCTTCTTTAAGAGAATGTGGCTGTAGTTTTGTGATTTTTACTAAGCAAGATAGGATGAAAGCAATTTTTAAAAGAACTAATGCATTATTTCTGATCTTCTGTTCTCCAATATAAAGGTGAATCTGTATCATTATTTTATATGTTAAGCTTCAGAAGTTTTATCTGAAACATCGTCATTGTTGAGCATTAAAAAATCCCAAATAAAAATTTGTGATCTTCTTTATTATTCAGTACTTATGGAGATGTAGTAGCATTTTTAATAGATAAACTACCTTTCAGATAGCAATGCCAAACACAAGGTTTATTGTCAAATAAAGCATTGTTTTGTTTGTTGATTGCTGGCTTTAGAAGAGTATTGCTTCTGTTCTATAATTGCATGTACAAAATTATATAATTGGTTTTGTTGGGATGTAATTCTGGAGAGTGTCCCAGCCAGAAAAGATATAAAAATTGAAACAGTGAGCCCAAACAGCAAAGACAGACTAAAAATTATTTTGGAGATTGCTTGCAGAGGGGGAAAAAACCCAACAACAAAAGAACTGCCCATCCTAATTTGTTTAATTTTCCTTTAGGCCCTTATCCAACAGAAAACAGCCTCCAAGATTGCTGCTGACAAAAGCTCCATGGACCTTAGGCATCCGTGAAAGCAGCTCCAAATTCCAAAAGGATACATCATCCTTGGAAACCGCCATGTGGTAAACACACAGCTAGATTCTCCGATGTTCGTGGTGTTAATTACACCCACCTCCACCAGCTGATATTCCTGAACTCCGGGGCAAATTACCTGCCCTCTTTCAAAATTTCCACCGAAGAGGAGCAGCTTTAAATCACAGCCAGGACTCCACAGGAGTTCACTAGCAAAGAATGCTCAAGAGATGCATGGAATTAGTGTATCCTCCAGTTGCCTTAGACACACATCCTCTTGGGGCAGTTTAGCTCACCTTAGGGCTGCAGGCACTGCCTTTTGCAGACCCCCAGTAGCATAGAGGCAGAGGCCACTTTTCATTTCCAACTGCCCTCTGAGAGAAGTGCCTCTGCTAGGGTTTATGACAGTAAAAGCTGGCAGGGACCCTGGAATCATAATGCCAAAAGTATCAAGTGTACTCCTAATTAATACTTAGCACTTACAGGGCAGAGTGTGTTATATTTTAAACTCCTGTACAATCATTAATTAATCCTCATATCACCCTAGTGCGGTAGGTATAATTATCCCCTTATATAGGCTGGGAAATTAAGCACAGAAAGGTTAAGTGATTTGCCTGAGGTTACCAGGCAAATCAGTGCTGATCTGGGATTACTCAGTGTTCCTGAATCAAAGGCCCATGCTCTGTCTGATGACTCATATTCTCTCTCTGACCGCCCGCTTCTCAGAGACAGAATCTGTGTTTCCAGCTCAGGTAATTACCATGCTTGGCAATCAGGCTTGGGTCATGATGTCAAAGTACCAAGCTTTCCCTGACATCCCAATGGGGAGGGTATTGTTGGGATTTTGTGGTTCCCAGTGAGTCTGATGCTGGGTAGAATCAAGGGACATCGATCTGATGCAATGCGATTCAATTCAACAAGGCTTTATTCAATATGTGCACAAGGAGAGCCCCTGATACAAAAAATCAGGCAGAGTCCGTCCAGCAAGGAGCACCTCCCCTTGCTATTTTATAGCACATGGCACTTACATAACAAGTTATATAACATGAGCCTCTAACCAATCAGAGTTAACCTTTCCATATATGGGTTTGTTTATCACATGCTCATAGTTCTCCAGTCCACATGCTGAGCTCAACCCACTCCCCCTGGCCTTCTCTAGAATGTTCCTAGGGTGGTGAGCCACAGCATGCTTCCCTATGCATAAGCACCCTGCAAACCACATTTTATCCAAAATGAACACAAGCATACCCTTCAGTATGTTCTGCCCTGCTTGACTAACATTGTGAAGAGAACTCATAGTTCAAGTATCTCCCATGACTCAGCCAAGGACAGCTAGAGGATTGAGCAAAAGATTGTTTCTTTCACTTCCAGTGACTGGAGCAAGGAAAGCATCTCCATTGCTCATCACTTCTCTCCTAGAACAGGTTCAGGTGGGTCTCACCATTCAGCATGTAATCAGTGTAGAGTGAGAAGGCACCAGCAATACCGCTCCTGGAACTGATGCGAAGGGGGGGGAAGGAATGTCTCCTCTGACAATCTTTTGGAGATCAAGGCAAAGAGGATTTTACCCCAAACACCAGTCTCTTGAGACTGTGTGGGTGAGACCGCCATTCCCACCTCCCAACAATAAGGCTGCTTGAAATTAGAAGGAGTTAAGATGCTAAGACCCATTCCTTTAGGAACTAGACTATGGAATTACTACTTCCCTCAGGCTACAGAAAGTTACAGAGGCTGAAGTGTGCATGTGGGTGATTAAAGTGATAGGTCCACAACATGGAGCAAGGCTCTTGGTAGCAAGCCAGCTTTTATCCTAATAAGTCAGCCTATTACCAAGCCACTCTCCTGAACCGGACAGCCTGTGCAGGTCAGAAGGCCATATGGGTCCCTTAACTTATTAATTTCAAGCACCATACAGAAATCTTTGACTTACTTACTTTTCATACTCTGCATCCTTCATCCTGAAACAAGTGATCTCAAGAATCCGTCTTAGCTCATGCCGCTGTATTTGTCCTGTTCGGTTATAGTCAAAAAGTCTACAGGTCTTGATGATGCTTTTCAAATTCTTTGAAATCTATAAATTAAACAAGAAACAAATACTGATGCAATCTGAAACACAGGCACTGGACAGCTTTGTTAATATAAAAAATAGCATTTTATACCTTTTCTAACAATGCAAAAAAAAACAAAACAAAAACAAAAAAACAACTTTTTTGAACACAGCGGGAAGTGTTACAAAATGACTATAAGACATGAATACTGTGCAGTTACTGGATGTTTTGAAGGCAATTTCCTCAGTAAATGGTGTTGGTAAAGTTCAAAAACTTTTAGGCAAAGTAATGAGTTTCAAATACAATTCATTCCTTTTAAGCAGTAGATAAAATATATCTTCCTCCAATTACTGAAACCTAGAGATTTGCCAGAAACCAAATACTGCAAGATTGTGTATTTATGTATATAAGTCATTCACTCATGCAATTTTACAATTAATGTGTAGACAGGATTGCTAATGTATTACTTTAATCAGTTACTTAACACTATAACTCTAAAGTAGTAATTCAGTTTCATGGGTATTTATGTGTGAAAGTGGACAAAACGGAATTTGGACGCAGACATTTTAGTTTTCAACAGAATAGAGCAAGAGTCAGGCTAACTCTAACTTTAATAATGCGAGACTTCAAGGCAGGGCCTGAGCAAGTGGGAAGCGAGTGAGAAAAACTGTTACAGATACTGTTTTTTGACCTTGTGTTAGATAAGAATGGAACACAGACTGTAGCAGGACCTGCTGAGAAAAATAAGATATTAGAAGGAATAAGGACTATCAGAAGACACAAGATGAGATTGTTGATCATTATTGTCTGTAACAAAAAGTATAAATGCTTGCCCTAATTTTTTATCTAGCAGAGACCTGCCTGGGATGAGGGAACCCCTGTCCCGGTATACTCTCCTCTCCTTGCAAGTGTCAGGAAAATAAACTGTCTCTGACATGTTGCAAACAACCTATGAGTGAAGACTCTGTTTTCTTCCACATATGTTTATTAGAAATCAACAAATGATTAGTGTTCTGAATAAAGTAGAATAAACCTTTTTTATTCAATTCAAATATTTACCAAAAATAAGGGGGTATGTTTGAGGGCAAAAAAGAGAAAACATGAGGTTTTTCTAGTAAAGGTGGTGACATTTACAACTGCAGTCCTTTCCTCTGACCCTGTTAAAAATCTGTGCAAGTCTGAACCTGAAAATGCAGTCATACACTAAAACATGACATTGTGGGGTTCTGAGCTTATTGTTTTTCAATTACTTCTATGTTGATTTTTGCTCAGATTACAAGTAAGAAAAGTTTGCTTAAAAATACTGCTCTTTTTAACTTCTGTTCTTAAAAATTCAAGCTGGGAATTGAAAGACAAGTTGTGTTCTTTCTGGTTCACACAACAGGAGCAACAATATAGATTCTACAACTGGAACTAAACTGCCTGTTCTGATGAAGGTCCATGAGCCAAAATAGAATCCTGTAGGCTATGCAGTGCTAGCAAGAGTATAAAGTAACAAAACCTTGGGTGAAATCCTGCTCCCAGTGATGTCAATAGGAGCTTTGCCATTGTGAACTCCTTATTCCCACTGCTGAGCAGTTAATCCCATGCATAGTTTATCTGACTGCAATGGCACAATCTATGGTTATACCTGCCCACTAATGTAAGTAAAAGACCCACAATCTAGTCCAAAGTAAGCAGAATTGAGGCATACAGTCAGGTTATGACTGCTCCTTGGCAGGTGTGCACAGACCAGGATGACAGAAGGGGGCAATTTTTTTTTTGTTTTGGATGCGGACAAGGAGGAAGGAAAGCTGGTTTTACTCAAAAAAATTGCCTTTTGCTACTATGAATGGTTAAGACAACACAATAAAGTTCTAATATCAACAGGACTGGCAAAAAGGCAGAAATTTCCCAGTTTTACTGGAATGGGAAAACATTTCCACACATCTAGTCTCACACAACCTCAAGGTTTTCATGAGAAAGACTATTTATCAACATTTGATATCTTTTGGTAATCAGATTTTGTTAGAGAGGATCACTGTATGGTCAAAGAATCAAGCTTTAAATACTTCAATTCCCCCCCCCCCCGAATCAGAGATTCATTTCCTAGAAGGCTGAACTCAAATTTTCATCCTTATAAGTCAAATTGAGTACCATGCAGTTCAAAGCAGCACCCTGGAAACCCCATATTCACTACTGTCATGATATGTTTTGTACAATGTATGCCTTGTGAGATATCATTTTAAAGGTCATGATCTGCTGAAACCCGTTGTTCTGTCAAAATATGTATATCATTAGTGTTTATGAAGTGATGAGATTTTGCTGTATGGTTGTTATTGAAATATGTTGTAAATTTGGGAGTCGTCCATTGTTAGTTCTCCAGTGACAACAAACGTGGTGATCCACATCCAGGCTGACATTAAACAACCATTAATCAGCAGGGGAGTTGTACACAAGAGATTTGCAATTCTGTAAGAGAAACACCACACAATGGGGATTGCTCAACCCTGTGATTTAGCAAGCCCCACCAGGCATGCCTGGGCTAGTTTCTTTCCAGGGACATGGATTAAGAGTATAAAATAAGGGTCAGTGGTATCATGGGGGCACCTTTCTCCTCCCCACCTACACTGGAAGCAACAAGAATGCAGGGAAAACAAATAATTGAACTGAGGAGACTGTTCCCAGACTTAAAGGAAAAGTCTGTCTATTAAGGACTGTAACCTACCTGCAATATCCAGTGGGGTGAGAAAAACTGCTTGAACCAAATATTGTTCAGTCTAATACAGTGGTTCTCAAACTTTTGTACTGGTGACCCCTTTCACATAGCAAGCCTCTGAGTGTGACCCCCCTTATAAATTGTATTATAAATGCTGGAGGCAAAGCAGGGTTTGAGGTGGAAGCTGACAGCTTGCAACCTCCCATGTAATAACCTTGCAACCCCCTAAGGGGTCCCGATCCCCAGTTTGAGAACCCCTGGTCTAATAAAGTCTAGGATTTAGACTGCATGCTTACTTTTTATTTTCTTTGGTGACTATCTCTGACTTCTGGTGCTTACCACTTATAATCACTTAAAATCAATCTTTCTATAGTTAATAAACCTGTTTTATATTTTACCTAAAACAGTGTGTTCTGGATGAATGCTTGGGAAATCTCAGCAAGTTACAAAGGCTAGTCTGTATCCTCTCCATATCAAGGGTAGGGCAGACTGGGAATGAATTTATACAGGTCAGGCTTCTGACCAGGGCAAGACAGTACAGTTCTGTGGTGCAAGGCTAGGGGCTTGGGAGATTTGCTGGTGCCTTTCTCTGTGTGATTCGTGAGTGGCTCTGGGAGCACTCGTGCAATTTAGCTGGATGTGGGGTTGTTGTACTGAGTGATAAACAGCAAACCCCCCAGGTGCTGTTGTCACTAGCAAAGCATTGTGAGAGAGAGCCTGGGCTGGAGAGATAAGGGGGCATAACAGTACCCCAGTTCCAGGCTGTTCCCCAGGGATCCTGTCAAAACTACATAAAGATATTTCAGCTGATCATTGAACATGATCAGCTGTTTCAACATTAGAAACGTTAGTCCTGTTTACTCTCAATAGTCATGAATGAGTCAATCACACTTTTCATTACAGTAGGACCTTGTCTTGGTGTCTGGCCATATTGTCCTCTCTTACTACTGCTGTGTGCCAGTTGGCTACTATGTTCCATCTCAGAAGTAACTGCATTTCAGCAGTGTTACAAGAAGGTAGTTCGTGTAGCACTGGGGGATCCCTCAGGATCAAAAAAATAGGTGTTTAAAGTATTTTCTTACACTTTGACATGTAAAGAAAATTCAGTGCAAATCACATCCAGCACCACACACAGGGAGTTCTAAATACAGTTTTTATGCAGACCACAGATTACCCTTCAAAGACTGAAGTACTCTACCTCCAAATACGAGGCTACCCACGCAACTGTATTTTGCTAGCAACATAATTATTAATGATCCCCATACTTCACACAACGTATGCATTCCAAAGAGAGCCTGAACCCATGGATCTGAGCTTGTGGGGTACCACCTGCATAATAATCTCCTTCCTGCTCCCTTATTCTGTGGAATATCTCTCTGCATAGAGAACGCAAAGTTTCACTTCTGAATGTTTGACAGGGCAAGCAGGGGAAGGTGGAGAGGGTTCACTGGTCTGCACTGCATCACTACATTCTCCCCACCCCAAACCCTCCGATTCTGTCTATACTAGCTTACACAGCCTTCCCCTCAATTGGTGTGGAACAACCCAGAAAGGGGTTTCAGGGGAATCCACAGGACAAGTGAGCCACCTATAGCACAATTCATAGAGGAATCATGTTGTTCAAGGGAGGCAAAATGATGGAGTGGGGAGGCAAGAGACCTATATGCAGATGTGCTGAGATTCCCTTGCATAGCTTGGGGGATATAGGGAGGGAGGAGTCTGACACCCACGGCTTCTGCAGGTAGCAAAAGCTGCTCCCCATTTGTAAGAGAATCTGAAGGAAATTCTGCAAGTGTAAACTAACAGTTGCTGTTCCTCTTTATAGCAGACACCCTAGTAATATAGGGAGTACTGCAAGTACTGAACTATTTATCTGAAGTAAAAATGGCAAGAATTTAAGGGTGGCAACTGTTCATTCTACAAAACTATACGCTGAGGAATGAGTGGATGGCAGGACTGGGATTTAAATCCAGGTCTCCTGACTGCCAGCCCACTATTCAAACCAGCAGAACATTCTGCCTCTCTCATTTTAGTGAAAACGCATCAAAAATCCCACCATCACATTGTCATTCTTGGTGGTAAAAGAATGAGAAGTCAGTTGTGCCTTTAAGTCACAGTCTGCAGCAGGGATAACTTGGAAGCACACTGCCTCTGCAGCAGTTCCCAGAGAAGCACAGCTTGTGCATCACACTTTTATAGGGTGCAAGATGTGCTTTCCTCCACACAAGGCAAAGTCTGCTGGTCTGTACAGGGCAAGAAAGGGAAGAAGACCATAACCTTTCCCTTTCCACAGCCCTTCTGGGGAGGCTACCATTGCTGGACTGAAGCAATCCTGGCTCCTGGCATCCTCTTTCCCTCAGCCTGCACACACATGCAGAAATTCTCACATTCTACCCTGGAATGGGCTTGGAGAATGAACCACCTTCTCATCCCCAGAGGGTAGCCTCTCCAGAGCAGGGTACCAGATGTATAGGAAGGGCAGGGTGAGCAAGCTTTCACACCCAGAGCTCAATCTGGTGCCTGTGCTGCAGACAAACAAAAAACTTCAGCCTGCAAGGCTATCAATCCAGCACATTTCATGCACACTTTTTTTTTTAAATAAATGCATGAAAAAAATATTCCTCATGCAATAAACACATCAATGCTCATTTTCCCTATATTCTACTTTGGGCCATTTTGTGTAAAATCTTTAATTAAAGTTTTTCTTTGAAATTGTCATCATCAAACCAGAAGAAAGAAAGTAAAAAACGGAAGGACACAGCTGTGCATATATGAAGTGCTATTCAGTACCAAATGAATTGGAACAAAATAAGTATCGTGACTGTTATGCTCTTAGTTTTGGCTCTGTATTCTCAGTAGCACAGTCTAACTTGTCACTTTATATTGATTCCATCTGTTTACACTCTGCAGAGTATTGGCTTCCTACGGTGAACATTTCCTATTTACCAGCTGGTAGAGATAGGCCAAACCAGATAGAAAAGAATTAGACTATTTTCAGAGCCTCATAAACATAAAATCAAAAATTTGGGGGGGAAGGGAAGTAGGGAAGTGGGGAGTGAGGAAGAGATACTGGGCCTAATTCTCATTTACACTAAGGCCCTTTATACATTCTAGCAATTCAGAGGGACCTTAAAATTGGTGTAATATATTTATGCGCACTTTAAGGCCTCTTTACACCATCACACTTCACTGGAGTGTAAAGGCAGCTTAGTGTAAATCAGGCTCAGTAAGTTGCTTACCTTTAGAGACACTAGCAGTTTAGGTCCAAAACTAAGGATTAGTTAGTATGAATACTTATGCACAAACATTTCCATTGTGCAATGTCTAAATGTAAACCCTGATGCATAAGTGCATTATGGAGCCATCATTGTACCCTCACAAGCCTTCTTATAAATTTGCTTTTTCTAGTGGTTGGTTCTCTTCTTTTTCTTCTTTGCTGATCCTCAGGTGAATATTTTTGCTGCTTTTGTTGAAAGCTGTTTCAGGTGGCCAGTCTTACCTGAATCTAACTTTTTTTTTAATGTTTAGAGACACTTCACTGTTTGAATCAATATTTTCTTCCCTGCTTTTTTGTGCTTTTGGATAAGTAATCAAGGAGAAAATCCTGCCCCTGACTCTGAGGCTATGGAGGCTTTCTTAGCAGCAAACCCAGTGAACTTCCATTGTGCAGTGCTTTGACCCTCTGTATTCTCAGGATTTGGTTACAGGGGGTGAGCATCCAGTGCAGTAGTATGCAGACAGTGCATGGAGTGGGCAAGGGAGGGGAAGGACCAGAAGATCTGCTGCTATACAAACCCTCTAATCTTCCCCTTCCCACAATGAGGGGAGCGCAGAAAGGACTGCACAGGCTACTCCAGCCACTGGGCTGTCTTAACTTCTTCAGATTGGCTCTTAAGCCACTCACTAAGTAGATGGAGATGATTCATTTTCTTCATCTTTATATACATCTGCTTAGCATCTAGCCAGCTTCTTGTGCTGAGTACTGTATTTAGGATGTGCCACAAAAAGTCCAGAATGTAATGGCCATTCTCCCCATATGGTATTACTTCCCTCCATGGTCAAGTCTTTCACCAACTCTTCTGATAGTGGCCTACTGGAAAACTGTTATTGCAAGTGGCTAGAAAGAAAAGAATCCCATGTTCAGATCTAGCTTCATAGCTTTGATCTTGCATATGAAATATTCCAAATCTTTTTCTAGCTTTTTTTTGCATTTCTAAATATTTAAGAATTATTATGAAAGTGGCAAGGCTTACTTATGGCAAATAAAAGTGGTGACTGTTATGTCACAAAATCACTTGGACTAGATGGGACATCAAGTGGGTCATATAGTCCATCCTCTTGCACTGTAACTGCATGTATTTCATTATAAAAACACTCTACGCTTCTATAGAATCTTCCATCTGAATATCTCAAAGTGTTTTCCAAGCATGAATGAGTTTAACTCTTGTGAGGTGAGAATTATTATCCTCTATTTTACAGATAAAGAAAAAATGGCATTAAAAACCCAATTTTTAAAAATGTGTGTGCACAATTTCCCACACCATTGCAGTAATTAACACAAACATGTCCCTGTTAGATGGAAGAAGGGCATTTTGGAGGAGCAGAGTAAAGTTTGGTTTGGAATAATCAATATGCCATTTTACAGGTGAATATTTATTTAAGAGATTGTATGAATGAAGTGTATCTGAACATGTATTTATTTCACTGGTTAATTTCCATAGTTTGAAATGCTTGGGGTTTTTAACTAAAAATTTTTGGAATATATATACGTAGCAGTAACCTTACTTTTAAGTTGATAGCCTTTTCTATTAATGTACTTGAATATACATATCACCGCTGTTTCAGAATGTCCTTAAAAAATAACACAGAACCTGGGAAATTAAGTGTACCAGAACTCTAATTAGGACTTTGGGGGATATTTTCAATTAATAAATTTTGTAATAAGAAGATATCTAAGCTGTTTCTTTTGTGATATGATATACTCAACATGAAAATGTAAATGTTACTCTCCAGTTAGTTGCATACAGCCAAATGAATAAAAGCTATGACATTAATAATAACTATATTCATCCATGATTGATAGGCTTTTCTGCAGTGAGGAAAGATTGTCTTGGGTACAATCTGTCCTAACAGCTCTGCGATATGTTAATATTTTACTCAGACTAGAGAAAAGATATATTCAGATGTCCACCATAAAAGAGGGGCTGAGGATGCTACTGCAGCCTTGAGGTTGCAACAGAAGCTGTAAAATAGGAAGGATTTTATTGTCTCCTCCCAATATATGTGCCAAGCCTGTGCCAAACATTGTAGAGAGCAGGATTTGCATGAGGTTATGTCCTAGGATGCTTTTTTGCTCACATGAAAATCTTGGGGTGAGGTGGGACATGACACATGATGCTCCAGAGGGCATAGAACATTCTTCTGGTGAGCTCTGCACCATGGCAAATATTTGCTATGATCTCTGATTGGCTTAACTGATATCCAAGTATAATAAAAGATTACTACATTGATGCTGGATATTTTTTACTCCATCAGAGAAAAATCTATTTTACACTTAGCCATTTCACTATTACCTGAATCATCAGAAGAAGGTTCTAGAGTTTTATCCATACAACATGGTGTCAGAGATCTTAGGCTGGATTCTCCACAGCCTGCCCCTTGTGTTGCTGTTTATTTTCATGCAAAGTGAAGGGCCTAAAATGCCGTTGTTCTGACTTGGTAGCATTTTCTTTTTACCAACTTTGCACAAATTTAACTGATTACCCAAGATGCACTAAAGTGAAGAATCAAGCCCCTTAAATGAATCTGGCCTTTTATTCAAGCAAGCAACATCTAGAACTAAGAGTACCAGTACCATTTATGAAGTGCCAGAACGTAACTTATAAAGTAAATAACCATTTTAGCAATCAGTTTCTGTTACTATCCACCCCTACAGTACCTTTTCCTTTAAGAGGGATTCCAGCTGACTTAATGTCATGGTTTGGCTGCCTTGGCTATCGTTCCATCTAAAAATAAATAATATTAACGAAAGGATTAGACATAAGGCAAATGCATTACATTACTGTTGTAAGGCAACAATGGTCCAATTATTGATATCAATGAGGGTTCTGCCTAAGTATGGAATGAGTAAAGACTGCAGGAATGGGCCTCCACAGTGATCCTGTACAGGGTTCTGGGCCCAGCTACACTGCTGTGCTGCACTGGCACAAAGTGACACTGAATCTGGTGGATCCAGCTCCCAGATGATCTCCCCGTGCAAGTGGATTCTTGAGCAATGTAGAGACATTGTAGCTCCTATACCTTGCACACATGGCTGACAATGTGGAGGATGTGGCGGGAGGACAACAGCATAGCTTCCCAGTGCCTAAGCAATCCCCAGCTCTTTTAACAGCCACTGGGGCCATTGGCAGCTGATACTGATGCGTGGCTGGGCCAGGGAACAAGACTGACACATACAGGAGTCCTAGAATCAGGTGAGTACAAAGAATATCTCAGAACCTCAATGCCCAGCTGCATCAAGTGCTCCTCAGCCATAAATGAGGATCTAGCCCTTTGCATTTATAAGATCATTGTCAATGATCTTTTAACATGTGAGGTCTTTTAGAAAAAGAATGGCCCTACTCTCACCCATTTACTTACATCAAAACCACAGACCAAGTCATTTTCACAGTTAACAATTAACATGTTTTATTTTTCTCAACGGATCTGACAGATTCTAAATTCCTGTTTTCCCAGGCTCTTCCCCTAACTAAGGGCTTGACCCTGAAAACACTTATGCAAGAAAGTACTCATGTGTATTTGCAGGACTGAGTGCTAAAGACCAAATTCTGCCCTAATTTACAGCCTACTGGGTTCACTGAGATTGTGTGGGCTTTAAATCAGGGCAGAAACCAGCCCTAAGCTCCCTCTTACAAAATTTTCTCTGAAAAAAGAGCACCTGCACTGCCCTCTTGTGGCAAACTCCTGTAAATTAAGCTACAACTATCCCACATTTATTTTTGCTTCACATCATTTTCTGACTTACACTGTGTGTCGTTTTAATACGTCTACAAGCATTTGGTTGGTCAAAATGCAGCATTTTCTAATTGTAGATTTGATTCTGTTCCCTTTCACCAGTATAAACCAAGAGTTTACTCATTGTGATTCCATGTGAAAGTGAGAGGAAAATCAGGGCCCATGTGTTTAACCTATTCATTATTTTTTCCATGATATAAAAAGGGATTAAGCTTTCATTTTGTGCATGATCCTTCATTCTCTATTTAATTATTTTTTTGCTAATTAATCACAAGCTTTGCAAAGCTCCCTTGTTTCTCTGGAAGATAGCGGCCTTAAATTTCCTCCTCCCATTTTCTGTCTCCCTTCCTCTTCTCCTCTCCCTTCCTCCTGCTTCCTTTCAGTGAACTACTCCCACTGGTGTTTTCCCCTCATTCTCTGGGAGGTTTGTTAACTTTACACTTGATGGTAAAAAAGCTGGGTCAGAATCTGAAGAATAATTTCTAAAGCAACTGTCTGTCAGAGCCTGAATCATCTGCTCTCACAGTCAAACCTGCAGGAGAGGGAATGTGAAAGAAAATCTCTATGAGGATTCCATTGCAAAGTCCCTACCCGGTCATCCCAGAAGGGGGAGAAAAGGGGAAGGAAGGGGAGGGAGGTTAAATTATATAGTGCTTTTGGAGCAAAGCTACTAGGTAAATGTAGGATTAGTTTTACAGTATAATATACAGTATGGTACTCAGAGAATGCTTTGCATTATACCTCTCAGATGTCCCTCATGTGAAGGGACGGCACTCATTTTAATCCCAAAGTTACCTACTTACCACACAAAATTGGTACCTCCACACTTTTATTGCTGAAAGTGATTTACATCAGAAGTAAAGAAGGATTTAAAAGTGAAGCTCCAGAGAGGAGAAAGTTACTCACCTTGTATAATAACAGGTTCTTCAAGAGATGTCCTTGTGGGTGCTCCACTCCAGGTGAAGGTATGTCCCTGTGCCTTTGCCTGGAGAGTTCTGCAGCAGTGTCTGTATGGGTCACGTGCACGCAGTGCCTACCTCACATGCTGGTGCCTCAATAGCGCGCGCAACCTGGACTCCTCAGTTTCTTCTCTACCCCGGAGCCAGGGCTGGATCCAGGCACCAACTTATCAAGCAGGTGCTTGGGGTGGCCACTCTGGAGCGGGGTGGCACTTTCAGGTATTCGGTGGCAATTTGGCGGAGGGTCCCTCACTCCCGCTTGGAGTGAAGGACCTCCCGCTGAATTGCCGCAGATCGCGATTGTGGCTTTTTTTTTTTTTTTTTGGCTGCTTGGAGCGGCAAAACCCCTGGAGCTGGCCCTGCCCAGAGCCTGCTCCAAACTCTGAAGTAGAGAGGAGGAGAGTGAGTATTGGAGCACCCAGAGGGACACTCATCTTGAAGAACCTCAGTTACTGCACCAGGTGAGTAACCTTCTCTTCAAGAGAGAGAGATGTCCCTGTGGGTCCTCCACTCCAGATGACTGAAGAGCAGTGCCGACCTCAGACAGTAGGGACTTCGGAGTTGGTAAAATAGCCGTTGATAGTACAACTTGGCCAAGTCAAGTATCCACCTGAGGACCTTGCGTAACAGCATAATGTTTAGCAAAGGTGTGTTCAGAGGCTCAGGGAGCAGCTTTGCAAATGTCTATACGGGGAACGTTGTTTAGAAATGCCACTGCCCACAATATTGATCTGGTAAAGTGCATCTTGATTCCCGCTGGAGGTTGTATGCCTCTTAATTGATAGTATAGGTGAATGCATCAGGATATCCATTTAGATATTCTTTGAACAGATATGAAGTTACTCTTAGAGCATGCTGTGATAGAGATAAAAAGTTTCAGTGAGACTCTAAATGGCTGGGTCCTGTCGAGATAAAAAAACAATGCTCTCCTAACATCAAGGGTGTGCATTGTGGCTTCAAAAGTGTTGGTGTGTGGTTTGGGCAAGAAAGTAGGTAGTTGTATTGGTTGATTGATGTGAAGGACGAATATACTTTGGGAAGGATTTGGGATGAGTTGGCAAAGTGACTCTGTCTTTAAAAAAGATAGTATATGGTGGGTCTGCCAGGAGCACCCTGATTTCTCCCACACGTCTAGACGATGTGATTGCTATTAGAAACGCCACTTTCATGGACAGGTGTAGTAGGGAGCAGGTTGCTAAAGGTTTGAACAGTTTATGCCTCCAGGCTGTTAGGACCAAGTTTAAGTCCCATGGTTGTATGGGTGGTCTCACGTCCGGACAGAAAGTTTGGATACTCTTAAGGAATCGCTTTGTGAAAGGGTGAGCAAAGATTGTAGTGTCACCAATTTTGACACTAGTATCACTTTACTGAGCTGAGAGAAAGACCAGATTGTTTCAGTTCCGGGAGATAGTCCAATATAATTGGAAGAGGTGTAAATGCTGCAATGGTTTGTCTAGTGGGAGGGATAGCTCAGTGGTTTGAGCATTGGCCTGCTTAAACCCAGGGTTGTGAGTTCAATCCTTGAGGGGGCCACTTAAGGATCTGGGGCAAAATCAGTACTTGGTCCTGCTAGTGAAGACAGGGGGCTGGACTCAATGACCTTTTGGGGTTCCTTCCAATTCTATGAAATAGGTATATTTCCATATATTAAAATCTACTGTGTAGCAGCACTCTCTAGACCTACTCAGAGCAATTTAGCTCATCATTAGAGAACCATGGAGGAGCCATGCCTTGAGATGTAGCATCTTTATGTTGAGGTGTTGTAGTTGGCCCTCCCGTTGGGTTAATAGGTCTGTCTGTAGAGGGAGCGTGATTGGGTATGCGTAGATATCCATGTTACGTATGGATATCATGTTTGTCTCGGCCGTGTGGAGGCTATTAAGATTACTGTAGCCCTCTTGGTCCTTATCTTCAGTACCACTCTCAATAGTAATGGTATCAGTGGGAATGCGTACAGAAGGTCTGAGTTCCAAGCGATCATGAACGCATCCCCCATCGATTCCCCAGACTGGACCTGAAGCAGGATTTGGGGGCGTTTTGTGTTGCATGTTGTCATGAATAGGTCCATTTGTGGATAACCCCAAGTTTGGAATATGTCTTCCAGGATGGCATTGTTTAACTTCCATTCATGATCGAGGAGAAAACATCTGCTGAGCTCATCTGCAGTGGTGTTCTGGCATCTGGGTAGGTGGGAGGCTGAGATATGGATATTGTGCTGGAAGCACCAATTCCAGAGTCTCATAGCCTCGGCACGTAGTGAATGCAAGACTTCAAATTTGCTTATCTGAGGAAGGCGGTTGGGACACTGCTAGTGGTGGAAGGCATCATCATTGTGGTCTCTGTCATTGCTGCTGTTGTTCCTTGTATGGCCTTTCATGTTGCTGTGTGTATGCCGGGTTTCTAAGGCACTCATATGGTTGATACGCGCATTGTCTCCTTCTTGTGGAAGGGGTATGGATGCCAAGGGACCGAAGGGTGGCCCATGAATCCTTCCTGGTGTGCAGCACTTCATTGGTTTTGGCTGCAAACAGTTTTTCTCCATCAAAAGGGAGATCTTCAACAGTATTTTGTATCTTCCATGGTAATGACGAAGAATTGAACCAGGAGGCTCAGTGCATGATGACTGCGGCCATAGCGGTGGACCTGGCAGTCATGTCAGCAGCATCCAGTGAGGACTGTAGAGCCGTGCATGAGATCATTTGCCCTTCAGAAACCAGAGCTTTGAATTATTGTCTCTTTTCCTCATGAATTTAATTAATAAATTCCATAAACTTACCATAATTCCTGTGGTCCTATCTGGCAAGTAATGCCGAATAATTTGCCACTCTGAATTGTAGCATAGATGAAAAGTATACTTTGCGGCGAAATAGGTCCAGTCTCTTACTCTCCACTAAAAATGTTGTTGTTTACTCCTTTGGTTGGCCGCTTCCACAACCAGTGAATTGGGCGCTGAGTGTGTGAAAAGAAATTCGGATCCCTTCAAGGGAGCGTAATATTTTCAGTCTGCCCTCTTGCAGGTTGGGGTATTGTGGCTGGAATTAACCACACCATCTTGGAAGGCTCCATGATAGCCCCATTGATTGGTAATGCTATCTTGGAGGAGGCTGATGTCTATAAGATGTCAATTAACTCATGCTGAGTTTCTGGCACTTCCTCCAGAGCAATCTTAAGCTTGTTAGCCATTCTTTTGAATAAATCCTGAAAGTGGGTAAAATCATCTGCTGTGGTTGGCAGTGGAGGCAAATAACCTCATCTGGTGAGAAAGATGAGTTATTGGTTGGCGAGGTGTCAGGAGCAGTGCCCTCTACCTATTGCATCATGGGCTCCTCTTGTGTTTCCAATGCTACAGACTGTGAAGTTGGAGGTGGAGATCTGGTGTCGTCCCTACATGGACTGGGGTGGCTGCTATGGTGTCTTCTATAAGACTTCCAGGGACTCCAGTAGGGCTAATGACCTGGGAAGGGCATGGTGGCCCCATCCATGGGTGGCCATACTAAGGTGGTATATTGTGAGAATATGAGGACCATGATCTTAGTGGTCTGGCAGCAATAAGTGTCTTAATCGGGGAAGAATGGTGTGGGGAGAATACCCCTTCTATCTCATCGTCTTCATCACTGGAAAACTATGATGGTATCGGAGATAGCTGACAATGCAGTACTGACACCACCGGTGAGACATCAGTGCCCAGTAAAGGAGATTCTGGAGTTGAGGAGACAAACAAATCTTTCTGATGCATGAAAAGGCATTGTGCCGAGAGCATTGGTGCCAAGGGGCAGGGTGCCGATTGCACCAGTGGCACAGTGAGCTGAGTCGGTGCCCAAGTAACTTGTGTCAGCACTGTCATGCTAGGCGCATTCATCTGCAGCACACGAATAGGAGCGGTTATCAGTACCATCTCCTTTGGGGCTATTGACGGTGCCATGGTGGAGACAGGCAGCTTAAAGCCATTAGCCTCGGCACCGGAGTGGTGGGTACTGGTGGCGGCCACTGCACAGACAGTGCCGGAGGTGCCTGGAGCATTGTAGGTGCTGAACTGCAGAGCTGATTAGATTGGTGACCATTCTGAGGTGATGTGCTCTCTATGAGGCGAGGAAGCTGGCTGCTTTTTTGCCAGATTTTTGTCCCTAGAGAATCTTGGTGTTGAGAAGACCGATGACCTCTGCTGAGAAGAGGGTTCCTGCCCAGGGTTGGAGGCTGGTCTGAGGGACTTTTCCATGAGGAGGAGTTTAAGCCTCAGGTCCCTGTCTTTTACAGCCCTAGCCTTCAGTTTATTACAATGGGCACATTTCTGGGGAATGTGGGATTCCTCCAGGCAATGGACACATTGAGAGTGTCCATCTGAGACAGGCATTGCCTCTCTACATGTTGTGCATCTTTTAAAACCCAGTGAACCAGGTATTTTCTAACTGCATTATGGGATGTAAAATAATTTCTTTTTTTACAGCAGCTGTAAGTCAAACAACTGAAAGTTATCTGACTAAACTAACCTAAAACTAAAACCTAATTTACTAATTTATATAATCTAATTGAAAAGCGAAGGTTTTCAATGGGACTGCTGAGCTACATCTCAGGCCGGGGACAGTAGAGAAGGAACGGAGGAGTCTGGGTCATGCAAAGGCACATGAGGCAGGCACCGCGCATGCGCAACCTGTACGGGCACTGCTGCACACCTCTCCGAACAAAGGCGCAGGGATGCACCTTCACCTGGAGTGGAGTACCCACAGGGACATCTCTCAAAGAAGAATGTTATTTACATTGAAGGAATGAATCCCACAGCATTTTAACTTTCCTGCCAAAACAATGTCTGTGAGTCCCTCAGATTGTGTCTTTTTCACGCACTGCATCCTGCAAGTTGAGTTATATGTTTTGAGTATCCCTAAAAAATGTTAACCTCAGCTCACATCTAACTTCTCATATACTCAGTTACACTTACCACTAGTTAACAGAATATACCAACTAGGCTTAAAGCTCTATATGTTTACATTACAAGATCAATGGCCTGACAGACTACCTCCCCTCCCTTCAGTGATCATATAAGATCCCTATGGCAAATACACCAATTGTTTATATGGAAAAGCAATATTGAAAAAGTACTTAATGTTCCTGGAGCTGTTTGTAACATGATGTAACAGCTGGAATCAAAGAGAGCTAGAACCATTTAACCAGCCTGCTCTCTGCAGACGCTAAAAAGTGATCCAAAATCACAGTTTGGGAACAATAGGATTACATAATAAGAAGCTCTTACCTTCTTTGCATGTTGGCACTTTTGGCAACCCTAGTGAACTTTGCCAGGAAGTCAAGATATTGTACAGTAACTTTGCTAGTCATCGGAATCTACATTTCAATAAAAAGAGTGTTAAATAAATGGATTTCTAGATAAATCCTGTAATGAAATCTCATTGGACTAAAAAAAAAAAAAATCATTCACTTCCATTATTAGTTAACTACTTTATTAAAATGCAAAAACAATCTCCTCTGATAGCCTCTCTTTTGTTGCATGTACTGCGTGTCACTTCTTCTCACCTTTTGTCTAGGCTCAAGTATAGTATCAATATATATCTGATAAATCCTCCAGCAAGAAGCTATCTCCTACACTTATAAGGGACAAGGACTTGAGGCTCATGTAGGCCTTTTCCTCACACTAACTCTATGATCTTCTTTGTCTATGTGTGAAACTATATCCCATCTAATCCAACCGGTGAGACAATCTTTCCATGTGTACCAAATGCATATGTAAGGTATTTCCACATATTGATCCACATATTGCTTGTGGATCCACATATTGCTTATTTGGTATAATCAAGGACAGTAATTACTTCATTTTAACTGAAATCAGTGCTGAATTTTCAGAGACCAATATTTTTTAAATGTGAAGATAACACCTTGTAACAGCTCAATGTAAGTAAAAAATCAAACAACAAGCATGTTGGAAAGGATATAAAACCTAAAATCTGTGAAACCTTAGGACAGAAGGTTTTGGCCATAGGGGTCAGGACTGGAACTCCAGAGGGCCAAAAATCCATCTTCTATTACTCATTAGCATTATAAACCATTGGGGAGAAGGGTAAGTATGTTGAAAGCAACTAGAAACAATGGTTTGGAGGTGCGTGGTATTACTCTTTGCAGTTCACTGTACGGTTCTAAATGTTGTTGTACCACAGTTAAATTACTAAACTGAAAAAATGAGAACTTTACAGAGCTAATACCAGAAAGCAGACACCCTGGACAAATAAATTAAGATTTTCAAAGTCGCTTAGAGGAGTTAGCCACACAATTCCATTTGAAGTTAATGGGCATTGTATAGCTATCCACTGCTGGGTTCTGAAAATCTCAACCAGTGTATACAACTAATGGTCTTTAGAGAATATATTCCAACCTAGCCATGGCTTAAAGGTGGCGAACAGACAACTATCCTTCCTCCCAATTATTCATTATTTTACAGTGCTCAAAAGTGTGCTAAGCTCCTTACAATATAAATAAGAACATGTTCTACCATGACTCAAAGGGTTTTCAATCTGATCTTTCACCAGGAATAAGACTGCATAATTTGATTAATGATCACAAAAGCTACCAATGAATTGTAACTTCTTCAGACAGTGGGAGAAATAATGCAGACGAAATCCTTTAAAAGAAATACAAATGGCCAAATCTAGTTCATTTTACTCACATAAGTAATCCTATTGTCTTCACTAGAATTACTCACATAAGGCAAGAAGGATTTGGCCCCATCTATCATCATTTTGATAAAACCAGACCTGCTCCTGCTCCCACTGAAATGGAGAGGAAATTCTGCTATTGATGTGGATAAGAACAGCCCCCGAATGATTATACACATATATAACATAGCGTACCTGTGCCAGCACAGAATCAAACTGTGCTTGTGTCAGAGGAAAAAGAAAGGTTTCAATTACTCTCCTGAATTCGCCTTTTGTGACTGTTAGGGTGTGATCAATGTCGATTGTCTGAAATGCTTTTTTAAGTTCACCTTCTTTTTCAGTTGTCTTTTTAAGTAAAATCTGCTCAATTTCTGAGGAGGACAGTGTGGGATCTGGGACAGAGCGCACAGATGTAGCTGTAAAACATATCAGACAGTTATTAAACTCTTAAACCTGGCAAAATCAAATGTGGGGTTTTTTGCTGAGAATTCAACACAAATCAATCCATCCTTAGAGATATCACTGTAAATTAATTAACATTTGTGCAGCACTTTGAAGATCAAAAGCAATATAAAAGTGCTAAATATTATTTTAAAAATTCCCAACGTATTATTTATAACATTATAACCAAGACACTGGTTAACCTGGAAGATACTCTAAAAGAGCAGTTAAAGTTACAAAGTAAAACATATGTAACGTAACTCACAATATATTTGTCCATCCCATCCCCACTAGCACTCTACCTTCAGACTTCAGCAAGGATAAAAAGACCCTGAATGTCTTTGCTTTGTATCATTTAGATGCTTTATTCAGTTATTAAACTCCTTAGTGAAGTCATCTGCCAATGATGTGTCAGCACCAATTGTTTGTGTGCTGACTCCTTTGCAGATAAGCATTTTAACACACAACAGCCAGCTTGCTGTAAAAACACTCATGGGAAAGGAGGGCTGGAGAAATGGACAGCATGGTGACAAATAGTGTAATCCCTACTCAAGCAAATTCCCCTTGACTTCAGTGAGAGCTTTGACTGAGTAAGAACTGAATAAGGACCACAGGATTTGGCCTGATATTTCTCCTGCATTTATAGGGCCAAATTCAGCCATTGACACAAATATAATACTACCTTTGAAGACAACAATAGCTGAGCACCCGAGTCTAAAGATTGAAGTTAGTTGTGCATTGACATTTTTCTGTACTTTTGAGGCAAGTTCTGCCATCAGTTTGCACACAATATTTCAGTTCCCTTCAATGGCAGAATAAGTCCCTTTATATTATTTACACTTTACTGCAGTTTCTCCTCCACACATCTTCTCTGTGACAGAGTGCTGAGAACCAACAGCTGAACTAGCACAATTGGTCACTATGGATCCAATTAGTTCCCCTGAAGAGGGCCTGACTGAGGGAAGAGATGGCTAATTACTAGATCCGCCTGGACTGGGGAAGAGCTAAGGAGCAAATTTCCCCATTAACTGCAAGAGTAGAAAAGAAGCATAGGAAAGCCATGCAAGGGAGAAGATGAGAGAGAGAAAAGCCAACCAACCAACCAGGCCAGAGTAAAGGGAGATCTCTGCGCAGAGAGATCTCTTTCCCCTCTCATGTTTGTATAATACTGTAAATAAGAATTGTTGCACTAGACTGTCAAAGGGTGGAGGTTAATAAAACACAGATAAAATACACAGCAGTGGTTATAGACCAGAGATGTCAGAGACATTTATATGAGGAGACAAGAGCTGAGGGCTGTGCCCTGTCACAAGTGGGGACTTGTCCAGGACTTGTCCAGGAGCTGCCTTATCTGTACTGACCGAGAACCTGATGGGGGAGCCAGAGCAAAGGTTCAGCAGTCTGGGCAATGGAAAAGACATTGCAATGGCTTGTAGAACAGCAGAAGGAGATACAGAAGACCCTAGAGAGAAGACCCTCCATCACCTGGAGAAACAGTGCGTGCTTGCTTGCCTGGTAGGCTGAGCAACAGAAAAGCCTACAGAATTTTATTCAAGAGCAAGCCCATGTGCCGCAGCAGCTAATGTGATCCTGCAGTGGGGAACAGCAACCAGACACAGGTGATAGGTGTCTGTAAGATGGGCCCTGCAAATGATCCTGACACATTCTTGGTCAAGCTCAGGCAACCTATACGGCTGTAAAGCCAGATCTACACTAGAGACCTGTATCAGTATAACTACTTCACTCAGGGGTGTGAAAAACTCCCCCCAAGCAACACAGTTATACCAACCTAACCCCCCCATGTAGACAGCTCTATGTTGGTGGGAGAGCTTCTCCTGTCAACATAGCCCCCGCCTCTTGGGGAGGTGGATTAACTATGCTGATGAGAGAAGCTCTCCCATGGGGGTAAGGGCATCTTCACTTAAACACTACAGTGGCCCAGCTGCATCAGTGCGGCTGTGTTGATGTAGGGTGTAAAGTGTAGACCAGCTCTAAGTAATAAGCAAGCATGGGAATATGATGTGATTAATACAGTCATTCTAGATCAGGTGGACTTATCCACAGAAAAGTTCCCTGCAAAAGTTTTAGGCCACTAGATGGACCTGTGGGAGGTTACAAGCCTAGGCATTTGCCCAAAAACTGACAGACTAGCTACCAGCTGGTTGAGGCCAGACACTCAGATTGAAAGTGAGATTATGGATGCCATAATTCTAAAACAGTTCCTGCACAGCATCCCTGAGAATTCCTGGTTATGGGTCAGGTGGCATCTGCTGATCACCCTAGATTCTGTGGTCAAGCTCACAGTAGAGTTTGTGGAGGTGGATGTTCCTAGGAAAAGGGGCTGGCAGTTTAAGGGACCAGATCTGGGGAGGAGGGTTGGAGAAACCCAATCTGGAAAGGTCACAGAGAAGAAGAGGGAAGAACCTAAGGGGATTCCAGCTGGAACTCAGGGTATTGTCTGTTATCGGTATGGACACTAAGGACACATTAATAAAAGACTGCCCTTATATAGAATGTGGGTTTTCAGAGTTCTGAAATTGGACGGGGACTCTTGGACATGGAAGGAAAAAGAAATTATCTATGGTTTCTGTAAAGGTGGGGAGAAGGTGTCAAAGGGGTCCAGAGGACACTACCTCAGACTGTTCACTGGTAAAACTGGAATTGGTGAAGCCCGACTGGATGCTTCCAAGATCAAGGCTGTGGCTTGAATGCATCCATGGCGATAAGACACTTTGCCTTACGGCTGATGCACTGCTGGAAGTGCAGGGGAAGCTGAATTGGAATTGGGTTGGGGTAGCAGACACGTTGTCTCACCGCATCATAGGAGCCATGGACTGCAGCTCCTCCCACTAGGGAGGAGAAGGAATAAAACATTCAGGGAAGCAAAAGGAGAAGCTAGACTTTGAGGGGTTGGTAAACACTAGACAAAGGAACACAAGCCGGGGGACAGTAAAGAAAAGGGAGGCCTGCTAAAGAAAAAGGAAGAGAAAGAAGAAAACACAGAATTACACTTGTGGAATAAGGAGAATCTGAACTTATTGACAGGGATTGGACAGTTATTGGAATCCCCCTCATCCAAAGATCAGGAGGAGGACTCCAGGAGAGTAGCATGTCCACTAAAAGAACGGAGAGCCCATGAAAGGAGAAATTTTTCCACTAAAAAAGGGGGAAAGGTGTGACAGAGTGCTGAGAACCAGCAGCTGAATCAGTACTCTGGTCACTGTAAATCTAATTAGTTCCCCAGAAGAGGGCCTGATTAAGGTTTTTTTTGCACATATCATTAACAGTTCTGAGAAAGGGAAGCTGAGCATACAAATTCACAGTGTGAAGCCACTGAAATCAATGGAGCTGTGTCAATTTATGCCAAGAGTGAATTTACCCCTTAAACTAAAACTTCGTGGCAAGGAAGAAGGAAAAAAGGCATGAACTATGAATCAAGATGCCTTAAACACCAGTAACTCTCAATGTTTAATTCTTGCAAATGATATATTCACAACTATATTAACAATTTTTATTTCATTAAAGTGACTCATAAATCTTACTAGTATAAAATATGCATATGCTCTTTCAGGGGTAAGCATATGATAATTTCAAGTGAGTTCCTATGGGATAAGGGGGAAGGGATAGTTTAGGGGTTTGAGCATTAGCCTACTAAACCAAGCACTGTGAGTTCAATCTTTGAGGGGGCCATTTAAGGAACTGGGGTGAAAATCTCTCTGGGGATTGGCCCTGCTTTGAGCAGAGGGTTAGGCTAGATGACCTGCTGAGGTCCCTTCCAACTCTGTGATACATATTCTCAATCGTAACAGGATGTACATCAAATCTCTGACACTGCCAATAGTATGTACCCAGCAGCTTTAAGATCAAGGGCTAGATGGTTGCCTGGAATAGTGGGGAGAAAGACCCTTTCCCCCAAGTGCCTGTGCAACTGCCATAAACCTGCATGGACTGCTGAGATGGGGAATAAAGCAGAAGCTGTGCTCCTGACACGCTTTTCCCTCCCTGCAAGTAAGTGGGTAGGGAGGGGATTGGAAAAGAAAGGACCATGGTTCCATCCTTCCTATGCATCAACCAGTACAGCTGGATAGATGCATCCCGTGTGAGTGAAGGGAATGGGCAGGGGGAGTGTGATGCGCCCTGTAAAAGGCTGTAGCAAATTACTCCCCAAAGAGGGGAACACTGGAGATACTGTGCATCAGACAACCCTCTGAGGCACTGTGCATCTTGGAGCAGAGCAGCTTGCTCTGGACAGTGTCAAACGGCACAGTCTGGGCCTAAGTGAATAACAGAACTGAGGTGGCCGAGAAGGCGATGCCAGATTCAGGCTGCACTTGGCTTGTGGACAATATGTGGATTTCAGTTTAAAATTCTGCTGCTTATAAAACTTAAAAGTCAACAATCTGTACATACATGAGGCTGATTTAATTGAGCTTTGCCTGCTTCTGCATGACGATGATCTGCTTAGTGTAGACTGTGGTCTTGCAGTAAATATGATTCCATGAGAACAGGGGCGTAATCCACTGAAGTCTTCTGCACTCACCACTCTGGCCATGGTCCCCTAGGAATTTCAAAACACAATTATAACGCTACTTTAGAACCTATGACACAAAAGGAAGCAATTTGACTGTGGCAGTATCAAGAAGCATAAAAGCTGACTTAATTAAAAGAGACTCAAGTTGCTGTTGAAGATTCTGACTGACAGAGAACCAAATCTGACCACACAGCTGTGGGACTCTTTTAAACTGTTCATTGGAAGTTAAATAAAGTTCATCCTACGTAGGCACTTTCAAATCTGTGTTTCAGTGCAGAAGATATAAATGGACTAAATCATGCCTTAAGTAATAAATAATTAGCTATCTGATTTTTTTAAATGGCATTAAGCTATCTTGAAGGTTATGTTTATTAAAAGACTTCAAAAATAAAAACACTTGCTTGATTCTTTTTAGCTCTTTTCTAGACCATCCCCACCATGTCCCAGATAGCAAACAATTGTCCAGACTGTACAGAAGCAATTTTTGGCTGGTATCCTGCCTCTACAGCCATCAATAAAAGAAAAATTAGCCCCAAGCAAAACGTTGCTTCTTTCTTCACCCTTCAGGTGGAAAATATCTTTCTTCTGCATTTGCTACAAGGCCTAATGTCACCACCTGAGCAACCAAATGTCTGACACACTTCCAGCAGCCACCATGAAATCTCCACTCCTTTAAACTGTAGATAGGTAGGGTCTTGTTCCCAGGAGGTCATGGAGCTCAATAAACACATCCCTAAACTGCAAGATCTATTTTGCCACAAATACTAGCAGGCAATTGAAGTACCTGGAGCAAACAAATGTGAACCCACTTTAGGACTGCCAACTTTGGTTGGACAAATTCCTGGAAATATCATCACAACATAATCTTTAATTAAAGATTAATCTTTAATTCCTGGAGACTCCAGGACAATCCTGGATGGCTGACCACCCTAACCCACTCATATTTCTGTCTCAGGCACCACCAAGACATGCCTCTGGCTTGTGGGATGTGATGATAAAAAGAGTATGACAGCTATCTGTAGTCTGTCCAAGACAGAGGGAAATTTTTGTACCCAGAAACACTGCTCTGCCCTTTTTCCTTGTTACCAAAAATATATTATCAATCGATTTGCTAGCAAATGGACTGTTCAAACAACTGTGACAGAAATAACTGTATGTGCTACTATCTAGGTTCAGACAAAGAAGTAGTAACTATTGGCACAATCCTGTTCCCAGCTAAGTCAATGGCAAAACTTCCTTTGACTTCAGTAGACCAGGATCGAGCCCTATGCTAGTCAAGCAGAAAACAAAAACAAAGAACCTCTTAATATGAGGTCCTGATTCACTTCTCACTTTCACCAGTTTTATATCTGTATAGCTCCAACGAATAACTCAGGAATAATTCAACTGAGCTCAGTGGAATAACTCCTTGGAGCTATTCCTGATTTAATGGAGTTCTTCCTGGTTTACATTGGTGCATATGATTGGACTCACTGAGGATTTTTTAAACACATTATCAATAACCTCTGGGGCAGATCCTCAGCTGGTGTAGATCAGCGTAGATCCATTGACTTTGATTACTTCAGTGGAGCTACAGCAATTTACATCAACTGAGAATCTTGCCTTCTATTTGTTTCAATTTAAATATATTTATTGGCATGACAAAGTACATGAACGTGTTCCCTAAGTCCATACATCAAGTTTCTGTGCAATGGGTACGTTTCACACTGGTCATGGAACAGATGGGTTTTACACAACAGTTCCATTCTGTATTCCATTTCCGGTTTGGTGGCGGATTGCAGAAACAGCTTGATGATATGTGGCAGTCTTTCTCTTTTCTCCCAAATACAAATTGAGTTGTTGTACTGCTGATACTTCCTCAGACTATCTTTTCTGTACTTATTATATTATGTATGGTGAGACAGAAAACGTCTTGGCTGCGTTTTCTCTGTTTTTAAAAATCCCAGTCTTCTTATAATATCTAATTCAAAGGAAGGGGATCAGAGTCCTGTATACTTATTTACCCATTGTTTTATCCTCCCTCTTGCTTGCTTGATAGATCCTTTTGTTACTGTAATTGACAAAGAACAAGTAAGGACACAAACTACACCTCTACCCCGATATAACGCAACCCGATATAACACAAATTCAGATATAATGCGGTAAAGCAGTGCTCCAGGGAGTGGGGGAGCTGTGTGCTCCAGCAGATCAAAGCAAGTTCAATATAACGCGCTTTCACCTATAATGCGGTACAATTTTTTGGCTCCCGAGGTCAGCGTTATATCGGGGTAGAGGTATACATCTCATAACTGAGGTTTCCACAATCTTTCTTTGCTTATCTGCATCTCTGAATTTAATTATGAAGCCTTGAATTAACATACTGCTACTCTATGTCTGTTACCCCACCATCATGTCTGGTAAACAAGAACAGTGTGAGGGGCTGGCTGGCTGTGGCCTGAGTTTGGAGAGGGGCTGGCTGGGCTGGAGTCAGGCTTAGTGCTGGTGTCTGGCTGATGGTAGTGAGGCTGGAGTGCAGGAGCAGGCTGGATGGAGGACTGTGGCAAGCCTCCCCCCAGCTGAAAGGTGACTGGACACTGAAACTGACAATGGAGGCAAGTGGGGGAAAGAGAAAGTTGTCTTGGAGCATGAAGGAGAAGCAGCAGGGGATGAGGAATGGTCTCAGATCAGGAAAAAGGGGGTGGGGGGGAAAGACCAGCTATATCAGGATTTGACAAAGGAATGCACAGAAATTAAAAACAAAAACAGGACAAAAGTCAGCATTTCATAACTGTCGAATCAGTGCCAGAAGATGTGAAAATAGGAAATATTAACCCTCTGAAAATGGTGGAATTGCTAAAGTAAAGTGATGGTGCAGATCTACTGACAGAATGTACACGAGGAGCAAGCTGAAAAACTTCTTAAAACTACAGCCTTAGGGAAAATGGAAGTTACTTGTGAATTGCCTCTATTCCTGATAGAAGCCAGAGGGGCTATGTATGGAGTGCCAATAAGATTCTCTGTGGATGACAGTAAAAAGAATATAGATGAAGATAAAGTATTTTTCGTTAAACAGCTACTTATAGAAGAGAGCATGGGCGGCAAGTTATATACCCATGTGATGCCCGGGCACCAGCAATATTCAGAGACCAAGGGTCCAGCTCCACCTATGTTGGGGCCGGGTGGGCCCACCTGCATCCCTCAAGTGTCCCCCGGCTCCCCCTTGTTGGCCCCGTACATGTCCCTGGGCCCCGGAGGGAGCAGAGTGTCCCTGCCTCTTCTGTGCAGCTTGCCTCCCTGCAGCAACTGCTGCCGCATGCGTCATAGAATCATAGACTATCAGGGTTGGAAGGGTCCCCAGGAGGTCATCTAGTCCAACCCGCTGCTCAAAGCAGGAACAATTCCCAACTAAATCATCCCAGCCAGGGCTTTGTCAAGCCTGTCCTAGTGACCCCCATCTCAACTGCCAGGACACACTGATTCTGAGCCTTGCCCTTCCCCCTCAGGACCCTTCCCTTTCCGGTGGAACCCTCCCCCACCAACCCACAATCACCGCTCTTTGCCCCATGATTGGCAAGGAGGCAGCTCCATCCCACCCCCACCGAGGCTACAGTCAGGGACAACAGCAGGGAGGAGGTGTACGCAGCACCCCCTGGCACCCACCATGGGGGAGGCGAGGGAGATTCCTGGACCTGAAAGAGGCCCTAGGAGCACATGCAGTGACAGTGGTGGGGGTGAGTGTGCTGCTGGGGGGGGCAGGAAAGGGGGGCCCCTCCCCCAGAGCTCACTGCTGCCAGCAGGGAAAGGGCTGGGGGAGTCCCCCTCTCTGGCCCCTGTCCCAGAGCAGCCTGCCTGCACCCCAAACTCATCCCCAGCCCTGCCTCACCCCAGAGCCCATACCCCTAGCCAGAGCTTTCACTCCCCCATTGCACCCTCAACCATCTACCCTAGCTCTGAGCCCCTCCAACACCACAAACCCCTCATCTCCAGCCCCAGCCAGAGCCCTTACACATCCCTGCACCCCAACCCTCAGACAGAGCCCTCACCCCTCCACACCCTACCCTCTGCTCTAGCCCTGAGCCCCTCCAACACCATAAACCTCTCAACCCCAGCCCCATCCAGAGCCCTCAGCCCCCTGCACTCTAACCATTAGCCCCAACCCTGAGCCCCCTCCTGCATCATTAACCTCTCATCTCCAGTCCCACCCCACAGTCCTCACCCTAACCCTCTGCCATAATCCTGAGCCCCCTCCCACACTCCAAACCTCTCATTCCCAGCCCCAGCCAGAGCCCTCACCCCCACACCTCTACCCTCACCCTGAGCCCCTCCCACACCCCAAACCCCTCATTCCAGAGCCCTCATCCCCCTGCACCCTAACCATCTGCCACAACCCTGAGCCCCCTCCTGCATCATGAACCCCTCATCTCTAGTCCCACCCCACAGCTCTCACCTCACACTCCAACCCTCTGCCATAGCCCTGAGCCCCCTCCCACACTCCAAACCTCTCACCCCCAGCCCCACCCCTGCACCCCATCCCTCCCCCAAACTCCCTCCTGGAGCCTGTACCCCCTTCCTCCACACTCCCTCCCATCCCCAAACTCCCTCCCAGCGCCTGCACCCCTCCTCCATCCCAGACCTCCTCCCCCACCCAAGTTCCCTCCTAGAGCCTTGGGGAGGTGGGGGGTGGAGTTTGGGGGGGGCAGAGTTTGGGCAGGAGCAGGTTCTGGGCACTACCAAAATTTCTACAAACCAGCTGCCCATGGAAGAGAGGGAGAAAACTAGCCATCTATGGTAGTAGGCATATCACTTAAAAGTGAGACACTTCTGGATAGGATCCGAATGGGGTATCAATTCTTTCTGGGTTAAACCATATATTCCCTGCTCTGACACCCTCCTGTGTTTGCTGTAATTGTCAAAGGTTTGGACACGTGGCAGTCATTTGTAAGGGAACGAGGAGCAGTAAATGTGGAGGAAATCACTCACATGAGAACTGTGTAGAAGGAACAGAACCTAAATGCAGCAGTTGTCGGGGGGAAAGCACAGTGCAACATAAATGACATGCAGCAGCAGAACGAGCTACAGAAATAAAAAAGATTAAAATATTAAAAAAACATCATATATGGAGGCTATCAAAACGTACCCCTGCAGAAAATAGAAAAATATTCAAGATGTATGGGGGGCAGCAGGACATATCTCTGGTCAGGGAGGGAACATGAGAGGAATGGGAGATGATGCATTACTTGTAGGTAAAGAGAAGTTTGTAGTGTTCATTACAGAAATAATTGACTGCAGCTTGCAGATAGGGGAAAAAATGAAAGTATTAAAATCATAGCTAAAGGAGAAAAATATCTAAAAATAGACAACCTCTTGATACCTTGAACCTCTTGATAGATTGCATTAATGTGATTTTACATGAAGGCAATAATACAGCTCTAATAACAAGGTCGTAACTATCCTTAGTTTAATATAGTTTAATAATGCAGGGACAGGAATTTAAGAAAGCCATCACTGAAATGGGAAAAAAAGCCTGATATGCATGTATGCAAGAAACATGCTATAAGTACATTTGAGTCAATTTACAAGGACCTGATCTCCAGAGGGATCGAGAGGCTACCAGAGAAGGTGGGGGGTTCTGTATATTTACAAATGAGGGACTCAGTAACATAGAAATGAATGTGCAGAAACTAAATTTTGAATATAATGCTATTGAGATTCCCAGGTAAAACAAAAATTCTTATATACAGATTGATGTTTATAATCCATGTAAAAATTAGTTATTTTGGAATTAGAAAAACTAGTTAATGTCAAAAACCCAATCATAATTTGCAGAGTATCAGAGAGGTAGCTGTGTTAGTCTGGATCTGTAAAAGCAGCAAAGAATCCTGTGGCACCTTATAGACTAACAGACGTTTTTGGAGCATGAGCTTTCGTGGGTGAATACCCACTTCGTCAGATGCATGTAGTGGAAATTTCCAGTGGAAATGCAGGTATATATATGCAAGCAAGCTAGAGATAATGAGGTTAGTTCAATCAGGGAGGATGAGGCCCGGTTCTAGCAGTTGAGGTGTGAAAACCAAGGGAGGAGAAACTGGTTTTGTAGTTGGCAAGCCATTCACAGTCTTTGTTTAACCTGACTGGTGGTGTCAAATTTGCAGATGAACTGAAGCTCAGCAGTTTCTCTTTGAAGTCTGGTCCTGAAGTTCTTTTGCTGCAGAATGGCCACCTTAAGGTCTGCTATAGTGTGGCCAGGGATGTTGAAGTGTTCTCCTACAGGTTTTTGTATATTGCCATTCCTAATATCTGATTTGTGTCCATTTATCCTTTTCCGTAGAGACTGTCCAGTTTGGCCGATGTACATAGCAGAGGGGCATTGCTGGCATATGATGGCGTATATTACATTGGTGGGTGAATGAACTGGTGGGGATGTGGCTGATCTGGTTAGGTCCTGTGATGGTGTTACTGGTGTAGATATGTGGGAAGAGTTGGCATCGAGGTTTGTTGCATGAATTGGTTCCTGAGCTAGACTTACTATGGTGCGGTGAGCAGTTACTGGTGAATCCATACAACAAACCTCGATGCCAACACTTGCATAACCTGTGAATATTGAATACAGGAGCACTACTAGATTTGATTCAGTTAATGGATACTTTTCTGTTTTGGATTTGTTAATTGCAACAAATAATATAGCCAGTAAATACAACTGGAAATTCATAAAGACGACAGAATTGGAAGTGATCACTTCCCCATGCTTATTGAGTACCAAGGCCGAGGAAATGTCGAAAACACAGAAAGAGGTACCTAGACGGAATTTTCAAAAAGCTGACTGGGGCGTTTTGAAGATTGAATGTGATGAATATTTATATAGTAACTGTAGAAGTGACAATCTAGGAGAATTCTACAACAACGTAATAAAAGGAATTACAACAGAAGCTGATCTGGCCATCTATAAAACATCAAATTGCCCCTGATTTAGAAATCCAGTTCCCTGGTGGAATGAAGTTTGCAAATTAGCAATTAAGGAAACAAATAAGGCTTACAAGCAAGCAAAAACATACAATGAATAGTAAAGACTTAACAAATTATTAATAAATTGTAAGGCAGTGGCACAAAGGATTGTCAAAAAGGAAAAAAAAAGAAAGCTGGAGAAATTTCTGTGGGAAATGGAACAAAGATTTAAAGCTTTCAAAAATGGATAAGTAAATTCAAAGAATGAATGGAATTTGAAGTAAAGGTAAATGTATACCTGGTACCTGGTTTTATTGTAAACAATTAAATTGAGGTCTCAAGCTTAGGAAAGGAAGGCAGACATTTTAGCAAAAGAATTCCAAAAGGTCAGTAATGATACAAATCAAAACAATGAGTTTCATGAGAAAAAGGTAAGTTTATTGAGGAAAACTATGAACTATTAAATGGCTGGAGAGAACATACTGATGATGTGCTAAACAAAAATTTAGTATGCAAGAGCTTATTGTAATCATTAGAAAAATGAAAAATACAGCTCCAGGCAAAGATAATATAAGTAATGAAATGCTTCAGTACTTGTCAGAAGGGAGTCCAAAGATTCTATTGAGGTTATATAATGGTATATGGGAGAAAGGACTGCGAACAGAATGGAAACAAGCATTGGTGATACCAATTAGGTAACCAAGCAAGGTAGTGGAATACTTGGTACAAGGTAGTGGAGAAAAATGATATTATAACTGAGGTACAATGTGATTTCAGAAAAGGAAGGTACACAGTTGACCATAGAGTGAGACTGGAAATGGAGGTACAAAAAAGCATAAGGACTAAAATCTTCATGATAACAGTCTTCGGGGAAAGTGAAAGAGCATATGATATGCTATGGAGAGAAGGCCTCCTGTACAAACTAGCCAAAACTGGAATAAAAGGGAGAATTTTTTGGTGGCTAAGGGACTTTTTAAGTGAAAGAGCTATACAGGTCAAAGTGGGAACAAATTTATCAAATACCTACAAGATTACAAATGGAACTCCACAAGGGAGCTTTATCCCCTCTACTTTGTTTTCCATTATGAAATGACCTCCCAGAAAGTGTACAGATGGGAATAGGTATTTCCCTTTTCACAGATGATTGTGCTATATAGACTAAGCACAAAAGACTTAAAGTAGTCATGGAAAAGACAAATGAGACACTGTAGAGAATTTCCAAGTGGGGAAATGAGTGGGGATTTAAATTCTCTCTTGCAAAAACTAAGGGTATTTCTACTCTGCAATTAAACACCCATGGGTGACCCATGTCAGCTGACTCGGGCACACAGGGCTCAGGTTATATGGCTTTAAAATTGCAGTGTAGACATTTGGGCTTGGGCTGGAGCCCAAGCTCTGGGATCCCGCAAGGAGGGGAAGGTCTCAGAGCCAAGGCTCCAGTCCAAGCCCAATCATCTACAATGCAGTTTCACGGCCCCACAGCCCAAGCTCCACGAGCCCAAGTCAGCCAACATGGGCCAGCAGCAGGTGTTTATACAATGTAGACATACCCTATGGGAACGGGTTTCACCAGAAAGAAAATTAGGGATGACTGAGACTTATTTCTTTATGGTGAAAAAATTTAGATATTTCAAAAGTTTATGTTCCTAGAAGTAGCATGCAATAATAAAATTCACTTTGGAAGGTCACATAGGTGGTATACAAAAGTGGAAACGCAGGATGAACGTACCTAAAAGTATACTTGGAAACAAATGGGGTGCAGATAGAAGGTATTGATAATGCATAGAGCATTGATACACTTAGATTACAGATACCAAGTTTTGGAAACAGCCTCAAATGCAGGCCCAAGCTCTGTGACTGGCATGTGGTACAATGATAACAACAACAGTGTGTGCTCTGCAAATAGCCACTGGAGAAGCACCTATAAATCAAAGGATGAAACTATTAGAGCTAAACTTTTGGGCAAAGGTAAAAGGGAATCAGGAAAATAGAAGTACACAACAGATTTATAAGGATTTCTGGGAGTTTAGTAGACACAATTATATGGATTGTCACAGACTTTCTCATACTATCAGGGTCAAAAACTGGGCAAAGGAGACATATTAAAAGAAAAATTGAGAGAACTAAACATTTTTAGTCATGGGAAAGCAAACTACAACTTGACAGTGATTCCCCCACTTGTGGACTTGGAACTGTGAAAAAAATGAGGGAAGAAAAAGAAATAATTATAACTAGGGCTGTCAAGTAATCAAAAAAATTAATCGTGATTAATCGCACTGTTAAACAATAATAGAATACAGTACCATTTATTTAAAGATTTTGGATGTTTTCTACATTTTCAAATATATTGATTTCAATTACAAACAGAATACAAAATACAGAGTGTTCACTTTATTTTTTATTAAAAATATTTGCACTGTAAAAAACAAAAGAAATAGTATTTATCAATTCATCTAATACAAGTACTGTAGTGCAATCTCTTTAGCATGAAAGTTGAAGTTACACATGTAGAATTCTGTACAAAAAAACCTGCATTCAAAAATAAAACAATGTGAAATTTTAGAACCTGCCAGTCCACTCAGTTTACTTCTTGTTCAGCCAATCGCTCAGACAAACAAGTTTGTTTATATTTTCAGGAGATAATCATAGAATATCAGGTTTGGAAGGGACCTCAGGAGGTATCTAGTCCAACCCCCTGCTCAAAAAAGGACCAATTCCCAACTAAATCATCCCAGTCAGGGCTTTGTCAAGCCTGACCTTAAAAACCTCTAAGGAAGGAGATTCCACCACCTCCCTAGGTAACCCATTCCAGTGCTTCACCACTCTCTAAATGAAAAAGTTTTTCCTAATATCCAACCTAAACTTCCCCCACTGCAACTTGAGACCATTACTCCTTGTTCTGTCATCTGCTACCACTGAGAACAGTCTAGATCCATCCTCTTTGGAACCCTCTTTCAGATAGTTGAAAGCAGCTATCAAATCCCCCCTCATTCTTCTCTTCTGCAGATTAAACAATCCCAGTTCCCTCAGCCTCTCCTCATAAGTCATGTGCTCCAGCCTCCTAATCATTTTTGTTGCCCTCCGCTGGACTCTTTCCAATTTTTCCACATCCTTCTTGTAGTGCGGGGCCCAAAACTGGACACACTACTCCAGATGAGGCCTCACCAATGTGGAATAGAGGGGAATGATCACGTCCCTCGATCTGCTGGCAATGCCCCTACTTATACAGCCCAAAATGCCATTAGCGTTCTTGGCAACAAGGGCACACTGTTGACTCATATTCAGCTTCTCGTTCACTGTAACCCCTATTTCCTTTTCTGCAGAACTGCTTCCTAGCCATTCGTTCCCTAGTCTGTAACAGTGGATGGGATTCTTCCATCCTAAGCGCAGGATGCTGCCTGTTTCTTGTTTACAAAGTCACCTGAAAGTGAGAGTAGGTACTGTTGTAGCCAGCATCGCAAGATATTTACATGCCAAATGTGCTAAAGATTCATATTCATATTTACAGTATTATCGCCTGTAAATGTAAACAAACTTGTTTGTCTTCACAATTGGCTGAACAAGAAGTAGGACTGAGTGGACTCGTAGGCTCTGAAGTTTTATATTTTTTTTGAGTGCAGTTTTGACACACAGAAAAATCTACATTTGTAAGTTGCACTTTCATGACAGAGACTGCACTACAGTACTTGTATGAGGTGAATTGAAAAATACTATTTTTGTTTATCATTTTTACAGTGCAAATATTTGTCATCAAAAATAATATACACTTTGATTTCAATTACAACACAGAATACAACACATATGAAAAAATAGAAAAACATCCAAAATATTTAATACATTTTAATTGGTATTCTATTGTTTAACAGTGCTATCAAAAATGCGATTAATTGTGATTAATTTTTTGAGTTAATTGCATGAGTTAACGGCAATTAATCAACAGCCCTAATTATGACCAAAGACATTTGTGAATTTATTTAGAAAAATGGGAACAGCTTTGTCAAGTCTATACAGATGGGTCAAAAGATGACAGCACAGGTAGATGGGAACAGCATTCTATATTCCTAGGAATTCAGAAATCTAAAAAGCTATTGAATTATGTGACTGTTCTGATGGCTGAACTAATGGAGATCATATTGGCACTAACTTGGATTTGAGATGTACATCTGGCTGCAGTTGTAATTTTATCTGATTCCTTGTCTGGCATTATGATCATTAAAACAGGGACTTTGGAAAGCATAATCAGTGAAATAATGTTCCTAACTACAGAAATAATGCAATCAGATATCTGCGTAACAATAGCATGAATACTGGCACATACTGGAATACTTGGAAATGAAATGGATGACAAAGCAAGAAAAGAAGCTCGAAAAAATACCCTTAACTTGACAAGAATTTTAAAGTGTGGTCACAATGGAGCTTGCAAAGGAATGGCAAGAACTATGGACCAAGGAAATAAAAGAACCAAGGTCTTATGAGGTATGCGCAAAAATCAAAGATAATACTATACTCCACAGTCATGCTAGAAAAACTGAAGTAGTCATTTACAGAGTGTGTGAACAGTTCATTGCACCATAAATGATAAGTTAAACTTATTAAAAAGACATAAAGATGGGCAGTGTAATGTGTTCCAAACCAAAGAAGCTGTGGATCATGTTCTACGCCATTGTGGGCAATATTCTATAGAAAGAACATTTCTTTATGAACAACTGAGTTGGCTTGGAATCAAAGATTTTTCCCTAAAGGAACAGGAGAGAATGTCAGAAAAATTGAAGAGTGCAAAAAAAATAAAAAGCCTGGCTGTGTTTCTTTCAGGATGCTAGACTGAGCGAAAGGATATTTTAAAAAAACACTTGGATAAAATTAATCAAGAAAGTGGCAATCATAGCCTCATATGATGAGGTTGCTGCACCAAAAAAACAAACAAACACAAAAGAACAGAGTGGGATCAGAAATCAGTTAATCTTGTAATTAGACTTAACTGATGGACAAAATAATGAGCAGATGGGCTATACTATCCATCACTCCCTTTTGAGGTCCTCAAAAAGAGACTTTGAATGGAAATTTGATGGACGAACAGACTGAGGTTACTGCGATGCTAGTTGACTGAAAGATTAGAGAAGGGAAAGGAGCAAGCTTCACCGTCATGGCTGCCACCCCCACTGTCTCCTAGAACCCCAGACCTTCTTTATCCTAATCCTAACAGATATCCTAACCAGATGGGTTGGAGAGAGGGACCCAGATAACACTGCCATCTCCACTGGCAGAATCCCAGCTATCACCTAGAATGTGAGACTTAATATGTTCCCCCCACCCACTATGTTTCCTTTCCCTTCCCTACCTTATTTCTTCTCTTTCCTATCTCTCTCCTCTTTCCTTCTGTCTGATAAGAGTTTGGCTTAGCCAGCCAAGACTATACATTTTGCAACACTGCTGTAAGCCTGTGACCAGGAAGAGGCAGCAAAAAGCAAAGTCCTAGACAGCCTGATGGTGGTACAAGTTTGTTAGGTCTCAGAGTGGCTGATAAGACCATGTGCTGTGCCTGTGTTTCTCCAGCTGTGAGGTTCCAAGTGATAGTCAACACCAGAAACAGAAGATATATTTTTTTCAGTCGTTGCTGTTCTTTTATTTCATCTCTGTATATGTTTGCTTTGTTTTGTCTTCTAGTAAGTGGAGTCAGACTTTAACAAACAACAACAGCTCCACTCATCTCAACTAGCTTCTACTCTTTTCCCCAAAAGGACACTAGTTATCATCTCAGAGACGGTCAGACAAGGGATTTTTTTCCTTCTAAAAACTCTCTCGATCTAAAGAAAAGGGGAACAGGGGATAATGTTAAAATGAAAGCCTTACTTAATATTTTAAAACTCAACTGTTTTTTCCTTCTTTCCTTTAGCTTTAATAAAGGATTAAAAGAATTTTTAAAAGCATGTTTGCCATGATACTAAGCAGACTAAAGTCTCTGTATACCAAACCCCAAATCTTGTTAAAAACTGTTTAATATTGAACAGTAATTGAAATACGTTAAGACCTTTTACTCTTTGGGCCCACATATTTCAGCTAAAGTAATACAACAAATCTTCCCAGGGACAGAATGGACAGTTGTGGAATAACTTACACATTGGGAAAGTTTCTTCCTAATCCAGGGCAACTAGAAGATGTTTTATTCCCTGAAGTATGAGGGTTTATATCCATTTGTAAAAAAAATAATTTTCAGTCCTATCCAATGCAGTTGTGGATGCTCTCATTAGCCATATAAATGTCTAATTTTTTTTTAGTCCTGCTAAACTCTTGGAGCCAGATCCTCAGCCTCAGTGGTGGGGGAGCAGGCAGCTAAATGCTACCTTTCCTTCCTGCTTTGCTCAACTGTTACTCTTGGGGAAAATCTGCACCAAAAAATTGGAACATTCTGCACCAAAAAATTCAGCACAAAATATTTTAAAATTCTGCAAAAATATGCATATTTTATGTATCAAAATAACAAAATATAGATCCTGCGAGTTTCACTTACTTTGGTAATTTATTTCAAAATACCTGTCAGCAAGTATGTTTGTTACAATATAGACAACAAAAAAGATTCAGGAAATGTTTTTTTGACAGCTAGATTCCTTAGTAGGCATATTAATACAGAATGTTGTGTTTAAATGAATTATTACTCAATACAGAAATGTATTTTCTGCACCCCTCAGAAGCAGTGCAAAGGCTTGGCGTAGTCAGAGGTAATGGACGAGCTGAGGGAAAGGGAAGGAGTTGCTGGAAGTAAAGCTGGAGGGCTGTTGGGTGTGGATGGGAGAAGTATAAAACAGGTTGTGCGTGTGGGCGGGGGGGAGGTTGCTAGAGAGCCTTCCCCATGGAGACCTTGGCTGATCCCTAGCCTCTCCCATTCATTCAGACATATCTGCCCCTGTCCCCATGTGTCCCTGCACTCCCCCTCTCCCTTATCCCCATGTGTCCCTGCAGCCCAACTCAACCACCCTTCCACCCTGTGCCCATGTGTCCCTGCACCCTCTGCCCCCTGTCCCTGTGTGGCAAAGCACTCCCACTCCCATTCCACCCCGGCTCAGTGCTGTCATCCCACTAGCTCCTGTGCCCACAGCCCACTCTGTTCCCCCCCGTACTAGCCCTTCTCAAACCCCCCAGCAGCCCTGTGTGCCTTGCACTGTCCGTTCCCTGCCCCTCCGCATATCCCATACCTCCTTACCTGGCCCCACAGGGAAAGATGCAGTGAGGAAGGCAACCACTGTCCCCTCTCCACCAGTGAACTGGCTGCCCTCTCCTCTGCTATTGCAGTAGCTCCTGGTGGGTGAAAGGTATAATTTCAGCATCTATTCACAGAATCTATTTTCTGAGGGGGAAAAAAATCTGTGGGGGACATAAATTCTGCCTGTGCACATTGGTGCAGAATTCCCCCAGGAGTAAACTATTGAATTTAAACTCAGCACAACTCAGGATCTGGCACTGGGCCTTAATGATATCTAGTGAAACTGAATTCCACAGGCAATTATATGTTGTGCATAGAAAGAATTTCTTTTTATCATTTTTTAAATTTGCTGCCTTTTAATTTCATATTCATGTTTAGGTTCTACGAGTACAAACAGCTAAGTGCATGCTAATTTTAGTTCATCCCAGAAATCAGTGGGCCTGCTCATATACTTAAAGTGTTTGCAGAATTAGAGCATTAGGCACCTGAATAAGAGGCCTGAAGTCCATGCCAGATGTCTCTTTTCTTGTTATAATTAAAGAACAAAAGTGCAAAAAAATCGCTGATATAATTATATAACTACAATCCATTTTAACCTACTAAAAGCTGCTTTCCTTTCCGAAAACATCCCCAATCCAGCACTCCTTGCTTGGTGCAGGGTCTGGGACGGAGTAAGGGTGTGGGAGGGAGCTCGAGGTGCGGGCTCCGGCCAGGCAGCACTTACCTCAGGTGGCTCCCAGTCGGTGGCACAGGGAGGCTAAGGCAGGCTCTCAAAAGCAGCCGCCATGCCCAGCCCCTAGGTGGAGGGGCCCAAGGCTCTGAGTGGTGTGTGCAGCCTGCGCCCAAAGGTGCCACCCCCACAGCTCACACTGACCGTGGTGCCCCACCAATGGGAGCTGTGGAGCCAGAACTGTGGGGGGCGGGAGCAGCGCATGGAGCTTCTCTGATCACCCCTGTTCCTAAGGGCCACAGGGACATGCCAGGAGCTACGCAGAGCCGACCAGATTTCTAGCAACCTGGTGAGCCAGTGCTCGCAGTGGAGTCTAGCCCCATGGCAAGACACCAAAGCTTGGGGCTTCCAACCTGTGGCACTGAGACTTTCCGCGGCTGGATGAAATTAAGCAGCCCATGGGCTGTAGGTTCCCTACCCCTGTCTTAAAAGGCACAGGCATCCCAATGCCTAGTCACCGCAACTCCTCTCTGTCTGATGTAACCTACTGAGGTGCTGCAGAGACGTGATTCAATGAAATATTTTACATATACCTCCTCAGAAACAAAGAATCCCTTATCATTGTGTCTGACTGCATAAAATCTCATAGCAGTTCACAAATTTGCCTTATCTGTTGCTGAATCTTAGCACTTCATCATGTACCTTTGTTATTGTGCAGATGCATGTCATTGTGCTATTTAATTTACATTTCAATAAATATTCATAGCAGATATGTATAAGTAAGTACTTGCTAGTAGTTTTAGCACTAACATCTGTGTTTCTAGTATTGCACTTGCTTTTTTTTTTTTAACTGTGGTTTCTAATTTGGAATTTTTAACGCTAACTTTTACTTCTTGTTTTCAGAGCAGAAGTTTATTCTCTTGGATCATCTGACTGCCAGTCTGACTGAATTTCTGGCCTGGTCTCAAAATCCACTAATGGCGATTGCCTTTTGCAAGTGTTATTTTGCCTCTCAATCTAGCCTTTAGTGTTTTCCCGCATGGCACTGCGGAAATTAGGACATGTCAGCAAATCAGAACAAGCTTATATATCGGTAACCGCTACTGGTTACAATTTGCTACCCCGGATCCAGGAGCAGGTTAGGTGAGACAGCAGTTTAACATCAGTTACTGCTACTGGGAGCAAATGAAGACAGATAGCAGGTTTGCACGCTGCACTGGCAGCACAGCCTTGTGCAGCCCAGAGTCCCCTCCTGCGTTGTGTCCATGCTCCAGTCTCACCAGACCGGCCCCACTTCCCTGGAATCGCTTTGGGAGCGTCCCGGGAACAGTTCAGGGCTGTGGCTCCTGGACCTCCCCCCGCCCCGTCAGCACCCACCCGCCTCCCGGCTCCAGCAGCTCTCGGGGTCTCCCCCGCGCCCCCGGGCGAGTTACCTGCTCGGCCTGCGCCGCTCACCCCGCTGTGGGCGGGGGGCGAAACTTTCCGCTCCCCCCGAACTTTGCTTCTGCTCTCACCTGTTTCTAAGACGCTGTTGCTGTAGCAACGAGTTTCGCTTCTGATTGGCCGGGAGGCCGTGGTTATATGCCAACCGTAAGCCAGGCGCCTATTGGCTGCCCGCTTGGAAGACGGCGACGGCGACTCCGCAGGCGCAGCGCACGCGGGGCAGCCGGGGGTCGGGGTTGCGCCCTGGGACGGGGCTCCCCCGTGCATGCCTTGCGGGAGCGCTGGCAGGGAGGGGATCCGGGGCTCTGGCTCTAGGTGTCTCTGGCAGTGCAAGGGGGCCGGGCGGACCTGTGTGCTGCCGTCTAACCGGATGCACGAGGCGTAGCAGAAATGCAAGAATAAATCCCGGTGCAAATGAGGAGGCGGTGGGGACACTCTTCAAAATGAATCCAGTCTGACTGAGGGACTCTTGAGAGGTGTGGCACGTGTGGGCTTTATTTAATCATGCATTGAGCCTGATTTCAGTCAGCTCTGCTGTGCAGAGCTGCTGGAACTTGGGGTGCTGCAGCAGCCCCTGGTTTGAAGTGGTTTCCATTATATGCAAGATTTACAGTCTGGTTCAAAGGCGTTCAGCATCCCCCATTATACAAATTGTTGTGGTGCCCCCTGGTCCTTTGTTCTGGGCTCTTATGGGCGGGCCTTATAAACATACCCATAATAAATGCTCACTACTTAAGAGTTGTGTATATTGCCACTACCACTAATTGTTGTCATAACAACAACCCCCTAGCTCGTTTGGAGGATTCCGGGAGTGCAATGGTGATGGGGCAGTATAACAGCCTGGACTGGGTAGATAGCACTTTGCAAGTATAAAGTTCACATGCCTCTGTTTCTAGATGGGAAACATGAACATGGGAAATAGATGGGAAATATGAACATCTTTTGAATCCAAGTTAACAAACAGAAAAAAAGGACTTTTACAAACAGGTTCTGTCCCCCACCTTACCCCTTGTGCACTATTTTATCCCAGCTCTTGAACTCACAGGGAGTTCTTAGCTCTCACATACATTATGGATGATTCTTTTTCACAGTTATGAGGAAGCAGCTGTAAAGACACGAGGCCTGCAGTCTTAGCACACTGTTATGCCAACTGGGTTATGGTTATCCAAGTGTGAGCATTATGTTCAGAATTGGCAAAAGCACAGTATGTCACAGAGATGGCAACTGTGGATTCAGCCTGTCTGCAGAAAGTGCTTCAGTACCACCTCCATCAGACAGACCAATGGGATGGAGGTGCTGCTAGAGAATTTGCTTGCCTGCCTCAAATTTATATGCATCTGTTTATGAAAATGCCATTAGGCACAGCCATTTGGCTCCTAGTTCTAGCCACTTTGGTCCTCATTGTCACAAAGTTTGAGTAGCCCTGTTCTTGACTATCACTGTTGCATTACAATTGTTTCTGCACCTTGCATGCTATCACAAAGCTGGGTGCATGGGGAGGGCCCTGGCCAGAGCTTTCATCATCCCCCCATGCAGCTTATCACACAGATTATCACACAGTTTATCACAAAGATTAGGTGAGTATCCTGAAGGCCCCTTCTCACTGTTGGTAAAATGAACATTACCCTGTGACCCTCTGCACCCCATATTCACCATACTAATGTGATTATGATATAATTATGTTGCATGTTGTACTAGATATGTCAAATGAAGTACCTATTGAAAAGTTATGGTTTGCTGAATATGATTATCTTGTTTGTATGAATGTATCATTTTTGTATCTAGAGTTATGAATATTGACTATTTACCTGTATTTCAAATTTGTTTACTTCTGGGTAACACCCAAAAGTTTGTTTGCATTCAGGCTAGCCAGCACATCATCAATGGCCTATTCAAGTTGAATGTCCCATCAGCAAGGACAATGGGCCATGCACAGGCACCAACTTCTGCTCCCCCAAAAGGTGCACCTACCTCAGGTTTTTCCCCTGAGGTAAGCCAAGGTCTCTACCTCATACTCTCTTTTCTCCATAGTACCTCTTCTGTTCTTTACAGAAACATTCCACAAGTATTCCAAAATGTAAGTCCCAACACATAGTCCATTTGTCACTCTCAACATAAGTAGTCATTAACATTGCAAGACATCTCATCCCTCAGAACCCCATGTATCACACACTGGCATCTTCTGCCACATGCAGACTTTTTGTCAGTCTTCTTCTACCAGGGTAGCTACCCCAGCCCTTCCAGCTGGAGTGCAGCACCTTTCTTCCCCACAACCCCTCCCCCCCGTCCCCAGCCTCTCTGCTAGGAGATCATCCTCACCAGGGGAGCATCTCTCTCTCCTGCTGGCCTCTGAAATGTTCCCATGGTTCTAGTTTGCTGGTGTGGAGATGTCAGGAGATAAACCCTCCACTGCTCCCCTGCCTTCAGCCATCTCCAGCCCTGGGCTCTGGCTTAGAAGTCAGCAGGCAACTCCCCCTCTCCAGGCCTCGCACTCTGGCTTAGGAATACCGGACAGTAAATTCCTCTTGCTGCTCTCCTGCCTTCACCCATTAATCAGATACTATCTCCTGGCTCTGGTAATGGTCAGTCACGCACCCACCTGCCCCCTCCCTTTTCAACTCTCACTCATGCAGGTGATTCACCAGGTCTTTCTCCCTCTCACATGCTGGCTGATATTTTATAGCCCTACATGCTGCCCTGCCTTCATAAACTGGCTGAATGAGAGCCCTTGATCTGGCGCCGTGGCATGGGATCTGCTTCATTTACAGGGGCCAGGCATGCTGTGATATAGAGATTCTCTCATTCTTAAATGAAAGAGCCTATTTTCATAAAATCCCTCTTCTTTGTCTGCTAATATACCACCAGCATATCCTGATGTCCTTTTTTCCAGTATGTAAAGTTAGTTGTGTGCCTTTTGCTTTGCAGCATCTACATTGCATTAAATGAACAGTACCTTACATCTGTGTACATTTGTGATTTGACCACTAGAGGTCACCAGTCTAGGCAGTCTACATTAAAGCAATTGCGTGGATTATTGAGTAGGAGAAACTACTATAGTGAAGAGTGCGCTACTACTATTATAACATCTCTGCTCTGTGTCATCCAGCAACAGCTTACATCTCATGATATATGAGCACTTCCTTTTACATTAATGGTCACTGTTGGGTTTTTTGTTTTGAACGCTAATGTGTTTCTTTTTAGCCTTTCCCCTTTCAGTAGAGAGGGTAGGGTTGTTATTTAAAGCCTTCCTCTAAAATCTTTACTGATGGCTACTAAGTGGAACTATTTTTAACATTGGTGAGGATGAGGGAAGAATCTGAGTGGCTGATGATGATAATGAGACGAGCATATAAATCTTTATAATTATAGTCTGAACTATTGAGCTCCCGTAACCTTGGCCATATTATTAGCCCACAAAAAGGGCTGAGGACCATTAGAGTCAGAATGTTTAGTGATTTCTCACTAGCTTCCTTTTCTGTCTTTCTACCACTTAACAAAATACACTGCCTGGCCATGTAAGCCTTTCCTACACAAGGAAATTTTTGCCAAAAGTTCTCACCAGTGCTAATACTCTCTCAGATCCATGATGTTAGCACTGTTGGGAGCTCTAGTTTAGGCAGGCTGCTAGCAATTAAAACACCCTTTTGATTAAACCTGCTGTGAGCAGAGTTAGATGAAGAGGGATGGATCCTCAGGTATGCTGGAGCAGCACTTAGCAGAGCCTGCAGCACGGGGCTCTCTGAGGGCTGCCTCAATCCCTGTCAGAACTTAAAGCTGCCTCAGGGTGGCTCCAAGTTCCATCAGTTTGTCATGGTGCCTGTGATAGCTGGGAATGGAACCCAGACTCTTCGCACTCACTAACCATGAATCCATGCTTGCCATACTTTCTCTTCTATTTGAGCCTTCTCGCTTTGAGAGCTATACCCGGATGAATCAAGGCCTGTGGGAGTAATACCTAAGCCATGACTGCACATCAGGGGACTGGTTCTATGAAATGCTGTGTGCCTTCAGTTCTCATTGTGTTCAGCACATCATACGGCCTGGGTCACAAGCACAGTAGCCTCTCTGTGTTAACAGCCCATTTTTAATTTCATTGTGTAAGCAGAGTCAGGATGAGCTCTACCCTGACTTCTGGTGGTAAATTATGGCGAGTGTGGAAAAGAATTTCAGGGGCTGATCGTGTTTGCACAGGCACATCCACCCCACCTGGCATAGCCCAAGGCAGCCTGGGATGGTTGCTTTGGCAGCTGCGGGATCCTCAGTTTCTTTGTTGTTGGGGTGGGAGGAGTGGAGTGTTGTCACCCTGATTGTGTGGATGAGGAAGTGTGAAACTGCTTTGTGACAGGGAGTCTCACCATCAATTGAGTGGCACTCGCTAGACAAGGGAGTGGGCTCCTTGTGTGAGCCAGAAGCATCAGTTGCACCTCCTTCTTTCTCCACTGTTGAATACCAGAGCTGATTTTTGATTCCCTTAAGAATCTTAGTTACAGGTTCCTGAGCTGAACTCATTAAGAGCTGAAATCACTAAAGAGCTGTGCCAGCTAGTGGGGGAGCCTGAAGCTATATTGTGGAGTAGAGCAGCTGGCGGAGCGGAGCAGTTCGTGGGACAGTTGGAGTGCCCATGGAGCGAGCAGAGCCAAGCAGTTTGCGGGGACGGCTGGAGCGGATCACAGGATGGCTGGTGTAGCAGAGCAGCTGATGGAGCGGAGCTGAGCTGAGCAGTTCGTGGGGAAGGCGGAAGCAGAATCCCATGGAGAGGCAGGGCAGTCGGCCCCGGACCACGTAAGGTGTCCCTTTCTACCCAGACTGGCAGGGGGAAAACCCCTGCAGATAGACTCTTGAACTCTAGGGCTGCACTGACCTGGGACAGAGTCTTTTGGGTTGCGGGACTTTTGGGACTGTGAGTGATCTTTGGGTTGCTGGACTCTAGGGACATTTGGGGTATTGGACTTTGGAGTCTTGGGGTGATTTGGGGGTTGCTGGACTCAAGAGCCCAGGGAAGAGGACACGGCCCAATTTCCTGGGGTGGGTCTTTGCTCATGGTTTGGTCTATGAACTCTAGTTCAGGTGTTTTCCCAATTTAATGCTATGTTGTTTATCTCGTGTTACTAAACATTTTCTGCTACACCGAGACTCTGTGCTTGCGAAAGGGGAAGTATTGCCTCTTCGAGGTGCCCAGGGGTGTGTGTAAGATGTTCCAGGTCACTGGGTGGGGGCTCAAGCTGGTTTTGCATTACGTTGTAGGGAAGGGACCCTATGTATTGAACCCAGCCCTTCCTGCTATCAATTCAACCTGGCAGAAAGGTTACAATTGCAATTAACAGCATGTGCCATCCAGCTCCTCCTCTTGTATTCTGCAGAATGCTAACATTAAATGGCATCTGAGTTGAGTAATGAACTACAACAAAATTCATCAAAACTGAGTTCCAATTGCTGTTCCAAGCTAGTAAAATGTTATTTCAACAGAAAAATAACATTTTAATTATTTAGTGTGATTGTCAATGTCCCTTCCTTCCTTCTCTCTATTCTGTTTTTCAGTGATTTTTTATTATAGTCATCTCAGTAAGGCATTCGCTATGGGGAAAAATTCAGGGGGCCACCACAAGGCCTATGTAATGTACCTATCTGGATCAGATCTGACCCACAGAAGGACTCTGGAGTGAATCTGTATCAAACTCTCATGCTGAAGCTGTTCCATGAATATCAATGGATATCAATAATTAACTATGCATTGGGCCAGAGAGAGTGAGACTCACTCTACAGTCCAGTGGTCAGGGTATTCACCGAGAGATGGGAAACTCAAGTTCAAATTACTTCTTTACATAAGGCAGAAAGGGGAATTGAACGCTAGTCTCTCGTAGCCCAGTTGAGAGTACAAACCATAGGGCTAACAGTTATAAGGCGTTAGGAAGCGGCATCTCCAGTCTGTCATCATTTTATATGGCATTAGGTTAAGATTTTGTTATGGTTATTTTTAGTAAGAGTCACAGACAGATCATGAGCAATAAACAAAAATTCACAGAAGTCTGTTACCTGTCTGTGACTTTTACTAAAAATAATGTAGGGGAGAACTGACTGCCAGAGGAGACTAACAGCTCCAGCCCCTGCTGCCTGTAGTGGTTCAGAGCTCAGGGACCAGTGGCTCAGAGCTCCAGGGCCCTGCAGCCCCCAGTGGCTGACAACTCCAGCCCCGCCACCCCAGGGCAGGAGGTTGAAGCTGAAAATGTGACAGAGGTCTTGGAAAGTCACAGAATCCATGACCTCCATGATCAAATCTTAACCTTAGCCATTAGGCATGTGATGCTGCATTTCTTGCAAGAAATGCTTTAAGTGCCTAACTCCAGGAGAGGGTTCGTGGCTGAGAATCCCAAATGGTGACAGGTGCCTCCATCCAGCCCAAACTTAGATGCCTACAATCCCTGAGAAGCGTGGAGCTTAGCCCCCACCCCTCTCAGCATTTGCTATTGGCTAGTTCCGGCAGAGCTTGCTGGCTTTTGTGCTGCCCATTCTCAAGTGCATGTCTCACCATCAGGGCCGCCCGGGGGGCGGGGGGGGGGAGGCAAGTGCGGCAATTTGACCCAGGCCCCCACGAGAATATTGTATTTTATAGTATTGCAACTTTTTTTTAATGGAAGGGGCCCCTGAAATTGCTTTGTCCCAGGTCCCCTGAATCCTCTGGGCAGCCCTGCTCACCACATGAATTGTACACCTAACTCAGGGCTATGAATTCACTGTGTAACAAGGTGCCCCACAGTTAGGCATTGCATGTAACGCCTAAGTCTCTTTGTGGATTTAGCCCCAAGTCCTTAAAGCAGAGCTTAGGGGAGACTTAGGTGGGCATGAGCCTGGAACTAGCTCTCTGCACAAGGATGAATTTCAACCAATAAGGGGAGAAAGGGTTGTGGTGTGGGCAAGAGTAGGTGTAGTCATGAGTGACTCACCTTGTTCCCAGTTCTGGAGGCAAAACTATAACAAGCAGGAGCTATTTTGTGTGTGCATCTGATCTTTTGATACTTGACAAGGACAAAATGAACTAAAAAAGGAGACACTTTTCAGTCTGCGTATGTTAATGAAACAAATGACCAAACCTCCCTGCATGGAACATGTCTTTATTAAACAGGCAAGCAAGCACAGAAGTATAATAATGTGTAGTGCTTAATAGTCATACAGTACTAAAAATATAAAAATAGAAATAAAATTTCACTGAAAGCAGTTTCACTCACAAATATACAAGGAAAGGTGCTGTCAAGCCACATCATGCCACACCACTTGCCAATTGCTGCATTGACAGGTTATTTTCCAACAGAAGCAAAATACTAAAATCTGCTAGTCCTTCCTCACAGCTTTTGGTGAGATATACTATAGGGCTAGCAAAATGGGCCTCCTACAGCTGAGAACCTAAAAATATAGATTTTTAACTGAAGGATCAAATAATTCTGTAGAATCTCATTGTTATGGTAGCCTGTGCCAGGTGAAGTATGTAACTACCCACAGGGAAATAAAAAGACACAGAAAAAATAAACTCAAATCCTGCTTATAAATTAATGGCTGACAGTCAATTGCTGCAACTGTATTCTGCATAAATACCATCGCTTGCTTAATACTCCCATGTGCTGGAGTATCCTTAAAATCTCTTCTTCAAGACCTGCTAGTTCATTTATGTATTTGTACCAACATGTACATCCATCTTCAAATTATGTCTGAATGAGTCTAAAAGTGCTAAAAATACTAAGTTCCCTCAACTCCCATGATTTCAATGGAACTTGAGGGTGCTCAGAATCCAGCAGAACGCTCTCGTTACCTAAGAGGATCATTCTCAATGGGTGAAACTCAGACCTGTGTAGAAGACCAGCACGTATCACAGAAACCCTGGGAGAAATTGACTTCTAACCATAGGCCCAGCACAAGCCCCATGCACCACTTACAACTCACTTACACTCTATGCTGAAGGCTTGAGTGAGACTTAAGTGCTGAACAGGCCCTTGTGATGGCCTGTCCTCTTCACAGGGATGAATTTCATTCACTCTGAATATAGCCACCTCTTATCAGACGTAAGAGCATGTGTGCGCGGAGTGACAACCTCAATTATGTTTGGCTTGCAAAGTGTGCCAGCAAATGGTATCCACTCAGAAATCCTACAAATAATGGAAGTGCGGAAATTAAAGGAAACCCCCATCTTTATCCTTTTAATTTGGGGTAGGACTGTTTTGTCCTTGACATTCCAACTATAAAAATAAATGTGACAGCTAACCCCTGAGATCATTCTAGCATACAGTTTGGTTTGGCCTATTACTAATTTCCTTCTGAAATAATTTTTTATTTGGTTTACTGAATTTGATTTAGGTTTCCAGTGAAAAGCTTCTATAAAATATATTAAATAATCAATGTGGGGCTGAAAAAGTGTACATTCTAGTTGCATATATGATACATACCTTATACTTATATAATACATTCCATAACAGCTGAGTATTCTTGTACTATCTATGAAATTCTTGCAAGTTGACAAAAGATTAAAATGCTGAAGGATAAACAGCTGTTTAGGATCAAGAATAATAGTGTTTCCTATGGTTTACTTAGATTTTATTTGTTTTTCAGTCATGTTACACATAATAGCTACAGTAGTTTGTCCAGCGGGTAATAAATGAACGCATAAAGCACTTCAAGCTAATATTTGGATATTGTATGCATGCGTGTTTCTTTATAAATAAAAGTCAAATGTGAGGTCACACTTTCCCATCTTCTGTCTATAAACTAAATCAAACTTCTCATTCATTGACACAGTGAAGATGTCTTTCCATAGCCCAACTCGTCCTGAAATACAGAGAAAGAGCACAAGTCAGACTGGTGACGTGACAGAACACTGGCTTTTCTAAAATTATATGTCTGATCACATGGGGAACCAGGCATCTCCTGTCAACTGCAGATCAACCTCTACTCACTTTTACTTCAATGAGACTTGGGGTGCTTAGCCGCTGCAGGAGATGTGATTCATTCATACACCCCAACAGATCCCTTTGAAGCCCTCAAAATAGGTGACACATTCCCTGTGTTGGCCATCTGCACAGGGGTGAATTTCATCTCGGAAGCATTCATCCCCTTGAAAGATTTGGCCCTATATCTTTAAATAACAGTAATAGGTACCACATTTGTTTTGACTATTATTACATTAGAACCCCAATATTATGAACTAATTGGAGATTGAAGAGTTCATAACTGAACATCTCAAAATTCCAGTAGGTCCGGTGCACACATTGCAGTAATGTTCGCGGCCTTGCTTTCTTTTTGTTCTTTAAAGTTTAACCACTACAAAGGGATTCCAATGCACTGATGACAGTGAAATGTGAAAGGATGTTCACTGTTCTTCATCAATGCCACTTTTATTATGTGATTTTTTTTCCGTGTCAGGAAAAATGGTTCTTATAACTGGTAGTTCATAAGATTGGTGTTCATAAAATAGAGGTTCTACTGTAACTTAATTGTGGATTTCAGATCTCACTGCAGACGATGGTGGTTTAATTATCCCCTTTTGAATCAGGGATGTATTTACATGGTTGCTGAAACTGCATCATGCATTGGTGGAAGGACACACCCAGAAGAGAATAAAATAACACTAAAGATCATTAAATGCCTTTATTTTATGTTCAGTAGATGTATAAAAGGTGTTTATGATTGTACAAATATAATGAGGCAATTTCTCAAAGATAAGTGAATACCTAAATTATGCCTACAAAAATGTGCATTCAGGTATTCAGTTTGTGCATATAAATGTGAATTGTGCATGCATAATGGGTGTATGCACATTTTCTGTGAATACAATTTAGCCATCCATGTTTGAAAATTTGGCTCCTTGTATAAAATATTTTTACTTTCCTACTGAAACCAACTAATAAAATGACGTGAAAACAACATCAAAGTTGACAGTAAAACACTCTGGGCCTCATTCACCACTGTGTCATTCTGGTTTTATGCCACTTTAACTCAGGCAAAATCAACTGGAGTAACACAGTATCAGAGGGGTAACCCTGTTAGTCTGGATCTGTAAAAGCAACAAAAAGTTCTGTGGCACCTTATAGACTAACAGAAGTATTGGAGCATAAGCTTTTGTGGGTGAATACCCACTTCGTCAGATGCACAGTGTCACACAGTGTTGAATCGGGCTCATACTATATAATGAATCCACTGCGTTGGGCCTTAGATTAATTCTCCTCTCACTTACAGAAGTTTAAGTGAAGATTAGCTCTGTTCAAATCAAGGGCGTTACAATGCTGTAACATGGAGGAGAGTCAGGACCATGCTACCACAGAACTTAATCATATTAACAAGACCACAAATTACACACGGGAGACCTGATGATGCATCTGAGAACCTCCTGGTTAATGTAATGAAAGTTGCTCAAATATGATAGGTACATAATTGGGTCCAAGAACATAATTATCTGTGAGCACTGTCAAAAAGTTTGCAATGAGTGTCCCATCAACTGCACAGTGACTTGAAGTTAGTTATTACACATAACAAGTGTCATTTTGCAAAATAATAATTTTCCTAGTACCCCTGAAGATATAATTCACTACTAGAGGGTTTTTTTTTTAATCCTCAAAGATCAAGGCTTTGAAATTGACTGAAAATGCTTAATCTGACAGTTTTGACAAATAAATGCTGGTCCTGGCTTTCCTGTGTCAAACAGGGCAGTGAGTACTATTAATAAAAACGTTCTTGCAGTCATAAAAGTCAGGCATTGATTTCAGTTGTGTTCTAGCAACACTTATGGAACAAATACACTACACTGTGCAACATAAAATCATACATTATCCTTTAGGTAATAAAAAAGGATTCTTCCTTTGTCTCAAAAATAAAATTGAAGAACCTTGTTATTCCTGAATCCCTCTAATGATACCTTAGGTACAAATTACAAGTTTTATAATTGGAACGTACTATAGTGTATTTTACTAGCATCTATTTCTCAACCATATAGACTGATAGCTTGTCAAAAAGTTACCCACCTGGTTTATCATTTGAATCATGCACTGTGTAATTTATGATGTGATATGAAGCAAATATAAGTAATATAGCTAATCAAAATGCTCTGCTTTCACAGCAGCTCAGGGTTTTCTTCAGAGTAAAGATCAATGTGCTAAAAGAAAAAAAATTAAAGAACCAAAATAAAGCAAAATAATAAGGTAAACGTAGTTGATAAATTTAAAATATTTGGAACAAATTACAGTAAACTGTGGTTACTCCTGGGGGAATTCTGAGACATTGCACAATTTGGGCGGGGGGTAGGTGGGTCCTAGAGGGTTCATGGCAGCTGCAGTTCCCAGCATGCCTTGGGGGAAGGAGACAGCAGTGTGCAGGAAACGCCACACAAGCCTGAGACCAAGAATCAGGCTGTTTCTCCCTCTAGATCCCTGGGCTCTGAGGGGTTGGAGGGTGGGTGTCTGGGCTGGGGAGGCCCCATGGCTGGGCTCTGGGCTGGAGGGGGTGCAGGCCCCTGGGCAAGGGGGGGCCCCATGGCTGGGCTTAGGGGGGGAGGAAGTGCAGGTATCTGGGCTCTGGCGGGGAGTGGGTGCAGTTATCTAGGCTGCAGAACCCTGTGGCTGGGCTCTTGGGGTTAGAGGATCAGGTATACTGGCTGGGCTCTAGGGGGGAGGGGTTGGGCTGGGCTGGGAAGGGGGCACAGAGAAATAGGTACTGGGTTATCATAGGGGTTTCTTCAACTCTATTCCTGGAGGAATTTTTGTTACAGACATACTTGCTGGCAGGTATTTTGAAATAAATTACCAAAATAATAGAAACTGGCATGATTATGTAGTGTTATTTTGACAAATAAAATTTGCAGAATTTCAGAATATTGTGCACAGATTTTTTATTTTTTGGTGCAGAATTCCCCCAGAAGCACGTGGTATTATTGCTACCGTACTAGATCACATAAATGAACAGAGGACAAAACTGCTATTAATGAAGTTGCATTTTGAAGGAACAAAACATTGCAAAAACCAATAACAGCAATCAAAATTAATTGAAAATAAGGAATTTCAATAAAAAGCAGACAGCAAATAAAATGACCAGGTTCTTAGTTGACTACTGTAGCTCCCTCCTCTACCACAAAATAAGAGCTTATGTACAGTGCCTAGCACAAACAGCTACTAATCCCTGACTGGGCTTCTAGGCTGTTATGTAAAACAACAGAAAATAGTAACAGCAACAGGGTAGGAACACAAAAGACAGACCATCACCCTGCACCTGTTCTGGATGCCATCCAGACAGGCTGGTTTACAGATAAGCTACCGTTACCTCCAATTGAGGAGTGGCAGCTTGTGATGTTCTTACCACAGCTAGTCTCTCTTTCCTCACGACTGCCATTCAAAAGACCAGCAAAATCACTCTCCATAAGAGCCAATCAGGGAGTGAGGAAGCAGCAGCGCCAATGCCATGGCCTCATCCTTTGCCCCTGCTGAGCAGTTGAGCCATAGATGGGGATTAAAAGGAAGGCACCGCTGCCTTTGTCTCTCTCTCCCCCTACCCTGGGGAAACTGAACGGCCAGGCCAAATTCTAACTTAACTATCCTATTGTACTGAAAGGCAGTACATGGACTGGAGAGGAATTGATGGTATCTCCGCTGTGTTTTCCCTCCAGGAGAGAGGTCATGCTGTAAATCCCAAGCGGGAGTTAGGCGCCTAACTCCCTTTGAAGGGCAGGGTTTAGACCACACCTTTCTTTTGCCATTTCCTATTGGCTAGCTTAGGTGGCTCCTCATAGAGTGCTGACTTTTGTGACTCCTGTTCTTCGGCATCTAATAGTCAACATGCACTGTATAGGGAGCCTGGGTGCCTATATCAGGGCTGAGGATTACATTAGGTGGCAGAGCGATTAAAGTAAGGCACTGCAATACTGAGCCAAAGTCTTTTTTGTGGATCTAGCCCTGTGTATTTTTTACAGTGAGCTGTATCGCTGACAAAGACAGAAACTGAGGGGAGGGGTAGGGGGAGGAGTCCTTTATCTCGACCTGCTAACTCATGCGAAAACTACAAACTGCTTTGTTTTCACTAGGATTTTACCTCATTAGTTAACTTGAGCTAAGAATCCCCCTTTTTCGCCTGCGAACACACAGTCTATGAGGTAGTGAGAATTATTATTATACCTGTTTTCAGATAGGTGGATGGAGGCACACAAAGGCTGCAGATCACTGAGCAAGTCAAATACAAAGCAGGGAATGGATCTCACAACATCACAGATTCCCAGTCTGCTACTCGAATAACTGCACTGCCTCTCTACTGTATACAGGGTCTTTCCATGCGAGGTTTGCAGAGTAACAGATTTTTCAGATGAAAATAAGGAGCTGCCTTATGAAGACTGATCATGTGCTACTGTCATGCCAATATTCAAAAAAGGCCAGTGGGATGATCCAGGTGATTGTAGTTAGCCTGATGTCAGTCCTGAGCAAAGTCATAACAAAAGCTGATACAGGATTCAATCAATACAGCACTAAAGGAGGGGAATTAATGCCAGTCAGCAGGGATTTTATGGAAAACAGATCCTGTCAAACAAGCCTGTTTTCATTCTATGATGACACTACATGTTTGGTTGAGGAAGGTAACTATGTAGATGTAATATACTTACACTTTTGCAAAGCATTTGACTTAGTATGACACAACATTCTGATTAAAAAAATTAGCACTATACACTATCAGTAGAGCATACAATAAATGGACTAAGAACAGGCTAACTGATAGATCTCAAAAAATAATTGTCAATGACAAACCATTATTAACAGAGATGCTTTTAGTGAGGTTCTGCAGGGATCATACTAAGCTCAATGCTGTTCCATATTTTTATCAATGATTGGGAAGTAAAAATAAAATCACTGCTTATAAACATTGTGGCTGATACAAAGATTGGCAGAGTGGTAAATAATGATGAGGACAGGTAATCGTACAGAGTAATCTGTATCACTTGGTAACCTGGGCACATTCAAACAAAATGCAAGATCACACATCCAGGAACAAGGAATGCAGGCTGTACCTACAGAATGGAGATCGGTATCCTGGGAAGCAGCGACTCTGAAAAGTATTTAGGAGTCATAATGGATAAACAGTGTGAGTTCCCAGTGTGATGTTGTGACAAAAAGGGCTAATGTTATCCTTGGATGTATAAACAGGGGAGTGATGAGTAGGAGTAAGAAGGTGAGACCAATATTGGGATACTGTGTACAGTTCTGGTGTCCATGTTTTTAAAAGGATGTTGAAAGATTGTGAAGGGTGAAGAAAAAGCTACAAAAGTGGTTTTAGGGCTGGAGAAAATACTTACAGAGATTTAAAGAACTCAATCTCTTTAGCTTCACAAAAAGAAGACTGAAAGGTAACATGGGGAGAAAATACCAGATACTAAAGAGCCGCTTAATCTAGCACAGTGGTTTCCAATCTTTTTATGCTCAAGATCACTTTTTGAATCTAAGGGAAACCGAGGATCTACCCCGCCCCTTCCCCGAGGTCCCACCCCTACCCCAAAGCCCCATCCTGCTCACTCCATCCCCCCATCTCTCTGTCATTCACTCTCTCCCACCCTCACTCACTTTCATTGGGATGTGGTAAGGGGTCGGCGTTCGGGAGGGGGTGCGGGGTCTGGGCTGGGGCTTAGGGGTTAGCAGTGTGGAAGGGGCTCTGGGCTGAGCCTGGGGCAGGGGATTGGGGTGCAGGAGGGGGTGAGGGGTGCAAGTTCTAGGAGGGAGTTAGGGTGCAGGAGGGTGCTCCAGGCTGGGACAGAGTGTTGGCATGCAGGAGGGGATACAGTGTGCTGGCTCTGGGAGTGGGTCAGGGCTCGGACTTGGGATGCAGGAGGGTTTGTGGTGCAGGAAGGGCTATGGGGTGCTGGCTTTGGGAGGGGGCTCAGGGCTGGGGTGCTCCCTGCCTACCCCAGCCCCACACTACTCCCAGAAGGGGCCAACACACCCCTGCAGCCCCTGAGGGGGCATGTTGCTCTGTGCGCTGCCCCTCTCTGCAAGCACTGCCCCCACAGCTCTCCCAGCTAATGGGAGCTGTAGGGGGTGGTGCTTGCAGGCAGGACCAGTGCACAGAGGGAGATCCCTGCCCCCCGGGGGCCGCGGGACTGCACTGGCCGCTTCCAGGAGCAGTGTGAAGCTGGGGTAGGCAGGGAGTCTGCCTTAGCAGCAGCCATACTGTGCCACTAGAGATCGCAATCGACTTGGAGATCCTCTAGGATCGACCAGTCGATCGTGATCAACCGGTTGGTGACCACTGATCTAGCAGATAAAGGTATAGCAAGAACCAATGGTTGGAAGCTGAAGCCTGACAAATTCAAATCAGAAATAAGGCACACATTTTTTACAGTGAGGGTGATTAACTATTGGAACAAACTACCAAGGAAAATGATAGATTCTCCATCTCTTGTCATCTTCAAATCAAGATATCATGCCATTCCGGAAGAGATGCTTTACTCAAACACTAGTTATTGGGCTCAATGCAGCAGTAACTGGGTGAAATTCTATGGCCTGTGTTATACCAGAGGTCAGACTAGATGATCTAATCTAACGTTCCCTTCTGGCCTTAAAATGTAGTGGTTATCTTTGCTGATGATAGATGTTCACCACCTCCTTACAACCAGGTTGTTTTTGTTGTTGTTCTCTCAATCAAATGCCTCTTTTAGGGCCAAATTTATCACTTATATAAGCAGAGACAACACCTTTAAAGTCAGTGCTGTTGCACCCACTTGCATCAATGCTGAAGTTGGCCCAATACCTTTAAAATATTTGTAAATATGCAATGTTTATCCTGGATGCTTGTATTTTCTTTTAAATCACGTTCACTCCTTTGTCCCAATACTGAACGGTCAAAGTTCCTATCAGACTAATGATAATTTCCCCTACATTGTTTCAATAACATTTTACTGTAGACTGAATTTAAGACAATAATTTGCCAACACATCCTGTACTTTATCAATCCATCACTTATCCTTTTGTGACATCCACCTGAAGAAGTTACTGTGTATATGACACATACCCCTGCCAACTGGAAGGGCTTCCGCATTACAGCACTGATCAATGAGTTGATGGCAATGTTCTACCATGGATTCCAGCTGTGCTTTGTCATAAGAAACTCCCAAGAATCTCACCAGCTGCTCAACCATTGTTGCAAGGTCCTATAAGAAAATATTTTAAAATAAATAAAAGTTAATAGACTTCAGGATTAAATATACAAATGCAAAAAATATGCTGAAGTGGAGTTAAGGTTGCAACCGCAAAATAGCATCATGTGTTGCTTGTGCCCTTCCTGAGTGTGAAAGTTGAATCTCCCAAACTAAAATGCTGGAAAACCAGCAAATGCCAGGAGCAGAAACATAGATGCCTAGGAAACCTTAAGTGCCTGCAGGGCCTAGTGTGAGTTTTGTGAATGAAAAAGTAGCCAAAACTGAGATTTTGGTGCCTAAACCCGTGACTTAGGTATCTACATCTGGTATTTAAGCGCCTAAGTAGCTTTGTGGATCTGGCCGTAAAACTTTATTAAGGCTCTTAAATAAATTATCTAATTTTCAAAAAGTGCTGAGCAACTTCACAGCTTACATGTAAGTCAGTGGATGCTGCTGGTGATTAATACTTTGAAAAATTAGGCCACACATTTGGGAGTTCAAGTATGGACTCAGGAATCTGACGTTAGACTCCTAATTTGATGAATCTGAGTCACGATCAATATCAGGCAATAGAAAATTCTTTATATCTGGTTTACCTTGTGCATATCTTCATACTTGAGGAAAAGTACATTGGAGTCCATGTGATGTTCCCAGAATTCTTGTACATGCTCAAACCATGACCCATATCCTACTGCAGAAACAGAGAACATTATAAGTGACAAGGAATATAATCAATATTGTTATGAGTCTCTCTTGAACAGAAACTGAGGAAAATAAGTACATTTGAATGACAGAAGCACTTTATACTTCCAAGGGAATTTTGTTTGTGTCTGCACTGTTTCTATTCCTAATAAGGAACATCATTGAAATAGAGTATAGGCTCCATCAGTGTTGATGAGATCTTAACACCTTCACAGAGAGCTGATTTGCCCTAAGGCAGCGGTTCTCAAAGCCAGTCCACAGCTTGTTCAGGGAAATCCCCGCTCCAGGCCAATGGGGGCTGCAGGAAAGGCAGCCAGCACATCCCTCGGCCTGTGCCGCTTCCCGCTGCCCCCATTGGCCTGGAACAGCGAACTGTGGCCAGTGGGAGCCGCGATCGGCCGAACCTGTGGACGTGGCAGGTAAACAAACCAGCCTGGCCCGCCAGGGTCTTTCCCTGAACAAAAAAAGGACCGGCTTTGAGAACCACTGCCCTAAAGGCATGTTGTTATGGCTACGCATTCAGTGCAAAAGGCCACCATGTTGCAAGGTGAGAACCCTTTTGAGCTCAATAATATGGATGCATTGCTCGTAAGCTGAAAGGGAGCCAGCAGACAAAATGTGCATGTAGATTCCCAGTTACTATGCATATTACTGAATGGGAAGGAGAGGACATTCCTGCAATTTACATGTCACCCTACATTCCACTTCCCTTTCACTTGGCTACACTCAGCAGAAAGTGGATATAGCTTCGAGGGAGAAAAGTGTAGATGGTCTAAGAAACCATTATCCATATTTGATAAAAGATTCCTCCTCACTGCATTCCTATGTGCAATGCAATTTCTAAGGCAGGTCAACATTTTCTTTCTTACTTAAGAAAGTATTGAGGAAATGGCCCTATACATCCAAATGTTGTTCTGGAAACAAGGGTGAAAATCAAAAATACAAATCTATAACCAGGAAACTCTACATAAATCTGTCCCTTCCCCAGTGCCCCCAAATCTAAATTTATTGTCTTGTTCCTGTTGCTTTTCAATTGTCTAGGAGTATGTCTGCTCATAAAAAAGAATATCACTACTTAGGGCCAGAACTTTATTTCACTTACACTGATGTAAATCCAGAATACATCCATTGACTTCAGTCATTTTACACCAATGTTATAAAGATCAGACTAGTCCCTACTATCTAAGAAAAAAATGTCTTGCTGCTAATATTATCAGAGGAAAATATATTTGGGTACATAATCCAGGCAAAAATACATTCTGAAAATTTGTTCATTTATCAGTTTGTCATCTATCATAATTTCTAATGAGTACTTCAAATCATCAAGAAGTGGGATCTGTGAAAAACAGGTGAACCTTTTCCCACATTTTACACAAAACATTTTGTCTTTGATTATGGGCAATTTGCTTTTCAAATTATGTTTTTCCATGAAATTCAACAAAGTAGCTATACAAAATGAAAAAATATTCCACTTCTGAACTTCACATTTTGAAGCCACCTTGCGTTTGGAAAAGGCCCATTTTAATTTGGTAATGGGGTCATTTTTACTTCACAAAGGGACCTGTTTTCATGTGAAAATTCACAAAACATAGGTCATTTTTCAGTAAAACACACCCATTTTCAGTTATGACTACTTCACACACTTCTAAATATGTGTTTACATTAGAGCAGGGGTAGGCAACCTATGGCATGCGTGCCGAAGGCAGCACGCAAGCTGATTTTCAGTGGCACTCACACTGCCCAGGTCCTGGCCACCGGTCCGGGGGACTCTGCATTTTAATTTAATTTTAAATGAAGCTTCTTAAACATTTTTAAAACCTTATTTACTTTACATACAACAATAGCTTAGTTATATATTATAGACTTATAGAAAGAGACCTTCTAAAAACGTTAAAATGTATTACTGGCACGCGAAACCTTAAATTAGAATGAATAAATGAAGACTCAGCACATCACTTCTGAAAGGTTGCTGACCCCTGCATTAGAGCTACAAATTGATGAAGCAAAAAATGTCACACAAGCCGGGTGGATTTGATGGTGCAGAGCAGCAGCCTTTTAAGACAGTGATGACAGGCTATCATTATCTTATATGAGTAAAGCCTCTCAGATCTTCAGGGGATGATGCTACAGAATGCGGCTGTTCTCTGACTTCTCCCTCATGTCCTGAAACTAAAGAGCCACCATGAAGAGAAGCTATGTGGAGGGGTTTCTACAGGGCCAGTACACGAGAGGCATGGAGGGTGTCATGTTGGCTCAGTCCTCTTCCTCCAGCAAAACTTTGGCCAAAGGAGCAGGTTTTCATCTCCTTTCATTCCAACCCCCAGGGAAAAAAACTGAGGGTGTCTTGTTTCCTACAGTGGCCAGAACCAGATATTTCAGCAGACGGCATAAAACCTCCATAATACCCTTAATTTTATGATACTTAATACCCTTCATTTTACAATACCACAATGTAGCTACGGTGTGCTTCGCTGCAGATAGGCCAAAGGGTATTTCCACATAGTGCCTGGTCCCTTCTTCTTGACTATGACAAAACCTTTCACTCTTCGCTTGGTCCAATCCTGTGAGGAGCAGGGTGACTACCAACAGGTGATGAGTGCTATCAAAGTCCACTGAAATCAACAGGAGCTGAGCATGCTTGGTAATTCCCACAAGACACCTGGCACACTGCAGGATTAGGCCCTGATTGACTTCAATGGGAGTCTTGCCTGAGTAAGCTGCTGCAGGACTGAATCCACAGTGCCCAATACTGCAGGGTGTGCAATTGTTTAGATGACATGATCATAGTTTGCATCTACATGGAGAAATTTTACAGTCTGAATCCATCCATTAAAAATCAGTTGGTAGTGCCCATGAAGCAACTAAAATATTGCCAGAAAATAATTATATACCTGTATTATAATAATATATGGAATGCAGAGGTAAAAATAAATCGATAACTGATTGCATCATGCACAGAGAAAAGTTCCTTACACTTGTCATTCATAAATCTTCGACAGAATTCTTGAAATGTTCCTCTGTAGCTCATGGTTCTTAGGGAGCGGTGAAACTGGTAATAGGACACTACCAAGTCTTTGGGGTTGCGAGCCATGTATATTACCTAGGAAAGTGAAAACAATCCATGTTATTAAAAATATATTTCCTTCACTTCACAAACCGTGTAAGCACCAGCGGGTGGTACAGCTAATCAAATACCAATTCATTTTTACCTTGGAATCGCCGTTATGGAGGTCTGAAGGCAAAAATCGATATGGTAGGTGGCTTTTTATGAGGCGAGGAGATGTGAGCTCCTAAAAGAAAATGGAAGGAGAAAATATTTCTCATTGCAGATAAGTTGGCTGGCATTTCTTCTTAAATTGTCAAATGTAAAAGTCCTTACTATACCGCTTTACATCACAAACCCACTGCTAAAACTAATGAGATTGGCACCATGTTATTTTAGACAGTCCCATCATACCATCCCCTCCATAACATATTTAAAAACATAAGTACAATAAAACATTACAATAGCATATTTTTTAAAATATGAAACCAATAAAATTCTGAAACATTTACTCATTAAAACAAATTGAGCAGGTCAAGTGACAAAAAGGACAAAAATTTGGGATGGAAGGGAATGGTAATAAATATGGGGATAAAAAAAAGTGCTGAAAGACTTTCAGTGAAGTCAACTGTACCTTAATGATGTCCAGACCAGGCTGAGGATACTCTAGGACTGGAAGCTGTTCATCTATATTCATTAATCCAATCTCATCAGGGTCAGCTCCCTGACTCACTAGATATACCACTTCCTGTAGCAAGCCTGTGCCTCCAAAGATAAATCAAACAACAACAGAAAAGAGATTGTATTATAATCCTTATTTAAACAGAAACATCTGAAAGCAAAGACCTACACATACAAATAATAATAACTGTCCTTAAAAGTTTTCTGAAAACTAATACAGGATCTAGAGCTAAGCTAAGTGCTAATGATATTGGATCTATCCCTCCGGCTGTGTTTTTAACATAAGATCTTCTTCCCTGTAAAATGTCCAAGTTATTTCAGTGAGTAATTTAAATATAAATAGTGTTCCCAGCATCTTTAATCTCATAGCATTTTACCCACATTAGTCAAAATTCACAGCATAAATGTGAGGTAGGTAAATATTATCATATCCATTTAAGAAATGAAGAATTGAGGTACACAGAGGTTGTCCAGGGTCACACATGAGCAGCAGTAATGGGAACAGACCTCAGGATAATAGACACCCTTTTCAGCTCTAAATATTAAGCAACACTACTGCTTTGTATGCACACTGAGATTTTATGTAGAGTAGAGTTTTTGATCTTGTTGTAACTTGAGAATTTATTGATTGTCAGTTAACTCACTAACTATACAGGAACAACTTGTTCCTGGACACAAAGGTTTGCTGCTGGTGATGTTTCATCCTAGTCAATTAATTTGAGTACAATAGGACAAAAACTCTAATCTAGACAAAGGTTGAAAGCATTGGCCCCTCCTCTTTCAGTTCTAACGTGAAAGAGCATCTTCTCTGCAATGGTGACTGAAAATATGGAAAACTGGAGGCCCTTAAACCTTATCTTCTGATCGGCAGTCACTGCAATGTTCTATCAAATGGAAGGAAACTGTCATTTCCAGCATAGCAGGAAATTTAGTGAATTCTCAATTAGGATTTCTTAATCCCAAATTAGGTGGAAAAAAACTCAACCCCATCACTGCTGCACTTTAAGAGGTTGTTCAGTAAATGCATGAATGCAGATGGTATGAAATCATAGCCTGGGAAGCACATTTCTGGGAGTTGCTTTCCAGAATGAGTCCTGTGAATGTTATGACTGATGAGAGAGCCATTTCACCTGTCTACCTGCCAGCTGAGTTCAGGGTAATTATAATGACTTGGAAGAAGCTCCTTTATATTATGAACACCTATGTCAGTGACCAGTCGTGTGCTCCATTTACATTGTCCCTTCAAACTCTTCACTCCACTCTGCATTCTAAAGCACAGCAGGTATTTTTATACATTAAAGTTAACATACATATGGCACTTCAGCATTAGCCCTTGTTACTCCCTGAGCACTACACTTTTCCTTATTAAACGTTTATGACACAAGACATCTTGATCCTCTATAATTTATTTCTGCTTTCTAAATTCCACTTGCAAAGAAAGATGCTGTTCCAGCAGCCTCAGTCCATAAGAAGAAAATGTATACCTGTTCTGGGATCAACATTAGCCGTAGAGCTTTGTAAACAACTAGCGTCTCCAGCTCATCTGCTCTCCATACAAACAAGAAGTCACATTCATAGCACTCATATGAATTTGGATTGGTGGGGTTAGTGGCAGGGACGGATGGAAACTTGAACTCTGCAGCATGCTCCCTGCTGACCTTGTGGTTAACCAATCAGATAACTAAGGACAGATAACTCTCATATGCTATCCTCTGTGGCTGCTGTTGTATAGCCACTTCTGAAGGAGCCAGGCTGCTAGGGGAGAAGATGACCAGCAAGCCACTCAGCCACCATGGCACTCTCAAGTTCTATATTGATCTTGGACCATCCAATGGTGTAGGAGGTTATGTTTCCTGCCTGTTCCTGATTTGGGGGGGGGGGGGGCAGCAAGCCACACTCTCCCATAGAACAAAGAAAAGGGAAATCGGAGTTTTAAAAAATCAGTGTTTTCTGCCCCATATATTATATGTGGGTTTTCCCCCCACATACGAGAAAATATGCTCTTAGCAATTCACATGTCCTCAAATTGTCTACTAGACTTCTGCAAGAAATGTATGAGAAGTAGCAAGATGTTTAGAGAGATTATTCTGGATATCACAGGGAGGGAAGTCTGGTGATTGTGTGCAGTCCAGACATTCAACAGTGCTCAAACTAACTCATAAAAGTAAGAGGGTGGATCAAATGTCCTTTTCTTAGAAGATCAGTTGAAATTGGTGAATTTCAATAATAATAATCAGCATTTCTTCAGTGCTATACAACTTCACACCACCCTTCACACACCATCTGTCCTCGTGACATACCTATTCCTGTCTTACAGATGAAAAAATAGAGACAGAAAGGTCAAGTAGTTTGCCTCCAGCTAAGCATAGAACTCAGAAGTCCCCCCAGGCGTACATTCAGGACATTGAACCATACTTCCTTCCAGTCACAAACATTCTGCTGTTTTTCATCTTACTTTTCTAGGTGCTGGGCCTAACTCTCATTCACACTAAGACTCATTTACACTGCTCTGGGCTTTCAGGGCCTCAGTATTAATGAGAATTAGGTCCCTTTTATTTAAGGGAAAACTTGCTGGGGTCTTCCTCTCCCTTAGCCCTAATCCAGCACTATTTCTCCTCACACGCAACACTCTCATGCATGGATACACTTATACATGCTTTATTCTGTGTTTGGTGTGGTTGTTTGTGGAGTTAAAAAAAATATTAAGGGCAATTACCGCAATACAAATATTTATTTAAAAACAAAAACATCCTTACATTTTTATAATTTATTTTTAAACAAAACCTAAAATGCTGAATTTAAACAAAGTTGACAGCGCACCTTTAAATACAATAGAACCTCAGAGTTAGGAACACTTTGGGAATGGAGGCTGTTTCTAACTTTGAAATGTTTGTAACTCTGAAAAAAACATTATGGTTGTTCTTTCAAAAGTTTACAACTGAACACTGAATTAATACAGCTTTGAAACTTTACTATGCAGAAGAAAAATGCTGCTTTCCCTTTATTATTTTGGTATACGTTTAACACAGTACTGTACTGTATTTCCTCATTTTTTTCTTTTTTGTCTCTGCTGCTGCCTGATGGTGTCCTTCCAGTTCAATGAGGAGTGTGGTTGACTGGTCAGTTTGTAACTCTGAGGTTTTAATGTACTTTTAGTGTAGAATTCATGGTTTAATTAGCTGTGTGTGCAGATGTATGAGGAGAATCATCTGATCTAGGAGGAGTTAGAGTAATAATCTGCTGGAGTTCCAGAAAGTAACAGTGGAGGCTGGGATTTTCAAAGGAGACTAAGGGAATTAGGTGCACAGGTCCCATTGAATTTCAATTTCCTTTGACAATTCCAGTCTACAGGAAAACTCAGCTGGCTCTTTTGATAGAGGGGCCATATCTTTGGCTGGGCAAGGAGCACCCAATGAGATTTATTTAGGGAGGAGGAAATGAGCTGGAGGGGGGAAAACAATTGCAAAGATGATACAAAGCTCACCTTTGCACTACGTAGTCCTGGGCCCCCTGCTGCATGCAGGGCCATCCCCTGCCACAACTTAGGGCAACTTGAGTATTACTCATATCCTTCCTTCGGTGCAACTGAAGGAAAGAGGCAGTTAGTTGCAAAGCTAAGGTGCACGCACAACAGAGCTTTACTTAGGTGCAACTGGATGGACCTGGTGCATCTTTTGGGTTACACAACATTTTCTAGGCAAAATGCTTCCCTGTAACATTTTTTTGTGTTTCATTCATGATGTTGCACAGAATGTAAATACTCAGTGCCAGAGGGGAGTAGGCTCTTAACTTTGGGAATGAGACACTAGATGCACCAGACATATGTACTCACTCCATCCATCCTTCCCCCATCCAGCAGCTGACTGAAAACCAGCATTACATCCCAGAAGACTGTCAGCCCTCTCAGCTGCAAGATCATATGCCAGGATGGACTCACAGTGCATTTATTTATTCAACACCAATTAAATCAAAGCTAACAGAGTCAGCCAGCATCTGGGGTATTGAAGCACACTGTGTTCCTTATACAGTCCCCACTGACCAGCTTTCTTTAATGTCAACGTAAATTCCAAGGTAAAAGATGCCACAGCCAGGAACTGTGATTTTCTGGGAGGCTCATACTAATTATATTGGAACTTATGTTCTTCTCCTGCATAACTGCACAGTAAGAGGTACAAAATAATCCACAATCACAACAGTTTTAAAGTTGGGTAGTTGGGCTGTATTCTCCCTTCTGGTTCTGGTCTATAGGTCACAGGGTTTCAGAGCCATGCTCCAGCCTAAGCCTGAACATCTACACTGCAATTTTTAGCCCTGCAGCCTGAGCCCTGTGCACTCGAATCAGCTGACCCAGGTAGAGTTGCGGTTGAAAAGGGACCCTGGCAGCTCTGGCCAGCACCACCGACCAGGCCGTTAAAAGTCTGATCAGCGACACAGTGGGGGTCCGGGGCTAAGGCAGGCTCCCAGAAGCAGCCATCAGGTCCTTGCTGCCCCTAGACACACGGGTGGCCAGGGAGTCTTCATGCGTTGCCCCGCCCCAGGGCCGGCTCCGCAGCTCCCATTCACTGGGAACAGTGGCCAATAGGAGCTGCGGGGGCGGCATCTGCAGGTGCGAGGGCAACGCGTGGAGCCTCCCTGGCTGTCTATGTGTCTAGGGGCTGCAGGGTCTTGGCAGCTGATTCCCGGGAGCCACGGTAAGCACAGCTGGGACCTCGCACTCTGAACCCTCTCCCACACCCCTGCCCCAGCCCAGAGCCCCCTTCCACACCCAAACTCCCTCCCAGTTGCCCACAACCCCCCTCAACACCTCTGCCCCAGTCCCCTTCTGCATCCCAAACCCTGCATCCCCGGCCTCACCCCAGAGCCCACACCCCCAGCGGGAGCCCTCACCCCCCCTGCACCCCACCCCCCTTCCCCAGTCCCCTCCTGAACCTCAAACCTCTCATCCCCAACCACACCCCAGAGCCCACACACCTTCCCGTCCACTGAAACTCTCAGCCCCACAGCTTTCCTGTGCACCCCAAACTCTTCATCCCCAGACCCACCCCAGAGCCTGCACTCCCAGCCGGAGTCCTCACCCCCCCCCACACACCAACTCCCTGCCCCAGCCCAGAGAACTCTCCCGCACCCTGAATCCCTCTTTTCTGGCCCTACCGGAAGCCTGCACCCTCAGCCCAGAGCCAGGACTCACCCCCGCACCCAAACCCTCTGCCCCACCCTGGAGCTCTCTCCAGTACCCCAACCTCCCTCTCCTTGGCCCTACCCTAGAGTCCACACCCCTGCCAGAGCCCTTAGCCCCTCCCGCACGCCAACCTTCTGCCCCAGCCCAGAGAACTCTCCCACACCCTGAACCCCTCTTTTCTGGCCCTACCCAAAGCCTGCACCTTCAGCCCAGAGCCCATACCCATCCTTGCACCCAAACTCCCTCCCAGTTGCCCACACCCCCCTCAACACCCCTGCCCCAGTTCCCTCCTGCATCCCAAACTTTTCATCCCCGGCCCCACCCCAGAGCCTGCACCCCCAGCCGGAGTCCTCACCCCACAGCATCCCAACCCCATGCCCCAGCTCAGTGAAAATGAGTGAGGAGAGCGAGTGATGGAGGAAGGGGGGGATAGAGTGACCAGAGGCATGAGCTGAGAAGGGGCGGGGCAGGGGCAGGGCCTCGGGGCAGGGCAGCGGTGTTCAGTTTTGTGTGATAAGGAAGTTGGCTACCCTAGAGTCAGGCCAGCCGACCAGAGACCAGAAATGTACAAGAAACCCTAGCTGTGGCTTCCCAAGGCAAGCATGAGAAGGAACTCATCTAGCCATGATCCTCCTAGGGCCAACACCCCAGAAATAGAAGTACAAACTAGCTTACAGCAATGCTGCCAATGGCTAACGGTGTGCACTCTGTGAACTACTCCAGAGGAAGTCACAGAACACTGAAGAGTAGTTAATGATGCTTCAAGAATGCTCAATGCTACTTCATTTTAGAGCAACTGTTCCCTGGCTCCTCCCACTGTTCTCTAGCCAATCTCTCCTTCTCCCATATGGCCATCTGGCTGCATACATATTTTGTGGAAGGGAAAAATGGCAGCTGTAAAGTAAGGAACATTCTATAATATCTTCTTTCCTCCCCACGTGGCCAACTGTAGCTTTTTACAGAACTCTGTTTCCCTCCAAGTCACAAAATGGGACAAAGCTGACCTGAGCCCTTTCATATGTTCCTTTCTTAACCTCCTGTTTTTGAAAGTGTTATGGAAAAATACAGTACAGGTAGGCATATGTTTTCTAGGTATTTATAATGTTAACACTAGCAGTTTTCCAGTGCAGCCCGTTAGTCTCGCCTCTATTGATCCATCAGTGCTTGGTCAAATTTCAGCTAATACAATACAATGGTACCATTAAGGCTCATATTTTTGTTTACAGCTTCAGTAAATGCAAGTGCTTATTAAAATGAGGGATGTTAAAACTATTATAGACTGACTGAGCAAATGCTGTAAACAAATTCTCTGCCTAGTTCTGCTAATTGCTTGCAAGATGATTTTCCCTTTCCCCCCAAATGCTCAATCAATAGGAGTTTGCCTGAGAAAGACAGAGGTAACACTGCATAAGGACTTAAGAAGCTGGTCCTGTGTGTTTAGTAATTTTGCCTAACAATAAAATACAGCTGTAAGAGATGCCATATTTCCCTAGTTCTTCTGCTATGACTCACCTACACAGGACCCACGATTCACATTTTGATTTGAATAGTTTTCCTGAGTAAGAACTAAGGCCTACATTTTTAAAAGCGATTAGTGATTTTACCTCCATATTTTGGGTGCCCAACATCAGACACATTAGAGGGCCTGATCTGAAGCCAATGCTGAGCACTCACTGTCTGAAAACCAGGCCCATTTAAAGTGACATCACTTGGGCACTCAAAAATTTGAGGCAACCAAAATCTCTAGTCACTTTGAAAAATTCAGGACTAACAGTCTTGCCCAGAAAGTCTGTGGCAGAGCCAGAAATAGAAACTACATCTCCTGCAGCCAAGTCTAGTGTCTTAACCATGAGCCCAACTTTAAGGCATAAGATAAATGCTTCATTTACAGATCCAAGGCGGATGACAGAATATCTGCTGGTGAGAGAGACAAGACTTCAAGCTTCCACAGAGCTCTTCTTCAGGTCTGGGAAAGACACTCAAGAGTGTCACAGCCACTACAAGGTAGAAAGGATTGTTGAACATGAGGGATTAACATGTTGCAAGGGACTGTTCAAGGTGAAATGAGGAGTTAACACCTCTTCAGTTGTCAGACAAAGGAGAGTTAGTGGGTTACAGCCTGTGTAATGAGCCATAAAATCCAGTGTCTTGATTTTTAGGGCTTGTCTACATGACGCAGCTTTTAGTGACAAGACTGTGTACAGTCAATGTGTGTAAATGCTCTTTTTCTGTACTTTGTCAGCACTTTTGCTGACAAAATACTTCCAGCCCCGTGAGCGGTGTTAGCTTTGTCGGCAGGAAAGCCGCGTTCACACTGCCACTTGCGTCAGCAAAACTTTTGTCTTTTGTCTTTTCCAAGCTTTTTTCAGTACCCGTGAAAGACAAAAGTTTTTTCGACAACTTCGCAGAGTGGGCAACGGGGTTTGTTACAGGGATTGGTTCCTGGTTAGCGTTTCTGTGGTGTGGTGTGTAGTTGCTGCTGAGTATTTGCTTCAGGTTGGGGGGCTGTCTGTAAGCGAGGACTGGCCTGCCTCCCAGTGAGGGAGTGAGGGATCCTTTTCCAGGATAGGTTGTAGCAGGGCCAGCTCCAGGCACCAGCAGAGGAAGCACGTGCCTGGGGCGGCACATGCTGAGGGGCTTTTCTTGGAGCAGCACAGTCCGAGAGGCTTTTTTTTTTTCACTCCATGTATCTGAAGAAGTGTTTTTTCACCCATGAAAGCTAGGACTAAATAAATCTGTTAGTCTTTAAGGTGCCACCAGACTACTTGTTTTTATCCCCTTAAGTCTTTGCTATCTAAATGTAACACTCTACCATAGCGTAGATATACAAAAGACCTATGATGTCAAAATAACAAGGAAAAAATAGTACAAGGGCTCTGAATAGAAAAAAAAACAATATAAACCAGGTACATGATCATGTCCACATATAATCCAGTTCTATTACTTGCTTTTCCAGCCTTCCCTCCAGGGCTTCCCTTTGGTGAAGATTACCTCTGTGACTGAGTGATTCAGAGGTATTACCTAATATTAAAATCCTAGAACAGGGACCAGTGTTGAGAATGCAGGAGACCTGCAATCACAATGAGGGGACGATCAACAGGACAGTAAGAAGCTTTGGGGGGAAAACGTGTTCTTTATATACTATTCAGGGTAGGGTCTGCCTTCCTCTGTATTTGAAAAACATCTGGAATATTCTAGGCATATAAAATAACAGTAATAATCCCAGTCAGTGTTTAAACCAATGGCAGGCTCTATAGAGCCTCAAATCTCAACTCCATTACAGCACTCTTAATGAGGTGCAGGCCCTTACACAACTGTTATCAACTGTGTACTACATCCAGCTGCCTCTGACAGTTTCAGTCTCATTCTCATTCTAGAGCCTATTCTAAAAAGATGCCAGAACTGTATCCTGGGGAATTACCTTAGCAGCACCTAAAACATGCTTGGGCAGCAGTTCTGAATCCTCCCACACTGTTTAACGCCACTGTATTTTCAGAAAGGTGCGACAATGTTCTGAAGAGGGCAATGATGCAGAAAAGAGTCTTGTTCTAATGCCAATTTTTTCAAAAATCCCATTTAGGATGCCATTGCTTTAAATCAGTTAGTACCGTTTAGTTATCTTCAGCACCATTGATTTCAGACGGCTGAAATAATTTTCTTTATCCTGGTTTATAGAGACCCTTAATGTGGCCCCTTAATCCTTGGCCTCACAGTGTGTGTTGGAACTGACAAGTAGGGAATCAGAAGGCAGGAGATGTTACTGCATCCAGCCTTTTCTATAAACCAGTCAATTCCCATGTGCTAGGGTCTGCTGGAAGCATGCTCGTCAGTTCTGAAAGTGCCCTCTTGGCATTCAAACTCATACAGCATCCTTTTGTAGTCAGAAGGGAATTTCCATGCCCCAGTTTGAAATCTGCTTCAGGAAAGACATCAGCAAAAACCTACCCACACTGCTGTGTATTTGCATATATTTTTGAGGATGAATAGCATGAAGCCAGTGTACCCACAGTGCCATGTAAATGTGCTGCAGGCAAGAAATAGATGCAAAAAATAAGAAATAAGCACCTCCATGTTTTAAACATTTAACACATGTTGCTCCCCCTCCAGGCATGGAACTACTTCACAATCACCTAGCAATAAGTATTAATCATACAGGAACAAAATGGTAAAACATTTTTGTATCAAACTGGTTTTATTTTCAGAAAGAGTTATGATCATATGCCACAAGAGTTGCCCCAAGTGATACCAGTGTTTGCAAGATACCTGCACCCCTAGCCACGTTAAAAATGTTTTCATTCTTTTTCATAAATGTAAAATCACAGCTTGAGACAGGCAACAATGTTTCTATCATTGTTCTAAATTAGGAGAGAATGAAGCCCTAATTTAATAAAATGAGCACAGAATGCATGGCAAGCTGATCTGCATGGTTACGTCTTTGTGTATCTATGTGTATGATTTCTGCAGCGTAATCTTTTGCTCAGAGCTCTATATTCCTTACAATCAGAAGGCAATAACAATTCAGTAGATATTGAAGGGAACATCATTAAGGTACGTTTGAGCAATATATACACAGAATGAGCCAATTTCAATGGTACGCTACAGCTGCTTCTTGCCCCTCTGGCAACACAAAGCAGCAGTAACTGTGGCTTTTAACTGGCTGGCTAGCCGAGTTTATAGCTGCTCTGCGTCACCAGTGCACTGCAAAATAGCTATAGCATGCTGGTGAATCTGGACCACTGTATATATAGCTAATAATTATATACTGAGCTTGATTCTGATCTTACCTGTTTCAAACGAGTATCATTTAATTGGCTTAAATAGATTTACTACTCATTTACACCAGTATAGCTAAGAGCTGAATCAGGACTACTGTCTATTAATCTAATGTCATTATATATTATCCAGAACCTTTGGCCTTTTAAATGATGAGTTCGGACATCTCATTTGCTGCCCCTCTCTCCCACTGGGAATGGGGATGGCTACAGGGTCTGGAATTAGCTCCCACTTTCTAAATAATAGGTAGATTTTGGCGTGACTGGTAAAACCTCTAATCAGTTAGTTACCCAATTACCTTCCTCCCAGCTCCTTTCACTCTCTCTTTTTACCTTTCATCCTCTCCCAGTGACTGCCCCACTTATTCCTAGCTAACACCTCTTCCTCAGACCTCCATCTCACTGACTTGCTTCCTTCCTGACACTTCCCAATGCTACCATCACTCCCCTCATAAGAACTGTGTGGGGATAGTGGATTGCCTCAGCCCGTAATCCTTCAAAACTGACATATCTGCAAGACTGGTGTGCTTCCCCAGCCTTACTCACTAGTGTATACACATACACACACTAGTCAGTGAAACACTCAACAGTCATTGACTCCACAATAGCCTATAAAATTAGTATTGTTTCTATCTAAACTATTTCATTTTATTTGCCTGTCAATGTACGAGGCTGTAAAGGACTCTTGTATACTAAGGAAGCCTTGAATACCTTCATTTATTCAGCACCTTCTCACAGTGGCATTAGCTCTAATGCCCAAGCTGTGACTGTTCTGAAATAGCATAGAAAATTCAAATTAAAGTGACTGAGAACATCAGAAGTTTGCATTTGAATTTTTTTGCTGGTTGTTCCCACCCAGTGTAAGAGAATACTTTAATTATTAGTATTTTTATTACTTGCATTAATGCCTAGACCCCCTCTCAAGTGAAGTGCCACATTTTGCTAGAGGCTGTACATAACAGTGTACAGGACAATTGCTAGCCCAAAGAGTTTATCATCTACATAGACAAGACAAAGCATAGGTGGAAGGAAGTATAATTACCTTCATTTTACAGATGGAGAAGTGAGGCACACAGAGATTAAATGACTTGGCCAAGGTCACACTGGAGGTCTACATTGCCTGGCTGGGAAGGAAACTCATATCTACTGTGTCCCAGTACCAGTGCTTTCATTACAAAACCACTCTTCCTGTTGTGTATGCAGAACTATTCTTTGAAGTGTCGAGTTTGACAGCACTTCTGAGGCAACTTATATGGGACAACACTGGAGGTAATGTTTTGCTCTGTATATCATGTATGTGAGGCAGTACAGAAGTAGTTACCATGACAAAGGGCATTTTAATAGAGAATTGCATAATGAGAATACTGAGTTGTGGCTACTCAATTCCTTTTAGCTCATCTTTAAAGCACTTGAACTCCTTTAATTTATATCTTTAATGAGGCAGATGAGCAACAAAATGAGATAGTAGTGATCAGTAACTGGTTTATGACTGAATGCATTTTAAAAAAATTCTTTAATCTTCAGAGCCATTGTAGTCTGGTCAATAACAAATGGTGCACAAGTACAGGATGTCTATAAAAATCCTTATGACCTTTTTAATGAGGAAACATTTTTTTCTGAGACTGTTTACAAAAAGGATATCACTTGGATTTTCTCTACATCTTTCTTGACAGGAAAGTCATTATTCTACGGTTTCTGGGTTACCCAAGTGAAACCTGCTAGATGGTAGTAAGTCTTTCCTCCTTTTGGACTATCTGCTCTCTCCCACTCTTGTCACATTTCTTTGCTCCTTGGATGAGATGCGCTGACAAGAGGTACTGCTATACTAAGACCAAGTGCATTGCTTCTTCATCTAATCTAGGTAGCAATGCTTCCTGCTCGACCCACTTAGGGTCTCATCCTGCTCCCACTGAAATCAAGGGCAAAATTCCCAATGTCTACAATTATTATAATTAGTTTTTATTATTTATTGGTATTGTGGTTGTGTCTAGGTGCCCCAGTCATACACCAGGGACTCATTGTGTTAGAACAGACCAAAAAGATGGTTCCTGCTCCAAACAGCTTTTAGCTGCAGGCCCATTGTGCAGACAGACATTATAGGGAAAGCCTGGTTTCATTCCTGTAGCCCTGGGCTGGAGCACGCTCAGTGGCTCCCTGGGAGACATGCACACTAGGAGCTGTGAGGGAATGCAGCATGCTCAGTTTCTCCATGGGATGGTGCAAGTGCTCAGCACCAAAAGCTGTGAGAGGTTCCAGTGAGCTCAGTGAGGATAGAATCGTTGGAGATTTTAGCTGCTAAGCTCTAGCACAGTGGTTCTCAACGAGGAGTCCAGGGCTGCCTGGAGGGCTGCAAGCATGTTTCAGGAGGGCCGCCAAGCAGGGCCAGTGTTAGACTTGCCAGAAAGCCAAAGCCCCATCGCATAGGACTGAAGCCCGGGGCCCTGAGTCCCACCACCCAGAGCTGAAGCCAAAGCCTGAGCAATGTAGCTTCGCTGGGGCCCCTGTGGCATGGGGGCCCAAGCAGCTGCCCTGCTTGCTACCCCCCTAACCCTGGCCCTGGCTTTTATATGCAGAAAACCAGTTATTGTGGCACAGGTGGGCCATGGAGTTTTTATAGTATGTTGGTGGGGACCTCAGAAAGAAAAAGGTTGAAACTCCTGCTTTAGCAAGTCTCTGCTGAGCATACGAGGAATGCCATCTTCAGAGGCTTATGACTTGGCCAAGTCTGGGCCTATTTTCATGGAACAGCAAAAACTCTAACATAAAGGCCAGCCCCTAGCTGAATTTTTAAGATCCAGCTCCAAAACATGGGATTATTGGAGCATTCCAAAGGAAAGGTCACCAGATATTTTTAACATTAAAAAAAATGTATTGTTCCCTAGCTTCCTTCTCAAAAACACCTGAATTATTTTGGCTGAAAATATTTTTTGATTTAGTTATAAATAATAAATGATTGTTTATTGATTTAATCAGCCTGCAGAATCAAACACCCAGCTTGGAAAATTTCAGGTGGTTAAAGTTTGGCAAAGTATTAAGCAACTCAAAACAGGGTCTTACAACGGGAAGTGTCAAGGAACCTTAATAACAGCACTGATACTAGCCCTGCCTATATAGGTCTAGATTGTCTCTCAACCTGTGTTCCTGTGCGGGGGCATAAATTGAAGTTCTAGCCCTTGTGCTTGTGAAGGGAAACTTTAAAACATGAACTCTAAAAACTCAAAAAAACAAAAGGCAAATAAAAATAACCCTAAATATATTATTTTCGTAGAAGTTCCTGGGGAAGAGAATGGGGAATTACAAAAGTCAGATCATTGCAGAAATGGGCTAATTATCTGGCAATGGAGTTCAGAGCAGCACAAGAGATAGTTGTTAGAAAAAAATACAAGGTGACTGTCACTCTCACCACTGCAGAGACAATGGAAGTTGGGAAGAGAGTCTAAAGGAAACAGACAGGTGAGACAGTTGGACTCCACGTCTGTCTTTCTGACAGCATGTCTAATTTGTGGCCAGACCTGGGCCCGCTAATGCCACCACCAGGAACAAACACTGCAGTCCGCTGCAGCCTTCAACTGATTCATCCCACTTTGTCTGACACTGCTTCTGGCATGCGAACCAGCCAGCTTTGCGTATGCTGGCCAGCAGTCTTTCAGCCTGACTCTCCTCTCCTTTATGTCTGTGCAAATCAAGGCTGTAAGTGGAGTTATACCAGTGTAAAGCTGGTGTACGTGAGAAAAGAATCACCTCATTGTGTTCAGGCTTATCAATCACTCGTGTCATGCAAAGGCTGCTGGCATTACCAGGCAGCAACCAAGAGAATGTGTATGAGCACATAAGGAATATAATCTATGCCATGATCCACTCATACTGGAATAATAATACTTAATACCTTTTAAATCTGCACAAACATTAACCAATTAATCAGACAAAACTGTAGTTGAGTAATCCCAGGTGGTATTCTAGTTGGTGAGTCAGAATGTGTATAGACCACAGAACCCTGGGAAGATTGGTCCTATGCAACTGTGCACTGTTACGTGTGCAGTTACATCATTATTATTTAATATTTATATACTAGCACCCAGAGGCCCCACACAGAAACCCCACTGTGTTAAGTGCGACAGGAACACCTGGCCCCTACCCCAAAGAGCTTACAATCTGAGAAGACACATGAAACATGGGGCCAAAGGGTACATACAAACATACAATTTTTATTGGCCAAGTGAAGGTTTTACACTGAACTCGATGGCATTTCTGTGTTTGTCTGTAACACGGTCACTTTTGAATACTTCATCCAATCAATCCCAGAATTTCAGAGATGGGAATGGAGGGTACGCAGAGCCCACGCATGATGGGGAAGAGACAGAATGGGGTCTGTGGGAGAGATGGAGGAATGAGGTGGCACACAGAGCCCCTGGCATGTGGCAGCAGCAGAAATGGGGGACACAGAGTTCTTGGTATGGAGGAGGGAGTGAGGAGGATGCAGGGAGTCCCTGAAATAAAGGGAGATGGGAGGGTGGCACCTAGAGGTTATGGGGAAGAATGGAGGGATCCAAAAAGTCTCTGGTGTGTGCAGTGCGCTCATCCCAGAGAAGCAACTAAGTCTGGGACCCTCTAGTATACATTTGTACCATTTTGTTTTTTGATATTTGTAAATAAACTAAGTGGTAACTAACCTATCTGTCCCTTCACTGGCTGATTTCTTAAAGATACCATGCCAGAGACAATGAGAAAGGATTTGAAGAAGGGGAGCACAGTAAACTTACAAGTCAGTTCAAGAAAGGCTTTGATATGTGTAAGTGTCCTGTCCTGTTGGTGCTTATTTAAACAGAGAGCCTAGGGCCAACCTTCATGTTTCTGGGGAATACACTTAATTGTGTGGCCACAGGATTCCAGCACTGGATTAAAAAAGCTCAAGACTTGGTAATAATACAACTCCAGCGAGTACAAGATGATACAGGAAGTATCTGATAGTGACAGCAGCTGCCACTGGCATTTGACACAGCATAACAATGCAGACAAGTAGGAGTTTGCATGGACCACTTGGGAAGTAACTTGATGCTGATATTTGCCCAATGCTGACATTCTTCCAGATAGAATTCTAGCTAATTATTTGGCAGAATAGCCAAAGTGGAAAGACAGCTTCATTATTCACTTGAATAACTCTGCTTTCTCAAGCTACCAGTTTTGCCAAGTGAAGAAAATAAGGGGCATTAATTTGTAGGCTCTGACCCAAGAACATAAAATACACATTCATTCAGAACAGATGCAGTAACGATAACCATCAAGAAGGGCATTATATGTCAGCTTGAAAGTGAGGTAAATATATAGTTCTAATATAGTTAGGGTGTATAGCATCTGGATGACTAAACTGGTGAGCAACACCATACTTCAGAGATCAGTTGCATCCCTGGTTTAACTCCACTAAAGTCCATGAAGTTTAAACACGGATGTACGTGGCCCTAGGCAAAGCGTCTGGAGAAATATCTTACAAGAATCCCGTTATTAATTTTGTAATAAAGTTTATTAAATGTATATATAGAAATTTTATTTTTTTGAGATGGGCACATAAGAGTAAGCTGTATGAGTGAGTATATCACAATGAGTTTGACAGGCTGTAGTATAACAATAGCCTTCCTGCAGAGTATTACACACCTTATCTCATCTGAAAAGTAATCTGCTGTACAGGTTCCAATTATTTAATCATATACAGAACGGTATTCCATTTTACATTCACAACCAGTGCAAAACATAATGGTAATGGGTCACATTCCTCCCTGATGCACCTCCACTGAAGTCAATAGATTTACACCAGGGAAGACATTAGTGACCCCTTTTCTATAATAAAGGTAGAAAGACAGACTGCATGATGCCTGATTGGCATTAATGTTGCAGAGGTAATATATAGTTTCCTTGTAATTACATGAAGAATATATCTTTTGGGTTGCATGCATGAGCTTTTCCAAGATCAGGAATTTCCAAACTTTGTTAAGTCATTTATTGGAGGCAGGTGTTAGGATTAATTAGGGATATAAAGAGTATATTTATTTAGGCTGCTGTCGGTAGCAATGACATTAAAGTATGATCTTTTTCTCTTTATTACATTACTCCCAGCAGGACCACTGACATATTAAATGTTCCACTATGTTACAGCATCCTTTATCTTGGGTCACTCCCAATACATGTACCCACTGCCAAGCACTCTCACCAACACAGGTTCAGTATTATATTATCCAGCCTGTGTGGGGTGAAATTGCCTCTGTACAAGTTAAATAATTTTTTGGTCTACCATTATGCATATTCAGACAGCACTACCCTCATATGAAATATGGATTTGTAGTCATTTGTTTCTTTACTTGGCCAAATCAACAGCCATACGAGGAATAACTAGGATAGATCCTTCTGTCATTTGACTGCAGCATGGGACTGTGGAAGTATAACTGCTAGAAGCACTGACCTCTGTCACTTGACTAATTCAGTTGTTGTTTATTTTCTCTTTTGAGTGATTACCACGAGACGTAGTCAAACAATAAAAAACTATTTTCACAATAAATAAATAGATAAATAAATAAGATTTTGGGGAAAAAAGATTGAAAATGACACTACATTTTTCATGAAAAAATTTGACACCATTGATAATATTTTGTGTGAAACTGTTTTTTTTTTAAAGGCCACATTTTTTACTTAAAAAGTCTGACTAGATGTAGTTACCAGTGAGGACCTTGTCAATATTTTTTTATTGTAAGAGGTAAGATAATATAGTGGACTGCATAGGCACCAACTTTCTCCGGCGCCGGTGAGTGCCCACGCCCCTCTGCCCCTTTCACTGCCCCTGCCCCCGCCCCCATCCCAACTCCATCCCATTCCCGCCCTGGCCCCGCCCCCATTCCCAAAGTCCCTGCCCTAACTCCGCCCCCTCCTTGCCCCTATTGGATCTCTTCCCCAAATCCCCATCCTGGCTCCACCTCTTTCCCACAGCAAGCAGCATTCCCTCTCCTCCCCCCTCCCTCCCTGCCCCGCGAATCAGCTGTTTCAAGGTGCAAGTGCTGGGAGGGAGGGAGGGGGAGAAGCAGGATGCGTGGCGTGCTCGTGGAGGAGGTGGAGGTGAGCTGGAGCAGGGGGGCAGGGCGGGGCCACAGGGAGCGGCTGGTGGGTGCTGACCAATTTTTTTCCGTGGGTGCTCCGGGGCCAGAGTCAGGACCTATGGTGGACTGGAACTCAGAAGGGCTGGGTTCTAGCCCCATTTCTGCTTCTGGATAAGTTTGGGCAAGTCATTTTTTCATGGATGTATAGATTCCAGCGCCAGAAGGGACCACTGTGATCATCTAGTCTGACCTCCTGCATGACACAAGCCGTAGAATTTCCCCCAAAATAATTGCTAAGGCAGATCTTTTAGAAAAACATCCCATCTTCATTTTAAAATTGTCAGTGATGGAGAATCCACCATGGCTCTTGGAAAACTGTACCTATAGTTCAAAATTTATGCCTTATTTACGGTTTGAATTTGTCCAGCCATTGGATTTTGTTATACCTTTCTCTGCTAGACTGAAGAGCCCATAATTAAATATTTCTCCCTCGTGCAGGTTCTTACAGACTCTAATCAAGTCACCCTTTATCCTTCCCTTTGATAGCTAAATAGATTGAGCTCCTTGAGTCTATCACTATAACGCATGTTTTCTATTTCTTTAATCATTCCTGTGGCTCTTCTCTGAACCTTCTCCAATTTACCTGGTTCCTTCTTGAACTGTGGACACCAGAACTAGACACAATATTCCTGTACTGGTCACACCAGTGCTAAATACAAAGGTAAAACAACCTTACAACTCCTACTCGAGATTACCCAGTTTACGCATCCAAGGATTTCATTAGCCCTTTTGACCAAGAGCTCCTCAGCCACCTCTTACAAAACTCTTGGATGCAAGTTATCCAGAGCTGCTAATTTAAAAATGTCTAACTTTAAAAGCTGCTGCACAATATGCTCCTGAGATACCAGCAGAATGAAAAGAATGTTCTCATCATATAATATGATTATATTATCTGGTTTTTCCCAAATACAGAACAGAAATATCTCTTGAACACTTCTGTCTTTTCTGCATTATAACTCAAATTCTATTATTTCCATCTAGTAATGGAGCAATATCACAGCTAGGATTCTTTTTGTTCCTAATATACTTTAAAAGCTACTTCCTATTGTCCTTAACGGTGCTGGCCATGAATTTCTCCCTTTGTTTCTCTTACCAATTTTCTACTCTCTCTCTCTTTCTATATATATATATATATACACACACACACAACGACAACAAATGGAAGAAAGGGAAAGTTTATAATTTTTTTATAGCTACCTTCACTTCCCTTGCAAAACCAGGTAAATTTTTTAACCTATACGGCCTTCTTCCTCAGTTGTGGGTTTGTGGCTTTTTGGACATCTAATAAAGTGTTCTTAAACAATTCCCAATCATCATTCACATTTTTCTGATTATTTCTTCTCCCCAGCTGGTTTGGCTCATAATTGTTTTCAGCTCTGTGAAACTGGCCATGTTAAAGCCCCAAGTGTACATATATAATCTCTGGGCTAGACTTTATTCTGCTTGAACATTATAAATGTGATCAAATCATGAACCCTTGAACCTAAGTTACCATTAATTTTTAGTTCTGTGATCCATTCCTCTTTATCTGTCAAGATGAGATCTAATATAGAATTTCCCTGTATTGGACACAACACTTTTTGAGTTAGGAAATTGCCATTTATAATATTTAGACATTCCAAGGATGTTTTAGTACTGGCAGCATGAGATCTCCAGTGTATGTCATTCAGATGGAAGGCCCCCATGATCATGTAGCCTTTCCCCCCTAAAACTTATAAACAGGTACATTAAGAGACAATTATCGTAATCCCTAGTGTGATTTGGAGGTCTGTAGCAGACACCAGTTAAAACTCTTATGCTTTATCTGTTAGGACATTGATCCATAAGCATTCAAGATTATTTTCTTCTGAGTTATCAGTTACTCGGAAACAGGTAATGCTCTGTTGACAAAGAGTGCCACTCCCCCTCCCCTTTTACCCACTCAGTGCTTCCTAAATAGTTTATAACCATTGATTTTAACATTCCAATCATGGGACTCATCCCACCAGGTTTCAGTTATATCAACAAAATCGAATTTATACTCATAAATGAGCAATTCCAATTATTTCACCTCTCTGTGCCTCAGTTTACCAATCTGTAAAATGAGGATAATGATACTAATCTCCTTTGTAAAGTGCTTTGAGATCTGCAGGTGAAACACACTTTCTAAGAGCGAGGCATCATTATTACAATGTGTATATATAGTACTTAGAACAATTGGGTCCTGATCAAACTAAGGCCTCTGTGCACCTATAATGTTACTACTATAACAACAACAATAATAATTGTGAGTAGGGTGACTATTCATAACTACTTGTGATTCAGTGGTTGTAAAGTTATGGGAACTAAGCAGTTGCCTCTTAACACCTTATATTGTTCTGATGTGCATTATGGGGGGGACACAGGGTAATAAGGCATAATTCATGGCTCACCAATACAAACCAATATGGGGTTCTCTAATGAACTGCTTTAGATTCAAGAACAGTAACACAATACAAAACTGAAACCTCAATAAGCTGAAATAATTAAACAGAACTTTTAGTACTTTCTGCGTGTCATAGATTTTTAGAGAGACAGCTGAAAAAAGCAATAGCTATCAGGTTCTACTTTTAGCATTTTTGGTCCACTGGTCTGTCTACACTGCAGACATCTGCCAAACACTGACCAGAATCATTAACAGCATCATTATCAGTTAAGTATAAAGAAACAGCAGCTGCCATAAGCACTTTAAACTCCAGTAGACAATAACAGGATCTTTCATCATGGAAGCCTGCGCACTTTTACACTGGTACAGCAAGAGAAACTGGAGAAGCACATAACACTTTGATAAAATATACAGTCAAATGAAAGGAGTCAGTGAGTAATCTTTTTACCTATAATGTAAAACAACAAGATTTTGCCATTGTTCTGAGAGCTAACATCTGTTATCTCAGTAGAATAGACTTTGAATTTTCCAGAAAGAGATCATCTTATTACCAGGGGGAAAGTCATTCAATGATATGTTTAAAAAGAAAGAGTCCATGCATCTCTGTTTGTTTCCAGTTTTATCAGGTGGGTTATGAAGTTACCATATTGTCTGCTTCTTTAGCAGCAGCACTGTATCCATATTAATTCAGTCTAAGCACTTGTTTGAAAATGGAGAGAATAATAAATAAAATAATATGGTGTTAAAAGCACAGATACTACAGTCATCAGCTCAAACTGTTTACTGCAGAAACACATACTTGTATTATTAATAGGAGGCATTTCTTACTACTCCGTTTAACTGTTCCAAGCACATTTCCTCACTGAACACTGGTTTTCCTTTTCCTTATACAGTAATGAGGGTGGTGCTGCAGTGTTGTCACCACATCTGCTTCAACATATATCCTGCCTTTACATATTTATTTTGGACCAGATTATGACACATTACTCTCACTGACTAGTACCTTCCTCCTTCAGCAGTCCAGGTGGAATCAGTGCAGAAAGGTGCTCCAAAAGAAGGGTAGCAGCAACTGGCCCTTTATTTTTTATGCAGTCGAAAATCCCTAGGAAAGAGATCTATATTTCCCACTCACCCCGCCCAACCCCGCAGTAAAGGGCCCTGGCCACAGAACTCCCCCTTAACTTCAAAGGGTGTTGATGGATGTCAATGAACGTTTGAATGGAGAGCAATCCATCATCCCAGTATCTAATTTATTGCTTTACAAAGCTCTTTCAGCTTCAAAGGTCCTATCTTGAAGCAAATTCTTGTTTTTAATAGGGACACTGAGCTCCACTGCCACTGTTAAAACAATTCGCTTTATTAGGCCGCGTATCTCATTTTGTTTTTGTTGCATAAGCGTGCGCAACACTTCGACGATGTAAAATTCAATACAAGCCACACAGGTTATGTCTGCTCATGTGTGGGCTGCGTTCTGCGATCCAGACCCGGCTAAGGAGAGGCAAACCCGATACAAAATAGCATGGCCATTGCTCGGTATGGTTTCCAAAGTGCTGTGCAGACACTGCTACACATACTGCTATAGTGCAGACATAAGCCCATCAGCTCAGGCTGCGTTATCCCGTATGTTACCGAGTTAAAACAGCCCCGGGGAGGGAGACAGAGCCTGGAACTTGTTCGAAAGCCAAGCCCCGGGGCTGAGCTGGGAAAGAGGCAACCCGCAGGGGCAGTCAGTGCCTGGGCGGGGAGGAAAAGGCTCGGGGAGAATGAATCTGTACCTGATTTGGGATAGGTGACAATCCAGACATCACTGCCCCGCACCGGGAAATTGGCGATCTCCTCCATCTTCCCCCGGCAGAAGGGAGGGAGCCGCACTCCATTGTATTCAAAGTATTTGCTCTCAAACTCCCCGGGGGTGCTGGGGGTCTCGGCTTCACTCTCCGCCATCCTCCTTCCTGCCAGGGGCGGGCACGGGCGCGGGGAGGGCTCAGCCTGGAGACGCGGCTGGGGGAGGAGGCTCCGCAGGCTCAGCAGCAGCAGCCCCCAGGCGGCCGGGAGCAGGAGGTGGCGGTGCTGGCCGCCGGTGGGCTGCAGGGGGGAGAAGCGGGCTGGGGAGAGGAGTCCGACCTGCAGCGAATGGGCTCTGGCGCTGGTGATGTCATGCAGCGCGGGGCCGGCGGCGGGAGGATGCAGCAGCTCAGCTCTGAGCAGCGGCGGCGGCAGCATTGGCCTCCTCGCCGCTGCTTAACCCTCCGGGCGCCGCGTGGAGCGATGCTGCCGCCCTCCCCCCACACACCCCCGCAGCAGGGAGGTGGGGCCATGGGCTATGCGCGCCAGGCTGGCGGCATGGGGCCCGAGTTGCAAGGGAAGTGGGGGGAATGGAAGAAGGGGTTAGTGATTTGATTTGCCTTCCCCAGTCCAGTCCCCACATCAGCTGCAGGGGGCACCGGCAACCCCTCCAGTCATACACAACCCCATGGAGAAGTGAGCTGTGCAGCAGCCCCTTCAGTGGAGGAGGACCCCAAGATGTCATTTGGGTTGCAGGGGGTTGGGTTGTGGCTTCACAATCAGCCTCTCATCTTGCTTCCCCACCGACCCAGCCATACATTGGGGCCGCCTCTGCGGGGTTGTGGGATGAGCTAAATATGTCCTTTGCAGCATTGCAAGGGCTCTTCTTGGCAAAGGAGTATGATGAAGTGAGGGCTCGGAGTCAGCAATAAGTTATCAGGCAGCAGCAGTGACCCCTATCATATTTCTCAGGCCACAAACGTTATTTTAGGAGTGGTGGCCATTCTGCAGACAATGCTTGTGGGAGGGAGGCTCTAGCCCATCAAAACTAAACCTACCCTAGCAACTCAGGGATGGGTGACAGCCCAAACTCCAGCTAACGGGCCCATTGCTGGAATGCTGGAGGCATCGAAAGGCAAACATCACCCCCCCCCCCGCCCCGACCTTGTCTATACTGGAGACATTTGTCACCAACTGCTTGGATAACACCTGCTTGGATGCCCCAGCATGGCCAAAACCCAAAAATACAGATTAACAAAATTAGAGTGTGTAGCTCATTCTTGAGAGGTGAAGGCTAAGAGTATTAAGGGGGCTGAAGACAGCAAGATGGTGTTAAAATTAGACTCCAAAAAAAGCCTTATAGCTACATGTAATTCTTCAAAAGACCAGGTACAGAATAAAGGTCTAAGCAGCAAAATGTCTAGAAGCATGAGGAAAGAGAGTTGAGAAGGCTATCCTTTCACAATGCTAATGACATACATTTCTCCATCTACCAATACACGCACAACTAAAAGAGAGACCCAAAATACACAAGTGTAGAGGAGGAAGCTCAAAATGGGGTGGGATTAATTTCTTGAGGATGTATGTGTTTATCTACAGCCACATGTTTATAACTGAGAATTTATAAAGTCAATAATTTACTATAATGAATGTGTGATAACATCAGATTAGTTTATTATTATTGTATTATTTCTGACATTATTGTGATGGTAGCACCAGGTCAGGTTGCCATTGTGCTTGGTACTGTACAAATCGATAGTATGCGGCAATCCATATCCCAGAGATCTTATAAACTTACTAGTATATGGGTTAGAAATAAATTTGAGTCAAACAATGAAGGATAGTTCTTCTTATCAGGTGCAGCTGAAAAGCAGGGTAGCTACTGCATATTAAAAGCTTTGTTATCTTTGCTGGGTTGAAAATGTTTCTGTAAGACATTCCCTTTGACTGATGTATAAAATAAATACAAACATAATAATTCTTATGGTTTTTCTTTCAGAACTACTCTTTTGACAGAGAATAATGCTGTTCTTTTGGAGACCACACAGACTGTCCTAACTGTGGTCAAAATATTACTATTATACCTAAAACACCACCTGAGGTTGAGTCCCTATTGTGCTAGGCTCAGTACAAACACAAAGTAAGAGACAATCTCTGTCCCAAAGCTTGCAATGTGAGACAGAAGGTATTATCCCCATTTTACAGAGGGAGAATAAAAGCACAGGGAAGTGAAGGCACTTACCCAAAGTCATCTAGTGATAAAGCAAGGAATAGAACCCAGAAATCCCAGTTCATTTATCCACTAGGCCACACTACTCTGAAGAGAATCTACTGTAAAATCTTAAAACCCAACAATCAATATCTTCTGACTGTTTCAAACCACTTTCACAGTAACCCTTAACAAATATTATAACATGTGTGACACCCAGCCAGCCAGGTAGCTATAAAATCTCTCTTAGTAGTTGTTCTCTACTTGCTTTACCTGTAAAGGGTTAAAAAGTTCTCCCGGAGAGCAGAGACAGGGCTTGAACTATGCTGTAAAAAGCTTTGGGCCAGGTATGAAAATCACCAGATCATGCCTAGAAGCTACTCATTTGAAACCCCAGATATGTAAGAAGGTCAGGAAATGTCAAGGAAGATGTGATTAGGTTTATCTCTTTTATTTCTTTATGGCTTGTAGACTTCTCGGTGCTAACCCCAGGTGCTTTTGTTTTGCTTCTCACCTTTAAGCTGGACCTCAAGAAAGCTATTCTTGAGTCTTAATTTTTATATTTGCTCTTTTTAAATCTATCAATAGCCTGAGTTCCAGATATATTTTCTTTCTTTTTGTTTTTAATAAAATTTATCCTTTTTAAGAACAGGATTGAATGTTTGTGTTCTACGTGGTTTGTGCACATGTTTAATTATCTGGTGGCAACAGCTGATTTCCTTTGTTTTCTTTCTCAGCTGTTTGTTTTCTTTCTCAGCTTTTCCCCGGGGCTGGGGGTGAAAGGGCTTGAGAGTACCCCACAGGAAGGAATTCCCAAGGGCACCTTCCTGGGTTCTCAAAGGGGTTTTTGCACTTGGGTGGTGGCAGCATCTATCCATCCAAGATCAGAGAAAAGTTGTAACCTTGGGAGTTTAACACAAGCCTGGAGTGGCTAGTATTAATTTTTAGAATCCTTGCGACCCCCCACCTTCTGCACTTGGAGTGCCAGACTGGGGAATCAGCCTTGACAGCATGCTACAACAGTTGCCCCAAACACTATAACTGGCCCATTTTTAAATAAAGGTTGCTATTTGTTATTCAAAATAGCTAAAAGCTGAAATTGTAAGTAGATGGAGTGGAATGCAATAGGAAATGTGCTCTTTATTAGTGCAAACTGCAACCACTGGAGAAACATTTACATTATGGTTAGCTCAGTTATGCAAGGCATGGCATGCACTATTCTTCAATAGAAACATAATTGTGTAATTCTAGGGGAAATTACAAGTACAAGGCTGTTCAGTTCCCCATTTTACAGATAGGGAATTGAGGCACAGAGAGACTAAATGACTTGCCTAAGTTAACAGAGGAATTCTGTAGCAGAACTGGGAAATTAACCAAGATTTCCTAGTCCTAGTCCACTGCCTTAACCACGTAAGGTCAAATGTATCAGAATCTGGCCCTATTTAAGTTAAATTAAATTTATGTTGCTAATTTAAAGGATTTTTTCTAATATCTCAAGTTTGGGAATTTTTAATTAACTTTTGCTTTTCTTTCTCTTTTGTAAACCACCAAGAAATACTTCTGCTTAATCTCGCTGAAATAGGCTTTGGCTCTTAATCAAATAAATTACTGATGGACCTTCTAAAAGGAAAGGGATCTCGGTCCTCTTTAGGGGGAATGAGTAAGGTGATTGTGACAAGACAAGTAGATGTCAAGGACCTGGGGAAATCTACGTTCTTCCTTCCATTGGTCAGAAGGGTTGGCGAGAACTAAAAGAGTCAGCAACCGCAGGCTGCAAGGCATTGTTTCTTGATTGTATCAGGATGTTGGCTGTGATAGGACAGCTACAACATAAATATCACAGGCTGTGGAATCTCAGCTACCAGTGTATTATTTTGTGCACTGTGCTGTCTATGATTGCCAACAGTTTGATATGTGAATCTTGTGTACTACCTGTGTTATTCCTTTGCTATTGCTCTACCCACCGCTGTTCATTGAGTAGGCCACTAGCTACTCTGATGTGCTTCATGTCAGGGCCGGCTCTACTGTTTTTGCAGCCCCAAGTAGCACACCGAACTGCCGCCGTGGACAGCAGGGGCAGTCCATGTGCCGCTAGAATGGCATGCGCGTTTGTGCAGCGGCGGCAATTCGGCAGCAGCTTCTGTCTTTAGCCGGAAGATAGAAGCTGCGCTGCCATGGACAGCTGGACATAGAAGCTGCCGCCCAATTGCCACCGCCGTGGAAACGCGCGTGCCGCCCTAACGGCACATGGATTGCCCCCGCCTTCAGCGGCGGCAATTTGGCATGCTGCTTGGGGGCAAAACCACACAGACTGCCGCCCCTTGCAGATTGCCGCCCCAAGCACATGATTGGAATGCTGGTGCCTGAAGCCGGCCCTGTTCATGTGCACCTTTTGTGACCTGCACAAGACGGTCATATTCTCCTTTCATTTACATGAATGCAACTGGGGCAGCGCTTAACAACTGGGTTGCGCTGATGTAACTGAAAGGAGAATTTGATCCAAACAGTGCAATGTAAAGCTCTTCCTCTACTTTTCTGCATGTGATCTTCATGGTTGGCAAAATGTCTTAATCTCAACAGTAGGAGAAAAATATCCTTGTTGCTTTGATATCCTAATTAAGGGCTAAATTCTGCTGTCACAACGTGCACTGAAATCAATCGGAGATGTCTACTTGTTACTAAAGGCAGAATTTGGCTCTAAAATTGTGCCAGGATGTTACTCCTTCATATTTCAAAAAATGAAAAGTGTCCCAGCTCTCATATCTGGTATTATTACATAGATTTTTGATTTAAGATTCAACTCTCCTTCCACCAAAGTAAATGGCAAAACTTCAATCAGAGTAGTAGTGGGCCCTTAGTGGAAAAACCCCCTTAAGGTGTAGATTGTGCCGATATTTGGCATTTGGCTATCAACATTTTTTAGACCTAGAGTCCTGATTTCAGAGGCATTTGGGGCATACAGGAATGCAGGTTCAGTATGCTAATTTGGAATCCTTTTGTTACTAGCTGAGTCTCCTATCCTACCGCACAGAATCAATTTCATCCGATGTCATTACTTCTCCTGAAATCATATGGTTGAGGTATAACTGTTCTCACCAGTAAGAAAGTATTACAGACCCACAATTCAAACCACAGAGATGATAGGTATCAAGAAAAAAAGTATTTGTTACAGTGATTTCTGATCACTAAAACAATTGGTTATGTCAGTAATAAATAACAGCAAAGAACAAACAAGGAGACAAAAGACCATATTATATCTTTGGTTACTATTTATCTGCATTAATTTACTCTTTAAAGCTTCTAACCAAGCCCTTAGACATTTATACAAACATTAAAAAAATGTGTAAAATGGCGATCAATATTCACAATAGCAAGACACTGACTCTGTATTTCACTTTGTGGTTAATGGGAGCTGTACATGTATATTTGAGTGAGCAAACTGATTAAAGTCTGTAGATAAAACTGAACAAACAATATCCTGGGGAAAGAGGAGCATTCCAATATTTTGAGCCATATTTTCAGCAGCTGTAACAGGGAGTAAGCTGAACACTGAACAGCCTATCTTGTGGCACACTACCTGAGGAAGACTCAGTATCAAAAGATGAATCCAACATAGATGAACCAGGCTGGAGTATTTCACTGATTCTCAGGTTCACAGGTGACAAAAAAATGGTCTGTAGAACCATTTTCTGAAGGTCACATTAGTTTAAAGAATATAAGCTTTCACATGTGTGTCATCTATAGCTATATCCAATCTTATCGTCTGTGTTTCTAGGGCTTCTTGTTACACTTATTAATCTTCCAAATGTATAGCCTGATCCTATATCTCTTATTTGTTCAATAGTCCCATTTACTAGCACTAACTTGTAAGGAGCAATGTTTGATCGTGTGGTAAAATAAACTACATAGGCCTGCTTTTCCTCTCACTTATACTGACGTAAATCAGGACTAACTCTTTAGAAGTCAGTGGAGTTACACCTGGTACAAGTGAAAAGAGAATCAGACCCTAGGCAGACATATAGGGTGAAATACACCGCTACCTAGATATAACGCGACCCGATATAGCACGAATTCGGATATAACACGGTAAAGCAGTGCTGGGGGGGGCAGGGCTGCGCACTCCAGTGGATCAAAGCAAGTTCAATATAGCACGGTTTCACCTATAACGCGGTAAGATTTTTTAGCTCCCGAGGACAGCGTTATATCAAGGTAGAGGTGTACTGACCTTATTGAAATTCATGAGAATTTTGCCATTGACTTCAGGGGGCCAGGATTTTAACTTTAGTATGTGTCAGAAGTCCCTATGATATGTGGGTGGGACAATAGCTGTATTTTAGTAAAATTATTATTTCCTCACTCTGTCCTTCCAAAATGCTCTCCTTCACCAGTAGATTCCAATGATGTGAGAAGATACTTCCCTGTTTTTCCCATCCAATTTCCTATTTATAAAATAGAAATATTGTGAAGTTTGATGGTCTTCAACTTTTTCTATCTGTTTTATTTTTCTTGGAAAAATAAACTTTTTGTCAAAGTTTAAGAAACATATGCAATCATTTTACTCTTAATTGTGGAGAGCTTTGCTCATATTTTTACTCTGGACATATTTCAAACATTTCTACATTTTTAACTTAGTTTTTCATATATTTTCCCTGCCTCAACTGGGCCTCAAGTTTTGTATCTGCAAAATTGTTTGCTTTAGTTGTGCGCATAGGTGGCAGGTTATATGGGCTCGAGGTGCCCTGGGCTCTAGGAATATTCAGGGCTGGGGGCCCTGCTCTAGCAATATTTGGAGCTGGGTCTCTCCCCCCGGCCCTGCCTGGATCAGGTCCCGGCCCCAGCCACCGCGAGTCTCCCTCCACTGCCCTGCCCTGCTGCGTCCCTGCTTGGAGCGGTCCCGGCCTCCCCCTTCGTCCCGCCCGCGCCCCTCCCCCCCCCCCCGTCCCTGTCTGCTCGTGCTGCCAGAGAATGGCTCCCGGCAGAACTGCTGTCTGCTGCCCCAGGGTCCTAGCGCCTGCCATCCGCTAATGGCAAGGCAGGCTGCCTTTACCCTGCTCTTCTGCCCTAGTCCTGAGCCTCTCCAACGCCCCAAACCCCTCATTCCCAGCCAGAGCCCTCATCCCTCTGCACCCTGATCCTTATCCCCAGCCAGAGCCCTCATCCCCCTGCACCCTAATCCTCATCCCCAGCCAGAGCCCTCATACTCCTGCACCCTAATCCTCTGCCCCAGCCAGAGCCCTCATCCCCCTGCACCCTAATCCTCATCCCCAGCCAGAACCCTCATCCCCCTGCACCCTAATCCTCTGCCCCAGCCAGAGCCCTCACCCCCCTGCACTCTAATCCTCTGCCCCAGCCAGAGCCCTCATCCCCCTGCACTTTAATCCTCATCCCCAGCCAGAGCCCTCATCCCCCTGCACCCTATTCCTCATCCCCAGCCAGAGCCCTCATCCCCCTGCACCCTAATCCTCATCCCCATCCAGAGCCCTCATCCCTCTGCACCCTGATCCTCTTCCCCAGCCAGAGCCCTCATCCCTCTGCCCTTAATCATCCTCCCCAGCCAGAGCCCTCATCCCTCTGCACCCTGATCCTCTTCCCCAGCCAGAGCCCTCATCCCCCTGCACCCTAATCCTCTGCCCCAGCCCTGAGGCCCTCCCCGCAGCATGAACCCCTCATCCTCAGCCCCAATCCTCATTCCCCTGCACCCTGAGCCTCTGCCCCAGCTCTGAGCCCCCCCGCATCATGAACCCCTCATCCTCAGCCCCAACCCTCATTCCACTGCAGCCTGATCCTCTGCCCCAGCGTGCACCACCTCCCCCTTCCTACACCGCCAGCCCCAGCCGAGCCTGTACCCAAATTCCGCCCCAAAGCCTGCACCCTTCAATCCCTCCTGCACACCCACCCCCTTCCCCAGTCCAGAGCCTGCACCCAGCACCCAAACTTCCTCCCAGAGCCTGCACCCCTCACCCCTTCCTACACCCCCACCACCAGCCCAGAGCCTGCACCCCTCACCCCTTCCTACACCCCACCACCAGCCCAGAGCCTGCACCCAAACTCCGTCCCAAAGCCTGCAGCCCTCACCCTCTCCTGCACACCCACCCCCTTCCCCAGTCTGGAGCCTGCACCCAGCACCCAAACTCCTTCCCAAAGCCTGCACCCCTCCTGCACCCTAATCCCCAGCCCAGGACCTGCACCCCAGACCTCCCCCCTGAAACCCTGCCCAGAGCCTTAGGCAGGTGGAGGTGGAGTTTGAGGGGGCGTAGTTGGGGGACAGGTTTTGGGCACCACCAAAATTTCTACAAACTTGCCTCTCATGGTTGTGGGGTTCAATTTTGTTCCCAACATTTAGGTTGCTTCAGAGTGTAAGTAAATGATTTGTGAGTGCAGTGCAGTTCTTCAGTGTCCAAGGCCCAGATCCTGCAACTGGATCCTCAAAGGTGTATCTTTGTACAAACATGGAGTAAAACTGACTGTAAATGCAAACATAAACATAAACATAAAAATGGAGGCTAAGCTTTCAAAATCTGACCAGAAGTATATACATAATGGAAGAATAATGTCTGTAATAACTGCTTGTAAATATTGCACAGTCATTACCATATCCAGATAACTACATGCAGTATTGCATATATGCTGTGAAATACAGAGGACATGGTCAAGGATTGTAAGACATGGCCCATGTTGGAAGATTTGTGGAAGTCTGCAGGATGAGCTCCTAGTAGAGCTGACTGAGAATTTTCTGTTAGAATTATTTTGTAACAGAATATGCAGTTTATGCAAAATCAAAATCTGTGAGAAAATTTTGGTATTTCTGAAAACTGTTGATTTTCTATTTGGAAAAGCAAAATGAAATATGTCATTTCAGGCTGATTCAACTTGATTAGGAATATTTCATTTTTTTAAACTGACCACCCCCCCCCCTAAATTTTCATTTTGAACAAGTTCAACAAAACATTAAACTTCAATTCCCTAATAGTACATTACCTTATAGGAATTGTAGTTCCGGTCCCCTGTCTTTCCTATGGGATGGACTCCCTCAAGGATTACATCTTCCTACAGTGCAATGTGGATTTCCCTCTGACTGAGCTGCACAGTTCTTCATGGAAGTGAGTGCAAGAATGCTCTGGGTGCATTATAGGACATGTAGCCTGGCCAGGCAGCCTGGCCTATAGGGGAGAATTGGGACATCAGGATCCTGAACTACAACTTCCATGGTGCAATGCAGCACTATGAAAAAATGCAGTTTAATATTGAGCTGACTTGAAAAAGATTTTTGGGTCTGTTCAATAAACCAAAATGAACCATTTCAATTTCGAGAATGTCAGAATATTCCATTGTGATTGAAAATAATGAAATCATTTTGACATTTCCAAATTGATTTTTTTAGAGGATAGCACACCATAGTAGTGACTACATCACCTTTTCAAAAGTTGCACCATGTGCTCTCAACATGGCCGCCCAACTCTGTTGCCAGTGATGATGGAGATCAGACCATAGCCTCTCATTTACCTGTAGGGATACTTGGGGTTAGAGTGCTGCTTGGTACTCAGGAGTTCCAGGGTCAACTCCCTGCTCTGCCAAAGACTTCCTGTGTGACCTTGAGCAAATCACCTAGTCTTTCCGGGCTGCAGTTTCCCATCTGTAAAACGTGGATAATAGCACTTGTCTGCCTCAAAGGGATGTTGTAAGGATAAATATGTTGAAGATTTTGAAATGCTCAGATGCATGGTGATGGGGGCTATCCAAGTACTTGTACAGCAGGGAGCAGTGTTTGTGCCACCACTGGAAGTTACACGAAGGCAAAGGGGAGTCTCCTTACATCCTCTCCTTACAGAACCAGGCACAAGCAAGCCTGACAATATCTTATCTTCACTGAATTTTGCAATGCTTATACTGCTACAATATGTACTACTTCAAATTCAGCACACATTGAGGACTGTGCTGAGACTGTGGATAAATTTAGCAGCCCTTTCATTCCCAGGACTACATTTTCCAGTAGGCTGTGCTGAGAGAGGTTTTCAGGACAAACGCAGCTCACCTCCACTGCGCTCTCAGCAATATAAAGAAATATTCCCACTTACTTCATTGACACATCATGTGCATTAAGCATGCAACAAAGGCAGGCATGCAAAAGGCAGATGACTAAAAATAATCAGCATCCTGCAATATTTCCTTAAAAACTGAAAACTGAAGAGCTATTGTAAGGAAGTTAGGTCATAGATTGCAAGTGAGAAAGATGAGCAACAAACAAATCAGAAGCATAAGTTAATAACGTGGCTTTTCTGAAAAGGCCTGGATCACAATCTTCTACTTGTAATTTCCCCTAGAATTATGCAGTTATGTTTCTATCAAGACGAATCCATGGCCATAGCTTGCATAACTGAGCTAATCATCATGTAAATTTTTCTGCAGTGGTTGCAGTTTGCATCAATGATCAACACATTTCCTATTGTAATCCAGCCATGTATAATTTTAACTTTTAACTATTTTAATAACAAATAGCAACCTTTATTTAATAATAGGTCATGGCATTCTACAGTAATTTCCCCAAACTGCTGCAATATCATTATTGTAGGTAGTAGTTTCTGGGACAGTTATTGTAACATGCTATAGTCTTTGTTAAGGGAGATTGCTTTAGGTGAGAAACTATTTTAGACAAGGGTTTTAACCTGTTAAAGTTAAGTGTACACTCTAAGATGCATGTTATACTTTTTGTTTTATGTGTAACAATTTCTGTTTCCTTTTGTGATCCTTACTCACTATCTCTTAAAATCTTAGTCTTTGGTAATAAACTTATGATTGTTTTCACTAGAACTATATCTCACTGCTGTGATCTTATAATAGACCTGATCCTGAGTTGTGCCAGTCAGGTTGTGTATATACTGTTCTCTTAGACAGTGGTTCTCAACCAGGGGTACACATACCCCTGGGGGTACGCAGAGGTCTTTCAGGGTGTACATCAACTCATCTAGCTTTTTGTCTAGTTTTACAACAAGCTGCATAAAAAGCACTAGAGAAGTCAGTACAAACTAAAATTTCATACAATTACTTGTTTATATTATCTATTTACTATACCCTGAAATGTAATACAATATTTATATTCCAATTAGGGTTGTCAACTATTTGCAGTTAACTCACATGATTAACTCAAACAATTGTGATAAAAATTAATCATGATTAATTGCAGTTTTAATCACTGTTAAACAATAGAATACCAATTTAAATTCATTAAATATTTTGAATGTTTTTGTACATTTTCAGATATTTGATTTCAATTTACAACACAGAATACAAAAAAAGTATAGTGCTCACTTTATATTACTTTTATTACAAATATTTGCACTGTAAAAATGAGAAAAAATAGTATTTTTAAGGTCACCTCATACAAGTACTGTAATGCAATCTCTTTATTGTGAAAGTGAAAATGTAGATTTTTTTGTTACACGACTGCACTCTAAAACAAAACAACATAAAACTTTAGAACCTATAAGTCCACTCAGTCCTACTTCTTGTTCAACCAATTACTAAGACAAACTAGTTTGTTTACATTTACAGGAGATAATGCTACCCGCTTCTTATTTATAACGTCACCTGAAAATGAGAAAAGATGTTCGCATGGCAGTTTTTTAGCCAGCATTACTAGGTATTTACTTGCCAGATATACTAAACATTAATGTGTGCCTTCATTCTTTGGCCACCATTCCAGAGGACATGCTTCCATGCCGATGACTCTTGTTTAAAAAAATGCATTAATTAAATGTGTGACTGAACTCCTTGGGGGAAAAATTGTATGTCTCCTGCTGTTTTATCTGCATTTTGCTATAGATTTTGTGTTATGGCAGTCTTGGATGACAACCCAGCACAAGTTGTTCGATTTAAGTTGTTCACTGCAGATTTGACCAAATCGAAAGAAGGTACCAATGTGAGTTTTCTAAAATTGGCTACAGCACTTGATCCAAGGTTTAAGAATCTGAAGTGCCTTCCAAAATCTGAGAGGGATGAGATGTGGAGCATGTTTTCAGAAGTCTTAAAAGAGCAACAGTTTGATGCACAAACTACAGAACCCGAACCACCCAAAAAGAAAATCAACCTTTTGTTGGCGGCATCTGACTTAGATGATGAAAATGAACGAATCAGTCCACACTGCTTTGGATTGTTATCAAGTAGAACCCTTCATCAGCATGGAAGCACATATTCTGGAGTGGTGGGCGAAGCATGAAGGGACATATGAATCTTTACTACATCTGGCACATAAATATCTTGCAACACCAGCTACATCACTTTCTGATGACACTGTAAACAAGAAGCAAGAAGTATTATCTTCTGCAAATATAAACAAACTTATTTGTCTGAGTGATTGGCTGAACAGAAAGTAGGACTGAGTGGACTTGTAGGCTTTAAAGTTTTACATTGCTTTATTTTTGACTGGTTATTTTTTTGTACATAATTCTACATTTGTAAGTTCAACTTTCCTGATAAAAAGATTGCACTACAGTACTTGTGTTAAGTGAACTGAAAAATCCAATTTTTGTATTAAAAATATTTGTAATAAAAATTCATATAAAGTGAGGACTGTACACTTTGTATTCTGTGTTATAATTGAAAATATATTTGAAAATGTAGGAAACATTCAAAATATTTAAATAAATGGTATTCTATTATTGTTTAACAGAGCAATTAATCACGCAATTAATTGACTAATTTTTTAATCCCACAATTAATCACAATTAATTTTTTTAATCACTTGACAGCCCTAATTCCAATTGATTTATTTTATAATTATATGGTAAAAATGAGAAAGTAAGCAATTTTTCAGTAACAGGTGCTGTGACACTTCTGTATTTTTGCCTGACTTTTGTAAGCAAGTAGTTTTTAAATGAAGTGAAACGTGGGGCAAACAAGACAAATCAGACTCCTGAAGGGGGTACAGTAGTCTGGAAAGGTTGGGAGCCACTGCTCTTGGAGACAGCAAACCTGGTAATTTCTGTGAATATCCAGTGACAGGGACTAGAAAATACAGGGGGATGCTTTCAGAGGGGCTCAGGTACACGTATTGTTAATCTGCAGGATGCAGAAGAGCTGCAGAACACTGTGGGGATTATTTGGGTGGACTCACAGACTGATGGTGTCAGGGAGATGACACCTCAGTAAGGGCCACCACCTCTCTAGCTGAGGCAGGAGGGTAATTATGACTCACAATCCTGGGCATCCCAAGAAATATCACACTGTCCAACATTAAACAGTGATAAACAAGGTTTGGTATACAGAGACCTCAGTCTGCTTAGTACCATGACAAACACATTATTAGAAATCTTTTTAACCTTTTATTAAAAGGTACAGAAAAGAAGAAGAGGGTGAGGTTAAAGCATTTGAACAGTAAAACATTAAGTAAGGCTTCATTTCACAAGGTCCTCTGCTCCCTTTCCCTTGACCTGGAGAGAGTTTTTAGAAGGAAAAAATACTCTGTATTTGATAGTCCCTTAGGTGGTTTAAAGATGATAATTACTATCCTTTAGGGAAAAAGAGAAGAAGTTAGTTGAGATGGACTGGAGCTGTTGTTATTAAAGTCTGATCCCATTTCCTAGATGACAAACACACAGAAGAAGAGAGAAAAGAACAGCAAAGGGAGAAAACGCAGCTTCTGTCTCTGGTGTTGACTCTCACTTGCAACCTTGCTGCTGGAATAAACAGACACAGTGCGTGGTCTTATCAGCCACTCCAAGACCTGGCAAACTTGTACCAGCATTGCGCTGTCTAGGGCATTGCTTTTAGCTGCCTCTTTCTCGTCACAGGCTCACAATAGTGTTGCAAAATATGCCATCTTGCCTGGCTAAGCCACACTCTTATCAGGCAGAAAGAAAAAGGAGAGAGATAGGAAAGAGAAGAATAAAGTAGGGAAGAAAAAGAAGATGGGGTAGGGAGTGGGTGAGACAGGCTCTCATCCCACGTGGTGTTCAGACCTGTGGAGGTGGTGATATCATTTGGGTCCCCCTCTCTTGGCCTTGTCTGGTCAAGATATTAGGATCGGGAAGGCCCAATGATGTCATATGGATCCCAGAAGATTGTGGGGTGACCACCATGATAAAGTTAGATTCTCCTTTCACTTGTGCTCACTTCGCCTCCAGCCATCTGTATTTTCCCCCCCAAAAAGTATTTTCTTTTTAAGAATCCCCCAAAGGGGTGACGAGTAGAATAGCCCATGCTTCATTATTTTGTCCACCGATTAGGCCTAATTTCTGACACACCAATTTTGGTCCATTGATTTCCAGTCCCATACTTTTTTTTTTTTTTATTTACCAGGCATGACCTTAATACAGCCCTGGAGTTATATCAGTAGCCTTTTTGTTTGGACTAATTCAGTCTGTCTCCCTTTTTTCCACCAACATTTGTTGTTCCAGGTTATTGTGACATTTATAAACATTCACTCACTTTTTACCTTTGAGCTCACAATTAGGATACATTTGTAGGCCCAGTTATCATAATAATGGCCACAAAGACCCTAAGTGGAAGTGAGGGAAGTGTGGGTTGCAGTGTGGAAGCCTATTGACAAACCTAGAAGTTGCCTGCTGGAACACATGTTTTATGCCAAGATGCTCCTAGCCATAATCAGGAGACTATCTGAATGGTTCAGGTTATGCATATTCCAGCCAGAATAGCTATCTTGGCTATTAGCTACGAGGTCTCTCAACATCTGAGAAAAAGACAGGCCTTCCAAATAAACACTGGCTTCTCTCCTTCAGGAGCCTTCAACATCATCCTGAAAAGGGAAGTTAAGGTCTTGCCCTATTTTCTCTATCTTCTTCTGCTCCATTCTCTGTTACATCTAGACAGGAATAGTGCAAAGGGAAACCCGTTATACAGAAACTTAGTTCTGGCCACAGATGAGCTGTCGGAAAGCAAGGACCCACATATGGGATGGAGATGTTTTGTGAATGGCTTCCTCATGGAACAGCATCTCTGCGCGCCAATGTGGGTGTGGGAAGAGCACTCAACTTGGAAGCAGATGGCATGGAGAAAAGCCTTAAACATCCACATTCTCCCCCTGGACAGCTGGCTGATGAGCAGATGTGCCTGCTGGAGCAAGAGATAAGAGGGAAAAGTCAGGAAAGAGGCAGCCACTCTACGCAAGTTATGAGCATGTCAGTAGCAATGGTGATTTGGAGGAGTTGCGGAGCCTGGATTGTTGGAGGGGTGGAGTCTGTCTGTCCACATGATAGGAATCAGAACAGGTGTGGTAAGCGGGTGGAGATTGCCTAGTGGAACCCCCTCTTATCTTGTACAATTTCCTCATGCATAGCTACTCGAGGGCTTTCAATAGTTGAGTCTCCTAAGTGCTGTAATACTTTGATCTAATTTTGGTTGTTGGGTTTTTGTGCAGTTGTTGGGTGTTGACAGTGGCTTGTGATATATGGGAGGTCAAACTTGATGATCTGGTGGTTCCTTCTGGAACTTTAACTCTTTGGGTACATCTACATTTGAGCTAGGGGTGTGATTCCCAGATCACGTAGATGTTTCTGCACTAGCTTTGCTCAAACTAATATGCTTGTGATCCAAAGGACCCCTCGTTACCAATTGGTAAAGGATTCACTGTTCTATAACAGCAATTCCTATCAGGCTGATAAACTTATTACACCCAATACGATGCTTTCATAGAATTTATCCAAAAATGGTCATTAAGGTGTCTAATAAGAGCTTATATCATACTGATTATCTTAATCATTGAGAGATGTATATAAGGAGGGTATTAAGAAGTTGCATATATGTATTAAATGTATATGGTAAAGCCTATGTTGCAGGCAGAGCTGACAAACAGTTTTCTTCTAGACAGGAGACAAGAGACAAGATGTCTCTCTTTCGGTCACATGCAAATTAAAAATTGTGAAACAACACAATGGAAGTTCATTTGCATACAGAACAAACAGGAGTATGGGAAATACACCTAGGAGCCTTAGAAGATGTCATAAACTGATAGTTATGGGTTAATGCCTCTTTTACCTGTAAAGGTTTAAGAAGTTCACCTAGCCTAGCTAACACCTGACCAGAGGAACCAATGGCAGGAGACAGGATGTTGCAAAAGGAATGAGGGAAGTTACCTTTGTCTTGGTTGGTTTCAGTTTTGGCTGGAGTGGAAAAGATCAAGGAACCAGCCTCTTATCAGAGTAGTAAGTTTTACAAAAGAATAAATAGGTTTATGTTTATTTTCTTTTGTGACTTTGTCTTTGTGCAATTAGAGGAATAATAAGATTGGGGATTCTTTTGTGTACTAAGTTTTTGCCCAGGGGAACATCCTCTGTGTTTTGAATCTGTTGTCTGTGACAGTAGCTGGTATGCTAATCTCTCCCAGAGGTTTTTTTTCCTTTTACCTTTCTTTTTTTTAATTAAAAGTCTTATTTTTAAGAACCTGATTGATTCTTCCTTGTGTTAAGATCCAAGGGGATTGGATCTGGACTGACCAGGAATTAGTGGGAGAAAGGAGGGGGGATGGTTAAATTCTCCTTGTGTTAAGATCCAAGGGGTTGGACCTGTGTTCACCAGGAAATTGGTGAAGAAGTCTCTCAAGACTACCCAGGGAAGGGAGTTAGTACTTGGGAGTGGTGGCAGCAAAACCAGATCTAAGATGGTAATTCAGCTTAGGGGTTCACATACAGGTCCTCATATCTGTACTCTAAAGTCCAGAGTGGGGGTGAAACCTGTGACAGGAGACAAAGACAATGGACTTTGGGGTATAAGTAGAAGGCAAAAAGGACACAATTTTATCCTTCATTGAGGATGCAAAAAGGACACAGCTTTCTGCATTCTTGAAAGTTGGAACCTGGCCATGTGGGCTACTGATGCTGGCAGGTTGCTTTAGGTGAGAAACTGCGTTAGACAAGATTTTGGCCTGTTAAAGTTAAGTTTAGTCTCTAGGAAGCATGTTATAATTTGTTTTATATGTAACCATTTCTGTTTCCCATTATCCTGACACAGCTAGTATTTGTAGTGCCCCTCTCTACCTGGTTACTTCCTTTAATGGCAATCCGATGACAAGTTTTGATGGACAGGTCTGGGTTCTTTTGGATCCCACCACCCACTCAGCAGGATGAATCTTTCTTCTTTTTTGCTATGAAATTATTTGCGTCCACCCCCGCCCCTCGCTTTTTCCTGGCAGGGTCACCAGGGCAACTTGGGTGGAAAATTGTAACTACAGAGTAATCCCCACTTACTTGACAGATAGTTGGAGACTTCCAAGAAATAACACAAACACCTAAAAATATATTCAACACAATAATTATATTAAACAGGCAACATATACAACATAACAAGGTGAAACATTTTTAGGATCACCGGTGCCCACACTTAAAATACCCATGACTTGATGTAACAAGTGTAAAACTAGTGTCCTGTTGGTGCACGTACTTTGCTGGGGTCCTTGATAACCTATAAAATTATCTGCAGTGGTTTAGTAGTGTGGCTGACTGGGTTCAATACAGCCCATAAGACCCACAAGTGGGAGGAGGTGGCAAATCCCTCCACAGGTGTAATAAGCAGCAGGTTATAAAATCCTCAAACCCTCACTCCCTGGCTTGAGGACACAGTTCAGGGAGTAGAGGGTCCCCAAAACAAATTCTGACTAACTAACTAAAAGCTAGTGAACTCACAAACTCCATGAATGACCTTCAGGTTTGAAGATGACTCTGCACTCCTCAGTCACTGCAGAGGGGCTGTGGTCTGCTGTCAGGTGTCCTCCTCAAGCAGGAATCAGGCTGCATTGGTCCCAGGATCTTCCCTCACCACAAAGGAGTACAGGGCTCAAGGTGTACGTTATACAACTACCCTAACATCCAAACTGTAGCCTCCTAGGCCATCCTCCAGTCACACACTCCGCAGGCAGCTTCCCTAGACTAGCAGAGCTGATCATGTAGTGAAGAGTTTCTCACCTAAGGAGCTGGAGATAAACCCAGCCTGGCCAGGGAAATTTCCCAGCAAACATAACAATTGGGAATCATCCATGGGGAAGGAAAACCCAGCTGAGGGTCTGCTGTCAGGTCCCTAGAGACCAGGTCACAGGGGGAATCCTGCTTGCAAACCTGAGACTCATCAGCTCCCCCACACAGCCAGTCCTGCCCTGGCCCTGACTGACTCCAGCCTCTCCAAAATGGCTTCTCCCCTTTTTTGAACTCCCTAGGAGGGTCATCTCACTCCCTATTGGTTGTCAAGCAGACTCTGAGGGCTTGTCTACATCAGAAAGTTGCAGCGCTGGTGAGGGAGTTACAGCGCTGCAACTTTGAAGGTGTACACATCTGCAGGGCATCACCAGCGCTGCAACTCCCTGTTTGCAGCGCTGGCCGTACTCCCGTTTTGTCTCGGGTGTAGAGGATCCAGCGCTGGTGATCCAGCGCTGGTAATCCAATGTAAACACTTACCAGCGCTTTTCTTGACCTCCGTGGAAGGAGGAAGCCTCTGGTAATCAAGCTGTTCTCCTTCCCCAGCTTGCTCTCGCGTTCCCGGAACCCCGAGCAAGCAGGTCTCCTTCCCTGCGGTTTGCAGGGGGTTCGGGAACGCGAGAGCAAACCGCGGCGAAGCTGGTCTCCTTTCCCGGTTTGCTCTCTCGTTCCCGGAACCCCGAACAAGCAGGTCTCCTTCCCTGCGGTTTGCAGGGGGGTTCGGGAACGCGAGAGCAAACCGCGGCGAAGCTGGTCTCCTTTCCCGGTTTGCTCTATCGTTCCCCGAACCCCGAGCAAGCTGGTCTCCTTCCCTGCGGTTTGCAGGGGGTTCGGGAACGCGAGAGCAAACCGGGAAAGGAGACCAGCTTCGCCGCGGTTTGCTCTCCCGTTCCCCGAGCAAGCAGGTCTCCTTCCCTGCGGTTTGCAGGGGGTTCGGGGAACGCGAGAGCAAACCGCGGCGAAGCTGGTCTCCTTTCCCGGTTTGCTCTCGCGTTCCCCGAACCCCGAGCAAGCTGGTCTCCTTCCCTGCGGTTTGCAGAGAGGTTCGGGGAACGCGAGAGCAAACCGCGGCGAAGCTGGTCTCCTTTCCCGGTTTGCTCTCGCGTTCCCCGAACCCCCCCTTGCAGCCGCCCAACAGCGCTGCAGTGTGGCCACATCTAACACCACTTGCAGCGCTGGTTGCTGTAAGTGTGGCCACTCTGCAGCGCTGGCCCTATACAGCTGTACTAATACAGCTGTAACAACCAGCGCTGCAAAATTTTAGATGTAGACATGGCCTGACTTTGCCTTGGCTCCTGCTCCCTGAGCTGCCAGTGGACAGAGCTCCAGGAATCTAGGTCATCTCCTTGGGGTTACATATTGTTTTTTTAATTATTATGAATACCAAGTTTAAGCTTTGTTGTATTGTGCGTTGTTTGCCTGGACTGCTCAAGACCTGAATGCTTGTGTAGGAGGAACTCTTTGAGTTGGCTTTTTAAATACCTTCATGCTGTTTCACATCTGATACTCTTTGATGAAACATAGGAGCCTTGTCTTATAACAGGCTTATTCAAAGTGATACAAGCTACGAAAGTGAGATCTTGGAAGAGTGTTACCGTTTTCATAATGTAATAAAAATACTGTAATGATAATTAATAATAAAGTGTGTAATAAGCATGTCATAAAAACAATGTTTATATTTCCAAGATCACTGCTTTTATAATTTATACTCAGGTAAAAGAAAAAATCCCTAGAAATATTCATTTTTAGGAGGGGGTTCACAAGATTTGACATCTTAGTAAAAGGGGTCTGACATTGCACCCCATAAGGCTTCATGGGAATATGCTTATGAATGTATATATGATATAACTGGAATATGTTTTATGCTACATATACCATGTAACATATATATGTAAAGGTTATGATCTACTGAATATATTCACCTTATTTGTATGCATGTGTCATTGTTGTATTCAAAGTTATGAATATGGGCTGTGTACTTGCTTTATTTCTAAGTAGCCTTAGTAAAGCCTTTGGACAGCTTCTTGAGAAAGGAATATGCAAATTAAGTGCCCAATCAAGAAACACTTAAAGGACAATGAATCTTAGAAGGCTCCAATCCACATAAGAAGTCTACCTGAGGACTTTCAGGGGAACATGTAAACAATGGCTGCTGCCTGTAAAAAAACTGAGTCAGGCATGGACATGTGACTTGCCCATGTGACTCCAAAACTCCATCTTGGAGCTAGGCTTTGCATAGGAGAGAGGAAGGGTCTCCACCCACAAGAGAAAGTCTACTTAAACCCCTTTGTTCAGCTGGCTCAAGAGATAGCCTCTCTACCCCCAGGAATACCTGAAAGAAACTGGAACAAAGGACTGTAACTGCAGGGGGTGTGAGTGATTTCTGGACCCAGACTAGAAGGAGACTAGTCTGTAAAAGAAACTTACTGGAACACCATTGAGGGTGAGATTTTGTTTGTATTCAGTTTTCTTATTGTATTATACTCAGACTCTTGGGTTTTATTTTATTGGTAATTCACTTTGTTCTGTCTTCTATTACTTGGAACCACTTAAATCCTACTTTCTGTATGTAATAAAATCATTTTTTACTTATTAATTACCTCAGAGTATGTATTAATACCTGAGGGGCAGGGGACGGGGCAAACAGTTGTGCATATCTCTCTATCAATGTTATACAGGTTGAACAATTTGAGTTTACCCTGTATAAGCTTTACACAGGGTAAAATGGACCCCATTGGGAGTTGGGCATCTGAGTGTTAAAGACAGGAACACATCTTAAGTTGCTTTCAGTTAAGTCTGCAGCTTTGGGGCATGTGGTTCAGATCCTGGGTCTCTGTTGGAGCAGACTGGTGTGTCTGGCTCAACAAGACAGGGTGCTGGAGTCCCAAGCTGGCAGGGAAAGCAGGGGCAAAAGTAGTCTTGGCACATAGTTTGGCAGTTCCCAAGGGGGTTCCTGTGATCCAACTCATCACAAGGTGTTCACAGGTTGTTAAAGTTTGGGAGCTGCTGCTATTGACTCATTGCCCCACCCTAATTGAGGGCCTGGGCTACCTGACTGCTTAACTGTGTTTGTTGCTCAGCCCTTGACCACAGGCTTGAGTTATAGACTCTTATCACACTGCTAATTCCCCATGACAGGCAACGTCCAGAGAAGTAGTGAGGCAGACTGGCCTCCTATGGGCCTGGAGTGGGAGGAATCCCACCACTTAACCACAAAAATCACACAAAGGGCTCCATGCCGCCAACTTAATCGGGCCAAACTACCCATTGACATTAATGGGGGCTTGTGCTGCATGAAAACCACGGGATCAGGCCCTCATTATTGTTACAGTAATGACACAATTCAATAGTTATTAAAAGATTAACCAGAGTCAGAACCAGTTGATAAATAAGGTATGCCATCATCAAAACACATTGAGCAATTACCCTGTTTTTCCAGCCCAGTGTGTTTCAAAGCTTCAGAGTGTAGTAATATACTCTACCTAGCCTGCAATGTCCTTAAGCCATCTATGGGCTGTGAGTCATGTTTGTTTTAGAAGACATGGCACTTAGTGGTTGTCAGTTTTATTAGAGCTAAGAGAAATCATACTTCAGGAGTTACTAGAACAGTAAATTATTCTATTGAAAAAAGTAAATCCTGAAGAAAACCTGTATGCAAATTGGATGGTAAATGTTATTAGTCTTTTGCATAAATAGATTATATTACTCATCTGTTAAATACTTTGTAATCATTAGACACGGGAGTGGATTGAATTCATTCAATAGCACTCACATGATCTAATCTTATGTAGTTTTATAATTATAATTCTGTACTTAGGGTGATACAGCATGGCCAGAGGGCAGCAGGAGAGGGTTAGAAGGAAGCCTTATTTCCTGTAGAGGGAAGAAAGTTTGCAATAGATTAATTAAGCCAATTAGAGCACCTGCAGTCAGTCACCTGATAAAAACCCCTGCTTCAATCAGACAGGATTGGTGTTGGAGCAGAGAAGAATTTGAAGGGAAACAGAGGAAAGTTTAGAGAAGTGCTGCAGTGGACTAAGAAGTCCAAGACCCTAGGTAAGGGGTACCTGGCTTGTGCAGAGGGAGGGCAGGAAGCCTCCCATAAGCTGAAGGGCAGGAGAGGGAAGTAGCCCAGGGGAAGGAACCATCAGTACAAGTGGTTCACCGCAATCCTCAGGGCCCCTGGGCTGGGAGCTGGAGTAGAGCATGGGCCCAGGTCCCTCCCTCTTCACTCCTCTCCTCTAGGACACTAGTGGGGCAATTAATATTCCAATTCAGGAGCAAGAAATGGTGCCCTAAACCCCTCCAAAGAAGAGAGAGCGTGAGACCCATCATAATAGTGCTGGCAATTTGCCACATTAGGAACTTGTACAGCTCCTCTTCTTGTAGAGTTTAAGCACCTCACAATCTGTAATGTATTTATTATCGCAACACACTTGTGAGGGCAGTGCTATTATCCCCACTTCACAGATGAGGAAATGAGGCACAGAGAGATTAAGGATGGGTTCCACGAAAGGAGATAGGCATTGCAGTGCTGAGTGTCAGAGAGTGCCTGACTTTTAGGCACCTAAGAAACCACACAAACAACACTAGGATACACAAAGCTGAGTTAGACACCTAGACTCCCTAATACAGTGACTGGGGAAAGATGGGCACCTTAGAATGTGATCTACAAAGTCCAGCATGTTAGGCAGGGAGCTGCCTAAACTAGCCAATGGAAGATGCTGACTAGAAGGGGGTATAGTAAGTCTCACCCATTTCTCAGAGATGGGATGAGAGATATAAACCCCATACTGGAACTCAAGGGGTTAAGGAGCAGTACTGGGCCCAGGTGACTCTGCCCCTTCCACCCCCCAACACACATACACCTGCAGAACCTGTTCCAGTGGGAAGAGGAGCTTTAAAGGGAGCTAGATAGGTCAAAAGAGGGATTAGCTCTATCCTGAGAGCGCCAAGACAAGGGCCTACAGAAATCTTTGCTGCCAGGAAGAAGAAGAAGCTGAGCCCTGCTGATCTGAAAGTTCAGTTGTTATTTTTTTGCTATCTTATGCAAGACTTTGATGGGGAGGTGAATGATAGCAAGTGGCCCAGGGAAGCAGCATTGAGGCACTCCAGGAAGCTTGGCACTGTTGCCTCTCACAGGGCTCTGGGCTGGAGCCTGGTTGTGTAGGAGGGCGCAGGCTCCCCTACCAACCATGTGATTGCCAATTGTCTCTGAGAGCACCTGGATGGAAACACTGGCCTTGCCTTTGTCTGAAAAAAAGTGTTTGCCCACTCCCAAGACTTGTCAAGTTCAAATAAATTTTAGTAACACTCTACAGAGGGAATTCATAACTTCACATATGTTAACTCATGGATTTACAATGATTCATAACCAGTGTGGTGGTGGTTTTCAGATGATACCTCACAAGGCATATTTTGTACAAATGATTTCAGTAGGATGTGACTACAGGGGTGCCTAAGATCAGAGGCCCAATGACCTAATCACTAAGTGATGCCACTAGTAAGTCCAGACTTCAGAGAAGTGCCTATCTCGGCTAGAGAGCCACAAATGGGAACCAGCTATCTAAGCTGCTTGCAGGAATGAGTTAGGCACTGGCCTCACTCCATACAAAATGGCCAGAGGAGACCACCTTATAATTTTTAGTCCAGTGCTAGAGCACTCGTCTTGGATGATGGACCCCAGGTTGGATTCCCCTTCCCTTCCAGGGGGAGAGAAAGGTGAGACATCCCTGTTCAGATCCTGTCAGCAGCATGTTCTGACTACTGAGTTAGGCAATATTCCATGGGGCTCCCTCCATCTCTCCTGTTGGAGCTGCTGCACTGTGGATAAATAGCAAAAGAGTGATTGGTGCAGGGAGGCTGGACCTGGGATCTCCCATGTGGATATCCTACCCAGGGGACTACAGAGTCACTTGCTCTCTGGCCCAGTGATTGTTCCACTGTGGATAAATACTTCAATAGGCATCAAGGAAATACTTCAAAAACTTTAGGATGTTTATCATCCAGATTTGTTAATGTAAATGAGTGTGAAAAGAATCAGCTACTTAATGAATGTATTGAATTACTGTCAACTTACTTTTATAAATATCATGACAAAGTTGGGAGGCAGAAAAGGACTGGAGAAAAACAATTGTCACTAACTTTCAAAAACTGAGTGAAGGGTGATTCTGGTCATTCTAAATTCAACTCAGAACATAATATTGAAATGCCATTCTTCTGAAAAATGACTAGATACAAACCAGTATCATCTTAGTCAACAGATCTGCTTCCTGTGTGACTAGTCTTATCTGTCAACTTTAATGCCAAAAATAAGGTGTTGTCTTTTGAGGGTGGAGAGTTATTGCATGTTATCAATGTAAGTGTTAATGAAGCTACAATTCCAAATTCTGCCCTGAATGACACCTGTGCAACAACTCTGAAGTTAAGTAGCTATGCCAGAGCAGCCTCATTGATGACAATGGCATCGCCCAGGTGTAAAAAAAGCATAATCAGACAATGGGATTGCACAGGTGAATTTATTCATTTGTTCTGCAGTAGTGTTAAGATAAGTTCCTGTAACTCCCAGCGATAACATCTTAGCCCCCCCCCCTTCACCAACCGTTATGCATTGAAGTAAAATATGATCCCTGGATTGTGTCTGACGGGGGCACCTCACCATCCCCTAGGGCAGAAGTTCTTTGTTCCATATGTAATCACTTTAATGTGCAGTTGCTGCCCCCTCCTGCTCCGCACAAGAATGCGAGGTGCAGGGCGTTCTTTTAGCTGCCCAACATGTTGCTAATGTCCACTCTGCCAACAAGCAAGTTGTTTTAGGTATCAATTCTCAATTTTGTTTAGACATTTTAATTGAGTAAGCCTCCCCCCTCAGCTTTTGTTAAATTGTGGAACCAAATTTTTGCCCTAATTTGTAAATTCTCTCACCCTTGTTTCGTTACGCACTGTCCCTCCCATCGACCAGACTCTAACCCCCTGCATTCCAGTCTTGATCAAAGAATGAGAGAGCTCTCCCAAGTTCATATGGCAAATCCCGCCGTACAGGCAGACCCGCTGTTGCGCTGGCTCCACGAAGAATGGGGACACTTACCACCCACAAAATTGTATGGCCTGTTATCTAGCTTTTCTAACCAAAAGCCTGATGTTAGCCACAGTCAGTGCGAGCTCATTGTTCGGTCCTGCTTGCAGTGTGTGCAGGTAAAAACTATGAATCGTCCCCGATATGAGCGCTCTGCATACGCTGCAAAACACTTTGCCTCAGGTAGTACATGGCAAGTTAACTTAATAGGACCCTTGCCAGGTGCTCGTCGTTTTCCAAAAGCCTTGGTTACTGTCGATCTGGGGTCTCGACAAACCTTTTGTGTTCCTCTTAATAAAACCAATGCTGCTTCTGTCGCTGTAGCTCTTAAGCAAACAGCAGCTGCCTGGGGCACTCCCACTAAAGTCCAAGCAGATGGTGGACCACCCTTTACCAGCAAAAGCATTGAACAGCTCGTTTTCGGATGGGAGGCTTCCCTTCACATCCATACTAAATATCATCCTCAAAGCAATGGTGTGGTAAAGCGAAAAATCGCAGTCCTTAAAACTATGTTGCAACCAGCAAACCCCAACCCTAATTTTAAAAACTGGAGCTCATTTTTACCCCAGGTACTTATTGCACTCAACAAAAGTTACTCTCGCTGGCCTCACATTTCACCTACACCTAAGCCGCCTTGGTACCCCATGTTTAACACCGGCCAACTGGTTTGGCTTACAGAACCCCAAGCCTCTGGCCATCGAAAACCTATAAAAACCACCATTATCTGGGCCGGCAAGTACCCTAACACCTACTTAGCGGCTACCGGTAACAAGCTAGTACCTCCGGTAACAAGCTAGTTCATCATAACTGGCTCAGCAAATGTAGTTCTTAATAAACAAACTAATGCCCCTGAGCAGGGCTCCTATTATTCTGTTTTACAGGTTATACTGTAACATCCTCACGACATCTTTGCCCACGGAACCCTTAGGAGAAGGTGGACTACAAACATGGTTCGCCGCCTACTGGATGCAGAAGGTCAGCGGAAACCAGTCCCTGTCAGCGCTAAATCCAGAAGATTGTCTTGTTTGCTCTACTCAGTTCTCACCTAAATATCCATTACCCTTTCAATTTGTACCAATAGTTTATAATTTTTCTTCATTTAATTTGTCTAATGTAAATTGTTCTTCCCCCTATGTGCAATGGGCTGCTTCTAGTGTTTGGAATAATTGTTCTTCACAATTTAATTCTTATGTGTTTCCAGTTCTTAATGCTTCAAGTCAAAGTAATCATAGCTTTCCTTTAATTGATAGTATCAAAGTTCCAGCATCTCATTGTTGGGTTTTTGTTGGTAATAGTTTAACCCCAGCCCCTACTTGGGTGGGTACTTATTCTAATTGTTCTATGTGAAGTTTCTCTTATGCTAATACCTCCCTAACTAAACCCACTCTTACTTACACCTACCCCCCCTCCCCTTAATTGTTCTTATCGTCTTAATTATAACATTCTTTTTGGAACCTTTTATACCTCCATAACACATAAGTATCTGTTCCATGCCCAGCATATGCATCATGCTAAGGCTGCATGTATCAATCGTGCATCCAGCTTTTTCTCCATGAACAATAATAGGTGGAGCCATACCACAATTTCTTCCTTAAGACACGGTCATTTTTGGATTTGCGGTAATGTCGCATTTGCTGTGCTTCCTCCCAACTCCCGGGGTATATGCACCATTGGCACCCTGTATCTACAGGGGGGAGGTATTTATACCTTGCCATCTAGCCATCGACACCGTCGTAGTACCCGCTCGTTTTGGACTCGTTTGCAAACAGCAGCTTCCTCCCTCGCCTCCTCTGTTGTTAGTTTTAACCCTGTCGGTTATATAATGTTACGTAATCAAGTGCTGTTTCAATCCCTTGCTATTAAAATGCTTGCTAATACTACGGCCAAAGGCCTCTCCTTAGTTAATAAGCAGTTAAATTCCCTTGTTCAGTATAGTATTCAAAATAAATTAATAATTCAATATTTGTTACAATCTCCCTCATTCTGTACTAAATTTGCTAAAGTATATCCCGAGTTTGCTAATAAATGTTATGTTTCTTTACCTTCTATTTCTCCTAATTTGTCCTCAATTGTTAAAAACCTGCAAACGTTAAGCTCTACTGTCAAAAAGTCACAAAAGTCCTTCCAGTTTTAGTCATGGCTCGATTAGTTTGGCCTTGCGCCCTACAAATCCTATTTCCAATCCCTGTTTGTGTCCCTTCTGGTTGGGCTCGCTCTTCTCTGTCTCGGATGTGCCTTCATTAAAGCCTGCATTCACAAGTTTGTTGCCTCGGCCTACATCGCTTCCACCCCCAAAGCGCATCCCCTCGTAGGTGGGAATGAGGAGTCGGACTCGGAAGTTTAGGTTTTCGGCCAAACTATTTCGGCCAGGGCACGGGGGCATGTTAAGATAAGTTCCTGTCTGCATCCTAAAAAACTTGCCCATACCAGTATTGCCCTGGCCTCTTCCTTTGTCAGTCAGTGTTAAAGGCATTCTGAACTACATGCATTTCATCACCTTTTGGGGGCGAAGCCAGACTTTCAGGCACGTGCTCCCCTACTTGGTGTAAACTTTGCTTGTACCAATCAGAAACGAACACACACAGTTTTGGGCCCTGTCCCCTATGACACATCTATGATGTCATAGTGGATATTTTAGGCTGGTCTGCCATGTGCAGGCAGAAGAGGAGAAAGAAAAACGAATCCTGTGTACCTTGTACACACCCGTAACTGAGCCTGATCACCTCGAAGCCTCTCTCAGCTCACGTGTTTTAAGCAGAGTTTCTACGTTTGCCGGTCGTTATGAGTTGGTTTGTATTCGTAAGTATTGGTTATTACTAAATGCTGCATCCGTGTTTATAAATATTGTTTACTGCATCTTTGTTTATAAATATTGTTTGATAGTAAATACTTTAGCCATTGTATGTTTTAAGTTCCATTAACCCTATTAGCTAATCATACGCTGCTCCCCTACCCCTTGTAACTATCCCCAATAAGACTTAATTAATTAATTTTAGTTGTGTGCGTGCCTGCAGTTTGCATCGTGACCCATACCCTACTTGCATCCCTTACCTATACAGTCTATTGCCACGTGCAGCCTGGTAAATAACAGGTCTGCATTTTTCTTTCGCCCCTAAAAGTACGTGGCAATCTACAAATAGCAGCTAATGGCACAAGTCAAGGGCCCAACAGTAAAAAGACAGTCACTGCCTTAAAGAATTTACAATCTAGATTTTGGCAGATGCAACAATTGGACTGGACAAACAAATGGGTGTGCAGAAGAGGGGAGAGGGGAAAGATGAAGTAACAGAAAAGAAAGCAAATTATACTATAGGAAAAGGTATATCTGTGTCTATCCAAGCACCTATTACCACAGTAGCTAAACCTCACTTCTTAAGCAAATTAGATTGTCATAGCAAGAGATTAGAGGATTTCATGGATTCTTCTGCTCTTCTCTCATCCCAGACTCTGTGGTCGGGGAGAGAGATTTAAAAAAATCATTGATTATGGTGGGAGAACTTTAATAAAGAGGAAGGCCTTGTATTGTGTCCTAAAGGTACTTAGATTAATCCAGAATGTAATTTCCTCTAGAAATTATTCATTCTGCAGCTGAATTCCTTTGACTGAAAATGCTTGATCTCCAGCTCTCATGCGTTCTCCTGTACTTCATAAATGGTATTATCCCAGAACAATGCAGCTGTCATGGCAAGTTGTGAGTTGAGAGAAATCACTAATGTAACTAGGACCTGCTCTATGAATGACTTTGTTGCTCAAGACTAAGGGCATGTGCTGGTAATGGCAGCAGGCAGGAAGACAATCAGAGATAATTGCTATGTGTAACAGCTATGTGTAATCAGGGACTATGCTTTTGTATGAGCCCAATTCTGCATAATCCCTGGCTCTGTAAATTCCATTGAAACTAATGTGTGTGAGATCTGAATTAGACCCAGTAAATAATAAGCAGCACAGGTTTATGAAGCACAAATCATTCCAGACTATCTCGACTGGCTGTTCTGCTGGAAAAAATGTTTCTGGTTCTCTTAAAAGTTAGATGGGAAGCTGAGAGGGAAAGTCATAATCAGGCACCTTCTGGAATGAGAATGTTCTTGGTCCGATGTGAGTTGGGGGAAATGAGACAACTGGTGCTGAGATGAAGTGAAGAGTCATTGGGGAGGAAAGATGGAGGCAGACAATAGATAACAGAGAAGGTTTCATTACAACAAGAGAAGAGGTAGAGATAGAGGCATAGATCTTTCATGAATAATACTTGTGTTTGGAATAGACCTAAGAGATGGCTGAGTTGTTAAGAACAGCACCAGACTCTAGTCTCATTTGTTATGCCAGTGTAAATCCATTGATTTGAGTTACTCCATATTTACATTAGTAAAATCTCATGTCAGACTCTGGCCCTGAGTTTATGGGAAGAATGAAGAGCCAGGAAACAGTTAGGGCAGTTAATGGAGAAACACTAAAACATTGCTGTAAATATGTCCGTTTAACATTCAACTACTATGTTGCCAGGGGAGATGCCTGGTTGCATTTTCAAAAAGCCAGCATCCAACCCCAAAGAAACCAGGAGCAAAGCAGAAAATAGCCAGGTTGTTTCTTCCTTTTCAGCTGGCCACTTGGACAGATGATTAACCTGGAGGATAGTGTAAATCTAGTATCAATTTGTTAGTGACCAGGCCAGCACTAGAAGAGGGAAGTAGGGTATTGCATTTCCTACTAGGGCTGGTAGTAGGACTCTGCCACTTGGTAGCTAGTGCCTTCTGCCTCCAAAATACCAGCAATCAACTCGGGTAGTGAGCAGAGTCAAACAGAAATATAATCTAAATACTAACTGCTAAAATGTAAATTGCGTCTTAAGATCCAGGCACTTAAGCATGTGCTTAACCTCACTCATGTGAGTAATCCCATTGAAGTGAATGGGGCTAGTCACATGCTTAAAATTAAAAAACATGCCTAAATACCATGCTGGGTTGATGCCTAATTATTTAGGTCCTTTAAAAATCCCAACCTTGTGTGGGAGGTGTGTCATAACCTTAGTCCCAGATTTGGACCTTAGTGTCCAAAATATGGGGGTTAGCATGAAAACCTCCAAGCTTAGTTACCAGCTTGGACCTGGTAAAGCTGCCACCACCCAAAAAATTAGAGTGTTTTGGGGCACTCTGGTCCCCCCAAAAACCTTCCCTGGGAACCCCAAGACCCAAATCCCTTGAGTCTCACAACAAAGGGAAATAAACCTTTTCCCTTACCCCCTCCAGGTGTTCCTGGAGAGATACACAGAAGCAAAGTCCGTGAATCTAAACAGAGGGAGTCCACCCTCTCTATTTCCAGTCCTGGAAAACAGAAATACTTCCCTCTTCACCCAGAGGGAATGCAAAGTCAGGCTAGTAAATCTAACACACACAGATTTCCCCCTGACTTCTTCCTCCCACCAATTCCCTGGTGAGCTGCAGACTCAATTCCCTGGAGTTCCCCACTAAAGAAAAACTCCAACAGGTCTTAAAAGAAAGCTTTATATAAAAAGAAAGAAAAATACATAAAAATGGTCTCTCTGTATCAAGGTGACAAATACAGGGTCATTTGCTTAAAAGAATATTGAATAAACAGCCTTATTCAAAAAGAATACAATTCAAAGCACTCCAGCAACTATAGACATGTAAATACGAAACAACAAACCAACTTTGTACTCACAACTTGGAAACAGAAGATTAGAAAGCAGGAAATAGAAAAATCCTTCTCATAGCTGAGAGGGACAGGCAGAAGACCCCCAGAACAAAGGACTCACACACAGACTTCCCTCCACCCAGAGTTGAAAAAATCCTGTTTCCTGATTGGTCCTCTGGTCAGGTGTTTCAGATACTTCTTTCCAGGTGAAAGAGACGTTAACCCTTAGCTATCTGTTTATGACAAGGTGACAGCAACAGTGCAGAGAATTCTCAAGATATGTATCACAGTACGTCACACCTATCCTGTCATCTAGGACTTCAGCACCTGTCCATACTGTGTAAACTATCACAGCCATGAATAAGTCATTCTATATTGTGAGCCTGCCTCTATGAATCACCCAGATATTGCATCATTTTATATTTTGCCTGCATGCAACCATATATTTGTGCTCATGTTAATATAAACTCATCCTAAATTTCACTTTTAGAGACTTCCCCCCCAGCCCCCACTGAGTCCAGCCATGTGAGGTGCTTTGTCAGTATTTCAAAACCAGAAAATATGATGAGCAACTCTTTATCTCAGGTAGTTATATGGTCCCCATTACTGTGGTATCTGAGTACCTAACAATCTTTAGTGCATTTATCCTCCGATAAATCCTGTGAAGTACACAAGTTCTATTATCCCCATTTTTGCTGATCGGGATCTGAGGCTCTGATCCACAAAGGGACTTGGGCATTGTGATGCTTCACTTTTAGGTACCTAGAAAATCACTGGAACAACAGTGGGCTCCACAAAGCCTGTGATAAGCATCTAGGCACAGATCCACAAAGGTATTTAGATTCATCACTTCCTATGAAAGCACTGGAACATAGGAGCCTAAATACCTTTGTGGATCTATGTCTTAGGCGGCTAAGAATAGCATCAACAAAAGCTAGCCCTCTGGGGCAGCAGATGCCTAAGGTAGGCAATGAGAGATGCTGACAAAAAGGGGTTTGTGTCAAGCGCTGCCCCTCTCACAGACATAGGTAGGTAGGTAGGTCTGGGCTGCAGCGAGACACCTGTCTCTGCTAGCATTCTACAGCTGGGAGCCTCTCCCCTGAAGTCAAGCAGCTCAGGTGCTAAAATGTTTCTTGTGAGAACAGCTTAGCCATTTGCCTAACTCCACAAAAAATGGCCTAGGGAAGGTGTCCTCTGGAGTGATGTTTATCCCAGTGGTTAGGGCACTCACCTGGGATGTGAGAAATCTAACTTCAATTTCCCCATTTGCCTCTTGAGAAGGGACTTGCCTCAAGGTTTCTTGCCTCTCAGGTGAATGACTTTGGTACTGGATTGGAGAGTGATTGCTTTCTCTGACCCAATTAACATTTGAAGTGGAACAGCTTCAAGGGGATAGACTGCAGGAGCCCTACTTCAGAATATCTCATAGCCCAGTGGTTAGGGCACTTGCCTGAGAGGTGAGAACCCTAGTTTAAATCCTTTCTCCTGCTCAGGGGAATTGAACCTAGCTCTCTCGTGTCCTGGGTGATTGCTCTAACCACTGGGTTATAGATTATAAGGGAGGGCTCATGCACCATTTTGTGTGGAGTTAGCTCTGCTCTGGGCACTGCAGGGAAGTAGGGTTGCCAAGCTTCCAGGATTGTCCTGGAGTCTCCAGGAATTAAAGATTAATCTTTAATGATTATGTCATGTGATAACTCCAGGAATACATCCAAGCAAAATTGGCTACACTAGAGGCAAGACAGGCAGAGCAGTGGCTATTTTCACCTGGTTTGTGGATCATGCTGGGACTTGGGCATGTCTGGAAACCTGCAGTGAGGCAGCAGTGTGTAGGCCTGAAGGCAGGAACTTACACACCCCATGGGACTTTTATAGCAAAAATTAACTTTCAAAGTAAGTGTATGAGTCTACAAGAGTTAGGCAGCAGCTCAGTGGGGGTTACGTGAATTACAGTGGTGCCTAAAACTTGAACTTAGGCACCTAAGTCACTTTAATTATCTGGACCTAAAAGAGGTCACAGGAGTATCCTGTGGTAGAGCATGAAACTGAACCCAGGTCTACTAAGTCCGAGGTGAGGACCTGAACCACTCAAGTATCTTTCAACAACCCTCAGGCCACTAGGACCTAATACATGTGACCATGTGTCATCAGCTGTGATTTCATTACCATCTGACACCATCTGTCAACATGTCTTGTGAACATCAGTAAGACAATATGATCATCTGTTCTATGTAGCTTGTTATTAAATGCCCTCAAAAAATTCAGAACAGTCATGTGTCTCACTCTTGGTGAGATCATATGAGTGAACAGCTTTTGGTAACTGTTTTCAGAGTATTTGCAGTTTGAAAACCACTGTGGTCCAGTACAGCATTTCTTAAACTGGAGTCCGCAGACCCCTGGGGGTCTGCAAGGGTACTCCAGGAAGTCCGCGGGCCCCACTGATCAACTCCTCTCCCTCCCTCCCAGCACCTCCTGCATGCCATTGTTCCTGGCGTGCAGGAGACACTGGGGGGGAGGAGCAGGAGCAAGGATGGGGCATGCTCAGGGGAGGGTTTGGAATCATGTCTGAGGCCATTAGCTCCACTGATCAACTCCTCCCCCTCTCTCAGTGCCTCCTGTGTGCTGGGGAACTGGAGGGAGGAGGAGGAGCAGGGATGGGGGGTGCTATGGGGAGGGGGTGGAGAGGTGGGGAAGGGGTGGAGTGGGGGCAGGGCCTGGGAGAGTTGGGGGGGGTCTGCAAAAAATTTAAAACCAAATGGGGGTCCTTGAGTTGCTAAAGTTTGAGAACCGCTGGTCTAGTAGAATTAAGGCAGGGTCAAGAACAAGATGTTCACAAATTCTAAGTCTGGCTTTGGTACAGGTCTGGTACTACTGTGCCTTGAGCACATCATTCCATGTCTTTGCCTTGATTTATCCATCTTTAATATGGGGATAACTATGTACCTCACAGAAGCAGAGTGAAAACGAATGAACTGACGTAAACTGGATTTTATAACCTCTTCAGAGAGACCAGGGACCGTGACTTAATGTGTGCATACAGTGCCCAGTAAGAGGAAGTTACTCACCGTGTGCAGTAACAATGGTTCTTTGAGATGTGTGTCCTTATGAGTGCTCCACTGTAAGTGTGTCTGCACCTCTGATTGGAGATTTTAGGTAGCCGTGTTGATTTGGCTTGCACATGAACCCTCATGGTTTGCCTTGAGACTGTGTAGGACCATGTGGGCAAACCACCCTCAGTTCCTTCTTTGTTGCAGATCCCCTTGTCAAGAACTCTGAATAGAAGGGAGAGGAGCAGGTTTTGGGGCACCCATAGGGACACACATCTCAAAGAACCATTGTTACTGCACAAGGCAAGTGACTTCCTTTTCTTCAAGTAGTGTCCCTAGGGGTGCTCCACTGTAGGTGACTTCACAGCAGTATCCCCCTTGAAGGGCTGGGACTTCAGTGTGGAGTCTAGGACAGTAAGTTCTCACTTAAAGTCATCTCGGTTAAAGTCATCAATTGCTGGCAGTTCAGCTGTTCCTCTCCCACCCCCATTTCCATGTGCTGCTCCTGCCCTCTGCCTTGGAGCTGCTCCCGGGAGCCTCCTGCTTGCTGTGCAGGGGAGGGGGAAAGAAGGTGGCTAATGTCAGAGTGTCCTCCGCCCTGCTACTCCTCCCCCTTGCTTATCTCTTCTCCATATAGAGCAGGGTGGGGACACGGAGCTCAGGATGGAGAGAGCTTGTTGGCCACAGCTGCTTTCTCAACTTCCTGATCTTTTTAAAGGCAATGTACTTAGAGTGGAGCCAGCGTACTTAAAGGGGCAATACACATCTCTCTCTCTCTCTCTCTCTTTCACACACAGACACACACACACACACACACACACACACACACACAGGGTGTATGTCCCTGTCTGTCTGCCATGCTGTCTCCTCTCCCTTCCTTTTGTGCTGCCTTGTAGAATGTGAGGCTACATTAACAACAATTTGTTAACCGCTGAGGGCTCGGCCAAATGCTAGTTCATCATTTAGCAGTAAGGCATTCCCTGGGAAATAGATTCATAGACTTTAAGGTCAGAAGGGACCATTATGATCATCTAGTCTGACTTCCTGCACAATGCAGGCCTAAATATCCCATCCTCTTCCACCTTCTGACATCATCACCTTAACCAAGCTTCACAATCATCATTGCTATGTACAGTATTAAATTGTTTGTTTAAAACTTATACTGTGTGTATGTAGATGTATATAAAATGTAGTTGTTTGTGTGGTGAAATTCCCTGGAACCTAACCCCCCCCCCATTTACATTAATACTTATGGGGAAATCGGATTCACTTAACATCGTTTCACTTAAAGTTGCATTTTTCAGGAATATAACTACAATGTTAAGCGAGGAGTACTGTATTGGTGATAATACTGTGGAGCCAAAGATGGCATCAGCAGCTGAGTCTTGAGGAATCGCGTAAGGTTCCACGAAAGCGTGAGCAGAAGCCTAAGTTGCTACCCTGCAGATTTCTGAGATGGGAACATCTTTAACAAAAACTGAGGTGGAAGCGGACTTCAGGGAATGCATGTGAATTCCTGATGGAGGTTGCAGGTTATGGGCATATTAACAATAGTTAATGCAGCTCGAGACTCATTTGGAGAGCCTTTGAGTTGATACTGAGGAGTGCTTGGATCTCTCCAGTATTGAGAAGAAGAGTTTAGAAGATTTCCTGAAGTCCTTAGTCCTGTCCAAATAAAATGCTAAGGCTCTTATGCTTGATGGTGGATATCGTATCACCTCCCTGTTGTCACAGTGTGGCTTTGAGGAAAAGGTGGAGAGGTGAATGAGCTGGTTCACGTGGAAGGATGATGCTACCTTAGGAAGCAACTTCACATGTGGCCTTAGGATGACTTTATCTTTAAAAAAGACTGTGAAGGTTGGGTGTGCCATCAATGCTGCTATTTCCCCTATTTGATGTGATGGCCACTAGAAATTGTGCCTTCATTGACAGGTGTAGAAAAGAGCAGGCCCCCATAGGTTCAAAGGATGGTCTAGTTAGGGCTCTTAGAACCAGACTGAGGTCCCATGTTGAAGTGAGGGGGGCAGGGCTGGTGTGCAGAAAGAGGTTTCCCATGCTTTTGAGGAATCTTGGCATTGTTGGATGGGCAAATACTGAGTATTCATCCACCTGTAAGTGGAAGGCCGTTATGGCTGCAAGATGTACTTTGAACGAGTTAAGAGACAAACCAGTCCTTTTGAAGTCTAGTTTATAGTCTAGAAAAGGGAGGGAGAAAGATGTCAGAGCAACATGTTTGGAATGACACCAAATTTGGAATTGTTTCCACTTTTGCATGTAAGTGTGATGAGTCATCGATTTTTCTGCTGTTTAGTGACATGTCCTTCACCTCCTTAGAGCAGCATCTCTCTGTTGGAAGCATGAAGGAGTTAAGCCTGGAGATGGAGGATGTGCAGGTCAGGATGATGGATCCACCCAACATTTGGGGAGAGTAGATGAGGAATGGGTTGAAGAGGAATTGGAGGACACATTGCCAGCTGTGTCAGGTATGGGTACCACACTTGTCTCACCCAAGTGGGGGCGATAAGTTTGAAATCCTGAACTGCAGAGTTGCAGAGGAATATGCCTTCCTTTCAAATAAGTATAGCCTTTTGCAGTCTCTGTCAGAAGGGATTGATTTACCATGGTGCTGTTTCCCTCGTGAGTTAATGGCACCGACAACAATAGAGTTAGGCTGAGGGTGTGTAAAAAGGAAGTCTGCCTCTTTGTGCGGCACGTAATACTTCTTGCCAGCCTTTTTACATGTCGGTGTGCTAGAGAGGCTGGCATCTAGCAGATGACCTTGGCAGAATCCAGAATTGCCTTGTTGACTGGGAGGGCAATTCTTGAAGAGGAGGAAGTGTGTAATATGACCAGCAGTTTGGCGGGGGGGGTGTCTTTCACCTGTTTGAGAAGGGTTTGCAATGTGTTGGCAACCCCCTTAGTGAGATCCCGGAAAACCTTAAAATCATCTGCCAGCGATGGTGGAAGGGGCATCACCACCTTATCTGGTAAGGAAGAGGAGATGTTTGCCAGTAGTGTAGCCTCCTCTTCTAGTCTGGCCTCCTGCTCCTCAAAAGTTTCCTTCTCAGGTTCTGGGGCTCTGGATACAGAGGCTGTAAGTGATTGTCTAGTAGACTCCCTGCAGGAGACACTAGATGCCTGGGAAGGATGATGCCTGTAGGCTGCCCACGGGTCCCAGTATGGTCACTTGGGCGGAGGGAAGGGCATGACTGGTGGCACCCATGAGTGGCCAGACCAGGAAGGGTGGTGGTTGCAGTGTGGGTGTAGTTAGGAAGGCCTCAGCTTTTGTAATGATGGCTCATGGTATGGGACCAGGGAGATGATGTCATCCTGGTCACTGTCAGACTCCCTGCTTAAATACGGTGGAACTGGAGGTGAGTGCTCTGGTGCTGCTGGTGATTCCAGGGACCGCAAAGTACTCAGTACCAAGGCCCTGGTATTGAGTAGTGGGGACTCTGGCATCCCTGCAATCATGAGATCCCTGGAAAAGCAAAATCTAGTAAACTGAAGGTCTGTTATGAGCTGGGGAGAAGTACATCTTGGAAGCTACTCACAGGTGTATTGCAGGAACTGGGGGAATAAGCAGTGGTGAGGTGATAGAAATACTGTTTGATAATAAAGGTCAGTGCAGGGAAACAGTGCCCAGATTTATGTTTCTGAAAGAGGGAGGGGAAAATGTGCTCCTTTCTCTTCTCTGCCAACTTCCTTTATCTCCCACTAAAATGCACCCATGTGATGCCCCACTTTGAAAACATGCTCAGCTTGCAGAGAGAGGAGGAGGGACACACTGGTGCCTGTAGCAGCAACTGCTTCTCTGTCAGAACACCTAGTGAAACTCAGCCATTTCCAAGGCACTTTTTCCCAGTGGTAGCTAGGATGAGTGGTCTTTGCCAGTAAGACAGCCTTTTGCTGAAGCTCCTGCATTTCAGATGGCCCAGGAGAGGTGGAGGAGGGATGAGTTTGCACTATTTGCAAAAGCCAGAGAACAAGACCACCAGTAAATGGAATTCATGCTATCACAAGGCTCATGTCTTCAAGAAGCTTACCATGTGAAATGCTACTTCTGTACCACGGTGGGAGCTGGCCTCAAACTGCAGAGCCAAACTACCAAGGTGGGAGGAAGGATGATCCAGTGATTAAGGCTTTAGCCTGGGAGGAAGGTACACACAGGCTTAATTCCCTGCTCTGCCTCCTCTGTGACCTTGGACAAGTCACTTAGCCTCTCTGAGCTTCAATTCCTCATCTGTAAAATGGGGATATTAGCTCTTCCCTACCTCATTGGAGTATTGTGAGGATCAATACAAAATATTGTGAGGTACTCAGATGCTATGAGGATGGAGGTAATAGAAGTACCAGAGATCACCTGGAGGGGGAGGAGGAACTGGGTAATGACCACTCAGTTGTGGAGTCCACAGTGGGCGGTGTCCAGGTGTATGCTTGTGGGGAAATGCAATGTTTTGCTGGACTGTATGATCAAGATGTTAAATCACTGAGAGTCAGGATTCCCACGTCACTTAGAGGTGTGTGTGTGTGTGTGTGTGTGTGTGTGTGTGTGTGTGTGTGTGTGTGTGTGTAGGATCATCCGCCCATTCTGTGCCAAACAGCCACCCTACCAGGTCTTGGAGTACTTTAACAGAAAAGGTTATCACTCCAACTTTAACCAGTGGATTATCATGGCTGGTTCCAGAATGCTTACATGAGAGGGCCAAACAATGCTTTTCAAAACAAACAAAACCCCACCACAGCTTTGAATTTTCCAGAGCAAACGGAGAAGCACCTTCTCCCCACCCCATAATATTGATATTAATGGTGCCTACATCCTCACAATAATTCTTGGTAACACAGCATACCCTGGGTTCAAAAATACATACCCTGTTAACAGTCAGATGGCAATTCAGATACATCGCAGATTCAACATAGTGGCTTTTCGGGACCCTTAAAGCAAGGTGGGCGTGACTGACATGATAGCCTCTTAGGGCAATCAACAATCTCCAGATCTGCCTGTTGTACTCCGGATAGTATCTGTGGGAGCAGGGATGAGGTGTTTGATACACTAAGGGAGGAGGCCACAAGACTTGAAGCAAAACATGTAGAGCTGGAAAATCAAGTTGACACCTGAAGCTGTAACTTATGTCAACACAATCTGCTGTTGATGTGCAGACCAAATCGAATATGTTCTGTGCACAGGTTTTGCAAGTGTAGGGTGCAGATGGAGGACACAAGTGCCTGATATAGACTGAAACAAATGTCAGCAGTTGTTGAAATTAACTGGGATTGTTTCCTGTTGTGGGTTTACTCTTATAATACAAGTAGGGTCTTCTTCAGTGACTGTTATGGAATTTATTGTCAAATCTTTCAAAAGTGACTAATGACTTTTGGATACCCAATGTGAGACCCTTTTAAAGGGGCTTGATTTTTTTCCCCAGGAGGTGGATGCTTAGCACTTTAAGCTGTTTCCAATTGGAGTAAACATAATCACTAGTCACTCTGGAAAGCTTTGTCATACACTTGATGCAGAAAATGTCAAAATTAGCTCACGCCCTTGCAGCCAGCTGCAATGAGTAACTGCTGTACTGAGAGGTGATGGTGGGAAATGTTTCCACACTGTCCACAGGGACTTGAAATGCATGTTTTGGGAGTCCTGGTTTTCTTTATCCTGATCTTGGGCAGAGTTAGAATACTAGGGCCATGCACAGGAAGGACCAAATGAATAAAGTTCATGTCTCTGTCCTGGGCAGATTAGGATTTGGCATGTCCACCTGTATGTTGGATTGCACTGAGGGATGAGCCCTGTGAGTCCAGTCCATAATATAATGGAGAGTCTTTCCTCACTGTTCCAGACAGGCTATTATTTCAGGCCATCTCCATACCGGATCTGCAGCCCTCTTGTTTTCTTGTGGAACTGTCTAGTGGGCTGAGTGATGCCTTAGCTGGCAAGGCATTCAGACATGCAATTATAGATCAAGGTCTTGTAAACAACAATTCATTGTCACTGGATCGCCTCCTCAGCCCAGATGCTCATGACTCCCTGGTTGTCTGGCTTGGGAAGCTGCAGCATGCTTGTAAAGAGGCTTCTATAGAAAGTGTGCTAAGAAATTAACTTGCTACAATACACAGTGATGGGGAATCTGCTGCTGCTGGAGAAACTATGTGCAAATGAGCTCTACAAATGCTTGGTACAGATCAGAGGCTTCTAGAAAACTTGACCTCAGGCCAGTAAAAACTCAGAAACTCAGCTAGACAGGACACCTAATCAGGTGGGATGGTAATGGGAAGACTTTTCACCGTTGGGGTTGGGAACAAGGCTGCTTGTTGCCTACACTGGCATTTGAATCTATGAAGATGGTGATGGTGGAGGACAACATGCTGATTAATCATGCTTAAAGCAAATCTACTCCAAATGCTTTTTGAACACCCGTGCACTGTTGTGAGCAACTTGTGTGCAGGTGCATGGTGTGTTACAGGCATGTCATGGTCCAAATAGTGGTTATTTCATCAAATTTCTCCAGTACAGACAATTCTCTGATACAAAGCTGATTGGGGGATGATTTAATATTGTTTTCTCTGTTTATGGTCAGGGCTGGCTCTACTGTTTTCGCTGCCCCTAGCAGCGCGCCAAATTGCCACTGCTGACGGTAGGGGTAGTCCGTGTGCCCTTAGGGCAGCATGCCCATTTCCGCGGCGGCGGCAATTAGGCAGCAGCTTCTGTCTTCAGCCAGAAGACAGAAGCTGTGCTGCCACAGACAGCTGAACACAGAAGCTGATGCCAAATTGCCGCATCCACGGAAACGCGGGTACCACCCTAACGGCACACGGACTGCCCCCGTCATCCGGCGGCAATTCAGCCTGCTGCTTGGGGGCAAAAACGCAGGGACTGCTACCCCTTGTAGATTGCCGCCCCAAGCACGTGCTTGGGATGCTGGTGCCTGGAGCCAGCCCTGCTTATGGTCCATAAAGAGAGAGAAGGTGGTGAAGTAAATCTTTTATTAGACCAAGTTCTGTTGGTGAGACAGAAACACACTCTTGAAACACACAGAGCTCTTCTTCCATTCTTGGAGTTGTATTTGGTGATCAGAGACTTATAGCTAATGAGATCTCTGGGGATGGTGGTGTTTCTTGCATTTGTTAATGAAGTAGCTGTTACGTTTTTTGCTTCCTTTTTCATATTGTTAGCTGTCTGAAACGGGAACTGTGATGGTTCCACAAAGGTAGTTGATTCCATTTGAGAAACCACCTGTGTCAGCACAGTCAGGAGGCACTGTTTGCACAAGATTTATGGTACTGTGTTGTCCCTATGTTTTTATACTGATTAGGAGTGAAACTTTCATCATCCTTGCTCCTGTGGTACAGTGAGAACAGAGTTGTTATAGAGTTTCTATCAAGTCAATGTTCTCAGTCTCGAATGATCTTTGCAGATCAGACTCAGGCCATGTCTACACTAGAAGAGTTTTGCCATCAATTTTTAACATTGCAAGTGTGAAACATGTACTTGGTTAGAAGCCTATGAGGAGCAGCTACAGGTGTTACACAAGGTTTTCAGAATCCAAAGCAGTGGTAACTTCACTGTTTCTTTCCAGGTGTTGTCAGGAATAAATCAGTGGGGGCATGCTCATCTGTCTGATAAATAATTGGCACAAATGAGTGCTTTTACCTAAAAATACTTTTGTATTAGGTCTCAAGCTCTCTATCTCACACGCACACACATGCTATAGCAATAGGTTCAGAGCATTCCAAATATTTATAGCTACCCAAAAAGTGAAATGGTTTCAAGAAATCAGTAGCCAGGCCTCTGTGTGGGGACCACCTTCCATCTAGCTGCTGGGGAACTTACATGTCAAATCCTTGCCCAGAGGAAAGCTTCCCTGGACTTCAAGGTCGTTGTCCAAACCTTCCTTCTGTTTTCACAATACGTTCAACTTCTTTATCCATCCTGATAGCAAAAGTGCAAACATACACTTATTTTGCCTTGCCTCTCAGGGCCTAAGATTATCCTAGCCATGTGATGTTCAATCAATCATTTCACACACAAATTAGCGTGCATTTGTGCCTGCCTAACTTTGGGCAAGCCACTATGGGCCAAATTTTCAATGTCACACAGGGACCTATCCACTGGGGTAAATGCGTAAATCTATTAATTTCATTGGAACTATGTCCATTGACACCAGTTGAGAATTTGGCCTATTGTTTTCTTTCTTCTCCAGTGTCAGTGATGTGGGAAGCAGCACTGTCTGAGGGATGTGCTGGCTGCTCCTTCCCACTGCCCCCATTGGCCCAGAACGGTGAACTGTGGCCAGTGGGAGCCACGATCAGCCAAACCTGCAGATGCAGCAGGTAAACAAACCTGCCCGACTTGCCAGGATGCTTGCCCCAGCAAGTCATGTGCCAAAGGTTGTCTACCCCTGATTTAGATAAATATTTTTTATTTTTATTTTTTTACTCCGGCTAGCATTCTCTATCAGGATATATCAAATTTATGTTAAATTTAAAGCCTAAACTAATGGAGAACTCTCTCTCTAAATATTCACTACCTATTACCCGGAAATAGTGATCAAGCAGGGGAAGATCTCAAATCTGACTGAAAATAAAATGGTTAGAATGGGGTATATGGGAAGGTGGGGATTTTTTTATGTGCACTTTGATGTATCCTCTGACCTACACAGAGTTGCAGTTGTATTACTGTGTGCTGTCTGTCTCTATCTGTCTTTGCATTCATCAGAAATGTTTAAAGAAAAAAGTGAATTGGAACCTTGAATTTCCTTTAAGATAATTGAAATAAAGCAAATTTTCTTGTAAAGAAAACTGAGTCAAAGTAAAATAAAAACTCGGTGACTATCTTATGAGTTGTAGCAAGGAAATATCTTCAGCCTTTTTAATTTTTAAATACTTCATACAGAAATGCTGCAAGACTGAGCCTTTTCTGCATTTACTACCAGTGCGTTATTTTGCAGGTTGTACCTGTAAAGGTATTTATTTCTCAAGCAGTTTATGGAAATAGCACATACTGCAATGGCATGTACTGGGCCAGTTCTTCACCTTTGATCTGTTCTTTTTGTAATTCTTAGAGTTGTTAGCATTTAAGGTCTTCTTTAAACCTTCCTGTACACTCTTTCCTAACTAATGAATAAACCTTTGACAGCCTTGGCTATCTTGGTAAGATATGTAGTTGCATGCAGAGGATGGTGAGTCCTTGGTTTAATTCTCCCGTAAATTGTAATCCTCTCTCAATTTCTGGCAACACAGAAATTAACCATGTTTATTTTGCAGAAGGACTCTTGTGTAGACACAAATAAAATCTAACCATGGAAGACTTTGAAGCTGAGATAAAATTCTAAGTAGATCATTCATTATAAAAGTAGTTTTGTATATAACAGGTCCTGATTTGAAGCACTAACTATCTAGAGCCCTTACATAGTCCCATGGTTTAACTTTACATGCTACAAGCAGTAATTAAGCAAAAAAAATCAAACAGGAAAATTTGGAGATAGAATAAAACTCTTTAAAACAGGGACTTGTCACTTGATCTTATTTTTTAAATAAATCATCTTATTCTCATCTTGAAAAGGAAGAGAAGGACATTTGCTGCTGCCTTTATATATTAATTTGAATTTTCATTGGGATAGAAATGAAAGGCAGAGTTCCCGGCCTTTCAAGTTGTCATAGTATAATTCCCCACTCTGAACCTTAGCGTCCAAAAGATGGGGTACCAGCATAAATTCCTCTAAGCTTAATTACCAGCTTAGAATCTGTAGCTCTGCCACCAACCAGGAATTCCAGTGCCTGGTACACTCTGGTCCCCCCAAGACCTTGCCCGAGGAACCCCAAAACCCAGACCCTCTGGATCTTAACACAAGGAAAGTAAACCCTTTCCCTCACTGTTGCCTCTCCCAGGCTTCCCCTCCCTGGGTTACCCTGGAAGATCACTGTGATTCAAACTCCATGAATCTTAAAACAGAGAGGAAAATTCACCTTCCCACCTCCTTCTCTCTCCTCCTCCCAGACTCTCCCTGAGAGAGAAAGTAATCCTAACACAGAGAGAAAATTAACCTTTCTCTCCCCCTTCCCTCCTTTCTCCCCACCAATTCCCTGGTGGATCCAGACCCAGTCCCCTGGGGTCTCATCAGAATAAAAAAAACAATCAGGTTCTTAAACAAGAAAAGCTTTTAATTAAAGAAATTAAAAACAGTAAAAATTATCTTTGTAAATTTAAGATGGAATATGTTACAAGGTCTTTCAGCTATAGACACTGGGAATACCCTCCCAGCCTAAGTATACAAGTACAAATTAAAATCCTTTCAGAAAAATACAAATTTGAACTCCTTTCAGCCAAATACACATTTGCAAATAAAGAAAACAAACAGAAGCCTAACTCGCTTTATCTACCTAGTACTCACTATTCTGAACTTATAAGAGCCTTTATCGGAGAGATTGGAGAGAAACCTGTTTGCACGTCTGGTCCCTCTGAGCCCCCAGAGAGAACAACCTCCAAACACTAACAGCACACACACAAACTTCCTTCCCTCAAGATTTGAAAGTATCCTGCCCCCTGATTGGTCCTCTGGTCAGGTGACAGCCAGGCTCACTCAACTTGTTAACCCTTTACAGGCAAAAGAGACATGAAGTACTCCTGTTCTATTAACCCTTAACTATCTGTTTATGACACAAGTGATTAAAATAAAAATGCTTTTCACTCTAGTAATTCAGGCTTCCTCAAGACACAACCTCAGTGGACCATGTAACAAAGAAAGGGAGAAAGAAAAAAGCGGTTTCCCTAAAAACATTTAATTTGGGGTTCAAAACAAACATAGACTTAACATAGCACTAATGTTCATGCTTTATATATCTTCCATTGGCACTTTAAGTAACCAGTAGTCCCGCTAACTCTCTGCAAAGGAGACCGAGAGAGCAGTAGGATCGAGGGAGTTTTTACTTTTCAAATTCAGCCTTCAAAGAAATTTTCAAAGAGAAAGGAAGTATTCATAGACTTCATGGTCACTTAAAGGAATATTTATCTCAACTGGAAGATCCAACATCCATTGAAGACTTTATTCTGATTCTGGGATTGATTGATCTGGGCTGGAGGAAAGTATAGGTAGGAGAGAGGAATAATGGCCTGGAGTGACTTGGTTCAACTCCCTGCTCTGCCATAGACTTCCTATGTGGCCATAGGCAAGTCACTTAGTGTCTCTGTGCCTCAGTTCCCTATCTGTAAAATGAGGATTATAATATTTCTTTTTAGGTTATAAATTCTTTGAGCCAGGGAGTCTCTTGCTATGTGTTTACACGAGGCCTAGTACGATGAGGTCTTGATGTCAGTTGCAGCCTCCCAGTGCTGTTGTAATAAGCATACATCTACTTGGATAACTGTCAGTTATCCACCCTGTGGCTGTCTGCTGGGCTTTGAAGAAGAAAACAGCTTACTTTCCCCCACACAAAAAGCAGGCTGTAGGCTGTGATATGGTCCCCTGTGCACTTGTCCATGTAACAAAATTTTTCATATTCAGATACAAATATGAAAAATCCAATTAGCTGCCCACGTCTGTGTAGATCAGTGCAAATCATATTTGGCAACATGTCAGTAATCATGACTGTTCCCAGCAAGGTGTAACACCCATAGTTTCCCCACTCTTCAAGAGCACCAGGCTCCGTTGCAAAACAACTGAAGGTCTGGTCATAGATTTGCACACTTGGAAAATTTGGACTATTACCATTTTCAAAATTAAAGAATTGTTTGAAGTCAGAAAAAAGCCCAAGAAAATTAAATGGACATCAAGGTAAAACAAACAAGTAAAAATATTTGTAATGTTGGTAATCAGCCAAATCATGGAAGTCTCTGGGAGTTCTGGGGTGTTCAGGTAAAACAGGATCTGGCTCAATAAACCTTAAATGATTATTAAAATGTCTGGGTAGAAAATACAAATCTAAATGACCTTTCACCATTTATGCCATTTGTTCACTTTCTGCACTTCTCTCAGCTTGGACAATGGAAATACACTAGTCTGTACTCAATAGGAGTCTTGTCAGGGTAAAGATTATATTGAAAAGACAGATTATCCTGACTATTGATTGAAAACTCTTGCACATACACCTCTACTTCAATATAATGTGACCCGATATAACACGAATTCAGATATAACATGGTAAAGCAGTACTCCGGGGGGGGTGGGGCTGCACACTCTGGTGGATCAAAGCAAGTTCAATATAACACGGATTCACCGATAATGCGGTAAGATTTTTTTGGCTCCTGAGGACAGCGTTATATCGAGGTAGAGGTGTAGTGCATAAAGATTAGCAATCTGAATTTTGAAACCAGGCCAGAAAAATCAACTGAGCTATCAGAGTAGCTCTGCTTTGACAAACTGAATACAGAGTGAAGTTTAAAGATTTTTTTTTAAATAAGCAGAACTTCTGTGTGTTGATACCGGCAACAAATGAGGTTAGAAAGGCCACACAAAGAGAGAATAGGGTTTTTTAACCTTTAGGAACTAATCTTCATTCCTATTAGTCGGTGGACAGGAACAAAAGCAGTATTATTCCTTTGTGCCAGAGCTAGCTTACCCTTTGCACAACACCTAAAAATGGTGAAGTAAATTGTCATCAGTGTTATAGTACTTTTAATAAAGAAACATTGAAAGAGCCTTATTTCTACAGGAAAAATAGAAAGCCCTGAATGCAGAAGAATCTGTGTGGGCAGAATATGTGAGCCAGAATTTTAGGGGTGCATCTACCTACATGACTCGCAGCTTTAGTCCTTCAAAGCTTCCTGTGCCCTAGCATGCAGGGGAGCTCTGAAAGTGGTACTAAACAACTATTCTTATCTACTGCAAATGGGATGTAAAGCCCCCTCCTGGAGGCTATAAGGAAAGAGATTAATCTCCCTTTGGCTAGGAGGATGATAGCTGCCTACCATGACTGCAACGATTTACAGGTTGTAATGACTGAGCCAAACATGGAGAAATTAATTCCTCCAGCCACAGGTGCTAGAACTAGGGGTGCTGGGGTTCCTGCTGCACCTCCTGGCTTGAAATGGTTTCCATTATATACAGGCTTTACAGTTTGTCAAAGTCAATGACTTTCAGCACCCCCATTATACAAATTGTTCCAGCACCCCTGCCCACAGCATGCTGTAAGAAAGATTTGCTGTGAGAGTTAAGGTTTCCAGGAACAGAGCTAGAGTGAGACAAGAACTAGAGAGGTTTTCTTCTTCAGAGCTAAACTTTAGACCTTGTATTTGAACTTGGCTGAAGTCAGGCACTTCTGTTGACAGAGAACAAATTAATAATAGCATATGGTAGGTGTACTGACTCATAGACTCATAGACTCATAGGTCAGAAGGGACCAATATGATCATCTAGTCTGACCTCCAGCACAAGGCAGGCCACAGAACCCTACCCATCCACTTTTATAACAATCCCTAACCCAGGACTGAGTTATTGAAATCCTCAAAATTGGTTTGAAGACCTCAAGCTGCAGAGAATCCACCAGCAAGCGACCCATGCCCCACGCTGCAGGGGAAGGCGAAAAACCTCCAGGGCCCCTGCCAATCCGCCCTGAAGGAAAATTCCTTCCCGACCCCAAATATGGCGATCAGCTAAACCCTGAGCATGTGGGCAAGACTCACCAGCCAGCACCCAAGAAGGAATTCTCTGCAGTAACTCAGTTCCCATCCCATCCAACATCTCCCCGCAGACCATTGAGCAGACTTATCTGGTGATAATCCAAGATCAATTGCCCAAATTAAACTATCCTATCATAACATCCCCTCCATATACTTATCAAGCTTAGTCTTAAAGCCAGAAAAGTCTTTTGCCCCCACTACTTCCCTCGGAAGGCTGTTCCAGAACTTCACTCCCCTAATGGTTAGAAACCTTCGTCTAATTTCAAGTCTAAACTTCCTTATATCCAGTTTGTACCCATTCGTCCTCGTGCCTACATTAGTACTAAACTTAAATAATTCCTCTCCCTCCCTAACGTTAACCCGCCTGATATATTTATATAGAGCAAGCATATCCCCCCGCAGCCTTCTTTTGGCCAGGCTAAACAAGCCAAGCTCTTTGAGTCTGCTTTCATAAGGCAGTTTTTCCATTCCTCGGATCATCCTAGTAGCTCGTCTCTGGACCTGTTCCAGTTTGAATTCATCCTTCTTGAACATGGGACACCAGAACTGCACACAATATTCCAGATGGGGTCTCACCAGCGCCTTATATAACGGTACTAACACCTCCTTATCCTTGCTGGAAATACCTCGCCTGATGCATCCTAAAATCGCATTTGCTTTTTTAACAGCCGTATCGCATTGGCAGCTCATAGTCATCCTGCTATCAACAAATACCCCAAGGTCCTTCTCCTCCTCTGTCGCTTCCAACTGATGCGTCCCCAACGTATATCTAAAATTCTTATTATTAATCCCTAAGTGCATGACCTTGCACTTTTCACTATTGTATTTCATCCTATTACTATTACTCCAGTTTACAAGGTGGTCCAGATCTTCCTGAATAGTATCCCTGTCCTTCTCCATGTTAGTAATACCCCCCAGCTTTGTGTCATCTGCAAACTTTATTAGCACATTCCCGCTCTTTGTGCCACCTACAGGCCATCTCTTTCCTGTTACTCCTCACAATGTCTTGCCCCTCCCCCACATTCTTCCCTCATCTCCTCTGTTTCCAATGTTAAGTCTTGCTTCAGCAACCCAAAACAGGCCACTTCTTGTCTGTTTTACAGATAGCCAGATTCTGTCACCCTCACTCTTGTTGAGCAGTATCTTACTTAGTCTCCTTGAAGTCAGTGGGACTACTCAAGGAGTAAGGTTCTATTCAGCATGAGCAAGGGTGGCAGAATATGGCCCCCCATTTCCAAAATTCAAAGTAAGAACCAGATCATCAGATGGTTTAAACTGGTGTAACTCTATGGAATTCAATAGAGCTATGCCAACTTATACCAGGTGAACACCTGGTTCTACGTGTTTTTTTTTTCAAATTGTAATAATAATGGGTAATGTTTTATTATGGCAATCCTTAGGAAACATCAAGTGATGTGAATGAGAATGAGGCCTGGTCCACACTACGCAGTTAAATTGATTTAAACAGTGTTAAATTGATTTAACGCTGTACTCGTCCACACTACAATGCACTTTAAATCGATTTTAAGGGCTCTTAAAATCGATTTCTGTACTCCTTCCCAATGAGAGGAGTAATGCTAAAATCGATATTACTATATCGATTTAGGGTTAGTGTGGATGCAAATCGACATTATTGGCCTCATTCTTGTACAGTAGCTACCCACAGTGCACCGCTCCAGAAATCGACGCTAGCCTAGGACCATGGATGCACACCGCCGAATTAATGTGCCCTAGTGTGGACGCATAAAATTGACTTTATAATATCGGTATTATAAAACCAGTTTTAGTTAATTAGAAATTATGCTGTAGTGTAGACGTACCCACAGTTAAAAAAACTAAAACATCAGGTGTCTCGTTCATTACTGTACACCCCATTTGGTTTGTAAGTACCAACAACTAGATCTAGGATAGGTGGAATGTAACTGAGAAAGTGGTGGTTCTTCAACTCCAAAAGCACCTGGACTCAAATGGTGTTCTGGGTAGGTTCTAGTCTAGGATTTGGCCAGTCTAGGGCAGTTCTCTGCCCGGAGCCCAGGGAGGAAGGACTGCGTCTCTGGAGGGCTGAGATAACTGCCAGCACCCTGGACAGAGCAGTGCTACTAGCAGGGACTGGGTGAGTGAGAGACAGCTCCTGGCTGGCTACTGGGGTTTGCAGGCTGAGGCCCTGAGCCAAGGGTAAAGAGGATGCTGAGTCCACAAGGGAATGGCCAGACAATTTGCAGGGAAGTGGCTGAACAGCAGACTGCAGGTCCCCCAGAAGGGAGGAGCACAGTGTGTAGCGTGGCCGGAGGGCTGGTTGCTGAACAGGACACCACGGTTCTTGGAGAGATGTGGATCCTAGAGCAGGAGTTATGGTGGCGCGAGACAGCACCTGAAGAGGGTGCAGAGCAAGAAGGAGGTGCTAGAATGGTGCGTGAACCCTGTTACAGGCAGATTGATCTTAAATTAGCTTTGCTGGTTCATAAAGCTCTGAATGGGACTGGTCCTAATTAAACTGAAGACTCATTTCCTGAGTTTCCACCTGACAGGTCTTTTCATTTTGCACTGGCATACTACCAGTGCTAAGTAGTTCCATAATTGCAATTAAAATAATAGGCGATCGAGCTTCCACTGCAGCAGTCCCACTGATGTGGAACATTCTCCTTTCTGAAATGTCTCATTTAATTTCTCCCTCTCTTTAAAAAACACCTAAAAACTTTTTTCCAGAAGTGTTTTTAAATTACCACCGTTGTTGCTGCTCTTTTATTTTGTTTAGTCATCTTGTCTCTGATTTTGCTGAGGTTGGGCATCCCAGGATGCACCTTTGTGGATGGGTGCTTTATTATTTAATGGTCAGAATACAGACATGACCAGTTCCATTATAAACACTATTGAGAGGTCCGGGGGAAGGGTGCCAAATTATTTTTATTCTTTCAGGAAGAGAGAAACCTAATCAATTCTGAAAGAATTAAAGCTTTCTAAATTAATTGATCTGGTCTTTCACAGTATTTGTGGAGTTCTTGCTTTCTGTTATCCTCATGCAACCTGGAGTTTGGTTTAGTAATGCTCATGGTTCAGCTGTTTAGTACCATGTCCACCGGTTCACATGGGGGGAAAACAACTTATAAAATCTCAAGTCATTGATATATTTTTTTTAAAAAAGGCAAATCATGGCAAAGATGCATCTTAATGTACACAGCATGTGTCTACATGACATATCCTCATCTGCACTCAGCTCAGTGTCTCCCTGAGACTTAGTATAACATTCCAAACCTCTGAGCAGATTCAAAACGCGCATTTAGAAAACAGCCTGCTAGAGAAATGTCTTCTCATTTAGAATCATTCCCCCAAATTACACCAGCTCAGGCCCACAAGGAAACATATTCAGTCCTGGAGAAGTGGCAGGCTTTAATCTGGGGAAATGAGCACTTTATGCCACATTTGGAAGCTGGGAATCTACCTTAAGCACTAGTATAAAATGTTTATTATTTGGCCTGGTTGATTCCAAGATATTAAATCTTAAAGGCAGACATTTGTCACTGAAAAGTTATTTAATATTTTAATTTATTTTCAAAATGTATTAGTTATATGTGGTTTAGATACACATTAGTTTAGGATAGGAAACAGAAATTGCTACAGCCAATTGAAACTGCAGGAGGGAGAGTGTGGGTTTTCACATAAAATGATATTTTGAAAAATCTAAGCCTCTATGACAACCTAAATTCCCTGCTGCAGTTTCAATTAGCTCTAACAATTTCTCTCCATTGCCTGTACTAAACTATTACATAGCAGGTTAACTGTTAAACATCTGCATTCCATACCAGTGGTGGCTGCAAATCAGTGGTGAGTATTGTGATTCCTGTCTATCTTTTGTAGAGTATGTAAAGTCCTTTGGGATCCTAAAGGATCAATGAAACAATGTAAATGTCAAGAGATGATGACTGAGATTAAAATTTTACTCTTATCCAGCTATCATTTAAGAAGTCATTAGTGCTGTTTTAGCATGGCCATTTTTTTAAAGGAAAAGTCACAGGGTTGTGAAAAAAACAAAAGCAGTAGGCATATGGTCAACAACATCAAGTGTCATGGACATTGTTTTATACTCTAAATCACCAGTTCTCAACCTTTTTCTTTCTGCAGCCCCCCAACATGCTATAAAAACTCCATGGCCCATCTGTGCCACAACTGTTTTTCTGCATATAAAAGCCAGGGCTGGCGTCAGGGGGTAGCAAGCTGGGCATTTGCCTGGGGCCCCTGCAAAGCTACATTGCTTAGGGCCCCGAACTTCAGCCCTGTGCAGTGGGGTTTCAGCTTTCTGCTCTGGGCCCCAGCAAGTCCAATGCTGGCCCTGCTTGGTGGACCCCCCTGAAACCTGCTCTTGGCCCCTTGGAGGGATCCCTGGTTGAGAACCGTTGCTCTAAATAACCTTTATTTTATTGTATAATAACTGCTTGTTCTGTGATACGATTTTAATGTAGTAGTTGTATCAGAGCTGATCTTTGTAAACTTATTGTAACTTTCCACATTTATTTATTTACTTTTGGAAAGGAAGAGTGATCACCCTTGGAAAAATTAAAGACTTTAAAGTTTAGTGTTCTGGTTTTTTATGTCTCCATGCTGTGTGCTGAGAGGTTGCTCTGTTCACTTTCTGAGGTTTTAGCAGCACTCAATTCTCAGTTAAATTGGTTGCCAATTAAATTGACTAACATCATATCCACCCTTCATCCATATAAAAAAAAATCTAAAATGTCAAAAGTCAAGGCTTTATTTTTAGAAATAAACACAATCCATGACTCCTGTGACAAAAATGCAGTCAGACTTGGTACATTTTATTGGTGTGAGGTGACTGATTGTGGTTTTGGCTACATGCTGATTAATTGCTGCTTTGAAATAGTTTCAATTTTTGAATGACAGATCAGTAGGATGAAGATAGCATTCACCTTTAGGTTTATCTTCTCTCTGTATAAATAATTTCAAACTCAGCAATTGTCATGCCTCACTTTACATAATAGTGGCCAGGTTTTTCCAGAGACCTCAGTTCCTACTCTGGCTCCAAAATGAACAGTCCAGATTTTCCAGAGCTTTCAACACAAACATTGGCATTGTCACACTGTCTGCAGTAGCTCATGACTGTGAGTGCCAACCTTAGGGCAGACTTTCAAGAAGCAGGGCAGAGACCCCAAACTGGTTGTATGTTCTATAATTAGATTTCACCAACTCAGTAACAAGTGTTAACTCCTAAAGCACTGTAACAGTCTTACCATGGGATCTCACAGTCCCTGTGGGCATTCCAATCTATCTTGCTACCTAGGCAAGCTTGACTTAGTGATTGATGGTTGCTATACATTAAAGATCACAATATATTCCCGTTCCTCCCAGTCCCAAAGGGCTAGTCATTTACTCCAGGTCAATTTGTACCTTAGATTTCATATCCAAGACAACACCTGTAGCCAATCCTACAGTAAACTATCCAAGAATTTATTAACTAAGAAATTAAATGAGTTATTACAAGGTTAAAGCAGGCAAGCATATATACACTAATGAGTTCTAGTCCATGGTTCCAAAAAAGATGACAGAATTGTAGTAATCTGCCAGCTCTGACTGTCTTTTAGGGCTAACCCAGGTTGACCTTGGCCATCTCTGTGTCTGTTTTGTAGCTTCAGCCTTGTCAGAATTCAAACAGCAAAAGAGATGAAAAATGTTCTTGTCCGCATTTTTATTGCCCTTTTCCAGAATTCAAGATAATGAGATCAGCCTCTTCATGGTTGTAAAGGGGCAATTCACAAAGTCTTTGTATTATGCTGTCCCACAATGGCCCTCTTAGTTTTGCTAGGCCTTCTTTATGGTCAGGAGATGATTTCTCCTGAGTTTACAGTTTCAGAGCAAACATTGTTTAGAGTTATAATGCAAAAATTTAAATATTACCTGATAGCATGTGATAAGTATTATAAGTGTGATTAATGCATGCAACATCTTACAAGCATTTCACAAAGTCTAAACACTAAAGACACTGTTTCCCATATTTTTCATAGTATTAATATGATATGATTGTGTCATAATCACTGCAATATATTTTATGCAAGATGGGTCTTGTAAGATATCATTGGAAAGGTTATGACTTACTGAATGATTATCCTATTTGTATGCCTATATCATTTTTGTATCTAAAGTTAGGAATATTAACTGTACATCTGTACTACACAGAATGCAATTAGTCTGGCTGGCTTGCTGGGAACAAGTCAATGGACCATTAGGGAAAACAATAGATCTTTGAAGATGCTAATCTCCCACTTTCCTGAGAGCTTTCCTGGGATGCTACAAACAATCTCTGACTCATGGCTGCTTTGACACTGCAGAGTCATGTGATCAAGCCATCCTGTACTGGACTCCATGATAGAATACCAGTATTTTTCCACTGAGAAGAGAGACTCACACTGGGAAACTGCCATATATAAAACCTATTTAAGTCAGAAAAGTGATATAATCATGGTCTTTCTTCCCTGAATGCCCACCCAAGATGACTGCTGTGAGCATCTAAGAAACAGACAACAATGGGGACGGGGGAGAAGAAGAGCTGAGCCCAGACTGGAAAGGTGTCTGGCCTGTGAAAGAAATCCTGGTGGTTTAAGCTTCAAGCAAGAGCAGTTTGCCTTCAAGAACCAATGCGATCTGCCTAAAACAACATTTAGGGTGAGAAATTACTAAAGAAACTGGTTACAAATAATATCTTAAACTTAGTTTGTGTGTGTTTTGTTTGACAGGTAATCTGCTTTGATTTGTTTGCTATCCCTTATAATCACTTAAAATCTATCTTTTGTAGTTAATAAACTTGTTTTTGTTTTCTCTAAAACCAGTTTGTGAAGTTTATAATAGAGGGGGAGGAGGGGGACAAAAAGCGGTGCATATTGTCCTCCACATTGAGGGAGGGAGTGAATTTCATGAGCTTATGTTGTACAGTACTCTGTGCAGTGCAAGATGATACAATTTTGGGTTTACACTCCAGAGGGAATGTGCACTTGAGTGCTGGGTTATTCCATAGCTGAAGCCTTCCCATGCAGTGCTGATTTCAGTGTCTATCTTTCTGCAGCTGGGAGGGTGGGTGTGGGTGTGTGCGTGCACATGCTGGAGGAGCCTGAAGCCCTGGCTCAACAGGAAAATATAAGGAAACCCAGACTTGTGGAACAGGCAGGCTCAGTGGTACCCCAGTACATCAGTTAGCACCTGGAGGGGGTGGCTAAACCCATCACAAGCTCAATACCCATCTTAACCATACTAACACACAGGTGAAACAGACTGGTTTTCAGAAATGAATTTGTCAGTGCTCTGCTGAGGCCTAAAGCCTTGGAAAGAGGTTGCACCTGCTCTTCCAGTGTCACAGGGATTTTCAAATCTGGCCCTAAAGTCCCATCTGCTATCCTATCATATGCTCATGAGGGCCCACAGGGATCCAGCTGTAAGCTCTAAAGGCTCCTGTGACAATCTGAGGAGTCTATGTACAATTTATGAGTTCTGTTTGATATGGGGGACTCTCCCTGTAATTAGGTAAGAGTGCAAACTCCATTTTTCTTGTCTTTGCTCCCCCTCATATTGAGCTAAAACTCACAAGAAGCAATAGAATAAATTCATGCACTGGCTAATAATAAAGAATTGTTAAACTTTCATCATTCATTTAAACTGAGCACTTTTGGACCAAGAAATGGCAGCTGCCCAGGCCAAATCAGTTTTTCAAGTCTAAACTCTAGGGTGGTAGGAACTTATTAAGCAATGAATCACCTGGCAAGGGATTTTCCCCATCTGATGAGGCTGATAATGGAGTCTCCTGACATCAGGTGTTGAAGATTATAAAAGAAAGGGGTTCAACCCTTTTCCCCACACTGGGGGAGGGGAGGATGAGATTTGATGTGATATTTTGGATGAGAAGTCACGTACAGGAAAAAAGGAGAGGAAGGATACCATCCTCTATAGAAGACTCTGCCTATGCCTCAAAAATGCTCCAGAACTGTGAGGAAATTGAGGCAAGGAAATACACACCCGTTTGCTTTGTATTGAACTGTGTATGTGTCTTATGGTATCTAAGTGTTGTAGGAACTCCAGGATTCTGTATGCTATGTATAACCCATATGCCAAAAAGGTCTGTTATGCTTCCCCTACCCCTTTTGTCCCCTCTCCCTCTCTAAATACCTGTGGAGTGGCTCCCCGCCCCCCTGAATGCTTGTGGAATGGATGGGCTGCTTGAACAGCTGGGAGATCAGAGGAGCTCCCAGGTAGATAAGGTGTCTGGGACTCTAATTAGGCAGCACTCACACCCAATGCATGGACACAGTCCGAGGTGGAGTGTGACCAACCAGATGTGGCCAAGTCATCTCTAGTCGCAGGCCATGAGGAGCAGGCCCTTGAAAGGGAAAGGGGCCATGTGCTTAGGAGTGCACTCAAAAGCTTATACCTCCCATAAAGGCCCTTTGCCAGGACCGCCTGCCTCGGGAAGACTTACCTTCATCACACCATCCAGCGCTGTGCTGTGGGACATTTACTTGGAAGGATCCTGACATCTCCAATGCTGCGCCTGTCCTGGGAGCATAAGTATGCGAGTGTGACACCATCACCACCCCTGCCCTTTTGAGCTCAGCTATCAGCATAATGTGCTGCTTTCTGCCAAACTCTAGTAGGTCATTAGTCCTCCCTAAGCTTACTAGCTGGCCCAATTTGGGGTAACACTAAGTAAAGACTAACTGTATTTAGAATCCTGTGCAAAGTCTGTCTGTTGGCTTTACTATCCTGTGTCGATGATAGGGGATCTGTGAACTCAGGGGTTGGAGCTCTGAGAAAAGCTGTGCTTAAGCTACTAGGCCACTAGGGAGTCTGAGGAGGGGTCAGCATTGGTCCTGGGGGCCAAGGGCAGCTGGGTTGTATGGTGCCTTTATAACAAAGGGATAACAGAGAGAAAGAGTCTGTACCTAGGAAATATGCCAGACAGGCCTAGGGGAGAAACCGTTAGAGCCTACTTAAGCCAAGGGAAACTTAAAACACACTAGTCCAATTTACCTGGTCCCAGCATCACAGCATGGGGCATGTCCAGCAGAGGGAGCTGTATGTGTGATTGTAAGGTTGGGGGTTAGAGACTGACTGCTATCACAACAAGAAGAGCTTGAAATGTCTTCTGGTTTTTTAAAGAGATGTTTTTTCCCCCTTAAGAATAGACTGGCAAAAATCTACTGAGAACTCCCAAACTTCTTAAATGTGGATACTGTTGCTCTGAAAAACTTAAGTGCCTCATTTTATTTGTCCAGATAGGGACCTATTTTCCCCACAAACACCAAGGGCTATTATACCTTGAATGATTTTTCATATATTACTGGAGTGAGCCATCAAGATTACACTGTACTTCCCCAGCATCCACTTAAGTAGCTTCCTACAAAATGGCAGCCTTTAAAAGCCATTATCTGAGACCACTTTTGTTTTTCAGTTGGATCAGTAATGTCTACCTTTGCACCTTAGGTCAGCAGATAACTGATCCTTTGCTATGTGCATCTGTATTTCATTTTATTTAACTTAAGTGTGCACTCCTCTAAAGTCCAAAGAGTATATGCCAAAACAAAATGCCCAATATATTAAGATAAATGTGCAAAAAGGAAATCTATCCACCTGGATTATATTACTCCTCATCAACCCAAAGAATTCACCCAGACAAAAATTTGTTGACTGTAGCCCATGTTTAAGCCCATGGGAAGCAACGAAGCACTGAAAATTCCCTGCCTCCATCCCCCTGCCAATTAAACCAGAGGGTTGTAAGTTTGAGCAGTGAGCACCACAAGCCTAATGAACTAAGCACTAAGTGGCTTAAAAGCAACACTTTAAATTGCACCTCAGTACAAACTGGGAGTCAGAGCAGGTCATAGAGCACAGGTTGAAAATGTGCTTTCTGTGAGATGTTCCTCTGTACAAGCAAGCAGACGCATTCTGCATTAGTTATAGTTTCTGGGTGTGGATCTATATAGAGTGTATTTCAACCTGTAGGCTCCAAAGGTATTGCATTACTATGTCAAGGTCTGCATCTAGGAGAAATCTTTACTTAGTGAGGTTGTGAAGCTGAGTTAAAACACTCCTAGCTACTGCTGCTCTGTGAGCCCCCAAAGCAGCTGACCTTCTAGATTAATATTCTCACCTTTTATTACTCAGGTGCCCAGAAGGAGCCAAGCTCATCTCTGCCATTTCTGCTAATTGATTGCGGTATATGGAAAATGGTCTTAAAATGATCTCTTGTTGTTTTAAGTTGTAAGTGGCTTCCTGGTCATGCTTGCAGGCTCTGTAAGGAAATATGCAATCTGGGTCTTCAGCAGACAGTTTGTAACAGTAGGCAGTGTTGTTGTACTGTTGGCCCAGGATTTTAGAGAGACAAGGTGGGTGAGGCAATATTTTTTTATAGGACCAGCTTCTGTTGGTGAGAGACATGCTTTTAGCTTACACAGAGCTCTTCTTCAGGTCTGGGAAACTAACTCAAAGTGTCACTGCTAAATACAATATTTGAACAGATTGTTTAGCATAAAGAGGTTGATCACTTGAAATCTGTTACTCAGGATGAAGTGGCTCATTAACACTCCTCCAGTCATAGGGGGAAAGGAAGGCATGGAGCAGCTGGGGAGCATTGTTTGTAATAAGCCATAAATCCAGTGTCTGTATTCAGTTCATGATTTTTAGTGTTTAGTAAAGTTATTAATCTAAGCTCCCAGCTCTTCTTTTGAAAGTGCTGTGCAGGTTTGGTTTGAGGATGAGGACTGAGAGGTCAGATGTGAAGTGACTGCTTTGTGAAAAGTGTTCACCCCCCGGTAACTTATTTTTTTTCATCATTTTCCTGTGTGAGCTCATTTAAGAGTGTTGTGATCGTCTGGTTTAACCCAACTAGTTGTTGGGGCATATAGTGCACTGGATGAAACATCACATGTTGTGATAGGCATGCGTAGGATCCATGATCTTGAAAGGTGTGTTGGGGGATGGGGGAGGTGTCAGTTACTGTAGCAGTGGAAATGTATCTGCGGGCTTTGCGTCTGGTTTCGACTTCACACTGCCAAAGATCTGCTTTAGACTTAATTACCTTGAGGAATTTTGTTTGTCTGCAAACATCACTGTTTACACCCGCTTTCCCAGATCATTCATGAATATATTGAACAGCATAGGTCCCGTTAGAAATTCTTGGGGAGGAGGGGAGCCCTGCTATTCACCTTTCTAGTCTGAAAACTAACTATTTATTCCTACCCTTCGTTTCCTATGTTTTAACCAGTTACTGATGTATGAGAGGCCTTTTCTTCTTACTTCATATCTGCTTTCTTTGCTTAGGACTCTTTAATGAGGGACCTTAGTTAGTCTTTCAGAAAGTCCATGTATACTATATACACTGGATAACCCTTGTCCATGTGTTTGTTGACCCCCTCAAAGAATTCTAATAGATGGGAGAGACATGCCTCACCACTTACAAAAGCTGTGACTTTTCCCCAATGTAGTGTTCATCATTGCTCTCTGCAGGACTCTCTCTCTCCAATTTGTCTACAGAATGGATGTGGACAAATTGGAGAGAGTCCAGAGGAGGGCAACAAAAATGATGAGGGGGCTGGGGCACATGACTTATGAGGAGAGGTTGAGGGAACTGGGCTTATTTAGTCTGCAGAAAAATGAGGGGGGATTTGATAGCAGCCTTCAACTACCTGAAAGGGGGTTCCAAAGAGGATGGATCTAGGCTGTTCTCAGTGGTGGCAGATGATAGAACAGTGGCTCTCAAACTTTAGTACTGGTGACCCCTTTCACATAGCAAGCCTCTGAGTATGACCCCCTCTTATAAATTAAAACCACTTTTTATTATATTTACCATTATAAATACTGGAGGCAAAGTAGGGTTTGGGGTGGAGGTTGACACCTTGCAACCCCCCATGTAATAATCTTGCAACCCCCTGTGGGGTCCTGACCCTCAGTTTGAGAACCCCTGTGATAGAACAAGAAGCAATGGTCTCAAGTTGCAATGGGTGAGGTCTAGGTTGGATATTAGGAAACACTATTTCACTAGGAGGGTGGTGAAGCACTGAAATGGGTTACTCAGGGTGATGATGGAATCTCCATCCTTAGAGGTTTTTAAGGCCTGGCTTGACAAAGCCCTGGCTGGATGATTTGATTGGTGTTGGTCCTGCTTTGATCAGGGCATTGGATTAGATGACCTCCTGAGGTCTTTTTCAACCGTATGATTCTGTGTTTGATAATTCTGTTCTTTACTATAGTTGCAACCAATTTGCCTGGTACTGAAGTTAGGCTTACAGGTCTGTAATTGCCAGGATCACCTCTTGAGCCTTTTAAAAAACAAACAAACCAGCACTACATTATCTATCCTCCAGTCATCTCATATACAGGCTAATTTAAGCAATTACATATCATAGTTGGTAGTTCTGCAATTTCCTATCTGAGTTCCTTCAGAACTGCTGGGTAAATACCATCTGGTCCTGATGACTTCTTATTTTATCCATTTGTTCCAAAACCTATTGTCGTCTCAATCAGGGACAGTTCCTCAGATTTGTCATCTATAAAGAATGACTCAGGTGTGGGATTTTCCCTCACATCTTCTGCAGTGGAGACCAACACAATTCATGTAGCTTCTCTGCAATGGTCTTATTTTCCCTGAGTGCTCCTTTAGCATCTGTCATCCATGGCCCTACTGACTGTTTTTGGTAGGCTTTGGATGCACTTACATTTTTTGCTGTTTTAGTTTTATTTTTGCTAGTTGGTCTCCAAATTATTTTTGGCCTGCCTGCCAGCTGTATGGAAACTACTTAAAATACCATAATAGAGGCTCAAACTATAAACTCAAACTAAATGTATACCCCCACAAAAAAAAGTAATCATGGCTAAACAATAAAGTAAAAGGGATGGCTAAAAGCAAAAAGGCATTTCCAGCTCTGCCACTAGCCTGCTGGGTGATCTTTGGTAAGTTACTTAACCGCTTTGTGCTTGTTTCCCTATCTGTAAAATGGGTAGAATGATCCTTAACTCTTTTTGTCAAGTGTTTTATGCAAGACTCTCTATAAGAGCTATGGGTTATCACTATTCTCTCAAATCAAAGGTATTACAGACCAGGTGCTGATTTTCACAATGTTTCCAAGCAGGGACTATCACTACTTTGAAAGGATGGTATCCTTCACTCTCAACATGAGGTAGATGAGCAGGATCTTGGCTAAGCTCTCACCCCACCTTTTTTGCCTTTTGCCTGCTATCCATAACCTACCTGTCCTTCCATCTTTGAGTGCAAAGGAGAACAGTCATATAACTCACTATACCAATCCATTTCTTCCTATTTAAATCATTCTCTTTACCCTCAGAGCTCTTATATTGCACTTCCCTTTAGAGAATCTCAAAGCACTTCACAAATCATGCACTGCAAGTTTTCCTCCTATTAGTATATAGCAGACTTTCTAAGAATGTGAAAAACCCAGACCCCTGACCGACGTAGCTACACCAACAAATCCCTCATTGTAGATGCAGCTATGCTGATGGAAGAGAGCTATTGACCTGGCTATCTTTCTTTGGGGAGGTTGTCCTGCAGAGAGTAAAAACCCTTTCTGTCAGTGTATGTTGTCTATGTTATGGGGTTATGCCAGTACAGTCTCCATGGTACAGACCTACCATGTCTCCTAGTTTTAGGCTCCACTGCAATTCACAAAACTCCCACTCAGCTGCTGCACAGCCCTGCAGGCTCTTAACCTCACTTGGCATTTACATTTTAGAAGCTAAGTTTTTTGCCTCTCTGGGTATATGTCCTGCTGCCTCACTGTATGCATCTGGATGCCTATCTCCTTCCTAAGCCCCAGTGAAATCCATGTCCTGAGAGAAGGTAGGTGGCGGAGCAGCTAGCTTCCCTGTGGTGCCTGATCTAGTAGGCTTACTGCATCAGATCAGTACCACCCACCTTCTAACTTTTAGCTCAATAATTAGACCGCTGACCCAGGACATGAGACCCATGTTCAGTTCCCCCCACTCTTATTGGGGAGACATGAGAGACTGCTGTTAAGATCCTTTCCCAGGAGGGAGCCCTAACCACTGGGCTATGGGATATTCTGATGTGGGGCTCCCTCAGGCTCGCCTCTTGAATCTGTTCCATTGTGGATAAATAATGAAAGAATGATTGATTGGAGCACAGGAACTAGACCCTGGGTATCCCATCTCCCTGCTGAGTGCCCCAATCACTGGACTGTGGAATCATTCTCACCTTTTCTCTGGACCATTCACTTTCATTATGTATCCACAGTGGAACAGCTTCTTCAGGGGAGACTGAGGGACCCCCTACATCATAATATCCCATAGCTCAGTGGGAACTCTCCAGAGAGGTGGGAGACCCAGTTCAAATCCTTTCTCACCATCAGGCAGATAAGGGAAACTGAACCTGGGTTTCCCATGTCCTAGATGAGTGCACTAAAAGTTATAGGATGGGTAGCCCCTCCCTCCCACTTAGCATGTAAGCTCCCTGACTCCAGGAGAGGGGTTCCCAGCTATGGATCACGGTCAGAGATAGGAACCTTCATGCAGTTCAGAGTTAGGTGCCCAACCCTGTGAGAGAGGCGGGGCTTAGGACACATACCTCTCATCATCTCCCATTGGCTAGCTTAGGCAGTTTCCTGCCTAGAGTGCTGGCTTTTATGGATCACATTAAGCTCCCTATACAATGAGAGAGACACCTAATTCATGCTTTGTGGATCCCAGTGTTCTTCCTGTGATGATTTTTTTTTTCTAGATACCTTAAAGTTACATGTTGCAACTCCTATGTCCTTTCATGGATCCAGGCCGAAATCTTAGGCCATGACTCCGTGGGTGCTCCAGGGGAAAAAAGAATAGTGGGTGTTGAGCACCCACTGGCAGCTAGCTCCTCCTTCTGCCCACTGATAGTCCTGCCAATCAGCACCTCCCTCCCAGGGCCTCCCACTCACCATGGATCAGCTGTTCTGTATTGTGCAGGAAGCACTGGGGGAGATGGGAAGGAGCAATGGTGGGGTACCCTGGGAGGAGGCAGAATGTGGCAGGAAGAGGTGGAGTGGGGGGTGGGAAGAGGCAGGGTGGGGCTTTGGGTGGGGGGAGGTGGACTAGGGGCAGGAAGAGGCAGAGTGGGGGCATGGCCTGGGGCAGAGCTTGGGGGGTCAAGTACCCCCTGGCACATTAGAAAGTTGGTGCTTCTGGCCGAAATAATGGACAATAGTATGACTTACTGACTTATGTGGCTGGACTAGTATTGTGTCAATGTTTGTTTGCAAAAGTTTATAGGGATGCACTAAGGTTTGCTAGCATACCAGTGTTTAGGAGTTAGAGCAAGAGACTAGAAGTCAGGATTCTTGGGTCACTGAGTTTTTATTAAATGACTTTGAGCCAGGTTTTCAAAGGTATTTATGTGCTTAAAGATGCAGATATGAATCTAGTGGTGAAAATCTGGCCTTTACTCTTTCTATGTTTGTTTCTCCATCTGTCAAATGTGGATAATACATGCCTAAGTGGACACTGTAAAAAGCAAACCGCACACCATACAACATAAACACTAACCCAGGAACCTATCCTTGCAACAAAGCCCAATGCCAGCTCTGTCCACATATCTATTCAAGTGACAACACCATAGGACCTAATCACATCAGCCACGCCATCAGGGGCTCATTCACCTGCACATCTACCAATGTGATATATGCCATCATGTGCCAGCAATGTGCCTCTGCCATGTACGTTGGCCAAACCGGACAGTCTCTACACAAAAGAATAAATGGACACAAATCTGACATCAGGAATCACAACATTCAAAAACCAGTGGGAGAACACTTCAACCTCTCTAACCACTCAGTGACAGACTTGAAGATGGCAATTTTGCAAAATAAACCTTTCAAAACAGACTCCAAAGAGAGACTGCTGAACTTGAATTAATATGCAAATTAGATATAATTAACTTAGGTTTAAACAGAGCCTGGGAATGGTTGGGTCATTAAACTAATTGAATCTATTTCCCTATGTTAAGTTCTCCTCACACCTTCTATGGGTCATCTCAATTATCACTTCAAAGGTTTTTTTTTTCTCCTGCTGATGATAGCTCATCTCAATTGATTGGACTCTTCCAGTTGGTATGCGTATTTCCATCTTTTCATGTTCTCTGTATGTATAAATATCTCCTGTCTCTGTGTTCCATTCTATGCATCCAAAGCTGTAGCCCACGAAAGCTTATGCTGAAATAAATTTTAGTCTCTAAGGTGCCACAAGTACTTGTTCATTTTTTTTTTTTAAGATTCTTTGAGACCCTCAAAAGAAGAACACTATATAGCGGTGCAAAGTAGTATGAGTTTCTTACTGTAACTTATTAATAAGTTATGTTTTGTACAATGCCTGTTCTTAAAGCAATTCATGCAATACAAATGAATATATAAAGAACCATAATGTGTTCCTCTGAGCATCTAAGAACCAAGATAATTGCAAAATCTGCACTTTCTTGTTTTCACAGGATGTATTTGTTAATGGGATCTGCTGTAATATGGCAAGGTTTGTCTTTCATATCCACCTTTCCCTAACAATCTTTTAAAATATCTAAACATTTGCCTCATTCTTTTGGCTTAACATTAACAGTGTATATATCATAACCTTAGTCCCAGATTTGGACCTTAGCGTCCAAAATATGGGGGTTAGCATGAAAACCTCCAAGCTTAGCTACCAGCTTGGACCTGGTACTTGCTGCCACCACCCAAAAATTAGAGTGTTTTGGGGCACTCTGGTCCCCCTGAAAAACCTTCCCTGGGGACCCCAAGACCCAAATCCCTTGAGTCTCACAACAAAGGGAAATAATCCTTTTTCCCTTCCCCCCTCCAGGTGCTCCTGGAGAGATACACAGACACCAGCTCTGTGAAACTACACAGAGTGACTCCCCCTCTCTGTTCCCAATCCTGGAACAAAAAGAACTTTCCTATTCCCCCAGAGGGAATGCAAAATCAGGCTAGCCAATTCAACACACACCGATCTCCCCTGATTTCTTCCTCCCACCAATTCCTGGTGAGGTACAGACTCAATTTCCCTGAAGTAAAGAAAAACTCCAACAGGTCTTAAAAGAAAGCTTTATAAAAAAAGAAAGAAAAATACATACAAATGTTCTCTCTGTATTAAGGTGACACAATACAGGGCAATTGCTTAAAAGAATATTGAATAAACAGCCTTATTCAAAAAGAATACAAATCAAAGCACTCCAGCACTTATATTCATGCAAATACCAAAGAAAAGAAACCATATAACTTACTATCTGATCTCTTTGTCCTTACACTTAGAAACAGAAGATTAGAAAACAGAACTACTTCTCCAAAGCTCAGAGAAAGCAGGCAGCCGAAAACAAAGACCCCAGACACAAAATTCCCTCCACCCAAAGTTGAAAAAATCCGGTTCCTGATTGGTCCTCTGGTCAGGTGCTTCAGGTGAAAGAGACATTAACCCTTAGCTATCGGTTTATGACAGTATAAAATTATCCTACTGTCTTATGTTGCCGAAATGTTAGACCATATCAAATTCTTATTAGATCTACACTTCCCTCCTTATTACTAATCTATACCAAATTTCCATTTATTGATTATATTATCTGTAGGACTGTAGTGCTTAGGAGATCCAGTCATGTACCAGGACTCCACTTCAATTCTAAATTTTTATCGTATGTGGTCTTTGGCTACATGACCTTGGATTATGATCTCCTGAGAAATAATAAACAAAATAGATTCAGAACAAGTCAGTAACACCCCAAAGGCTGCAGGAAGTTGTGATGAGGGGACAGGCAACACTTTTCCCACAATCTATAGCGAACCGGGGCACTATTCCTACATGTTGCTGGGAGCCCTTGATGAAATGTAGAACTGTGGTCTCCAAGCCCTGACCTCTCTCTTTGGGTCACTAAAACCCATATGATGCTTTTTGTAAAAAGGAGTTAGTTTGGTTTCCTGGATAAAATCCAGTTTGAGTAATTACATTCTGTTCTGTCTACTTGGCAGGATACTCTCCGACCACTAAAATACTGCAAAATAAATCAGACTGGAATATTAACATGACAGAAAACAGACTAAAGCTGAGATCTTATTCAACCCTTATGCAGGCAAATTCCCATTGAATTTCATGAGTACAACATAGGTAAGGGTCTCTGGTTTTGACTCAATATAAATAGTACATACTTATTCAGCTGAGACTGTGTGCATTGATTAGTATCATGAAGTAATTGGATCACAGCTTCATCAGGCTTAAGTTTCCAACTCCTCATAGATAATGAAGATTAGTGATTACTTTAGTCAAAAAGAGGAAGCCTGGATTCAGCCAGGTTCTACCAGAGTCTTAAGACTGTTCATTTTAAGTCTTTGTTACATAAAGGACCTGATTAAGTAATGTTAAAAATCTTCCTTTCATATTTATGTCTTTAAAATATTTTAATCTGGATCCAAACAGCCTGACACATGAAACAATGACTCCCATTGAACTCTTTCTATACTCTGAATGAAAAACATATTCAGGCTGGCTGGCTGCTGCAGTTTTGTTTCCAGGATGAAGAATGCACTGTGTCTTGTGTCCTCATTTGACAAATGAACCCAAATTGGCAAAGATGCCTACTTTCTTACCCTGGAAGATGTATTTGGGGAAAAGTATGAGATTCCCCTGGGATTGATTGAGGTTTGGGGAAATATTTTCTGGGATAACTCATTTTCTGTCTTTGCCTCAATGTTGGAATAATTATTGCATGCTTACATTGCTGTATAATTTAAGTCAAGTATACTGTTCTTGCCTTAACTTACAGTTGAAGGCCTTGTTCTTACAATCCATACTCAAGTGATCAGTCCCATTGATTTTCCCCCATAAATGGGTTGCAGGCCTGATCCCCAAATATACACATGAATGCTGACAACAAAGGAAGGGCATGTGCTTGTGAGACTTGAAGACCAGGATTTATAATGGTTGTTCAGTTTAGCTATTCATCTCTCACTGGTTCTTATCAAACATATATTTTTGTGAGTTTATAAACTAAAGGCTTCATCTACTTATACCCTACCAAATTCAGTTTTGATCAATTTCACGATCATGGGATTTTGAAAACAGTAAATTTCATGATTTCAGCTATTTAAATCTGAAATTGCATGGTGTGGTAATTTTAGAGGTCCTGACCCAAAAAAAGGAGTTGTGGGAGAGTCTCAGGGTTATTGTAGTGGGGGTTGCAGTACAGATACCTTTTACTTCTGTGCTGCTGGTGGTGGCGGCGGCCCTGCTTTCAGAACTGGACAGCTGGAGAACAGCAGCTGCTGGCTGAGAGCTACCACCAGCAGCAGCAGCGCAGAAGTAAGGATGGTATAGTATTCCTACCCTTACTTCTGTGCTGCTGCTGGTAGGGACACTGCCTTCAGAAACTAGGTGCTCAGCTAAGAGCCACTGCTCTCCAGCCATCCAGATCTGAAGAGAGCACAGAAGGGTGGCAGTACTCTGATCCTCAACCCTCTTTTGGGTCAGGACCCCCAATTTGAGGAACACTGGTCTCCCCCTGTGAAATCTGTATAGTATAGGGTAAAAGCACACAAAATACCAGATTTCATGGATTGAAATCTGGTCTCCCTCATGACTCATTTTTCATGGCTGTGAATTGATAGGGCCCTATTCATGGTATAGGAACTATGCTTGGTAGTAACTACCACCCCCCTCAAGCATCATCCAATCCAGAGCTCCTCCTAGGTTGGGGATGGCACTGTACTTGGGACTATCCTTAGAAGCACAAACTAGCCTTAACCTCTCAGGAAAATGAGCAGGTGGGTGGGCAAACTGAAATGATTCTCCTCTACAGAGTTTGCCCCAAGACCTGTATAGTCACTTTCTTTCCATGAAATATAACAAAAAAGACCCCAAGTATTAAACACCCTTCTCTGATATAAATACCATTGATAAACTCTCCATGCATACAAATATTGCCTTTTCTCCCTGCCTGTCTGAATTAATTTGTGGTGAACGTCTGTCATTCTTCAGCAATATTTATAAAAGGTTTTCTTATTGTTTTAATCTCAAATCCACAATCAAGTAATTAAGAACATCATAACTCTTTTCTGTTTTAGTGATGATATAAAAAGGAATATATCCAGTACAAAGGCATGTACTGGATCCCTCGAGAGACTACACAAAATATTGTTCACATAAAATTGCTAGAGAACTGATCTTAAAAACTAGCCCTTTGTGCACTTAAAATGGCTGAGCGCTAATCTGCACTGTACAAAGGTAGAAATGGTCAGGGTTGAGGGGTCTGTCTGGGTGGAAGGTAGGGAGTTTTCAATGCAGGAGGGCAGTGGTGGGAGGGTGGTCTGAGAAGGAAGAGGGAGATAAGGAGGGAATAGATGGGCGCACTGAAGTGAGCAGGAAGTGAGTGGATGAGAGCACTGTAGTTGGGTGGGGGTAATAAGTGGCAGGTGGTGGGCTTGGAAAGAGTGAGGAAGAGTTAGGAGGGGGTTCCTGGGGTCAGGGAGCAGCTAGATCAGTCTTTGGGTGTGTGGGGATGGGTCAGGGTGAGAGGGAGGCATGGAGTGAGGTAGGGTAACCAGATATCCCAATTTTATAGGGACACTCCTGATAGTTGAAGCTTTTTCTTATATAGGTTATTAGTCCCTACCCCCATCCTGATTTTTCACATTTTCTATCTGGTCCCCCTGGAGTGAGGGCCACATTACTCCAAAGAAAACAGCTGAGGGCCAAAACCCCACAGCCTCATGGAAACACCTCACCCCAGCACTGCCCAGCCCTTCAGAAACAAACTCTCCTTCCCCAGCACCGCCCCACCAAAAGAGCTGTGGGCCAAAAAGGAAGGCTGGGGGTGGGGAGGTGATACTTGATTTTAAATCAACCAGGGGCTCCCAGATGAAGAGGTGCCTGCGAGCTGTCAGGGGCAAATTAAAGGGCCCAGGCCTCCGGCGGCTGGGGGAACCCAGAACTTTGCGGGGCTGGGGCAGGGATTTAAATGGCCCAGAGCTCCTGCCGCTGAGGGGAGCCCGAGCCCTTTAACTCTCAGCCCCAGCCCATCTGCTGGAGCCACGGCCTACATTCAAAGGGCTCTGGGCTGCCTGCAGCCACAGGGAGCCCTGAGCCCTTTAAATCTCAGCTGCAGCCGCGAATCTCTGTGGGCAGCCCAGAGCCCTATGAATCCTGGCTGCAGCTGAGATTTAAAGAGCTCTGAGCTCCCTGCTGCTGTGGGCAGCTCAGAGCCCTCTGAATCCCCACCGCAAGGCCCCAGAGTGAGCCTCTGCGGGCCGCATGTTGTGCAGGCCTGCCCTAGAGTGAGGGGCTTGGAGGTGGGGAACAGGTGCAGGGGTAGCTGGAGGTGGAAGAGAACCAATGGTCTTTTGAGGTGTTGTTGGTGTCACTAAGCATAACCCTACGTAACTCGGGAGGGTGGAAGGCCACAAGGGTATGGAGCCTTCTGGTTTTAGGCCTCAGCAGACAAGAGTCCCTCCATGGTTTGAACTTTAATCAACCTAAAAGGCCAGGTGTAACAGCTGTTATCAGTTGCAACAGTTCTAATGGTCTAAAGCAGAAATAATGAGGCCTGTGCAACTTTAGCAGAAGGACAAGATAACTTGCAGAAGGAAACTACTAACGAGCTGCCGCGGCCAAGATTACTAATGCACCTGCCCTTACATAATTGCTACAGGGGGAGGAAGGAGGAGGAGGGAGGGGAAACGGGGGATTGCTAGTCAGTGAGAAAAGTTCTCATGGATATAAAGGAACAGACTGCTTGTTTTAGGTGTGCTTGATCTGAGTCAATCTCCCTGCACCGCTTTGAGATCTCAGATAAACTTGGTTTGCTTCTTCACCCTGGCGTGTTTATTGGCGCGGCACACCAGGCGACGGACCCCGCTGTTGCTTGGCCTCAGGCAGTTACTGCTGGCAACAGTTCGGTGTCTCAATTTTATAGGGTGATCAGATGTCCCAATTTTATAGGGACACTCCTAATTTTTAGGTCTTTCTCTTATATAGGTGCCTAGTCCCCGTCCCCGTCCCCCCTTTTCCACATTTGCTGTCTGGTGACGCTAGGTGTGGGGGGAGGGGCGTTGACTGGCGGGTGGCTGCAGAGCAGCGGGGGCAGGGCGCACAGACTGGGGGAGCCCCGGCACCAACAGGAGCAGGCAGCGGAGGAGGGAGCCAGCGTAACGCGCCAGGACAGACGCCTGCGCGGGGCAAACGCGTCGGAACGGGAGCGGAGCGCGCACACGCTCACTGCGCTGCAGTAACCTCGCCCCGCCCCAGAGCCCGGCGGGGGCAGCGCAGGACAGCGAGGGCGGGCTCAGGGCCTTGCTGTTACCTCTGGAGGCGGCGGGCGGGGAGCTTCGAGTTGCAGATCCCCGCTGATTGGCTGGGGCGCCTGGTGCCATCCCGGCCGCTCCCCGCGGCTGTCTCCAGGGCCCTTTAAGTAACCGGCCGGCGAGCGCTGCCGGCTCCACCGCTTCTGTCGCGTCAGCCGCCGCCGCGCGGCTACGGAAGCGGCGTCTCATTGTGACCGGCCGCTGTTCGAGTCGCGCTCCAACCCCCCGACCCCCCGGCCGCCCTTCCTCGCGCGCAGGGATGTTCGACCGCGAGCGCGGCTGGAGCGTCTCCTTCGCCGGCTGCGGCTTCCTGGGCGTCTATCACATCGGGGCGGCCACCTGCCTGCAGGAGCGCGCCCCGCACCTCATCCGCGACGCCCGCAGGATCTTCGGCGCCTCGGCCGGGGCCCTCACCGGCGCCGTACTGGTTGGAGGCGGCTCTCTGGGTGCGTCACCCCCGCCCCTCACCGGCCCGGGATGGGGAGCGGGCGGCGGACGCTGGGTCTGGGGATGGAGGCGGTGCTCTGCTCCGGGACACGGCGGGGGAGGGGGTCCGTGGTCCTGGGGGATGAGGGGGTTTCTGTAGCCTGGGAGGGGGGGAACTCCCCGGGAAGGTCTGAGCAGAGTCTGTGTCACTGACAGACCCACCATATCGTGTCAAAAGCGCGCGGGGGGGATGGAAACTCTTGTGCCCAATTCTGCTGGTCAGCAAATTGTTTCCGAAAACGTGGCCTGTCCGGACTAGATCTAGGACCTGTGTAAGGACCTGTCTGCGCCGGGAAAACGCCCGGCATCATTCTCTGTAGATCAAGACTCCGGGAGTGTTGCTCTGAGTTGTCTGTAGCGTCAGCTGGAAGGGATGGAAACAGCCACGCGAGCTGCAGCTGTTCTTGTTCAGACTATCGCCAGGCTCAGTCTTTGCTGAGGTTCCTGCTCTGTTATTGGTTTTCTCTACCATTCTCAATTACGGATGACACCCCCGGCAGCCACAGCAGAGCTTGTATCTATGCTATGCTGGGAGTCCGAGGCAAATCAGCCAATCACCACCTTTACTCCACAGCACTTGCATCCAAAAATTTCACAGGGTGTATGCGGGAGACGGCGGAGATGATATATTACTTGGTCAAACTGCCACCGGTACAAATAAACACAAATCTCCCAGCATAATGCTCCAGAAACGGATCAATAATACAAGATACAGTAACCACAAACACCTACACACCCTCACTGTAGCACACATCCCTTATTCACAGTCTTCACAAATCTAGGCAGATTTCCTAGTTTAATGCCACCCATGCACAATAACCCCCAAATTACACACATTTCAGCTTCAGGGTGATGGAGTCAGTGTGAAGCGATGGAAATAGCTACAGCCATGGTTGAGAGTTTTGTTTTGTTCAATCATCACTGAGGTTTGTGTTCTGTCACCATTCAGTTTTAAAGTTTTCAGACATTTTTGCTTTTTTCAAATTGTTTTATTTATGATGTTAGAAATTACACCTTTGTGGGATAGCACTTGTTCTGGAGTAAGAGTGGCATTTTTACAGTTTGTCACTTTGGAAGCAGTGTAAGATAACTAAACTTGGGAAAGAGACTCTTATTCCAGAATAAAAGCATCTATATGTTGAGTCATACTAGTATAACTAGATGTATAGTTATATCAGTATAATTATGCTGGTAAAATTTCCCATGTAGTTACCTTCTAAATATCAGAGTAGCAGCTGTGTTAGTCTGTATCCGCAAAAAGAACAGGAGTACTTCTGGCACCTTAGGACTATCAATTTATTTCAGCATGAGCTTCCGTGCATCCGAAGAAGTAAGCTCATGCTGAAATAAATTTGTTAGTCCTCTAAGGGGCCACAAGTAGTCCTGTTCTTTTACCTTCTAAATATGTGTGTGTGTGAATATAATACACACACACACACACACAGATATCTATCTATCTATCTATCTATCTATCTATCTATCTATCTCCATGGGAGAAACTTCTAAAAGCTGCTTTAAAATTAATCCTAAAGGAGAGGACTCTCCTTTAATGAATGGAGACCTTCAAGGATTTAGTGTCTCTAATATTCTTTTTCTTTTTAGAGGTTAGAGAAATTTGAAAGATTTAAGTCCGTATATGGTGCAGAGAGGAAAAAGTCAGCTGAAAAAGTAGAATATTTGTCAGAACCTCAAAGCCTCAGGGAATGTGCTCATCAGCTACTCTATATATACAACATTCTGCAATTAGTATTTTCAATTGCTAAATATATTGTGACACAATAAGATGTGCTGTGAGTAGAACCTAAATACTACAGTGGCTGGTACCAAAAAAAGGGGTGTGTGTGAGTGACTTTCATGCATGTTTCCTTTCTAAGGCCTGGTCTACACTAAGCGTTTAAACTGAATTTAGCAGCGTTAAACCGATTTAACCCTGCACCCGTCCACACAATGAGGCCCTTTATATCGATATAAAGGGCTCTTTAAACTGATTTCTGTACTCCTCCCTGACAAGAGGAGTAGCGCTGAAATCGGTATTGCCATGTCGGATTAGAGTTAGTGTGGCTGCAAATCGACGATATTGGCCTCCGGGTGGTATCCCACACTGCATCATTGTGACCGCTCTGGAAAGCAATCTGAACTCGGATGCACTGGCCAGGTAGACAGGAAAAGCCCCACGAACTTTTGAATTTCATTTCCTGTTTGCCCAGCGTGGAGCTCTGATCAGCACGGGTAGCCATGCAGTCCCAAATCCAAAAAGAGCTCCAGCATGGGACCGTACAGGAGATACTGGATCTGATCGCTGTATGGGGAGACAAATCTGTTCTATCAGAGCTCCGTTACAGAAGATGAAATGACAAAGCATTTGAAAAAAATCTCCAGGCTATGATACAGAGTCCACAGCACAGTGCTGTGTGACAAGCGTAACGGAAAAGCCAAATAATCAAATGGACACTCATGGAGGGAGGGAGGCGGGACTGAGGGACTCCAGCTATCCCACAGTCCCCACAGTCTCTGAAAATCATTTGCATTCTTGGCTGAGCTCCCAATGCCTGTAGGACCAAAAACATTGTTGGGGGTGGTTCAGGGTATATCTCGTCAATTTACACCCCCCTGGTGAAGAAAAGGGAAAAAAATTGTTTCTTGCCGTTTTTCAATGTCACCGTATGTCTACTGCATGCTGCTGGTAGACGCAGTGCTGCAGCAATGAACAGCAGCATCCCCTCCCTTCCTTTCCTGATGGCAGACAGTACAAAATGGTGGAAAACCGTCATCATCAAGCCCATGAGTGCTCCTGGCTGGCCTCGGTGAGGTCGGCCGGGGGCGCCTCAGTAAAAATGGGAATGACTCCCTGTCATTCCTGGCAGATGGTACAAAATGCTTGGTAACCATCCTTATCATAGCAGCTGGAGTCTGAGCTCCATCAGCCCCCCCCCACCCCCTTCGTGTCTAAAGAAAAGATTCTGTACTCCCTGGACTATCATAGCAGCGAGAGGCTGCCACTCCTCTCCCCGGCACCTTTTAATGTCCTGTCTGGACTATCATAGCAGCTGGAGGCTGCCTCCCCCTCATTTTATCTTGCTAAAAGTCAGTGTTTCTTATTCCTGCATTCTTTATACTTCATCGCACAAATGGGGGGACACTGCCATGGTAGCCCAGGAGGGTTGGGGGAGGAGGGAAGCAACGGGTGGGGTTGTTGCAGGTGCACCCTCTAGAATGGCATGCAGCTCATCATTTCTATGGGATCTCTGGGGCTCTGATCCGGAGTGACTGTGCTGTCTTGGCTCTCTAGTAGACTTGCCCCATATTCTAGGCAGGACTGACTCTATTTTTAGACAAAACATAAAGAAGGGAATGACCCAGGGAGTCATTCCCATTTTTGTCCATGCGCCCCCCGGCCGACGTCAGCGAGGCCAGCTAGGAGCACCCATGACAGCAGCAGACGGTACAAAATGATTGATAACCGTCATCGCCAATTTCCAATTGCAAACAGTACAAAATGATTGATAACCGTCATCTCATTGCCAATTTACAATGGCAGATGGTGCAATAGGGATGGTAACCATCTCTGCTACCTTGCAAAGGCAAATAAATGCTGCTGTGTAGCACTGCAGTACTGCCACTGTCAGCAGAATCCAGTACACATATGGTGACAGTGACAAAAGGCAAAATAGGCTCCATGGTTGCCATGCTATGGCATCTGCCAGGGCAATCCAGGGGAAAAGGCGTGAAATGATTGTCTGCCATTGCTTTCACGGAGGAAGGATTGAGTGATGACATTTACCCAGAATCACCCACGACACTGTTTTTGCACCATCATGCATTGGAATCTCAACCCAGAATTCCAATGGGTGGAGGAGATTGCGGGAACTATGGGATAGCTACGAGATAGCTACCCACAGTGCAACGCTCCAGAAATCGATGCTAGCCTTGGTACATGGACGCACACCACCGAATTAATGTGCTTAGTGTGGCCGCGTGCACTCGACTTTATACAATCTGTTTTACAAAACTGGTTTATGTAAAATCGGAATAATCCTGTAGTGTAGACATACCCTAAAAGTTACACTCTTGTTTCTCTTTGTGGCTTAATCCTATAGTTGTCATTGGCTTCAATGACAAGACTTTCCTAGCGACTTCAGGGAGAACATATCTGGGCCAAAGTCTTTTACTCCTTAACCCAAAATAATAGTAAAAACATAGAAAAACTGAATACTGTAGGAAGAGAAAGAGGTAGCTGAAACTCTAGTTCTTTTCCCTCCACCTTCCTCCTACCCACTCGTCAACCAAAGCAGAAAGGTGACACTCACTTTTTCTATAATTCTCTTTGACTGACTCTATCTAAGGGTTTCAGTTAGCTTTAACGTGCTTTCTCTAAAGCTTCTCCAATCTTGGGATAGGGTTTAGAGAGTTAAGATCAGAGCTTAGGCTAGCTTTAATGTGCTTTTCTGCCTTAGTCAGCTCTCAGTGCTCAAATAGCGTTAGGAGCATGTAATTAGAAATACTTTTTTTTGTTTGTTGTGTTTTTGTTTAGTACACCTCTACCTCGATATAATGCTGTCCTCGGGAGCCAAAAAATTTTACTGTGTTATAGGTGAAACTGCGCTATATTGAACTTGCTTTGATCGACCAGAGCGCACAGCCCTACCCCTCCCCCCCCCGCACCTTCCTGGAGCACTGCTTTACTGTGTTACATCCCAATTTGTGTTATAGCGGGTCATGTTATATCGGGGTAAAGGTGTATATGTCCAGTTCTAGGTTGAACATATACTTAAAGCCAGAGTGGATAACAATCAATAATTTTCTGAAAAAAATAAAGAATAAATGAATTTTTTCAATTTAAATTAAATACAGATTTGTTTTTAAGAACAAACCTATTTAAAGTTAAATTTGAAATTACAGCCTATGTTAAGACCTTAATATAATCTATTAAATCATTTACTTTAAATAAAAAATATTAAGCAATACATGTTTGCTGAAATTTTTAAGAAAGTCTGGGCACTGCACTGATGGAAGTCGCAATCTAAGTGCATGGAACAAGGGCTTGTTGAATGAAGTGCTAAATCAGCTTTTGGAGATCAGTAGCTTGTTCTGCAGTTGCAGAGAGACTAGTTTCTTCATTTCATTTTATTCAACAACTTCAGTTCAGTGACTAGCTCATTCAAAGTTGAGAACCAAATGGAGTTGAAAAGCAGGAATGCTTGTTTTCCTCTTGTGGTCGGTGTATAAAAGCTAGGTCTGAAATAATGAGATCTGTTACTCCTAAAAATCTTGAAGGGGACTAGAAACAATCAATCCAATTAACTAATTAATAAATTTAGTTTTATATGCAAAACATACTTTGATAAACTTTTTATACCATTTATGTATCCAGCACATTTAAGATAGTTTTAACTAGTTAAAAAAATGTAAATGCTGGTTTTGTTCATTTTTAATTGACTTCAAATTTCTATCCAAATATAGCTTGACACAAACAACAAGTGGGAGGAAAAAAAATAAAAAAAATCTTCTAGTGTATAAGAAAGGCATCAGTTGCCATTTTCTAACATCATAAAATATATGTAAAAATTAAGAATTGAATAAATGTAAGTTAAGCTATATAATTATTTAAGTAAATAACATATGATCTCCTGGATAGCAAAAAGAAGCACTAAATTTAGTGTAAAGGCTATATTTAGTTGCAAAGCAGCATTTTAATGGTTACCAACCAATGAGAATCATCCTTTCTTTAGGACAATAACTAAAAGTACAAATGCAAAACAAGATTAAAATTGACTTGAATAATTGTGATTTAAATTGTTTAATTTAACTCAATCCATCCTGCTTAAAGCAGTCTAGGAAAATGGGCTGACTTTAGAAAAGGCTGTTGGGTGTAGTTTTATATAAAAAAGAAATTTGTACATTTTTTTTACCCCGTGTCAAAGTTCTGTCTTCCCCTGTGAAACAGAATGCCAATTTCAGAATCCATTAGCTTTAACATGGTATATGCTATAATCATTTACTGAATATTAGTTCTTGTATACAAATGCTTTTGGTTATTCTGTTTGAAAAGTATGTTCTACAACTAGAAATGTTACTCATCATGAGTAGGTGACAGATTTTTAGTCCCTCTTAGAACAATTAATAATTACTAGTCATTAAGCTGAGGAGACACTTTTCTTATAAGCCCATATATTCAGGTGTCTCTTACTTTTTAGAAGCAGGAGGAAAACTATATTTCTCTGTGATTCTTCTTATTTTATTTTGCATTGTGTGTCCTTGTCCTTGTAAGAGAAATGGTGTAATATTGAGATATCATCAGTCTTTTTGAAAAGAGAAAATAAGGGTCTTTAAAAATTGTACAGTTCATGGGCAATACTTAATTTCACACATTTAGTACAGGGAGGTGCTCCAAGTAAGTACGTGCACAATTGTATATCAGTAGTACCACATAGATGCATTTCACTAAGTGGGGATTTACCTCATTAGTCCTTTTTATGCCCACCATTTGGGAACCTTCCTATCTAGTTTCTCCCTTCATGGCAAAATATTTATTTATAGGTTTCCCAATGTTTACTACTTATATTATGTTTAAGTAATGTGAACGTCTGGTATATAAGTTGAGTAAACTTTTATTGATTTAAATTTCTAGGTTAAATTGCATTCTGATGGGTTGTTTAACTTCCTTTATGGAAGTGAAGCCAGGGAGAAGGGCAAATGTCAATCTGAAATTGATGACTAGCAGCCCTAATAAATTGTTGGTTTTCAGCCCAGAGATTGGACAAAAAGGATGAGTTGAGCCTCAGGTGACTTGTGGTATGACTGATTACTTGACACTAGAGACAAGGTTACTGCAGGCTATTGACCTGCTCAGATTTCTGCTCTACAGGGGCAAGGTGAGAAAGGAAACCCAGACCAAAGATGTTTGCAAAATATTTCAGAAGTGTGAGAATTTAAACAAAAAATTGAATGATGCTTTGGATTTAGAATATTCCAGTAAGAGCAGAAATCCAAGTTTATATGTCTGTTTAGAAACTTTTAGTTTGCAAAGAAGTATTTGTTTTTCAGATGTTGTTTCTCTCGCTGAAAGTGGAACTCTTTTGACATGTATTTTTTGTGTGTGTTGTGGGTTTGTTTTTTGTACAACAGACTACAATGTTTCAGTAATACTAAGAATAATATTACTGGCAAACTGGTAATTAATTTGGGTCACTCTACACGTAGGACAAGATTTTCAGAAGTGAGTAATGATTTTGAATCCCGAATGATATCTTAAATGGGCTAGATTTTCAAAAAGTGCAAAAGACTCAATTTTAGTAAATCAGACTTCAGGAAAACTAAGAGATCTGATATTGATACACACAAATTGAGTTGCTTAAAATCACTAATTGCTTCTGATCATCGTGGCGCAATGTGAATCTTATAGCTTGTCACTTTAAACAATTATGTCAAGTTCCACTTTTCCTAATACTCAACATAAGCGTTTGTGTGTGGTAAAGTACATCTGCCCTTGAGTACAAGACTGAAAGTCTGAAGATTTATGTTCTGCCATTTCTGTTGTGGGTTAGGCAGGGTGGATTTGATTAGGAGGACTCGATTTAATCATGCATTTCTACATAAGAGTGCATTCTTGTTGGTTGTTATAACCTTAATATATATTCTTCACAACTCTGAGATAGATGGAACCAAACTGGTCTCTTTTACGGCCTGCTGCCATTACAGGTTTTTCCCTTCTAGTGAGAGAATGGTATGGTAGATCTCAAATCAATGAAGGCTACACTCAAAGACCTCAAAACTTCTGGAATATGCTGCTCAGTTTCACTTCTGTTTCTACTGCCTGTCCCTCCCTTCTCACATTTATCTCCAGACTTCTCCTTGTCCAGATCTGTTCCACCCCCAACAATCTTCTATTCATTGAACTTTCTGACTTAAACTAGATGAGTCATAAATAGTAATATCACTGTACTTTATACAAAGTTTTTGTTTTAGTGCTCTGAACAGGCATGAGAAAATCTAGAATCTTGAGACCGTGTCACTGGGAAAATAATCTTAATATACCTCTACCCCAATATAACTTGACCCAATATAACACAAATTCGGATATAACGCGGTAAAGCAGTGCTCCAGGAGGGTGAGGCGGCGCACTCCGGTTGATCAAAGCAAGTTCGATATAACATGGTTTCTCCTATAACGCTGTAAGATTTTTTTTTGGCTCCTGAGGACAGCATTATATCGGAGTAGAGGTGTACTTTTATCCTCTGTACAAATTGCCTCCAGTCTCAAAGGAAACATATTCTGTTTTTCAGCTGAAGCTTGTGCAGATGTTCTGGGGTTAGCCAAAGAAGCCAGAAAGCGAAGTCTTGGTCCACTTCATCCTTCTTTTAATGTGATTAAGATAATAAGAGATGGACTGTTCAAAAACCTTCCAGAAAATACTCACCAGTTGTCAGCAGGCAAGCTGTGTATTTCACTGACCAGAGTGTCCGATGGCAAAAATGTGTTGGTATCCAATTTTAACTCTAAAGAAGAAATTGTTCAGGTATGTGTTACTGATCACCATTATGACAACTTTAAAAGTTGCCACAATTTAGCATTCTAAGTTTTAAGTCCAAGTGTAGATTGATCCTTGGAATTTCATTTTTCTTAATCCTTGAATAATCATGGAATAACCCCCTCAGTAATGGAATGATCACCTCAGATTTGTCATGATGTTTGTTCTTGAGGCAATGTTTATTGAGGAAACTAAATGTAAAAAATGATGGCATACATGTTCTATTATGGAAGATTACTATTGTAGAATGAACATTTGCTTGAAAATTCTGCATATCCAATTAAGTTGCAAAGTGTTTTATTTGTAAAAGCTGAAAGGCAATTATTTGATGAGAAAAATGACTGAGAACTAACTAAGAATACTACTGCTGAGTGTTTTGAGCTCTTTATCTCATCCATAGTGGAAGAGCAAGCATGCAATGACTGTAGTCTTTTGGGTTTGTATACTATACCTATTATACTCAGAGTATCTCTTTGCAGATGGAATGGTTAATTTTTTTGGCTTCTGGTTTGTAAAGACACCTTTAGATAAAACCCTTGTACTTCAATATTTATTAAGAGACCTACATTCGTTTTACTTAGAGGAACACTTGAAAAAAAAAAAAGAAAGAAACACTTCTGTCTGGAAACTTCACCTCCTATTGTTAAATTAGAGAGAGAAAAGAATTATTTTCAATTATTTTCTTTTGTTAGTTTACTTTATGCATTTGACAACACTTCCTCTGTATAATCAGTCATTTCCTCTGGTGGTGTGGAATTTTCACAGAACAATAGGAGAGAGACCTTTTTTAAAAAAGGGAAAATGATTGATTGTAAAACTACAAATTGACATAGGTACTCTGGAGAGTGGGAAGGGGCACCAAGGATATTTAAACTAATTCAAAAAGTAAGTTTGTCAACTTTATTTCAAATAGATTTCTGTCCCTTTAATATTATCATAAACTTTAATATTATTCGAGACATGAGTGTATCATCATTATACAATAGTTTTCAGTACTAGAGAAATTGCTGTTTAATTTACCTATGTAATCTCATTTCTTCATAGGCTTTAATTTGTAGCTCGTTTGTCCCTATTTATTGTGGCCTAATTCCACCATCATTCAGAGGTGTGGTAAGTCTGCATTGTTTCCTGCTAAGTGCTAAATTTAGCTTGATAACCATGTAGGAAATTTTGAAAGATAATATATGAACATATTTTTGGTTACTCTATGCAAAAGTTAAAGCTATAAAAAGTATAGCTTCAATACCATGGACTCTGAGTAAAGTACTCATTTTTAATAAAGTAACATTACATATGTAAGAAGATACAAATGGGAAGATAATGGCCTTGTTTACAGCAGTTTTTTCCCCTTAAATTTCCATCTAAATAGAGTTAAGTGACACGCTTGGTAAAAGGCTGGTTTATTTAAATGAGCACTTAGCAACTGTAGGAAAGCTTAAGAAAAATGTGTAGTGTAGGCACAGCCAGCGAGACCATCCAAGTGAGTGAGGGCTTGTCTACATCAGAAAGTTGCAGCGCTGGTGAGGGAGTTACAGCGCTGCAACTTTGAGAGTGTCCACATCTGCAGGGCATCACCAGCGCTGCAACTCCCTGTTTGCAGCGCTGGCCGTACTCCCGTTTTGTCTCGGGTGTAGAGGATCCAGCGCTGGTGATCCAGCGCTGGTAATGCAATGTAGACACTCACCAGCGCTTTTCTTGACCTCCGTGGAAGGAGGAAGCCTCTGGTAATCAAGCTGGTTTCCTTTCCCGGTTTGCTCTCTCGGTCCCGGAGCCAGCCAGCAAACCGCGGGGAAGGAGACCTGCTTGCTCGGGGTTCCGGGACCGAGAGAGCAAACCGGGAACGCCGCGGTTTGCTCTCTCGGTCCCGGAGCCAGCCAGCAAACCGCGGGGAAGGAGACCTGCTTGCTCGGGGTTCCGGGACCGAGAGAGCAAACCGGGAACGCCGCGGTTTGCTCTCTCGGTCCCGGAGCCAGCCAGCAAACCGCGGGGAAGGAGACCTGCTTGCTCGGGGTTCCGGGACCGAGAGAGCAAACCGGGAACGCCGCGGTTTGCTCTCTCGGTCCCGGAGCCAGCCAGCAAACCGCGGGGAAGGAGACCTGCTTGCTCGGGGTTCCGGGACCGAGAGAGCAAACCGGGAACGCCGCGGTTTGCTCTCTCGGTCCCGGAGCCAGCCAGCAAACCGCGGGGAAGGAGACCTGCTTGCTCGGGGTTCCGGGACCGAGAGAGCAAACCGCGGCGAAGCTGGTTTCCTTTCCCGGTTTGCTCTCTCGGTCCCGGAACCCCGAGCAAGCAGGTCTCCTTCCCCGCGGTTTGCTGGCTGGCTCCGGGACCGACAGAGCAAACCGCGGCGTTCCCGGTTTGCTCTCTCGGTCCCGGAACCCCGAGCAAGCAGGTCTCCTTCCCCGCGGTTTGCTGGCTGGCTCCGGGACCGACAGAGCAAACCGCGGCGTTCCCGGTTTGCTCTCTCGGTCCCGGAACCCCGAGCAAGCAGGTCTCCTTCCCCGCGGTTTGCTGGCTGGCTCCGGGACCGAGAGAGCAAACCGCGGCGTTCCCGGTTTGCTCTCTCGGTCCCGGAACCCCGAGCAAGCAGGTCTCCTTCCCTGCGGTTTGCTGGCTGGCTCCGGGACCGAGAGAGCAAACCGCGGCGAAGCTGGTTTCCTTTCCCGGTTTGCTCTCTCGGTCCCGGAACCCCCCTTGAAGCCGCCCAACAGCGCTGCAGTGTGGCCACATCTAACACCACTTGCAGCGCTGGTTGCTGTAAGTGTGGCCACTCTGCAGCGCTGGCCCTATACAGCTGTACTAATACAGCTGTAACAACCAGCGCTGCAAAATTTTAGATGTAGACATGGCCTAAGAGTGCAGGGCTGGTCTCTTAAACGCTTGTCAGGAAATAAGTATCCTGGTAATAGACCACATTGCACTTCTATATGTTTCACAACAGATCCACTTAATACGCAGTGACATAAATGCAAATAAGCTATTTAGTGCAAATTTAAAGTTGCATTTTTAAACAGGATATAACTTAGTTTGAGTTTTCAATTTAACTTCAGTATGGGGAGATTGTTTTAAAAGTGAAGTGATAATCTCTTCTTTCAGCGCAGCCCAAAGAGTAATGGTTAAAAGGCCTATTTCTTAAAGCAACATATTTCAAAGCCATCCTTTGAATTTTGAAATCTCCCATTAATGACTGTCTACACCAAATCATTGCAAGGAGCCATTGCTTGGAATGGCTCAGGTTTTCTTGCAACACACATGCAACACCTACTCTCTGCTGTCCCTCCACTCCCCTCATTTTTAGTAAAAAAGAGGAAAGTTAAAAGCCAATCAGGTTATTGCAACATTATGATTTAACACAAACAAGTCAGAGATGCATGTGCATTGTGGGGAAGTTAATCTTACTACCTTAACTTTTTTTTGTGTTAAACCATAATGTTGCATCAACTTAGTTGTTTTGCTTTCATCAGCCTTTTTTAGTAAAAACAGGGAAGAAGGAAGAGAGTAAAGTGTTTAAAGAAAACTGAAGGCATGCCAAATAATGGTTCATTGCAACATTTGGTTCAGACAGTCTTTATTGGGATATCTCTCATTTCTAAGAATGGCCTTGAAATATGTTGCCTTACAAACATTGTTCCTTGGGACTTGCTGAAAATAACAACCATTAAAACATTACTTCCCCTTTATATTTAAGTAACGTCAGAGAGCAACAATGTTCGCTGCCTTATGCATGTTTCTAAAGCTTTTCTATATCCCTTCCTCTTTAAGCTGGAGTAAAGTGTTATGAAATAGGACATTGGACTGGATCCAAGGTTTAGGTGGATCCAGGCTAATCTGGCTATTCAGTTCTCCTTGGTTGGACAATAATGTTATCTAAAAGGGCTTAGTTCAAACTACAAAAACATACAAGTGTTGATTCTCTGAATATCCTTCTTGTATAAAAGGGTGACTGCCTTCTTTTGACCTATCCTGCCCAATAAGGATTCTATAACAGGCTCTTAAATTCTTGTTTGCAGGGAAATGGAAGTGAAAAATTAAATGTGTCTGTGTCAAGGTGGAAACTTTCTTGAGGACTCCAAATGTTTTGGAAATTCTTTCCCATTCCATACACGGAGAAGAGAAATAGGAGCTCTCTTTCTGCCATGAAGAGGAGATTTAGCTTGCTAATTTATAGAGTCAGAGATTTTATAATTAAGGCCCCAATTCTTCAACCACTTATGCACATACCTAAGTGTTTTCTAGTGTGGGGCCTGAGGCTGTAAGACTGTTGCTATTATAAGCCTCATTTAACACACAGCCACCATACTGAAATTCCTCTTTGCTTGAAACTTTATGAAGGTGCTCTCTTGTGGGACGGTGATTGGTAATCAAGCAAGACCTCTTTCAGATGTGAGAATTCTGGATAGATGTGGAGAGACTTTTCACATCTTGAAAAGCTGGATTTTTCTGGTAACATCCTATCAAATATGGGATATTATAGAGATTCGAAAATTATATATTTTAGGAGTTCGTGCATAGAAGTCTTTTGAGAAGGCTTGGTGGTGAAATTTGTAGCCATTTGCCTTGAATATTTTAACCTTGGAGTTGGATGGTCTTGGTAGAGCTTTCAAACTTAATTCTTGTGGAGTTTAAACACAGCAGGTTGCCAGATCTGTGAAGTCCATAGACTTTGTAGTCTGGCTCAGAAGAATTTAGCAGCATCATGTACACCTGACATTCCAAACCAATAAACATCATCTCTTAAAAAAATCTCTGAATTTTTGTTTAATATTACAAAACTATATTCACTAATCTGCAACAACATTAGTTATGTTTTCTAGAAATGTACACCAGGAAATGTGAAGTTAAGGTTTTTACAGCAATATTAGCTTGAATGTGTTTCATCCTTTGTCAGTAATATTAAACTCTAAGATTAGAAAACATTACATATGTGGAATGAGGCTAAGTTAGAGGGGCAAGACGGTGATTTGTCTAAATGCCAAAATTGGCTGTTGGACTGGGTGGAATGAGGTGTAGAACCTGAAACCACTTCTAAACTCACATTTTGAAAATGACTAGATCTTAAGATAGTATCATTTTTTAAAGGTTTCAAGAGTGTTAAGGTTTACTTGCATTTTTTTCCTTTCTAGTTGCTTGTGGAGCTTTTTTATAATAATCTGAAATAGTTTCTTCTGAAAGTCTAACATCTTTTATAGTTATTAAAGCAGTTACTTTATTGTCAAGAAACTCAACTTTAGCTTCCAATACTTAGAACGTCTTTTAAAGAGTTGATTTCATGTTGTATTTTTCCTTTGTGGGAGAGCGCCGTGGGTAATTCTGGGATTGTGTCCCGTTCTGGTGAAGCGGAGGCAGCTCCAACCTTGCCTGCTCTGTGCAGAGCAGAATTATGACCCAAAGAGTGAAGCAATTTATTTTCTATTACAAAACTTCAAGCACATTTATTGAGCGTTCTAGTTTTTCAGAGAATTAGGAAATATGTTGGCTTTAAAACTGCAATAAGGAAACATATTTTTATACAAAATCAAACAAATTGGCCTCTGTGCCTATGCAGAGATGAACTACTTATTTTAATTTCTATTTTAAAATCTTAGGTGCTATTTAATTAATACAGGAGTTTGGTTTTATAGAAATTGTTTGTCTGGCATTAAACTCTCCCTTTTTTATTATTCTTTACAGCGTTATGTTGATGGTGGAATCAGTGACAACTTACCTCAGTATGAATCTAAGAATACCATCACAATTTCTCCTTTCTCTGGGGAGTGTGATATCTGCCCAAAGGGGAACTCTGCAAACTTCCATGAAATGAATGTTACTAATACCAGCATTCAGTTCAGCTTAGGGAACCTTAACCGTCTAACGCAAGCACTCTTTCCACCAGAACCCAAGGTAATACATGTCCTCTTACATGGTTCATAATAGAATGTTTTGCATTTAAAGGCCAAAATTGTTGCAGAAGCAATTTGGGCAGCAAAGATCTTAGTTTAACATCTAGCCAAATAAGCTTTTCTGATGACATCTGGTGTTGCTTCTTTTGTTTCATTACTTTCATGAATACTTCTTGTTATGTTTGTTTTGCTTTTCAAGACTAAAATAAAATATTTTTCTCTTGGGTTCCTGTGTTTACATTTCTAGCACTGCAAATTACTCTGTATAAGTAGTAGTGTACACATGTAAAGTAGAGTGTGCAAGGTTATAGCTTGTTCATGTCCAGCCACCAACGAGCCCAGGCTGGTACAATTAAAGCTGGTACAATTAAAGCTGAAGGTCTTCAAAAATCTTATATGTGCACGACGCAGCCAGTACAGCTCAAAAGTGGTTACTGACCACCACAGAACTTGTCCTCTTTCTGAATGGACTGCTGAAGGTGTCTGGGGATGGGAGGTACAATACTATAGGAAAAAGATAATGGTGTTTTAATAATCAAATACCTAAGAACTTTGGATGCTTTAAAATCAATTTGTTTTCTTTCTGGCTAGTTGCAAGCGAACCTTCTTGTAGGCAATGAGTTTATCTATACTTTGTTCTTAAACTTTTCTGCTTACATGAGTTTTAAACATTCTGTGTGTTTTTGTTTGTCTGGGACTTTGAAAATGTGCAATACTGGGTGGCCTGATGGTTCAGCTGGTAACACCGGTTATTGGGGAGATCCAAGTTTGGAATTAATCATGAAATTCAGCCTCCCTAGGAGAAGAATTGCATAATTGGCTCTCTTTAATTTTCAGAAGTGGCAAGGGGAGAGAGTTGAGGGGGGTGATCTCTTTATCTGTGTTCAAAAAAAGCTACTTAAGGAGATAGTAAGAAAAGACGTTTTGACAAGCTTAATATCTTAGTTTGATGCTTTGGTACATGACAATCTTAAGGTCATGGGAATTGTCTTGCTCATATGACTAGGGTAAGTGAATAAAGCAGCCATTCACTCTGTAAACTGGTGTTTTTCACTTTGAATCTTCCTTCTAATGGCTGATGTGCTGTACCCTGTGTTTGCAGGTACTAGGAGAGATCTGTGAACAAGGATATTCAGATGCACTTAGATTTTTGAAAGAAAATGGTACGTTAAATTTGTTTGTCATTATCAATACTTAATGTGACTCTCAACTTATCTTTTTTGCGGGGGAGGGAGGGCAAGTTAAAACAAAGCTCCTTTGAGACAAAGTGAATGTCATCATGAAAAGATAACAAGTTTAATTCAGCCATTCAGTAGGCAATAATCTTTTAATAGTAATAATTTACTTGAGCAATTTTATTAAGTTGGTGAAATTGGTGTCCTCGTGCTGTTGTGTGAGGTCCTACCTTCAGTCTGATTTCTTACAGTCTGGTTCTCTACTGTCTTTCATGCCTGTACAAAGTGGGGGTGTAAAATGACACCAGTTAAGAGTGATAGACTGTTATACTCACTTTGCACAGATGTAAATGACTATTCAAATAAACAAATATTTGTAGAAGTGGAGCAAAGGAATGGGTGTACTGTAGAGAAATATGAGAGCATGAAATTGGGAGGCTTGCATAACCAAGAGACTGATTGTCTTATAATTTCCCACTGAAGTTCAGATCTGTCTGCAAAGTCAGAGAAATAGAGCCTATAGTCCTGTTCACGGAATAAGAAAGCATATAGACTGTAGCATTCTTAAACCTGTTTGTTGGGACTTAAATATTAGTCTGTCTCTGAGAAATGTAACCTGGAAGTTTTCTGGGTGCTAGATAAAATACTGGGGGTTATGGTTGAACAGAAATAAGATACTTGAAAATGAGATTAGAAAATTTAAGATTTTGAGTGGTACTGGTATCTTAATACAAAGTCAATAAGCTTCTGAAGTTTGTATAATTAATATATTTCTAAATGTAGAGGTTGAGCGTTAAGATATGTTGATACAAGCAACACGTTCAAAATCTGACATTCTGTGTTCATAGAAAGATGGAAAATCTAGATTCTGGTAGGAGAGTTACAAGATAAGTGGTGAATGAAGAGTCCTGGTCTGCGATGAGCTTTGATAGCATCGTTTCTGTAATATGTCTGATGAGAACTTATTAATTCACACTATTGCTCTTAGTCTTCTGTAGTGGCAAATGATTGTCTCCCTTCCTTATGTAAGGCCTTGTCTGGACTAGCAAAACAGATGTGCCAGCCACTGTTTGGACATCATTGCTTCCTTGTGACATACCATGCATCCACAAACACAGTAGGTCCCAACAGTACATAGTTGGTCATGCTACCACTTGGCTTACACTTGCTCTGAGCAGTTGCAAATCACCACCACATCATCTACCGGCATGTCAGTCTCAGTTGGTGCACTGTTGATGTATATATCAAGTGCTAGTACAGCAACTGTATTTATGTATTCCCATAATGCTTCTGCACACATGCAAAAATAGAAGAAATGTGAAACAGGATGCCTCTTATAGATGCATTGCACTATGGTAACTTGCACCAATACAGCTGTGTAGTATAGGGGTAGCCAAGTACATTAATTCCTTTACTGTAACTGCTTTGTTGTATGTAACAATTCACAAGCAGAAAATTCTTCATGGAATTTGAACTTGGTGTTTTTGAAGTAAGTTAATTGGATCTTTAAGAAACAAACAAAAAAAGGTTGGTTAACAATGGTCTGATACCATTAACAATTGATAAAAATAACAATAAGTATATATGGAACCAGAAGTCTTCCCATGAATTATCACAATAACGAGCCCCCCCCCCACCAAAAAAATCATTCCTCAATCATTCTCTTCTTCCTGAAAGTCTGCCTATATTTGAAATTACTGAATGTTATCAAAATTGAATACCTTTTAGTAAACATGTTTCTATATGTTTAGTTTCAACTTCAGGCGAGAATTTGCACAAATCTACATTATATACTGTTGCTTTTGGTTTTCCAGCAATACCTGTAAGTGCAATATGCATTATACTGTCACCTAATTAAGTTTTGCTGCTCTTGTATGCAGATAGAAATACTGCATGAACAGTGGCTTACTTTTGCTGCTCTTTTAGAAATTGAGAACTTGAAGAACATTTTTGGATACTTAATTTTGCACTCAATAGCTAGCACTATTTTCAGAAAGAACTTTGCTAGAGGTTTTGGCAGTAAGATATGGAAAGTATGCATCTGTATGCACCTTATGTTGAACTCCCATCAGTTTCTCAGGATAAACAGTTGGTCTCAGTCAATACTTGTGTCTACAACACCTTCAAGGTGTATCCAACAGGTGGCACTAGTTCCTTGAGCTAATGTCCCAAAATATAGTGTGCAGTGGCATTGACCTTCAGATAAGATATAAAAGTGCCGGATCATTTAAAAAACTTAGGCACATTTTGCAAGCGTAGACGGAAATAGGTGCACAGCAGACACCACTGATTTTGTTGACTTAATGTATCCCCTCTACACACGTGCACATCATACATCATTTGAAAGCTTATGTCTACTTTAAAATGAGATATGATATGGAGCTGATGTATACTCTGGTTTCTTTTTTGCATGCTCTTAATTCATGGATTATTTCAGCTTGAGCTTCAAGTTGATGCCCTAGTCTAGCGTTGTCTGTCTTTCTCATTGTTCCATCAGCACAGAAGAGGGACATAGGCACAGGTCCTAGTGGGTGACCTAAGAACACTTTGCCGTTGAGATATCATCTCTGCATCTTGCTAAAGAAAGGGCTCTGTAGAAAACAGTTTCTGTACTGATTGTTCCTACCTTGCTTGACTTAAATTTGGTGGTCTTGGCCATGTCAGCAAATATTTTGATGTCGGATTTCTTGACTGGACTGAGGAAGCTATGTGTCCCATTGGAATCAAGTGCACTTCTTACAGATTTCTCCATTTGTTCTTCACCAAGATCTGCTATTTTTGGTAGAGACTCTTGCACAACTGATGTTACATGCAGTCCAGTAAATACGTTGATGATCATCTGTTGATGTGATTCAGGTCAAATGGAATTGTCATATTGTTGCTGAAATGGTTGGTAAGAGTTGTAATAGGGTCTTCGTTCCCATGCACTGCAGAGGCAAGGACTTGTTTGCAGACTTTGTGTTCTCTACTTCTTGTTAGCCTACTTCTTTCTCTACTAGCTTTTGCATAATCGTAATATGAAACTGTGTATTGTCACCTCTAACGTGAACACTGATCTGTGCATAAGCGTCACAGAATTAAAAAGCTAGTTTCTAGAATATTTCAAAGGGTAATATTGCATGCATAGACAATTATATATTAAACCTTCTACCAGGCAGACTAATGCTACTTTAGGAATTCACATAAATTTATTATTTACCCACTATGCAGTACAAACAGTAGTCACACAATTGATTGCTTCTGCTGCACAACTTTCAGTGTGAGACTGATCTGGTCAGCAAATTTTACTTAAATTTAGAGAAGAGAGATCACTTGTGGTACTGTGACAGTTAAGAATATGCGATGTGAAAACATTTCATGTTTATATACCGCACAATGTTGTATTTGCCATTTTTGCACATGCTAAACAGCTGCATCATTCCTGGGGGTAGGGGGAAACTTACCCAGGCAAAACCAATAAATACCCTTTAATACATTATTTGGTAGTTTTGACCAGTAAACACCACATAAAGGAGTTGAATTTAACTGAAACAGTGAAAACTGTAGTCATAATCATGTTGCAGTGTTTCTGGATTGCAAAAAATGGCATTTTCTCATTTTGGGTACCATTGTTTCACCTTGCTTGCAGGCTTATTTATACTTGACAGCTCCACATCATGCCTCATTTAAATGGACATAAAATAAACTTGCAAATGATTTAGAGTGTGTGTGTGTTGCATAGGTACATTAAACTCCAAAAATAAGGCCCCTTTTCTGCAGAATTGCCACATGCCTAAAGTGATCCTGTGCCCTTGCCAGCTTATGGCTTCAGTGATTGACTAATATATTTTCCCTATGTAGATTCAGTTGACAGCTTTCATTTTTCCTTCAGCTCCTATCCTAAAATGATAACTGATCCTGCAAAGGGTCTAAGGGTCTCATGTGAGTAAGGATTTGCAAGATCAGGCCCATACTTACTATCTGCTTTTAAAGTCCTGCATTTCACCTCTGTTAGATGAAGTGTTGCCCGTTTGTAAAGCAGTGGTTACCAAACAGGGGTCTGAGGCCCTCTGGGGGGGCTGTGAGCGGGTTTCAGGGGGTCTGCCAAAATAAACCAGAGAGCAGGGCTGGCGTTAATCAGTGGGCCCCAGGGAAGAAAGCCAAAGCCTGAGCCCCATTGCCCAGGACTGAAGTTGAAGCCTGAACCCTGCCACATGGGGATGAAACCAGCTTAGCTTCATGGAGCTCCCCATGGCATGGGGCCTCAGGCAGTTGCCCTGCATGCTATCCCCGAACACTGGCCCTGGCTTTTCATCTACTGGATATGCATGAAAAACTTTTTTTTGTGGCACATGGGGGCCGTGGAGTCTTTATAGCATGTTAGGGGTGGGGCTCAGAAAGAAAAAGGTTGAGAACACCTGTTGTAAAGGATTCTGGGATCTTTTGGGTGACAGCTGTCATAAATGTGAGTTCTTTCTTTCTTATTTCCCCAGATATTCTTAACGATTCAGTTTATGTCGACTTGTCCTTAAAGAAAAACCCTCAGGAACTCATAGAGGACACTGACTTTACAAACAAGAAAACTATTCCACAGAGGAAGGGCACAGAGGAGATATTGAAGACAAAAATGCTTAGTAACCAGCTAAAGCTAAACACATGGCCATTAAATGAAAGAATTTTTGAGCATCTACCTCCTAGACTTCGTAAAGGTATAGATTTGAGAATATCTTCCAATAACTTTGAATGCCAATAATGTTTTTATAAATGACTTGAACTAGTTCTCATCTTGACAATATCTTCTGATGATAGAAAATACAAAACTATCTTGTATAAAATGACAATGTAAAATCTACTGTAGTTTTTAACTGATTAAAGTAACACAGAGCAATTCTTTAAATACAGTTATAAGGTATGATCACATAAGAAAAATAAAGTTGTATTTGGCTTCAGAAACTGGCAAGAAGGAAACTAGTTTCACAAGTCACTTAATTGTAGTTTAGTAGAGCATAACTGAGGTGTAGTGCCATAAACTGGATACTGATTAATTTTGTGGATATATTTATAATAACTGGGGCTGTCAAGTGGTTAAAAAAATTAATTGCACAATGAAACAATAATAGAATACCATTTATTTTTTGTTTTCTACATTTTCAAATATTGATTTCAGTTATAACAGAATATAAAGTGTACAGTGCTCACTTTATTTTTGTTTACAAATATTTGCACGTAAAAAACAAAAGTAATAGTATTTTTCAATTCACCTAATACAAGTACTGTAGTGCAATCTCTTTATCGTGAAAGTTAAACTTACAAATGTAGAATTATGTACAAAAAAAATTAAAAATGTAAAACTTTAGAGTCGACTAGTCCAATCGGTCTTACTGCTTGTTCAGCCAATTGCTGAAACTTTGTTTACGTTTGCAGGAGATAATGCTATCCCCTTCTTGTTTACAATGTCACATGAAAGTGAGAACAAGCGTTCTGATGGCACTGTTGTAGTCAGCATTACAAGATGTTTACGTGCTGTCATGGTATGAGCCCCCACTCTGAACCTTAGTGTCCAAAAGATGGGGTACCAGCATGAACCCCCCTAAGTTTAATTACCAGCTTAGATCTTGTAGTGCTGCCACCAACCAGGACTTGCAGTGCCTGGTACACTCTGGTCCCCCCAAAACCTTCCCAGGGGACCCCAAGACCCAGATCCCCTGGATCTTAACACAAGGAAAGTAAATCCTTTTCCCCACCGTTGCCTCTTCCAGGCTTCCCCTCCCTGGGTTACCCTGGAAGATCACTGTGATTCAAACTCCTTGAATCTTAAAACAGAGAGAAATCAGGCTTTTCCTCCCGCCTTCTCTCCTTCCTCCCACCAATTCCCTGGTGAGTGCAGACTCCCTCCCCTTGGGTCTTATACAAGATAGCCAAAAATCGATCAGGTTCTTAAAAAGAAAAGCTTTTAATAAAAGAAAACTTTTACTTTTTTTCTATCTCTGTAAAATCAAGATGACAAATGTTACAGGGTCTTTCAGCTTATAAACACTAGAGAAAATCCTCCCCACAGCACAAATACAAGTTTCAGCAACAGAGATACAATCTTTCCAGCAGATACACATTTGCAAATAAAGAAAACAAACAAAAAAGACTAAACTGCCTTTCTAACTGGTACTTACTAATTTGAACAGAAGAGATTTTTTCAGAAAGATTGGAGGAATCTGCTTACATGTCTGGCCCCTCTCAGAACCCAGAGAGAACACACACAAAAAAACCCAAGAAGCACAAACAAAGGCTTCCCTCCACCGAGATTTGAAAGTATCTTGTCTCCTGATTGGTCCTTTGGTCAGGTGTTCCAGGTTCACTGCTTGTAACCCTTTACAGGTAAAAGAGACATTAACCCTTAACTATCTGTTGATGACACGTGCCAAATGCCCTAAAGATTCATATGTTCCCTTCGTGCTTTAGTGACCATTCCAGAGGACATGCGTCCGTGTTGATGACAGGTTCAGCTCAATAGTGATCCAAAGCAGTGCGGACTGATGCATGTTCATTTTCATCATCATGAGTCAGATGCCACCAGCAGAAGGTTGATTTTCTTCTTTGGTGGTTCAGGTTCTGTAGTTTTCACATTGAAGTGTTGCTCTTTTAAGACTTCTGAAAGCATGCTTCACACCTCGTTCCTATCAGATTTTGGAAGGCACTTCAGATTCTTAAATCTTGGATCAAGTGCTAGCTTTAGAAATCTCACATTGATACCTTCTTTGCATTTTGTCAAATCTGCAGTGAAAGTGTTCTTAAAACAAACAACATGTGCTGGGTCATCATCTGAGACTGCTATAACATGAAATATATGGCAGAATGCAGTTAAAACAGCAGGAGACATACATTTCTCCTCCAGGGAGTTCAGTCACAAATTTATTAAACACATTATTTTTTAATGAGCGTCATCAGCATGGAAGCATGTCCTCTGGAATGGTGGCTGAAGCATGAAGAGGCGGAGGAATGTTTAGCATATCTGGCATGTAAATATCTTGTAGTGCTGGCTACAAAAGTGCCATGCGAACACGCTGGTTCTCACTTTCCAGGTGACGTAAATAATAAGCAGGCTGCATTATCTCCTGTAAATGCAAACAAACTTGTTTGTCTTTGGGAGTTGCTGAACAAGAAGTAGGACTGAGTGGACTGGTAGGCGCTAAAGTTGTACGTTGTTTTGTTTTAGAGTGCAGTTATGTAACAAAAATAAATCTACATTTGCACTTTCACGATAAAGAGATTGCATTATAGTACTTATATGAGGTGAATTGAAAAATACTTTTCTTTTGTTTATCATTTTTAGAGTGCAAATATTAGTAATCAAAAATAATATAAAGTGAGCACTGTACAGTTTGTATTTGTACTGTAACTGTAATCAATATATCTGAAAATGTAGAAAAAATCCAAAAATATTTAATAAATTTCACTTGGTATTCTGTTGCTTAACAGTGTGATTAAAACTGATTAATCGCTATTAATTTTTTTAAATTGCAAATAATAATTTTGAATTCATCATATGAGTTAACTGCAATTAAGTGACAGCCCTAATAATAACCACAATAAGACGGTGTGAACAATCCTATATGAGAAGTATTTCAAATGTCTTTCAAATTAAATCTTTAATCACTAATATTTTAATTATAATTTATTAACTAAAATTGGATAAATAAGAACTTGAAGTCATCATCAAAACTAATGACTAAATAAATAAAACCCCTTATGTTTCAGAGAACGAAACTTAACAGGTATATAATAAACATTTCTGGGTTACTGTCCTTAAATTTACCTTAGGTTAGCTAGGTGCCTATAGACCATGACCAGCAATTTAAAGCCTGAAATATGTGACTTACGATTTGGGAAAACAAGTAAATTACACGAAGAAACACGAAGATTGTGAAAGCGGAGTTGTTTGATAACCTTCCATTTGCTTTTAAGCTATATACCTCAGACAACATTATAAAGATGGGTAAATGTCAGCATCCCTATTTTACTGACTAATAAAAATCAAGCACATTAGGTGACTTGTCCGTGTTCACATAACCAATGTTCAAAATAGAGCTGGCAATAGTACCCAGGTTTCCCCAAATTCCAGTTTTGTGTTTTGTCTAAGTACCATTATAACTTTCCTCTGTAGTGTGATGCATTTTAAATAGAAAAAGTTTGTTTTAGCACTAATATTTTGTGACATAGGGCTTAGCAACACGTTAGCTCACAGTATGCTAAGGTGTAAATGTATCCCGCACTAGTGTGCCGTGCCGCCTGCTAAATGTCTTTTGTAGACCTTATTGCCATGCACTAAAAGCTCCCTAAAACAGGAGTAGATCAAAGCCCATTAGAAAACTTTTAGTGTGTGGCAGCAAGGTCTATATAGACACTTAGTGCACAGCATGTAAGTGTGGGGTAGATTTACATCCTAGCTTGCTACAAACTAAGTGCTCATTTAGTTAATGTTGCATGTCAATTGTGCTTCAATATTAATCACTCTTATAGAACACTAAAAAACATCACTGCACCTAAAATAATTTGTTTGAACAGTACATTTAAAGACAAAAGTGTATTCTAAAGGCTGTTTTAAAAAAATCCTTATTTTCCAGCATTACAAGAAGCTTGTAAAGAGAAGAGTGGGTTCTGTGCCCAGGTCTCTAAACTCTTACCGATGCGAATGATGTCTTATCTGATACTGCCATATACCCTGCCAGTGGAGTCTGCCTATTCTGTTGCTTTAAGGTGAGGTTCTGTTTAAGAACTATTATAAAACCCATACTTCTGGGTATGGGTCCACTTAAGAGTTCTTTTATTCTTTTTCATTAATTATTTTTATAGTCATGACTAACAAGCTAGCAGTGTATTAAGTGTTCTGAAACGCACTGATGACTTGACTTACATTCTAGAGACAGTTCTAGAACTCTATGTAAATTGTAGCTTATGTTCCTTTCCCCATATTCAGGGCCGGCTCCAGGCACCAGTGGAGGAAGCACGAAGCATGTGCCTGGGGCAGCACATGCTAAGGGGCAGCATTCTGCCCATTCTTGGGGCAGCTCAGTCCGAGCGGCTTTTTTTTTTTTTTTTTTTTTTTTTGCTTGGGGCGGCAGAAACTGTAGAGCCGGCTCTGCCCATATTACTTCATCTTGCAGATGTTTTCTGTGCACAACTAAAGCCTTTAATAAAAGCTTGCTAAGTGAAAGATGGATAGAAAAATGGAGAAAAGGGGAGATTTCTAGAATTCCATATGTATTTAGTCTATTTAATATATGAAGTATCTTTTAATTGACTGATTTAAAAAAATTCTAATATCTAAGCAACATCTAAAAAAAGAGTTCTATATCTAAAGACTGTTTGAAAAATGAAGGATTTCTTTTGCCCAAAAGTGATTCTTCAGCAAGGGAGAAACTGATTGTATACAAAATAGATCAGAAAGGGTCAGGTTCCTTTGTTTGTTTTTTGTTTCGTTCATTTGCTTTTTTCAGTTATAGTAATCAGCTATAGCAGGTACAATGCCTTCAGACAGATTCCCTTTTAATGTGCTACCCATACCAAAATATAACAATTTCATTTACGCTGCTTCATTCTCTGGTGATAGTCAGTCTGTATCCAGGTCTCGCTTATGTTGTAATCACTTAAAAATCACATCAAAAATCTTTATAGTAGTGCAACTCTGACTGCATTAAGGGTTTGTTTACATGATGCATGCCAGCTGGGGTGTAAATTCTAGTGGGCACACTAGCATGTCATGCTCTAAAAGTTCTCTAGTGCATGTGGACATAGTCCTGTTTCAAAGAGTATTATGTCAGTGCTTGCTAGGGAGCTTTCAGTGTGTACCAGCAGGTTCCTCCCTGACAGTTATTGTGCAACACACTGGTGTGCATTAGAATTTACACCCTGATTGGTGCATACTGTGTAGGCAGCCCTTACATTTCATACAAACTTATTTATTGGGGCAGAATTCTGCCCTTGGAGTCAAAACATGTTCTACAACCCTTAGCTTGTGTACCTCTGACGTAAGACAAAGAAATTAGGTTGTCCTGAGGTCCTAAACTCTGTACTAGGATGGAGGGCAACCCAGTGCATAAACAGCAGAACTTTATCACAATAACTTTACAGAAAATACTGGAAGGATTAGGAAGAAAATATACAGCCAAAAGTAGTTCTTTGAGTAATGGTCCCTATATGTATTCCACATGTGGGTATGCATGCACACCATGTGCCTGAGTCTGGAATATCTTCAAAGCAGTCTCCATTGGCCTGCAAGTACACAGTAGCTCTCCTAGTGCTCCTAGCTGAGGTTACAGGAGGAAGTGCGAGTAGAGTCTTCCCCAGGTCCTTATGCAGCAATAGTAGCCTGAGCCAGAATTGTGTCCTCCTTTATGTCGTTGCATTACCTATAAAGAAAACATTTCTAAATAGTTATATTTTTAGATTAACAGTTAGTAGTTAAAAAGTTTATACTATAGAGTAGCTTGTTTTCCTGGTTGGGGAATCCCTCCCCAGCTCCAGGACTATTTCAAGAAACATGTCCCCTGCCCTCGATTGTTCTCTATCAGTGATGAACATCAATGCTGCCTGTACTGTCTAGGTGAGGCACATATCTCTGCAAAGTGTAGCATCTGTCACTCCTTTCCACCCAGAACTCAAGAAGCCCAGGAGTTTTGCCTATGGAATTACTAGATGGAGAAGGCTGAGGCTGCTTTGTGACCTGGGGCAGGGAGATGCCTATGTGTATTAGCCTCCGCTGCTGACCAGTGCCCCTCCAAGCACATGCCTTGCAGCAGAACCATCAACATGTAAGCCCAAGAACTCCTTTTTCAGGGCTCCCCATGAGTAAAGAGTACTGTCATGACAAAGACAGATCACCATTTCGAACTGTTCATAAGAAACATGTTTTTTCCCTGAGCTAGTCCAGATTAGATGAGACATCATGAATGGTACCTAAGGAGCCAGCTCCAATGGATGAATTCTGTTCAGTTAATCTAAGACTTCAACATTAGTGGTCCGCGGACCATAGGTTGAATTTCCAAAGTGGTCTGCATCTCCATTAAAAAATGTTTAGGGGTCCACAAATGAACCCCCTCCTGCTCCCTGAACTCCTCATTTCTGGCCCCATCCCAGAGCCCACGCCCACCGCCAGAGCTCTCACCCCCTCCCACACCCCAACTCCCAATTTCGTGAGCATTCATGGCCTGCCATACAATTTCCATGTCCTGATGTGTTCCTTGGGCCAAAAAGTTTACCCACCCCTAGCCCTAAATGGGAGCTTAACTTTGTCCTGTCCAGACTCTGTAGTCTGCCTTTTTGAATCCATGGCAACTTGTACCATGGCCCACCTGTCCAGGAAAGTGGTAGTCTTAGTAGCTATTACCTCAGCTCTGAGCTCCATGACCCTCCTAGCTATGATGGTTGACTCTCCTTATATGGTGTTTCACAAAGAAAAGGTTTCTCTTTGATTATACCCCAAGTTTCTCCCCACGATTGTTTCTGAGTTCCACATCTGTGAAATGATAGTTACCTGTATTGTTCCTGAAATCCCACACTTCCTCTGAAGACGAGAGACTCCAGTCTCTTGATATCTGGCCTGCCCTGGCATTTACCTGCAAAGAACCAAACCATTTAGGAAATCACTGAGACTCTTGATCACCATACCAGAGAAGTCACGTGGGCAAGCCATATCCTCCCAGAAAATTTTTAAATAGGTCTCGGGATATATCTTAGAATGCTACAAGATAGCAAACATTCCTCCCCATGGAGGTATCACACTTCACTCCACGCAAGCACAGTCTGCCTCCATGGTATCCCTATCATATGTTCCATTTCAGGACATCTGCAGAGCAGGCACCTGGGGTTTGACCCACATGTTCACAACACATTATGCCCTAGTTCATGCTTCGGCAGCAGATGCAGCAGTAGGATCGGCAATATTACATGCATCTTTGCTACCAGTTTTCTTGCACCCACCTCCGTACTGAACACTGCTTCCCAATTACCCATATGTGGAATACACATGGGGGCCATCACAGTTACTTACTATAACTAGAGGCTTCTTCAAGATGTGTGGTCCCTATCTGCATTCCTTCCTCCCCTCTGCTTCAGTTCCTGTTGGATTCGTGGTTAGAAAAGGAAGTGGAAAGGTGTTGACCCCCACTACCTCTTAATACCTTCGGCTGGGAGCACTAGGAGAGCTACTGTGCATGTGCAGGTCAATGGACACTGCTTTGAAGAATTTCCAGAGTCAGGTGCATGGCACGTGTGGAATACAGATAGGGATCACACATCTCTAAGAATCTCCAGTTACAGTAAGTAACCTCCACATTGGCAGGGTGTGTTAAAGTTTGCATTCCAAACCTTCTATGGAACTTCCAACATAAATTCAGGTTTACTGAAACACTTTATTTTTTGATGACTGCAGGTTAGTAGACTGGTTTCCCGATATCCCTGATGATTTTCAATGGATGCAGGGACAACTACGTCGGATTGTTAGTACAGTTTATTCTCGGGCAAGAAATAAGCTACTCAGTACCTCCAGGTAAATCATTGTGCTGCTATGTGCAAACTTATGCATCTCTTTTACATTTATTTTGCCAGTCAAAACAAAACTTAGTGCAATAATTAATATTCTGTTGCAAGCATTTAGTAGATTATTTCAAGGATAAGTAGAAACTTGTTTCACTTCTACCAAAGCCCTGTTCTCTCTATTACGGTATGTTAAGGGGTTGTTTTCCTGCTCTCTTCATTAGACTTGAAGAGTTTTCTTCAGTAAATGGCTTCATGTTCTTTCCTCAGGACTGATAATAGCTGAGGCAGTTGCAGCAGGGACTTCTAGTGCTTACTTTCCTAGATTCACTACTCTTTCCTGCCTCCAGCACCCTAGCTTCTTTTTTCTCTCAGTCTTTTTCTCAGCTTCTGAAGATGGACTCCATCAGAAAAAATTCCTTCAATATCTTGATTTCTCCTACACTGTGATGAACATCAGAGTGTTGGGAATATCTTGAATTCCTTCATACTGTCTTTAGAGGAGTGGACAGCCCCGCTGGTGAGGCCCTTTTTTCTTTGTCCACCACTGCTGGATTGGAAATGTCAGACTAAGCAACCTCATCTGTGCGCAGGGATAAGGGCTGTTGACTGGGAAGCAGGATGCTTGTGGGGAGGAACAGGAAAATCCTATCGCCAGAGGAACTGGGAGCTACTGAGAGATTCTGATAGCAAGTGGGGAAGTGAGCTGTGTTTTTGTAAAGCAACCCACTATAGACAGCTTCTAGAGCTTGGGGATGAGGCGGTCCATACTCAACTAGGGCTTTCTCAGGATACTTGCTCATGGATAGCTTGCCTGTTGGTACTACCTCTCCGGTTGTGTGGGGTTTTTTTGGAGCAGACCACCGGATTTCCCCCTCTAGTGCACCACACCATCGTCTCATAGTGATCATAGTCTGATGCATGCAAATTATTTTTTTAAGCACGTTGTAGGAGAGGAATTGGAGGAGGCAGCCAGTGAATTCATCAGATATAATTCTGTTGCTTGAAACTACAATTTCCATCCCATCTTTAAAATAAGTAAAAAGGAAAAATCTGGTCCTGCTCCTTCTTTGCTTTGGCTGACTCTATGTTCCTGTTTGAATTGGTGGATTTTCTGCCTCTCACAATGGTTGACAATATTTCTTCTATAAAGCTCTGCCTTTTTTTATATTTCTCATCTTCCTTCTTAAGACAACAGTCTCTATCTCTCAATTCTCAGTAGGAGTCAGAATTCAGACTTTCATGGGAATTTGTGCTGTTAGGAAACTTAACAAGGTCCCCAAATCTTAACTTGGTGGTTAGTGTTTTCTGGCACATCCAAATTTCAGCTAAGGAAGTAGTTGTCAAAGTAAAAAATCTCCAGTAGAGAGATGGAATTTAGAGGAAGATGGTGCTAACTATCTTTTGGTGGTTGGCTCTCCTTTCCTGTATCTGAGGAAAGAGGAATAACTTGCTAAATATGAACGACTGTTCTAAAACACAGGAAACGAACCAACAGGTAAGCCTCTTCTGTTTTGTTAAAATGGGTAACATTTTAAGTACTGCCTGAGTAAGGAATAGGAACCATATCTATAACACATACACGCTTTTTAATGTGTGTAAATTGAGACTATGTATTACACATTATTTATAGGAAATCCATTTAAAAATAACTATTCTGTACACTAATTCGTACTGGTACTTCTCTTTTTTTTATAATAGAGGTAGGTAAGACTGCACATTTTATCACTGCAGATTCTCCTCAGTTGGCTAATGGGTCACCTACTGATCACCTCTGATTTTGTTCAGTAGCATTGGAGAGGAGTTGTATAAATTTAGCCTTGCTATCTGAGGCTTATCTGATCATCCTACTGACTTTCTTCACACAACCCTTCCATACTTGAGTTGCATCACACTTCAAAACTATGTGGGCACCCCCAGTAAGATGTGCTCCATTGAAGTTCAGACTGTAGATGCCTTATTTTCTATTATCCCATAACAAATAATATATTTAGAACCCACATTTATTTTCCCTGGGAGATGCTGTGGTGTCATCTAAGTTCCCTTTCCATGTAGGAAGAACCCCTGTTCCATCACCCCTTGACCTGAAATAGAAACCTGTTTAAAATATTGTTAATAGATATTGTTTTTGTTTCTCTTCTCTCCCCCACCCCTCCACAGTAAAGAGAGCTATGCATCACTAAGAAAATGTCAGACTGTTCCACCTAATGTAGAGTCCCATTCCCCCTACTGCCATTCTAAAGTGCCACACTCTGCTGCAGACCTTGAAGGTTGGCTCTGGGATTTTCCATACTGCAGAGACTCAGCAGGGAAGCAAATTTCTGTTGGTATAAAAGGGCTCTCAGACTCTGATTCTCATCATATTTTCTTCATAAATTCTGAAGAATCTGGCTTGGAAACGGATTTTGACTCCTCCTCAGACAAGAGTTTCCAAACTGCCTCAGAAGATTAATTTTGAAAGCTCTGAAATCCGTCTGACAGTGAAGCTTAAATGTTGTGAAGCGAACTCATTCTTCCAATTTGCCAATAAGTATCGGAAGACTTTTGTTTACAGCTCAATGTCAAATTGCCTTTGGGGCCTTTACAATGCTAAGAATTATACAAAACAGTTGTCACTGTACTATGTAACAGTCACATTCTTGTTAATCTATTAAATCACTGGCTTCATTTCAAAATTACAATAGCACAATATCTGGAAAAAGATTTCACTCTAAGCTACCTGAAATTAAAAAGCTACATAAAATCAAACCCTATAAATTACTTGTTCTAGACTGAAACAAGCATTTATAGAAAAGTTGCATTTTAAAATGCATGCTTTTAAACAATAAATGTGTGTGGTGGTGTTAGATTAATTTTTAGCACTTGCATGAAATCAGGCAACTTGTACTTTATAAAGGGAAATGTACATAAGGAACTTTTTGAGGGCCTCCAATATCTGTGTATTTGCCTTTTGTTTAAGTGTACTGTTTTGTGGAAAAAAGGCACCAACTTTGATTACATACTGTAACATACAATTCATAATATAATCCAAGTTCACTATTCCCAACAAGTTTTACAAAGTGCCTTTTTTCCTTAAGTACTGAGAAGGAAAAAAGTCACAAGAACTGGGCCACATTTAGCCGTAAGTGTTAAGGGACACAACTCTATTGACTTTAATGGAGTTGTGCATGCTTAGCAAGGGCTTAATTTGAACTAATGTTTTAAAAGGTATTTTAAAAAGAGAAATCTCTAGACCAGTGGTCTTTTGAAAAGACAGTATCATTGTAGAGCAACAATGAAGTTGTCATAATACAACCATTGCAAAACATCTTTGTGACATTACATTATGACTGAACAGTGTCAGGCTTGTGCTCTGATTTGTGGATTATATACATCTTCTGTAAAATGGAAAAGGAGGCCACCTTCCTTTTTTATTCCTTGGAGGAACAGAAGGGGGATCCCAGTGATTCCATTCTGTTTGTTCAGCACTTCTTGTGCTAACTTGTCTCAAGCAATGTAGGGAAATTTCCTAACATTTGTGCCCTTATGGAGATCAGAATGAATAAGCCAAGTTCAAAACAAATGTGTGGATATTGTTATCCTTGTATTATACCATAAAGAGCTGCATGCAGGTCTAAATCAGCTGTTTAAAAATAAAAAAATCCCTGCCCTCTTTCCCCAAAACATCAGGTCCTATCCACATTGAAATTTGTAACAGTCTATAAAAACTATTCTCTATAAAGGTGCCATTGTGGTTTCAAATCTCCTTATAGACAGGCTTAAATTAAGTATTTTATGAGCTCATCTGACAAAACTCTGATAGTTATGAAGTTAATTATTAAACCACTGTTTTAATGATAAAATAAGTGTATATATTTTTAGCAACATGTTTTGGCTAATGGTGGTTTTGAAAAAATCATAGATGGAATTTTGTGGCTTACTTGAAAAAGACTTGGCATTTAAGGGCCAAATGTTATTTCTAGTACAGTGGTGTAAATTTGGAGTAAATCAGCTGTATTCCAGGGAGAGGAGAGAACTCTATAAAGCATTTATTGGGAGTGGCCTGTAAAGAAAACTGGCTGGAGATGGGAGGGACAAGAGAAGATAAAATATTTTTATAATATTATAGTGTAAATTTTGAATATCTCCAGGTCTTTGAGTTGTCAAAACCTTAACGTTCCCAGCTTGGACTAAATGTTAAGCAGTTCTTTAGGTTTTCAAAAAAAATTCACAACTCAAAGTGCTACATCTTAAGAATAAACTCTAATTAAAAATGCTTTTAAAATATTGTTAAAATGTTGTAATACTATAATGTGTTTCCCCCCATAAAGTAGTGAAGCATTTTTATATTATACATAATGATTTTTATATCTTTGGTGCTATCTCATTTGAAAAAATAGTACTCGATTTTTGTCATTGGACTCTTTTACGTCTTTGATTCTGCACGGTGACCTGTTAAAAGAAAAATATTGGTATAACCACTAATTTTTATTTCAAAAAATAAAACACAAGCTGTGGTTCTATATAGTCTCACTTGTAAATGGTAAATTGATGTTATGGAGGGTTGTGGGGTTTTTGTGTTGTTTTTTTTCTTGCCATGTTTTAGAAAATACTGTTTGGGTAAATTATTTTAATGTCCTCCTTATGAGATAATATTTAGGCTGCAACTCTACAGACTTACAAACATACTTAATTTTACATATATAAGCAGCCCCATTGCCTTCAATGGGACTAATACACATTCATAAGTCCTTTGCAGGATTGTGGCCTGCATTTCCTATAACACGGTTCTCTTTTCCCTTACCCCCTGCTGCCATTTAATTTATTTTACAATTTTTCTGTTCAAACTCATTGTGGAATCTTCAGAATAGCAAGGAAATACATGAAAATCTACTGATATTCTTGGAATGTATGGTTAACTAAACAACTTATCAAATATTGTAGACAGCTTCATTATTTTCAATCACGATAAGGCAAAGTGGCTAATAAGCAGACTTGTTTCACACATTACAGGAAAATGCACTTTACTGGGGTTGATACTATAGGTTTTGTAAGATAATTTTTAAAATCCTTGCTGTTCCTTTGCTATAGTCGTTTTCTTTTCTTATAACTCTCTTGTTGAGATCTCTGAAATGCTGTTTTGCTAATCATGTATTGGACTGATTTTCTTTTCACTATGTGAACTTTTACACCTCTGTAAGCTTCATCATCCTTTTTATGATTTATTTTTTAAAAAATTGGTTTTTAATTTTTAAGTGAAATTTGTGTTAGTGAAGAATGTTGGAATAACAAAACTTGACTCCATTTTTTTTAGCTTTGTAACAGATACAGCAAGGGTATCAACTGTGCAAGCTTCTTACCACTGGCCTCTCAATATGCTTCCTGTCTGAGCTAAAGGATCTATTTGTCTTCAAGGAAATTAGTGCATTAGCCTTGCTTCATACACTCTCATAGCCTTCTCTTCTGAGACTACCAAGTAAAGTGCCACATGTGATGTTTGTAACTTTGCATTTTAATATTTTTAAATTGCCCTAGTGCTTTTCAAACCCTTTGTTGCTCTTCTGTCTCCATCCTATTTTTTTCTTCTTCCCAGTCTCTCCTCTTTCCTCTGTATTTCCTTTCCTGCAGAAACTTGCAGTTCTCAACCCAGTGTCTATTGCTTCCTCTCTTATTCCCTCCATTAAAATGATCAGTGTTAAATCGATAAGGTTGACTCTGAAGAATCCTCATTTGACTTTAGAGCTGGCACCCTGTCAGAGGGGGCAAGGTGTTCGCATCTGAGTCTTGGTTCAGACTGCCTTAAGACTTGGACAGATGACATCAAGTCACTCAGTCTGTTCACATTATCTCTGCATCAGTGCAGGCTAGAAACCTTTTTTTTTCTAATGATACCTTAGCGTCTGAATCAGAACATGTAAGGCAGGCCCCACAAGTACAGCATTGGTGCTATACTTTTGACACCATTGTAATAAAAGTTCATGAACACGACTGGGTACCTTTTGAGCATTGGCCTGCCAAACCCAGAGTTGTGAGTTCAATCCTTGAGGGGGCCATTCGGGGATTGGTCCTGCTTTGAGCAGAGGGTTGATGATCTCCTGAGGTCCCTTCCAATCCTAATAATCTATGATTCTATCCCTTCTGTTTGAATGTATTATTATTTGAGGGACATTTTATCCATCAGTTTACAAGGCTGAGACACTCCATGTTTTGAATTCACTTTCAAAAAGCACTTAAATATGCCAAGCTAACAAAGTGATCAATTAATGGATTGGGGTTTTGGGGGAGGGAGTGAAATGCTTTCTTACAGTCTTGGCAAGAGAATTGCGTAAGGGTAAGATGGTTACTTTGATACATACAAGAACACTCAGAATAAGACACAAGGGATTGTATATAAACGTTGATTCTCTAGGGTATTTATTTATCTCAGGAGAAGAAAACTAGATCAAGAGTACTTTAAGCTAATGTGTTTTTTATTGTGAAATGAAAAGAGAGCTCTGATCTACAGCCTCCAAAGCCAAACACACTGCCTTCCATAAGGACCACTGTTGACCCATGCTTTGGGCTATTTTTATACTACAGAGCCTATGCCCGCATAGCCTCCTAGTAGAGATGCAGCCATCCACCAACTTTTTTTTTCTTTTTTGCCAGAATAGGAACAGGAACAAGTGAGAGGAAGTGGTCTAATAAAAAAATATTTCACCCAACTTCTGCTGGTGAGAGACAACTTTTGAGTTTACACAGAGCTCTCTTCCACGAACAACGCTCCAGAAACATGCTTCTGATGGCATAGATGTGTTCTACAGCGGGGGTTTTGACACCACACTGCTGCCATAAATCTTAAGTGTAGAACCATGCCTTGTGCTTCCCTCTCCAGTATATCAACTTAGTTTCCTTATATATTACATGTTTGTACAGCATCTAGCACAGTGATTTTTGAACTTCTTGTATTGGTGACCCCTTTCACATGTAAAGCCTCTAAGTATGACCCCTCTTATACATTTAAAAACTCACAATGGAGCCTTTGCCTGCAATGGAGGGGAGGGGGGTAGGGTCATTAAATTCTGTGGCAATACATAAGGAACATAATTCTGTTTTGCAAATAGCCCCAGCTGTTATAACTTGTCTGAGTAGCCAGGAATTTGGGGGGTGGGGGGCGCAGTGGGGGCAAGGGGTGTGAAATGTGTCCTCTGACTGCACAGCTTGAGCCCAGTTTGAATCAGGATGGTCCAACCTTTTCAAAGCTGTGGCCTGGATGTTAGTTTGGGGCACCTCCGTGGGCCATATACAGAGAAATGATCTGATTCTTGGATCAGAAATTATATTTTTAGGATTTAGAAGGATTTAGCCATAAGGCATTAATGGGATTAAGAAGTAAAAAAAAGAGAGAGAGACTACCTCACCTCTTAATCAGAACTCTAAGGAAAAGATATTTCTTGCACTAGAATCCCAGTTTCTATCATATTTGCAGTGACAGAGACAGCAGCCAAGTGGTGTTGCTCTCGAGTTTTTGACTTTGTGTTGGGGCACTAGGAAGTGGGGGTTCTGGGGGGGGGTGCTGGGAAGTTGTAGGGCTGTGGACAAGGGTGGTGGTGTGCATTTGTGGGTGGGTCTGGCTGGGGCACTGGGTGCAGGGTTCTGGCCACAAGGAATCAGGGAGGTGCTGGTGGGGGGCTGTGTAGTACAGCACAGGCCCACCCCTGAGGGGAGGGAGCATGCTGGCAGCAGAGTGCTGGGCAGGCCACTGTGTCTGGCAACTGCCGGTTTGTACATAGTGCCCTCGCATTGGGCGGAACAGAGCGGCCTCTGCCATGCCGTGCCCCATTGCCTCTGGCTGGCCCCTCGCTCTGGGGACTGACCTCCCCATGCCATGCTCCATTGTCTCCATTGGGGTCCACAAATGTTTGGGGCATGCCTACAAAAGGTTAATCCGGCCCTGTCTAAAAGCTTTTTTACATTTTACTGGCATGAAGCAGCACCTCTATGACGGAGAGACAGAATGTATGCGAGCGAGTGCGGCTGCTGGTTTTGGCAGTATGTGCCTCTGCTAATCTGTTCTTCAGATAAACTAGTGCAAGGCATGACTCTACTGTGTTGCTCTGTCCTGCCAGGTGGAGGAGCAGGGGGTAAGGTTAGCTAAGACTAGTCCTTCCCCCAGCTGTCACGTGCAGACAGATACCACCCTGTGGCCTGGTGTTACTGACAGCAATCAGGTTATGTTCTTGCTCCCTAATTTGAAATGCTCCAGTCTGCACCTCAGCTTGTCTGCAGGGGGAGGGACAGCTTAATGGTTTGTGTATTGGCCTGCTTAAACCCAGGGTTCTGAGTTCAATCCTTGAGGGGGCCACTTAGGGATTTGGGGCTAAATAAAAAAATACATAATTGGGAATTGGTCCTGCCTTGAGCAGAGGGCTGGACTAGCTGACCTCCTAAGGTCCCTTCCAATCCTGATATTCTGAGGCCATGTCTACATCTAAAATTTTGCAGCGCTGGTTGTTACAGCTGTATTAGTACAGCTGTATAGGGCCAGCGCTGCAGAGTGGCCACACTTACAGCAACCAGCGCTGCAAGTGGTGTTAGATGTGGCCACACTGCAGCGCTGTTGGGCGGCTTCAAGGGGGGTTTGGGGAACGCGAGAGCAAACCGGGAAAGGAGACCAGCTTCGCCACGGTTTGCTTTCGCGTTCCCCGAACCACCCTGCAAACCGCAGGGAAGGAGACCTGCTTGCTCGGGGTTCCGGGAACGAGAGAGCAAACCGGGAAAGGAGACCAGCTTCGCCGCGGTTTGCTCTCGCGTTCCCCGAACCACCCTGCAAACCGCAGGGAAGGAGACCTGCTTGCTCGGGGTTCCGGGAACGCGAGGGCAAGCCGGGGAAGGAGACCAGCTTGATTACCAGAGGCTTCCTCCTTCCACGGAGGTCAAGAAAAGCGCTGGTAAGTGTCTACATTGGATTACCAGCGCTGGATCACCAGCGCTGGATCCTCTACACCCGAGACAAAAGGGGAGTACGGCCAGCGCTGCAAACAGGGAGTTGCAGCGCTGGTGATGCCCTGCAGATGTGTACACCTTCAAAGTTGCAGCGCTGTAACTCCCTCACCAGCGCTGCAACTTTCTGATGTAGACAAGCCCTCATTCTTCTGCTGCAGGAGCCTGGGCAGCTGCAGCCTTAGGGGGGTTGGGCTGTCACTTGGCCCATCCTCCTGCCTGCCTCCTCCCCTTCCCTTCTTGTGGGCGGGGCTTCCTAGCACCCGCCTCATCCGGGAACTTCACCGCCTGCCTCGCCCCTTTTAGCTCTGCTGGCCAATAAGAGCCGGCGGGGCGCCCCAGTGTCATGGCCGCTTACGTGCCGCGGTCTTTGCTGTAGGGCCCGGTGCTGACGGCCGCGCGCTGCCCTCGCTGTGGGATCGCTGTTCTCGGCGGCGGCGGCGCGGCCATGGGGACGGTGCACGCGCGGGTGAGGTCCCTTCTGGCTCGCGGGGCCCCGGGGCAGAGGAGGAGCCGCGCCCGCTGGCGCGACCTTCGGGAGCGGGTCCGGGCCTGGCCGGGGGCCGCTGAGTGCGGGAACAGCGCGGGGGAAGCTTGGTCCCCGGGGTCCTCCCAGCCCCTTCCCCGCTGGCTGCGGCTTTATCCCGAGCGGGGGGGCCCCGCCGGGGGGCCCCGCCCCGCCTAACAACGGGCCTGGGGCTGCAGGATCCCCCCTCCCGCGTGTCAGTGACCGGCTGCAGCAGCAGGGGCCCTGCCCCGCGTGGAGTCACTGCCCATTGGATTAATGATTTTGCCAGCCCAGCCCCCATATGAACTTGTTTAGGTTTTTTTACAAACTCGTTTGAACTAAAATGAATCTACATGTCACTAAAATGATTGAACATTTACAAATTTTGTTATAAATAAAATTACAAGTATGGCAGACTATTGCTTGAACACACACCTGTATAGCACGGTTTTGCTTATAGAGCGGGACCACGCATGGATCCAAAACCCTGCATTCAAGCAGGGGTCCAGTGCAGTTCAGGATTCTTGTGAGTTTATTTACTAAATGGTATCGTGCCATCATTGGTGATTTCAGTATGCGCTACGATTGGTAGAATTGCCGCGTCACTGATGCTGCAATTACAAAAATGCTGCTATTATAAATTTGTCGGCCTCCGCGATAAGACGCCGCTGCCGCTGGGAGGCAAACTGCACAGCAGGGGAGTTAACCTAAAATATTTTACACATGCCCATAGCGGGTCTGCAGACGGGGTGCGAGCCCCTGGAGATATGGGGCAAGGAGTGTCAGACGCACCAGCTCTAGGTGGCAGGCTCTCTTGGAGAACTGCTGACATTTGGCTGTGCCTGGGGGAGAGAGGGACTGATATGGTGAATAGGTGCCCCCGTGCAGGGTCTGGCTTTGCTCTTCACACTGATTTCCTCAGGAAGGTTTAACCCTCTGTCCAGATCCTTTCTTCCTTCTCTGAAGTGCCTCTGATTAGAGTCTGCTGTTGCACACCTTTTGGCTACAGCTGGTACCGTTTTCAAAGGACCACCTCTTTTTCTGTAATCTGAAAATGGGAACTAGTGATTTATAATAATAAATTTAAAGGACCGAGATAGAATCATAGACTTTAAGGTCAGAAGGGACCATTTTGATCATCTTGTCTGACCTCCTGCACAACGCAGGCCACAGAATCTAACCCACCGACTCCTGTATCAAACCTGTGTCTGAAATCATAGAAGAATGGGGATGGGTGTTGCAGCTTTTATGCAAAGTGTTTTGTTTGTTTTTTCCACACCACAGTCTTTCATATATTTGCACTGGTGTCCCCAAAACTATAAAAGTCATTAAAATAGTTGGCTTTTCTGAATAATATTTGCAAGTTTTAGATAATAATTTAGATAATGGCATAGAGAGTACACTTGTAAAGTTTGCAGACGATACGAAGATGGAACAGGTTGCAAGTGCTTTGGAGAATAGGATTAAAATTCAAACTCCTCTGGGCAACCTGGAGAAATGGTTTGAAGTAAATAGGATGAAATTCAATGAGGACTAATGCACAGTACTCCATTTAGGAAGGAACAATCAGTTGCACACATACAAAATGGGAAATTGCTACCTAGGAAGTAGTACTACGGAAAGGGATCTGGGGGGTCTTAGTGGACGGTAAGCTAAATATGAGTCACCAATGTGACACCGTTGCAAAAACGGTGAACATTATTTTGGGATCTATTAGCAGGAATGTTGTAAGCAAGACATGAGAAGTGATTCTTCTGCTTTACTCCATGCTGTTTAGGCCTCAACTGGAGTATTGTGTCCCGTTCTGAGTGCCATGTTTCAGGAAAGATGTGGACAAATTGGAGAAAGTCTAGAGAAGAGCAACAAAAATGATTAAAGGTCTAGAAAACATGACCTATGAGGGAAGACTTAAAAACTTGGCTTTGTTTAGTCTGGAAAAGAGGACTGAGAGGAGTCATAAGTTTTCAATTACATAAAAAGTTGTTACAAGGAGGAGGGAGAAAAGTGGTGGTTCTTAACCTCTGAGGATAGGACAAGAGGCAGTGGGCTTACATTGCAGCAAGAGAGGTCTAGGTTTGACATTAGGAAAAACTTCCTAACTGTCAGGAATAAATTGGCTAAGGAGGTTGTGGAATCTCCATCCTTGGAGATTTTTAAGAGCAGGTTAGAAACACCTGCCAGGTATGGTCTAGATCAGGGGTAGGCAACTTATGGCACAGGTGCCGAAGGCGGCATGCAAGCTGATTTTCAGTGGCACTCACAGTGTTGGGTCCTGGCCAATGGTCCGGGGGGCTCTGCATTTTAATTTAATTTTAAATGAATCTTCTTAAACATTTTAAAAGCCTTATTTACTTTACATGCAACAATAGTTTAGTTCTATGTTGCAGACTTATAGAAAGAGACCTAAAAACGTTAAAATGTATTACCGGCATGCAAAATTTAAATTAGAGTGAATAATTGAAGACTTGGCACACCACTTCTGAAAGATTGCCGACCCCTGGTCTAGGTAATACTTAGTCCTGCCATGAGTGCAATGATCTCTCTAGGCTACCTTCAGTTTTATTATCCTAAGTCAAGAATCTTGGAGTTAAGGTACCACACCTAGATTCATGTTGTCTAATATACACAAAAACAGAGCTGTTGGCTAACATATTGGGTACTTCATAGAATACTATAATTTCAGCATATATTGCCCGTACTTATATTTTTCGTTCTGGTTCCAGAATCCCAATGTAATAATCAATGAAATTAAAAGATGGTAAATTTTAAATTGATAAAGGCATATATCTTTTCACACAATATGTAATTAGTGGAATTTATTGTTACAGGAAGTTACCGAGAACTTAGTAAGATTCTAAAAATGATTGGACATTTGTATGGATATCATGAATATCCAGAGTTGTCATAATTAATTATACAAATTTTGAAGGTGATATTAAACCTCATACTTCAGGGTTTAAGCAAATTTCTGGTAGAGATCAGAATAAGACTAATGTGGGGGCAGATTATCCGACATCTCCCTACTGCAGTCTTCTGAAACCTCCCTCTGACTCAGCTGGTACTGGTTGTTGTTGGAGACAGGATACTGAAGTTGGACTTCAGGTCTGGTGCAGTATGGCATTTCCTATGTTGCAAAAGAATAGCTTCTCCCTGAAGTGATGCAGCATATACTCTGCTGGTGACCTTGCCAAAGAGATTATTGCTGAATTCTGATAGCAGCAGTACTGTAAGAGGGTACTTCATGACTTTGTGAAGTTTTTATTATTCTTATTTCATAATGCTTTAAGCTATAGCAAACAAACCCATTTTTAGTTGGAAAACTGAATGAACTGACTTATCTTTCATCTCAAAAGCAGACTCCAACGTTGATGAGTCATGTTCTTAGAATGATGTTCAGAGAACTGGTGATAGGAAGAAAACCTTATGTTCGCAAATCTAAAAAGATTTAAGCCACACAACAAAGTAACATGCTGAAAAACCTGTGTTTCTCTGGACATTTGGCCCCTAAACCAAATGTTCTGATATCTTTAATTTTGCGTATCACTTCACATAGTGAAAAAATAAGATAACTGACTGAAGCATATATGCTTATTAAAAATTGAATTATACAAGTATTTTTGAAGGGCTGGTGAATATTTTGAAATTTTACAAAGGAAAGGAACTTGTTCTGCAAAAACTGTGCAGAGATTTAAACAAACATACTGTACTTTCTAGGCAGACATAACTTACTGTATATCGTATCTTTCTAAAGTAAACACTCTCAGCATGGAAATTATTCAGTATATAGTAAAACTTTCAGCAAATATGTTCTGTACAAATACATAAATGTAATGCCCAGTATTTTCTCTCTTCTATTTATGGAATTGTCATTCCTTATTATATGATGGACTGAATGTTGAGATTTTTCCTCACAAGGAAAAAACTCTCAATGTGGTACAAAAAAATTAATTTATTAAATAGAAAATACAGATTATTTTGTGTATATATTTTATTCAGAGTCTGGAGCCTCTTCCAGTGAGTGGGTCTGACTTCGGTGCTTTAGGAGATGAATCTGAACTAATTGAAGTTGAACCTGAAGCCAAGCAGGAAGTCCTTGAAAACAAAGATGTGAGTTCCTAATCATTTGGTGTGAATGGTTGGTTTGTTGGTTTGTTTATTTATGTATGTAAATCTTTTATTTGTAGGGAATATCCCAAACCAGTATTTGAGATATAAAAGAAGAAAATGAATCCAGTAATGTCTGGTTTCCTTTGTTATTACCATATATACTCAATCATAAGCCAGTCCCCCCAAGATGGATAAGTAAAAATGGAAATTTTTTGTGACCCATTCATAAGCTGACCCTGTAATTCAGGGGTCAGCAAACTTTGGCTCCCAGGTCATCATGGTGAGCTGCGATGGTTTGTTTACCTCGAGCGTCAGCAGGCATGGAGGTAAACCTAAGTAAACAAAGTGTCCCAGTGCACTAGCTGCTTACCCTGATGGGCCGGGACAAGAATTGGTGGGGAAATGTTTTTGGGGGGAGGGGAAAAGCTGGGGGTCAGGGGAGTAACCTCTGTGACCACCCCCCCATAACCCCACCCCTAGCCCAGAACCTCCACACCTTCCCCATCCCATCCCTTCCCACCTTATCTGGAGAGCGCCAGGGGAGGATGTCTCTGGCCTGGATGGAGCTGTTTCGGCAGGCTGGGTGGCGGGCCAGACCAGTTGGTGCAGCCGCAGAATATTCCAGCAGACTGGGCTCTGGCCACAGTGTGCTCCAGCAGGCCGGATGGCGCAGCCATGGCCTGCTCTGGGTGGCAGGGATGAGCAGCATGGCTTCAGCCTGCCAGCCCCAGAGCTGCAGCTGCTTGGAAGGCTACAGGGAGAGCAGCGTGGCCAGAAGCGGAGAGAGTCTGCCTTCCCCCCACTCCCCCTTCCCTGCTGGCTGTGCTGCCTCTCCTTGCTCCCTCTCTACCCATTCATAAGCTGACCCTTTCCCTGGTGCTTCCCATTTTTACTTAAAAAATTTTGGCTTATGAACGAGTATATACAGTACTTACTTTGGATTGTTTTAAATTAGTGATTTAATAGGCAAACAGTGATTAATTAAAGTGATTTAATTAATAGATTTTAATCATGTTTTGCATTTGTACTTTTTAGTTCTTTTCCTAATAAAAAGTTGATTCTTATTGGTTGATAACTATTAAAACATGCTGAATTGCAACTAAATATAGCTTTCATACTGAATTTGCTGCTGCTTTTTGCAAACCAGGAGGCTGCACTGACTGTACACATTTATTTAAGCAATTACTGTATATAACTTACATTTATTCCGATTCTTAACTTTTATATTGTGTTATGTTAAAATGGTTAATTTTTAATTTGATTTGTGTGAAGCTGTATTTAGATGGAAATTCAATTAAATGCACAAATAGATTTTTTTAAATAAAAGTGCTTGTTACATAAGAAATTTTATCAGAGTTTAGCCAAATACGTTTTACATTTAAAACTGATATGTTAAACAAAATATTATTTGTAAGGCTAAGATTTTGTCATGGATATTTCTAGTAAAAGTCATGGACAGGTCAAATTCACAGACCTGTCCGTGACTTTTACTAAAAATATCTGACAAAATGGGGATCTGCAGGTCCCCACACCGCCTACAGCAGAGCAGCTGTGCAGCAGCTCTGGGGCCCCCCATTATGAGTTGGGTGTCGGAGCTCCAGGGTCCCCTGCTGCCCATGGCTGGGAGCAGCAGGGGGCTGCAGGGTAACTTTGCTACCTGCAGCTCCGGGGGTCCGCCCACAGGGGCCAGGAACTGCGGGGTGCCCCTGCAGCTCAGGGATTCCCCTGCGGGGGCCAGGAGCTGTAGGGTGCCCCCGCTGTCCACAGCCCCAGGTTTCCCTGCTGCCTGCCACAGCCGGAAGCTATGAGGGTTTCCCAGCTGCAGCCGAGAGCTCGGTGGTTCCCCTGCTGTTTGCACCTTCAGGGCCACTGCTGCAGCCAGGAGCTCAGGGGTTCCTTGGAACTCTGGGGGCCTCCAGAGGCAGCAGAGGTACCCTGCAGTTCTCTCCTTCTGCGGGCAGCAGGGTAGCCTGCAGCTCCTGACCCCTGCAGACTGAAGTCACAGAGGTCGCTAGAAGTCACGGAATCTGTGACTTCTGTGATATCTGTGACTAAATCATAACCTTCATTATGTGTAGTTAGTGAATTGAACTAATTGTTTCTGGCAACCATGTTCTTCACGATTTTGGAACTAGTAGATTTCATCCTCTCACACCTACCTTTGTTCATAGATTGAATGAGGAAAATGAGCTTTCCTTCTTTTTCAGCTCCCAGTTGGTTTCTTATCTTTGAATGAACTAGTTGTTCAACTGTAAACTAGTTGAATAAACTGAAATGAAAAAAATATGCTCTGCACATGCAGTAGACTGAGGCTATTGTGGTCAAAAGTTGATTCAGCACATCAGTGAACTCTGGTTCCAGGTGCTCAGCCAGTGGCATCCAGCAGTTCAGTGTCTGACTTTCTTTAAAACTTGGCAAGCAAATCTACTGTTTAATTTAAGGCGTTAATGAGGTTTGGAGGTGTTAGATTTTTATTGGTAAATGTTACTGAACATTGGTTTCACCATACACACACAAACCAACAAGAAATATTTTCATCAATGATGATAAATGTGCGGATGGGCATAGTAAGAAAAATGCTGCTTGGGAACATAATAGAGTTTGATTTAAGGGTATTTACTTTGTATATATAAATGTGATGTTGACAATTTGTGTTTGAACAGTTATAAAACTTTAACTTTCTAGAATTTCAGCATCTACTGTCATTAAATAATTGTCTTGCCCTCTATAATTTCCTGCAACTGTAAACATTTAAATTGACAAAAATATTTAAAAAACTTAAAAATAAGATATTATCCACTGAAATTATTTAAAAAAAAAAATTGAATTCTGCCAAGCCTAGCCTTAACATAGCTTGTCAGTTTCATACTTAATTTTAAATAGGTTTATTTAAAAAAAAACTGTTCAATTTGAATAAAATCCAATTTAAAAAACACTTTATCAACCCTGTTTTTCCTACAAGATGTTGTTAAATACGTTTAATATGTTTAACAACACAGCAAAGAAGAGACATCTCATAATGCCCTCATTTTTAAAGCTGTTTCCTTTCCTTGACTTTGTTCATAGTCACTCCCACTGGAAGCTTGATAATGAAGTCTCTTTCCGTAATAATTTTTTTAAATTCCATTACATGTGCACACCAATTTATTATTGTCAAGTTGCCAGTGATGGTAGGTTGCAACTATCTTCTATTTTATTAGAAAAAGGAGCATCTAATCATTTGGGAGGTGGGGGTTTTTTGGCAGTGAGTAATAAGGCCCAAAGTTATGTGTACTGAAAAGATTAAATCTGCCTCATTTTCTCCAATCAATAGAGTGCGTTAGATAAACTAGCTACAGTACTCTGCTATATAGACAGAAAAAGAATTTGAGTTTAAAAAAAAAAATTTGGTATCTTGTAGTATTGTAGACCTTGCTATGTGTCTTAGTTTATAATATTCAGATGGTGATGGAATGTTTAACATTTACTCAAGTATTTGAGACTTATTTTTGACTGTATTTTTAAATTCTTTGCTATTAAGTATAAATGGTGAAGGAAGTACACAGACAATTATATGTTTAGGTCTTGTGTTCTAGATCATATGGCTTTAGCCACTGACTGACTTGTTCATAAAGATCTGTGACTAAAATCTTAGTAGCTATGGACTCTTAACATAGTCTTTTCCTGCAGTTAGATCTTGATTTGAAGTTAGGAAACCTGTTTTTCAACATAATTCTTATTAATGGAAATAATTAACTACAATCCAGGATTGATGATCGTATTGCTCCCTGATATTATAAATTAATACTAATTCACAAGTGAATCCTATATTCTTGTACCTTCAGTCAGACTACAGTATTATTTGTGTCTAAGTGGTTTTAATTTTGTGTTGTTAATAGTCATCTTATGTTTAGGTGGTGGTCCAGCATATACACTTTGATGGACTTGGAAGGACTAAAGATGACATTATCATGTATGAAATTGGTGACCTTTTCAAGGCTAAAAATCTCATAGATGTAAGTATTGTAGTGAGTGGCATATGCTCTGCAAAAGACTCCAGACTTGAAAAATTTACCAAGCACTTACAGGTACTAATTAGATGAGTAAACTTACAAGCCAAATGTGGTTTTTAAAAGAAAAATTAGGCGATAAAGTTAGGGGTTTCCCATCAGCCCAGCCTCTTGTCACTTGTGCTACTAGTCTGCAATGTCTTTGCTACCACTGATGATTCCCAAGAAAGAAAAACCCAGTTTGACTTTCAGATCAGGTTAACTGTGCAGAACTGTTTGAAAAATTATTTTGTTTTCCTATAAACGGAGATAATACCATACACCAGAGGTGGGCAAACTTTTTGGCCCAAGGGCCACATCTGGGAATAGAAACTGTAGGGCGGGCCATGAATGCTCACAAAATTTGGGAGGAGTTCAGGGTGCAGGAGGGGGCTCCGAGCTGGAGCAGCGGAGTGAGGTGCAGGGGGAGGGCTCCAGCTGGGGGTGGGCGCTGGGGATGAGGAGTTTGGGGTATAGGAGGGTGCTCTGGGCTGGGACTGAGGAGTTTGGAGGGCGGGAGGGGAATCAGGGCACGGGGTTGGCATGTCGGGAGAGGCTCAGGGGTGCAGACTCTGGGTGGCACTTACCTCAAGCGGCTCCCAGAAACAGCACCCATGTCCCTTCACTGGAGGGGCCGGAAGGAGTCATGCCACTGTTTCCAGGAGCCACGTGGGGTGGCCCCCAATCCTGCTCCCCAGCTGGAGCGGGGCAAACCCCAGAGTCTGCTCTTCAGCGGAACCTCGAGGGCGGGCTTAAAACAGCTGGCGGACTGGATTTGGCCCGTGGGCAATAGTTCGCCCACCCCTGCCATACACAGAACCCCTTGATTTTTTTCACTCACTTTTCAGAGTGGAATCACACTTTATTACGTACTTACGTTGTGTAGTTGTATTCAGTTCTTTAAAAAGAAAAGACATCAGCTATCAGAGTTAGCACTTGGGTGGCATTGTCAGCTGGGATTGAAGTCTGAATCAGTATGGATATTCTCTCACTCTTGAGTAGATGTCTTTCTAGAACAGGGGTTCTCAAACTGGGGGTCGGTACCCCTCGGGGTCACGAGGTCATTACATGGGGGGGTCGCAAGCTGTCAACCTCCACCCCAAACTCCGCTTGCCTCCAGCATTTATAATGGTGTTAAATATATTAAACAGTATGTTTAACTTATTGGGGGGAGGGGGGTCACACTCAGAGGCTTGCAATGTGAAAGGGGTCACCAGTAAAAAATGTTTGAGACCCACTGTTCTAGAATAAGATTGGCAGGACAATGTGGGGAAGCTTTCATTGTTGCTGCCCACCTTTATATTGCTAGAGTTCTGCTGAGGTAATTTCTGTTTTTGCACCAGCTTCTATTGGTGAAAGAAGCAAACTTTCAGGTTTACACAGGGCTCTTCTTCGGGTCCTGTAAGCTCAAAAGCTTGTCTCAGTCACTAAAAGAATTAATCCAATAAAAGATATTACATCACCCACCTGGTGTGTCTAATATTCTGGGACCAACACTGCTGCAACATTGTATATAATGGTTCTGCTGATCAGTTTCCTTTTGTAGATAAGTCCTTGTTTCTTTATATCTAGTCCCTTCTCCAAGTACTCAATTCAATAATTAACACATGAAAAATTTTTATCTACACTTTTGAATTTGTTAATGTATAGTCAACTGATAAACATAAGGAATCCAAATGAGACATTAAGATCTTAGCTTGTCAACTCTGATATGGTTCAGAAGGGTTTTTTCCTTTTTAAAAAATGTTTTAAAGAAAACTGATACGCAGACCAGGAAATTGAGGTGGATGCTTCTTGCATCTGGGTTTTGAAGTAGATCCTGAATCGATTTATGTTCTAATGTGTATAGAAGCCCTTCAGAATCTATCAATGATGTATGAATCTCCTTGGGCTATTTAGCAATTGTACCAATGATTCCTTGGTAAAGTCCAATCCAAATTCCTTCTCTCATTCTATAGGTAATGAGAAAATCACATGAAGCTCGTGAAAAGTTGCTCCGCCTAGGAATTTTTAGACAGGTGGAAGTTCTGATTGATACATGTCAAGGTAAGAATTGGATTCTATTCCTTCTTCTTGGGTTCCTGTATGATGCCAGGCAAGTCACTTAAACCAGAATCTTCACACACGTTCATTACTTATGTGTTCCTCATTTTCTAACTGCCTATTGTGAAACACCTGGGGACAGATTTGCCGAAGTGTTCAGCATTCACAACTGCAACTGAAATGAGTGGAATAGTGATTTGAACATAGAAAGAGCTGTACTCTGAAAAATCAGGCCCTAGATTTCTCAAATAGGGCATCCAAAATTAGTGAACACTTGACAATTTTGTCCTTTATCTCTGTACCTCAGTTCTCCAGGTGTAAAATGAAGATATTAATACCACTTAGTGTCATGGGCAGATTGTGAAGATGAATCTATTCATGCTTGAAGTATTCTGATATTATAGTGAGACCACCATAGAAATGCCTATGAGAAAATTAATAATTTTGTATTTAGTGCAGGTTTTGGATGGTGTGTTTGTGTCCACATATTGAACGAGCGTGCTAATAAGAAATAATGAGCAACTACTTTTTCATTGAATAAGGCAGGGGTTCTCTGGAAAAAAAATAGTACGTGATCATGTAATTAAAGTCTGTGTCATAATTCATATGCAGAAGGGGGACTGAATTAAGATTGCACAGAAATTTCTCAACTGTCGAGTGCTTCATTTTGCAACCTTAACGTTCTTTTACCATAATGTGTGTGTGGGGGGGGTGTAAATATACATGATCGGTCTGACTTGTCTGATACAGTATCAGTTTTGCATTGTTTTCAGTTATTCTCCTTAACATCACTTCAAAATGTCCAGTAAAGAGTTGTATTATTTCACTTTTTAGTATCAACTTTTATTTTTAATTGATCAAATGTATTAAAATGACCATGAAAAATTATTTAAATTACCATATGTCAACATCTTCTGTTTTATAGCTTGTATCTGATCTACAGAACTATACATACAAGTTCATCTCTTTGAAATAAGTGTTTTAGTTTCCTCTTTCAGAGCTAACTTTCATTCATAGTTCTGATATGGTATCATAAAGCCCTAATTTAGCCTTTTTTATATCTGTATACACCATCTAGCTCCTTGAAAGTCTGTATGCTAATGACATTTCTAATTTCAAGGACACTATTGTTTTATCCTGTTTCAAACTATGAAACACTTTGACAAAAACACTTGCCAGTGGAGAGGAGAGAGCTTTCCATGGGTGAGCTCCCACTTACCATCCGATGTTGTAGTTACGCTTATTTTTAAAGTTTCCAAGCCTTAGGGTAAACTAAAACAACTTACCAAATCTGACAGACGCAGAGGTGCCTGCCTCAGATTGCAGACAGCTTGACATGAGAAAAATGTGAACTGCCGAAGGTCAAAATCCTCACTTCTATGATAGGTAGGACTCTCTCTCTCCTACATTTGTTCCCAAGTTACACTTAAGCAGTAGCTTGCACTGCCACACACGTGTAATGTGCTAAATGAACCCATTTCTATCTGGATCCACATTTCCAAATCTGTTACACAGAAGCATGCTGGGAGCTCACATGGAGCTGAGAGCCTTAGTGCACAGGTGGGGTGTACGTAGCCTACCTGCATGAGATACACACTGGTTCTGCAACAAGAGTTTTGCAAATACATGGTTATAGATAGGGCCCTACCAAATTCATGGCCATGAAAAACGTGCCATGGACCATGAAATCTGGTCTCCCAGCCAGCAGGTGCCGCTCTCTGGCTGCCCAGCTCTGACAGCAGCACTGCCAGCAGCAGCAGTGCAGAAGTAAGGTTAGCAATATCGCAATACCCCCTACAACAATCTTGAGATACCCCCTTTCCTCCCCCCACCCCAACACACACACACTCCTTTTTGATCAGGACCCCTACAGTTACAACACTGAAATTTGAGATTTAAAATCTGAAATCATGAAATTTTATGATTTTTTTAATCCTATGACCATGAAATTGACCAAAATGGACCAGGAATTTGGTAGGGCCATAGTTGTAGAATCAGGGACAGTATTCATCCTAGAGAGGTGTGAACTACTACTGTCAATCACAAAGAGGATGTTAACTTTGAAACTTCCCTCTGTTACCCCTTCAAAATTGTTATATTCCTGAAACTTCAGGGAAGCTACAGCTATTTGCCCACCCAACACTAACAGCAAATAGGATAAATCCAATGACACAATTGTGTCTTTGTATAATCCTTTAAAGCCAGACTTCAGTTTTCAACCTTTAGTTGAAGGGTTTGTGTTTAATACAGGGTGTTCTCATCCCATATGAAAAAAATAAAGGTAAAATAAAGTTGTTTTAAGAATACTGAATATTTCTATATAGTTTGAAAATGCAATATAAGTAGTAGTATTGTCACTAAATTAACTTCTGGCCAAACTAGATAGATTGTAGGATGAAAGGTGTAGGCCTGGAGGTGAAAGGTTAGGATTATAACCCTCCAATGAGCTATTAGTTATTGCTCTAATAACTAGACTTATACAGTTAGATAGCTGGGTGGTATAAGTGAAATGGTATGGTTGTGATGGTGTCAATGGACAAGTGTCCATGTAATAGTTTTTTTTCACATTGTAAATGGTTGCCCTCAATCTGTAGCAACCCCTGAAATTAGTTTGGAATGTTGAAAGGGTCCCTCGCTTCTAGCAGCCACAGTTGATCACCATTTTAATTATCTTGCAGTCAGCATCATGTCCAAGCTCTCCGGCCAGATCACCTTTCAGTACAGTCCCTTTCCAGGGTAACCAAAAGAAAATAAGTCCAAATGAAAACCCAAAATCCTAATGGTCACATAGAGGCCTGTAGTCCTTGTCCCTTTCCAGAGACTTACACCATCCCTCTTGCAAAGTTGTAATAGGAGATGCCAGGCTCACCTTCTCTGGTTCCAGCCCAGGACCCTTGTAATAAGAAGCGAGGTCTGTTTCTTATGATTCATCTCTGATTTCCTGAGCTGTTTCCTACCTTTGCCTGCATGCAGGTGTTTGCTATGGGGCGGCACCCTACAGTCCTCTCTCCTTGGACTTTCATTTGACTGTGTAGCTTTCACAAGTCTGTAGCTAAGGCATTTTCTCAGGGTATCACTTAGCTTGTCTGGCAGGTGCCTGGAACCCCGTCACCCCTGCTGCCCTCTCCCTTCAGGGTCAGTCCTGGGGTATCAGTTCTCTACTGCAGCTCTGCTGTCTCAGTCGTCTTCTGTTGGCTCTGCAAACCTTCCTTTATAGGTGCTGCTCAGCTTGCTTCTCCCTAATTGGGTCTAATCCTTAATTAGTTGTGCCCCCCCCCAGGTCCCCCAGAATGAGCTCATTGGGGTCTCAGATTGCCTATTAATCCATTATTTGTCAGTGTGGGGCATGTGCCCCGTCATATACATGCTTACCAGTTCTCATCCCAGGATCTCAGAATGCTTTACAAAGGTTGATATTTTACTTAACTGAGAAGAAAACTGGGGCACATAGAAATGAAGTAGTTTGCCTGAATTTCCACAGCAAGTCTTTGTGATAGTCTGGCCTCCTGACACTCATCCTTGGCTCTAACTACTAGTTCACACTACTTTAAATCAAAACAAATCTTGTAGTTTCAACAGAGGGGCTAAAGATTGGATAGGCATACAGAATGAACCACCCTTTCACTCTTAGTGGTATCCTCTACAGGTCAGGACTGAGACACAGTCAAGGCAGAGTGGAGAAACTTGTGTTCTATACCTGTTCTGTGACTAAATAGAGGAATTCATTTCCTGGTGCTGTCGGTCAGTATTAGCATCTCTCAGAAGTATGAACAATCTCAGTTATGTCTTTTTTTTTTTTAGTGTACATTTAGTGATCTGATAGAAATAAAAATAATGAATTATCTGATAATTTTAATGCAGTTGTACATTCCATGCTTTCGCTGCAATATGTGTTGGTAGGAAGACTCTGAATTTCCTCCTCTTATCACAACAGTGCTTCTGTTGAAATGGCCTACTGTTGTCGTGAGACTGTTTTAATTTGGGAAATATTCTGTTACTGAAAATGAAAGGTCAGTGTAACTTGACAGATTGTTCCATAAAAGCGTACTGCCTAATTGCTTAGAATAAAGGCAGATGCCCTCTACAATCATATTTTAGAGCAGTTGAGTTAAAAGATAACTAGGCCAGAAATTATTATTTTTATTTTTTGAGAGGAAAAAAAATGCCTCCATTGCATGGTACTTTCCCCATGGAGATTGGGAACACTGTTTCCAGTGACTTTTGATAGAGCTACCTCCTTCTAAAATAAAATGTGTAAATCCATATTTTCATAGGGTAGGTTACCAGACATATGTTAAACTAGTTCATAACTAAAGGACTGATGCTGAAGAAGCCAAATGTATGACATAATCAAACTCCTATATGCAAATACTCAGATTCTAATTAGGACGTCTAATTTTGTGAGATTATTTTTCTGTATAATTTAGCCATTCATGAAGATTTGAGCCAACCAATTTTTGATTTATAAAAGAATGTTTTACAAAAGTTAAGTTGCCTTGTATACAGATATAAAGCAATATTGAACTGATTACTTTTAAGAAATGTATTGAATGTACAGTGTTCACTAATAAGTGTATGTTTATTTAGGAGATGATGCCCTTCCAAATGGTTTAGATGTAACATTTGAAGTAACAGAACTGAGAAGACTAACTGGAAGCTATAACACTATGGTTGGCAATAATGAAGGCAGTATGGTATGGCTGGTTTTTAAATGTTGTAAATTTCATTTGTTATGGCGTAACTTATTTAATTTTTTTTAATTTGAGAATGAATTTCATGCTCAGTTGAAGACCTGATCTTCACAAACTTCCTTCCACAATATAGCTTTGTCAAAAGACCTTCATCCTGACTGACAGATATCCCCATTGTTTTCATTCTGCGATTGTATTTGGCACATCTGATAGGTTTTTCTCTAATGATCATATTTTTGTTGTGCCCAAATGGGTACCAGGCTGAGATCATAACTCACTTCCACTTGTAATTTATGCCTGTAGCTAGATTTTCAGAAGTCCAGCTAGGATGCTAAGGCCCTAATTCAGGAAAACACTTAAACATGTGCTTAAGGTGCTGTGTTTTGAACTTGGGCCTAATACACAGTGTTCCTAGCCCAATAATTTGTTTTTTATAATTTACAGATGTCACAAATATATAATGTAAATATAAAATTCACAAATGTCTTGAATGTTATTTGAGATGTCTTATGTGCTTAATGTTGAAAAGCATATGAGTAACTTGTTCTCTGGCAGATCAGTTCATACTAGGCTTGTTTTGAAGTAATATGAGGTATTTGGCCACCAAATGACATTTATTTCATTCTTATAATTTTGAAAACCAATCCTGACTGTTCTGGGCTGAAATCTATAGGACTTTTCAGGGCATCAAATATTATAGAACATATTTGCATTACATTCACCTTTTTTAGTTAAGTATGATTAAAGATATATATCAACTTAAATTATAATCTTGTCTGAAAATGATTTACCTACTGGTGTTATAAGTCACACAGTTATAACTGAAGGAAACGACGGGAAAAAATCTGTTTCAGTTCTAGTGCATTTGACAAAATTCCATTTTCCCTCTTATAGTCAGCTTCCCTTCTATTTGTTTGCATTTCACACAAAGCAGTGGAGAAGAGGAACATATTAAATAGTAGGAAAATGTGACATGTAAACCGAGTCTTGTGCGGATACAAATTGATATCCGCGGATATAAATCGGTACTGCAGCAGTGAAAGGAACAGAACATGGGGCTGCCACTCCCAGGAGCCAGCGTGTTGTGCCAACAGCTCTTCTGACACAACTGTACCACCACCAGTCATGTCCCAGTCCCTTCCATGCAGCTGTCTGCATCTCCTGTCTGGGGATGTGTGTGCTGCTTGAACACATGAGTGCGACCAGCTGCCAGTGAACCTGGTGCCTGTCACATTGGGCGGGGCTGGGGTGGTACAGCTGCGCCAGAGGAGCTGCTGGCCCAGGGTGCTTTCTCTTGGCAGCGAAGGCCCCATGTTCTGCTCCTTTCACTGCTGCAGTTCCCGGGAGAGCCCTGCAGTTTCGCAGATACCAATTTATATCTGCATCCGTGGATATAAATTTTTTTCCACGCAGGGCTCTACTTGTAAACACACAAATTGGCTATGGGACTAAAATCACTCTTAAGTCTTCTTAAGAATTAATTAGATTTCAGGTTTGATTCTTTCCTCTTAAATGTGTTTGAAATATATAGAACTAGAAATTTGTCCCAGTAGCCTTTTATATTAGTATTTTATAGTTACTTGGAAAATCCTCTAGGTAGTCGTCTTAATCACAAAAATAAACTGCAAGTCTGATAGGATTGCCAACTTTCTAATCTCACAAAACCGAACATCCCTGTCCCCTGCTCACTCCATTCTCCCCCTCCGTCACTCACTCTGGGGAGGGGGGAAAGGGCTCCAGCTGGAGGTGTGGGCCCTGGGGTGGGGCTAGGGATGAGGGTTCAGAAGGGAGCTCAGGGCTGGGACAGGAGGTTGGGGTGTGGGCTCTGGGAGGAGGGTTTTGACCTGGGGTTGGAGTGTGGGAGGATGTTTGGGGTGCGGGTTCTGGCTGGGCGATGCTTACCTCAGGCGACTCCTGGGAAGTAGTGCAGCTGGGCTAAGGCAAGCTCCCTGGCTCCGTGCAGCTCCCAGAAGCAGCCGTCATGTCCGACTCCCAGTCAAAGGGGTCGGGGGTTCTGTGCGTGCCAGCAGGCACCACCCGTGCAGCTTCCATTGGCTGTAGCTCCTGGCCAGTGGGAGCTACGGAGTCGGTGCTAGGGGCAGGGGCAATGTGCAGAGCCTCTATGGCTGCTTCTGCGCCTAGGAGCCAGATATGCCGGCTGCTTCCTGGAGCGGCGTGGAGCTAGGAAGGCAGAGAGCCTGCCTTAGCCCTGCTGCACTGCTGAGCCGCCAGAATCCCTTTTTGACTACGCGTTCAGGTCGAAAACTGGATACCTGGCAACCCTAAAGTGTGGTGGCTCTCATCTTAACACTTTCCCAACAGCTGTGAGACCAAGGCAAGCTGGATCTGGTACACTGGATCTGTGGATCTCTAGATCGTGCCTTTCAGCAGCTTTGTACTCCAAAAAAAAAAAAAAAAGAGAGAGAGAAAGAAAAAGGGTAGGGGAGGAACCCTCCTAAGCACACCTCAGGGCTTGGCTACACTGGCACTTTACAGCGCTGCAACTTTCGCGCTGAGGAGTGTGAAAGAACACGCCCCTGAGCACTGCAAGATACAGCGCTGTAAAGCCTCTGTGTAATCAGTGCCGCAGCGTTGGGAGCACGGCTCCCAGCGCTGCAAGCTATACTCATAAGGGATGTGGTTTATGTGCAGCGCTGGGAGAGTGTCTCCCAGCGCTGGCGCTCCGACCACACTCACACTTCAAAGTGCTGCCGCGGCAGCACTCCCGCAACGCTGCTGTGGCAGCGCTTTGAAATTTCAAGTGTAGCCATATCAGTGAAACATAAGTGATGATAGCTCTGGCTGAAAAAGACCTATTTCATTTTCCCAGTCAAAGGAGTGGCGCTATCATGGAAAGGATGCAGCTAGCATACAAGGAGGCAGGTGAAGTTAATTGTAGTACTTGAAATGTATTAAAATATTGTACTTTAACTTTGTGACAGAGGAGGGCATTAGTGTAATGCTTTAGTGATGAAAATTTAACTTTTAAAATGATTTTATTGTGAGAAATACCTAAATCTTTCATGTTGCTACATTGCCAGTTTGTGTAGGCTGTAAACTTTATGGACTTTTTAAACAGAACAAAGGACATTATCAGCTTAAATTAGACATGCAATTTACATGTTATAAAAGCAAATAATATAGTGATGGTTCAAAATTCCAATAAAAACAAATATTTTTTAATAGTAAAAAATGAAAAGCATATATTACAGTACAAAGAATCAGAGAGTGATACTGGCTATAAACAAAAGTAAAATGGAGGGAGGTAATTTTCATTGTCAGTGCTGTGAGAAATACAGAAAAAAAGATGAAGAGCATAAATAGTGATGAATAAATTAGCTTTTTAAAATGCTTCCATATCTAATCCTGGACATTTATGAGTACCATAAATACATTTTTCTACAACATATAATTGTTTGCCAGTATCTTTTTAATTATTCTAGCAAAATCAATAGTAGCAAATTGGTGTTTTTTCCCCATTTCTCCTAGGTTCTTGGGCTCAAACTCCCTAATCTCTTTGGACGTGCAGAGAAGGTGACCTTCCAGTTTTCCTATGGAACAAAGGAAACTTCATATGGCCTATCATTCTTCAAACCACAGCCTGGAAACTTTGAAAGAAAGTAGGAAACAGACACAATTTTTGTATACGCTAATATTTCTTCATAATGACAGAAATATTTTAAAGTGAGGTTATTCTCTGAAAAATAACAAAAATGACATAATGAGTGCCCACATTTTATTTTTCAGTGGCCCAAGTTCACTCTGTGAAAGTGAAATGAGTTGTTTGAAGTTAGTGAAGTAGTGTTTGCTTATGCCAAGGTGAATTGGGCCCATTGTCTTAATTTCCGTGTGTAAAGACATTTTTCTTAATACAAGCACTGTGAAGTCCATTTGGGATCTGAAGCAGAGTTCTTTATGGCTAATGCTTAATTACCAGCTTCACATCTTAATCTTTTGCTTCCCATGCTTGTGATGTGATTAGCTGTGAGAGACATGGCAAATTAACTTAAATACAATGGTGGGAAAATTACAGTTTTGTAATGTTTGCCAATACATATATCCAAAATGTGATTTCATAAGTAAAATCTCCAAGGGGTAAATATTTCACTGTCATGCATGGAAAACTAATAGAATGCAATTCACAATCTTACTTTACTCTGATACATTGAGCAGTGAAAATTGACCTCCTCCTTTGAGTGATTGCTCATGTATTCCACAATAGGCGTGTGTGCTCGCCATGAGCACCGATTCTGGAAGTTTTTCCCCTAGCAGTACCCGTAGGGGAGCGCCCCTAGCAACCCCTGGAGTGATGTCTCGAAGGCCCAGTATAAGGGGTGTTGTGCGCTCCCCCACCCTCAGTTCCTTCTTGCTGCCAGTGAAGGTGCATCAGAACTGCTCTGCTCCAGCTTGTCTGCAGCTTTCCTTTTGAACTCTTGTTCGTTCATAGCAGTACTACCTGTAGTTGAAGTAGTTTGGATTAGTGTTAGTTTAAGTTTAATTAGTGTGCTCGGGTCGGGGCATGCCCCCTGCCCTGGGCTTTAAGTTGTGCGACACTTGCAGGTGGCCGATGCCAGTGAGTGATCCGCATGCAGACTGTTTATACTGTGTAGGGGAAACCCATCTCAGCGATGGCTGCAAGATTTGTAGATCTTTCAAGCCTCGGACCAAGAAAGAAAGGGACATTCTGATGGAGTCAGCATTGACCCCGACTCTGGTGTGCTACTCTGAGTTGGCACTAGGTACTGCAGTGTCAGTGTGTGACCAGCCTTCGGTGCCTTCCACCAGTCGGCACCACTCCCCATCTGCGGGGCACGCCAAGAAGGCTAAGAAGAGGTCTTCTCTACCGAGGCACCTGGGGAGAGACTAGACCCACCTTGGGCAGTTCTTGGTCCCCGTCGGCCTCTAGGCCTCCAACTCAGGTTGCATGGAGTAGCCCAGCCCTTCGGTGCAAGTTTCCCCAGATGGCCAGGTGCCCTCCACGCCAGAGGCCCTTCAAGCAGCCCGTGACGTTACGTCTCTACCAGGACCAGGGGCACTGCCACCATTGGCGCCCCGGTCCAGAGGCAAGCCGCTGCTTGGATCTCCGCAGTCACCGCTTGGTTGGTACTGTTCGTGGTCGAGGGAATGCTTAGCTACCATCCCATGTGTAGTCCACGCCAGTCCCCATCGACCCCTACGAGATTGTCTGGCTGGGTTCCGAGTGACGGGCTCCAGGCACCGCTCCATCTTGAGGGACCATAGACCTCGCGAAAGGAGCGGGCCCCATCGAGACTGAGACAGACGGCACTGGAGGTCCTCATCCCTGAGAGGCTATCCTAGCCCATCGCGATATGAGCGTTGATGCCATTCCCATTTATCATCTTGCTCCAGGACTCAGCTGCGGCACTGCTCCTACAGTCCTGGATGTTGATCGCTGTCACCTCGTCCGCCGGAGCCAATCGCGGAGCAGCTGCTACTGGTGGTACCACTCCTCCACGTCAGGATCACTGTCTTGTGGTCGGCACTGTTCCTGACAGCACTGCCCAGGGACAGCAGCAAGTTGTATGCCAGCCTGGCCTCCCTTCGTAGCCGTCAGTCGATGGGACAGGCTAGTCAGGGTGAACAGCCTGCTTCACTGGTGCCGCAGCAAGTGCAGTGGCACCGGGCTCCTTGGCCGGCATCGTGGTACCAATGGGCCCCATGGCCCCTGACGCAGCCCCTGGTGGGGTCTCGCTGAGTGGCCAGAGCCTTGGAACGACCGTCAGCCTCCTTTTCCCAGCTTCCCAGAAAGGAGTCAGTGGGGCATGCATCTTTGTCTCTGTGCCCAAAGAGCGACCAAGTGGTGGGACCTCTGGTACCAGTGGGTATGCACAGTACCGCACCCGCATCCTCATCCTCCCCTGATGAGGCGATTACAGCCTCTTCTTCTTCCGTTCAGCAGGAGGACTCTAAAGTCAACAGAAACTGTTGAAAAGGGTGGCATCGAGCCTCAACCTTCAGGCCAAGGAGGTGGAGGAACCCTCAGACTCCCTCTTAACGTCCTATCGGTCTCAATGCCAGGCAGGATGGCCCTCCCACTCCATGAAGGGGTAGAAAAAATGTCAAATGCCTTATGGCAAACTCCGGCTTCCTTGCCCCCCATCTCTAAGAAGGCAGAATGGAAGTACTTTGTGCCCACCAAGGGGCATGAATATGTGTACGCCCACCCTGCCCCCAACTCCCTGGTGGTTGAGCTGGTGAGCTACAGGGAGAGGCAGGGCCAACCAGCCCCTACTATGAAAAATAAAGACTCAAGGAGGCTGGACTTATTTGAGGAAGACGTTTATTCGTCCCTGAGTTTCCAGTTAAGGGTGGCGAAGCATTGGGCTCTCCTGGGTCATTAGGAGTTCAATTTGTGGGGTTCTCTACCCAGATTGGAGGACTCCCTCCAGGAGCGTGACAAGAAGGAGTTCAAAGCTCTGGTGGAGGAGGGTACAGAGACTGCCAGGGCAACCTTACAGGCAGCATCAGATGCTGCAGATACGGCTGCAAGGTCCATGGCCTTTGCGGAGTCCATGAGAAGGGCGTCATGGCTCCTACTCTCTGTCCAGTGAGGTGTAGAACTCCTTGCAGGGCCTCCCGTTTGATGGCAAGGCGCCGTTTGCGGAACAGACGGATGTGAAGTTGCACAGCCTGAAAGATTCTCGCACTACGCTTAAGACACTTGGCCTCTATGTCCCATCTCCAGCCAGGCCCAAGTTTAAGCCTCAGCAGGCTCCCACCCAGGCCACCCCCTCTAAATGCAAGCCCCCTTATAAAAAAGTCACAAGACTATAAGAAATGCCCAGAGAGGCAGTCCCGGTCTGCCCCCCAGCCTGGGTTCTCCAAGAGCAAAAAGGCAGGGAAACGTCAGTTTTGATGGGATGCCTGGGGGCGACCTACCAGTTCACACCAGGGATCCACCCGCAGTAAAGTTTCCATTCTCCAACCAGTTGTGTGCTTTTCTGCTGGAGTGAGATCACCGTCTCGCTGGGCTACACCCTCCAGTTTACCTCTACCCCACCCAACCAGTCTCTGCCCCTGTCCCCCATGGGGGACCCCTCTTACGAGGCTCTGCTAAAGCAGAGGTGGGGCATCTCCTTGGCTTAGGAGCGGTGGAAGTGGTGCCAGCGGAGTTCAAACGTAAGGGGTACTACTCTCACAAGTTCCTTACTTTGAAGGCCAAAGGGAGGCTCAGGCCCATCCTGGACCTGTGATGCCTGAACCACTACATGGTAAAGCTCAAGTTTCGCATGGTCTGTCTGGCCTCCATCATCCCCTCCCTGGATCCCGGGGACTGGTACGCCACCCTCGATCTGCAGGACGCATACTTCCACATTCATATATTCTAGGGGCACAGGTGCTTCCTCCGTTTCATGGTTGGGCAGGAGCACTACCAATTTATGGTCCTCCCATTTGACCTGTCCTCTGCTCTCAGGGTATTCAAAAAGTGCATGTCTGTGGTAGCGGCCTACCTCAAACTTTGTGGGGTCCAGATCTTTGCCTATCTGAATGACTGCCTGGTCAAGGGCAGTTCCCTGTCGCGGGTGTGGGATCACATGGCGCGCCTCCTATCCATGTGCGCCACCCTGGGTGAATGACACCAAGTCCACGTTAAACTCTGTGCTGTACCAGGATTATCGGGACACAACATCAGCCAGGGCCTCCCTTCCACCCTGAAAGGGCTCGTCAACACAGTCAGAAGGTTCCCCGTGATGACAGCCAGAGCATGTCTGCAGCTCCTGGGTGACATGTCGGCGTGCACATATGTGGTTCGCCACGCCAGACTCAGGATGAGGCCTCTCCAGGTCTGGTAGGCCTCGGTGTTCTCCCAGGCCAGATACAGGATGGACAAGGTCCTCACTGTGCCCGAGCCGGTGATCGCCTCCCTACAATGGTGCTCCACGGGGCCTTACCGGGGGCAGGCCCCGTCGGTGGAGCTGGTGTCCGACTCATTGGATCTGGGGTGGGGAGTACAAGTGGGGGACGTTCAGACCCAAGGTCTGTGGTCTGTGCAGGACCTTGCCCTGCATATAAACATCAAGATGCTCAGGGCGGTCTGGCTGGCGTATGCAGCCTTCCACTCCCACCTGGAGGGCAGAGTGGTCAGGGTTCTCATGGCCAACATGGCCTCAATGTTTTACATCAACCGGCGTGGTGGGGCCTGCTCCTCTGCCAGGAAGCCCTCAGGCTGTGGGACTTCTATATAGCCCATGACATTTGCCTACAGGCCTACCACCTACTGGGTGCCTGGAAATCACAGGCAGATCACCTGGGCCGAGACTTCTCTTGGTCCTACACCAGGAGGTGGTGTTCAGACATTTCCAAGAGTGGGGAACTCCCCAGCCACACCTGTTCACGAGCTGGTAGAACCACCGGTGTCCCCAGTTCTGCTGGGGGGGGGGGGGATGGGCGTGGGTGCTATCTCCGATGCCTTCTTCCTATCCTGGTCAGGCTAGCTTCTCAATGCCTTCCCCCAATCCCGCTGATTGGAAAAGATCAAGACTGAGAAGGGCCCGGGTCCTTCTGATTGCCCCAGCGTGGCCCAGGCAACATTGGTATGGGACTCTCACGAGCCTGGCAATCACCCTGCTGTGGCTGTTGTCTTCTCGCCCAGACCTGCTCTCCCAGGACCAGGGCCGCCTCCTCCACCCCAACCTGGCAGCACGGTATGGCTGCTCAATGGTTAGGCTGGGAGGAAAGGACATCCTTGGAAGGGCTTCAGCGCGTCCTCTTGGAAAGCAGGCAACCCTCCATGTGTCTGGCCTACTTGGCAAAGTGGTCTCAGTTTCACGGTGGGCAGCTGAGTGGGGTGTTTTCCCCCGTGGCTGCCCCGATCCAGCTCATTTTATACTACCTCCTTCACCTTAGAGCCCAGGGCCTGGTGTCCTTGTCCGTCAAGGTGCACTTGGCGGCCATATCAGCCTTTCATCCACCAGATCAGGGGCACATGGTATTCTCCCATGCTATAACTGGCCAGTTTTTTAAGGAGTTGGATTGTCTCTTCCCATATGGCACCTTATAGACTAACAGACGTTTTGGAGCATGAGCTTTCGTGGGTGAATACCCACTTCCTCAGATGCATGTAATGGAAATATCCAGGGGCAGGTATATATATGTGTGCTAGCAAGCAAGCTAGAGATAACGAGGTCAGTTCAATCAGGGAGGATGAGGCCCTGTTCTAGCAGTTGAGGTGTGAAAACCAAGAGAGGAGAAACTGGTTCTGTAATTGGCAAGCCATTCACAGTCTTTGTTCAATCCTGAGCTGATGGTGTCAAATTTGCAGATGAACTGAAGCTCAGCAGTTTCTCTTTGAAGTCTGGTCCTGAAGTTTTTTTGCTGCAGGATGGCCACCTTAAGGTCTGCTATAGTGTGGCCAGGGAGGTTGAAGTGCTCTCCTACAGGTTTTTGTATATTGCCATTCCTAATGTCTGATTTGTGTCCATTTATCCTTTTCCGTAGAGACTGTCCAGTTTGGCCGATGTACATAGCAGAGGGGCACTGCTGGCATATGATGGCGTATATTACATTGGTGGATGTGCAGGTGAATGAACCGGTGATGGTGTGGCTGATCTACATTCATTCACCTGCACATCCACCAATGTAATATACGCCATCATATGCCAGCAGTGCCCCTCTGCTATGTACATCGGCCAAACTGGACAGTCTCTACGGAAAAGGATAAATGGACACAAATCAGACATTAGGAATGGCAATATACAAAAACCTGTAGGAGAGCACTTCAACCTCCCTGGCCACACTATAGCAGACCTTAAGGTGGCCATCCTGCAGCAAAAAAACTTCAGGACCAGACTTCAAAGAGAAACTGCTGAGCTTCAGTTCATCTGCAAATTTGACACCATCAGCTCAGGATTGAACAAAGACTGTGAATGGCTTGCCAATTACAGAACCAGTTTCTCCTCTCTTGGTTTTCACACCTCAACTGCTAGAACAGGGCCTCATCCTCCCTGATTGAACTGACCTCGTTATCTCTAGCTTGCTTGCTAGCACACATATATATACCTGCCCCTGGATATTTCCATTACATGCATCTGAGGAAGTGGGTATTCACCCACGAAAGCTCATGCTCCAAAACGTCTGTTAGTCTATAAGGTGCCACAGGATTCTTTGCTGCTTTTACAGATCCAGACTAACACGGCTACCCTCTGATACTCTTCCCATATGTTAGGCCCCAGTCCCAGAGTGGGACCTGAACTTGGTGCTGGCCCAGTTGATGGGTCCCCCCTTTGAGCTGCTAGCTTCATGCTCCTGATTGCACCCCTCATGGAAGGTAGCCTTTCCTGGTGGTGATCACGTCAGCTAGACGAGTCTCGGATCTTAGAGCCCTGACCTCCGAGCCCCCATACGTGGTATTCCATAAGGCTAAGGCTCAGCTCCGCCCAGCTTCTTCGTTCCTACCAGAGGTGTTCACCGCCTACCACGTGGGTCAGGACATTTTCCTGTCAGTCCTCGGTCCAAGCCCCATGCGTCCAGTGAGGAGCGCTACTTGGCTTTTTACGTGGAACAGACTAAGCTGTTCAGAAAGTCTTCACAGCTGTTCATCGTCTTGGCTGAACACGAGGGGTCAGCCGATCTCAGCGACTCTCCAACTGGATCACCTTATGCATCTGTACCTGTTATGACCTGGTGGAAATCTCCTTGCCATCAATTGTGAGAGCACACTCGCCTAGGGTGCAGGCCTCATCAGCTGCCTTTTTAGCCCATGTCCCCATTCAGGGCATTTGCAGGGCTGCCACATGGTCTTCCGTTCACATGCTCACTGCGCATTATGCAATCGTCTCCCAGACGAGGGAAGACACTGGGTTTGGCAGAGCTGTTCTCCATCCCGAGAGTTTGTGAACTCCTACCCACCTCCAACAGATATAGCTTGGAATCACCTACTGTGGAATACACATGAGCAATCACTTGAAGAAGAAAAGACAGTTACCTTTTCCATAACTGGAGTTCTTCGAGATGTGTTGCTGATGTCTATTCCGCACCCTTCCCTCCTTCCCCTCTGTCAGAGTTGTCTGGCAAGAAGGAAATGAGGGTGGGGGGAGGGCACAGTGCCCCTTATACCGCACCATAGAGGCACCACTCTAGGGGTCGCTAGGTGTGCTCCCCTACGGGTACTGCTAAGGGAAAAACTTCTGGCACTGCTGCACTTGGCGAGCACACGTGCCTATTGTAGAATAGACATGAGCAACACATCTCGAAGAACACCAGTTACGGAAAAGGTAACTGTCTTTTCTGTTTCAGGAGCTCTCAACCAGGTGTACACATACCCTTGAGAGTATGCAGAGGTCTTTCGGGGGGTATCAACTCATCTTGCTATTAGTCTAGTTTTACAGTAGGCTACATAAAAATCACTAGCAGAGTCCATACAAACTAATATTTCATTTAGACAATGACTTGTTTGTACCGTTATATATATTATACACTGAAATGTAAGTACAATATTTATATTCCAATTGATTTATTTTATAATAATATGGTAAAAATGAGGACATACGCTATTTTTCTGAAATAGTGTGCTGTGACACTTTTTTGTATTTTATGTCTGATTTTTGTAAGCAAGTACCCTTGAAGTGAAGTGAAACGAGGTACGTAAGACAAATCAGACTCCTGAAAGAGGTACAGTAGTTTGGAAAGTTTACAAGCCGCTGTACTATTTCATGTGTCTATAACCATGCAACAGCTTCCACCAGTCTCATGCAAACAGGAGGACCTCTCACTTGAAAGGACAACTTGTTCTAAATGAATGTTAGTCACTTGTTTTGTTTCTAACAAATAAGATTATAAACTGAGCCACAATTCTATACCCAACTCAGATTTCTTTGATATAGACAGCTGCCTGCCAAAGCCTTAAGGGAAGGTGGAGATGTGAAATTACAAATAAGAGTTGGCTTGAGAGCTAGAGTAACTCAGTTTCTTTCACTTTTGATAAGTAAATAAAACAATTAATATTTCTTACAGTACAGATTGACTATTTAAATCTGTGCTTTTACGATTTATGCCAATATCGAGGGCCACCTGCTGCTCTATTACATTAACATCACATAGATGGTTCCCGAAACACATCTTTAGTTTTAAACTTTTACATGTTCTAACAATTTTGACTTCAAATCACCGTGTACTTTTTTTATCTTAGTTTTTCACTTAACCTGTATAAAGTAACTGGACAGTTCCCTTGGAGCTCCCTTCGTGAGACTGACAGAGGAGTATCAACAGAATTTAATGTAAGCACAATAGCACCTCCCTTTGCCTGTTTCACTGCAAGAAGTTATGGAGTTGAAACATCATTTAGATGTACTCGGTTCAAGGCGTATTTGTATAGCTTTTATTCTTTTCTGTAGATTTCTAAAATACATATGACAATGATCGTTTTGCCTTAACATGAATGATGACAACAATGCTTTTTAATCCTTTTGATAGATTGTATTACTTGGAATTGAATCTCACTTCACCTGTAGCAAAAACAAATTAAGTTTTTCATCTTACAAAACTGTTAGCTCTAAAGATGTCCTCATATCAGAGAAGTGTCTACCTGCTTTCCTGCGGCACTGGATCCGCATAATTCAAAATGTGTTTCATTTGGGAGAAGATTCATTAATGTTTGTCCATTCATAAAGAGATGAATTCTCTTGGCTTATAGAATTACATTACTCTGATGGGGAAGAATGACTTGCTTTCCCACATCCAGTATAGCAACTTGGAAAGGGTAAACGTACCCATCTCCTCCGCACAGAAATGAGGTATTAGTAATGAAAATTTGTGAGGAAAATGTTTTATATTTGTACCTTGTAACACTTCCTGTATTGTTCAAATGTCTTTATTTGTAGTTTCCCATATGGAAGACCAATCATACGCTGAAGTGGGAAGGTGTTTGGAGAGAGCTTGGCTCTCTTGCAAGAACAGCCTCCTTTTCTGTTCGAGAAGAAAGTGGACACTCTCTTAAATCGTCTCTCTCTGTAAGGCTTTTTCATATCGTAAATGGTATACACATGCTTTTGAATGCTATAGGAATTGTGAATGTTGCCTAAAGAGCGCTCTCTGCTAGTAATGCCCGAAACATTAATAATCATTACAGGCCATGTGTTTGGTGCTCAGATAACTACTGCGTAGTGTGACTCCTCTCAACAGATCACCCAGCAGGTCACTAAACAAAGTACTTATCCTCAGTCGCCACTGGTTTTTGCATGGCTGGAGGGAAGGTTGGCTCCCTCCTCCTCCTCCTGCAGAGCTCCATGGGGGAGATTCCTTTCCCTTCTTCCCCCATCTTTTTCTGAAAAGCTGCTGAACACAATAGAAGAGAGGGTTCCTTCTTCCGTCCTACAGAGCTCCCCTCTTAGTGAGGCAGAGCTCCTGTGTTGCTTGTAAGCATTGTATCACCACAGCAATTTGCAGTCTTTGATTTTAACTCACAAAATGCAGGATCATGAGTGGATTTGAAAAGGGTTGTCATTATGACCAAGTAATTTCTGCTGGGGTATTGTAGCCACATTTCTGGGGCCTACCATAGCCAACAGAGTAGATGCATCTTTGATGAAGCCTGTTAAGACAGAATTGGGTTATTCTATAGGCACATGGTCCTCTCTTAGCTCTCCAATCCGTGTAGATGATTTAGCTATAACCTGAGAGTGCTACTTGTCTCCCAGCATGTGCCTAGTTTCCGATGACAAATAACTCATCCTTTGCTTAAAATATATCTAGCATCTTGTACCAGTTAAATAACTCTGTGTCTTTTTAGCACACCATGGTAATCGATTCTCGGAACTCTTCAATCCTGCCTAGACGGGGTGCTTTGCTGAAAATTAATCAGGTAGTGTTGACTACAATAGTAAACGTGTGCAACAGGTGTTGGTTTTTCTGGTTGATATTGCTCATTTCTGAGTTTATATATTTTAAGCAAGAATAAATTGAATATAAGAAAATCCATTCAAAATAGTTTTGTGTTCACTTTTTGGCACCAGTGTATATTTTTAAATCACTAATTCTCTTTATAGAAGCAGATATAAATATGAAAATAAACAATATCATTGCAAAACAGTCTTAAACTATTGGCATTAAATTCTTTGGTTAAAAAATACTATCACATGCCAAAACTGTATCGGGGGAAAATAGACAATATTTTGTACCATCGTGTCCTAATGTTGCTAGACTATGTAGCTATTCATGAGTTTTAAAGTTCATTGTACTAAAATGGTGTGCACTGTCCAGTTGCCTTTCAGATATTTTAAAACAATTAGCTTCCCAGATGTATGCGTTAACAATTAGATCATACGGTGGATTGAAATGTCATCCTCCCTTCCAGCAAAGTCTGGAAGTGCTACAACAGCAACTTGGCTCAAATAAGAGCAAGACTGAACAACTTCTTGTTTATTCCTCCAAAGCAAAGATGGTGGCTATGATTTGGGGCCTTAACAGAGAAAGGAGTGGAGGGTGTACAGTGGGGGAAATGGGGATTCTTTCAAGGATATATATGTGATAAAGTGCATGCTGTGAACAAGATTACTAAACTATTGATTATTGCCAAACATTTGTTAGATGTTCAAAACAAAATATCCTGTTTTGCTGCTTGTATTCTATACTTTTACCCATATTTTAGTATAATGCAACTCAACTTTTATAGTCTTCTCTTATATTTTACTAACTGAAATGTTAGCATCTCCTGGAAAAAGCTTCAGCTGTTTGATATTAGATGTCAAACACTGTAGCCCCATTCAACCAAGCTCTTGTTCACAACAAGTGGTGTAGAAAGGGTTAGTCATATTTAACATCTCTGGTAAGAAAGTGTGGTTGACCTTGCATTTCTCTGGGGCTCAGCTGTGCTTTTTCACAGGTGTTGAATTTGGTTGTCCCATCACACCAATGTGGAAACTGCTGTTGCCTAGATAGAGAATACTGCTAATGGTGACACAGCCTTAGATGAATTATGTTAGGAAGGGAGGGAGTCTCTAAAATATGCATGTTTGTGGTGTCTTAAAAGTTTGTTTTTTTTTCCAGGAGCTAGCTGGCTACTCAGGTGGAGATGTGGCCTTTCTAAAAGAGGACTTTGAGCTTCAGCTGAATAAGCAACTTTTATGGGATTCAGTAAGTTATTTAAACACTTTCAGTTCTCTTGCTAACGTAACAAATAGAGTGATTTGAATGTTTCTCATGATCCTTTTTCATCATGCCTTCAAAAAGGTTTTACTGATTAAAGCTAGATGCGTAGATACTTTGATTTGCCTTAGAATTAATATACAGTATATTATTTTCTCACTGGATGAATCTCCTCTTTTTATGTGACACTTCTGCATCTGTCATAGAAATTTGGAAGGTAGACTTTTTGAAGAGAAGGGATAACTCAAACAATTAGGTGTGAGAAATGTTTTCCCTTAAAAAGGAATTCAGCTTGACATATCTATATTGTGTGGATCTTCTGTCCATTGATACTGGCTGGTTGCTGTTACTAGCTTTCTCATTGATGGTTGGACCCCTTAGCTCATCTTCTTCACTTGATTATAAATCATCTTGTCAGTCCTGCCTGCCTACATTTTAGTTATACACTGTTTTTTTGTTTGATTATAATAGTACTATGAATTCATGATTATGTACCTGTTATCACCATTATTATCTTCATGTTTTTGTTATCTTCTATATAAAACTATTGACAGTGAACTGGAAAGCTAACATCAGAATTGTGCTAACATTATATGTTGAAGCCTCCACATACCAAGCTGTGGAGAGCATTAAGCACACAAACACATATGAATTTATCTGTTAAAAACCTCTCTTTATGATCTCTCGTTCTGTTCTCTTGAGTCCACTGCAGATGTCCCAGAATGATGGATAGATACCAGAAGTTTCATGCTTACGCTGATTTTTCTTACATCCAGCACCTTGGAATTTATCATTGTGTGGTATCTTTAGTGGATAAATTTGAATGTAGTTGTCCCCAGCCCCTTATTTTTAATAACTTTAGCACAATATTTTGCTCTAAAGCTTTTTTCATACTTTCACTCATATGATAGAAATGATGAATTTTAAGGTGAAACACTAAACACTTTACTATCTGAGGGCAATGGTAGCAGAAAGGTAGTACGCTTTCAACCTATGAGTAGAGGACAGCTCATTGCATCATTCTCCACTGACCCACTGGTTGTCTTTAAGTGGAGCAATGTTACTGATTTTGGAAGAGGTCCCTCTTTGGTTAAAAGAAATCTCTGCGGTCAGGCATGTTAGGGTGTAAAGGAGACAATATACCATGAAAAACAAATGAAGGCATCTTCTATGCTTCAAACGTGAGTCAGTACAAGAGGAGGCCCTCGCTTTGGGGAAGGAGGATGAACTTTTTGAGATAACACAAGGTTCAACCAAAAAAGCTTTCAGGAAACCATTAATGTGCTATCAGATGATTTTTAGGAGGTTCAATTAAATCACATGCTGTTTTGATTGTGATAGAGCACTATTGGAGTTACTTTAGTAGTGCTGCTGTATAATCAGCTTGCTTGTCTGTATCAAGGTGTGACTGAAAACAGATGGGCAGTGGAGGGCAAATGGTACTGTTTGGGGGCTTTCAAGGCAGTATGTTCAGTTTTTAACCCTGTATCTCCCATTAAATAAGAAATTAAAAGGCAATGTATAACAAATGGAAAAAGGGGAAATAGAGCAATTAGAATACATTAGAAGTTGTGAACTGCAGAAAATGGATAAGGAAAGCTTAACACATCAGGAAAAAGTCAATGGGTGGCAGGGCTCAGGACAATAAAGGAAGAGGTTTTAAGTATATTAGGAACAGAAGAAACCTAGCAGTGGTGAAGGCTCACTGCTAGATGGAGATGGTAGAATTGTTAATAATAGTGAAGATAAGGCAGAAGTGCTTAGTAAATATTTTTTCTGTACTTGGAAAGAATGAGGATGATATACGTGTATCATATGAAAATGAAGTACTTTCCAGCTCATTAGTAATTAAAGAGGATGTTAAATATAATCTATGAGGAATAAATATTTTTAAATTAGCTGGTCTGGATAACTTGCATCCAGTAGTCCTTAAAAGAATTGGCTGAGCAGATCTCTGAACCACTCACGTTAATTTTTAATAAATCTTGAATACCAGTCATTTCAGATGGCGGGAACAATGCTAATTTTGTGCCAATATTAAAAAAAGGCAAGCAGGATGACCCAGGTAACTATAGGCCAATTAACCTTAAATCAGTCCTAGGCAAAATAATGGAATAACTGATTGTGAAATTAACTGATGAAGAATTAAAGGATAGAATATAATTAATGCTAGTCAGTATGGCTTTATGGAAAAAAGGTCAGACAAACCTGATTTCATTCTTTGTTGAGATGACAAGTTTTGCTCATAAAAGTAACTGCATAGATGTAATAGACTGTTGTAACATGTTTGATTTAGTACCACATGATATTATGGTTTAAAAAATTTGCATTATGTAATATGATTAAAAAATTAACATTACACTGTATCAGTAGACCCCTTGTTAAATGGATTCAAAACTGGCTGCCTCACATTTCAAAAAGTTGTTGTCAAAGAGGACGCATAACTGAATTGGGGTGTTTCTACTAGGGGTGGTCCTCAGAGATCAGTACTAAGCCTGACAGTATTCAACCCTTTCATCAATGATCTGGAAGTGTAAATTTGAAATCACTGCTGATATAATTTATGGATAACACAGATTGACACACTGGTAAATAATGATGGGAGCAGTGCAATCATACAGAGCATCTGGATTGCTTGGTAAACTGGGCCAGTTCAAAGAAAATGCATTTCAATATGGCTAAGTGCAAAGTTATACATCTAGAAATTAGGAATGCAGTCCATACTTACAGAATGGGAGACTGTCCTGCAAAGGAATAACTCTGAAAAGGATTTATGGGTCATAGTGGACATGCGCCCAGTGCAATGTTGTGGCAAAAAGGGCAAATGTGATCTTTGGATATCTAAACAGGAGAGTAGTGAATAGGAATAGGGAGATGATTTTATCTCTGTAAATGGTATTGGTGAAATCAATACTAGAATACTGCACACAGTGCTGGTATCCACTTTAAAAAACATGTTGAAAAATTGGAGAAGGTGCAAAAAAGAACCATAAGAATTATTAGAGGGCTGGAGAAAATAACTTGGAGTGACATAAAGAGCTCAATTTGTTTAGCTTATCAAAAAGAAGAGTGAGTGGTAACTTGATTATAGAATATAAGTACTTTATGGGATGAAATACCAGGTACTAAAGGGCTCTTTAATCTAGCAGAGAGAGACAACAAGAACCAGTAGCTGGAAGTGGAAACCAAACACATTCAAATTAGAAATAAGGCATGATTTTTAACATTTGGTGTGAACAGCCACTGGGAGAAACGAACCAGGGAAATGGTGGATTCTTTATTTCTTGATGTCTTCAGATCAAAACTGAATGCCTTTCTAGAAGATATGCTTTAGTCATACAGAAGTTGTAGAGCTCTAACACTGCTTCTTTGTTGCTGTTGCTTGCTGCATTCTACTAGTCCATTGACTTACAGGACGTTAAACTTTTGAGTAGGTTTAACATAAAATGCATTTCAGCAGTGCACACGTGGCTCTGAATTGCTGTCTCCATTAATAATTCTGGGCCAGTTTCTGTCACCCATACTCATTCAGAACAGTAATTCGCAAATAGTGCCACTGTAGAACTGGTTAAAGTGTGATTCAGTGTAAGAATTTGGCCTTCTATGTTTAGGTTGTGTGTACTGGGAGCGTGTGTATCTACAGTTAAAACTATAGCTCTTTTTTTTTTTTTTTTTTAAAGTTGACTATATATAGATTTTTATAGTCTTGGGACACCCAGCTGTCCAACTGCATTTTCCTTCTATTTTGTACACACCGTGCAGGCTACTAGTACAGTTTATTATTGTGATTTGATTACCAGTAAATATACCCAATATGTTATGCTATGTAGGCTAGTAGATGGGTGTTTTTTTAAATTACAGGGGCCTTATAGCTTCCATTTTTAATAGGTGTTCTCTAGGGATAAAGTGTGTTCTTATGTTGAAATCACAGGGAGCAACTAGTGTCAATGGTTTTTTATTTTGGGGAAAAGCATAAGAGTCAGGATATGAAAATGGCTGAGAGAGTGGGAGACAGACTTTCAACTTTTCAAATTGAAAAATAGCACGATACTTCAACAATTGTTTTTGATAATGTAACACTATATGCTTTAGAAAGAGGGCAGCAGTGGCCAACAGTTCTTCTGAAAATACATTTGTTAGAGATTAGATAATATTTTCACTTCAAGGTCCCAGAGACACAGACAAGGTTTTCATCTTGAGGCTAAAAGACCAAAAACATCAAGACACTTGATCACGGCCTTGGATAAGCCAAAAGACTACTGACACTAGATCTTAGCTCATAGAGAGCCGAGAAGCTACATACAAGCATATTCTGATCTTGCATAGCTCCTTGTAAAGCCAGTGGGAGCTCTGCATGTGTCTTGAATGGCAGAATTTGACCAATACTGTTATACAGTGTCTGAATAATACACAACTTTAAAAAACAAATTTGCTTTTTTCCTGAGGTTTTGTCTACAACTCTCTGGGGTGGAATGTTGGTTCCTATGGGAGATAAGCCCTCCAGTATTGCTGATAGGCAAGTAATGCATTTAATTCTCATTGTCCTGTTTGACTCTCTCTTCATTGTTTTCTGTAAACTCAGACAATATGCTATGAAAACTGCATAGGTGCTGTTTCTTTTGCATTAAGAAAGGGAGGGAGGTTTATTTATTTTAGTTTTAGTTATGGGTACTAAACCAGACAAGATCCCATTTAATTTGAGCACCACATTAACATTTCAAGCAAACCTCATATTTATTATTTCCATAATAAAGGTTGCTATATAAACTTGCAGTAGTTGCCATTAAATAGCAAATATGTGTCACCTTCAGTAGTTAAATTTACCACATTTGCAAAATTACCCATTGTAAGTTTAGGAAATATTGCAGAGAAGGTAAATACCCTCAAGTGGCAAGCCCGTTCTGGTAAAGTTGGTGTATTCTAGCTTGGACTTTAGAATACAAACATTTGTTAAAGATCTGTAACAGTAAATATTTAGACTGATATTTGTAAATAATATTCCTCTGAATTGCTTTAACTGTAAACAGTGTTTAGATGTTGTGTTATAGGTACGGATAGAAAATATTAAGACAGTTGGAGCTTGCAGAATCCTGAACTCAGTTCTCAGTATTTCTCTTCCAATGGGGTGGGTACCACCAGCACCTAACCCTGTAAAGGAACTGCATTTCTTACACTGATTGTGACATCAGGTATAGCAAAGGAAATGCAGACCCCTGTATTTTGGGCTTGGTAGGTAAAGATTTTTTTTTAAATAATTTTAAAATGCTTTTTTTTTTAATTTAAGTAAGCCTAAATATATTGTCCTATTGATTTGAGTTATTTACAGCTCTTGTAATTTTTTAAAAATATTTCACTTGTAAAAAAGTTTCCTGTAATTCTGAATATAAATTTCAAAGAATTGATAAGTGTATATTTTACAATTTAACTAGAACACTTTTACTAAGGATTATTTATTTGATTAAAAATGACTTTGTTCATTAGGTTTTACCTTGGTGGACCAACGAGTGTGCGTGGATTCAGTATGTACAGCATTGGACCCCAAAGCGAAGGTCTGAGACTCGTAAATCCCAATCTGATATCAACACAATAATATTAATCATTTTTAAGGCTAGAGTTTGTATCTGTTACTTATTAAGATTTAAAATAACTGGAAACTGCTCTGCCTCTGGCATTCTCTCAGAACGGGTGGGTATAATCCCACAGGTCTGAGAAGTTTTAGGTGTCTTTGATTTCGTGTTATGTTATTGATTCACCATGGAACAAAGACAGTAACTCTCAATTATATTTTTAGACTAGTTTATACTTCTTCTAAACTGACTCTGTGTGTAGGCTTGTTTAGGCTATTGTATCTTTACTCCTTACACATTCTTCTCTAAGCTCTCTCATTTCTATAGGAATACTTAAAACTTGCCAATATCCGTCAAAGGGTATTAAAATAGTGTGTCTGTATGGCTAGTACTAAAGCTAGTTCCAGCTGAGGCAGAGCTAATACTGCTTCAGTAGCCCTGCTTCTTTCTTAAGATATCATTGCAAGAGACAGGGCTAACAAAATGTCTTTGACCTTCAAGAGCCTCATCTGAATTTACTGATCTTTGAAATCTAGGTCACTTCTGTAAACAGTCTCCAGTGAGTAACCTTGATTTTTTTGCAAACTACCTTCTAAGATTTAAAAAAACATGGTTATGGTAGTGATCATACTGAATCTATATTTGGAACAGCATATGCTCATGTTGTTTATATATAAAACAATGGGGTTTGTATAGCAGAGAGAGTATAAACTGGGAGAGGGATTTGAGAGCCAGGGGCACTCTCAGTTCTTTTCCTTGCTCTACTACTGACTTCATGTGACTGTAAGTTAGTCACTCAATCATATCATTTCCCTTTCTTTAAAACGGGGATACCTGTTTCAGAGGTGTAGAGTAGGTAGACTATGCTGAATACCTAATGGGTCCCTGCTTCCAAGAGTTAGTCTGAAGGCAGAGATAAAGGAAGAGCACTGAGGAGAATTAAGTGTTAAGTGTTAGTTTGTCCTTGTTGGAGGTGGGAACGGGGAGAGTTGGAAACCTCTGCTAAGTGGGGTGTAGCTATATAAAGCAATTTAGGAAGTTCCTCCTGTATCGTTTGTAGAAAAGTTTCCTTTTGGTGTATTCCATGTTTAATGCTGTCTTTGTGATGTTTTCCTTGTGTAGGTGATTACCTTGGAGGAGAAGCCTATTGGGCTGGGGGCCTGCACTTGTACACACCTCTCCCTTTTCAGCCAGGTCGGGGGGGATTTGGAGACCTCTTTAGAACACACTTCTTCCTCAATGCCGGAAACCTCTGCAATCTTAACTACAGTAAGAAGCAAGATACTTGTAAACCATTGCAACCTGATCCTCCAAGGCCAAAGAGCATAATAAAGTTGTTAGATATTTGTTTACTCAAAGCTATTAGTTTACAGCATATAATTTAGTGGGCCAATAAAAGGCAATTTTTGGTAGCCCACATATTTGACAGATCATCAGGTAGAACGGTAACTTTAGTAAACTTCTGTCTACAGCACTTGGTTTTAAAGCCTGTTGGGCCAGGAACTTTTCAATTTGCAGAAGCGGTGGGCGGAAGTTGACTTGTGGTATTTCCATATGTTTATTTGTTCACCTTCTGGTGTGCTTGCTTAAGGGCTGGTCTGCACTATGCAGTTAGGTCGACATAAGGCACCTAATTATGTCAGTGTCTACACTGTGGCTTTCATCCTGCCAATATAAGTGCCCTACTACACCGACATAGTAACTCCATGTCCATGAGAAGTGTAGAGCTTATGTCAGTGTAGTTAGGGCAACACAGTGTCTGTGTAGACACTGCTTTACTTAGATCGCTGTTGGCTGTCTTGTCAGTTTCTGGGCTGGTGCCATGAAACTGACAAGGCTGTCCAGCTCCCAGCAGGGATTGAAGCCCAAGTGGCTTCCCCCTACTGCTGGAGAGGAACTAGGAGCAGAGTGGGGTTGGCAGCCCACTGGGAGCCTGTGGAGCAGCCACCCGAGCTGAAAGACTGGACTCTCCGCTCCCCACACTCCGCCTCTTAGGTCGGTGGAAGCACTCGTGGTGAGGATGTGCACCACCGATCCAGGGAGGGTAATGGGGGCATGCACCAATGCTGTAATAATTGCAGTATCTGTAATAGGTTGACTTACCTTTCTAGTGAAGATATACCCTTACTGCCTGTTATCCCAGGCAGCCTACTCTGAAGAGGGTTTGCCTGCAAACCGAAGAATCAAACTTGAATTCTATGCTCAGATTAATTAAAAAGTAGTAGTACCATAGCATGTCCAAGGGTGCAATAACTAATTCAATTATCCCCTTTTCCCCCACTTTATTCTGTCAGCTTCCTTTTCTTCCAAAGTCTCTTCCACTATTTTGCTGGAGATAGTGGGTGAGCACTAATATTGTAGTGATATGTGTTACCTATGTAGCTTGAAGTAAGAGGTGAATTAACTCATGCAATGAAGGTTCATTTTATATACAGCTGAGCAGCATAGGAATCTGATTTCAATAAGTTTCTCCTAATTTTAAGATGCTAATGCTCTCTCTAATACTGGGTACCATAACCATGGAAATTAGAAAGTTGCTCTTAAACATCAGAAAGGAAGTGCACAGAGTAGTGATTCCTGAATCTGAGATGCTGAGGATCCATGGGAATTGTAGACAGTTTGTTTGTAGCGGATGTTCCAAAATGCTAGGTATACTGGCCCTGAAAGTGTAGGTGGCTCTTGAACTTCTTGATGGTGTGGTTTGATTTCCAATTTCCAAATGTTTCTTTTGCTTCTCAGGTGAAGGTCCCAAAGCTCATCTCCGGAAGCTGGCTGAGTTCATCCGATGGTCTTACGGTGCTGGAATAGTGCTCAGACTTGGAAACATTGCTAGATTAGAACTTAACTACTGTATCCCTATGGGAGTACAGAGTGGTGACAGGTTTGTGCTTTTATAGTTTATTTTATAATTAATTTTTAAGAGTACCTAGAATCTTATTAGTCTGCTTCAGTGAGAATTTTAGTCTTTTGTTTGTTCTTTATTTATTTATTCCTTGGAGATTTCTCAGCACTGAAGCACATTTCTTTTAGCCAACTTTCCACGTTGGTTTCAAAAGTGCTTCTCAATTTAGAACCATTTATATCTCAGGTTTCAAAGTTCACTGAACTTTGAGTTCAGCTGTCGAAATTGTATGAATAAAAGTGTCAGGTTCTATTTCTTTCCAATAAGGAAATACAGACTGAAATAGCTGATGATGTTTTTCCTTATCCATCCCAAAAATTTTAAAAGGTTACCAAATATAGAATTTCACACCTGGAAAAAGTGAGCTTTTTAGAAAGTTAGACATTGATAATGGGAGGACGGGGTTACGTTGCATTTTTCAGCCTGCTGTGACTTTATCTACCAAGTAAATGGTATAATTCCCACTTGGAAAGCTTCAGTGGGAATACAGTTTCAGAATTTGCAAATAGACTTTTGCTGACCGCAGGTTTTATTTTCTGAGTTGTTGACATAGTTAAGATGGATCCTTAAAGTTTTATAATGCCAAATTCTGTTACTTCATTGGGCCTAGAGATGGTGTGAGAGAGTGCAGAATTTGGCCTGTAATCTTCCATTACCAATAGGCCAAAAAGCATGGAAAATTGTTAGCGGAGCCTTTTTTCCTCAAAATATATTTGAATTGTAATTTTCCAAGGATTAAAAATAGTGACAATCAGAGGGGGAGGGAACTGTCCAAAGAGAAACAAATACCTTCTGTATCACGCTAATACAAATGTATTGCCTTTTTCTTTCAGGATATGTGATGGTGTCCAGTTTGGAGCTGGAATAAGATTTCTATAATATTACAGAAAAACTTCACACTTCTGTCAAAAAAGAGAGCACTTGAATAAAATATGGCTCACAGTGATTCCAGGTTTTTTTTTTCTTGAAGTATAAATATGCCTTTGAGTGATTAACCTCTCAGACTTCACAGAAAACTACATTAAAGAATTATGCTGGAAAGGTGCACTGTACCTCTGCTTTTTATCAAAGGCAAGTGGACTCTTTCATGGGATTTTAAAACTATTTTAACTTTTACTGAGGCTGTTGATACTTAAAATAAAAAAAAAGTATATTGGAAACCAGTGCTGGGGTAACTCCACAGCATTATAATTGTCAGTGGGCCTCTTGTATCCTAAAACCCTAACCTTCTCAAGTGCAAGCCAAACAGATGTTTAGGATGGCCCTGCTATATACATTTAAATGTTAATACAGTGGGATATTCTTTGTCTGTACTTACATTATGCCAAGTTGGATGAACAGAGAGGATGCTGTGAAAAATTCCAGTATCAAGCACTTTTCAGTGTGTAACAAGCATAATGGTTATACCTGCAGGAAATTACTCAGCTAAAAATACTGGTTTTGAAAGTTGTAGAATGAGCTGTACTGAAAATTGAACCCTAAAAACTTTGCCTGCCCTTTTCAAAAATTTGAACCCAACTGTCCTGAATGAATGAATAGTAAAATTCAAAGAATAGTTAGTAGACATCCTTGATTCAGAAACAGCCGATTTGTCAGACTCTCAGGGAAGCAGGCAGTTAAAATACTTTGTCATATTGTACTGTAGACAAGTCTTTGCAGTACCAGGTTTAAAAGCTTCATTTTGTATTTTAATACTTTCTGCAGCAGTTGACAACTTTTTGGGGGGGGGCAACTTCTGTATTTGAGATCTGATACCTCTATGACATTACTTGGTTGTCTATTAAAGGCCAGTTTTGACATTAATATCCATTTCACTTTTAAATTGCACTCTGCTATAATAGCTAAGCATATGAGTTTTAAAAGCATTCTTATAAGATGCTAGTGTAAATCACTTCCCCTGTTCTAATGACTGCATTCAAGACACTTCAGTAGATTTATTCCATATAAATTTAACACAGGTTCGTTAAATTGTCATTGAAATGTACCAGCACAGGCATAAAATCTACTCTTTTGTTGTTATAGAAATTAAAAATAAGTAATAAAATGACTTGTCCTAGAGAAGTAGTCTTGCATGTCAATTAATATAGCTTAACTATCTTACTTTGTTCAGTTGGTTTTCCTGGTGTCTTAAGTCCTTTTGAGCCATTGTCCAGTACTGATCCTCGACTAGAAAATAGTCAAGGGACTACTTGATCATTGGGCATGAACACATTCTCTTGACTCGCTTTGTCCTGTTGAAGGCTCAGGTTTACCACACTTGCAAAATACTGTGACTTTAGAAGGTAAAGCTGTAAAACCCAGCAGTGAAATCTTGGTCCCACTGAACTTAGTGGCAAAACTCCCATTAACTTTTAATGAGGCCAAGATTTCATCCTCCGATGTTTTGGTGTTGGTGAAAGTTGCTGCTCCACTCAGTGATAACCCACTTAAAAATGGTATTGATTTGTATGGTTGTGTGAAATTTTACTTTCCCAAACATCTGTCTGTTTTAAAACACTGCATCAATAGGATAGTGAACTTGAAGTGTATAAATTGTTAGTAACAGGATAGTTTTAAAAAACCTTTTATCTGATTGAATCATTAGCAGTGTATTGAAAAGCAAATGCAATTTAGTTCTTGAAATTAAAATTGACCACAAAATTAATATTTAACAAAAGTTACAAGGGACAATTTTGACTGTTAAGTCTTATTACATTAAGGAGCTCAGCAAATGAGTGTTTCCTTGTAGTGTTGTTTATGCATTGACATAAGACCTTAGTAAGAGTGGGAATAGTTACATAATAAAGGGTAACATAAGCTTTCCAGGGCTAGAGAATACCAAGGCCTTGTAGTTGACATACCTCCAACTGAAACTTATTGCCGCAGCCTCTGTGGATATGTCTACACTGCAATATGAGTTGAGAATTAATGGGACTTGTCATCTGACCCTGTGTTAGAGAACCCAGGGCTTGAGTGTCTATGCTGATTTTCTAACCTAGATTTGAACCCGGAACTCCTGTGTCCACACTGCAGCACACAGACCAGAGTCAACTATATCCCAGACTCCCTATCACCCTCCCTATCACCACTCTAGATCTTTGGCTGTGGTGCATAGTGAGAAAACGTGACTGTGCACCCTGCACAGTACTGGAAGTTTGAACCACCCGCAGCACATCCTGCTGAGCAGTCATATTCGTCTGTGTGCTCCACAGCAGCTGAAGTGAGCAACATGGAGGAGGCACCTTTTGAAGAACTACATTCGCTTGCACTTTCACTCCTGTGTCAGAAATGGGCAGAGCTTCCATGAGACACTGGTGGACATTTCAGCTGCATTTTCTGATCCACTGAAGGGCACCTGATAGAGTTATAAGGAAGGGACACAGACATGGCAGAGTCAAACTGGCCGATTCTGCTCATGACAGTCAGGACAGCTGCTATTTGCCCCCTGACTTAGATTGACATTTTTGGAGCAGAGTGGTCAGACCACATTGTCATGCAGACCTGAGGTGATCCGCAGTTGGTCCAGAACTTTTGCTAAAGAAAACTAAATTTCTGGAACTTTGAGCAGCTTGCCCCAACCCTTCAGCACGAAGACCCACATAAGGGCAGCCATGCTAGTGCAGAATCTGGTCACTATAAATATCTGGAAGATGGCCACCCCAGATTGTTACAGGTTTGCTGCCAGCATAGACGCAGACTCCGTGGGTGCTGGGGGGCTGAAGCACCCATAGGGAAAAGTTAGCGGGTGCTCCACACCCACTGGCAGCCAAGCTTCCCCCTTCTCACCCTCCCCAAAACATGCTGCATCCCTTCTCCCCCTCCCTCCCAGCACTTCCCGTCCCCTCCCTCCCCGCCACCTAATAGCTGTTTGACAACACTTAGGACTTTCTGGGAGGGAGGGACGGGGAGGAGCGGGGACATAGCATGCTATGGAGAAGAGGCAGGAGGGCAGGGGTGTGGACTGGGGGGAAGGGGGTGGAAAAAGGTGTGTGGGGGGGGTCAAGCACCCACTGAGCAGAGGGGAAGTCAAGGCCTATAGTTGCCAGCCAGTTTGGTGTTGAAAATTCAATTGTTGGTAAAGTGGCAGCAAAAGTTTGAGGCAATCAGGCATGTAGTTTACCCCAAAGTGGTGTTCATAAAAAGTATACCTGAGGTATTTGCTGGCTTTGAGGCAATGGAGTTTCCAAATTTTATTGGGGCCATTAATGGGACTCATGCCCACAGTTTGCCCTCCTCAAGGAGCACAAATACATAAACTGCAAAATTATGCAGGTCCTTGAGAACTACAGAGGTCATTCTATGAATGGCAATGTGGGTCCCAGTGGAAAAGTTCATGATGGTTTGTTTGTTTTTTTTTAAATCAGGCATCTACATTCATGGACAGGCTGGGACACTGTTCCCACCAAATGGCATTGTCACAAACAGTTACTGTTACTCTGGGGGACCCTGCGTACCTCTTGCGTTCGCTTATGAAACCATAACCTGATATCAGAGGTCCTGGCAAAAGACAACAGTTTAATTACACTCAGCAGGTGTAGAATGGTGGTTGAATGTGCATTTGGCAGATTGAAATCCTGTTGGAGATGGGTTTCAACTGCTTGCAAATAAGCAGAACGCTATTGCCATCCTAACACCATCTCCCTCCCCAGCATGTTTCTGGGCAAAATTCAAACCACTCTTATTTTGGGGCAAATGACTCATTTGTGGACTATATTTAAATAAAAAACTTACTCAATTTGTAAATGGAACACAGTTCCACTTCTCCTTGCTCCTCCCCCAGTTCATTGCTTTCAGATAGTCTGTTACACTATTGAGTGGTCACAAATCAGTGTACTTAACAGTGGCAATGTAAGGTTATTTTTAACAAACAAATGCCCTAGCAAAATCTGCACCTTTCAAGTAAAAATTTGGTTTCAGTTTTTACTGTTAAAAGTTTCCTGATTGCCAATTTGAACCCCATGTGCTGGAGATAGGAGGTGGGAATGAGCAAAGGCACGTGCGTACAATCTGCCATTAGTGGATACATTTTGTATTTGGTTCATAGAATATAAGAGTGGCCATACTGGGTTAGACCAAAGATCTGTCAGCCCAGTATCCTGTCTTCCGACAGTGGTAAATACTTGGTGCTTCAGAGGGAATGAAGAGAGCAGGTAATCATCAAGTGATCCATCCCCTGTTGCTCATTCCTAGCTTCTGGCAAACAGAGGCTAGGGACACCATCCTTGCCATTGATGAATAAATTCACGGAGGATAGGTTCTTTTTTGAACCCTGTTATAGGCTTAGCCTTCACATCATCTTCTGGAAAAGAGCTCCACAGGTTGATTGTGCATTGTGTGAAGAAATACTTCCTTTTCTTTGTTTTAAACCTGCTGCCTATTAATTTCATTTGGTGACCCCTAGTTCTTGTGCTATGAGAGAGTAAACAACACTTCCTTATTTACTTTCTCCACACCAGTCATGATTTTATAGACACCTATCATATCCCTGCTTTAGTTCTCTCCAAGCTGGAAAGTCCCAGTTTTATTAATCTCTCCTCACTAGTCTCCCATTTCCCTAGTAATAAACATTAAAATAGAGACAAACTGTACAGGCCTTGGAGTGGCTTCTGTCTGTTCCCTGTCTTCTGCAGGCTCCATAGTGGCCGTTCTCTGGTAGGGGGCATCAAAAAGCTTCTTTGAGTAAATACCCAGGATATGCAGCTGCTGATCCTGCGGCAATGCCGTCTCTGGAACCAGTTTCAGTAACAGCCATTCTTCTTAGAGTGTTTGCTCATGTAGATTCTATTCTAGGTATGCATGCGCCCATGGGCATGGTTGGAGATTTTTGCCTTAGTGGTACCTGTTGGGCCAGCTGTGGCGCCTTCTAGAATGCAATGCTTATGCCACAGTATATCAGGCACCACTGGCCCTATGCCTTCTCAGTTCATTCTTACTGCCTGTGGTGGTCAGTTGGAGCATCTTTCTTGCTTAGCAAGCGCTAGCGGTTTCTCCTCTTTGAACTTTGTGCCTTAAGGCCTTTGTACATAGTTTGCCTTTAATAGTTAAGTAGTTGGAAGGTCTCCTTGGTCGCTATAACTTTGGCCTGTAGGGTGCCCGATCAGGGTGCTCATATTGGACTACCTTATATGGTCTTCTATAGGGATAAGGTCCAGCTGCATCCACACCTGGTTTTTCTGCCCAAGGGCCTCCTAGTTTCATACTGGTCAAGACATACTTGCCAGTCTTTGGTCAAAGCCTCATGTGATAGATGAGGAACGCAGGATTCATACCCTGGATTTCAGGTAGGCGCTAGCCTTCTGCATAGGTAGAACCTAGCTGTTCTGTAAGTCACGATTTGTTGCTATGGTAGACGGGATGAAGGGTTACCCAGTGTCTGCCCAGAGAATCTCATCTTGGATCACTGCCTGCATCTGCTACTGTTATGAGATGGCAAAGGTGCCCCTGCTGGCGATCATGACGGCTCACTCAACTAGGACACAGACATCAGCAGCAGCCTTCCTGGCGCAGGTGCTGATCCAAGAAATGTCTGGCTACCACTCATCTACATGTTCGCATCTCATTACGAACTTACCCAGCAAGCTTGAGATGACGGTGCCTTTGGCAGAGCAGTGCTGCAAGACTGAACTCCAAGCCCACCTCCGAGGATTCTGCTTGAGTCACCTAGAATGGAATCGACATGAGCAAGCACTCAAAGAAGAAAAACTGTTATCTACCTTTTTGTAACTGTTCTTCAAGATGTGTTGCTCATGTCCATTTCATTATCTGCCCTCCTGCCCCTCTGTTGGAGTTGACAAGAAGGAACTCTGAGGGCGTGGGACCGGCAGCACCTGATATATCGCAGCATGAGTGTGGCATTCCAGAGGGTGCCACAGCCGACCCTACAGCTACCATTAAGGCAAAAATCTGACTCTGCACACACCTAGAATGGAATGGACATGAGCACCACATCTCAAAGAACAATAGTTACAAAAATGTAGGTAACTGGTTTTGTTTTGGTTTTTTGCTGGCCTATCAATCCCCATGCTGGATTCTGGAGCCAGCAGAGTGCCATCCTGGCTGACCAGATCAGCATATACTGCCATTGGCTTTGTGCTCGGTGCAGTACCCAGCATCCAGTCAAACTCCTCATAAAATGGCTATGATGTCTGCAAGTTGCCAAAGGTACAATTCTGGTCCCTGGTTTTCTGGTACTCTGTCTTCAGCTGCTTAATCTGCTCCCTGCACTGGTGACTGGTCCAGTAAATTTACAATGCTGCCAGTTTTTTGGTTATTTGCCCATTATGCCTGGTCATTCCTGGTACTCTTGCCAAAGTGCTGTTGTGCTGACCTCACACCAGAGATGCTCCAAACTCTTACTGTGCTCCTGCAACCATGAAGCAAACAACAACTTCTTCTGTTTCCAATGGAGACTGACCAGAACATTCTCTGAAAGGGTTTGCTCAGTGGTCAGAAAACAATGGAAGGGTTAATGCTCACTCAATGAACAATGAGGAAGCATTTTTGTAAGCCTAAAACTGGTGACTTACACATCTCTTCAGCTGGAGGTAGGTTGAGATGCTTTTACTTTTTAACCCTGCCCAACAATTTACTACAGAAATTGGAATAACATTTAATTACTTAACTTTCAATTGGACCAGGATACTTTTGTGAAAATCCTTTCAGCTCATTATTAGCTGTAGGTGATCAGGATCCATATTACCTATATATCTGAAAGATGGTATCCTCAGCTACGTTGTCCCTTCACATCATGGTAGGGCAGTAGTATGGGTGGTCAGCGGTAATGCAGGAGAAATAGTATCACCTTATGAACTGCCATCCCTGCTTCCTCTAGCAGTGACATCTCTCTTTAAACTTTTCCATCCATGTGAAAAGCTACTCCCCTGCTTTTACGCTCGTGACAGCTGGCAGGATCATAGCATAATATTTGACAAAAGAATAAACTGCCAGGGTGATTGATTCTTCTATAAAAAAAAAATTTCACAGCTTGGAAGCAGGTTTACTATGACATTAGTCAAGGTAATTGCTTTGCAGTTTAAAAAATCCCCACATTTTAAAATTAGATGCTTCTAAACAGGAGAACATTATTGGGGCAAATGAGTTAATAAAAACCACTACATTAAGCATTACTCAGGCCACTGCTTAATGTCAATGGAAGTACATAGAGGGGAAGAAGCTAATATTATGGCACTTTATTACTATATGTGAGACAATGCCTGACAAATGAACTATCAGCAATAATTTGTTCTGAAACATTGATGAGATAATGCCCATGGGATGGGAAATGTTTGGTGAAGGGGATGTTATGACAGCACCAACCATGAGCTTATAGAATCAAAACTGTCTTAGGTGTAATAAAACTGGCAGAGTACAAACATGGACTGTGTTAGATTGGCTCACAGGTAGTTGCTCACCCAACCAGTTCCATTGACTTCAATGAAATTCTTCATGCAAACAATTGCTTGCCATTCTGAATAAGGTCACACTTGGGCCCCATCTAAATAGTAATGAAGGAAAATAGTAATACCATGCACTTATAATGCTTTCCATCCACCGATCTCAAGGGTGGGGTTCACAAAGGTACATTGGCATCAAAATCCTGTGTTTAGGTCCTATTGGGGTCTGCAAGACTCCTGCTCAGCTGCTGCCTAACCCTGAAGGAGTCTAAATTTGTGCAGTAAAACTTCCCTAAGTGCTTATGTTTCTGCCTTTGAGCATGGATGAAGTTCAACAAAGATAAATGCAAAGTGCTCCACTTAGGAAGGAACAATCAGTTTCACACATACAGAATTGGAAGAGACTGTCTAGGAAGGAGTATGGCAGAAAGAGGTCTAGGGGTCATAGTAGACCACAAGCTTAATATGAGTCAACAGTGTGATACTGTTGCAAAAAAAGCGAATGTGATTCTGGGATGCATTAACAGGTGTGTTGTAAACAAGACACGAGAAGTCATTCTTCCGCTTTACTCTGCGCTGGTTAGGCCTCAACTGGAGTATTGTGTCCAGTTCTGGGCACCGCATTTCAAGAAAGATGTGGAGAAATTGGAGAGGGTCCAGAGAAGAGCAACAAGAATGATTAAAGGTCTTGAGAACATGACCTATGAAGGAAGGCTGAAGGAATTGGGTTTGTTTAGTTTGGAAAAGAGAAGACTGAGAGGGGACATGATAGCAGTTTTCAGGTGTCTAAAAGGGTGTCATCAGGAGGAGGGAGAAAACTTGTTCACCTTAGCCTCCAATGATAGAACAAGAAGCAATGGGCTTAAACTGCAGCAAGGGAGATTTAGGTTGGACATTAGGAAAAAGTTCCTAACTGTCAGGGTAGTTAAACACTGGAATAAATTGCCTAGGGAAGTTGTGGGATCTCCATCTCTGGAGATATTTAAGAGTAGGTTAGATAAATGTCTATTAGGGATGGTCTAGACAGTATTTGGTCCTGCCATGAGGGCAGGGGACTGGACTCGATGACCTCTCGAGGTCCCTTCCAGTCCTAGAGTCTATGTGCCCTGCTGTCTCACACAGTGTAGGGGTGCCTGTCTCCTACTTAAGCCCTATAGCAGGGTTTCTCAACCTGTGGGTCAGGACCCACAACTGGGTTACGAGAATGTTTCAAAGGATTTGTAGCAGCTCCTTGTGGCTCCTGTCCCATGGGGCTGGCTGTACTTGCCTTTTCTTTCTGCACCAGACACTGCAACCTCTGGGGTACCAGCACCACTGAAGTTTAAAGCCAAGCTGTTATGATAATGGGAGTCCAGGTAGGCCAAATGTGAGTGAGCAGCACTGCAACCCATGAGCCAAGTCACAATTCCACTCTCACTAATTTGACCCCAGGGAGGGGCAAACTTGAGCAATGCCATAACCCCAAAGGCTGCAATGCCCAAAGTGGGGAGCCAGCCCCACAACACGGGAGCTGCCACTGTGTGGGGAGTGCTGGGCAGGGCCTTGCCTCTCTCCTGGTTCAGATCCAACCAAAACCACCTTAGGGCCTCCTCCCCTAGATTATTTACTAGGTCATTACAGGCCATAAACATTTATGAGTGGGGCCTGAGCCTGAAACAGTTGAGAACCACTTCCTTTGAGAAATTCATTAACCAGGAGAAGCTAGGCACTTCTCTGCATAAGTCATGTGCAAGGCTTGATCCACTAAGCATGCTCAGAGGCCACTTAACTCCACACAAAACACTTTGGGAGAGGAAGGAGAACCTCCCTTGTAATTATTTGCCCAGTGGTTAGAGCACTCAGCTGGGATGTGGGAGAGCATGGGTTCAAGCCCCACCCCTGCCTGATGAGAAGGATTCAAAGAGATCTGCTACCTCTCAGGAGAGTGCTCTAGCCACTGAGTTATGTGGGACTCCCTCAGTCTCTCCAGCTGAAGTTCCATTTCAATTGAATAATTAAGTATTAATGGGGAATAGACCCCCAAAAGAAAAAGCCATCCTTACTCTATTGCCCAGTAGGCAGGGCACCTCCCTGCAACCCCAAGTTAGGTGCTAAACTTGGTGAGGGGCACAGGGCTTAGGACACACGCCTCTGGTCAACATCTCCCATTGGCTATCTTAGGCAGCTCCCCATCTAGCATGCTGGCTTTGTGGATCGCATTCTAAGGCACCTATCACTGCCCACCTCATACAGGCACCTAACTCAGGAGCAGTGTTGTTCCTGTGATTTTATAGGCCCCCACGATGCTCAGCATCACTACTCTTAGGTCCTTTTGTGAATCTAGCCCAATGTGCTTTACAAAGGAGGTCAATATTGTCATCCCAAAATAAACATTTAAAATGACCAGCTGTCACTTCATACCCATCAGTACCCTGAGTTTCATGTAGGACAACATGCAGGACTACCTACCTAAAATGGATGGGATTCAGAATCTGTATGATTTTAAACCTGCTCTACAAGCCTGCTTTTCACACAGGTTACCACTGTATGGGTAGCTACTGCTAGTAGGGTTTTAGCAGGACTTTTCTGACCACAGCATAAGGAGACTTTTTTTCTCAAAACCGCACAGCCAAATCTAGAACACTTTTACAACACTGTCCGGAGTGGTTCATGCTAGAACCCTATTAGCTACTGCTGTGCTTACAGCAATGTTTCACCCATGGCCTTATTGTACTGAATGGATACTGTGCCAGTCAGATTAGTGCAAGCTGAACAATGTCCCAGGTGTGAGCCGGGAGGGGAGTCAGCCTGCAGCCAGTGAATTTAGTGTATATACAAAATAAAATAAATCTCTACTACTTTGCATAAGCTAGTCTTCAATTCAATAAAATACACCATCTGTCCTTTAAACTATTCTGAAGCAAATCAGTAGCATCAGTTAACTGGCACAGTCCTAACTCAATAAAACCTGTCACTCACTTGCTATAACAGAAAAAAAGTATTGTAACTGTAGATATTGTCCACTGCAGTGGCTCTCTCAACCTTTCCAGACAACTGTACACCTTTCAGGAATCGGATTTGTCTTGCGTACCCCCCCAAGTTCCACCTCACTTAAAAACCACTTGCTTACACAATCAAACATAAAAATACAAAAAAGGGTCACAGCACACTGTTGCTGAAAAATTACTGATATTCTCATTTTTACCCTAGAATCAATAAAATAAATCAATTGGAATATCATTTCAAACACCATTCCATTGACACTCAATTATAAATGACCACTTCACATACTTTAAAATATTGAACTAAATACAAAACTTTGCATGCAGCTTAAAATAGAGGCAAATGGAAAAACCATGGGGAAAGAACTTGGGCAACATTCAAATGACTCCTCATTGTTAAAGGTACATCCTTTACTTCACATATGCTGAAACCAACAGCAGGTCCTGCACCAAGTTCCAAATATAATCCTGTATTCCTAATAGGACATACTATATATATTGGCCCAACTTCCTTTTGATGAAAGAGACAAGCTTTAGGGCTCCAGAGAGCTCTTCATACACGCTCTAGCAGATTTCTTAATGGATGCTCAGTCAAAGGAATTGCATGGCCGGTACGCAAGGCAACACTGGAGATGTGATTTTTCTAGGATATATAATACTGGTGTATCATTCAGTCTGGAAGGTGATTAGAAGACTAATGCAGTTTGCCTTCCTGGTGCTCTTGCATCCTTTCCTTAGGGGCACCTTGTACTGGTTCAAGCTCCTAGGCCTTCTGCATCATGGACGAAAAAAGCCATCTGTCAGGAAACCTGACTATGAACTAGATAATGTTTTTAAGGACTAACAACTAGTAGAGTTACACCGACTTAAGTTATTCATCTTCAGTGTAGAAAAGTGGATCATTTGCTCAGACCCATTTAATCTAACTTAGAATGAAGATCTCCAATATTCTAGAATATTTTCCCTCTGAGAGGCTTATGCTCTGTCTGACAGGGCCAGGTCACACTCCTGTCTTCTCCTTTGTCTCCAAAGAGTATTCAAACACCTTTCATTGTTAAGCCCCACCATGCAATGTATTTCATTACTCTTTCCACCAGCTCATTTATCCATACACAGGGTTGACAACATCAGTTTTACCTCCATCTTCTACCAAGGAAAGGGCAGTGATCTTTCCACCCAGAGAGACTCCTTGATTCTAGCTCTGTTAGCTTGCCTCTCCCTAGCATTTTCTTCCTGTGCCACCTTCTACCCTCTGAATTAATGAGCTAATTAGCAATTTAGTCTTCCCCAGCCAATTCTAATCCACTAGATAGGCAAATCAGGTCCACCCCAGGAGAGTTAATTGGTGCTGAAGTGATCAGATTGTTGATGCCTACCACTCCATCACACTTTCCCTGTCCTGGTCCCTAATTATCCTCTCTCTCCTTTTTTGTATATGCAGCAGCTATTTAGTCCATTTTTGCTTATTCCCTAAATTCTCCCAGTTCTATTTTTACATATTTTTCTTTCCCCTCCCCCCTCATAAGAGGAAGACAGCTAGATTTGAAGATGTTTGCCTACAATATTTTACATTTCATGTGTTGTATTTTTCTGATTTGCTGGCATACTTAAGTTAGTGAAGGTTTATATGCTCTCTGGACTGCATTTTTAGCTCATGAGCTTTACTGAGTCATACTTTAGTACTTTACTGATTCAACCATATAATCTACTCTACTAGTTTCACACCCATTTATTTCAATGGCTGAATGGGATGCTGCAGTACTTAGTTTTCCATGTCGCTAAAAATGATGCATATTTTAACACTTCAGTGGAAACTTCACAAAATGAAAAATGCACTCTGCCAGTCACGCTGGTGATCAACATTTGTTTGTTTAGCAGTTTCTAGTATATATTTTCTGGATTCAGTTACCTTATTTCAGTGTATTCAAAGAATGAAAACATCAGTTTGGAAAGCTGCCTCATTTGCGCCATGCAAATAAGATGGAATTAGTTCCTTTACTAATTGCATGTTTTTCCCCAAGCTGTATGCAGACCTAAAATTGTGTGAACAAGGTAGGCAGTAAAATGCTTTCTCTAGACCTCTCTAAATTATATAAAAACTACCATTATATTTGCCTCTTCTTGCAAGTCCCTTTCCCCTTCAAAAAATATTACAGTAGTATGAGAGGATTTTATTAAGGATAGAAAAATACTGAAGAGTAACCAGTATACTCTCTAAAGGTGAAATTCATCTCTGTGTAGACAGTCCATACATCACTTGGATCCCAGCTTAAGAAGTATATAGGTCTTGTGATTGCTTGTAAGTATTTGCATTGCACATAAAAAAAAGCCTCATAGGATATATATTCCATTTAGTAAAGTGCAGCTTGGCTACCAAAGTACATCTACAAAGTGTTTAAATCTTCCTAGTACATAAACTAAATCACAGAATTATGCAATTCCGCTCCCATATTATGGAAATACTTCTGCTAAAACACGCTTTAGTAGTAAAGCTTATTAAGAATCAAACCCAGTTGTAAGAAACAGCCATGCACATACTGAAATCTATGAAACACAGGAATGTTTCACCAAGATATGTGTTTTTATTATGCAAACCCAGGCAACAAGATATGCATCTCGGTTACAGCTCAAAGAAGAAAAACATTAATCAGAACAATGTAACATTTAGTTAAGTCAGAGTATGTATGTGTGTGAGCAAAATGGAATGCTTAATGCTTTAAATGCGCTTTATGCTTTCAGTGCACTTAACAGATCACAAAAAATAAAATTCAGCCCTGGGCAGAAAGCCAGCCTGAGACCTTACATCACTAAAGTCCTATTTTGAGTGTTTAGGAGGGACTTAAGTGATGCATAGGCCTTGCATGGATCCTTTGTATGGGGTGGAGGTTCTCAAACTGCACAAGGTGGTTACATGGGAGTGGCGAGCTGTCAGCTCTATGGGACTGACAGCTCTGAGCCCCCATTAAATTAAATCCCCCCTCCCCATTTTAAATTTATAATAGGAGGTCAGAGGCTTGCTGTGTGAAAGGGGTCACCAGTACAAAAGTTTGAAAACCAGGTATAGGGGGCAATTTCACTCCCAGGGAGGTGATATGATTCGTATCACACACCGTTTCCATATCCTCTGCCTCAGAAATTCTAAAAGCTGCTGCACTGGGCCACACTTTGTTTCAAGAGGAAGGGATTATTTATTCCTCCTATGGAGAAGAATCAATACTTAAAAAACCCCCAAACAAAACAAAACAAAACAAAACCCTCAAAACAGTCTTCATACACAAACATGCTACTGGATCAATCCACAGATCAAATACCTTCAGGGCTTGAGGGAGGGATGTCTGATTAAAATAGGGACAATGGGGCGTCTAAGGCCTTGTCTACAGTGCTACTTTACAGCACTGCAACTTTCTCACTCAGGGGTGTGAAAAAACACTCCCTTGAGTGCTGCAAGTTTTAAGTGCTGTAAAGTGGCAGTGTAGACAGTGTATCTGCTACTCTCCTCCTGGGGGAGGTTTTTTTACAGTGCTAGGAGAGTTCTCTCCCAGCACTGGTGCTGTGACCACAGTGTCACATTAAAGACATACCCTGAGAGCACAAACTACTTTGTTTTGTGTTTAGGATTACAATGAATACCGAAAAGTAGCACAGCGAGCATGAGGAGCTCCAGAAAATCTTGCAGATTTCAGAAGACATAACATGTCCATGTGCTAAAGGCTTAATATTTTTTAAAACCTTGCGTATTATAGTACAGCAGTGATCCTTGAAGAAACAGGGTTCTAGGTTATGGGGTACCTGAGAGAGGATAGTTTAGCAGTTAGAACTTGGAAGTGGGAGTTCCGAGTACTGGTTACAGTCTCACTGTGGCACTATGGGCAAATCATTTAGGTCCAGCTCCACAGAGGTATTTAGACACTTAACCCCAGTGATTTAAATGGGTGGTAGGCACCTAAGTACCTTTGGGAATCTGGGCCTTACTCCCTCTGTGCCTCAGTTTCCCATTCCTGTAAAATGGGAATAATAGTTCCCTGGCTCACCAGGGAGGCAGGATAGAGAAAATACTGCAGTAAAAGGTAAATACTATGGTGAGAGTAAATACTAATAAGTGTTAACGGCACCCACTGCACTGTGCTTTCCAGCCCTAGCTTTCCAAGTGTTTTAGCAGTATTAATGGATTAAGCTGAAGAGTTCCCTTATGAGGTAGGCATTATTCGCATTTAAATAGATGAGACGAAGGCCTAGAGAAGTGAAGTGTTCTACATAAAGAAGGGAAGTCTGATGGAGCTGGGAACAAAAACCAGGTCTCCTGTTCCAAGTCATATTCCTTAACCACATGAACCATCCTTTTCCTGGGAGAAAGAGAAATTGACTGCAATACCATATACTATTATATAATTGTTACATTTATCTGCTTAACAACCAAGACATATACCTAATGTAACACAAGGGGGTACTTTTATCATTAAAGGCCAAATTCAATGAAATATTTTGTTCACTGATCACCTCAGCTCACATCTGTTAAGTACAGGGGCATATGACCAAGTGACAGGCCATGAGGCCCTGAGTTCTAGTCTTTGCTGAGTAGGATACGTGATAAGAAGATGGCAGGTATGGAGCTCCTGAGTTCTACTTTTGCTGAATACTGAGATTTTTGACAAGTCGCTTGTCTTCTGTGACTCTGTTAATCCCAAAGAGAAAACTAGCTAAAGAACAGGAAGCTCACTGTGAACCAAATGCTGCATCTGGAACTGAGGTTGTGGAAGTGACTTTGCCACTTATCCCTTTGCCACTGACCAATGCCAGTTTTCACAGTGACTCCCAACTATATCTTGGGCCTCATCATGCCCTGACACTGTGTCACTAAGTAAGCATGTTGTTTTACAACATGATTCAAATATCTTGACAATTTGGTTTTGTAGGATGAATATTTCATGTCTGCTTTCACAATATTCTCATCTAGTAACCACATTGTTAACTACCTGGACTGTAACCTGGATGTTTTTAGTAGGTACTGCCTGCATTTAGGTCCTGATCCTGAAAAGACTAATGTGCTTGCAATGTGACTAGTCAATGGGACTGCTCATGGTGGTAAAATGATGCACATGCTTATGTCTTTGCAAGATGTGAGATTTAGTAGCCATGCTTTTACTATGAAAGTCACAGGCAAAAGTAATTAAATTTATTAGAGGCTGTAGTTTCCAAACAAAAGTATTTATTAAATGGCAAACGTAACAAATTCATTACAATAGCAGTTTACAGTACAATGTTAACAAGTGAAGAAATGTTTCATTATATAGCAATATTGACTTTATGAGTTGTTGTCTATATTCAGAACGTATATCAGTAAAATATTTACTCTTGATCACTCCCACTAACAGAGATAATTGAAAGTCAGGTTGAAAACACTACCTTATTCACAAGGACAATAGGTGGCTTAAATAAAGGGGCATTGTAAACTTGAAATCTAGTCAATTTAAAAAAAGTTAAAAGTAGCTCATGGTTCTCCACCTGTAATTGAGATCTGCTGTCAGTTTTGGTGCTTTTTAAAAACCCTATTTTCATATAAAATGTTAAAATGTTTCTCTCCTCTCTTGATTTATGAAAAATTCACACAAACGACAGGGGCAGGTGACTAAACTTATCATGCAAGGAATACCACGAAATTGACTATACACAAAGTGTGGTCAAATGCACAAAGAAAACAAACCAAAGCAATAGAGGAATTTAAAAAAATCTCTCATCTTTCAGTTACAGCCATGTTAGATGTTATTTGTAACAATAGCAGGGAAAAGATTTTCAGTAGGACTGTTGATTAATTGCCGTTAACTCAGGTGATTGATTAAAAACAATCACGATTAAAAAAATTAATCGCAATTAATCCCAGTTTCAATTGCACTGTTAAACAGTAGAATACCAATTGAAATTTATTAATTATTTTGGATGTTTTTCTACATCTTAAAATATATCGATTTCAATTACAACGCAGAATACAAAGTGTCCAGTGCTCATTTATTATTTTTATTAAAAATATTTGCACTGTACAATAATAAACAAAAGAAACAGTATTTTTTAAATCAATACATTTTAAAATTTTGAAAACATCAAAACATATTTAAATAAATAGTATCCTATTATTGTTTAACAGTGCAATTAATTGCGGAATTAATCACGATTATTTTTTTAATCATTCGAGAGCCCTAATTTTCAGAGAGAAGTGAGATTGTTAAATTAACAATGTCCCTTTATATTTATAAACTGCTCTGAGTTACTTCAGTGAAAGTTGCTATAGAAACACAAAATACTGAGCTAGATAACCCCCAGTTAGAATAATCCCATCCTATAACTTCCATTACTTGTACAAAGTTTAAAACAGAAACAAATTGCACCTTGTTCTCTATTTCTCCATATGCAAATAGTTCACACTGCTTGTCCTTACTTTCACACACACCCTGCATACAACTGATCTGATCTCTATTTTGTATTTTCCCTCCACTTCCTTTTGGTCAGTGACAGCCATGGCACCTCTTTTGTCTCTTCCTCTGACATATGCCTTCAGGTCTTCTTCCATGCTGCCCTGTACTGTTGGAAGGCCCGTCCAAAATCTCAGTTCCCTCACCCTCTCAGATTGCTCCTAAAAAAATCACTTCTGCTGCATCACCTAAAGAAATGCAAGTGTTCACATTTGAAAACATTGTATGTAAACCACCAGGCGTTATGTCTGCCTAATGAGTCACCACCCAGTCATAGCTTAGAAATGTTTCCTCCTCTTTCCTCCCCATCCTCTCAGTTTCTCACTTCTCTGTCTATTTCATCATTAAGATCTAATCTTGCAATTGTTCTGCATGGGTGGATCCCTGTGCAGAGCCCCATTGACTTCTGTGAGGCTCCCTGTGGGGGGAAGTGTCTGCTCTGTGACATTACCCAGGGTACAATCTGGATGGTTGAACAAATGTGTCCCATTAATTCTCTAGCCTGGGGTGCCTTTTACACTGTTGTGCTGTCAGAACATCTACTCCTGGCCTGCTTATACAGCCTTCAGCATGCAAATTCACTCCCAGCTAAATACATGAGCACTCTGACCACCAGTCACTCGTGAATTACATACAAGGCAACAGCTACAAATTCTTAGTCCCAACCTTGTTCCTCCAGAAATGTCCAGCATACTACTGAACAATGCAAGCTCATAGAAAGTCTATCATTTCACCGAAGGAAAATGATATATGCACCACCTTTGTTATCCCAAATGGAGTTTGCCACACATTTTAATCCAAACTCACTAGTTAAGATAAAACAATAAGATAACTTTATTAACTACAGAAAGATAGATTTTAAGTGATTGCAAGTGCTGATGCATAAAAGTCAGGATTGGTTACAAAAGAAAATAAAAGTAATATGCAAGGTAACCGAACTTAAAAGCAAAGGCTTTCCTCACTTTATGCTGTAGTAAATTTCACATTTACTAGGAATGCATTTCCTTTCAGTCTCGGACCACTCCCCCCCTTAGTTCAGTTCTTTGAGAGTTGTTGATGTCATGAGCCGAGAGATGGGAGGAAGAGAAGTGAAGTCAAGTGTTTTCCTTCCTCTTTATAATTCAGTTTCTTGTGCTAGAATCATCCTTGCTGAGCACCTGGACATGAGGTTTGAATTTCCTTGTGATTAAATGTAAATTTATTGTTCACACCTTGTCCCCTGCTGGAGGATGGCTTCTTAAGTAGGTGATGGCTCTTTAACACCTATCTGGGGTGCTAGTATGTCTTTGTCTTGGAAAAACTGGTTTCTAGGTGCTACCAAAATTACAACATATTTCACTAACAGCCATACAGTAGAATCTTATAACTTCTCATATAGTGTCGCTACACATATAACAAGATAATAATATGCAGCCGATTATGACTTTTCAAATGATCCCTCACAAAGCATACTTTGTACAAAATTTATCATAGTCTTGTAAAAGTATAATAGTATAGACCAAGGGTGGGCAAACTTTTTGGCCTGAGGGCCACATCTGGGAATAGAAATTGTATGGCAGGCCATGAATGCTCACAAACTTGGAGTTGTGGTGCTGGAGGGAGTGAGGGCTCTGGCGTGGGGCCAGAAATTAGGAGTTTGGGGTACAGGAGGGGGCTCCGGGTTGCAGTGGGGGAGTAAGGTGTGTGTGGGGGTAAGGGCTCCAGCTGAGGGTGTAGTCTCTGGGGTGGCATTGGGGAGTTTGGGTTGTAGGAGGGTGCTCTGGGCTGAGACCGAGGGGTTCAGAGAGCGGAAGGGGGATCAGGGCTGGGGCAGGGGTGTGGGAAGGGGTGCAGGCTCGGGCTGGGGATGTGGGCTCTGGGGTGGGGCTGGGGATGAGAGGTTTGGGGTGCAAATTTGCTCTGGGCTGGGATCAAGGGGTTTGGAGGGCAGGAGGGGGATCAGGGCTGGGGCAGGGTGTTGGGGCATGGGGAGAGGCTCAGAGGTGCAGGCTCCTAGCGGCTCTTACTTCAAGCGGCTCCCAGAAGCAGCAGCATGTCCCTTCTCCGGCTCCTATGCGGAGGCACGGTCAGGTGGCTCTCCACGCTGCCCCATCTGAAGGCACCGCCCCTGCAGCTCCCATGGGAGCACTGGAAGGGGCCATTGGAGTGCATAGGAGCTGGAGTGGGGCCATGCCACGGCTTCCAGGAGCCTTTGCCCCAGCTGGAGCATGGAAATGGGGGTGGCCTAGACTGTGCTCCAGTGAGAGCTTGCGGGCCAGCTTAAAACGGCTCGCAGGCCAGATCTAGCCTGTGAGCCGTAGTTTGCCCACCCCTGGTATAGATCATGACATGCTCCCCTGGAGCAACGTGCAGCACTGGAGCCTAAAGCGCCTGCTAAACACTAAGCACCTGAGCAGTTCCATTGAACTCAGTGGAACTATTAAACATGTGCATAAGACTTTGCAGGACTAGAGCCTAATATTTGTTACCTCTTAGGGATCTGTATTTATGTGTGTTCTGTCAAGCACCTATTCACACTCATGGGAGCTATAAACTGATAAGTAATAAGTAAGTCTTTCAGCAGGATCATGAGTTACTTTGCCTCGTAGTCTCCTGTGCTGGGTGCTGCACTAAGCATGGTTCCAGAGTCAATGACCTCCGTCCTATAATGAACTCTGCACGTCTGTGTCCATGGGGAGTCCCTCTGAAGTCAATGTGGTCCCAGTAGGCACAAGCGTCTGCCCTCATGGAGCTCATTGCAGGATTGCTGCCTAAGGTGACAAGAGACTCGCAGCGTGGGAGAGGAGACAGTAACATATATACTGTTTGAGAGGTCTAATGGATGGGGCACTGGACTGGGGAATAGGAGATCTAGGGGGAAATCCTCAGCTAGTGGAAGCTAGGGTGACCAGACAGCAGGTGAGACAAATTGGGACAGAGGGTGGGGGGTAATAGGAGCCTGTATAAGAAAAAGCACCAAATATTGAAACTGTCCCTATAAAATTGGGACATCTGGTCACTCTAGTGGAAGCTGTCATAGCTCCTTTGATTGCAATAGAGCTGTGATAATTGCCACCAGCAGAGATGCTGCCCCTGGGCTGTATTCCCAGTTCTGCCACTGACTTTGGGCAAATGTCTTCACAACTTTGTGCCTGTCCCTCCCCCGTCTTGTCTGTATCCATTGTCAGCTCTTCAGGGCAGGGGCTGGCTCCTCAGTGTGTGTGGGGTGCCTAGATCTCAGAGGCATCCTCTAAGATCATGTCCTTCTTACACACACAGTAACAACATACACACGTTAGCAATATGTACCAGCCCCCTATCGGAGCCCTGTTCTTCTCATCCGGCTTATTAGCTAAGGAAACCCAAGCAGTGGCAGGACACCTGGATCTTTGATTCTACTTTATCAGATATTTTGGGGGAGGGGAGGGGGTTCAGCGCACGAGTGGGATTTTTGTGTGTGTTAGCCCCATACTACAACCCCAAGCCTACAATCCGTGTGTGTGTGGTGCTGACACAGGTACGGTTTAACCCAGAGGCAGGCAACCTATGGCTCATGTGCTGAAGGCGAGATGCGAGCTGATTTTCAGTGGCACTCACACTGTCTGGGTCCTGGCCACTGGTCGGGCGGGGGGGAGGGGCTCTGCCTTTTAATTTAATTTTTAAATGAAGTGTCTTAAACATTTTAAAAACCTTATTTACTTTACATACAACAACAGTTTAGCTTTATAGACCTATAGAAAGAGACCTAAAAACGTTAAAATGTATGACTGGCACGCGAAACCTTAAATTAAAACGAATCAATGAAGACTCGGCACACCGCTTCTGAAAGGTTGCCGACCTACACTCCACACCGGGTGTGTTTGAGCCCGGCAGGATTTAATTTCTCCAGGACGCGCCCCACCAGCAGCCGGGCTGCTCCCGGGCAGGGTAGGGGTGGCAGTGGGAGGGAGCCCGCTGCCTGCCGTGCTGGGCGGGCCGCCCCTGAGGGGGCTTCCCTGGACTTCCACGCCAGGGCAGGGCGCTGTGGCAGGCTGGAAAGCGGCCGATCCCTGCAGCTCCCAGCCCCAGCCCGCCCCTTTCCCGGTGTGTGGGGCTCACTCACACACTCGCCGCCAGGCCCTCCCCAGCTCTGCTCTGCTGCTCCTGCCCCGTAGCTCTCCCAGCCCGCTACCGCCTCCTGCCCCGCAGCCCATCCGCCGGGACAAGCCCGATGTCCTCTGCTCCGCTCCGCTCGCCCACCCTGCGGCCCCACAGGATGAAGAAGGACGAGTCTTTCCTGGGCAAGCTAGGCGGGACGCTGGCGAGGAAGAAGAAAGCGAAGGAGGGTGAGTCTGCCACGGCCGTGGGGGGGAGTGAATCAGAGCAACGTGACTCGCAGCAGCTGCTGCTCCCTCCCTGGCCACTGGCCAGGGACGGGGGGGGGAAGCTATGGAATAACCCCCCCCCCGTTATTTCCTGGGCTTGAGGGCGGATGAGTGGGGGGCAAAGGGGGGGGGCTGGAGCCCGAGCCCGCAGGCAGCTGAGCCCCGGCTGGTTTGGTGCCCTGCTGGGGCGAGGGGCGGGTGTGCCAGGGCCTGGCCCTCAGCGGTGGGCTGTGGAGACCGTGCTCAGCAAAGGGAGCCTGGCCCCTGGTAGCAGCGTGGGGCTGGGGGGCGCTCGCTGTTGGGGGGCCGGCGTCCGGGCAGCACAGAGACGTTTGGGGGGGCGGTTCCAGCTCAGCTTGGTTGCGAGGGCTTCGCTCATTAAAGATCGGTCCTTGTTTGGCCAGTACTAACGTCAAAGGCTGCAGAGCAATGCACTGATATGACATTAGAAAGCCCCGAAGCTCCAGCTTGCTGAATATTGGAAACATCCCATTTACTACTTACTACAAGCTCTTCCTTTAGTTACTCCTTGTTCGCTTAGGCAGGGCAAGCCACTTTTTTTCTGTCTAGTTTCACTTCACAACTCCCATGCTTTTGCACATGGGCTCGCAGTTAGGAGTGATAAGCCTGAAACTTTTTTCTATTGGAAAATGAGCTCATCGTTGGTAAAGGCTGAGAGCTACTGCTCTAGCAGAACACTGTGGTGTTTGGGTTGCAAACAGTGCAAGAAATCCTTTTAAATCTAGCCAGTTGTTTTTCAGGGCTGGTCTGGGTTCTGTTTTGTTGCAGGTGTAACTGTTTTGGCTAGGGGTGTGACAGAATCCCTTCCCTGGCTGTAGTGAGTGTCTGCAGTGAAGTGCTACCACAGCACAACTGCAGTGTTGCAACTATGTCTTAAGTGTAAATGTAGCCCTACTGTGGACACAGTTGTACTGGAGCCAAGCCATGTCTACGCTATAAAGTTTTGCTGGCATAGCTATATTGATCACTACTTATATACACCTATACCTATCTCATAGAACTGGAAGGGACCCCAAAAGGTCATTGAGTCCAGCCCCCTGCCTTCACTAGCAGGACCAAGTACTGATTTTGCCCTAGATCCCTAAGTGGCTCCCTTAAGGACTGAACTCACAACCCTGTGTTTAGCAGGCCAATGCTCAAACCGCTACTTTTACCTGTATAGTTTATTTCTCTTGGGGTGAGGGAGGCCTGGAATAAGCTATGCCAGCTAAAGCACAGTTTTGCTGGTATAAATTGTATCTACACTAAGACCTGGTCTATGCTAGAAAATTAAGTTGGCTTAACTACATCAGTCAAAGGTGTGAAAAATCCACACCTCTGAACAATATAACTAATCACAATTCCCCTTGTAGACAGTGCTAGATTGACAGGAGAATTCTTCCCTTGCCCTAGCTACTGCCTCTCTGGGAGGTGATAACAGGAGAACCCCTCCCATCAGCATAGGTAGTGTCTATTCTGAAATGCTACAGCTGTGCCTCTATCACATTTTAACTGTGGACAAGCCCTCAGGGTGGTGATACTGCTTTAACTGTACCAGTATAGTTAAAATGATGCAACTTTTATGTAAACGAGAAGGTACTGCAATTAAATTTTGTGGAGCTAGTTTTAATTCTTTATAAACTAAACTTAAAATTTCCTCTAAACTAATTGAAAATGTCCCTTTTAAGGATAACTCACTTTCTTGACCTTGGATTCTTTGAGTCTGAATGCATGTCTAGTCCTATACAGGAAGTGTCCCTCATCATCATCCTTACTCACAAACAACTGATATCTGAGTGTCATTTCCTTATGTTTGAATCTAATTTTGACCTTCTTGCTAATCAGAGACATTCTTGGCTCTGGTGTAGATTAAGATTGGAGGTGAGGGAGAAGGGGATAAATCACAAAATTTGAAACTTCTTTCAGTTAACTGATGAAATTGTGTACGTTTTAATTACACTTAATTCTATGAAAAGCAATTAACTTTAGGATTTTTTTTTTTTACATATAAATGTTTGGCATCCAAACTTGGATCAAAGGAAATCTTGCTAGGCCACACCAAACCGCAACCAGAGAGAAGAAAAGCCATTTCCTTTGATTAGTATACTTTTTTAATCCACAGTGTCTCAGACTTTGTGCCACTATTCTATTTCTGAGGTACTGAAGAAATATAGTCACAACATCCCCTAATATAAGTCAGTTTCAAAAGAATGGGATGGAGGAATTGATTTCTTGACATGGACCCCAAACTTTCAAATATACAAATAAGTTTTTGTTTTTTGAAGGTGATTCTTTGAGCCTAAATAGGTTGCCAGCATCACTTTTAAACAAACAATTTCCACATTGTAAGATTGTATTTTTTCAGGACATCTGCTCCCGCAGTCACTTTTAGATGAGGCCAAACGCGTGTTTTGCTGAGCTTGCCTATTATTTTGCCAACTCCTGTTGTGGCCACAGCTCCCACTGGCTATAGAATTCTTAATTTAATTTTTGTCTTTTGTGTTGAGAGGGAAACTGCTTGAGTTGTTTTACTTTTCTCGATGGGAAGGAAATCTAAATTTGTGACTCTTTCCTTTAAATGGGATGAATGGACATGAAAAACAAAAATTTTCCACAGACCTAGGTAGTTACCAACAATTTGTTTATTGCATGCTTATGTTCTGGCAGGGCCAGCATTATGACTTTGAGGGCATGGAGGTTATTCACCGTAAGGGGAAGTGGCTTCCATTACTTTAGCTTCTTCAGCCTTCTTCCCTACATCAGCCAGTTGTTCCTTTCAACCTGCAAAGGCCCATATGCAGTATGTGATAAAGATCCAAAATGAAAGCCCCCCCAAAATGCACATACAGGAAACTTAAAGTAAATGGTGGGTTTCATTTCTTTAATATAAATAGCCTTCTCTCTAACCTTAGTTTAATGATTCCAGTATAGCAGACTCCAAACATTTAAAAATCATGAATTGCATCTAAACAATTCATGAGATTGGCTTAAAAATCATGAGATTTTTTTTAAGTGTTGGGTCCTTTTTCTTTGCCTCCTGGTTTTTGAGGCTTTTGGGTGCACATTTTCAAGCTTTGCTCTGCAAACATCAGGGCTAGAAACTGCCTTTTTAAAAATAAAAGCTGGGATTCTCCCCTAGTGATACACCTCCAGGAACTACGGATTTACACGCACAAATTGTGAGACTCAAGATAAGGTTGCCAGAATTCACAGATTCGTGGAAATGTAAGACTGGGAGGAACCTTGAGAGGTCATCAACATTGACAGTACTTTGTTTCTAGATAGTTCTTGTCTAAATTTTCGTTAATAATGTGAGAGGGCATGGAATAGAGGGAACTTTGAGACTAAAATGAGTGTCATCCTTTGAAATGATATGTTTGAGAAGTATGTGGTTAACCCTTTCCTCTGTGGTTGGGAACATGGGAAATTGCTCCCCAATCTCAAAGTTGTTTATTGAAGGAAAAGGCTAGGGGGGCAATAGTTGGTGGATGTTTTCCCAAAGCAGGCCAGCAGAGGGCCCAATAGTCTCTTTTTAAGACTACTCGCTGCCAAGAGTCTGTTGCTTAATGAACTCTTGGCAGCAGCAAAATATATCCCTTATTAATTCCCACTTCCACACTGTCACAGGTCTCAAAATCTGTGTCCGCATATGTAATGCGGACAGACCCTGGTCATCAGCAGGCGGGATCAATCCTGAGACCTCTGGAGCTTACTGCATGAGCTTCAAGCCAGCCGGCTGTTAGCTAAGGCTGTAGAGCAAATAAGTATATAATCTCTCTCTCTCTCTTGTTCATTAGGTGTTCCTGACTTTAAAAATAATGTCACATACCCTTGGTCCCTTTGTGCAACTCCTTACCTCAGTCAGAAACTACTTTTCTCCTTTTCCTTTATCTGTATCAAATCTACACTGTAGGAAGTACTGTACTGATAAACCTCCATGTAACATGGCAGTGCCATGGCACAGTTTGGTCTTGGTGTATATTATACAGGAATGTGGTTCAGTCCCATGCTGAAATAGAAACTAGTAGCGTGATTCAGGAACTTGTTTTGGACCCAACTGTATGTAAAACCAAAACATGGTTTAACAACATCAGGGACGTAACCAATTTCCCCAATGCAATTGAATTTGCGGGAGATGGGCCTTTAGCTTCACTCAGATCATATAAAAGATGCAGTGCAAGATAAAGCTGTTGTCTTCAGCTTTTAACTTCCCCCAACGCCTGTCAGTCAAATTTGAGTGACATTCCTATGTGGAAATAAAGAAGGAGAGTGTTTCATTGCAATCTTCACTTCTTTTGTTCTTGTGAAGCTTTTTTCCCTAGCCAGAGATTGTGGAAAAGTTTTGAGCAGCAGGTGTCTGACTGTTAGTAGCTATATATAATGCCTGTATGGGGGAGTGGGTGAGAGAAATACACCAGCCTTAATTGCTAAGTGCTGTTTCCAAATGAAAGTGTATAGGGTGAAGGAACTTGTTACAGAAAAAGAGCAATTTATGATTTATCATGTAATCAGGGAAAGGTGGGGGGAGGGTTGCAAGTGTTGCAGAAGCCACAATTAATGTAACTGCATCTAAATAATGTTATGGTTTTGATGGATACCAACAATGACATACACAGTGGAGGTTAAGGTAAGGTCCTTGAGATCTGGGCTCCAATATAGCAAGGAGACTGAGCAGCCAGTGGCTTGGTGCACAGTTGACAGTTGCTGGTTTCCCCTGCTGACAGTGCAGGACCAATGAAAAAGAAGATATAGCCTGGATCAGTAGTTCTCTGTCAATTAGGTAGAAATGGATATTGCTTTGCAACTATGTTCACTTACAGGTGGATCAGCAGGATAAACAGCTGTGTATCCACTGACTAATGCACCCTGTAGCCACTTTACTGTTCTGGGTAGCTCATTTTGATGCATAGGTCTCCACACAAATTGAAATCCATCTCTCAGTCTAAAGCACCTTATGACTCATCCAGACAAAGACTTTCCCACTATCCTCTCCATTCTCATTGCCAGGGAGGGGAGAAATCCTGGGAAATAAATGAGCCCAACAACAAAGTGAACAATGGGGCTAGAGTTCCTCAATCTCTTTGAAATCAATGGGACTAGTTGTGTGAGTGTGGAATAAAGTGTTCTGAATCAGGTCCACAGGCCTCATGTCACCATTTTTCAGCATGCTAGATGCTACCTTACCCTGTGAAATAGTGCCATTGCAATCAAGAAGATGGCCAGATTGGACCCACTAGAAAACTAACTTCATCTTTTTTCATTTGAATAGATTATGTGGAATATGGTTTGTAAAAGCATGTCTTGTTTTTTTTCACAGTATCTGTCATGTAAACTCCAGAAAGGGTATCTGAGTAGATATGCTGCAAAAATTTACTCTGTTTAATTAATTGTTTGTTTTTCCAAACACAGCAAATATTCCAAAATACTAGATTTGTCATAAAGAGGGTTAGGATAAAGGGAGGGGATGGAAAGTGACATATCTAAGCCAGGCATCAGTATTTGGTTGGGATTGACTTTTCCATTTTTTGATGGATTAATTTTTTTAGTGATCAAAACTGCACATTGGACCCACCTCCTACCCAGGGAATCTCCAGGCACCAGGAACATATCCAAGAATGAAACTTAAGGGGGGAAGACCTCAACTTAGCATCCAATATCAAATTGATCCTTTGACCCACCTCGTACACCTCTACTTCAATATAACATGACCCAATATAACACGAATTCGGATATAACGCGGTAAAGCAGTGCTCCGGGGGGGCTGCACACTCCGGTGGATCAAAGCAAGTTCGATATAACGCGGTTTCACCTGTAACGTGGTAAGATTTTTTGGCTCCCAAGGACAGCATTATATCGAGGTAGAGATGTACCAGAAATTCTTGATACAGGGGCACTCCCAAAACATATGAGCTAGTGTAACACTGGTGGAGTTACATATCCAGCAGTGGTCAGCATTAATGAGGCCCATTACCAATATCCTGTATTGGGAATAGTATATTAGAAAAAGTGTCTTTTGGTGACTAAACTGTAGTCTTGGGGTCCGTAGTTGGTTTTTTAACATCAGATACAATTGTATTCCATTGGGTCAGAGATAGTTGTGTATACAAATCTCTATTTCAAGAATCTCTGAAACTATCAATTTTTAGCAGAGGCAAGATGGATGAGGCAATATTTTCTATTGGTCCAAATTCTGTTGGTGAGAGAGACAAGCTTTGCATACAGTCTTTGGAAGAGTTTTTTTGACCAGTAAATAATAAAAAGATACTGTTGGCTGAGTAAATCCGGGAAGTTTCCTCCAAAATCATAGAATTTCTGGAGTTTCCAATGCATCTGGTCCAAATATATTCATAAGTAAATGCTTTAACTGGAGATATGTCCATGATCTGGAGCAGGGCAAAACAAATTGTTGCCGAAGATCTACAAATGGTTTAAAGTTATCATTGTCAATTAGCTGTGACACAGTCATTCTGCTGTCCATCCAATCCCTCCACGTCAAAGTTCTGTCAGTTATTTTCAGGCTAGGATTGCTCCATTGGACTGCCTCTACATGGAAGAATGGATGGAAGCAGAACTTCATAGCCAAATTTGACCAAGTTTGCCTCACAGCTGTTGTTGTGGAAGCTTTGGAGCCATCACATCTATATTAATTTGATCCTACAATGCCTGAACGGGAGACAGGGTGTACCAAAAAATTACACTCTTTTAACTCCCAGTGCACTGATGTTCTGTGCTGAGCTTAATTCCTGCTGCTGCTCTGCGGTTAGCTAGAGTTTATTTAATTTAGATTAAATTATTTGAAAAGATGCCTATCCAAGGCTTTAGACACCTTAAAACCTCATTAATAATACACTGAAATCCCAGGAGCATTAAAGTAATAATTTCAACAGGAACTCAGCCAGCCACTTACAAAAACTCCTTTCTCTCCTTTTATCATTGTGTGAGCGTACCCTCAGCCCTCTCCGCAAACCCTCTTGAACAGATGGCTTTTGCAGCCTACCTTGAAGGGTACCAAATTCAGGCTATTCTGGACCAAAAGTGTGTGTATGGGGCATCCCACAGCCCTCGGAGAGAATACCCTGCCAGCTGTCCTCTCTCTTTTATAACAAGGGGGATCCAGCTCTAGCACTCTAGCTGACAGCAGCTATGACAGTATGGGACAGGGAGCGAGGTGGTCCCTCAGATAGGCCAGTCCCAAGCATTTAGTGCTTTATAGGTAATTAACCAACACTCCATCTGAAGACAAACGGGCAGCCGGTTTAGATCCCAGAGCACTGGTTAATGTGTAGCCCACATAGGGGGAACATTGCAGTCATCTTATCCTGAGGTGACAAAAGCATGGATAGCTGTTCAAAGTCCACATCTGAACAAAATGAGCAGATGCAGGTGGCAAAAAGCTGACATCTCGCATCACTTGTCCCGTAAACAAGGGTGAGGTGAGAATAGAGCTGGTGAAGAGGGCACCAGTGGTGAAGGACAAAAGAGCAAACCATCAAGGGATTGCTTTTTGGAGAAACAAGGTTTCCGATCTGAGCTCTCTGGAACTTTTGGGATTCCGTTAATCTCTGAAGGTGAACAATTAAAACAGGTTCCTTGTCCTGACAGGACAGAGAGCCCCAACTTCAAAGTGTAGGTGGTAATGGTTGGACACAGGTTTAAGGTCCAATTGCCTAACCTCCAATCCCAATTCAAAAAACTGATCCAGTTTGTAACCAGCTGTGTGAGTTGAGCAAGTAACTATTTGGGATAGGCCTATGGTCATTATAATGGCCAGGAAATCCTGAGTTGCCTCAGAAGATCCATCATCAACATGCAGATTGAGGTTGCCGAGAACAATCTCTGTTTCCAGTGCTACTGAGGTGAGGAATTTAGTCGGCTCATGAAGAGTTCCGCTGCCCTGCCAAGTCGAGCAATACACTAAAACTAGTCCCATCTTAATCCTATCTTGGGACTTGCATGCTAGCTGGACACACTCTGTCAGATCCAGTTTTGGAAAGGGAGATCTCTTACTCTTCAAGCTAGATGGAGTCAGCACAGTCACACCACCTTCTTATTGATTTTCCCCCCCAACACACTTCTTGGTTTATGACCTAACGAATATCCAGCTGATGACAAGGCTGCAAATAGTCCTGTGGCACCTTATAGACGAACAGACGTATTGGAGCATGAGACGTATTGGATGCATGTATCCAATGAAGTGGGTATTCACCCACGAAAGCTCATGCTCCAATACATCTGTTCATCTATAAGGTGCCACAGGACTCTTTCCTGCTTTTACAGATCCAGAATAACATGGCTACCCCTCTGATACTTGTGTCAAGACTGGTCCAGTAGTGTCATCCTACCTGACTTTGGTAGTACAAAGTCAGGGGTCTCAGCTTTTATTGAAACATCAGCCTTCTAGGATTTATGTCCCATCACCCATGTTAATCATCATGAACGGAAGGCCGGGATCCTTATCTCCCAACAACTCCATCTCTTGAGGAGGTGACACCAACAGAACAGAAATTAAACATCTTGTGCTTACACAGACTCCATACAAACTTCTTATTACTTTGTCTCTCCGTCTGGCAACTGCCACAGGATCAAGGAATCCAACCCCCCCACAACTGTAGTGGGTCTCCATATTCCCAGCCAATGGCAGTGTTGATCCACTCTCTTGGCCACTTGACGGTGGCCATTGAAGGGACACAGGTATCCAAATAGTGACCCCCTAAGGCAGGCTGCAAAAGAGGTTAAACCAAAAAACCTTTCCTAGCCTACCACCTGTTCACTACTTCACACTGCTCACATCTCTTGCATCCTACAAAGCCATCCCTCTCAAGACAAGAATCCCCCTTATCACTGCAATCACTGTGTCTTTGTCCCCCACTCTTCAGTCACCCTGCCACTGTGACCAAATGGAGAGGAACAGCAACATCATCACTCACTGCTGCATCTCAAGGACCCTGCCAATTTGGCTGTTGTGTAATTTAGCAGAGAAGAATTCAAGACATGTCTCTCTCTCTCTCTCTCATGTCCCAGGGTACAAACCCTTTCATCCACCCTCTCTCAATTTTAAGATGCTCACTCTCTAAGAGAGAAGACTGCACTCAACTTTGACACTTTCTGGCTTCTGACACCATGAGCTAACTCCACATTTCTAATCCTACTATCACCTGTGCCATGCAGCCTGGCTGGCCAGAGGTACCCCACTGAGAGATTCTCATCTTAGTGATCTCTTACTTTCTTGGCTTCTCACTGCAACTGGAGAAACTGACTCAGTCATAACATGTTACTGGTCCTCCATCTAAATCCCTCAACACAAATGTAATAGGGTGGTCTGCCCCTTAAAGGGCCAAGGAGGCCAGAGATCAGCCAGCCCTGTGCTGGAAGTGGAGCCTGGCAGGCCAGTGCTGGGAATCCTCCAACCTGCTTGGCAGTGTCAGGTGATTGGGCCTAATGTTTACCAGTGAGGGGATGCAGCTGAAAGCTCCCTGCCCTCTCATGAGCTGCAGAAGACTCTCCTGGAAAAGCACCTGAAGCCTGGGAGGTGATGAGAGTATTAGCTGGGTGGAGGTGCTGACTGCCAAAGGTATGTCTAGACTGTAATTAAACATCTGTGGCTGGTCCATGTCAGGTGACTTGGGCTAAGGGGCTGTTCAGTTGTGGTGCAGACATTCAGGCTTGGCCTGGAGACTGAGCTCTGGGATATTATAATAATATAGAGATGTATGTATCTCATAGAACTGGAAGGGACCCTGAAGGGTCATTGAGTGACCCTTGCCTTCACTAGCAGGACCAAGTGCTGATTTTGCCCCAGATCCCTAAGTGGCCCCCTCAAGGGTTGAGCTCACAGCACTGGGCTTACTAAACTAATGCTCAAACCACTGAGCTATCCCTCCCTTCTCAGAGGGATCCCCTTCCCTCGCAGGGTCCCAGAGCCTGGGCTCTAGACTGAGCCTGAACATCCACACAGCAATTAAACAGCCCCTTAGCCCAAGCCCCGTGAGCTGGAGTCAGCTGACACTGTCCAGCTGCAGGTTAGTAATGGCAGTGTAGACATAGCCTAAACTGCCAGGGCCCCCCACATCTGGTTTAAAAATAGGACTTTTGTTTTGTTGTCTCACTCAGCATTTCTTTTGTTGTGTTGAACAATAAATACAGTCCTTAGGTAAAGGCTATGAACTGATCTGTATGTGGCTGGTTATCTTTCCATGGCTGGTAATTGAGTGTACAAACTGACACTAATTGGTCCACTATCTTTTTAAACTCTTTATTTAGAAATTAACAGATCTTTGCTATGTAAATATCGGAGACAATACAATCATAATTCCAACAGCGATCTTTTGTTAGAGAAACTATACAGTAATATAACCAGATCTCTCTATTTAACATGTTATGTTACAGAGTGAGCACCATTTTGCTTCCCATGGCATGAAATGCTTCACTATTTAAAACAAAACAAAAACCCTAACGTTCTTCTCCTGAACCTTGCAGAGTGTAATGCTGATTGAGAGAATGACTTCTGAGGGCAGATCTACACTTAAAGTGCTGCATTGGTGCAGCCACGTCGACTGTGCTGTTTAAGTGAAGACGCTCCCATGCCAATGGGAGAAGCTCTTCTGTCAACATACCACTGTCTGCCTGGGGAGTCAGGTCAGTATGACTGTGTCACTCAGGGCTTTGGATTTGTCACACCCCTGGGTGACTTAGTTATACCAGTATAGGTCTGTAGCATAGAACTGGTCTGAGTAACCAGCAGGAAAATCCCTTTCGGCAAGAGTTCATATGCTTCAGATAGTTCAGATGCTTAAATTGTGCTCTGGCTGGTGTTTTCTTCCCCAAAGCTTGGGCTTGGCCCTCAACCGATCATTTAAAGGAGTCGTTCAGCTGGTGAACTTCTTCCATTGCCAAAACGTTAGCAGGCTAGTATTTCACATTGCATCACAATTGGCATTCTTGGTGGCAGTCTTGTCTGCTCTGGGGATTTGCCGTGGCTACAGCCATTGCTGATCTGCAGATTTCAAGCCAGGGTAACTTTTATAGTGGTGTTGACTGTCTGTGCCAGAGGTTTGCACTGGTGCAGCTATGCTGTAGACAGGTCCAAAGTAGGGCCAAGCCAACCCGATAGCTCAGCCCTGGAGATGTTAAGCATCAGGGTTGAGGCATGGAATCCTGCACTGCTGCTGCCTTGGCTGTATCTTTTAGTCTGATGTGTGTCTTCTTCATTTTATGACCAGAGTACAGAGTGCCAAATAACTGCAAGTGGCTGGGCACTGTTGTGGTATTTCTTGCCAACTGGAAACCTCTTGAGTTAACCTGTTTCTTGCAAATTCTGGAGGTCGTGCTTGAGACAGGGTTCCACTAAGCACTGCATATGGTGTCTTGGCGTGGTGTTCTGTGTGTTTAGACGAGACATGGGCAAACTGCAGCCCGCGGGACCATCCTGCCCGGCCGCTGAGCTCCCGGCTAGGGGAGCCTAGTCCCTGGCTCCTCCCCCCTGTCCCCTGGCCCCCATGGCCATACTGCTGCTCAGGCCGCGCTGTGGCCCGAAGCTCCCGCTGGGCAGCGTGGGGAGCGCAGCTGGCTCTGGCTGGGTGTTGTGGCTGCGAGCTCCTGCTGCTGGTAAGGGAGCAGGGAGTCCTGGAGGGCGATCAGGGAGGAGGGGGCGGTTGGATGGGCAGAGGTTCTGGGTGGGGTGGTCAGGGGATGGGGATCATGGAGTGTTGGGAATGGGAGTCCCGGGAGGCCTGTCAGGGGGTGGGGATGTGGGTAGGGGTCGGGAGGGCAGTCAGGGGACAGGGAGCAGGCGGGGGTTGGATAAGGGAGTGGGATCCCAGGGGTCAGTTAGGGGCAGGGGGTTCCGGGGAGGGAGGTGGTCAGGGGACGAGGAGCAGAGGGCGGTTGGATAGGCGGTGGGAGTCCGGGGGGGGGGCTGTCAGGGGGCAGGGGTGTGGATAGGGGTTGGGGCCGTCAGGGAACAGGGAGTGGAAGGGGGTTGGATAGGGACAGGGTCCCGGGGGGTGGCTAGGGGAAGGGGGTCCCAGGAGGGGGCGGTCAGGGGACAAGGAGTGGGAGGGATTGAGTGGGTTGAGGGCTCTGAGGGGAGCAGTCGGGCGCAGGAAGTGGGAGGGGACTGATAGGGGGCGGGGCCAGGCTGTTTGGGGAGGCACAGCCTTCCCTACCCGGCCCTTCATACAATTGCCCAACACCGATGTGTCCCTCAGGCCAAAAAGTTTGCTCCCCCCTGGTTTAGACTGTTACCAGAGACCAGTGTTAGATCTTGCTGTTTAACGTCACTCACTACGTGAAGGGATCATATTGTGTGTAATTTGGAAGCTTGTGTTTAAATGCCGGGGGGGGGGGGAAATAAGTAGGGCCCTGATCCTTGTTCATGCAAATAGCCCCATTGAAGTTAAGAGGACTGCTTGGATAAGGAGGTGCTACTTTTACAAGTAAGAGCTGCAGGATTGAGCCCTTCCCTAGCTACAACAGTTATTCTGAGCCTCTTCCTCAATGATGCTCTGCCTTTCTCTGTCTGTGAACTGGCTCCTCTCTTCTGTCTTGTTGATGACTGTGGGAGTCCCTCCCATCCGTGTTCCATAGAGCCACGTTCTATAGCAGGAAACAACTAATACTGTAGCTCTTCTTGTATCCTCCTTATCTTGTTAACAAGGCACTCTGTGTCCCTTTTGTTTCCTGCCTGGCCGGATGTTTGCTCCTCTCCTCCTGTTTCTAAGTTCTTCCCCTCTTGGCGACCATTGTGTGCCATGTGGAAATAATGAGTAAAAACTCTTGCCGCAAGGCTCTGCAGTGACATTTCTGACAAATGATCGCAAACCTCAGGGCCAGTTTGGAGGATCATATTTCACAGCTGCAATACAATTGAAATGCCATAGCCATGAAATGCAACTTTAAGTGGAAGAACAGACCAGACCATTCTTACATTATTTCAACCAATGGGTCTGCAGCACTAGTATTCCTAAATAGAGCAAATTAATAATAAAGTGGAAAACATTCTAGGTATTAAATGCCATATTTCACCAGTGTTGTGTATTAGATGACCCATCATTTGTGCAGGATACTTCCAGTTCCAATTGCTACTTAAGAAAAGCATTGGTGGTGCAATGGGTCTTAATGGATAGAGCACTAGACTAGGAACCTTGAAACCTGAGTTCTGTCCCTGGCTCTGGCACCGACCTGCCTTATGACAGCACTTCCCCTCTCTGTTCTTTGTTTTCCTTCTGTGTAAAGCAGGGAGAATAATACTTAGTTGATTTCTTGTAAACTCATCTCATGAGATCTGTGGATGAAAAGCACTGTAAGAGCCAAGTGTCATTTATTATTCATGTATGCCCAGCGAGGTATTCTGAGGTAATGGAAGAGTGGCACACAGCTTTCAGTGTCAGAGTTGGAAACACTGATTTCTAGGTGATCTGCATATGAAAGGGTGATATATTAACAACAAGAGAGAGCTAGAGAGAGAGAGACAGCACAGACTCCTTGGTCTGCACTTGGTTAGCTTTTATGATCTATTTATGCAGCATCACTGCTGCTCCTGTCTATGCAAAGTTAAATAAGTAGATCAATGGTGGAATGAAAGCTGGTTAAGCAGAACTGATTGTTTTTAGAAGAAGAATTTACATGTTTTATGTAGTTAAAATGATACATGTACCTATATGGAGGCAGGTGACATTCCTGTCTTGCTGGACACACACTGGATTGAGTCCAACTTATTTCCCTTCCTAGTGTTTCCGTAAATAACAACAAACATGAATTTGCTTCTGAGCTTGGCTGTTCATAGGATTCTCCGCTGCAGGGCCCCTCTGCCCCTGCCACCAGTTCCCTCTGCATTGGGCCAGGTCTGTACTTAAAAGCTTTGCTGGCATAGCAGTGTCAGTTAGTTAGGAGTGTATTTTTGTTGTTTTTGCTTTTTTAAAATGTTGTAGCTATGCTGGCAGTGCTTAGGGTTGCCAACTTTTTAATCGAACAAACCCTAACACCGTTACCTGAGGTCTTGCCTCTGCCCAGCAGCTCTGTCTCCTGCTAACTCCATTCCCCCACTCACTTGCTCATTTTCACCAGGCTGGGCCAGGTGGGTTGTGTGCAGGAGGGGGTGAGGGCTCTAGCTGGGTGTGCGGGCTCTGGGGTGGGGCCAGAAATGAGGGGTTCAGGATGTAGGAGGAGGTTCCGGGCTGGGACAGGGGATTGGGGTGCAGAAGGGGGTGAGGGCTTCAGCTGGGGGTGTGGGCTCTGGTGTGGGGCTAGGGATGAAGGCTTTGGCGTGCAGGAGGGGGCTGCAGGCTGGGACAGGGTATTGGGGTGAGGGCTCCGTCTGGGGGTGCAGACTCTGGGTTGGGGCTGGGGATGAGGGGCTTGAGGTACAAGGGGGCTCTGGACTGGGGCCGAAGGATTTGGAATGTGGGAGGGGGTTCCAAGCTTGGGCAGGAGGTTGGGACATGGGAGGGGCTTCAGGGTGTGGGCTCCAAGAGGGAGTTTGGGTGTGGGAGGCAGCTCAAGGTTGGGGCAAGGGGTTGGGGCATAGGAGGCGATGTGGGCTGTGGACGGTGCTTACCTCGAGTGGCTCCCAAGTCCACGGAAGGAGCAGCTCCTAGGCAGAGGTGCGGCCAGGCGGCTCTGTGCTCTGCCCTTGCTTGGAGACAGTAACCTTGTAGCTCCCATTGGCTGCGGTTCCTGGCCAATGGGAGCTGTGGAGCCAGTGCTTGGGATGGGGAGCAGTGCGTGGAGCTCCCCTGACCGTGACTCTGCCTAGGAGCTGAGGGACACATTGCCGCTTCCGGGGAGCCTCACGGACCCCGGTAGGGAGCCTGCCAGCCCTACGCCAACCGGACTTTTAATGGCCTGGTCAGTGGTGCTGACTGAAGCTGCTAGGATCCCTTTTCGACTGGGTGTTCTGGTTGAAAACTGGACACCTGGCAACCCTAGCAATGCTGTAGATGCAATTATACCGGCAAAAGAATTTTTTTGCCAGTATAGTTTATTTCATTGAGGGAACTTGTCTAAGCTGTACTAGCAAAAACTTTAGAGTGTGGATAATACCTCTGAGAGAAATGGTGGATTTTTTTATATGATATCTTGGGTTGTAGCTAAAAACTTTCACCTGATCTGGCAGCAGCAAGAGTCAGCAGAATAGCTCTGCATCTTTATTAGGTTGAAAAACAAAAAACCTTTTAAAAAAATTGAAATATTGAAGTTGCTTTCATTTCAAAGTGTTTTGAAATAGGTTTTTTTTTTTAAGTTTTCACTAAATTTTTTGGATTTTAAAACTTTTTTTTTCAAAAACATTAGCAAAATAGCTATCAAAATACTTAATTTATAGAAAATCAGTTTTCACAACTGTTTTTAAAAATATTGTTGGAGGGGAAAAGGCATTTTATAGATTGCTTAGTTCCTTTGTGGTGGTTTAGGCTGGACTATATCTGCAATGCATGAAATCATACCTACTTCAGTACTTCTTATGGATTATAATATTTCAGGGATCTTTATTAATGTAAATTGTATTCAAGTTATTCACAGCTCAGTACTGTGGGAGTACAGAGGGCTTATTCAATGCAGTTCTGGGTTTTATATACACAAGGAGTATTGTAGAATTAAATCTCTTTGGCATATTTTAAAAGTAGCCGCCTAGGCCAAACATTGGCATATGACTGATGTTTATCCTGCTATCTTTTCACTCTATGCAGCATACCGAAATTGCCTCCATCATTCTTCACCCAAGAGAATGTTCTGTCTGTGGTCCAAAATGTTCTGCTTTTAAGATTTGATCCAAAAACCACTGAAGTCAATGGGAGACTTTCAACTTACTTCACTGGACTTTGGATCATGCCTTTATTTCACAAGAATGGGGGCTCAGCTGGTGAACTCCTTCCAGGGTAACCAGACATCCTGATAAAATTGGGACCATCCCGATATGTAGGCGTTTGTCCCGCCAGCAGCACTCAGCTTTTTTTTTTCGCTCCGCGGGCGACCTCCTCTCCCTGCTCCCCATGTGACCTGATATTTTCTTCCTCTTATCTGGTCACCCTAACTTCCTCCATTGCCAAAATCTATCAGGACAGTTTCTAGGTAAGGGTTCAAGAGCCAGGTGATCTGGGACAAGAGCTAGGTGAGGCAGACTCTGCTTTCTGCAGGGTTCAGTGTTTTAGCAGCTTCAGGCTTGCTGCTCAGCCTACGTGATAACTTTATCCATGGTGCAGAGAGGTTTCCTGATACAGAAAGTACCAGGTATGCATATGGTCAATACTGTGGACACAGAGGTCCAGAGTTTCAAACTTGAGGGCGTGAGGAGTGAGTAAATGTATCTGACTGAGATTTTCAAAGTTGCCTAGGGGGATTTGGATATCCAATTCCCATTTATTGTAAAGGTGATTAGGTTTCCAAATCCCGTGTGTGTGGATGAAAATCTCAGTCTGTGTTTCTGAATTTGGAAGTGTGGGTGTATTATATGAGGATACATGGGACATAGAGAACCCTTGATGACTACTTGTTAGAGACATCAGAAAAGCTAAGAACACATTAAACAGCCACTGGCATATACCATAAGAAGGACCCACTGCTTTCATATAGCAGTGTCTCTTTGGGACTTTTGACCATCATTATAGCTAGTAGAGCCTGTAACTGGAGCTGCTTTATGCTTCCCCTGTTAACCTCACGGTTGTGCACTACCATTTCATATTTTCAACCTTATTGTGTTTCTGTTTCAGTGGTTTATCTTCCTCAGCACATCAGCAAGCTAAGAGGCATCCCTCAAACCCATTACAGTTTTTTTTTTCTTTTTTAGAAGACTTAGTGACAGCAGGAAGTAGGGAAGACAAAAACTGGTTGCCCACAGGCTTTCCCTTGCACTGACCTCAAGTCATCAAAGCAGTCATGACTTCAGCAGATTTTGTTCTTTGACATCTTGGGCTAACTGGATGCAGTTATTTATAATTTACTGCAGAAGCCAGTGACTTAAAAGTCAGCTTGCTGTATCTACAAGAGAAAAAACTGACCAGCTAGTCAAGATGAATCTGTACCTGTTGTGACCTGATTGACACAACAGGCTATGTCTAGTCAGCGATCATTGTGTCGATTCTATTGATGCCTTACTGTCTAATGGAGCTCTTATGTTTTCATTACCACCTGACATTTTTCTCCTGGCCCAGTGTATTCTTTATCCAGTTTTTATTATCGCATGAGGCCTCCATGACTCTGAGTAATGTGATCTGTGACAACTTGTGGCAGTAATACTCCACACCATCACGTGGTTTTCCAGCAGAGGAGGGTGACTGTTGGGAGGGATGCATTGTTACTTTAGGTGGGTTTTGTCCTTGAAATATGTTAAATACATTAGTTGTTACTGCTGGAGGTTACTGATTCCCACAGGGGCTGTATTAGGTCAGTTGATGCAATAGATGGAGTTACATGCTATGATATGCAAAATATAGAGTTTATGATGTTTTCCTGGCCATATGTGTAGTAGATATGGAATACCTCTTGCTTTATGTGCTATTTTTGTTGCCTTCTTTAGTCACCACCTCTGAGATGGATAATCCCTGTGTGTGTGCATGCACATGTGTACACACAACTAACCTCTACTGGATGGAATGTGTCCAGCCTGCCCATGTATGTATTTCTTGACTTGGGGCTTGTCTACATGAGGAGTTACTGTGAATTTACATTACACGTAACTCATGGTGTGGATACTGCTGCAGCAAAAATCTGTGTGTGTGGCTTAACATACTGCATTTTGAAGTAGTATGCTAAGCCGTACGCTTGGAATTCCGCTGTGCTGTAACAATATCTGCATAGCAAGTTGATGCACTACACATTCACACAGTGGCTTACTGTGCAATAAATCACCATGTAGACAACGCTGGGACTCCATCTTAACCATGAAGAAACCTGTGTTTCTGCAGCCAGAAGTCATGGATTCTGTGCTGCATGTAGATTAATTGAAAAACATGGTGTGCAACATGATTCCAGTTCATTCTTGCCTTAAGGATTTGGTTAGCAGAATATTTATTTTTTATGTATGTATGTACTGGAGGGTCAGTCGAAGGGGGAGGGGAGAAGGCAGTGTAATCTTAGTGATATGGCCCTGGACAGGGTTTTATTTCTGGCCCTGCTGTTGGCTGGCAGGGTGACCTTGAGCAAGTCTGTTATCTCTCAGTGACATAACATCCTGTTTGCTTTTTTTGGACTGCCTCTGCACATTGCTTGGACATCTTCAGAGAACTATCCACAATGACTCCAAGATCTTTTTCCTGACTCGTTGTACCTAAATTAGCCCCCATCATATTGTATGTATAGTTGGGGTTATGTTTTCCAATGTGCATTACTTTACATTTATCCACATTAAATTTCATTTGCCATTTTGTTGCCCAATCACTTAGTTTTGTGAGGTCTTTTTGAAGTTCTTCACAATCTGCTTTGGTCTTAACTATCTTGAGTAGTTTAGTATCATCTGCAAACTTTGCCACCTCACTGTTTACCCCTTTCCCCAGATCATTTATGAATAAATTGAATAGGACTGGTCCTAGGACTGACCCTTGGGGAACACCACTAGTTACCCCTCTCCATTCTGAGAATTTACCATTAATTCCTACCCTTTGTTCCCTGTCTTTTAACCAGGTCTAAATCCATGAAAGGCCCTTCCCTTTTATCCCATGACACCTTAATTTACGTAAGAGCCTTTGGTGAAAGACCTTGTCAAAGGCTTTCTGGAAACCTAAGTACACTATGTCCACTGGATCCTCCTTATCCACATGTTTGTTGACCCCTTCAAAGAACTCTAATAGAATAGTTAAGACACGATTTCCCTTTACAGAAACTATGTTGACTATTGCTCAACAGTTTGTTTTTCTATGTGTCCGACAATTTTATTCTTAACTATTGCTTCGACTAATTTGCCCGGTACCAACGTTAGACTTACCAGTCTGTAATTGCCGGGATCACCTCTAGAGCCCTTTTTAAATATTGGCGTTACATTAGCTAACTTCCAGTCATTGGGTACCGAAGCCGATTTAAAGGACAGGTTACAAACCTTAGTTAATAGTTCCGCAACTTCACATTTGAGTTCTTTCAGAACTCTTGGGTGAATGCCATTGGGTCCCTGTGACTTGTTAATGTTGAGTTTATCAATTAATTCCAAAACCTCCTCTAGTGACACTTCAATCTGTGACAGTTCCTCAGATTTGTCACCTACAAAGGATTGCTCAGGTTTGGGAATCTCCCTAACATCCTCATCCGTGAAGACTGAAGCAAATAATCCATTTAGTTTCTCCGCAATGACTTTATCGTCTTTAAGTGCTCCTTTTGTATTTCGATCATCAAGTGGCCCCACTGTTTCTCAGAATTGAAAAAGAGGATATTGATACTTGCCTCTTCTGTAAAACACTTGGAGATCTCTATAAGAGCTCATTATTATTATAAAAACACTTTTCAACACCCAATAAAACGTATTTTCAAGCGATCATAAAACAGGCTTTAATGACTTCCAGTTCCTCATTTAGTATTTCTTATTTAAAATGATTGAACTGTAATACAAATATACACTGAAAAGTAACAATGTATTTTTCAGTGTAGCTGCCATATGTTGGCAGTGAAAACTTAATTAGTTGAGAGAGAGAGAGAGAGGTGTATACCAGTTCTTTGGAGAGGGGAAATAAACTCCTGGTGTCGTGAAACGTGGGAGTTGGATGAGACGGAGAACTATTACAGTCTCTTTATAGACCATGTTGTCTGTTTCTCACTATCTTTAAATAAAAACAATGTGTGATCCTCAAAACACGTCTTCCCACGTAGCCTGCTTGGCAAGTGTTTTTGAAGACATATATTATTAAATAGATGCAAAGATTGCTGTCTTTTTCAGTTTAAAGTAGAATAGCACTTGCATACTGTAGTCCTCGTCTGGCATAGTGGTATGGATATAATACATAGCTCTGGCACACATAGAGGACTGAATCTTTTCTTCAGGGGTGGTGGAGTTTTGGAAGGGTTCCCAGGCATCTGATTGTGGACTTTCCCTTAATGTGCCTCTCCTAATTCACTCTCCTCTGGTCTTCATTCACCTGCAGTCTAGTTGGGATCACCATTTGCCTCCCTTCCTGTTCATGCTCCGGAGCTCTGCTACAGTGACACTGGCTCACTAGGATGTTGGGCAGGAAAGGAGTGGCTGGCACTATATCTTTAGTCTATGCTGAGTCCAACCCCTTAGGGATCTATGCCACTGTTGACTCACTGGTAAGGCTGTTCACACCCCATCATGGAGCCCTGTCATACTGAAGCCATTTAACTTCACTCTAATCAGAACTGGAATTTACATACCCACTGAAGTGCCTGGAAACAATATGGGACTTCCTAGGTCCAAAGGAGTTTCATTGCACTAAGGGATTTTGCTTGAGAAGCGGTGTGGTACAGTGCAGAGTTTTCTCAAGAAAATGAAAATACAGATAACAAGAATCGGTCCTCGTGGGGAAATTTCACTTTTGCAATGAACAGGACTGCACAAGTGACACAGACTGTTGTTCCAAGAATGCTGGGTATTTTGGCATGTCACAGCGTGGGTAGTAACATGACTCTGTAAATTGACATTGGGACGAAGGAGGAGTTCTCACTGGAGAACAGAGCCCAAGTAATCCGGCTTCTGCCCTCTGAATGGCCTGTGCAGGATGTGGAGAAGGAAAGATTCCCATGCTAACCTATAGCAGCCCCTATATGATGATTCTTGGCTGCTGGATCTATGCAAGTGTGGTTCCAGGGGGCTGTTATACTGGGTGAACTTTCTGGGGCAGGGGTTGCCTTTGTGTGGGATTTTTGTGCGGTGCCTAGAGCAATGGGGCCGCGATTCCAGTTTGGGGTGCTTGCACACTACTACATTAGAAACAGGAAATAATAGCAAAGCTGCTTCTCTTTCCTGGCTTTGAGGCCACTGCTTTAGTGAGAAGGAAGGTGTCTATCTCGCTGAGCAGCTGTTCTGCCCACTTCTCCCCACCAACCTGAGTCAGGGTCAGACTGTATAGCTTTAAAAAAAATTTTAGATTGGCCAAAAGTTGGATTTGAAGGGCTCACTTTCTCTTCAAGGTGCCCAAGCCCACTGAACATCTGCCTGCCAAGACTGCTGCTGCTGCTGCACCTCATGGCACAAAATAATGTCTTGCCTTATGCAGACTATAAGGTAGGCTGGTGCCTGATGCCACTGATGTGTGTCCTTAGAATAAATTGTGAATGCAACAGACTAGACTGGCAGACCATGAGGAATTTCTAGCCTAATCTCCAAAACTCTGCACCTCCTGCTCAGTGAAATATTTGAACTCTTTGATGCTCAGCCAAATCTATAATCCAAACATTTGGATCCTTTCACGAAACTCTCAGCCTCTTTTGGTTGGTACTTGGGCTGATATTTCTCATGGTTGAGTCGTCTTCTGAAATTCCAAGAATAGTCATGTGGTTAGAATGCGGGACTGGATTAGGACTCGAAGACCTGAGTCCAGTTTGGGCAGTGCTACAAAATTTCCATGTGAACTTGGACAGGTCATTGAGTCTCTGTGCTTCAGTTCCCATCTATAAAAGGGGAATACAAGTACTTTCTATTTCCCACCTTCTGTCTGATTTGAGTACTTGGAATGTAAACTTTTTGGGGGCATGAACTATTTTTTACTCTGTCAAGTATCAGGGAGGAGCCATGTGGCACCTTAAAGACTAACAGATTTATTTGGGCATAAGTTTTCATGGGTGAAAAAAAACACTTCTTCAGATGCATGGAATGAAAATTACAGATGCAGGTGTTAGTATACTGACACATGAAGAGAAAGGAGTTACCTCACAAGTGGAGAACCAGGGCCCTCCACTTGTGAGGTAACTCCCCTTCTTTTGACACGACCCTCCACTTGTGAGGTAATTCCTTTCTCTTCATGTATCACTATAATAACGCCTGCATTTGTAATTTTCACTCCATGCATCTGAAGAAGTGGGTTTTTTACCCACGAAAGCTTATGCCCAAATAAATCTGTCAGTCTTTAAGGTGCCACTGGACTCTTTGTTGTTCTTACTCTGTGTTTGTCTAGCAGCCAGCATAATGGGGCCCTGATCTTGGTGGGACCCCCAGAAGCTCTTGCAATACAAATAATAATTTCCTGAATATGGCAGAACTGGAAACCATTAATAAAACTCCTTAAAAGGTCAGATTCTACCATAGTTGCTCATGTGAAGTAATATCCTATCCTGCAAGTAGTTCTGCTAAAATCACTGAATGTATTCACAGAGTGAAGACACTATCCAGCATGGCTACGAGTGGTAGACTCTGGCTGCTGCTGTTTTGCTGCTTTGGGACAGGAAGAGGTGGTAAACACTTTGAAAGCTTTAGTTGAGTTTCTGGGTGTGGTTTCCAACCTTGTGAAATAGTCTGCCCATCCCTAGGCTGGACCCTATTTACATTGTACTGGGTTCAGACCCAGTTTTTACTATAAAACCCTAAAATTAGTTGAGTTAAATATCTGAATTGCAAAGTTGGTTTGTTTGTTTTAGCAAAATCCCAAATCAGGACTACCTTTCCTTTTTAGTTGATGTTTGTGCATCTAGAGCTGTTAGTAACAGGTCAGAGAGAACATATATTTGTGGTTTGCAGCATCTGTTATCTTCAGTGTACTTTTCCTGCAGAGTCACTTTTCTGCACCAAAAAGAGTTGCTTTCCTTAAATTGCACGTCATAGCTGTAGATGCAAATCATATATAGCACACGGCTTCTCTCTTGCATATCGCAGGCTGAACTGGAGAGTGTCATTTTCTTGTTACTGCGTGTGTTTATCCGCTGTCATTGCCTTCATCAGTGAGTCCTGTTGCCTTTAATTTCTCTTGACATATTCAGAAAAAAAAATTGATGTATGCAAATGTTTACACATATGTATGCTTATTATAAAATTCTGCATAACACTTTATATCAATTGGAACAAATAAAAGAAGAAAAACAATAAGCTGAAGCATGTAAAACTACTTCTAATGTTCTGTATCCAAGTGAGAAGGCTGGGGAAATGTTTATTCTTGAGTCTGTTTCTGCAAATACTGCTCATTGTAATGTTTACTACCTTGTGGAATCACACTAACTTCAGTGGGAATTGCTAATGGTAACAAGTGGTAGTGTTTGCAGCATTGAGCCCTTATTTGGGGTCAGATTGGGGTGGTGGTGTGTGACGAGAGATTAAAATGAATGGATTGTGTTAGAATTCTTCAGTTACATTCCTGGCTCTGCTGGTTAAGTGGCTGATTTGTCCTTTGCTAGTCACTTTGACCAAAATTTAGAAACTTGGGTGCTCATGTCAGTGGCCTGATTTTAGAGGTGCTCAGCACTCTTGCTCAATGGGAATTGGGGGTGTCAGCACATCTGAAAACGAGCCCTTTATTTAGGTGCCTAACTTGGGTTCCAAACTTTGCCCTCAGAGACTCAGTGTCTGTTATCTTTTTAAAAATAGAGATAATAATACAGTAATAAAAATGTCTGTGCAGATTAATTCATTCTGATAAATCTCTGAACTTTTATTTGGAGTAGAAGTCAAAGTAGTATTGTGGATTACATAGTAATATGCAATGCTTTATATAAAATTTGCTGTACTAAATTTAAAATAACCTCTTTATTAACTATATAGCAAGGTGAGGGAAGGAGGGAAGAACAAGCATCTCCAAAGGGAGTATTGATGTTGCCCAAGGCCAGTGCAGGGATACTGAAGGATGGCAGATTTATTTCAGTAGGTCTCCCCACATAGCTTTCCTCTGTACATTAGACTTTCTCTTTCCTTAATGTTTTAACAGGCAACTTTCAGACTCTGCCTCCCTCTCTCAAATGCAAGGTTCCTGTTATTCATACAGGAGGCAGTGGGAAACAACGAACACCAACAACCACATCCATTCCACCACCAAGGCATCCTTGTTTAATGAGTGGAAAATCCCTTCTGCTTTTTAAGGCAGAACTTTAACTGAGCAAGGGTAGAGGGAATAAATGTCCTAACATCCAAACAGAAATTTATTTTAGTAATTACTGTCAGTGTTCTTTCAGGGTGAAATTCACCCCAGTGCTGGGACCCAGCACAAATTCTAGGCATCACTTCAGCCCACCCTCTGTCTGCCTGCCTGCAAACTCATGGACTGAAGCAATCCATTTGCAGGCTCAGGAAGTTGATACTTCATTGGCTCCATTCACTTCACATCTCTTGAAGGACAGAAGCTTTATTATTTGTATTGTGCTAGTGCTTTCATTTGCTTGGGAGAGTTTCCCATTTACTAGGTAGCAGTGAATAAGCTAGTGGAGAAGATGGCTAGTTATCAGTCGTCCTTAAATAATCACCTCTTGTCTAGGTGGCATGCATTCAAAACTGGGGAAGAGGTAGAGATAAGAAGCAGGAAACACAGGAGGAAGGTTCCTACATCGAGAACAATTAATACGGGATGTTAGTAGGACATTCCTGACCCATGTTCCCTTGTCAAGCTTGAGTTGAATAACTTTCTGTTCCAAAGTGCAGAAGAACAAAAAAGATCAACTGCCATGCAGGCGATTTAATTGTGATAGTAACAAAGCATCCCAGGCAAACTGCCATGATGTATGGGGAGAGTTAAATATATTATAAATGAAGGAGCTGGGATTGTTGACCTGTGACGACTTTATCTAAATGAGGGGAACTCTTGTTTCTTTCCCTTCTTGAGTTAGGGAAGAACCAGTCACTGCTAGGGACTTATGTATGCTTTTCTTGTGCAATGTAGGTAAGAGGCTGTTTCTTTCTGTAGTTGAAATGACGGCTGACACACACAAAACAAAACAAAAAAATAGTGATCAACGGCCCAGTAGAGCCTGTTACAGAACTTGAGCCCTTCTATTTTCTTTCTCTAATTTTTATCCACATGCTGATCCTCATTAAGCCCCATAGCTACATAAGGACGCGATCAGTGTTCATTTCAGCAATATCTTCCCAGTTGTCCTGGTCCCTTTCTGCTTAGTTCAGGTAACAAGTTCAATATCTTTTTGGTATATTTAAAAGGATTCATAACTGCTGAATCCTTAAAAGCGGATTCTGTCAGGGAAAAGAGCTGGACACATGCTTTTATTTGAGGGTATGGAGATATTTGTTTATGGGCTAAAATTAGAAATCAATTTTGAGACTTCATTCATCTGTCATAAGTTCCTGTTTCTTTGACTCAGTGTGTCAGTGGGCATTTCAGCTATAGAAAAGAAACAGCTGCTTAACTATATTGCAAAGGAAAAGCATCCGAAGGCCCCAAACAGTGTATGGTTCTTCCATCTTCCATCATGAATGGGCTCTCGAGTGGTTCCAGAGCTCGTTCTCCAGCCCAAACCCAAATGTCTACGATGCAGTTTTATAGCCCCGCAGTCTGAGTCAGCTGACATGGGCCAGCCACAGATGTTTTATTGTAGTGTAGATGTACCCTTTGGGGCTCTGTCACATCACAATCGTACTGAATTTACATTCTGAATACAGCTAGTCTGAATTTTTTTTTTCCTATGGCAGTTTTCAACAATAATAGAAAAAAAATATTTTTCTTAAAATTTTCCATGGAAATTTTCTGAGTTTTTGCTGAAAACTCAAAAACCAAAAGATTTTGTCAGAGTCAAAATATTTCGGTGAAAAATTGAAATATTCCTTGGAAAGCAGACACTTTTTTATTTATTTTTTTTTTGGTGGAAAATTTTGTTTTGTCACACACAATTTTCCACTGAAAGACTGTTTTGATGGAAATTTTCAGCTGAGAGTTAGTGATTGCCCTTTGTTACAAGAACATTAATGGTGGTGAATTAAAGGTGGCCTGCACTGTATCCTAAAACACTAACAGTGTTAATGATGCTGATGTTATTGAGGACGCAGATAAGCAAGTATCTCGTGTTGAAATCAAATTGTTCCTACCTTCATAGGTAGTGGAAATTGCCTAATTGGAATTCCTTTTTTTTGTTTGTTTTTGTTTTACTGGGTTCAAGCTGAGTTTGAAGTTCACTTTCATGCCTCTTGAGAAATGCTTGAAAATCTCATTGGCGCTTTCACTTTCTTGCTACTGATCACTTTCATTCTTGTCTACATCAGAAAGTTGCAGCGCTGGTGAGGGAGTTACAGTGCTGCAACTTAGGAGGTGTACACATCTGCAGGGCACCACCAGCGCTGCAACTCCCTGTTTGCAGCGCTGGCCGTACTCCCGTTTTGTCTCGGGTGTAGAGGATCCAGCGCTGGTGATCCAGCGCTGGTAATCAAGTATAGACACTTACCAGCGCTTTTCTTGACCTCCGTGGAATAAGCAGGTATCCCAGCATACCTGAGGAAGCCTCTGGTAATCAAGCTGGTCTCCTTCCCCGGCTTGCTCTCGCGTTCCCCGAACCCCGAGCAAGCAGGTCTCCTTCCCTGCGGTTTGCAGGGTGGTTCGGGGAACGCGAGAGCAAACCGCGGCGAAGGATTCTGTAAACCACTGCACTGTTTGATTGATGATGATGTCCTGGGTTTTGAATGACCGCCTCTGCATTATCCTTGGAAATCTCACAGGACGCATTTCCTGGGAGGCTATTGTGGGTGTCTCCTATTTCCCTTTTAAAATCCCAGCCTGTGCTGTTTAATTATCCTTATCTCGTGACCCCTGGTGCCTGAGAAGAGGCACTATGCATGCCAAAGAAAGGAGGGGAGAGTCTTGCTGCTGTCTGAATGCCCATGACAGCAGCATGAGAGTGTAGTCCATTCCAGGGCATTGATCTTTAAAGCCATAGTAAGTTCAGACTGGAACAGGTATAGGTCTCGATGAGTCCTAAAACACGTAACTGGGGTTGAGGACTTCTCACTGCTGCTTTTCTGCTACCTTTGATTTGCTATTTTTTTGCTGTGTTGTACTGAGCACCTAACTTGTTATATTACTGGGTATTGGGCTAGAGCAGTGGTTCCCAAACTTTAACAACCTGTGTACCCCTCTCACTAAAATGTCAAGTCTCACAAACCCCCTCTGAAAAATGAATATTTCCAGGGATTTTCTCATTTTCCTGAGTATAAATTATAAAAGCAGTGAACTTGGAAATATAACATTTGTTTTTATGGTATGCTTATTACACACTATTTATTATTACGTGTCCCTGGCCTCTGTTTGCCAGAAGCTGGGAATAAGTGAAAGGGGATGGATCACTTGATGATTACCTGTCCTGTTCATTCCCTTTAGGGCACCTGGAAGACAAATATGGGTCTAGATGGACCCTTAGTCTGACCCAGTAGGGCCATTCTTATGATCTTATTTATCATTACAGTATTTTTATTACATTATGAAAATGGCAACACTCTTCCAAGATCTCACTTTCTTAGTTTGTATCACTTAGGAGCGTTGTCATATAATAGGCTTATTCAATGTTTCATCAAGGAGTATCAGATGTGAAACAGCATGAAGGTATTTAAGAAGCCAACTCAAAGAGTTCCTCCTGCACAAGCATTCAGGTCTTGAGCAGTCCAGGCAAAGAACGCACGTTACAATAAAGCTTAAACTTGTTTGTCATAATAATTTAAAAAACAACACTAGCTGCCTATTTAATTTTAAAAACTGCAAAAAATATCCACCTCCCTTTCCATTTCTTGTAGGGAGTCTTGAAGTTTAAATCTCCTCAGTGTGATACATATGCTTGCTTTGATCCTCTTAGCTCTTGGAAGTCCAGGGGCTCCAGACTGCTGGCCCCTTGCTGCTTGGGGTCCCTAGGGACAGCTCTGGCCGCCATTAGGGAATTTTTTTTCCAAGAACCCTCTGTGACATTTCACAAACCACCACTGGACTAGAATAGGGACCCTAGAGCTAAACAATTTGGAGTATCTAACTGTTTTCAACTCAGGTGATTTATCACAAGCCTCATGGCCTTACCCCACTCACATTGTTCTTCAGGGGATTACAGGAGAATCTTTCATTTCTTTTACTAATTATTTATTTAATTATTTTACAAAAAAACTTCTTGTCCTCTGGTTGCAGAGAAAAGCCTGAAAACATGACTAGAGTGCAGCAAAAAGACACAGAAGTTAGAAGGCGATGAACTCTGAATTTATTAAAATCTCATTATTTTGGGGGGCCTAGGTCATGATTTTTTTGTTTGGGGGTTGGCAATACTGGAATATGTCTCCCCCCCCACCCCTCCCAAAGAAGTAAGTAAGTAAGTGTGTGTGTGTGTGTGTGTGTGTGTGTGTTTGGCCAACTGATGGCCAGACACTAGAACAAGCATCTAGATCCACACAGATGAAACCCCATGAGGATTGCCAACTCTGACTGAAGTTATTCCAGGAGATTTTTTTTCCCAACATGATGTAATGCCATTTTCTTAAAATATCCTATTAAATTCTCCTGGATTGCTTTCAATAGTCACTGGGAGATTGATGTCAATTCCAGGAGACTCCAGGGCAAGCCTGGAGAGTTGGCAACATTAGACCCCATGCCCATGGGGAACCCCAGTACATCAGGATGAAATGCAGAGACAAAATTTCTCGATACTTTAAATGACTGCTTCTTAGAGCAGCTGGTACAGGAACTCACAAGGGGAGAGGCCATTCTCGATTTAGTCTTGAGTGGAGCGCATCATCTGGTCTAAGAGGTAACTATAACAGGACTGATTGGAAATAGTGATCATAATATAATAACATTTAACATTTCTGTGGTTGGAAGAACACCTCAGCAGACCAGCACTGTGGCATTTAATTTCAGAAAGGGGAACTATGCAAAAATGAGGAGGTTAGTTAAACAGAAATTAAAAGGTACATTGTGTAGAGTGAAATCCCTGCAAGCTGCATGAACACTTTTCAAAGACACCATAATAGAGGCCCAACTTAAATGTATACCCCAAATTAAAAAACACAGTAAAAGAATTAAAGAAGAGCCACTGTGCTTCTTTTACATGCTTGTTAAGCCAGTGAGAGATAAAAAGGCATCTTTTAAAAAGTGGAAGTCAAATCCTAGTGAGGTAAATAGAAAGGAGCATAAACACTACCAAATTAAGTGTGAAAATGTAATAAGAAAAGCCAAAAAGAAGAACAGCTAGCCAAACATTCAAAAGATAACAACAAAATGTTTAAGTACATCAGAAGCAGGAAGCCCGCTAAACAACTAGTGGGGCCCCTGGACTATCGAGATACAAAAGGAGCACTTAAAGATGATAAAGTCATTGCGGAGAAACTAAATGAATTCTTTGCTTCAGTCTTCAGTCTTCACGGATGAGGATGTTAGGGAGATTCCCAAACCTGAGCCGTCCTTTGTAGATGACAAATCTGAGAAATTGTCACAGATAGAAATGTCATTAGAGAAGGCTTTGGAATTAATTGATAAACTTAACAGTAACAAGTCACCTGGACCAGATGGTGTTCGTCCAAGAGTTCTGAAAGAACTCAAATGTGAAATTGCAGAACTATTAACTAAGGTTTGTAACCTGTCCTTTAAATCAGCCTCTGTACCCAATGACTGGAAGATAGCTAATGTAACGCCAATGTTTAAAAAAGGGCTAGAGGTGATCCCGGCAATTACAGACCAGTAAGTAATGTCAGTAATGGCAAATCAGTTGAAACAATAGTAAAGAATAAAATTGTCAGATACATAGAAGAACATAAATTGTCGGAGGCAAAAGTCAGCATGGTTTCTGTAAAGGGAAATCGTGTCTTACTAATCTATTAGAGTTCTTTGAAGGGTCAACAAACATGTGGATAAGGGAGATCCAGTGGACATAGTGTACTTAGATTTCCAGAAAGATTTTGACAAGGTCCCTCACCAAAGGCTCTTATGTAAATTAAGTTGTCATGAGATAAGAGGGAAGATCCTTTCATGGATTGAGAACTGGTTAAAAGACAGGGTAAGAACAAAGGGTAGGAATAAATGGTAAATTTTCAGAATGGAGAGGGGTAACTAGTGGTGTTCTTCAAAGGTCTGTCCTAGGACCAATCCTATTCAATTTATTCATAAATGATCTGGAGAAAGGGGTAAACAGTGAGGTGGCAAAGTTTGCAGAGAATACTAAACTGCTCAAGATAGTTAAGACCAAAGCAGACTATGAAGAACTTCAAAAAGATCTTATAAAACTAAGTGATTGGGCAACAAAATGGTAAATGGAATTTAATGTGGATAAATGTAAAGTAACACACATTGGGAAAAATAACCCCAACTATACATACAATATGATGGGGGCTAATTTAGCTACAACTAATCAGGAGAACGTTCTTGGAGTTATCCTGGATAGTTCTCTGAAGACGTCCATGCAGTGTGCAGCAGCAGTCAAAAAAGCAAACAGGATTTTAGGAATCATTAAAAAGGGGATAGAGAATAAGATGGCGAATATCTTATTTCCCTTATATAAATCCATGGCACGCCCACATCTTGAATACTGCGTACAGATGTGGTCTTCTCATCTCAAAAAAAGATATACTGGCATTAGAAAAGGTTCAGAGAAGGGCAACTAAAATGATTAGGAGTTTGGAACAGGTCCCATATGAGGAGAGATTAAAGAGGCTAGGACTTTTCAGCTTAGAAAAGAGGAGACTAAGGGGGGATATGATAGAGGTATATAAAATCATGATTGGTGTGGAGAAAGTGAATAAGGAAAAGTTATTTACTTATTCCCATAATGTAAGAACTAGGGGCCACCAAATGAAATTAATGGGCAGCAGGTTTAAAACAAATAAAAGGAAGTTCTTCATCACACAGTTCACAGTCAACTTGTGGAACTCCTTGCCTGAGGAGGTTGTGAAGGCTAGGACTATAACAGCGTTTACAAGAGAACTGGATAAATTCGTGGAGGTTAAGTCCATTAATGGCTATTAGTCAGGATGGGTAAGGAATGGTGTCCCTAGCCTCTGTTTGTCAGAGGGTGGAGATGGATGGCAGGAGAGAGATCACTTGATCATTACCTGTTAGGTTTACTCTCTCTGGGGCACTTGGCATTGGCCACTGTTGGCAGACAGGATACTGGGCTGGATGGACCTTTGGTCTGACCCAGTATGGCCGTTCTTATGTTCTAATGTCTCCCTACATGGATCTGATTGCAAAAATGGAAGTACGTTTTTCAAAAGTGCCTATGTCCTGTTTTCAAAATGAGATAGGCATTTAGGAGTCTGGACCCCCATTGACTTTCACTGAGACTTAGGGTGGAATTCTTAGGTACCTAGGTCTCATTGACTGTCAGTGGAATGTAGGCTCCTAAATCACTTTTGTAAATAGGACTTAGGGACAGGGCCGGCTTTAGGCCGATTCCCCCGAATCGGACCCCGCGCCCTAAAGAAGAGCGCCTAACTTTTTAATTTTTACTCACGTTGGTCTGTGTCTTTGACAGCATTTTGGTGGTGGAAGACCTGGAGCGAGTGAAGGACCCACCGCCGAAGACTCGGACTGCTGCTGGGTATTTGAATCAGGCCCCGCACTTCCTAAAGCCGGCCCTGCTTAGGGATTGTCTCCACTAGAAAGTTTTGCTGCATTAACTAATATAGTTAGAGCACCAACCACCCTCCGCCTACCCCCCCAGTGTGGATGCTGTTATACCAGTATAGCTTACTCTAGTTTAGGAAGCACAATAAGCTATCCTGGTATAAGGCACACTCACACCAGTCTGTACCAGGACTTATGTCGGTATAATTATATCAGTAAAAATTCTCACACCTAATCAACAGGCTTCTAAGTCACAGGCTTATGAAAATTTGACTTGGGGGCTATAACTGTTTAGCAGAGTCTCTCACATTACTACAGACCAGATGTGAATCAGGAGTGAGACCAATCCTTGTGACTCAGAAGAAGCAAGTTAGCTTTCCCCCCTTCTGGCTAAGAGCTGGTTTACACTAGAATGTTTTGCTGGCATAGCTGTGTCTGGTAGGAGTGTGGGGGAAAAAATCATTTTGCTATGCCCGCAAAAATCCTAGTGTAGTGTAGATGCAGTTTTACTGCCAAAACAGTCCTTTTGCCAGTAGAGTTTTTCCCATTTGAGGAGCTGGTATAAGCTATACTGGTTAAAAGGCAACCTCTTTTTTGCCAGTATAAGGTGCTTTTCCACAAGGGGGGTTTGCTGGTATAGCTCTATTCGTATTCAGTAGCTACCCTGGCAAGCCCTTTTCAGATGGCCTCTGTTATCTGGAGACTTGTGAAACTTGTCTCAGCTAGACTGAATATTTTTGCATAACTTTTGTGGGCCTTTATTAAAACATCTATTGAGTTCTTCCCAGAAATGGATACATTGCTCAATCTTGAATAATTTGTTTTTTGTTGCTGTCTCCATTGTGTGTTTTTGAGTTGTCTTGGTCTCTTTTGTATGTGTGTTGTAAGTTATTTTTCCCCTTTTGTTTCATTGCTGTATCTGATAAACAACATTGGTGTGGAGGGGAAAGCGGTGAAACAGAATTGTTACCAGAAAACCCTATGAATACACTTCAGAGTTCACCATGTTGAGAGTACTCCAGCAAATACATATTCACACAGGCATATGCACTAGAATTGTGAATAATCTTGATCTGAACTTTGCAGCTTCATTTAATTTGCTTTCATGGGACAGTTTCTTCTTTTCAGAAACTCTGGCATGTGGAATATTATGGTAAACCTGAAGTTTAAACCTCAAAACAAACGTAGCCACACAGGGGAATGGAAGATGATGAAATAAAACCTGCTATTAGGTCTCTGACTATCTGCATAATTGATCAGTGCCTTTTGAACCTCTCATTTCTTTCTGCACTTCAGTATTCTCTTTGATAAGCCATTGTGATTGCTTGACAGTGGGGGAATGTGACTGTGCCCTGGCTAATGGGCAAAGGTGACTGTCACCAGGGACTTCTTGTGGGCTAAGTGCTACCTTTAAAAATCATGTGTCAGCTATTGGCCCGAGCTGACTGCGATGGACTTATGGCTTCTTTTGTCTCTCTTACAGAACATGAGCTATGTTGCGAATTCCATACTGGGAGTTCATCCTTCTTGAATTTCAGGCTACCAAGCAAAGTATTTTTTCTCCCCCTACTCTCCCCTCCGCATAACTGCTGCTGTCTTGCTCTCTCCTCCCAAGTCACCATGACCAAATTAACCCAAGTTTGACTGGCCAGGCATGTCAGTCCCTTTCCAGCTGCCTCTCTTCCTTTAACATTTGCACTGTCCATACTGCACTGCAGAGGTACACTCCGGACCATCGCATACTGTAGGCAGCCAAAATGGCAGGGCTGCTTTGTAAAAAACGAACAAAAGGAGGTATGCAAAAGGATTTGTCATGCACAAAACTCTAAGGTTTATAAGCTACCCGTGTGGAGCAGAGTTCTTGCTGTGAGCTTCTGGCTTTCTGTAAGTGAGTCTCTGTCTGCAGGACTGTCTTTTAGAATTCGCTTTATTGAAATGGCAGCGCTTTGCTCTGACTAGGTGCTTGCTTCAGAAATAGGACAGAACCTTTTGCTCTTGTGGAATTCAGCCCAGCAAATTGGCTTTCAAGAGCAAACATGTTTCTTCAGCTGTGTGTGAGATGGGCACTGGGTGCATAATGCATGACTGTATTTATTTCCATCTTTTAACTTTTTCCGTATCTGTTTTTGAGCCCTTAGCCATAGAAGTGGTATTGTGGAAAGGAGGAGATTTAATTAGCTGAAAATACTTTATTTTGTTTTATTTTTAAAATGCAAAAATTACATTTTGAAATCATCTCCTTCCTTATCTACTTTGGTCAGAGAACTTCCTTTTTGAATTAAACTCCTGGGGGAATAAAAGCAATGTAGCTGCATTTTAGAAGTAGGCTTGGCAGAATTTGATGTTTTTTGGACAATTTCGATGGATAGTAGCGATGATTATTTTTAAGCATTTTTTTCAATTTAAGTTGTCAGAGTTGTGGGAAATTATGGGAGGAGGTCAGACAATAATGCTTTAATGGCAGCAGATGTGATTCAAAATGTTAAGCTTTGTAACCCGATACAACATCAGATGTCAAAAACATAAAGTAAATGTCCTTAAATCAAACCCTAATAAGTTTTCAAATAGCATTTTTTTGGCTTTCCTGTTCTGTAAATTTTGATGATTACTGATGGAAATACTTTTTCTCAGTTGCGTGTGTGTGTACATGTAAGTTGATTGCTGACATTTACCGATTAAAAAGATCAAATCCTTCCAAGCCTTGTTTAAATGTAGTTTTCTGAAAGCATCTAGTTTGTTTATTTAGCACACAGTGGGTGCCAGGTACTTTAAAATAAATGTACTCTCCACGGCAATGACTGTCTCATCATCTATCTTTCCCCAACATTCATTGCAGGGAGGCCCTGGTCCTGATGGGAGATTTTGGGTGCTACAGTAATGGTGTAAATGCTTCTAATAATGAAAATAAAACTTCTGCCATGAAGAGTTAGTAATTTAGGCTGAGATTTTCAAAGGCAACTTGATTGAATGGGATTTGGGTGTCCAAATCTCTAGGGAAGCATGTTCCAGATCTGCAAAACCTTATTTGTGATTATTCCTACTTGCATGCGTATTTCCATTGACTTCTCAATGTAAGGAGTACTTAAGGGAATAAGGGTTTGCAGGATTGAGCCGTAAGTGGACACACACAGAGGATGTCATGCTATGAAAAGACACTCAACTTAGCATGTGACTTTTTAGTTCTCTGATTTTTTGTTTAGAGAAATTTTGAAAAAATTAATAAAATCCTTAGTGTCTTTTTAAAATTAAATATGTTTAGGTAAAAAGCTACAGTATATACAGCATATTCCATATATAGTAGAGAATGCAGTTTTGCTCCTGTCCTTTTGCAAAAAGTATACAATACCAAAAGTGAGCTGTACCTTATTACTGGCAGGACACACTCTTGTTTCATATTAACTCTAGCAGGTCACTTTAACGTGGATTTTAATCCATTGGCTCTCAAAATATATGAATCTGGCATTTGCTCCTTGTGGGGCCATAAGGACAACATGTGGCATTCAGGGAATTTATACTTACTTGATAGCCTGCCAGAAAGCAGAAACTAGTTCACCTCTTGGAATCCTCATTAGGAAAAGTGATAAATGGTTTTAAGTGCCTTCTCTTTGGCTGCCAGTGAAATGTTGCACAGAGATTATCGTGTGCGTGTCCCAAGCATTCTAATTCTCTGTTAACCTCTTTCTGTATAGGTGGAGAGTAGTGATATGGGACTTTATAATATGTGTAATGAGCATTGGCCTGCTAAACCTGGGGTTGTGAGTTCAATCCTTGAGGTGGGCCATTTGGAGATTGGTCTTGCTTTGAGCAGGAGGTTGGACTTAGATGATCTCTTGAGGTCCCTTCCAACCCTAATGATCTATGACTGTAACAATTCTCTATATACAAATGGCTAGAGTATATGGGTTGATCTTACTACAGGAAAGGGGAGTAGAGATCTATTTTTAAAAGAACTGCTTGATGGGAAATCAGTGGGGTTTAGATTGCCTTTTTCCCCAGGAAAGGACTGCTCTGTTGAGCTTGTGGTTATTTACCTGTTTATATGGAAATCCGTGCTTTGCCCCAAAAGGGCCCGGGCTTCCCGTGTAGTCTCCTGCACAGACAATGAAAACATTCTTGGCACTCCTGGAGTGATGTTGCACTTTTTTGATAGGTTGGAGAAGGACTGGTTATCTACAAACGTAAAGTTCTGCTTTTACTGTGCCTTGGAACCTAGGTCTTTGTATCCCTGTCCACCACACCCTTCCTCAGTGGCCAATACTATGTGAAGCAGGTGATAGCGTAATGCTGACAGACCCTGGTTGTCAGCGGGCAGGATCGAACCTGGGACCTCTGGAGATATATGCACGAGCCTCTACTGCATGAGCTAAAAGCCATATGGCTGTTAGTTAAGGCTGTAGAGCAGACTCATTAATCTCTCGCTAAGTGGTCTCAGTGCCACTAAATGGGACAGAACATCACATCCAGGAGGTGTGTGGTTTACAATAGGCAAACCTAAAAAGTTGGGAGAAGCATCCATAAATGTGGCAGCTTTTGTGGCACCCTAATGTATCCTAACTTTTCTTGGTCTGTTAATGTCATGATAACAGGAGATTACTAGCACTTCATGGTAAAAGCAGATTAAGGTTAAATAGGACCAGGATTCACTATAATTTTGAGATTTCCCCCCCTTACATAGGTCCTATCTCTTCCCTATCCCATAGTCCCTTGCTGACTCCCACTGTTCTTGATAATTTTCTTTTTTCCACTCCTGAGTTATTGATCTTCCTTCAAAGCGTGATAGCCCAGGGAGACCAGATCCTAAGGATTCTACTGCTGCCTTCAAATGGGTCTGAAATACTGCAAGAGCTGCTTTCTCATGATATTTTGGCATTTCCACTTTCACTCCTCACCATGACCGTGCAGTGCAGAAAGACGTGAAACGGAAAATGACAGCAGCAGCAGCAAAAGTTATCCAACCTTCAACCTGGGGGGGTGAAGACTGATCGTGGGTTTTTATTTTTCCTGGACTTTATCCATCCCTAAGTTCAGTGTAGCACCAGGCCCCAAAGTGGGTTGTTGTCAGCAGAGATTGGACACGGTGCCTCTGGATCTAGAAGCATGAACCTATTCTTCTTGAGCTAAAATAATCCAGCTCTGTTAGCAAAGTCTGTAGCAGGCTCATCAATCTCTATATGTGACCAGCCACTACTGGAGATCCGCAGAGCACCGCATTGAGCTTCTGTGGGTTCCAGTAGCCTACATAGTTTCCTTGTACAGTGCTTTTGTCTTATTTCAAACCCATCTGTTCCTTTAAATTAAAATAAGTGGAGGATTTTGTTATCCATAGGGGCTTTAAGGTGATATCCGTTAATAGCGTGTGATGGTACTAATAGCACATACAATCCTTTTGCTTTTCTTCTAGCTGTGCACAAACGCTCTTATTCCATCCAACACGGGTGAGAGTTAGGTATGTTACTATTAGTAGCTGAAAGGCCATGCTGCTGCAGCAGTGTAATTTGTAAAGTTGTGTGTTTTAAAAAACAAAAAACTAAAAAAAGCTGTAAATAGCTGAACATCCCAAGGCTGATTGAACCTGGTAATATGCTAAGCAAAAAGGGCTCTCAGCTATGCCTCTAGCCATTTCTGTTGGTTCATACTGACTCAACAGACATTCTAGGCTTCAGAGAGATGTTTGGTGTTATGATGCATGTCAGTTGTGTTGATTTGTTTGTAGGAGGATTGTGCTGGGAGACTTGTTGATTTGTGTGGGTTGTGAATGGGATGGGGATGGTGGTGTTGCCATGAGGGTTATGGGTATGTTTTGGATTATTGTATGTGCTGGTTGTGATGTTGTGCGGGTGGTTTTGAGGAACTGTGACAGCTATACCAAGTAATCCACCATCTCTTCAGTTTCCCTTATACAACCAATGAAATTGTTGTTGAATGAAAATTAGCTTTAAAGAAAGGATGGTGACTGGTTGAGTTACTGCTGATATTGCAGTGGTGTCAGACTCTTGGACTGTCATAGATACATACCTTTACTGTCACACAGGTGTAATTCATGAAGTCAAAATGGCTAAGAACTTAAAAACTGGATGATAGCAGACCATGAATCAGGGCCGGTGCTACCATTAAGGCAAATTAGACGGTCGCCTCGGGCGCCAAGATTAGGGGGCGCCAAAAAGCGATGCTCCCAATTTTTTTTTTACAGCAGTTCCTCCCCAAGCGCGGTTGCTGCTCCACTTCTCCCGCCTCCCAGGCATGCAGCGCCAATCAGCTGTTTGGCACTGCAAGTCTGGGAGGAGAATTAAAGCGGGGGTGGTGTGCTTGGGGAGGATGCAGAGCAGAGGTGAGCTGGGGTGGGGAGGTGCTGCACAGCTCCCGAGGGGGGGAAACTGCCACAGGGGGCGCCTCAGGGCGGGGGGGAACTGCCTTGGGGGAGTGCCTCAGGGCAGGGGGGGATGGGGAGCTGCTGCAGGGCTGGGGAGAAGGGGGGTGCAAGGTGGAAGTTTTGCCTGGGGCGCGAAACTTCCTTGCACCGGCCTTGCCATGAATGCTGACATAATTGAACCCAGTAATATTCTGGGCAAAAAAAACCTCTCAGCCATGCTTCACCCTGACTCAACAGTCATTCTAGGCTTCAGAGGGACATATAGAGTGACAATCCTGGAATCTTGTTCTATAGATCCATTTTACAGATGGCTGAATGAAGACACAGACTAGTTGAGCAACTTGTCCAAGATCCTACAGAGAGGTCCGTGACAGCTTTGGATTTAGAGCTCAAGTTTAAAGATTCCAGTCTTATGCTTGATCCCCTAGCCCAGGCGTTCTCAAACTGGGGGTCGGCACCCCTCAGGGGGTGACTAGGTTATTACCTGGGGGGTCTCGAGCTGTCAGCCTCCATCCCAAGCCCCGCTTTGCCTCCAGCATTTATAATGGTGGTAAATATATTAAAAAGTGTTTTTAATTTATTGAGGGGGGGATTGCACTCAGAGGCTTGCTGTGTGAAAGAAGTCACCAGTGCAACAGTCTGAGAACCACTGCTGTAGCCTAACCCATACTATGCCTCTTTATGATGTCAATGCCAGTGTTTCACTAAAACCCCTTTTACTGTTTCTCAAGTCTTCCTTGGGTTCTTTCAGGCTTTTTGTTAATTACAGTGGCACACAGTGATTCTTGCAGGTGGAAAAGATTGTTCTTATTGTCATTGAAGTCCAGTCAACTATTGTTTAGTTCCCCTTTCTGTGTCATGTGCAGCCCCATGAGGTGCACAAAAGGAACCATCTTTACTCCAGACTGAGAGAGCGCCCACAGAGCTTTAAACGCTTCCTGGTGTGGGAAATGGAAATTCTGAGTTCATCTTTACAGCAAGCTTGAGACTCCTGCAAAATAACCTCCGCTAAATCACCAGGCTAACCAGCTGTTTAATATGAAATGGCAAAATGTTTTGACTCTCTGATTCTTTTCCATAGCAGCTGTGGTTTTTATTTCTATAAGCTGTAGACTCGCTTTGAAATGGGCCTGCCAGATATATTCTCCCACTGTAGCTAAAAAAATGTGTAAAAAGTACAGAATTCTGCATTTACAGTTTTTTTTTTTTCCTCTTTTTCCTTTCTTCTTCTTCTTCAGTGAGTGACCTGCAGGAAGAGGGCAAAAATGCTATCAACGCGCCAATGTCTCCCGCCACCATTGATATCCACCCTGAAGATACCCTATTAGGTACAGTATTAATGCTACAGGCATATGCAAGTGTGTGTTAATGGAGGTCAGTATGTGCGTAGGTATTGAAAATCGAAGTTAATTGAAGCCAGTAGAAATGAGCATGAACTATGATATGTAAAATGTAAGAAAAATTAGAAGGGCTGAGGAAATTTGAACAGCAGTGAGCCCACTATTCAAGTATGTATGAGCCAGGAAGCTAGCAAGAGAACTGGACTATCAGGAAGAGAAGGCATTGCAGAGAAACTAACTGATTTCTTTGCATCATTCCATATCACAGAGGATATTGAGGAAATATCTACCCTGGAACTAGTCTTTTCAGGTAATGAAGATGAGACACTGTCAAAGATTGACGTATCAAAAGAGGAGGCCTTGGAACAAACAACTAAATTAAAGAGCAACAAGCCACCAGGGGTGTTTTCCAAGACTTCCGAAAGAATGAATTGGCTGATGTGCTCATATAAATATTGAGACTTTGATTAATTTAACTTATGCACCTCTCAGGCTCCTGGTGTAGTAACAAGTACTGCACCGAACTTTAACAAAGGTGCTAGTGGTGATCCTAGGAATTACAGACCATTTAGCCTTGCTCCAGCACCAGGGAAACTGTAAGCAACAGTATTTAAAAAATAGAATGATAAAACACCTAGATGAACATATGATAAGACAGACAAGCATAGCATCTATAAAGGATTCCAATCTACTAGAACTTGAGAATGTTAGTGAAACAGTGGATAAAAGAGGAACCCATAAATATAAATATAATTTTATTTGAACTTTCGAAAAGTCTTTGGCAAAATGTCACATATTAAGGAATTAAGCAAACTAAGGGCAGGTCTACACTAGAAGCACTACATCGGCACAGCTGCTCCAATGCTGCTGTGCACCAGTACATCTGGTGAAGACGCTCTATGCTGATGGCAGAGCACTCTCCTGTCGTCATAATTATTCCACCTCTGTGTGAGGCAGAAGTTATGTCTGCAGGAGAGCATCTCCCACCGACATAGCACTGGTGTGGACAGTGCTTAGGTCTCAGTAACTTGCACTGCTCAGGGGGGCGTCTTTTTCATGCCCCTGAGCAATGTAAGTTAGGTGGACTTACGTGGTAGTGTAGACCTGACCTAAGTAGTCTTGGGATGAGATGAAAAGTACTGTTCTGGTTCAGAAACTGGTCAAGAGACAGAAAACAGAGTCGGAACAAATGGTCATTTTTCAGCATACCAAAAGTTTTCATGGTAGGGTGTGCCAAGGTTCTCTACATGGTCTGATGTTTTTGTATATTCCATTAATGATCTGAAAAAGGAAGTGAGCAGTGAGATGGAAAAATGAGCAAATAGTATATTTAAGGTAGTTACGATTAGAGTGGATTCTGAGGAAATCCAGAGGGACCCAATTAAGCTAGATGACTGGGCAGCATGATGGCAGATGAAATTCACTGTTGACTAATGCAAGATTTTGCACACCAAAAAGAATAATTTGAAATACTCACACATCATGCTGGGTTCTAAATTAACTATCAACAAGAAAAAAACCTGGCATCATTGTGAGCATCTCAATAGGACCGTGAACTTATAGCAGGGATCGGCAGCCTTTGGCATGCGGGCTGTCAGAAAATCCGCTGGCGGACTGAGACAGTTTGTTTATCTGTAGCATCCTCAGGTTTGGCTGATCGCAGCTTCCACTGGCCACGATTCGCTGTTCCAGGCCAATGGGGGCTGCAGGAAGTGGCATGGGCCAAGGGATGTGCTGGCCACCATTTCCTGCAGCCCCCATTGGCCTGGAACTACGAACCACAGCCAGTGGGAGCTGCGATCGGCCGAACCTGCAGATGCCGCAGGTAAACAAATCGTCCTGGTCCGCTGGTGGATTTCCCTGACGGTCCACATGCCAAAGGTTGCCAATCCCTGGCTTATCGTGTAGCAGTGTCAAAAAAGCAAATAAATGCTAGGATGTGCAAATAATTAGACCGAATATAATTCTGAATATATATCTTGTTATACTTACCTGGCCCCATCACCGTAATATCTGAGCACCTCACAATCTTTAATGTATTTATCCTCACAACACCCCTATGAGGTAGGCAAGTTCTATTATTCCCATTGTACTAATGGGGAACTGAGGCACACAAGGGTATGTCTATACTAGCGCTATTGTTGGCAAAATGTTTCATTCGAGGTGTGAAAAAAACACCCCCCGACCAACATAAGTTTCACTGACAGAAGTGCTGATGTGGATAGTGCCATGTAGCCACCACCACTTGTTGAGGAGTAATTTAATTATGCCAGCGGGAGAATTCTTTCCTGCTGGCAGAGAGCAGCTACATGGAAAACCTTACTGTGGTGCAGCTGCAGCACTACAACTGTGCTGCTGTAAGGTCCACAGTGTAGACATAGCCTAGGTTACTTGCCTAAACTCACACAGAGTGTGAGAACTGGGAATTGAATATGGATGTCACAGCTCCTGGTCTCTGAACCTAACCAGTAGACCATCGTTTCTCTCAAAGTACGTATTGACTAAATGGATAATACATTCCAGCCTTGAATGCTGTATTGAGTTGTGGTCATCCCATCTCACAAATGATGATATAGAAGAAATAGTAGGGGACTAAATATGGGTCTGAAGAATGAAAAGAGGGTGGGAGAGATTGAAAAGATGATAAATGTTTAGTTCGTAGAAGAGACAAATAAGAGAGGCTATGCTAAAGGTATGTAAAATAAGTAATGTGATAGAGGAGGTTAATTGAGAGCTTTTATTTATCCTTTCTGATATTATGAGAATAAGGAGGCACACATTGAAATTAAAAAGCAAAAAGGAAATGTCCTTCCCTCTCCACAATATATATTTTAACCTGTGGAACTCATTGGCACAGGATGTCACTGAGGCAAATAATTCTGGGCAGTTGCAAAAAGGAGTAACTGTTTATATGGATAATGGGAAAACCCATGGCTACATTAAATAGGCAAAGGAAACCAGAGAGACGAATCTGCATTCTTCTGGGCATAAACCAGGCACTGACTGACCAGAATGGGGAAGAAAACTAACTTCTGTAGAGCTTATTCCATAATTGAAAAGGCAGGGGACCTAATGCCTTCCTCTTCTGCATCTGGTATTGACGCTTCAGAGATGGGATACTGGATTAGCTGGAGCCTTGGTCTAATTCTGTCCTGTTTTGATATAGGTAAGATCCTCAAGCAAATAATACACCATGAGGCCTTTATATAAAAAGAAGCAAAAAGAGCTTCTCTAATCCCCTCTTCTGTTAAAGGTGGGTGAGAGAGACTGAGAGAGATTAGGGCCCCGCACAGGAAAGGTGAGTGTTGCACAAACATGGGTGAGCCCTCTTTTGAAAGTTCCAGCTCGCAATCTCATGGGCTGGGCGTGTGCTGGGTGTAACTTCCTCAGCGTTAGCCTGCTTGACTCATCCCAGTAGACAGGAGGAAGTAAAGAACCAAAAGAAACTGGAAATCTTACAGAATCAGAAGCTCTTCCTAGGTTTGTGGAAAATTTGGCAAAAGTTTTCAACGTTCAGTTTAGGTGTTTTTTAATAGATTGTGGACCCTGCAAAGAACTGAGCCCAAGTGTCTGGGCCGATCTAGGGAAACCTCTCAATTGTACAGTCTGTCATATCCACCCAGTGTGAGTGCAGAGCTTCATCACTAACAACAACGTAACTGTAATACTGGTACAGCGGGTCGTCGTGTTCTGGTGCCTGAGCAGTGGTGCAGCTCAGAGGGCTCTCTGTTCGTGGCACTGTGGCCATCACAACTCCTTTTTGTGACCATGATATAGTTTGTGTGTGGACCACATGTGTTGGCATCTCTGTCCATCTTCCATTCGTGTGTACATCAAGGCAACACAAAGGGTAAGTCCACACTGCAAAGAGCCTCCCAGCCCGCACAGAGGGACTCATGCTAGCTCTACTCAAGCTAGAGTGCTAAAAATGGCTGAATAGACCAAGTCAGGTGGCAGCGCGGGGGTCAGGTGGAGCTGCTGCCTGGGCCACAGTGGCCATACTGCTGCTTTTAGCATGTTAGCTTGAGTGGCGCTAGCGTCAGTCAGTCTGCCTGGGCAGGCAGGCTTGATTGCAGCGACAGAATAGATCCACTCAAGCGGGACTGGCTTCTTAAACGGTACAGTGAGATGTGAGGCATGTGTATCATGTATCAAAGGCTTCCGCCTCATAAATCTTAGGCAAGTGTATGCTATGGGTATAATTCTGGCCCATGGAAGTCAATGGAAATGTTGCCATTGACTTCCAGTGGTCCTGGATTTCATCCTGGATGTCTATGTGCACAGCTAAAGTTAAACCCTCCAGTTCTGTTTTAGCTGCAGCGCAGTGGATCATGTAACAAGACTGTGATGCTGCATTCTTGTTGCTGTGTAGCAGCTGTGCTTTCATTTTCATGTACAGAAGCTGTTCTAAACTAAATCACAACTGTCATTTCAGCAACAAAGGAGATTACAGTGAGGAAAGGTGGGGAAGGCTTAGTTTGCTAGTTGAAATTGAGCACCAGAATTTAACAGGCTGTAACAACATTGCTCCTTAATATTCGCATCTAGGGTAGAATGCTGTGTGCACCTACAGATGCGTTCAGTTGTGGTGGGGAAAAACATAGGGGGAGCCTTTGTTTGAGTGTATTTGTTACCAGTCCAACAAAGTGTTGGCTCAGTGGGCAAAACCTCAAATGCAATCATCCATCTAAAATTAATCTTTACTCCTCCCTCTTCTGTTCCTTTGTCTCCTCCCTTCCTTTGGATTTTTTGTCTTTCACCCCCTCTTCTCTTTCCTCTTCCTTGTTTATCTGTCTCCCCTCTTCTCCTTCCCTCCCTTCACCCATGTGTTATGGAGACCATACTCAAGCTGAGAAGAGCTAGATAGGTCTTCCCCCAGAGCCTATTGGCATGGTTCTTTCGGTTGGCCCAAGAACTGTATAGAAAGACACTCCCTACACTTCCTTGCCAAGGGCTTTAGTTACAGTACTCCTAGCTGCTGCTCACACTGAGGAACTAAGCTGGGTCCCCAGTTCTGATGCACCCAGCTACCTCCTCGATGCCTTCTAACTGTCCCACCCCACTCCACTTCCCATTTGTATGTCCTCCTTGTTCCCTTCCACTTATCCCACTCCACTTCCTGTTCTGTGTCCCTGTTCCATTTCCCGCTCCTTTCTGTGTTTTTTCCCTTCTCCTTCTCCCCTCCCTCCCAAATTGTGTTGGTCTGGCTGCGCCTTGGAGGTACAAGGAGAAAATATTTCTCTTCTTTCCACTCTTCAGCTCCACAGAAATGGAGCAGATTGCACCTCTGCTAGACTTGCTCTAGGCACTTTCCTCCAGGCACAACTGAATTTGACCTAAGTCCTTGTCAGTTTCACTCTTGGTATGGCTGCTGGTGTTGACTCAGCATTATGTGCAGTTGCAGCAGAGTAAGTGCAGTCCTTGCTAGCTAGCAAATTTTGCAGTGGGATTTGAAAAGGCAGGGAGCAGGAGAAAGGAGTGGGACGGGCTGGGTCACAGAACCCCACTTGGGACTGTCACCTGATGTGCCCAGACTACCTCTAAGCCTGTTTTCCCTGGCAGCTTGAGACTTCAGTACCTTTCCTTGTTTGAGCCAGGCACACTTGCCTGCTGCAAACATAGGTCCAAGTCTGAACCACGTTCCCCACAAGCTGCAGGCTTAACTGAAAACAGTTTAAGAATTGCTCCAGTCTCTAGAACTCAGATACCCAGCTCCCAATGGGGTCCAAACCCCAAATAAATCCGTTTTACCCTGTATAAATAGTATACAGGGTAAACTTATAAATTGTTCACCCTCTATAACACTGATAGAGGGATATGCACAGCTGTTTGCCTCCCCAGCTATTAATACTTACTCTGGGTGAATTAATAGGTAAAAAGTGATTTTATTAAATACAAAAAGTAAGATTTAAGTGATTCCAAGTAATAACCGACAGAACAAAGTGAATTACCAAGCAAAATAAAATAAAACATGCACGCCTAAGCCTAATACAATAAGAAAACTGAATACAGCTAAAATCTCACCCTCAGAGATGTTTCAATATGCTTCTATCACAGACTGGATGCCTTCCTAGTCTGGGGCCAGTCCTTTCCCCTGGTACAGCTCTTGTTCCAGCTCAGGTGGTAGCTGGGGGATTTCTCATGACTGCTGCCCCCTTTGTTCTATTCCACTCCCTTATGTATCTTTTGCACAAGGTGGGAATCCTTTGTCCCTTTCTGGGTTCCCACCCCAACTTCTAAATGGAAAAACACCAGGTTAAAGATGGATTCCAGTTCAAGTGATATGATCAGATGTCACTGTAAGACTTCATTACCCACTTGCCAGCACACACACATACAAGAAGACTTACAAGTAAACAGAGCCATTTGCAACCAATTGTACTAGTTAATGGGAGCCATCAAGATTCCAAACCACCATTAATGGCCCACACTTTGCATAATTACAATAGGAGCTCAGAGTTATATTTCATATTTTTAGTTTCAGATACTAGAGTGATACATTTATACAAATAGGATGTTCACACTCAGTAAATTATAAGCTTTGTAATGACACCTTACAAGAGACCTTTTGCATGAAGCATATTCCAGTTACATTATAGTCACACTCATTAGCATATTTTCATAACATCATATGGAGTGCACCATCACAAGGAGTATGACCCATAATCCCATGTCAACCCTGTTACAGGGAGCATAATGCAGTGAGTTTACTGGGTTCTTTAGGATGCTGCAGTCTGATGATGTAGCTTAAAAGGAAAATTAAATAACTGATGAAAGGATAAAATGATCATCATTGTTAGCTGGGTGCCAGTAATGTGCTCTGGTCTGTCTGGAAAAAGACACAGCCCTGCCCCAAGGAGCCTACATGATACAGGAGACTAGATGTTGCAGCTTGACACACACTATGCTGCGTGACCTGATGAAGGCCAATTGAATCTTATTTTAGGGAAGTTAGTACTGTGTAATCCTTCAGTTTATCTCTAAAGAATTCCCCATGCTTTGATCACTTGATGTTCCCTCACTAGTTTGATGACTAGACTTTGTCATTTCTTAATCAACTTCCAGCCAGATTTGCAAATAATAGCTCCTGTAATATCCTCGAGAGTGTGTTCATGTCATGGCTCTAACTAGACATTTCCCTTCTCAATGGCCAGAGGAAAATGAGGAACGTACCATGATCGATCCCAACTCCAAAGAAGACTCCAAGTTCAAAGAACTAATCAAGGTAGGAAGTAAATACTTGTCTTGTTTTTCTTTCATGAAAAAATCTTTAGATTGCTACATGTAATCCTTTACAAACCAGAGGTTTGTTACTGAGAATACATCTATGTAAAGAGATAATAATTCATGAACTGTCCTGGATATTGAGGTCACGTAGAAGTGTTAGGAAGTAAGGCCAACAGCAAAGAAGATATAAGGAGAGATTAGCAGACATCTGAGAGTCTGAGGATGCTTAGGGAGGGGAGATGAAGGCTACAGTTTCATCCCTTTAAATACTGAAGTGAAGCAGAGTTCAGCTTGAATCTAGCAATGATCACAGTGCTATTCCTTATGACGTGAGAGAGAGGGCTCCCTGTCACTGTGATAGCAGGGGAAACCGTTTTGGTAGGAGTGAGTTTGGGTTACAGGAAAGGAGCGCAGATGGATGAAATGATCAGTAAAGGAGGAATGGGATTTTTCGCTGTGTGTGAAATTCTGCCATGGTGGAGAAGGGCCCATGCTCTGCGTTGTGGAGCCCCAGCAGTACCCCTGTTCCAGGAAGGGAGCAGGTGAAATGGTTGTGCAGGGTGGTCTTCATATTTGCACACTGGGGGAGTGGGCTCCAGTCTAGGTCCAAGTGGAGAGGAGCATTGAGAGTATAGGAATATAGGCATTGCCATAATGAGCAGACCTGAGGTCCATCTAGTCCAGCATGCTGTTCTCTATGATGACTAGAGCCAGATGCTTCAGAGGAAGATGCAAGAACCCCACAGTAGGCGGATGTGGCATAATCTGCCCCCCACATTAGGTGTCTCATTCAGATCTCTTAAAGCTAGAGATTGGTTTACGGTTAAGCCCTAAAGCTTGAGGTTTAACATCCCTTCCATTCTATTTTCTTGTTTATTATGCTCACTCTGGATATTCTTGGTATCTATATAAATATCTAATCCCTTTTTGAATTCTTACTATATTCTTGGCCTCAACAGCCCCCTGTGGCAATGAGTTCCACAGTATAATTATGAGTTCCACAGTATAATTCACAGCGTGTGAAAATTATTATTATTCTTTTTTTGCTGGTCTTGAATTCTCCTCCTTTCAATTTCATTGAATGTCCCTTTGCTTTTGTGTTATGAGACAGGGAGAACAGAAGCTTCTGATCTACCTGTGTGTTAGGGGAGGGACTGGATCTGTGATGTTCATGTATCCAGTAGCTGGGAACATCTGCACTATGTGTGTGGAGTGCCAGCAGCTGTTATTCCAGCTCAGGATCTGTAGTATTGCCCCACAGCCTTCCTATAACAGTTGTAAATTCCATCCCACTCCAGCCCCAGTTCCCCACACAATGCTCATTTACTCATGCTCTGTGTGAGGTGGAGGAGTCTAACCCAGAGTGTGTAGCATTTAGAAGGATGAGTTTAAGGGTTAGGGTGTTGAGGTTAACTGAGTGAAGGTTGGAGCAGAGGGAGAAGCGTTGGCAGGTCTGTACCCTAATGAAGTGGTTCTCAACCAGGGATCTGGGGGCACTGCGAGCAGGTTTCAGGGGGCTGCGAAGTAGGGCCAGTGTTAGACTTGCTAAGTCCCAGGTCAGAAAGCCAAAGCTTGGGCTGAAGCCTGGGGCTCTGAGTCCCACCATCCGGGGCTGAAGCCTGAGCAATGTAGCTTTGCCAGGACCCCAGTGGCATGGGGACCCAAGCAATTGCCTTGCTTGCTACCCTCTAATGCCGCCCTGGCATTTATACGCAGAAAACCAGTTATTGTGGCATAGGTGGGCGGTGAAGTTTTTATAGCATGTTGGTGGTGGCCTCAAAGAAAAAGGTTGAGAACCTCTGCCCTAATGCATTCTGTCTTTCATGCTCATACTACTATCTTACTACATTTCCTGTACCTGCCTCTCTGTGTGCGAGGCTTTTGATTTGTATTGCTTTGGATAGAAAGCACAGAGCAATAATGCTTAGATGGGTCAGAAAAATCTGGATTATGTAATCCCATGAAGGAGGAAAGGACGTGTGCTTTGATACATTCTTGTCAGGATATCTTTACTTGGTACATCACTGGAGTGAATGCATGCTTTAAAGAAATACCACAGCAGCATATGTATGTGCTTACAACAAACACACCCATCGTTGTATTATCAGCACAGCAATGGCAGGGCATTGCTTTAGGAACATAAAGCCAGCTTCCTGTCCAGTTGTAAATCCAGCTTTAGAGAGGAGCTGTGTGCAAGTACATATGGTGCTATTCCCCTTGAATATGTTGTGGGTTAAAACCCGGTAGAATCTCACTCATTCTCACTGTGTTAATCCTCAAACCCGACAGTGCTTGCAAAAACCCTAGTGGTCTCATGCCGCTTTTCCAAGCTGTACTATGGGGTGTTCATGGCTTTCCTATGAATAATCAAAACTGAACCAGTGTGGTCAGAATAAGTGAACCAAGCACACTCTGAAATGTAGTAGACTTGGGAGCTTTGCTATTGAATTTAGTGAGACTTGGAGCCCTTATGCTGTGGGCAGGTGTGAATCTTTTGAGTCATTAATACAAATTAGCAAGGTTCTCCTCCCCTCAAAATCTGACTAGAGAGAGGATGATGACTTGAGCCTTTATACTGTAATGTGCTCCTCATAGGCGCAAGGGTCTCTATGCATGGATTTCATTGCAGGATTGGGGCCTGGTTCACCATTACTCGGCTCAGTTGCTTACAAATCAGACTGGTAACATTTTACTCCCACTTTGTACAGTTGCACATGATTGTACAACATTCAGGGCAATGGAGAAATGATCCCTATGTCCTGGAAGCCACTAGGGGCTGTCTCCTCTGGACCATCCCAAAAGAGCCTTGTGTTTCTTCTGGTGAGGCTACTCCAAGAGGAGGGCCCTATATAAGTGTAAATATTCGTTAACCATTCACAAGCATAATTTAAGGCAGGAGTTTGTACAGTGGCATAATTGGAAAGGAATTTGAGAGCTAATGTGGTGTGATACTGTGAGGCAGAGAGGGGATTGAATTATGCTGTGATTGTATCTGAATGCCCTAATGAAAGTGCGACAGGTTGATCTTCTGTTTGCTCTGTATTCTTTTAATGGGTCATTAAGCTGTCTATTACTATTGTTACTTATTATCTGAGTTGTGGTAGCACCTAAGAACCCTAATTGGGGACCAGGACCTCATTGTGCTAGGTGCGGCACAAACCCAAAACAAGACAGTCTGTGCTCCACAGAGTTTACAGTCTAAGATCACCATTAAATAAAGAGGGGAAAACTGAATAGTTACTTTGATAGCTTTAATTTTTATTCTAAACCTTTTCATTAGTTCTTTCCCCTCTCTAAAAAGTGGATACATCTACAGTATTTTAATCCCCCTTCTTAATTGTTCCCACTCCACTCACATACACACTCACAAATCAGTGTTGTGAAAAGCAGTGTCAGGGCAGGGAAGCCCCTGGGAAAATGAACCAGGGAATCTAACGGTGACATATTGTTTAATACCTTTTGGCTCCACAGAAAAAGATTGTTTAATCTCTTCTTTCCTGCTGCAATAAGAAGTGTATCCGTAGTGGATTAAGCACCGCAGGCTTTTGTGTGCATTTGGAAGTGATTAAAACATAACTGTCCTAACTCTGGGGGAGACAGACTGTAGAATCCCACTGTAATGCAGAAAGAACAAAAGGGAAAATAACTTTTCATCCCAGCAAGCATACTAAATCTCTTATACTGGATGACTGCTGTATGGAGGACACGATAATAGATGCTTTGAATGCTCTTACAGAACTGAAAATGAGCACAAGCTAGAGATGGGCTTAAAAAAAAGAAAAAAGTGATGTTTAGTATAATTATATATTTTAAAAATAGTCTGGCACAATCGGTCAGTAGGAAGTCCAGCTGCAAAGAACAACTAGATAATCAAATAAATTCCATCAGTGGCCATCAGTTCTTGTTTTCCACTTCATTCACAGCTGTGTGGGGCAAATTACAGTTCTGGTTTTGGTAGAACAGTAGGCTCTGATTAGAGTTGTGTGAAATTTACTAGATGGGCCAAAGCTGGAAACTCAGATCAAATCAGAAGAACTGAGACAATAGTTCATAGTAAATAGCTTATCCAGGAATTTTGGGACTTTTTTGCTGTGGGCAGCGCCGGCTCTAGGCACCAGCAAACCAAGCACGTTCTTGGGGTGGCACATTTTCAGGGGCGGCATTCCAGCCATTTTTTTTTCTTCCAGCAACAAAAGCTTAGAGTCGGCCCTGGTAGCAGCAGCGCATCGTACGTGAGGGGTGCCCTGTGGCCACTGCGGTTCACGCTGCGGAGGAGCAGCGCCCGCATCTTGCTGCTGGGCTGGGCAGACTCTGAGTGGGGGACACTTAGGCTGGGTGGTCAGGGTGGTCAGAAGCAGCAGCGGGGTCATAGAGGGTGAGGCGCTGGTGTGTGGGGCCTGCATCCCACTCTTCTGGGCTCCGCTCCCTCTGGGGCTACCCTGCCCCGGCTCCTCATCCCCCTGCTGGGGCGGTCCCCCAACTCTGCCCTCACAGGTTCTGGCCGGTTCTGGAGATGGGAGCCCTGGCTGGAGGGACCCTGGGCTGAGGCACGGCCTGGGAGCTTCGTTGTCGGACCGGCTGGAGGCAAGGGAGGAGCAGGCGGAGTCAGCACTGGTGGGGGAGCCCAGGGCTGGGGCGGCAGGGAGTGTGGGTAAAGGAGGGCACTGGGGGATGAAAGCCCAGGGCAGGGGTGGGAGGCAGCCAAAATTTTTTTGCTTGGAGTGGCAAAAAACCTCAAGCCAGCCCTGGCTGTGGGTGACCTTCTTAAACTTTTCTCAAACTCATTTGTTCTTGGTCTGTGGCTTATTTGCAAACAATTTTATGTGAGTATTTGGAATTCAGATTTGATGGTTATTTTTGACTGGTCACTTGGGTTGCTTGGTATGTGGCTCTTCTCTGATTAGATAAGCATGTGATAATTCTTAGGGCTTGTCTACATGACCTTGCAGTTTGGATTATCAGGATGTGAACTGCAGTGCACACCAAAGTGCTGCATTGTAAAAGCCCCAGGTGGAGATAAATTAATGCAAACTAGGTACCTTTTAGTTTGCACCAGCAATGTCCACATGGGGCAGTTACAGCACATCCTTTGGTGTGCACGTCAGTTTATGCCCCTGTAAACTGAACTCTGGGGCCATGTAGACAAGCCCTTGTTATCAGGTTTCCAATATGAATGTTCTTGTTTACATATTTAAAATTTTTTCCCATTAATATCCCGAATCATTGCTTTAAGATTCTCTGTTTTGGTGAACATTCCTACCATTAAATTGTTAGAGTAAACACCTAAGTGATGTGAACATAGTTGAAACCAATCTATTTAAATAATTCTAATGAGTAGTCGGGGATATTTGTAAGCTATTCCAGTTCTTCTGAATAACTTCAAATATTGTGATCTTGAGAGTAATGCAGATTTGAATCCTCTTGAACTCTCATATCTATGTGTTCTGTTGTTGGTTGGCTCCAAAACTGGAAGGGGCCTAATTTTTGATTTTGGTCCAGATACAGCCAAAGAGTGTAATTTCCAAAAGTGTCTAAGACCCAGACCTTTAAAGGATTTAGGCATTTCACTACTCAGTATTACAGTTCTTAACTGACCTAGAAGCCTACATCTCATTGAAAGTCAATGGGATTTGGATTTAGGCTCCTAAATCAGTTAGCACTTTTGAAAACTATCCAAAATCTCATGTAAACACTTATTCTCTTAGGATTTCCCCCATTCTAGCTGAGGGAAATCTTGCAACATGCATGTCACAGTTTCAGGACTCACTGCACCTTTGAGCTCCCTCCTTGATGGCATCCACTTAAGGTTTAGACTTCCCAGCACTTGCCTCTCTTGGGGCGGAGAACTGGCCTCTCTCCCTTTAGACAGGGAGCTTTAGGCTTGCAGTCCCTCTGCACCTTCCTGTGGGTTTCCCAACAGATCTGAGCAGGGTACAGAACCTGTCATTAATTTTTTCTCCAGAGATTATAACACTGTATATCGGTTTACCAACCAGCCTTCACAAAGCTGCATTTATTCTTAGGGCAAAAGCATTACAGAGAAAACATATAAAAACAATAAAAGAATCTACACACATGCTAAATGCTTATAAGAGGTTACCCCAACCCCAACATAAGGCTCTGGCAGGTGTCAGTCTTTCAGACTCCACAACTGAGTGCCCCCTGGGTTACAAGTTCATGTCAGTTTTTTTAAATCGGGAACCAGACGCCAACTGATACCAACTGGTCACTTCAGCTGTTTCTTTATACAGCTCTTGTGCCTTTGATCTCCAGTCTCCAGGATCAAGTCAATGGTCAATCAGTCAATGGCCCTTTCCTCAGGGTGTAGCTTCAACAGGCTGGGTTTTTGCGCAACCAGGGTTGCATAATTTGCATTAATCACTCCTTGTGAATTCCGCACTTATTGTCTCAAAAGTCCATGCCTGTCTGGCATATTTGAAGGAGTTTGAACTCTTTACACTTCCCAGGTCTCACATCTGTCACAATTAGGGTGACCAGATAGCAAGTGTGAAGAATCAGGACAAAGACTGGGGAGTGATAGGTGCCTATATAAGACAAAGCCCCAAATATCAGGACTGTCCCTATAAAATCAGGACATCTGGTCACCCTAGTTACAATCAGCTGATCTTACAAGGTTTCTTCCATTTAGGACCAAAATCTTGCAAAGAGAGCTTGCAGGTTCAAAGAATCTTTCAGGTTCAGATTCGACAGCAACCAAATCTTGCAAGCAATTTTTGACAGAAACCTTGTAAAATCAACTGATGTTACAGGATGTTTTAGCTCTTGAACAGTCTCCTAAACGGAATTGTGCTCCAAGCAATGCTACTTGGTCAATCCCTGTGGTCAACAAACATTTTCAGTTAGTTTTCACTCCTTCAAGATTAAATGCATAGTTTGTGTCAGATATGATAAAGACAAAACTTTAAATGAAACCACTGAGCTGTGAGCTTTGAGCATGGGTTTGTGAGTTTTGCCTACCATGTGACTAACTGGTGCACCCGGAACCCATTAGGGACTAACCGGTACAAGTTTTGTTAAAAAAGCTACATGTTCAGTCTTAAAAATAAAAAAATCTGTTTGTCCAGAAACAGCCCAAATTGAAGGTTTAGCCAAAAGACTTGTAGACCTGAATGACTTACACCAGCAGTTTCCACACTCAACCACATAATGAGCTGAGCTATCTTGTTTTCTGCCTGCTTTCACATTCTTGCAGGGGGCACTTCCAACTCTTGTTTTAATGACCTTTTTGCTTGGAGTTGGCTTTCTTTGCTCTGTTTGGTTGCTCGGCTTCCTGCTTTCCCATTGTGCCAGATGCTCTTATGTACTTGCTTTGTTTCTATTTTGTGTTCTTTATTTTCAGCGGCAGTGACCTAGGGCTCTTTGTCCTTGATCTCTGCAAGTTTGCTCTGAACAAGTTTCAATGTGTTCTGGGGCAGGCAGCCTTTCTAATAAAGCACTTTATGGGACTGGTGAAGGTTGAGGCAAAAAATGAGCTTACCTGTGTATAATACCAGTCAGCCAGGCAGACCAGTTTTTTTTTTATCTTGTAGGATATTCACACCGTTTTATTTCTGGGTTCTACCTGGTGGCAATTTCAATTTTCAGCCCAGCACTTCATAATAAAACATGGCTCATTAAATCCGACATAAGAGTTTGTCCTAAAAGTGGTTTAATAAATATATGTGTCAAAATTTAAAGCACCACTGGCATGTTTATGCAATTTATTATGCATATATGTGCCTGCGGCTGTAATACAGCTGGGGATTGTTTTTACATGTCAACATCTGTATGAGGCAGCAGGTGAGGTGATGGTGGGGAGAAGAGTTGACTTTACTGCAGTTTTAAAACTGCTACTAGCCAAATACTGTAGAACAACTGAGAGAAATTCCACTTTTAGGAATTTAAGACCTTGATCCCGCAAAACACTTAAGCATGCACAAAACTTTGAGCACACAAATATTCCCACTGACTCCAGTGGGACTAATCACATGGTCAGTTAAGTACAGGCTTAAGAGCTTTGCTGTGTCTGAATCTATATTGAGCTGCTTAAACAGTCAGTTATTGCAGCTAATTGGCTAGATTGTGCCTCTGTCTTTGTGTGAATGGGAGACTTGGAAGACATGAAGAGTTAAGCTTCTGTGGGAAATGAATCAGAAAAAAATCTATCTCTGTTTTAAATTTTAAATAAAACCAAATGAGATTGTTTCTCCCCTTGAAAAAGTTAAGAAGATCCAATGCAGAGAGCATTTTTTCAGATTTCCTCAGCAAGACACAAGCTTTTGCAATCAGGAAATCAAGAGGCAGTCTGGCTAACTTTGGTTTTTGAAAACTGCAGCTCTTGTCAGTCTCTGAGGGCTTTTTCAAAAAGGTTTGGATGGATTATTTTTAATTACAAATTCATTTTCTCTAGGAGGGCTGGTATTGTGAGCTGCATATTAAATAAGTTTTTAACGTTTTTTGCTTCCCCCCTTTTCAAATGTAGCCATTGTATTAATTTTTTAGAAACTGTACAGTTAGTCCTTGTTTTATTTCTCTCTCCTTTATGGGCTTTTGCCAAGAGGTCTTTTTTATTCTAAATTTAAACTGTGAGTGCTGTAATTTAACTCCTTACATGGGGTAACATTTTCCAAAATACTTAAGTGACTTGGGAAGTCAATGAGGTTTAGGTTCCTATTTTGAAAATGGCACTTGAGGCTCCTAATTCACATGGATCCTTTTGAAATCTGTTTACCCATGGTCTCTCTCTCTCTCTCTCAATCTCTTCTCTGTCACTATTGTGATACTAGAAAGGTGATGAAGTAACTTCAGTCACAGTCTTTGGGCCAAATTTTCAAGAGCTTAACACTCAAACTGTCATTGTTCTCAATGGAAGCTGCTGCAGCTGAGAACTTTTGCTAATTTGAAACTCTAATCACTTCAATGCACTTCAAAAAAAATCTGGCCCTCCTCTTTTAAAGGAATGATGCTAATTGTGTGTTTCTTTATAGCTTCTTTCTTGCTAAACATTTTCTATTCCTGTCCAACAGTTATCGAGGTGGTGCAGTTCAGGAAGAGGCTGCAATATCTCTATTTTACCATCTCAGACAAGAATGTGTCTACTTAATTGGGAGTTGCTTTTTACTGGAGTTAGTGAACAGTGTGTAATGCTAAAGGAGGCCTGTCTTCCTCTCCCATCCCAACCCGCATTTCCTTCTTCTCTTCCTTTCACTGTAATGGTCCCTTCCTACCCTAAAAAAAATACTGTAACCTCATTCTCCCCTTTACCAACGAGTCTGTACTGCCCTGCTGCCCGCAGAAGGGGGCTATAAGTTAGTAGGTTGGAGTTCCCTGACCTAGTCTGCAAGGGCTGCTCTGCCCTATTGAGTAATGCCTTCCAAACTGTTCTATGCAGGTTGCACTCCCACTTACTCTGGGTGTAATCTTTGGCCAGCTGACAATGGCTGGGATTGTCACAGGAGTGTAAGGGAGTAGGGCACCTAGTTCACATTGAAATATGAGAGGATGTGAGTGCCTAACTCCCTTAGGCTCTTTCAAAAATCTCAGTCTAAATGTCGAGAAGAAGAACGGAGGGGTCGGTGCCCCTATCAAGACATGGCCTGAGAAGAGATCACTGAAGGGCTCTGACATAAGGTGCACAAAGAAGGAGAGGCTGGGTACTTTATTGTATATGCTGAGGAAGTGATGTTTGCTTGGCTGAAGTGAATGACGAAGCAGATACATGTAGCTTCTTTATGAACTCACAGAGGTGCAATGTCTAAACTATTGCAGAGCACTTAGTCATCAAACGCCTTTAAACTCTGTCTCCCTCTTGCCCCCATCCCCCATTGAAAAATACATTACATGTGAGTCGCTTTAGTTGTGTGCTTATATCCTGCACAGCATTAAAGAGCTGCTGCTATTGCCTCATGGAAATCTGTTCAAAACATTTTTAATTAAAAAAAACAACAACTTGTAGAGCATTCTTTTTATTACCAAGTTTCTTTTGCTTCCAGGCAGCTTAAAGCAAAGGGCAGATGTGATGATCATACCCACAAACTATCCCAGTTCACCCTCAGTCAAGGGCTCACTATGTTGTCCAGCTGAAACTTGTGAAAAATTGTGCTTCCCCCCCCCCCCCCCCAGCCCTGAACTTGTCTACATGGCACTGGCAAAGCGCCCTAGAAGGGTGTGATTGATTTATTATTTTTTTTAAGCATTCTAATATGGTGCACTTTAACAGGCCCATGTAGGTCCTGCTGGCACACCCTAAAAGTACCTATTTTGTGTTAACACAAGCTAGGTACCTTTTAGAGCAGGGGTGGGCAAACTACGGCCCACGGGCCGGATTCGACCAATGAGCCATTTTAAACAGGCCCATGAGCCACATGAAGCAGCTTGGCCCCCTCCAGTCAGGGTGCAGGGTCAGGACCACACTATGCAGCTACCAGAAGCCGCGCCATGGCCCTGCTCCAGCTCTGACGCGCTCTAATGAGAGCTGCAGGGGCAGTGCTTGCGGACAGGGCAGCGTGCAGAGCCTCCTGGCCATACCTCCACGTGGGAGCTGGAGAGGGACATGCTGCTGGTTCCGGGAGCCACTTGAAGCAAGCACCACTCGGAGCCTGCACCCCCTGAGCCTCTCCCCACGCCCCAACCTGCTGCCCCAGCCCTGATCCTCCTCCCGCTCTCCAAACCGCTTGATCACAGACTGGATCATCCTCCTGCACCCCAAACCTCTCATCCCTAGCCTCACCCCAGAGCCCAAACCTCCAGCCAGAACCTGTACCCCTTCCTGCACCCCTGCTGCAGCCCTGATCCCCCATTTGCCATCCAAACCCCTTGGTCCCAGCCCAGAGCACCTGCCTACACCCCAAACTCCTCATCCCCAGCCCCACCCCAGAGCCCACACCCTCTCCGACACCCCAACCCCAATTCTGTGAGCATTCATGGCCCGCCATACATTTTCTATTCCCTGATCTGGCCTTCGGGCCGTAAAGTTTGCCCACCCCTGTTTTACAGCGTGCCAGCAGTGTCTACATGGGGCAATTAGAGTGCAGCACGTTAGTGTACTTTACCAATTACATCCCTCTGGTGCACTTTGCTGGCCTCATGTAGACAAGCCCAAAGTATCTCTCTCTGCTGCTGTGAGGTAGCTGAACCTGACTAACTTGTATAAATTAGCCAGATACACCTTGTAATTAGAACATCCCACATGCCTGTTTCTCCCAGTGTTGCTGACTCTGGTGATTTTTGTCACAAGTCTCACAATATTTCTTTTTAAATCCCAGCTCCTGTCATCACAGGATTATATATATGTCAGCTTTCATATAGAAAAACAAAATACAATCCAAACGTTCATGGCTGAGGAGAAAAGGTGGAAATGGGGGTTCTAGCAAGAAAGCAAATTAATGGAATCCACAATTTTGTATATATAACATTTAAAACCTTATGATTTTTTAGCCATTCTCATGATTTTTGGGCACCCTGCCTCATTGTTTTTGAAGACTTGAGGCTGGCAATACTGCCTCTCCATTTATAAGTGAAAATTTAATAGCAGAAAGCAAGGTCTCTTATTACAAAAATTACATTAGTTCAGCAAAATGTACTTTATATATAGAGCTTGACATAGTAAACTGGAGTAAAACAAGTGATGAACTACATTTCCCCCATTCTGGTGCCAACTAAACAAAGACATGACACTGTTTTGCCTGTTACTTTTAATAGGATTATGTCTGAGGCCTGACAAATTTAATGTTGTTCCTTTTTTAGAAGATTCTTTATGCTCCTTCCTGCTTTGGTTAGCACATGCAAGATTTTATAGTTAAGCTAATTTAGCATATGGAACCTGTCATGCACGGTACAGAGTGACTATCGAGCTGGCTAGAATTTTGGTTCCACACTGCTCTGTCTGTCTGTATTGTGCTGTGGGTGCACTATGTAAAGTCTCATTCAGGTCACCAGACGTCCCAGTATTAGGGGCCTTGTCTAAGGGCTTGTCTACATCAGAAAGTTGCAGCGCTGGTGAGGGAGTTACAGCGCTGCAACTTTGAAGGTGTACACATCTGCAGGGCATCACCAGCGCTGCAACTCCCTGTTTGCAGCGCTGGCCGTACTCCCGTTTTGTCTCGGGTGTAGAGGATCCAGCGCTGGTGATCCAGCGCTGGTAATCCAATGTAAACACTTACCAGCGCTTTTCTTGACCTCCGTGGAAGGAGGAAGCCTCTGGTAATCAAGCTGATCTCCTTTCCCGGTTTGCTCTCTCGTTCCCGGAACCCCTAGCAAGCAGGTAAGGAGAACCGCTTGCTCGGCGGTTCGGGGAACGAGAGAGCAAACCGGGAAAGGAGACCAGCTTTGCCGCGGTTTGCTCTCTCGTTACCGGAGCCACCCTGCAAACCGCAGGGAAGGAGAACCACTTGCTCGGCGGTTCGGGGAACGAGAGAGCAAACCGGGAAAGGAGACCAGCTTCGCCGCGGTTTGCTCTCTCGTTCCCGGAACCCCGAGCAAGCAGGTCTCCTTCCCTGCGGTTTGCAGGGTGGCTCCGGGAACGCGAGAGCAAACCGCGGCGAAGCTGGTCTCCTTTCCCGGTTTGCTCTCTCGTTCCCGGAACCCCGAGCAAGCAGGTCTCCTTCCCTGCGGTTTGCAGGGTGGCTCCGGGAACGCGAGAGCAAACCGCGGCGAAGCTGGTCTCCTTTCCCGGTTTGCTCTCTCGTTCCCGGAACCCCCCTTGAAGCCGCCCAACAGCGCTGCAGTGTGGCCACATCTAACACCACTTGCAGCGCTGGTTGCTGTAAGTGTGGCCACTCTGCAGCGCTGGCCCTATACAGCTGTACTAATACAGCTGTAACAACCAGCGCTGCAAAATTTTAGATGTAGACATGGCCTTATATACGCAACTATTGTCCCCCTGACCTCCTCCCAAAAGTGTCCTGATTTTTCACACTTGATATCTGGTCACGTGACTTCTCATCCATATATTGCTTGGGTTGATAAAGGACTGGGATTATTCTTTCAGGGAGTCTAGCCCATAGTAGGAGCTAGAGCACATTGTCTTTGTAAATCACCCGTCCCTTTCTGGCCAGTGACCAAACAGCTGTGAAGTACTGTTTAGTGTGTATATATACCGCTGCTCTGCTGTGCTCAGGTCTTTGTGACTGTTGCCCTCTAGTGATTGGCTTAGAGATCTTTCTAAAGACCAATACTGTATGTATTGCCTGTAACAGAGAGTTAGCTCAAGTGGTAGAAGCCTGTGTTTTGGGAGCAAAAGGACCTGAATGGAATAATGGATGACAGTGAGCTGTATATTTTCATCACCTATTACTGACTGGCTCTGGAAAGGGAGAGAACTCTTGCAAGATCTGGGCCCCAAAAAAGTTCTAGCGTCTTTTCACCACCTGATCTCTCTATTGTTTGGAAGTAAATATACCAGATGATTATTCATGCAGGGTTATGTGTTTCTGGTCCTTACTTTGATTGCTGCTTGTGATACAAGTAACTCGCTTCAGTGATTAGACACTTGCCTCCCATCTCCATTCTCCCAGGTTCTAATTGACTGGATTAACGATGTCCTGGTGGAAGAAAGAATCATCGTTAAGCAGCTTGAAGAGGACCTTTATGATGGGCAAGTGCTGCAGAAGCTTTTGGGTGAGTTGAAGCTACAGAAGGGGAGCTTTGCAAAGAAGTCAGCCCCTCTGGTTTGATGGCTAGTTGCCCCCCACAGACTAGCTGTCTGCAGTTTTGGTAAAGTTAAATATTCAGTCCATCCACTTTAGCCATCAGACACAGCATCAGCCTGTCCTATCTTTCTGTTCATGTGACCAGAGAGGGGATTGGAGTAGACGAGAATCCTGCTCCCCGGAATGGGTGATTCATGCTGATGTCTAAACTCCGCTCACTTGGGAGAACATCCCAGATAGATGAAATGGGGGGTAAGGAGGCATGTGCTAATCTTGGTCAATCAAAGTGAAACTGGCTTAATGTTAGATTTAATGTGTCCAGTTTTTTGAAAGTCTTTGGGCTGACAGCAATCCATTTAATAAATTATAATGGTTCATCTTTCCGGTCAGAGGGCATGCTCTTTCAAAAATTAAATCTGTACAATGTGGCATGAGTGGAGTACACACACTGTGCCCTTACACGTGTCTTGGGTTTAGGGGAGAGAGGATCTTCAGTCAATAAGTAGATTAAGTAAATTGTTATTCTAGCTATCACTCGGCATCCCCCTTACACCTTCATTTCTCCATTTGCAACCATTCTCCCCTAATAGCTTCTACCCAAAATCCTTTGTGTCTCAAAGGAGGTGCTGCAGGAATCATTGCAGTGGTTCATAAGCTAGAAGCATCTCATGGAGAGACATAGGCAATGTCTATGCTACAGACTTTATAGTGGCACTGCTGTACTGCTGCAGCTGTGCCTCTGTAAGGTCTCCCGTGTAGCTGCTCTTTGCCTGTCGACATAGCACTATCCACACCAGCGCTTTTGTTGATGAAACTTTGTGTTGGTCCTGGGTGTGTTTTTTTTTTCACACCCCTGATTGACAAAAGTTTTACCAACAAAAGTGATAGTGTAGACAAAGCCTTGGAGCTTCAAGTAATAGACGATCGGAGACATGCTAGAGAAACAGGCTCATAGTTTCCTTAATTCTTGTGACCCACAGATTGAGAGCGACTACTCATGGACCATTGTCAGTGATCTAGAGGGGCTGGAGTGAGGGGTTTCAATTATGCTAATTTCATTAGCCCTCATGGATGCTGCTTGCTGAATTTCCCCCATGTGACACTTAGAGCCCCACAGTGTTCCGGTAAATGTTCACAAAATCTTTTTAACACTGATTAACAATAATGGCTTTATTGTGCAATGAAAACGCCTCAAAACACAGCTTGAAGGAGCTCAGTAAAATGGGAGGAGAGCTTTTAAAATAAATTTTGAACTATTTATTTTGGAAGTTTTAACAAGCTTAAAGATCCTTGCCTTGTAAATGTCAGAAACAAAAAAACATTACAACAATTAGCTTTTGTGTAAAGAGACATTATCCAGGAATATAGTCACCAGCTCTTTCTATCTAACAGGGTGTTACCATGTTACAGAGTGACCATCATTACAATATCTATGTTTCTAGTGACTTTATGAAATAGAGTGAAATCTCTATGCTCATATAGTTAAGAGACCAGGTATCTCTCTCAAAGGTTAACATTAAAAAAAAAAATTGGATAGTTGTGCTAGGGGCTTTTTTTCTTTTTGCAGGTGAACTTTGAGTACTGAATAAAAAGTAACCCAATATCTAAGTGTCTTTTCTGGGTATGTAATCGGTGTGTCAGTTTTTCCATAACCACAGCCTTCTCTCTCTCTCTCTCTCCCCCCCTCTCTCTCTCTCTCCTCTCTATTTATTTTTTGGAACCATTCCTCAGTGGTTGGTCTATTTTTCTTTTTCCAATGAGAGGCTACCAATAGCCAAGCAGCTACTAGCAGATGAGAGATTAATTCTTCATTTCCTCAGGGGTGCTGGAACAATTTGTACAGTGGGGGTGCTGAGAGCCATAGAACCAAACTGCAAACCCTGTACATAATGGAAACCACTTCAACCCCTGGGGTGTGGCAGCAGCCCCAGCACCCTTAGTTCCAGTGCCAATGTTTGTGTGACCATTTCCCCTAAGAAGCCCCAGGAGGCTTACCAAAGGATCCATTTGGAAATGAATATCCAACCATTTGTGATATTTGGTTACAAATTGCATCCCAATATTCTCTAATGACTGGACATGTCCACCATATATGCATGAAATCTCCTTGTTCGCCACAGTTTCTCCAACATTTCCCCCCATTCAATCTCTCTCTATTTTTTGACGTGGTCTCAGTGTTTGTATGGTTGGGGCCAATGAAACAGTATTTTAAAGAATTTTTTTTCTTTTTTAGTGCTACAGACTGAGGTTGCTGGTTCTCTTTTTTCCACATCAACCCCTGTTCCTCTGGAGTAATTTGTCTATCCACATCCTTTTCCCAGCATGTCATATATGGACACTTGTTTTTGTGAGGAACATTGTCACAGAGATTGATATAAAATAGTTACAATTTTTTTTGTCTCCTAATTGACCAGACTCCATTTCTTCTATTAAAGGTAGCTTTCTGTAATCAACTTTTCTAGAGCACAAAGAAGCAGAATGCCTGACTTAAAATGGAGGAGCTTCTGCCATGCAGCCCTTCCTTTTCTTCACAGGAGAACCAGTCATCACAACTGGGCTCCATCTCGTGCTCTAGTCAAGGCTTCTTGACTGCTTTAGCCATAGCCATTGCATTATTGAGGCTAAATGTCTTCTTGTGCTAGTGACACAGCAAGAGGCAATAAAGTATGTGGTGCTGGACAGGCTTCTTTTGCTTGGGGTCTCACAATATGTGAGCAAAGTTGACCCTTCATTTCCCCCTTTTGCATGCACAAGAGGCTCATAAAGTAGGTTCCTTCATTCTCTTGCACCACTTGATTGTTATTGTTTCATTCACGTAAAAGGTGCTCCGAGATTTAATAACAGAATTCAGATTCCTTAGAGGACGTATGACAGGTGAAAATCAGAAACTTGTCATCTGGAGAATTCTGAAGCCCCCCAAAGTGGCAGATTAGCCAATAGGTGACAGATTTATTTAGAGGCTGTGCCTCCTTTGCAGAATTTGATCAAGATGATAAGTAGTGCCACTGGGATGCCATGATATATGTTGTACCAATTATATTAGACCAATAAAAACCAGCAGGATCTTATTAAAGGGGACAAGGCAAAGATGCCACATTTATTATGATAACAATTTATGACTAATAACTAATATCTTAATTCTTATACACACACATTATACCTATTACCTACACACACACACACACACACACACACACACACACACACACACACACACACACACACACACATTCACATTCACATTATACCTAATACCTGTACACACACACACACACACACACATTCACACACACGCACCCACATTCATCAGGCGTTCTGCAGCTGCTGCATAGTTACCAGTCCTGAAGATAGCTTAAGTTCATGGCTTGATTTTGTAGCTTGGGTTCGTAGCTTGTGGCAGCTAACTGGCCAGGAAAGCTGGGCACAAGGACAAGCTGGATCTCTGTTGGGCAGGCACTGATGTCCTTCCATGTTGGCAGCAGAAAGTTACCCAGAGGTTCTCATCTCACCCTTCTTTTTTATAGGCTTTTAGTTTGGATTCAAAGTCTATAGGTCTTGCTGTGTCACGCTGCCTCTGGGTTTAGATTGATCACCCATTAATTGCAGGCGTGACTTTCAGCCTTGAACCTGGCTTTGATCTTCCTTCTGTTGTTCTGTTGTCCTTTTCTTTTTAGGGTGGATGCTTCTTCCTTTGTTTAGGGCTGTTGTCTAGGTCTTCAGCCATTGGTATTTGAACTTTATCTCATCAGGACAGGCTGGGGCTGGAGGCTGATTCCATCATTCATACATACCTCATTCACACATCTAAACTAAACTAATAAGATTACAGCAGAGTTTGCAAAAATGAAGGTTGGAGGAAGCTTTTACAAAATGGAGTGAGTGTTTTAAAATGGGGTTTGAATTACAATATGGAACAGAAGTTACAGTGTAGGCAAGTGTGAATGGTGAACAGAAGTTACATTAATAAAATGAACAATTAAAATCAATTTCATTTATCAGTTCTACATATACATAGTGTCAGCATGAAGGATTAGCAAAATCCCTATTTGCTGGGCTGTCAATACACCCAAACCCTAACTTGTGCACTAAAAGATGACCAGTAACAATGAAGTGTCTGACAAAAAATTCACTTCTGTTGGATGTAGGGCTTCCCCCCCCCCAAAACATGTTCTAGCTGGGTATCAAGTGAAGTAAAGGCACTGGGCTTCCACCCCCAAGAGCGTAGTGAGCTTGGCCATTCTTCCCCTGGCCTGAGGAAGAGAAGAGGAGGTACCTTTTGCTGTACAGCCTATTGGAGGACAACTTGGTCTCCTTGCCTCGCCCCCACCAGTTTGAGAAAAAGTAGATAGAGGCAGCTCACCTCCAAGTTCATTGGCTTGATGGGGAGAGGGGTAAGGGGAAAGGAGAAACACTAGTGTGTGGTTCTGGAAGAATAGTTCAGATGAACTATTGAGGAATCCCAAATTTTAGGAATATCTGTGATTTTTACCAAAACTTGCTGTGCCTTGTCCACTGTAAAAAAAACAAAACAAGACAAAAAAACAACCAATCAACTTAGGCCTTGTCTATATGAGAAAGTTATATCAGTTTGACTTAAATCTATTTTTAAACCAACTTAGTTAAATCAGTATAAACCTCTGTGCGAATGCTTATTTTGGTTTAAGAGTTGGTCTACTTAGGTTTTGTCTACACTGTCAGTTATGTTGGTATAACTTATGTCACTCAGGGGTGAGAATAAGCCACCCCCCGAGCGACGCAAGTTACACTGACCTAAGTGCCGATGAGGACAGTGCTGTGAGAGCGGAGCTTCTCCCACTGACATAGCTACTGCTGCTCGTTGCAAGTGGATTAATTAAGTCGATGGAGAGCTCTCTCCCATTGGCATAGTGCGGCTACACTAGAGAGCATACAATGGTTCAGCTGCATCAGTACAGCTGTACTGCTGTAAGCTCTTGAGTGTAGCCATAGCCTTAGATTTAGCTTAAACCAACTCTTAATTGACTTCATTTAACTGAAATAACTCAGATTTCAACCAAAATAAGAGTGTCCACACAGCATTTGCACCAGTTTAACAAAATCAGAGCTTTAGTCAAAATGGTGCAACTTTCTTGTGCAGACAAGGCCTTACTGTGTTGAACTCATTTAACTATAGGGGAGGAAAAAGGAAGGTGCAATGGCTAAATTTTTGTTGTACCCTTGTGAAAATTATTATAATGTAACACTTCAAAAATACTACTAGCCAAGGATCTCTGTGTCTTACCAAACACTGAAGTTACTGGAAAACATCACTGTGAAGTTTGGAAGGTAAATATTCCCATTTCACAGGTGGGTTACTTGTCCAAGCTGGCAGATCTAGGGATTAGAACCCAGGAGTCCTGTGCTCTTCCTTATGCTTGTCTAACAAGTCCTGCTTTGCTTGTTTGTTTGTATGCAGAAAAGCTGGCTGACCGTAAACTGAATGTGGCAGAAGTGACGCAGTCTGAAATTGGTCAGAAACAAAAGCTGCAGACAGTTCTGGAAGCTGTCCATGATTTACTTCGACCCCATGGCTGGACAATCAAATGGAATGTCGACTGTAAGTGGCATGTGCAAAAAAGTCTGCTTTGAAGTGAGACTGTGTCATGTTCATGGATGCAGAGGAAATTATTTTCTGCTGCCCATTTCAGAAATGCAGCATCCATCCTTGTAACCAATAACTTGATCACATATTCTGTGATTCAGTGTTTTTACAGACTATTAATGGTAATGTATATGTGTAGGCTGTATACATAGAATGAGAAGGTTGAGATTATAACATACATCCTCCTACCTCTATTGTTCTGGTTTGATCTCCTTCAGATAAGGAGGGATATGTCATAACTGGACTTCTTCAAGTGTGTCATTTCTTTAAGCATATATTATCATTAAAACATTGTTTTGCTGAATCTCTATAGATCTGAGAAACCTGTTAGCCTCTCAAGATACAGACTTGAGAGCTTGGACCCGTTCATTCATTCTAGGATGTCCTGTTTAGAGACAAAAACAACGAGGAGTCCTTGTGGCACCTTAGAGACTAACAAATGTATTTGGGCATAAGCTTTTGTGGGCTATAACCCACTTCATCAGATGCATGAAATGGAAAATATAGTAGAGAGGTATAAATACACTGCATATGAAAAGATGCAAAAACTAATTTCGCCCCTGCTGATACTCGCACCTTCTTATCAACTGTTTGAAATGCGCCACCTTGATTACATTGAACTCATTAGCACTACAAAAGTGATTTTTCCTCCCTTCTTGTCAACTGTTGAGACTAGCCCACTTCAACCTTAATTGAATTGGCTCGTTAGCACTGACCCCCCCACTTGGTAAAGCAGCAAGGACTCCTTGTTGTTTTTGCTGATACGGACTAACACGGCTATCACTCTGAAACCTGTTTAGAGGCACTATTTCTGATGGAGTAAGCAGAAAGAACATCCCTTTAAAGTGTGCCCCTTTATCTACAAAAAAATTTGTGATGTGTTTCCACCCAGGGAGTGAACCATCTTAATGTGGCTTATAAGCAGGTACACCGTAGCCTGTGTAATTTTGCTACAGATGTATTCAGGGTGGACATTCTCAAGTATAGATCTGATTTAATACAATTGAGCACATCTGAACTTGCTCAAGGAGATATGCTAATTCACTTTAATAGCTAATGCAATTTTGTACTTCTGTGGTGAGTTTTATGAATATTCACTGCTTTGTTGATACAGTCAGCTGTAGGTCTAAGGCTGTGCGCACACCTAAATTACTACTGTACGCAGTTAGTACATGTAATATGCTCCCTCAGGTCCTTTACTTTTCCCTGAAGAGAGGGATGATCGGGACACTGGTCTGGTTTCAGTACTTGGCTCTACTTTTGACATATTTTGTGCCTTTAGACAATCGTTTCCCCCCGTTACCATATCTGTAAAGTGGGGATAATATTTATCCAGTGGACACAGGTTAATTGAATTCTTAATGTTTGAAAAATTATTTTGAGATCATTATGTGACAGGACTAAAGTGTTGCCTTGCTAACCAATACAGTTTTTCAACCTTTTTTCCACCCCTCAAAAGGCCGGTTATTTAAAATCTGTTTTTGACTTGTGTTTTTTACTTCAGCAATCCATGGCAAGAACCTAATTTCCATTCTCCACCTTCTGGTAGCTTTGGCCATGCATTTCCGGGCTCCCATCCGACTTCCTGAGCACGTTTCTGTGCAAGTGGTAGTTGTAAGGGTAAGTATGAACTCCCAAGTATAGTTGTGTCATAATGGCTGCCATCCATTACCCTGATCACTCTGCGTATGTGCTGCAACCCCTCCCCCACCATCTTTGTCTTCGTTATTTAGCTAATCCCTCCCCTGTGGTATTCAGGAGGCCGGAGTGGATGATCACAGTGTTCCCTTCTAGCTTTGGAATCTATGAATCTTACAATCTTTTATGATGTGTTCACAAGGTACCTAAAACAATATATCCCTAATAATGGTTGGGGCCTCCAGTTGCTGATGTCATAGAAAAAAATTAATAGTGCGTAATGGAATTTGCATGTCAGAGAGCTCCATTTGTTGGCTTTTTACTAAAGGTAAATCATTGTTACCTCCTGCTCATTGAAGAGGGAACCATTCAAACAGAAACAACACCAGGATCTGGGGAGAGGTTTAGAATCTCTTATTTTGAAGGCTGTTGTGTTTCCCGGAGACCAGTTCATCATGTCACTTGTAACACTCTGGTTCCTTTGGTTCTGCATTTTGACCTTGATCATGGTCGTTCACAGCTCCGTTCCTCTGTTTGCTCTGCTCGATTAGGGAGATGGGTTAGACCCAAGGAACCCTGACTTCTAATCTATTGCTCTAAACATTTCTGTCTTTGCTGCCTGATCCTGGCTTTTTTGCCCATTTCTCTTGGTCCACAGACAGCATTTTGCTACTCACAGGGCATTCTCACTCTTTTTGTGTTTTGTCTCAATTTCCATCATAACTCATTCACTCTTCCCAAATCACGTGGTTCCCTCTGGCCGATGAAGCTGCAAAAGCCCCAAAATGGGACCTGAACCCAGGTTTCCTAACAGCTACTGTCCTACCAATCCAAGCCTTGTGGCTGGCTGCTTTCTCATGTCCTGCTTTAAATGTCCAGTGTGATGGCCTATGCAGTTATAATGTATGCACGGCTGCCAGCATTGACTGTAGATTTGGCAGTAGCAGTGTGAGGTCACCCCTGCTGTAGTGGGATTCATTTCAGGAATGAGATGATACATGGTGTAGTGGAACTGAGTCCCAGGCCTCTGCTCTGCAACCACAGATTATTCTTGTAAAATGAAATTAGACAATGACAGATAAGACATACAGTTTGGTTTAATTTAAACACTGACGTTTTTCAGGCTGCCAGCTGGAATGCTTAAGGTATGTCTTCGCTGCAGCTGGGAGCATGCCTCCCAGCCTAGGTAGACAGATCATGTTAGCTCTGCTCAGCAGCAGGGGTGAAAGTAACTGAGGACACTTACTGGTACGGGGGGCCAGGAGGGCGGTGGCTCTGGCCCCTAGAAGGGATGGGTTAGGGGGTCAGCATCCCCCAGCCAGCCCTTGGCCCATGCCGCCTGGGGCTTATGTGTTGATTTAAAGGGCCTGGAGCTCCGGATGCCGTTGCTGCAATAGTGGCAGTGGCATCTGGAGCCCCAGGCCCTTTTAAATCGTTGGCCCCAGGGCAGCTGCTCCCTTTGCTCCCCCCTCCCCGGCTGTCAGTGGCCAGGGGAGGCAAAAGGGGCAGGGACATTAAGGCACCGCAGAGTCCTTTGCAGCAGCAGCGCTTTAACATTGCTGCCCCCCCACCCCCCAGCAGCATGGATATTGCAGCATTGGTGCTGGCTCAGGCTAGTCTCCCAAGTACAATCCTAGTTTGAACCAAGCTAGCATGTGTCTGCACACTCCTAGCTCGGAGGGACAAGAGGATGTGTACACAGGCAAGTCTCATCTTATGCTGGGGTTACGTTCCGCTGTCAGCGCATAAAGCGAAAATTCGTGTATAGTCAAAATTACATTGAGTGTAATGGCAGGCGGAATCGCCCACACTACAGGTACAATATTCAAATTATTTTTCTCTCTCTCTCTCTCTCTCTCTCTCTTTTTTTGCTGACCATGCAAAGCTGAATTCATGCATGTTAAATGCGCGTAAGATGAGACTTGCCTGTATGTACATGTGCGCACTATGTATGTCATATCACTGAGAAATTTCTTTACATTTACTATCCTGATGTTACTGTCCTATAGTATTTTAAAATACAGTATATTATCCTGTATTTTAAGAGTTTTGAATAAGGTGCAAAATATTTGTAGTTGAACTTGTATGTGATTCAGTCTTAAGGAAATATATACCAGTTCAATAACGTATGTCGGTTTTTAAAGCCTGTATCAGCATTGATAACATTTTAAATAATACATATTAATAATAATGTATTGTGAGCATTGTATTGCCTAGAGGCTCCAGTCGCGATCAGGGCCCCATTAGACAAGGTGCTATAGAAATAGGATAATAGATGGCCCCGCCCCAATCCTACAAACACTTTTATGTGCATTCAAGGCGATCACTCAACGTCATGGAAAGTGATTGCAGTATATAAGCATCTGCAGAATTTGGTCCTCATTTAAGAAAAGATGTGAGAAGTGACAGTCAGTGGGACTTAGACTCCTAAATCACTTAGGCACTTTTGACATTTTTACCCTTTAGAAAAAAAGTCTTACCTTGATTTTGTTCAGCTCGTGCAAACTCCTAATGTAGACTCAGTTAAACTGGTTTAACCCTTGCTTAAAATTGGCTTGGCTTAGTTTGGTAATTTACCAGCATAAGCCTTATTTGTTTGAGGTCTTTTCTACACTACAAATGCCTTGCTGGTATAGTGTAGACACATCTTACAGCAACAGAAGGAATTTTTCTGTTGGCATAGTAACATCCCCTCCCCAAACCATATTAGCTATGTCAACAGAAGCCCCCTTTTGTTGATATAGCTGCATCTACACTGGGGGATTAGCTGGTATAGAGATAAGTGGCTATAGGATTTTTTTTTCACACCCCAACCAACTTAGGTGTGCTAGCAGAACTTTGTAGTTTAGACCTGGCCTAGCAGAACTTTGTAGTTTAGACCTGGCCTCAGTATGTCCGCTTTGGAATTCTAAATCAGCTTTAAATTGATTTAGGCCAGGTCTCCTTGACAGATTTTTTTTTGTCAGAATAGCAATGTCGGTCAGAGGTGTGAAAAAAACACACCTCCTAGCCAACATGGCTATGCTGCACAACCCCTGATGCAGACACAGCTATGGGTAAATGTAGTCATTGGTGTCTGGTGTCTTAGGGATGTGTGATCCCTTAAAGAAGTGTTTTGCCTTGTTTAAGGCTAAATGTGTGAGTGGGGTGGATTAGAGTAGGCTTCCCGGCATTTACATGGCTGGTTCAGAAGTCTGCAAGGTAAACCTGCAGTCGCTTCCCTAGGGAGAGAGTGTGGTCAAATGTATAAAGCGTGGGACTAGGATTCAGGAAACTGGGTTCTGTTCCTGGCTTTTGCTATGTGACTTTTTTTCCTGAGATGCTGAGCACTCACAGCTACAACTGAAGTCAGTGCCTCTGAAAATCCTGTCTTACCTTCCTTATTTCTCAGTGTCCTCAGCTTTTAGATGGGGATAATATGTCCACATTGATGAAGCACTTTGATCTATGGGTGAAAACCCTACAGTAGTGCTAAATATTAACAACAAATAACCTGGTAGCCACTCAGTGATCTAGTAGGTCTTTTCCTCCTCTGGTTTCTATGAGCCTACCCAATGAAATAAAACAAATTTATCATAGCATCATGCTGCAGGTGGAAGGAAGTAGTCTATGCAGGTCCTGAAAGATGTAATGCCCTTTCTACCATTTCTTTAAAATGATTTGGATTTGAGGAGAAAGGCTAATGCTTTCCTGTGCTCACTGGATTCAATTATTCAGTTAAAGGTGGGGACATGTACGATCTGGAAAAACTGTGCAATTTGATCTGGGTTTATACCTCGTAGTCTTTTGAGTGCATGCTGCACAGTATACGCAGAATGCAAGTTTATGTTTAAAAGAGGTCTTTCTGCTTTCTCTCCCTTTGCAGGAAGAACTATAATCTCTGTACCACACATAGCAAGAAATATATTTCACATAAGAGAGATTAGTACAGCATAAACATACACTTGCTACTTAATAACTGTATAATGACAGACTCCACAAGATGGCAGTGTGTCAGCTTCAGGGTGGGTTGTTGCAAAATCAGTATTAATTGCCTCTTGAAATTGACCAGTGGTGGTATTTTGTTTCTTTTTTAAAATGCTTTGTGTATGAAATATAAACTATTTTTAGCATGACAATCTGACTTTTACAGTTACTCATGAAGTCTTGAGCTCAAGTTAACTTGGTGTTTTGTACAGCTCTGTAAGTAGCTGCCTTGGATACTGAGTTAGCTGGGCTAAGGTTGCACCTGCTGAACAGCTTTAATATGAGTTGTTCAGCACTGTCCCTCTCAAAAAGAGGAAATCCTTGATGTACCTGCCTAAAGCAGAGAACTGAAAATCCTGAGGCTTTGCTCCCAGCTGACTTCCCCCCTCTCGAGTTTTAACTTTCATTTGAAAGATAAATTCACATCAGTTAATTTTTTATAATAGAGAAATATTTTAAATCAGGAGACTATAGAAAGACTTATTCATAAATCATCATAATGGCAGTGCTGAAGTCCATTATGCATAGTGTCTGTGGGATTATATTCAAGGCTTACCTAGACGGAGTCTGTCTCTCCCTTAGTCCACTTAATGTTACAAATGTGCAGCACATCTGGCCTCAGTGGTACTAAAAGGTTTTTAGGGGTATATCTGAGATAATCCTCCAACCAAGGCTGGCTCCAGGGTTTTTGCTGCCCCAAGCAGCAAAAAAAAAAGGCTGCGGTCGTGATCTGTAGCTCTACCGCTGCCACTTCAGTCTTTGGCGGCAATTTGGCCGCAGGTCCTTCACTCTGAGAGGGAATGAGGGACCTGCCGCCGAATAGCCGGGTGTGCTGCCCCTTCCCTGTGGCCGCCCCAAGCACCTGTTTGCTGGGCAAATGCCTGGAGCCGGCCCTGCCTCCAACAGCTGGAGTTCCAAGTCAGAGGCCGGAGGTGAGGAAGGTATGTGGTGTTCATGGAAAAATAAGTCTATTCCGTGACTGCAATGTAAAGGGTTAGGACCAAACCTTGATCACTTGTGCCTGGGCTGGCCAGGTCCACGGGACTAGGTGCCAAGACTGCTGTAGGACCAGCATGCTCAGCTCCTAAAAATCAGCATTTTTTCCTGCAGTGACTGTTTCCAGCCAACCCAGGAGCAGGATTCACTTCTGTTCTTCCTTTTTAACATTTAAGACCCATTATTCACCAGCTTTACTTTCTGAATTCATTCACTCACAGCTATTGCTTCCTGCCTCTGGGCTGTAAGGTGGCTGAAGGCTGCAGAAGCCAATCTAGGAAGCAGAGCAGGGGAATGATGGGATGGAAACAAGGCAGTAGTTGCTTGTCACTTAGTGTTGGCACTCACTCAGACTTCCTTATTTGTCCATCCCTGTGGTCATGGTCATCCCATCTTACATTATTAGACCATCCAGGCAGTAATCCTTTGGCCACCTGGTGGGTGCAGAATCAGATGTATTCATGAGGTGGATTTGATGCGTTCTTTAGACACAGTGGGACAGGTACCCTCAGTACAGTACAGGGCCAGGCCCTAGAGAGGAGGCATGACAGCAAATGACAGGAGATAACAGCTGCTTCCAGCATTGCTCCAGGCCAGGCTCGCTGGTTCACTAGAAACAGCAGATCTGTTCTTGTTTTGTGAAGAAGGTGTGACAGGAAGGAATTCCTGCAATGGCTCTTGGGTTAAACGAAATGCTTCAGAAAGGGGTGCCTCTTTTCATTGCTGTTCTTGTTAACCATTTCTTGTTGATGTTTGTGGTTCAACTGTCAAGAATGAATGAGAGGGCATGGGAGGAATAGGAGGGTTTCACGCCTGGGGGTGGTTTGCCGCGGATATCAGAATTAGAGTTAGTCCTGAAGCAGCAGTCTGAGTTAACCAAGTCATAAGTCAATTTGACAAGACTCGCTTGGAAGTCAGCTGCTGGGATCTGAGCTCTTTAAGACAGCATCTAAAGCTGTGAGAGAAAGAAGAGGAAAAAAATTCTCTTCCTTCAGAGGGGAAATGATGTATCCCTTAATTTTGTAGGGTACCTATGTAGTCAGTGGAAGGGCAAGTTATGACTGTAAGTAAGTTAGTAAAAACACTGGCTCTGCATTGAGTTAGAAAACTACCATATGGGAGGACCCAATTACAGCAACAAAATGTGTCCCCAAGGCTCCAACATGGCACAGGAATATGCTTAAAGCACAGCTTGGTCTCATCTACAGCATAAAGGCCATGTTTGAACAGAGTCTGGGGAAACCTGTTTTGTAACTGGGTCTCACCACGCACTATCTCTCTGTAGGGCGGAGCAGATCTTAGACATGCAGAAAATCATCCTGAAAAGTCCAGTAAAAGGGAAATAACTTCCATTATAAAATAGTCAGTCTTCCCCCCTGCCGGACAATTCCTCAGTGAATTTGTTACTCCTGAAAGAGAGAGACTGAATCAACCACATTTAAATTCCTGTGCTGGGCAAACTTCCCTCACACACTGGTAGCTCTGCCAGTGCTCCTCAACCCTGACCTCTGGTAACAACCCTTGTTATCCCAGCCTCAGACTGCTCTGGGGTCTGCCAACTCATTTAAACCATTTGTTGATGTTTGTGTCATGAACAAATATCCACTGGGGACTTCAGATGGAATTGATAAACTCTCTCTCTAATTTGTGATCCAGGCAGAATTTAGACTCCTGTCGCCTGAGGAGACTTGCCAGTGAATTTATAGGCTGCAGATATATGCCTCCTAAGCATTCATTTGGCTGTCAGTCTGATAAATGCCACTGTGCTAAATCGTAACCCCTTGTGTCAGTCGCCTTGCCCTATCTCTACAGAAACTTAATTTTAAAAGCTAGATAAAATGTGTGCTCTCCTTTGGGATGCTTATGGGAGCGGGATGCTGCAGAACGTTTATGAATTCTTCCTCCATTACAGTTCCACTTTCTAACTTTTATATCTTGGTTTCCAGAAACGGGAAGGCCTTCTCCAGACAGCTCACGTTACAGAGGAACTCACAACCACGACAGAGTAAGCAGAAAATCCTTAGAGGGAAGCGTGAGTGTGTGTGGGCAGAGTGGAGGGGGAGAGGAGGAGCGGAGCGTAGGGAGTATATATGGTGTATCATTACTCAAACAGAATTTTTATGCTCTTTCATTTTATCAGATTAACTGACTCTGTGAAACCCTTAATACACAACATTTTTCATGCAGAAGCCACTTTATTGCTGGAAATACATTGCAAAGGAAAAATATTTTCCCTTAACAAATGATTTTAGCTTTACCCTAATATGTCATTGATGATCTTTGTGCAACAATTTTTTGCTGTCTCCTTTACTCCCTCTGTATAATCCATTTCTGTCCATCCTTATTACACCACACTGTTAAAAGAGCAGTATAGGGAATTTGGGGAGGATCCGCAAGATGCTTCCTTGAGGCACCTCCTCAAAATTTACTAACTGCTTTCACATAAAAATAGAGCATGGGAAGGATTTGTGCTAAGTTTTCCCCATTCTCGTGCTGCACAGTGGGAGCCCAGCAGCATAGTCCCTTTAATCTTTGCAGCTGATCTACATTGCATTCTGTTTTTACAGTTCTCCCAAAGGAAAAGGGATAGAAATGCACTTTGGCTAAAAATGAAAGCTCAGACTCTCCATCGTGGGGCCTAAAGGCAGTGTTAACAAGGGGCTTACATGAGCCCTCTCCAGCTCATCAGTGTCTAGGCTCCCTGTAGAGATGTCTCAACCTTTTATCATTCTGTAGCTAAGTGGACTACCAGGTGGTTTGCTCTGTGGGGGTCCTTTTGGATGAAACCTTCAGAAATGAGGGTACAGCTTTTCTGTGTAGACATTAAAGCTCTTATGGTCCTTTTAAGGGGAATGGAGGTTTGCCATGGTGTCTTTGGCCAAAATTACTCTCCTTCCTCCAGCTTGTGCAGTGTGCTTGGCAGTCTTCTTTCTTGGAGTGGCTGCGGTTCAGTAGTACTGGATATAGTTTGTAAAATGTTTTGTTTTAGGGGGAAAGGTGCTAGTGTGTGTATGTAATTGTGTGTATTTTTATATGGTGTAGATCTAAATAAATAAGACACCTATCTAAAATCCTAAGTGCTCTGACACAAGTTAGAAATACACCTCCTCCCGCTCCAAATCTAAACCCATAACAGTCAACAAAACTCAACCCTGTACAGAACTCCCGCAAAACTCTTCTATACATATAGATGGGCCAGATTCTAAGCTTATGTAAATCTGCATAGCTCCATTGACTGCACCAGCTGAGGACTTGATTCACGTGTAGTATTTGCATATGTTATTTCCATAACATACAAATATGCAAACCATATATAAGTTATGTATATAGATATTTTTTTCTCTAAATAAAACTGTGATATACCTAACCATGGCAATGCTTATTCTGAACTGTGTAATGCAATCTATTATCTAAATGTATACGCGGATTTGGTATATAATAATATATATTGATTCATTCACACTTAGACTTGGAAAAGTAATTATTACGCTTTTTGCATCATTGGGCCTCACTGATCTTGGTGTAACTCCACTGACATCAGTGGAGTTACACCCAGGATAAATTTGGCCCATTCTCTTCCTCCAGCATGTTGGGTCTGATTCTGTTGGGTGCTGAGACTTGTACCTCAGTGAGGGTCGAGGGTCCTTAGCACCGCACAGGATCAGGTCCATTAAGCCCAGGGTCTTTTCATTGAAGGTAATGATTCATGAACTAAATGTATGTTTTCTCATGTTCTCACTTGCAGGATGATGATGGGAAGATTTGGTAAGTAACACATTAACCTTTGGAAGTTGCCCTATTAAACACAGTGACAAAGCATCTGTATGTTTCTTATAAGTGTATCTTGGGTAGCCCAGGTCAGTGGAGCAGGCAATTGCATAGGGCAGGAGCACATGGCTGGGACATCTGTTACTGGCTGTGGGGAGTCTTGCCTGAAGTGCCAGGGAGGAGTGGGGAATGGAGCACAAGGAACAGCTACCAAAAGAGCCAGAACTACTACTTCGAGTGATGTCCCTGTGGGTGCTCCATTGTAGGTGCAGCAGCACCTTTGCGTCTGGAGTCGGAGATCTTCAATAGCAGTGCCCGTCAGACCGCAGATGTGCACCTCTCCTGCCCTGTGCTGTGAAGTCTGACCCGTTCCTTCTTTATCACCTGTGGTCTGGAACGGAACAGTTAGCAGATCCTACTTCGTAATTTAGACAGTCTCTTACCTGTTTTTCCCTCTCATAGTTAGTTAGCTCCTTCATTTTCTTTTCTTCTCCTTCATCCTTAAAAAAATAATAAATAAAAGAATGTAATTAGTTTTTTGTTTTCCCTAATTCCTGTCAGGGATGCTACTCCCTCACCCTTATGCCTGGCTCCTCTAGGTTTAAGAGACCCTCACGCTCAGTAAGGTTGTCTGCCAACCCTCACTCCCTTCCCGCGCGTAAGGGAAGATCATCCTCTGTCCAGGCTGACACTAAGAAGAGAGCGGTCCCACCCTAAGCTCCTGAGGTGCAAACTGCAGGAATGCCATCCCCAGCTAGATCCGTGGTGCTAACGGCTTCTGACCAGAGGCACAAAGCTGCTCCTACACTACATCTACACTACAGCCAGGATCAAGGCGCTGAGATCAATCCACAGGCAGTTGATTTAGCGGGTCTAATGAAGACCCACCAAAAATCAAGAGCAGATCGCTCTTCAGTCGGTAGGGCCGGCTCTAGACATTTCGCTGCCCCAAGCACAGTGGCATGCCGCGGGGGGCGCTCTGCCAGTCGCCGGTCCCGCGGCCCTGGTGGATCTCCCGCAAGCGTGCCTGCAGAGGGTCCGCTGGTCCCGCGTCTTTGGTGGACCTCCCGCAGGCATGCCTGCGGAGGGTTCAAAGGTCTCGCGGTTTTGGAGGACCGCCCGCAGGCAGGACCGGGAGGTCCACCAGGGCCGCGGGACCAGTGGACCCTCCGCAGGCATGCCGCCGAAGGCTGCCTGCCTGCCGCCCTCCCGGCGAGCGGCAAAGCGCGCCCCATGGCATGCCACCCCAAGCACGTGCTTGGCGTGCTGGGGCCTGGAGCCGCCCCTGCTAGTCGGCCCCTGTACTCTGCCCTCCACGCTCTCAGTTTTGAGAGAGACTGTCGGGATTACAAACTCCTACAAGCTATGGCTTCAAAAAGTTCTCTGTCGCCATCTGCTGACTCTTTTCCATATCACAGCTCAGCACCATGCTCAACACAGGCAATGACCAGAGATCACCCTCAGGCGTTCACACCGCTGTCAGGCCTCACAATATCTGACACTCCAGATTCTTCACTCCTCAGACAGGAGGTGTCCCAAGTTTCACCCACTTCTCAATCGACATATTCTTTGCGCTCTCCCACAAGGACAGCATCTCCTGATGTTGAGTAGGACATGGGTGATTATCAAGACTCTCTTGCCTCATCAACATCAGGGCAATTGATATCAACTTATCAGCCTTACCCTGCGGCAATTCAGGGCACCCAGCCTTTTCAGGGGCCCCCATGGATGCAACCATATATTCCCTCAACAAAAATTGCCCTACCTATTAATGGTGCACTACTTGAACCTGCAAACCTTCTTTGGCAGACTCCAGCCTCTATCCCCGCTACATGCAAACGGGCAGATAGGAAGTATTATGTACCTGCAAAAAAATGTGGAGTTTTTATTTTCACATCCGGCCCTGAATTCCCTCGTGATGAATGTGGTGTAAGAGAGAGGCCATCAATGCCAGTCCCGATCCGGTCAGCCTGACCAAGACTGGAAATATTTAGATCTTTTGGGCAGAAAATCCTATTCATCTGCTACCCTCCAATTATGAATTTCCAACTACAAGGCCCTTATGGCCAAATATCATTATAAAATTTATTCTAAGCTGGAGGAACTTTACCAGGATCTGCCAGAGGGAAAAAAGGGAACAATTCCTGCCCCTCATTTCAGAAGGTCACTTAATAGCCTGCACGACCCTGAAGGCCTCCCTGGACTCAGCTGATACAGCTGCCTAGTCTATTGCTACTGCGGTAATAATGCAACATTAATCATGGTTGCATCTTTCAAGATTCCCTAAGGAGGTGCAATATACGGTTAAGGATCTCCCATTCGAGGGACAAAAACTCTTTTCTGAGTGCACGGACAACTCCTTACACTCGTTGAAAGATCCTGAGCCACTCTAAAATCTCTCGGTATATACATGCCACAGTCACAACAAAGATCAGGAAAATATCAGCTCCCTCCACAATCTCACCCTCAGCCATACTACTCACAGTGGCAGTTTGACAACCAACACCGACGTCACTGATCTGACGGGCACAGACAATCGCCTGCATGAGGGACATTGTCCCACACACCCTCTAATAAGCAGGAAATTTGAAGGTGTTGTTGAGGTCCAGAGAACCTCCTGCCTGCTCCAGTTGCCCATACCATCTGTACCGCCATCTACACACCAACAATTTGGCAACTGCCTAGCTCAATTTTTACCATCTTGGATGAACAGTACCTTGGACAGATGGGTCCTGGAAATAATAAAGGAAGGTTACTCCGTTCCCTTCCTAGCTATACCATCCCACCAACTCCCCTCCCCCTTCAGGGACCCCTCTCACAAGCCCATTCTGGAGTGGGAGGGTGAGATATCTTCAACTGGGAGCCATAGAACTGGTCCCTCCACAACACTGAGGATGCGATTTCTGCTCTCACAACTGCCTGGTACAAAGGAAGTCTGGTGGTTAGCGCCCCATCCTAGACCTTCTCAATCTCAACAAATTTGTCAAATTACAACATTTCAAGATGGTCACCCTATCCACCATCATCCCAGCACTGGAACAGGGGCATTGGTTCTCGGCCTTTGACCTACAGGATGCGTGCTTTCATATTGCAATACACCCTGCTTACAGACGTTTCCTACAATTCATCATTGGCCACGGTCACTACCAGTATAGGGTACTACCCTTCAGACTATCCACAGCTCGTGACTTTTTTCCAAAGTACTCGCAGTGGTCATGGCCTTCCTCTGCAAACAAGGCATCACCATTTCTCCGTATCTAGATGACTGCCTTCTCAAAGTGCCATCTGAGAGCGAAATGCTCCTAGCAGTCCACACTACAATGACACTTGTTACAAAACTGGGCCTCCTTGTTAATTCTGAAAACTCCACACTAACCCCCGTGCAAATACTGGAATTCATTGGTGCTCTATCCAATGCCAAGTGGGCAAGAGCGTTTTTATCACCTCATAGGTTCACAGTGATAACACAACTCTCAACCACCCAAGCATGCCCCCAAATCCCGGCACATACATACCTCCAATATCTGGGACCTATGACTGCCGCTTCATTTGTGGTCAAACACACGAGGCTGAACATGCAGTGTCTTCAGGGCTGACTCCATACAGTATATCTTCCTCACAAGCACAGCATGCAAAAACTCCTGTCCATGCCTACCCAGGTCAAGGACTCACTGCTGTGGTAGACATGGCCTGACAATGTCTGTGCTGGGGTCCCTTTTCTGCAACCTCAACCTGCTGTGATACTTACCACTGATGCCTCCCTCTTCGACTGGGGAGTGAATCTATGCAAGCACACTATGCAGGGCACATGGATGCTCACTAAGTCCACCTTACATGTCAGCCTCCTGGAACTGAGGGCAGTCTGCAATGCCTACAAACATTTCCTACCACTCCTATATAGTAGCATGGAATAGCTTCCCTTTTTTCTCCCTCCTCACCCTGTTCTCCCATGGTGCAGATTCTGCTACAGCATGTGCCATATTGTGCAGTAGTTCTGTGCCTTTAGAATGAAAAGCAAGCATTTTGGTATTTCCTCTGTTTAACTTTTTTCCTTTCTTCATAGTATCTCTCACACTGTTTGTTTGGGACTAGGTGCATCATCTCATTGTTATTTAAAATAATGAGAAATAATCTTCAAGGCATGTGGTCCATGAAGGACTTAGGAGACCTAGGTTTAAATCCCTCCTCCGCCACAAACTCTGCGACCTTGGGCAGGTCACGCAGCTTCACTGTGCCTCTATTTCCATTCTGTAAAATGAGAATAGTAGCACTCCCCTCTCTCCTAGAACTGTTGTGTAATTAACTTTATTAAAGATTCTGAGATGCTGAGATACTATGGTGACTGGAAGGGAGGAGTGGGCATATAAATATGCTATGTAGAGCTTGGATAATAAGTAGATCTGTTTTTAAGCAAACAAATATGGAAATTTTTACAAATTATTTTACTGGATCTTCAAAATATGTCAAAATTTTGTTGAAATCTTTCAACAAAAACCAAAAAATTTCAGCTAACTCTGTAGCGGAACAAAACACTGAATGTTTTTCAGTTAAATATTTTTGTTTGAAAATGTTCAGTATTTTTTTAATACTGAAAATCCAGTTTGCAATGTATCAGAGGGGTAGCCGTGTTAGTCTGGATCTGTAAAAGCAGCAGAGTCCTGTGGCACCTTATAGACTAACAGACGTTTTGGAGCATGAGCTTTCGTGGGTGAATACCCACTTCGTCAGATGCATGAGTGGAAATTTCCAGGGGCAGATATATATATATGCAGGCAAGCTAGAGATAATGAGGTAGTTCAATCAGGGAGGATGAGGCCCTGTTCTAGGAGTTGAGGTGTGAAAAGCAAGGGAGGAGAAACTGGTTCTGTAATTGGCAAGCCATTCACAGTCTTTGTTTAATCCTGAGCTGATGGTGTCAAATTTGCAGATGAACTGAAGCTCAGCAGTTTCTCTTTGAAGTCTAGTCCTGAAGTTTTTTTGCTGCAGGATGGCCACCTTAACGTCTGCTATAGTGTGGCCAGGGAGGTTGAAGTGTTCTCCTACAGGTTTTTGTATATTGCCATTCCTAATATCTGATTTGTGTCTGTTTATCCTTTTCTGTAGCGATTGTCCAGTTTGGCCGATGTACATAGCAGAGGGGCATTGCTGGCATATAATGGCGTATATTACATTGGTGGATGTGCAGGTGAATGAACCGGTGATGGTGTGGCTGATCTGGTTAGGTCCTGTGATGGTGTCGCTGGTGTAGATATGTGGGCAGAGTTGGCATTGAGATTTGTTGCATGGATTGGTTCCTGAGCTAGAGTTACTATGGTGCGGTGTGCAGTTACTGGTGAGAATATGTTTCAGGTTGGCAGGTTGCCTGTGGGCAAGGACTGGCCTGCCACCCAAGGCCTGTGAGAGTGTGGGATCATTGTCCAGGATGGGTTGTAGGTCCCTGATGATGCGTTGGAGAGGTTTTAGCTGAGGACTGTATGTGATGGCCAGTGGAGTCCTGTTGGTTTCTTTCTTGGGTTTGTCTTGCAGTAGGATGCTTCTGAGTACACATCTGGCTCTGTTGATCTGTTTCCTTATTTCCTCATGCGGGTATTGTAGTTTTGAGCATGCTTGGTGGAGATTTTGTAGGTGTTGGTCTCTGTCTGAGGGGTTAGAGCAGATGCAGTTGTACCTCAGTGCTTGGCTGTAGATAATGGATCGTGTTAAACAAAGACTGTGAATGGCTTGCCAATTACAGAACCAGTTTCTCCTCCCTTGCTTTTCACACCTCAACTGCTAGAACAGGGCCTCATCCTCCCTGATTGAACTAACCTCATTATCTCTAGCTTGCCTGCATATATATACCTGCCCCTGGAAATTTCCACTATGTGCATCTGACGAAGTGGGTATTCACCCACGAAAGCTCATGCTCCAAAACGTCTGTTAGTCTATAAGGTGCCACAGGACTCTTTGCTGCTTTTACAGTTTGCAATGGAAAATTTCATCCAGACCCTCAACATTTGGGAAATTTCTGTCTGCTTTAATAATAAGCTAAAGGCTGAAACCACCATAGCATGATATGAATCCAGAGCACAGATTGTGTCTAAAGTGATTTGAGAAAGTGATGTGGGATCAGTGCTTAATTTGTGCCAGGGTGTGCCAAGGCTGAGCCCCAGCATCTCTGGTCTTGGCAGTTCAGAGCTCCGGCACCTCTGTGCTTGCTGCATCAGTTATGAATGTAAAAAAATCGCTGGAGTCCTGACACCTCTTTTTTAGTACAAATTAAGCATTTTGTGGGACCAAGGGGGGGAAAAAAAGAGTTGGGCTAGAGTTCGGCCACCTCTTTGGGGCCTGTGGCTCTGGAGCCGCTGGAGAATGCACAGTCTCCCTTCAGACAAAAGGAAAATGAGTTTCATTGATTTCAGCGTGAATACAACCTTCATCAAATGCAGTGGATTTACCATTACGATTCCAACAGAAGTAATGCACTCATATTTAGTTAGTTTAAATCAATTTAAATAAAATTAAATAGTGTTTGTGCAGACCTGTGAAAGTGTAAAGCACTATGGAAGTGCTAAATGCTTGTTCTTTACATTGAATACTCGGATGGAGGATTGGGGGAAATCAGGTCTGTGTTCAAGCCTTAGTTCAGCAAGGCACTTACTTGCGTGACTAACTTCAAGCATGTGAGTAACTTCATTGCAGTTTGCTCTGGCCTTTAGACACCTATACTGGCTGACTGATTTTTGTTTGAATCTCCATTGTGTGTTTCCTAAAACAGGGAACAAAGAGAATTACCGTGCATAATTTGCTTCCACATATGACTGTTACAGCAGAATTGATTTATCTAACATTGCTTTCTTCTGTTTATGAATCAGAACGAGATGCCTTTGACACCCTCTTTGACCATGCACCAGATAAACTCAGCGTAGTGAAAAAGGTAAAATATTTTACAAATTTGTTTTCTACTGTGATCAGTAGTGGATTTTTAAGCAGAAAGAGGTCCCAGAAGTCTGGAAACTTGTAGAAAATATTTGTGGTATCAGTGGAAAAAAATATGCCCATCAGAATCATAGAAATTTCACTCCAAAGTTACAACTGAAGTGCTTATCTTGAAGCTTTGTGGCTTGGCCCAGTGCTTATTGGAATCATAGACCCATAGACTTTAAGGTCAGAAAGGGACCATTATGATCATCTAGTCTGATCTCCTGCACAACGCAGGCCACAGAATCTCACCCACCCACTCCTGTAACAAACCCCTATCCTATGTCTGAGTTATTGAAGTCCTCAAATTGTGGTTTAAAGACCTCAAGGTGCAGAGAGTCCTCCAGCAAGTGACTTGTGCCCCATGCTGCAGAGGAAGGCGAAAAACCTCCAGGGCCTCTGCCAATCTGCCCTGGAGGAAATTTCCTTCCCGACCCCAAATATGACAAGCAGCTAAACCCTGAGCGTGTGAGCAAGACTCACCAGCCAGCACCCAGGAAAGAATTCTCTGTAGTAACTCAGATCCCACCCCATCTAACATCCCATCACAGGCCATTGAGCATATTTACCGCTAATAATCAAAGATCAATTAATTGCCAAAATTTAGCCTATCCCATCATACCATCCCCTCCATAAACTTATCAAGCTTAGTCTTAAAGCCAGATATATCTTTTGACCCCACTACTCTCCTTGGAAGGCTGTTCCAGAACTTCACTCCTCCAGTGGTTAGAAACCTTCGTCTAATTTCAAGTCTAAATTTCCTAATGTCCTAATGTTGTTCTTGTGTCCACATTGGTACTGAGCTTAAATAATTCCTCTCCCTTCCTGATATTTATTCCTCTGATATATTTATAAAGGGCAATCATATCTCCCCTCAGCCTTCTTTTGGTTAGGCTAAACAAGCCAAGCTCTTTGAGTCTCCTTTCATAAGACAGATTTTCCATTCCTCAGATCATCCTAGTAGCCCTTCTCTGTACCTGTTCCAGTTTGAATTCATCCTTCTTAAACATAGGAGACCAGAACCGTACACAATATTCCAGATGAGGTCTCACCAGTGCCTTGTATAACGGTATTAACACCTCCCTATCTCTACTGGAAATACCTCGCCTAATGCATCCCAAGACTGCATTAGCGTTTTTAACAGCCATATCACACTGGCGGCTCATAGTCATCCTGTGATCAACCAATACTCCGAGGTCCTTCTCTTCCTCTGTAACTTCCAACTGATGCCTCCCCAATATATAACAATTATTATTATTAATCCCTAAATGCATGACCTTGCACTTTTCACTATTAAATTTCATCCTATTACTATTACTCCAGTTTACATCATCATCCAGATCTTCCTGTATGATATCCCGGTCCTTCTCTGTGTTAGCAATACCTCCCAGCTTTGTGTCATCTGCAGACTGTATTAGCACATTCCCACTTGTGCCAAGGTCAGTAATAAAAAGATTAAACCGTTCCCTGAGGAACTCCACTAGTAACCTCCTTCCAGCCTGACAGTTTACCTTTCAATATGACCCATTGTAGTCTTCCCTTTAAGCAGTTCCTTATCCACCTTTCAATGTTCATATAGATCCCCATCTTTTCAAGTTTAGCTAATAATTCCCCATGTGGAACCGTATCAAATGCCTTACTGAAATTGAGGTAAATTAGATCCACTGCAGGTATGTCTACACTATGGGATTATTCTGATTTTACATAAACTGGTTTTGTAAAACAGATTGTATAAAGTCGAGTGCACACGGCCGCGCTAAGCACATTAATTTGGCGGTGTGCATCCATGTACTGAGGCTAGCGTCGATTTCCGGAGCGTTGCACTGTGGGTAGCTATCCCATAGTTCCCACAGACTCCCTCGCCCATTGGAATTCTGGGTTGAGATCCCAATGCATGATGGTGCAAAAACAGTGTCGCGGGTGATTCTGGATAAATGTCGTCACTCAATCCTTCCTCCGTGAAAGCAACAGCAGACAATCATTTTGCGCCCTTTTCCCCTGAATTGCCCTGGCAGACGCCATAGCATGGCAACCATGGAGCCCGTTTTGCCTTTTGTCACTGTTACCGTATGTGTACTGGATGCCGCTGACAGGGGCGGTACTGCAGTGCTACACCACAGCATTCATTTGCCATTGCAAGGAAGCAGAGATGGTTACTAGTCGTTCTGTACCATCTACTGTGCCATTGTAAATTGGCGAAGAATGATGGTTATCAGTTGTTCTGTACCGTCTGCTGCTGTCATGGGTGCTCCTGGCTGGCCTTAGCTGAGGTCGGCCGGGAGCGCAAAGACAAAAATGGGAATGACTCCCTGAGTCAATTCCTCCTTTATGGTTTATTTAAAAAATAGAGTCAGTCCTGCCTAGAATATGGGGCAAGTGTACTAGAGAACAGTGTATCAGAGGACCAGAGAGCACAGCCGCTCCATGTCAGATCCTGCAGAAATGATGAGCTGCATGCCATTCATGGGGGGTGCCACTGCAACAACCCCCACCCGTTGATTCCCTTCTCCCGCAACCTTTCTGGGCTACCGTGGCAGTGTCCCCCATTTGTGTGATGAAGTAATAAAGAATGCAGGAATAAGAAACACTGACTTTTTAGTGAGATAAAATGAGGGGGAGGCAGCCTCCAGCTGCTGTGATAGTCCAGGCAGGACATTAAACGGTGGGGGGGGAAGAGGAGCCCAGCATCCTGCTGCTATGATAGTCCAGGCAGTACAGAATCTTTTCTTTAGACATGAAGGTGGGGTGGGGGGAGCTGATGGAGCTCAGCCCCAAGTTGCTATGATGAGGATGGTTACCAGCCGTTCTGTACTATCTACTGGGAATGACCGGGAGTCATTCCTATTTTTACTCAGGCGCCCCCAGCCAACCTCACCTGAGGCCAGCCAGGAGCACTCACGGGCTGATGATGACGATGGATAGCAGTCATATTGTACCGTCTGCCACCGGGAAGGGGAGGGGAGAGGATGCTGCTATTCATTGGCGCAGCACTGCATCTACCAGCAGCATGCAGTAGACATAGGGTGACATATAAAAAAGTCAAGAAACGATTTTTTTCCCCTTTCTTTCACGGGGGGAGGGGTAAATTGACGACATATACCCTGAAACCCCCGGACAATGTGTTTGACTCTACAGGCATTGGGAGCTCAGCCAAGAATGCAAATGCTTTTCGGAGACTGCGGGGACTGTGGGATAACTGGAGTCTTCAGTACCTCCTCCCTCCCTCCATGAGCGTCCATTTGATTCTTTGGCTTTCCGTTACGCTTGTCACACAGCATTGTGCTGTGGCCTCTATCTATCATAGCCTGGAGATTTTTTCAAATGCTTTCTCATTTCATCTTCTGTTACGGAGCTGTGGTAGAACAGATTTGTCTCCCCATACAGCGATCAGATCCAGTATCTCCCGTACTGTCCATGGTGGAGGTCTTTTTGTATTTGTGACTGCATTACCACTCATGCTGATCAGAGCTCCACGCTGGGCAAACAGGAAATGAAATTCAAAAGTTTGCGGGGCTTTTCTTGTTTACCTGGCCAGTGCATCCGAGTTCGGATTGCTGTCCAGAGCAGTCACAATGGTGCACTGTGGGATACCGCCTGGAGGCCAATACCGTCGATTTGCAGCCACACTAACCCTAATCCGATATGGTAATACCGATTTCAGTGCTACTCCTCTCATCATGGAGGAGTACAGAAACCGGTTTAAAGAGCCCTTTATATCGATGTAAAGGGCCTCGTTGTGTGGACGGTTGCAGCATTAAATCGGTTTAATGCTGCTAAAATCGGTTTAAACGCATAGTGTAGACCAGGCCTGTATTTCTTTTGTCTAAAAAATCTATTACCTTCGCAAAGAAGGAGATCAAGTTGGTTTGACACAATCTACCTTTTGTAAAACTATGTTGTATTTTGTCCCAATTACCGTTAACCTCAATGTCCTTAACTGCTTTCTTCTTCAATTTTTTCCCCAAGACCTTGCATACTACAGATGTCAAACTAACAGGCCTATAGTTACTCGGATCACTTTTTTTCCCTTTCTTAAAAATAGGAACTATGTTAGCAATTCTCCAGTCATACGGTACAACCTCTGAGTTTACAGATTCATTAAAAATTCTTGCTAATGGGCTTGCAATGTCATGTGCCAGTTCCTTTAATATTCTTGGATGAAGATTATCTGGGCCCCCTGATTTTGTCCCATTAAGCTGTTCGAGTTTGGCTTCTACCTTGGATGTGGTAATATCTACCTCCATATCCTCATTCCAATTTGTCATCCTTCCATTATCCCTAAGCTTCTCATTAAAGACTGAGGCAAAGTATTTGTTTAGCTATTGGGCCATACCTAGATTATCCTTAATCTCCACTCCATCCTCAGTGTTTAGCGGTCCCACTTCTTCTTTCTTTGTTTTCTTCTTATTTATATGGCTATAGGACCTTTTAATATTGGTTTTAATTCCGTTTGCAGGGTCCAACTCTACATGGCTTTTAGCCTTTCTCACTTTATCCCTACATGTTCTGATCTCAATAAGGTAGCTTTCCTTGCTTATCCTTCTCATCTTCCACTCCTTGTAGTCTTTCTGCTTTTTCTTAATCACCTCTCTGAGATAACAGGAGTACTTGTGACACTTGAGACTAACAAATTCATGAAACTGATGGATTTCCACTCGCTCCTCCAGCTTGATCTGAACCTCCTGCCTATGAATTTTTTCCCCTTTCTTGATAGTTTCTGCAACTTTGACTTGAAGTAATTTCAGGCCTCCTCCGCCTTTAGATCAGCCTTAGAATCAGTGAAGACTCCCATAATTTCAAGTGGGTTTTTGATCATTCTTGGTGTTTGTCAGCACTCTTCCATACAGCACTTTGAGAGAAACTGCAGGTATTAATATCCAAAATAATCACCCAGTGTCTGATCTGAGCAGTTGCGTTGTACGAGGGGTGCCCTTCCACAGCTAGAGAATCTCACTAGTGTACTGTGGCTGTCAGCGGGGTAGATATATAGGTTGTGATTCATCAGTTATGGCTGCAAGAAGTTGTATTACACATACACACACGCGCACGTATATGTTTTACTTTCACGCTTAAACTTCACTTTCATTAACATATCCAAAGGGATGCTCACTTACAACACCTGGAACAGTCCTGTGGGGCTGTTCTCCTGATGCAGATCACAGGCCACTCTCTGTTCCACCTTCAACATGCCTCTTTTTGGGGGCAGAGGGAAAAAGAAGACTAGCCATTAATCTGAACCAGCTTGTGTTAATATATTCATCTGGAAGAGAACAGACAAAGACTTTGCATTATTCCATTAGCGTGTGCAAATACCAATGTTAAATTGTTGAGCATAAAACTGAGTAACTATTTTACATAGAGATTGGAACTGAGATTTGCTTCTTTGCATTATTTAATTGTTGTTTGTATTACTAGTAGGGCTGTCAATTAATCACAGTTAAGTCATGCAATTAACTCAAAAAAATGAATCGTGATTAATTGCACTTATAACAATAGAATACCAATTGAAATTTATTAAATATTTTTGGATGTTTTTCTACATTTTCAGTATAGATTTCAATTACAACACAGAATACAATGTGCAAAGTGCTCACTTTATATTATTTTTTATTACAAATGTATGCACTGTAAAAATGATAAAGAAATAGTATTTTTCAGCTCACCTCATACAAGTACTGAAGTGCTATCTCTTCATCGTGAAAGTTTAACTTACAAATGCAGATTTTTTTGGGTTACATAACTGCACTCAAAAACAAAACAGAGTAAAACTTCAGAGCGTACAAGTCCACTCAGTCCTATTTCTTATTCTGCCAATTGCTAAGTGTGGCAATGTACCTGCTTCTCCTCTGCTGGCTCAGTCCCTTGCCGCCTTGGAGCCGCAGGCTTGGGCAAAGCAAAAGCCCTTCCCGGTCGCACAGGGTCTGGCCGATCCCTTCTCAGCCAGTCCCTTGCTCAGTTTTTCCCTCCTTCTGGGGAGAGTGCAATCTGCCTTGCAGGAAGAGTGTCAGAGTCCTGCAGCACCTACTCGCTGGCAGCTACTCTACTTCTCTCCTCCCCCCTGCTTCCCTGCCAGGGAGGGTTTCAAAAGGTCCCCAGCAATTGGGGCCAGCTGAAGCTAATTAGTTCCCTAGTAACCCCTGTTCCAGCTGAGCCTTGTTTCTCCGTGGCTATCTCCCCTCAATGGATAGGGAGAGGCTTTTTAACCCCTCTGGGACTAATTACTACCCCTCTCCTGGTAGCTAAATTGTCCTGAGTTTGCCACATAAGACAAACAAGTTTGTTTACATTGACAGGAGATATTGCTGCCTGCTTCTTATTTACAGTGTCACCTGAAAGTGAGAACAGGCGTTCACATGGCACTTTTGTAGCTGGCTTTGCAAGGTATTTATGTGCCAGAAATGCTGCTTCATGATTCAGCCACCATTCCAGAGGACATGCTTCCATGCTGATGATGCTCGTTAAAAAAAATAATGCATCAATTAAATTTGTGACTGTACTCCTTGGGGGAGAATTGTATGTCTCCTGCTCTGTTTTATCGGCATTCTGCATCTATTTCATGTTATAATAGTCTCAGATGATGACTCAGCACATGTTCGTTTTAAGTATACTTTCACACCAGTTTTGACAAAAGGCAAAGAAGGTACTGATGTGAGATTTCTAAAAATAGCTACAGCACTTAACCCAAGGTTTAACAATCTGAAGAGCCATCCAGAATCTGAGAGGGACAATGTGTGGAGCATGCTTTTAGAAATCTTAAAAGAGCAACATTCTGATGCGGAAACTACAGAACCCAAGCCACCAAAAAAGAAAATCAACCTTCTGCTTGTGGCATCTATCTCAGATAATAAAAATGAACATGTGTCAGTCCGCACTGCTTTGGATCATTATCAAGGGGAACCCATCAGCGGCATGGACACGTCCTCTGGAATGGTGGTTGAAGCATGAAGGGACATATGAATCTTTAGCGCATCTGGCATGTAAATGTCTTGCAACACCAGCTATAACAGTGCTATGCGAATGCCTGTTCTCATTTTCAGGTAAACAAGAAGCGGGCAACATTATCTCCTGTAATTGTAACCAACCTTGTTTGAGTGACTGGCTGACCAAGAAGTAGGACTGAGTGGACTTGTAGGCTCTAAAGTCTTACATTGTTTTCTTTTTGAATGCAGTTTTTTTGGTATATAATTCTACATTTGTAAGTTCAGTTTTCATGATAAAGAGGTTGCACTACAGTACTTATGAGGTGAATTGAAATTTTTTGTTTTGTTTTTTATAGTGCAAATATTTGTAATTGAAAATAGATATAAAGTGAGCACTGTACACTTTGTATTCTGTGTTGTAATTGAAATTAATATATTTGAAAATATTTAAAATAAATGGTATTCTGTTGTTGTTTAACAGTGCAATTAATCACAATTAATTTTTTAATCACTTGACAGCCTGAATTATTAAAGCACCTAGGAGCCCTAGTCATGGACCAGGACAGAAGAGGTGTTTTCAGGATACATTTAAACTAACATGTTTAGGCTTGTGGCCTGGACAAGTTTTTATCTTTCCATTCTGAAACTGCTGCTAAAGCATTTTTAAAAAGTTGATTGAATTTTAAGTGAATGCTGTCCATTTAATATAAACTTTAAAATCTGACTCCACGTCACCTCTAAAAATATTTTAAGCAGATGGCTAGATTGTTGGGATAAATACCTTTAGTATATATTTATGCTACTGTTTTCCTCTGCTGAATGGTAGCAGATGTCTAGGGCCTTGCAGACCAAGTTCCTTTTGGGATGGAAATCAGACCAACAGAGCCTGGGTATAATCTTATTGTAACTTGTTTATTTATATACACACACCAGTTCTGGAACAGAGGGGCCACAAACAGCACACAGACCATCCCTTCATTCAAGAATCTCAGCCCAGTGCCAATGCCCAGTTCTCATAGAACAATTTTGGTGCAAGAATTGACTCTGTTTAGAGAATTAAGGCAGGCAGCGCACACTCCTGCCGCTTACCATGGCTCCCCCGAAGAACCTGCTACTGAATCAAAACCACTATAGCATTTCCTCCAAGACTAAAAGTGTGCTTGCATGCTAAGAAAAATAACTTGTGAGAGGTGACTCCTGCCATAATATTATTGCAATGAAGATAGTAATTTTCACTGCTATATCACTTTAATTATTTTTTTTATGTTTGTGCACTGGCAAAGAGGGTATTGTGACAATTGTTTACCAGTTTTTTTTTTTAGTCTAATGCTGTATTAACCCTATTATATGGGCATCGGTTCTTGTTTCTAACCTCATTAATCCTTGTCATTTTCCTTTACAGTCTCTGATCACCTTTGTGAACAAACACCTAAATAAGCTGAATTTGGAAGTGACAGAATTAGAAACACAGGTAGGAGCTTTATACAAGAAAATAAATCTCAAGGTATAAGTTACTAATTTAGGCCCCAGTTGTGCAAACTCTTTTGCGTACGCTTATCTTTATAGAATATCAGGGTTGGAAGGGACCAATCCCTGGACAGACTTTTGCCCCAATCCGTAAATGGCCCCCTCAAGAATTGAACTTACAACCCTGAGTTTAGCAAGCCAATGCTCAAACCACTCTCCCCTTTTATTCCCTTAGAGGGATACTCATATGTGTTCGCCTTATTTTGTAAGTGATCGTAATTGGCAGTAATGTTTGCCTCTGGCTGCTTCTCTTGCCCACTTACTGCACACATGACTTATAGCAGATACTGCTGGTAATTTGTAACCTTGCCTGGCTTCAGATAACCAGGGAAGTTTTAGAATATTTAATATTTGTTTGTGGTGTTGACTGTAATATATGGCTGGGTTTCAGACCAATGATTCTAACACATCAAAGAAAACATTTGCAAAGTACTAGCTATATTAATTAAATTGTGGATGAGAGCAGGTCACAGCATGTCTTTCCCAATTGTGTGAATTCAGGCTGTTGATCTGAACCAGGATAAATCCTCAGTTGATTCAGTAATTGTTGTGGCATAGGTCTGTTGTGGCATAGGTCTGTGTTTAACTCAGATTACGTATTGGATATCCTTCAAAGCACTATAATCCAATCAAACGTGAGTTCTGGAGACACTGGGGCATGTTTTTTTTCACTCAGCTGAGAGTATATCAGAAGCTTGCATAGCTCTAACTGCTGTAATAGAAACAATTGCACTGTGCAGTGGAAGAGAGTTCATTAAAGATAAAGACTGCTTTAAAATGGGACTAAGTGGTTAACTTATTCTTTGCTGTTTGCCCAGGAGAGTAAGCGTGGGCACTAGATAGCCTAGGAAATTGGTTATGGACTACTGAGCATTTCATTTAGGTAATTGGTCTGAATCTGGCCTAGGCTGATATGGATTAAATTGATCATCCACTGATTGATGTTCTGGGGCCTTAGTGAATAGAGGTTTCAGTCCAGTTCTGGGGCCTGGCTATCTGTATCACAAAAATACATTTGAGCTCTCTGCTGAGACACCCATGATTAATTGGACTATGGAGATTTGATCAACCCCAAGAGTTTTGTATGATTGCTATCAATGTGGTATCTGATTTATGGGTACAGGTCTTTGATCTCCAAGGGCTGTCAATCCAGCACCATTCACCAGGGCTGAAATGTACAAAGAATATAAAAAGTACAAGAAAATGGTCCAGGGAAGGTTAGAGTAAGTGGAAGTATTGGTTATATGAGACACTCTTCTATTTTAGGAATTAATCAGAATCTTGGAACTCCATCATAGCACTCACTGTGGAAGCAATTGCTAAACTGCAGTGCAAAGTGGTCAGAATTAACAAGAATTCTTATGCTTTGGAAAGTAGGTTGAGAGACTGTCCTATCTGACAAGTTACTAGATCACACAGAATTTTGATCACTGAACTGTTGCTTACTTTGGTCAGATAGTGCAGTAGTACATGAACGTGCTGGCTGGGTTATCTGTACTACTGTCCCTAACTAGATGGAATGAGACCTGGTCAAGTGTTTGAGATAACTTCCTCTAGTGGCTGGCCTACAAAGCAGATGTAGATGAAGATTTTTCAAAGGAACAAATTACAACAAAGACCCTAACTCCTATTCATTTCCAATTGGAGTTAGGCACCGCTCTGCCATCTGTGCCTTTTGAAAATCTCCCCCTTAAGTCTACTGACAGCTAACAGGAGGATCCGCTTCTGCTAATGCAGTAGTGCCTTATCCCATGCCACATTGATGTGACTCTGGTTTCGGGAGTGTAGGTCTCTGTGGATAGTTGCACTGCTTTATTATTTATATTACTGTAGAGCATAAGAGCCCTAGTCATGGACCAGGACCCCATGGTTCTGGATGTTGTACACACACAGGACAAAAAACGCTCCTGCACCAGAGAACTCTTTGAATATGCCACCTTATCTCTGATTTAAAAAAAAAAATCCAGGGGATGTCAGACAGGTCGTATTGGTATCCATATAGGGAATTCTGTTTGACATATACAGTGCCTACCACTGTATTTAAAAGGAATTGTATTGGTTTAGAGCAGTGATACTCTACTGGTGGTTCTCTTCATAGGCTTGGTGTGGCTCTCCTCATGGGTTTGAGCACCTCATCCCATGTCATGTGAACCTACATATGGTGTAAAACAAGGAAAAGGCGTGTAAAAGAATTGTATGTGGTCTTCTGGGTCGTGTTTTAAAGATATATAGTTTCCCATTGTCAATGTAGCACGTAGTTATTCGTAGTGAGGGCGGTGAAAACAGTGCTCTCAGATGTGGGGAGACATCCCTGTGGCCCTCTGCAGCAACCTGTCTAGCCACTTAGGGCTAGGTCAATGGACTCCAAAGAAAAACCCATTTGGCATTCCTCAGCTGCAAGGATATTGACAATGATACAGGACCTTGATGGCTGAGTCAGGGGAGAAGGAACTGGCCAAGGGTCCTACTGTTTCTGACACAAGTGCAGTAAATTCCTTCCCAGCCCTGAGTGGGGCAAGAAGTAGATTATTAAATGTCTGTAAACCAGCTAATGAAGTGCTGCCAGCAGAGGTAAATGGTTTGGGCTATTTATCTTGATTTTTTTCTCATTGTTGCAAAGCCTTGCATGAAATCAAATGTCTCCTGCCTGCCATCTGGGAATTTCACCAGTATCTCTCCTCAGTTTGCAGATGGCGTCTATTTGGTATTGCTCATGGGTCTGCTTGAAGACTATTTTGTTCCACTCCACAACTTTTATTTAACGCCTGAAAGTTTTGATCAGAAGGTGAGTAGAAATTCCAGTTTGTGCTCCTCTCACTACCATATCACACATGCAATTTTCCATCCATGGGCTGAATTCTCTTCATGCCCAATTAAGCCAGAGTATAGCATATCCTTCCTTTCAAAGGCTGTAGCAAAGATGCATTCGTTGTACCATTTGGCAGTTACTAGAATCTGTACTTTAAAGGTTGACTGTAAATCCCAGTGACTGCCAGTGGTGTAAATCCCAGTGACTTTGCCAGTACCTCCTGAATGACTCCAGCAGCTAGGCTAAGAAAGGCATTCAGCACGTGAATACCTATAAACATATTTAAGAGAAGAGAAGCTAGGTCCTGCGATGTCCAGCACAGCTGTGGTCAGATGATATTTATAAACCCAAAGGGTATAAAATAATAAATAGTTTACACTTACATAGAACTTTAACATGTTCCAATTGAATTACTTATTTAATTATTATTACAGCAATGCTTAGAGACCACTCTGAGACCAGGGCCTTATTTTGCTAGGCATCGTATATAGTCACAGTAAGAGACAATCCCTGCCATGAGCTGCTTACAATCCAAGAAAGGCAAAAGGTGGGAGACAGGAAGTCTTATCCCCATTTTACATATGGGAAACTGAGGCACAAAGAGACTAAGTGAGTTGGCCAAGCTAGCACAGGCAGTCAATACCACAGTGCCAGGAATTGAACCCAGTAGTCTCAGTCCAGTGCCTTCACCACAAAGCCGTCCTTTATCTTTCCTAATTTTTGTCACTTCCCTGTAAAAAAGGGAAATAAGTAATATTACCTCTCGTGTGCACGAGGAACTGAGGCAGAGCGGTGGTGACTTGGCCAAGGCCACACAGCCAGTCTCTGACAGTACTGGGATTAGAACTCGTTTGCTGAGCACCGACAATGGGATTGACCCTGTACCAGACACACAGTCAGACATAGACTCTGATCCGGCAATGAGCGTCCCGTAGGCAGCATGCAACACAAAGTCCCACTGAAGTCAATCGGAATCTACACCGGCTCAGGGGTCTGCTTGTGTGCAAGTCTCTTCAGAATTGGCGGGGCCATTGTTCCTGCCCCAAAGGGTTTATACTCTAGGTGCACAGACAGCACTCTAGGAGACCCAGAGGAAAACTCTAGCTAAGCATTTTCATGTATTACTTTAAATTTGGGAAGATACGAATGATGGCGTCTGAGCTAAAGTGGGTTATTGTGGATGGGCATCTCAGACGAAGTGAGCTATGAGGAGAGGATAAGGATTTGCCAGGCTGTTGCAGGGAAGTTGTTGCATTGGACGGTGTAGACCAGTGATGCCTAGAGCGATAAGCAGGTTGTGAATATTGCATGCCATTGGGAGGGGCGACAGGTCGTCCATGTTGGACCTTCCCAACAGCCATAGAGAGGAGGGCTGGCTCCTACACCGGGGCTTGCCTGTCCTCGTCCCACTTTCAGCAGCTCGTTTCCCCTCTGCTCTGCCCAAGGTCTTGCTGAGTGACAACCTCAAGGTGTGCTACAAGTAGGAGAAACTGCAGGGGGTGCCTGCACGGGGTAGCTGGCTGGGAGAGGGGCAGCAAGGAGCCCTGGAGTATATCATCTGAAAAATTTCAGGAATGGTCCTTGGTGTAGATATCCTGGTTTACTGTTAGCCTCCATGCTATGTAATCCTCCTCCATGCTATGCAGTGGTGCAGGTATGGTGGTACGATCTGGTACTCCATACTGGTAAGATATTCATAGCTGGTATGGTGTACCAGGAAAAACACAGGAGGAGCCTGCTCCACTCCCAGCCTTTCCATGCAGCTGCATCTACTGAGTCCTCCTGCCTGGAGTCTGTACAGCAGCCATGCTGGCAGACAGGGGTGTGTGAGGTGGGGTTGATGGTGGTACAGCAACCCACATGCTGCTCCTTTCCCTGCTGCGGTTCCCGGGAGAGCCCTGAGCAGCCCTGCTGGAGGACAGGGCTTGCGGGGGTGGGATACAGCAGCTGCTTCTGCCCCACATTCTTCTGCTCTTTTCACCGCTGCGGTTCCAGAGAGCCTTGATCTCCCTGAAACCTCAGCAGTGAAAGGAGCAGAACGTTGGGCTGCTAGGCGGCCCCACACCAGCAGCTCCTCCAAACAGCTGTGTCTCCTGAGTCCTCCTGCTTGGGGTCTGTACAGCCCCTTTGAGGCTGGCTCCTTGTTTTGGTGGGGTTCTGTGGTGGCTCTGGTCTGAGCGCGTGGCGCATTCCGGGGTTATGAATGGGAGTGAAGCTGGCTGCATCAGGGCTTGACATGTTAGTAAAGTTGCAGGAACTTAGTATTCTTTAAGGGCACGATCCTGCAAAAAGCTGAGCACCTTCAGTTCCTGCTGACTTTAGTGGAGGTGATTGAGACCCAGCGTCTACCTGGAGGAGCCCAACACCTGAGAGGACTTGGTCTTCACTGCCCAACTCACCTTTGATGGATATAGCTCATCCTCATCAGAAGGGATCGTACTATATACCATGGAGCAAAAAATATATTGTACCAAATTAGGAAAGTATTTTAACTGGCTGAAGAGTTTGCTGAAACTCCCTGCCCTGTTAACTGATGTTGATCCTGCTGAGAAACAGCAATGTGGGTTTTGCCCACTCCCTGAGGCAGGTGATTAGTTGCCGGATGTGGATGTATGGGAGGTAGGAGTGGCTTCCTGGGCAGAAGAGAATCCAGGATGTGGTCTGAGAAATCCTATGAGAGAAACGCCTAGGAGTAACTGAGCCTGAGGATAAGATCTGAGTAGTTCTTCGTTATCTTAGAGTTTTATTTTCCTAATAAACAAATACCAAGGGAGTGGGTGGTGATGGACTTCATATTCTGTGTGGACTGTGTTTATAGAACAGGTTGGAAAATATTTTATTACTTCATTAAAAAACCCCTCAATGGGTGGTACTTACCTTTTTCTTCAGACTCTTTCTTTTTCTCTCTCTCTTATGGGTTGAATTTTCTTGAGTATAAAATCGTACAACACATAGCTATAGTGTTATAGCTACTCAGCTGTGATTGTGTTGTTGCTTGTTTATGTCTAGTGGCATGAGAATCATGCTGAACTAAAGTTATTAGATATTGTTTTGAAACAGACACAGAAGAAGAAAGTGTGTTCGTGAGCATGGGGGAGGGATTAGTTAGCTTTTATTTGTGGACTGTGCATCTCTTTCTACCTCTGAAATTAGTTTTGCCTAAATAAATCAAGGAAAAACAGGAGTAGGAGGAAAGATTACAATTCTCTTCAATTAACCCAACAAAGGGCACTTTTTCTTATCCTACTGCAAAGAAGTTTTGTATGCTTAACTCCCTCACTCACTGAGATAAGTAGTTTTAATTAAATCTCCCCCCTCATGCCACAAATCTCCAGAGTCAGTCACTTAGGGGACAAACATACAAAGATATCTTTATCCAAATTACCTTTCCATGTGCAGAGAAGAAGAATTTCTTAAACTTCAGTAGGCATCCAGAAGAAAAGCTGATTGCTCACGTTAAATCCTTTCAGACTAACATTCTCTCTAAGAGGTTTCTCTTCTAAGGGCTTGTCTACACCAGCAATTTACAGCGGTGCAACTTTCTGGCTCCGGGATGTGGAAAAACACCGCCCCGAGTGCAAGTTTCAGCACTGTAAAGTGCCAGTGTAGACAGTGCACCTGCGCTGGGAGTCACACCCCTCGTGGAGGTGGGTTTTTTTTAGAGTGCTGGGAGAGCTCTCTCCCAGCACTGTGCCACGACCACACAGCATAGACTAGCCCTAATTGATCCTTCTCATATTTTCTTTCCTGTGTGTCTCCCTGTTCTGTTCTCTGACTTCACCTTAATTCGAAGAGTACTTTTTTGTGCATTACTGTTGCTGCTTGGTACTAAGTTTGTAATGATCTAGTGAAAATCATTTGCAAATGTTAAGCCTGACCTTACTTCTAATCTCTCTGTCTCTAATTGTCACCTGCTCTCTGGTGAGTAACTGCTGTTAAGTTCCTTACTGCATTGATGGCAGATGATCTGTTCCTTGGAGTCTGAAACACTATAACTTACCTTGAATATACAGACAGGAAGAGCTTACCAGGAATGCAGATGTTTCTGTCCTCATATAAAGGCTCTGACATCTTGACTTCTGCATGTCCCTTCCTGCCTTACATTTGTATGATTTATTGATCTCAGTAGCGCACCAGTCTCCAACACAGAGACTTGATTGTTCTGCCAAGCTTTCATGGGTTTCCTCATTCAGACTGTACTCATTAAATTTTTGACTCTTTAAATTTGGAAACTTCCTACTTAAATGAGTCCCTCAGTCGATTTGATTTCTGTTGCCTTTACTCCTGGGAGGAAAACACCTGGGATTCAGATCAACAAATGTTGTTGATTTTAGAACCAACGAAATAAATCCCAAGATCATTATTTCTGATGTCAAGAGAAGGGAGAAGAAGGTAACTGCTTTTTTATTGATTTGTTAGAATTTGGAAATTTATTTCAATTGCTTTTTTGCAGGTCCATAATGTTTCCTTTGCTTTTGAGTTGATGCAAGATGGAGGGCTCAAGAAACCAAAGGCTCGTCCTGAAGGTAATATATACGCTGTAGAGGCATAAACTATTTATACAGACAGAGTGGCAATTACATCTCTTGTGTGACTCCATTAAAGTCAACAGGGTTACATCAGGAAATGATGTGGGTGTATGTATTATATATGCACACATGGTAAAACTTTGTTTATCTGACTCCTTTTTATCCAAAAGACTCCTTATGCATATCTGCGTTATCTCCCGTAACGTGCGTCATAATTGGAGTAGACTCAACTATTAAGAGGTTCAAGTCAGGCCCATGATTTTAGTAAATGATAGTGCTATGTGATAGCTGTCCAGTAGCCTATGTTAGATCAGTTGGTGCTCTCAGTTCTTTTCCTAGTGGAAAATTTACATAAAAAATTAGCACTAATTTGCTAGCAACTTGATCACGGAGACAAATAACTGAGGGGTTAATTTTGTTCCTGTGGAAATCAGTGACAAAAACTCCCATTTGCTCCTATGGTGCAGGGCTAAGTACTGAACGAGCACGAAGACTGAATTGTGCTTCTGACTTTTTAAAGGTTGTACCTTTGCGTACCGAAGCTAATTAATGGAGCAGTGTCAAGAAGCTTGCACTACCTCTGCACTGTTTGCTCTTTGGCTAATGAGAGGAATTATGTCATCTTGACTGTCAATCGAGCAATCTTCATTTTCATTATGACTACCCCAGAAGTGACAGGTAGCTTAGCCTGACCATTACTGCAGGAAAGCTATTCAAAACAGTGTTACTTCACTCTTTGCTACAGACTCCATGTGGTTTGCCCTCTGATTCAGTGTACAGCAGAGGATGTTGTAGTGAGAACTGGGACAGGTTTCTGTGTCAACATAGTCTTTAAATCAGCTGATTATTGTACCCTTTAGGAATTAAATTTATTAATAAAAGTAGGAGGGCAAAGTTAGTTAATATGGCAGTTGTCTTGGTCTGTTTATCCCCCAGTTCACATTTGCTACACTGGGTTGATTGAGGGTGCTGATATACCGCACGGAGCTGGGATTTCTGTGGAAGGGAAAGTAGCATAGGAGGCTGTGCTTGTTGCCAGTAGTTTCATTTCATCTTGCTGTGGAATCCTGGCACTTGCAAACATTGGTGTCCCTTTGAATAACAATTTGCGGTGGTGCAGTTTCTCACGCTCCACAGAATGTTTTATGTGTGGGACTCACTGTGTATGCCCTGCTGTACTGGTGTCACTTTGTGCCTGAAGGGACCGGAAAGCACCCCACTTTGCAGCTTACGTGCTTTCTGCGGTACTCGCAAGAGACAGGTCTAGTGTTCAATTGAATATTTTAGTATATCCTGCTCCACTCACTCCCACCCCAGTAAAATATCATGAATCATCGTGTGTGGTTTATACAACACTGCCCAAATTACAGGCCACATTCTGGCCTTTGTTACAGCCATTCAATTTAACAAACACATCTGAAGGCAAAATTTTGCCCTAAGTCATTAAAGTAGAGTGAATTTTAGTGGGCTGCTTGATTATTTTCCTAAGGGATTTTGATAGGCTGTAGAGGTATTCATTTAAACTCTATTTTAGGCTATTTTTAGATTTACTGGCACCTTTTGTCAGCATTCTGTCAGTGAGCACTGGCTGGGCTTTGGCCACACAAGCTTCCTCTTACAAGGAAGATTGAGATCATGCTTTTTTGGGGTATGTCTGGGTCCTTCCTGTCAGTGCTTCTCATCTCATGACCTATAATTACGCATGCAGTGAGGCTATATATGATATCACATTACTTTTTAATCTAGCAGACAAAGGTCTAACAAAATCCAATGGCTAGAACTTCTTTGGAAGGAAAAATTCAATTGGAAATAGGGCATACATTTTATAAGTGAGAGTAATTAACTAATAGAACAAATTCTCCATCACTTGAACTTGTTAAATTAGAAGTTGATGTGTTTCTGAAAGATATGTTGTGCTGACACACAAGTTATTAAATTCAATGCAGGAATTACGTGGTCAAGTTCTCTGGCCTGTGTTATGAAGGAGGTTAGACTAGAAGATTATAGACCCTTCTGACCTTAAATTCTATGAATCATTACATTACATTAGCAAGTAAAAGACTCGGGTTTATTCCTTTTCAGCAGGAAGAGTGAGCAACATGTCATAATTCCCTCCCCATCGCCTCCCACCATGTGAGGCAGAAGTGGTGGCAGTGGCTCAGAAAGGAGACCGACCTGGTCTTCAAGGGAGGTCTCTAGGTTACAGGACCTTGAGAATAGGACGGAAGGGAAGAAGTAAACCAATGGAGTAATTGGAGATGGCACAGATACCCTAAGAATCCCTGAAGGCAGAGGACCACCTGTCACCTTACAAAAAAAAACATCCCATTTTATCTTACCTGTAAAGTGATTATTGCAGTTAAACTGCACTGTTCACTTATCTTGCAGACCAGGTACTATAACAAAGAACAGAGACGATCAATCTCAGTACTGGGCACCTAGAGATGTAGTCCTTGATCCTGAGCTCTAGTGGAGCTGTGCTTAGGGCAGCAGTAGACACAGGCTTTATGTCACCTTCATGCTCCCTCAATGCACAGGGTTGCTGGAGGTTAATTAGGTCTCAGGCAGAGATCAGAGCAGCCTCAGAGCTGCTCTAATTCCTAGCTGCCTGCAGTGGGCTCAAGGGGGATTGGTGGAGCTCAGTGCTTTCTGGCCACTCTTCCCGCCTTTGGAATACTCTGTGTTGGCTGGATGGTGTAGAGTTGGCTATGCAGGCTCTATGCCAGGTGTTGATTACTCATATCACAGCATCCTCAGCTAGCCTCATGGGCCAGCTTTAAGGGTGCTCTGCACTACCAGAACTATACATTTGGTATTGGAACTTCAAGTTGGCTGCCAACACCATTAGGTTGAATCTGCCTGTAGGTTTCGTTGGCCCACACCAAAGATTCCCCTTGGCTTGCTGATTGTGGAGGATGTGGCTAGTAAGAAACTTTGCTCCTTAGGGCTAAATTCACATTTATATCTGTCTGAAGCAACTCGATCTGTTGCACAGAATGTACTAACACATTCCCAAGCCATTTGGGAGTGTTTTGCTGCTAGGGATGCTGTGGTGTTAAACCGCTTCCTACACCTTCTGGAAAACTTTGATATACAGAAACAATTCTGCTAAAACTAGGACTTTTCTTCCTGTGTTATAGTGGTCATTTTCATGCAAGCAAGATCTTTCTTAGGCATCTTTCTGCTCCTGCTGCTTATGCACACATCCAAGGATCAGGAAGAGAGGATAGCATGGAGCAATTGCATGATGCTGGGAATGGTAATTAGATATGTGGTTTTTCACTTCTAAGTCACCACTTCAAATCTGGCCAAGCTGATAGAAGCTGCATGTCATTTAGTAATGGTGGTGGCTGTCCGGAGGTTTGTGTAAAATAGTTAATTTCTTCCCAAACAAGTGTGTGCAGCACAAATCTGTCCCCTCAAGTGGCACTAATTGAGAGCCAGTTGGCCATCCCGTCACAGAGGCTGAGAAGCATATGTTCATGGAGAATGAATTTCTCTCCTACCTAACAAGGGGTCATTTCAGGCCAGGCACATTTGCGGGGCACGGTGAGGAAGCCTGTGCTGTGTCCTCTCTGTGGAGCTCTACAGCCAGCATGTACTCACACGTATTCAATCCACGTGTTAAACGAGAAAGACAAAGAGCCTCCTTTCATGCAACTGTGCAAAATAATAGATGAAGAAAGGGAGGGTGAGAGGAGGCTGAAACCCTGGTGTGAAGCATAGGGGGGCTTGTGAATTGTCATCTAAAGAGTGAAGCAGGTGCGAGAGAGTGTCATGGGAATGATTTTTCCAAGCAGGCTGTGGATGTTTTATTGTACCTCAGATTGGTTTCCCCAGCTCAAAGAACTGTGTTTTTCCTCTCTTCTGTGCTGCTTATTGTTCTTCTCTCACGTCACTTTTTTGAGAATGGGGTTTGTGGGTTTTTTTTGTTTTTACCTGTCCTCCTTCCTCTTCTTCCACCCGCACTGTCTCCTCAGTTATTTTCCTCTTCCTGTTCCCACAACTTTTCCCTCCTATCCTCTCCCTTACCTACATCTTTACCTGCTGCTTTTCCCCTCTCCTGCGCTGTCGACGTTGGGAGATACTCTCTTCAGTTTTGCAAGGGCACTCTGTGCTGTACTTTCCCCTGGGCAGCCTTTGGAATGTACTTCTCTGTGGCACTTCCTCTATGTTATCGTAGCAACCGGACAGGAAGAACAAAGAGAGAAGCTCTCTCTGTTGTGCATCTGAGGTGGGGGAATACCAAGCCAGTGAGCAATAAGCATGAAGTTTGCAAAGGGGAAGAATGGGGAGGGTGGAAAATGGCCTGTCATTATAGTGGACTGTAACTGTTCATGCACTCTTCCCTTCCTTGCTCTGATGAAAATTTACCCACACTCCAGCACAGTGAGAGGGGGGACGCAGGAAGGTTTGCACACAAAGCAGGAGTTTAAGTTCAGCTCACTGCATAGCAAGTCATTGCAGAGGTTCTAGATATGTTGGGTTCAGAACCTCACAAGAAATATACAATTTGGACTTAAATCCCCACTCTGGGCACCTGGTTAGCAGTGTCCCTGGTAGAAACTCACTAGAAATTGTTAAAGCTGTGACATGGTATCTAATATGGAGTATTTTTCAGTTATTTGTGAGATATCAGGTCTGAGACAGAAGAACCCTTCAGTCTATGATAAATTGTAGATCAGAGAGGGATAAGAGTTCTTTTTTTTTTTTTCCTCCCTCCAGAGAGAAGTTAAAAATATCAGTGATTGAAGTAATGGCTAACGTTTCTTGAAGTCTAACATATGATGCTATCCAAGGGAACTGGACCTATTTTTTTTTATTTTTTTTATTCTTTTTGAGTTCACAGATCAGAAGACACTTTCTTCCACTCATAGGAAACTGGGAGGTAGTACTAAAGCAACCTAAGAATCTCTCCTTTTCTTCCACAGATGTTGTTAACTTGGATCTGAAGTCTACCCTCAGGGTTTTGTACAACCTGTTCACAAAGTACAAGAATGTTGAGTGATCCTGGAAGCTAAGATGTTAATCCTCACAACCTTCTTAAGGGGGAAAAAAAAGAAAAGGAAAAACAAAACGCCCTCTATGTTCCCTTTGTGCCTTACACTATATTCCATGCTGCATGATGGCATTCCTTCTCCTGTTCACATTATCTCCATGTATCCCTTTGCATGACATGCCTGCTGAAAATACGTTGTGTATTTTATGTTAGCTCCCTTTTGAAATCTCATTTTTACATCTTTGCTCTGAGATCCTTGCGTGTCTGTTTGCTAAAGTCAACAAGCTTTCTTTTTATGTTGATAAAGAATACTACTAGTTACTTTTGATAAACAGGAAAAACTTGAACCCTTCTTGATGGGACAATGCCTATATATACTTTCTTTTGTAAACTACTTGGTTACCATTGGTGGTGGAAGATACGCTAGGCTTGAGTGTTAGAAATACAAAGGCAGACCCTTGCATTGCAATGTGTTTAGAAACTGCAGTTTCCATTAAATAAGGTTTGTGTGTGTTACTGTATTTGTTTCCAAGGACACCACCTGAAACTGTACCGTGAGGGCTTTTTCTATCTTTCATGTTAAGCTCATACTACCCAGTATTATTTCCACTTGATGTTTACACACAATTAGCCTAGAAATGGAATTATTGCCAAATCCGGTCATAGCTGGTTTTCTCTCCCTCCTTTTGTGCTGAGGAGGGAGCTGTAGCCACACTTGAAATGTGTAGTCTGGATCAGCTTGGTGAGGAGCTGGTCACGGATGGACGGACTGGATTTATCCATTCTTTCTAACCCTTTGTGGAATGAGCAGGGGGAATAACAGTTTAGTTGCTTAGACGTGCAAGGTTGACCTTTATTTTCATGTGGAAAAGCTAAAGTGCCTGCTCCTGCTCTCACTGAAGTCAATGGCAGTTACAGCGTTACAGAGCCCAAAGTCTGTGAACAGAACTACAGTTTTTGTTTTGAAAATTAAATGGAGCAAGGTCATTTTTCAATAAGATTTTGCCTCTGCTTCCTGGGTTATTCTGGACAACGCCATATAATGTACACCAGTATCGAACACATTGGACTGCACTGAATTTGGAACAGTTTAGAGGTGGATCCCAGGGCTGAAAATAACATAAGTTTCCTTTCAGTGATGCTGTGATGAGTTGATTTCATCCCATCATCCCCAATGATACTTTGCTACTGCTGTGTACTCTGGACTCAGTGGTATAATCCTTAGGCAAAACTCCCATTGAAGTCAGTGGGAGTTTGCCTGAGAAAAGACTAGACACTTTGAATGTATCTACCTTGACACAAGACACCTTGACAGCACTAGATGGATTTCACCTGATTGTGCAGACATATCTGCGTGTCTAATGATGCTATAGGTAGTTAAATGTACAAAGAAGGCAAGGCTAGGATGTGGTTTATGTGAACAGGTTATGGGCAGGGCTATTAAAAGAAATAGTATTATAATATCAAAGTAAGTTATTTGTGAGCTATGTATTTTATAGCATTCCTTCCCTCAGAATGTGGAGGAGAGATCCAAAACCACTATATTATTGCTTTCTGTTTATCACATTAGTCATACTTTATGGGCTGCCAGGTTTTATGTAAAGCATTTAACAGAGCGGCCTATCAAGGAAGGCAGTGTTACTGCATTATCTGGGCCAAGTTCAGTCCTGTTGTAAGCAGAGGCTCCTCTCTCATTGACTACAAATGAAATGCATCTGCTTACACCAGGACTGAATTTACCCTTCAGTGTTAAAGACCAAAAGGAAACGCGTGTCCCCTTACTGTGCTATGTGAACTGTGGTGTAATTGTACAGAAGACTCTCTCTTCATTAACATTTTTGTCTCAGCTTGACACTTTAACAGTGACTTGCAAAAGGAGAAAACACTTATTTTTTGTTTCTTTATGAGGTATAAAAGGTGGCCTAAGGGGACTAGTGTCAAAAAAAAAAAAAAGTGGGAGGAGGTTTCTGCTTGTTTCTGTTAGAAATTCAGCTCGCATCTACCATGGAAGATGCTGTGGTGACTGAAGAACTAGTGAGTTAGATTGTAAGGATTAGATTCAGAAAGGAATTTAGGTGCGTAACTGGGCACCTAAGTCCAAAATTTAGATCCTCAACTCCCCTGCTCAGCTCTATATCCCTAAACTCCTACTTAAACTCAAATATTGGATATGAAGTGGAAGAGCTCCAACAGGAGAGTGTGAGAGCCCCACCCCAAAAAACCCCGTAAGCCAGCAATTAAGGCTACACGTAGGAGTTGAGAGAACTGAGTTCGAGTCCCCATTCCAAGTCAGGCAGAGTGGTGATTTGAACTGAAGTTGGTTTTGCACATCTCATGCGAGTGCTCTAACCACTGGGCTATTAGATAGTTCTTATATGAGTGCTCCTGTAGCCAGGGGACTGCGGGTTTGGGACCTTTAGTTTGTATGCCATGGGCAAATTGCCAACAGGATGCTTTCAACTTAAGAAGGGCTTCCCCAAAAGTAATCAGTTTTAAAACACAATCATCTTGATATAGCACCCCACCAACTAATGTTTATTTCATTCCTAATCTATCACATACCTAATGTGTGGGTTGTAATGGGCTAATATGTTGTAGGTTAAAGCTTAAAAATATAGGCCTCCCTCCATCCATGCTAAAGAACAGGATGGTTAATATTTTGTTTACGTTACTGGAAATTTTGAATTCTGCCTCTTAGTGTAGAGTTGTGTAGAAAAGGCCAGGGAATTCTGAGGCTTGTGGCATAGTTCGTGGACACTGCATGCCCAACATTCGAGCTTCCACATTTCTATATGGTTAATGAGATTGGCTGCCTGTACAGCCTGTGTAATCTGCCTTGTAGATTCACCATCAGAACTGCGGATTCAGTTCCAGCCAGTCGTCGTTCAGCTTGCTCTACGGCTCAGAAGAGGCCTGAGCTATGGTCAGCTATGCTCGAACGTTTCACAAGACTGCAAAGCAACAAAAACAGAGTTTACATCAATGCAAATCTTACAGAGCTTTCTTTTCCCCACTAATAGAAACCCAATGCTTTGTGTATTAATGTATTTTAAGAATCTTTTCTACTATTTTTTAACAATGTGCACTCTGGATTTCTGTTACTAAAAAAAAACAACCCACAAAAAACAACCTTGCAGATGAGATACTGCACTTGTCATACCATGGACAAGTCTGGCTTAGTGAGAGTGTAAAAGTAGTGTACTGTAAGCAAATTACAATGCAATCCTATGTTTTCTAAAATCACAGCAGGAGTGTTGTGGAACTTAATGCATGGTTTGTGATAACTGTATTTATTCTAATAAACAAATGATGATCACATAGCTTTCTTGCTCTTATTTGGCCTGCTTAATGGATGAAGTTATAATAAAAGGAAGGATTTGAATGAAGAATGCATTTAAATGAAGACCAAGAGGCCAATGAGATATTGGTTTGCATAGGCCTTAGAAAACAGAGCAGCCTGTCTCTCTGACACTGGTAGAACAGCATATGAAGGGGTCCACTCACTGCAGGTGCACCTCTCTGCCTGGCTCAGGGAATTTGCTTTTGCCCCATGTGGTGGCCCCTGCCATCAGTTGCTTTCTCTCCATCTCCCCTCCATGACTTGGAGTGCTTCCTCTTGGATGATTCAGTCCTTCGGCCAGTCACTATATAGTCTTCCCCCATTTTTTCCAGGGCAATGATGTCCCACCAGACAAGCTGTCCATATGTCCTCTCAGGCAGTCTTCTATTCCAACTCCAGCTCTGTGCCACGTTGCCAGTGGCTGGTAGCGGAACCCAGGCCTGTCTACTACTCTAGGTTCCTGCCCAGGGACCCTGTGACTGCTGTTGCAGTCCTTGGACTCCTTCCTACCCACCTCTCCATCTCCTTGCCTTTCTCTGGGTTTACCCCCAGAGCTTTCTCCACTCCCCATGCCCACTTCACCTCATAGGCCTCTTGTAACACTCCCTAGTCCAGGGCAGGACACCAGAGCTTACTTGCCCCCTGGAGCGCTTCCTTGTCCCTGGCCAACATCTTTTCACTCTAGGCAGCAACTGCAAATCTGCTGCCTGCAACTCTTTCCTGTGCTTACTTCCTGGCTTTATAATGCTATCCCAATCCCCGCCTCCCAGCTCTGCCTCATCTGCCATTAGGCTTTATCAACCCCTGGGCCCCATCCAGGTGCAGAATCTAAGGTTAATTGACCCCTTCTGATCCATATTAACCAGCGCAGGGCTTGTGTGGGGTGGACACACCATCACACACCACTTAGACTATTGTACTTAGATTGGGCATCTTATCAGTAGAAAGAGATTGGGGGGAATTGGAGAACAGCAAAAAAAAAATGACTGTGAATGCATCAGTGAATGATGGGAAGGCTTTAGACAACAAACCCCAGTTAGTGTGGTTGAATGATGAATGAGTATATGTGGAAGGGGTATGGCAATCATCTACCAGTATCTGATGGGGATGTATGGTGAAGGAGAGGAATTGAGTAGTGCTTGGGGGCTATAACTTGGAGTAAGAATGTGAAATTTTTAAAAAAGAGAAAATTTAGCCTAAATGTGGTATATGATATCAGAGTGAGCCGCATTAGGCTGTGAAATAATCTCTCAAGGGAAGTGGGGGAAGCTTTACTGCTTATAATGCTAAAAACTAAATTGGACTAACCACTTGAATTTACTTCAGGGAATCGTCATGCATTAGTAACTGGATGGATATGACCTAGTAGGCTTTCCCTATTAGTAAGATCATTACAATATTTTAAAATGTTAATTAGACTAGGGGAAAATCTAAATCTGAAGAGCAGTTTTTCCTTTTCTGTCTTCAGAAAGAAAAGTATTTAATCACCTGAATGGTAGATGCTACTGTATACTTCTTAAGAGAGAGATGCAATGTCCGTGCAGTATGACCACAATTTTCCCTGTCAATAAAATACTAGGGGGTTCTCACTGCAGGCAGGGGGGTGTCTGTGGCAAGGGAGTGAGGAGGCGAGGGGAAGATGCGGGTAAGAGATGTGAGTGGCGGGTGGGGGACTGAGGAGGGATGCAGGAAGCAAGCGGTGGGCAGGGTGGGGTGAGGAGGTGAGCAGCGGGTGCATGGCCAGAGAGTGGATTCCCCCTTTGGGGAGGCTAGCCCCTGACTCCACCCTCTCTGCCTGCACCCTCCACCCCCAGCAGTTGGAGTCCTGAGACCAACTACAACTGGCGCCACAAGCCCCTAGCCCGGAGAAGCCCCAAGCATCCCGCCCTTGCTTGACTGGAGGAGCCCTGGGCTGGCCAAAGCCCCGAGACATCCCCACACACACACACCTGTCCGGAGGAGCCCCGGGTCAGCCACAGCCCTGCCCATCCCTCCCCAGACCCAAGCCGCCTAGATATGTTTTTCATTATTATCTGGACTATTATGTTGAATTTCCTTTTTTCTTTATTATTTGGACTATTAGGTCAAATTATTGTACAGACAACCACTTTTCCCAAAAAAGCAAAAGAAACAATAATAAAAAAGACAAGAATACACAAAGCACCTTATTTGTGTTTCTATTCTGTTAGGTACAGTAAAGAATAGAGATAATTGTGCATTATTTTTATAACTGAGTTTGCCAAAAAAAACCCCAAAACCTTCCATAAATAAATTACAATGATTTGTATGTATGTATGTGCATATTACCTTATTAACTTGAGGAAAAATAAATAATTTTAGGAAAAAAGTGGCAGTGTGGCCACCAGCAAGAGTTGGTGGCTGCACTCTGAGGCCACCAAAAAATTTGTTGCGAGAACCCCTGGTTTAGATGCACGTTTACTGCAGTTATTATAGACTCTAGCAGAGACCATACTTGCTGACATCAGGGCTCTGAACAGAACTGTGGTTTCGTTTTTAAAATGTAACATAAGAACTGTGTGTAACTTGCCTCTTGATAATCTTCAAGCTGCTTTGAATGGAAGGCAGCAATTTCAACACAAGGATGCCCAAAACTTTATCCTATGATACGTTTCATACTTCTTTCCCATGACCTTGCCTTTGATAGACTCCTTGAGGAATACTTAGAGAATTATTAAAGGCAACATGCTGTCAGTTCTTTTATGTAAAATGTTCATATGTAAATTGATTATATTGGCAGAATGTGGCATAACGTCATCTCTTTCCTGTTGCTAACAAGCAAACCTTTTCTCTTGAAAACCACAGTGCAAAATGAGGAAGTAAGGGACTCTTCTAAACTGAGTGCAAAGAACTAGTCTCTCTTTTTGTTTCTTGCCTACTTTTCTCATCATGGTGTTCTAATAGCAGCAGTATAAAATTAGATGGATTGATTGAATCCTGACACATGCAGTTTTTATTTTTTCAGACTAGAAAGCCTTTTCTCACTAATTTTGAGCTTATTTGGAATACTGCTTTTGGCTTTTTCCAACAGGAAATAAATCAATTCAAAGTTCTTGGTGTCCTCATCTGCAAAAGTAAGTGTTTCATGTATATTCTATGGTAGATTATAATTATGGTAGCATTATAAGCAGTAAAACATATGTAATAGCTCAATTAAATTTGGGGAACCAGATTGTGAAGGGATAGTAGACGAAAAGTTAGGTGATTTAAACTATTAATACAAAATGGTTCTTATGGCAAAATAACCATCTTATCTGCTATTTTCAGCAATTAAGGAACTGTTGCATTGCAGCTTATAATATTCTAGCAACTCTTGACATACCTGAAAACTTAGTGATTGCCCCTAGCAGAATGCAGAAAAATAAATAACTTCTGCCTTTCTCAAGAACTAAGAAAATTTAGGATATTGTCTCAGTAACTGAGAGCACAGAACCAAATGATGCCATTTTGCAAGAAGAGTCCAGAGTAAGGCCAATATGATTTTAAATTTCCAATGCACAATATTGTTGCAATCAGTATTCTAGCAACTGGAATAAAACAAGTGGTGTTCTCCATGTACCAGTAAACAATGCATGTGTGGATGCAAGGCCAGAGAAAATAGTCTGATAGCAAAAGAATTAAAAAGAAAAACAGAAAAGAGAGTCTGCAGAGCCGCATTGCAGCAGGCCTGCATGAGCAGCTCCAATCTTAATACTTCTCCCAGCGCAAATAAGGAACTGAAATCAAAAAAGGATTCCAAATACATTCATGTTCCCCCATGATGTTAGTGCAATATGTACACCTTTAGCAGGCAGTGTTCTGAGATGTCTACAGAAAACCGGGGGGGGGGGGGAGGGGTTGTTTAGAACTGAAGCTGTTTCACTAGAGCAGGGATGGCCAAACTTACTGATCCGCTGGGCCACATACGAGAATCTTCAGAAATTCGAGAGGGGCTCGGGGCTTAAGGCCCGTGGGGCATGCCTCCTGGGGTTCCTGCCCTGCGGTTGGGTCGGAGGGTCTAGGGAGTTCTGCACTATGGCAGACGCCTCCCACAGGGCAGAAGCCCTCCCTCGCTGTTGGGCAGAAGCCCCTAACCCCAGCATGTCTCCCCGGGGCAGAAGCCGAATGGGGGGGGATGGTCGGCTTTGCGAGCTGCACTTTAATCGTAGAAGAGCCACATGTGGCTTGCGAGCCGCAGTTTGGCCACACCTGCCCTAGAGTGTAACTTGGAGCCTGATCCAGAATCCAACTTAATGATAATAACTAATGATCCTATGAAATGCTGAGGCCCTCCGTTCTCAGCTGCTAGGCAGGTCATTGGATTGAGCCCTAAGCATATATTTATGTACGTTGCCACCAATTTTTAATTTAAGGCCTGTTTTGGCGTGGTTCTAAGTACTTCCTGTGACATGCTGAGATCTCCAATTCCTGTAGCCGTAGGTGCTCAACATCTTGCCAGCGTAAATCATAAATGTGTGTGAGATCCCCCAGGTTTTTCAGCTTGCCAAAACAGCTCTTTAATACATGAGAGGAGCCAATGTTCCCAGGAGCCAGGCCCCTCAGCATTCTGAACCCAGGTTGGCTTGGGAAGTGAGAAAGTGGCAAAAATAGCCACAGTACAGAATAGCAGATAGTCCCTGAATTTAAAACTTGCAATCTAAAAGACAAGGCAGATGCAGGGAGGGGGAAAAGGGTAGAACACACAAGAAGAGTGAACAGTATGATAATGGCAGATGTCATCTTAGTGCTGTGTTCTTCCCCCTCCCCCCGCCAGCCCATTTTGTGGGTTTAGGAGGAAGGAAGTATGCTAAATGGAAAGAAAAGTGAAGCGGGAGGGGATACTGTTGTGAAGGAGGCAAGGGAGACGGGACGGGGTGAAGATGAAGGTAAGAAGGGCAGATGTGGAGTGAAGCTGAGGTGAAGAGCCTGTGAGGCAGAAGGCTGCAGCAAATTCTGATCTAGAATCTAGGTTTCCACTGGGCTAGACATGCAGTGCTGGGTCACTTGCCTGACACTGCACAGCAACCCACTTTTATTGTAAAATAAAGGCTTGAAACAACCCCACATCTACGTTCTCCCTGGAAGTCACAGGAGATGTCTCTGTGTACAGACTGTATCGGCCAAGATGGCCACTGTCAGTCTATTGATTTAATTTTACAATGTCATACTTGCTGAATGTAGTCCCTTTATAGCCTTAAAGTGCTTCACGTATAATTAGGGCACAATTGTGGCTCACCCTACATGCTCCTGCAGTGGAGTAAAGGGATGTTGGGCACATCCTCACTCCTCTAGGTGGTTTAGTCAATATGGTGGGTTCCAACTCATCCAGGAGAGCAACCTCCATTGGGCCCCTCCACCTTTCACCTCCCTGTGCAAATGGACAGGCAAGGGCAAGGAACTGGCAGAGCCTTGACTGTAGTTGACAGTCAGCTTTGCTCAGCTAGTGCAGAGGGGGGGGGAGTAACTGACACTTGGTATCAGATTAGAGCAGATTACTTCCCTCACAGGAACAAGGCTGGGGGAGTAGAAATCCTGGGCTGGCACAGTTACCTGATGCTCCTTACTATGGGCCGAGAGGAAACCTCTCTCTCGCCCTTATCAAATGACGCCCCACACAACCACTCGGTGGTAGGTGTTACTGTCTTCACGTCACAGATGGGGAAACTGAGATGCGAAGGTCTCAAAGATGGTGTCTGATTTTGGAGGCCTCCCCAATAGCCCATGTGTGTTTTTAGTTACTAACTTTTTATTGAGAGAAGCAGAATTGTTGACAGTCCAAGTTATTTTCAGCCATAAGTATTAAAGGAAGAGTGACCGATATAAAAGGTAGGGGGAACAGCACCACTGAGGCAATATAGGGTATGAATTACAGTAAGTGTACACAGGTCTAAGAGTTCTGAGAGAGATTTTTAAAGGGAAAAGTGGCAGCTGGACACCTAACCCCCATTGACTTTCAAGTTAGGTATCTAATTGCCACTAGCGCATATGAAAATCTTCCACTATATTAATTATATTTTTCATTTCCCTTGGTCCAGCGTTCTTCAAATAGTTCAGTTGTTACTCTTACGTAGGCTGTAAAAGGCTCCATTTCTTATAATTATTTCATTCTTGCCAACTCCATTTCTAGAGCTGGCATTTGGTTTTGCAACCATAGTGATGAAATACATTCTCTCCAGCAGTTTTGTGCATTTTGTGTCTGTTGTGTTGTGCAAGACTGATGTGAAAATATCTAATCATAGTTTTTTGCTAGTATTGTCTCTCCATGCATATTCTTAAAATGGAACCATCAAAGTCTGTATTAAAACACAACACATTCACTTTCCTTATAATGGAGCTGTCATGGTATAATTCCCCACTCTGAACCTTAGCGTCCAAAAGATGAGGTACCAGCATGAATTCCTCTAAGCTTAATTACCAGCTTAGAACCTGTAGCGCTGCCACCAACCAGGAATTACAGTGCCTGGTACACTCTGGTCCCCCCAAAACTTTGCCCGGGGACCCCCAAGACCCAGACCCTCTGGATCTTAACACAAGAAAAGTAAACCCTTTCCCTCACCGTTGCCTCTCCCAGGCTTCCCCTCCCTGGGTCACCCTGGAAGATCACTGTGATTCAAACTCCTTGAATCTTTAAACAGAGAGGAAAATTCACCTTTCCCCCTCCTTCTCTCTCCCCCTCCCAGACTCTCCCTGAGAGAGAAAGTAATCCTAACACAGAGAGAAATTTAACCTTTCTCTCCCCCTTCCCTCCTTTCTCCCCACCTAGACCCTAGTGAATCCAGACCCCGTCCCCTGGGGTCTCACACTAGAATAAAAAAACAATCAGGTTCTTAAACAAGAAAAGCTTTTAATTAAAGAGAGAAAAACAGTAAAAATTATCTTTGTAAATTTAAGATGGAATATGTTACAGGGTCTTTCAGGTATAGACACTGGGAATACCCTCCCAGTCTAATTTTACAAGTACAAATTAAAATCCTTTCAGCAAAATACAAATTTGAACTCCTTCCAGCCAAATACACATTTGCAAATAAAGAAAACAGACATAAGCCTAACTCGCTTTATCTACCTAGTACTCACTACTCTGGACATATAAGAAACTGTATCAGAGAGATTGGAGAGAAACCTGGTTGCACGTCTGGTCACTCTCAGAACCCAGAGAGAACAACAACCAAACACTAATAGCACACACAAAGACTTCCTTTCCTCAAGATTTGAAAGTATCCTGTCCCCTGATTGGTCCTCTGGTCAGGTGACAGCCAGGCTCACTGATCTTGTTAACCTTTTACAGGCAAAAGAGATATGAAGTACTTCTGTTCTATTAACTCTTACTTATCTGTTTATGACAGGAGCCCTGACAAAAATGTGAGAGAGATTCTAAGGGGACCCTTCCAATGCTGTTTGGAGTTTTAAGCTATCAAAGCAAGAGACTGTACCTCAGAGGTCTTCCATGTCAGATGTGCAATACTATTTGCAGTGGATCTCTTACCTATTGATTATTCTGCTTTCCTGTTCTCACAATGTGAATGTTTAACAAAGGCTGCCCTACTTTCCTTTAAATATATTTCTTCCCCTATGTTTTTGAGACTTGAAACTTTTTTTAATAAGAGGGGAAATGTTTCCTCTTCATAATAATACCTAGCTCTAATACAGCACTGTTCATTCATAGGTCTCAAAATGCTTTACAAAGGGAGTCAGTATCATTATCCCCATTTTACAGATGGAGAAACCGAGGCACAGGAAAGGTAGTGACTTGCCCAAGGTCACCCAGCAGGTCCATGGCAGTGCTGAGTCCCCATGCAGTGCTCTATCCATTAGGCCATAGGAACATAGCATTAATAATACTGGACAGATTATTTATCCATGATATCTGATATTTTGCCTCCAGCAATAGCTAAGATTTAATGCTTCAAAGGAAGGTGAACTGTGGCCCTCACTTCCAGAATGCAACTGATTAGCTATGCAATGCTGTTTACCTTCCTGCCCTTTGTCTGTTTAGATTGCAAGGGGCAGAAACTGGCTCATACTCCGTGTTTGTATGGAGTCTGGCATGATGTAGCCCAAATCTCAGACTAATGTAGTACAAATAATGAGTAATAATAATTATACATGTCTGGTGGTGATGCAAATTGTTGTCCTTTCTGACCCCTGCAGATGATCATTTTGTACACTGATGCATAAGATTTTAATATCCCTATTTTTAGCTTGCATACTATAATTACAAATGTTATTATCCAACCCCTTAAAATTCAGTTACAGTATACAATGTGATTTCCTGCTGTAGTGAATTTAAATTTACTTACCATTACTGTAATAAGTTAAGCACTTGTTCTTATATTATAGGACAAAATAAAGAGAGACTGCTCAGTTTTTAGCTATACTCTTCAAAATCTTAGTCTCCTTTAGCTCTTTACCATTCTTGACTAAGCAAGCCTAGCTTTCTCAGCCTTTTATATTACATATAAAAAATCCTACATTAAAAGAATGTTAAGGTTGCAAAGTCAAGCATTCTAATGTTAGGAAATTCTAGGATTAAGGTTGTGTGTACAAACTTATTCTGCTCTCCCTGATATGTTTACATTTTTGAAAGATACAATTCCAGGTGATATCGGACAGGGGTGGCCAACCTGAGCCTGAGAAGGAGCCAGAATTTACCAATGGACATTGCCAAAGAGCCACAGTAATAAGTCAGCAGCCCCCTATCAGCTCCCCCCCCCCGCACCTCCTGCTCACCAGCAGCCCCACTAATCAACGTCTTCCCCTCTCTCCCTGCACCTCCTGATCAGCTGTTAAGTGGCGGGCAGGAGGCTCCAGGGGGGAGGGAAGGGGAAAGGATGGGAGGGAGAGGAGCAAGGGCATGGCAGGCTCAAGGGACAGGGTGGGAAGGGGTGAAGTGGGAGCAAGGCTTTTGGTAGAGCCAGAAGTTGAGCAGTAAGCACCCCCTGGCATATTGGAAACTTGGAGCCTGTAGCTCTAGCCCCGGAGTCGATGTCTATACATGGAGCCGCATATTAACTTCTGAAGAGCCGCATGTGTTCCGGAGCCACAGGTTGGCCACCCTGATGTAGGGGTATGTTCTCTAGTGGTAATAGACCCTTCTGCCTCTGTGCCCCTAACAAGTTTTTGTCCCTCTTTGCTCCTATCCAATTCACCCCCACTTTGGCATCTGCTACCCTCTCCCAGTGTTCCTATCCAGTTTTGAAAATCCCTTCCATAGTCTTCTATATGTTGACAAGATACTTTGGACTGTTCTCCTTTTTGTGTTGTCATTCCTATTTTATTTCAGGACAGCAGTGGTTAGGAAGAGAAATAATGTCAAAGCCTGAGCTTTTTTTTAACTTTCTTATTTAATAAGAATACATACAGTCTTATAGATCTGCTATATTCTTGGTTTATTCATCTCAAACAGTTAAATGCTGACCATTTTTATAACTTGCACCCCGATGTCTCTTGCTGAAGCATTTATCATCTGAACTGAAATAGGATTTTGCTGATCTAATTCACATTAATCAGAACTGACTGGAATTAAGACATTATTTTAATACTGTAGTGCTTTTCGTCTCCAGGAAAAAAACTGATTAACTGCATTTTAATTTTAATGTTGCTTAAATATATGTTGCTGCATGTTTAAAAGTAGGTCACCCACAAACACTTCAAAAATTGCTGAAAGAAATAATTTAATTTGGTGCATATTCCCTCATTAGTAGTCATTTTGGCTCCAGCACATTTTGAATTTTTTTTTTCAATTTTCTAGGAGCAAAAAGTAATACAATGGAACCAGACTTTTTCACTGCTTTTGCACAGCCCAGTGTGCTTCATCATTCGCCACTTAAGAATGATGCCATTCAAGGTATGTGTTTTATAAAGCAGCAATGAAGAAAGAGAGAAGAGGGACCCAAAGAACCAAAAAAATGAAAGTTCTCAGCACAAATGAATCTCACTTGTTTTACAGCATTATTCCCAGGTTCAATCAAGTGTGAGTAAGTAACCCTGTTGCATGGAATTTAGTCTCCAACTCTCCATAGGTGGGTTATGAAGAGTCAATGCAAGTTCCAGCTAATCCTCTAAATGAGGGTTACATTTCACACAAAAGAACCAAACCAAACTGGTTTTGTTCATTTTTAGAAAGCGTCCCTTTGGTCTCATCAATTTGAATCCTTTGGAAAGATAATTTCTAGCAGGCAATTGTAATGATCTGATATGCCATTTTCTCCCTCTTAGGAAATCTATAAAATTACAAATGAGTACACTTTTTCATGCTGTAATTAGCAAAAAGGGGCAATGTTGACCTGATGGCAGTTGTTACAGAAAACTTGCATTAGTCACATCAGAAACTTGTAATAGATATTTTTCACTTCTGTTTATAGGAGAAAAGAGGAAATTCATAAATCCTACCTCCTGCAATAACCCTAAGCTGGAAGAACTACAAATGGTATCCTTTCTTTTACTAAATTATTATTTACACAGAAACCCTTGTTATTAAATGTTGTGTAAGCAGGCTCCATCATGTAAGGTACTGAGTGCTCTAGCCCCAGGCCAGCAAAGAACGTAAGCAGGTTAGTAATCCCAATTACATCAATTGGACTACGCACAGGCATAAAGGTGCTTTGCTTCCAGGTGCTTTGCTGGATGTGTGCCCAAGAGCTTAGCACTTGGCAGAATCAAGTCTCAGATGCTTAACTCAGACAGAACAAGACTTTTGCTGTATCGTGTGAAGGGGAATGTGGTTCTAGCATCTGAGAGGATTTTTTTTCTCCTAGTCCATGTCCAAAGTGTTCAGCTGGATAACTTCTGAGCCCAAAATATCCAAGAGTTTCATTGTAAAGAAAGCAACAGTGTAATATCAAAGAGGATTCTAACAAACAAACAATAAATCAAATGTTAACATTTGCTACTAGTAAGGCTAATCCTTAAAGAAACTGAGGTTTGCTGCCCTGACTGTGTGATAGGAGTATAGAAATTGCCACACTGCTTCAGAGCAGTGGTCTGTGTAGTCTAGTATCCTTTCTTCACCAGTGGCCAATACCAGCTGCTTTAAGGCAGTTGGACAAGCCATCTCGAAGGGAGCAATGAAGATCACTGTAGAGGACACTGGTCATGGAAGTCACCATTCACATTCATAACAAAAGCTTTCAAAATTATTGTACAGTAAATGCCATTAAGTTCTAGTTAATGTAATTGAGTAAAATGAACTCAGTTTTTAAACAGCAGCACTTACTTCACAGAGACTTTGAAAATCCCCTTTTTTGTTATATATTCAAACATCATTCAAGATGCTTTTCTCATGTGATAGCCTCCTGGATATCATCATACTGAACTTGCTGTTTGGAAGGATCAGTAAAATGGCAGCTCTCATTGGGCGGCACACTAGTACCTTTCACAGTTATAGAGATATTAAAACTGTGACAGGTATTTTAAAAATGACCTTTGAGTGCCGGTGTGTATGTATAGCTCATATTCACAAAGCCCTAAACATACAGTTGTGTGTTTCTATATTATATGTTCCCTAAAACCTAATAAGCTCTCAATCAGTTCATGAAGGATTTAATTTTTGCAACAGGTTTTTACCATTACCATATTTGAATAAATGAGAGAATTTGAGAGGTGGTATAGCAAGAAGGAATCACTAAAGACACTGAATTCATTCTTCACAAATTGCCAAAATAAAGGTTTTCTTTAGTCCGTGATTGTGAAGATTCCTGTGAACTTTGCTGTTGACCCCATTCATGGTTACAGCACATAAAACCTGGGTTTGACTGACTAACCTGTGTCCTCACTGGCCAGGGGAAGAGAGAGAATTCTTTATGTTTCTTACTGTCAGCAATGCCTTCTGGCATATCAGGGAGTGGGAGGCATTGTCTTCCTTGTCTGGAGAGTTCGTAGCTCTGACATAGAGACTTTAAGGAGGTGATTATGATGAGAGACATTGAGGTCTCTTCAAGGGCTGTCTTAGAGAAGCAAAGAAACTCAGTTGTGGAAAATATTAAATTAGTTTCCTGATTCAATTGGGTGTTCTCGTCTTTGGGGGTGTCAGGGACTTTAACCCCCAGACAGCAAAGTTCGTTGTCTGACCGCGAGAGAGACAGGCAACACCAGCAAGGTCCGATTAAAAGCTTTTTATTGACAAGTGCACGCATTAATAGAGAGCAGCTCGTCTCCCGAGAGAACCAGCCTGCTCTTTACATTTTAGTATAAGCTTATACAGACAGTTCCGTCGCATCATAAATTATTCACTGGAGCAACCCACCCCCTTTTTTTAACAACTAGAAACTAGACACCTTTAGTATACATGCATGCCTAAAGTTAGAAATATAGGGGAGTTAAAAACAAACAAAGAACAAAACCAGGGAGTGAAAACAAGGAGGCTTGGAAACTAGGGGCTTGTCTACATCAGAAAGTTGCAGCGCTGGTGAGGGAGTTACAGCGCTGCAACTTAGGAGGTGTACACATCTGCAGGGCATCACCAGCGCTGCAACTCCCTGTTTGCAGCGCTGGCCGTACTCCCGTTTTGTCTCGGGTGTAGAGGATCCAGCGCTGGTGATCCAGCGCTGGTAATCAAGTATAGACACTTACCAGCGCTTTTCTTGACCTCCGTGGAATAAGCAGGTATCCCAGCATACCTGAGGAAGCCTCTGGTAATCAAGCTGGTCTCCTTCCCCGGCTTGCTCTCGCGTTCCCCGAACCCCGAGCAAGCAGGTCTCCTTCCCTGAGGTTTGCTGGGTGGTTCCGGGAACGCGAGAGCAAACCGCGGCGAAGCTGGTCTCCTTTCCCAGTTTGCTCTCTCGTTCCCCGAACCCCCCTTGAAGCCGCCCAACAGCGCTGCAGTGTGGCCACATCTAACACCACTTGCAGCGCTGGTTGCTGTGAGTGTGGCCACTCTGCAGCGCTGGCCCTATACAGCTGTACTAATACAGCTCTAACAACCAGCGCTGCAAAATTTTAGATGTAGACATGGCCTAGGGCTCTTATCAGTTCTTCAAAGGAGCTGCCCTAACACAGCACATCTGGTACTATGCCAGGAATGCAGCTTCTCTCTTATCTCACTTTTTCCCAGCGCTTGTGAGACAGGCTGCTGCTTCTCAGTGTTTTCCACTCAGGGATTACCCACAAACCTCTGTTAGCCTGACTTTGGTCAGGTTGGCATACCTGGTTTTGTCTGCTATATCTTTATTCAGGCCTAACAGGGGCAAGGAAATATAAGCTACAAGATGGGCCACCTCGGTTGCCAAGAATATTAAACTACAAGTAAAATGTGAAGTGCTTAAAGCAAGAAGAAGTTAATAGCAAACTTCTGCTTCAATTATTTTGTTTTCCTTTCCTTAGCTGTTCTTTTCTCCTGTATTTTCAGATACACTTCTTTGTATTGCTGCCTGGGGAGACCCTGGTAGCTAGAGGTAAGGCAATGTTGCCTAAGCTGTAGTAGGGAGATGGCTGTTAAACGATAAAACAGGTGAGCCAGGAAGCCTGTGACTCTATTTTCAGCAGAGCAGTTCATCAGCTTATGCCATTGCCCTCAGCTTTCCAGTTCAAACTACACTAATCCAATGCATCGTTAGAACTTGAACTCTAGGCATTAGGTGAAAACAGGGCTGCCCAGAGGATGCCGGGGGCCTGGGGCCATCGGTGGCAGGCGGCTCCGGTGGACCTCCCACAGGCGTGCCTGCGGAGGGTCCGCTGATCCCGCGGCTCTGGTGGAGCATCCGGAGCCGTGGGACCGGCAAGCGACAGGGGGCCCTCGGTGCGGCGAAATCGCTAGAGCCGGCCCTGTTCAGTGGCAGGGAGCCCTTCCGCTCTGGGACCCGCTGCTGAAGTGCCCCGAAGACCCGTGGCGGGGGCCCCCCGCTGCTGAATTACTTCCGAAGACCGGGTTGCACTTCGGCGGCAGGTCCCGCTTCGGCGGTAATGCGATGGCGGGGGGTCCTTCTGCCCCGGAGCGGAAGGACTCCCCTGCCAGCGAAGACCGGGAGGGGAAGAAACTCCGGGGCCCGGCCCCGCAAGAGTTTTCTGGGGCCCCCGAGCGAGTGAAGGACCCCACTCCAGGGGCCCCGAAAAACTCTCGTGGGGGCCCCTGCGGAGCCCGGGGCCTGGGGTAAATTGCCCCTTTTGCCCCCCCCTCTGGGCGACCCTGGGTAAAGATAACCACAGTTCACTGAGTGGAATCCTGCTGTCTCTTGGCTTTGAATGTGCATTACACATACTTTGCGAGCTCATCAATATAGAGCAGAGAGGTTTTTTAATTTCTTGTGAATTTTCAAACATCTCATAGGATTTTTAAGTTTTTTCTTTTTCTTTGAGAAGCATGTCTTCGGAGTAACAATATAGACTGGAATGTTTCAGCCTGAAGAACAGTCTAATGAGGGGAAAATAGGTTTATTCAGGATTCCATTCACCCCTTGTCAATAACCTAGTCCCAGATTTGGACCTTAGCGTCCAAAATATGGGGGTTAGCATGAAAACCTCCAAGCTTAGTTACCAGCTTGGACCTGGTAAAGCTGCCACCACCCAAAAAATTAGAGTGTTTTGGGGCACTTTGGTCCCCCCAAAAACCTTCCCTGGGGATCCCAAGACCCAAATTCCTTGAGTCTTACAACAAAGGGGAATAAACCATTTCCCTTCCCTTCTCCCTTCTAGGTATTCCCTCCCTGGGTTCCTGGAGAGATAAACAGAAGCAACCTCCGTGAATCTAAACAGAGGGATTCCACCCTCCCCGTTTCCAGAAGTACCGAGAGCTAATCTCTCTTCCCCCCTCACCCAGAGGGAATGCAAAGTCAGGCTAGTAAATCTAACACAGACAGATTTCCCCCTGATTTCTTCCTCCCACCAATTCCCTGGTGAGCACAGACTCAATTCCCTGGAGTTCCCCACTAAAGAAAAACTCCAACAGGTCTTAAAAAGAAAGCTTTATGTAAAAAGAAAGAAAAGTACATAAAAATGGTCTCTCTGTATTAAGGTGACAAATACAGGGTCAATTGCTTAAAAGAAATATGAATAAACAGCCTTATTCAAAAAGAATACAATTCAAAACACTCCAGCAACTATACCATGTAAATACAAAAGAAAAAAACCAATAACCCCTATTGTATTATGATCTCAATACTCACAACTTGGAAACAGAAGATTAGAAAGCAGGAAACAGAAATCCTCCCATAGCCGAGAGAGAGACAGGCAGAAGACCAAGAACAAAGGACTCACACACAAACTTCCCTCCACTCAGACCTGAAAAAGTCTGGTTTCCTGATTGGTCCTCTGGTCAGGTGTTTCAGATTACTTCTTTCCAGGTGAAAGAGACGTTAACCCTTAGCTATCTGTTTATGACACCCCTGCACAGAGAAGCAGCACAAAACTGATACACCAATTAAGCCCTCCAAGCAGGGTTTAATTGGGACAAACATGACCATAGAGCTGGGGGCCTTCAGAATTAAAGCATGAGCTGTCATAGCTTGAGCTAGAGCCAAATCTCTGTAGCTGGGCTGTAACAGACTAATATTCTCTGCGGAGCAGGCACAGAAGAGGACCCATAACACACATTCACCGGCTTTCTGCACAGAATGAAATCTACCCTTTAGGCGTTTAATATTTTGATGTGCTGAAACACATTCTATCAACCACAGCAGAGGGGACACACACAATCTGAGCAGAAATACCAAAAAAGTCTCGATATAAGTGCCTTACCTCTAGCTACCTCCCTTTAGCACACAAAGAGGTGTTACATTTCATTCTGTGTATATGCCACTTAGTGAGATGAATTGAGAATAAAGCGGATGTGAGGGAGGAGTAGAGAAAATGAAAAGGGAAAGAGAAGAGAGTTGGAAAGAGAAAATAGGGGCATGGTGTTAGAGAGAGAGAGAGAGAGAGAAGACTAAAATAAAATAAAGACAAGGAGAGACTCGATGGAGGATGAAAACAAAACAAAAGACGAAGGAGGAAGGTGCACTCTTGTGATGCTAAAGTATTGCCATTTATTTTCCCACTGTCTGTTTCAACAACAGACATATCATTGTTGACTGTTTGATTTTTCCCTGCAGCTCTTGATAGATTGGATTAACACAACCCTGAAACAGGAACACATAGTAGTGAAAAGCCTGGAAGAAGACCTGTTTGATGGGCTGATACTTCATCATCTCTTAGGTAAATCGCTTCTTTGAGCTTTGCTCTCTAATAAATCTCACATGCTCTTCAGTGCCGAAGCTCACAGATAAAATAAAAATCAAACACACTAAACTGTAAGAACAGCTTTGCTTGCTGGTATCTTACTAATTATTAATGCCTCTTGCACTCAAATAGAGATGAGCACTGCACTGTGAACCATATGTGGTAATTGCAATCCTGAACAAGTGCTTGACCCTTCCCCACAACCCTTTGGAAAGTCTTTTTATTCCATTGTTTATATAGAGAGTAAAAAGGTTAACTTTGAAGTCTGAGGTTATAACACCTCCAAGAGGTGCTGATGACATCATAAACCATGACAGTGAATATGATTTATGATATTACCATAAACACCAGCTGGAATCACCTCTACAATTATAAATATGTATATTTTTAAAAAGCCATAGTCTGAGACCTCAGGCCAGAACTTCGGCTGCTGTAAATCAGTGTGGCTATGTTCACTTCGATGGAGCAACATCAATTTTACACTAGTTGAAGGTTTGGCCTCTTGAATCAATTCCCAGCCTAAAGTTATGGTCTACCATTCCCTCCATTCCTCTAATTATTGCTGTCTTTGCCCTCTTCTCCATTCTACTTTGACTGTAACTGGATTGGCCCTCACCTCCTAATCTTCTGATCAAATCTCGTAAATCATTGTGGTGCCACCAGGCTCGTGAATAGGATTGTTTTTCTTTTATAATTTGGGGCGGTGGTGTCACACCTATGAACTAAGATTTTTCTTTTTATACGAACCGCTATGTGCTTAGCGCACATACCAATCTACAGGGCAGATTCACTCGGGGGATTCCTGCAGTTCCCACTGGTAAAACTCAGGGTGTGGACCACTTGTGGCTAAAAATCAGCCTGCAGCCTGTGGCCCCAATCCTTCAATCAGAACCATGTGCAGAGCCTTATTGATATCAGTGAGATTCTGCATGAACCCAAGGGAGTACCTGTTCACATCCAGTTGCTGGCTTCGGGTCTGCGTTATATAATTTATTAAATTATACTAATCACGTATATCGAGACTTTTTTGGTATTTCTGCTATGATTTTGTATTGTCTCTACAGTGCTGTTAAAACACACCCATCTTGCTTTGTTTTGTTTTAACTATGCTCCATCTCAGAAAAACTAGGATCTCTCAGGCTGGATGTTGAGAAGATTGCACTGACGGAAAAAAAACAGAAACATAAACTTGCCGTTATTCTGGAAGCTGTGGCCCAAAGTTTACAACTAGAAGAGAGCCAGCTGAAATGGAGTGTTGATTGTATGTGCAGAAGTAAAATGCAAGGAAATTACCTCATAAAAATATATTGTTCTGGGGTTTTACTGGGCTAAGAAGATGCTGCTAAAGGAAGGATGATCTTGGGGTTAAGGCACTGAAAGATGGCCAGGAACTGAACCCAGTTCTCCTGTGTCTAACTACAGACTTCCTATTTGACCCTGAACAGGTCTCTTTAATCTTTCTGTGCCTCATTCCCACAGCTATAAAATGGGACTAATCTGCCCTTCCTCACAAGCGTATTTGGAGGCATATTTCATATTTTGGTTGTAAAGCACTAGAACTTTCTCAGGAAGGCACAATGGGAATGCAAAGTATTACTATTAGGCTGTAATGAGTTGGCACATTACTTATAATTTGCTTTCTTTTCATGAAACAGCTATCTTCCAGAAGGACTTACTGAGCACATTGTGTCTTCTGATTGCAATAGCAAAGCATTTCCAACCTGATCTGCCTATCCCTTCAAATGTTAGTGTGGAAGTAATAATCATTGAGGTAATTATGGCTCTTTCCTTTGCTGCCATGGGGTTACAGAGATCTCACAAGAAATTAAAAAATACAGCGGAAGAAAAGTGTGGTGTATATCACTGTATAACTGTTATGCTTTTGTTTTCTGTGTAATTCACCTTTTAATTTCTAGAAATCTGTTGTTTGCAGCAGTAACCTGCCATTTTGTGTTCAGTTCAGAGGTAGCATTCTACAGAGGCTACAAACACAATGCTTTGTCATGGAGACTTTCCTGATATGCTTTTGCTGTTTCCACTTAATGTAAAATAAAAGACATTCAGCCTGAAAGCAGAGTTGCTCTTGGTAGACGGAAAATTATAATTGATTATAACCCCAACTGTTTAAAATTCATTTGTCTGCCCCCTAGAATCCTGAGATTGGCCTAAAATCATGAGAGTTTCTTTTAAAATTTGGGTTTTTTATTTACTTTCTGATTTTTGTGACTTTAGGGTGCACTTGGGTCACATTTTCAAGCTTTTCTCCACACCTATGAGGGCTAGGAACTTTAGAATTTTATTTCTGTAGGTAATGAAATAAAAACTGAGATTCTCACATAGTTACATGAATCTAGGATCTGGGGCTTTAAGAAAAACATCACGTATCCCACAACTTGTGATATAATTGTGAAAGTTGGCAACACTGAGTCAGTTTTCTAACTGTGGGTGAAGTTCACATGCATATAGAGCACAGCACGAGGCCTATATCCCCCTTAAATCTCACTTAATCCCTATTTGGAGGGCTGCATTTGGGACTTAAGTGATGCATATGCCTTGGGCTTGCTCTCTACACATTTAAATCTAGGACAGTCTGGATTTTAAATGCTTTACTGTATGGATAGTCTCTGATGGGAAGATCTAGATCTTGGCCACACAAGACGCCAATGTCACTAAAATCATTTTTGACAGTTGCGCTTAGGTTCCTAAGTCATTTAAGCAATGGTGAATATTTTAAACTTAAAGTTTATAGCAACAAACTGTTAATAAAAGTTGCCTTTACTACCACAGCCCTTGCTGTTATACATCTTTATATAGCCCTTGCAGTTAAACATCATTATTTTATATTGACTTTCTGTTTAACAGCGTACCTTAACAGGATTAAGGACAGAAAATGCAGTGGAATATATCACAAAGAACAGGTAAGGGAAGAAACATTTTGTTTTATAGATTGTATAACAAAGGAGGATTGAAATGATCGCTTCATTTATTAAAATAAAAGTGTGGCTGTGGCTATTTAAAAAAATATCCCAAGCAACCAAATGTTACAGCCCTGGTCAAATTTTCCTTTGTGGTCAGACACCAGGCTGCTGTACTGGATTCAACCTTTGGTTCCCACATGTTTTTAAGCCTCCTGGGTTCATTCTCTGGCACACTATCTAGTACCCCTTCTGGGATGTGGGATCCCATGGTCTAGCTGCCGTAGGCTCTGCCTTGATTTTTCAAATAACTCAAGCATGTGCTTCCCAGAATTCCACTCATGTTGATACCCTGGTTTATAGTTTCACTTTTCTGGGCCATTGTGAGACTTAAAACAAGGGAACACAAACATTCTGCAAAGGACTTCTAAACCAGACACACTTTAGTCATAGACAAAGCACAAGAGATATTCAGATCTAAAACAACAAATGCCTGAACACAAGGTCTTCCCTCAATTTCCTCATCCTTCCTGAGAGCTCTTTCGGTATTAATCAATGTCCCTCAGGGAGTCCAGGATCCTCTGACAACCTTCTCTGTTCAGTCTTGTCTCTGGTTCTGGCCCCCCTTGCAAAAGTAAGTCTCCTTTTAACAACCATTTCTTACACCTTATCTCTTCCTGGCCTTCCCCTGGGGTTATTCCAGCCTCTAGTCCTCTATGGGCTATAGCTAGGGGTGGTTGGAAAGCAGCAATTTCACTTTATGAAAAATTTCCAGATTTCAGAATTTGTTTTTGTTCTGCATCAGATCAAAAGTGTAACTTTTCAAAATATTTTATGAATGAATACAAGAGAGGCAGAAAAAAGACACACCACCCCAATAATAGCCAATAGTCCAGAGGATAGGGGGCTCAGCCTGGTTAAGTCACTGGTTTGGAGCAGGGATTTGAACCTGGGTCACCCACATCCTAGGTGGCTCTGGGCATTGGCTATTCTGAGGTGGATTGGTGTGTCTCACTCACTCATAAAACTCCATCCTGGACTTTAGAAACCTTCCTGACAAAATTTTCATCAAAACATTTTGATTTCAACGAATCAGTGTTCAACTAACTCTAGCTGTGGCCTTCAACATTCTCTATATTTGTTAGCATGGATAAGAGCTATAGTAAGTCAGTAATCTCTGGCCAGTAGCCTCCACTGTCCTCCTAGGGCAAGGTTATTAAACTATTGATTGTCCTTATTGAGAGTCGACTGCTTAGGTGCCAGACCCTTTGCAAAAGAGGGAAGATGTAATTTTAACATGTCAGCATACAGTGAAGGAATCAATAAGCATATATCATACAAAGAGTCATAAAAATCAAACTGAAAGTTATAATTCATAGACTTATTCCCAGTGTATCACACCAACACATTGACCGGATCCGGAAAAAAAATCTTAAATTGCTATTACCAAAAGTTCAGTTATACATCATGTCTGGTTGCCATTTAGTTACAATCTGTTCAGTAATTTATGCATTTTCAGGGCTTAGTAAATGCTACTGCCCACAGAATTATTGCGTGAAGTCGAGGCATTTACTCATCTTGCAGAGCTGTTACTGTTTTCATTGGTCTTTGCAAGACCTGACAAATGACATAATTAGCAAACCAAGCATGTTAGGTTTATACATCTGAAGTTAAAAGTTCAATTGTATAAAAACAAAACCAGTTTACATATTACTAATTTATAGCTATTGAATTAATACATTACCAGAGTTCAGCAATTTTTTCCCTTATTTTGGTGCTAAAGAAAGAGCAATCTGATCTGTTCAGTTTGTGAGATTCTCTAATTATTATGTGAGCTCAGCAATGGACACAATGAAAATATGGAGGTTGCACCATGAACTGGAAACAGTTTTTCTCTGCTACAGTTCCATCATCAACTATTCTGTATTTATATGTAACACAACCTTAAAATTCTAGTATTATGAGCAGCTTGTTGGAAGACTGTGCTTATAAAATACATGGGCATTTGTCTGTGTGCCAATTAAATATGATATTCTTCCAGAACACACAATATAGTGCCTATAAAACTGTCTGTTGGAAGCTACTCTGGCAAATAACTAGTGAGGTTCTGTTACTTATCTCCTACTTCATAGGATCCTTATGGCACAGATATGCTTTGCTTAGAAATTGGCATTGGTTCTGGATGTATGTTTTTTGCTATATCTCTTTGTTGTTGTTGTTGAATCTTCAGAGAGGAATTTAGAAGGCCAGTCAAGTAGTACTCTGAAGGCCAAATTCAGTGTTCTTTACTGCATATTGTTTTCAAAAGTTGTATGTATCCACTTCTGATCTCACTGACATCATGTTAAATCAGGGCTAAATGGATATAATATGGGGAGGAGATCAGAACTGGGCCCGTCATGATCACCCCACAGGAGAACCTAAAGCCATACTGGCAATGAGAAATAAAATTGAAGGAGGCAAAATGATGGAGGGGTGAAGTGAGATGAATCCCATTTACTTCAGTTGAACTATTCACGTGTGTAATAGCTGCAGAATTGGGCTTCTGACTTGCTGCCAGTTGTATTCAGGTCTGTTTTCTTTAGTTTGCAGAATAATGTTTTGAAACTTTATTATCACTTGATAACAGACCTTAACAACCAGCTTAATCCAAAGCAGAATGCACCATCAGGACTACCAAGGGAAGTAAAACATTTCATTGTGAAATTTACCAGATGAAAGGCTTATATACCACTTACGCTCCATTTTGAGGACTTACAAGGCCTATTTGAGCCTCCCTATCTGCAAAGGGGCAAATTTCACAAAGGGGCTGCTTTAATTCTCTTCTGTGCAATTCATGTGACCAGTTACAGCTAGTGCAGAGACAAAGTATTTAATTGAACATGTATTTATTTTGTATCAGTTATTCTATTAAGTGGTCTTCATTTATAAACTGAGACAATGCAGAAAACATGCAGATGAATCAGTTAAAGGAGGAAACCTTAATTCACTCTTCAGTCTTTATCTATTTTTTAAAAATATATCTTGCTTAAATTAAGGAATAAAACAGAAAGCTTAGCTCCAGAAGAAGGCTCTCTAGTTTGTGACAATGCTGTAGGATTACATACATTCCTGTATTGATTTGTTGTTCTTTGTTCCTAACAATACTGAACCAAAAATGAATGGGAGAATGAAATCCAGTGATGCTCTCTCAACACTGGAGCCTTTTTGTGTAATATAGCTGCTAATTTTGATGAGTATCTCCTCCTAAACAAAGCTGATTCACATCCCACACCATGGAAGCCAAAGTCTTCTTAATACGCTGGCATAATGCCCTTGATTTTAATCGAGTTGGAGAACTTTGTTCATCTCAGGCAAAAGCAATTTTGTACATGGGTCACTGTGAGGAGATGTACACAATTCTCATTAGAGTGGGTCAGAAAATAGGGGTGGGAATTCACAAAAATTTCATTTCCATTTTTCACTGAAAATGTCCAAATTTCATTTTGATTTCCATCCCTAATTCTCATGTGTAATGCTACTCAAAATTATTAGGTGAGGTTCTATGGTCTGTGTTATGCAGGATGTCAGACTCTAAGGGTCTCTTCTGACCTTCAAATCTATGGATTTAGAATTATAGGCAAATATTTCTGTCACTGAATGTGGTCATTCTCCACACTCAGTTTTTGTGCAAAACTCCCACTGATGTCAATGGGAATTTCAGGTACTGAAGAACAGAAAATAGAAATAGAAATAATTGGAGATATACCTATCTCCTAGAACTGGAAGGGACCTCGAAAGGTCTTCGAATCCAGCCCCCTGCCTTCACTAACAGGACCAAGAATGGGAATATATGCCCCTTATTTTCTACTGATTTTTATTGCAGATGTTCAGGGTTAAGGTGTGCAAATGAAAAGAGCTGAACTATAGGACCCATGGAACTTCAGCTTGCCTAGGGCGCAAGCTAATTGCAGCACAAACTGAGATAACCCATGCCTGTGAAAATTAGGGAAGCTGATAAAAACAAACTATTTTGTCTGAGACAGGAGTTAAAATCAGGGGAAGCACAGCTCCCTCTTCTCTCTGATATGAAGTGGGGAAGAGAATACTGGGGAGCAGTGCTCTCCCACAACTCAACTTCTCCTGGGCTTATACAAGGAGGGTTCCCCCCTCCCAGTTCAATTTATTTTAACCGCTGGTCTAGTAGTTACTCCAGATAATCCTAATTAACATTTATTGAATATTTTGCCTCAGAAGCTGATGCCTTTGATGAATTATTCACACATGCACCGGACAAACTGGATGCTGTGAAAAAGGTAACTTTCAAATGTTAAACAGACATTGACATTTGCATTATAAGATATTATTAATGAATTCTCCTAAAACTTCCATTTCCCTCCTCTGATTCTTTAGGTGCTTTTGCAATTTGTCAACAAGCATGTGGCAATTAGATTAAATGTGATGATGCTGAATCTCAGGTAGCACTCTTGAGCTGTATGTTAAAATGTCTGTCGGTTCTGTTAATATTTCCTGTCACCTCAAAATTCCTATATTCTCTTTTAAAACTTGACAAATATACACATTCATTCATAGCCTGAGTTCAGGCATATCAAGTGTCAGTTTGGGAGGATTTTTTAATGCCAATATGATACATAATTGAAATAAGGGGTTTGTATGGAACACCATCCCGGGTTGTCAGCATATAGGTCCTGATTTTCAGAGGCTCTTGACCCCTATAGCTTCCATTGGTTAAGCTGCAAATGTGGTTTCTCAGCATCTTTGAAAATTAGGCCTAAATTGTCAATAGTGACTAGGATTTTTTGAGTGCCTAACTTAAGACATGGTCAAGAGGCCTGTTTTTCACAAACTGCTGATCTACCAGCCCTCTGAAAATCAGCCCCCTTTAAAGTGCCTGAAGGTGGGCACCCAAATTACTAGACGCTTCTGAAACTCTAGCCATAATTTATAGTAAGGCTAGATTTTGTCAGGGTATTTTTAGTAAAAGTCACAGACAGGTCACGGGCAATAAAGAAAATTCACGGAAGCTGTGACCTGTCTGTGATTCTTACTAAAATATCCATAATGAAATGGGAAGGAACTGGGCAACTGTGGAGTGACTGGGAGTTCTTGGGTACCCCACCACCTGTGGGGGCTCAGAGGCACAGCAGTGGGGAGCTGCGGGGCTCCCCCTGCTACCACAACCTGGGGAGCTGCAGGGGTCCCCCCTGCCCTGCCCCCAGTTGGCAGGGAACTGCATGGATCCCCCTGCCCCATGGCAGCTGGGAGCTTGGGAGCCTGCTTCCTCAGGGTGTGGAGGAGGTACATCATAGCTCCCTGCTGCTGTGGGAAAGGTGGCAAGACCCCTGCAGCTCCAGCCGCCAGGGCTGAAGTCACGGAGGTCTTTTGGAAGTTTAGCAACTTCTGTGACAAAATTGTAGCCTTATTTATAGGGCATGATTGTTCCAAAGGCACAGCCCTGCTCTGAGGACAATGTGGAGCCTCATCAGATACATCCCTCACAGAGCCCAGGGAAGAGTTCACACTGCATCATCTGTGAAGATGGGTGCAGCCTGCTCACTACAGTGAGGAGGTGTGGAACTATAGCTCTGTCTCCTCCCACCTCCCTTTGGTGCAGCTGACACCTCTTCGGGCACATGAGTGGGAAGGAAACAGTCCTTATGTTCGCGAGAATGCGGGGATTGTGATTCTCCCATGCCTCTGAGTAGGGTGAACCAAGTGGAAGCAGATTGGGATGGGGAAGTTCCTTGTGCTCTTTTCCTTCTTGGCATGCATATGAAAAGGTGGGGAAAGTCTAGACTATAACTGGCACTTAACTGCAACCATTCAAATCTTTGACATAATAATAATTCCAGTGGCTGCATGTATGGCTGGGGACTGGAGTATTAATTACCGAGAATGGAGTTTTTGAAGGGATTGCTACCAGGAACCTAGAATGGAATTTCCTTTTATGTAGTGATACCTATTTATTTTTGTTTGAAATCTGTTCAACATGAGACATTTCAGAAAGGTCATTTGTATTGCTATCCTCCACACAGTGTTACATTCCTACTACAGTAATAGGAGGTTTATGAGCCTTATACAGATAGAAATGACATTCTGTGTACACATTGGGATTAAGGAAATAAATCACTAGATTGTGTAATTTATACTGTATATTCTCAATTCTTTCCTAGAACAACATTTATCTCTTTGAGTAAAATTCTTTGAATCTCTTTTTCCTGGCTTTGGTAAAAGCAATTTAATAAAATACTCAGATGATTCTTCTTATAGTTTGCAGATGGAGTTATCTTGCTTTGTTAATTGGACAGCTTGGGGGGTATTTCCTGAATTTAAGGGAGTTCTTCCTGACCCCAAATTGTGCTACGGAAATGGTAGGTTATTATTTATTTACTTAAGCCCTGGTCCTGCAAACACCTTCCATGTACTTTATACACATGATTAGCCCCATTTTCAATAGTATCTGTGATTTCAATGTGTAAAGTTAATCGCATGAACAAGCATTTGCAGGATAGCAGCTTTAGACGATGCACAAGAGTGCTCTAAGCATGTTATAATCTAATTACAAAAAAAAGTCCCTGCCCAAAGTCTGTACTGGAATCTACCATGATCCTACAAAATGAAAGCAAATCATTATTTGCATTTGTTAACCAGACAAATGCATTGAATTCCAAGTGCTTTAAATAAACATCTGTGTTGCATGGGTTGGAATGCGAATGCAATATTAGATCAACAGCTTCTTCATTTAGTCACACAGGTGACACAGCAAGGGTAGGGGCCACAAAGATTCCTTCACGTTGTCCCACAAATGTACCTCAACCCTAACTTGATGGAACCATTGCTAAGGATCCCTGTAGACAAGGTAACTTTTCTAAAAGTTTCCTGCTATTGCTAACAATTCACCTGACCCTAGTGCACGCTGCCTGTCAAATACCGACCCTGTTTTAAAACTCTGCTAATTAGATTTGGGGGGGAAATAATTTGAATTGAATCAAAATGAAAGTTTTCCATTTTCCGTGCCCTGTTCCTTTTCTTTCTCCACTATTTTTTTTGCTCTGATTCAATTAAATTGGAAACAAAACATTTTATTTTCAAATCACTCTGAAGAAAAAAAATCAGTAAAACCCATGAGAAGTTTGAAGAAAGCAACATGTTTGTGTTTTGTTCAAAGGTTTTGTAGAAATAATTCCTATTCTTTTGACCAGCCCTGTTAGTTAATGATATCTAAACAACTTTCTTGTGAGGAACGTAGATATCTCCATTTTTTGGAGGTAAATTGCAGAGTAAGAAATGGCAGAGTTGGTATTAGAATCCAGGACTACTGACTCCCAGGCCTAGCCTCTAACCATTGGACCCCGCCCTCAGAGAGGAATCCATTGGGGCTGTGAAGCACTCCGCTGTGATTATATCTGACAAACTTTCATTTTAGCAAAGTTAACCCCAGGTTCTACTTTTGGTCAAAGCATTATTTACTTAGTTTTTTTTCCTGTCTTATACCCTGAGTGATATAAATTCTACCTACTGTAGCTCAGAGACTTTATTTCAATTTAAAACAATCCTCCCAAATCCCTTGTGTACTTAACTCCCCCACATTTTAGACATTAATTGGTAGCAGTAGAACTAACAATGTAATCTTCCACTGCAGAACTCCTCTGAGATTTAAAACATGACATTCCTGTTCTAAACGTGGTGACACTCAGCCATACCATCAGGATCATTATTGTGTATCGTCTTTCACTCAGTTGAAAGCTGATAGTTCAAAGCCAGTAGATACAGTCTGTGTATCTTGGGCAGAGGGAATTGGAGTGGATGCTAGTGAGGGGGGAAAAACACTGAAAAATAAAGGAAATCAATATTCGGATATTAAGCCAAAGCCCTAATATTGGGACGTTCTGGTCACTCTAGTGGGAATGCAGATGGATAGAAGAAAGGGAGGGATTCAGGGACAGAGGATGAGCAGGAGCAGAGGAGGAGGGGAAAAGGGAGCAGGAATTAGGATGAGGGGGCGGTTTGTAGATCCAAGGCCAGACAGGCTACATGTGATCACCTAATCTGACCTCCTGTATAACACAGACCATAGAACTTCCCCCAAATAATACCTAGAGTATATCTTTAGAGACAATGGTTTCAATCTGGGTCACAGACCCCTGGGATTTTGCAGACTATGTTTAAGATTTCCAAAGGGGTCTGCACCTCCATTCAAAATTTTTTAGAGGTCTGGAAATAGAGAAGGTTGAAAACTATGGTTTTAGAAAAAATATCCAATCTTGATTTAAAAATTGTCAGCGATGGAGAATCCACCATGACCCTTGGTAAATTGTTCAATGGTTAATTACCCTAATTGTTAAACATTTATGTCTTATTTCCAGTCTGAATTTGTCTAGCTTCAACTTCCAGCCACTGAATCAGGTTATACCTTTCTCTGCTAGATTTAGGAGTCCATTATTAAATATTTGTTCCTCATGTAGGTACTTATAGACTGTAATCAAGTCTCCCTTAACCTTCTCTTTGTTGAGATAAATAGACTGAGTTCTTTGAGTCTATCACTATGAGACAAATTTTCTAATCCTTCAGTCATTCAACCTTCTCCAATTTATCAACATCCTTCTTAAATTGCGTGCACCAAAATTTGACACAATATTCCAGCAATGGTCACATCAGTGCCAAATAAAGAGGTAAACAACCTCTCTGCTCAACTTGATGTTCCTGTGTTTATGCATCCCAGGATCACATTAGCTCTTTTGGACACAGTGTCACACTGGGAGCTCATATTCAGCTGATTATACACCATGACCCTCAATTCTTTTTCAGAGTCACTGCTTCCCAGGATAGGGTCCCACATCATGAAAGCATGGCCTACATTCTTTTCTCCTAGGTGTATATAATCACATTTAGCAGTATTAAACACATATTGTTTCCGTGTGACCAGTTTACCAAGCGATCCAGTTTGCTCTGAATCAGTGACCAGTCCTCTTCAATATTTACCACTCCCCCAATTTTTGTGTCATCTGCAAACTTCATCAATGATGATTTTGTTTTCTTCCAGGTTATTGATAAAAATGTTAAATAGCACAGGGCCAAGAACCGATCCATGCAAGGCCTACTGGAAACACATCCATCAATGACAATTCCTCATTTACAGTTGCATTTTGAGATCTATTGGTTAGCCAGTTTTTAATCCATTTAATGTGTGCCATGTTCATTTTATATCGTTCTAGTTCTTTAATCAAAATGTCATGCAGTACCAAGTCAAATGCCTTACAGAAGTCTACCATGTCAACACCATTACCTTTAACAACTCAACTTGTAAACTCAGCTAAAAAGATATCAAGTTACTTTGATTTAATCTATTTTCCATAAAACCCATGTTGATTTCCATTACTTACTTTACCCTCCTTTATTCTTTATTAATTGAGTCCTATATCAGCTGCTCCATGATATTGACTGATATCCATGTCAGGCTGACATGCCCTATAATTACCAAGGTCATTCTGTTTACCCTTTTAAAAGTGGGTATAACATTAGCTTTCTTCCAGTTTTTTAAAACTCCCTAGTGCTCCAAGACTTATTGAAAATTAACATTAATGGTCCAGCGAAGTACTCAGCCAGCTCTTTTAAAATCCTTGGATAGAAGTCATTTGGCCTGCTGACTTAAAATGTCTAACTTTAGTAGCTTCTGTTTAACATCCTCCAGAGAAATTAGTGGAATGGAAAGAGTGTTATCTTCACCATATGAAGAGACTATATCATCTGTTCCCGCCCCCCAACCCCATATAGACAAATATTTATTGACCCCTTCTGCCTTTTCTGCATTGTTATTGATATTTCTACCAGTTCCATCTAGCAATGGACCAATACTATTGTCGGATTCTTTTGTTTTCTAATATATTTTAAAAAATCCTTCTAATTGTCCTTAACTCTGCTGGCCATATTTTTTCCTGTGCCCTTTGCTGTCTGTTATCATTTTTTCTACAATTCCCAACTTCTGATTATTTTCATTACTATTAGATTCCCCATTATTCCATTTTTTTTTACTACACATACACACACACTCTCCTCCTCTCCCTCTCCCTTCCCCTTTAAAACCAATCACTGTTTTAACCAGCATTGGCTCTTCCTTGATTGTGGCTTCTCTGCCATCTAGTAAGATTTTCTTAAATGATTTCCAATTATCAGTCACATTTGTCTGATTAAATTCTTCCTTCTAGCTGATTTAGCTCATAATTGTTTTCAGCTTGTGAAATTGGCCCCATTAAAGAACCAGGTGTATATATGAATGGTCTGGACTTTATTCTGCTTGCAAGTCATGATTGCTTGTACTAAGCTACCACTAATTTTAGTTTTGTGATCAGTTTCCTCTTTATCTGTTAGGAGAAGGTCTATAAAGAATTCTCCTATGAAGGCTGCAACACTTTTTTTTTTTTTTTTTTTTTTTTTTTTTTTTTAGGAAATGGTCATATATAATTTTTATAAATTACAGGGATGTTTTAGTACTGGCAGCATGAGATCTCCAGCATATGTCACGCCAGATTGAAGTCCCTCATAATCATGCAGCTTATTTTCCTACACATTATAGATAAGTGCAAAGGAGGTGGTTATCCTGTTCCTAACACTGATTTGGTGATCTATAGCAGACACCAACTGTTACTCCATCTGTATGTTTATCTGTTAGGACATTAATCTGGAAGCACTGAAGATCATTTTCTTCTAAGTTATCAGTGGTATCGGAAACAGGTAATGTCACTGTTGACAACGGAATGCCATTCTCCCTCCCCTTTTCCCTACTTGATCCTTCCTAAATAGGTTATAACCATTGATTTTAATATTCCAAATGTGAGAATCATCTCACCATGTTTCAGTAATGCTAACTAGATCAAATGTCTGGTCATGAACTGAGCAATTTCAATTCCTCTTGTTTATTACTCAGGCTCTAACATTAGTGTATAGGCAATTCCATAATTTCTTCTCTTCTTGTCCTGATTAATTTTGTTTTCAACATCTCAATTTTGTGCTGAGTGCTCATATCTTCACTATTTTTACCCTATTCGTTAGCTCCCTCCTGAATTACTTTAGCAGCCTGTCCCCGAAGTGATTGGTTCCCCTACTACTGAGTGGAAGCCATGCAAAGTAATAATCCCCACTCCCCCTAGAAAGTGGATCAATATTCCACAAAACCAAACCTATAAGCACTTACCTAGCCAGCAATTCACTTCCAGAATCTTCTGCCATTTTGTCTTCTTTCACTCATGGACAGAAGGATCTCAGAGATCACTTGGACATTCTTCTTCAGAACACTTCCATGTTCCCAAAGTCATCTACTGTCTGCAAAATATCCCGCAATACAGTGTTATTAGTTCCAATAGGCATCATCAACAATAGTCAACTTCAGAAGCCGATGCAGTCTTAGAGTGGTGTCTCATTTCTTGGCTTTAGGAAATCATCACACTGTCCTGTGTCTGTCTGTCCCTTGCAAAGTGTTCTTTGATTCTTCCGAGTATGAATCTCCAACAAGAATAATCTATCTACCTCGGACAGTTGGAGACCTCTTTGCAAACAAGTTTGACCATGATCTTCTGCCTCTGGTAATTACGAACTGCCAGGCTTCCTCTCTGACTTCTTCTCTTTTTGATTCCTCGGTGACCAGCTCCGTTCTTCCTTGAACCTGGGGTAACAGTGGTTTCCTGGACTGGGCTGTTTAGGACCTCCTCAGCTTCTCTGATATCTCAGTAGTATCTCTAACTTGCCCCTCCAATCCAAGAATCTTTTCTTCCAGCACAGCCACCAGATTGCACTTCATGCACATGAACTCCCTTCTGTGTTCAGGCAAGAAAGAGGACATGTCAGATGATAGAGAGGAAGAGATGGGGACAAAGACAAACTAGTGGCATGGGGCAGAAGAGTCTATAACCACTAGCGTAGACTTTTATCCAAGACTTCTCATATTTCCAACTTTCTATCCGGCTGGAAATGCTGAACAGTATTCCAGTGCTTTTGGTTCCATCTGGAAGTGCAGAAAGATGAATGTACTCCCTTTATCCAAACCAGTTTGCCTATCAGTAGTAAATGTCAGTATTGTGTCTTAAGATTTATATAAAAGATCAGCATTCTACCTTTATGTGGAAGTCTCATGAACTTGCTGAGGGGAACATCTGATGCTCCTCACCCAGTGACTTCATTAAACAACCATTTTATTTATTCATCCCAGGGTAAACAGTTTGTAGCTCTGTATAATCGTTTCATTTTCCTTGTCTGCCATGGGTTTGAAGAAGAATCTAAACCTAGTTTCAAACTTTCGGTCATTGTTATCTGTAAATCACAAAACCAGGTGGAACATAAAGGTACCACTTTAGTTCAGAATAAAATATAGCTCTTGCTCAGCTTATGCATGGTAGGACGTAAGTGTGTAACATAGGAGAGGTAAAAAAAGCACAGCATGCCTGCACAGTACCACGGTACCTCCTGAAGGAAAAAACTGATCAGTAGCAAGTAGAATGGCTAAGGAAGCAATTTAAGTTTTTGTTTTTGTTTTTACTTCATTAAAGGAATAGTCTGTGACAGAACCTAAATAGACAACCTGCCTTTAGTATGTTAAAATCAAGAGGGGAATGGGATCTGGATTTTAACTGTAAATAAATAAAAATCATCAGCTTTGTTCATTTTGTAAAGTCACTTATGAATGAATTCATGCATTTGCAATGTTGTTTTCCTGATGGGAAACAGCCAAGAAAGGACAGTACAAAAGATTGAAAAATACTTGATCCTTGAAATGTCCTTAATATCTCAAGTGTGATATCCATAATGATATCATCAGTATTATTTAATATGCATGTAGACCTTTGTATGTTAAAACATTACTCTAATGTTCACATTTACAGCTGTTCAGAAAATGTCAAACCTTTAGGATTTTAAATGAAAAATAGAATACTTTCTGCAAAATTCATTTTATGTTAAAAATTCCCTATGTTTTTATCAAACTTTTAATTTTTGGGACTCTCATTAATGCAGATTTTCAGAAAATTTTTAAATGAATTGATCTTTTCTTTGCGTCCCTTCTCATATAATTTTTAAAGGAAATTTGGTATCTATTTTTCTGATTTGGTAATTGATAGAAGTGATTATAAGCTTTCCACCGAACTAAGAGAGTATGAAAAAATGTTGGAGCAGCAATGCTAACTCCCCATTTTAACTACCAAAAGAATAATGCATGCACATAAATATATTTGGCCAGAGTTCACTTTCTCTTTCATTAATCTCTTCTGATCAACAGCTTCACAATGTTAACCTTGCAGTGGCTTTGCTGCGATGGAGGTCTTCTAGAGTTTCCTGTCAATGCTGAAGGTGAGTCATAACATAGTATTTGTTCCGGAAGAGAATGATTCTTGGTCTGATTCATGAAAAGCTAGGATAATCAGCTAGAGAATCTCCTCAACATGACAACCGCGTGTTTCATAACATTTCCTTTGCTACACATCTCCTGTATATATCTCATATTTAACACTAAAAAAAGTTCTGTTTGTACAATACCCACAGTTTGGTAAGTTAACACCATTGAAACCAAGAATTGGGTCTAAGATACATCAGTAGTTGCTGAAATTACCATGTAGGAGTAAGTGTGTGACCTCATTGCCAAAATTAGGATGTAAATGGATTAGTAGATTTTTAGAGACAGAAAGGAACCATTATGATCATCTAGTCCAAGCTCCTAAACAACATAGACTATTCAATTTCAACCCAGTCATTCCTGAATGAAGCCCAACTTACTGTTGCTGAACTAGAGCATAGATTTTAGAGAGACCTCAAGTCTTATTTAAAGATGTTTAAGTGACGGGCATTTACCATGTTCCCCAGAAAGCTGTTCCAGTGTTAAAAACGTCATCTGTTTCCCCAGTTGGGTAGTCCACTCATGGACAAGATTGGGGTATGTGTACACATGAACATATGGAGAGGTCATCTATCTTTACCTATATTCCTATTGGGAACCAGGAAGTGGGGCGAGCAGAGACCACCCCCTGCTAAAGGACCACCCCACTCCCCAGCCTAAGGGGAGGATCCACAGGGCCTGGAAACAAAATAATTCAGGGGACAACTAATGAAATAACAGGGATGAGAGTGAGGTCAAAGGGTCAGACAAAGGTAACCTGATGGGGACACTGAGCAGAGAACCCTGGACAGCGCCCACTGCTCCTCGAAGGCATCAAGTGAGCCAGTGAACGCCACACCAGAAGAAACTCTGCCTGGATGCATGAGTGGATGGAGGACTGGAAATAGGCCCCACAGTCACAGGAGACCCATCGGTCAACCTCCTCTCCTTGGTTTTATAGATGGCCATTTTAGCCAGGGCCAGGAAGAGGCTGACCAGGATGTCCTGTGGCTTTGTGGGTCCCGGTTGGGAGTGCATAGATAAAGAGGTGAGGTGAAAAGTGCAGCCAGAGCATAAGAAATATTTGTGAGGAGGCGGAATAGGGGTTGCAACCTGGTGCACTCCAAGTAATGTGCTCCAAGGTCTCCCTCACACCGCACAAGGGGCATGTGTCCGGGACTATAGGCATAGGTATCTTTACCTATATTGTTGGGTAGAGCCAATCAAAAAATGGAAGGTGTGGGAATTATAAAAAATGTTGGTTATTTTTTTCATTAACATTTTGTTTTGGATGGTTTTTTCCAACCAGCTCTACTCATGGGTAGCTGTCATTAATGTCAATATGAGTGATTTATGAGCATGCAGAGAAAAATTGGAGCCTTCATGCCCTATATATGGAACTTGGATTTCAGTGAACCATTCTAGTTAAACTGGGAAAGCCAAATCTGTGAAAGCCTCTGGGTATACCTTTTCTATGAGTGGGTTAAAAGCATTTGCCATCCATTTATCTAAATGTGGAGGATTGCCTCAAATAATGTCTACTGTTGATTAATGTGTATCATTTATGTACAGCTACGTAGGCCAGATCCTCAGCTGATGAGTATTGGTGCTTAATGGAACTACACTGTTTACACCAGCTGAAGATCTGGCCTACTGGTCTATGTTCTGTACAAAGCGATACATTTACATTACTTTAAGAGGAGCAGCAAGCCTGTCTCTCATCGTGTGGAAGAAGTGGTAGTTTGCATACATATTGATGTATTAACTAGCTAAAACCTTTGTCAAACATGCGTTGAGGTTCCTTAGCGGTACCTCGTGTACTTCCAGAATATGGATGTTAGCAGCTGAAAACTGCAACCTTCAAAAAGCAGGAAATACACACCACAGAACAAAAAGCAAACACTACAAAGCCAGGAAATGAAGAGTTAAGGCAATGTCTGCTACTATTCACATTATAATAGAATCACAAAAATACAGTTATCAAGTCTTATTAAATTATCTGCTCTGCAGTCTGCCAGTGAAGAATTGTTTCTTATTGTGTATTACTGATCCTTATTTCAATGTGGTACAGTGGTAAAGGACCCTTTTTCTTCTTCTAACTCATTTAAGAAATCAAGAATATCTGATAGCTTTACATTTCCTGTTTTGGTTCTTGATTTAGTTAGATTGTAATTTGGGAAAAGAGAAGGATTACCTTCAGTGCTTTGACATTTGCAGTCTTTCTATCTCAAGGATTTCTAATGTTTTCCCAGCAGGCTTGTTTGTTTCTTCTGTATCCACAGATGTCGTGAACAGAGATATGAAGTCTACATTGCAGGTTTTGTACTGCTTGTATTCCAAATACAAGACCAAAGAAACATGAAGAGTGAAACCAAGAACTAGATTTTCTTGCTATCATATTCTGGGTTTAATTTTCAATCCCTAGCTGTATGTTTGCCACTTTGCACATGTCCACACCCAATATGACACTTGTTGCATTAATATGCTTTGAAGAGCATGTATGCATGCAAAGTTGCAGTTATATAACTTGCACTATCTATAATAAAAGTGTATGTGTATTCAGGGACCAGTGTTTTCTGCTGTTCCCTGGCTGGGAATTTTGCCACAGAACAGAATCCACCCCTTGCTTCATCTAAGGCCCCAAAAAGCTGTAAAGACTAGTCAATGTGCTTACCCCAGCCCCTGGCTTCAACCCCTGGCTTTTTTACCAGAGAGGAAGCTAGAAGTCATTTTTAGAACTTTGCACCTGTACTTGCACTGAGGTGGCTGCAGCACCATGATGGAATTGGAGTCCATAAGGGGGCTTGAAGCCCATAATCTAATAACTCCTATACTACGTTTTCAGGCAGGATGATGAGGATAATAATTTTTAAAAGTGGCTAATGATATGAAACTTGGCAAGATGTGAAATGTCTGAAAAAATCTGCTTGCTTGCCTGCCTGCCTCTTAAAATACATTTACATTGGAGAGATTGAGAACCCTATGCAGGCCATCCACTGTACACTATTGTGGATTTCTCCCAGTCCTCTGCACCTCCTACAAAACCATGAAAGAGCCCCCTTATTTGCCCTTTAATCTAGCATAAGATTGTGGCCTACTGCACCCCTCTTCTCCCTGCAACTCTTGTGCACCTACACATGGCCAGCCTGAATACTAGTCTCTGCACTACCTAAGTGCAAGGGGAGAGGCTAACGTAACTCCACCTTCCCCCTTACAAGGGTGCATGGGAGGCTGGGTTGGGTGGCTCATTCTATGCCTCTAACACTCAGAGTCCAGCACTAACGGGAGTTTATAAAACCTGTTTTTAGCTGCCAGTTCTTGATTGTGGAGTCTGAAAGAGATCCTTAGATGGCAATATTGATAAATCTTCAAGTTCTGGCTTTGACAAGTTATAATTATGCAAAACTACTAAAGAGAAGAGTTCCACAAACTGCCATGAACATCGTAATCCCATTTGCATTGGCAATAATTATCAAGATACATTTTACAAAGGAAAATCCAATGTTTGGTGCCAAAAAGTTACCAAAAAAGAGCATCCTGCTTCAGTAGTAAAAGTTAAATAAATAGCTATTCCAAAAGATTTGTATCTGATGTACATTCTTAGGGTTATCTCATGTATGAATCTGTGAAGGTATCTTGTGTTACTCTCCTGGTGGGCTCCAAACATCTGATGGGGGAAGAACTTAAAAGTTTGTGTTCTTTATTCACTGGTACTTTTACCAGAACATTACATGAAGATTAGAACACTGATAGATTACTGAGAATAAAGAAATAGAATGTCCGTCACAGAGGGATTTAATGACTCTGGGGACTGGTACTATGATATAGGTACAGGCTTTTGCTATTAAGTAATTGTTTAGAATCCAGCCCATGTTGCTAGTGACTGGAAGTCATTACTAGATGATGTATATTTCGTGGCCTATGTGAAATGAGTTGGTGATCTCAGTCCAGTTAGCTAGGCAGTAGTCTGTATCACACAAATGACCCTTTCCTACTTTTAACATCCCTATTTTACAGATGGAGAAAATGAGGCACAGAAAGGTTAGCAAGTTAGTGCAGAGACCAAGAATATGACCCATCAGTGCTGGCTCACAATCCCTTCCTCCAGGAAGCACACCTTCAAATTTTCCCTTTTCTTTTCTCCAAAACATGTCTGTCCATTAACCATGTCCCCTCCGTCACCAGTTCAAGAGTGCAATTCCCGCAGCTGATCACATAAAAGCTCTTCAAATGTGTTATTCTGAAATGAATGAAGGATGCTCCCTGTCTTGAAAATTGGAGATGGTCCTGATTTTGGAACATTTTGCACTCTTTCATAAAAGGGAAGTTCCAATAAATAATGGAATGGAAGGTGGGGGTGGAGGGAAGGCAAATATTTAGATTTCATCTCATAGCATTTAAAATCTTGTGGTCTGATCCTCAGCTGGTGTAAATAAATACAGCTCTTTTGAGAACAATGGATCAATTTATGCCAGATAACTATCTAACTCCTGAATAGGTGGATGGACTATGTTCTCCTTTCCACCTCATGTTCTCGTAATCCCTTTTGTAATGAGTAATCTTTTTATTTTTACTGTATGTTTTCAAAAGGATGATGACTAATGTGGTTGAATCAGTAACTTTAAAATAGAGGTTGAAAATGAATATTTGAATGTGTCTTTCACACTTTGAGCCAATTCATAATGTGTATGATGTCTTGGAATACTTTGATAAGCATGGGTCTGATCATAAAAAACCTATGTCTGATTCATAAAGCATAGTAATCCATCAGACAGCTACCCATTCCATAATTTCCTAGAGAAGTATGTACAAGTGCACTACCTATGTATGGAACATAGTCATAGATTTGTCATGGGTTGATTAGTAAATACAGAGTGACAGTGCTAAAGCACATATTCCATCAGCAGGGAACTGTGGAAAGGAGAATTATTTATTATTATTCTAAGATGTTATTTGTGCCTGGCACAACCAGGACAGACTTGTTCCCTTTTTTCTCTTATGATTATCAGTCAATAGAAGAAAAACAAGCCTGCTTGTTCTGTATTAACTGTTAAATGTATCGTGACATTTTAAGTATACCATGATATGTCCATATTGAGGCATTCAGTTGCCTTGCCATATAATTAAATATACAAATGAAACTGTTGTGTAATTTTTAAATCCTAGAAATTAAAGCATTCCCTAAGGGGAGAATTGGGTGTGCTACTAGAATTCTAATCTATTCTGTTTTCATTACACCATATAAGTAGGCATATAAATTGAATTATGATGGGTTGAAGACTGGCAAGTATTTCTAAGGAGCCAATGGCTCTGAGTCTATCAAATAATTTTAGAAGACAGAAAAAATATTGCACTGTGCTATTAAATATTCAACAGGTGATCCAAGATGCTGCTAGTAGGGTGAATGCTAAACAATTCACCCCATGCAAGGTGTTATCAGCTTGTTATATTGTCCTCATTTTAAAGATAGGTACACTGAGGCAGAGAAGTGACTTGTAAGTAGCTACACAGTGAGCCATCAGTGAAGACTGAGCAGTACTGACAGGGTCCTAAGCCTCACTCCTACACTTATTCCTTTAGGTTGTATTGTCTTTCAAGCAGATGTACTGTCTAGCAGACAGCGGAAGAGAAGAGCAGCACTGGGAAGAGAATCTCTGAGGACAGGAATGTTGGCAGCAGGCCCAGTTACCCAACGCGCACTCAGTGCACTTGCACAAGGCCCCCATCTTGTGGCAGCTGGGACTTGTGAGCCAGGAAAGGGGCAGGGCATTGTAGGGGGTGAAGGGCAGAGGAGGGTTCCCTCTGCCTCGTGTGGCAAAGCCCACAGGCTGGAGCAGGGAATCAGGCCAGACCCATGGGACAGGAGCCTATGGGTGATTGCAGCCAGGCAGGCTTACTTTCCAACACCTCAGGGGCCTCCATCCTATGGGGCAGGACCTTAATGTCTCCCATCCCCCCCAGGGGCAGAGAAGATGCGCAGAGGCTTGATTTCCATTGTGCATAGGGCCTCAAAATTCTTTAATCCGGGCACTGGCTGGCAGGAGGCCTGTGGAAAGAAGCACTGATGGAAAGGTGGAGTTACTGTGATGCACTGATTGTAAGCTTTAAGCACAGGATACAGTGCAGGTCCAAAAGCATCTAGACTTGTTATAGAATCAAAAGGAAAACAAATAGGCATAACTAATTTGAATACAGCAGGCTCTGTAAAACTCATAAGATCGGGATTCCTGGCCCTCTACAAGACAGGAATTCAATCATCTTTCCTAAGAGCTACTTCCTATGGGACTCCTTAATCACTTCTGAACTCCCCAGTGTGGGGACAAACTGCAATAGAAACCTCTCCCAGCATGCTTTCCAGGTAGCTGGCCCTTTAAATTTGGGAGCAACAAGCAGCTGTAGTCCTAAAATGACCATTATATGTTTGACTGCTGAAGGCAAGCACCTCTTTTCCTTCTGGAGTAAGTATTCTTTTTTCTCCTTTTCTAATTCTTGAAGAGATGGTTTGTCCCCAGAGTTACCTGCCACCACCTCGTTAGCAACGAGGCTTTAAACCTTAGACATCAGTTTATCAAAGTTTCCCTTCCCCCTGAATTCAGAAGAAAGATACAACTTCATTGCTCTAAGGACTAATAGCTGTTCTGAGTTTTTGCATGCTTTATTTTTCAAGGAATTTATTTCAGAATTAAAAATAAGTGGTGATATTATTAGGGAGGCTGCAGAAAACAAAGCAGAAGAAAGGCCTTGCTACATGGTCTCCTCTATTGATGCAGAGGTTGGTGGATCTCACACGGAAGCTCAGATTTCCAGAGGGGACACAAAGAGAGAGAGAGAGACTAGACTGGGGATTGAAGTGAATCATAATTCAGGAGCATCGCTGAAGATTAAAACCCAAGGAGATCTTTTTCAGCCAGCAGGTTGTTGAATCTGAAATTGAAAATAAAAATCTAATTTTCCCTCCTTTGTACTTTGGTTTAAAAAACATCAGAATACCTTTTTTTCATTGATTGTTTTTGTTCACAGCCCAGTGACTGCAGGCTCCCAAACTTGGGTTTTCTCTCACCCCATTAAAACAAGTGTGTCCTGAGCCCCTCAACTTCAGCAACTAAGCAAAGTGGAAGACTTTAAGGATTTCATCCAGAGACATTTCTAGAGAGCCTTTCTCAAATTAAAATCTATGACATCTCACCCAGCTAGGTGGAAAAGACCCATAGCCTCTGAAATTATATGAAACAAGGTAAGTATTAAGTACAGTAGGCCAGAAAATGATTTTTTTCTCAATGGAAAATTTGGAATTTTTGGTGAAAAATTAAAAATAAAAGTATTTTGATTCCAAAATAATGCCTCATGGGTACCCATGCTTCAGGCTCTCCTTCTGCTCTATAGGCTGGGATTCCTGGTCACACTACATCTCCCATGATGCACCATGGTCTCCCTCTTGTTGAGGGGTACATCATGGAAAGTCATATGACTGCAGTGCATTATGGGAGATGAAGTCTGGCTTAGGAGCCTGATCCATAGAGAAGAATGGGAGCATGAAGCAACTGAACCGCAACTCTGGTGAGGCACTGCAGTGGCATTTCAGGAAAAAAATATTTCCGGTTCTGAGTATTCATTTCTTTGACAAAAAATAAAAAATTTCCATGGCCATTTTTGGTGAAAATTTTTAGTTACAAACCTTATTTTCCATCAAAAACCTGCTTTGATAGAAAATTTACATGAGCCCTATTCTGTATCTTCAACATGACTTGTGTGCCATCGCACTCCAATGGATGCAAATTTATTCCTGGTTTTGGATGTCTCAAAGGACTACCCAAACCATTACGCATTAGCCCTGGCTAACTTCAGGGTTATCAAAATTGAATGTTATCTGTCCATGCCCCATCATAGTAGATCTAAGTCATGTCTTTCATATGACATATGGTGGGGATGGGAATGGGAGGCTCGTGGATCACATGAGAAAGCAAATAGATTCCATTTTGGTTTTACCTCATGATTCAATGTAATTAATACCTCTGGTCTCAAACATTTTTTCTCTGTATTTGTCAGCTTTTATGATGGACTTCATATTACTTTAATGGTGGTGAATGTAATTGGCTGAACACCCTTTGAGACTGAAGCCCCCAGTTTACCACCAGGACACTTAAAGCTCAGGTAATGGCAGTGCAAACTCCCTTCCTGATGCCCTAGAAAATGAATGTACCTCAAATCAGTATTGGTGAATCCAACTATTTACTTACCTACAGGAATAGCCCCAGTAATGGACTAGTTGGAATGATAAGAAGGCAGTTCTGGCTCATGCTCCCTTAGTCCTTCATGGTTCTGATAAGATTGCTGACTGGGTGTGTTGTAACAGATCGCTTTCAAGGGTATAGAAAAGAATAGCATTGTTATGGAAGTGCTTTGTCTAGGATGCTTTGCCATGAAGCTAGAAGGTTGGAAATTGCTGTTGAAACTCCTTTTCAGTGGATCCCCACAGCAGGAATTTTGACTCTGGCCCATCTCTAATTGAGAACCCATGTAAAACACATACCTTGTACTTTCCACAGAGCAGATGGTGCAACAGGCTTTACTGACTGCAGTCAGTAAAATAACAGATTGTCTAGAAAAGTTTGTTCGCTCTTGGCAGACAGTTGAATCTAGAGTGAGGCATGTTGCTTAAGCTTATTATACATTTCAGCAAAAGTGGGCAGCCAGTGAAATTTTTGTCATTGGCTTTACTGAAAGCTCCTTAAACTAAAAGAGAGAGATGTTGGAAATCGATTCATGTTAAAAGATTTGACCAACTGTTGGATGTATGTGTGTGTGCCCCCTTTGGAGAAGACTTGTGGTATTGTGAGTAGAAAAGACATTTTTGTATGTGTGGGACTAATTTACTTGCCAGACTTTTTTTTATTTTTTAAGTATAGTGGAAACCTCTTACTCCTAGTGTGTCATGTTTCAAAAGTTTGTAAAACCCATGCTTTGTTTCCAGTAGTGCATATGAGAAAACTGAGCTTTCAAATTTATTAAAAGTTAAGTCATGTATGTAAGCAGAGTCAGGATGAGCGCTACCCTCACATCTGGTGGTGAATTGTAGGGAATGTGGAAAGAATTCCAAGAATTTCAAAGAATGGGGAAAGATTTGCATTGGCATCCACCCTCCACTTAGCATAAGCCCACAGCAGACTGGGCTGGTTATTTTAAGAGCTCTGGGATCCCCAATTTCTTTGTTATTGGGGCAGGAAAAAAAAAGTTTGTCACCCTGATTGTGTGAATGGGGAGCTGTGGGACTGCTTTGTGACAGAGATGACTCAACCTCAGTTGGGTGGTACTTGCTAAACATGGGACATGGGTTCCAAAACCCCATGAAGGGAGAGAGGTTGGGGACTGGTGTGTGTACCTGATGGTATGGGTCCCTTGTGAGGGCCTGGAACACCAATTGCACATCCCCCTCTCTCCACTGTGGAATGTCAGAGTTGATTTTTTATTCCCTTAAGAATCCAGATACAGGTTACTGAGCTGAACTCACTTTTGGCTAATGGTGCACTAGCACTGGGGCTCCCCTACTATGAGCTGAAATTACTGAGCTGAGAGCACTGAGTACTGTGCTAACTAGCGGGGGAGCCTGAAGCTATACTGTGGAACAGAGCAGCTGGCGGAGTGGAGCAGTTGTGGGGACGGCTAGAGCGGATCATGGGACAGCTGGTGGCAGCGGAGCGGCTGGCGGAGCGGAGTAGCTGTGGGAGGGGTGGAGCGGCCTGCAGAGCCAAGCAGTTTGCAGGGACAACTGGAGCAGCTCACAGGACGGCTGGTGGAGCAGAGCAGCTGGTGGAGCGGAGCAGTTTCTGAGGACGGCTGGAGGAGCGGAGTGGAGCGGCTGGTAAAGCGGAGCAGTTCATGGAGAAGGTGGGAGCAGAACCCACGGAGCGGCAGGGCAGTTGGCCCCGGACCACGTAAGGTGCCCCTTTCTACCCAGGCTGGGGGGGGAGGGACCTCTGCAGATAGACTCTCGAACTTTGGGGCTGCACTGACCCAGGACAGAGACTTTTGGATTGTGGGACTTTTGGGACTGTGGGTGATTTGGGGGTTGCTGGACTCAAGAGCCCAGGAAAGAGGACACAGCCCAATTTCCTGGGGTGGGTCTTTGCTCACGGTTTGGTCTATGAACTCTAGTTGAGGTGTTTTCCCAATTTAGTGTTTGTTGTTTATCTCATGTATTAAACCTTTTCTGCTACACCGTGACTCTGTGCTTGCGAGAGGGGAAGCATTGCCTCTTTGAGGTGCCTAGGAGTGTGTGTAAGATTTTCCCAGGTCACTGGGTGGGGGCTAAAGCTGGTTTGGCATTGGGTTATTGAAGCGGAACCCCTGGATACTGAACCTGGCCCTTGTTGCTGCCAACTCAGAAGGGCAGAAGGGTTACATGTATATTAATTCTCTGTCACAAAAGCGATTTTGATTCTTGGAAGGATAGCTAGGTCAGTGCAATTAAGTCTTTAGCCATGTCTGTGCTGGCATGTTTAGCTTTTTAAGAGCTTTCTGTAAAGCTCTACAATGGCAAGAAGCGAGTTGCTGTGCGCAACAAGTTTTATTGATCCTGCATAACCTAGGAAGTGTGCTAATACTCTTGAGCACCATCTACTGTCACATTATCTGTTAAGTGACTCTTATGGAGGCACTAGGGAAAGACAGTGAGCCTGGTCGTTTGGTCTCCCTAATCCTAGGTGAATGCCCTAAGTTCAAGACCCTGCTGCAGTGACTATGTATTTATATATAAAAAGTGGAAAAGCTTCAACAGGAGAGACTGAGAAACCCCAGGCCAGAATACTCTCTAGTTCGGTGGCTAACCAACTCTCTTGAAATGTAGGTGATTGTAGCCAGGTGGGGCACTCACTGCCGCAGCGCCACCTGCTGGTCAGTCTGGGAATTAGCTCATCCACCTCAGGAGTGCCCTCCTCTGGCCGGTTCTTTCCCTGCCCTTACCTGCCCCTCTGCAGTCCCTTTATCCCCACCAGTTCAGGCCCCACATCCCTCCTGGACCACGGTGTCCCTTACCCCATGCCAGTGTCCCCACACTCTGGGTCTCCCCTCCCAGGGGAACCCCAACCCCCTATACCCACCTTGCCTCAGTGGCTACTGCCAGTCATCATCGAGCCCCTTCTCTCAGAGGCAAACTACAGTCTGAAATGGTCACTCATCACTGGCAAGGAGGTTGGACCTGCTGCCTTTTCTTGCCCTCACTGCCTCCCTCCAGCTCTAGCACCTCCTCAAGCCTTCACTCAGGTGGAGCTACAAATAGTCAATCAACCTTGCCTCTGGTGCAGAGCGGGACAGGAAACAAAGTCACGCAGCTCCAACCTGCCCTCAGGTGGGGCTGCAAACAAAGTCAGTTAACTCAAGCTTTCCTTCAGCTAGCCTGAGGGATGGGGAGACTGTCACCCACCACTTGGGTGGCAGGGGGGATGGAGGCCCTCCCCTTCCCCTACGTCCCAGCCCAGGGCCCTAAGGGTGGTGGAGGAGTCTGCCACCACATCAGCGAGTATCCAAACCGCAACACGTTGACTCACCCTCTGCCAGCATTGCAGCCAGACAGTGGTCTACTACCCCATGGCCACTTGCACTCTCCCCATCCAAGGGTACCTGCTGGTCTGGTGAGGTAAGGTGATCGGCGGGGGCCTCAGTTGCCAGCAAAAGCTCTGCCAGAGTTGGGCCAGCCAGTGGTCCGGGCCAGTCGTCTGTCTTCTATGGAGTCAGGTTGTCTAGGAGTCCAGGTGGTCCAGTCGTCTGCACTCTGCGGGCCTGTTGCCACCTCACAGCACGAGTGCTTAGGGGACACGTCTGTCCCATCCAGTGGCTGGGCCCTTACTGAGCTTCCAGGTCCCACCTTTATACTTCTGGCCCCACCCCTTGGCTTGCAGGGGCAGAGCTAGGAGGTAAGGCTCCACCTCCTAGAGGGGTTGGAACCACCCTCTTCCTCTGTGTTTGGGAAGGGTCAGTCCACCTCATTACAGTAACCCATGTTCAAATTCCTTCTCACGTAAAGAGCAGGGAGGAACTGAACACTGGTTTCCTAGGACCATAACCTTGGGGCTAAGGATTATAAGGAAGGGCCTCCTCCTCCTCTAGTCATTCTTTACTTCTGTCAAAGTGCCCAAAAGTTTAGGCTTGACTTGGCTTTTTTTGGCTTTTCCATTTGCCAAAAAATATTTAAAAAAAATATAAATTTAAAAAATTGTTTTCAGTTCAACCCAAAGTAAAAATTGTTTACAATTTTTTTGGACTTGTCAGCAAACTGAAAAAAGCCATTATTAGCAAAGCTCAAGTTGATTCCCTGGTTAAAGTTGTGTCAGAAGTTTTCAGGTTAATAGGCGCTTTAAACCTTTATTTTGTAAAAATCTCATTGAAATGACAAAAAGCAAAACGCAGAATACAAACTTTGAGCATGACTTTAATTTTCATTGTTGGCTGATGAAAAATGAATTGATAGAGTGAGCCTAATGTGAGTAAAAAAAATTTTGATGACAAATCTGCAGTGATGCAAACACCATCAGGAAAGAAAACGGAGAATGATTGACGGAACCCCTCCCCCAACTCTATAGCCTAGGGGGAAGTTACTTGAGCTGGGAAAGAGGAGACAAAGGGCTTGTCTACATCACAAAGTTGCAGCGCTGGTGAGGGGGTTACAGTGCTGCAACTTAGGAGGTGTACACATCTGCAGGGCATCACCAGCGCTGCAACTCCCTGTTTGCAGCGCTGGCCGTACTCCCGTTTTGGGTATGTCTACATCTACAATTTTGCAGCGCTGGTTGTTACAGCTGTATTAGTACAGCTGTATAGGGCCAGCGCTGCAGAGTGGCCACACTTACAGCAACCAGCGCTGCAAGTGGTGTTAGATGTGGCCACACTGCAGCGCTGTTGGGTGGCTTCAAGGGGGGTTCGGGGAACGCGAGAGCAAACCGGGGAAGGAGACCAACTTCGCCGCGGTGTGCTCTCGCGTTCCCCGAACCCCCCTGCAAGCCGCAGGGAAGGAGACCTGCTTGCTCGGGGATTCGGGGAACACGAGAGCAAACCGCAGGGAAGGAGACCTGCTTGCACTGGGGTTCGGAGAACGCGAGAGCAAACCGGGGAAAGAGACCAGCTTCGCCGCGGTTTGCTCTCGCGTTCCCCGAACCCCCCTGCAAACCGCAGGGAAGGAGACCTGCTTGCTCGGGGGTTCGGGGAACGCGAGAGCAAACCGGGGAAGGAGACCTGCTTGATTACCAGAGGCTTCCTCAGGTATGCTGGGATACCTGCTTATTCCACGGAGGTCAAGAAAAGCGCTGGTAAGTGCCTACACTTGATTACCAGCGCTGGATCACCAGCGCTGGATCCTCTACACCCGAGACAAAGGGCTTGTCTACATCACAAAGTTGCAGCGCTGGTGAGGGGGTTACAGCGCTGCAACTTAGGAGGTGTACACATCTGCAGGGCATCACCAGTGCTGCAACTCTTTGTTTGCAGCGCTGGCCGTACTCCCGTTTTGTCTCGGGTGTAGAGGATCCAGCGCTGGTGATCCAGCGCTGGTAATCAAGTGTAGACACTTACCAGCGCTTTTCTTGACCTCCGTGGAATAAGCAGGTATCCCAGCATACCTGAGGAAGCCTCTGGTAATCAAGCAGGTCTCCTTCCCCGGTTTGCTCTCATGTTCCCCGAACCCCCGAGCAAGCAGGTCTCCTTCCCTGTGGTTTGCAGGGGGGTTCGGGGAACGCGAGAGCAAACCGCGGCGAAGCTGGTCTCCTTCCCCGGTTTGCTCTCGCGTTCCCCGAACCCCCGTGCAAGCAGGTCTCCTTCCCTGCGGTTTGCTCTCGCGTTCCCCGAATCCCCGAGCAAGCAGGTCTCCTTCCCTGCGGTTTGCAGGGGGGTTGGGGGAACGCGAGAGCAAACCGCGGCGAAGTTGGTCTCCTTCCCCGGTTTGCTCTCGCGTTCCCCGAACCCCCCTTGAAGCCGCCCAACAGCGCTGCAGTGTGGCCACATCTAACACCACTTGCAGCGCTGGTTGCTGTAAGTGTGGCCACTCTGCAGCGCTGGCCCTATACAGCTGTACTAATACAGCTGTAACAACCAGTGCTGCAAAATTGTAGATGTAGACATACCCTAGGACTTCACATCTTAACTCTTCTCATTGCTGTTTACATTTCCATGCAATTTACTACCCTTATTTTTAACTGAGGCCGTGAACCCCCGCAAGAAAATGGTCAGGAAAAAGCTGCCGAAAACTTTCCTCTACCATCCTCCATTTTTAATGTAAGTTAGCAGAGAGCTTATGCAAGGTCACTAGAACGACAAACTCCAATCTTATCCGCCGCAGCCCACTGCCATTTTGAGACACCTGTTGAAAAACAGAAATTACAGGTGCAATCAGAAGGTTTGTTTTTTTGTTAAAGATAGCACAAGGTGAAGGGGTTAGGCTAGAGCACATATTGAAATGCAGTTCGAACAAAGTTTTGTCCTTTCTGTACTGGATAAGCAAGCCATATTAGAAACCTTTCTTGATCTGGAAGCATAATGCAATAACATATAACATGGTGCTGTAACAGAAGTTCCTGATCCAGTATATTATCACACATATGGCAGTAGTGCCTAGAAACCCCAGTTAGGGGCCAGGACACCATTGCACTCTAGGCTTTGTGTAAACACTGAACAAAAAATGGTCCCTGCCCCCCAGAGCCTTAGCTGTCTGGACTATTGAGGCTGCTACAGCTTGTTGCAGGAACAACTAGTCTAAGAACCTGGAGATCCAAATTCTAGTCCCATCGCAGGTTTCGCCATGTAAACAGATTTGTTTCTAAGCAGGAATGTTTGTTTATGGAGGAGTGTGATTTATCTGTGTTGGGTCTGCTTGTATAGAAAATGTCACACTCATCCCAGCATGTTGTGACATCTTCCTATACCAGAGGAATATGTAAACTGTTTCCCAAAGTTAAAATAAAAGTTTACAAGCTCAGCTGAAACAATATTTTTTTAAAAATTGGTTCAAAGGACTTTCAAAGATATTTGCATGTTTACAGCTTATCTGGTCCCCCCCCCACTCAACCCAGTGAACACTGAGCGCTATAAGGACACTCGTTTAGAGCCATCCCTCCCCAGCTTAGAGTACCTGCTCTCTTTCTGGCTACCACAGGTTTAGTTTCTTGGGCACAACTGCTGGGGTGTGACAAACAGCCTTATTTATAAATAGCCGGTTTCTGCCATATATTTTATGGGTGCTCAGATTCTGAGATAATCTGGGCTATATAAGTACTTTAAATAGCTAGAGGTGCTCTCTGCAGGGCTCACATGCATATCCTTATGCCTGCTGAGAAGCCCGTTAAAGCAGATTAAACTGCTTTAATGCACAGGGCCTGATCGCTTGATATCCCCTAGGCTATTCAGTCAGACAGTCACAGGACTTTTCATATCATATCCGACCAGTGGTTTCTACAGTCTTGTACCCTGCCGCCAACAGTGGCTTAATACTAGATAATTCAGAGGATGATGCAAAAAACCCTACAGTAGGCATTTATGGGATAACTGCGCCCAGGGAAAATTCCCTCCTAACCCTCAACAATTATAGGTTGGCTTATGCCCTGAAGCTTGAGGGTCGCTATGTAGCTTCCAAAACTCTTGTTCATTTTTAATTCATTATTTTAATTCTGGATATTCTTGTTATCCATATAAATGTCTATTTTTAAAAATTCTGCTGAGATCATAGCCTCATTTAGTGATAGTGAGTTCCACAGGCTAATTGTGCATTTTGTGGTCTGAGACCAGGCTTCTTTTCAGTCATGTCAGTTTGGAAAGTAGAAGCTGTCTAAATGCCTTTTATGTCTTAAGTAATTTTGTGTTGTAAGTTCTTTGCCGCCACTTCTTCATAGCCTATTATCATCAGTCTGTACCATTCAGTCCCCCAGTTTCCTAGGGTGGTGTTGAACAAACAATGGTTAACTTTTGAAAGTCCTGCAGGAAGTTACACTGATGTATGTTTCTATTGCTTGTCTATTAGAGATGAACTCAAAGAGAAAATCCCTTGATAAGAACTTTACAAAACTTAGCTGAACTTTGCAGCGGGGCCTCAGCTCTGTTGGATATGCTAATACTAATGAGCATTCCCATCACTGGATTCAGTCAACTGCATACAAAACTGACCTAAGTGGCCTGTAAACAAGAAATTAGAATGATCCAGCTTCATGTAATAAAGACAAATGGAAAGTTCTGCAGCCTGCTGAGATAAATGTTCTGAACCTGGGTGGATTCATAAGGTGGAAACATTATGAAGTCTAAACAAGCTGACTGATATAGTCAAGATATTATTAGGATTTTTTTTAAAGGGACAGTGAGCATACTTCCCAATTTTGTTCTGTTTTCAAAGATTCCAATGATTTGAGATATATTCTCCACACTTAAAATAGGGAATACCACTGGAACTGGTATCATCTGTAGAAAAACAGAAGAAATCTTTGAAATGATAGCGGCTATAAAATGAAAACTTTTTTAGGATTGCCTAAGAATGTAAGAAAAATATTAGATATGGGTATAGGAAAATAGCAGCAGCAGCAAATTATTCCTAGTTATTCCTAAGAGAAATTTCCAAGTTTATTATGCATCAAATATTATTTTAATTGATTTTAGTACCTCTGTAAAAAAATAAATAAATTCTGGAGTGCTGTTGAAAAATTACATACCCCCCGTAAATGATGTTGACAGTGCCTTTTTCTTTGCTTTTCTTCATTTTTTGCTCCAAGTTGTGTATCTCTTCTAAACTGTTGATATTAGTCTTGGATTTTATTTGGTTTTATCTGAATCTGATCTTTGTCTATTCATCCATTGCTGTCTTAGCTGGTTCCTTCCACTTGAAGAGAGGAGGAAGCTCTGTCTGGCAACTGGCCCTCACAACCCTTCCAGGCTTGTAACTTGACCTCAGATGGACCAGGGAGGATCAAGAGGACTGATGGTTAGGGCACTGTGGAGACCTGAAGTCAAGCCCCTGCTCTGCTACAGACTTCCTGTATGACCTTGGATAAGTCACTTAGATTCTCTGTGCCTCAGTGTCCCCATTTGTAAAATGTGGATAATAGCACTTCTTTAGAGGTGAATTGTGAGGGTAAATACACTAAACATTGTGAGATGTTCAGATACTATAGTAATAAGGGGTCATATAAGTGACTGAGATAGGGACTCTGCTTGCCCAAGGAAAGGGTCCACTGATACATAACCTCAGTCTGAAGCTGCCATTTATCTTGAAAATGTCAACAGACAATAGAATGGAGTGCCTCTTCTTTTTCCTTCCCCTCTCCCTTTCTCTTTGTTCTACCAGTGTTTGGTTGAGAAATTGACTTGATAATACAGAAGGCTTTATAAATAATCTAAGAACATTTTAATCATCGCACAGTTAACATTTCAGTCACTCAAGAAAAGGGTTAAAAGAAAAGATGGCTTTGTAATTGGCTGTTTTTCTCTGAACACCTAGATAATGGGCAGAAGGTTAACATCGTGTGTAGTTATTGAGAAATTAAGCCTTAGACTGTGAAATAGAATGCTCTGGCTTTGGGGAGCAAAGTAACATAAAAATAAACCTTAAACCGTGACACATACTAAAGAGTATTCAGTTAGTTCTTTCTGAGCTAACAGCCCAGCTTGATATATTCAATGAAGCGGACAACTGCTAGGTTTTACTTTGGTACTGAGTCTCAGCTCAGTGTAGTAATTCAAAGTTTCCAGTACCACAGGACACCACGGAGTGCTACAGATGGTGGAGTGAGGATAAGAAGTGACCTGCAAAAGGTGAGAAAAGACTTCCTGGTGTTTTCTGTCTTGAAAATAAAGTGACACGCCTCAACCTACACTACATAAAAGAATGTGATGGCACCAACTGAGTAGTAGTGATATCTGTGCTAGACAAAGTATTCAGTCTCAGGCTCTTAGTGTGGGCCTGAGCCATCCGCACCTCTTGGGCTTCTGCTGCCCTGTTCCCTTAAAGAGATACTTTCATAGCATATCATCCAGGATGCGGATCTTGTGACTGTCATCTGTCACCATGGAGGAATATAACATATTTTGTCTGGGGTTATGTCTTAAATTAAACTGGAAAGGGAAGTTAGTGCAGAATGGGCCAGCCCGTGTGTTAAGCAAAGGGTCTCTCCATAAGCACGGTGCTCTGTAACGACTGCCTGTGGTCTCACTGGTAGAATTTAAAATATTGGTTCTAGCCCTAAATGCCCTAGAACCTTCGTATATAAGGATATGTCTGCACTTCCAGATGTGCCATATTTTGGACCATTGCGGGAGCAAATTCCCATCAGAAAGGCTAGGTATGTACTTTGGAGGCTAGCTCCTCCTGCTGTTCACTCTGCTACAGCTACACTTCTGTTTTTAGTGTGCTAGTTTGTTCAGAGCTAGTGTGGGTATGTCTACCCATGCTGGAAATTACACCTTCAGCTTGAAATGTAGACATACCCTAAAAAGTTTCTCTCATTCGCTTCCATGCTGCCATGGTTGTGGTCAGCAGAGATGCTAGAACTGGAGTCCCATTAGTATAAAAGAGGGGATTACTGTCAGGGTTTCTTCATATAGGGCCCATTCCCAGCCTTTGGAATTTGCTCCTGTGATGGTCCAAAATAGTCTGCGTTTTCTGACCAATAAAGAACACCCAGCTCTTCCTCCTTGGCTTTGAGGGAGGAGGGAGATTTGTGGGATTTATGAGGGGGTCTGTTGGAAAGGGTTTAATCTTCGTGTTATCCAAAGAGTTTATTGAGAGGGTGTGTTAACTTAACGGGATTGTTCTCCATTTAAAGGTTTCACACGTCAACCTCCCTGGACCACTCATTACAGACCTAAAAAGTTGCAATTCTTAACAAAAAAAGTCAAAAACAGACTCCAACAAGAAACGTACAGAGCTGGAATTAATTTGCAACTGGACATCATTAAATTAGGCTTGAATAAAGACTGGGAGTGGATGGGTCATTACACAAACTAAAAACTATTTCCCCAGGCTAATTCCCCTCCTCCCCCCCCCGCCCCCGTTACTCACACCTTCTTGTCAACTGTTTGAAATGGGCCATCCTGATTATCACTACAAAAGCTTTTTTTAAAATCCTGCTGATAATAGCCCACCTTAATTTATTTGTCTTGTTAGAGTTGGTATGGCAACCCCCATCTTTTCATGTTCTCTGTGTATGTATATATATCTCTTCCTACTGTATTTTCCACTCCATGAATCTGGTGAAGTGGGTTATAGCCCACGAAAGCTTATGGCCAAATAAATTGGTTAGTCTCTAAGGTGCCACAAGTACTCCTCCTTCTTTTCTCTATTTAAAGATTGTCAGAGACACCAGAGCCTGGGGGAGTGGGACACTCTTTTCAATAGCTCTTTGAAACAAACAATAACATTTATACATTTCTTAAAAATTGATCTTTCCATGTTAACTAATTATTGAGAAAACATTATGCCTCTAGGGACTTGAAGTCAATGGGAGTCTTTCCATTGAGATCAAAGGAAATTAAACTAGGCCCTTGGAGCATGCCTTGCAAGTACTTCCCAGTCTGTCACTTCTCCTGGCCGTCTTCACCCTTTGCAATAAGTGAGAATGCTCTAGATAAATGTGATATCCCACTCCCATCCAAAAGTGCAGTCTTCTTCAAAAAGACCATTTCATCACAGGAATGACATTCACAATATTGACACCCCCCAAAAATACCAATCAAACCGACCTAAATAAATAAATAAATAAATAAAAAATCTTGAAACTGATCAACCTTAAAAAAAATAAAGTCCTGAAAAAGGGAGAAGTGCCAAAGACTCCAGGAAGTCCACTAAGGCTATTGACTTTATATGAAGGGTGCTCAGTTACTATAGTGATTGGTAGCAGAATAAAAACCCTGAGAGAGACAGATGAATGAATAAACGCATGATTCTGGCTTCACGGCAGGATCAGCCATGAGGAAATGCTGAAAACTCTTAGAGAGAGAGACACTTCAGTACACACACTTCAACAGTGACAAAAAGAATATGGAAAGATACTGGCTAAGTATATGCATAAATGTTCTGGTTTTTTTTTTTTAGATTTGCTCACTTATGAAAGCTCTCCCCACCCTCCCCCTGTTAAAAGGATTATGTGGTTTCTATACAGTAGATTTCAGAGTGGCTGGCCTCAAGACAATTAATCAGTAGAATTTTATCATCAAAGTTGTTTACACATAAAGGAGCCAACACATCTGTATCTGCAGATGGTCCATAGATAGCTCCCTAGTGGAGAATATCTCATAATTGTGCCAAAATATCATTCCTGAGGTTGATCTGAGGTTTCTGAATTATAAAATGAATGCTTTGCTGGGGGGTCTGGGGTAGAAGTGAATGTATCAGGAAAAAAAGGAAGTTGCTATGTCAGTTAGTATTTTGAAAACTCTGGATTTGTGGACCTAAAATGCATCTCTCATTGGCTCCAGATGGTACTGAAAAACAGTTTTGTTTTGGATTAGCGATAAAGGGGATATCCATCTGGTGATTCTGATTGCTTGTTAAACAGTTCTTGCAAGTCATGTTTTCAGTCCTCTCTGTTACTTTTCCCTTAAATTGCACAAAAATGCCCTCTACGTCAGTAATGCTTCAGCTACAAAAACTGAAAGGCTGAACCAACTTAGCTGAACGTAACAAATTAAACTGTTATCACAAATAAATAAAGGGGCCACAAATTATTACGAAAGTGGAAACAATATTTTTATACAGAGGTGTCATAAGGACGTCCTGGCTCTTTAGAGACCAGCTGGGGGGAAAACATCTATTTTCACTCACTCTCTTATTGTTTTCAAAAATTTTCCAGATGGAAAACAGTGTGAAAAGTGTTTACAAAAAACATAATGTCATTTTAAGTAAAAAATAAACAATTTTTTTCATTTTCTTGGGGAAAAAACTCTCAGAAACCTCCCAAATTTCGGGTAAAACTGTCCAAAGGAAATTTTTATGGGGGAAAATGTGGGATTTCTGATCAGCTCTAATGTGAAGTGAGAGACCTTCAGGGAGCAAGTAGATGTATTTAGGCCTCTCCTCTGATCAGATCTGGGGGAGGAAGGGCTGCTGGTGACTTTGGTGAGAAAGACAAGAACACCCTTGATTTCTGGAAAGGGCTGTGAAAGGAGCTAGGCGGAGTAGATGGGTAGACCTTCTAGGGAAGATTGAAGGAAGAGCTTTGTTTGTATTTGTATTTGTGAACTGACCAGTCCAATCTGGTGGGTCATTGCACTGTAGAATGGTACCTCAGGGAACAAGAACTGGAGGATATGGCTTGTATAAATTCTTTGTTTGTATTGGACTTCCGATGTCCCAGAGGGAAGGACTTCTGATTTGTTTGGCTGAAAGGATAAATTATAAGTATCTACCTATATAAGAAAACTGTGGCATGGAGGTGTGTGTGTAAACTGAGATAGTGGTTGTAGATGCCACTGAATGAAGTAAGCCCTAATGTTCAAAGAGGATTAAAAAGTATTCATGGTTTTGCATTGGGAAGAACTTGTGGTACTCAGGAATTGAAGGATTGTAGGAAATAAGTGGCAGGTAAATTGGGTAGACATGGGCTGTATTGTGTCCTCATTTGCCATCGAGGAAACTGGAACTTAAGCATGGGTGGCATGTGACTCCTGCCTTTGGGAAGGCTAGGCATGAGCTTGGAAGCTCCCTAGAAGTGTGTGGTGGGGCACCAGCACCTGAACTGTGGCCTTGCCCCTTGCTGTGCCTGAGGCCCATCCCTGCTCATCCTTCTCCTCTTGAGGCCCTGTCTGTGCTCCACCCCAACTTCACCCCAGGCCTGGGCCCGCCTACCCACTGTTTTTGCCTCTTCACCCCCTCCTCCAAGGTCCCCCCTGCCTGCCTGCCACTCTCACCTCTTTGTCCCCTCCCCCAAGCCACCCCCATCCGTGCTCGCACCTCTCCATCCCAAGCGATGGGCAGGGAATCCTTGAAGGGAAGAAGTGGAGCAATGGTGGAAGAGGAGCAGCGTGGGTGGGGCCATGGGGAAAGAGGATGAGTGGGAGGGGGGCCTCGGGCCGGAGTGTGGACGGGGTTATGGCTCGGATGCCCTTTTGGCGGTGGAGTTCCCAAGGTGGCAGGTGGGCATTCCTCCAAGATGGAGTTGTGCGCATCCTGTTTGGGGAGTCTTAGGCTTGGTCTACACTATGTGTTTAAACTGATTTTAGCAGCATTAAACCGATTTAACGCTGTACCCGTCCACACTACAAGGCCCTTTATATCAATATAAAGGGCTCTTTAAATCGGTTTCTGTACTCCTCCCCAACGAGAGGAGTAGTGCTAAAATTGGTATTACCATATCGGATTAGGGTTAGTGTGGCCGCAAATCGACGGTATTGGCCTCTGGGCGGTATCCCACAGTGCACCACTGTGACCGCTCTGGACAGCAATCTGAACTCAGATGCACTGGCCAGGTAAACAGGAAAAGCCCCGCAAAATTTTGATTTTAATTTCCTGTTTGCCCAGCGTGGAGCTCTGATCAGCACGGGTGGCAATACAGTCCCAAATCCAAAAAGAGCTCCAGCATGGACCATACGGGATACTGCATCTGATCGCTGTCTGGGGAGACAAATCTGTTCTATCAGAGCTCCGTTACAGAAGATGAAATGCCAAAGCATTTGAAAAAAAAATCTACAGGCTACACAGTGCTGCATGACAAGTGTAACGGGAAGCCAGAACTCAAATGGACGCTCTTGGAGGGAGGGAGGGATACTGAGGACTCCAACTGTCCAACAGTCCCCAGCAGTCTCCAAAAAGTATTAGCATTCTTGGCTGAGCTCCCAGTGCCTGTAGGTTCAAACACATTATCCGGCGTGGTTCAGGGAATAGATCGTCAATTTACCCCCCCCCCCCACATGAAAGAAAAGGGAAAGAAATCATTTCTTGACTTCTTTCAGTGTCACCCTATGTCTACTGAATGCTGCTGGTAGATGCGATGCTGAAGTAGTGAAGAGCAGTATCCGCTCCTTTCCCCTCCCTGGTGGCAGATGGTATACTATGACTGATCTCCATCGTCACCATCAGCCCGTGAGTGCCCCTGGCTTGCCTCAGGTGAGGTTGGCCAAGGGCGCCTGGGTAAAAATAGGAATGATTCCTGGTCATTCCCAGTAGATGGGACAGAACGGCTGGTAACGGTCCTCATCATAGCAACTGGGGGCTGATCTCCATCAGCCCCCTCCCTTTCCTGTGTAAAGAAAAGATTCTGTACTGCCTGGACTATCATAGCAGCGGGATGCTGGGCTCTTCTCCCCCGCACCGCTTAATGTCCTGCCTGGACTGTCATAGCACGGGGAGGCTGCCTCCTCCTCACTAACAAGTCACTGTTTCTTATTCCTGCATTCTTTATAACTTCATGACACAAATGGGGGGGACACTGCCAAGGTAGTCCAGAAAGGTTGAGGGAGAAGGGAAGCAACGGGTGGGGTTGTTGCAGGGGCACCCCCCGTGAATGGCATGCAGCTCATCATTTCTGCGGGAGCTGACACAGAGTGACTGTGCTCTCTGGTTTTCTGGTACACTGCTTCTTAAGCACACTTGCCCCATATTCTAGGCAGGACTGACTCTATTTTTAGAAACCATAAAGGAGGGATTGACTTGGGGAGTCATTCCCAGTTTTGCTTTTGTGCCCCTGGCCGATCTCAGCCAGGGGCATCCATGATAGCAGCGGACAGCACAGAAAGACAGATAACCGTCATCTCATTGCCAATTTTACACTGGCAGCAGACAGTACAGAACAACTGGTAACCGTCTCTGCTATCATGCAAAAGCAAATGAATGCTGCTGTGTTATGCTGGAGTATCGCCTCTATCCGCGGCATCTAGTATACATATGGTGACGCTAAAAAAAAAAAAAAGCTGAACGGGCTCCATGGTTGCCGTGCTATGGCATCTGCCAGGGCAATCCAGGGAAAAAGGGCGCAAAATGATTGTCTGCCGTTGCTTTCCCGGAGGAAGGAATGACTGACGACATTTACCCAGAACCACCCGTGACAATGATTTTTGCCCCATCAGCCACTGGGCTCTCAACCCAGAATTCTAAGGGGCGAGGGAGACTGTGGGAACTATGGGATAGATACGGAATAGCTAACCACAGTGCAACGCTCCGGAATCGACGCCAGCCTCGGACCATGGACACACACCGCCGAATTAATGTGCTTAGTGTAGCTGTGTGCACTCGACTTTATACAATCTGTTTTATAAAACCGGTTTATGTAAAATCGGAATAATCCCGTAGTGTAGATGTATCCTTAGCCTCCCCTAGCCTCTTACACCTGCTGCCAATGAGCTTGAGCCTGCTGCAAGTTCTTAGGTGGTATGTGTGTGGGTGGTGGTGGGGGGGAGGGTGATGCATACACGAGAGGCACATTTGCTGAACTGTGCGCATATGTTGTGTTGGTGTTCAGGCAGCAACTGCACAGTATAGAGAATCTGCTTGGTATGGTGCGGTATCCCCTCCTCCACTGGTGCCAGGATCCCGAAAGGGCCATTTTGAAGATGGAGACTGGGTATGACTGGGGCATTGGTGCTGTGCCCTCATGATAAGGAAATCAAGTACAGCAGCAGCCATTTTCTAGAAGACTCTATATTCCTGATTGACAAAGGGATATATTGTAGCTAGTTCTTCGTCTTCACCTGCATGGGATGGAGGGTAGCTCCACACTCTCTCTCCTACTTATAGACTAACAGATGTATTGGAGTATAAGCTTTCGTGGGTGAATACCCACTTTGTCAGACGCATGTCATCTGACGAAGTGGGTATTCACCCATGAAAGCTCATGCTCCAATACATTTGTTAGTCTATAAGGTGTCACAGGACTCTTAGTCTGGATGTGTAAAAAAGCAACAAACATGGCTACCCCTCTGATACTCTCCTACTAATGACTCTCTTGCTACCTGATCCCCATGTGAGACTGATCTTATCCTGAAACTCAGAGCCGCCTCCTGATCTCAATTGCACTGGTTTTACATTATTGTAACTCTATGGCTATCAGTGGAGTTACTCTTGATTTACACCAGTGTGACAGCTGTATCAAGCCCGCAGTGTCAGAAACATTGAATCTGTGTATATATAGCAGCCAGGGAAGTATATGAGATCTGCTTAAGACCTGCTGTATTACAAGGTAAATAATCTTTGTCTGGAAATGATAATTCTTACTTGCAATACTTTTATTTATTTATTTATTTTAATCAAGCTTAGCTTTAAGGTGTAGAATATCTCAAGGGAATTTGCTTTTATTAGCAAGGGGATACAAGTGAACTACCAGAAAATCATGAACCTCATAGAAAAATGTTAAAATTGGAGTACTGGCCCACTTGTTGTTTCAAAGGAAGAGGCTGGTGCAGGGAATGATTAATCAGGGCAGTCCACACCGGACAAAAATGCCATAACAAAAATTGGCAGCTGCTCAACTTAGGCTGAGGCTGGTGGCTGACATGGACTAGAGCGATAGCTTTATGTAAACAAGATGATAATGCAGTCCAAGGAAGTGTAGGCTAACTTCTGATATCCCTGTTTATTTGCATTAGCTTCTCCCATATTTGCTTAGTTTAGTGCCTTAAAGTGCAGCAGAAAAATCAGATTGAAACTGGGCCCTGAACTGATAGTCACACTGCAAATCCATTTAAGATTGCAAGTGGCTCCTTAATTTGCAGAAATGAAGAGCAAGGGAGGGTAAGCGATCCCCACCAGAAAATAACGTAATCAGTTCTGCTTGTTTTTTTAAAAAAAGATGCTGTGGGCACACTTATCTTCCTGCGGGGCTGCTGGACCTTCCCTCCTCTCCCACCCGGAAAGTGGGGAGGTATCTCCCACCTGCATGGCATCATCTTTCCTCTTTCTGGACCCAGCAGAGAGCTTTCTGCAAGTGCAAAGGTGGTGTACATTATCTTCCCTGCACCCAATGCAGAGTTCCCCATAGAAACTTAATACAGCCTGGGGTGAAATACATAACACTCATCAGTCAAAATGGGCTTAAGGAACTTCTGTGGTCACAGTTAACCCCAACCCACCACACCTGTGCAGTTTGTCCGACCTGGGGGTGGGGGAGGCACTCAGCCCGGGAGCCATGGCATTCTGAAACAAGCAGAACTAGAGCCCACCTGATAAACTGCTTGAGAGTACTGCTAGCCTGAGCCCTTTAAGGAAGGAAGATGGACCAGTTTTATTTCTTTGCCTTCAACCAAGCAGAAGGGTGGGAAGCAAGACTTCCTGCAGAGCCTGAAAGACTGCCTCCCCTGATTTGTGTGAGGAAGGGGACCTGGTTCCTCCTGGGCCTTGGAGCTATTTTCATTTTGGTTTGAACTCTATTACCCATGTGTGTGCATGGACACCCTCTGCCCCTGGAAGGTATGGAGTTGCTAAGAAGTACAGCCACAGTGTTATACCTTATAGCCCAAGACCAGACCACAGGATAGAGGTCACCCAGGAATGATGTATGTGGTAAGCAAGGCACCTACTTCACTCCAAGACATACCTTCAACACAGTCATAATATATGTTATCCTTCTGCCCACATGATGGAAATTGACAGCTGCAAAGCCCTGTGGCATTTTGCTTTAATGAGCTGCTTGTTTGCATACACATTTTCCTCTTCTGTTTCAAGTGTACTCGTTTACCTTCTTTTTTTGATTCTTGTTCTCGGTACCCAGTCTATGAGCAGGGAATATTTGAACACAGAGGATTCACTAGCATGACTAACCAGTGCCTAGCTCTATATTTTCATCCATACTTGTTCAGTAGTTCTCAAATACAAATATTATAAATGGCAAAACATATCCTGTGAGGATCTCAAAGTACTTTACAAACATGAATTAACTGAGCTTCACAGTTCCCCTGTGAGGAAGTAAGTAGTATTATATCCATCGCTCATATGAGTAACCTGAGGCACATAGGGAAGTGACTTAAATTCTATATATTTGTTTACCTCTGCTTCTGCTCTCTCAGTGTACTTGAACTCATTTAGCACACTACTTAATTTCACTTACCAACTTAATTTCACTTACCAACTTACACAAATCGTAGTTTTTTCCACTGCTTGTCACTTCTCATGCTGGCCTGTTTAAAAGGCTGACCTGATGATGGAAAAAAGACCCTTTTTTGCACCCTGCCATTACAAAGTTTTTCCCTTTGTAGCACCTCATTCTAAATGTCTCAAGCAGCTGGACTTCTGCAGCATCCCTCGGGAAGGGTATTCTGCTATCAAATACATTTTAAATCTGATATTTAGGCAAATTTTCCTTTGCTTAATTTCATCCCATTACTCCAAGTTACAGTCTCCTTGGACAAATATCATAAGCAATTTCTCTCCCTCCTTGATGCTTAGATACTTCTTGTGCACAGCTACCACATTCCCCTCTGGTCATCCTTTAACCACGCTTAACATATTTAGCTCTTTTCATCTTTCCTCATAAATCAGTCCCTTCAGGCCCTTCATCATTTTTTGTTGCTCTTCTCTGAATTCCTTTCAACTTGACTTATTAAACTTGGGTCATTTGGTTGTCTCATTTTCGTTCCAACTTAGTTCAGTGAGATTGTGAAGCACCAAGAAGATATCAAATTTGTACCTTGAGAATATCCTGATAATGAAGGATAGATGGAAATTCTAAATTACAGCCAACAAGAACAGCTAGAATTAACAGATAGGGAAAGTCATCTGTAGCTTATTGCCATGTAGGTCTGATGGAGCTGTAAGTTACTTTATTGATATTCACGTGTAATGCCCACTGATGCTCAGAGGAGTGATGCGGGTGAGTAATGAGGAGAGAACAGATCCCTTAGTACACAAGCTGATAGGTAAGTAGCCTCTGCATGCTGAGATGACGCTGTGTGAAATATCCAGCTGGAAAGAAATTAGATTTCCCCCATGTGCTACCACCACCTGCCTACCAGCTGAGAAGTGCTAGTGATGTAAAATACAGCTACAGAAAGCTATTGAAGTTACACTGGACAAACATGGGAAATGTTTAAGAAAATGAAATAGTCTAGGAGTGTTAAAAGGAGATAAAGTGTTTCACTTTAATGCAATTCTGCGATTGAATATTTAATGATCAAATTAGAGTCTAATTTTTCTGAAAGCCTGAGTTCAGAGAGAGTTGCTATAAATATTACCCTTTTGAAGCATCGTGTGTGTGTGTGTGAGAGAGAGAGCGAGCAGGCCTCAAAATGGCTGAACCCTTTAATCACATCTTCCAACATTTGCTTAAAATTCACTGTTTCCACAAACATTCCTAGACTAAAGTTTTCACAGACAGGGAACATAAAAAGAGCCCAAATACAGACAAAGCCAATTCACTTAGGAATCTGGCCATATATTCAATTCTCTCCCCGGAATATTGCCCCATTTTGTTAAGAAGAATGTAATGTAAAACCTGGCCCAAAGTCCACTGAAGTTAATAGGGTCCTGCCATTGACTTCATCAGAAGTTAGAACAGACCCAGGTCTGAGTTGTTCCTAGATTTGTTGCTAAATTTCTGTAAAAGTCTCAGCCCCTCATTTATCTCAGTTTACCCTTCTGTGAAATGATGTACAAACAGCTTCTTCAGACTGTATCATGCCTTAATGAGGGTTATCCTTAGATTGTTTTCTGAATATGTTGTCTTGTGAAATTAAGTATTTATAAACTCTCAGTAGTAGTAATGCTGCAGTTCGACTCTAGTCCAAGCTCAATTTTTTTGTACAAATGGCTTGAAAGGAATAGCCGGTGTAACACTTTCAAAGTTGTGAAAAACTATGGATAGGTAGAACCTTGACAACTTTAGGCTGATGGACCCCCTAGAACCATCAGCAGAAGCTGGTTTTTAAAGAGCTGCCACTGCCCCAGAGCTCTTACTTGGCCTACCCCTGTTCAATCATGACTGCATCTAGGGGACAGGTTAGCCCCTTTATAAAGGGCCTTTTGGCACCAGCAACAACAGTACCATCACTTTCAGGAGCCATGGCCAGGAAACACTCTGGGCAATATGGTCTAGTGGGTAGAGCCACAGGCCTGGGATTCAGGAGACTTGAGTTCTATTGTCAGTTCTACCACTGGGCTGCTGTGTGACCCGAGGCATGTCATTTCACTGCTCTCATGCCTCAGTTTCCCCATTTTAAAATGGAAATGAACCTTACCTGTCTTCATAAAGTGCTTTGAGATCTACAGATGAAAAGTGCTATATAGGAGCTACGTAGTAGTAGTAGTATGGTGTGGCTTGCCTCTCTCTAGCTTTGTGTACAGTGTGGATTCAACCCATCGTCTCCAACTCCTCTCCCAGCTCCTTTTCTATAAAAGGGAGTGTAAGGAGGCGCCCTGGCTCCCCGCCGCGCCTGAGGGGGACAAGCCAGAGCAGGCGCCTCAGTGGGCGGAGTCAGCACGGCCTGTCCCCACCCCTCGGAAGTCAAGGGGCAGGACAGGGAGTATAAAAGCCCGGCCCCAGCGCTCAGTTGGAGGCAGACTGCCGGACAGGACAGACGCTGGTGCCCGGGCTCCTGCCGGGCCGGACCTGCCCCGCGCCCACTATCCCAAGGAGCGCTGGCCTGACCTGCCTCGCGCCCACTACCCAGAGGAGCGCTGGCCGGACCTGCCCTGCGCCCACTACCCAGAGGAGTGCTGGCTGGACTTGCCTCAGACCCGGTACCCGGAGGAACGTCGGCCTGACCTGCAGTGTGCCCGATACCCTGAGGAGTGGCCTGAGCTTCCCCACGACCGGTACCCGGAGGAACCTATGGTCTGGGACCCCCCAGACGACGCTGGCAAGGACCAGGTACCCAGAGAGGGGGAGGTTGGAAGTAGCCCGGGGATAGCCAACCTTGGTTTGGCTCCGGAAGAGCCCGAACCCATGTCAGTGTGTTGCGGCCAGGATCCCCACTGACCGCAATGGGTCTGGACCGCTGCTAGGGCCCCAGGCTGGAACGCAGTGGAGTGGGAGGGCCTGCGTTCCCCCTGCCACCCGTAACCAGGTGTCAGACTCCCCCTCTTCCCGCCTATTGCCACTGCTCTGCCCTGACCCAAAGGGCCAGAGCTAAATAGACTTGTTTGGTGCCCCGCCCGAACCAAGGGCTGGTCCCCGTTGACTTTGCTACTGCTCTGCCCTGACCCAAAGGGCCAGACCTAATTAGACTTGTGTTTTGGTGCCTCGCCCGATCCAAGGGCCCGGGCTGATACTGTGTTTGCTCAGCCCCTGCTAGGGGCCTGAACCTGAACTATTACTGCCCGGCCTGTCCAAGGGCCTGGGCTGATACTGTGTTTGCTCAGCCCCGCTGGAGGCTTGAGCCTGAACTATTACTGCCCAGCCTGTCCAAGGGCCTGGGCTGATACTGTGTTTGCTCAGCCCCGCTGGAGGCTTGAGCCTGAACTATTGCTGCCTGCCCTGTCCAAGGGCCTGGGCTGATACTGTGTTTGCTCAGCCCCGCTGGAGGCTTGAGCCTGAACTATTGCTGCCTGCCCTGTCCAAGGGCCGTGGCTTATTGACTTTGAGAGCCCCGACCCGGCTAGAGGGCCGGGGCTCTACCCTGTTTACAGACCCTGTACCCCGCTCAACACCTGCCGAGGGCTAAGCCTACCCGGACTGCTGCGTGCAAGGAGGCGCCCTGGCTCCCCGCCGCGCCTGAGGGGGACGAATCCCGACACAACCGGCTTACACGTGGAGGCACCACTGGGAGTTACACAGCGCCAGGATGTGGGCGCGGACCCTTAACGCCGTGAACGGGGGGCCGTGGGAGAGGGAGCCCTCTCACCCGAGATGGACCTGTCCCACCTCACCGCCCTTCTGACCGAGAACCAGGATCGGCAGCAGGCGGCGCAGGCACGACGGCAAGAGGAGCAGCAGGCTGCCCAGCTTCAGCAGCAGCAGCTGCTCATCGAGCAGCTGGGGACTCAACAACGCCAGCTGATCCAGGATCTGGTTCAGCAACAGCAGGAGTTCCAGCTGAAATGTCTCTAGCGCCTGGCAGCGGAGCGGGGGCCCTGAGAGGGGGTCCAGTCGGGGGGCACCGACGGCGGCCCGGGGCCCCGCTCACCAATCCGACTGACCAAGATGGGCCCGGGGGATGACCCGGAGGCCTTCCTGGTCATCTTCGAGCGGGTGGCCACCGTTGCGGCATGGAACCCTGACCACTGGGCCTCCATCCTGGTGCTGTACCTGACAGGAGTGGCTCAGGCAGTCCACCGAGGCCTGTCTGCCGAGGCCGCCCAGGACTATGGGCAGGTGAAATCCGCCATCCTGGACGCCCTCGATGTGAGCTCGGAGACGTTTAGACAGCGGTTCAGAGGCCTGACGTATCCCACGGGGGCCCGGCCTCGTATGGTGGCCCAAGAACTGCGGGAGACCTGCCGGCGGTGGTTGCAGCCCGACCTTCGAACGTTGGAAGAGCTAGCCAGGCAGGTGATCCTCGAGCAGTTCACCCACATCCTGCCACCGCGAGGAAGGGCCTGGGTCCTCCGTCATCAACCTGCAACACTGGCCGCCGCTGTCACCCTGATGGAGGACTTCCTGGCAGCAGAAGCCCCGATGGGCCCGACAGGCCAACCAACTCCACCAGGACCAGAACGTCCCGACCCTGGGAAGAAGGCGACACCCACTCGGGCTGCAGCCCCACCAGCACGGCGCACCCAAACCCCAACGCCCGCTCCCCGGAAGGTGCCCGGGAACCCCGCCAGGGACTCCCCGAGGACCCGACCCCGAGTCGGACGATCTGACTTAGGGCCTTGTTTCTCCTGTGGCAAGTCGGGACATCTCCAGAGGGATTGCCCCCAAATGGAGTGTACTTATGGCCAAGTCTGCTCTGGGGAGGCTCGCGCCCGGCGCCGACAGCCTGCCAAGATTACGGCGCCTGTGATCGTGGAGGGATATCCAACCGTGGCCCTCCTCGACTCCGGTTGCAGACAAACTTTAATCCGCAACCACTTAGGTCCCCCCAGCGGATGCACGCCTGGGGGAGATTCGTTTACAATGCATCCAAGACGACGTACGGCCGTACCCCAGCACCTGGGCGCAATTGACAATTGACGGGGAGACCCGACGGATGGTGGTAGGTCTAGCAGCAAACCTGGCCTATCCAATCATCCTGGGCCGGGACTGGCCCGGGTTTCCAGCAGTCCTACGCCGACATGCAGGGGGCAGCTGGGGTCCCGTACCAGCCTTAGAAGGAGAAGCCTCAGGAGGGAAGGATGATGAGCAGAGGCCCCTAGAAATGGAGAAGGAGGAGCTAGACCCCCCGGAAGACCCCTCCGCCGAGGGTGGGGACGATGCTCCCCCGGGTGAGGCCAGGGATCCCTCGGCCCCCACGGACTTCTGCTGGGACCAAAGAGCGGACCCCACCCTCAGCGAGGCATATGAACAGCTCGCTGCCGTGGATGGCACTATCCTCGATCCCGGACGAGCTGCCCGGTGGCCGCACTTTGAGTTGCGCCAGAACCGCCTATATCGGGTCGAGAGGGACCCACACACCAAGGAGCCCCGATCACAACTCCTCGTACCCTGCTGTCATCGGCGGGCAGTCATGAAACTGGCCCATGACGTCCCGGCTGCCGGACATCTGGGTACTGAAAAGACCCTGGCCCGAATATTGGGGCGCTTCTATTGGCCGGGGATCTACCGCGAGGTGAAGGACTATTGTACCTCGTGCCCGGAGTGTCAGTTGACCGCGCCAGCGAGGACCCCCAAGGCACCACTGGTCCCGATGCCATTGATCGAGACCCCTTTCGAGCGGGTGGCCATGGACCTGGTGGGACCCCTCCCTAAGAGTATTGCGGGGTACCAGTACATCCTCGTCATGCTGGACTATGCCACCCGGTTCCCCGAGGCGATCCCGCTCCGAAACATCACCGCCCGCACCATCGCAGGCGAGTTGGTTAAGGTCTTCGCCCGCGTTGGCCTGCCCCGGGAGATCCTCACGGATCAGGGGACCAATTTCACCTCGCGGCTGTTGGAGCAGGTGTGCAGGCTCCTGAGGATCAAGCAACTATGAACCTCAGTGTACCATCCCCAAACAGACGGCTTGGTAGAGAGGTTTAATCGCACCCTAAAAGATATGTTGTGAAAATTCTCCCCCGAAGTCCTCCGCCGGTGGGACCAACTACTCCCGCCCCTGCTTTTGGCGGTGCGAGAGGTTCCCCAGGCCTCCACCAAGTTTTCGCCGTTCGAGCTGTTATATGGCCGCCAACCGCGGGGCCTGTTGGACCTGATGAGGGAAACCTGGGAGCAAACCCCCTCACCCGCCCAGGGTCTCCTGCAATACGTGATCCAGCTCCAGGAGTGTCTCAAGCAAGCTGGGACCCTGGCACAGGCAAACTTAAAAGCCGCCCAAGAGATGCAGGCCCAGGCGTACAACCGGGATGCGCGTACCCGAGACTTCCAACCTGGGGACCGGGTCTTACTCCTCCTCCCCTCCAGCGAGTCCAAAATCTTGGCTTGATGGCAGGGCCCGTACGAGGTGGTGCGGAAGGTGGGCCCCGTCACCTATGATATTCGTCAGCCCGGCCAGCGGGAAGAGCTTCAACAATATCATGTTAACCTCCTAAAACCCTGGCGGGAGCGGGAAGGATTGCTGATCAGTCCTTGTCCACCAGAACCCGAACTCGGGCCCCAGATACCCACTACGGAGGAACCCGAGGGACCCCAGCTCGCGGAAACGCTGACCGAAGAGCAGCTGGAGCAAACCCGCTGCCTCCTTCAAGCCTTCCCTCGCACTTTTATGGCCAAGCCCGGGTACACCTCCCTGGCCTATCATCAGATTCAGACGGAGCCAGGAGTGGTGATCCGGGCCACGACCAGGCCCCTGCCGTATCACCGAAGGATAATCGTCGAAGACGAGGTACGGGCAATGCTAGACTTGGGGGTAATTGAGCCGTCTCAAAGTGAGTGGCGTAGTCCCATCGTCCTGGTGCCTAAACCCGATGGCTCCCAGCGTTTCTGTATAGACTTTAGGCGCGTAAATGCCATTTCCAAATTTGACGCTTAACCCATGCCCCGAATAGACGAGTTGCTGGCCCGGTTGGGAGAGGCTTGCTATATTACAACCCTGGACAAAGCAAGGGGTATTGGCAAATTCCCCTGGATCCGGCCTCCTGGGAGAAAACTGCGTTTGCCACGCCAACTGGCCTGTACCACTTCATGCGGATGCCCTTCGGCCTTCATGGGGCACCCGCAACTTTCCAACGCTTGATGGACCGCCTCCTCCAACCACACCAGGACTACGCCGCCGCCTATCTAGATGACATAGTCATCTACAGTCAGCAGTGGGAGACCCACCTGGACAAAGTCGCCGCCGTCCTAAGGTCCTTGCGAGAGTCAGCGAGCCAGGAGGAGAAGACAGAGGGAGAGAGTCAGGTGGGGGTGACGGCCAAACCCGAAAAAGTGTCGCATCGGCTGGCGTGAGACCACCTACTTGGGGTATACTGTTGGCAATGGACAGGTGAAACCTCTGGTGGACAAGGTTCAGGCCATTGCCGCCTGTCCACCGCCAACCACAAAGCGCCAAGTCCGCCAGTTCTTGGGGCTGGTGGGATATTACCGGAGGTTCATCCCCCAGTTTCCAGCGGTGGCCGCCCCCTTGACTGGGCTCCTCACTAAGGACAGCCCGCGACACGTACGCTGGACCTCCGAGTGTGACGAGGCTTTCCGGGCGCTTAAGGCAAGCCTCTGCAGCAAGCCAGTCTTGTTTAGCCCGGACTTCCAGCGCCATTCATCCTACAAACAGATGCGTCGGAAGTCGGGCTCGGGGCTGTCCTCTCACAGGAGGTGGATGGAGAGGAGCATCCGGTTCTTTACATCAGCCGGAAGCTGTTCCCCAGAGAACAAAACTATGCAGTCGTCGAAAAGGAGGCCCTCGCGGCGAAATGGGCCTGCGACACTCTGCGTTACTACCTCCTTGGGGCCCCATTCACTTTGGTCACGGACCACTCCGCCCTCCAATGGCTAGGCCGGATGAAGGACCACAACGCGCGGCTGCAATGGTGGTACCTCGCATGCAGCCCTACGCTATTGCCGTCCGCCACCGGGCCGGAAAGGACCACGCCAATGCGGACTTCCTTTCCCGCCTGGGGGGCATGGACGAGCCTGGCCCTGTCGCCCGAGAGCCAGCCTTGGGGGGTGTGTGTGTAAGGAGGCGCCCTGGCTCCCCGCCGCTCCTGAGGGGGATGAGCCAGAGCAGGCGCCTCAGTGGGCGGAGTCAGCAAGGCCTGTCCCCCCCCCCGGAAGTCAAGGGGCGGGACAGGAAGTATAAAAGCCCGGCCCAGCACTCAGTTGGAGGCAGGCTGCGGAGAGGACAGACGCTGGTGCCCGGCTCCCGCCGGGCCGGACTGCCTCGCGCCCAATACCCCGAGGAGCGCTGGCCGGACCTGCCTCGCGCCCACTACCCAGGGAGTGCTGGCTGGACTTGCCTCAACCCGGTACCCGGAGGATCGTCGACTGACCTGCCGTGTGCCTGATACCCCGAGGAGTGGCCTGAGCTTCCCACGACCGGTACCCGGAGGAACCTATGGTCTGGGACCCATCAGACGACGCCGGCAAGAACCAGGTACCCAGAGAGGGGGAGGTTGGAAGTAGCCCGGGGATAGCCGACCCTGATTTGGCTCCGGAAGAGCCCGAACCATGTCAGTGTGTTGCGGCCAGGATCCCCACTGACCGCAGTGGGTCTTGACCGCTGCTAGGGCCCCGGGCTGGAACGCAGTGGAGTGGGAGGGCCTGCGTTCCCCCTGCCACCCGTAACCTGGTGGCAGACTCCCCTCTTCCGCCTATTGCCACTGCTCTACCCTGACCCAAAGGGCCAGAGCGAATTAGACTTGTGTTTGGTGCCCCGCCCGAACCACGGGCTGGGCCCCGTTGACTTTGCCACTGCTCTGCCTGACCCAAAGGGCCAGAGCTAAATAGACTTGTGTTTGGTGCCCCGCCCGAACCAAGGGCTGGGCCCCGTTGACTTTGCTACTGCTCTGCTCTGACCCAAAGGGCCAGAGCTAAATAGACTGTGTTGGTGCCCCGCCCGAACCAAGGGCTGGGCCCCGTTGACTTTGCTACTGCTCTGCTCTGACCCAAAGTGCCAGAGCTAAATAGACTTGTGTTTGGTGCCCCGCCAGAACCAAGGGCTGGGCCCCGTTGACTTTGCTACTGCTCTGCCCTGACCCAAAGGGCCAGAGCTAATTAGACTTGTGTTTGGTGCCCCGCCCGAGCCAAGGGCCCGGGCTGATACTGTGTTTGCTCAGCCCCTGCTAGGGGCCTGAACCTGAACTATTACTGCCCGGCCTGTCCAAGGGCCTGGGCCGATACTGTGTTTGCTCAGCCCTGCTAGGGGCCTGAGCCTGAACTTACTGCCCGGCCTGTCCAAGGGCCTGGGCTGATACTGTGTTTGCTCAGCCCCGCTGGAGGCTTGAGCCTGAACTATTGCTGCCCGCCCTGTCCAAGGGCCGTGGCTTATTGACTTTGAGATCCCCGACCCCGGCTAGAGGGCCGGGGCTCTACCCTGTTTACAGACCCTGTATCCCGCTCAACACCTGCCGAGGGCTAAGCCTACCTGGACTGCGGCGCGCAAGGAGGCGCCCTGGCTCCCCGCCGCGCCTAAGGGGGACGAGCCCCGACACAACCGGCTTACAGGGAGTCTCTCCTGGGATTGGGGCAAAAGTAAGGCTGGGTTTTTCTTACACTCTTGGGTTGGACTCACCTTTCCAACCTGAGTGGCATAACTGGGTTTCACACCTATCTTATGTATGGGAATGAAGGACTGATACTTTAAGGAATGGGGGGGAGTACTTTGTGGTACATTATTGTTCTGTTATAATGTGTATTACTGTGTTGCCAAGGAGCCCTAGTTACGGACCAGAATGTCCTTGTATTAGGTGGGATATGCTGGAGCCCTCTGTGTGTGCAATCTTTTTACCGTTCGTCTGCAGTAAGATGAGGGGAAATATGGATCATGCTCAGATTCCCAAACTCAGAGGCCAGGAAGTGAAAAAATTTGGTTGGGTTGTTCAGTGATTTCTTCCTGCTCTGCTTTGGGGTGAGAAACTCAGTTATGGTAATGAGGGTGGGAGGAAAAGGGAGAAGTGCCCTTCTGTTTTAGTTTTTGTTATATTTTTAGTGGGGTGGTTAACGTGGCCGAGAAGGTGGGACAGTGCTATTGCATGACACTGGAAAGGGATTTGGCTATGAGAATTTGAGACTCTCAATTCCTGTAGTATTGAGCAAAACAGGAAAAAGTTTGGTGTAAACTAAAATGAAGAGGTTTAGTATGGTATCCATTGGTTTTGCATTGTTACCCTATAACCTTTAAAGAGCTATCAGTGGTTCATTCTATATAATACAAGACTGGTGATTAGCAAATTATCAGCTATCGTTATTTAATAAAGCATAAGGGTCCTGACTTTGCATTCCTAACAGGTGGCTGGATGATGCTTCAGGGAGTATTTTTACCTCATTGGTTTTGGTAGGGCATTTAATACAATATGAACCTAAGTGGAATTGTAGAGGAGGAGGAATGTCTGTGCCGTTCATCCAACCTGAAACAGAGTTAGTCAATATTCAATACAGTGTATCTTGGGATGGAATTAAAGATGGAACTAGTGCTGGTGTATAGATCACCCACTTCTCCGCACAGTATAAGGGACCGGGGAGTAGGTGGTGTGGTCTAGTGATCACAGCTGGGCTGGTGTCTATACATTGAGGTAGTAGTCAGTGAACAGAAATCAGAGTAATCACTATGCCATGATCATTAGACAAGAGTCAGGCCAGGGTTGGAAACTGGAGAAAGATGACGTCTTGAGTTACAGCAAGCCAGAAGTCTGTATAGTTGCTCAGACAATTTCTTGGTGGCACCCTCTAGGTTTAAATAGTGCACTTGGCCAACCAGAGGGTTACAGGATGCTGTTGCTCTGAACCCTTCAGGTGGTTCTTCCTGTGGCGTCTAATCTCCACAGTGCTTCTTGGAAGTGGTTCAGCATGGCCTCCTGGTGGCAATGTGGGAACATCAGCTGTCCCAGGCGCCTGGGTTCTAGTTCCATGGGGAAATGTATTTCTCCTCTCCCTTGGTCCAAAAAACCTTAAATTTGTTGCCCTTAGGAGATGCTGCAGAGTCCATCTCCTCCCGTAGGCTTTTGGGAGGCAGGGGTGCACTAAGAGCTGGCCTTTGTAGGTGAGGTTGGTATTTTGTTTTTATCATACCAGCTGGTAATTTTCTGGTGTTGTGAAATCAATTGGATTTCACTCTTGTTGGTATCAGAATGAATGTGAATTTGTGTTTAAAGGCCTCTTTTGATCTGTATAGGCACTTCTTAATGTATCATATAACCCAGAATGAGAGCTGGTTGGGAAATGTTTTTTTGTGTTGAAAAAGTTCAACATTTTCCCCCCATTTTTGTTGACATTTGTTTACTATTTTTGAAGGGGTTTAATCAAAACACAGAGAATTTTTAAAAAGTGTTTGGTTTTCTGCAGCTAGTCGGTTGGACAAAACATTTTGGTTTTTCTGCAAAATCGCACCTCGCTAAGTAAAATTTTTCAGATTTTCATTTAATCCTATCCCCCAAAATTTGTTGGATAAAGACAATTTTCACTGAAAATACATTTCAAAAGAGAGGTTTCTACAAGGCATGCATTAAATAGATTTTTAAAATAAGCAAATGACATTAATTACTTGACCTATCTTACTGGATTTTGCAAATTAATAAATAAGAGAATAGTCGTCATTTAAAACCCCCCAAGGATAATGCAACACTTTGTTCTTCTATTTGCTCAGTTGAATTTTAATTACTTATGGGACTACTTTTATTGTAAATATTTGGATATTTTGTGCGAACACAGAAGTCTTAGTAAAATCTGACACATGTGGTAAGTGTGCTTAGGCCTTGTCTACACTGGCAAGTTTCTGCGCAGTAAAGCAGCTTTCTGTGCTGTAACTCCTGAGGTGTACACACTGCCAAGCCACTTGGTGCACAGAAATTGCGCAGTTGCAAAAAAACCAGCCTGACGAGAGGCGTACAGCTTTCTGCGGCAGAGCTATAGCTCCGCGGTGCCAGTGAAGACACTAAGGTCAATTACAGTGCTGCAATTGGCCTCTGGGAGGTGTCCCACAATGCCTGTTTTCACCTCTCTGGTCATCGGTTTGAACTCTACTGCCTTGCCCTCAAGTGACCAACCATCCCCACCCCTTAAATTGCGTGGGAATTTTGAAAGTCCCTTTCCTGTTTGCTCGGTGATGTGTGCAGTGATCTCAGCACATCTTTCAAGGTGACCAGGCCTACTCCATGCACCAGGCAATCCCGGCTGCTGGAGCTCATTGGCATTTGGGGAGCGGAGGCTGTCCAGTCCCAGCTAATCTCCAGATGTAGGAATTATGATACCTATGGACAGATTTCACAATGCATGACAGAAAGGGGCCATGACTGGGACACACTGCAGTGCAGGGTCAAAGTGAAGGAGCTGTGGAATGCCTACTAGAAGGCGTGGCTCACGTGCAGGGCTGGCTCCAAGTTTTTTGCCTCCCCAAGCAAAAATTTTTCCTTCGCCCCCACCCCCAATTCTGCCCCTTCCCCACCCCTTCCCCAAATCCATGGCCCCACCTCCTCCCCTAGGTGCACCTTGTTTCCTCTCTTGCCCCTTCTGGCAAGCCGGAGTGAGGGGGAGAAGTGGAGCGGCGGCATGCTCAGGGGAGGAGGCAGAGGTGAGTTGGGGGGGAACGATTCTTCTCTTCCCCCCAGGGTTACTTCCTGCGGCCCTCCCTGCGCCCCCCACCACCGCAACTCACCTCCACTTTGCCTGCTCCCCTGAGCACACCGCCGCAGCTCCACTTCTCCATCCCTCCCAGGCTTGCCGCAAAACAGCTGATTTGCGCAGCAAGCCTGGGAGGGAGGTGGGCGAAGCGGAGCAGTGGCACACTCAGGGGAGCAGGCAGCAGTGGAGAAGAGGTGAGCTAGAGGGGAGCGGTTCCTCTCCTCCCGCCCAGGGTTACTTCCTGTGGCCCCCCCCGCACCCGACCCCCCCCGCAGCTCACCTTGGCTCAGGCCTGGCTCCTGGCTTTTTGTGCCCCAAGCAAAAAAAAAGGACCCGGAGTGCCACCCTTTGGAAAGTGCCGCCCCAAGTACATGCTTGGAGAGCTGGTGCCTAGAGCTGGCCCTGCTCATGTGTGCTTGCCTGGGGTCAGCCAATTAGTGACAGGTGTGTGAATAGTGGCTGTGTTTAAATCACTGAATCAGCAGTCTGTGTGTTGTAAACAATACTGCTTCTGTAAAATGTTGCTTCACAAATTTTGGCTTCACAAATATGACTTTGGGGCCCAGCCTCCCTCTTTGTTATTGCTGACTGAATAGCTGTGCAGAATTAGAAAATGACCACGAAGAACTAAAGAGGACTTTCTGTGTGATGTCGTCATGATGCACTCCGGGGTTGAAAAACAGGAATTGAAGGAGTGGCGGGATAGTGAGAAGTGGGACCGAAAAGAGGAGGTGGCTCACCAGAACAAAGCCACAGAGTGGCTCTTAAACATTATGGAGCGCCAATTGGACAAACTCCAGGCAATACTAGTAGTCGTCTTCCTCTGCAGCTGCTGTTGCAAAACTCTTTCCCATGCACTCCCCAGAAACTGCCAACACACTTATCAACCTCCTGGTTCCAGTTTGTACTCTCTGCATTCCACTCCTGCCCTGTCACAGTCCAGCCCTGCGGACTCCCAGTTCCCACTGCACTCAACACCCGTCCCTCTGCAGTTTAGCCCTGCTGAAGTACAGTACCTGCTGCACTGTACTCCAAAGGACAAGGTTGCATATGACACCTGGAGATACACAAATCTTTAACCATCCTGGGACCTCACTTCCTCCTGGGATCCTGCATCCCCCACAGTGCTGATGTGTTTGTTTGTTTTTGTCTGTCTCTCTTCTCCGGTTGTTGTTTTTTTAATAAAAGAATTATTTTGGTTTGAAAGTAATCTTTATTCCATTAACTGAAAGCAAAAAGAGCCCTGCAAAGCAACAGGTAATTTTCTTAAACCTTCACAGTGCATCTTCTGCACCAATCATAACCACCTCCTAGCATTACAACCACTGCACTCCCAAGCATAGCAACAAATATTAGTGGCTTTCATCTTCGAATTGTTGCCTCAAGGCATCCCTGATCCTTATGGCCTTGCGCTGCACCTATCTAATAACCCTGGTCTCTGGCTGTTCAAATTCAGCCTCCAGGCGCTGAGCCTTAGCGCTCCAGTCCTGAGTGACGCTTTCATCTTTCCCTTCACAAATATTATGGAGTATACATCACATGGCTATAAGCATAGGAATATTGTCATTGGCCAGGTCCAGCCTCCCATATAGGCAGCACCAGTGGGCCTTTAAATGGCCAAAAGCACACTCAACAGCCATTCTGCTCTTGCTCAGCCTGTTGTTGAACCGCTCCTTGCTGCTGTCAAGATTTCCCATGTATGGCTTCATAAGCCACGGCATTAAGGGGTAAGTGAGGTCTCCTGGGATCATTATGGGCATTTTGTCTTTCCCTACAGTGATCTTCTGGTCTGGGAAGAAAGTCCCAGCTTGCAGCTTCCTGAACAGGCCAGTGTTCTGAAAGATGCATGTGTCATGCACCTTTCCAGACAGCCTGCTTTAATGTACACGAAACGCCCGCTATGATCCACAAGCGCTTGGAGAACCATAGAGAAATACCCCTTCTGATTAATGTACTTGGTGGCTAGGTGGTCTGGTGCTAGAACTGGAATGTGAGTCTCATCTGTCGCCCCTCCGCAGTTAGAGAAGCCCATTTATGCAAAGCCATCCACAATATCAAGCATGTTGCCCAGAGTCATGGTTTTTTGGAGCAGGATGCCATTAATAGCCCTGCACATTTCCATCAACACAAGTCCAATGGTCGACTTTCCCACTCCGAACTGGTTAGCTGCTGATCGGTAGCAGTCCAGAGTAACCAGCTTCCACAGTGCAGTTGCCACGCGCTTCTCCAATGGTAGGGCAGTTCTCATTCTTGTTTCCTTGTGCCGCAGGGCTGGGGCGAGCTCATCACACAGTCCCATGAATATGGCTTTCCTCATCCAAAAGTTCTGCAGCTTGTCTGACTGCTTGTCATCCCAGATGTGCATGACAATGTGATCCCACTACTCAATGCTTGTTTCCCGAGCCCAAAAGCAGTGTTCCACTGTGGTCAGCACCTCTGTGAATGTCACAAGCACTCCCGTGTCGTAGCTAGTATGCGTGATGAGATCAATGTCACATTCCTCTTGCCTTTGGAGTTTAAGGAATAATTCCACTGCCATTCCTGATGTGATAGTGAGAATGAGCAGCTTACTGATTAGCAGTGCAGGATCCATTCCAAAGAGGCAGGATGCGCAGTACACAAACTGTTGAAAGATGGCGCCAAATGCAGACAGAAGCACAGGGATTGCTGGAATGTGAAGCAATGCATCCCGGGGCATTGGGACAGGCCCCAGGATGCCCTGTAACCCCCTCCGCCTTCCCACAACTCTTAGCAGCAGAAGAGGAAGAGATGCTCTGGAGGATAGCTGCTCAGAGTGCACTGCTCCGAATACTGATGCAAGTGCCACAAGTGTGAACATGCTATCGTGCAGGCAGCTGGCAGTGGGAACACACAACAGCGGTTTCCCTTCAGCACTCTCTGAGCAGCGGTGTAACTGCCAGCGATCTAACTCTGCCAGTGTAGGCATACCTTTAGGTACTACAGCGCTGAAGACAATATAAGAACCTATATCAAATAAAGTAGAATTAATGAAATGAGAACAGTCTACCACACTCTGCTATTCAGTCTTTGCTGTGACGTGGGGAGAGACATCTGTTTTTGTGTATTTGAATTATAGGGCATGAAGATTAGTGATGTGCAAATGAGCAAGGTTCTACTATAAATAATTTTTACTTTCATCTGCTGCTATCATCTTATAATGCCAACATTCATTTACATTTATAATGTCCAAATGGTGTATAAAAAATAAGTTAGAAATTGACTCATCAAAGTTTATTTGTTAAATGCATGTCCTACTTGTAATACTGAGAATGATTTTGCTTTGGAGCGCTCAGATGCCAGTTCTTCAGCAGTTTCCATCACATAATGTTCATCGTCTATGGCTTTATTTAAATTATAGTGATTAATGCATATCCCTGCTTGTTTGGGCTCTTCAGTTTATAGCACAGAACTATTAAGTCTCTTTGTAAGTTGTTTCCACCTATTCTCAGCTTTAACTTATCAGTTCATCTTTTGCTTCATTGCTTAAGTTAAATGGTATTTTTCTTGGTGAATGATCATCAGTAAGGCTGCGAGTCTGTCACGGAGGTCATGGAAGTCATGGATTCTGGGACTCTTCTGGGACTTCCATGGCTTCTGCAGCGGATGGTGCAGATGGCCTGGAGGTTGGCCTTAGCAGCTTGGAAGTCCTGGGCCAGACACACCGGCTGCTGTGGACTCCCTCCCCGCCCAGCAGCAGTGGGGTTCCTGGGCTGCCACACCCTCACTCCCCCAGCTGCAGGGGAGGTCCTGCCTGTCCTCCAACTCCCAGCAGCAGTGGGGTTCTGGGCCACTTGCCACCCCCACCCCCAGATCACCCAAGATTAGTGAGGGGTATATAGTACAAGTCATGGACAGGCCACAGGCCGTGAATATTTTTTAACCTGCATGTGACCTATCCATGACTTTTACTAAAAATACCCATGACTGAAACATAGCCTTAATCATCAGGATTACTGCTTGTCCATGAGAATATGGTCTTTTCCTAGCAAGCATCTTTGATCTGGAACATTTCTGATAATTGCCCCAGTGTTCTCTCTATATGTATGCTCTCTCCTTCTCCCTCTTGCCATGATGGTGTTATTTATAGCAAACATCTTTTTCACTAATTTCTTTGCTAGGTATGTTTCTAATCCTAACACAAGTAGTATGTCTGCATTTAGTAACTTGAAAATTGTTAAGAGCTAGATTCTACTACCATTAATCAAGTTGAGTAGTACCTTACTCCTTGTGTTAGTCCCATTAAAACCAGTGATACTATTCATTGGAGTAAAATGCTACTCAACGTAAGAGTGGCAAGATCTGGCCCTTAATAATTACTAGTTTTTAAACATATAATAAAGTTGGCATTATACTATTTTTTATACCCAAAATATGAAACGAGTTATACTTTAGTTTTCTGTAGCCTTTCCTTAGCTATATTATTTTCTTTGAATGCCAATGCATTGTACTCGGATAACTAGTTTAAAGGAAACATTTTAGCACAAACATTTTTTTATATCTTCCATTTGAAATCCATTGTTTTTTTCAATCCGTGTACTTCCAAGGGCGCTCTGCCTCACTGCTTTACTGTTCTGTTTGCATCCCTCTTTGGGTTAATAACTCTTGGGGGGTGGGGGAGGGACAGAGGGGCATGGATCTTCGTTCGCATTGCACTCCTGTTAGTACTTGACCCAGACTAGGGAAGCTAATGATCTGACCAGCAGACCAATTGTGGTGATGATCCTGGTCACGTGCCACCTGAGGCATGTTGCCTCATAGGCTAAGAAGAAGAAACAACTTTCATGATTTTTGTCATGAGTCACACAATATTTTGTGTTTTTTTTTTTTTACAGCTGGGTGTCATAACTTTCCTACTCAAATCTGAACTTTAGAGTTCAGAACATGAGAAGCTAGCATGAAACCTCCAAACTTCATTACCAGCTTGGATCTGATATCGCTGCCACCAGCCAGAAAATTCCAGTGTCTGGCTCACTCTGGTCTCCCCAAAACCTTCCCTGGGGGACCCCAAGACTCAGATGCCCTGAGTCTCACCACAAAGGGAAATAACCCACTTCCCTTCCTCCTCTTTACCTCCTCCCAGATTTCCCCGCCCTGGGTACTCTAGGATATTCCCTGCTTCAAGTCCTTGAAACACAAATACCGAGAGATCAAATCTCTCTCTCCCCTCATCCAGGGAGTATGCAAAGTCAGGCTTAGCAAATCTAACACAAAGAGATTTCCCCCCCCCTTCGTTTCTTAGCCGTAACCAGTGAAAAAAACTCAAACAGGTCTTAAAAGAAAGCTTTATATAAAAAGAAAGAAAAAGACATAAAAATGGTCTCTGTATCAAGGTGACAATATACAGGGTCAATTGCTTAAAAGAAAAAATGAATAAACAGCCTTATCCAAAAAGAATTTAAAACATTCCTGCAACTACACACATGTAAATACAAAAAAACCAATATAAACCTATTGTCTTACTATCCTTGTACTTACAACTTGGAAACAGAAGATTAGAAAGCCTAGAGATAGAGAGATCACTCTCAGAGCCGAGAGGGCCACCAAACCAAGACAAAGAACACCCACCCAAAAACTTCCCTCCCTGGACATTTGAAAAATCTTGTTTTCTGATTGGTCCTCTGGTCAGGTGTTTGGTTCCCTTTGTTAACCCTTTACAGGTAAAAGAACATTAACCCTTAACTATCTGTTTATGACACTGGGCAAATAGTTGGTCATTCAGTTTGGCCAGAAAACTGAAAAATCAGGAAAAAGAAGAGCTTTTTTCTGAAAATGTTTGGAATTTTCTGAGCAAATTGGAAAAGCCTAGTCCATTCCAGAAAACCATGTGTACCCATCCATCCACTTGCAGCCTTCAGCCCAGTGGTTAGGGCACTTGCCTGGGATGTAGGGGACCCCACTCTGGAGCAGAGACTTGAGCTCAGATCTTGTGCCTTTGAGGTGGGTTGCTCTCAATAGCTTTTACTGAAGTTGTGCTACTTCTTTTCATAATTACTTAACTATTCATTTGGAGGAGGAGCCTAGAACCCAGGTGTCCCCTCTCCCAAGTGAGTGCTCTAACTCCCAAGGTATTGGCACTACTGCTCTGAGCCTGCATCTCTCCTGCTGAAGCTGTTCCACTTTTTATAACTATATAAATATTCATTTGGCCAAGGAGAATGAGAACAATTTGTTAGGCTGGTGACTGAGGCTTTCATCTAGGGGGCAAGAGATGTGGATTAAAATCACTCCTTTGAATCAGACAGAGAGAAGATTTCAATCCACATCTCCTACCCGCCAGGTGAGGAACTTAATCAGCATGCTACAGAGTTATGTTCTCTCTTTCTCCCCACACTCCACACACAACAGCTTCAGCAGAAGCACCTGAGAGAAGACTAGCCTATAGCCTGGTGGTTAGCCCCCCTACCTAATAAACAGACAATTTGAGTTTAAGTCCTTGCTCCAGAGTGGAGATTCAAACGTGAGTTTCTTACATCCCAGCCAAGTGCTCTAAGCAATAAGCACAGTATTTTTGAAACTGACCCTGCAAAACTTCTTCCCAGCCAAAACTAAAGGGATCCAATTCGTGAATACTTTCAGGTTGACTGAAATGGCTCATTCAATGAATAAACTATTCAGCCAGAAATTTCTCCCAGCTCTATTTCTCTTATAGTCTCAGCTTCTGGAGGCACGTGAATCCATGAGAATCTCAGCTCTCATTTAAAAGTAGTAGAAAGTTCCTAACCCTCATGATGATGAAGAAAAGCATGAAAAAGTAAACTGTAAAGGCTCAGGAATTAGAAGGCCAATAAAAAAACCCAACACTTATTAATTACATAACTCTCATATTTTTTGTGGGGACTAACTCATGATTCCCCCCCTCCCCCGCCCAAGCACTTGGGATTGGCAATAACATGCTTCATAATATCGAAAAATTCTGGGAGAGGGAATGTCAAAATGGAAGCTTCAAGGCAATGGTTTAAAATGTGCTTCATTTAGTGTTTGAGTGATTTGATGTAAGCTTTTAAATGACCCCAACTAAGCTTGAAAGTCACATTTCATTGAAACAAATAGGGAGAAGAAGAGGTGTGTTTCTTGCTACTGCTGTTTATTAGAGGCAGGTTTTTCTACAAGGCTATTTTAAAAAGGCAGCAATGTGTTAGCTTACATTTTGAAGGCTATTTTTGCAGTGGGAAAAAAACTAGAAACACAATTATTTGAAACACTATTAAAAAGCTAGTTTAGGAATTTCAGATTGTACAAAATTTATCTGGGAGAAACAACTCATGACTGTGTGCTAATGCTCATTTTTTAAAGCCCTGTCTGGTCCAAATTAATCCCTGCTGTTAACTCCATTGAAGCCAATGGGATATATTTGTCCCTATTTTAACACTGATATTCTTGGTATAGAGACAGTTCTCTAGCAGAATGTTAGCAAATGACCTGATGAAAAATTAAACAAGTTTGCCAGTCACCACAGGAAATGTTGCTGCCAGGAATTTAAAACAATAAGTCATGGCATATACTTTCCTACACCCGTGCCCTAACATAGCAGCTCGGTCAATTTGTAATTTTAAAACTAAATAACTAGGGTCATACCTGGACTAGGAAAAGAGGTCATGTTTTAAATTGTGTTAGCTAACTGATTGTGACATGATTCTAAACAGGATTTTGCGCCTAGTCTATACAGGCCAAATCACAGTTTAAAATACATTAGCTAGCTGGATCACAACAAGGTAAAACATTTGTGATAGACCCAGGCCAGTTGAGTATAGCAGAAGGCACATATATTGGCCACTGGATTAACAGTTTTCTGTTCCCTGACTGACCAGAGCAGAGAATACCTGACTAATTAACCTGCAAAGAGTCAGGTGAGGCCATTAAGCTAATATGACCAGCTGACTCTAATTAAGGCCCTGCTGATACTATAAAAAGGGCTTACTCCAGTCAGGCAGAGGGGAGCTAGTGGTGAGAAAGTGTGGCTGGTTAATGAAGATATCCCCAAACCACTGGTAAAGGAGAAGCAGGAGAGCTGTGGGGAAGTGGCCCAGGGAAATGTAGCAACTCTGGCAGTGAAAGGTTGGCTGCCAACAGCTGCTACCATTAGGGTCTCTGGGCCAGAACCCAGAGTAGAGGGTGGGCCTGGGTTCCCCCCCCAACCCACCACTACAGGAACATCTCCTGGGAGGGGAAGTCAGGCCACTGTCAGGACAGGAGGCTAAACTGTTCTGAAATAAGCCCCCAGGGACAACAGAGACTGTGGGAGTTCTCTCACCAACCTCCTTGCTGGCCTATGATGAAAAGGGCTCAGTAGACTATAACCCTGGCCCTAGAGAGAGAAGGGCTACATGGAGGGTCAGAATGAGCCGCTTAGACTAGCATAAACTGCCTAGAAGTGCAGAACCCACGGGGGCAAGGTCAGAGCTCTGACAGGCATTTTAAAATGTCTTGTCTTGTTTGACACCATGTTAGTTTCAATGTGTTAGCTTGCATGTTTTAAACCAAGTCTATATATCCCTAATCTAGATGTGATCTAAATGGCCACAGAATATGCTGCTAGTGTTGTTACAATATGATAAATAGGTTTGAGATGATGGCTGAAAATGTAGAGTTCTTTTTATGCTCTCATAAATTCAAGAATGAAGGGTGCCACGTCTTTGAATTATCTGCAGAACATTAATTAAAAATAACAGGCAAACTCCTTGTAATTGGGTGAAGTATATCTTACTGGACAAGTTGCTAACTTGTTTCCTTTTGGGTTTCCTCTCCTCTGCATTTGGACAGCTAACAATTAACATATTGCCTATTAATCTCAAAATAGGCAACAGCTGGCTGAAAACCAAGAGACAAAATTAAATTGTTATCCAATTTAGTTTCTGCTGTGCTCAAGTTTAAACTGGCATCAATTGAAAAATTCATTATTGTTTTTTTAAAAAAAGGCACATTCCTACTTAACTAACCTACACCCTTGGTGTTTTCAGAGCTACATCTGTTTGATAGTGGCAAAAATAAATTCTTGCTACTTCTTATTCCTCTGAGCCCTGTAGAGCCAAGCTGGTAAGAGGGAGTGAGTTGTGTGCCAGATTACTTTTAATGTATACGTAATTCATATTTGATATAGAGTAGAATTCTAAAAGTTATATCATCTTTAGAAGCAGACTGACCAAGCTTGCCGTTGTCACTTCCAGCCAAAAGTATTAACAAGCAAAATCATGACTCTTGAGTAAGAATAAAGAGCAGATAGCATTTGGTGTTGGGGAGGTTTATCTGGATGATAAAATCCATAGGTGGATATTTAAACATGACCTATTTTTCTAGTCCAGGCACTACCATAGTTATTTAGTCTTTAAAATTACAGAATTGATGAGCTGCCATATGAGGGACATGAGCATAGGCAAGCATGTGCCATGGCTTATTGTTTTTAATTCCCGGCAGCAACGTTTCCTATGATGACTGGCAGACTTGTTTAATTTTTGATCAGGTCATTTGCTAACCTCCTGCTAGAGAGCTGCAGATTGTGTTGCTCTGCCTTTACAATAACTTTCAAAATTGTGTAGGAAGAAAAGAGAAACAAAATGGTTTGTCCAAAGCAAGAAATAAATCCAAATTGGCAATAACCTTCATAGACAGGACACCTGTGTAAATTCCGTGTGAGAGATGCATGGTATTGTAAGAGGCAGGCTAACACCTGGCAGATCCAGAGGATCTATAACTGAGAGAACATAAATTGCTGAAGAAAGAGGGAGGACACCTGAGAAGCCAAATGGATCAGAGTGAAGAAAGGTGTATCCTTGAGATTTCTTTGCTATAATTATATGAATTAACTTTTGCTGATTGTGTCTCTGAGCAAGCTCCAATTGAAAGCGTAGGGGAGGGTATTTCTATAAGACTACAGTGGCAATTGGATCTGGCCCTATAACACATGATAGATATATTATGGAGACTGTTTATTTTGTTCTGGTTTTTCTTTTCATAATCAATCTTGTTTTTAATTAGGCCATTTGAGGTTTGTCTTGTGTTGAGGTGAAAACCCTGCAATAAGTCCTTGAATGGGTTACAACCTTCTGACCCCTTAAGGCAGTGAGGGAGAAAACAGCCTGGAGGAATTAACTGAAGCAACTCCCTAAGTAGTGCTGCCCCCAGTACCATGCCTAATACTGGCTGCAATGAGTAAGAATCAAGTGACCACAAGGAGTGGCAGGAGCCCAGTTTTACCAGCTGTGCAAACCCAATGAAGACAATTGCACTGATTTAATTGGAGTTCACTATATGCAGATTTTGAATGGTGATTGCACAAGTGAACAAGAAGATATAATTCTGTCCTCTATTTTAAGTGGTGATGCACCAGAAGGAAAGAGCTTAGGTTGAATTTCAGGTTCCAGGTTGAATCTGCAGGGATGGCCATTAGAAGAAGACATGTTTCTGTTGTCAAAATGAACACATTTTGACCTGGATGGCACTGAGAGAATAAAAATGGAACCTTACAATGCCACTTTCAAAAGGTCACTGTTCAGAGTAGAACCACACTTGAAGGATTAACTGCTTCTTTTAAACTCTTGATACTCAGCAGCAGGGAGCCCTTTGCTTCTATATCAGATGCATTTTTGCATTGACATTTAACACTGGGAAATTTGACTCAAGATTTCAGACTGAAGGAGGTTAATATGTCTCAGGATCAGTGTCCTTGTACAACACATTTACTTACTGCACAGTGACATTGTAATCTGGCTGTATTTAAAAATCACTCATGTAAGCAGATTCCAACTTGTACCATTTATTTCATGCAAACAGTACTTTCACCTCACACTAATTAGCACTAATCAATATATCCAAAGTAATGCAGTATACATTCAGCCAATGCACAGGATTCATAGATTCATAGACTCTAGGACTGGAAGGGACCTCGAGAGGTCATCGAGTCCAGTCCCCTGCCCTCATGGCAGGACCAAATGCTGTCTAGACCATCCCTGATAGATATTTATCTAACCTACTCTTAAATTTCTCCAGAGATGGAGATTCCACAACCTCCCTAGGCAATTTATTCCAATGTTTAACTACCCTGACAGTTAGGAACTTTTTCCTAATGTCCAACCTAAATCTCCCTTGCTGCAGGTTAAGCCCATTGCTTCTTGTTCTATCATTAGAGGCTAAGGTGAACAAGTTTTCTTCCTCCTCCTGATGACACCCTTTTCGGTACCTGGAAACTGCTATCATGTCCCCTCTCAGTCTTCTCTTTTCCAAACTAAATAAACCCAATTCTTTCAGCCTTCCTTCATAGGTCATGTTCTCAAGACCTTTAATCATTCTTGTTGCTCTTCTCTGGACCCTCTCCAATTTCTCCACATCTTTCTTGAAATGCGGTGCCCAGAACTGGACACAATACTCCAGCTGAGGCCTAACCAGTGCAGAGTAGAGCGGAAGAATGACTTCTCGTGTCTTGTTTACAACACACCTGTTAATGCATCCCAGAATCACGTTTGCTTTTTTTGCAACAGTATCACACTGTTGACTCATATTTAGCTTGTGGTCTACTATGACCCCTAGATCTCTTACTGCCATACTCCTTCCTAGACAGTCTCTTCCCATTCTGTATGTGTGAAACTGATTGTTCCTTCCTAAGTGGAGCACTTTGCGTTTGTCTTTATTGAACTTCATCCGGTTTACACCAGACCGTTTCTCCAATTTGTCCAGATCATTTTGAATTTTGACCCTGTCCTCCAAAGCAGTTGCAATCCCTCCCAGTTTGGTATTGTCTGCAAACTTAATAAGCGTACTTTCTATGCCAACATCTAAGTCATTGATGAAGATATTGAACAGAGCCGGTCCCAAAACAGATCCCTGTGGAACCCCACTCGTTATACCTTTCCAGCAGGATTGGGAGCCATTAATAACTACTCTCTGAGTATGATTAACCAGCCAGTTATGCACCCACCTTATAGTAGCCCCATCTAAATTGTTTTTGCCTAGTTTATCGATAAGGATATCATGCAAGACTGTATCAAATGCCTTACTAAAGTCTAGGTATACCACATCCACCACTTCTCCCTTATCCACAAGACTTGTTATCCTATCAAAGTAAGCGATCAGATTGGTTTGACACGATTTGTTCTTTATAAATCCATGCTGGCTATTCCCTATCACCTTACCACCTTCCAAGTGTTTGCAGATGATTTCTTTAATTACTTGCTCCATTATCTTCCCTGGCACAGAAGTTAAACTAACTGGTCTGTAGTTTCCTGAGTTGTTTTTATTTCCCTTTTTATAGATGGGCACTATATTTGCCCTTTTCCAGTCTTCTGGAATCTCTCGTCTCCCAAAGGAGCCAGACACAAATATTGTATGATATGAAGGATTTAAAACTACAAGTGTCAAAATATTATCAGGAGAAAACCAATTCCTAAATTGTAGCATATGTTTTTCTAAATTATGTCAAGAGTGCAGTTGCTTTGCTCTGAGTACTCCCAGAATCCTGCAGGAATTCTGTTTCATGAAATTCTCTCTCTGAAATGCCCATGTAAATTTAATTGACAGCCAGCTCAGAAAAGACTTATCACATGATTCCTTTCTTCCCTGCTCTTAGTGGGTTCACAAGGTTGCGGACCTGTATGTGGTGTCTTCCTGCTTAGAGAGATTTCTACATGCACTATACAGTCAATCAGCACTTGAAGTTGTGGTTCTGCCTACTGGGGAAAGGTAAGAGTATATATTAGTGCTCTCTAGTAATAAATAATAAGCATTTATAAAGCACTTTATGGAACCAAACTGTAAGGTAAATTGGTTGGTGAGATTTTATTAACTGCATGAGCACCCTTTAAGCCTTCTGCCCCACTTTAAGCCTTTACTGAATTAGACCTCAAGCACTGTACAAACATTACAGTTTAAGATCAGAAAAAAGTCAAATGTCTCAGACATGATAACCCTTCTAGAAGGGCTTCCTCTTGCCCTTATACACTCATGGCAACTCAGATGGAGGGGTGCTTGGATGTCTGGATCATCCTAAGGTAAAATTGTGAGAAGATGGCAGGCAGGATTTACCATGAGTTTGGGATAGACTTGTGGAGTGATTTGCTTGGGAGATGAAGGCATTCAGAGCTCTTCAAAGGGGCTCTGATCAGCTCAGGATCAGACCTTCTATACAATTTGAAGCTGAAGGCTGATGCTGAGAGGTGTATGGGTTGAAGCTAACAGGGATGGGGGAATGAGGTAAAAGACCGAGACAAATAGTTTAATGAGACTTTTTAATAATTTGACAATAGAGAGAAAAAAGAGTGAACTTCTCCTCACACAAACTCTTAAACACAGCAACTGAATGTCTCCTTGCGGGGGAAAAAGGGACTGTTTCACAAGCAGAGAGAAAAACACTTTCCCCTCCTACCTGGTGCAATCAATAAGCATTCTGAGGAACATGTTTTTTTATATATATAATATGTGCTATAGTTACAAACAGCATGTATCAGTTCATGCAGACAGAAAACTAAGTGAGGACTTCAGATATATGAATCTTATGTCCCCATTTAGTTTTCTGTCTGCATGAACTGATACATGCTGTTTGTAATCATAGCACTAAACCAACCCGCATGGCTGAAACTATTGTACAGGTTAAACTGGTATCTGAAGGCAGAATTTGTGCCCTACTCTTTTTTCATGAAAAAAGCCCTCAGTCTTATTTGATATCTAGGAAGAAGCCTTATGATATTTTAAGAGCAGCGAAGAGTCCTGTGGCACCTTATAGACTAACAGACATATTGGAGCATGAGCTTTCATGGGTGAATACATGCATCCGATGAAGTGGGTATTCATCCACAAAAGCTCACGCTCCAATACGTCTATTAGTCTGTAAGGTGCCATGGGACTCTTAGTCTGGATCTGTAAAAGCAGCAAACATGGCTACCCCTCTGATACTATGATACTTTAGCTTTCTCAAAGTATATAATTTCTTTCAGGTCATTTGGCAGACCCTTTTAAAACTGAATACTCTTTTATTTATTTCTTGCAGTGCAAACACTGCAACTATTTGAAGGAGTGGACCCAGTGTACTTTGGTCCCAAAAGTGTTATTTCAAAATTGCAAATCTTTTTTTTGCATGCTAGAGATAGTGAAACATCTATAAACATTGACCATATGTCTCAATTTGTTTTAAAAATCAATAGTATTGTAAGCAATCAGGATAAGCTCTACCCTGACATCTGGTGGTGAATTATGGGAAGTGTGGAAAGGAATTTTAGGTATTTGCATTGGCACACCCACCCCACCTAGCATAGCCCATGGCAGCCTGGGATAGTTATTTTGACAGCTCTGGGATCCCCAATTTCTTTGTTATTGGGGCAGGAGGAATAAAGTGTCACCCTGATTATGTGAATGAGGAACTATGAGACTGCTTTATGACAGATGTCTCACCATCAGTTATGTAGCACTTGCTAGACAAGGGACATGGGTGTCAAAACCCAGTGAATTGAGAGAGGTTGAGGACTGGTGTGTGTACCTGATGGTCCGGGCCCCCTTTGAGGGCCTGGAACACCAATTGCATGTTCTCCTCTCTTCACTGTTAAAGAGCAGAGCTAATTTTGAATTTATTAGGAGTCCATCTAGAGGCTTCTGAGCTGAATTTACTTTGTGCCAATGGTGCACCAGCACTGGGGCTCCCCTACTACAAGCTGAAATCACTAAAAGAGTTAAGCGTATTGAGCTGAGATCACTGAGTGCTGTGTTAACTAGTGGGGGAGCCTGAAGATCTATCGCTAAGTGGCTGGCAGAGCGAAGCAGTTTGCAGCATGTTGGAGCAGAACAGTGAGCAGAGTGGAGTGGTTTATGGGTCGGCTGGAGGAGCGGCACAGCTGATGGAGTGGAGCTGATTGTGGTGAAGGTCTGCAGCAGAACTTCATGGAGAGGAGGAGCAGTTGGCCCCTGGCCCATGTAAGGTGCCCCTTAACACCCTGTGTATGACCTCCTAATTCCACCCAGGCTGGGGAGGGGAACTCTGCAGATAAACTTTTGAACTCTGGGATGGCACTGACCAGAGACAGAGACTTTTGGGGTGATTGGACTTAATAGTCTAAGGGGGAAAGGACATTGCCAAATGTACTTGGAGGTGGGGTTTTTTGCTTATGGTTTGTGTTATGATCCTGTTTGTGATGTTTCTCCAATGTGATGCTGTATTGTTTCCCTTCTTTATTAAAAGGATTTTGCTACACTCAGACTCTCTGCTTGCGAGTGGGGAAGTATTGCCTCCTAGAACTGCCCGGGGGAGGTCACTGGGTGGGGGCTCGAGCCGGTTTTTCATTCTGTTATTGAAATGGAACCCCTGGATACTGAACCCAGCCCTTGTTGCTGTCAACTCACAGGGGCAGAAGGATTACAGGATTACATGTCATATAACTTAAAATAGTACTAGTTTAATAGTTGGATATATTGGAATTTGGTACAGAGGGCAGTGAATACTTTTATACAGTATGTGTACAATAAGGACTTTGCTGGGCCTTAAAATGTTAGGACCAGATAAGAGAAGAACCAATATGCAGCTAATAAAATAGGGCTCAATGCTGTGAGGTGTGCTGACCCCTCACCTCTTATTGACTTCAAAACTGCTGCCTATCAGTCTCTTGCGGAAACAAGTCCTTAATTCTCATAAGTGCATTGTACAGAAAGAGTGTGTGTTAGAAGTGCAGAGCCTTTTGCTGATGTTCTTAAAAGTGGATGCAGCTGTAGGACACTATTTTGACTAATGCATACGTGTTCTGTTAAAATGTCTTGTATTAATGCAGTAAAACATACTTACGAATGGAGTCGAAGATGTCCTTTTAAATAAAAAACCTCCTTTTTTATATATATGTATATCTAGTAATAAACCCAGGCCAGTTGGGTACAGCAGAATAGCTGAAGGCAGATATACTGGCCACTGGATTAACAGTTTTCTATTCCCTGACTGACCAGAGCAGGGGCTGCTCCATCTTAATGAGAACACAGACTCTAACCTGCAAAGAGTCAGGTGAGGCCAATAAGTTAGTGACTCTAAGGCCCTGCTGATACTATAAAAAGGGCTCACTCCAGTCAGGCAAAGGAGAGCCAGGGAGCCAGAGAAGAGGAAATGCAGCTGAAGAGCTGGTTAAAGAAGACACCCTCAAACCATGGTTAAGGGAGCCCTAAGGTAAGGGTGAAGAAGGGAAAAGCAGAAGAGCTCTGTGGCCCAGGGAAATGTAGCAACTCTGGCAGTGAAAGGTTGGCTGCCAACAGCTGCTACCATTAGAGTCCCTGGGCCAGAACCTGGAGTAGAGGGCGGGCCCGGGTTCCCCCCCAACCCACCACTACAGGAACATCTCCTGGGAGGGGAAGTCAGGCCACTGTCAGGACAGGAGGCTAAACTGTTCTGAAATAAGCCCCCAGGGACAACAGAGACTGTGGGAGTTCTCTCACCAACCTCCTTGCTGGCCTATGATGAAAAGGGCTCAGTAGACTGTAACCCTGGCCCTAGAGAGAGAAGGACTACATGGAGGTTCACAATGAGCCAGAGGCTAGCATAAACTGCCTAGAAGTGCAGGACCCATGGGGGCAAGGTCAGAGCTCTGCCACAATATATGTCTTGCTGGTGAGAGATGCTATATTGACAGCTGTGGAAATGGAATCTTTCTGTTTCCCCATGGAACAGGGACAGCACAGGTGGTAATAGTGCAAGTTTTCCCTGTTCCCCACATTGCCTCACTTCTGTACCAGTATCTTACTCAAGTTCATCCCTCACCCTCCTGTCTGCCCCCATTCAATCCTTGACCTCTCTGACTTCCAAATTATGGTGGTGGCAACTTTTGTGATATGTATACTTGACTGTTAGCTGAAGGTGTCAGTTCTCTTCCTAATGTCACAAAGACCAATGAACAGGCTGGTGTCACACCTTACCTGGGCACAATTTAAATAAATGAGGCCTAGAAATGAAAGGGTCCTTACATTCTCCCATCATCAATCCTGTACTACCATAGTTTTTCACACAGTCTGTTACTTTTATTCTAAACTATGTAAATTTAAGAGTTGGTAGCTCTGTCTATACTTAAGGTTGCCCATTATAAGACTGTTTTCAGTTGCTTATAACTTTGCCACACTCCAACCATTTGGACTAAAATTTCAGGTGCCAGGTATGTGCCTCATGTGGAACTTATTTTTGAAAGTTTCAGCAAAAGTATGTCAAGCATTTCTGAAAATAAGGTTAGGGAGAATGATGTTTATCACATGTTTAAACTTTTTTTTACAATTGTTTAGTTGAGAAGATCTAGTACTGCCATGTTTTGGAACTAGGACTTGACCTTTGGCTAGGGAATTGCCTTGGTGCCTTTTGCTGTTTTTCTGTAAAACCACCCACACTTGACCAAGTTGTAAGCCTCTGAAAAATTGCAGGTCGCACATGCTTGTTAGTTTGGCAGCTAAATTCTCAGATTCTTCCGTGAATTCAATTCAGTGAACCTCTCCACTTCCACCTTAAAATGACTGACTTCAATATTGATGTTCCTCAATGGGACTATTTGTTTGAGTTACTGATTGCCATTGTCAATAAGGGGTCCATAATCCAGCCCTTTGAGTTTAGCAATCTCAGCCCAGTTAATGTGCATCTCCAGAAGGCATGTTGGGGGGTGTCAGGCTATCTGCATACCATCCCTTGTCTTTCCTGTGCCAGGTTGCAATTTGTCTTTGAGTAGACAAAATCATCTATGCAATGATCTATGCATTGTTTACCTCTACAATTTGTGTTTTTCACAGTGGCTAGTCCAGAACCTGCTCCATTTTTAAAACAAATTGATAGCCTGATATCTTTCCCTGAAACATTGAGAACTGAACCCCCTGCAGCCTAGAATTAGTATGTAGCCTCTGGATGGCCTATAGCTATGAAGAGATACTTGCTGTATACAATGAATGAATTCATTAATATTCTTGTAGTGTTAATTTTTTAATAGATATGAACCTAAACTGAATCTTTGCTATACTTGAGCTCTCATTTATGGTGCCTTAGAAGTTACACAGGGAACTGAGATGACCATGGCATTTTGATTGTGGAAGCTGTCTGTATTCTTTCGATGGTAATTTATTACAGCATGCAGTGCGTGACAATGCATATTTTCAAGCAAAGAAATTTGAAACAAGTGATTTCTCTATAAGAAAGAGGACAATGAATGATGTTGAATTGCATCACTTTCCACCAACTTCTGTTTGTCCTTTGTACTTTTAAGTCCTGATGCTGTCAATGGGGCTCTGCAAGCTCCTCTGCTGTTACCTTTCTTTGTAGCTATGGGCTGTACTGGCAGCTCAGTTGGAGAAGCTAGCCCATGGGCAGGCTTCATAGCGGCCAGGAAAAAGATCACACCATGCCTTAGCGCAGTCAGTGGAAGCCCCAGTAGCCCCTCCCATCTTCATTTGCTTCAAATTGGTTCAAAAATCTCAAATTGTATAGTCCTCTCTTTAGAGACCTGAAAGTAAAATCTCTGTGGAATTAAGGAGCATGTGTGTTAGCTGGTTGGGAAATAGGGTATTGGATCTCCACCCCCCCTGGCTGGAGCAGTGCACCCCCTCCCCCGCCCAGCAGCTTCGGCTGGGCAGGTAGCCTGTAGCTTTGGCCAGGGGGTGAGGGTTGTGCATTCCTCCTGCCCATAGCTTGGGCTGGGGCTATGCGACCCCCCACCCCCATGGGTGTAGTCGGGGCAGGAGCTGGGGCTGTGTGATGCTGTGGTTGGGGTTAGAGCCAGGGATCCATGCCCTTCTGGCTGTGGGGGCTGTGCACCCTTCCCCCCTGCTGCTGCTTTTGGCCAGGGGTGGGGCTTTGGCCAGAGCTGTACCTCCTTCCATGGCAATGAGGCTCTGGCTGTCAGTCCCCCTGACCCTCCATGGTGGGGCTCCAGCTGTCATCTCCCCCCCTCCCCTTTTATTTTCAGTAATGGTCACAGACTGCCGTGAATTTCTGTTTATTGCCTCCAAACTATCTGTGACCATTAGTGAAAATAACTGCCAAAATCTTACCCTTTTATACAAGCAATGAAACGCGCAAAAGCCTCTGAGTGCTTAGAATACCTGAGAACCTGAGTCTGTTGTAACAGATCTAGTTGAACTCTCCTTGCTAGATGCTGTCCTGACTTCTGTGAGGGCATCCAAATGCTGCATCTTGCGTGCCCTTAGCTTGCTGGGATGGGGCAGAGTTTAGGCACTCTCCCTGGGTTTGGGACCTCGTGTCTGCAGGGGCGGCTCTACGTTTTTTGCCGCCCCAAGCACGGCAGTCAGGGAGCCTTTGGCAGTGTTTCTGCGGGAGGTCCACCGGTCAGACAGATTCGGTGGTGGTTCTGCAGGTGATCTACCGGTCCCGCGCCATCAGCATACCCACTGCCGAATTGCTGCTGAGGTCGTGGGTCCGGCAGACCTCCCGCAGAAACATCGCTGAAGGCTGCCTGACTGCTGCTGTCACAGCGACTCACGCCGCCCCCCACGGTTTGCCGCTCCAGGCACGCGCTTTGTGCCAGGAGCTGCCCCTGTGTGTTTGACATCCTTCTTGGCAATGGGGATGTCAATATCCAATTGCCTAGGCCCTAAAGCTAGTGCCTCCTCAGCAGCTCTTGCATGTTCCCTAGCATCTCACTGAAGGTGTGGGCCTTCTGGTTTATCATTTACCTCTTCAGGAGTATGCGATAGTGAAGACAAATAGACACCCAGACTTTGCATGGGATTCTAAAATGCAATTTACTATTCATTTAGCATGAGAGATGCACGGGTTTAGACAAAATAACACAACTCTATGCACTTTCCCTGCCTCAGTTTCCCCTCAACTCTGAACAATTCTTTGGGCATAAGACAAGTTCTCTAAGGAGTCCAGGATCCTTCTGCTGTCCAGGATTTTCCTCTGCCCTCTTACATATGAGTTCTCCATCCAGCAGAACTGGAACCTTTAGATCCACAGAACAGATGGCTGCAACTTGAGCTAAGACAGGAAATGAAAGCAAAGGTAGCTAGTCACTCAGCTAGTGAATGGGCCAGTTAGTACAGGAGGATGAGGCGTACACTGCTAGGGGGTTTACAGATATTTGCTGAGAGCAGAGGGATGTTAAGATTCAGGAATCCTGGTAGTGAGGGTAGTGTTCTCTAGTGGTTAGATCCTTCTGCCTTCAGCCTGTCCATGTCCTGGTTTACTCCTTCTACAATCTTCTCATCCCAATCCCTGCACCTTGATTACATGTAGGGTGACTAGATGTCCTGATTTTTTTAATAGAGTCAGTCCCAATTTTGGGTCTTTTTCTTATATAGGATCCTATTACGCCCCCCTCCCCCCCCGCCCTGTCCCGATTTTTCACACTTGCCCTCTGGTCACCTTAATTACATGTCCAAGACCCCACTGGATCATCATCCAAATATATTTTCCCTTTCACCTCCTTCAGCACCATGTCCCACTCTCCTCCCCTCAGCCAGCTCACCCACCCCTTGCCTCCTCATCCCAGTCTCCCCAAGTGCCCTTTAAGTTCTGCATCCCCCATTTTCCTACTGAGTGTCCTCAGACAGCACCCCTCCAGGCTTGACTACTCACTCCTGCATTCCAGCCAGGCTGCTGCCTCCTCCCTTCTCCATGCTGCCCGGGCCCCCCAGCAGCAGGAGCATCGAGAGCGCCGTAAGAGATGGTCTTGCTGCTGTCAGCTTCAGTGACCAGTACCACAGCAGCCCTGCAGTCCCAGTGCATGCCAAGTGTAGATAGAATCTTTGAAGAATTTAGCAGCCAAACCTTTACAAGGCTCTCAGCATGTACAAACTGAGATTTTCAGAGGCTTATAACTTGGCCAAATTGGGATAATTTCCCACCAGAATGGCAGAAGGCCCATCTCCATCCCTGATTCCAAGATGACCCCCTCCCCACGAATTTTCAAGTCCCTGCTCCAGAGCATGGAGGCTCTAGATCTTCTCAACAACATGATTGTGAGGAATTTTTTAACATGGGCAAAACAACATCATTTCCCTTTGAAGCATTCTGAGAAATGGTTGAACTGTTTTGGATAACATTTTCCAAAAACATTTTGCCTGAAGCAAATATCCAGGGTGGGTGATTTCAGTCCAAATGCTTACATTTTGGCAAATTTATAAGCAAATGGGTCTTATAATGGGAAGTGTTGGGCAACCGTAAGTAAAGGTGTCATCACCTGTGCCACCTATAATATGAAGTAAAATTTTGGTTAAGAATTCATTTAACTTTGAAGACACTGATTCAGCTAGCTAGCCTCATTAAGAGAGTCATTTAAGTATGTGCTTAACTTTAAACACATTTTCCGGTATCATCCCATTGAAGTCATTGCAAGCACAAGATTAATCATGCACGTCTAAAGGCTGTGCTGCATAGGGATGGATTTAAGAACATACTTAAATGCTTTACCGAATTCATGGTCAAAAGATTAAGCTTTAAACAGCTAAATGTATGTAATAATGAATACTATACATTAATATGAGCCCATATGAATTAGTAAATTTGAAAAGTGTTGAATTTTATCTAAGCTGCAGGAAAAAGAAATATAAAGTCATTTATTTCTCATAACATAGCATCGTATGCAGAGGTTATTGCAATGTATGGGTCCAATCTTGCAGTGTTTCCTTCTGTGAGTAAGAGCAGATAGGGAAAATGATCTTGAGGTTAAGGCAGTAGATGGGCATTTAGGAAAATGGGTTCAATTTCTGTCTCTTCCAGTGACTTTGTGTGATATTGGGCTATCTCTAGTAGAAAATAGAATCTTCGAAGAAAGATTTTGTTGAAAACCTAGAAAGCTTCAACTGGCTGTAGGCCTGCAACTGAATTGGTGAGTGCCCTGATTTCTCTTCTGTAAAATAAGAATGATTTCTCCTTCTTTTTTGTCTAGTTAGACTGTAGATTCTCCAGGGCAGAGACTATCTTTGTGCCTGTGCAGTGCCAAAGCGAGGCCCAGACCTGGGTTGGGATTTCTGGGTGCAACAGTACTACAATACCTAATAATAATGTCATATGCTGAACAATAATGCATTATGATCACATGTGAAAGGGAGCAATAATATATAATTCTCATGCTGTCACTGTGGAAAGTAAATTGTCTTCTCAGAAAGGAAACTCTGTGCAAGACCTTGAAGGTTTCAACCTAATGCCTTTTTAACAGACAGCATGTTGAATGGTGATGTACAGTCACTACAAACACAGAGCTTAGCCCATCATTATTAATTCTTCTACACACTGTTACCTAAAATTTGTCTTTCAGTACTCCCTCATTTCAATATTGGAATAGCTAGTTTAATACAGAGGCTTCCCCTGAAGGATTTAATATCTGACTATGGTATTAAAACTGATTGCAACTAAAGTCGAAATAGAAGAATAATGAGACTAATCCCCGGAGTCTCTGAACCATAGAAGGCCAGATCTAAATTAATAAAGACAGAAGAGAGCCAAATATCCATTAATCCCTTGAGTTAAGTAAATATATAGGGTAGGGCAAACAATACACAACTGCCTTTCAAAACTTAAACTACCTGCTTCCACTGCAGTAAACTGTTCTACACAGTAGGAAAAAGAACAAGGAGTACTTGTGGCACCTTAGAGACTAACAAATTTATTTGGACATAAGCTTTCGTGGGCCAAAAGCTTATGCCCAAATACATTTGTTAGTCTCTAAAGTGCTACAATTACACCTTAGTCTGTATCAGCAAAAAGAACAACACGGTTACCACTCTGAAACCTATAGAGCAGGTCAACTGATCTATGTAGAAAGCAATTCTGCTTAAATTCCTTTAAGGTCTGACCCTTGTTTCAGTTCATGTCTCCTGCTTCCCCTATTTGACACAAGTTCAAATAGCCAATAGACCAGACATGGCTAGCAAACACTAAGGTGTTAATGAAGAAGGCAATCACTCCCTCACCTGCGGCTGAATGGCTGATTAGGAACAGCTGGGATTAAAAAACAGCAAGGCAGAGCTGGCTGGCTACTGGAGAAGCTGAGAGCCAGTCTAAAAGAGCTTCATAGTATGGGACTGAGAAGCCCCTCAGAGAGCGCATTTCTTGGTAGAAGGGTTCAGGGAATGCAGATGTCTGCGAAGGACACAGGCAGGAAGCAGCCTGGGGTGGGCAGCAGGAAACTTAATCACTCAGTCCTTGACTGCTAATCAGAGGGCACATGGGCTGGGAAGCAGGTGTGTCTGGGTCCCCCTACCAGCACCCATCCCAAAGTGGGGAAGATTGCTGAAGCCCAGATTTGGGGTGGTGGTCCTAGCATTTTTCTGACCTTGCACAAAAACATTGGACTTTATTTTTGTCCCTGTTTTGACTGACTTTTGTTCCTTCCCTGGTGGAGTTGGGAGGAGGAGAGTTTGGGCCCGCTGACTAGCTACTGGGGGCCATCACAGGGCTCTTCCCACCTTGGGGTGGGACCCCCTTACTACCCCAAAAGGGGACAGACTCAAGTGACTTATCCAAAGGGCTGGAGCTGTAAAGAGATTCCAAGCCCCACAAGCCATGCATCTGAACTGGGACAGAAAGGGAAACCGAAGTGAGACCATTGTTATCAAGGGCTCGGCCACAAGGGGGCACACTGAAGGGTAAGAAGCTTGACCGCATGGATCTGTGGGTTTAAACTAGGCCAGAGTGCATCCAAGTGCAGTTCAACCTCCAATTAAGAAGACTGGGTGTAGAGTTGATCCAAACTAAGGGTTTTGTTTTTGTTCCCCTCCCCTCTCCTGGTGGAAAAACTGAGTTTCTGGCAAATACTAGAAAACAAAGTAATTCTACCAAAATACTCTAAATAAGACCTGCTGCTGCATTGTCTTATGGGAGATGAAACTTGGGTGCCTCATGCACCCATTCTCCTCTGTAGGCCAAGCTCCATGGTCAGACTACCTCTCCCTTAATACAGCACCTTCTTCCCTCTTGGTGAGGGGAGGTGGCACAACAATGGTGCATAATGGAAGATGAAGTCCAAGTGGGAAGCCCAGCACATAGAGGAGAATGGGTGCCTCATGCTCCCAATCTATAATTCCTTGAGGCACTATGTCAGTATTTCAGAATACAAATATTTAAGTTGTTGGCTGAAATAATCCAGTTTGCAATCTAAATCCAAAAACTTGATCAGTTTTCAGATGCTGAGCTTTTTTCAATTTGAAATATTGAGGGTTTTTGGCAGAAAGCAGGTACTTTTTGCTTAATTTTTAGTTGAAAATCCAATTTCCTGATTAAAAATAGTTTTGATAGACAATTTCCTATCAGCTCTAATGGGTAGCATTCCACCTGTTTGCACCATAGGTCATGCAGAACTAGCACAATTATTTTGCTTGTGATGTGCACATCACATGCAGCAGATATACTGCCATGATCAAATCAAAATGTGAGTGCCATCTCCATTTGATAATCATTTTACTCTGATTTTGTGCAAGGTCAGAAAAATGTATTTAGCCTTGTGTTCAATACCTCTTTTCTTTATATTCTAATATTTTGTTTGCTTTTTTTGGTGCTTCTAAGTATTGTATCAAGAGTCTGAACTTTGTCCCACACTGATCCTTTTCGATTTGTTTGGAAGTATTTGATAGACTTATCAATCATCCTTCTGCTTCAAAAGCAGATGTTTCTGCTATTTGAACTAAAGAATAATCTACTAAGTTAAAGTTAGAGGTGGACAAATACTGGAAGCCAGAGCTGGTTTAAAGTTTTCAAAATCTGATGATGATGCAGAATTAAAAACTGGTAAAATGTTTGGGATTTTCCCCCACTGTTTTCCCCCCCCCCAGCAGCCTCAACTGCAAGTAATCTGTTTATAATCACATGATTTAAAATAAATTTGTTTTGCCATGTTTGCATGCATTTTGTGTCCTCCTTTCCTTGCATATCTGGTGAATAAGATTACTGGCAGGAATGGTAACAAACAGCACTTTTAACAAATCCTGGAAAGTATTTGCAGACAGGGAATATTGAATTCTCTAAATGTGACTAGTATTTACACTGGAAATATGGTTCTAATGGCCATGCATACCCAGTTAGGGAAGACAAACATACTATTTGTGTCTAATCAAAACTAACTAATACACCTAGAATACTCACTGTGAACTGCTTGTGCAAAATCTCCTAAACAAGAACTAATCAGTGACTTACTTTGAATAACACATAAATTAAAGCAAACTTAATGTCTCATGGGACAGTTCAGAAAACAAAGGTTTAAATCGATTGTGAGTAAATTGCATGTTCCACATATTTGCTTTGCTGTAGCTATTGTACACACTCAAGCAGGCCTGACATTCCATCCAGCAGAGAGTATTTAATACACACGAGCCTCTACATTACAAAACCAACATCTGTCAGGGCTCCTAGTCTGCCCATGCTATTCTGAATTTGATTCCCTTCTTCTATTAGGCAGTGCTGAGTGTCTAATATATCTCACTGTCTGTACAGCACAGTGTGTCCTTTTGTAGGATCTACAGCCTTTGTCTCTTATTGGATATTTTTTCTTCTTGGTTGTTGATACATGAAATGACCTCTGTTAGATGTAGTAATGTTTATAGTCACACTCTTCTTATCTTGTTTCCATACAGAAGTGTTTCCCCTAATGCTATTCAGTTTAAGCCTCCAGGACACTTAATTGGCCACCAAATCCCTATTTCATTCCTGCTGACCTTTTGCATTTTATCACTTTTGTGTGATACCCTAGTGAGGTCGTGTCATAAACAGATAGTTAAGGGTTAATGTCACTTTTACCTGTAAAGGGTTAACAAACAGTGAACCGGACACCTGACCAGAGGACCAATCAGGAAACAAGATACTTTCAAATCTCGGTGGAGGGAAGCCTTTGTTTGTGTTTTTGGGTTTTGCTTTGTTCTCTCTGGGTCCTGGAAGGGACTAGACGTGCAACCAAGTTTCTTGCCAATCTCCGTGCTACAGTCTCTTATATATTCAGAATAGTGAGTATTTGGTAGAAAAGGCGGTTATAGTCTTTTGATTGTTTTCTGTATTTGCAAATGTGTAGTTTGCTGGAAGTATTTTAAATTGTATTTTTGCTGGGGGGGGGGAGGCTTCTTTCTAGTGTCTATAAGCTGTAAGAACCTGTAACTTTTACCATCTAAATTACAGAGATAACTCTTACTTTTTTTCTTTCTTTTTATTAAAAGTTTTGCTTTTAAGACCTGTCTGATTTTTTCCCCTTGTTGAGGCTCAAGGGAATTGAGTCTGTACTTAACAGGGAAGGAGAGGAGGGGAGAAGGGTGGAATCCCTTTGTTTTAGATTCACGGAGCTTGAATATGTCTATCTCTCCAGGAGCCCAGGGAGGGAACACCTGGAGGGGAAGAAAAGGGGTGGGGGGGAACAAACCTGATTTCTCTGTGTTGTGATTCAAGGAGTTTGAATCACAGTGATCTTCCAGGGTAACCCAGGGAGGGGAAATATGGGAGAGGCAACGGTGAGGAAAGGGCTTTACTTTCCTTGCGTTAAGATCCAGAGGGTCTGGGTCTTGGGGGTCCCTGGGCAAGGTTTTGGGGGGGCCTAGAGTTTACCATGCACTCCAAGTCCTGGTTGGTGGCAGCTTATTAGATCTACGCTGGTAATTAAGCTTAGGGGAATTCATGCTGGTACCCCAACTTTTGGACTCTAAGGTTCAGACTGGGGAAATATACCATGACAGGTAGTTCTTAACATAGAGGTAAATTCGTATTCCAATAGGATGCTAGACACTGTATGTGACACTTCCTGTCCCAAGGAGGTTGCAGACTAAATAGAAAAAACAAGACAAAGGGTGGGAGGGAAGCTGGAGTCTTCAGCAAGGTGAAGTAATTTGCCTAAGGTCACGTAGCAGGTCAGTGGCAAAACTGGGAAAAGAACCCAGATTTGCTGGTTTCCTAGTCCAGTGCACTATGTATTAAGCTACCAGGGGCGGCTCTAGGCATTTCACCTCCCCAAGCACAGCAGGCAGGTTGCCTTCAGTGGCTTGCCAGTGGGAGGTCCACTGGTCCCGCGGCTTTGGCGGACATCCCACAGCCGTGCCTGCAGGACCTCTGCCGAAGCCGCTGGATCAGCGGACCTCCCACAGGCAAGCTGCTGAAGGCAAGCTGCCTGCCGCCCCCGTGGCACTGGCAGAGCGCTCCCCCGCAGCTTGACACCCAAAGCACATGCTTGCCGTGCTGGGGCCTGGAGCTGCCCCTGTAAGCTACACATCTCAAATTCTCTTGGTTGCCTCAGAAGTTCTATCAGCTTTGTTGTGATGTGATTTTGATAAATTCATGCAGCATATCTTTATTCAAACTAAGTGTTCCAGTCAGGTATATCTAGTCTCTCATCAATATTTTCCCTTCTGATGGAGTCAGCCTTTCCGCACTCTTTCCTTAGTAGTCCCTGGATCCTTCTGTCTGTTCTGTATGACTTTATTATATACATAGTATGACATTGCACTCTATATGCTTATGGAAATATGCTTAAGTATAAAACACAACTGGAATATGCTTTATGTTCAATATGCCATGTGACATATCTTTGCAAAGGTTATAATCTACTGAATATATTCTATTTGTGTGCATGTATCATTTTTATATCTGAAGTTATGGGCGTTGGAGCTCTGTTTGTTTGTATTTGAAGTGTTTGCTGTAGGAGACGCATAAGGGAGGTTTGGCCAATATATTGTGAAGGGGCTATTCAAGTAATTGAGAGCACTTAACTAACAATGGACTTTGGGAGATGCCAATTCACATCCAAGCTTTCCTGGGAACATTCAAACTAAGGGCTGGCCTACACTACGGGGGGAATCGATCTTAGATACGCAACTTCAGCTATGTGAATAACGTAGCTGAAGTCGAATATCTAAGATCGGATTACTCACCCGTCCTCACCACGCAGGATCTATGTCCGCGGCTCCCCCTGTTGATTCCGCAACTCCGTTGGGGTTGGTGGAGTTCCGGAATCGATATAAGCGTGCTCGGGGATTGATATATCGTGTCTAGATGAGAAGCGATATATTGATCCCCGAGCAATCGATTTTAACCCGCCGATACGGCGAGTAGTCTAGACATAGCCTAACACATAAACCATGCCATCAGCCTACAAAAAGCTGAATTGTTCATGGAGATGTGACTCGCTCACGTGGCTACAAAGTCCATCTTGTTCTTCAGTGCAAAATCACAGCCACAAAGGGGTTTCTGCCCACAAGAGAATATAAAAGGCCCTGGAAGCCCTTCCATTTTGTCTTCAGCTGGCTCAAGAGATGGTCTCTCCACCCTAAAGAGATGCCAGAAATTGAAACTAAAGGACTGTAACTGCAGAGGTGTGTGTGATTGCTGGACCCAGGCTATAAACTACAACATTGGTCTGAAAAATTGTACCTGAGATCTAGGTGAGAAGTTAGTATTTGTAACTAGATCCTTAGTGTGTTAAGTTAGCCGTGCCTATTTTGATTTATTTTACTTGTTCTGTCTGATACTTGAAACCACTTAAATCCTACTTATATAATTAATAAAATCACTTTTGTTGATTGATACCTGGGAGAGCAAACAGCTGTGCATATCCCTCTATCAGAGTTATAGAGGGAGGACAATTTATGAGTTTACCCTGTACAAGCGTTATACAGAATAAAATGGATTTATCTGGGGTTTGGATCCCTTTGGGAGCTGGGTGTCTGGGTGCTGGAGACAGGAGCACTTCTTGAGCTGTTTTCAGTTAAGTCTCCAGCTTTGGGGGCATGGTTCAGACCCTGGGTTTGTGTTGCAGCAGGCTTGCATTTCTGCCTCAACAAAGCAGGGTTCTGGAGTCCCAAACTGGCAGAGAATGGGCTCAGAGGTAGTCTATGCACATCAGATGACAGTCCTAAGGGGGTCTCTGACCCAGCCCATCACACAGTATATATTTTGAGTTCTCCATCCCAGCCTCTACGAATTTGTGCTGAAGTTTGAATAGCCCTCATGTCTTCAGTAATTCTGACTTCTTTGTTACTGGTTCTGGCTTATCCTATTTCCATCAAGCCTTTCTTTAAATTAAAAAAAAATAATCCTGTTTCTTGGCATCAATCCCCCTGTCTCATGTGACCACTGAAGCAAGAAACTCATTTACATTTTGTTATCTCTGCCTCTGCTGTCACTGAATTGCCTTTATCTCTGAGCCCTTACTGACTCTTTCAGTTGACCTTTCATCTTCTATACTTGAAATAACATTTTATTCTTCATTGTGTGCAGTGCAGTCTCTGTTCTGTTCTTTGCTTTAACTCTATCTGTATTGCATTCACCTTCACTTCAATGTAAATGTTCCCATCCACCTTCTACAAGGCACCCTGGCATTTTGTTCCTCTCTGAGGACTTTTTTCCCCCTTAAGGTTGATTAATTTTTGCATTTCCTTGTTCCTCCAATTTGGCAGTTTTCTACTCCTGACTGTGTTCATTACTAAGTTCGCAGTAGAAAAGCAGATGGCAGACACAGTGCCATGAAATACATGTTTGAACACTTTGCATTTTCTTATTGCTGCTATTAGATCCTTTCCAGAGGTTCTGTCATTCTTTCAAAATGTATTCTGTTAAAAAAATCAAAGTCCCTTCTGAATAAAGGCCTCTTTTGGTATAGAGCAGCTACTCATTACAAACCTAATTAGGCCAGGCTCGCTATTTGTTAGATGCAGTCTTCACTATCCCATCTAGTCATGTCAACTGTCTTGCAGAGAAGAACCAAGCTGAATACGTCCTTTTTCCATGCTTTGTAAGGAAGCAACCCCCAACCAGATCTATACAACTGTAGCTCTACATATATAACTTTCTTTCTCCTCCAGTTCTAGTATCTGCAAATGTGGCTATATCATGCTTGGAGTGCCACTGCTAGCTGAGTGATTGTATGTCGTATGCCTGGAATTTTCAAAGGCTAGGCACCCAGATCCCATTAACTTTCAATTGCAGTACCTTAATGGGTGCCTTAATCTTTATGACCCCTTTGAAAATCTGAGCCTGTATGTGTAATAGTTCACAATATATTAGTGCCAGGGAACTTTAAAGCCCTCCTCTGTTTGTGGCCCATTCATAGCTGTCTTTCTACTGTGAAATATTTCCATCTAAACTATGGTTAACTTGAAGCATAGTGGGGAAAATAAAAAATTATCTTTAGCTTTGATGTATTTTATAAACTGGCTGTAATCCATTGATTTAGTTCCTACTGATTTTTAGAGTCAAAGGATATAGAAATAGAGATGGGGGAACTACCTCTATGTTTGCAGATGGTTCTAAAGATGTAGGGGGAAAAAAATCAAATTTAATATCAGGAAAACCTATTCTGACAGTGACATGGTTTTGGGTGTGGAATAGGGCTGCCAATGGAAGTGGTGGAAACACCATCACCTGTAAAACTAGTGTAGACAGAGTCCTATACTGGCATGAAGCTGGACTAACTGATCTAAAGGGCCCCTTGTTATCATGTTCATCACCTTCACTTCTTACCTGTATTTTGATGGAAATAATGCTCCTCGATTTTTTATTTATACTCCTTCTTTCCATCCCTTCCACCTTTTTTCTGTAGAATCAGAGACCCCCATGTTTATCCCTACTGGAGTGCCATTAATTTCAATCAATGAAATTTGGAGACCTCTGGGAAGAAGGGAGTATTCTGCATAACTGCCCTTCTTTTAAACCAATAGCTGTTAGTATCTTTTAGAAGCCGCCTTCCCTTAAAGAAACACGTTTGGAAAACATGTCAGAGCATTAGCCAATCAATGCCAGTGTTGTAAAAATGAGTTGTTCTTCCTCACCCACCTCATCCTTGGTTTACTGCAGGCAGGTTAGAAATTTGGGGGTATTTGAGAATACACTCATTGTTGGGGCTGCTCTCAGTAGCAGTCGTAAACAGTAGCATGTAAATTCGTGTGAGATGGTCTCGTGTAATATACTGTACCTTTCAAATGCAAATAAAGAGAGACTATACTTCATTGTGTGTTTTGATTCTAGGATGGTAAGCCTTTTATCTGAAAATCCTGCTGTCCTCAGCTGCTTGTTATAATAATTCTGTTGAAACATTTGGTTTTTTAGTCACCATGGCTGGGATTTTTGCTGCTTTAAACTACTTGGTTTAACATCTAATCTCATCAGAAAATAAGAGTCTTGAACAGATTGTGAATATTGGCTTTGTATTTTACTTTTTTTTTTAAACCAGAGGTTGGTTTTTTGGCAATCCTTCCCTTCTGTTTTATGATTACACAGGGCTTCTGTAGTTCAGCTACGTCAGATAGAGGCTTTTGTGTTATTGTTGAAGCTAGACCTTTCCCTGTTGGCCAGACCCAGACTCCCCCTTCCAGTTCCTTTAGGGATTTTAGGCTATTACCTTGGCTACTGGGCAAAGCTAGTCTTCTGGGGTGAGATTCATTAAGTGGAAAGAGAACACTTTTTTTTTCTCTCCCTCTCAAGTTCTTCAAGGGCTATTGAAACATCAAGACTGAAACCCAACCCCCCACACACACTATCCACCCTGATTCTGATTATGCTGCAGCCTCATCAGCTTGTTCACAGTGGAATGTGAGGTTAGTTTTTTTTCATCAGCAGCTGAACAGCTGCTTTTCTTTGATTTTTATTTATTTATTGGGGGGTGGATTTTGTGCTGGTGAAAGAATCTTGCAATTAAGGCCCTCCGTAGCTCTGGTTTCAGTTCCCAACTGTGCCACAGATTGCCTGGAGGAATTTGGGCAAATTCCCTATCTCTCTGTGCCTGCCTTTTCCCATCTGTAAAATTAGGATGTTACTATTTCCTTTCTCCCGCCATTTTTGCATGTCTGTATCCAGCTGTTCAGACACAGACAGCTCGGCACAAGGGAGATCTGATCTTAGCTGGTCCCTGTATGTCTTACTGTAATAAAAACTATATTGTAGACTGGAATCTTACTTTCCAAAACAGCAAAGTTAACAGGGGTAGCGGCAAAGCAAACTTCCACACAATGTGCTGTATATTTTCTTTTTGAAGGCTTGAGAATCTGGTTCACTTTCCATAACCATTTGTTCTTTGGCATCCTCCCAGGGCGAGGACTGGCAATGTCAAGGGAGGTGGGTCTGCCCTCAGCTGTGTCCCACTTAGCTCACCTCCCCAGGTGGAGAAAATGAAGACTATCTCACAGCAGGCCGGTTAAGTGGCTAAAATCAGTCTTTCTGGGATATAGCTAAAACAGAAGCTGGTAGAGAGTCAAAGGGGACAGGGCAGACTCCATGTAGGAAGCCCTGGGATTTGCTGCTTGGTAGGGAGTAAAAAGATTCTAAGGGACAAGAGAGCTGAATGAGCTGCTCTACACAGGGGGGATCTCCCTAGTTCCCAGGCAGAGAGTCTGGGGATTGCAAACCTGCAGGGAGCAGGAGCCAGCTAGAAAGGCTGGAGAGAGAGAGGGAAGTCCAAGCAGGGATAGGACTAAGAGCCCTGCATGAAAGGTTAAGAGCCAGCTAGGAAGTCTGGGTGGGAGTTCTTGGTTCCCTTGGAACTTTGTTAATAAATCCAGACCCCATGGAGGGGTGTTACTTGTCCTACAAAAGCCCATGTTGAAGCTATTGGAGGGCCAAACAGAAGGAAACTGCTGCAGTGGCTAGCGAAAGCCAGAGAAGGTAGGTGGTGCTGTAACAGGTTTCAGTGCTGAGGATGCCAGCAAAGATGGTGATTTTGGTGACTTTTATGATCTAAACCTCTATCTTCTCTTATGTACTTCTGAGACACCTAATATTGTTGTATCTAAGCACCTCATAATCTTTACTGTATTTATCCTCCCGTCACACTTGTATAGTAGGGCAGTGTTGTTATCCCCATTTTACAGATGGGGGACTGAGGCAGAGAGAGACTAAGGGCTTGTCTATATGAATAATTAGTTCATGGCAAGTGGAGGGGTGAATCTACCACGGACTAACTGTCCACATGGACTCTTCTGAGGAACATTAGCCATTTAATTCACTTTGATCTAGACCTCTTTGAAAGGGGAGTAGATTGAACTTATACCGAACACATCACCGGACACCACCAATACCGCACTGAGTAATTGAGACAGCCGACCAGGGAAATAACCCACTTCCTTCCCTGAGGGACCAAGGGATGCACCCCATCCATGTACCTATCCGCTCCACCAATATTGACTTGGACTCCTTATACATTCCATGGGTGGTGAACCCGAGCCCACTTTTTCACTGACACTTTAAAAACCCTTGCACTTCAATCTGGGTCTATGCCAGTTATGCAATATGTATGTATCTTTTCATCCTTGCAAACAATATCTGTAACCCCCCATAACCCAAGCCTGACCTCAGATGTATAGTACCTTCCCTCTCAACCTGTGTATATTTCATTTCAAACATTTACTTTAATAAAATTTTTAAATATGAACTGCTAATGTGCCTCAGCAGAGTCCACACAAACAGTTTGGTCAGCATCAGGCCAGTATGGAGTAGATTAAAACCTCATCTTGCCACAAACTCACTGTTTGTGTAGACGGGCTTTGTGACCTGCCCACGGTAACACAGGAAGTCTGTGTTGCAGCAGAAAGTTGAACTTAGGAGACTTAAGTGCTGGATCAGCACCCTACCATTGGCTGTGTCTGCAATCTCTTCTCCTGGGAACTAAATTGGGACTGACTAACTGCTTTTGAAAGAAAATGAAAATGTGGCATTTTGTGAATTAGTGATACCTACCCCAAATATCTATCATCTTAATCCAACATTGTGTAAAATGCAGTTTGGTGGCTTGCAAGCGGAATTTAATCTTTAATGAGTTTCTTCTCTGTGTTCATGGAGCACAATGGAATGTAATTCTTTATCATTGCTTAAGACAGAATGAAATGTTAAAAAAAAAAGGGGGGGAGGGATCATTTGTGGTCAGGTAATTGAAAAGGAAAAATGAGGAATAATAAGATGCTCATCACATTAAATTCTTCTAGCTATAAAATAATCAAACGAACAAATCCACCAAAAATGGTAAAGGGGGAGAAGCAGTTAGTGAAGAATTAGTTTTACTGCATTCATCTCTGCCCATTTTCTCTCTGACCATCTAGTTGACTTTTTTAACATCTAAAATGCTTGTCATAGTTATAAATAATGTTAATAGCTGTAATAATGTATTATTGCAAGAAGTGTGAAGGTGTAATGAGCTATTGAATTTGGAAATGCACTTTGCTTCGACTAAAATTTCCCTCTGCTTTCCCCTAATGACACAGGCAGAGGCGGAGTAATCCATCCTTCAAGATGAGCATGATGTCTTTCATGGGTCACCTACAGATAAGAGATTTGCTAGAGGCATTTCCAATCCCTGCTTCTGGGATTGACCATGATTCCTGTGCATCACTCTAGTTACATTCTGTCCTGATGGACAGAGAATGGATCTTGCCACTAGAACTGGGCAAATATTACAAAAATGTATTACTGAGTCCTGTTTGTTTATGACCCCCTTATGATTTTGCCTCAGAACTTTCATTCACTTTTTGTGAATATTTGTGCCAGGGGAGATTTTGTTTGTAAGAAAGTTTGCAGGAAGCATGAGTGTGGCTCTCACTTGTGCAAAAATATATTCACAGGCAGATATTCATGCAAATAATTATTTTGAAGGGTATTCACACCAGAAGTGCTCGCTAAACCATTTGGAAAGCTCTGTGTGGATTTGGGAGCAGAAATAATGCCTAGTGACTTAGGCGAGCAGCTATACAGCACAAATTGTGAATGATACATAGAGATGACTCCGTACAAGCCTCATGGTGAATAGTTCATGAATCAGTCCATAGGCTGAAATGTTTGTCATTTTCTAAAGCTTTTGAATAGCAAATGTATTTGTAAAAGTCTAAGGCTGTTTTAGAATAACAGGAAAAAAGGCTAAATTTATTGAATTTCACTGCAATTTTCAGCTCTCCTGAGCACCCAAACTCTGCAGTTCCCACATAACAGCCCGTTGCTGTGCTGTTAAAGGGAATTGGGGACTGTGGGGAAGGATAAGCACATGCCCTTCCAATTTTGAAGTTCCAGTGGAATTTGGGTCAGATTTATAAAGGTATTTAGGCAGCTAAAGGTGCTGATAGGTGCTTTTGAAAATCATACTAGGCACTTCGATGCCGCATTGGATTTGAGTTAGGTGCCTAAATACCTTTACAAATCTGGCCCTGTGTTATGTTTCATAACCAAGCAATAAAGTGTAGTACACGATTTCCTTTTGGGCTCCAAGGACAAAAACCCAAGTTCAGAGCTGCTGTAAGCATGTGCAACTCACTTGAAGTCAGTGGTGGAGTAGCCTCTTATACCAGATCCATATATAGAGCTTGAGTCATTATGGGCTATCTATGCTATGCTTGATAGACTAACATGCAGCTTAATGGTGCAATTATATGTGGAAAGACTTCTTCATGACTGACAAGAAGATACAGAAAAAGTTGTTTGCAACATGGCCATGATTTATATTGTGCATCCAGCTGAAGAAAAGGAAGGCAGATAGAATCTGGTCCTCTCCACGACGATACCTGCTATAAGTTTGTTCTGTTACTAAAATCCTCAGTAGGGCAAAATGGGGTGGGGGGGAGATGGAGGGCGAGAGACTAACACACTTTCACTAATTAGTTTAACAATTAAATTTCCCTTTATTCCTGGCTCTGGGATTCAGGGATCTTGTTGAAATATTTTTTCATGCATTAAACATTACTAAAGCACTGAATATTCTTGAGAATTTTCTCTCCTTCCCTCTGCTTTCTGGATTACAGTATTGCTAAAAGAGGAAGGAAAAATTCAGTGTCTTTCTCTGCCTTTTGCATCTAATGGGTGTAGAATCCTTTCTTTTCTTTAACAGCTAATAGCAATTTGGCTGTTTTGTTGCTGATATGACAAGCAACATACCAGGGATTTGATTGTTGATGTCAAGTTAAGACCTTTTTACCACCCACACTTGACTGACTCCAGTCCAGATCGCCTGACACAATCTATCAGTCTGATGATAAATTGGATGCTAATGAAGAGGGTTGGTGTCAGTGCATAGTTTTCAGTCACTTTTAGCACTTACTAACCTGATGTTTACAGCTAGGTTTAAGAAAAAATGAAAAGAATGAGGAGCTAAAGGAATGTTGCTGAAGTGAAAGAAATACTTCAGAGAGTGAGAGAATGTGTTAAGAAAAAGAAAATTGATCTTATAGCTAAAGATTCTCCAATTCCCATTTCATCTTTATTAAAGCAGCTGGCATGTAGCAGGTTGTGCAGATGGATCAGCAATCTCTCTCTCTCATAAAAATGCTAATCCATCAGCATATATATGGTGTGTGACTGTTTGGGTGTCAGTCTATCAGATTAATTTCTTTGGTTTTGTAAGGGTAATCAGATGATCAACTCTTTCATTCGTATTTGTTCTGCTTTGCTCCCAGACACCAGGCTACAGTGTTCTGAGGCCTAAAGGCACTACCATCCATCCTCAGAACAGCACAGTATGTGTTTGAAATAGAGCCCCCAAGCGTGTGGATCACAGAACGGTCATGCTAGGCAAGTTACATGTTAAAATACAACAACTTGGCACTTAGATATCACTTTTTTCATCCAAGAACCTTGCAGTGCTTCACAAAGCCGGGTGAGTATCTTCAGCCCCCATTTGACATGCAGGGAGAAGTGCAGCACAGAAACAGACTTGCCCAAGGAGGTACAGTGAGTCCATGTCAGAGCTGGGAAAAGAGTCCAGTTTGCATCGTATGTCACTTATATTTCTAAAAGTGCATTTTCTAGCTGACGTGCTTGGTGTTATCAAAGTGGGTGCTGAGGGGCCTCTCTACCTCTCAAAAATGGCTGGTGTACAAATACAAGCATGTAGAGACATCTTTAAAAAGCCTCTGAGGGCAGTTTGGGATGTGTGAAACCTATGACTAAAACTGGAATGTTTCTGAACTTGTCTGAGGTACAACAGGAATACTTCTGATCACTCCTATTAGCTATTAGATTGTTAGAAGAAAGAGCCCTTATAAATTTCAGGATTCATGTTGTGTACATTTATATTTCAAATGTTCTACAAAGTTCATATTTTCTGGCTAAGATATGTAATCCCAACATGCATGGTACCATATGCTACCTGTAACGGCAAAAACACATTGTGTGTAACCTGCTAAACATTAGGCGCTCTGTGCTTTTATGAATTTACTGCCATGACTGGGTCCTGAGGATCCCCCTCACTGGTTTACTGCTATAGGTGGCCTGGGAGCCTTATTTAAAAACCCTGCACGCAGGTGCTATGCAGCACTCATACAGCCTAAGACACCTGAGAGGCACCCCCTTCTACATCTTGCCTGTATTGCATTAAAATCCATCCTGCAGTGTGCAGAACTTTCCTTCCCCTGCTGGCTTTGTCCATTAGAACCTTTGTACTTCGAGGCTTATAATGAGATTTAATAATAATTCAGTGTTAGCAGCCTGAGCCAGCCATTGGGTTTCCACTACATATTCATAGACTCTAATAGATGTTTCAAATGAACTGAACTAAAAAGTCACTAATAGCTTTAGATACACTTACCACTAGTGCTAATGACCATGTAAGTATTTAAAAAAACAAAAAACCCTCCTACACAATAGCCCTGCTGTTAATAAAGTGACAGCGCATATTTAAAAATGCTCAGCATTGCACTACAATGCAATCCAGCTCCTATTTAGTGGGCACAGAAAGAATAGTGCTGTTAAGTGTCTGCAGAACACATGATGAAGATGGATAGGACAGTATCACAGTGAAGATGCTGCTTTTAAGAACCATCTGTGTTTTTATTGATTAGAATGGAATTCAAGTAATGAAAATATTTCTGATAAATGTTGTGCATCAACGTGGGCAATTGCATGAAGTAATTAGATTTTTTAATATCATAACTCATGGGAATAGATAGAAAATCCTACAGTAAGCATCTGCCTCATTTTGATTACACAAATATTTTATTTTCACTTTTAAATTCATATTTGAGGGAAAGCTGCTGAAATGATGTTCTAACTTTGTCAATAAAAGGTAACAAATCTGATGAACTGTCCCTGATTGAGGTGTAATTAGAGGAACTTTTGGAATATATTGACAAACTGAACAGTAAGTCACCAGGACCAGATGGTATTCACCCAAGAGTTCTGAAGGAACTCAAATGTGAAATTGCAGAACTACTAACTGTAGTCTGTAACCCATCATTTTAAATCCGCTTCTGTGCCAAATGACTGGAGGATAGCTAATGTGATACCAATTCTTAGAAAGGGCTCCAAACATGATCATGGAAATTACAGGCAGGTAAGCCTGACTTTAGTACTGGGCAAACTGGTTGAAATGGTAGTAAAGAACAAAATTGTCACACATAGATGAACATAATTTGTTGGGGAAGAGTCAACATTTTTTTTGTAAATGGAAATCATCTCACCAGTCTACTAGAATACTTTGAGAGGTCAGCAAGCATGTGGACCGGGGGATCCAGTGGATATCATGTATTTAGATTTTCAGAAAACCTGTGACAAGGTCCCTCACGAAAAGGCTCTTAAGCAAAGTAAGCTGTCATGGGATAAAAGGGAAGGTCCTCTCATGGATTGGTAACTGGTTAAAAGATAGGAAATAAAGAGTAGGAATAAATGGTCAGTTTTCAGAATGGGAAGAAGTAAAATCATGACTGCTGTCGAGAAAGTAAATAAAGTGTTGTTTACTCCTTTGCATAACATAAGAACTAGGGGTCACCAAATGAAAATACTGAGCAGCAGGTTTAAAACAAACTGGTGTTTTTTTTCACACAGCTCACAATCAACCTGTGGAACTCCTTGCCAGATGATGTTGTGGAGGCCAAGACTATAATAAGATTAAAAAAAGAATGATAAGTTAATGAAAGATAGGCCCATCAATGGTTATTAGCCAGGTTGGACAGGGATAATGTTCCTATCCTCTGTTTGCCACAAGCTGGGTATGGGAGACGGGATGGATCACTGGATGATTACCTGTTCTGTTCATTCCCTCTGGGGCACCTGGCATTGGCCGCTATCATAAGACAGGATACTGTGCTAGATGGACTTTGGTCTGACCCAGTATGGCCATTCTTATGTTCTTATGAGGGAAAGCTGCTGAAATGATTTAACTTTTTACCATTTGCATATTGGGTGTGTGTGGATAGAAGGAAAGGAATAGCTCCTTACCTGAAGTCAATGGAGATATGCCAATTTAAACCAGTTAAAGTTCTCTTCCAAAAAATACATTAACTTGAACTTTTTACATTGCTGCTTATTAGAGCTGGTCAATTTTTTTTCCAACAGAGTGTGAGTGTGAGTGTGAGTGTGAGTGTGAGTGTGTGTGTGTGTGTGTGTGTGTGTGTGTGTGTGTGTGTGTGTGTGTGTGTGTTTTGTCAAAGATTTCAACAGGGCATCACTGAAACATTTTGTTTGGTTTTGACCTTGTAAAAACATTTTTACTTCAGTGTTATAATTTCAACCTTTACCTTAGCATAGCATACCATAGTTGAATATTCTACATAAAAGTTGAAGCGATAGTCAAAATCAGATGTTTTGATCTTTGTCAAAATGAAATATTTTGTTTTGCAAAAATTCTGACATTGACTTTGTGTTCCAATTTGGAACAAAACCAGATTTCCAAATGTTAGAATTTCCCATGGGACAAATTCCGTTTTTCAGCCAGTTATATTACTTAATATGTTTATAATGCTCTGGTCAAGATCTTTACACCACTTCTTGGTTTCCCCTTTGGGAGCATTTCCAGGTTTGTGGGTGGATGTTATAAATCAGAAATTGTTGTAATAAGTGACATAAATCCCAGGAAAGTGCTGTTTTACCTGACATACCAAGATGTTAAAAAAAAAACAAAACCAAAATCCCTATAATGTTCCTCTACTAAGATTATCAATAAATAATATTTTGAACTGTTCTAGCACATCTCACCTAAGGAGCTCAAAGTAACACTGGTCTACAATTTTTGAGAAGTCGTCTGCTTCAGAGATAAAATGTGATATTTATTATGTATTTTGATGTGCTGAATTCAAATATGACAATTAAAACAACTGATTGGCTACTGTTTCTAGGATATTTAAGTTTTTACATTTTATGTCTATGTATATTGTGTAGATAGTAGAGTTTTAATCATAAATTGTAAACCTAAGTCTTTTCATGTGTTTATGGTTGCTTTACATGATGATAATTCACCTATTTATGTAACACTTTAAAAATCAGCAAAAGGGTTATATAAATAAAATTTATTATGAAACAAAAGGCAAAAACTATTATGTACGTAGTTTAGTCCTATTCAGTGTCTACTCGGCGCTTCTTGGCTTGTCTCTTGTATTCATTAAATGGAGCATCTCTTGTCACTGTCCAGCAATAGTCTGCAAGCATTGATGGGCTCCATTTGCCCTGATAGCCTGCCAGGAGATTCCACTGCTATAGTCTGGAGCCCAACAGCTCTGCCTTACTCTTGGGTAGTTCCAAATCCCTGACAAGGTCATTCAGTTCACCTTGTATTATGAGGTGTGGTTCAGAGGAGGAGGATGGGAGAAAATGTGGGTCCTGTGACATTGATGGTTCAGGACCAGACATTTCATCCTCTTCCTCATCTGACTCAAGTGAGAATGATTCTGGTGCATCAGGAACTGGCAGTCCTTCTCCGTGGGGTACTGGGCGTATAGCTGATGGAATGTTTGGATAATGCACAGTCCACTTTTTCTTCTTTAACACACCTTTCCCAACTGGAGGCACTATGCAGAAGTAACAATTGCTGGGATGATCTGTTGGCTCTCTCCAAATCATTGGCACTGCAAAAGGCATAGATTTCCTTTTCCTGTTCAACCACTGGCGAAGATTTGTTGCACAAGTGTTGCAGCATATGTGTGGGGCCCACCTCTTGTCCTGATCTCCAATTTTGCAGCCAAAAGAAAGGTGACAGGCTTTCTTAACCATAGTGGTTATACTGCTCTTTTGTGATGCAAAAGTCACTTCACCACAAACATAGCAGAAGTTATCTGCACTGTTCACATAAGTACAAGGCATCTCTGCTCACTTTGGCTAAACAGAAATGTGTCCCTTTGCAAAATCAAACACTGACAAATTAAGAGAGCATGACACTGTATGATTTCTAGAGCTGATATAGGGCAATTTGTTCAGCAGAGTGATGTAAGCTTCGTTATGTAAGCTTCGTTATGATTGCATCATCCATGACTTCTAGGAATAACATGATGCAATTCATATCATGTATGACACAATACCAGCTTCAGATTGCATCATTCATTGTTTTGCCTCGAAAGCAAGTACTGTCCAAACCCAGTCATAGATTTATTCATAGATCCAGTCAAATATGTATTTTAGTCATTTCTGGTTTAAATTGAGATCCCTTCCCTTTATAACTCACTTATCCTCCGCCATTCCCAAGTCAAGGGTCGTATATACTGACCCAATAGCATATCTTGAAAACTAGAGCCAATTAACAATTTTAAGCATCATTTTCGTTCTCAGTGACCCAGAATTAGTAAAGTTGGACTACATTTATTTCAGAAGCATTTTGGCTGTAGAGCAGTGTGATTTGTATAGTTAATTAAACCTGAGAGCAATCCTATGAAGTTCAGCTGTGACCACTTCAGTAGCCACATTTTATTTTTCTTGATTAGACAAAACTTACCTAAATGACTGTGCAGGAGTCTTTTAGAATCTTTTTGTGAAAGATCAGTCATCTCATGATACTGCTACTTAGTGATCCTGTTGCAGTTATTGGACCAAATGACAATTTTTGAGGAATTGGAATTTATCTTAATGAGAGATCCGCACAATCTGAATATCATCACTGGGAGGTGAGGATGCATCTGCAGAGTAGAGAAAAAATCCTGAGTGTAGTTATGGCCCATTTGAGCTTCATGCTCTGACAGTCTTTCTTGCTATTAAAATTCACTTGTAGTAACTGTTACTAGTTTCTGCCATGCTGTGCTGACGTAGTCCATCACAGAAGACCTTTCCTGGAAGAAGGAGCCAGAGGGAGAAGAGTAATGGGAGCAGGGCATGTATGGTTTGTCGTCTTCCTTTATTCTCAGTAATGGGGGAATTGATGTGAAAACATATCGATGTTAACCCTTATGGTATTTTAATTTTTTTGGGGGTGGGGAACGTTCTGAAAGTGTACTGAAATAGGGACTTGACTACCTCATCTCTAAAATCCCGCAGTTCAGGGTAATACTTTACATAGCTATAGGTAAACAGTTATGTCATAAACAGATAGCTAAGGGTTAATGTTCTTTTACCTGTAAAGGGGTAACACCAGTAACCTGAAACACCTGACCAGAGGACCAATCAGGAAACAAGACTTTTTCAAATCTGGGTGGAGGGAAGTTTTGGGTGTGAGTTCTTTGTTCTTTGTCTTGTCTCTGACCCTCTCGGCTCTGAGAGTGATCTTTCTGTCTCCTGGCTTTCTAATCTTCTGTTTCCAAGTTTTAAGTACAAAGATAGTAAGACAATAAGGTTTATATTGTTTTCTTTTGTATTTACATGTGTGTAGTTGCTGGAATATTTAAATTGTATTCTTTTTTGGATAAGGCTGTTTATTCATTTTTTTTCTTTTAAGCCAATGACCCTGTATTTGTCACCTTAATACAGAGAGACCATTTTTATGTCCTTTTCTTTCTTTTTTTATATAAAGCCTTCTTTTTAAGACTTGTTGGAGTTTTTCTTTAGTGGGGACTCCAGGGAATTGAGTCTGCAGCTCACCAGAGAATTGGTGGGAGGAAGAAGTCAGGGGGAAAATCTCTTTGTGTTAGATTTACTAACCTGACTTTGCATACCCTCTGGGTGAGCGGGGAAGTACTTGTGTTTTCCAGGACTGGAAACAGGGAGGGTGGAGTCCCTTTGTTTAGATTCACGGAGCTTGCTTCTGTATATCTCTCCAGGAACCCAGGGAGGGAACACCTGGAGGGGAGGAAGGGAAATGGTTTATTCCCCTTTATTGTGAGACTCAAGGAATCTGAGTCTGGGGGTCCCCCAGGGAAGGTTTTGGGGAGACCACAGTGTGCCAGGCACTGTATAGATCCCTGGCTGGTGGCAGCTGTACCAGGTCCAAGCTGGTAACTAAGCTTGGAGATTTTCATGCTAACACCCATATTTTGGACGCTAAGGTCCAGATCTGGGAAAAATGTTATGACAAGTTACCTCAAAGGATTGATAAATTACAAATCATTTTGTAGTCTTGCAGCAAGATTAAAATGTATTAGTAAAGATGTAAGGTCATTCTTGTTGCAAAAGTTTTAAATTGCTGCTTTGCACATATGCCCTTGCAGAGTCCAAGAGTTATCTTGCTACTGAGTTACAGCCCAGACTGTATTTTCTGGGTGTGGCTGGAATGTGTCTCTGTAGGGATATTCCATGCAGAAGGTAGTCAAAGAGCAGTTTGGGATTTATCTTCAATTGTATAATTTCAGCACACTTATTAGCTGAATTATTCTACAAGAAAAATTAGACTATTGCCTATGATATGAAGTTCTATTTACAAATTGGATTTATGCACTTGCATCAATGCAGCTTATGTCAATTCAGCTAGTTATGTGCTAGACACCTGTAGAGCTAATTTTTTTACACAGAGCTCTCTCAGAACTTGATTGAATTAAAACAGCAAATACTGTTCTAGCATCAATTTTATTACTTTTCTCCCTACTAAGCATTCAGAACGGAGGCTGCCCACTCACAGGTTTTCACTATATTCTTTAGTCCTCCTTTCCCAAACACACACAATCTCTGTCTGTAACCTAGGCTTTTGTAACCAATACTCAGGCTTCCCATACTTTTACCCTATTGTTGAATCCCAGTATTAGGCCCCAGTGCATTGCTGGTGACTGCTTGCCAGTACTGTGAACATTATCAACTACCACAGAGCTAGGGCCGCTTCAGACCCTATATTGAAAGAGCAGCCTATGCTACTGGTGTGTGTTAGAATGTGTACAGCTGAATGGCAGGGAGCAAGTGATAACTGATGAGTAGTCAAGGATACAGGGCCCACTCCTATGAAGTGCTGTCTCCTGAGGATGATACAGAGCACTTTTGTTTGCCATTTACTCTAATAGGAACTGAGGGTGTTCAACATCTCATAGGCAATTAGGGTAGCTGACCAAAATGTGTACCCTAGGTGACCCAGTGATGATTCACTACATATCTGTCCAGTTCCTTAGGACTGGCTTTCTAATGAGTTTTGTCTTTGTTCACATAAATAATTGCATCATTGTTGGGGAAGGCCTGAATTTCAGTTAGAAATGTGGTGTTCTTGGTAATTCATTATCGTTTGTTGGTTTTTGCGCTCTAGTAATACTGTAGAGAAGGGTTTTATAGATTGATACATAGAAGCAGGGCTGCCTGGAGGGGGAGGCAAGTGGGGCAATTTGCCCCAGACCCCACAGGGGTCCCGCGAGCCTTGGCCTGGCGACAGTCCAGGTCTTCGGCGGTGGGGGGTCCTTCAGTGATGCTGAAGACACGGAGCAACTGAAGGGCCCCCTGCTGCCAAAATGCCACCAAAGACCCAAACTGCCGCTGGGTGAGCACAAGCGCTGCAGCTCCCCCGCTTTGCCCCAGGCCCCCTGAATCCTCTGGGTGGCCCTGCATAAAAGTTTTTTATAAAATGGCAAGGAAAGAGCAAATTACCTGTATAGCATTTTGTCATGCAAATATGTTTCATTAGGATGTAGACTTAATTACTAAACAATTACCAGTAACTTTTATGTCTTTATGAAGAGTTAAATTTTCTGCTTGTATTACTTGGCAAAGCTCTGTTGAAGTCAATGGAGCGTGGAAACATTGCACAGTAGAAACTGGCCCAAAGACACTAGATTTAAAGGAATAGAATGAAGAATAAGAGCGGGAAAATGTAGTGCTGTAATATGAGACCACAGCAACGTGTAATAGAGTTCTTTGTAAGTTTCTGCAATTTTAGAGATGAATTACCAAGCACAAAACCAATTGTATTTGCTCGTTATTGCTTTATTATGATACATTTAGAAAACATTACCTTTTTAAAAAAGGAGCTTGTGTTTACACTAGGTATAATGTGGGACAGATCTTCATCTAGTGTAAATTGTTAAACTTCACTGAAGTCAATGATAATGGAACTCTGACAATTTATGCCAGCTGAGGATCTGCTCCCAAGGTTTTAGGACAAACCCTTTACATTGTGGGCCACGTTGTGCTGAGACTCTTTGAAAATCTCTAAAATTGCACCTGTGAACTTTGCATGTTTTAGTAGTTGTTTAGTTTGACTGGTAGCTACACACTATTTGTAGAAAATAGCTATTTGTGGCAGGCACAAATTTAGATGTCCTTTGAAAAATGTCCTTTAATGTCAGAACACCACCACAAATTGCGCTGTTTTTTTAACAAACTCTGGGTTTCAGTCTAACTTGCTATGATGATCTTGTAGAGTTTTTTAGTACCTTTCTTCCCTAAGGATCCAAAAGATCCTAACAGCTGAACAAATTTCATAAAGATCTTTTCATGCACTATTGAACAGACATGATATGTGGCTGCTCTTGAGAAGCATAAGCAGCTATGCAACATAACATTTGGAACAGGGAGCAAAGCAGGGGGGTTGGGTAGGCAGAAGAGATGGGAACTATTCAAATTAGAATTTAGTCAGGATGCTGGGCACTGCTACCTTTACTACAATTCTCCTGGGATCTTTAATGATCACAAGTGGTCAGGATCTTGGTTTTGTCTCCTCTAAAAACCACACCTCTAGTACCAGTGCCCTTTAGCACCACAGAGATTATTTTCTTTATGACCATTGATCCAAGACCAGTTCTTGGAAATGTTGGCTGGTTTTGAAAGCATGTGTACTGGTCTGTCAACTCGAAGCAGCTTTGCATCAATCAAACATGTAGCCACCTGATTTTTTTTTTTTTAGCATTGACTGCTGGAGCTGGAGATTAATCCTGTACACGGCTTGAAAGCTGGCATTCCATTTGTTTTCACATGACATAAAGGCATTAATTTTCTAGGTTTAGGAATTCTCAAAACAGTGGCTGCTACAGTCATGTCAGATTTGAAAAGCAGATGAGGAAAAGCATGGTGGTGATCAGCATGACCACGTTGTTAAGGTCTAATACGTCTGTCTGACAGATATGAAAGAATTCTTTGTACCATTGGGGAAAGTTGGTGGTTCAATTCTGCAGTAAGCGTTTTCTTTCCCCAGTGCTGATGTTTCATCAAACATCAGACCTTAAAACTGTCACTGGTGGCTCAGTCTAATAGTGTTGTTCTTGACATTGATTTAGGACTGAATATACAATATCCTAGAATTTGGACAAGTCCACATTTCAGTCCCTTTACCGAGAGACGTGATTCATCGCTGACTCAAAGGGAAGAATATCACATGTTCATTAACACTAGAGTTGGGCAAAAATGTTGTGGTGTGTAGTTTTTTGCCCAAAAATGCAGTTTTGGCAAACCTTCATCTCAAAACTGTTTGCTAATTTGTGCTGAATAAATGACAGTGAATAGTCCCTGGGCTAGGGAAAGAGTGAGAATGACTTCACCTTGTACCTAGGGCACTCACATAGGATGTGAGACACCCAAGTTCATGTCCCTTTTCTAATGACTATTTAATTATTTATGCAAACTTGAACCGCTTCAGCAGAAGAGATTGAGAGCAACCCCTATCCTATTCTATTCCATAGCCTAATGGCTATGGCACTGGCCTGCTGTGTGAGACGCTAGTTCAAATCGCCGAGTGGGGAACTGAACCTGTCTCTCACCTGCCAGGTTAGTACCCTAACCCCTGGGCTAAAAGTTACAAGGGAGTTCCTGCCCTTCCCCTGGGTTCTGTGAATCTAGTCCTCCTTAGCTTTTGTTAAAATGCTTGAAATTGAAACAAAAATTCAAGTCTTGGCAAACAAAATGATTCACTTGACCCCACTAAAAAGGTTTTCCAGCTTTTCAATTTGCCAAAAACTTTCAAAAAATTCATTTTAGGTTCAGTCTGAAATAACTTTAATTCCAGTGAACTGAAAAGTCCATTGCTTGTCCAGCTGTAAATAACACCCCTATTTTTATAGCACCTGGGGATTCTTTGAAAGTCTCCCATCCAAGGGCCAACCATGTTTAGCTTGTGAAATTTTACAAGATCACAGCTAAAGACGATTTCTACTTACTGGCAGAAATCTGGTGTGCAGTAACTCATGCATCGAGTGAAACCATTTGTTAAAATATAGGTGTGAGAGAATATATTGCTTTTAAAGTCATCAGCTTTTAAATTCAATCACATTTAATGCATACAGCACTGCATGGAAGAGGAAACTATTCATTGCTGAACACTATGGGCCAAATGCTCAGCTGGTGTAGACTGGGCTGCTTCACATAAATTGCCAGCTGAGGATATGGCCCATAATATAGTTGCACAATAGACCTTCATACTGCTGCTTAAAAAGTCTGACCTCTATTCTTAAAATATGCCCTTTTTGATTCCAAGGCCTGTTCATGAAAATGGTAATTAAAAAAATATCAGGTAGAGACATTTTTTTTTTCTGTCAGCAGTACTGTCTTCCGCCAGATAACTGCACCATTTGTCTTCCCAATCATAGCTAGCACTTCTTCACGGGTGACGACTGCTATTGTCTCGGTGGAGTTGCATCCCTCAGTTTGACAGCGTCTATAGCAGCAGCAGCAGCAGCACTTCTTTTCTGCATTCTATTTTTGGTCCCAAGATGCAAAGTCATTTCACCCAAGTCATCTTCTGTCATAACTAGTTCACTAGAAAGTCATGCTCATAAATGTATTTGCCCCTCCAGAATGCCTCTGTCTTTAAGACTGTCATTCAAAGCCAACCTGGTGGTGGTGGTGTTTTTCAGCGTTTCCTTTAAAAATTTTACACCTGATACTAACCAACAGTGTAGTCACAGCCATAGACTCAGCTGAACTACCATATGAATGATGATGCATTCACACATGCTCATGGTGAACCATTTGCAGATATTTTTCCAAATGAACCTTAGCAGTATCACACTGCTTTTCCCTCTACAAAAAATAATGTAAGTTATGCTGGTGTGTTCTAAATCACTGAAGTAAAATCTATCCCTGTTTTGTTTCACCTTGACCATTGAACTGCTCTGTGCCTCAGTTTTCCCATCTGTAATATAGGGAAAGTCATACTTGCCTCTGTCCCTCATAAGACAGTTGTGAAACTTAATTAACATTTGTAAAGTGGTTGGACTCCCTTGTATGTTGTAGTCATTATCTATTCTTGCCACATTCATGCCTAGATGCCCTGCTCATACCCCATTGTGCTTTGCGCACACACATAAGAAGACGGTCCCTGTCACAAAGAGTTTGCAATCTGAGTATGAGATGGTATAAAACTGTGTTCTTGTTTTTCATATCCTCCTATCCTATCCACTTCTGCATCTGTAAATGTATTCATTTTAGCCAAATAAGTAAAGGAAAATAGTTCTGAAAAATGACCATGTTGCATATACTGTACCTGCTTGGATGATGCCAATAATGAAAACCCCAAGTATTAAAAAAATCATGAATCAGACTGCCAAAAAATCATATTAAAAATTATTTGAAGTTCTATTTGTTAAGCTGATTATTTTAACCTTTAGAGTGCACTTTGGGTCATAATCTCAAACTTTTCTCTGCAACCATGTGGGCTAGAAATGTACTTTAAAAACAAAAGTTGAGATTCTCACATGACTCCTGAAGCAGGGACTTTAAGAAATGCACCAAATGTCATGAAATGTATAGTTAAAATCATGAGTGGGCAGCACATATTAGAAATGCTGACAGACCAATCAATAGCATGGGCAGAGAGAAGCCCATGTGCTCTCCTTCCTTCCTCCCTCCCTCCTTCCCTCTTCTTTGACTCTTCTGGGAAACCTTTGGTTCACTTGTTATATTTAGCCATCTTGTTTTCCTTCCTTCTATATAGACTATCTCCAATCACATTTCTACTTAGTATTAGTCAGTTTTTGTTTTTTTAAATACATAGTATTCTTCCACAACTCCATTAGGAGATGGGGGAGGGGCACCTCTACCTAAGACATTCCTGGCCCTGGCTTGCCTTTCCCTATGGGGTTGGGAGGCCAGTGGGTCCTTGATGGTAGAGGTTCTTGTAGGTTTTGTGTGCGTTTTAAATATATTTTAATTACACGAGTGCCTAGAGGCCATAAGCAATACTGAGGAGACCCATTGTGCTGTACAGGCCTTTAGGGCAAGATTTTCAAAAGTGCTGAGCAGCTCCTCTTGTTCCCAGTGGGAGCTGGTGCATGAAAACCTGGCTACTTCACTTAGGCCCTGGATGGGTTTTAGAAACACTGTGCAGCTGGAGATCAAGGAAAGAGTTCAATTCGGGTCAAGAGGAGTCGGGAAATGAGCCAGCTGAGGCTAACTGTTGACCCCCTTATAAAGAGGCTTAGATTGCAGAGAGCACCCAGTCATAGACAGGAAAGAAGGGAATTCCTCCTGAGAGCCTCAGTGAAAGGCTGAAGGCTACCAAGCCACAGGATATGGAAAGAGGTAAAGCCTGAAGCTGGCAGGGCTAATTTAGCATAGTTTACAGGCAATTTGTTTGGTTTCTCAGCAGGGGGACTGGCTGGAGGATGCCACCCTCTTTCATTCTTTAGTTTGCTGTCTCTGGACTGGGCTGCAGAAAGCCCCAATGTTCTTTATTCCATGAGATTCTTGGAGGGGGAAAGAGTTTTCCAGTTTGACCAGAAGGTCACATTACCATATTTGCTGTGTCAGAGGAACATTGAGGCTGCACCTGACACAGAAGTAAAGAGCACTTACCCATGCGTGTTTACATGGGAGATGTTCTTGAAAATGTGACCACTTAGGTGCCTAAATGGGAGCTGTTGGGTTCTGATCTCTTTTGAAAATCTACCCTACAGTAGAAGGCAGGCTCTGCTCTATTGAGTCTATAGTCTTCCAAACCAGATAGGAGAGAGAGGGGTTTCCTACTTTCTGCTTGTCTTGAGAGAGAACATGAATCCTTGCAGGTGCAAGAAGCAAGGGAGTTCATTGATCAGTTATGAAGTATAGACTCTAACATCATTGTGGTCTAGGGATGTAGAGGTGCTGGCAGGATTTGTTTGTTACCTAACTTTCTGTTAAGTAATCCCCTCCCCTATAGCCCCCCAAAGGGACATTTGTCCCCACCCAGCAAAGTGCTGCTAATACTATTAGATAATAGTCCCAAGGGCAACATAACCAAGAATCTGCTGCCCTTCCTGGGCTCAGCTCTGTTCTTTCTCACTCTCTTGTGGAGCACTGCCTCTCAGGGCTTTTCCCCTTTGGGAGTCTTCCTTTCTTCAAAAGCCAATCATATGAGCCAGCCTTCTTCCTGCAGCCCTTCCCAAACCACCTGGCTGGGAATTACCCTCCTCCAGAGCCTACCAGAACAGCCAACTGCCCTTCTGCAGCTCCCATCCCTCAACTGCATTCTGAGTCATTTGCAGGCACTCCCTAACCCATTCCAAGCTGGGCCTAGTAGTTAAACAGGGACATCTGCTCCTTAGGTGATCTTGATCAGCTGGGGAGGAAGGTAGAGCTGATCTATTGCAGGAGATGCTGAGCCTGACTCCCCTTGATGGCACCACCAGCCTCTGACATGGCATCTGCTAACTCCTAAGTGCTTGACTTTGCAATCTTAATGTTTTAACACACTTTTTTAAATGTAATTATGTATGAAGTTTCTCCTGCTTTAAAACTGGCCATTGCTTTTGAATTCACTCACTGTTGTATCTGCTACAGCCAGTGCTGTACTGAAGAGGCACTCTGCTGACCTCTCACAGGGGATAGGACAAAATGATGACTAGAGGCTGGATCACATGATAAAATGCTCTGAGACTTGACAAGCAAAATCTGTAACTAAATAGCATTTTCATTGACATTTGTCCTAAATTTGCTGATGTACAGCGAGAATTTTTTTCATTTCACTAATATGGTATAGCTGTAGGACGGGGAGATGGAAAAGACCTCATCAAGTCATCCATTCCATCTCCATGCCAATGCGTGGCTCTGTTCCCTTCGGCACATTTTACTAGTGCTTTGTCCTCTGCACATCTGCCCGGTACTTGAACATCTGAAGTTATTTTACTAAAATTACTTGTATACATTGCATAAATGTGTGTGATTTTTGTACATGGCTATGTGATGTTAGTGTTTAGTTCTGTTTCCAGGAGCTATTTTACTCTTCCTCTTCCCTCCTCTTTCCCCAAGTGTCTGGGTCTAGTGCTTAGAAGGATCATTAGAATCCAGGAGACCTTACTCACAGCCTATTCAAGTTCTGCTGCTGTCATATTGTGTGACTGTAGGCATGATATTTACAGAGACTTTGAAAAGTGAATGTAACCACAGAACTGTGAAGGTTCCTTATAATTTCTGAGAGACTGAACTCCTTTGGAAAGATATGTCTTCGTTTTAGATACAGCCCAGCACTGAGGATGCAGTCAGTGACCAGCAACAACCAGACAATAATGATGATGTGCTCAAGTAAAAGGAGGATGTTTCTAATTGTGAGCCTTTCAAACTCCCCCTGAAAACTAAGCTGTTGATGCTCTGATTCAAAGCATCAGCAAGGTGTAATACAAATTCATCCTAGGCTACCTCTTGGTGTACACATTCTCTAGAAATTCTGCTGTTTTGTAGCACCTGTGTAGTCCTTTTCTAAAATGTCTAGAGATGGGCAGCACAACAGGGCCCTGCTTGCAACTTAGGCAGGTAAACATCTATCTTCCCTGGTTTGTGAATCACGGTGCAGCCAATATTCCAACTCCTTCCCAAAATCCCTGCTCCGGCCCCACCTCTTCCTTGCCACCTCCCCTGAGCGTGCCATTTTCCCGCTCCTCCCCCACCTCCTGGAGTGTGCTAATGCTGCCAAACAGCTGTTTGGTGGTGGCTGGGAGGTAGGCAGAGGAGCAGGGATGCTGCATGCTTGGAGGAGGAGGAGGAGGTAGGGCGGGGTGGGAGGTGAACTTGGCTGCCAATGGGTGCAAAGCACCCACTAATTTTTCCCTGTGGGTGCTCTAGCCCCAGAGTACCCATGGAGTCGGTGCCTACGGTTTATGCTGCTTATTTACTACATATGTTTCACATCTGGGGCAATGAAACTAAATTGTCTTTTTGTTCATAGTTGCTCTCTTTTTCTGATTCTCATGCAGAATGTTGCAATATTTGGGTTCCAAATACAGCGAGGAATAGTGAAATTACAAACCAAACCTTGTGTTTCTGGATTTTTTTGTTCAAACTTCATGAAAAATTTTTACTAACAGGTTTCTGCAACCATATTTTTTTTCTTAAGAGGAGACTTAATCCTGGCCATGAGCTATCTGACAGCATTGCTTTTAAATAACACTCATACAAACGTAAAGTCTTGTTCAGCCTAAATACAGCTGGATAGAAAATGGGGGTTTGGAAATCTTGGCAAAAACTTTCATCAGAATTTCTTCCCCCCTTTCCATTAAAATGTTTTGGCAGAAATTTTCCAAACAGCTCTAAATTCAGGATCTCTAATTTCTTTATAAACATTAATTAAACCTCAAAGCAGCCCTGTGGTTTAGAAACCAGGAGGGTCCCTATTACATGTGACTTTTTTTTTCATGTGTCCCAAAAGCTGGTTCTGATTGGTTAACCAAGGACACCCTGGGCCAGATCCTTAGCTGGTGTAAACCAGTTTAGCTCTATTTATTTCAATGAATTGACACCTCTTTACACCAGCTGAGGACCTGGCCCAGTATTTTGTTCAACTGTGCATTAGAATGCAAAAATATTCAACACTGCACAAATTCATCCTTTCCAAGCTGTCAGGTGAACCGTGCCTAGGGTATCCTGGCTGCAGAGCTTTGTGGCTTGATGCTTCTATTCAGTTTGTCTCAGCAGACATGGTCTCTGCATACAAACATAGTGGAGAAGATACTTGAGAGAAGAGTTCACTGATCAGACCATGCTGACAGGAGAATTATTGTAGTTAATGAAAGCACAAGCCTGCTGTGTTTTTCCTTGACCACAACTGATGGATAATTAGCAAATCCTCCTGCTGGTCCATCTGTTGACTGTGTTTCTTGCTACAGTCTTGATAATTTACTTCCAAAACACACCGCTCAAGCATTTTGCACTCCAGCCCTAAAATCAGCAGCAGTGGCAGAGAATATCTCCTCACCTCCCTTTATAAATTCTCTCTTCTGGGGACATGAACAGTGCGTGACAATATGAAATCTTGGTGCATTCCCATGCCCAGGAACAGACACTATTTGTAACAAATTGACAAGATCCCTTTCTGGTCTCTAGCATGCAGTTGCCACAGGTGTTTGGGCTTCTCCAGTCTGAAGAATCTGTTCCCTGAGGCTTCCCGGAATAACGGGTGTTTTTAAATAATATGTTGACTGACTCTTACCTTCCTAAAGCAGAAACTGGGTGAGGTAGGGGTGGGGTCCCTGCTCATTTTCTGAATCACTTGTTTCCCTAATTTTAACCTTTATTCCCTCCCTTTCTCTAGTTTGCTGTAGCTGTGCTCACAGTCACAGCATGCTCCTTAAAGTTGCTCTCCGTATTCCTTACTATACTTGCTTGGATGCTGAGTCACCTCTGTACTTCTGTCCTCAAGACCTTTAGGGTATGTCAGCCTTGCTTTTCTTATGTGGTAGAATGGATAGTTTTCTACACATGAGGCTCTATATGTGTGAGGAGTAGACTTGTCAAGGTACTATCAGAAGTCGTCCAGTTAGCTAAATATGGTGGAGCTGTTTCCTCTTAGAATTAAGATTGTGTTATGTTTGGTGCTTAAAGCAGCCTGACTGCTTTATAGCACAAACACACGGTACCTGTCCCAGGTTTTCAGCACATAATCTCTGAATAGAGCTTGAATTTTCTGGGGAGTTTGGAAAAAAAAATTAGTTTAACAAGTTCCAATCAATTAAAGATTGGGCCAAAAAAACCCTTATTCACCCAGACCTGAGTAAGCTTGGCTGTCCAGAACTATGCAAAATGGACTGTAGGAGGAATGTTTGGTCTGCTTATGGACGTGGGGAATTTGGGAAAGAGGGTGCTGGAAGGCTGGCATCCCTATGTGGTGGAGTTAAGATAGGGGTGTGGTGTGTGTGTTATACAATGGTTATTACAGTGATAAGGTGGGTGTGCATGTGTCTGTCTCTCACCGTCTATTCATCCAGTGAATGTATCATTAGATGCCTTAACTTTTCACTTCCTTAGTTTTGTTAAATATGTTATCTATGTAACCTTAACTCTCACAGCGTAGTTTGTATATTGATAAAGATAAAGCTGTCTGTGTCTATGAAGTACATATAACTTGTTCCTTAATCCAAGAACAGTATCCTTGAGTTGAAATATGTCATGTCCCTTTACCGATCTCTGATACAGGTAAAGGCTTCCAAGTTTAGCTTCACAATATTGAGAATATTGGAGAAAGACCAAAACCCTGGATGCAGGTGGCCTCAAACTAAGAGAGCTCAGATTTGATCTGAATGCTGCAGATGGCCCTTCTTTGTAATGGGCAAACCAAATCCCTGGCATGGAACATGCCCAGACTTTGTGGAAAATTCACATCTGGCTCTCTAGTTTGGGATATACACTCCTCTAGTTTTAGATTGTTTATCTTTAGATTTTAAAAACTTGAATTCCAGGTAACTGCATATAGTTGAAGGTGACTATTTATTTTTTGAACTGACTGTAGAATGGATTAATCACACAGAAATCCATTTATGAACTAGAAAATGGACATAAAAGGAACCCTCTAAAATAACCTCCAGACGAGGGTGACGTTCCCTGCTTTAGGATAGTCAGCAAGCTGAGTTAATGCAAGCCAGTATCTAGACTGATGCTGTGAGGTGAAGAGCTACAAGGCAGGATGTGTGTTTGAATGTGATCCTGATCAAAGAATCCCTCTGCTTTCAACACCTGAGCCCTCTCTCTTTTCTCTATGGTGAGGGACAGTTGATTTCCAGAAAGGGGCATATGGCTAGACTGAGTAACAGACTCCAGTGCAAAGAGGGGTTGTGGAAAGGACAAAGCACAGCTTCTCTGGAAGTCCAGCACATCAAGGGCGTAGTCTGGACTGTGACAGGATTTTCAAGCTGTTGCCAATATCCAGAACAATAGTAATTAGCTATTCACAGGGCCATCCTTAGGCATAGGCAACATAGGCAGCTGCATAGGGCACCTGAAAATTTGGGGCACCACTGGGTCTTAGTGTCCACCCTCTTGTTTTCCTATCCCTGTTCTGACCCTTCCTGCAGGCTCCCACAGATGGCTGCTCTAGCCTGGTGAGTCTTCCTTGGGAGGGAATCTAGTAGTTAAAAGTGAAAAAACCTCCAGCCTACCAGACCTATTAGCACAACATTGAAACTGTTAAAGAGACATTCAAGGGGTAATATAGCCATTTAACAGGCATTTGCCAACCCCAAGGTATACACTGACAGGTTTCAGAGTGGTAGTCCTGTTAGTCTGTATCAGCAAAAACAAGGACAAGTCCTTGTGTCACCTCAAAGACTAACAAATTATTTGGGCATAAGCTTTTGTGGACTAGAACCCATTTCATCAGATGTCCACGAAAGCTTATGCCCAAATACATTTTTATACTGTCAGTTTCTGACTTTACTGACAAAAACAGTTGTGCATTAATGTAATATTTACACAGAACATGTCAGTCTACAGGACCTTAGTTTAAAATTTGCTTTAAAAATATTTCATTAGTGAGCTGGTGAAGATTATAAAATCACATTTCTAAAAAATGCTTGCATAGGATTTTAGATGCACAATCATCTTTAGCCTTAAATGTGTGCATCTTCACACATAGTTTTTTAAATAAATCCTTCAAAAGACCTCCCTTATCTAAAATACACATATTTTAATTACTATAGTTAAAAAAAAAAGTGCTTCCAAGTCTTCCTGTCCTTTCTGTCCGTCCCTTCACCACCTCTCCTCCCATTCCCCACTGAAGAGAGCCCTTAAAGGGACAACAGTCCTTCCCTTCCAGATAGCTGGACAAAGAGTTCCCTTTCTTTACTTCTGACTATCCGACAAACTAGTTTTAAAAGAACCCTCCAGCAAAATCAGTACCATAGTAAGACAAAATCCTTGTTATACCTAAAATCTTTGGAAACATATTTTTTTAAAGCTGGTGAAATTTCATAACCATGTCTCTTGTTATGGAGATCACACAAAGTAAATTACTGTTCCCTTTTTCTAAAAGCAATGAACATTGTTATGAACACACTAAACCTCTCTGATTAATTTAAAAGAATGTCTTTGTTTCAGTGAGTTAAATATGTAGTAATCTGGAATGCTGGCTTAAGATTTGAGTACATTTAAAATATAAATTCAACTTAGAAATACTGATGAAGAAAATGTAAAACAGAGGAGAGCTGCATCATGTATTCCATTATATGTAATGTTGTATTCAGCAGGAGAGCTGACTCACCCTTACTATGAAGTTTTTGCAAATAAATCTCTGACAAACTTCAGGGCATATCAAAAAACCTGTGACTGACATTTTTTAATCCCAAATTTTAGTGCTTTTAATTAGGTACTTTCTTCATGTCCATTCTGCATGAGGGAGAGTGCATGGAAGTCTCTGCGGGGAAGTGTGACTCTCCGCCACCATGAGGCAGGCTGGGCATCTCATTATCCTTTGCTGTCAAGTCCCTCCTCCCCCTCCCCCACCAGGCTGTGAGCTTGGGCTGCCATCCGGCATAGGGGCACCAGTTTAATAATACTGCCTAGGGCCCCATAAATCCTAAGGACGGCCCTGGCTATTCATGACTTCTATATCTAGGGAGTAAAGAGGTGACTGTATTTTCTACACTCAGAAAAAGAAATTAGCTATGCCTCCCATGGGCATCACCATAAAGTTATCTGAATTTGGAAAGCTAATCCTGTAGTTCTAGTCAAGCTGTACAAATGCTTTGAGTGTTTTAATAAATGTAAATTAAATTAATGTTAAATCACCATCATGTGTCTTTGGCTGTGGAAAAATGTGCAGTAAATATAAATAATCAAACGGGAGCCAGGGCCGGCTTTAGGAAGTGCGGGGCCCAATTCGAACATTTTCGGCAGGGCCCTGGCAGGGATGACTTAAAAAAAAAAAAAGTGGAAAAAAAAGCCTTTCATTTTTTTCATATATTATTTACTTTCCATAACTATATAAATAATAAAATTATAAATTAAATACATTGCATCATATATGCTGTTGATTGTTTATTAATGACTGCTGTTTCACATGTGTGGGTCCCAGCTGCTCCCTGCTCATCTCATTGAAGCAGGTGTGCAGGGTTACTGTCCTGGAACTGCAGGGCAGCAGTGGACATGAGGCTGGCTGGAGGCAGGGCAAGGGGTGTGGGGTTGGTTGGAGATAGGGGGTGTGTGGGGCGGGCTGGCTTCAGACAGGGCCGCGGGAGAATGCAGCAGGGGTTGGCAGGGCTGGAGACAGAGGCAGAGAATGGCTGGCTTCAGGCAGGGGGGTGCAGCAGGAGTTGGCTGGAGACAGGGCAGGGTGTGCAGGGCTGGTGTGGGCAGCAGTGTTTGTGGGGCTGGCTGGCTTTGGACAGGGCCACGGGTGTGTGGCAGGGGTTGACTGGAGACAAGGCAGGGGGTTTGACAGGGACTGGCTGTGGGCACAGGGTGCAGAGCTGGCTGCAGGCAGGGGGAGCGGGGCTGGTGTGGGCAAGGCAGAGGGTGCAGCAGAGGCAGCTGGAGCCCCAGCACTTTAAATAGCCCCCAAGCTCCCTGCTATCGCAGGGCTTTGGGGGCTATTTAAAGGGCCCAGAGCTCCCCAGCTTCTACCCTGCCCTGGACCTTTTAAATAGCCGCGGGAGCCCTGGGGAATGCATGGGGGTGGCAGGGCTCTGGCGCCTATTTAAAGGACCGGGGTGGCAGAGGCAGGCAGCCAGAGCCCTGACCCTTTAAATAGCCCCCAGAGCCCCTCACTACCCCAGGGCTCTGGAGGCTATTTAAAGTCCCGGAGCTCCAGCCGGGAGACCATGGCCTCGGGGCTTGCCGTGCTCTGGCTGGAGCTCCAGCCAGGAGAGCGGGGCCTCGGGGCTTGCCGCGCTCCGGCCGGAGCTCCAGCCGGGAGAGCGGGGCTTGCCACGCTTCCGCCTGCGCTTCGCTCAAGGGAGTGGGACCACGGAAGACCCCTGAGCAGATTGCAGCCAGGGACCCTGGGTAAGTTTAAAAAAAAAATGTCTAAGGCGCGGGGCCCGATTCCTGGGAATCGGGCGAATTGGCCTAAAGCCGGCCCTGGACACAGCAACACTAAAGCAATTTATCTGTGGGACCATGTGTGTGAATCCCTCAACTCCTCTTGACATGGGAGCACTGCATTATCAGGCTTCTCTTTCTGCTTCGTCTCATAACAGTACCCTGCATTTTTCTCTGGACATACTGGGCCATGTAAATCTAGCCCAAAACTGCTAATGCTGTGAAAAGAAAATATTGTTCCTTCCTGTAGAGTGTGCATTATTAATAGGGGTTGGGGATTTTTTTAGTGCAGGAAGTTCTGATGAGTTCAGCTTTGCAACAAGGCTTTTAATCTCAGTCCCCCTCCCCAAGTTGTTAGTGCATGTAAGTAGACATACAACTGATGAATATGAATTGACTGTACTTATGCCTCCAAAGCCTGGGGGGACAGAAATGGTGGTGGTATTTAACGATATTTATCTTGATTCCCTAGAGCCTGGTGTCTGGGGGGAGGATGCTTTCTAGATACTGTTGATGATCTATGCTCTATCGAAGGCAGAATACTGTTAGCTTTTTGTCAGGCCTGGTCTTTGCTTTCAGGTCTCTTTACAAAGGTGACGCTTATTTCACACGGACATTTTCACAAACTTTTGAAGGGGGAGGAGAGGACAGAAGATGCATAAAATGATTCTTCTTTTTCTTTAGCGAAATGGCATCCAGATGCCCTAATCGGAATGACACTCATTTGCTTTGTTGAATGAGGTGCAAAATTTAAGACCAAACTTGCTAGAGGGAATTTTTCAAAGAAAGCACAGCATTCTTATCTTCTGCTTTTGTTAGGGGAGGGAATTACTGGGGTGTGTAAATGCTATTGCAGCTCAAGGGCAGCAGTAATTGAGGCAATGGCACTGAAAAACCGCTTCATTGAGGAGATTTATTGTAGGTAGGTTTTGCTCTGAGTTTTAAAGAGAAAAAAATTCTGAAAAGGACAAAGCCTAGAGTGGAGATTGCTTGAGTCACTACTCAGGATTTTTTTTTTTTTTTAGTGCAAAGTGGTAAAAGGCTACACCCTGTGAAGTGTCTATCCACATTACTCCAGGGGAGGAAGCATTGTCTAGAAACTGGAGAACAGAATTGGGAGCTGGTAGTCTTGGTTTGTATTCTTAGCTCTGCTGATGATTTGTGTAACCTTGAATCAAATTGTTTAGAGCTCAGTTTTACAATCAATAGAAACAGGATTGGGCCCTTGACCTGTGTACACTTCTGTTTTACTATCTACAGATTGGGGGTGATGCTCCTTCTTTTCTTCAGGGGGATGTTGTTGAGACCAAATTAACGAATGCTGCCAAAGCACTTTGAAATATTCACATGGAAGGAAGTACAGTAGAGGTTTTGACTGGCCTATATGGCTTCATGGAAACTTTTCAGGAGGCTCAGGATTTGGCAGCTTTACAACCCCTAACTTGACACTGGAAGATAAACCACAAGCTTCACTAACTCTTGATCTGGGTCCTAGACTAGCAAGAGGTTCCTGGCTACTGGAGACACTGGAGAAGAGTGTGGTCAGGAGGAAAAGCTTGTTGCTTTTTTAAATTGTTTGCTATGATATTATACATTACAAGGTGGAATTTCAGCTGGTGTACACTAGTGTCCCTTCTTAAAAATAACCCAGTTGGCATTCCATGTGGATTTCCCAAATTGTGCCAAATCTGCCAAAAGAATAACTGTCTAGTTAACTTCATGCTCCTTTTGAAAGGAGCTGGAAATATTCCTTCGGGATTGTCTAGGTACCTGTGAAAGTTACAAATCTATAGACCTATCATAGAACCTTTCTGAATCATTTCAATGGACGAGAGACAAAATGTAATTATGGGCTCTACTGTCTCTTTACATCTAGCCTCAGAGGCAGCCTAGGAGAGCACGTGCACTTCCCTGTTCCCCCTTTGCTCCTGGTGGGGGAAGTAATCTGCTACAAGTACTGACCAGGAGCAAATTCTCCCACACTGGTTCCGTGGTGCTGGCTGGGGACAGAGTCAAGTTCCTACCTCCTTCCTCTACAGGAGAAATATGAGCCACACAGCCCCTGTTTTCCTCCTCATGCCTGCAGTGGATACTAGGGGAATTGTGTGCAGAGGGTCTGTGGTACAAATATTAATGACTAGATACAAAAGAAGCAAGGAAAATGTATCATGAAATGCACTTTAGTCATGAATTTGGCAAGTACAATTCAATCTTCATTATTCAAATACCCAATTCGGCCACTGGCATGTGGAGTAAGGTAATATTGGGTGTTAAGTAAGGAATCTAGGACCGAGTTAGTGCTTTGTAGCACTGTGGTACAAATTATGGTCTGGTGGATACCTGCTCTTACAATGTGGTGGTGTTGTGTGGGTATGTGCTATGACACTGGTGTTAAATTTGTTACTGAAAAGTGTGAGTGGTAGCCATGTGAATTAGTGTGGGGTGTGCTAAGTAAAAATTTACTCGTTGTTATAAAACTGGGTAGCTACATAGGCCACTTTGTGTTAACAGTGAATAGAACACTGGAGTGGGACTCGGAAGACCTGGGTTCTATCCCTAGTTCTGCTACTAGCCTGCTGGGTGACCTTGGGAAGTAGTCACCTCTCTGCCTTAGTTTCCTTATCTGATGATGGGGAATAATGACCCTGACCTTCTTTGTATATCATTGTGAGATTTACTGATGAAATCGCTGTGTAAACCTAGGAGGAAGAGGAGTTGTTAATACAGAACAATGACCTCAGATTGAGGCCTGCAGGCAGTATTGCAATGGAAATAATTAAAAATATCCCATGTCATCAGGCAGTCAGGAGAGAAAACAATGATGATATCCTCTCAAATGTTAGCTCTGTAGACTTTGCCAGATGTTAGCAATTCTAGATGGGTCTGCCCCTGATTTCAATGGGGCTTCGGCTCAGGCCCTGTGTGACTAATACACAAACACTATTGGCGTGCTGTGCCAGTTTTCGCAGAACACTGTCTATAAAGGCACATGAATGAAATCATCGCCTCATTGGACAGTTCTCACCCGTCAGCTCTTAGGCACACAGCCTGAGAAAAGCTGGAATGGGCAAACCCACATTCACAGACAGCTGCTTTTGTCATAAACTCTTAAAATGCTTCCCAGCTAACTCTCACTCAGAAAACCTACTGCCAGCCAGCTGTCAAATCCAAAATAGACCCAGTTCAAATCCAAACAAACCCCCCTTTTTCCAAACTGCTGTCCTGACTGATGTTTCAGGATTATGAAAATTCTGCTCTCTTCTCTTCCTATTCTTTCACTGTTGCTACAAATATGCATAATTATTCTCCTGTATAGCAACATATGTCTGTGTGTTTCCCCCCTTGTACAGTAGCAGTAATGTGCCCATTTTTCAGGCCAGGCAGCCATTTATTGTTTTGTGTATTACTCATCAGTTGAACAATATTTGATTTGAAAAGCTTCATAGATTTTAAAATATTTTTCATTGAAAATATTTATTTGTATTACCGTAGCCCCTAGAATCCACAGCTGAGATCAGGGTCCCATTGTGCTAGGCCCCATACAAACACACATTAAGAGATGATGGTCCCAGCAGTGTAAAGGTTAGGAGAGGAGAGAGGCAAAGGGTATGTGCACTCTGCAAAGAAAACCCCATGGCACCAAGTCACAGGGGATGTCTACAGAGGGATTAAAAAAACCCTGGCTGGCCTGGATCAGCTGACTTTGGCTCACGGGGCTTGGACTCCAGGGCTGAAAAATTGTTGTGTAGACATTCGGGCTTGGGTTCTGGAAACCTGCAAGGGTGAAAAGTACCAGTGCTTGTTCAGCCTTGGACCGGAGACCATCTACAGTGCTATTTTTATCCCCACAGCCCAAGCCCCATGAGCCCGAGTCAGTTGGCCCAGGCTCTGAGACCTCGGTGCTGGAGGTTTTCCTGTGCAGTGTAGACCTACCCAAAGGGATTTGCTGAAAGTCATGCACTCATAGAACTGGTAGGAAAATTTCTGACTGAACAAGTTTGCCCTGAAAAAATTTAGTTGTTTAGACTAAATTGGAATATTTCACATGAATGCATTGATTTTGACACAACTTTCACAGGAAATGTACTGAAATGAATTGTTTTGACTATCATGTTTTGTTTTGTTTTGACTTGTATTATTATAATGTTTTGACATTATCAAAATGAAACCGTTTGTTTCCAAATCAAAATGTTTTGGGATTTCTGCTCTGAGAATTTTTTTTTTTTTGACTTTTTGTTCCCAATTGGAACATACAGAACTTCTGAAGTGTTGGAATTTCCCATGGGACGGAAATTCTGTTTTCCGACCAGCTCTACACACCAGTTCAGTGGTAGGCCTAGGAATATGAACCCATGTCTTTTGCATCACTGCCCTGTCTACTGGATCACACTGTCTTTAAGATTTAGATTTAAAACAATTCTGTTTTCTTACTAGCTCTGACTTGCTGCTTTGTCAGTTGCTGTATTTTGGGGACCAGACTATGATTATAGGTGTGCAAAAGGGGGCATAATAGTTCAAGGACCCACTGCCTTTCAGTCCTCAGTGCAGTGGATCAGCACAATGGAATCCCTTGTGCTTAGGGAGGGTAAAGATTCTGTATGGCTAGTGCTGCTGATAGAAGTTACTAAGAGGTGAGGCGAGTTGGGGCCAGGTTGCTAGTGCGGAGGAGAGAGGAGCACTTCATCTACCTCAGGGGTGTTGCAGCAGCCCTGTTCCAATAGCACTCTGTAGAGCTCCATGTGGCATGGTACCTGGAGCTCCTACTGTGGTGGTGCATCCTCTCATCTCCTCAAATGCCAGGCTGTGCCTTGGTCACAGTCAAGCCCTGAGTGTTTTATTTGTATAGCACTGTGATACACACAGAAGGTTTGGGATGGTTATTAATAATGGGAACTGCAGTTGAGATTTTTAAAATAACTAGAGGATTTAAACACATGATTCCCATTGAAATTAATGGTGGTAATGTGGCTAAATGCTAGCCAGCTTTGAAAATCTCAACCTATCTGCTACATTGTATATACCATGGCAGAGAAAACTGCATGGAGATTTTTCCAGGTTCCAAAGCTTATAGAATCCACTCCATGTGACTGGCAAAGTAACTTTTGTTCCTTGCAGAGCCAACACAGCTATGGCAGAGTGAACTGCCTCTTACGCTGCATCAGCAACAGCACTAGCAGCTATGATGTGACTGCAAATTCCCTACTGCTGTTGAGGAAAGGGTTGAGGCAAGCTTTATTTTTTTTTTTTTTTTTCAGATCCCAGGTTGTGTTTTTTGTACTGCTGACAACTAGAGAACCATCTCTTAACCTGAACACTGCAGTGGAAGCTAATGAGGCAGCACTGGTGCCATATGTTCAATGACATACTGGTCGCCTTTTGGCTCTTGGTTGGGGACCATCCCAGCTTACTGCTGCAGTTGTGTTCGTTGGAGGCATTCAAGCTTACTCTGTTTGTATGAGTGGGAGCTGCTGGGAGGGTTTTCTCCTTGAGGGCCTCATGCTTTTGGAATTCACTTTTCATCCCAGACTGAAATACTGCTGCAAAGCTCTTGGTTTTGGACAGACGTAGTGGGAGGGCTGAAGTAGTGGGGGCAGGGCTGGGTTTCTTTCTGGGGATCTGGAGTTTTGGAGGTCTCATTTTGTAATTCTTTGCTTGCTGATTGAGTGGTGAGGGAGTTGCTGCTGGGTTGGTGTATTATGAATTATGTACTGGGTGGATGGCAAGGGGCCTAGAGTCTGGAAGAGACCTCTTCTATGATGTTTAAATTGAATAAAATAAATACTGAGCCCCACTATGACACTTTTTTCAGCCTAAATATAACCACACTTTAAAGGATTGTGTGACATGAGGGCAAGTAGAAAATTTCCTCTTTCAGAAAAGGGGAAAGTACTTTTTTGTCTATTTATATTTTTTGTGCAGGTTGGGGCCAGATATGTTCCTTTGGTCAGGAATTGCAGCTTGTCTGTTACCAGCACTATTTCATACTTCATCTTTTCTCCTCTTTTTTCCTTTTGATCTTTCTCTGTTGTTCTTACAACTTGTGCTACATGAGGGGAATAAAATAAATTTGAGACCCGCATTGGCACTAGAAAGGTAGATCTCTCCAGTTAGTAAATTACTTTAGTTGGATATCTTAGAAGCTTGTCCAGGTCCCAGAGTTTAGTGGTTCTGCTGGATAGTAAAACTAAAAAGTTGGTCTGGCATGAATCTGACACCATCTGCATAGCATTTCTGTTGCACTTGGCTTGCCATGATTTGGTGCGTTATAGTGCAAGTCAGTCTCACTAACATTCAGTTGCTAGGCCTTCAGGAGTAAATGGTAGATATTATTGGAAAATTCAATGATTTTTCATTCTGATCTGCAGGACTCTAGTTTTGCAACTTAGAGTTGCTTATAGTCTAAATTTCAGCACATAAGGGCTAAATGTCCCTCCTAACCCCCATGGAAAAAACCCACAGGAGAGGGAAAATATATATGATAACCTAAATATATCACCTGTGCAGAGAAATCGACTAAATTTCTTCTGAAGGCAGAAGAGCTTGCAGCTGCCCAGAGGGGGAAGGAGTTCTGTCCTGGAAATCACACACAGCTTGCTGAGCCGTAGGCACATTGGGACCCAACATCATGGAACACAAGATACCTATGCAGTATCCCTGCCACATCAGATTTCTTTTTTTCTAGCCTTCCGCTCTTATTGGCAGCATGGCTTACTCAAGAGTAGAGCTGGTAAGGAATTCTCCAACAAAACCCTGTTTTATTGGAAAATGCAGATTTGTCAAACTGAAACATTTTGCGAAAATATATCTGGTTTGACGAGCTGCAGGCAGGGTTCCAATGGAAACCTGCCTGGTTTGCTCCTAGCTCAGCTGGTGGGCTGCTGGGGACCCCTGGGAGTCCCAGCTCTGACTGGGGCTCAGCTCTGCAGCAGGGAGTCTGGAAGCCTTGAGAACTCTAGGAGCAGGGAACCCTGGCTCCCAAGGTTCCTGGCTCAGCCGTGGCCCCCACAGCTTATAGGCTTCCAGCGTTACAATTTCTGGAGCTTGTTAGCAGTGCTGTCCTCTCCTCCACATCTCACAATTGGGGTATGGCAGGAATTTGGTGGGGGTGAGGGGAGAGGCATGATCAGATTCAGTAGGGATCTATAGGTCTATTTAGCTAAATCGAACTCAGCAAGCAAACAAACCATACATTTTAACAAGTCTGAGACCTTCACACATATAGATCAGCGTTGCCAACTCTTATGATTTTATCAGAAGTCTTGCAATATTTGGAATTTTTATTGAAGCTCCAATTCCTGAAATCATGTGAGAATCTCAGCTTTCATTTTTTAAAGAAGAAAACCGTCTAGCCCTCATAGTTACAGAGAAAAAGCTTGAAAATGTGACCCAAGTTCATGCCAAAGGCTCGAACTAGAAAGTATTATATATAAATACACACTCACAAATTTTAAGCCAATCTCCTAACTTTTTGGGGACTGATTTATTTTTGAGAATATGAGATTGGCAGTACTGAAATGATGTATCAGACTCTGCCCTGTCTTGACTTGGAAAAACCATCCCATTAGAAAATGTGTTAACTATCCTGTTGTAACTAGTGTCATGTTAAATACAATTTTGTTCTGAGTGCAGATGTGCTAGTTTGTGGTTAAACCCAACTGCAACCAGCTATCTTGCTATTAAGCTCCCTGTTAACCCTGAGTGCTAAATTGAATTTTGCATCGTAGGAGTTTGAAAATGTGTTAATTGACACATTGTCTAATATGATGTAGATGTGGCCCTGGATTAGAGCAGGATGACTGGATAGCTCAGGGAGTTAACAATGGGATGCTCAGCTTTTCATCTTTAAGACTCTGCATCACTTTGACCCAGGTGAGAAGTGAAAAGTCATTGCAATCTGTCATCTGTTTGCTGGCTAATATTAAACAAAATGGTGGTATATGGGTGCCATTTTTTGTTTTTGTCTTACTGATGAAACAAGTCAATGGCTGAGCCAGGGAGACCTCTTAGGTCTCCCAGCTCCCAGTCTTGCACTTTGGTCACAAGATTAAACTTTCCCTTGAATTCTCATCTATATTGTTTATTTCTAGAACTGTTTACAAATCACTCTTAAATCAAGGTTATGTGGACTATAAATTATGATTTTATATTAGCTTCAACATTGTACCATCTTTGATTGATTGATTGGAAGTACCTAGGTGGAGGGGTTTCTTACAACTCCATCTCTATCAATGGGGGTCAGGTCATTGTGCAAGCACTAAGGTACACTCCTGGCTTGAACTGGTTTAATCATATACAGGGTTTAAGAACATAAGAATGGCCCTACTGGGTCAGATAAAAAGGTCCATCTAGCCCAGTATCCTGTCTTCTGGTAGTGGCCAGTGCCCAATGCCTCAGAAGGAATGAACAGAACAGGTAATCATCAAGTGATGCATCCTGTGTTGCTCATTCCCAGCTTCTGGCAAACAGAGGCTACGGACACCATTCCTGCCCATCCTGGCTAATAGCCATTGATGGATCTATCCTCCATGAATTTATCTAGTTCTTTTTTGAACCTTGTTATGGTCCTGGCCTTCACAGCATCCTCTGGCAAGGAGTTCCACAGGTTGACTGTGCGTTGTGTGAAGAAATACTTTTATTTGTTTTAAATATGCTGCCTATTAATTTTAATTTGGTGAGCCCTAGTTCTTGTGTTATGAGAAGCAGTAAACAACACTTCCTTATCTGCTTTCTCTACACCAATCATGATTTTATAGACCTTAATCATATCTCCCCTTAGCCATCTCTTTTCCAATGATTCATTTTATGCCTCGCATAACCCAGTTTGGTTCAATGGCTCTGAGCACCCCCACTATAAAAATGTTGTTGTTCTTTGAGTGCTTGCTCATAGCTATTCCAGTTAGGTGTGTGCGCACTGTGTGCATGGCCGTCGGAAAGCTGTTCCCTAGCAGCATCTGCTGGACTGGCTGTGGAGCCCCCTGGAGTAGCGCCTGCATGGCGCTCAATATATACCCCTGCCAAGCTGGCGCCCCCTCAGTTCTTTCTTACTGCTGTGACAGTCATTGAAACTGTGGTGTCTTGCTCTGTAACCAGCATTTATATTAGACCAGTAAAAACCAGCAGGATCTTATTAAAGGGGACAAGGCAAAGATGCCACATTTATTATGATAACAATTTATGACTAATAACTAATATCTTAATTCTTATACACACACATTATACCTAATACCTATATACACACACACACACACACACACACACACACACACACACACACACACACACACACACACACACACACACACACACACACACACACACACACATCCATCAGACGTTCTGTAGCTGCTGCATAGTTACCAGTCCTGAAGATAGCTTAAGTTCATAACTTGATTTTGAGGCTTGGGTTCGTAGCTTGTGGCAGCTAACTGGCCAGGAAAGCTGGGCACAAGGCTGAGTTGGATCTCTGTTGGGCAGGCACCGATGTTCTTCCATGTTGGCAGCAGAATGTTACCCAGAGTCTCTCATCTCACCCTTCTTTTTTTATAGGCTTTTAGTTTGGATTCAAAGTCTATAGGTCTTGCTGTGTCACACTGCTTCTGGGTTTAGATTGATCACCCATCAATTGCAGGCATGACTTTCAGCCTTGGACCTGGCTTTGATCTTCCTTCTGTTGTTCTGTTGTCCTTTTCTTTTTAGGGTGGATGCTTCTTACTTTGTTTAGGGCTGTTGTCTAGGTCTTCAGCCGTTGGTATTTGAACTTTATTTCATCAGGACAGGCTGGAGCTGGAGGTTGATTCCATCATTGGTACATACCTCATTCACACATCTAAACTAAACTAATAGATTACAGCAGGGTTTGCAAAAATGAAGGTTGGAGGAAGCTTTTACAAAATGGAGTGAGTGTTTTAAAATGGGGTTTGAATTACAATATGGAACAGAAGTTACAGTATAGGCAAGTGTAGTGAATGGTGAACAGAAGTTACATTAATAAAGTGAACAATTGAAAACAATTTCATTTATCAGTTCTACATTGTCCCCCTTTTGACCCTTCAATCCAGGGGCATTGAATGGGTCACACTTTATGTAATTGTTTTAAAGCAGAACCAACATAACAGTTAGGATTACTAATAGGACAATGAGGGGATGAAAAATTACGTTTAGAACTGCTGACCAGGTGGGCTGCTTCTACAACACTTTGCCCCTTGATTTATGACCATTACAGTAGTTGTTGACATTGTAGGGCAAGGTGATCTGTTGCAAACAAACCAAATAATTATAACTAGGTGAATATAACTAAACCTATTACAATTGACTAAACACCAGATATAACTTACACATAAATGAAAACAATTATAGTTATAATAATTGGGAATACAATAAAACCATTACAATCATTGGGTACATTGACAAATAAAATGAGGACCAAGTTTGATGCAGCAATAGCCATCAAACAATAAAAGTTACTGAAGTCAGGACCTTTTTAAGCACACACAGCAAATAAGATTTTGTAGGAGGACCACAGTTGTTATGCAAAGTTAAGCTGATTTGGACTTAAACTAACATTTTGTTGCTAAAATGTTTTTAACAGTTGTTTTCAAGAGGTTTCTGGGGACCTGAAAGATGGGGCCCTACAATTATGGGCCAAGGTTTTACAAGTTATGAGGGCCCAAGAACTACCCTTTAGGGCTTGGAGGAGTAGAACCAGAGTGCATAGAGGAAAGTGTGGAATTAACAATATAAGCAAATGTAACTAACAATACAAATGTATCAATAACAAAAATTAACAACAAAATGATTATTAGATAACCTAACAAAAAATAAACCTGATGCACTGGGGACCAAAGTTTTTTGGACACAAGTGGTGATTGCTAAGTTGGATGAACTTGGGGGAAGTAGAGAAAGGAAAAGACATTTGTTCTGTCTAGTGTAGTATTTTTTTTTTCTGGACCCAATGCTAGCACAGGACACCACTAGAGATAGACACAGAACATGCAACACAGAACACTGAACACAGACTTTGTCGCGACACTATAACCATAGTATTTTATAACTCTTCAGCTGGTACCAGCTCTCCTGATGTTCTGGTTCAGAGCCTGAAAAATAGAAGCTTAGAAACAAATTAGCACAGTGCTCCCACATGGCAGACCCTGCTCAGTCTTTGTCACAGTGTGTTTGGTACTTGGGGCTGCACAAATGCTAATTAGGTGGTTCATTTCTTTGTGACTTTAGATTTTTTTATTTTAAAATCCCCAGCCACTTTGCCATGGCCTGGAGGTTTGAGGCAGAAGCAGGCACTGTTGTTACTGTTGCAATGGGATTTTGGCCCTGGGAGGAGGAATCTACCCAAATATCCCCCTTCCCACTCTCCAGAGAGGTCCCAAAAGTCTGCCTCTTCTGGGGTCTCAAATGTTCCTTTTTTTTTTTTTTCTTTTTACAGGCTGTTAGGTGGAGGTAGCTGTCATTACAAGCCTCCCACAGCAGCCAGATCCCTGCAGCGTCTCTTTTTGTTGCATTTGGGGGTTTACATATGAGGATATATTGAGCCAAGCTATCCTCTAGATCCAAAATGGTGCAGATATCTGCAAGGGCTTGTTCAGTCTAAGGACTGTGCCCATATCTCTGCAGGATTTGTTTAGAAGGCATTATCTCTTTAATAAAAGGTGAGGTAGAAGCTACTTTTGACTCCATTCCTTCCTCTGAGACTGTTTTCCCTTGCCTTTTCTTAAACATTTTTAATTTTGTTCAGCAAGCAGCACTGTCTGGTCCCTGAGACCCTCTTGTTGCCCCTGATTTTTCTTTTTCTTTCTGCTACCTCTTCGGAGGCCAGCAGGTTTTGTTAACAAAATATATATATATTTTTTTTCTACTACCTCTTCGGAGGCCAGCAGATTTTGTTAACAATTTTATGTTTTCTGCTACCTACGCGGAGGCCAGCAGGTTTTGTTAACAATTTTAAGAGCTCTTTATTTTCCTGCTACCCACACGGGGGCCAGCAGGTTTTGGTTAACCAAGAATAGAACCGTGCTCTGTAGAGCTGGTTGTGTGCACACAGATTGGTTTACAATAAGTGAGGCAAAAATACCAATAATCCCTCTTTCGCTATTCTCCACCAAAATGTAACCAGCATTTATATTAGACCAGTAAAAACCAGCAGGTTCTTATTAAAGGGGGCAAGGCAAAGATGCCACATTTATTATGATAACAATTTATGACTAATAACTAATATCTTAATTCTTATATACACAAACACACACACACACACACACACACACACACACATATATATATATATATATAATCCATCAGATGTTCTGCAGCTGCCGCATAGTTACCAGTCCTGAAGATAGCTTAAGTTCATAGCTTGATTTTGAGGCTTGGGTTCGTAGTTTGTGGCAGCTAACTGGCCAGGAAAGCCGGGCACAAGGCTGAGCTGGATCTCTGTTGGGCAGGCACCGATGTTCTTCCATGTTGGCAGCAGAATGTTACCCAAAGTCTCTCATCTCACCCTTCTTTTTTTATAGGCTTTTAGTTTGGATTCAAAGTCTATAGGTCTTGCTGTGTCACACTGCTTCTGGGTTTAGATTGATCACCCATCAATTGCAGGCGTGACTTTCAGCCTTGGACCTGGCTTTGATCTTCCTTCTGTTGTTCTGTTGTCCTTTTCATTTTAGGGTGGATGCTTCTTACTTTGTTTAGGGCTGTTGTCTAGGTCTTCAGCCGTTGGTATTTGAACTTTATTTCATCAGGACAGGCTGGGGCTGGAGGTTGATTCCATCATTCATACATACCTCATTCACACATCTAAACTAAACTAATAAGATTACAGCAGGGTTTGCAAAAAGGTTGCAGGTTGGAGGAAGCTTTTACAAAATGGAGTGAGTGTTTTAAAATGGGGTTTGAATTACAATATGGATCAGAAGTTACAGTATAGGCAAGTGTAGTGAATGGTGAACAGAAGTTACATTAATAAAGTGAACAACTGAAAACAGTTTCATTTATCAGTTCTACAGCTCTGCAAGGTCTCCATGTTTCCCTAGCTCTGTAGGTAGTTGTTAGTTTGGCTTGTAGTTCTTCTTTGGGTGTTAGTTAGTGTTAGTTGGGGTCGGGGGTTATCCTCCACCCTGACTTTTCTTCTTGCGGCTCCATGCCAGAGTCCCCGGGATTCAAGGCCTGCAGGTCCTACTTTAAGCCCATGCCAACTGGCGACCCCCATGACTCTTGCCTAAAGTGTCTAGGGGAGGCTCATCAAGCTGAAAAGTGCAGAACCTGCAAGGGGTTTAGTCCTCGGACTAAAAAGGAGCGGGTCTTTTGCTTGAAGCAGCTCCTTATGGAGGCAGCACTTAGTTCCCAGCCTCCTTCGGTGTGGCAGGACCCGGCACCGAGCTGTTCGTCAGCGGTGTTCCTGGCCCAGGTACCGATCCAAGAAATCTGAAGAGTGGTGACTTGGTCCTTGGTGCGTACCTTTGCCTTGCACTATGCCATCGTCCAGCATGCCAGGGACAACACGGCCTTCGGTAGAGTGGTACTACAGTCAGCACTTCTTCACTCCGAGCCCACTGCTTAGGTAAGGCTTTGGAATCTCCTAATTGGAATCTATATGAGGCCATGTCTACATCTAAAATTTTGCAGCGCTGGTTGTTACAGCTGTATTAGTACAGCTGTATAGGGCCAGCGCTGCAGAGTGGCCACACTTACAGCAACCAGCGCTGCAAGTGGTGTTAGATGTGGCCACACTGCAGCGCTGTTGGGTGGCTTCAAGGGGGGTTCCGGGAACGCGAGAGCAAACTGGGGAAGGAGACCAGCTTCGCCGCGGTTTGCTCTCGCGTTCCCGGAGCCACCCTGCAAACCGCAGGGAAGGAGACCTGCTTGCTCGGGGTTCCGGGAACGAGAGAGCAAACCGGGAAAGGAGACCAGCTTCGCCGCGGTTTGCTCTCGCGTTCCCGGAGCCACCCTGCAAACCGCAGGGAAGGAGACCTGCTTGCTCGGGGTTCCGGGAACGAGAGAGCAAGCCGGGGAAGGAGACCAGCTTCGCCGCGGTTTGCTCTCGCGTTCCCGGAGCCACCCTGCAAACCGCAGGGAAGGAGACCTGCTTGCTCGGGGCTCCGGGAACTGGAGAGCAAACCGGGAAAGGAGACCCGCTTCGCCGCGGTTTGCTCTCGCGTTCCCGGAGTCACCCAGCAAACCGCAGGGAAGGAGACCTGCTTACTCGGGGCTCCGGGAACTAGAGAGCAAACCGGGAAAGGAGACCCGCTTCGCCGCGGTTTGCTCTCGCGTTCCCGGAGCCACCCAGCAAACCGCAGGGAAGGAGACCAGCTTGATTACCAGAGGCTTCCTCCTTCCACGGAGGTCAAGAAAAGCGCTGGTAAGTGTTTACATTGGATTACCAGCGCTGGATCACCAGCGCTGGATCCTCTACACCCGAGACAAAACGGGAGTACGGCCAGCGCTGCAAATAGGGAGTTGCAGCGCTGGTGATGCCCTGCAGATGTGTACACCTTCAAAGTTGCAGCGCTGTAACTCCCTCACCAGCGCTGCAACTTTCTGATGTAGACAAGCCCTGAGTAAGTACTCGAAGAGAAAAATGGTTACTCACCTTTGCAACTGTTGTTCTTCGAGATGTGTTTAAACCCGCTGCTCTTCCCCTCTGTTAGAGTAGCTGGCAAGAAGGAACTGAGGGGGCGCCGGGTTAGCAGGGGTATATATTGAGCGCCATGCAGTTGCCAGTCCAGGGGGCTCCACAACTGACCCAATGGATGCCACTAGGGGTTAAACTTGCCATCCCTTTATCACCCATGCTTCTGCACTACACAGAATTGTGGGTTGCACCATTAGTCTATACTGTCTCAGTGGCATCCACTTGTCACAGGCTACCTCTGAGAGACTGTTCCATTTTCATCCAAACACTCCACAATCTGGACTGTATCTCCTGTTCAAGCTCACTGTCATAGAATCATAGACTTTAAGGTCAGAAGGGGCCATTATGATCGTCTAGTCTGACCTCCTGCACAACGCAGGCGACAGAATCTCACCCACCCACCCACTCCTGTATCAAGGGTCTGAGCCATTGAAGTCCTCAAATCATGGTTTAAAGACTTCAAGATGCAGAGTATCTTCCAGCAAGTGACCCATCCCCCATGCTGCAGAAGAAGGTGAAAAACCTCCAAGGCCTCTGCCAATCTGCCCTGGAGGAAAATTCCTTCCTGACTCCAAATATGGTGATCAGCTAAACCCTGAGCATGTGGGCAAGACTCACCAACCAGACACCCAGGAAAGAATTCTCTGTAGTAACTCAGATCCCACCCCATCTAACATCCCATCACAAGCTATTTGGTATATTTACCACTAATAGTCAAAGACCAATTAATTGCCAAAATTTAGGCTATCCCATCATACCATCCCCTCCATAAACTTATCAAGCTTAGTCTTGAAGCCAGCTATGTCTTTTGCCCCCCCTACTCCCTTGGAAGGCTGTTTCAGAACTTCACTCCTCTAATGGTTAGAAACCTTTGTCTAATTTCAAGTCTAAATTTCCTAATGTCCAGTTTATATCCATTTGTTCTTGTGTCCACATTGGTACTAAGCTTAAATAATTCCTCTCCCTCTGATATATTTATAAAGAGCAATCATATCTCCCCTCAGCCTTCTTTTGGTTAGGCTAAACAAGCCAAGTTCTTGGAGTCTCCTTTCATAAGACAGGTTTTCCATTCCTCAGATCATCCTAGTAGCCCTTCTCTGTACCTGTTCCAGTTAGAATTCATCTTAAACATGGGAGACCAGAACCGCACACAGTATCCCAGATGAGGTCTCACTCATGCCTTGTACAATGGTACTAACACCTCCTTTGCTGCTGACCAACCCCCAGACAGACTTTCAGAATATATTTTTATATATATAGAAGTTTTATATATAACTCTTTACACAACATCGATACATGCATTGCACAATGATATTGAACCGGCTTTCGTTTGAGACCTCATATGACATTCTTTGGTGAACCAGAATATACGTGCCAGACCCCAGAAATTTCTGTAACTGCTACGCACAGGGCAATGCTAGCATAATTTTTTTTCTTTTGGGACGGGGGGAAGAGGTGGTGTGACGAAGTGGGACCGTTTTTTTAATGTTTCCTCTGAATATTGTGTGGGTGCCTCAGTTATGGCTGACCCTCTGTCACTTGGCAACTAATGGCCTGGGCCCTTCTCCCTTGCCCCGCCCCTTGCCTGGGAAAGAGACAAAGCCCAGAGAGGAGGGGCTGGAGGGGGTTTGGCAGTTTTGGAAGCTGGCTGGAAAATGGAGGGGAGCCCTATTGGGGCTCGGGCCTCCCAACGGGGCTGTGGCCTCCCTGGGGCCCAGATGGACCTAACTGAGGGGGTCGTGTTGTCTGTACTGGCAAGACCTGTTTTGGACTGTTCCTGTCATCTAAATAAATCTGTTTTATTGGCTGGCTAAGAGTCACATCTGACTGTGAAGTGGGGGTGCAGGACCCAGTGGCTTCCCCAGGACCCTGCCTGGGCGGATTCACTGTGGGAAGCGCACGGAGGGGCATATGCTGAATGCTCCTAGGAAAGACCCAGGAAGTGAAGCTGTGTGAGCTTCTTCCCCTGAAGACAGTCTGCTCCGAGGGAGAGGAGACTCCCCAAAGTCCTGACTGGCTTTGTGGGGAGCAGTTCCAGAGCATTGCCCGGGGACTCCGTGACAGGTGGTAAAGACCATTATTGAGACAGCAAGGATTTGCAATGCATACTTTATAGAATGAGGATAAATAATGTTGGTAATAATTATTTACCTTCTTGAAACTGGCTACATCTGCTTTTGTGAGCAGCAGCAAATCTGTCATCAAGTGTCTTCAGATCAAGACTCTGACAACTTATTTTTTTTCCCAATAGCCATGCGAGCCAAGTCTCAAAGGGCTTGTCTACATCAGAAAGTTGCAGCGCTGGTGAGGGAGTTACAGCGCTGCAACTTTGAAGGTGTACACATCTGCAGGGCATCACCAGCGCTGCAACTCCCTGTTTGCAGCGCTGGCCGTACTCCCGTTTTGTCTCGGGTGTAGAGGATCCAGCGCTGGTGATCCAGCGCTGGTAATCCAATGTAAACACTTACCAGCGCTTTTCTTGACCTCCGTGGAAGGAGGAAGCCTCTGGTAATCAAGCTGGTCTCCTTCCCCAGCTTGCTCTCGCGTTCCCGGAACCCCGAGCAAGCAGGTCTCCTTCCCTGCGGTTTGCAGGGGGGTTCGGGAACGCGAGAGCAAACCGGGAAAGGAGACCAGCTTCGCCGCGGTTTGCTCTCGCGTTCCCCGAGCAAGCAGGTCTCCTTCCCTGCGGTTTGCAGGGTGGCTCCGGGAACGCGAGAGCAAACCGCGGCGAAGCTGGTCTCCTTCCCCGGCTTGCTCTCTCGTTCCCGGAACCCCCCTTGAAGCCGCCCAACAGCGCTGCAGTGTGGCCACATCTAACACCACTTGCAGCGCTGGTTGCTGTAAGTGTGGCCACTCTGCAGCGCTGGCCCTATACAGCTGTACTAATACAGCTGTAACAACCAGCGCTGCAAAATTTTAGATGTAGACATGGCCTTAGTTTGTCACTTGTCATATAGTTCTTCACTCAGGTAATCTTTCACCTATTAAAGGCATGAGGATGTTCTTTCACACATTGACAGCACTTCTTGGAGGAATACACACACCAATCACACAACTTATACAGTTTGTGGGAGGCAAGTTTGTATTTATCTGTCTCTCAAAAAAATAAATAAAATGGCAGGCAGCTGCAGCAAACTCTGTCTTGGACTTCGGCTCTTCTTCATACCATTCAATTACTTTTGACAAGTGTTTTACCTCAGTCTCCATCAGCATCGATAGTGTTCTGCAAATGGTTTTAATTTTAGAAAGTCATGGAAGTTCTCATACTTTGGGTTAAGGGAATTGACACCAACAAGAAGAGATTTATTTTCAGAAAATCTTTTTCAAAGTTCTCCAGTTATTTGATCAAGCACTAGCAAAAAGCGTGTTTCCTGAAGTCTCCTTTATCTCAAAGGGGCTGTTCTTCAATTGACACTTCAGTCAAAATGTATTCCTTTTTAGGAAACTTTTGTGTACACCACTGTGCGCTCAACAAATTTCAGTTGGCTTTGAATCTCTTTGGAAGCTATGGTAATGACTTTACTCCATATTTTATCAAACGCCTCTTCCAAATCATTCATGTTCAGAAATTCACTGATTAGGGCATACACAGATAAGCATGCCTGAGACAAGCTGCTTGTAAGCAGTCAGATATAACTTTTTAAGCAGTTCAAGAATTTTTGTGACTTATTCACATGCTCAAAGTCTAATACTCCACTAAGATCTCGTCCATCCATTGCCCTATCAACTCTTGACATATCTCAAGATGAAACAACGAGTGTCACAAGAATGGATGAAATTGTCTTTTTCACAAAATTTCAAGCAGAAACTTGGCATGGCCATCAAATATCAGAGCTGCTTCAACTTCAAGACTTTTTTTTTTAAATGACTATGAATTTAGAGTGTATAGCTGATCCAGAGGGAAGTGTACAATTTCTGCAGGATAGTGGGAAAAAATTCAGTGCACATTTCTTTCCTTTTGCATACATCAGTGATAACTTATGTTTGAGCCTGTGACTGAAACAATGAATGTACAATGCTTGAGGTACTTCTTTCAGTAAAGAGCTTGCATGCCATTATGATTTTCCTTCATAACATTGGTGCCATCATAGTTTTGGGCAATACAGTTCTGTATATCAGTAACACACTGTGACAAGGTGTTCTTTACATACTGAAGGGGAGAGTTTTTTGCATCAAGTGACTCGGTGGGATGGAAACCAAGAAATCTTTTTTGTATATAGTGCCATTCAAATATCGCAACACAAATGACACTTGTTCTACCTTGCTAATGTGCTTAGTTTTGTCAACCATTATAGAGAAAACATTAGCCTCTTTCACTTCTTAGCTTGTGCATTCAAGTGCCATTTCTGACTTAATGTGAATGATTTCATTTTGTACTGACAAATGGTTGTATAGTGTATTGCATGGTCCACATTCAGTTTTCTTTTACCATGTTGTTGTATTTGGCTCTTAGAGTCAGGAGTTCCAGGAGTTGCCCTTGTTGTCACTGCTTTCATTCTCATCTTTTTCATCTTTGAGCAATCCCACAAACTGCTGCTAGTTGCAGGACATCTGTCACAACTTCAATATACATGCGGTTCTCTTGCACTAAAGCAAAATATGTATCAGTAATTTGCCCCTGAACTGAAAGACTGTCCCCCTTTGAATATCCTTGAATGACACCCACACTACTTGACACCTCTTGTATGTGTTTTCATGCTGTCAGAATTCTGCATCCTTTGCCATAGCTTTTTCCCCCCAGTTTGCTGAAGCCATTATCAAATAGGCAGATTATTCTACAGCAATGGATGTGGAAAAAATCTGCATCGGAAGCTGTAAACTGCATTCATTATTTCACTGTATTCGACCCATTGATGTAAACCAAACCACTCTTTTTTGAAACTTTTCAGCACTTATTCTTGTGTTTTGTTTGAGGACAAGACCTTAGCTGTGGTGGTTTTGCGCCATCAGATACAATTTGCATAATATCATTTCGTCGCGGTGGAATCTTACTCCCTGGGCTTATTTTATTATACTGTATTGTCCAATCACTTCCTACCATCTCTTCTTCATCTGATGCTGAATGTTCCACTTCTGATTCTTCTATGATACAATCATCTTTGTCATTGTCTAAGGTGCAAAGCTCAGGTGAAGCCCCTCTTGCAGGCCACTGTTTTCAAGTAGTCTAGGCAAGACCTCCCAGGCTACCTTCCCCTTCCTGGCCAAGTTTATGCAACAGGAAAGAGTGTGTGTGTTGGTGCAGGAGAGTGCCGGCTCATAGTCAAAGCCTGCAGGGGAAATTGTCTGGAAAAGGAAAAGAGAGATGCACTATACCCCCCTGCATGTGAACTTGCCCAACCTCATCCCTGGCCAGGAAGTTAGGGGGTTTGGTCTGGCTGACAGCAGTCTACCTCCCAGCTACCTTTGCTGGGAGGGAGGCAGATAAGACTGAGGTGATGCTGTTGCACTGGGGATGTAGTGAAAAGATATGCCGCAAATTCAATCATGATGGAATGTGTCTGCCTTTTGTTTAGCATTCAGGCTGGGAGTCTTGTTAGATCCTGCTTTTCGTTGCTTTTAAATGATCAGTTAGCAGCTGTAAGCAAGGCCATTTTTCCCAGCTGCACTCAGTCAGAGGGCTGAGATCCATTCCTTTGAGTCCATTCATCAGAGTGCAGTTATAAATATACAGGCTAACCCAGGGATTCTCAAACTCTTTGAACTGTTTACCACGCTTCAGTACAGAGGTGGTTCTGTGTACTGGTTGCCTTCGGGTTTTCAGTCCTGCAGGCTACCTTCCCTTTCTTTTATGATAGCGTAACATCACTGTGGCATTGGTGGCAGCAGCAATTGCCTACCTATAAAAGTAATATTTAGGAAAGTGTTCGTTTAATGGATTTGGAGTTGCAATTTAAAAGTTTTATAAATGAGAGAGAAACCAGCAACCATGTGATCAGTCCACTCTGGACTGAAAGCAAGTGCACAGCAGATCACCTCTTGTCCTAAAACCACAGTCTGGGAAATTCTGTGCTACCCAGTTCGTTGCAATACTTAGTGCTTTAGATTCTATTTTCATCTTCCAAAGGCTGTGAATACATTAAATCATATCTTCCAGATTACTTATTCTAGACTTTCTGGGCCTTTAAAGAAGATGAGTCATAACTTGTCCTTTCTTCTATGTCTTTCCACTTCACAGCTTATATTGCTGTAATAATTTGCAAAAAAACATTTCTTGCCCTTTAATGATTATTGATATGTAGAATGCCAGGTCTCTGCAGTGTAATAAGGACATGACGAACAGATAGTTCACCAAAAGAGCAGGCGCTCAGGCCTAGCAGGATAGCAAAAAGAACACCTGCCATCTGTGAAGATAAATTGGATTTCTGAAAATAGTACAGCAGTTGAATTGAGCCTTGTCTAATGTGAATTTATATTTCTGGAAAAGCCACACAATATTACATTTGCTGGCTGTTCAATTGATTTAGCTGAACTTTTGCAAGTGTTATCAGTCTGGGCCTCTTAGAGGAAATTTTTTGTGCAGACTGAACTTTTCATTTATGTTTAGAGACAAGCTGATAAGCATCATCAGACAGTTTTTGTTCTGTTTGTGCAACCAGGGGGATTAAAGCAAATAAGTGGCTAAGAAAGATCATACTTGGCAGAATTTTACTTCCAGGAAGCAGACTTTTAGCTGGTGGATCTAAAAGTATATTTAAATTGCATTTAACAAAAACATGTAAAGAAACAAAACCAGTGTTTGAAGGGCATTCTTCCTAGTTAAGCTACTATATCATGATCTTGGGTAGAAGTGACACAACATGAGATCACAAAGCTGTAACGAGAGGCAAATTGGAAGACGGGAGTTGCATAGTTATAAGTGACGGAAGAATGAGGATAGTGGATGACAGTCATTATGCCTGATGGTAAAGCCTGACACAGAAAGAACCCAGCTTTCCTTTCAGTTTGCAGTCTAAGTTTTGTAGGGCCGGCAGGCTAAAAACAACTCCCCCCTCCCCCCAAATATTTTTTTATTGTAAACCTGAGCTCCGCAAATAGCGGCAATAAACAGCAAACCTTTTATTGCCCTTTTTAGTCACTTTTCAGAGCTGAACCACTCTTCCAAGTCCAACAATAAAACAAGGCAAATTATGAAACTTTCTGAAAGAAGCAGGTCCCTAAGTAATACTTGCCAGGTTGAATCAAAGACCAACTGCTCTTAGATTTATACCCTTACCCATTTGCAGTGGTGGATATCTTGTCCCTTCACCTGTAACAAACTATAGTATAAGCCTCCCAAAGCAATCACCTTCTGTTTAGTTTCAGAGCTTTTGTTTGTTTCATTCCAGGAGACGAGTTGATTTCATTTGCTTCCTGTTTTGTTTTAGATTGTATGTTGGGATTTAATATCCGATATCAAGAAAGCACTGATATAAGATAGAGGCTATAAAAGGAATAAGTGAAGAGCTATTTGGGAGGCATGCTCTTCTCAGCATATACCTTGTATTCATACTATGTACATCAAAAATCCTGAAAAATTCTTTTTCTTTTCTTTTCTTTCCTTTTATTTGTAATGAATGGCCCTTGGCTATCATTGAGCTTTAACATTAGAGAGGTTCATGATGATGTAGCTGGCATTCATATTAAGATAATCTACTCATGTACAACAGATGAAGCAGGAACTCCAGATAAGACTCCTGTGTGTTCTGATTTATTTGGATGCAAAGTTGTTAGTGTTTAATCATGTTACAATGCAAACTGAACTAGGGAAATAAGTCACCACAGGGAGCATGTAATTAGTGCCTACTGCTAATGGAGAACAAAACATTCTTTTTAGGTGAGCTTTTAGAAATGGGTGCTTGTACCTGTTTTGTGTGCACGCATTACCCTTCTGTAGTGATACTTAAGCAATGTATAATTAGCCTAATGCTTTGATTCCTCTTAAAAAATTTTAACTGACTTTTTAAAAAGTTGTGGGATATTGTGGGATGGAATTACAACCTAGTACTGTAACTGAGAGAGTCAGAACATACTCTGTTGCACTGGTCGTTTCCTCATACTTCCCTCTTAGCTTTATTTTATTTATGAATGTTTTGAAACCTCGTCTTAAAATCAACGGTGCTGAATATTCCCTGCAGTATGCTTTTTGGCATATGGGACATAATGTTAAATGTAGAAACCCACTAACCAAACAAAGAATCTGATGCAGACTTAAAAGTGAATAATGTGATGTATATTTTTACTAATATCTAATAAAATAAACTGTCAGGTTTTAAAAGTAAAATAGAATGGATGCCTGCTAACTGAGACTGATCAAAAAGAGGAAGATATTTCACAAGAGTATCCTCGAAAAATGTCTTCTGTGCACGTATTGTTTTGGTAGCTTCAACCACTCTAATGCTAACTTGGGTGCTAATCCTACAGGCTGATCCACACAAGTGGCTCCTTGCCCCCACACTCCCCACCCCCCCAGGGCTCCAGCTCCATGGATCAGCAGGACTGGGGCCTCGTATGTAAATATTGTGCAGGAGGTTTTTCAAAGGTGGGTCCATCAATTTAGGCATCTCATGTGGTTTGGCTTTTCAGAGGTGCTGAGCACCTTCAGGTCCTATTGACCTCAGTACAAATTGCAGATGCTTAGTGCCCAGGACCGGCGCTAGGGTTTTGAGCGCCCTCAGCGGACGGGAATTTCTCCGCCCCGCGCACTGGTCCCACGGCTCCGCTGGAGCTGCCGCAATCGTACCTGCGGGAGGTCCACCAGAGCAGCGCGAGCAGCCGACCATCTGCAGGCACCACTGCGGCAGCTCCACCCGAGCCACGGACCAGCAGACCCTCCGCAGGCACCACTGTGGCAACTCCACGGGAGCTACCTGCCGCCCCCTCCGGTGGCGCCCTGACCCAGGGGACACCCTGGACTGCCGGCTGCCGCCGGCAGCTCAGACTCCCTCTCTGTCCCAGCAGCAGCGGCTGCTCAACCATTTAAAAAAAAATTGGGGGGTGCTTTTTGGTGCCCCCAAATCTCGGCACCCTAGACAACCACCTAGTCCGCCTAAATGGTTGCACCAGCCCTGTTAGTGCCTGAAAATTGGGTCATTTTATTTAGATGCTTACATACATTTTGAGGTGCCTAACTTTAGTGAGGTACCTAACTTAAGTACATATAACCATAACTTCAAATATTTATAGTTAGTGCCTTTTCTCCAGGAAAAAAATGGACTGTCAGGTTGCATTGCACATTGCTCTTGAAGGCAGACACTGTTTTCCTTTGTGTTTTGTACAGTGGCTACACACTGGAGCCTTGTTCTTGAGTGAGGCTTTATTATTATTGATTTGGGGTCTTTAGGGGCTAACTCAATACAAACAGGAATCAGTGCTAACTCAGTCTAGATAGTCTGTATATATATGTACAGTCTGTATATATATATGTATGTATATATGCAGTCTGTATATATATGTAATGAAAAGATTGTCCTTTTCCCAAAGAGATTCCATCTAAGAGCCCAGTCCTGCAGAGATGTATGCATGTGCTTAACATCATACATGTGAAGAGCTTAACTGAAGTCAATGGGACTGTTCATCTGCATAATGTTTAGGCAGAAGCCTACGTTTCTGCAGTGCTGGGAGCTGTGTAAGCTTTTGAGTTCAACCACAATATAAACAAATAACCTGCATTTCCAACCACCACTGAACAATAGCTTCCTTTCTGGGGTAGACTGCAGAACAGTGATAGTGTGGAGAATGAAGCATTGTGGCTGGGGCTAAAGATGAGACAGATGCTCCTGCTTGCACTTGATGCTTGGTTAGATCACACAGATTGTCTTTGCATACAGTGTAAATTAGGAGTAATTTCATGAAAGTCACCAAAGTTACATAGCAGTAAAACTAATGTGAGAGGAGAATCAGGCCTATAGTCTTGCAATCAGACACCTTTGGTGGCCTGCTTTGTAGATGAAATACAAGGCATATTTGTGTTCCAACTACTATCTATTTGTATCTGCTGCCTAGTAACAGGTACAATCAATAATAGTTTATGGTTGCTCCTAAGCATATACAGTACTACTGCTACATACAAGCATCTTCTGAAGCCCTTTCTTTCCCATGACATTCAGAGAACTTCTAGTTTAAAAGCCAGGTCTGTACCTATGGTACAGTTTGAAAGCATGACCTGTTTGCTGTTTGTCTGAAGATTTTTGGTGTTATAATTGAGTTTTCTTTTTTAAATTTTAGAAATTGGCATTTTCAGAAAGTGAGGCTTAACATTTATTGTCTCTCATTAGTGCTATTATGTTAGTGCTGTTGCAGCCTCAAGTATCAAGAAAGCTGCCTTTGAATGACAGATTTTGGTTGACAATTAGTAGGGCCATCAGGAAAGGAGGAAGAGAATATTTGGAGGCTACCTTTCCTTTTACTCATTTCCTTCTCCTGCGTGGAAGCAAGAGACAGGGCTTAACACTTGGTCTGTAGAGAGGCAGGGGAGGGAATGTAGAAAGGGAGAAGCGGTGAGACACATCCTGAAGGAGTCTTCAGGAGATGGGTGAGTATTAACTGTTAGCCATGTAGACTGCTATATGTCACTGCTTCCCCAATAGGAGGTTGGAGGGAATTTATACTGTGCAAAACTCTATCTGCACAAACCTGGAGACTTCATCCTGCTCTGTCCCTGAGAGGGGTGGCTGGCACAGAGTGAATGGGGAAGATGAAGAAGCAACCAGTTGGTGAGCAAAGAGCAAGGTTGGGGAAGACCAGAGAATAAGTGAGGAAAATAGTATGGTAGGAGGAGAGTTTTATGTTTGGTGGAGAGAATGAGTGAATGAGAGGAAGCAGGTGAATGGGGAGGGAGGTAGGGGAACAGAATGCTATTGAGTGAGTGGGATTGAAGGGGGTGAAGAAGAAGAGGCAGTGGAGGAGGGAAAAATTAGGGGTTAGGGAATAAACCAGAGGGATCAGATTGAGAGGAGATCATGCAGCAGGAGGGTGTGAACACAGGTAAAGAAACTGAAGAAAGGGGGAGAGCAGGAAAGCTGGAAAGAAAATAATGAAGGGTGAAACAGAAGAAACGAGAAACTGAAGGGAGACCATGAGACAAGGATAAAAGGTAAAATTTTCAAAATCACCTAAATCCCTTTAGTGATGTAGGGGCATGAGGCCCATTTTCAAAAGTGATTTAGGCACTTGAGTCTGTTTTATTGACAGTCAATGGTGTTTAGGCTCCTAAGTGCCTGTGTTACTTTTGAAAATGGGGCTTGTTTTCAAAAGCTCCTAAGGGCTGGTCTATATTTTTCAGAGCTGCAGTGGCACAGCTGCATCGGTGCACTGCTCTAGCATTTAGTGAAGGCGCTACCTACGCTGAAGGGAGAAGCTTCTCCAGTCAGTATAGGCACTCTCCTCTCAGGGAGGCAAAATTCTGTCTATGCCAGGAGTTAGACTGGTATAACTGCACGGTGCGGGGTGGATTTTCCAGGGCTGAGTGACTTAGGAGTCTTTTATCTCAAGTGCCTTTAAGAAACAGGAGAATGATTTGATCCCAGATTAAGAAGTGGACATAAATATGGTAAAATATTAGAGAAAAATGAGACAAAGGGTTTGTCTTCACTGTGCCACAGTGTGAACTACAGGGATATGAATTGTTGCCCACTAACTGTCCTGTTTGGATGGTGCTGGTGGAAACATGAAGTACCTAATTCATGCTAACATAGTCCTGTTGGAAAGAGACTACTTCAGTGTGCTCAAAGTACCTTTTAGTTCATGCCAGCAGCATCCACACGGGCAGTTAGCATGCAGTACTTTGGTGTGCTCTGCAGTTTACAGCACTGTCACCACCCACTCCCCAAAACAACGTCACTACCCTCTATGGGCCACTCCTTCAACCTGGTTATTCACAAATATAGTAAGCTGAAGGTGTGACAATTTTAGGGGAATACCTATCAATTAATGGGAGTGCAGGACTGAACATCAGAGCATACCTGCTGGGCTAACTGTTTCATGAATATACAGGAGTGTGAAGTTGTTCATTCTTCAAGATAACAGGGTAAGACAGTCACAAAGTCTGGATTTTGAACCCAGGCACCCTGACTCTCATTTCCCTACTTCACAATACCGCTTTTCATAGATAATAGAATGTGGAAAAACAAAGTTTGGTGAATCCTGTACAAGACATCTGGGATTAGTAGGATTGCTGGGGTGAGACACTTTAGCATAGCCTGTACCATCTTAAGCTTGGTCTACATGATGAGTTTATATCGAATTTAGCAGCGTTAAACCGCATTAACGCTGCACCCTTCCACACAACAAAGCCCTGTATATCGATATAAAGGGCTCTTAATACCGGTATCTGTAATCCTCCCCGACTAGGGGAGTAGTGCTGAAATCGGTATTGCCATTTCAAATTATGGTTAGTGTGGCTGCAATTCGATGCTGTTGACCACCGGGCACTATCCCACAGTGCACCATTGTGACCATTCTGGACAGCAATATGAACTTGGATGCACTGTCCAGGTAGACAGGAAAAACCCCATGAACTTTTGAATTTAATTTCCTGTTTGCCCAGCATGGAGCTCTGATCAGCACGGGTGGCAATGCAGTCCCAAATCCAAAAAGAGCTCCAGCATGGACTGTACAGGAGATGCTGAATCTGATCTCTGTATGGGGAGATGAATCTGTTCTATCAGAACTCCGTTCCAATAGACAAAATGCCAAAACATTTGAAAAAATCTCCAGGCTATGATAGACAGAGGCCACAGCAGGGACTCAACACAGTGCTGCATGACAAGCTTAACGGAATGCCAAAGTATCAAATGGATGCTCATGGAGGGAGGGAGGGGGGACTGAGGACTCGAGCTATCCCACAGTCCCCAAAAACAATTTGCATTCTTAGCTGAGATCCCAGTGCCTGAAGGGTCAAAAACTTTGTCCCAGGTGGTTCAGGGTATATGTCGTCAATCTCTCCCCCTGCCCCATGAAAGAAAAGGGGAAAAAATCATTTCTCACCTTTTTTCAATGTCACCGTATGTCTGCTAGATGCTGCTGGTAGACGTGGTGCTGCAGCGCTGAACAGCAGCATCTCCTCCCCTTCCCTTCCTGATGGCAGATGGTGCAATAGGCTTGATAACCATCCTCATCATCCCGTGAGTGCTCCTGGCTGGCCTCGGTGAGGTCGGCCAGGGACGCCTGGGCAAAAATGGGAATGACTCCCGGTCATTCCCTTCTTTAAGCTTTGTCTCCTGGAGATTCAGTCCTGGCTGGAATATCATAGCAGTTGGAGGCTGCATCCCCCTTGTTTTATCTCAATAAAGTCAGTGTTTCTTATTCATGCATTCTATATTACTTCATCACACAAATGGGGGATAACTGCCACGGTAGCCCAGGAGGAGTGTCATAAACAGATAGCTAAGGGTTAATGTCTCTTTCACCTGAAACACCTGACCCAGAGAACCAATCAGGAAACCGGATTTTTTCAACTTTGGGTGGAGGGAATTGTGTGTCTGAGTCTTTTGTTTCTGTCTGCCTGCTGTCTCTGAGCTTTGGAGAAGTAGTTCTATTTTCTAATCTTCTGTTTCTAAGTGTAAGGACAAAGAGATCAGATAGTAAGTTATATGGTTTCTTTTCTTTGGTATTTGCATAAATATAAGTGCTGGAGTGCTTTGATTTGTATTCTTTTTGAATAAGGCTGTTTATTCAATATTCTTTTAAGAAATTGCCCTGTATTGTGTTATCGGAATACAGAGAGACTATTTGTATTTTTTTCTTTCTTTTTATATAAAGCTTTCTTTTAAGACCTGTTGGAGTTTTTCTTTACTTCAGGGAAATTGAGTCTATACTCACCAGGGAATTGGTGGGAGGAAGAAATCGGGGAGATCTGTGTGTTGGATTGCTAGCCTGATTTTGCATTCCCTCTGGGGGGAATAGGAAAGTACTTTTTGTTTCCAGGATTGGGAACAGAGAGGGGGGAGTCTCTGTGTAGTTTCACAGAGCTTGTGTCTGTGTATCTCTTCAGGAGCACCTGGAGGGGGAAAGGGGAAAAGGATTATTTCCCTTTGTTGTGAGACTCAAGGGATTTGGGTCTTGGGGTCCCCAGGGAAGGTTTTTCAGGGGGACCAGAGTGCCCCAAAACACTCTAATTTTTTGGGTGGTGGCAGCAAGTACCAGGTCCAAGCTGGTAACTAAGCTTGGAGGTTTTCATGCTAACCCCCATATTTCGGACGCTAAGGTCCAAATCTGGGAATAAGGTTATGTCATGGTGTAGCAGCGGGTGGGATCTAGACAGAATCCAGAAGCCAGTAGGAATATTATATTTTTCTTTTCTCTGCTAAGGGCTTTTTAGCAGAGAGAAACAGTTTGGTTTTAAAAGGGAACCAGAGAGAATTTTTTTTTTCTGCTGCAGTGTGTGCCTTGCATGTTAAGCAAGAAGTCGTTAAGGGCTATCACCAGTCTTTTGTCATGCAATAGCCCTCCCATTAGGAGGCAAGTACCAGCACTTATATGCATGCAAATAAAGTGGTTTTTCAGGTTTACTTAACATTGAAGATTAGCTAAAGGCACTGTTGCTAGGCAGACTTCAGGAGGCAACAGAGCCTGCAGTTCAAAAGAGAAACACCGGAGGGCACCCCAACACAAGAAAACAGGAACCATGTCTACCAGGACAAAAATGGAGGCCGAAGACCAATTCAAAGAAGCTGAACACAGGCGACAGATGGAGATAAAAGAAAAGGAAGAAAACATGAAACTGGCAGCCTTCCAAAGAGAACAGGCAGCCCAAGAGGCAGCACACAAAAGAAAACTAGAAGAAGAAGAGGTGGCCTACCGAAGGAAACAAGCAGAAGATGAGGCGGCCCACCGCCGAGACATGGAAAAACAACAAAAACAAATGGAAAAAGAAAATGAAGAGAAGGAAAAACAGAGAAAACATGAACTGGAGTTGGCAAAAGCTGGGCTGCATGTGCCAGCCAACCCTAACAACCCGGCGCCAATTATTGCTCCACAGCACAGGAAATTTCCCACCTACAAGGCAGGTGATGACACCGAGGCCTTCTTGGAAAATTTTGAAAGAGCCTGTCTTGGGTACAGCATCCCCGAAGACCAGTACATGGTAGAATTAAGGCCACACCTCAGTGGACCTTTAGCAGAGGTGGCAGCTGAAATGCCTAAGCTGCAAATGAATGACTATAAACTTTTTCAAACCAAGGCCAGATACAGGATGGGGATAACCCCAGATCATGCCCGTCGGCGTTTCAGAACCCAAAAGTGGAAACCAGAGGTGTCATTTCCCAAACACGCCTACTACATTGCAAAAAACTATGAGGCCTGGCTAACAGGAAACAACATTCAAACCTTGGAAGAACTGAACCTCCTCATACAAATGGAGCAGTTCTTGGATGGTGTTCCTGAAGACATCACACGGTACATACAAGATAGAAATCCCAAAGATATCGCTGAGGCAGGGGAGATTGGAGCCAAATGGATGGAACTGGCAGAAAGCAAGAAAGCTACTCTCAAGGGGAACGATTACCACAGGGGGCACACAGACCATAAACCCTACAACCGAGGACAGCCAAAGACCCCACATACCACCCAAGTAAAGCCACAGATACCCTACCCTTCAACCTCACCAGTCTCCAGTAACTCACCTCGGCCCAGTGACCCATCAGATGGAAGATGCTTTAAGTGTAATGAACTGGGACATATCAAGGCCAACTGTCCCAAGAACACCATGCGAGTGCAATTCATTACACCACCATCACCCCAAAGATCCCCAGGCCCAGATGCCTCTCAAATACCCTTGGAGCGAAGGGAAAATTTAAGAGTGGGCGGAAAGAAGGTTACTGCGTGGAGAGACACGGGGGCACAAGTGTCAGCTATCCACCAATCCTTCGTTGACCCCAAATTCATCAACCCAAAGGCCAAAGTTACAATTTACCCCTTCATGTCACAAGCTGTAGACTTGCCTACAGCTCAACTGCCTGTCCAGTACAAAGGCTGGTCAGGAATGTGGACTTTTGCAGTCTATGACAATTATCCTATCCCCATGCTACTGGGGGAAGACTTGGCCAACCAGGTGAGGCGGGCCAAGAGAGTGGGAATGGTTACCCGTAGCCAAACCAGGCAAGCTTCCAGACCCATTCCTGTTCCTGAGCCGTCCACAGAGGCCCCGTCTGTGTTACCAGAGACCCAGACAGAGGTAGTGGACCCGGATTCCATGCCTACCACTGAAACAGCCACAGCATCTCCAGTCCCAGGCCCGGAACTGGAACAGCAACCAGCACCAGCAAGTGCAACCACATCTTCAAACTCAACGCCAGAGGGCGCCAGCGAGCCAAAACTGGCAGAAGCAACAGACAGCCATACCCAAAAGGCTCAGCCAGAGCCTGAAATACCCTCAGGTGCACCAGCGGAGAGCAGTTCACCAGCAACGGAAACAACCCCATCACCTACATCGCTTCCAGAGGGACCAAGCCCAAGTCCACAGTCTGAGGAAGAACTGGTGACCCCAGCCTCAAGGGAACAGTTCCAGGCTGAGCAGGAAGCAGATGACAGCCTTCAGAAAGCGTGGGCGGCGGCACGGAGCACCCCACCGCCTCTCAGCTCTTCTAATCGATCCCGGTTTGTTATAGACCAAGGACTTTTATACAAGGAAATTCTTTCTGGTGGACACCGGGAGGAATGGCAGCCGCAAAAACAGTTGGTGGTTCCAACTAAGTACCGGGGGAAGCTCTTAAGCTTAGCCCATGATCATCCCAGTGGCCATGCTGGGGTGAACCGAACCAAGGACCGGTTGGGGAAGTCCTTCCACTGGGAGGGGATGGGCAAGGATGTTGCCAAGTATGTCCGGTCTTGTGAGGTATGCCAAGAGTGGGTAAGCCTCAAGATCAGGTCAAGGCCCCTCTCCAGCCACTCCCCATAATTGAGGTCCCCTTTCAGCGAGTAGCTGTGGATATTCTGGGCCCTTTTCCAAAAAGACGCCCAGAGGAAAACAGTACGTACTGACTTTAGTGGACTTTGCTACCCGATGGCCAGAAGCAGTAGCTCTAGGCAACACCAGGGCTAACACTGTGTGCCTGGCCCTAACAGACATCTTTGCCAGGGTAGGTTGGCCCTCCGACATCCTTACAGATTCAGGGTCTAATTTCCTGGCAGGGACCATGGAAAAACTGTGGGAAACTCATGGGGTGAATCACTTGGTTGCCACCCCGTACCACCATCAAACCAATGGCCTGGTGGAAAGGTTCAATGGAACTTTGGGGGCCATGATACGAAAATTCATCAACGAATTCTCCAATAATTGGGACCTAGTGTTGCAGCAGTTGCTGTTTGCCTACAGGGCTGTACCACATCCCAGTTTAGGGTTTTCACCATTTGAACTTGTGTATGGTCACGAGGTTAAGGGGCCATTACAGTTGGTGAAGCAGCAATGGGAGGGGTTTACGCCTTCTCCAGGAACTAACATTCTGGACTTTGTAAGCAACCTACAAAGCACCCTCCGACACTCTTTAGCCCTTGCTAGAGAGAACCTAAAGGATGCTCAAGAAGAGCAAAAGGCCTGGTATGACAGACATGCCAGAGAACGTTCCTTCAAGGTAGGAGACCAGGTTATGGTCTTGAAGGCGCAACAGGCCCATAAGATGGAAGCATCATGGGAAGGGCCATTCACGGTCCAAGAGCGCCTGGGAGCTGTGAACTACCTCATAGCATTTCCCAATTCCTCACTAAAGCCTAAAGTGTACCATGTTAATTCTCTCAAGCCTTTCTATTCCAGAGACTTACAGGTTTGTCAGTTTACAGTCCAGGGAGATGATGCTGAGTGGCCTGACGGTGTCTACTACGACGGGAAAAAAGACGGTGGCGTGGAAGAGGTGAACCTCTCAACCACCCTGGAACGTCTGCAGCGGCAACAAATCAAGGAGCTGTGCACTAGCTTCGCCCCATTGTTCTCAGCCACCCCAGGACGGACTGAACGGGCATACCACTCCATTGATACAGGTAATGCTCACCCAATCAGAACCCCACCCTACCGGGTGTCTCCTCATGCCCAAGCTGCTATAGAACGGGAGATCCAGAACATGATACAGATGGGTATAATCCGCCCATCTACCAGTGCATGGGCATCTCCAGTGGTTCTGGTACCCAAACCAGATGGGGAAATACGCTTTTGCGTGGACTACCGTAAGCTAAATGCGGTAACTCGTCCGGACAACTATCCAATGCCACGCACTGATGAGCTATTGGAGAAGTTGGGACGTGCCCAGTTCATCTCTACAATAGACTTAACCAAGGGGTACTGGCAAGTACCGCTAGATGAACCTGCCAAGGAGAGGTCAGCATTCGTCACCCATGCGGGGGTGTATGAATTCAATGTCCTTCCTTTCGGCCTTCGAAATGCACCCGCCACCTTCCAGAGGCTGGTAGATGGTCTACTAGCAGGACTGGGAGAATTTGCAGTTGCCTACCTCGATGATGTGGCCATTTTTTCAAACTCCTGGCCCGAACACCTACTACACCTGGAAAAGGTCTTTGAGCGCATCAGGCAGGCAGGACTAACTGTTAAGGCCAAAAAGTGTCAAATAGGCCAAAACAGAATGACTTACCTGGGGCACCAGGTGGGTCGAGGAACCATAAACCCCCTACAGGCCAAGGTGGATGCTATCCAAAAGTGGCCTGTCCCACGGTCCAAGAAGCAGGTCCAATCCTTCTTAGGCTTGGCCGGATACTACAGGCGATTTGTACCACACTACAGCCAAATCGCTGCCCCATTGACCGACCTAACCAAAAAGACCCAGCCAAATGCAGTTAAGTGGACTGATGAGTGTCAAAAGGCCTTTACCCAACTTAAGGCAACACTCATGTCTGACCCTGTACTCAGGGCCCCGGATTTTGACAAGCCATTCCTAGTAACCACAGATGCATCTGAGCGTGGTATAGGAGCAGTGCTCATGCAGGAAGCAACAGATCACAACTTCCATCCTGTCGTGTTTCTCAGCAAGAAACTGTCTGAGAGGGAAAGTCACTGGTCAGTCAGTGAAAAGGAATGCTATGCCATTGTGTACGCCCTGGAAAAGCTACGCCCATATGTTTGGGGACGGCGGTTCCAACTACAAACTGACCATGCTGCACTAAAGTGGCTTCATACTGCCAAGGGGAACAACAAAAAACTTCTTCGTTGGAGTTTAGCTCTCCAAGATTTTGATTTTGAAATTCAACACATCACAGGAGCTTCTAACAAAGTTGCTGATGCACTCTCCCGTGAGAGTTTCCCAGAATCCAGTAGTTAAAAAGTGTTCTTAAAATGTAAAAGTCTGTTAGTTATATACTTAGTAGTATATGTAAAGGTGCATGTGTTGTATTGATCTGTTTATTTTCAAGTTCTAGAAGGAAATTGCCGCCAGTGAGCTTCCCCACTGTCTGCAATTTGGGGGGCGTGTCATAAACAGATAGCTAAGGGTTAATGTCTCTTTCACCTGAAACACCTGACCCAGAGAACCAATCAGGAAACCGGATTTTTTCAACTTTGGGTGGAGGGAATTGTGTGTCTGAGTCTTTTGTTTCTGTCTGCCTGCTGTCTCTGAGCTTTGGAGAAGTAGTTCTATTTTCTAATCTTCTGTTTCTAAGTGTAAGGACAAAGAGATCAGATAGTAAGTTATATGGTTTCTTTTCTTTGGTATTTGCATAAATATAAGTGCTGGAGTGCTTTGATTTGTATTCTTTTTGAATAAGGCTGTTTATTCAATATTCTTTTAAGAAATTGCCCTGTATTGTGTTATCGGAATACAGAGAGACTATTTGTATTTTTTTCTTTCTTTTTATATAAAGCTTTCTTTTAAGACCTGTTGGAGTTTTTCTTTACTTCAGGGAAATTGAGTCTATACTCACCAGGGAATTGGTGGGAGGAAGAAATCGGGGAGATCTGTGTGCTGAAGTGGCTAGCCTGATTTTGCATTCCCTCTGGGGGAATAGGAAAGTACTTTTTGTTTCCAGGATTGGGAACAGAGAGGGGGGAGTCTCTGTGTAGTTTCACAGAGCTTGTGTCTGTGTATCTCTTCAGGAGCACCTGGAGGGGGAAAGGGGAAAAGGATTATTTCCCTTTGTTGTGAGACTCAAGGGATTTGGGTCTTGGGGTCCCCAGGGAAGGTTTTTCAGGGGGACCAGAGTGCCCCAAAACACTCTAATTTTTTGGGTGGTGGCAGCAAGTACCAGGTCCAAGCTGGTAACTAAGCTTGGAGGTTTTCATGCTAACCCCCATATTTCGGACGCTAAGGTCCAAATCTGGGAATAAGGTTATGTCAAGGAGTGTGGGAGGAGGGAAGCAATGGGTGGGGTTGTTGCAGGGGCACCCTAGAATGGCATGCAGCTCATCATTTCCGGGATGTCTGGGGCTTTGACCCAGAATGGCTGTCCTCTGTGATTCTTTAGTAGGCTTGCCCGATATTCTAGGCAGCACTGACTCTACCTTTAGACAAAATGTAAAGAAGGGAATGACCTGGGGAGTCATTCCCATTTTTGTCCATGCGCCCCCAGCTGACCTCACTGAGCCAACCAGGAGCACCCTTGACAGCAGCAGACGGTACAGTAGGACTGGTAACTGTCTCTGCTAACTTGCAAAGGCAAGCGAATGCTGCTGTATAGCACTGCAGTACCGTGTCTGTCAGCAGCATCCAGTAGACATACAGTGAGAAAAGGTTAAACGGGCTCCATGGTTGCTGTGCTATGGCGTCTGCCAGGGCAATCCAGGGAAAAGGGTGTGAAATGATTGTTTGCTGTTGCTTTTATGGAGGGAGGATTGACTGACAACATTTACCCAGAATCACCCGCGACACTGTTTTTGCCCCATCATGCATTATGATCTCAACCAAGAATACAAATGGGTGGGGGAGACTGCGGGAACTATGGGATAGCTACCCACAGTGCAATGCTTCGGAAATCGACGCTAGCCTCAGTACATGGACGCACACTGCCGAATTAATGTGCTTAGTGTGGCCGCATGAACTCGACTTTATACAATGTTTCCAAATACCAGTTTCTGTAAAATCGGAATAATCCTGTAGTGTAGACATACCCTTAGATTAAAGAAGTTTTGTCTCTGAAAGACATGAGACTGTTTAAAATGCTTCATGGGGACAAAATCTATTGTACTGTATAGGAGCTCTGAGAACTGTGTTGGTGGTTTATTAGTCTCTGAAGTTGGGAGCAATATTGTGAGGAAGGTTGAAAGAGTTGAATCTTTAATGCACCGAAGTGCTGGTATAGAGATCTATATGGGCTATTCTTTAGCTTTAATGAAAAGATGTCAAGGATTTGCCAATGTGAAAAGAACAGCTACACACCATGGAGATTGCTTTCTCTGTGTTGTATCCTCCTCTAAAATGTGTTTCTCTGGCCAAATGAACATTTTTTCCCCCCTCCTCCAGATGAGTGTGGCAGAGACTTTTACTGAGCAAAGAAAGCAGAAGGCATAAATGGAATCTGAGATTCATGAACTTAGGGATGATGTGATATTTATTCTGACATTTTTTCTTTAATAATCCACTGTAATCTCATTGTTTACCATTTCTAGCTTTGCTGTCTTGCCCTTCAGGCAGCCACTCTTTTTAATTAACAAGTGTCTCTCTCTCTCTCTCTCTCTGTAACCTTTTAAGGCGCCTGTGTTATCACTTAGGTATATTGTGGTTAATAGCTTGTTTCCAAATGAAGTGCATAAATACACTGATGTATGGGAAATACATTTCCTTCTGAAGCTTTTTAAAATCATTCCCCCTGCAGATGTTTGCTTGGATGGGGTTATAAGTGCACCCTGACTTCACCATTTAGGAACACACAATCAAATTGCCAAGTCTATTTAAGTTTTTAAAGGTCCTGATACTTTATTTTTTTAAGATATGATGGGGGAATTAATTCCATAGCTCCTGTGATATTTGAATTTCTCATCCCCTGTCACACTTCAACCTCTTAAAAATATTTTTTGACCATCCTGAAGATCTTTCTTGGGGATTTTGACATTTAAAATGATACTTTCCACCGTAATCTTCTATATGAATTAATATACACCCCCACCCCCACCCATCCACCATTGTGTGTGTGTGTGTGTGTGTGTGTGTGTGTCAGTTAAGGCTGGCCTATACACAGACCCATACAAGCAAGGAAATGAAAAGTTAGGGCATCCTAATGTGATTGCTTCCATCTTGACCAACACACTGGAAATTGAACTGGACACCTCCAAAACTACAAGCATAAGCTGCTTTAGCTTGAGCTGAAGAGCGAAGACTAGCTGGGGCTGCAACACTTATATCCTCTGTGGATTGACCAGAAAAAGAGACCTGTCACATCCACTCAACAGTGGGTTACATTAACAGTACATACCCTCTACCAGATACACACCGCGCTACTAGAACAACTACTACACATAGTCAAGGCACCAGTGCCTCAATGCTGCTCTGATAAACCAGCCAGCCTTCCAGTGCTCCCTTTCATAAACTCCCAACTATCACTACATAGAAAAGACTTTCCCCCATTATCTCTTCTGGAAAGCTGCTCTCACTCATGTTTGTATTTGCTTCCAAACAGTTGGGGAAAAGCTTCCATGTTATGCCAGATAAGAGAAGTAACTGATATAAAGTCTATTCTCTGCTGGCTAACCACAGTACCTAACTCTAGGTTATGATCAATCATGCCTTTCAATGGGGTTTCTTGTTTTGTTAATTACCAAAATATGCATGGAAAGGCCTCAGTGCTCTCCCTGAGCAAATATTTTTACTTTTTTAAAAGGGGGGAGGGGTGACATTTAGGATTACAAGTTTCTAAATTTAGAATCTTAAAATAAATTTGTGTTTCTTTTGGTTTCATTTCCCTTTCACTTTGCTTAGCTCAATAATACAAACCATATTAAGAAACTACTGTCATTTGATAACATCTAGCTTTGTTTATAAAGTGTCTAATTTTGTGATGTACAGCCTGTCTGCATTTGTTCATAAACAATTAACTTTTTGGGAAAAGTAAGATCTTTTAGCAGAAATGATGATAATCTCCAAGGAAGTGTGTGGGGAACTTGTGGAACAGATCCAAATATACCCAGTAGATTCTGGTCAGGGTTGTTTGTGGGTTTTTTTATTATTTTTTCAGCAGTCATCTTAAGTTTGTGTTTTTAATCCCCAAAATCTGTTTTTCTGTGTATCACCTAGAGTTTATCTGCCAAAAGTGAGCTGCTGCTACTCCGCCCCTTTCTTTATACAGCTTTGTTTTACCTTTTTATAAAGTTTTATTTTAATCTGAGTTTAAGGAAACTAAAATATGCTTCCTTTATGGTAGATCTCTCGCTTCTGGCAGGTCCAAGTGCAGATTCTTAGTTTCTGTTTTGTTTGTGGCTATCAGTCTGCCAACTGAATTTCCCCTTGCATCTTGCCCTCTCATTGGGATGTGATAGTTTTTTCTGCCACATGTAGCAGTTATGAGTGTTAAGGCACAGTTCTGTGCCTTAGGTGTTTTGAGTTCTTCTCCTGACTTTGCCACTGAGTTGCCATGTGAGTTTGGGCAAGTTTGTTCATTTCTCTCCTGTTGAATGACTGAATCCCGTTCTGTTTAGTAAGTAAAATATTATTATAGATGTAATGATTGCAAAGTACTTTGAGATCCTTGGATAGAAAACAGTATGGAAATGGAGAGTTGTTCTTGTTCTCCTTATGTTAATTTTTGATGTGAACAATAAAAAAAATTCAGTTGAAGTAATTGCACCAAGGCTGTGGGATTTGAGCTTCCCCTTTGTGTTACAAGAGGACTTCTAGTTTGCTAGGAACTTCTCCCACCTTTCAGGAATTGATTGGCTTATATAGAATAGTGTGAATTTTGAGGCCATACTTGGCAAGATGATGATAAGGTTTTGGAACTGAACTAATTGTTCTTTTATTTCCATTATCTAATCTAATAGGAAGGGGCTATATTCAGACCTGGTGTAGGCTGGTTCTGAAACCAGTGACATGCTTACATCAGATGTCAGTTTGGTCTGTTACCTCAGTCTCGCATTCCAGGATTTCTGTGGCTGCCTGTATTCTATTTTTTCATCTAAGTTCCTCCAGACTGACAGGTCTTTTCCCCCCTCCTCTCCTGAGACACTTTCTCCTCCTTGCATGTATGGTCTCCATTATGGCCTGCAGTCTGGGTGTGTCATAGGTCTGGATCAAAAATAAGGCTGTCCTTGTTTCTGCATGTTGGGCATTTTCAGATCCTTAGATACAATCCGGAATCTAGCACCCAGTATATTCTCCAACAGCTTTACTGTTCTTATGAGTGTAGCTGCTTCTCTCTGTCTCTCTTGATGGCAGAGCAGGGCTTCCTTGACACATGGTGCTGTGAGTCCTGTTTGGTACCAACCCACCATGCAAAGGGTATGTTGAAGAGCCAGTAGAGTTGTTGTGGGGGGAGGGGGTGTGGCGGGTGGCAGAACCCTAGAGGAAAAGGGAGAAGCACTAAGGTCTATTGGCCTAAAACCAACAGGGAATATTGAACTCTTTGGTTCTACTACAGACTCCTGTGGGCTTGCCAATATGGTGATATAGTGTGTGGCAAGCTGGGATGTAAATGTACAGCGTACTAGCCTGCTGTGCACTAAATGACTATGTGGGCCCTGTTAGCATTCCCTGAAATTCCTGTAGTGCATGGTAGCAGGTCCATAGAGCCATAGAGTAATACATGGCAGATTTAAACCCCAGCTTGCAGCACAATAAATCGCATCTAGAAAAGCCCAGGGTGTGGCCTTCAGCAGTCCATTTATTCAGCCGCCACGTTTCTTGCCCTGTAAGAGAGAGATAGTAATGCTTACCTTATAGCTTTAAAAATGGAGGCCAGGGCTACACTATAAACTCACATTGGTATAACTACATTGCTCAGGGGTGTGAAAAATCTGCTCTGCAGTTATACTGATCTAACCCTCTGTGTAGACAAAGCTATGTCGATGGAAGGGCTTCTCTTGTCCCTTGCAGAGGTGGATTAACTATTACACCGATGGAAGAAGCTTTCCTAATGGCATAGTAGCATCTTCACTGCAGCGCTACAGTGGGGCAGATGTGCTGCTGCAGCATTTTAGGTGTATTGCTGTCAATAGTTTGTTTGTAGAACACTTTGAAGATCTTAAATGCTCTCTAACATTTGTACTGTATTAACGCATAGAGGCTCCCCAGGTCAGAGCCACATTGTGCTAGATTTTGTACAAATATATAGCAAATGACAATCCCTGCCTCAGAGTTTACAGTTTAAGTGCTAAATATTAAAACCCTATTTTAATAAACCTAATTACATCCCTGGTAAAATAATAAATTTCAGGCAGGAAACAAAAATGTCCAAAGCTGTAGCTAGGGGAAGAGACTTACTCTGTAGCTATATCCTACAGAATAGAATAATTTCTAGCTATCTTAATCCTTTCAGAAGGAGGTGGATTTAAAAATGGTGATAAGATGCCCTTTCCAAGTGTCCCACATCTGTGGTTAAACTCAGACTTGCTAAGACAAATCTTCACATCCACAAGACATATGAATTACTTGAATGAAGATGAGCACATTTTGCAATTTTCTGGGCAGCATGTCAGTGTAAAGAACATTCTAAAATGAAAAAATGTCCTAAATTTCAATGATAATTCTTTCAACAAAAAGGTTAACACACATTTATTTATTTTTTTACTATCTCTTTATGGGAAGGACAGCTAGTTGGGAATGAGGGAAATTGTTTTAGAATTTAGCCAAATGAATAGGATATGGAACAACTTAGCCCTGGAGTGTTAGGGGGAAGGGAAGAGGAAAGAAAACACTTGTACAGAGCTGAGTAAATAATTCACTGTATGAACTAAGCGTCTCTCTCTTCACAAACTGTCTGTGGGAAGCTCATGCTTTTCTTAAATATACTGTTCTGAAATTTAATTTACCAGTTGTTCTTGGTTTGTAGAGTGTGTGTCAATTGAGCTGTGGCAGTTAGTTTTAACTGTTGGGCACTTGGTATTATCTCCATTCCCTGACTGGAGTCAGTGTCACTCTTAGAATCAGACTTGGCTGCTGAATACTTCCAGGGGTGCTGGAACAATTTTTAGAGTGAGATCCATCGAACCAAACTGTAAATCCTGTATATAATGGAAACTACTTCAAGTCAGGGGGTGCTGCAGCACCCTGAGTTCCAGCACCTCTGAGTACTTGCCAATACATGACCAAAAATTGCCTTCTACAACTATTTTCGATGTGGGAGCTCTCTTGGGCAGGACTTGTCTTCCTGTTTATGAATACAAAACTGAGACCCTAACTTTTGACTGGGATCCTTAAGTGCTACCACATTAGAAATAAGAAAAATAATTTTAACCTAAATTTTGCTCTTTTCATGACCATCCCTGCCATTAAACTTCTTCAGTAGGCTACTCATGGGAAGCCCACATAAAGGATTGAATGTGCCTATAAAAAATTGCAGAAATGTGCTTTTTTTAAAGGTACAGTACTAGTTTAAAGGTACAGTACTGGAGCATTTCTGTTAAGTTACCTTTGTACCCTTCCATCAGCCTTCCTTTTGGAGCACTGGAATAGGGAATTATTGTATACGTTTTGACATATATTAATTGAAATATTCATATTCCTGGGATACTTTCAGCTTTCTATCCTATGAGCTGTAGTAAAGATTTTGTAGTTTGTGTCCTTGCAGGATTATTTTAGGGAAGCTGAATGGATTCCAGATTCTACAGGGAGCTAGTAATATAAGGTTAATGAGGCACTTGATGCTTGTGGCACAACAGGCATAATACTAAGCATGGGGTGTCTGGATTTTGTTTGCTATAATGGGACATGCATGCTACACTGTTGTACTGCAGAACATGTTAATGGCACCACTGTTGCCACTGCTGTGAAAAAGGTTGGCCTGTTGGTTAAGACACTGAACTGGGATACGTGAGAATAGAGTCCTGGCTGTGCCACAGGTATCCTGTGAGACTTTGGGCAAATCAATTAATCTCTGTACCCTAGTTCTTCATCTGTAGAATGGGGGTAACGATCTTTCCTCAGTCTATTTAGACTGTAAAGTCGTTGGTGGAGGGACTGTTTCTTACTGTGTGTGTGTACAGCACCTAGCACGATAGGGTGATTTTTAGTTAGAGGCGTTTAGGTACTACTGTAATACAAATAATAAATTTATATTTACTACATCTGCCTCTCCTTCTGTAATTCTAGCATATCGTTAGACTTTTGGTACTCAATAAAATTCTGGTTTGACAATCTGATAGCTGACCTTTGCAAGCTGAGTCTGCTCTCTTTGCCTTTGATCTTTATCCTACCACATGTATTCCTGCAAGTACTATAGACTGTCAAAAACAACTTACTTTCATTTTGATTGTTTCCAGCTCCCTTTCACATCTAGTGACTTTTTTGTACTCTGGTTAACTTCCAAAAGAGATCATCCCAAAGGTGGCTGTAACTCAGAGCAATTCAATCTGTCTAGGGAAGGCAGTTTTCAAGTGTCCACTCATGCCACTGCATACTGTAACAGATAAAATGCAAACTAATCATGTCACATAGTGCTTTAATGATTCATTACCTTTGTAGTGTATTTTTGCAATGATTTTGATGAATGCAACACTTGAAATGTAAATGCTGCACTATGTCTTGAGGGAGCTCCAAAGTAGGAAGGAAACTGGCACTTGCAGAGGGCATATCATTTACAGAAAGGATGTAATCACTCAACTTTATAAAGTGCTGGGGGGACATATACAGTATTCTGTCTGTAAAAGAGGCCTGGATAAAATGCATTCAAATAGATGCCTAAAATGATGGCTATTTGAGGAGGACAATGCTCCCTTCACATGGACTCTATCTACTTCTATGGCCCCCATCATAATTGTGTCTGCTTGCCTCAAACATTTGTGAAGTTCCCTCAGAACACCCCTCTGAGGTAGGGAAGTGTTCTTATCCCCATTTTATAGATGGGGAACTGAGGCACAAAAACACCAAGTCACTTGCCCGAGGTCACACAGGAGTCTGTAGTACAAAAATAGATTTCCTGAATCTCATACAGTGTCTTAGCAGCAAAACATCCTTCCTCAAGACTGAAGAGGAATTTTGGAAAAATGGCACAGAAGAGGTTTGCACGATTTTGAGATGAATGCATTATCACAACCTATTTTACAGGAATACCTGTTAAAAATAATAAAATGCTACTGTGCTGTATTTTTACTCTTGCAGTAGTAAATTGTAAAAACAAACAGCAGATGAATATTGACCATTTCCTCCACTTCATTTTCTCTCTATTGTATAAAATCAACTCGCTGTGTTACAGGTTTTGATGAAAAAACAGTTCAACTTAATTTTAGTTGAATCTATTGTATTTTTGATCTTGCTAAATGCTGACAATTATTCCTCACCTCGTGGCTGAAGATGCATTTCTCCATCTCCTGTTACAAGCTGCTAAGATAATTATTGCTGTGGATTGGTGTGGGGGAGAATAGGGGGGAAATGTTCCTTCACTTGACAGATGGCTTATGAAATTCTGAGAGGTCTTAACCATGAAAAACATTTTGTGGTAAGACAGGTTGATGTGACAGATATCTGAACATATGGCTACATTTCATCACTTACAATGAAGCTAGAAGCTGGATTTGCAAGCCAGCACTCTTCAAGAACTTTTGTCCTTATCTTAGAACTCCCACTTGAATGGGGGAACTGTGTCTCAATGCTACTGCAAGGTAGCATTAGAGCATAAGCTCCTTCATACCAGGCTACTCTCTAATGCCTCATCCTGGCTCCTATCTCAGAACTTCTTGATGTGGCCTCTTCCTAATACTTCACAGACAAACTTCAGTCCCACAATCCTGCTGGGGCCAGATGTTCTTGAGCCCGTTAATTTTAGCTGCACTTTTTGAATTGGAAACAATCAATCACTAAGCAAAGGCACTGTAAACTTATTGAATTCTACGGCTGAAAAATGAGATGGTGACATCAAGTCTTACCCACTGGTTATTTATCATCATAATAAGAAAAGATTTGAGCTCCACATAGATTTTTTTTTAAGATAAGCTTCTTTCTGTTATAGCACAAGCTCATAATGAAATTTCAGCTTTAATTTCACAGTATGCCTTTATCTCTTGTTTGTGCATTTCAGTTTAGAGGAAAAAATCTTTCCAATAGGTTTTATTATTTCCAGAGGTTTAATGAAGAATGTTCTTCCCATTAATAATCACCAGAAAGAAAAGCAAGTCTTGTTATTAGCGAGTAATTTTGTCATTGTTGCTCTTGCATCTGATATTACTCTCTCTACTTGTAAGACGCCTTGATGGTTCTAACCAGATAGGTTTTTGTGATATCAGTAATTTTCCATTTTGCTTATTAAAACCAAAGCCCTCATAATTGAGTATTGCTTTGAGAATGAATTAATGTCCCGTTTATTGAGTTCTTGTGTTTTGGTAATAAAGGAGAACTTTTCACAGTGGACACTGAGATACATTAACAATAGTATTTCGTTGGGAGCTTTGCTGTGGGCCTTGACTCTGCAGTTCTGTTGCAGGCATAACTTGATTTGACATCAATGGGGAAGTTCCCTGTATAAAGACAGCAGAACTGAGGCCTAAGTAGGAATACAGCAGTTAGACCTGAAAGGTCAGGACAGAGTTCCCCATTAGAGGATGTACTGGATATTAATATGATGCTCTTAATCTCCACCCATGTACTTCCTCCCTCCTATAATTCATATTTGGAGCAGAGTAAGCCAAGCGTTGGTTTTTAAATTTATCATACAAATTGCAGCACTGTATTTTGATGTATTGAATCTAATTTTTGGAAACTATACTTTTTTGCAAATTTCAGCCATTTTCATTACATTTCCTCTGCTAAACTTCACTTTTTTTTTTCCAGCTCTTGTCATGGATCTTTAGAGCAGGATTCTTCTTTGAAATCTGAGATGTTGGGTTTTAAAATCAGTGACCCAGTAGAATACACAGGTACATTTTGCTGGTGAAAAATTTAGATATTTGCTTGAAACACAAATCCTAGAATTATTCAGGCAGGGAATTTGCCTTTGTTTTATGGTTTGCTTTTTTTTAAAAAAAGGAAAACACAAACCCCAAACCCTTTGCAACTCATCAATTTTTACTATATGTTCAGATGCTTGATATGTATTTGATTTTCATAAATCTCAGTTGCTAACCATTGCTAAAGCTCTCTTTTCCACATCAATTCTAAATATTTGCTATATAACCTACATACGTTTTGTCAGAAAACCAGACATGGCATATGAAATGGAGAAACCTAATTTGTTATACAGGCTCATTGAATTAAAGAGTTAATCACCATGATCTTGATTCAAAGCTACAGATACTGTCACTGACCTCAGGGAGCTTTGGATCCGCTCCCAAAGGCCCCAGTGCTGATTTCAGTGGTGGCAGAATGGCTCATCATAGGTGAAATCCTTACCATGTTCTTGCAGAATGCCTAACACGGGGGAACTGTAATCTTAGATGAGACGTCGACATGCAAATGTACTACAAATAAATAGAAGTAGTAGTAGTAACTGCAGTAAGGAGGTTGGGTTTCATGGCACTCTTGTCATAACTCTAGTCTCAGATTTGGACCTTAGCGTCCAAAATATGGGGGTTAGCATGAAAACCTCCAAGCTTAGCTACCAGCTTGGACCTGGTACTTGCTGCCACCACCCAAAAAATTAGAGTGTTTTGGGGCACTCTGGTCCCCCTGAAAAACCTTCCCTGGGGACCCCAAGACCCAAATCCCTTGAGTCTCACAACAAAGGGAAATAATCCTTTTTCCCTTCCCCCCTCCAGGTGCTCCTGGAGAGATACACAGACACAAGCTATGTGAATCCAAACAGAGTGACTCCCCCTCTCCGTTCCCAGTCCTGGAAACAAAAGCACTTTCCTCTTCACCCAGAGGGAATGCAAAATCAGGCTAGCAAATCCAACACACACAGATCTCCCCCTGATTTCTTCCTCCCACCAATTCCTTGGTGAGTACAGACTCAATTTCCCTGAAATTTCCCAGAAAAGAAAACTCCAACAGGTCTCAAAAAGAAAGCTTTATATAAAAAGGAAGAAAAAATACATACAAATGGTCTCTCTGTATTAAGGTGACAAAATACAGGGTCGATTGCTTAAAAGAATATTGAATAAACAGCCTTATTCAAAAAGAATACAAATCAAAGCACTCCAGCACTTATATTCATGCAAATACCAAAGAAAAGAAACCATATAACTTACTATCTGATCTCTTTGTCCTTACACTTAGAAACAGAAGATTAGAAAGCAGAAACTACTTCTCCAAAGCTCAGAGAAAGCAGGCAGCCAGAAAACAAAGACCTCAGACACAAACTTCCCTCCACCCAAAGTTGAAAAAATCTGGTTTCCTGATTGGTCCTCTGGTCAGGTGCTTCAGGTGAAAGAGACATTAACCCTTAGCTATCTGTTTATGACAACTCTAAAGGTGTCTCTTGGGTTTTGCAGTCCTGGGCACCCAACCAATTTTGGCCACATTTAAGGAGGGCTTTCCTCATTTTTCTCTGCTGTTCTCTGTAGTGTAGCTGCAATATGAAAATTATTTAGATTATTTAAAAAAATTATCCACCCATTTCTGTAATCACATGAAGTCAAAGAGGACCCCCTTGATGTGAATTGAATGGCAAGCAGTGAAGTCAGAGAGTCTGCTCTATTGCAGTGGTTCTCAAACTTTTGTACTGGTGATCTCTTTCACATAGCAAACTCTGAGTGCAACCCCCCTTATAAATTAAAAACACTTTTAAATATATTTAACACCATTATAAATGCTGGAGGCAAAACAGGGTTTGGGGTGGAGGTTAACAGCTCGCGACCTCCCCCATGTAATTACCTCTTGACCCCCTGAGGGGTCCCAACTCCCAGTTTGAGAACCCCTGCTCTATTGTTTAGCTTTGAAATGGGGACATGATGTGGCTTGGCTGACAGCAGATACTTTCTGTGCTAAGTGTCTGATTTTTTTTTTTAATAGTTACCTTGCATTAGTGCTTGGAGGCCTCAACCCGGTCAAGTTCATTATGCTAGGTGCTGTGCAAACACAAAGTCTGCAACACTGCTGAGCCCAAGCAGTCAAACACCAGGGTCCAAAAGATTATGATGTCTTTAAAATTATATATGTTGAGGTTTTCTTTAAGGATTTTTGTTTTCTGGATTTTGAGCCATTAGTGTTTACATTTCCAATCTTTTCTTCAAAATCATGAGGGCTAGAAACTTACTGTATCTTTAAAATGAAAATTGAGATTCTCGTGTATTCTCATTGTTTCAGGAGCTGGGGCTCAAAGAAAAAGCACCAAATAGTGGGAGACTCATGATTTAATCATAAGAGTTGCAATAATGGGTCTCTGATCTACAAATCTGTCTATAGAATCTAGCTCTAGGCCTGCATCAGAGAAGTGTCGGAGTTAAGGGAAAGTTGCTGTGTTTGGCTCATGGGGTTATTCTGACCTAATGTCATGAACCTGGTGCAGCTCATGCATTGGTGTCCCCCATTAAGGTACAGTCCATAATATTGGTCAGACTTGGGCTCTTTGTTGCCAGTGGTTAGAAATGCAGCATGGGTTAGAAACCTGTGCAGTGAGCATTTTATGTTGGTTAGAGAGAAGAGGTGAATAGCGAGGGGAGAGGGTGGGGGAATTGTTGATCCAGCCACATTGGTACCAGCTTTTGTTTGCCTTTTCTGTGCTATCCGTGCAGCCAGTTTTGTTTACATGAACATTTGGAGTGGAGGTTACTCTTATTCCTGCATGAATGCATACATTCATGTGTGATAGACTGTATTCATGCTGTAAGTTTTCATCCACCCAGCCTAAGTATTCTGGTTTTGTGTGTTTTGGGGCGAGGGTGTCTGGAAGCAGGAGGAGAATAGGAGGGTGAGGAATCCAATGACTCTCCAAGAAAGCAAATAAATGCATCAGAGAGATCACTTGGTGTGAGCAGCAGTAAAGAGAGGAGGGGGCGATGCTCAAGTAACACCCAAATGTTTCTTGTCTGGGGATATTTAGAACAAGTTTCAGCCCCACAAGATGGGGACAAAAGTGTCTCCACTGTTAGATATTGAGGCTGGATGTTTGGCTGGACTGCCTTATGGAATATCCATTACGCATGGCACGTGACCATACAGTCCTGTTAACATATTGGTGCCAACAAGCAGGAGGCTGAGGGCTGTAGAAAGGGAAAGGTTCCCAGGCTGGGAGAAATAGGGGACAAGCAAGCACAACTGCAAATGCAGGAGGAAGAGGGCTTGTGGCAGCAGCAAGGTGGCCGTGGACTGATCGTTGAGGATGTTCATGAATTTGACTGGTAGGTGATTAAAGGAAGGGATGTACTTGCCAGGAGCAGGCCACGAATGGGAGAAAGCAGAAACGTGTAGGGGGTGAGCAACTCCTGCAGAGGGGTGGAAAGGTGTTGGCAGTGGGTTTTAGGCAGCATATAGCTAAGTGCCAACAGCAGGTGGAGGAAAATAGACTATCTATAGGAATAGTGAATAAAGGCTCAAACTCAGCCCCAGAAAACCCAAAGTCCCTGGCCAGAGCCCTAGAACACAGGGAATTAAATGAGCCAGCTAAAGCCGTGGTTTACATTTAATATACTCAAGCAACATAATTATACCAACATAAGTTGGTAAAGTCCACACCCCTGAGCGACAGTAACACCAACCTAACCCCCCTGTGTAGACAGTGCTATGGGAAGGCTTCTCTTGTTGACTTAGCTGCTGCCTCTTGTGGATATGAAATACCTATGACGACTAGAGAAACAACCGGAGAAGCTCTCCTGTTGGGAGCCCAGCTGTTTTTAAATCTGAGGGTGTCCACATTGTTCTCCAAAAAAGGAAAGGAGAAGACTTAATTGTTCTTCATAATAGTCATGCTGTGCCTCTTCAGAGGAACTATTTTGTAACCCTTCTGCCAGGCCAAATTGATAGCAGCAGAGCCAGGTTCAAGCATAGGGGTCCCTTCCCTACAACATAATGCAAAACCAGCTTGAGCCCCCACCTGGTGACCTGGGAAAATCTTACACACACCCCTGGGGACCTCGAAGAGGCAATACTTCCCCTCTCACAAGCACAGAGTCTCAGTGTAGTGGAAAAGGTTTAATTACATGAGATAAACAACAAGCATTAAATTGGGAAAACACCTCAACTAGAGTTCATAGACCAACTGGTGAGCAAAGACCCACCCCAGGAAATTGGGCCGTGTCCTTTTCCCTGGGCTCTTGAGTCCAGCAACCCCCAAATTACCCTAAGACTCTGTAGCGAGGGGGCCTCACTCCCCGCTGTGCCTGAGAGGAACAGGCCAGAATAGGTGCAGCAATGGGCGGAGCCACCGCTGTCTGTCCCTGCCCCCTGGAAGTCAAGGAGCAGGACAGGAAGTCCAAGGCCACTGCCACCTCTCCCCGCCCCCCGGAAGTCAAGGGACGGGACAGGAAGTATAAAAGCCCGGCCTCAGCGCTCAGTTGAGAGGAGGCTGCTGGAGAAGGCAGACGCTGGGCCCCGAGCTCCCGCTGGGCCCAGCCTATCCCGTGCTCAGTACCCAGAGGAGTGTTGGCCTGACCTGCCCCGTGCTCGATACCTGGAGGAGTACTGGCCTGACCTACCCCGTGCCCGTTACCCAGAGGAGCTGCCTGAGCTTCCCGACGGCCGGCCTTCGGAGGAGCTGTCGGAACCTCCCGACGCTCAGTACCCAGAGGACTGGACTGGACCTCCCGATGCCCAATCCCCAGAGGAGTGGACCGGACCTCCCGACGCCCGGTATCCTGAGGAACTCATGGTCTGGGACCCACCGGACGACGGTGGCGGACGGCAGGTACCCAGTGAGGGGGAGGTTGGAAGTGGCCCGGGGGCACCCGACTCCAGTCAGGCTGCAGACTCACCTGAGCCGATGTCAGTGTGTTTCGGTCAGGATCCCCCACTGACCGCCAGCGGTGTTGACCGCTACTATGGCCCCGGGCTGGAATGCAGTGGAGTGGGAGGGCCTGCGTTCCCCTGCCACCCCTCCAAGGGTGGCAGACTCCCCCTCCTCCCTGGCCTGAACAGGCCATTCCTGGTGTTTGTTGGCTCAACCCCTCCTGAAGGGCCTGGGCCCTGAGTTGCTTGTTGCCCTGCCCTGGGCCAGGGCCCGGGCTTTCTGCACCTGAATTGCTTGTTTGCTCAGCCCTGCAGCAGAGCGTCTGAGCCCTAAGTGACAGCGGGCGGCCGCACAGCCCCGAAGCAAGGGGCGGGCCCCGGGCCAACAGAGTGTGGTACGCCGGTGTGGCTCCCCCCTGCCTTCAAGGAGGGTTGAGCCCTGGTCCCGCTCCGCTACAGACTCCAAAGTCCAATACCCCAAATGTCCCTAGAGTCCAGCAACTCAAAGATCACCCACAGTCCCAAAAGTCCCACAATCCAAAAGTCTCTGTCCCGAGTCAGTGCAGCCCCAGAGTTCGAGAGTCTATCTGGAGAGGTTCTTCCCCCGGCCACCCAAGCCTGGGTAGAAAGAGGCACCTTACGTGGTCCGGGGCCAACTGCCCTGCCTCTCCATGGGGTTCTGCTTCTGCCTTCTCCACAGACTGCTCTGCTCTACCAGCCACTCCACTCTGCTCCTCCAGCTGTCCCCGCAAACTGCTCGGCTCTGCTCACTCTGTGGGCCTCTCCACCTGTCCCACAGCTGCTTCGCTCTGCCAGCTGCTCTGCTCCATAGTATAGCTTCAGGCTCCCCCACTAGTTAACACAGTGCTCTCAGCTCAGCAATTCCAGCTCTTAGTGATTTCCGCTCACAGTAGGGGAGCCCCAATGCTAGTGCACCATTAGCCCATAGTGAGTTCAGCTCAGTAACCTGATTCTTAAGGGAATCAAAAATCAACTCTGATATTCCACAGTGGAGAGAGGAGTAGGTGGAACTGGTGCTTCTAGCTCACACAAGGAGCCTACACCACCAGGTACAGATACCTGTCCCCAGCTTCTCTCAATTCACTGGCTTTTTGGAACCCATGTCCCTTGTCTAACAAGTGCTATTCAATTGATAGTGAAACCCTTTATCATAAAACAGTTTTGTAGTTCCTCATTTACTTAATCAGGATGACAACACTTTATTCCTCCTGCTCCAATAACAAAGAAATTGGGGATCCCACAGCTGTGAAAGTAACCATTTAGGCTGCTGTGGGATATGCTAGGCGGAGGGGGTGTGCCTGTGCAAACACGATTAGCCTCTGAAATTCTTTTCCACACTGGCCATAATTCACCACAAGATGTCAGGGTAGAGCTCATCCTGACTCTGCTTACAATTTAAAAGATTATCCAATCAGGAAAGAGAAACCACACCATCTGACTCGAGAGACGCTCAATTACACAGCTCACATAGCAAATTCCAAGTGCTGAAGACTCAAAGCAGTGCTTGTTACCAAGGTTATGCAATAGGCAATTTGCAAAAAATGAGACATAGTTAGTTTGCCATAAGGAGTTTGAGGAGCTGTAAAGTTAATTATTAGTGACCACTGTGGCCAATTAATGAGCACCGTTGACAATCTCTGAAAGAAGTCTCTTCTAGTTTTCTCCTACCAAAGAGAGCTATTATAATGTACGCTTGAGGCCTTAAGAGACTAGGTGGACAGAAGCTGATAGGTACCATCTGGAGGATCAAACAAAACCCCCAACCTAGAAAGAAATACAGTTTTGAAGGTGTTTGTGCTATTTTTAGATTTTTACATGAAAAAGACATACTTTGCTTTATAGTTACTGTTCAAAAGAAATCTACAGCAAAGTATACAAAACAAAAGCTAATCAGAAAGAGCTGGATGAGGGGTTGCAGATTCAGTTGGGTAATAAGCAATATTCCTAGAAATTGCTCAGATCAGTTTTATTCCATTGTTCACAAAATCTGGAGTATAGACCTGAGCAATTTTTGGTGGTTCTCAGAGCTGCTGCTTCTCTCAGTGCTCAAACATTGTCACTGCCTGCTTGTGGATAACCCAGTCTGAGCCTCGTCACAGTCCTAGACACAAATGCCTCTGAGGACAGTGTGGCTGTTTTGTGTCTACATGTGTTGGGTGTTTCTTTAAACTGTGGACAAATTTGTGGAGGAATAGCAAACATGAGCATGACAGAATCAAACTGTAATGTGATGAGACTAGAGCAGTGCAGGCTGGAAAACTAAAATTCTATGCTTGGAGAATGAGAGAGAAATAAATTTGTAGTATGGGGGAGGTAACTAAACAGTCACACCTATCATATTAAGGTGAGTTTGTCATCTTAACAGAGCCCTCTTACATTTTTATGTAATCAAGCCACAGGGAAAGTATAGAATCCTCTCTGGGAAGCTGGGAGGACAAGTCCCTGAGAAGATCTATGCTTTGAAAAGTGTGCCACCATATTGCTATCTCTAATACAATGTAGTAATGAATCCTAGTGAGTTTCCAGTATTGCATCTTAGCTTGTTTTGAAAACAGTTTAAAAAAATTGACTCCATCTGTCTAATGGTAAAAGGTTATGGTAAGGGTCTTGAAAAATAGATTTTCCCTCTTAGTTTTATTTTTAAGTTGTTTTTTTTTTGCAGTTTACTGCCAAAACTACCTATAAATACTAACAATAATCATGTGCAATCTCTTCATGTTAAATTCTACCTTTGTTTCATATAGCATAAAACTGTTAAATTATCAAAACACAGAGTTAAAATTTTGGTCCTGAGACTTAAGAATGAGTGTTTTATTTTCTTGGAAGAGGATCTGAAAGCTGAAATTCCTTTATCTCTCTGTCCTGCAGTATTTGTGGCTGAATAAACCAATCAGAATAATCTTTCCTTTCTAGTGGAAATAAAAGGAACTCTCAGTTAAAAGGCCCAGCTTTGATGCTTTTGTTTATGATTTTAGGGATAATGACTTGTTAGAAGCAATTAGGTTTTGCCAGTATAATTAATTCGTAAATCAGTAGCACTGCACTATTTTCAGCAGGACACTTTAAGAAGCATTGTAAGACTTTCACTTGCTCTACATATACAGTATTTATTTAAAATCCCTAATGTTGATCACATCATATTGAATGTAAATATTCCTTGATTTTGCATTATCCTGAAAACACTGGGGTTTGGGAAATATTAAGGCCACAGCACACACACTGACTCTGAATTATCAGTAAAAGTGCTCGATCACTTGGCTTTTAAATTCTTCAGCTTTCATAAATGCAAATGCACTTGTACTACAAAATCTGAGATAAAAGGAATAGGGACTGCTTTGTCTTCCTAACACTTAGCACAGGGGTTGGCAACCTTTCAGAAGTGGTGTGCTGTCTTCATTTATTCACTCTAATTTAAGGTTTCGCGTGCCAGTAATACATTTTAACGTTTTTAGAAGGTCTCTTTCAATGTCTATAATATATACATACAACAATAGTTTAGTTAAAGTAAATAAGGCTTTTAAAATGTTTAAGAAACTTCATTTAAAATGTAATTAAAACGCAGAGCCTCCCGGACTAGTGGCCAGGACCCGGGCAGAGTGAGTGTCACTGAAAATCAGCTCATGTGCCATAGGGTTGCCTACCCCTGATAGCAGAATGGGATCTGGCTGGAGCATCTAGCTGCTACTGCAATACAAATAATAAACTAAGAAGTAAATATCAAATATTAACAAATTAAAATTGATCCTTTTATTTTTGAGATGCTGTATACAGGTATGAAAGCTATAGGAAAGATCAGTGTTATCAGAAGAAACATATGTAATTGCAATAACTCCTCCTATTCTCTTTAAAATATAGCTTTCAGCTTTTACTACAGCATGTTTTCTGGTAGGTCGTATTGCTGCAACATAGCATATAGCTCATTGTGTTAGTATTTATTTTATACTGTGTTCTACCTATTCTAAAGCATTGATATAGCATTGTAAACTTCTGGAGAGAAGGCACATTCCATACCTCCAGGAGTGTACAAGCTACGTTAGACAAGAGACACCAGGCAGGCCAATGGCGTGGGAGGGGTAGGAGAGAAAAAGGGAATAGGAACGGCTTCCATTTGGCAACACGTGGTGTTGAAAGGCATGAAACCCATGAAACTAACAAAGGCAGATCTCCCCATGTTAGAATCCAGTGTTACAGTCAAGTCTTAGTCAAGCATTTGATAAAGTAGTAAGTACACTTTGTTCGGAGCGGTCTTTTTGGGCTGAGGTGTTGGATTTGTTTTGGTGGGGCGGTGTGTGGGGGAGGTTGAGTTTTTTGGGGTGGAGGTTTGTTTTTGAAGCGATGTGTCTGTTTTCTTGCCACAGCTGCATGCCATGGGTCAGTTGCAGATGGTGAACATCCCCATTTTATGACAGCAGTCAGTGTCCACTGACTTTACTAAATATTGTTAAATCTTCCCTTTTTGGGGGGGAGAAGAAGAGGAAATTTAAATAAATCAAGCCTATTAGCTGAAAATAACAATCATTAACAAATTCAGCCAATTAACGAAACTTGCCCAGATACTTATTACTGACTATGTCTATATCTAGGGTGGAGGGATGTTGGACACGGTCCGTAATAAGTATCTCTGACCCTCGATGGCTTTCTGATCACATGGTTTTTCTTATCCTCAAAATGGTTCTGTCTGCAGTCTGCTGAGGTGGATCTGCCTGTGCTTGTTGCTCTTAGTAGCGTGTTTCATTATCAGGGACTGGATGCGTGGGCATGTGTTACCTTTATCTGCACAGGAACACTATCTATAACATTCTGGATGGTCCCCTGGTGGTTTAATTTCAGTGTCTTCCTCTTGTGATGCAGAGCTTATCCACATTCAGTCTGGTTGACTGAATGCTGATGTCCTTAGGCTTGGTTAGAGACTTTGAGTTGGTTCCCATGACCTTTTGTGGCCACTATTAAAAACACAGCACTGACGTGGAATGGTAACTGGAAACCCCAATATTTCTGTTCTCAGGGACAGATTGTCCTTTTATCCTTTCGTTGGCGCAGTTTGGGAGGGTGTGTGGAGAGCAGGCAGGGCACAGGTGGTCTCATTCTGATCCTATACATGCTATGTACAAGATCGAGACCACTCTAGTCACTGCCTTTCCAGGAGCACAGGGACTGCTCCTTCTCTTCATCCCTTGGAGTGCACATCACCCCCAAACTGGTGGGAAGGGCCTAAGTCCTTAGTACCTCCCTCATCCTTGGTGCAATGATGAATTTAAGGTTGTGTATATTTTCAGTGGCCCCTACTAAAGGCTCTGCTTGGTAGATGCCAGCTAATACATAATAACTATAATACTGTAAAAGCAGCAAAGAGTCCTGTGGCACCTTATAGACTAACCAGACGTATTGGAGCATGAGCTTTCCTGGGTGAATACCCACTTTGTGGGATGCATCCGACGAAGAGGGTATTCACCCATGAAAGCTCATGCTCCAATACGTCTGTTAGTGTATAAGATGCCACAGGACTCTCTTTGCTGCTTTTACAGATCCAGATTAACATGGCTACCCCTCTGATACTAGAATACTGTAGTGTGTGTTAGTCTAAGGAGGGTAAATGGTGAGCTTCAAATGGTGCCCACTACCTGAGATCTAGGGCTTTCCTATGAGCAAGTGTGGCTATGTGAGGGCATCTGTGAATTTTGTGAGTAGGTGAATGCCTGCTGAAGACTGGATTAGCTACAGTGTTATGGTGAAATCCTAAGTTTTTATATCTGAGGTGACTCCCGTGTTTTAAGGAGTTTGCATTGTGATGTGAAAATCTTTTCTCCTGTGAGACTGAGAGGATTTTTTCCCCTCAGTTTGGGAATGATGCTCCTAATTCCCTGGGGTAGGCTGAAACCCACCATTTCTGCAGAGCTCACATGGCTCATTCAAGCCCTGAGTGCCTGTTAGAGCAGTGTGGAGAATGGCAGTTTTGTTTTGTAGCAACTTTTCAAGGTTTTGAAATTTTGTTTTCATTCCAGTGCAGATGTTTTTGCAAAATGGAATTGTGTCAAATGTCTGTTTTCAGAACTAAACCTCATCCTTCCTGAGTTGAAACGCTTTTTTGGGTCATGTTCATGTGTCTGTCTCACTCTCATCGTGTGATCTGCTGAGTAGAGCACTGGGCAGGGATGTGGGAAACAAGCCAGGTTCCAATCCCTGCTCTGTCTGATCCAGAGCGATCTGAGATGAAAAACTGCTCTGGATCAGGCAGAGCAGAGACTGGAACATCGGTCGTTTCCCAACTCCCAGGAAGGACAAGTCTCTGCAAAATATTTAGCGTTTTGAGATTTCATCAAAAATGTTCATACTAGTTCTGTCTGCAGTGTACTTGTAGCTCTGTTCATCCCAGGATATTAGAGAGACAAGGTGGATGGTGATATCTTGGACCGACTTCTGTTGGTGAGAGAGACAAGATTTTGAGCCACATGCAGCTTTTCTTCCCCTAGGACCACCAGAAAGCTTTGTTGAAAAACTCAAATCAGCTCTAGTACTGTCTAGCTGGACCACTGGTCTGATCCAGTGTGGCAGTGCCCATGTCTCTGAGGGTGAAAGAGTGGCTTTAGAGCAGCCTTATGTTTGAATTTCCTTTTCGTTTCACTTATTTTCATACAAATTACAGATGAATGGTTTACATCAGATTTGACTACCCATGGGAAAGGAAGATAATTTTTTTTAATCTGCAGACTTGGATGAAAATAAAAACCTTCCAAGCTACTGTATACTGTTGGGAAACATTAAAGCAAATTTTATTACAGGGATTATTTTACATTACACTCACTTATTAAACCCTAAAGACATATTTTTTTTAAAAACTATTGTATATAAAGACAAAAGCAGTGCAACAGCAGTGTGAAATATTTTGGGGTTTCTTTGGTCTTCCTGGCTATCATTTCAGAAAGACCACATGGTTGATTATATGAAGTCAGAATATTTAGCAAACAATAAGACAGGAATAAATCCAAAACTAGATTAGTAAATTATAGGACAGTCGCACATATTGAATTTAAACTTCAGTTGGCATGTGATATCTTCAGTGTATTAACAAAAATGAAAAAAACACTGTAACCCTAGAATTGTAATTGAGAGTCTAAAATTTGACTGTAGACTATTCAAATATGCTATTGTAGTATCTATTTACTAGTGTTCATATTATACTATTTATTAATGAAAAGTATTGGAGATTTGTACAATAGTGTTTGCAAGGCTTATGAAGGAATTACTCCAGGTTAATTGTGTTTTGAGTTACTCTAACTTTCATGTACCAGCTTGGTGGTTCAACAGAATTGAATAACTAGCTTCAAAAGCTGTTTGAAGTGTACTTTAATATGCCACTTACTAACCTCACAATTTTCTTTATGTGGAGACGCCTCAAAAATTACAACCATAATAAAAACTTAATTATTTAGAACAGCCACTCCAATAAGCTTAAGTACACTTTGAGATCAACAGGCCAAACTGTTGGACTCTTGTTTCTTTAGTGCAATCAGTACCAAGTATAAAAGATGAATAACTGTGACACAAGGCCTGCACTTTTTACTAATTTCTTTTGTCCTATTTTATACAATAGTATTTAATTACTAGAATGTCAGACACACCATTTTAATGAAACATAAAATGATAGAGAATTTGTAAAATAAGTTAGAGACAAGGAATAAAGCCTTCAGAGTATGAACAACATAATGCACATTTAAGAAGGGCAGAAGTCCATTTTCAAAGGGATAGAATGGGATTAGTCACTTCCATACTAATGTTATTTTGTGCCCCAGGTTATTACATAGGAAAGGGCAAAAATAAAAGACCTTTCTTTTTTTGAACCAAAGCTGACATGTTGTGGACCTGATCCTTAGAAGTGCTTAGGGTTGCCAACTTTCTAATCACATGAAACTGAAGACCCTGGCCCTGCCCCCTGTTCACTACATTCTCCCTCCCTCAGTGGCTCACTCCCCTCACTTTCACTGGGCTGGGGCAAGGGGTTGGGGTGGGGTGAGGGCTCTAACTGGGGGGTGTGGGCTCTGGGGTAGGGCCAGAAATGAGGAGTTCAGGGTGCAGGATGGGGCTGGGGCAGGGGATTGGGGTGTTGGAAGGGGTGTGGGCTCTGAGGTGGGGCCAGGGATGGGGGTTTAGGGTTTAGGAGGGAGCTCCAGGCTGGGGGCAGAGGGGTTGAGGGTGTGGGCTCTGGGCTGGAGGGTGAGGAGGAAGGGTTGATGCTGTAGGACAGGTGAGGGATCCATTTGTGGGTGTGGGGTAGGGCTGAGGTTGAGGGGCTTAGGATGCAGAAGGGGGTTCAGGTTTGGGAGGGGGCTCAGGGACGGGGCAGAGGGTTGGGGCAGAGGGTTACCTCTGGTATCTCCTGGTCTGCGGTGCAGCGCGGGGGCGGGGTGTGTGTGGCTAAGGCAGGCTTCCTGCCTGTTCTGAGTCTGTGCTCCAGAAGTGGCCAGCACTGCAGATTCAGATCCTAAGTGGAGGCATGGCAGGTGGCTCTGTGCGCTGCTCTTTCCCGCAGGTGCTGCCTCCGCAGCTGCCATTAGCTGCAGTTCCTGGCCACTGGGAGTGTGGAGCTGGTGCTCAGGGTGCAGGTAGTGCATGGAACCCCTGTGGCCCCCTGCCTAGGAGCTGGACCTGCTGGCCACTTCTGGAGTGCAGCACAGAGCCAGGACAGGTAGAGAAAAGCCTGCCTTAGCTCCACAGAACTGTCGACCAGACTTTTAATGGCCCAGTCGGCAGTGCTGACCAGAGCTGCCAGGTTCCCTTTTTGACTGGGTGTTCTGGTCAAAAAACATACCTCTGGTCACCCTAGAAGAGCTGAGTGAATCAGGCTCTTAAGGTAAAAGTAAATGTAGAATTTGGTGTAATTTATTTAGTTTTTGCTGTAATCATTTTACACAAGCTAAACATAGAAAACTGTTAGAGCGCAGCCTTATTTGATGGCTGTATATTACAGATATTGCTTACCTAGTCATTGCTTTTTGAAAACTTCAGAATACAAAAGATGGGGACTGTGTGTGGTGGTGGTGGTGGTGGTGGTGGTGGTGGTGGGATTTACCTGCGTGTTTTTGTTTTTAAATGAAGGCTGAACTAATATTCGTTTTAGTCAAGATCCAATATTCAAGTACAATATATAGGCTATACGCTGTTTTTTACTGACGATAGATGAACTGTTGTTCCTCTGTTACGATACGGATTTATCCACATGTGTAAATTTGTAAGCAATATGAAAACTTCAGCCAGTGAGTATCTACCTAATATCAATCTGTTCTGTACAGAGATTAAAAAAAAAAGCACATCAATTACAATGTATACATATACCAGAAATAAAGCATAAAACTGCTCATTAATAACACAATTCCCAAAGGGAAAAAACCCTTACAAAATACAGTAAGTCACACAAACCAGTATCTAATACAAATTCCTTCATGAACGTAAGCTTTTTACAAAGATCTCTAGGATGGCAATAACCTCACAAAAAGAGTAGGTAGTTTTTTTTGTTTGTTTTTTTTTTAAAAACCACTTAGGAATAGCAGCAAAGAATCCTGTGGCACAGGATTCTTTGCTGCTTTTACAGATCCAGACTAACACGGCTACCCTCTGACACTTAGGAATAGTTTGCTTTTCTTCTTTTGAAGTCATTCAAACAATGTCCTATGTACAGGAAACAATTCTGTTGATTGTAATGTTGCTGAATTGCAGAAAATATTCATTTATTTTAATGGAGAATATTCTCTGTGGGCCTGATTCTCTGTGTTGTAAGTCCACAGTTACTCCATTGATGTTAATGGAGTTACACTGGTGTAAAATGGTGCTCAAGATCAGAATCTAGCCCAGAGAATCCATTTTATGTTATGCGAGGTTAAAATCAATCAGCTGAAGTTTGGAAACAGCTATTGGTATCTAACGCATTGTTTTAGGATTATGAAAGTTGAGACCTGAATGGACAAAACTTGAGACTTGTAAAGGAACACCAATGTGAAAACTACTAATGTAAGAAAAGTGAGTTCTAAGGCTCGCTCACTCCTGAGTCCCTTTGCCAGCTTTTGTGATTTTTATGATCATATTCTTCTGTTCTCTAACTGTCTCACTCTCATTGCTGCATGATAGATCCACACAAATGAAAGGGGAAATTGACTCTACAGGAGAAACAGAGAAACTGACTACATACAACGGCCTGGCCTACATTAAAAAAGTCAGGTCGACCTAGCTAAATCACTCAGGGGGCTGAAAAATCCGCATCCTTGAGCAATGTAGTTAAGCTGACCTAATCCACGAAGTAGACAGTGCCAGGTGGACGGAAGAGAATTCTTCCATCAACTTAGCTACTGCCTCTCAGGAAGGTGGATTAACTATTGCTAATTGGAGATCCCCTCTGTTGATGCAGGTAGCGTCTACTCTGAAGCACTACACACAGCACAGCAGTAGTATTTCAAGTTTAGAGAAGCCCAAAGGGCAGTCAACTCTGTAAAGCAAACAAAGTGGAAAAAATAGTGAAATAATTTTTCTCTAGTCCTTCACTGATAGTAAGCACAAATGCTTCTTGCAGTAATATAGTAGTTCAAATATTATGGAGAAGTTTGATTTCTAAAGTTTGACATTCCAACCTTAATTCAGCCTGTTGTGCTGAGGTAGGCATCACACAGTGAATGATGCACAGCAGAGTGTGCTGGTCTAAACCCTGCATTCTCAGAGGAGCAGCAGGCCTGATCCTTGGAAGTGCTAAGTGCCTCTATTACTATTCCTGTTTGTAACAAATGGTTCCCAAACTTCTGTAGACTTGATCCTGTGGTACCTTAAGTACGTGTGTCAGGTCTATGGACCTGGAATGCTATGATGGGGGGGCAAAGGAATAAGTAGCAAAAAACTTGTGCAAGGAGACTCTGCGTGTTGTAGATACAACCTTGGGTGGTGGTGGTTGGGGGTTGTCTTTGCAAGGGAAGGCATCTAGGGAAAAAAAGTATGCTGCCAACGGAGGCATGGCCAGAATCAGTGTTACTTTTGGCTACCTGATTTTTCTGACCCTTACTAGCAAGTTGGGAATGAGGCTTCCATCTCATAGCTCCACTGTCTGCGTTCCCCCTTCCGTGCAAGCTCAGCTCCTTTGCTCAGTACTTGCTAAGTACTATTTTTGCAAAAACCAATGCTGTATTTGTACCAGTATCTGAAAATGACCTCTAATACCTCTTTGATGTAGCTCTTATTGTCCCAACTTCAACTAAAGTGCTTTGAATGTTGCTGCTACAGTATAATGAAATGCTATTTTTAGAAAACTAAAAGCTCCCTGGTTTAAAGTGAATTGAGAATTTAAAAAATGACGCCCTTTACTTGGAGTGCTACATTTCCCACCATGTGCAATACCACCGTACAACTTTAAAGGCTCAAGTATGGCTCTACAAACTGAATCACGTGCAGGGAAAAGTGGGGCATCTGAATACTGTTCGCAGATGGGATACTGCAGGCATTCCGTGTGGAGCACGAGCAAGTCCAATGCCTGCAAGGGTGCTGAGGGGGAAGCATGCTTACCTGTGGAACTAGCTACACCTTTTCGTTAGGTATAGTATGCCCTTCCCCCAGTGATGTTTTGTATTGACTGGTTGGAGTGCAAGGAGGTGGGGCATGGAGATGTCTGTGTCCTACCCAGGCAGGCCTCCTCTGAGAACTGGACTGCTGCGGGCAAGATTGGCTGGCTTCCACTGCTTCTGCTCTCCAGCACTGATGCCTCTCTGTGCCTTTTCCCTATCTAATGCACTTCTGCAAGCCAGCCATAATTTGGCCTGAAGTGTCCAGTAGTAACGTATCTCTTAGCTGTTCAGTAGAAAAAAGAAAAATGCACTCAGTGCAAAGAAGTTTGAACAGAAGACTTCATGTCACTCAGTAGACATGGAAAGTGTTCCTGCTATTGATGATACTCTCAAATATGTGCGACTAAGTCATAGTCAGATCATTTTAGTGTTGGTCGAAATAATATTAGCTATGCTGAATTAATTAGGCACTAATGTTGGTGTGTTTAGTACTGTGATTCCAGAGGAATTCCTCTGTTTTGGTTGTAGTCACCAGGTACTCTGTATAAAATGAAGTCTTGCTGCATGACTTCATTTCACAGGAATGATTGATATAAAACAGATGTGGCCAAACTGTGGTTCGTGAGCCACATGTGGCTCTTTTACAGTTAAAATGCAGTTCACGGAGCCCTCCCTCCCCTGTTTTCCACCTACCAGACCAGGGTGTGGGGGTGTGTGACACAGGTGGAGCTCAGGGCTTCTGCCCTGCCCTGCGAGGGTGATAGGGCTAGGGGCTTCTGCCCTGTGGAGACGGGGATCTTGGGCTCCAGTCGTGTGGGAGGCATCTGCTGGGGTTCGGGGCTTCAGCCTTGCTCCTGCTGAAGCCCAAGCCCCAGTAGGTGTGCCCAGCTCTTGAACTTCTGAAGATTATTGTATGTGGCTCGGAGGGTCAGTAAATTTGGCCACCCCTGATATAAAATATACTGTATGTCTTCAAATTAAATCCCTACCATAAAATATAGTCAGGCTATTGCAACATGCAGTGACTCGATATCTCATTCCTGTTCTGCCTTGCAAAGCAATTCTCCCATTCCTGACGGGGATAAATTATGAGACCAATCAAGTGCTGAATAACTATCAGCCTGAGAGAATTGGATTATTGCCTTGTAAAACATAGGGGTAATGGTGTTATTGCTGTTGTAATCAGTGAGATATTCTTTTTTTTTTTCCGTTTCCAATCAGGTTCAGGAAGGGGAGAGGTTGTCCTTTTTTAAAATTGTTTTTAAATTTTTGTACACTCCTCTGGAGAGCAAGTACAGTTGAGGCAACTTGTGCTCAGGAATTTGTTTTGCCAGTCTCATTGCTGTGAATAAAATGACTAGAATCAGGGACTGAAATTACTATTACCCTTCACTCTGATTGGATGAGGGGTCCCTTTGTACTCTGAGGTGTGATGTAGAGGGAACAGTGACTGGGAATGTCAGCATCTACCCTATTGTGACATAATGTTCACCAGAGAACTTTGGAATAATTCACATTCATTATTCTAAAACAGATTAGGCTCAAATGGCAATTGATGGATGGAGAGGCAAAGAAAGTTGATCTGCCAAAGGTTTGTCTTGTTGTCCCTTGTCTACCTTGGCTTGGATCTTGCAAGAGCAACTTGCATTTCACTGTACTGAGCTTTCCATCAAATACGATGTTTCCTTTCAAAATAATAATCTTGACCTAGAATTAAAATATTGCTTACAGACAGTTTTCTGAACTCTTTCAACATTGTTTTTGTAAGTTGAGAGGTGATTCTTGTCAGATGTCTTGACCGAACTCCATCTTGTGGTGTCATCTTTATTTGTCTGTCATTCACTTGGATAGTTCGCTCTTGAAAGCTGCTCGCTGCATTCTAAACTAACCTCTCCCATCTTGAGGCACATCATTATAATTTTCTGAAAAAGATAAAAATGTTTGCCCGTAAGTGTCAAGAAGACAGTGTAATGGGAAATAGCATAACTGTAAACCCATATTGTTTCATTGTTTATTTTAAAACAATCCTTTCTACGTAGAGCTGAACAAATAATTGATATTTTTAGTTTGGTGGTTGAACTGAAAAATCTGGGGGTGGGGGAGTTTGTTTTGAACCGAAACTGAAATGAAAAACTGAAGGGGGTGGGGGTGGGAAACAAGTAGAGGTTGATTTCAAAATAACATTTTCAAAGCTATTTGATTAGTTCAGTTTACCCTAGAAATGAACTTTCAGTAAATTTACTATTTGCCCAATTTTTTTTTGCTCAGCTCTTCTAATAAGGACTCTGATCTTGCAAATACTTTAGCACGTGCTTAACTTATTCATTTAAGTAATCCTATTGACGAGTTTGACTAATCAGCTATGTTGGAGTCTAAAACAGATGCTAAAATTCGTGTCTTTCCCAAATTTCTCCTTCTCCACTGTGGATGCCAATTGTCAATACTGATTGTCTTGTTGCCCAAGAACATGGCAAGGGGGCACAGTAGCCTCTGTTGTTGTTGAGCATGACATATTTGTCTTGAAATGCGAAGGAAGAAACATGTGTAAAGTGAATTACTAGCAAGTTGAATTTTAAAAAATCACTTTTTAAATAAAAAAAGGATTTTCTTTACATATTACACTTTCTTAATTTTGTAGTAAGTTTAGACCGTAACACATGTCAATCTATGAAATAATTTTAAATTAAATACCCAAAATAATATTAAGTGGTAAAATTTGGTGGTAAATTTTAAGCAACATCAAATCACAGAACTGGAGGAAGCTATTCACTAAGCATCTGGAGCCAGAGTTTGACAGCTAAAGCAGCTTTTGATAGCAGTATCCTCTTCTGTAGATTCGGAGAGAATTACAGTTTATGAAACCAGTTCGGTTCAAAGACTACTTCATTCAAAATTAAAAAACCAGTTGGGAGTTGCAAAAGCAGGAAAGCTTGTTCTCTTCCTCCAGTGTATGCATAAAAGTTGAGGTGTGAAAGGATGAGATCTAAAATCTTGAAGGCGATAGTGACCATAAATAATTTACTAACTAAGAATAGTAAAGTATTGGTTTAATAAATCAGTTAATTTTAAATGCAAAACAAGTTGTGATAAACTTTTTTTTTATATCCAGAACACTTAAGGTAGCTTTATTGGATTTTAAAAAGTAAAATGCTGCTTTTTACATTTTTAATTGAACTTAAATGTCAATCCAAACACAGCTTGACACAAATCATAAGTAAAAGATTAGCCATCTAGTAAATAGAAAATGCTGAATGATGCATTTCTTACTATAATAAAAATGTAAATTAAGAATCTGAATGAATGTAAGTCAAGCTATATAATTGATTTAAATACATGTGTACAGATGCACTGTTTCCTGCCGGTTAGCAAAAAGAAGCACCAAACCAGTGTAAAGATTATATTTAATTGCAAGTCCGTGTTTTAATAGTTACTAACCAATGAGGATCAACTTTGTTTAGGAAAATAATTAAAGTACAAATGCAAAACATAATTAAAATGGCTTATTTAAATAACTCTTCCTGCTTGCTGATTTTTAAATCATGATGAAAATCAGTGATTGGAGCCACTGGGACTCTATAAGTGCTAAATAAATCTTATTTTTATTGATGTTAATACCTTATGCATAGGGCACTGAATAAGAAATTAGTGTCCAATCCAGATACTCACTCTGCCACTGACTCATTTTGTGGCCTTCAGGAATCACTTCATGTTTCTAAACAGCTATTAGGATAGTTTACATAAGCACTGAGAGGATTATTCAGTCTGACCATAACAAATGCTATAAATATGCTAGGTCAGTGGGTCTCAAACTTTTGTACTGGTGACCGCTTTCACATTGCAAGCCTCTGAGTGCGACCCTCCCACCACCAATAAATTAAACATCCTTTTAAATATCTTTAACACCATTATAAATGCTGGATACAATGCAGGGTTTGGGGTGGAGGTTGACAGCTCGCAACCCCTATGTAATGACCTCGCAACCCCCTGAGGGGTCCCAGCTCCAAGTTTGAGAACCCCTGTGCTAGGTATTATCAAGAATAAAGCCTTTGCAAATGAGTATGAGCCTGATCTGAGAGGTGCTGAGCACTTGAAAGTCAATGTTGTTGATTATTTACTACAGATATAAAGTAAGAGGAACAGTCTGCCCCAAAGAGCTAAATAGATAAAGAATACAAAAGGTAGAGGAGAAAGAGGTGAAGTGACTTGATCCAGGTTACACAATCATCATCAGAGCTCGGAGAAGAGCCTGGGAGGGCCTTATCTATTAGTCCATGCTGCCTAGAGGTTGTGTCATAAACAGATAGTTAAGGGTTAATGTCTCTTTTACATGTAAAGGGTTAACAAACAGGGAACCAAACACCTGACCAGGAGACCAATCAGGAGACAAGATACTTTCAAATCTCGGTGGAGGGAAGCCTTTGTTTGTGTTTTTTGGGTTTGGCTTTGTTCTCTCTGGGTTCTGAGAGTAACCACACGTACCTACAGGCTCTCTAATCTTCTGTTCAAATTTAGTAAGTACAAAGGTAGAAAGGCGGCTTAGTCTTTTTGATTTGTTTTTCTTTATTTGCAAATGTGTATCTGGCTGGTAGAGTTTTAATGTGTATTTGGCTGAAAGTATTTTAAATTGTATTTCTGTTGGAGGAGGCTTTTTCTCCAGTTTCTATAAGTTGACAGACCCTGTAACTTTCCATCTAAAGTACAGAGACACCTTTTTACTTTTTTCTTTCTTTTTATTAAAAGTTTTGCTTTTAAGACCTGTCTGATTTTCCCCCTTGTTGAGGCTCAAGGGAATTGAGTCTGTACTTAACAGGGAAGGAGAAGGGAGGGGAAGGGTGGAATCCCTTTGTTTTAGATTCACGAGCGTGAATCTGTCTATCTCTCCAGGAGACCTAATTTCTCTATGTTCTGATTCAAGGAGTTTGAATCACAATAATCTTCCAGGGTAACCCAGGGAGGGGAAGGCTGAGAAAGGCAACAGTGAGGAAAGGGGTTTACTTTCCTTGTGTTAAGATCCAGGGGGTCTGGGTCTTGGGGGTCCCCAGGGAAGGTTTTGGGGGGACCAGAGTGTATCAGGCACTGGAATTCCTGATTGGTGGCAGCTTATCAGATCTAAGCTGGTAATTAAGCTTAGAGGAATTCATGCTGGGACCCCAACTTTTGGACTCTAAGGTTCAGACTGGGGAAATATATCATGACATGTTGTGAGTGATCAGTTCCTCTCAGGATGTGGCCAGTGTCAAACATTGCTCAGAACAGTGATATGTAGTATAAATACCTAGTCTAGATCAATATGTAGGAAAATAATATAGGTTGCATTTTGGGATAGGCCAAGCTTAAAAATTGTCCAAGGAGCTAAATGCACTTTATGGTAGTTTGCCATAGTGTATGTAGGCTGAGGCACAATATATATTGTTCTAACCATAATAATACTAATTTACTTAACATAAGAATAGCCATACTGGGTCACACCAATGATCAATGTAGCCTAGGATCCTGTCTTCTGACAGTGGCCGGTGCTAGATGCTTTTGAGGGAATGAACAGAACAGGGCAATTATTGAATGGTCCTAGCTTCTGGCAGTCAGATGTTTAGGGACATCCAGAGCAAGTGGTTGCATCCCTGACCATTCCAGCAAATAGTCATTGATGAATCTATCTTCCATGGACTTATCTAATTCTTTTTATGAACCCAACTATACTTTTTGGCCTTCATAACATCTGGCAATGGGTTCCACGGGTTGACTGTGTGAAAAGTACTTCTTTATGGTGGTTTTAAACTTGCTGACAATTAAATTCTTTGAGTGACCCCTGGTTATTGTGGCATTCTCCACACCATTTATGATATTATAGACTTTTATCATATCCTCTCTCCTAAAATGAACAGTCCCAGTTGTCTTAATCTCTCCTCATATAGAAACTGTTCCATACCCCTAATAATTGCCCTTCTCTGTACTTTTTCTAATTCTAACATAGCCTCTTTGAGATGGGGGCAACTGGAACTGTGTGCAGTATCCAAGGTGTGGGTGCACCATGGATTTATATAGTGGCATTGTGATATTGTCTATCTGATTATCTATCCCTTTCCTAATGGTTCCTAATGTTCTTTAGCTTTTTGGACTGCTGCTGCACTTGGAGTGGATGCTTTCAGAGAACTAGCTATGATGACTCCAAGATCTTTCTTGAGTGGTAACAGCTAATTTAGACCCCTTATTTTGTATTGTGATAGACCAGGCCAGTTGGGAGCAGCAGAGTAGTAGAAGGGAAATAAACTGGCCACTGCAGTTTTCTGTTCCCTGAGTGACCAAGCAGGGGCTGCTCCAAGCTAATGAGAACACCTGACTCCAATTAACCTGCTAAGAGTCAGGTAAGGCTTTTAAGCACCTGACTCTAAGGCCCCTCTGATGCTATAAAAGAGCTCACTTCAGTCAGCCCAAAGGGAGCCAGAGGAGAGGAAGTGCATGCGAGGAACTGGGAGCAAGAGGTGTGCAAGAAGCTGAGAGTGAGTAGGCATACTGCTGGAGGACTGAGAAGTACAAGCGTTATCAGATATCATGAGGAAAGTCCGGTGGTGAGGACAAAGAAGGTGTTGAGAGGTGGCCATGGGGAAGTAGCCCAGGGAGTTGTAGCTGTCGCACAACTGTACCAGGAGACACTCTGGACAGCTGCAGTCCACAGGGTCCTGGGCTGGAACCCAGAGTAGAGGGTGGGCCCAGGTTCCCCCTAAACTTCCCAACTCCTGATCAGATACAGGAGGAATTGACCTGGAGTGTGGCTTCCCAGAGGGGAACGTCTCTGGGCTGTTTCCCGATCCACAGGGTGAATCTGTGAGGTGAGTAAATCTGCCAATAAGCGCAGGACCCACCAAGGTAGGGAGGAACTTTGTCACAGTACGTATAGTTGGGATTATGTCTTCTAATGTGCATCACTTCGCATTTATCAACATTGAATTTCATTGCCCCTTTTATTGCCCAGTCACCCAGTTTTCTGAAATCCCTTTGTAACTCATTGCAGTCTGCTTTGGATTTGCCTATCTTGAGTAGTTTTGTGTCCTCTGCAAACTTTTCCACCTCACTGTTTTCCCCTTTTCCTAGATGATTTATGAATATGTTGAACGGCACTGGTCCCCATACAGATCTTTGGGGACCCTGCTTTTTACCTCTCTCCACTGTGAAAACTGACCATTTATTTCTACCTTTTGTTTCCTATCTTTTAACCAGTCACTGATCTATGAAAAGACCTTTCCTCTTATCCCATGACTGCTTATTTTGTTTGAGCCTTCAGTGAGGCACCTTGTCAAAGGTTTTATGAAAGTCCATATACACTATACCCACAGGATCACCCTTCTCTACATGCTTGTTGACATGCAACCTCAAAAATTTGAATAGATCGGTGAAGCATGATTTCCTCTTACAAAATCTGCATTGATTCTTCTCCAACAAATCGTGTTCATCTATGTGTCTTATAATTCTGTTCTTTACTATGGTTTTAACCAATCTGCCTGGTACTGAAGTTAGGTTTACCAGCATGTAATTACCAGGATAGCCTCTAGAGTGTTTTTTTTTTTAATTGGCGTCACCTTAGCTATCCTCCAGTAATTTTGGTACAGAGGCTGACTTAAGTGATAGGTTGCATACCACAGTTAGTAGTGCTGTAATTTCATATTTGAGTTCCATCAGAGCTCTTGGGTGAATGCAATCTGGTCCTACTGATGTATTTCTGTTTAATTTATCAATTTGTTCCCAAATCTCCTCTATTGACACCTCATCTGGGACAGTTCCTCAGATTTGTCAGCTAGAAAGAATGGCACAGATGTGGGAATCTCCCTCCCATCTTCTGCAGTAAAGACTGATGAGGAGCTTAGCTTCTCCACAATAACCTTGTGTTCCTTGAATGCTCCTGTAGCACCTCGATCATCCAATGGCCACAGTTCACACAGTAAATAAGCACCTCAACTTTCACAAAAAGCTAAAAATCAAGCGAATCCCATTTTAAAACAAGACCAAAACCAAGCCAGTCCCTAAGAATCCTAACACATTATGTGACTAGATCCCCCTGGCGTGCCGTCTGGGACTGTGGTGGGCCCACTGTGCACCCCTGACTCTCTTTCTCCCCCACCTCTTGTCCCTTGCCCCAGCTTGCAGGGAGCCAATCAAAAAAAAGAAGCTACAAGCTCCAAAAGCTATAAGCCCAAAACTAGCCAACAAACGACTCACAAGCCAATTAAGCCCAAACCATCAATTTCTGCATTTTTTTCCCATGGGTTTGGCATGTCTGCCAATGGCCTCACTGATTGATTATTTGGCACGCTTCCTGCTTTTCATGTAATTGGAAAAAAAAAAGCTGTTAGTTTTAGTGTCTTTTTGCTGGTTGCTCTTTAAATTGTTTTGGCCTGCCTAATTATACTTTTACAGTTGACCTGCCAGAGTTTTGCTACTTTCTATTTTCCTCAGTTGGCTTTGACTTCCAATTTTTAAAGGATGTCTTTTTGATTCTAACTGCCTTTTACTCTGTTTAGCCATGGTTAGTCATCCTACTGTTTTTGGTTTTTTTTCTTGGTTTTGGGGGCTATACATTTAGTCTGAGCCTCTATTATGGTATTTTAAAATACCAGTAGTTACCCTGCAGCTTGCAGGCATTTCACTCTTGTTACTAAACCTTTTATTTCCATTGAACTAGCTTCCTCATCTTTGTGTAGTTCCCCTTTTTGAAGATAAATGCTACCCTGGTGGAATTCTCTGGTGTATTCCCCCTTACAAGGAGGTTAAATTTAATTGCATTGTGTTCACTATTACTGAGTGGTCAGATATATTCACCCCTTGGACCAGATCCTGTGCACCTCTTAGGACTAAATCAAGAATTGCCTTTTTCCTTATGGGTTCCAGGACTAGCTGCCCCAAGAAGCAGTCATTAATTGTGTCTAGAAATTTCATCTCTGCTTCCCCTCCTGAGGTGACATGTACCCATCAATATGGGGTTAGTTGAAATCCTCCATTATTATTGGGTTTTCTGTTTTTTTTAGCCTTTCTAATCTCCTTGAGCATTTCACAATCACTGTCACCATCCTGGTGAGGTGATAGATAGTAAATTCCTGCTGCTATATTTTTTCCATCAGAAATTGGTAGTTCTTTACCTTCTGGGTATTCACAGGTTTAGGTGCTACATTATACAGCTAACATTTCATTAATGCAGTGTAAAGAAATCTGTTTTTAGACCCAAAATATCTGTGGGAATCAGTGTTTGCTCCTATCTAGTAGACGGCAAACTGTCAAATTAACTTAGAACATAGGGCTTGATTCACCTTTTTGTTACTCCATTTTCATGCCAGTGCTAATGCTATTGAAATTGCAGTGATGATCAGTTAGGATGTTTGTTTGTTTTTGTTTGTTTTGCTGTATCATCTGGACCTTCTGCTCTCATGCATAATGAGCAAGGGTGTCTTAGAATCTTGTGCAAAGTAATCCCGTGTGATATGTGCTTCATCTACCACATGCCCTTTGAAGAGGTAAACTGTGGGTCCAGAACACCCACATGGCTGGGAGAGAATATAAACACAGCCTATGAGGGAGTCTGGGGTTCAGCACTGGTAACAAGGATAGGGAAGTTGGATGGCAAAGTCATAGCTCTTGGGGGTTGGGAATGGGGGTGTGCTAGATAGAGAATCAGTGCTCCAAGGGTGTATCTAAGGATCTCAAGCTAAGGGCAGTGCCTGGACCAATTTCAGACTCCCAAGGCACATAAGATCCAGTAGCTGAATCCACTCACAGGAGTCTGATGAGTGGTCAAGAGGGGGCACTTTCCTAGATCTGTGAAACCTCATAAGAACATAAGAATGACCACACTGGATCATACCAAAGGTCCAGCTAGCCCAGCATCCTGTCTTTTGACAGTGGCTAATGCCAGGTGACCCAGAGGGAATGAACAGAACAGGTAATCATCAAGTGATCCATCCCCTGTCATGCATTCCCAGCTTCTGGCAAAACAGTGATTTCTAAAGCACACTGTCATGTGGGGCACAACTAATGCAGACCAACAGGGTCTCTATGCACCTATAGGTTCCCTATCTCTGTTAAAGCACACGAGGAAACCTTTAGTGTGCACTGGGAGGGTCTACATGTACCAATTAATGTGCAACATATTAATACACTTAGGGTATGCCTACACTACCTGCCAGATTGGTGGGTAGTGATCGATCGATTGGGGATCGATTATCATGTCTAGTGTAGACACGATAAGATCGATCCCCGATCACTCTGCCTTTGACTCTGGAATACCACCGCACGCGTGAGGCGGAAGCGGAGTCAATGGGGGAGCGACAGCGGTCGACTGACAGCCAGGTAAATCAACCTAAGATATGCCGACTTCAGCTACACGAATAGCATAGCTGAAGTTGCGTACCTTAGGTCGACTCCCCCCCTCTCCCCAAGAGTAGGCCTAGCCTTAGAAATCACTCCTCCCACCCCATTGTGCACATTACCTACCATGCAGGCATGCCCTTGGGTGCACAAGTCTCAATTACTTTCAGTAGAACTTCTCCTAACCCACTTTGGAAAATTCTACCCTAGCTGGCCATCTCACTCCATCATGGCCCTTGTAGGACTCTTCAGTTGGTACCCATATGCAGGTTCTGAGGGGTCCAAGTTAGGAAAGCTCTGTATTTTTGGTACTTATATTACTGTAGTGCCTGAGCATCTTACAATCTTTAAAGTATTTATCCTCACAGCATCCTTGTGAGGTACGGCTGTACTATTATGTTAATTTAACATTTTGGGGAAGTAAGGCAAAGACACACTAAGGGTTTGTCTATACAGACATTTAGCTCATGGCAAGCTGGGGTGTGCGCCCACCCCTCAGTAGTAGTCTGCTGCAGATTTAGGGCAAGTCAACGCTACAAAATTAAGTCAACCCAAGTTACGTTGATGTACAGCCACCGTAGTAATTACGTTGCTTTTGTATATCCACACTACTCTCCTTGTACCAGCGGTGTGGGTCCTTACTGCCAGTGCTTGCATCAATACCATGGGTAGGTATCCCACTGTGAAACTTGCCACCATCTAGCAGAAGCTGATTTTTTTGGGAAGGGTTTACAATGCCTCATGGGAGCAAATGAGGCATGCAGGCATAGGCACCAACTCCATGGGTGCTCCAGCCCTGGAGCACCCATGGAAAAAAATTAGCAGGTGCTTAGCACCCACCAGCAGCCGAGCTCCCCTCCACTCCCGCCCGCCGGCGGCCCCACCAATCAACTCCTCCCCCTCCCTCCCAGTGCCTCTTGCACACTGTGTGGAACAGCTGTTTCGTGGCATGCAGGAGGCCCTGGGAGGGAGCGGAGGAGCAGGGATAGGGTAGAAAAAGGTAAATCTGGGAAAGGGTGGGGCCTTGGGGAAGGGTTGGGGTTGGGGCTGGGTGGATGTGGGGGCTTGGTGGAAGGGGTGGAGTTTGGGTGGGGCCTGAATTTGAGCACCCCTGGGAAAAATTAGAAGCTGGCACCTGTGCTTGCAGGGGTGACTGGGAACATGATTTCAGTGCCCCATGATGCAGTTTTCTCCATCTCATAATGTTATCTGCACCCCATAATGTTTCATGCCTCTTTTGAAAAGCCTCAGAAACCCGCACGTCCACTATCTCTGCAAGAAACATGGATCCTGCCCAACTTTGCGTTGTTGTGATGAGTGCTGAAAGCACAATGTGCCTGATCCTGCAGTATTTGCAGATCTGCCAAAGGAGCAGTGGAGAATGGTAGCTTGCTGTGGGATGTAGAAAGAAACTATTCTTTTCAAGGTGGTAGTTGGCATTAACGGAGCAGCTACTGACTGGTGGGATTGATAATTATGCAGATATGGAAAGACAAACTGTAGCTGCAGAATTTTTGGATGTGCAAAACTGCATTCCTGGAAGTGTGTGCTGAGTTCGCCCCAGCCTTCTGGCGCAGCCACATCAAAACGAGAGCTGCTCTGACAGTGGAGAAGCAATTGGCGATCGCTGTGTGGAAGTTTGCAACGCCAGATTGATACCAATCAGTCATGAATCAATTTGGAGCTGGGAAATCTACTGTGGGGGCTGCTGTGATGCAAGTGTGCAGGGCCATTAATTGTGTCCTGCTACAAAGGACTGTGATTCTGGGCAATGTGCAGGACATACTGCATGTGTTTTGGCAATGAGGTTCCTGAACTGCGATGGGGCGATAGCTGGCATGCACACCTCTATTTTGGCACCAGACCATCTTGCCAGACAGTACATTAACAGCAAGGGCTACTTTTCTGTGGTATTGCGAGCCCTAGTGGATCATCAGGATATTTTACTGACATCAATATGGTCTGGTCAGGGAAGGTGCATGGCGCACACATCTTTAAGAACAGAGGCCTGTTCAGAAATCTGTAAGCCGAGATTTTCGTTCCAGACCAGAGGATTACCATTGGGGATGATGAAATACCAATAGTGATTCTGGGAGACCCAGCCTACCCCTTACTCCCATGGCTGATGAAGCCGTACACTGGCCACCTCAATAGCAGGGAGTGCTACAACTGCAGGCTCAGCAGGGGCAGAATGAAAGTTGAATGTGTTTTTTAGGTGTTTGAAAGGCTGCTGGCCTATCTATGCACAGATTAGATCTCAGTGAAAAAAATATTCCAGTGATTATAGCTGCCTGCTGTGCACTTCATAATATGTGACACAAAGGGGGAAAAGTTTCCAGTGGACTGGAGGATGGAGGTGGAACAGTTGCCTTCTGATTCAAGCAGCCAGATACAAGGCTATAAGAAGAACTCAGTGGAGAGCTATGTGGCTCAGGGAGGCTTTGAAAGACTATTTTAATAGTGAGCCACAATAATGTGTGCACTGCCTGGCATTGGTGTGTGCGCTTTTTCTGTGGTTTTTTTTTTTTTGCACCCGAGTATCTTGGGGGGGAGAGGGTCAATATGCACCTCTTGCTATTAGCTATGAATGATGTCTGCCCCAGCCAGCATATAATGTGAACTAATAAAATGATTGTTTTCATAAATAGACTTTTATTCCAAACCACTGCAAACAGACATACAAGTAAGTGAATAAAACTTTATAAATACAGGGAAAAGAACCTTGGAAGAGGAAAGAACAGTCATTTTCCTTTCACAAACACACACTGACTTGTAAGAAACACAGTTGGTGTAAGTGCGGCTGTGATTCTGTCCACCTCTGGGATGGAGTGGTAGGGGTAATACCATGGTCTGGATGCCATGGGAATGTGGGGTGTGTGTAGGCAGGTCCCAAGATGTAGTTCTCTATGGGCTGCAGAGGGAGGTGAGCATGGGTCAGAGCCTGAAGGTCAGCAGGAGTCTCCAGCATGTCTGTTTGCTGCTTGAAAAGGGCTAGCATCTCCTGCTGCTTATGTGTCTCCTTTTCCTGTGCTTTTCTCCTCTCTGCTCTATCCCTGTCCATTCTGCCTGCCCTGTGCTTGGTATCTGAAGCACCAGAGGGTGGGAGGTAAACCCACATGAATACACCTCTGAACTTTGGGGCTTTGCTGACCTAGGACAGCCAACTGTGTAGGGGGTGCAGTGGAGGGAGAGGGGAGCAATGTGTTAAAAGGACATTCATTTGTTGGACCCCCACACACACACACAAAGTGGGAAACTGAGGCCAAGGACACTGCCCAACACACTGTGGAGTTGGCTTGGCTTATGATCACATATGTCTGAATATGGTTGTGATGTTTTTCCCAACTAATGTTTGGTTCCCTTTCCTTTTTAATAAAGTTATCTTCTGTTATACACAGACTCAGTGCTTGAAAGTGGGCAAGTATTGCCTCTTGGAGGCAGCTAGGATGCAGTTAAGTTTTTCCCCATTACAGGGTGGGGGCTCAAGCCAGTTCTGTGTTGTAATGTTAAGAGGAACCCCTAGATATTGAACTCAGCCCTTGTTGCTGCAGACTTCAGCTGACAGAAGGGTTACACCACTGTAAGGCTGAGTCTGACCCTGAGAACCAGTTAAATAATGAGGGCCAGGTCCTCAACTGCTGATAGTTGTTGATTTCACTCAGCTATGCTGATTTACACTGAGGATCTGGCCCTCTGTATAGTTTAAACACTTATGGTTGGCTCCTAATGGGTCTGGTCATGTTTGCTAATTCCTGGGGTTAAAAATAGCTTTTATATTTTATATCTGTATCAACAGCTTCTACTACTTATGAAATCAATTGTTACTTTGTCACAAGCCTGGTGTGGGGCAGTGCAGCCATAGAATAGGATAGGAAACAGATTATGACTTGGCCACAATTTGCCTGTCAGCTATCTCCTGCTTGGAAAGGGGATGGACCCTGTACCAACCCTGTAGCTAGCACAGCTTATTTCCCTGGTTGGCATATTTGGGAGTGCAGGGCAGGTGTGTGCAGGTAGGAACTCTGCAGGTTGGGTAGCTGGCAGAGGGAAGTAAAGTAATCCTCCACATAGGCATGCAGAGAGGTCACTGATTTGGTCCTATGTGGCTCATAATATTTGGCTCCTAATGTACCGAAATAAATTGAGTTTACTTAAAGCTCCCATTCTAATAGCTTGAGTAACACATTGACTTCTTCATTAGGAGGTAATTAGATTATGCTGGTACTTCCTTATGCTGCATAATCGAATCTACTGAGTCTACTGCAAGTGCTCTTTTAAGATGCAGAAGATTCACGGAATCCCAATGAACTGTGTAAAGCATTTGTTGACGGTAGGTAATACCTTTAAAGCTCTGGTCATCTCTGAACATGTGCATATATAACACCCTTTACTATTAATGGAAATTACAGATGCACATGAAGGGAGTGACTGAAATTTGACTGGGAGAATAGGTAGCTTTTTACATTGATTTTTAAATGTGGACAGCTGATCCTGCAGTCCTCTGTGCGCAGAAAACTCCTACTGCTAACAGCATGAGTTGCACAGCATAACTGGTACATTTTTAATATGGTAGACCACATTTTGTCCTGGCGTTAGCTAAAGATAAGTCAATTGTAAAAGAGAAAATAGGTTGCCTCTGTAGTTTTGGAAATGGCTATATCTGCACCAATTAAATACATCCCAGGTTTCTCTGATGGAAAAAAATGAAACCACACAGAATCCAGTTTTCTATATTTACTTAATGAAGGGGCAGGTTTTGCAGCCTTGTCATGCAATTAGTAGCAGTGAGAAGTCAATGGGACTACCAGCATGAATAAGTTACTCATTGTGAACGTGGGTTGCAGAATTGGGTCCTACATTTTTGAAAGGCAAGTAGCTGTAAATCAATTTTAACTGGTATTCATCTGATAGTCTCTCATCTGGTTTGCAGCTGAGAGTGTTTTAGAAAGGAAATGTATCCAAGTTCAAACTTCCCTTTCAGAACTTCTGAGACTTTTGAAGAAATGTGAAGTATGCAAACTTTAACAGAGATGTATTGAACAGGGAAACAGATGAATGAGACTTACGGACATGAAAGATAATGCTGGAGTATTTTGCTGAAAAACTTAAATTCTCTCCATGTTTCTTGGGTCGCTGAGTATATTATCAGTTTTTTAATGACAAGAAATTCTCCTCCTTCCCCCATTAAAGTATATTATCAAGGGAAAAAAGGTTTAAAATATTTCAGTTGAGATTTTTAAATCACATTTTTACATCTGGATTAGAAATTTAATAGGAACTGGGCACCCAAATCTCTTAGATGGCTTTGAAAATCACATCCTTAAAGTCCTGCCCATGCTGCCCAAAGCAAGGAAATTCATTTAGGCTGAAACATTTGTCCTTAACTCATCCAGCTGTGTACGTTGAGAAATCATCATGCATTTTAATGTTAGTGATCATAAAATAACTAACATGGCCATTTAATTCACAGGGGTCACAAGGAAAACTGGCTTGATCAGGTGGGTACATTTGAATGTATAGTTCTGACAGCCTTAATTTAATGTGGTTGGTTTGTCAAACCTTGACAGAATTAGTATGCTGAAATGAATAGAGATAATATGTAATGAAGCCAGACCTCTTACTCAGCTAAAGAAGGTTGTAGTTAATGTTTCATGTCTTCACCAAAAAAAGTCAAGATACAAGGGAATTATCAAAGTCAGAATTGGGCTATTTTAAATTATTCATATTTCTGAAATGTAGTGAGATGACTCTCTGTAGGGTAGTTGAGTGGATCATTGTAATATGTATGGGACCTAGAGCATTTTTTTTTCTTCTGAGTCTTTAGTGTCTAGATCAGACAAGTTGTTCTGGAGCTGAGCCACAGGTGGTCTGGAATTTAAACTGCACAGGGCACCAAAACTACTCACAAACTATCAAAGCGATCAGAATCTACAAGTGCCATAATAAGCAAGGAGGAGATGTTGTTGGAAGAATCAAGGAAAAGTTCTCTTCAGTAACTGAATGCCCTCGCCTGCACCTAGCAATAGAAAGAAGAGATTAAGGTGGTTGGATTGCATAGTTTCTAATGTCAGCTCCAAACAGTCACTGTTACTTGTGCAGTCCCAAAGGGGTACAGCTTTTCTGCCAAAATTGCTGAAGTTTAGTGGCACTAGAAGATGCCTCTCACAAGTATGAATATTGAGAGGCTGTTTCAAAGAACCAGTGTACCTGAGGCAGTGTGGTCCGCTAGGTAGGGCACTAGACTGAGACTTGGACTTGGTTTCCATTCTTGACTGTCACCAAATTTCTGTGTAAACTGAGTCAGGCCAGTTCACCTCTAGTTTCCCTCCCACTGTTTCTTAGCTATTTAGATTAAGCTTATCAGGTCAGGGATTGTAGCCCAGAGTCTCAAAACTATTTAGGTACCTAATGTCCCACTGGTTTCAAAAGATACCAATCTCATTACATGTAATAGAAAATTGCAATAATCTTTTAGCCCATTCTATACTGGGGGGAGGGATAGCTCAGTGGTTTGCGCATTGGTCTGCTGAACCTAGGGTTGAGAGTTCAGTCCTTGAGGGGGCCATCTAGGGATTTGGGGATTGGTCCTGCTTTGAGCAAGCAGTTGGACTAGACGACCTCATGAGGTCCCTTCCAACCCTGAGAGTCTATGAAGACTGGATTTTCTGAATGTCTCTAACTTCAGATCATCCCAAAGCCTATATCACATATTTTGTAAATGTATTTCCACAAAAGGACTTTAAAATATATACAGTATATATATATACAGTCACAGGTGTTCTTCATATTTGCAGAAATATTTTATACTGGACCCAGAGTGTATATCTAAAAACTAAATTAGAAAGCAGCACACTGAAGAGTAGGAAAGACTTTTTTTTTTTTTTTTAAAGAGCATGCTGTCCCAGGTAAAATTCAAATATGGGTGGGAGAAAAGGCCCTTTTTCATACTCTCAGCTTAAATGTAATGGAGCATTCATTGAGATGCTACTTTGCTGTTGACTCAAAGCCAAGTTCCAAAGTTAGCCAGTAAAATCTATCATGTGATGCAATCCTAGGTCAGCAAAGCACCAGAGTTCAGAGGTGTATTCATGTGGGTTCACCTCCCACTCTCTGGTGCTTCAGATACCAAGCACAGGGCAGGCAGAATTGACAAGGATAGAGGAGAAAAGCACAGGAAAAGGAGACACCTAAGCAGGGCCGGCTCTAGCCATTTCGCTGCTCCAAGCACGGCGGCACGCCGTGGGGGGCGCTCTGCCGCTCGCCGGTCCTGCAGCTCAGGTGGACTTCCCGCAGACATCCCTGCGGAGGATCTGCTGGTCCCGTGGCTCTGGTGGACCTTCTGCAGGCATGCCTGCGGATGCTCCACCGGAGCCGCGGGACCAGCGGACCCTCTGCAAACACGCCTGCGGGAGGTCCACCAGAGCCGCCTGCCACCCTCCTGATGACCGGCAGAGCGCCCCCCACGGCATGCCGCCCCAAGCACGTGCTTGGTGTGCTGGGGCTTGGCGGCGGCCCTGCACATAAGCAGCAGGAGATGCTAGCACTTTTCAAGCAGCAAATAGACATGCTGGAGACTCCTGGTAATACATCCTCTCAGCACTTTGTTCTTTGCAGAGTAGAATTTTTTAAAATGTAGATTTAAAAAAAATCTTCTGTTCAGTAACAGCTAATGCTTGATTCTTGAAAGGTATCTGTCTATCTAGTTCCTTCCTTTTCTCAGTTCATCCAGCCTTCATTGGCCAACATGGAATTGGAAGTACTGTAATTCATCTGTTTGTCAATGGAGTGCATAAAAATTCAAGTGAGTTCTGCAAATCCACTGATTGGAATATATAATCTACACATTATGTATTTTATTGATTCTAAGGTATCCTCAAGCATTAATTGACTCAGTCATGGTCTCTCCAAATTATAGGTATTATGAACCAAACACAGCCTTCATTCACTTCTTGAGCTGTGTACTCTGTGCACTGCAGTCAATAGAGTTGCACAGGGAAAACAGACACTCATTTCTCTCTCTCTCTCTCTCTCTCTCTCTCTCTCTCTCTCTCTCTCTCTCTAATTTTGAAACTGTGGGTAAGATCCTCTGTTGGTGTGAAGCTTTGCAGGTCCAGTGAAGTCAATGGAGTGTTATATCAATTTATACTGGCTCAGGATCTGGCCCTTTTGTAAATACAAGCAGATTCTAATTTGGCCCTTGAGTTTACATCTGTCTCTTCACTGCCACCTTTTGAACATTTTCATGAAAATGGAATTGTCAAAATGTCCATTTTTGGATCGCAACCTGCACTTTTTGAGTTAGGGAGGGGGAAAGAGACAGACTTTTGCACTCTGTAGCCTGGTGATTAGGACGCTGGCCTGAAAAGTGGAAGACCCAGGTTCAACTGTGTATGCTGCTGGATTCAGAGTGATCTGGGATGACAAACTTGGCTCTGAATTCAGATCCTAGAGCATTCTGACCCAGGCAGAGCAGGGGTATGAACCTGAGTTTTCTACCATCCAGGCCCAGTGCCCTAACCACCAGGCTCTAGAGTGAGAGTCTCTCTAGAAAGCCCTGGATCCAAAAATCCTTCCCACAAAGTTTTCATCAAAACTAATACATCTCAAGTCTGATGTTTAGGCTCTGGCAACATACCGTAACTATTGGGCTAAAAGTTATGAGGGTGGTCCCCCTCTGCCCTGGCTGCTTTGGGTGAGCTTGCATACGGGGACCTGCTCTGGGACGTGAGCTCTTGGCATGCTTACTGGATCAAGCCTCACAGGCGAGTTGGGCAAAGGAATGCCTCTCTTCCCCCAGTTCATGCATTGTGGTCTGGTGCTTGGGCATCCAGATGCATAGACTCAGGCTGCAGTGTACGTGCACAGAGGCAGAAATATAAGCACTTAGGGAACTTCTGCTGTAGATCTTACGAGAGTTTAGGTGCCTGCAGGTTTCAGCACAGAGTGAAGTTTTTGTGAATCCCAGGACGGCTGGTTGGTACAAAGAACCATTATTTGTGTTTACTCCATTTCTATTTTAGTATTAAGAGGAACATCATGTTACCCCTTTTGCTCAAGAGATTGAGAGAAAATGTGAAGTGCAGTAATTGTTCGGGTAAGTGTGAGATGCACGCTGAGACACTCGTTGTTTGTCCTGACCATTTTTAAAAATAATAATTAACTGTCACTTTTTAGCAGTAAGAAACCTAAAACTAATCCTTTTAAAATAAATAATTGCAGATCTTGTATTGGAGACTGCAAATCAGTTATATTTTTCAACATTGAAATTCATGTAACACTTAATTTTTTAAATCAAGACTACCGCTGATGCAGACTTATCTGACCTGTGCACCCATTTCTATATGATCACATATGTTCTATGTCTACTATAGTTTTGTTTGCATCTGGACTGCATGAAGGATCACGTAGTTTTGTTTTGGTTTTGCCTTAAAATGTAGTTAAGGTCAGAAAGCAACTCTCTGTACATCTTATTTCCCAATAGCTTTTATATCAACTTTGTAGTAGAGATGGATTTTAGAAGTGTGATGCGGGGCAACTACAAGAGATTTGGTGACAGCGTAGGTGCGAGGAGAGAGGAAAGCGAGGCCCTCAAAGTTGTGAGCTTGAGTGGCTAGAGGACAGTGGAGTTATGACTGGTGATAGGGGAAGGAAAAGTGGCAATGGAATAGGCGAGATGGAAGTTTAGTTTTAGCCCTGTATGGTTTCAGGAAGTGGTACCATACCCTGGGGAGATATTGTGAGTAGGAGAGGTGCACTTGGATCCATGGGGAGGGATAGATGAAATAGTCTAGGTGTTGAGGGTTAATGCAATAGGAGAAGGAAAGAAAGAAGAGGGGGAAGAAGGAAAACAAGGTTTTCTGAGGTGATCCCAGTTGAAGTTGCTCTCTTTACAAAGAGTGCTTTTTGACTCCAGCAATGGAGCTGTGTTTATTTTAAAAACTGTTTCAAGGCCACATCTTAGTATTTGTCTATGTGTAAAACTCCCTTTGGCTGGACTAGGATCTATGCATATGAATCGATGCATGGCATGGCCCAGCCCCTAGTGAGAAGCTCTTTTTGAGTCATAATAGAAGTAGACACAAAAGAAAAACAAGTTTTGTTGCAATATTTCACTGATTCAGCAGCATCTGGTTGAGGTGCCTTACTGAATCTGGCTTGGTGTGAATGAGGATTTATGAAGTATGGAGATTTTTGTTTTGAATGATTATAGCTGCCAGCTGGTGGTTGTTCCATGTTTGTTCTTGTTATTAGCAATTAACTTGTGTATCCGTTTTTCACATCAGGAGTATTTATTTGTTGCAACTACACTGGGATGGCTGCCTGTTTCAGGTGTTGGCTTAGTATATGAGATGAGTTACAGAAAGGAAGTAAATTCAGAATGAATAATTCAACACTCTACAAATATTACACACACACACGAGTGTGCGTGCACAGCCATATCCACTATGTTAGGAAGAATCCGTGTGTGTGTGTGTGTGTGTGAGAGAGAGAGAGAGAGAAACCCCATAACCCAGATTTCTGTGCATGCAGAATATTAGAGTTGGGATTTGGCAGGTGGTGCTGAGAGCAGAATTTTCCCCTCTGTTTTCAGATTGATACATTTTATAGTCTGACTATGTATGTAATCACTGCATACTCCCATTGACATCAGTTGCTATTATGCAGCAGCTGCAAAACCAGCAACTCGGTGGGATGAGGTGGCGGGGGGACATATGTTTGTCTTCATGTTAAAAACATATTGTGGGGAACAAAACAATCAAAAAGATTTTATAAGGTTTTGATGTGCAGCTGCTAATCCACATTCTCTCACAGGTCTGCAGACCTGATATGGATGCCATGTGGGCAGGGCCAGAAAAAACTGAAGTGGCTGGGAATCTGCTGGAAACTCTATTCCACAACCCCACAGATCTCTAGCTAAATTAATAGAGATCAATATGATCATCTATTCTGACCTCCTGCATAAGACAAACCGTAGAACTTCACCTAGTGATTTTTGCATCAGCCCCACAGCATCTAGTTGAGCTGTAGCATATCTGTGTGAGAACATCTTGATTTAAAGCTGAACATGCCAGAGAATCCACCATGCCCATAGGTAAATTGTTCCAATGGTTAATTTAATTACCTTGGTAAAAACAACCACCACCTCATTTCTAATCTGAAATTCTATAGTGTCAGCTTCCAACCATTGGGTCTTGTTATACAGTTGTCTGTTACTTTAAACAGGCCTAAAAACATCAAGAAACCTTCATCCCAAGTACACGCTCATACTGTGATGAAGTCATTGCTTAACCTTCTCTTGGATAAACTAAAGAGCTTAGATTTGAGTTCAAGACTCTCAATGTAAAGCAAATTTTCCAAAATTCATAACTTTTGTTGCTGTTTTCTGAACCATTTTCAATTTGACAGCATTCTGTTTGAAGTGTGGATATCAGAACTGGACATAGTAGTATTCCAATAATAGTCTCACTAATGTCATAAACAGTGGTAATAACACCTCCCTACAACTACTTGATATTCTCCTCCTTATGCTTCCCAGAATCACTTTTGCCCTCTTAGCCAACATGTTGCAATGGGTGCTCATGCTGAGTTAAGTAATGTCTCTTTAAATAGTTTGTGAGCCCTCTAGTGCCCTCGCTCTCTTTCATGTTCCAGAACTCTGCCAGAGCACTGTGTATGTACACATATGCAGCTAGCCCTTGCATATCGTATTAGTTAATGAGCATGGTTACAGTATTTGGATCACACTGTACCTCTGTGTCCCTTTGAATTATGTTTGTACATGATTGTTGTGTGCCTTTTGCTATTTATGCAATGATCATAATTACCCCCTGCATGTGTGTTTAGTAGAGTTTGACTGTTGGCTCCACAGCCCAGACCTCTACCACTTGAACTAAATGAATAGCTGTTAGCCAGTAGCAGTAGTAAGCTGTTTTTTTTTTTTTTGTGGACCAGCCACTTGAGGGCATGCAAAACACTGAATAATGGGGGTATGTATGTGTATGTGTTGGTGTGTGTTCCCAATTCCCACTGTTTAAATAGTGATTTTTTTCCATTGCTTATAATTTAGCAAAATCTGAGTGGCCTTTTACAGGGACAGCAAAAGGCAACCTCTGTTATCCTAGGACTATCAGCCTATCTGATAGAAATGAAAGTTTGCCAATGGTTAGTGTGTTACTGGGAAATTGGGAGACCTGCATGCAGTGTCTGCTCCACCACAGAGTTCCTGTGTGACCTTGGACAAGTCACTAAGCTTCTCTGGCCCAGATCCTCAATTGTATTTAGGCCCTAACTCATTGATTTCAGTGGGAATTAAGTGTTCAAATACCTTAGAGGATCTATTCGTCTGCTTCCATGGTCCATCTGTAAAGTGAAAATAAATAGCACTTTCCTACATCAAGAGAGTGTTGTGAGGTGCTCCAACAACAGTAATGTGGGGAGGGGGGGTCGGTATATGAGTACCTAATAGATAGCTTTAAAGTTCCTGCTCCAAACTCTGTTGGTGCTAAAGCTGGAATAAAAAAAGTAAGGACAATAATTTAACATTTGCAAAATCACTTGTTTCTCACTAACCTTGTTCTATAAAATGGCTGACCATTTTTGGTCAAACTTTCCCAAAAAATCCAACCTGAAGCAGTGACCAAACCTTCAAAATTTCAGTCCGATTGGATAAAAATTGCCCAAGTTACATAAAGAAATTTATAATAGAAAGGGGTTGGGAACAGGTGTCACTACTGCTCCAGCTATAACAACACATCATATAGCACTTTTCACCTACAAAAAACTACGGCTTGCATCATGTCTAAGTAAGAGTTTAGTATGATCAATGGACTCTGCCATAAACTGAGCAATACCTTACTCTAGAGTAGTCATCTTGAACCCAGACTAAGAGGTCCCACCACCCTTAGTGTGGTAGCAGAATTTGGCCCTAACTGATTTTATTTCAAACATCACCACAGTTAAGTTGTATTTTCAGCTGAAGACTTGTCAATGATTTTATCTTGGTTCACTTGTTCACAAAAAATAGTACGGTTCATTTAGTCACAACATATTACTGCTGCAGAGCTTGAGAGAGATTATTCAGCAGTCACATTTTCCCATGCAATTTATTTGAAATGATGCCTTGAAAATACCGATAGACAAGCATTGTTCTAGGTGGTTTCAGTCTTGTTGATCAGCGTTTTTGTTGATCTAATTCCAGCAGATGAAGATAAATCTAAGACATTTTCAGCGACACCAAAGGCCTGACAATTTCAAAACAAAATCCCCTCAAGATGGACTTATTTTCAGTTAAAATTGGGCTGAGATGTACTATTACAATTCAAAGTGGAAAAAATGGACCATATTCAACAAGTTACCTTGTGACTTGCAACATCTTTGCTGAGAGATGAAAAGCTGAAGAAACAACGAAAAATAACTCGCATGCTTGGAGTCTGCTCAACATAATTAAAACTGATGCGAGACCAGCTGGGTGAAGTAATATCTTTTATGGGACCGACGGCCAACTTCTGTTGGTGAAAGAGACAAGCTTTCAAGCTTCCACAGAGCTCTTCTTCAGAAGTTGGTCCCATAAAAGAGGATATCTAACCCACCTGGTGTTACGCAATCCTGGGACAAACACCAGCTCTGATGACATTGCATAAAGTTGATATTGCTAAGTCATGCTTAATAGAAGTGATTATTTAATTTGTTTAGTTTTTGATGAATCACAGATGTAATTACTGCTTTAAATTGCCCTACATTATAGTAATGAATTTAAACAGCGATACAGCATGACTGTATTTTGGGCTTGTTTCTGCTCTCTCTTGCAGCACCACTCTATAGAGCAAGGAGTCACTCTGTAATTACTCCAATGCAAGCAAGAATAGAATCTGGCCTAGTAGTGTGCTTGAATGTTCCATTAGTACACATCTCAAATTACTTGTGAACAACCTTGTGTGTCAACCCCTTGAGACCTTTGGTAAAGAAACATGGTTTCCATTTCTGCAGATGGACCAGGGTCCTTTTCAAGAGACTGCCCTAAGGGCTTGATCTTGTAGGGTGCTGAGCATAATAGACCAAAACCTTTAACCACATGAATAGTTGTATTGATTACTTAATTTCACATGCATAAAGGTAAGTGTGTGTTTAAGTTCTTTACTGGATCAAGGCCAAATGCACAGCACTTTGCAAGATCAAGCCCTAAAACATGACTGAAAAGGTGTTCTATTATAATATGACTCTTTTGTTTAAATATTGGTTTTAAATTTATTTTCCCAATTTATGCAATATATCTTTCTACTATGATACACAGTTAATTACAGAAAGCTATATCATCTTGTTGATAACTGTATTGCTCACTGCCTATTATTTTAAATGAACATTAACTTTGTTTTGTAAATATATTTAACTCTTCCCCCACCTCAACCTTAGTTGGCCTCAACTTTTTCTGCAATCCCACTGCAACATTCCATCTGCTTCTTTCAGACAGTAGCCTTGTTGGTGTGTGTTCCCAACTCAGGGCTAATTTCTACTTTTCATTCTCATTTAAAAGATCTCTTGGGTAGGGTGTTCAGACAGAAAGTGTGAAAAACAGGGACAAGGACATGGGGCATAATAGGCACCTGTATAAGACAACACCCTGAATATTGGGACTGTCCCTATAAAATTGGGCTATTTGGTGACCAGGAGCGGCGCCAGGGTTTTTGGCACCCTAGGGGCAGGGCCGGCTCGCCGGTCCCGCGGCTCCGGTGGGCACCTGCCTGCGGACGGTCCGCTGGTCCCGTGGCTCCGGTGGACCTGCCGCAGGTGTCCCTGCAGACGGTCCGCTGGTCCCGCGGCTTCGGTGGATCTGCCGCAGGCATGCCTGCGGATGCTCCACTGGAGCTGCGGGACCAGCGGACCATCTGCAGGCACGCCTGCGGGAGGCCCACCAGAGCAGTCTGCTGCCCTCCCAAATCCTGGTGCCCTAGGCGACCGCCTAGGTCACCTAAATGGAAGCGCCGGCCCTGCTGGTGACCCTAATCTCAGGAGTTGGGTCACACAATAACACACAGGGTTTAAGTTGTTTAATTGGAAATGGAAATCAAAAAGTGCTAGAAGAATTACTGCAGAAGTGGTTGCTGTGTTGGGCGAGCAGTCAGAATTAATTAATCAGCACTGGTGTATCCCCTTGAGTAACTTCTTTCTTCAATGGAGTTACTCAGGGTTTAACACTTAGGTTAGAAAAATGAGAATCTGTCCATAGGGATATAAGATCAATTAGTTTTCTTTAGTGATTTTTGAGCTGTGACAAAGTGGGTCAATGATGGTTTGGTTGGGCTTCAGTTGGGGATAGCTGATTTTTTTTTTTTAACAAACCCATGTTGAGCCCCCCTAACTTATGAGTCTTTCTGTGACTCTGATCTCTCCCTGCAAAGGCAGAAGAGCTAAGAAACTTTTCTGCCAAACTTTTTTTTGGGGAAAAAAAATGTCTTTGACACCAAAACATTTTGCGAATGTGTCAGTTTTGCTGAATAAAAATAAATCCAAGATTAAACATTTTCAAAATGTGACGTACATTGACTTTTTTCAGTGCCAAAGGATTTTTGTTTAGAAATTTCCTTCAATTTTTTAATTTTTAAAAATAAAAATAAAATAAAAATGCATTTTGTTCAACTCAAAACAAAGCACTTTGAATTTTTGATGTGCCAAAATTTTTTAAACAATTCTTCAGTGTTTTGGAATTCTCAGTGAACCAAAGAATCAGTTCTTCACACAGCTCTTTGTCATGCTCGCTTGTCTCTCTTTTTAGAGTGCAACCTCTTTAGGCGAGGGGCTATCACTTAAGTCTGCACTGTTACTGGGTGTGTGCTTCCCAATGCAGGAAGACAGAGCCAGAATGTGGCTGTTCAAACTAGCCCAATAACAGTGTGGTTGTGGTAGTACTGGTGGCAGCTCTCGTTAGTTGCCTGAGTATGTACCCAGGGAGTCCTGCGGGATTGTAATTGTGTAGCTACCCTGAGCTGGTACCTGTGTGCTGTGGCCACAGTGCTATTTATAGCATACTAGCTTGAGCAGAGCTAGCAGATATCTACCCATGCTGAGAAGCACCCTTCTAGCTGCAATATAGGGTGGGGCGTGTGTGTGTGTGTGTGTGTGTGTGTGTGTGTCACAATTGGCCCTTACTTTGGCTGGGTTATCCAAACATTGTCATTGTACTCGATAAGCTGTAAGTAGAACTGGTCAGGAATGAGGGGCTTTTTCCTGTGAAATACTTTCAATTTGTAGAAAAAAATGAAAAACTTTAACTTTAAGTCTTTGCCTGAAAATTTGTTTAGCTGTGAACACAATTTTACATCAAAAACAATTTTGATGGGGAAAAAGTTCAACTATCTCTAGTTCTGACTGCATCTCTTTCTTGTGTGAGTAGGGGTGCGCATGTGCACATTTTTAACAAGTTTATTTACTGCTTGTGAGCAGCTTAGAACTGACAGTCCTGGAGACGGAAGTGCTCCGTCCATAAAATGGGCACCCATTGGCAGCAGCAGTGCAAACATCTTCAGACAACAACATCAATGTCAGGAGGGGTCCCCTTTAGAGGTAAGAAGTAGGTACAGTCTCTGTATTCATTCAGTCCTTGGCTGCTTTTGAGAATGTGAGCAAGGGTGTCCCCTATAGAGGAATGAAGTTCTGGAACAGCCTTCCAAGGGGAGTAGTGGGGGCAAAAGACATATCCGGCTTTAAGACTAAGCTTGGTAAGTTTATGGAGGGGGAGGTACGATGGGATAGCCTAATTTTGGCAATTAATTTAGCAATTGATCATCGGTTATCAACAGGTAAGTATGCCCAGTGGTCTGTGATGGAATGTTAGATGGGTTGGGATCTGAGTTACTATAGAGAATTCTTGCCCACGTGCTCAGGGTTTAACTGATCACCATATTTGGGGTTAGGAAGGAATTTTCCTCCAGGGCAGATTGGCAGAGGCCCTGGAGGTTTTTTGCCTTCCTCTGCAGTATGTGGCACGAGTCACTTGCTGGAGGATTCTCTGCAGCTTGAAGTCTTCAAACCACAATTTGAGGACTTCCATAACAAACCCCTAACCTATGTCTGAAGTGGATGGGTGAGATTCTGTGGCCTGCATAGTGCAGGAGGTCAGACTAGATGATCATAATGGTCCCTTCTGACATTAAAGTCTATGAGTCTGTAACAGTGGACATAGCTAAGGTTGCCCACTGGTTTAGCACTGGCCATCTAATACTGTGCCAACAGTAAGTTTTTGGTCACTGCTAATTTAGGTTTGAGTTGATTCAGCAATTTGAGACTACACAATCCAATGTAAATTCTGGGAGCAATCCAGTGTCTTAGTATTTCTCTTTGATGCTCTCGATGCGCTCCAGCTCAATAGCACTTCAGAGGCAGCTACTCTGATTTCCAGTAGAGTCTGTATTTACAAATGCTAAATTGGGAGTGATTGTCAATGCCTGATTTTAGCTTTTTAAATGCAAAATAAAATTGAAATCAGCCAACCAGGACCTCTTTGAAGTGCTATTGAGATCAATGGCCAAACTGAATGAGGTATTTGGGTCTTTTCTTTGAAGTTCAGTTGTTGCACTCAGCTGTACTTGAAGTGGCTGGGCTTGATTTCAAGTTTTACTGTGACATTTAAGCAGCAAAATTTGGAGTTTCAAACAGCTTCCAATTTTGTTATTCTATGTGAAGTAGAACTTCAAAGAGACGTATGTGCCTCTAAAGAACTATTTAGTGTCTAGGTCCCAGCAAGATGCAAAAGGGTAGGAAAAAGTACTAGCAACCAAACCACACTGGCTGCAGCAAATCTTGATATGTTTCAAAGACAATAAGCAGAAGGTAAATGGCTTTTATCTAATGGAGATAGATAGTGATACATTTGGTGATGAGGTTAGTAATGACACACTCCTCGTTCCTGTGGGGGTAATTAAATATGGATACGACATTACAAAAAAGACCCAACTGCAATCCAGCTGTAGACTCAATTTGGACTTGACTCTGATTTCACATTAATCATAACTCCAGTTAATACAATAGCGACTTCTGATTCATACCAGTAGATCTAAGCTCACACTCAGGCCATAAGACACCTGCTGGGAATGCTATATAAAGTGCAAGTGTGGGTGGTGGTCAAACTTGATTTTCACTATATTTTCCCCCCAGTCTGCATAGGCAGGAACAGACTTTAATTATCCTTTTAAAATATTTTAGTTGCCATTTTTTGACAATACTTCGCAAGCAGATGGCCACATTGATATTTAGTTTAATCACAGAAGGCTTTTAATCCAAAGTAACAAATGGACCTGGCTGTGAGTGAAATGCTGCTGAATGCAGCAGTCCCAGTTTGATGGAGAGGCAAAGAGCGGGGTAAAATGAAATACCATGCAGTTCACAGAACAAACCCCTACAGCTATCTCCCATTAGCCTTATGCTTCACAAGGCACTCTGGTTTTTTTAATACTTTGTACAGGAAAAATATTATCCACAAATACGCTTGCATTATATATATTAAAGGAAAAAAAGTCTGCTGACCATGATGACAAAGAAGTCAAGATTTTAAATAAATAAAACCAATAACACTTCAGAAATACTGGCTTTGCTTTCTCTGACATTAGAAACTCCAGTTGCAAGAAAACAAGCTTATGTTACATTAAGGATGGTGAACATTCAGAGCTGAATTTGCACTGTTTTTTAAGAGACTTGAACTTGTAAAAAGGAATCCCAGGAGGCTGCAGCTTATTAGGTTTAGTGATTAAACATACCAAGTACACAAACCTTTTCCCATGCATTTCTATGCCCATGACAGTTTTACAAGTTTGTTTTTTATAAATTTCATCTTTAATATTTGCAGACTTCTTTAACATTACGAGCCTGATTTTTCACTTACTCTAATTTTATGCCTGTTAATACCAATGAGACAGGTCTGGTCCCTCCCTCTGATCCTTATCTTTCTTGTTTTTGAGATGTACTAGTGAATCTTAACTGTGCTCTGCCCTTGTTGTTGGCCTAGTGGGGTGCAAAGTTCAGGTCTTGTAACCAGTTAGGCACACAATTGTTTTTCTGTGGGCACTGGTCTTCCCCAGCATCAACCCTAATGCCCAAGTCTTCCCTCCCTGCTCTAAGTTTGTATGGGCATAGAATCACAGACTCTCAGGGTTGGAAGAGACCTCAGGAGGTCATTTAGGCCAAATCCCTGCTCAAAGCAGGGCCAATCCCCAAATGGCCCCCTCAAAGTTTGAGCTCACAATCCTGGATTTAGCAGGCCAGTGCTCAAACCACTGAGCTATCAGGGCAGTGCAGTTTCTCAAATAGTGGGCGAACCTGACCCAAGGGGCTCCAATCCCCTGTATGTCAGCTATCTCAAAGGGCTTACTGGGATAGGTCTCCTGGAAGCCATGGGCAGGTTGAATATGCCTATAACTTATTGTGCTAGGCATATTACTTACACCATTCTCTAGGTACACATTGCTGTCCAGATGCTTGCAATAATCTCCTGATCAAACTCATCTCTGCTAGATACCATACACCTGGTCTTAGTGGGAGATTGGATCCCTGCTGGGCAGCAGGAAAAACTCTAGACAGATCTGAATTCTGTCCAACAAAAACAGTCCATAAAGGTCCAGTAGAGTCAGATGAAAGACTCAAAGCAGCTGGCCACCAGTAGACAATGGGTTCTTAGTTCAAGGAACAGAACAGAGTTGTTACAGCCAGACCCACCTAAAAATCCACGAATCTTGTGGACAGCAAGAACGGTGTAAAAATCAAAACATTGCTTTATATGGCCTTTCTTTTTGCTTGTAAATGAAACAGGAGAATAAGTCACAAAATGAACAATTTACATGGAAGAACTTGTACATCAAGGAAGCAGCATCTGCTGTACACACGATAGGATTGGCTGGTTTTGCACCAGTGTGGGAGAACCTCAACATATTGCTTTAATCTCATGTGCTAATAGCAGCTACTGAATAGTTAAAATTCTTTTAATGATGTTAATACAAATGACAGTTTAAAATGCATTTCTTCTCAAATGTAGTATTGTGATTTCAGGCATTAGGGCGGCACCTTGCAGGATTGAACCGATAGACCCCAATCCTGCAATGTTTGTGCACAGTTAGTTAGAAACTCACATTCCTTTCTCCTCCTCCTCCTCCTCCCCCCCTTCCCTTTCTCCTCTCCTCTCTCCCTTTGACCTCAGTGGCACTTTCTGCAGGTAGAGGGGCTCTACCAATGTGCAACAAGTTTCAGGGTCAGGGCTTTGGAGCAGATGATAAGTTATTTCTTTAGGAACCATCTTAGAATAATTTTGTCTTAGTTTTTTTGCAGTGTGCAGTCTCTTGCAAAGATATTAGATTCCTTGTAAGACTAGCAGTTTGCATTCCAAATGCATTATTTTTGCATAATAGATTTTAAGAGACCAGGATGACCACACAGAGAAATGTGTTTGGTTTGCCTTGTCTGACATTTGTACTAGGCGTTGACTTTAATTCTTCAGCTTCTCTCGCATCAAACCCACCAAGCTTAGTTTTCTAATTTATTTTTACATTCAGCTATTCAGGTGGCTTTGGTTTACTTCAGTGTGTGTGTGTGTGTTTAAGTATGTGTAAATAGCGCAGCTAATTTATTACAAAGTAAATCACCTTCTGATCAATTATTTTACATCTTACAATTGCTTAGTTTAATTGCCCTTATTTAATGTGGAGATTCAGTGTATGCACAAGTTCAGGTTTTCTTGTCTCTTTTTATTCTGATTTAGAATAAAATGGCCCAAATTCTGCTCATTTGGGTAGGTTTCATGCATAGGATTACATTAATTTTTCTATGGACCGTCATGCAAACTGCTGATAGAGGTCCTCTCATTCCCTTGTGCCACTTCTCAACTATTTCCCTGCCCTCTCTTCTTCCATTCCTTAGCTTCTACATTAGCCATTCCCTCTGCACCTACCACCCCACACATGGCTGTCACCACTAGCACAAGGGGAGCCAGTGCCCTCATGTGAAACATGTTAGTCATGCACCTCACCCTCTGCATTTAATGCGGCCAGGGCACCTTGCTTACAATAGAGTAGGCCAAAGATGATACTCTGAGGACTACAGCCCGCCAGGACCTAGTGAAGTACCATAAATTTGAGTTCTGACAGGTCCACCTTCCTTACTGGAAGGAGTATAGTGGTGGCAACCAGCAGTCTAAACTGCTGTGAGCAGAAACAGCTGATACATTGTATGGAACCAGACTGAAGCTTAGGTACACCAAAATTTCAGAGGAGACCATTGAAAATTTACATTTTATCAAATCATATCTGTTTGAGCTCATTTTGGGCCAGATTGTATGTGCTCCTTGCTCTACCGGACACCAGCTGCGAGGCACTCAGGAGCCTTTATACAAGCAATCCCTGTGATCTGGTCACTACTGCTTCTTTGATGGAGGCGGGTGCTGGGAATGGAATGAAGGCACAGTGTTAGCCTCAGCCTCGTTCTGCACCATCCCACTGGGTAGAGCCAGCATGCTAATCTGGTCCATCTGGATCAGCTAATGCACAGCACAACCCAGATAGACCGCCAGCGTAGGAGCAAGGCAGTCTCTCTCATGTGCTTCTTGTGGGTTGGTGCACCCCTGCACCATCCCCTGTCCCCCATATAGGGGTGTGGCGTAAGTACCACATTCTGACCTAATCTTCAACAGATTTTTAATAAAGATTCACAGGGATGTGAGTACAGTTTGTCAATACTCATACATTTTTGATTCTGCCATTTAAATTACAGATCTCTCTGCATTACATGTGTGGCCTGTATGTTGCACAGTAGTCACGGTTTACCTGCTGCTGGTTGAAGTCTGATCTGTATATTTTCAAAGAGATTGCTTGCGTGGTAAATCCCTGACTCCCACAAAAAGCAGTAATAAGCAGCATAGGTAAGGTCTTGCTAATGTACATCAGTGCTGATCTGAAGGGATCACCCTGAGGTGTGAGAGTAGTTTAGTCTCAGTCAGTCGTTAACTTCTTTTCTGAGGCTGGTGCCACGTGTGATGGTGTTGGTTTGTGTTGTGGATGTACGTTGACCAGGCCCTGGATTCGGACCACACAGGCCACTGAATGCCCCTCAGATGGTTTCCATACTAAAGAAAAAATCTGTTAGTTGGCCTGTACAATCCACTCACTTTTTGAGTTAGAATAACGGTGCTGCATCAGAGTTACTGTTTCTGAGATTTATGGTTTTCTTTCCTCTCCCTGCACAAAACTGCAACCCAATTACAGAGCAGGCAGCAGAACATGTAATGGATTCCAGACTCCTTTGGTTATAATAATATTATGACTATACATGGCCCTCTTTGTCTCAAGCAAATACCTAAGTGGTCTGCTATGACAAACAGTTTAAACATTTCTGGCCACCTCTACCCTTTATAGAGTGCACCATGGTTTTGAGAAGGAAACTGGACAGACTTGTCCCTTTAAATACCTCTGTTTCTTAGTTGCAGGATATGAAAACCACTAACTGAAAAATTAAGAATAAGATTCACACAGTATTTGAATTGGGGCAGGAAATAAATGGTTCTGTGCAGAGAAAGTTGTAACTTGCACATCATGTGAAAGGATCCCAGTCCACTTTACAGGCTATGATTTTGGGACAATTTCTTAGACTCTAAGGTCTCTGGGACAGCTGCTGTCTCAAGGGAGCAGAGCGACTCTCTGAACTCCTGGAAATGCATAGATTTTAGAGCCAGACAGGGCCCACTAGGATCACTTCGTCTGACCTCCTCCATAACACAAACCATAGAATTTCACCCAGTGTTTGTGGTTTCAAGCCAATAACTGCTGGTCGAACTCTGGCAATCTTCTAGAAAGACCTCCAGTCTTGATTTAAAGCATACTTACTGCATTCTGTATGACCAGCCAGCTCAGTTGACCAGAACAAGTGGGGGAATGGCAATAGAAGGAGCAATCTATCTGCCTCCTTCCCACTGATCCCTGCCCACGGGGTGATGTGTACCTTAGAGAAGTAGGAAAGGAGAGACTAAGGCCATTAGGTAATTGTTTTCTCCTCTCACTTACTCTGGTGTACCCTGGTACCTAGCGAAGCACGGGGCCTGCAATTCTGCCTGGCCCTTATGTAAGCCATGCATGGAGAAGATGGCTCCTTGCATCCTCACATCCCCTCTCTCCTCACAACTGCATAATTACCAACCAGTAGCTGGCACAACCATATTGCAGCCATCTCTGAGATGAGCAGTCATTTAATTGCATCCATAACAATGTAGTCCAAGAGCTGAACAATACCATCCAATGGAAGCTGCAAGGGAAATCGAGGATACATAATAATTAAAGGGTGACATTTCAGAGCAACCACAGGAGACAGTTGTTTGCATCCAATTTTCCTTTCACATCAGTGTAACTCCCCTGGCTTCAATAGGGTTACTCCAGATTTACACCAATTAACAATATGAGAGGAAATTCAGAACCCCAATAACATCAGCCAGAGCGGCATGCCCAGATTTTTAGGCAGGGTTGGGAAATTTACAATAATTGTCGTCTTAGCTAGAGTAGAAAAACATTCCAAGTTCTCTTTTCATATAATGAATATTTCATGAGCCATTTCAACAAACAAAGTATCAACCAAGATAAATGGGCTTCATGGAGTAATTCCTCAGCAAATCAGTAAAGCTAACAGGCTCAATTGTGTAACTCCCTTGGACTTCAGTGGAGTTACGGCAGCAGACAATTTGCCGCAATGTTTCTTAATTTAGAGGTAATTTTTAATGTTTTTCTTATCTCTGTAATTATTCTTTTCAAAGATAAATGCACAATTCTAACCAAAAAAGCATCCCAAAACTGGCAAAAGGAGATGTTCAGGAACAGCTGGATTCTGCATTCCCTTGCCTATCCAAAATGCCTGTTTGGGTGCATGAAGAATGATGGAACAGACTCCAGGTGAGCTACCATAAGTTACCCTTCTTTTATTCACAGAAAAGAAATTGCACACTGATCTAATTATTGATGTAAAATGCAATACACATTGCATGCATGGCCCTTTGTCAGCCTCGTGATTATTCTTGGTGTACATGCATATTGTACACATTTTTGTGTTTCAAGACCCAAAACAGTTTGTATTTTAAAGTAATTGCAACACATTGAGGCTGTTGGGTCATGCACCATCAAAGCTCAGGAGCTGGACATCATATAGAAAGCAAGATAGATTAAACATTTTTGGGGATAATATGAAGTAAGAATTACTATACTCTGGGAAAATTTTCTTTTTACAATTTCAGCAACTCTTTAGTTTATATGTGTTACTTTGTATGGGTGTGTTTCTGTGCACACAAATTGGGCAATGTCACATATCAATAAATCTCTTAACATTTCAATATGCGGTTTTATTATTGAGTTGAAACAGAGCTTAATTATATACAGAAACTATGTTAACCAGTAAGACACTGCCAATTCTTAAAAAAACAAAAACAAAAACCCTCAGTTTGCTAAGTAGAGGGAGACCGATTCATTAACCAGCAAGGAAACTTGGATATGTTTGAGACACTTATGTCTATGTAAAATTAAAAGCTTTATGGCTAGAATCGTAGCATTGCTGAAATACTTCAAGGTCCTGGAATCTGCACTTGGAGCAATGGAAATTTAAATATAAAGTGGGAAATGTGTCAATAATTTGATAAAGGGCTATCTAAAAACATAATGCTATTGAACCTGCACCTTACTTTGTTAATTAATAGCATAATAATTAAATTGGAGAAGACTTAATATTGAAGTCATTCTCCAAATATGGGCTGTATCAGAGATAGGGTGACCAGACACTAAATGTGAAAAATCGGGACACGGTATGGGGGGTAATAGGTGCCTGTATAAGAAAAAGTCCCAAATATTGGGACTATCACTATAAAATTGGGACATCTGGTCACCCTATTCAGAGATGACACTTATACTATACTTGATCTGAGCTACTATTATATTATGCAGTGTCTTTCCTGCTGAAATAGGAGGGAAAAATAAGGATCAACTAAAGGAAGCAACTACTTATTTCTCCCAACTAAAGACATTAGAAGAAAAGGGAATAGCTTTGTGTGAGGTTGGAGGAAAACATAGAAAGACAAGGGGAACCCACTGAATGGGACCCTCCACTGCCTGTCTCCTGCAGTCACAGGAAACTGAGCATGTGGGATATGCTCACCTGATCCTAACGTATGATTCCTGTTTAATGCTTCAGGAAAAGAGGAGGAAAAAAGAAAAGATAAATCATTGAAAGTTATCTATAAAACTTGAACAAGTGAAGACAGGATTTCTTTTTTATTATTAATGTCACAGCAAAACTGCTAACCATGTTACTGAGCCCTATATATTTAAAAAAATGAACAGCTATGCAGTCACGGTATTAAGAGTTTTATATTTACATATTACTATAGTTGGCTAATTACTATGCAACTGAGTAATTACTGTGCACCTGAGGGCCCTAGTCTATATTGGGACTGCCACTGAAGTGAGAATTCAGTGTGCAGGAAGGTTGCCGAATTTGGAATATGACTCCTTATAAATGTAGTAAAAAGATTTGAGACCAAGATATATTTAAATTACAAAGAAAAAAACAACAACCCAAGATAGCTGGCATTGAGTCTCATATTTACTTTATATCCCCAGAGTATTTTCTTTTACTCAGTTGTCATGAAATCAAATATGGGAATTCAGTTGCAGAAAGTTAACATCTACACTGTGATGTTTACTGTTTGCTTCTCTGGGCATATACAAATCACAGCCATTTAAAGTATACACCTTCTCCTATGAAAAACAGACACATCCTGGAGCTTTTGTGGAAATCCTCACTAAGAATGGTTACAGCAACTACAGTATGTAAACTATTGCTTTTAAGTTTCAGCTTTCATAACAAAGAAATTGTAGCACTTGAAACATTCTCTTTTACGTTGTCCTGATTGATTTATTATCATCAAAGATTCCTAAACAACATTGGTTTGAGCTGTTTCTTTCTTTTTCTTTCTTTCTTCAAAAGTGTCACTCACTGTATCCCTTCCGTCCCCAAATTGAGATAGAAGGGGAAAAAGTGGCATATGCTGGAAATGCATGGGTGAAATAATCTGATGAAAATTAACTCTTACATTTATAGAGTTCTTTTCATACTAAAGCACCACAATTTCACAAAAGCAACAGCCCTTTACCCATTTCTGAGTTAGGAGAAACTGAAAAAATACAGAGATCTCATTGTAACTATACATTAATCAAACTTTTCTGAACTGGGTGAACAGCAAAAATGGAAACAATGAAGAGCAGGTAGTTTAATAAGAGGACGAAGAGATGAATTAAAAATGAGCAGAAGCTATGATTGGCTGAACGATACTTCTGTGCACGCTCTGTCGGTAAATGCCCTAAAACTTTCTATAAGATTTAAAGAAGCCCTTTCTGACATCATTGCACATTCTCTCTGCCCTGCCCACCCCAAACAGCACAAAGGCTGCTTCTGGGACAATGTGCAAGAGAGAGTTTGTGTCTTACGAAATACAGCACAATTCTCAAATATCCTAACTTCAGGTAAGGAGAAAATCACAGAAGGAACCCCTCTTCCCCCAGCCACATCTAATTTTAGGGTCTCTGCAATTTTTGCTGAACAACTTCTGCCTCCATTACACTTGCTGAACAATCATAGCTCCTTCCAAAGGAGGCAGTGAAGTCGCATGGCTTGCCCTGGAGGAAGAATGAGACTTCCCCTCCATTCCCCCCCGGGGCAGTGCTGTGCAGATTATTGCAGTCACACACCCGCTTACCATTCATGGAATTTGTCACAGCCTTCCCTCCTCCATTATTTGTCATCTAAAGTAATCCCTTGTGTCCGCATTGCTGCTGGCAACAGCACTGCCTGCAGAGGTGGTTGGCTGTAGAGTAGAGGCTGCTGGCCAGGGCTTCCATGTTTTTTGGAGCTCAGGAGGACTATTTTTTTAATCCCACTCCCATCCTGCCTCACAATACGCAGTCTGTTTTTACCCTGCTCCTGCTATTAATGGATCCTGTGAGATCCCAATTTCTTCATTGCCTCTCGCCGCCAACTTTGCACACCACTGCCCTAGGAGGTCAGACCCACGGAAGGTGTTCTCCCAGAGATTGTTCCAAAGCTGATGTCATAGCACCACTCCTGTGGATCTGTGACAGCTGCATAGTGAAAACAGGAGTAGAACGGTGTTTAAAAGCCCCTTTTTGCCATAAAGTCAACAAATCCAACACTAGATACATAAAGGACATAGATCTGCTGAGTAAGAAGGTGCCATATTTGTCTGGTTTTAGTTTTGGACAAAAGTTGAAATTTCTCTTCTCTACTGTTGCCAAGATACAGTTCCCCCATTATATCTGTGTGCTACAGCACTATTGACCCAACCTTGTAGAAGAGAGGTTAGGTGTGAGGATCTGATGCTATAGAATTTCTCTAGCCACACAATAGCAGCAGTAAGAGGAATGTATTTATCCCTCTTCACCCCATTCAGAAGAATGAATTTCAAAGTGCAAGTGGGACTAACTATAATTATTTATTTCCAGTATCATCTGTAATGCGGTAGGCACTTTCTTAACAAAAGAGAGGGCAGGAGTAATTATTATCTCATGGGAAACAAAGACAGAAGGAGTATATCATATCAATTGTTAGGATACTGAGATTTATTTTAACATGTGAACTGAATTTTAAAGTCTACTAATTAAGCACATAATCCACCCCACTTGCTTTGTTTCTTTTTTAAAAAAATCTCAGGAAAATACATTTAAAAGACTGTTAATCACTTTCATCGTTCTTTGTGATTTTAAGATGTTGCATTAAGTTTCCAACAGCAACTTCATTTCAGCCACTTTTTAATTTTTCTGGGTAATTGTGTAGGTAAATAATGTATTACTCCTTGTCATAAGCTAGATACCATAAAACAATCAACAGCACAGGAACCTTAACTTTAGCATTTCTCAAGTGGGATTTATACCGTGCAACCTGAATATTTAATTACTGGAGCATTTTGCACAGGCTTACACAGGAATCACTTTTCCCAGCACTGAAATAGAATGAGCAGCTGTTTAATTGCACACAACAATTTAGAACAGCAAGCTAAGAACACAATGATATCAAACTGAAACTGCAGGCGAAATATAAAACACTCAGCATAGGTGGAATAAAGTCTCAGATTGGCTGCTCTTAATTTTATTTTTTCTAGTAGTATACAAATGATGATGAAAGTCTGCTTGTTTACAAATATCAGGCTTCTAGTTCCCTGATTTTAAACCAAGCCTGCCTCTGTGAAAAGAGTGTATCTGACTTGCATTTTCAACCGTTCTTTCAAAGAAAGCATCACACATCAGTAATTAAAAACTGTTAAATGCTATGCTAGCCACAGCTCCTTTAGGTTACTGATAAAATTGTTGGAAGACAGAGTAGGCATAAAGGTTTTTGTGGTGGGTTGAAAGGGTCCAACCAATAAAGTTAGACACCAGATTTGGATTTTGGACACTTAAAACTTCAGGGATGTCTGGTGCTGGAGTTTTCATGCAGCCCATTATGAAGATAGAGGCCACTTATCAAATTCAGATGGGAGCTGGTTTGGGGCCACACACAGTTCTAGGATTTCAGAATTGAGAGTTTTATTTGGATCCATCTCTAGTGATAGGAGCAAGAAAAGTGAGTTGGCAGGGATGCATGTGAAACAAGTCATAATGAGATTCAATATTTATAGCCAAGCACAAATAAGCTTTTCTCAAGTAGTAGCATAAAGGCTCTTTAACTGAAAGAGTAAGGCCTTGTCTAAACTACAAAATTAAGTTGACCGATGTTAGATTGACCTAAAGCCACTGCAGTAACTACTGCGTTTTTTCATGTCCACACTATCCTTTCTCCTGTCGGTGGTGTGCGTCCTGACCAGGAACACTTGAACCGACATAAGTGTGGGGCCTGAGCGCCCAGGCTGTCAGTCTGGCATGGGGCTCACAGCTGGAGGCCCTGGGGCTGACAGCCAGAGCTCACAGCTGAACACCTCCCTCCACCCCGTGTGGGAGTCCAGCTGTGAGCCCTGCATGCACCAACAATCAATGTAAGTACTGTAATGCAGTATCTACACAGACACTGTTGCCCTAATTACATTGAGCTATGCACTATACCTCTCATGGAAGTGATATTATTAGGTCGGTGTAGTGGGCATCACTGGGAGCTACACGGTAGCGTGGATGCTTACAGAGTTAGGTCAACATAAGCTGTCTTACATCGACTTAACTCTATACTGTACTGAATGAATCCAGCTCTGACTACAGTTCCAAGTGTGCCTGCTTCCAAACTCCTGGTTAGAAATGAAGGTGAATGTGGATTATTAAAAAACTGTGCTCTAGGATTCCTTTTATTAAGTCAGTCAGGCAAAAGTAGTAATCATAGGACTAGTACTTCATTATTTGTATTGCGGTAGCACTGAAAGGCCTTACTCAGGGGCAAGGCCCCATTAGTTACTGTACAAACACTGTCCCTGTTTGAAAAAATTAGTGCTTATCCTTCTATTTTGAAACATTTGTGAAATACCTTAGTAGTTCATAGTCCCCACTGCCAAAACCTTCCACTGGGCCTTGATATACAACTCCCTGATCCACTAGGGAGAACCAACTTCCTTTTTTGCTGTTTCACCCACTCTACTCAGAGCTCTTAATTGGCCTTCTCGTTCTCCACATCAAGTTAAAATCCCACACGTGCACCATCGAGATCCACCCCCATTCTGCCTCTACAGCACATTCTTCAGTTTCTCCTGTTTGTGCCATATGCTGTGCCTGCTCCTGAGGTCTGTCTCCAACTTGTGCCACTCTGTCCTCTTCACTTAGAACAGCTTTCCTTTGCTATTGTATCAATAGCACTCTTCCCCTCCTCCTGCCCAACACTTGTTTTTAGAGCTGGCTGGAAAAGAAGTCCCTTCCCCTTCCCCACAATTAGCATTTTTGACTTTTCATCCCAATTTGGGACCATGTTTTCAAAAATATGAAGTTGTCCCTAATTGGGATGAAAAATCAAAAATGCCAAATTTATTTATTTGGAAGGGATTTCCAGAAAAATTCTGTTTTGAGAGCAGGGCTGCCCAGAGGATTAAGGGGCTGGGGCAAAACAATTTCAGGGGCCCCTTCCATAAAAAAAAGTTGCAATACTATAGAATACTATAGTCTCCTGGGGGAAATTGCCCCACTTGCCCCCCCCCTCCCCAACAGCCCTGCTTGAGAGAACTGAAATGGCTTTCACCCCTCCACAAACCCACCCCAGGGACTTCTACATGTTTCCCAAGATACACAAAGGACCCCAGGCTCAGCATTTATGGCAACAGCACTACTGAGGGAATATCATAGAGACCATCCTCAGACCACAACCTGCTTCCTCCAGAAACTCTGCAACATTAACAATGTGCCTCAAAATGCTATCCTTTTCACCAAGGATGTCATCTCCCTATACACCAACATCCTTTACCATGAAGGCATTTCACTCTGACACTGACAGCACTCAGATATTCACCTCAAACACATTCTCACCCATAACAACTTTACATTTAACAACAAACACTTTGTCTAAACCACAGGAATTAGAATGGCTGCCCAATATGCCAACCTCCTCATGGGCGACCCCAAGGAATAGTTGCTGGAAAACTATACCACTGCACAAAGCCATGGCCAAAGATACTGACCTGGAGGGTCCTCCCCCAGTTGTTTGCTTTTTATTAGTACATTAATTGCAGGGGATTGAAATCCACTGAGGTATCTGATGACTGAAATATGTGACCATGCTCTAGTGTGCTGTTTGAGCAGCATCGTAGCATCACAATAGTGTATCTTGCCACACTCCCAAGTCATCTTCTGGCTGCCCATTGTTTCACTATGTATGATCACACAGCATCACACATTTCCCTGGCCTGCTGGGAACCACAAGCTGTTTGCACATGGGTGGGGTCAGGTTTCCACTACAGGCTTTGGAAAGCAGTTCTGGACTGTGCCCACTTGCTGTGGAACTATTTCCCTTTAGCCTCATCTACGTTATGCAAAGCACCGCATGTCACAATAAGCCAAAGTGCTTTGGCCACGCTGGCATCCCGAGCATGGCGGCATGTAATGGAGGCTGGGGGAGGCTAAGCCTCCCCAAACCTCGTGCCATGGTGGGGGGAGGGGCAGTGGCAGATTACTACCCGGAAATGACATGACTAAATATGATGTTTCTGTGCCGGGGCCCATTCAGTAAAGTCCTTTATTTTGTCCTGCAGTACAGCCCTGAACACCTGGGTGTCATGGACCTTTCCCACATGTTCTGCATTCATGTTCATGAACTGACTGCTTATGGTCCACTGAGCTTGGAGAACCAGTGAATACTAAACTTCACAGTTTACTTATTCACTGGCCCCTTTCAGTAGGCAAAGTATAGGTACATGCGTTCTGTCAATGGCCCCCACAGAGTTTGCAAAACCCATCCTCTGAAATCTTACTATAATTTCAGGGAGTTGTGCAGGGAGGCAGAGAAAGAAATACTGGTTTGTCATAGGGGTTTCTTTAACTCTCTACTTCTGGGGGAATTTTTGTGTCTCTGCATTGTTACACACATACTTGCTGACAGGTATTTTGAAATAAATTACCAAAATAATTGAAACTAGTGTTTGTTATTTTGACAAATGTTGCAGAATTTTTATTTTTTTGGCCCAGAATTTTTATTTTTTGGTGCAGAATGCCCCCAAGAGTAATATATATTACATATATATATTAATATATATATGTCAAAATGAGACACCAGAAAGTGTTAAGCTTAGCTATGTGACATTTGAAGTTCAATATATGACCAGCGCATATTTTCACATATGTAATGTAAGATAACACAGAAACATACAATGTATATTTAAGTACTAAACAACATATTGAAACGGTAAGGTTGTTGGCATTGTTATGTGTTTCACTTAAAACTGGATATCAGGGCTTGTCAAATGGCACCCAGACACAGAAGCCAAAAACCAGACTGTTCAGGTAAAACCCAGATGAATGGCAACCCTAGGACTCTGGGCTACTGCCCTGACATGTTAGCACTAACAACGCACGCGGAAAGGGACAGTGTGGATGAAGGCGTGGCATATATCTCTGCCCAGCATAGGATAGGTGGATACTCAGTGTGGGTACCGGCAGGTTCTAGCAGTATGCTGACAAGTAACTGTGTCCACTTGCAAGTGTAGTTGTACTCCTAGTTGTCACCTACAACACTCACTCGAACCTATAAGGGAATCACCAAACAAATGCAACCCATTCTTGATGGAGACCACATTTTGAAAAAAATCTTTCCCCAATCCTCATCTTCTGGCCATCAAACAGCCTCCCTACCACACAAAGCTTACCATCAGAAACAAGCTCCCCAAAGACCACCACACACCAGCTCAAAGCATCTGCCAGAACAACAGATGCAAAGCCTGCAGGCATATCTCCATTGTTACGATAATCAATATCCTCACCCCTACAACACACCTTTCAAGATCTATGTTTCCTACATATCCCCATCACATGTGATATACCTCATCCAGTGCATCAAATGCCCCAACAACTACTATGTGGGTGAAATCAAACAATCACAGTACTCACGAATGAACCTACGCAGAAAAATGATAAAAGACAAAAATGCCCTGTCACCTGTGGGTGAACACTTTTTCACAAAGCAATCACTCCATATCTGATCAGTCCTCATCCTCAAAGGAAACTTGCATAATACCTTCAAAAGAAGAGCCTGGGAACTTAATTCATAACTCTGCTAGATACTAAAAATTATGGCTTCCACGGAGACACTGGTTTTATGGCTCTTTACAACAATTTGTAACCTACTTCTCCTCCTTTGTCTTATGATTGTAGTGGTGTTAATTGCCCACTTCATTTCAAGGAGTCTCTTGCAACATGTGTTAACGCCTTATGCTTAACAATCTGTTCCATCTTGTATTCAGCTGTGACTCTCTGGTTGCCTTTTCCAGACCTGACTCTGTAGGTATGTCTACACTATGGGATTATTCCGATTTTACATAAACCAGTTTTGTAAAATAGATGGTATAAAGTTGAGTGCACGCGGCCACACTAAGCACATTAATTCGGCGGTGTGCGTCCATGGTCCGAGGCTAGCATCGATTTCTGGAGTGTTGCACTGTGGGTAGCTATTCCGTAGCTATCCCATAGTTCCCGCAGTCTCCCCTGCCCCTTGGAATTCTGGTTGAGATCCCAGTGCCTGATGGGGCAAAAATCATTGTCGCGGGTGGTTCTGGGTAAATGTCATCAGTCATTCCTTCCTCTGGAAAAGCAACGGCAGACAATCATTTCGTGCCCTTTTTCCCTGGATTGCCCTGGCAGACGCTATAGCATGGCAACCATGGGGCCCGTTCAACTTTTTTTTTACTGTCACCATATGTGTACTGGATGCCGCTGACAGAGGCGGTACTGCAGTGCTACACAGCAGAATTCATTTGCCTTTGCATGACAGCAGAGACGGTTATCAGTTGTTCTGTACCACCTGCTACGCCATTGTAAATTGGCAATGAGATGACTGTTATCTGTCGTTCTGTACTGTCTGCTGCTGTCATGGGTGCCCCTGGCTAAGGTTGGCCAGGGGTGCAAAGACAAAAATGGGAATGACTCCCTGAGTCAATCCTTCCTTTATGGTATCTAAAAATATAGTCAGTCCTGCCTAGAATATGGGGCAAGTGTACTAGAGAACCAGTGTATCAGAGAACCAGAGAGCACAGCTGCTCCATGTCAGATCCTGCAGAAATGATGAGCTGCATGCTATTCTAGGGGGTGTCCCTGCAATAACCCCACCTGTTGCTTCCCTCCTCCCCAAACCTTCCTGGGCTACTGTGGCAGTGTGCCCCCATTTGTGTGATGAAGTAAAAAAGAATGCAGGAATAGGAAACACTGACTTGAGGGAGGCAGCCTCCAGCTGCTATGATAGTCCAGGCATGACATTAAGCGGTGTGGGGGAGAGAAGCCCAGCATCCCGCTGCTATGATAGTCCAGGCAGTACAGAATCTTTTCTTTACACAGGAAAGGGAGGGGGCTGATGGAGCTCAGCCCCCAGTTGTTATGATGAGGATGGTTACCAGCCATTCTGTACCATCTACTGGGAATGACTGGGAATCATTCCTATTTTTACCCAGGCGCCCGTGGCCGGCCTCACCTGAGGCTGGCCAGGGGCACTCACGGGCTCATGACGAGGACGGCTATCAGTCCTACTGCACTGTACAGTCTGCCACCAGGGAGGGGTGGAGAGAGGATGCTACTGTTTACTGCTGCAGCACCGTGTCTACCAGCAGCATGCAGTAGACATAGGGTGACATACAAAACGGTCAAGAAACGATTTTTCCCCTTTTCTATCATGGAGGGGGAGGGAGGTAAATTGACGAGATAGACTCTGAACCACCCTGGACAATGTGTTTGACCCTACAGGCATTGGGAGTTCAGCCAAGAATGCAAATACTTTTCGGAGACTGCGGGGACTGTGGGATAGCTGGAGTCCTTGGTACCCCCTCCCTCTGTCCATGAGCATCCATTTGATTCTTTGGCTTTCCGTTACGCATGTCATGCAGCATTGTGCTGTGGACTCTGTATCATAGCCTGGAGATTTTTTTAAAATGCTTTGTCATTTCGTCTTCTGTAATGGAGCTTTGATAGAACAGATTTGTCTCCCCGTACAGCAGTCAGATCCAGTATCTCCCGTACAGTCCATGCTGGAGCTCTTTTTGGATTTGGGACTGCATTGCCACCTGTGTTGATCAGAGCTCCACGCTGGGCAAACAGGAAATGCAATTCAAAAGTTCGTGGGGCTTTTCCTGTCTACCTGGCCACTGCATCCAAGTTCAGATTGTTGTCCAGAGCAGTCACAGCGAAGCACTGTGGGATACCGCCTGGAGGCCAATACTGTTGATTTGCAGCCACACTAACCTTAATCCGATATGGTAATACCGATTTTAGTGCTACTCCTCTTGTTGGGGAGGAGTACAGAAATCGATTTAAAGAGCCCTTTATATCGATATAAAGGGCCTCGTTGTGTGGACGGGCACAGCGTTAAATCAGTTTAATGCTGCTAAAATCGGTTTAAACGCGTAGTATAGACCAGAGTGAAGCATGAAAGCTTGTCTCTTCCACCAATTTCCCCCACAATTTTTATCTCATCCACCTTGTCTCTCTCATATTCTGAGACCAACACACAATAAAGAACCTTTGAGGCAGGCTGCTGAAGGCTAACTACCCTGGCTCCCAGCCTTAAAAGTTTTGATTTTTTTTGTGATAAGGGCATTTTCCATCAGAAAATTCTTGACCAGTTCTACACATGTCTTTCAGTTAACTGTTCGCACCAACCCTGTTCCAATGCCTGACCATACACTCTGCACAGGAAGCAAAACAAACCCCAAAATGATCATTAATTTTTGCAACCCTTGATTGTTAACTTTTGTAACTCTCCTCCACTGCCACTGTCGGAATGTTGTCTACATTCACAGTGCTATCCCTTTAGATTTTAAATTCTTTGAGTTGGGGCCCTTCCTTATATTTCTGTAGAGCACCATATACAAATAATAGATAAGTTAAAAACCTGAAGTGCTATAGAACCTGTTGGTATTAAAACACATTTTGACATACATGTATAGAATATGGCAGAAATAAATCTGTAGAAACATTTTTCCCCACTGTAACATACAGTTATATTTCTGTGGCTAAGCAGATAAGACATTAAGCTAGTTTTCACATTGTTTCTGTGTCTCAGTGGATAGTATGGATTTCTCACATCTCTAGTTAAAACTGTTTTCCATTTCTTAGTGTTTACATTGAACACTTGGAGTTAATGTGGTGGTGTTGTTTTTTAAACCGAAAACAGATTAATTGCTATACATGGCAAAACCTTTGGTACATTTAGAATTTTATTAGCATGCTAGATTAATAATTAACTCTTCAGTGGACACTGTAGAAGCAAAGATTGTAATCTTGTTTTATATTTAGTTTCTCAGAATTCATTTTTTTATAATATTGATAGATAATATCAATGTTTATTAAGTTTTTTTATTTTTATTGATTTAAATTGTAACAGTATGCAGAAATTATGGGAAGGTCAGACAATGCAGGGTATCAGACAATAATGATTTAATGACAGTAGATATTGAGATTCAAAAAGTTAAAGTTTTATCACTGTTAAAACACAAATTGTCAACATCACATGTCAAAATATACAAAGTAAATAATCTTAAATCAAACTCTAAGTTCTCAAGCAGCATTTTTCTTACTTGGCTGATCTGTATATTTTGATTATCAGTGGAAATATATTTTTGTTGGTTTGTTGTGTGTGTGTGTACAGTGAAATTGACATTTAATGACATTTACCATTAAAAATCTAATCCTTCCAAACCTATTTATATTCACACAGTACTGTATATTTACTTACCTCCATTACCTCCAGCACACGCTTCTCTAGAGACAATCATATTTTTATCATAATTTTCAATGAAGCTTATTCATTTCTTCTGAGGGGTAATTCTATAATGCAGTTCATACTGTAAAATTTATATGGTATGGATCCTCTGCTGATGACTTCAGTGGAGCTATGCCAATATATACCAGCTGAGGATCTGGTGCATAACTGATAATGATGTTCCAAAAAGATAGCTGACTGTTCATACCACAAAAGAATATGGTACAAAAGTATCTTAACTTACCAGGCAGATGAACTCTGAAAAGACGTCAATGGTGGGTTTAAAGCATCTCCTTTTAAAGTATGTACTGCCTGTGACATTTGAGGCTGAGACTGAGACTGAGTCTGTACTTGGCTTGGATTCTGAGCAGGGTTAATCCATCGGCTCTGTGCCTGTGTCATCCACTTTCCCTGGATTCCCCACCTTGCCAGGTAAAATTTGCAAATATCGTAGTTCATTGATGAGTAATATAAAAGGTCCAGTACCAGCAGGATAACAACAAAGAAGCCATAAATCCACACTCCTAACAACGCACTGTAATTGCTGGGGAGGAGGAGGAAAAAAGAAAACAACAAAGGAAATGATTTAACAGATCATTCACTGTCATCACTCTATTTATTGGGGGGGGCATTGTTTGCTGGTTTGTTTGTTTGAAAAATAATCAGGATTTTCATCTAAAAGGAGCAGGTATTTTTGGTAGAGTAGGGTTAAGACAGTAGTTACCCAAAATGCTGCAATTCACTAGTATAAAGTACATCAAAACTCAACATTACAAAGACCAGTGATTTTATAATAGAATTAATTCAACGAGTATAGAGGTGAAAACACATAGTAGGCTTACATGTAAATGTTGACATAGCTATAACATATATATATATTTATATATATATAAAAAGTAAGGATCAGGTAGTTACCACCCTGCCATTGGCTTATAACAAAAGTGTCACAAAAAGCTTAATTGAATAAAGACAGAACAGAATGAGTAAAGATATCAAATAAAGTGAGAGAGAATAGTAGGGAGATAAAAGCAAAGGAGAGTGGAAAACGCTGTTGAGACAGCAAGTTTAGGGGGTTGTTTTTTTAAAAATCTGATTGTTAGGTCTATTGGCATTTGGTATGGAAGACTAGGGATTGGGAAAGAATTAGACTAGAACAAACATGCAGGTTTTGAGGAAGAATTTAAAGTGGGAGAATGGAGGCTGCTAGGTGTATGGGGGAGGAAGGTTGTTCCAGACAAAAGGGCTGATGCAGGACAGAGAGTGGGAAAAGAAAATGAAACAAAAGAGGAAGTAGATAGAGTTGCAGAATCTTGAAAACCACCTAAAGAATTGCAATATGGTCCCCAAGTAATGCTGTAGGAATACATCATTTACAGGAATTCCAAATTATCTAAACCTGCCATTCATCCACCAGCACCCTGTTGAAAGCAGCGAAAGCAATGAATGTATTTAGTTACAGCTGCTGAAAGAAACTTTGACAGAACCACATTCCAACAGAATGTGCCGTTCTGCTAAAATCTAAGTGTTCTGTCAAATTGGGTTGATTTCCCCCAAATGTTGTGATGGAAGAAAAACCAGGAAAAATGCTAACAATGTTGACATGTCCCATTCTGACAGTTTCAGAAGAAACTATTTGGAATTTGTGTTTTGAAATGACTGTTTTGAATGGTTAAATACTTGGTATTAATGACATATAATGCAAAACAAGAAAGTTGAAGTTGAAACAAAATGTTTTGTTTCCAGAATTTTTCCTTCCTTGAGAATTTTGAAATGTTTGGTTTTCAATCTGATTTGGGACGAAACCAAATTTCAAAAAAATCTCAAAAATCCTTCACAGAAATGGTATGCCATCCTTAACGCAGCTCTGTATTCAGTGACTTACTTCATTAAGCTATTCTGTGTTGAAGGGGGCGGAGTCTTTGTAAGCAGTTCAAGGCAGGGTCCGACTTCTTTTTATATATTTGTAAAGACAGGGAGGTGGGAGGGGGGAAATCTATTGCACTATGGGCCTGACCCATCTCCCACTGAAGTCAGTGGGAATCTCTCAAGGGGAATTTTGCCTCTGTTAGGATTCAGGTTCAGGATCTTAAATGAAATAAATATCTAAAGACTAAGTAGTGGTATAATTCAAAGTCCAAAAACATGTGCTTGTGAACCAATGTAGCATGTTATAGCTACCTGAGATTTACTGTGCTCGCCTGCAAACGCAATGCTTGCTTCCTGTGTTTCTGTCAACACTTCCAGCAAAGTTATCACATAAAGAAACTGCATCATCAGTTGTGTACATTTCTCTGTTATTCTAAACACACATACACACTGCTGTCTAGTGTGTCACGCAGATTATGGCTGGACACCACAATTTGCCTTAAAAGGCAATCAAAAAATGAAAGCATTTTGAAGGCAGAGTTTGTTATCCAGGAAATAGGAGACAAAAGATTCAAGAACATGTTCATATAACTTTTAAATTTTGTTTTAAATAAAAATTTCAGGTACAATTCTGAATTCCTATCACATCAAGATTTAAAGGGCCCAATTCACCTCTCATTTATCATGGATTTGCATTAGTGTAAACTTTAGTGACTTCAGTGAAGTAACACTGGAATAAAGCAGGTGCTAAAGAGAGGAGGAACAGGCCCTTTAATGGGTTCTATGAGCATATAGTTTTAACATTACAAATAAACACTAGGTGTTTAAGGCTGGGATTTCCAGTAGTGTTTAGTATTAAATCTTCAGTGGGAATAGAGGTAGACCAGTGCTGAGTGTTTTTGAAAATCCCATCTGATCCTCTAAAAGGCCTATTCCTATGAAGACTTGTGCATGTGCTTAACTTTATGAACTACGAGTAGTCCCTGGTAATTTTTGTAAGTCTTTGCAGGACTGGAGCTTAAAATATAACCCGAGAGGTTTGAGCAAAGATTTTCAATGCTCCTGATTTTTCAGTGGATATACTCTTGTTTACACTGGTAAAACTCCGGAGTCACTCCATTAGAAAATGAAAGGGGAGTCAGGTGTGAAGGATTTAGGATGAGCTCCTGTTCATTGTAATCACTGAATCTCACTGAAGTCACCAGAAGCCACTTCTGGGAACAGAATTTGGCCCACAGTGGGAAGGAAAATGTATTTTTGTTTCCCATAAAGTTAGAAATCGTGTCATTTATATGCTAGCAAGAATTTGGAGGCAGGAACATTACCTTTTCTTCTAGTTGTTTCATATGGACGTTTTTATGGTTGTGTTTTGGCATTTGTTTTGTCCATTAAAAATCGCTTAGTGAAAAATTAGGTCTATTTTGAGCACTTCAATTTAAAGCAACAATTTATTAATCATGCTGTATGTGGGTTCTCCATCTGTTCCTTGTAAATAACAGCTGTTTCTGACAAGTACAAAAATGAAACTGCATTATTTTAATTAAGATATAGTGGGACAACACCATTGTTGAAGAAACCTTGTGCAAATCACAAGCAATTATTAAATTATATGGGTTGTTCACAGGGAGAAACTCCATACGTTGGTATGGTTTATTACACATTATGATGGTGCAAAATATTAACTTTAATACACATAATATTGAAATTAAAGCTTTCACATGCATCAAGAAAAAACAATACTATGAAAAAATGTGCAAGATTATGTACTGTACATAGGTGGGAGACAATGAGGCGTACCAGACAGCCCAGTGAACTGGGAGTCAGAACAGCTCAGTTTCATTCTCAGTTCAGGGGATTGGTTTTTCCTTGGAGGGTTTGTCTACCTGCCCCCGTAGTGCACACTGCAGACATGTGAATTGCAGCATGCACCAAAAGGTTCAGGTTAATACAATCCTATTTGAAACAGAACTACATTAATGCGAAGAAGGTACCTTCTAGTTTGTGCTAGCAGGGTCTGCACCAGGCAGCTAGAGTATAACATTCAGCGTGCACTGCAGCTCCCATCCCTGTAGTGTGCACTGTGAAGCCAAGTAGACAAGCTCTAAGTTTCACATTTCTGGTTTGTTTCACTACTCTCTTGTTCTCCTGTGCTTTCACGTGGATAAATTATCTGGGTTGCAAGGAAATATTTTAATTTCCATTAACATTTACACCAATATTCACATCCAGGTTTACGGTGGATTTCAAATCTCAGTAAGATTCAGGGCTATTTCGATTCAGTCCATTACATAAATTCCCTAGTCAAGCAATTCTGATGAGTGTTATTGTTCAGATTTGAAATCATGTTCTCTACCCTCATTCCCCTGTGTCTTCCTAAGAAGTGCAAAGGTTTTCATTTTGAAGGTTCCTATTCAGGCCCATCACTAATTTTAAAAATACAATACCTAAATCTGGAGCATAAATTATCTGACAGTGTTCTTTTAACTTACTAACTAGAAGCAGGTTAACTCATTGGCCTTTTAGGAAAGCTCAGTGACCCAATACTTTGGCTTTCATTCTAATACAGTATAGGCTTGATTCACAGTCCATTTGAAGTCAGTGAAAAGACCAAGCCTATCGCTACACTAGAGAGATTACAGCTGCACTGATGCAGCTGCGCTGCTGTAAGCTCTCTAGTGTAGCGTCTCTAAGCCAGTGGGAGAGAGCTCTCCGTTGACTTAGCTACCACCACTCATTGAGGGCGGATTAATTATGTCAGCAGGAGAATCTGTCCATGCTGGTGCTTAGGTCGATGTAACTTCTGTCACTCAGAGGAGTGGCTTACTCACACCCCTCAGTGACATAAACTATACTGACATATAGCCTCAGAGAGTATGTCTACATTGCAATTAAACACCCAGGACTGGCCTGTGCCAGTTGACTTGGTCTCGCAGGGCTCGGGCTAAGGGACTGTTAAACTGTGGTATAGATATTCAGGTGGGAGAGTCCCAGAGTGTCTACACTATAGTTAATTAGCCTGAGCCCTGTGAACCTGAGTCAGCTGGCAGGGAGGTGTCTAACTAATTGCTGTGTAGACTTATCATGAGTAACTTCAGTGGACTTTGAATCAGGACCTGTGAGAGCGGGAAATACTTTTCTCACTCATCTCCACCCATTCCAGTTGCAGAAGCCTACTGAGATTTTTACATTGGACGCTAGATACAAAAGGGACAGTCACTTTTGTTGTTCCTCCTTCCAAGATAATTTTGCACTAGATCCCTAGACTCTTCAGTCACCTAGCAAGTAGGACTGGACCAGAGCATTTTTTAAATAATCAGAATCAGTAGCTTCTACTTGGCGTACATAAGCCTATGTGAAAAAATCAGGGAATCTACAATTCTGTCTTTTTAAAAAACACTTGCAAACAGCTTGATGCAGCTGTATAATTTATGCGTAGGCAAACAGCCAGGGAGAGACTTGTTTTCTGGACAGGGCTGATAATTACAGTAGTAATGCATTTCAGATTCTTTCAACCATACACAGATGGCTGATGATGGTTAGATACCTGTATAACTGAGGACGAGTGACTCTTTTGGCATGTGTACTTCTTATGTGTGACCTTTCCTAATTATATTTATCATATATGTTACAGAAAGAAAGGTCCCCAGAGCTACCTTTAGGTTTTCTAGAGAGCCCATCAGCGTGGTATCCAAAGGCTAAATCCATAAAGTGACTTAGGCACCTAACTGCCACTGTAGGCTCCTCAGTCCAACATCCCCTCTTCTGCTGGTGGGAATGATCAAAACTGCCTAAGTTCTAATGGTGTTGACTGCTTGGCACCCCAGCTCACACCTAAGCCCTGGCAGGATTCTCACTCTAGGTGTTCCCCCACCCATCTCACCTATGGGGACAGGCCTGCTCAGAGCCGCGCACAAATGACAGCTGGGGTGACCAGCTCAGGAATTTTGTGTGTGTGCATGCATCCCGGAATATCCAGTAGCCCAGTGATTAGGATCACCTGGACTGTGGGAGAGCTGTTTTCAAATCCCCACTCTGCCTGATTTGGAGAAGTGTCTTGGAAACCAGGTCTCCCTCTCCACACCCCACTTCAGGAGAGTGCTCTAACCCCCAGGGTATTAATCGGCCCAAAGAGAGATTGACACTATAGACTGGAGAGATACCATCAAAAGTGTCAGTCACTTGGGATATGGGAGATCCTAAGCCCCTGCTCCAAATTCAGCAGAGTGGAAATTTAGAAACAGGTCTCCCGTCAGGGCCGCCCAGAGGATTCAGGGGGCCTGGGGCAAAGCGGGGGAGCTGCGGCATATGTACTCACCCGGCGGCAGTCCGGGTCTTTGGCGGCATTTTGGCAGCATGGGGCCCTTCAGTCGCTCCACATCTTTGGCAGCACTGAAGGTCCCCCCCACCGACATGCTGGCTGAAGACCCGGACCGCTGCCGGACTAGGGCTCGAGGGGCCCCCTGTGGGGCCCAGGGTCTGGGGCAAATTGCCTCACATGCCCCTCACTCTGGGTGGCCATGTCTCCCACATCCCAGGTGAGTGCCTCACCACTGGGCTATTGGCTACGAAGGGTAGATGGTCTCTCTCACTCTCTGTCTCTATTGTCTCCTCACCACTCGTTTTTCATGAGAAAGGGCTGACCTGGCTTAGGTGTCTAACTCCAGGAGATGGTTAATTGTTGTGAATCCCAAATGGAGGTAGCTGCCTAACTATCTTTGGGGCCAGGGTGTAAACTCAGTCAATATGTATACAGTCTCTATTAGCTAGAGATCTTGAGGGACATCTAACAGCTTTAAATAAATAAATATAGGATGATCACAGGGGACATTTACTAAAACTTGTTGAACTATGAGTTTTGGTTAATCAGAGCTGTATGAAATTATAGGGTACAGGCATGCCCATAGGTAAAAATCACTCAAACATTTCCACTTTAAAGTGCTAGTTTCAGATGTCCATAGCTTTGTCAATCTCTCATATCTTTCCAAAGAAATTATGCATTCTATATGTTCAGCCCACGAACACAATTTTTTTTAAAGAACAAAGACAGTGGGAATAATCTTTTGGAAACTTCACATATGTGATGTATTTTAGAAAACCACATAACCAAACAAAGTCAATAATTTAATTGTCAAGAGTGTGTCCCTTTTGGCTGCTGCTGACACAGCACCCCAAATGTATCCCTCTTCACTTGAACAGAAACTTTTGGGAAAAAGAATTCAGCTGATCTTTTGAAAACCTCACAGAATCTTGCAATATATTAAAAGAGAAGTAAAACTTTTCATAAACGTCTGGAGCATAATTAAGTACATTTTCAGCACTACAGGGGCAAACTAATTTAGAACCTCTACATTCTCCAATTGAAGTTAACGAGCGCTTTGCTAGACATTTTGCTACTTTAGCCTGTTTTCTCAATTCTGCTGGGTTCAAATACTATCATACAGCTTTGTAACAGTTATAACTCTCATATGAGTATGTGGGTTATAGTCGACTACAAACTAACATCACCTCAAAAGTTCTCTGTATTGAAAGAATCACAGAGCACCGATTGGATGTCCTTAGCAAAAGCCTTAACTTTTTTTTTAAACACATGGAAAAGAGATCCAATGGTGTGAGTGATCTAAACTGTAATGTAACCAGGTTAGAGACCAGCATTCATCTGTCTAACAATTCTCAAGTTGCTCTTCTGCAGACTAATTTAAAACAGATGCAAGCTAGAACATTAGGTGAAACAGTGTGTAACCTGTAGTCATCATGCCCTTCTAGTCCACAGGAACAGAAGACACATTCAGGTCTCATGTAAACACGTGTACAGCTCATTACATCGAGTTTTAATCTAGCATATGTAGTCTACCTTAAGGGTCATGTACATACTGTACATTTTGAAACTAATTCACCATTTAAATGGTTGAGTTAATGAATAATGCAAAATTGCTCTTTCAAGGACCTGAACCAAAGTTCACTGAAGTCAAAAGGATTTTTTCCATTGTCTTCAAGAGGCTTTGGATGAAGCCTCAAGAGAGCAGAGATATTTATTAGGGCCAGATTCTGCCACTTACTCATGTTGGGTAATACCTTACTCCATGAACAGTGCCACATCCAAAACATGTTGGATGAGGTACTATGTCTAGTATTGTATCCTCTCAAGATAATCTACTCCTACCTGAGAAAATTAAGTTCAGGATCATTTATATTGATCACAGGGGTTTCCCCCCAGTCAGTTTGAGAAAGGAATTCTTGTATTACTTTTTAGACTCTGGATGCAAGTTTTAAGGTCACTGCTTTACAGAACTCTCACTCTAGTTTTCCCATTCATTCCAATAGAATATAGAGATAAAAGAACTAGATTCAGACCAAACCCTCTCGAAGCTCTGAAATAGTAGAATACGAAGGCTGGGATTTGTAAAAGAGCCTAAGATGCCCAGCTCCCAGTAAAATTCATACCTCATTCTCTTAGGATCTTTTGAAAATCACAACCTGGGCCTACTTTCCCAACAAAGCCTCCATTGTTTGTTACTTTTACTGCATTTTTCTTATTATCCTCAAGGTACTGTATGCAAAAGCAAGAAAGCAAAACATGACAGGGTGGGGAGGAGGAATTAGATCCATCTTCCCACGTGGTTTTATGGCTGCTATCACTGTAGTATCTGAGCACATCACATACATTAATGTTATTTATCCTCACTAAATCCTATCTGAAGTAGCAAAGTGCTATAATACTCATATTACAAGTGGGGAAACTGAGGCACAGATAAACCAAATGACTTGCCCAAGGAAGTCACAAACAAAGTTTGCTGAATTGAAACCCACTGTCCTGGGTCCAAGTCGAGTCTCTTAACTAGCCCCCCCCCCCCCACCGCCCTGCTGCACATTTCGTAAGTGGAGTCCCAAAACTTTGGACTAAAGCATGCTCCTTTTTAGCTACAGCCCTGTGGCATTATTGTAACTGAACCATTGTCACTGTTTTTAACCAATAATTGGGTTTATCTGCATACAATATAGCTGAATAAAGTTACTAAAATATAATTAGGTATCATTTTCTCTGGTATCTTGTACTCACAATTAATTACATGGGGCCATTTGCAGTAACATCAATCTAAATCGGACCACATATATAACGCTGCTGATGTTAGCATTGAAGCCAACGGGGCTATTTTGTGGTGTAAATGATTACTCAGGATGAAAAAGGCTCGCAGAATCTGGCTGCAAGTAAGAACCCACAAGCTAGGAAGCTTTAAACAATAGGCTCTGAAGGAGATGCTGGATATATACTGTGTGTGCCCTTTGTATGGGTATATGTACATGCACACATTTATATTTTATGATTATGATCTCTGATCTTACAGTGAGACCAGAGGAAATGTATGTATTGAACACCGTACTATACATAGCAAGAATCACTAATCTTAGCTCTCATTAATCCCTTGCAGTAAGCGTACACTCTACTTAACATCTAATCTTACAGACCCTATGTGGGCAATACTTCCATTCCCTTCTGTTTGCAGAAAGGTTGCAGGATCCTACAAACGGTTATGGCTGCTTTATCAGGACACCTCCCAGGGAGCTGATTTAGCCTAATGACAGTAGCCTAGATTATCCCCTTGATTGCGTAAAGTGGTGGGAACGAATTCTGGGCAATTCTGTTATAATGCCTCAAAACTGTCAGAGGAAAGAGAGCTGAGCCAGACTGGCATCATTACCTCTTTCACTGAACCTCTATGCTGCAAAGCCCCTCTGTGCTGCAAAAAAACCCACACAGTCAGAGTTTGTGGCTAGGAGCAGTTAAAAGAGGAACTGCCCAGTCAGAGGCATGAAGCCAGGGAACAGACATGTTACAAGTACTGAACTCTGACAAACCTGTGGAATTTCATATTAAATTCCCAGAAGACAAAGGTCCAAATTCCCTCCTGGGTATAAACTGGCACAGCATCACTGATTTAACTGGAGCTGTACCAATTTACAACAAGCACAGAATTTGGCCCTTAATGTTTTAACATTAGAGCTGGGTGACATTTTTTCAGCAAATAGATTTTTTTTTGTATCAAAAATGCATTTTCCGATACTGCAAAACTATTCATGTATTTGAGCTAATAGTATCAGCTAGGGAAAAAAAAGTCAAAGTCAAAAAATTTTGTTTCAAAACATTTTATTTTGTTTCAAATTCAAATTTGGCCAATTTTTTAAAAAGGGTAAAAACACCTGAAAGAGGCTGAATTGAAATAAAAAACTGAAAAAAAGTTTGTTTAGAGTTGACTGAGGCATTTTGATCAACTTCAAGCAAATCGAAAAACTGAAAAATTTCACTTTGAGTCAACCTGAATGTTTCTTTTTTGATCTTTTGATTTGATTAAAATGTTTGAAAACATTGGTTTTGGTTCAGATCAAACCAGATTTTTTTTCTGTTCCACCCCTGAACTGAAAAAAATCCATTATTATTCTCTAATTAACACTTTGGGACTTTCTGCTCAGCACTGGGGAGAGCATTAATTGGTGACTAGGGAGGAGTATAAAGATATTGCTTGACCATGCAGGGATGTAATCAGGAAAGCCAAAGCACAAATGGAGTTGCAGCTAGTAAGGGATGTGAAGGGTAACAAAAAGGTTTTCTACAGGTATGTTAGCAAGAAGAAGGTGGTCAGGGAAAGTGTGGAACCTTTACTGAAAGGGGGAGGCAACCTAGTGACAGATGATGTGAAAAAAGCTGAAGTACTCAATGCTTTTTTTGCCTTGGTCTTCACAGAGAAGGTCAGCTCCCAGACTGCTGCACTGGGCAGCACAGTATGGGGAGGAGGTGAGCAGACCTTAGTAGTGAAAGAACAGATTAAGGATTATTTAGAAAAGCTGGACATGCACGTGGGCCAGATGCAATGCTGAGAGAGTTGGCTGATGTAATTGCAGAGCCATTCCCCATTATCTTTGAAAACTCCTGGTGATCGAGGGAGGTCCTGGACGATTGGAAAAAGGCAAATAGAGTGCCCGTCTTTTAGAAAGGGAAGAAGGAGAATCCGGGGAACTACAGACCAGTCAGCCTCACCTCAGGCCCCTGAAAAATCATGGAGCAAGTCCTCAAGGAAACCATTTTGAAGTACTTGGAGGAGAGGTAGGTGATCAGAAACAGTTAACATGGATTCACCAAGGTCAAGTCATGCCTGACCAACCTGATTGCCTTCTATGATGAGATAACTGGCTCTGTGGATATGGGGAAAGCAGTGGACATGATATACCTTGACTTTAGCAAAGCTGTTGATACGGTCTCCCACAGTATTCTTGCCAGCAAGTTCAAAAATATGGATTGGATGAATGGACCATAAGGTGGATAGAAAGCTTTCTAGATCATCGGCTAAACAGGTAGTGATCAATGACTCGATGTCTAGTTGGCAGCCAGTATCAAGCAGAGTACCTCAGGGGTTGGTCTTGGGGCTGGTTTTGTTCAACCTCTTCATTAATGATCTGGATGATGGGATGGACTGCACCCTCAGCAAGTTTGCGGATGACACTAAGCTGGGGAGAGAGGTAGATGCATCGGAGGGCAGGGATAGGGTCCAGAGTGACTTAGACAAATTGGAGGATTGGGCCAAAAGAAATCTGATGAGGTTCAACAAGGACAAGTGCAGAGTCATGCATTTAAGATTGAAGAATCCCATGCATGCTACAAGTCGGGGACCAACTGGCTAAGCAGCTGTTTTGCAGAAAAGGACCTGGGGATTACAGTGGATGAGAAGCTGGATATGAGTCAACAGTATGCCCTTGTTGCCAAGAAGGCTAATGGCAAATTGGGCTGCATTAGTAGGAGCACTGCCAGCAGATCAAGGGAAGTGATTATTCACAGCAATGGTGAGGCCACATCTGGAGTACTGCGTCCAGTTTTGGGCCCCTTGCTACAGAAAGGATGTGAACAAATTGGAGAGGGTCCAGTGGCGGGCAACGAAAATGATTAGGGGGCTGGGGCACATGACTTCTGAGGGATCTGAGCTTATTTAGTCTGCAGAAGAGAAAAGTGAGGTGGGGATTTGATAGCAGCCTTCAACTACCTGAAGGGGGGTTCCAAAGATGGAGCTCGGCTTTCTCAGTGGTGGCAGATGACAGAACAAGGAGAAATGGTCTCAAGTTGCAGTGGGGGAGGTTTAGGTTGAATATTAGGGAAAACTTTTTCACTAGTAGGGTGGTGAAGCACTGGAATGGGTTACCTAGGGAGGTGGTGGAATCTTCTTTCTTAGAGGTTTTTAAGGTCAGGCTTGACAAAGCCGTGGCTGGGATGATTTAGCTGAGGTTGGTCCTGCGAGCAGGGGGTTGGACTAGATGACCTCCTGAGGTCTCTTCCAACCCTAATCTTATATGATTCTATGGTAAGAATGTTAGAGAGCCAATGACAGCACAGCTCCTGTGTAAGCCATGTTGCTAGGAGAAGGGTGACCCGGAAATAATATGGGAGTGAGGGGTCTGGCTCTCCATGCTGATACCCAGAGGTCTCTGGGATTTCCCTATAGATCTTGTGATATCTTCATGGTCAGAGCACAGAAACTCCCTTCCCCTTCCATAGGCTTGCAAACTCCTTCCCCCTGAGAGGGTGATGTGCAGAAAACTCCTTGGAATGCCATACAATGACATTTACTGATTTTTCCAGATCAGATTTTCCCTCCTAAAGATTTCTCCATGGGAGAGAATGGTAATAACTTCCTCTGTTTAGCTGGGACAGTATGAGTAGTGCCATGAGTTTAAAAACTGTTTTCTGAGCTCTGATTCTTTTAATAGCAAAGCTGCTGAAATGATATGAAAAGAAGAAGAAATAAGGAGCAAATAAAGATGAAATACAGTGGGTATTGATTTTTTCAAAACTGTACAGTATTTTATCTGAAGCCTTTTCAAATGGGATCTTCTCTTAACTGGGATAATGAATACTCCATAGGGATGTCTCAGTTATGAGACTCTCTCGTATATGCTGTACATCTTAATTTCTGCAGATGGGAATCTTGACCAGGTAAATAAAGGTGGCCAGATACTCACAGCTAGTGCAAATCATAGTTGAGGATCTGATTTAAAAGCAGAATTTTCCAAATGCAGAAACTATTTAAATGATGAAATAAACTGCTGCCACATCTCGCAATTCTTTTCTTACCAGTTTATATTAATGGATATTACAAACTATAAGTCTGTGCCATCAAAAGTTTTAACCAGATATAGACCAATATTCTGCACCTACCATAATGTATTAATCTTTATGGTAACAAAACAAATGTAAATGAACCTGGCTGAGATTATATGAAGCAACATTAGAAGAGTGATATAAGCTTCTGGAATGCCATGAGAAGAGCTCCAATTCATTTGTTTGTATTAGTTTGTTCCACAATTGTTCTATAAAACAAGATGTGCCTTTAGATGCTACTAAGAATGGAGAAGGGGGAAAATAAAGCAAAAAAGATTTCTCCAATGTTATCTTTTAAAGCCACAATCCTCAGCTGTAAATCCATTGCTCTTTATGCCCTCATTCTTCATAGTTACTGAGGACACAATGTTTTATGAAAGCCTTCTTTCAATGATGTGTGAAATTATGTCTACACAAGCAATCCTTTTCATAGCTGGCTTTCATTTAATAGAGGACACTGGTGACAAGGTAGTTTAATTGTAAATTGGGCTCTGTCTATATTAGAGTCCAAAAAAATGTTAACCAGAACAATGTTTAATCTTACTAGCAGAGTCCTAACACAGTTCCCTATGGGTATGTTTACCCTACAGCTGAGAGCAATCCTCTCAGGGCTTGTCTGTATTCAAAACGCTACAGCGGCACAGCTGCACCTATAGCGCTTCAGTGTAGACACTACCTATCCCGATGGGAGAACCATTCTCCTAAAGAGGTGGCAGCTAGGTTAACTGAAGAATTCTTCCATCGACCTAGTGCTGTTTACACTGGGGGTTTGGTTGTTATACTATGTCTCCCAGGGGTGTGGATTTTTCACACCCCTGAGCAATGTAGTTATACCGATGTAAAACCCTGATGTAGACCAGGCCTCAGTCTAGGTAGACAGACAGCAGTGTGGATGTTGTGGCTCAGGCTGTCAAGCCCACCTGACCGCCTTGACTGCTACTATTAGCTTACTAGCTGCTAGTCTGTCTACCTGGGCTGGGAGGGTCACTCTCAGCTCGGTGTAGACATATCCTATGCTACTCTCCCTCCCCCTTCACATGGGCCTGTTCAAAAGCTCATTTAAGTTATAAGAAAGACTCCTACTGAAGTTAATGGGCTTTGGGTCAGGCTGTCTATATAGACTGGAGGGCAAAGCGGCAGGGAAAAGTACTGAAGTTTTACATGGATGGAGGAAGCAGCAATGCGGGATTCTCCTTCCCCTTCTACATAGCGGTCAGTATTCTTTCCACAAAAAATGTACATGGCTGAAGCAGGAGTGGCAGGGATTGGGAGGAAGAGCTGGAGAATTACTGCTATATAGCAAGATGTATCCTTTTTTTCCTGCTAGGATTAATGCCACATAAAAGAGAAAAAGGTGGGAGGGGCAGGAGAAGATTTATTAATGCAGTTTAACTACCCCTCCATGATCTGACCGCATGGGTGAGCATTGAGTTTATTTTTGCCTGGGAGAACTCGTCTGAGTTCCTGACCAGGAAGTCTCAAGACTGTGGCCAGAGTTGCTCATAGATCTCTAGCGTTCACTCCTTTTCCTGACCCTAACCAATCCCTTCACATTCCTGATAGTTCAGTAGGTTTCAAGGAGGGGAAGACTGGCTCAGCTGCAGCACTGTTAAAGTCATGGCCCTGGGACTTGTATCTTTTTAATTCTTCTTCTACTGTGCATGACTTTACACACGTAGGGTACAATTCACCCCGTGCAGATGGGCAGCACAAAACTTATGCACCACTGAGTCCCAGTCCAAACCTGAAAATAGGACTTCAGTGGTACATGGCCCTTTTGCCGGTTCTTGGCACTGGAGTGAATTTCACCCATAAGGAATATGGAAGTAACACGTTCCCTGGCAAAGCTGAATGATTTGTTAATTATTATTGTTAGATATATAAATAGTGGTGCTTATCAAAGGCTCTAGGCTTCTATAAGTAACAAAAACAAAATTAGATTGCCAACAGGGACCCCAAATTACCCTCTCTCCCATATGCTACCAATTTCTCTCTTTAGAGCACTGTTCATAAATAACAGGCTAAAGAACATTTCAGCTAAATTGCTAAATTGCCTAAGTAATCCAAAATAAACTAAACAAATTTGAAGTTGGCCACAAGAATAAACAACTCATGAATGAACCTCACACAATGCTTTTTCTCTAAAGGTGTAACAAACTTGGTAGTAGTGAACAGTTTCTGGTGTACTGTTTTTGTAAAAATATAAGGCTACATTCTGTCATGCATCCAGGGCCTGGTCTGTGGACAGTTTTTATACTGGTATCGTTGTTTTGGTCAGAGATTTGATTTATTTTTTTTTTTAACTGAGACATCTAGTGTGGATGCTCTTATGCCAGTGTCTTATACTGACATAGCTTATTCCTCTTCTCATTTGGGAATAAGCTATACTGAGCTAAAGCATCAATATTTAAGGTATAACTGAGACCACACTAGAGGTATTGTACTGTTTTAATTAGACAGGCATAGTCAGTGGTACAACTTTTGTGTGTAGACAAGACCCTCTCAGTACAGTAGTGTGAGGGGGTTATTAAGGAGACATAACTAGCTCTTTGACTCTGCTGGCCCAGGCACCATTGAGACTTAAAATAGTCTAATTTATGACAGAAGAACATAATCTCAAAAGGACCTACAGCACTGCCCCTGCTCCCATTGAAGTCAATGGCAAAACTCCCATTGACTTCAATGGTGCATGATTAAGACCTAAGAATCATACACTAGCTGAAAACTGGTGCAATGACGCTCCCTACCACTCCTTCTGAAACTGAAACCTTCCCTCCCCTGACATTGCCCCTATGCCAGGATGAGGGGGGCAGTTGTCCCAGGAGCTGGCTCTGCTGGGTTTACCTCAGTTGAGAGCTCCATCCTTCATCAGGAGAATTCAGTCATGGCAAGAATGCTTGAGTAGTGCAAAGGAGCTAGTCTGGACCTGAGAATCTTGCTCCCACAGCATAAGCAGTCCATAATTCAAGATCTACTTACTATCTTGTCGGTTTTTCTGCAAAAGTTCTTATTTTTTATTTTTAACAGTAGGTGACAGAGCTGCTTTTAAAAAGAGAATGTGGAAAAGGATCTCAAGCAGCAGACAAGGTGATAAACAACCAAGTGCATTTTGCTGATCAAGCTCAGTGATTGCAAGTCATTAATATGTAAAACATGCACAAATTCAAAATAGCAATTATCCATGCAAAACATTTGGGATGATCTGAAAAATGTCAACTTGCCTTTCTCTTGCTATCACTTGTTGGGGTTTTCAGATACACATTGGTTTTGTCCAATTTTGGGGGGAGAAACAGCCTATATGCTTATAAAAATTACATACGTGCTCTTAGGAATTTATATAATGGGCATCAAAGCTATAGAAGCAAAGGTAAACATCCCTTTCATGAGAAGTAGACTTGTACAAAAGAGCTTCTAGGAACGAAATGTGTATGTACAATTATTCTAATTGCTTCCATCATTAAATATATCTTACATTATGTGATTAGACTAGGAATAATTTGGTAAAGAGTACTTTATAACTCATTTACTTACTTATGCATATATCCATCTGCATTCCCCGTTAGGTTCATCTGCATAACAGTCTGAAATTCTGTCTCATTGCAGCAGTATTTAAATACCGTGTTGTTATGGTGACAGCAGAAGATGTAAGATTTATTGTCAGAAAGACGTGGACAGTGAAAACCAAAGTGGTAGCGGCCTTTGTAGTCTGTATATGGCTCACAGACACGAAAATGTGCAGACAATGCTGTAAAACAAAGATTGATATTGTCTTTGTGAGTCGTATGTTTTAGTTGCATGTCACATCCATTTTCATTTTTTTGTTAATCTTAAACAATATTTCCCCTGGCTTCTGAGAAACAGTAATCATGTATTTCAGGAGTTTCAACCTCATAATATATGATATGACTACTGACAGCATGAAAAGCATTTTTGTGATATTTTTAATTTTGAGTTACTATGTTTCTGACTTTTTTTTATTTTAATTCATTTATTTTTTAAATAGAAGAGAAGAAATGATGTCCAGAACTACCACAATCTTGGACAGCAGGGAACACTAAAATATTTAAATACATATCTTCAATTATGAAGTTTTAAAACTATGGGATATCAACAAAGATCTAGAAAGGCTAGTTTAAAGATTTTTCTGGGATTATTTTATTATCAGCAAAGAAAAAAACATACATGCAAACTGAAATTAGAGTCCAAAGGCACATGATTTACAGTGGCTGTTATTAATGTGTCAGAAACATCTGCTCTACTGTAAAGGTCATTATTTTGATAGGCATTGATCTGCCAAAAATAATAATTAAAAGATATTACCATGCTAACAGCGCTAAACAATTGTGAATATACAAATATCTAGAATAAGAGCAATAGAAATACAATTACTATTCAGATCTTAATTTTTTTTTTTAAATTAAATCCTCACGTAAAGCATGTATTATGTCTCTTAAACCATTTTCCAGGTTTTTGTTACACTGGTTTTGCTGGCCAATTCTCCTGAAAGAAAGAAATCATCTCTGTATATTTCCCTAGAATGTGGGCTCTAGGCTAATTGTTATGTGGCAGTTAGTATGCCTTGCAGGAGTTTGAGGGCTGTAGCTAACCCCCAGCTCTCACACACTGGCACTACTTTAATTTATTTAGGGTTTATATTATGGTAGTGCCTTGAAGCTACATCTCAGACTACACACACAGTCTCTGCCCTTGAAGACCTTACAGTCTAAATATAGACCACAGACAAAATGTGGGAGAAACAATGTATTTTGATTTTGATTTTACAGAACGGAGACAGACATACTACGGACTGCTGTACACACAAAGTTGCACCAATCAATTAAGGTGTTATTTTAAACTGATTTAGTTAACTGGTGCAATGTAGTGCATGGACACTCATTTTTATGGTTTGTTTGAAAATTGGGATAACGATTCTGACCTTCTTTGTTAAATCGATTTGATATCTTCTGTTGAAAAGCTCTATATAAGAGGTAGGTGGCGGTCTCATTTTTACTTATTATTATTATTATTATTATTGTGTCAGTTTACCAATATAGAGTGTACACACAAAGGTCTGCACCAGTATAACTAAACTGGTGTATATTTTGCTGTAGACAACACCTGAGTAAATTAGGTGCCTATAGAAATTTAAGAGAAATGAGTGCATTTCAATCCTGGCATTACTCTTTTGCTATGATCTACTGCAAGGAAGAATGTGTCATTTTGTGATTAAGGTCACAGCTGTGGAACTCAGAGGTTCTGAGGAGAGCTGGTCGAAAACCAGAATTCCATCCTGAGGAAAATTCTGATATTTGACATCTATTTTTATCCTGAATCAGGGTGAATATTTGAAATATCAAAACTTTTCATGGAATTGAAAGTTCAGGAAAATTTCAATCAAAAAATGTAATTTAGACATTTCTAATCTAAGTGAAATGTTTTGACATTAGCTAACCAAAATGTTTCTTTTGGTTTATTGAACTGAATTGAAACATTTAATTGCAATTTACTTCAACATTAATCTGTGTCCAACTGAGCAGCCATGTTGCTTCATAGGAACTGTAGTTTGAGTGTCTCGTGCTCCCATTCTATACGGAATGGGCTCCCCAGCTGGACTACTTCTCCTGTGATGCATCCCTTTGATTCAGCCAGAGAGACGATTGCAGTACATCATGGGGCAATTTAGGGAGCTGAGGCAAAAATCTGTCAGGGACAGTACTTGGTCCTACTGTGAAGGCAGGGGACTGGACTCAATGACCTTTCAAGATCCCTTCCAGTTCTATGAGATTGGTGTATTCACTATCCATATACATATGTCTGCTCTTTTTTCATTCAGCCTACTGAGATCTTACCCTGAATAATATCTCATGATAATGAGTTCCACAAAATAATTTATATGTAATTGTGTATGTGTAAAAAAAATTGTTCCCATCAATTTTACATTTATCACTTTTCAGTTTTAGTGATCTTCTCCTTGTTCATGTATTATAGGAGAGGTCCCATAGAAGGACCCAATTTACCTTCTCTATACCAATCGTTTTACTGAAATGTTTAAGTTACCTCCTACAGAGGTGAAAGGTATAACATGCTTTTTCTGAAGTGGAGTAACATATGTAAATCTCCACCATATTACTACTAATAATGTGAGGCGGCTATATCCTCCTATCTCTGTGCATGCACATTTCTAGGGCAGAATAGACTGTCAGGCATTGAATGACTGATTTATGCTGGTCTTTCAGGGTTTATTTGCAATATGTTCAGAAAAATAAGCAGCCAATGTAAATAAAATGTCTGAATATGTAGACCAATGTAATGCTGTTTTCATAGATTTTGTTAGCTAGCTCTGGAGAATATTGCTATAAGTTTAGTACCAAGTTGGTGTAAAGTATTTTATTTTATTTGTTTTGAACACTGATGCTTTCGATCAGAGGCAGGCGCTCGTTGTAACAAAATATATACCATTCACTTGCTATCCTGTGATTGTTTAAAGATAGACATGACCCCTTTCAAGCATAAAAGAAAATGATTGTGAAGTGCAAAAAATTTGCCAAGTTTTGTATGTTAGAGGGGTCAGAGCTGGAATCAAGAATCAGAGCAGGGTTGGAGCAAGAGTGAGGCTGGAGCAGGCTAAGGCTTGTGGAGTCTGTTAAAACTATCAGGTAGGGAAGAGTCCCTAGTCATGAAGTGACATTGAGCAAACTGATCTGCTGTTTCTCCTTTGAGAGTTATACCTGCCCTGAGAGGCACCAGACTGGCTCTGGACTTGTGGATTGGCTGGAGCCTAACACAGGAATTATTCTTCATCCTGTGCGGCTTAATCGGGCACTAGTTCAGGGATGACTCATCACCTCCCATTAGGGCACTCATCTAGGATACAGAAAAACCAGGTTCAAGGCCCTGATCTGCCCAGGCTAACCACTAGGCCAAATCAGGCAGAGCAGAGCCTTCAACCTGGGCCCTAGGAGAGTGCTCCAAGCAGTGGGTTACTGGCTATTCTATGGTGGGTCACTCTCTTCCATCCTGGAGCTGAGGAACCTTTTGTTTCACCAAAACCATTGTGTTTCAGCAAAAAAGTTTCAATTTTGATGAACTGGCATTTTCTGACCAAAAAATATATGTTAAAAAATTCCTGACCAGCCCTAGCTGCAATTTTCCTACTTTGCTAGCACCTTTTCTAGCAGAGGTCAAGCCTGCCTGTCCTTACCATAGGGCCTCCTTGTCATTCCTACTTCCACCTATTCAGACACCTTTCTGCCTGCTGGAAGGGAGCTGCATCTCTTTTCCTAGGCCAGCCAATACAGCTGAAGCTGCTCAGTCTAGGTCTATACTATTCTGGTTCTTCTACCAACCCCATCATCTTGTTATCTGAACTTTCCAGTTGTTTCTCTACCCCTACTGCTGCTGCTTCCCTGTCTGCCTGGCTCTCTAAAACAATGTCCCCAAAACTGCTGTCAGTTCATTGTCATCCCAGTCTTTGTTATCTATGCCTTGTGGTTGTGATCAGAAACTATGCCCTTAATTATCAGAGGGGTAGCTGTATTAGTCTAGATCTGTAAAAAGCTACAAAGAATCCTGTGGCATCTTATAGACGAACAGAAGAATTGGAGCATAAGCTTTCGTGGGTGAATACCCACTTCGTCAGATGCATGTGTCAGACATGCGTCTGATGAAGTGGGTATTCACCCATGGAAGCTTATGCTCCAATACTTCTGTTAGTCTATAAGGTGCCAAAGGACTCTTTGTCCCTATGCCCATAATGATTATTAGATATGATCTTCAAATATACTTGTTTTTCTATATTCTACTTATTAATAGATCATGGTGCTTGAAATAAGGCACTATCTTACATAGAAATCTTTCTATTAGGTCTTCATTCCTCTTCAAGTATGAAATTAATATAATTGCAGTAAAAAGCAGCATCCTGTAGTTCTTTCATTCAAATTATGTAAAGCTAGTAGTCTCCCTTTACAGAATCGGAGGCATAGGGGCCATATATTGTATATATATCTGAGTTGATTACATAGATAAACACAAGTTGCCGTGTAATTACTATGCTTATCAACAAAGTTACTATGGACCTTTGTTACTGTGATGCTGCTACAAAATTAACATGTTTCCATTGCTTTAGGCAACTTACCATTTATGTGAAAGGAGGCCAAGAAAACACTCTCAATTGTGTTAATGCTTTGTAAAGGCTGGGGATAGAATTTTAAAAGGCACTTGGCACTGGTTAACACCCTTCCCAATGGTTAAAACTCTCACTGACTTCAGTAGACACAGACTTAGGCCAGCACCGAATGCTTTTGACAATCCTACCTGGGGTACATAAATTAAAGCTGCCATTATCATTTTAAAAAGAACAAGAGTACTTGTGGCACCTTAGAGACTAACAAATTTATTAGTCTCTAAGGTGCCACAAGTATTCTTGTTCTTTTTGCAGATCTAGACTAACACGGCTGCTACTCTCAAACCTGTCATTATCATTTTAAACACCCATCCGCAGCATAGCACCATGCACCCTATGTGCTAATGAGAAATGTCAAAAAATAATAAAGGAACTATGAGAGGATAAGGTACTCATGAATAAACAAATAAAAGAAAATGCTAGAATAGTATCTAGTATTTATCAATGATTTATATAATATGCAGAAATCCTATGTAAACAGGATCAAATCAAAGACATATTTCTTTACAGTCAGCATGTCCCCTCCCTCCAAAGAGACAGTGTCAGGACTGAAAAAGGCTAAACATATTAAATTCAGACCTAACAGGTTTGTTTTAGTTTGAGGCTAGATGTTGGTGTGACACATATAAAATCTATCCTCAAAGCAAAACAAAGCTGAACCATTTTTATGAACAGTCAAGGTATAACATTAACATTGCAAAGTAAAATTCTCAAAAGCCAGTAAATATGAACATTATGGCAGAGGTACAAACTTTACGCTATCCCCTCTGCATATGCATATGAAATAGTCTTTATTAATATGACATGCTGTTTCTGAGATAGATGATAATATATTTTTTCCTACAATGTAAGTCAACATGTGTATTTGGGATAACTTATGATCATGTAATTAAAGGTTATCAGGGTGCCAGAACAATGCGCAGAGTAAAGGTTCTAAATTCAACCCTATTTTGTCCACATTTCCTGCCTTTAGATTATTTATTTGACTCTGCCGCTATCTGTGTATACTTGAGTAAGTCACTCAACCTCTTTGTGCCTCAGTTTCTCCATCTCTAAAATAGGGATAATGCTCATCTAACTACATAAACCACATTAAGAAATGTGAATGAAAATCATTATATAAGAGCTAGTTGTTATTATTCATCCTCAATCAATCCATTCCAAGTTTCAAATGTATTTGCTGTATTCCTCATGACAGAAGTGCAGTTAGAGTATTTTAAAATGGGATGGATGTCGTTTTACTCCCTCATGGAACTAGGAAAAAAATTGATGGAATTCTGCTTAAACTTCCCCAAAGTAAATCACTTTCAGAAAGAATTACAAACATGGAAAATTTCAGAAAACTGGTGAGTTTCTGAAAGTTATGAGCCTGTGAAAAGTACTTCTTCTAATTGGAACTCCTTTGTAAACTTAACTATAGCAGCGGAAGAATATGAACAGGCAGAGTGCGAGGATAATCTGATCCGTACACATAGACACACATCCTCTTTTGTGCAATGTGAAAATACACATGATACAACCTTGCTTTCTAGGTCTGTAGTAGGTGGATCATTTGGCTGAATTGTTTGATTTCTATGATGTGGAATCCCTCATTTTAAGGAGCTGATAGCCTATGCAGAATTAACATAGTAAAGAAAATGATTATTGAAGTTGAGTGTCAAATGTTGAGTCTGCTTATCTAGTCTGTGTCCCATTAGTGTTAGTATTGCTCTTCTTCTTTTAGCTTCCTGTCACCAAATGCACAGCTATGTTTAAGTTGCACAGTGCTTTTGTTTCAACTCTTAGTGTTACTCATGGTACCGTTAGTTTTATAGGCACTTGGGTTTAATGAAGTTTTAACCCATTCATCCCCTTGCCCAGATCACATAAAAAATAAATTTCTGGAAGAAACATTACCTGCCGACAAGAGCAATAAGAACACAACCATCAGCACATTCAAGGACTGTTGACCACAACTTGTCATCGTTTTGTTTTCATTGATCCATTAGAGAATTACCTGTTTAATAAGATGCAATATCATAGTTAGCTGTCAATATCATCTCACCTTTATCTGCTGAAATCTGTACTTGCAACAAGGCTTTGCAACAGAGAAAATGGTTTAGAGCAGTGGTCTCCAACCTTTTTATGCCCAAGAACATTTTTTGAATCTAAGGGCAACCTAGGATCTAACCCCTCCCTTCCCTGAGGTTCCGCCCGTTCCCCAAAGCCCTGCTTCACTCACTCCATACCCCCCTCTCTCCGTCACTTGCTCTCCCCCACCGTCACTCACACTCACTTGGGCTGGGGTAGGGGGTTGGCATTCAGGAGGGGATGTGGGCTCTGGGCTGGGACCGAGGGGTTTTCAGTGTGGGAAGGGGCTCTGGACTGAGCCTGGGGCAGGGAGTTTGGGAGCAGGAGGGGGCTCTGGGCTGGGTACAGGGGTGCTGGCTCTGGAAGGGGGATCAGGGCTTGGGGTGCAGGAGGGGGCTTGGGGTGCTGACTCAGGGAGGGGGCACAGGGTGGGCCTTGGGGTGTGGAAGGGCGTTCAGGGTGCAGGAGGAGGTATGGGGTGCTGGCTCTGGGAGGGGGCTCAGGGATGGGGTGTGGCCTCACACTGAGCAGCACTTACCTCCAGAGGCTCCCAGTCGGTGGCAGGTTCAGCGAGGCCAAGGCAGGCTCCCTGCCGACCCCAGCCCCACATCGCTCCCGAAAGGGTCCAATGCACCCCTGCGGCCCTGGAGGAAGGGGAGCAGGTGTCATGTGGCTCCATTCACTGCCCCTCTCTGCAAGCACCGCCCCCACAGCTCTCCTAGCCAATGGGAGCTGCGGGAGCGGTGCTTGCAGGCAGGAGCAACATGCAGAGGGAGACCCCGGCTCCCCCACCCCCGGGGCCATGGGGCTGCGCTGGATACTTCCAGGAGTAGCATGGGGCTGGGATAGGCAGGGGGTCTGCCTTAGCAGCAGCCATACTACACTGCTGGAGATCGCGATTGACTGGGAGATCCTCAGAATCAAGCAGTCAATCATGACTGACCGGTTGGTGACCATTGGTTTAGAGTAATACAGTGTGAAAACAAAACTGTCTTATTCCCACTACAATTGTTGCATGGAAAAACACATTTCCCATAAGAAATTTTAAAATATGCTATCCTTTTATTTAGCTATGTGTACATTAAACAGTATGAGTTATGTATACCCTTTATATTCTACAGCACTAAGTAGAGGTGAGCCAAAGGGTGTGCTTGGTTGGGCTATTCACACCAAACTTTGTAATGTAAGAGACCATGCCTCAGGCAATGGAATACTGTCAGCAAATTGGACTGTTTCAGTATGTCTGGAAGAACTAGGGGAGTTAAAATGAGTTAAAATAAATAGGGTTGTTGATTAGTCACAGTTAACTCATGCGATTAACTCAAAAATTTAATTGTGATTAATCACACTGTTAAACAATAGAATACAAATTGAAATGTATTAAATATTTTTGGATGTTTTTCTACACTTTCAAATATATTGATTTCGATTACAACATAGAATACAAAGTGTACGGTGCTCACTTTATATTATTTTTTATTACAAATTTTTGTGGGCTAAAAGCTTATGCTCAAATAAAATTGTTAGTCTCTAAGGTGCCACAAATACTCCTGTTCTTTTTGCGGATACAGACTAACGCGGCTGCTACTCTGAAACCTCAGCATTCTTTGACCGTCATTGAGGATTTGCCTCAAAGTGAATTTTGCCATTTATGTCAATGGGTGTAGACCCTATATCTGGTACCTAGAGTGCTGCAGTACACCCTGTCCTGTCTTCTGTGGCAGTATATCTAAAGCTAGTACTACATTAGCTGTGACATCAAAGGGCATGAAGAGAAGAAATTCTTTTATTGCTTATCCACCAATGTTAGTAGTCTGGATAATAAACAAGAGGAACTGGAATTGCTCAGTTGTGAGCATAAATTTTATCTAGCTAATATTACTGGACCATAATGGATGATTGGCATGACTAGAATGTTAAAAATCAATGGGTTAGATCTATTTTGGAAGGATGGAGTGGAGAAACAGAGAGAGGGGAGTGCCATACTATGTAAAAAAAAATTACTACTTATCATTGACAACTCAGAAGCAAATGTTCTTGAATGCGGATAGATACATGTTCTAATAGGTAAAGCACAAGATGGGGAACGAGTTGGTGTCTTCCACAGACCACCAAATCTCTCTCACGCACACTCAGATGCAAAAGGGGACTTCAATTTGAGTGACCTAAGGTGGAGGTCTCATGTTGCCAGTATTAAAAAAACAACTTTGGAATTTCGAACACTTATATATGACAATTTCCTAACACAAAAAGGGTTACATCTAACATTATGGAATTTTATGTTAGACCTCATCTTGACAATAAAGAGGAACTGGTTACAGAACTAAAATTACAGGTAGCTAGACACAAATGATTTATGATTTGATTATGTTTGTTATGTGCAAACAGAATAAAATCCAAATCAATTTTATATATAAGTTAGGAAATTGTCATATATAATTGTTTAAAATTGCTTTCAAAGGTCCAATTTTACTAACTTGAAATCAATTATAAGTCAAATCTGTTGGGAGAAAGAATTTAAACAGAAAAATGCAAACAATAATTGGGTACATATTAAGAACATTTTACTATGTACCCCAAAAGCCACAAATGAGAAAGAAGGCCCGACTGGTTAATAAACCAGCCTGGCTTAGAGAGGAAGTGAAAGCAACTATAAAAATGCAAAAATATTAGAAGAAAGGGGAAGTTGATAGTAACAAATATAACACAGAAATTGTAGAAAATTGACTAAGGAAGTAAAAAGATTTAAGGAGAATTAAGGAAATGGGAGTTTTTAAAGTATATCAGGAACAAAAGGAATCCTAACAAATGGATCTGATCCATTACAAGATGGAAATGGTAGAACTGTCAATAATAATTCAAACAAGGCAGAAGTGTTCAATAAATATTTCTCTTCTGTATTTGGGAAAAAGCCAGATGATGTAGCCAAATCATTCTTATCCACTCCAACAGTAACTAAGGATGATGTTCAACACCAGTTAAAAAAGCTAGACATTTTTAAAATTAGGAAGTCCAGATAACTTGTAGCCAAGAGTTTTAAAAGAGCTAATCAAGAGTTCTGTGGAATATTAACGTTGATTTTCAGTAAGTGTTGGAACACTGGGAAAGTTCCAGAGGACTGGAAAAAGGCTAATGTGCCAAGGGTAAGCAGAACAACCTGGGTAATTATAGGCCTTTCTGATATCGATCCCAGGCAAGATAGCAGAGTGGCTGATTCGGGACTCTATTAACAAAGAAAAAGGAGGGTAATAAAACTAAAGTCAATCAACATGGGTTTATGGAAAATAAACCCTGTCAAACTAACTTGATTTTATCATGAGAGTACAAATTTGGTTGATAAAGGTAATAGTCATAATGTGATATACTTACAGCTCTGTACGGCATTTGACCTGCTAACTCATGATATTTTGATTAAGAAACTAAAATGATACAAAATCAACTTATGGCACACATTAAATGTTTTTCTACACTTTCAAATATATTAATTTCTATTACAACATAGGATACAAAGTGTACGGTGCTCACTTTATATTATTTTTTATTACAAAATTACATCTCCAGATGTAACTAAACAAGGCATTATCATTGAGCAGGTGTGTTTTTAGAGGGGTCCAAAGGGGACCTGTTTTTGTTGCTATTTGATTTAACATTTTTATCAATGACCTGGAAGAAATAAAATCACAACTGATAAATTTTATGGATGACATAAAGATTGAGGGAGTGATAAATAATAAAGAGGACAGGTCACTGCTACAGAGGAATTTGGATTGCTTGGTAAACTGGGCACAAGCAAACAATATGCATTTCAACATGATCAAATGTAAAGTCATAAATCTAGGAAAAAAGAAGGTAGGCCATACTTACAGGATGGGAGACTCTATGCTAGGAAGCAGCAACTCAAAGAGATTTGCAGGTATGGGTGGATAATCAGCTGAACATGAGCTCTAGTGCAATGTGTCCAAAATGGCTAATGCAATCCTTGGATGTATGAACAGGGGAATATCAAGCAGGTATGTGGTACTGGTGTGACTGCTACTGGAATAGTATGTCCATTTCTTGTGCCCACAATTCAAGAAAAATGTTGATAGATTGCAGAGAAGAGAAGAGCCATGACAATGATTAAAAGATTGGGAAACATGGCTGTTGTATTAGTTTAGAACAGTGATCACCAACCTGTAGATTGCGATCGACTGGTTGATCCTAGAGCCCCTGCCTGTCGATCGCAATCTCCAGCAGCTAAAAGTCCATTGGTGCAGTTGGACTAAGTGCGGCCTGCCTGCCCCAGCCCCATGCCACTCCCAGAAGCGGCTGGCACGCCTCCACGGTCCCTTGGGGGGGGGCAGGGGTATCAGCATGCTGCCTCTACCTGCAAGCACCACCCCTGCAGCTTCCACTGGCTGCAGTTCCCGGCCAATGGGAGCTGTGGGGGCAGTGTCTGTAGGCAGGAGCAGCACACAGAGCCACGGGCGTGTGTTGGCTGTTTCCGGGAGTGGCATGGGGCCATGGCAGGCAGGGAGCCTACCTTAGCCCCGCTGTGCTGCTGCCCGCCTGAAGTAAGTGCTGCATAGCAGGAGCCTGCACCACGACCCCTAGCCCTGAGTCCCCTCCCGGACCCAGCACCACTTACCCACTCCTGCACCCCAACACTGAGCCTTAGCCCAGAGCCCCCTCCTGCACCCAAACTCCCTCCCAGAGCTTGCATCCCTCACCCCCTCCTTCACTCTAACCCCCTGCTTGAGGCTCAGCCCAGAGCCCTTCCAACACTCCAAACCCCTCAGCCCAAACCCAGAGCCAACACCCCTTCCCCAACCCACTGCCCCAACCTGGTGGAAGTGAGTGAGGGTGGGGGAGACTGAGCAACAGAGGGAGGGGGGATGGAGTGAGTGGGGCAGGGCTTCGGGGAAGGGGCAGGGTAGATCCTGGGTTGTACTTAAATTCAAGAAGTGATGTCATGTGTAAAAAGGTTGGAGACCTCTGGATTAGATGGAATATATGGGTCTAAGATTTTAATATAATCCAGTCACAGTCTGACATTTAACAGTGTATACTAAACCCCAGACCTTAAGAGAGCTCAGCATGCTTAGTACAATGGCACACGCCTCATTAAACATCCTTTTCACTTTTTATTAAAAATAAAGAAAAGAAAGAAAAACAGATTTGAAATGTATAATATTACATAAGTCTTTTGTTTTAACAACATCCCTTGATCCCTTTCCTTTTAGCTGGAGAGAGTTTTCAGAAAGCTCCCTCCCCCACCCTTTTTTTTGACAGTTTCTTAGACTGCAATATCAAAGACAGCAATAACTGTCCTTTTGGGGAAAAGAGAAGTTAGGCATGATGAACTGGAGCCATTATTGTTAAAGTCTGATCCCATTTCATCTCAGGTGGTGTTTGCGTAGGAGTGGTGGTGTCTCTGGCCTGTTCTGATCAGGACATCCCTCAGGAGCAGGAGGACTAAAGCTTGGGGTCCCAAGAAATGGTGGGGTGGTAGCGATGATGGTGAAGCTAGCTCCAGTAGCCTCCATCCTGTTCTTTTTTCTGCCCCTCCTCTGAAGTCTCTTTCTTTAAGGACCCACAAAAAGCACGAGGGGGTGGGGAATAGCCCATCCCCTCATTATTTTGCCCATCTATTAGGCCTAGTTACCAACACACCTATTTTGGTTCACTGATTTCCGGACCCATATTTTGTGTTCACCAAGCATGATCTTAACACATTCCTTGAGTTATGTCCGTAGCCTTTGTGTTTAGACTAATTCAGTCTTTGTCTCCTTTTTATGCCTTTTCCTATCAACATGTGTTATTATAGTTATTGTGACATTTTATGAACTTTCACATACTTTTTACAGCTGAGCTCACAATTAAAGTAAATTGAAAGGCCTAATTATTAGTCGTCTTATCTTAAGAAAGCTTAAGAAAGAGAAGGTTAAAGGGTGCCTTGATCAAAGGAGCTGCAAAGGAAACAGAAATTTGAGACTAGAGAGCTTTTCAGACTAGCCGAGAAAGGTAGAACAAGACCCAGTGGCTTGAAGTTGAAATTAAACCAATTCAGACTAGAAACATTTTTAACAGTGAGGGTAATTAATCACTGGAATAATTTACCAAATGTTTTAATGGATTCTCCATCACTGAGAATTATTAAATCAAAACTGTACGGTTTTTTCCTAAAAGAGATGCTCTAGTTCAAACAGTAATCAATTCAGGGGAGTCCTATTGCCTTTGTTATACAAGTCAAGCAAGATGATTACAGTAGTCTCTTCTAGGTTTATATTCTATCAATCTATGAATCAATATTGCCAACTCTTGCAATTGTGTCATTGTGACACTCTATACCTCAAAGTAGCACCCTGGAACACCACTTTCACCACTGTTATATAATTATGATATGGTTTGTACAAAGTATACCTTGTGAGGTATCATTTTAAAAGTCTTGATCAGTTGAGAATTAATATCCTGTTGGATTGTATGTGCTATCATTATGTGTGAAGTTATGAAGTATTGCTATATGTGTGTAGCAGGGTGGTTATGCGTTCCTGCCCTGAGGGGTTTAAAAAGCAGCCCTGGAGAGGGCTGCAGCTCTAAAAGCTGGGCTGATTGGGGAACCCAACCTTGCCAGTGATGAGTAGGCTGATACTGCAGCCTGCCTCAGGGCGTGAGGGCTAGACAATGACTGGGAGTAGCCATATACTGAGGCAAGGTGGGGATAGTGGGTGGGAGTTCCCCGGGAAGGGGAGACCCTGAGAGAAAGTGGTTACTGTCAGGGGGCAGCACCTCAGCTAACAGGGCACCGGAGTCCAGAGAGGGACATGGGGGCCAACTGGTAGTGGATCACCGGCCTGCAGAGGGTGCTCCAGGCTGGAAATCGAGCTAATTCCCTGAGAGACCAGCAGGAGGTGTCGCAGGGGAAAGTCCGCACGCTTACAGTGTGTTACTGAAATATGTTGTGAGTTTGGGAAACACCCACAGCTATCCTTTCAGTTGCAACAAAGGAGATCCAGACAGGCGTTGATGGCCCATCAAAAAGAATCCACTCTCCCAGACAGTGCACATGAGCAATGGAGACTGTCTGGCCCCCAGGTCACAGCGGGGATCTTTCTAGCAGCTGGAAGAAAGTATAAAAAGAGAGACAGTTTCATTATCAATTGATCTTGCGCCCCCCTCCCTCCATCTCAATACCTGAAAGATCATTTGGACTACAAAGATTTGGAACGAGGGAGATTGGTCCCAGGCTGGAAAGGTGTTCAGTCTGAGCACTGAGAACTGTAAGCTGCCTATAACATCCAGCGGGGTCAGAGACTATTTGATTCAAATCTTGCTTAGTCTGTTAAAGTTATAATTTAGACTGCAAATTTATTTTTGTTTCTTAGGTAATCAACTTTAATCTCTGCTACTTATAATCACTTAAAATCTATCTTTCTGAAGTTAATACATTTGTTTTATATTTTACCTAAAACAGTGTGGTTTTGGTTGAAGTGCTTGGGGAAATCTCAGCTACAGTTAACAAGGGCACATCTACTACCCTATTGTCAGAATGGTGAACTTATTAATGTGCTTACACGGTCTAAGGGAACTTTGAGCAGTATGAGATGGTGTATTTCTGGTGTCCAAGGCTGGGGATTGGTGCCTCTCTGTATGATTCATATGTGGTTCAAGGAGCAGCTGTGTAATACAGCTGGTGTGGGGCTCCACACGTTGATGGCTGAGTGATCACAGTGCCTGGAGGGGTGTTGCTGCTTGTCACTGGCATAGCTTTGTGAGAGACAACCCAGGCAGGAGAGGTAGGATGCACAGTGGTCCCACAGTTTCAGGTTGTACCTGGAGATCCCCAGCACAATCATAAGTCTTAATTTTTCTCTTAAGCCCCTGCTCCTCAAATCAGAAACCAGAAGACAAGTAAAAAAGAAACCTAAATGTATCACTTTTCAAAAATTTCATAATTTTTAGGCCAAGAGAATGATATTTTTAAGTCTGATTCATGATTTTTGGACACTTGGGGCTGACAGTACTGCATTAGTACTAGATACTGGTGTCTGGATACCACAGTGATAGGTGTGTGAAAAATGCCAAAGATAGATAAACATATGCTAGTAGTATAGACTAGTACTACATACATTGACGGCCAAGCATAGAAAGGAATCAGTTCTTTTTTGCCTAGAAAAATAGGGAACTGCACCTATAATATAACCTCTGATTGCAAAATAAAAGGAACATTCCTGACCTCTTCTTGCTTCTCCCTTTGTGCCTGCTGTTCTCTAGTACTGGGTGAAACAGTCAGATTCAGTTCTATGCAGCTCAGGATGCTCCCTGAGCTATTTGGACAGAGCAGCAGGTAGAATAAGTGAAACGCGAAGAGCTGAAATGTTTCCTAAGCTTTGGCCACAAATGTGAAGTTGGAGATAGGAATGTTATAACTTGCAAGGCGGTAGCTGGAGAATTTTTTTATTATTAATAGTCAGACTAGACAGGAGGATTTAAAATGAGTTTAGAGTATTAAGCTTGGAGGGATGAGGAAAGCATTGTTTTATCAGTGTCAGTAGCATGTGGCAAGTCCAGTGGGTGGGGCACAGGACTGGGTGGGAGCCAAGAGACTGTGGGTTCTCTTCCAAGCCCAGCCAATCAATGACCTTCTGCATGGCCTTGGGCAAGATGTTTCTCCCCTCTGTGGTTCAGTTATGGAAATAATGGTACTCGCTCATCTCTGTAAAGTGGTTGAGAACCTTTGATGAAAAAGTATTATATTATTTTCATTAATGAAAATGCGACCCAGAGAGATTGGAGGGAAAAAAGAGAATTCCAGAGAAGGGTCCTGTGATGATGTTGCTAATGAGCAGAGCAGCTATATAAGTGAGAAATAATGAGAAGACAGCTTTTCATTTTCACTGGCTGAGAGCTCTGGTTGCACTGTAACCTGAACTCATTGGCCTATAGCCTCTCTGGACCCTGGATGCCATAGTGTTTGATATTGTCAGATCACTGTTCAGTATTTTATTGTTTAATTGATGGAATATGTTAGCAGGCTTTAGTCAAATGAGTTGGTACATTTTGGCTCTCACTATGCTATTATGTACACAACTTTGGTTGCCTATGCACCCTGTCTGCCTGCTTATCTAGGAATCTTTCCTTGTGAGTCATTGGAAAGAAAGAGATCGCCAAAAAAAAGAACTGCTTCACGTGACAAGCAGTCGTGATGTAAAAAACACATAAGCATCTCAGAGTACAGGAAGGAAAGATACTGCATCTTTAAATATAGTTAGGTAAATATAAGTTATAATTATATTTTGCACTTTAAAAAAAAACCAAAAACCTAAGAGCAAGACAAACCTGAAGATCGAGTTGAAGAATTTACAAAATAAAACAGTGTCAAACAAGCTCAAGTCATCGCCACGACTGGATATTTTATTCATCTTAAAAGCATATTAGATGATAGTGTATGGATAGCACCTTAACATTGATTTGCACTTTACTGTTGGCTATTATTTGTACTGTTACTATCCAGTGGCCCTATTAGGGACGAGGGTCTTATTGTGCCTGGTCTGCTCATGTGGTAGTGGGAGTAGGAGTAATAATAAATAAAATATAATATAATAAATAACAACAACAATAATAATAATAATAATAATTAATAATAAAGATAGTCCCTGCTCCAAAGAGATTAGTTTTAGGCCTTATTTGCAGAGAGATGCTCTAGTGTTATAATTGATATAAAAGTGCTTAGATTTGCATAGCTTATGCTGGTTCTCCTGACCACTGTAAGTATAGCTACACCTACAGTAGAGTTTTTACAAGCATAAGTGGTGCCAGTAAAAAATATCCCACACCTCTAACTGACATAGCTATGCTGGTAATACTAGTGATATACTAAGGTCTTGGCTACACTACAGAGTTGCAGGGCTGGTGAGGGGGTTACAGCGCTGCAACTTAGGATGTGGCCACACTTGCAAAGCACGGCCAGCGGTGCAACTCCCTGGTTGCAGCGCTGGCTGTACACCCGGTTGAGCCTCGGGTGTAGGGGATCCAGCGCTGGTCAGCAAGTGTGGACACCCACCAGCGCTTTTATTGACCTCCGTGGCATAAGGAGGTATCCCAGCATACCTTAGAAGCCTCTCTGGTAATCATGCACACTCCACTGCCCTGGGCTCAGCTGACCCCTCCTTTAAATGCCCCGGGAATTTTAAAAATCCCCTTCCTGTTTGCTCAGCCAGGTGTGGAGTGCAATCAATCATTCAATCAATCAGCGACCATGCCTCCACGCCCCAAACGAGCCCCAGCATGGAACAATTCAGAGCTGCAGGACCTCATCAGTGTTTGGGGTGAGGAGGCTGTGCAGGCACAGCTGCGCTCCAGAAAGAGAAATTATGATACCTATGGGCAGATATCGCAGTCCTTGCTGACAAGGGGCCATGAACGGGATGCGTTGCAGTGCAGGGTCAAAATTAAAGAGCTGAGGAGTGCTTACTGCAAAGCCCGTGAGGGAAATCGCCGCTCAGGAGCTGCCCCCACAACCTGCCGTTTTTACAAGGAGCTGGATGCCATACTTGGGTGTGACCCCACTGCCAATCCAAGGACCACGATGGAGAGTTCAGAGCAGGGAGAAGTGGGGGAGGGTGTAGAGAAAGCCGACAGTGAGGCTACTGGCGTGGAGGGAGACACCCCGGAGTCCCAGGAGGCATGCAGCCAAGAGCTCTTCTCAAGCCAGGAGGAGGCTAGCCAGTCGCAGCAGCAGGAAGTTGATGGTGAGGAAGAGACTGAGGAGTGTGCTCGGGGTAAGTAGATTTTTATGTTTTGGGAGAGGAGGGTTTGGGTTATGGCTGCCTGCATGCATGCCTAAACGTGGAATAGCCCATTGATTTGCTCTATCACGTCTCTGTAATCTGCCTCGGTAATCTCTTGAAAAGTTTCAGCCAGAGCGTTTGCAATTTGCTTTCTCAAGTTGATCGGGAGAGCCACCGTGGTCCTTGTCCCGGCCAGGCTAACTCGTCCAATCCACTGTGCAGCGAGGGGTGGGGGACCATGGCTGCACACAGGCAAGCTGCATAGGGGCCAGGGCGGAATCCACATTGCTGTAGAAGACCCTCCCTCTCTTCCCAGGTAACACGCAGCAGTGATATATCTGGCAGTAGGAAACCCTGTTGAGAATTTAGGGATACTTGAGTGCAGGGCGCCAGGTTCGCGGTCCCACCCCGCAGCCCCGCAGTGCGCTCCGGTCACCCCCCCCCTTTCCCAGCACGTAGCTATCCCCGCAGTGCGCTCCGGTCTCCCCTCCCCCTTCCCAGCAGGCATCCAGCCCCGTGGTGCACTCGGGTGTTTCCCCCCCCCCAGCACGTAGCTATCCCTGCAGTGCGCTCCGGTCACCCCCCCCCTTTCCCAGCACGTAGCTATCCCCGCGGTGCGCTCCGGTCTCCCCTCCCCCTTCCCAGCAGGCATCCAGCCCCGCGGTGCGCTCGGGTGTTCACCCCCCCCTCCCAGCAGGCATCCAGCCCCGCGGTGCGCTCGGGTGTTCACCCCCCCCCAGCAGGCATGCAGCCCAGCAGTGCGCTCCGGTGTTCCAAGCACGTTGGTAGCCCCGCGGTGCGATCCGGTGTTCCAAGCACGTTGGTAGCCCCGCGGTGCGCTCTGGTGTTCCCCCCACCCCTCCCAGCAGGCAGCCAGCACAGCTGTGCTTTCCCCCCCTCACCAGCAGGACGGCATTAACGCGCCCCCCCCGGCAGCAGCTCGCCACCTTCCTGTTCACTACTGTCCCCTGTGCAGGACACCAGCTACGTCCTGTACCCAGTGCAGATAAACCCCAGTGACCCATCAGTCAATTCCCCCTCCCAAGGGGAACTCGGGGGAAAAACACTCACCTCATTGCTCACCATGACTTAGCTTCCCTGGCCTCTCTGTGTTATGTGAGGTATCTGCGAAGGATGCTACCAAAAGTCTAAAAACTCCTTCACTGTGTGATAATAAACAATGTAGCCTCTGTGTATTACATGGTTCTATCTTTCTTTTTTCTAGTGACCTTGACTAATGCAGCCGGATCACCTGTCTCACGTCGATTGCAGAACTTGAGAAGAAATCCCAGAAAATCAAAAGAAGAATTGATCAAATCAGTTATGAATCACTACAACAGAGAAAGTAGGAAGACACAGGAATGGAGAGAGAAAATGTATGAATGGAGAGAGAAAATGCATGAGTGGAGGCAAACAGAAAGCAGGAGAAAGGAATTGTCTAGCAAAAAAACCTCAGAGCAGATGATAAGCCTCCTGGATCGCCAAACTGAGTCTTTCGAGTCTCTCGTAGCCATGCATGCAGATATGTACCGTGGTAACCCAAAGCCCTCCCAAAGCTCTCTTTCTTGTTCCCCAGTATTTGCACAAAACACCTTTCTCCAGCAGCCAGTTTCTTATTACCCCCATCTGCCCCCAACACCTGTACGATCACCTACCAGCCCTGATAACTATAATTCTTACCCTGTGCACTCCACCCCCATTACCCTGCAGCATAGTAATCCTGAAGTGCAGCAGACATTGAACAGTAATCCAAATAGGACATATTCAAACCTCTGAATGTACAATCCACCACCCTAACCCCCCTTGCCTTTTATGTACTGTATGTTGAATAAAGGATTTTATGTCTTTTTCAATACGTTTTATTATTGCAGGAAGTGGTAAATTTTGTACCCCAAGGTAGAACAAAGCACAGCAAAGGCACCAAACATTACTGTTGGCTCTCAGCATCAAATTGCTCCCTTAAAGCATCCCTAATCCTTGAAGCCCTTTCCTGGGCCTCCCTATTAGCCCTGCTCTCTGGCTGTGCAAATTCATCCTCTAGGCGTCGAACCTCGGAGGTCCATTCCTCACTGAATCTTTCACCCTTCCCTTCACAAATATTATGGAGGGTACAGCACGCGGATATAACAGCGGAGATGCTGCTTTCCCCCAAATCTAGCTTCCCATAAAGACAATGCCAGCGGGCTTTCAAACGGCCAAAAGCACACTCCACAGTCATTCTGCACCGGCTCAGCCTGTAGTTGAACCGGTCCTTGCTCCTGTCAAGCTTCACTGTATACGGTTTCATAAGCCATGGCATTAAGGGGTAAGCGGGGTCTCCAAGGATCACAGTGGGCATTTCGACGTCCCCTACTGTGATCTTGCGGTCTGGGAAAAAAGTTCCGGTCCTCAGCCTCCTGAACAGGGAGCTGTTCTGAAAGATGCGTGCATCGTGCACCTTTCCAGGCCATCCTGAGTAAATGTCAGTGAAAAGCCCACGGTGATCCACAAGCGCTTGCAGAACCACGGAGAAATACCCCTTGCGGTTAACGTACTCTGATGCCAGGTGCGGTGGTGACAGAATAGGAATATGCGTCCCATCTATTGCCCCTCCACAGTTAGGGAAACGCATTTGTGCAAAGCCATCCACAATGTCCTGCACGTTCCCAAGAGTCACAGTTCTTCTTAGCAGGGTGTGATTAATGGCTGTGCAAACTTGCGTCAGCACCATTCCAACAGTGGACTTTCCCACTCCAAACTGGTTCGCCACCGATCGGAAGCTGTCTGGAGTTGCTAGTTTCCAGACTGCAATAGCCACCCGCTTCTCCACTGGCAGGGCAGCTCTCAATCTCGTGTCCCTGCGCCGCAGGGTAGGGGCGAGCTCAGCACACAGTGACATGAAAGTGGCTTTTCTCATCCGAAAGTTCTGCAGCCACTGCTCGTCATCCCAGGCTTGCAGGACGATGTGATCCCACCACTGAGTGCTGGTTTCCCGAGCCCAAAGGCGCCGTTCCACGGTGCTGAGCACGTCTGTTACTGCCACAAGCAATTGAGTGTCTTCAGCATCAGGCGTTTCAATATCATCGTCTGACTCCTCACTGTCACTTTGCAGCTGAAGGAATAGCTCCACTGCCATGCGTGATGTGCTGGCAACATTCATCAGCAAGGTCCTCAGCAGCTCAGGCTTCATTTATAACAAAAATCTCAGAAATCGTGCTGCAGAATCACAATGCCGCCAAACTGCTCGGAATGTGTAGCAAAGCACCACGGGGCGTTGGAACAGGAAGCGGAAAGACCCGCACACTTCCTTCCCCTTCCCACAAGCCACAGCGTCAAAATGGGACGAGGTGCTCTGTGGGATAGCTGCCCACAATGCACCACTCCCAACAGCACTGCAAGTGCTGTAAATGTGGCCACACTGCAGCGCTGGTAGCTGTCAGTGTAGCCACACTGCAGCGCTGGCCCTACACAGCTGTACGAACACAGCTGTAACTACCAGCGCTGCAAAACTGTAAGTGTAGCCATACCCTTACTCTGGTGGCTTAATACTAACATAACTTGCATCGACCAATATTTGTAGTGCAGACATGGCCTTAATCTTATAAATAACTCTCTTGTTTCCTTTTGCTATTTAATAAATCTTCATATAGTTTATTATAGAATCTGCTACAACATTGTCCTTGGTGTGCGATATAAGGTGTAATTGACCTGGAGTGAGTGACAGGTCCTTTGGGACTAGGAGTAACCTGAATATTGCTATGATTCTTGGTCATAAGGGCCATCAGTCACAGAGATACACTCATCTGGGCGGCAAGACAACCTGGAGTTCCAAAGGAACTGGCTGGGATTCCATTTAAGGGTGTTGAGGTGCCTTAGGAGTTTGTACTTGGTGCAGTTGGTTGGTGAAATCTGCATTTAGAACTCATGACCAATTTGGGGTTTGTGCCCTGTTTTTTTAACAATCTGCCCTGAGTTTGGTACTTGCGCTCTTGTGCCACCATTGGGAATGTCACAGTCACATCAATAAGTTACAAGTTGTTGTTGTCAATAATAATGGCTAGAGACAACTGTTAAATTAGACTGCCACAGGAAGGGAGCACTGCAAGCTCATGCCAGGGACAGGAAAGGCAGATTCCCTCAGCATATAGCAGAAGTGGGGAAGCTACATTTCCTCTCAGACCCCCCTTTTGTGCTAGCCCCCATTATTGATCAATGTGTCAGATCTCTAAAGAAGGTAACCTGGCTTTTGAATGGCTAAGCAGCTGCAATATTCTTAAGGAATATAAAAAGCTGATTTTAAGAACATGACCAGCTGGAGTTCTAGAGTCCGCTTCCCTGCAGCCACACCAGCTTATAGGTTTTTAAATTGAAAAGCTAAATTTGGAACACAGTGAACTCTCTCAACATCAACTTCTTATTAAAAATTAAGAGTTACAACTCTGCATGGCCGAGGGAAGTGCTACTGAAAACTTTGTCCACCAGTCTTGAGCTGAAAACCTCAGGGGGAGGGAGGGAGCAAGGTGAGGAGTTAGAGGAGTCAGAGAACAGCAGGTGTGGAGGATGCAGAACAGCAGGACATAAGGGAGGGAGAGCAGCTTAGCTCCAATCTATATGTCTGTGTTTTAGGAAATAAAGGACTATGTAAAACAAAGCTATGCTGCTGATGGCATCACAGGCCTTAGGCTTTGTTCCTGAGCCTTTCAATGAAGTCATTTATAGAGTCACTTCTTTTAACATGCCCTGTGTTACACATGGTAGAATGTAAACAAGAACCATAATCCATCCTAAAATGCAGAATTATGACCAGAAAGCAACTGACTGATGAGTTGCAAATCTAGGAGTCTGAGCGCCCTTGAACTGACAATAGTGTTTTATGCTGGGAAAGAAAATATTATTTCTAAAAACACTGGTGTGCTTTTCTCCAAGCCAATATTTTGTTTCTAGTTATAAATTGACATCCTCCTACACCGAACTCACATTAGTATGCACTGACTGTAAGCACCTTATGGCTTGCAGATGGAAAATGCACTATGAGTCATACATAAAATAAACATGACCCAACCATGTATTTTATTCAGCTCCATTGGTTTATGCTATAGAAGTTTCCTCTCCATGGAGAAGTGCACCAATTTCCATATATTTTATAAAGGACCTTAAATTCTGTGTTTTGATTATCACTTTAGATGACAAATAATAAAGATGGAGGGTGAAATCCTGGCTAAGTTGAAGTCAATGGGAGTTTTGCCATTGTAGTCAATGGGGTCAGGATTTTACACTAAGTGTTCATATCTGTAGTAATAAACCACAACTACTATTCCTTGGCTTGCTATAGGTGATATATCCACTAATACAACCTTTGTTATAATATTTAGCACATATGTAGCACTTGAGATCTTCAAATAATTGTACAAACACAAATTCACAGCGTGTGAAGTAGAGTAGTATTGTACCCCTTATATATATGTGGGGAAACAGAAATATTACTAATAATTTGTATTGCAGTAGGGCCTAGAGGTCCCAAGTGAGATCAGGGCGTCACTGTATATATATATATATATATATATATATATATATGAGAGAGAGAGAGACAGAGAAACGCACAGTCTCTGCCCTGAGCAATTTACAATCTAAATAGACAAGGTAAACAAAGAGTAGCAAAGATTAAGTATTACCCCCATTTTACAGATTGGGAACTGAGGTCCAGAGAGATTAAGACAGTTGTCCATGATTACACAGGAAGTCTGTGACAGACCTGGGAGTTGGACCAAGCTCTGTCAAGCCAAGTCCAGAGTCTTAAGTACAATACTGTCCTTCTGTTTAAAAGAAACATTCTACTCTGAAAAGTGACTATATAAAAATTAACAACCAACCTGCTTCCTGTGTGTATACAGTTATATAGACGTACGTTAGTGCTTAAAATAATATTATTATATATCTGCAGAACCAAAACACGAGAGAGAGCACATCTAGGTAACTTAGGATATGTCTACACTGCGATTAGACACCCATCTGTCCCAGGCCAGCTGACTTGGGCTCATGGGGCTCAGGCCCAGGGACTTGCTGTGTAGACATTCGGGCTTGAGCTCTGGGACCCTATCACCTTGCAGGGTCCTCGAGCACAGGCTCCATCCCGAGCCTGGATGACTACACTGAAGTTAAACAGCCCCTTAGCCTGACTCTGATGAGCCTGAGTAGCTGGCATGGGTCAGCCGCAGGTTTTTAATTGCAGTGTAGACTACCCATAGTGGGGGACAGTACCCTGTCTGCACTATACGTAAAATCTCAAATTAAAGGTGACTATTCATTTATCATAACTAGATTGTATAGTGCTTTCCAAGCAAGTAAAATGTCAAAGAGGGAGATTTAAAAAGGGTGCCTAACGTCATTAAGTTTTGGTGGGAGTTAGGTAACTGATTGCAATTTGGGTCTTTGAAAATATTCACCAAGGTCCTTGCCCCAAAGAGCTTAAATGTAAATGGGGAAAAATAGCCTAGGCTGGTTCTAAATCAATACATCTGTTTCTTGCTTCATTACACAGTTTTGATGAGCGATGCTAGCCACACTTTAACTTTAACACAGAAGCACAGATACTTCCATTTACGAATAGATATTTCTAAAAGGATCCTCATTTGGCTTTAAAAGCAGCAAAGAATCCTGTGGCACCTTATAGACTAACAGACGTTTTGGAGCATGAGCTTTCGTGGGTGAATACCCACGAAAGCTCATGCTCCAAAACGTCTGTTAGTCTATAAGGTGCCACAGGATTCTTTGCTGCTTTTACAGATCCAGACTAACACGGCTACCCTCTGATCATTTGGCTTTGAAGCACAAAGACAACAATGAACAAGGACATCACGCTTGTTGGTGGCCTGCGGTGTGGTGTGAGGCGTGGATTGCCAGGCACAGAGTTGGAGCGCTACCATGGAGGCGGAGGTAGCAGGTGCAGGCACACTGAGGATGACTGGATGCGGTAGCTGCGGCATGTACATGGTCCTAGAGGGAGCACCTGAAAGGAGATTCATCTGCATGAAGTGCCGCCTGATAGAGCTGCTGGAGGAAAAGGTAAGGGGACTGGAGATGCAAGTGGAGACTCTGGCTGAGTTTAGAAGGGGATTCGAGCAGATGATGGAACACAGACATGATGAGGCACAGGGGACAAGCTCAGACGAGCAGATAGAAGCAGGACCAAAGGACTCTGAGGAGGGGCTGCTGGGTGAGGAAAGTGGACGGTGGAAGCATGTGACTAGGAGAACCAGGCAGAGGAAAAGACGGGCCAGCGATGGAGAAATAGAACTCAGGAACAGGTTTGCTGAGTTGGGAAATGAAGATGGAGCACAGCAGGCTGCTGAAGGACAAAGGGCGAGGAAGAAGAGGCGAGCAGCTAGTCCTGCAGAAGGAGGGGAGGAGTCAATGGAGGCGACACCAAGTATGAGCCCTAGGAGGACTGTAAGGGCGAATACAAATCGAAAGGAATTGCGACCACCTGCTGTGGGGGATAGACCGCAGAATCGCACCGTCGCCAGGAAAAGGCAAGTCTACGTGATTGGAGACTCTTTACTGAGAAGAGTAGACAGGCCTGTAACTAGACCTGATCGGGAGAACAGAAGGGTGTGCTGTCTGCCAGGGGCTAAGATACAGGATGTGGACCTGAGGCTGAATACGATCTTAGCGGGAGCGGGAAAGAATCCGTTGATTATCCTTCATGTGGGAACGAATGATACGGCTAGTTACTCGCTGGACTGTATCAAGGAGGACTATGCCAGACTGGGGAAGAGGCTCAAAGACATCGAGGCTCAGGTGATCTTCAGTGGGATTCTGCCGGTTCCTAGAACGGGGCGACGAAGGAGTGACAAGATTATGGCGATCAACAGATGGCTTAGGGAGTGGTGTTATAAGGAGGGCTTTGGGATGTACGGTCACTGGGAAGCGTTTACGGATAGACGACTGTTCGCTCAGGATGGACTCCATCTAAGCAAGGAGGGAAATAGAATTCTAGGATGGAGGCTCGCCGACCTCATCAAGAGAGCTTTAAACTAGGAAGTTGGGGGAGATGGTTGGGAGATGTTCGGGAGATCTCCACGCCGGAATATAACCTGGAGAGGAAAGTAAACAAAGTGAGAGGGGATACCCTTGCGGTCCCAAGATTTGATCCAAGGAGGAACAGTGGAGTAGAAACCAGAGTAACGGGTGATGCTGGTGGTAAAAGGTCTCTGCACGACGGGGGAAAGAATGTCACTGATGCCAAATGCTGAAAATTAAAAGGTCTGTACACTAATGCGAGGAGCCTAGGTAACAAGATGGAGGAACTGGAGTTACTGGTGCAGGAAGTGAAACCGGATATTATAGGGATAACTGAAACCTAGTGGAATAGTACTCATGACTGGAGCACGGGTATTGAAGGCTATGTGCTGTTTAGAAAAGACAGGAAGAAAGGCAAAGGTGGTGAAGTAGCCTTGTACATCAATGATGAAATTAACTGTAGCGAAATAAGAAGCGATGGAATGGATAAGACAGAGTCTGTCTGGGCAAAAATCACACTGGGTAAAAAAGCAACTAGAGCTTCCCCTGAGATAGTGCTTGGCGTGTGCTACAGACCGCCGGGATCTGATTGGGATATGGATAGAGACCTCTTTAATGTCTTTAATGAAGTAAACACAAAGGGGAAATGTGTGATTATGGGGGACTTCAACTTCCCGGATATAGACTGGAGGACGAGTGCTTGCAAGAATAATAGGGGTCAGATTTTTCTGGATGTGATAGCGGATGGATTTCTTCATCAAGTAGTTGAAGTACCAACGAGAGGAGATGCCATTTTAGATTTGGTGTTGGTGAGCAGTGAGGACCTCGTAGAAGAAATGGTGGTAGGGGACAACCTTGGTTCGAGTGATCATGAGCTGATTCAGTTCAAACTAGATGGAAGGATAAACAAATGTAGATCTGGGATTAGGGTTTTTGACTTCTCGAGGGCTAATTTTAAAGAGTTAAGGAAATTAGTTAGGAAAGTGGATTGGACGGAGGAATTAGTGGATTTAAATGCGGAGGAGGCCTGGAATTACTTTAAGTCGCAGCTGCGGAGACTGTCGGAAGCCTGCATCCCGAGAAAGGGGGAAAAAACCATGGGCAGGAGTTGTAGGCCAAACTGGATGAGCAAACAACTCAGAGAGGGGATTAGACAAAAGCAGAAAGCTTACAGGGAGTGGAAGAAAGGCAGGATCAGTAAGGAAAGCTACCTTGGTGAGGTCAGAACATGTAGGGATAAAGTGAGGAAGGCCAAAAGCCGCATTGAACTGGACCTTGCAAAGGGAATCAAAACCAATAGTAAAAGGTTCTACAGCCACATAAATAAGAAGAAAACAAAGAAAGAAGAAGTGGGGCCGCTATACACTGAGGATGGAATGGAGGTTAAGGATAACCTAGGCATGGCCCAACATCTAAACAAGTACTTTGCTTCAGTTTTTAATAAGACTAGTGAGGAACCTTGCGATGATGGAGGGATGATAAACGGGAATGTGGATATGGAAGTGGATATTACCGCAACTGAGGTAGAGGCCGTACTTGAACAGCTCGATGGGACGAAGTCGGAGGGCCCGGACAATCTCCATCCGAGGATATTAAAGGAACTGGCGCGTGAAATTGCGAGCCCGTTAGCGAGAATTTTTAAGCAATCGATAAACTCGGGGGTTGTGCCGTATGACTGGAGGATTGCTAATGTAGTTCCTATTTTTAAGAAAGGGAATAAAAGTGATCCGGGTAATTATAGGCCTGTTAGCTTGACGTCTGTAGTATGCAAGGTCTTGGAAAAATTTTAAGGGAGAAAGTAGTTAAGGACATAGAGGTCAATGGTAATTGGGACGAATTGCAACACGGATTTAGTAAAGGTAGATCGTGTCAAACCAATCTGATCTCCTTCTTTGAGAAGGTGACGGATTACTTAGATAAAGGAAATGCGGTGGATATAATTTACCTAGATTTCAGTAAGGCGTTCGACACGGTTCCGCACGGGGAACTGTTAGTCAGATTGGAAAAGATGGGAATGAATATGAAAGTTGTAAGGTGGATAAGGAACTGGTTAAAGGGGAGACTCCAGAGGGTCGTATTGAAAGGTGAATTGTCAGGCTGGAAGGAGGTCACTAGTGGAATCCCTCAAGGATCGGTTTTGGGACCGATCTTATTTAACCTTTTTATTACTGACCTTGGCACAAAGAGCGGGAATGTGCTAATAAAGTTTGCGGATGACACGAAGCTGGGGAGTATTGCTAACACGGAGAAGGACAGGGATACTATTCAGGAAGATCTGAACCACCTTGTAAACTGGAGTAATAGAAATAGGATGAAATACAATAGTGAAAAGTGCAAGGTTATGCACTTAGGAATTAATAATAAGAATTTTAGATATACGTTGGGGGCGCATCAGTTGGAAGCGACGGAGGAGGAGAAGGACCTTGGGGTACTGGTTGATAGCAGGATGACTACGAGTCGCCAATGTGATACGGCTGTTAAAAAAGCAAATGCGATTTTGGGATGCATCAGGCGGGGTATTTCCTGCAAGGATAAGGAGGTGTTAGTACCGTTATACAAGGCGTTGGTGAGACCACATCTGGAATACTGTGTGCAGTTCTGGTGTCCCATGTTCAAGAAGGATGAATTCAAACTGGAACAGGTTCAGAGACGGGCTACAAGGATGATCCGAGGAATGGAAAAACTGCCTTATGAAAGGAGACTCAAAGAGCTTGGCTTGTTTAGCCTGGCCAAAAGAAGGCTGCGGGGGGATATGCTTGCTCTATATAAATATATCAGGGGGGTTAACGTTAGGGAGGGAGAGGAATTATTTAAGTTTAGTACTAATGTAGGCACGAGGACGAATGGGTATAAACTGGATATTAGGAAGTTTAGACTTGAAATTAGACGAAGGTTTCTAACCATTAGGGGAGTGAAGTTCTGGAACAGCCTTCCGAGGGAAGTAGTGGGGGCAAAAGACTTTTCTGGCTTTAAGACAAAGCTTGATAAGTATATGGAGGGGATGTTATGATAGGATTGTTAATTTGGGCAATTGATCTTGGATTACCACCAGATAGGTCTGCTCAATGGTCTGTGGGGAGATGTTGGATGGAATGGGAACTGAGTTACTGCAGAGAATTCCTTCTTGGGTGCTGGCTGGTGACTCTTGCCCACATGCTCAGGGTTTAGCTGATCGCCATATTTGGGGTCGGGAAGGAATTTTCCTCCAGGGCGGATTGGCAGGGACCCTGGAGGTTTTTCGCCTTCCCCTGCAGCGTGGGGCACGTGTCGCTTGCTGGTGATTTCTCTGCAGCTTGAGGTCTTCAAACCAATTTTGAGGATTTCAATAACTCGGTCCTGGGATAGGGGTTGTTATAAAATTGGATGGGTGGGGTTCTGTGGCCTGCCTTGTGCAGGAGGTCAGACTAGATGATCAGATTGGTCCCTTCTGACCTATGAGTCTATGAGTCTATATGTTAAAGAAATTAAACAAGGCTAACAGTGCTTTAAGTAATGCTTTGATTTTAAAAAATAATGCTTTGTTTTTTTAAACTTTAATTGAGTAAGAATACTTCCTACTCTTTGTTGTTAATACCACACAATATATATTACTTAACTGAGGGCCTCTTACTGAACCTCTTACTCTCAGTGAACAGTTACTCTCAACATGCCCTTAACTATCCAAATCCTTTTATTTTTTAAACAGCTCTAACTTGTTTTATTTTTATGTCAATTTTATGAAGAAAAAACATTAAGCAAAAGAGAAAGCTAAAATTAACTGGTGAAGACAGAGAAAGAACAAACAGTAAAGCTAACAAATGACAATAAATTTGTTTTCACTAATCCTGTCAGTATCACCTCTTGCCCCAAGGGGCCACATCTGTGTGCAGATTATAGGTTTTAAGTACAAGCTTATTTCAAACCTAATATCTCAGTGGATTTTCAAACTCTGTTATCATCTACAGTATCTGCTGTCATGACCTTATATCAAATAAAAATTTAATTCTTTTGGCAGCTATCACAGATGCCCATTCTCTGATGATTCTCTTTTAATTAACCATAAGGTTTCTCATGCCCACTATATAATAGATCAATAGTAGCCCCAGAGTTCCATACTCCAGACACTAAACTGTGTTTTAGTGAAGTAAATTACAAATTGTACTGAATTATGAGTTCAAAGTTGGTTGGACTGTATCTAGTGATGTGTGAGACTTTTTTAATTAAGACTAGATCAAAGAGCATTCATGAAATGTTAGTGCAGGTCAGCAGGGTCCCCACAGACAGTCAGTCCAAACAGGCAGGCTACTGTGGGGTAAATTCACACCCCAGCTTGTTACAAACTAAATGCTCATGTAGACAAGCCCTTAGTCTGCCAAATCTAACCCTTGACCTGCATGTGCCTCTTCAATTTCTCTCCTTTTCCTTTTCATCTCTAAGTTCACTGACTGTGTTGTCTGGTGGTCCTCTCCTCCAATTTCATTCAAGACCTTCTCCAATCCAGTTTCTGCCTCTTGTGTTCCATGAAAGGGTTCTCACCAAAATGACCTCTTCCAGCCACAGCTCAGAACCAGTACTCCATCCTCACTGACCTGTCAACTACCCCTGATACAGCCAACCAAGTTTTTCTTGTTCCTGTTGATGCCTTGTCCTTCCTTGGTTTCTGTGACTCAGTCCTCTCCTGGTTCTCCTCCCTCTCTGATTGTTCCTTACTTGTTTCTTAGGGTGACCAGCTAGCAAGTGTGAAAAATTGGGATGGGGGTGCGGGGTGATAGGTGCCCTATATAAGACAAAGCCCTGAATATCAAGACTGTCCCTATAAAATCGGGACATCTGGCCAACCTAGTTTGCATGCTCTTTTCTGTTTTTCACAGCTGTCATTGGATTTTTCACATGCTTTAATATGTGTTTTTGCAGTTATGATAGTGGCAGAGGTAGTAGAGTGTAGGGTGTAGCACGCTCATATTTATATGTCGCATCATTGTGAAAAAGTATCATCTCATGCTGATGAAACATCACAAGGTAGAGCAGGAAAAGTAAGCTTTGCAGACTTTCAGTGTATTAGCAGTCAAGAGCTTGTAGAACAGCTGAACATTTTTATTATTGAAGCCCTGATCATTCTGATGATCTTTAGGTTATTTTTCATAATGAGATCACTTATGTTTGAGGTCTCTGTCTGGTAAGATTGTATAGTTGCCTGAAAGGATGAGGAAGAGAACTCCAAGTGTAGGCTGAATAGCATTTTCATTATGAATTAGGTATAATGAGAGCAGCACAGTGAGATCTGTTCCTTTTCCATTTTTGTCCTCATAGTTTTCTGCTAGCAATTTAGCTCCAAGGGTCACATCCTTCTCAGCCTGCCTAATGGGGTTTGAGAAGTCAATACATCCTTAGTATTGTAGCTACTATGGATTTAATTTACGCAGTAGCTGAAATACAACCTTTTAACGGGATGTCAAAGAACCTTTGTAACTACAAAAATATGTTGTTGTTTTAAACTCAAAGCAAAACAATGGTTTTAGAGTTGCTTAAGGGGCCAGGTTTACAGCTAGTGTAGATCAACATAGCTCCATGGACATTAATAGAGCAACACCAATTTACATCAGCTGACGATCTGGCCCAAGAAATCCTTATACCACCACAGGTTTAAAGTAATGTGTTCTTGATTAATAATCGTATCCAGTTCTCATTTAAATCAATGAAAAAACTTCCAGTGATTTTAATGAAACTTTGATCAGGCCCTATGCATTTTTATAGGCCAGGTAGATACTCCCTGTATCCCTATATTAATTCTGAATTTTCAGACTCTTCTTTGTACTAGGTCACTGTGACCAAGAGTGTTATACTTGCCTCAGATCCTAAGATATGGAAAAGACCTCTTTGTTTGTTTTGTGGCAGTTTGTTATTCTTGATTATTTACATAAATCTACCATGCCATGATTTTGCTCTAATTTTCAGAAAAAAAATTCTCTTCCAGTCTGAGACCACGGGACAAATCTGATCTTGTTCACACTGTTCATCAGGAGTAATTCTGATCAAGTAAATGAAGTAACACAGATGTAAGACCAGTGTGAATGAGATCAGAATGAGACTCCAAGAATTGAATTTGTCACTAAAAATGGTGAAATTTAAAGAAAGTTTTGAATAATGTGTTCTGATTAATTGGGAACAGAAAGTAACAATGCAACTCCGGACAGGAACTGCCATACATCAGATCCACCTAGTTCAGTGCCCGGAGCAACTGCTTTAGAGGAAGATCCAAGAAATCCTAAAGTGAACATCCATGGAATAAACTTTCTATAGGAGAAATTCCTTCCTAGTCCTGTCAGGTAGAGGATAGCTTATGCTCCAAAGCAGGAAGATTTTTATTCCTTAAAAGCTTTTCAGTTATTGTAACTAGATGTTCTCATTATCCATATAAATGACTGATCCTTTTTTGAATCCTACTAATCTCTAGTCCTCATTGGTAGACTGTGGAACTCACTGCCACAATTTCATCATGCATAATGTAAAAAGTATTTCCTTTTATCAGTTTTAAATTTGCTGCCTTTGATTGAATGTTCCCTTGCTCTTGTATTATGAGAGAAGGCAAACAAAAGTGCCTGATCTACCTTCTTCAGACCATTCATTATTTGTATGCCACTATCGTGTCTCCTCTTATTTGTCTCATCTGTAAACTAACAGTCATGGTCTTTTCAATGTTTTTTCTTATGGAAATTTTCCTGTCTAATCATTTTTGTCACCTGTCTCTGAATCTCTTCTATTTCTGACATGATCTTAACTACAGGCAGCTGCAATGATCAGTTTTGCAAATATTTATTTCAAGGGACTATCTTGTGAAAGATAGTCTATGTGTGAAAGATGACAGCTCAGGGAAACAAACATTTGAAGAGGCAAGAAAATGTTTGGAAAACTGTTTTGATTAGACTGATAAAATAACATTTAAAAAATAGCACTCTCCCTTCAAAGACATAAGGTCACAAAGTCAGAGAAAGTTTAGAAGCATCCCAATGAAAAGACAGAATCCTGTACTAAAAGCCCCTCGATAATTGTAAGGAAATTAACAGGAGTTGTTGTTCTTAATATTATGTATTTTATGAAAAATCTCAGACTGGCAGCTATACCTCTACCCCGATATAACGCTGTCCTCAGGAGCCAAAAAATCTTACCGTGTTATAGGTGAAACCATGTTATAGCGAACTTGCTTTGATCCACCAGAGTGCACAGCCCTGCACCCCCAGAGTACTGCTTTACCGCATTACAGGTCTGTCGCATCTTAGGCAGGGGTTCCATTCCGCGGTTATCGAGTAAAGCGAAAACCGCATATAGTCAAAACCCCAAGTCCTTTAAATCCCGCCCGCAGCTCCAGTGGCGGGACGGAAGGGAGCATTTAAAGGGCTCCTCCGGGCTTCCCGCTGCGGCGGGGAGCCCGGTGGAGACCCTTTAAATGCCCCCCCCGGTCCCGCCGCCGGAGCTGCGGGCGGGATTTAAACGGCTCGAAGCTCCACGGTGGCTGAAGCCTCGGTCCCTTTAGTTCGCCCCGGGGACTACCAGCCACCTCTGCAGCTGAGAACCCCTTGGGTGATTTAAAGGCCCTGGGACTCCCAGCCCCAGCTGGTGCCCCAGGACCTTTAAATCGTGAGGCCACGCCTTTTCTACTTGAGGCCACACCCCCTCCCAGACTCCAGGCTTTTCAGCGTAAAGCTGAAATCGCGCATGTTAAATGCGTATATGTTGCAAGAGACCTGTATATCTGAATTCGTGTTGTATTGGGTCACGTTATATTGGGGCAGAGGTGTATTTGCTCTTCTAGATAATTTTGGCTTTATGCCTTTTTTGCTACTGCTGTCCATACATCAACTGTGTAATGAAAATGCTAAGACAAATAACAAAGGTTAAGTATCAGAGGGGTAGCCGTGTTAGTCTGGATCTGTAAAAGCAGCAAAGAGTCCTGTGGCACCTTATAGACCAACAGACGTATTGGAGCATGAGCTTTCATGGGTGAATACTACGACGTGCATCCGATGAAGTGGGTATTCACCCACGAAAGCTCGTGCTGCAATACTTCTGTTAGTCTATAAGGTGCCACAGGACTCTTTGCAACAAAGGTTAGTTTTGCAATTTCATCCTGTGTGTTAATGCAAATACACTATGAAACGATTATATTTTCTAGAGGTGTTTTTAAATAGTTGTATTTTCAAAGCAAGTGATGCAATTCCTAATACCTCTTCCATTAGAAGGTATTTAATAACAATTGTGAATGGCTTTCTAACTTATGCAACACCACAAATTTCTTACCCATTCCAAAAGGAAAAGCCACATTAAATGCAGATCTGGTTAAGACATAGCTTATTTTAAGCATATCATTCTGAGGAAAACGTTTCTCAATTCAATCAGGGACTACAGCTTGAAATTGCAATACTACACCAAGTTCCACTTAATCCTTCACAGAAAGGTTAGTAATCAGATTCGGCATCTGCACTACCATTGCCTTCCAATCTCATAAACCTTGTCACAAAGGACCTATTCAAATGAAAACTATTATGAAGTGTGCTGAGACAAACTAATAATCTCTTTTTCAAGGAAAGTAAGAGTTAATCAGAACTTGAACTCAAACCTGGTACATGGGAGGGCATTGGGGGTCACATGTCCTGTCAGATTTCTGCCAGGTTGTTTGGGTTTTTTTGCGGGAAGAGGGTTCAAAATACATGCCACTAACTATCAGTTATGCCTCACCTCTGATCGTGTGCAATGTGCTTTTTTTCAGAGGGCATATCTGCTTGATAATTACAAATGCAAAAGATAAAACTTGCAAAAGGTATGAAGGTAAGAATTATTGTTGCACGGTAAAGAACTATCCTACTCAGAACGGGTCACGTGAAAAGCCAGAAGGCATTTCTCATGCAAGCAATGCAAAGATATGGGCTGAAAGAGACTGGCTAGGAGTGAAGAAGGATGTAGCCATTCATATTCATAAACCAAGTGGTGATCAGAAATATACAAAAGAAGAACTGATGCCAAAGTGGCAATCTCTTTTGACTCTTCTTTAACTGGCTGCTAAATATCTGCTCTTCAAAACTAATAGGAGTGCTTAACAAGAGACCTGTGGGAGTGTCAGCTCAATGATCTGCAACAAAACAGTTAATAAGGCAGTTTCTGTGGGCTGGTCTACACCAGAAAATTCCATGAAGCTAGCTACTGCCACACAGGTAGGTGAATTACGTACACCCTGGGGAGAACGCCTCCTGTTAGCATAGTTAGGCTATGTACACACTACAGCTTAGGTCAGTGTAACTTATGTCACTCAAGAGTGTGAAAAAACCATCCCCCAGGAACGACATAAAAGTTTCACAACATAAGCACTGGTGTGGACAGCACTATGTTTTACTTACAACACTCCTGCTAATACATCCCAGAATGATGTTTGCTTTTTTTGCAAAAGCGTCACACTGATGTTGACTCATATTTAGCTTGTGATCCACTATGAACCCCAGATCCCTTTCCGCAGTACTCCTTCCTAGGCAGTCATTTCCCATTTTGTATGTGTGCAACTGATTGTTCCTTCCTAAGTGGAGTACTTTGCATTTGCCCTTATTGAATTTCATACTATTTACTTCATACCATTTCTCCAGTTTATCCAGAACATTTTGAATTTTAATCATATCCTTGAAAGCACTTGCAACCCCTCCCAGCTTGGTGTCATCCACAAACTTTATAAGTGTACTCTCTATGCCATTATCTAGATCATTGATGAAGATATTGAACAGAACCGGACCCAGAACTGATCCCTGCAGGACCCCACTCGTTATGCCCTTCCAGCATGACTGTGAACCACTTATAACTACTCTCTGAGAATGGTTTTCCACCAGTTATGCACCCACCTTATAGTAGTTCCATCTAGGTGGCATTTCCCTAGTTTGTTTAAGAGAAAGTAATGTGAGACAGTATCAAAAGCTTTACTAAAGTCAAGATATATCACATCTACCACTTCCCCCTATCCACAAAGCTATGAGGTTGGTTTGACACGATTTGTTCTTGACAAATCCATGCTGTTACTTATCACCTTATTATCTTCTAGATGTTTGCAAATTGATTGCTTAATTATTTGCTCCATTATCTTTCCACGGACAGAAGTTAAGCTGACTGGTCTATAATTCCCCGGGTTGTCCTTATTTCCCTTTTTTATAGATTGGCACTATATTTGCCCCTTTCCAGTAATTTGGAATCTCTCCCATCTTCCATGACTTTTCAAAGATAATCGCTAATGGTTCAGATATTGCCTTAGTCAGCTCCTTGAGTATTCTAGGATGCATTTCATCAGGCCCTGGTGACTTGAAGACATCTAACTTGTCTAAGTAATTTTTAACTTGTTCTTTTCCTATTTTAGCCTCTGATCCTACTTCATTTTCACTGACATTCACTATGTTAGACACAGGGTCGGCTTTAGGAAGTGAGGGGCCCAATTCGAACAGTTTCGACAGAGCCCTGGCAGGGATGACTAAAAAAAAAAAAAAAAAACCCACACAAATACACACACACGTAAAAAAACACATGGGGCGTGTACTCACTGGGCTTGCTCCGCGTCTTCGGCAGCACTTCAGCGGCGCATCCTTCAGTGCTGTCGAAGTCCCGGAGCAAGCGAAGGACCCGCCGCCAAAGTCTGAGAGCGCCGCCAGGTGAGTAAAAATGCAAAAGGCGCCTCTAGCCAGGGAAGGGATTCTCACTGGGCGCGGGGCCTGATTCAGGGGAATTGGTGGAATAGGCCTAAAGCCAGCCCTGGTTAGACATCCAATCACATAAGAACATAAGAATGGCCGTACCAGGTCAGACCAAAGGTCCATCTAGCCCAGTATCTGTCTACCGACAGTGGCCAATGCCAGGTGCCCCAGAGGGAGTGAACCTAACAGGCAATGATCAAGTGATCACTCTCCTGCCATCCATCTCCATCCTGTGACAGACAGAGGATAGGGACACCATTCCTTACCCATCCTGGCTAATAGCCATTTATGGACTTAATCACCATGAATTTATCCAGTTCTCTTTTAATAATAATAATTGGAGATATACCTGTCTCTAGAACCGGAAGGGATCTTGAAAGGTCATTGAGTCCAGCCCACTGCCTTCACTAGCAGGACCAAGTACTGATTTTTGCCCCAGATCTCTAAGTGGCCTCCTCAGGGATTGAACTCACAACGCTGGGTTTAGCAGGCCAATGCTCAAACCACTGAGCTATCCCTCACCACCAACCTTCTTGGTGAAAACCAAAACAAGGAAGTCATTAAGCACCACTGCCATTTCCACGTTTTCTGTTATTATATTTCCCCCCTCACTGAGTACCAGCCTACCCTGTCCTTGGTCTTCCTCTTGCTTCTAATGTTTTTGTAGAATGTTTTCTTGTTACCTTCTATGCCTCTAGCTAGTTTGATCTTGTTTTGAGCCTTGGCCTTTCCAATTTTGTCCTACATACTTGTGTTATTTGTTTATATTCATCTTTTGTAATTTGACCTAGTTTCCACTTTTTGTAGGATTCTTTTTTGATTTTTAGATCATTGAAGATCTTGAATTTAGTCATATTCAATATGTTAATGTATGAATGGGTATCAGAGTGACTGGCAGAGATGAGCACCACCAGGGGTGGGAGTACTATGAGAAGATAAGCACAATAGAACACCCCCTACAAGATCTGGGACAACAGTTGGTCTGGATTAGGGAGGCAACTTGCCCAGTTTACTGTGAGTTGGAATGAATTCTCAGAACCTCCATTTCAGCATTCTCCACTCAGCCTGCTGAACTACTAGTAGCCAGGAAGTGCCTAGCAGTCTAGTCACTAGGAAGAAGCAGGAAAACAATGACTAGATGAACCAAAGAGAACAGGGGGATGGGGAACTAGACTGGGACATGTATCTGAATTCCCACATAATCCCCATAACATGGAATCTCACCTCCATCCCTTCGACTACATGGGCGGCTGTTCCTGTTTAGGGAGGAAGTGGCCAGTTCAGCAGGAATAGATGTCCAGACCAAAAATGGTGCACAAGTGGAGATTTTGTTTGTTTTTGGTTTTTGCATTGAAAATGCAATGTAAAATTTCTAAAGTCATAGAGTGTTTTTACAAAAAATTACACAATTATGTCAAAAAGCATTTCCATTACATTGTATCTATCAGCCTTTCAACACCAGACCACAGCACCTAATTAGCATGCTGCTTTTATCTACCTTAAGTCACATTTCAGGCTGCCGTTCTAGTCAGAGCATGGAAAACATTCCTAGGCAGGTTCATTGTATCTCACTGAGAAACACTTGATGCACTTTAAAAGAAAATATTTATATTGTTCCTCAGAGCTGTCCCTAGCCATTTGGGTGCCATAATCGGCCCCCTCATGGGGGGGGAGCTGTGTGGGGCCCCTGACCTCCCCCCCAGGGCCTGGGAGGCAGGAGCTGTGGAGTCCCCTTTTGGGGGCCCCACAGGCCCAGAGGATTAGCGGGAGGACAGGAACAGCCCGCTCTGCTTCCCTCGCCCCAGGCCCAGCCGTGTCGCTCACGGGAGGAGGTTTGGGGGAAGGGATCCCCCACTCACTGGCAGCGGCAGGAAGTGGAGCAGCCTGGCCCCAGTCTGCTGGTAAGAGCCGCGGCCGGTTCTTTCCCCAACCCGAGTGACATGGCTGGGGCCAGGGCAAGGGAAGTGGAGTGGGCTGGGGCTGCGTCTCTCCGCTTCCCGCTGCTGGTGAGTGCGGGGGGAGATCCTTTCTCCACACTCACTGGTGGCGGGAAGCGGAGTGCCATGGCTGGGAGCTGACAGAATAGGGCAGGCTGGGGCCGGGTTGCTCTGCTTCCTGCCAGTGCGTGCGGGGTCACTGGAGGAAGAGGTGGAATGGGGGTGGGCGGGGGACGGAGGAGGGGGGAATGGTAAGAGGCAGGGCTGAGGGAGTTGCCCAGGGCTCCACACCCCCCTAGGGATGGCCCTGCCCCTTGCAGGGTGGGGCGGCCGAGGGATAGGGCTGGTCGCTGAGGCTGCCGCATATGCAGCATGCAGCTGCCTAGGGCACCATGAAATTTGGGGCAACTTGGTGCCCAAAATTTCATGGTACCCTACGCAGCTGCATATGCCTAAGGATGGCCCTGTTGTTCCTCATCTTGTATATATGCTACATATTTTTATTATTCAAAGCTGACCTGCAAGCTTGTTTGTGTGCAATGAAGTTTAATTCTTGTAAACAAAGGCTCTGGTATTTTGCACATCAGCCATACGGTTCTATCATAGCAATAAAATATCAGTTCATTCTTCACTCGCCCACACGAACATAAAACCATTCAGACTAAAACGCAGAATAATTCACTCTTTGTAAACTTCCTCACTATACAAAAGATAATTGAATAATTAATGAAGGTTGTGTTTCATGATACCCTTCCTCCCCACCCCCAAGAGCATTAAAAAAAATTGACTTCTGCTACAAACACATTATCTACTCTACTGCTCCACACCTGGTTCCCGCCTCCGTTTGAAAGTGAGAGTTTGAAAGCATGTGCACAGAGCAGTTCTGGATTGTTAAGCCTGCCCCCTTGCAGACAGTGCTAACAGCCTCAGGCGCAGCTGCTTGTTTGTCTAGCTATGCATAGGTTGATGTTAGCTCAGTTGCTTCAACATTCCACTCTTAGGCCTTGGCTACACTGGCACTTTACAGCGCTGCAACTTTCTCGCTCAGGGGTGTGAAAAAACACACCCCTGAGCGCAGCAAATTACAGTGCTGCAAAGCACCAGTGTGAGTGCGGCTCCCAGCACTGTAAGCTAATCCCCATGAGGAGGTGGAGTACGTGCAGTGCTGGGAGAGCTCTCTCCCAGTGCTGGTGCCACGACCACACACACACTTCAAAACACTGCCACGAGAGCGCTCCCGCGGCAGCACTGTATGGCTGCAAGTGTAGCCATACCCTTAATCAAAAATGTCTCCTTTCTTTTCAAGCATTGTTCACAAAATACAATCACAAAATATGATAATCATGACATTAGTGATGAAAGTCATTGTGGGTAAACAGATGTCTTCATTTTGCTTTCAGCAGCAAAGAGTCTTGTGGCACCTTATAGACTAACAGACGTATTGGAGCATGAGCTTTCGTGGGTGAATACTCACTTTGTCGGATGCATGTTTTCAGTTTTCAGAAATCACAGTCCTTTCACCATCCTGCACTGGCTGTCTGTACAGCTAAATCTGCATCCTGCAGATCCAGTAGACTAAGGAAGAGTGAGAGTGGGATTTTCTAAAGGAAATGAGTCAAGAAAGAGCACAAGTCTCATTTAAAGTCAAAATTATGTCTTGCATGTAGGCCCCTTTGAAAAATCTCACTGTTTAAGCCAAGTATGAAAAAAATAGGGGATTTTACAGATGTAGTAATCAAACAACTAAACAGATTTTGCTGAAAGGTGGCATGAAAATGATTTTTTTTAAAGGGGCCGTTTGTTTGTTTGTTTGTTTTATTAAATAGAAGTATCAGGAGTGGCAAGTCGTGGCTTTCCTGGAGGAGTACTGGCGTATTTCATAGCAAGTGTATTTTCAACACTCACTTTCTAGGCCCTTCACAGACAATCCCCATTCCTTCTATCTTTCATTCACCACCAAGTTGTTGGTGCTCATCTCCAACTGACCATGGCGCCTGCCAGCATTGCCCATTCATTAAATTTTCAAGCAAGCACCTTTGTGCTTTCTCCCATGATTCCCCAGCGGCCTGGGAGATAATCCCGTAAATATCTCATGATCCACCTTCAAATTCCTCCTCAGAACTCTCATTTGCAGGGATGCCTACAAAAACTTGACAACAGTTAGGTTACTGGTATGCAGAGTCCACTGTCTATCATGCTGACCAGTATTGTCTCATCATTTCCCTGAACTTCCCCATCTGTCTGTGTCAATTTGTTCTCTCTCATCTGCCAATTAGATTGCAAACTCTTTTTGTGCTGTGTCTGTATGGTGCCTAGTATATGGCATACTGGTCCATAACTAGGGTTCCTTGGGCGCTATGATAATACAACAAATAATAATTGATTGAATGGGGATGGTCTTGAAGCATTAAAAAAACCTTTTTGTCCAAAACATTCATTAGACATTACATTAAGGTGTTAACAAAAAGCAAACAAAAAGACCAAAAAAAAAAAAAAAGAATTTTATAGTCTGACTTAAAATCTCTTCTCCTCTCCTTTGTTCAGCTTTCACTCTCTGGACTGTTGCAATATTGTTGATTCACTAGTTCTTTGTCATCTTGGAATATTTTAAACTAGACAAGACCTGAATTTGTAATGTAAACAAGCAGAAAATAACTTTTTTTTTTAAAGGGGGCACAAGATCAGCTTTAAGTTAAAAAAATGCTTCTAAGCTAAAGCTAAGAGGGGAAAGTATCCTCCCAAAATAATGTGTGTGTCAAAATGATTAGCCACATAAAAAGAGTTTATAATGGAAATTGTATTTTAGGTTTAAATATAGAGTTTAGTCCACTCCTTTTAGTCCCATTGACTTCAGTGGATTTTGAATTTGGCCCTATACTATAAACATATGTAAATACAGCTATGTTTTTATATCTCTAAAGCACCAAATGAACACTTCAGTGATGTGATACTTCAAATGTTACCAAACACTATCTGAAATTAATATTTGTAGGCCAAATTTTCAAACCTGAGAGTCTAAAGATAGGCACTTAAATACATATTTAGGAACTTTAATAATTGTTTTCAATAGCCTAGATGAAAATTATTCTAAATAATTCAGTTTTGTCACAGCTTATATTCTCTGCATATTTCTGATTTGGGGCTGAAGACTGGAAGAGGGGTTAAAGCAGGAAGCATCAGGTTAGTAAAACCATGGAGCGCTCCACAGGAGTAATCTTCCTTTCAATCAAGATTCCTCAGACATATATGAGAGATGTTAGGAATCATTAAAAAGGAGATAGAGAAGACTGAGAATATATTATTGCCCTTATAGAAATCCATGGTACGCCCACATCTTGAATACTGTGTACAGATGTGGTCTCCTCATCTCAAAAAAGATATACTGGCACTAGAAAAGGTTCAGAAAAGGGCAATTAAAATGAGTAGAGGTTTGGAGAGGGTTCCATATGAGGAGAGATTAAAGAGGCTAGGACTTTTCAGCTTGGAAAAGAGGAGACTAAGGGGGGATATGAGAGAAGTATATAAAATCATGAGTGATGTTGAGAAAGTGGATAAGGAAAAGTTATTTACTTATTCTCATAATACAAGAACTAGGGGTCACCAAATGAAATTAATAGGCAGCAGGTTTAAAACAAATAAAAGGAAGTTCTTCATGCAGCGCAGTTAACTTGTGGAACTCCTTACCTGAGGAGGTTGTGAAGGCTAGGACTATAACAGTGTTTAAAAGAGAACTGGATAAATTCATGGTGGTTAAGTCCATAAATGGCTATTAGCCAGGATGGGTAAGGAATGGTGTCCCTACCCTCTGTTCGTCAGGATGGAGATGGATGGCAGGAGAGAGATCACTTGATCATTGCCTGTTAGGTTCACTCCCTCTGGGGCACCTGGCATTGACCACTGTCGGTAGACAGATACTGGGCTAGATGGACCTTTGGTCTGACCCGGTACGACCGTTCTTATGTTCTTATGTACTATGCATCCTTAGCAAAATAAGAGGCATTCAGAACTTTGGGGACTCCTGAACCTTGGCTGACCACAGGGCAATTAGGGCCCAATCAAATTCATGGTCCGTTCTGAACAATTTCACTGTCATAGAATTTTTTAAATGGTAAATTTCATGATTTCAACTATTTAACTCTGAAATTTCATGGAGCGTAATTTTAGGGGATCTGACCCATAAAGGAGTTGTGAGGTGATTGCAAGGTTATTGTAGGGGGGGTTGCGGTACTGCTATCCTTACTTCTGTGCTGCTGCTGGCAGCAGTGCTGCCTTAGAGCTGGGTAGCTGGAGAACGGTAGCTGCTGGCTGGGAGCCCAGCTCTGAAGGCAGTGCCGCCTCCAGCAGCAGTGCAGAAGTAAGGAATGCATGGTATGGTATTGCCACCCTTACTTCTGCGCTGCTGCTGGCAGGGCACTGCCTTCAGAGCTGGGTGCCTGCTAACAGTTGATGTTCTCCAGCCACTCAGAGCTGAAAGCAGCTCAGAAGTAAGGGTGGCAATACTGTGACCCTCCCTACAACTCCCTTTTGGGTCAGGACCCCCAGTTTGAGAGATGCTGGTCTCCCCTGTGAAATCTGTATACTATAGGGTAAAAGCACATTAAAGACAGGATTTCATGGTCCATGATGCATTTTTCATGGCCGTGAATTTGATAGGGTCCTATTTATAATGTACATGTTACTTCAGTGCAATACAATCTAAAATATTATGTGAGTTTGTGTAGAAATTCCACTAATTTTGATGTCTGAATTAAACTAGAAGGTATGCCACATTGTCTCAAGCTTTTGTATGTTAGAAACCAGCATTAAGTTCCTTTAGAAAGTTTGACAATCCACTTAAAAATCCTTGCAATAGTCTTTCATTAGCATCACCTATGGTGTATGTTTAAGCAGAGTAACACAATATAAATGGAAAAAATAAATAGTACAAATCATGTCATGAGAGAGGTTATTCAGAAAAATGACACAGAGAGGGAAACACTCAGCCCAACTGCTGAGAAATCCTTTCAGCAATGAAATGCAGAAGTGAAAAAGATGTTGAATACAAAAAACAAGTGTATATAAATATACTCAGGTTAGAATCGAACTGAGGGAACGACTATTTTAGCATAATGAAAGCACTTTTAGATTTAGTATGTAGGAAAATGTTTATAGTTAATTAAACTTTGCATCTGTCAGAGCTCATGCATTACTGATGACTTAATAGCCAGGTTAGTGTAAACTATAGTCAATAAGTTGATCATCTGTGAACGGAAAACTGAGTGTACTACCTAGTTTGAACAATCATTTTTTTCTTTCCTTTTTTAAATTAATTTTTTTTTAAATAAGAGCCAGTATGCAAAATGAAAATTCAGGCCTGATCCAACTCCTGTTGAAGTCAATGGATCAGGACTTAAATACATAAGCATAAATACATAAAGATTAGCAGTATCATACCTTTGCATGGCACTTTTCATCTTAAAACATTCCTCAGCAATAATGTCTTTTATAAACTTAGTCTGTTATACAAACTACACCAGAGGATCAATTCATTCACCGCTGAAACACAGCCAATTAAGAGTAAAACATGGCAGCAGTTTACCAGTACACAGCGACACTACACAAAAGTTTAGGACAGTAGCTGAAAGACAACAACCAGTTCAAGCTTAAAGGGGAATTTACACGAGCATAATGTAATTAATTGTTTTAAAATTTGGGCACAGCACTGGGATTAGAACCAGAGTTTTACAAACATGCCCTGAGATCTTTAGTGACTTCAAGTGATCAAGATTTTCGTTTTACTTCTCGTCTGAAAGACAGCACTGTAACTTGAAGTTAGATGCTAGGATGTTGCATAGAAAGAAAGAGTATTTCTGGTGTAAAGGGCTAGAACCTTGCTTTGAGATTTAGAACTGCTCTGTGAGTCACATTGACTGGCACATCAGGCTGGTCCTATTTGTTCCAGCTGAAGAGCACAAAAGGAACACTGCTTGAGAACAAGGTTTCACTGCAGGGACAGGAATGGCAGTGAAGTGGGGAAGGACAGAGCTCAGTAGAAAGAACTGTTTGAATAGCTGATATAATTAATGGCTGCCAGAATACCTGCTTCCAAACTGCTTCTGAGCTGCATCACAGGGTACTGCAGAGGGGACTCAGGCCTACTACTTTACCTGGACCATGGCCTGAGTCCCCTCTGCAGTACCCTGTGATGCAGCTCAGAAGCAGTTTGGAAGACTCCTGGCCCATTCAATCGGGCTCCATGAGCAACTATGTCCCATGCAGGCCTCCATATTGCCCCCCTCACCTGTGGATTCCTCCATCCCCTCCCACAGGGGCAAGTGTGCAGCAAATGGGGAAGGAAGGTAAAGGAGAATGGGGGACCAGGGGACATGCAATACTGGGGAATTTCTGTCTTGGACATGGTTTCACTGTTTGCACTTGTTCAGGCACTTTGTTTATTGTTGTTACTAGTGTATAGGTGATGTAATGGCAGCTGGCCTGCGTGGCAATGGGTGAACGTTGTACTTTTTCTAATAGATGTTTACACACAAAGCTTTTCATTTCATCAAGACAGTTTATTACTATCACTGCATCACATCATACAATGTGTATCTGAGATAATAAAGGTAAATATATGCTCAGGGACAATTAGGAATTAGCATGCAAATACTGTGATTCACTGTCCCATACCATTTCATAAGTGGCCATATCATTCATAAGTATGTTGCATGGCAATCAACTCCCCTGTCCTGCCCAAGCACTGAAACTCCCACAATAACTGAGCTCCACCCCCACCAGCACATTCATAAAGGCATTATTCCCCTCTCCCGCACCTTCCATTGGGCCATGCAAGTCCATAGCAGGAGAGCACAAAGCATCCCTGACTTTTGTTGCCAAGATGTATCCAGCTCCAGCAGTAGTAGGTGCACTTTCCGGCTGAGTGTACCGGTTCACTGGCCGCTTGCTGCCATTCAGGAGGAAATGGCTCACCTCTGGTTTCACAGAGATTGTGAAGAGCACAGCAAGCCACATAATGTGCACAGCGTTGATGACACTGGGATCCAAATGGGTCTGTAGATCCAAATGAGCCTGTTCATGAATGTAGATGCCCAAACAGCAAAAAATGCTGGCATCATGAACTTCTCCAGTGCAGTCCATGCTGACATTCGTAAGTTGACGTCTGTGGTCCATGAGGGTCTGCATAACAATGGAGTAGTTCCCTTTGGGGTTCGTGTACTTATGTGCTCCTTGGGGAGGGCAAACTATTGGCACCTGAGTCCCATCAATCGCCCCATTGCAGTTTGGAAACCACATTCCCTCTAAAACAGCAATTACCTCAGGAATATCATTTATCATTGGCCACCTTGGGGTAAAGCACATGCCTGATTACCTCAGAAACCTCTGCCTCCACTTTACCCACAGTTGATTTTCCACCTGCAAGTTGGCTGACAACAGACCTAGAGTAATCTGGGGTGGCCAGCTTGCAGATGGTTATAGCAACCCGCTTCTGGACTGGCAAGGCTGCCCCATGTCTGTGTCTTTACATTGGAGGGTCAGGGCAAGCTGCCCACCAAGCTCCTGAAATGTAGCTTTCTTCAAATGAAAGAGCTGAACCCATTAATAGTTGTTCCAGGCCAGCATGACAATGTGGTCCCACCAGTCTGTGCTCCAGAAGCACTAGTCAATGTAGGGGGCATCAGCAGCTGTACCGAGTGTCATGAGCAGCATTGGCCAGTTCAGCGGTGCCATGTCTGTGTCCTTTTCCTCCTCCATCATTAGCTCTGTCAAGTGCCTTTGTTGGGTCAGAAAATGCTACCGAAATGTCCACCAGCATCTCATGGAATCTCTGCCCATTTCCTGGCATAGGAGTGAAAGCACAAGCAAGAGTTGTTCTTCAAATGGTGCCTCTTCCATGTTTCTGGCTGAGTTTGCTGGGAGCACCCAGACCCAAATGACTATTTGACAGGCTTTTCAAACTTTCTGCAACATGCAGGGTGAACAGTAAAGTGCACCACAGAGCACCATGGCCAAAGGGCTAGAGCCACCATGTTTCAGGAGGGAACTAGGGAGTCTGGGATATGGTTGGTTTGACTCAGATCTGAGTGCGGCAGTGTGGACCCCAGAGCCCCAAGTTCAAGTCCAGGTTAGAAAATTCTTAATGTAGGGTAGATAAGCAGTATAGATGCTCAAACCCTGGGTTCTCTAACCCAAGGTCAGCTGATTCAAATCCCACTAATCCTGGGCTTACATTGCAGTGTAGACATACCCACAGAGGCTGTTTCTGAAAATCAGGCCCTGGTTTGCTAGAGTATTCTTTGGATGGCTCAAATGTGGATTATGAATAAACACTATTTTCATTTAATGTAACTGTGAAATGTATTTCATTGTATTTAGAATTTAAGTTTACAGAAAAAGATACTGCGTAGATACACAAAGGAAAGAAATAAAACCATAATCCATTAGATGAGGTGGACCTGCAGAATGACACTGATGACTAGAAGTTAAGAAATCCCACAAGAAGCAGTATTTATTCCAGTCTCATGTCAGTGACTGGTTACCTAGTGACTAAAGCAATATATTATGTTTGCCCTATGGACTATTCTAAATTGATTACATTTTGTGTACTTCTGTTACTTCCAGTCTTCCACTGCATCCTACAGAGATATAATTTAGGAAGAGGATGATTATAACTGTCATAAAACCCAAACAAACTTCTTCTTTGATTAGATACAGAGGCCAGTGTCACATATGAAAAGTTTTGGATCAAAAATTTTCAGACTAAGATAAACAGTTGGGTTTTTGATGTTATCACTGAAAGGCAGTTATAAAACTATAAAATGAGCACACCTTGTTAGCTTAGCTGCAAATTTCTTTTGATTTTCAAAGAAATACACAAGTGTTTTCAGAAGGTAACATTTATGGCCTAATCTTGCAAGATGCTGGACACACTGAGCTCACTGCCATGGGAGTTGATAGCATTGAATGACTTACAGGTAGAGAAGGGGCGCGTGGAGATGTGTGTGTGTTTCTGTTATGTATAATAGATTTAGAAAACAAAAAACTGGAAGCAGGCTATAGTCTCTGTAGCTTCTGGGTTTCTAGTGGTACTACTAATGTTAGATGGAAATTTCCTTCCTGTGGCTATGTTACTATGAGAAAGAAAAGACCAAGAGAGACAGTACAACAAAGATAATGAATGGACTAAGGAGCATTCTGCCAAGAATAGTTCAGAAGCGTGGGAAGCCAACGATAAAGACTGAAGAGTCAGGTGAAGAGTTATTACTACCAGTCCTCTTCCTCATACATTTCTCATTGTTATATTTAGATGACTGGGCAACAGAGCATCTTCCTGACTCCTGCACAATTTTCATGCAGGAAAGACCCAACAAGGGATTTCTTCACAGCAGCACTTCTCTTTCAGAAAGTAGGGGCACAATCCTGCTTCCATTCAAATCAATGGCAATTGTTCCACTGTCTTTAAAGAAGCAGGATCCAGTTCTTAGATGGTGCTTGACAACAAAAGTTTCCCAGACACACTATTCAGTGCCATCTCTTAATCTACCCACTTTCACTCACAATTAAACTGCATTTATTTCTTTGCCGTAAAATGGATTGTTTTTAATATAGCTCACTATGTGATGCTCATGAAATGTAAATATCATTAATAAAATATAGTAGGGGCCTGATTTTCCTGTCTCTTACTCCATTGACTACAATGCAAGGTGAGAATCAAACCCCACATATATGCAAAAAGGGGAAGGGGATGGGGGGGTGAGTTAGACCAATAGGCTTAGATTCTTGGCTGCTGATGAGGTGCTCACAGCACAAATGATGCTTGGATGACTGTGTGCCAGGCTATTATGCTAGCATTAGAGCAGCCTGAAGGCTGTTCTAAATTGCACAAGTTGTTAATGGTATCAAGGGGCTGTTATAACATCAGGAGAGCACTGGGACATAGGGAAGACTCAACCATGGTGCCTGTCCTCCAGCCATATCTCCTATACAAGGTTAAAGGAGGGATGGAAGCATAGGAACCACTGCACTGGCATTACACTACCAGGGAATGTACCTACATTGTACTGATCTTTCCACAGTTGGCTACACTGGCTTTTGGACCATGTTGTACCAGCAGTGTAACACAAATCAGCCTGGCATAGTGGAGAATCTGGGATACGGAGTCATAACTTTACAATTTCTGACTTTTGTGCATGTAAAATCTCCCCACATAGTTGGTTTCAAAGTTATTGTTTATTTTCTGGCTGGAATCCAAACTTCTAAATTGCTGCCAACTTACAACATTTTTAAATATGAAATATCACCAATGGCTTAATCAAGGAAATGCAGAAGTACAGCCATGCTTTAAAGAAGGATCACAATGAGTTATTCTTGAGCTCCACGTAATCACAGTGGATAATGAGTATGATTAAACTGAACTTACCCAATAAATATGACTCCATCCTTGGGATCAGCTGCAGATGATTTTCTCTCAAGTCTATTCAATTCTAGCCAAGTCTGTCAATGAGCTGAACCCTCTGAGAGGCCATATTGTCCTCTCTGTTACACCCCTGGAGTCCTGCTGACTAGTGCTGCACTAGCCTGACTGAGAAGGGAATTTTGCTCAAGATGTTGGTGACAACCTTACATTATATTTAAAGGGGGAAGGTTTCACTATTTTCACAAGTATGGATTATCACTGAAGATGGCTCAGTACTCTCACAATACAGATACAATAGTCCCAGTTCTACTCTCAGATGCATGGTTTGTCCATGAATTTGGAGAATGCAGTTTACCCATCTCTCTAAAATTCTGATGTTGTACCCATAAGCAGTACAAACAGTATGACAGGGTCTTTCATTTTTATTAGTGTGCTGGATAGCTACATCTGGTTATCTCATGAATTTTTTTTTATTAATTTCTGAAAATAAGTGAATTGTTGGTCTTGGGGGCAAACCATTCATAATGTTTTATCTGGCTGACATGCCCAGGTTTCTCTTCTGAGGCTGGTATTTAAAACAACTAATCATATTAGGTTGGAAGTGAATATTTAAAGATATTGGGCCCGAATGTCAGAGGTGCAGACCGTGCTAAATTCCAGTCAAAGTCAATGTTTGCTATGGGTATTTGGCACCTCGGACCCTTTTGTTTATTGTCTATAGCTGTTGCAGGACTGGGATGAAGGAAGAATTGTCTGACTCTGAAAGATGACATAATGGCTACATATCATATGGCTACGAGAGGGAATGACAAAGTAACTGGTTTTACTGTAAAGTGTAAAGATCCACTTGGTACCAAACCATTTTGCTAAGACAGTGCCCACAGCCACTTTCTGGGCCTTGAGACATCCATTCTGATCAGAGGGAGCCAGTGACAAACTGCCTGATAGAGATACAAAGAACTTTCCAATATGCAAACTGTTCAACTTGGTTAACCTGTGTGTGTAGATAAACTTTGCCATCTCCTTAGTGCTATTTCTTGTAACAACATGCTGAGTTAGTATTATTCCAACTACCCTTTCAAAATGACAGTTTGGGCCTGATTCTAATGCCCACTGACGTTCAACGGAAAGCCTCCCTGTGACAGTCTGTACTCTTATGTTCACCTCTTTTACAAAATCATGATAAACTTTGTACAAAGTATGCCTTGTGAGGTATCATTTGAAAACTCATAGTTTGCTAATCATTATTGTCCTGGTAAAATATGTGGGGCAACATTGTATGCAAAATTATAAGACTCTACATTACTGAGACATGTTCCAAATTTAGAAAAGCAGACACAAACCAGTTTCTCAAAGATAAAAGGCAAACTGATGCCTCAGCCAGGGGTCAACAAAAACAAATGAACTATCATCTGGTTAAGTGGCCAGGAAAAAAAGAGTGTGAGTGAGAAATCTACATTTTGGCAAAGAAACAGCTGGAGGATCCCATTGGCCCAAACCTTCTGTCTTCTGAACTTCAGCTAGAGGTGATTTTCAAAGAAAAAGAGAACTACAAGAAAGGGGAGCAGATGCTTCCAAAAGATCTCTTCCTTCATCTCTACTCCCGGCACAACAACACTTGAAGGAAAAAGGAAACATAATTGGGCTGGGGCGGGATCCTGGCAGAAAGGAATTCAGCCAGTAAGGCTGCTAGAACATGTGGTGAGAGAGATCTTTGCTTTGAATTCACTCTAGCTTGTTAAGTTAGGTATTAGCTGCATTTTACCTTTTATTTACTTGTAACCAATTATGATTTTTATGCCTTATTACTTGTAATCACTTAAAATCTTTCTGTAGTTAAATAAACTTGTTTTATTGTTTTATCTCAGCCAGTGTGCTTGGATTGAAATGTTTGGACAACTCCATTTGTGCTAAGGTTTGTGCATAACATTTTCTATTAATAAAACAATGGACTTTCCATAAGTTTGTATTGTCCAGGAGAGGGCTGGGCAGTACAAGATACATGTTTCTCGGAAAGTCTGGGACTGGGAATTTCCTGGTGTTGCTCTGCAGTGTAATTCAAGGATAGCTGATTGTAGCACTCTTGCAAAATAGCTGGAAGCAATTTACATGCTGAAGGCTGTGTGTGAGCAGGCCAGGTGGTTGCTCTCACAGTGAAGGAGCGTAAAAGGCACCCCAGGTTGGAGAACTGAGGGAACACAGCTGTTCAAAAGTCCAGCTTGTACCCTGGGGAATGTCACACTCCCATTGTCTTAAACAGGCTATCAGAGACTGGCCTGGTTCCATGCTGAACAGGCACCATTCTGTTGCAAAGGGCAGTGTGTCTTGGAGACTGGTGACTAGACACTTCCAAACCCAGAGGTCCTATAAGCACCACTAGTTTGCAATGCCAGACAACCTACCCCTCCAGCAGTGAAAGCAGGTCACTGTGAAAAGCTCTGCTAAGTTTCGCCAATCTAAGAAGGTCAGCATACAAACCAAGAGAATCACTGTACAGGCAGTCTGAGCCACAACCTGTGCAGTTAAGCATGGTGATGATGGGCGTCTCCCTTTCTTCTTACTCAAGGGAATATTGATACAGTTTTGAGTACAATAACTCAAATCATTGGCTGCTATTCGATTAAGGGGAAAAGGAGTGTATGCTGAGCAGCTTGTATCTACTGCCTCCTGTAGCTAAAAAAAAGCATAAGAATCAGTTTGACCATCAGAATTGACAATGAGGGAGAAGATAGGATAGTTAGAAGAAAGGAAAAAAAGACATAGAGTACTTCTTCTTTCACTGTTTTGGCTCTTTATGGGTATTTCCAAAAAACTGAGAGAACAGACATTAGCTCAATCATGTCTTCACAAAAACCTTGCCTTAGAATTTGGTATTTGCTGGACAAAATAAGTGATTCTTGAGGAGTCTTTGGTGGCTGTGCATGACCTCTTGACACATCTGTTTCTCTGACAGCTCCTAATCTTGTCTAGAATTATACATGTAATAATTCAAGAGAAGATTCTACTATGCTACGTATAGATATTGGGCAGCTTAGATACTACATAAGCAGAGAATGGCATAAATCTATCTTCTGAATTCATTTGAACTGGCCAAAGGCTTTTTCCACAGGCACATGTATTGTTCAAGAAAGGCTGTGCTATTTACACTGGGCTATTGTACCTTAGTTCTTGTTAACTTTTGTCCTTTTCTTCTTGTGTGTAGTTAAGAATGTTGGCTCTTTAGGGAACATAATGTACCATGCTATGTTAATGCTAGTTAATACTAATAGTTTGCTTACATTTATTTTGGTCATTATCAGTAAACAAATCCAACCATTTCCCCTAATTTTTTTCTGCCACTTTGAATCATATTCATCTTCTTGTGTGTTGCTTTTTTCCTTTTTGTTTTTCATTAAAATTTTAAAGGAACTCCTGAGAATAGTCGCTTCTAAAGTCTGACAGGTATTTTCCAGATGCTGAAGTAAAGGCTATAGGGTAAGGATAACTGCTTGCCACATTTCTGAATTTCTGTCTCTGTCTGACAGATCAGTTAACTTGTTAGAATCACAGATACTTGTTTTGTTTAATTATGTAACTGTCACACATCCACACCTCAGCTGGGATGTGCCCCTCCAACCAGGAGCAAATGAATTCTGTACAATTGTTGAGATAGTGCAAGGCATAGCAATCTTGATGACTTCATTCTGCTGAGTCTGCAAAGGCCAAATATGTAGTCCTGACTTTGTTTTCAGGGTTTTTGAAGATGTGAACTTTTGTTCAGTGTCTCTGAAGCAGTGAGATCTTCTGATTTGCTCTCTCTGTCTCAGATCTGATCCACTTTGACATATAAGATTTGGCTTTTGTTTTTTCAGGCTTTTGGAAATCTGTTGAATATTAGTTGGCTAATCCATTTCTGTATAACTTTTCTTTTTTAATTCCTGTTTTCTGTGTGTGCTATTTATATTTTTGTCTGTATTTTTAAAAAAATCTTTCTTGTCATAAATTTATGTCATTTATTTAGGGTGAAACTGTGATCACCTTAGTCATGCAAGCAGTCCTGTTCAGTGCAGTGGGACTACTCTTGTGAGTAAGGCAATCACAACTGGTATTCAATAAACATTCATTTTGCTTTTGGCAAGTGTCAACGATTTCCTTCTACATTATTCTTTGCTTTTCATTGAGCCCTCAACCACTGAACTACCCCTTCAGTTTTTGGCTTGAACAATAACAATGTTCTGAAGAGATATATTTAAGCAGAGTTTTTTTTTTTAATAATTCTGTAAACCATCAAGATTTTCAGTGTGACTGGTGGGTTTGGAGGGAGTACAACCTGAGACATTTTAAAGAGCTCTGATTTTCAGAGTGCACTATCCAGAAATCAGAAACTTGTGGGGGGAGGGGGTTCTCGAGTTTGGTATCCACAATCACTAGATATTTAGAAAATCTTGGTACTTAGTTCCTTAAAGAAAGAAGAATCTAGCATGAGGGAGAACTGATCAAGATCTCCATACACAAAAGTTCAGGCTCTTAGGAGGAATGAAATGAGAGAGCCAGGGGCAGAGCTTTGTTTTACTTTGCCTTGTACCAATATGAGAAAATATGTTCTTTGTTTTACATTACCTTATTTTGGCAGCTGCACAGTGACGAAAGGCAGAAATAAAACTTGCAACAGATGAGAGATCATTTTCAAAGTCAATTTTTCAGCAGTAAACCTTTCATAGGAAACAACCCTGTTTCAAGCTAAAAGACTTAACAATGTACCAGAGGGCATTTGTACCCTCTACAGGGGTTCTATTGTATATGAAAGCCAAAAGAACATAGCTGGACTTATCACCAAATAGCTCACATTTGAAGTATAAATGTTGTTCCAGGGGGTCTATCAAGAGCTTAATTAGCTCTGAAGTGCAGTAGTTTATAAAGCACAGACATTACGTCCCTAGTTTCTTAATGACATTTCTCACTCTGACTAAATCAAATGGGATGTGTTGTGGGCAGGGAAAAAAGATATACTTGGAAATGCCTCCTCCCCACCTCACCCCTCCAGTCCAAAACCACAGAAAATTAAGATTCTGCTGTGGATAGGTGGTCTGTGTTGATTTACTGAACACTTTGCCATTAATGTGCATATTATAAAGTCATAAATATTGTCTTTTGACATTCAGAGAGCATATAATACAGACATATTCTACCCCCAATGAGAATCTTGAGTGCACAGGAAATGCAGGATTACGTCCATAATATAAACTAATGCAATTAGACCTCTGGAGAGCAAGCAGATTAATATTTATGGGTGTTATTTTATCCTTTGAGAATGTCTGTGTTTTTTGCGTAAAAGAGAAAGTTCAGTAAATGTTAGTGCTCATAAAAGTGCTATTTTTTTGTTTCTTTACAAAAAACCCCTCTTCCATTGCACTTCAGCCCCGAACTGCAACAAGCCTGCTATTCACAGCATGGCATGTCTCAAACAGTGACTAGCAATCATGCCAAATCATTGTGGTTTTGGGGATACAGAAAAAACCTATTATTCCTTATTATTAGTATTACAGCATTGTCTAGATGCCATAGCAGATATTGGGGCCAGATTCTGCTATGCAAGGTCTTGATATACAGTAAGAGTCTCTACCCTGAAGAGCTTTATATTCTAAACCGACAAAGAGAGAAAATGGTTGAACAGGGAAAAAGAGGTAAAAGTGGTAAAGTGACATGCCAAAGGTCACATAGCAGGTCAGTAACTGAGCTGTGAATAAAACTCAGGTCTATTAACTCTCAGCCCGGTGTCTTAATCACTGGACCACACTACCTCTCCAGCACTGAGAAACAAGTTGATACCAGCAGACTTATTTTTCACTTGCGACTGAGATTCAAGGAGTATTTAGCTAATGTATAAACACACAGCCTTCTAATGGAAGTTTGTATTCCAGTGTTCAGGAAAAAGTAGTACATCATATCTAACCTACTTGGGTATAATGGATACTTTTTAAATGAATAAAATGTATTTTAAAACAATATAAAACTATTATGATCCTGGGGATTTAGCCTTTACAAAAAATTATATATGCAGATATTTATGTACCTGAATTCCAACAACTTCAGCGATAATTAATATTTTAAAGTGATTATGTACTGGAAAATAACTGTAAAATAATATAGATTTTATATATATTCTCTCACTGACTTCTTTAGCAAAGGTGATTGTTTTACAAGTCAAAAAAAATGTTTTGGTGCAAACTCTACCAGGGCTGTGAAAATTAAGATGAAATATAGTTCCTCATCATCAGTACTAAAAAAGATTATGTAGTTAGAATTTAACTATGTTTTGCTAAGCATGTGCTACTTTGAATAGAATCCAGCTCATTTTTCTCTACTTGTATTAGCTCTGTAGCGCTAAATTGTAAGAACTTGAGTGAAAGGGGATAAGTAGCTAAGGGCTTGTCTACATCAGAAAGTTGCAGCGCTGGTGAGGGAGTTACAGCGCTGCAACTTTGAAGGTGTACACATCTGCAGGGCACCACCAGCGCTGCAACTCCCTGTTTGCAGCGCTGGCCGTACTCCCGTTTTGTCTCGGGTGTAGAGGATCCAGCGCTGGTGATCCAGCGCTGGTATTCCAATGTAGACAGTTACCAGCGCTTTTCTTGACCTCCGTGGAAGGAGGAAGCCTCTGGTAATCAAGCTGGTTTCCTTTCCCGGTTTGCTCTCTCGGTCCCGGAGCCACCCAGCAAACCGCAGGGAAGGAGACCTGCTTGCTCGGGGTTCCGGGACCGAGAGAGCAAACCGGGAACGCCGCGGTTTGCTCTCTCGGTCCCGGAGCCACCCAGCAAACCGCAGGGAAGGAGACCTGCTTGCTCGGGGTTCCGGGACCGAGAGAGCAAACCGCGGCGAAGCTGGTTTCCTTTCCCGGTTTGCTCTCTCGGTCCCGGAACCCCGAGCAAGCAGGTCTCCTTCCCTGCGGTTTGCTAGGTGGCTCCGGGACCGAGAGAGCAAACCGCGGCGTTCCCGGTTTGCTCTCTCGGTCCCGGAACCCCGAGCAAGCAGGTCTCCTTCCCTGCGGTTTGCTGGGTGGCTCCGGGACCGAGAGAGCAAACCGCGGCGTTCCCGGTTTGCTCTCTCGGTCCCGGAACCCCGAGCAAGCAGGTCTCCTTCCCTGCGGTTTGCTGGGTGGCTCCGGGACCGAGAGAGCAAACCGCGGCGAAGCTGGTTTCCTTTCCCGGTTTGCTCTCTCGTCCCGGAACCCCCCTTGAAGCCGCCCAACAGCGCTGCAGTGTGGCCACATCTAACACCACTTGCAGCGCTGGTTGCTGTAAGTGTGGCCACTCTGCAGCGCTGGCCCTATACAGCTGTACTAATACTGCTGTAACAACCAGCGCTGCAAAATTTTAGATGTAGACATGGCCTAAGTAAAGAGCTATGACTCAGTAATACACAGGGAGCAGATATGCTGAGTAAGAAGGTGCCATGTGTATTATGTTCTTTCTCTTTTTCTACAAAATGATTCAGGGCATTGCTATAAGATAATTTCACTAGGGCCAGTAATGCTGATATAGTCATAACGTCTCAAGAAACGATCAAGTCAGGTGCCTTGTTGCTAAATTGTTGGAGATAATAAAATTCAAAATCAAGGTAATGGGCCTTGATTCAGCAAAACACTTAAGCACATGCTTTAAGCCAGTAGACTACTCATATGCTTAAAGTTAAACATGTGCTTACGTACATCCAGGAATCAATGCCATAGTCCAGCTTTCCAGGGTATCATCAGCATTTGAAAGGCAGAAGGAGTTTATTTTATTCCTGCTGTAGGTTACTGATTTAAAAGAAAAAGTGTCAGTAGAAAAGAAAAGAAAGAAAAGAAAAGAATTATACTTCTGACTGAACATTGTTTTCCTGTTATTGTTACCAGTTGCATCTAAAATGACTAATTGAAGTAGATTAGAGACAAAACAATATTTTGTTGTTTGTTGTCCCCCCCCCCGCCATTTTAACTGGGCATTTTACAATACTTTCTATATGCTCAGTTCCACTGTTTCCCCTGTACAAGCAGTTATTTTCTCTTCTTGATCCTGCAATTCTTTCACAAAGCAACCAGGGAGGGCGAAAAAAACCCTTTTAAAAATAATTGAAATTGATTGTTGGGGGAGGGAACCCCACAAAAATTGGCAGGAGGCATGTGGCAATATAATACCTGAAACTACTTGTAACTTTTTTTAAATTGACTATATTTCAAGTTGATTTACAGATTCCAGGACCAGAAAGGACCACTGTGATCATCCAGTCTCATTTTCTGAAAAACACAGGCCATTGAATTTCCCCCAAAATAATTTCTAGCGCAAATATTTTAGAAAACTATCTTGATTTAAAAATTTAATATAATCTTGATTTTAAAATGGCCAGTGATGAAGAATCTACCATGACCCTTGTTCCAATGGTTAATTACCCTCACTGTTAAACAGTTACACTTATTTCCAGTCTGAATTTGTCTGCCAGCTATTGGACAGTGTTTTATCTTTCTTTGCTAGCTTGAAGAGCCCATTATCAAATATTTATTCCCCATGTAGGTACTTATAGATTGTAATCAAGTTACCACTTAACCATCTCTTTGTAAGATAAACAGTGTCCCTTTAATTTTTTTCAAGTAACCTGCTTGAGTCTTTCCTACATTATTCATGACAGTACAGCAGACAATCCAAAGTATTGTTCTAGTTTATAACATTGTGTCTGTCTTACTATTGTGTTTTTGGCCAATTGCCTATTATTTCGTATACTCTAGAATATAAAAAATGTTCCTATAAACAAAAGAACAACTACTGAAGAGTCTACATTTTTAATTTAATTTGATTTCATAGAAAACCAACCATAAGTAATTAGAGACACAGTGTAATTGTTTACAAGTTTAAAATGTATTGAACTAGAGCCTCAGCTGATGTACATCACTGGAGTTCCATTGACTTCCTTGACGAGACACCAATTTAACTAGTTGACATCTGGTGCAGTTGTGATTTATTTTTAAAAAAAATAAATGAAGGTTAGGAAGAGATTAGTTTAGATTATCTCTATGTCTGCTCGTTTTCTGTGATCATATATGCTATCTTTACCAATTGTACAAAAGAGATGTAATGTACTGAAGTTTTCTAAAATAAATATTAATTAATATTTTACATTTCAACAGTCTTTTGACCAATTATATCAAATCACTTAACAAAGATTAGCATCATTGTCCTCCATTTTATAGTTGGGGATACTGATGCAGAAGAGGTTCAGTGACTTGTCCAAGGTCATACAGTGAGTGGTGCCTGATTCCCAGCTTTCTGCTCTAACAACTGAACTACAGGATTTATAAGATGAAAACACTGAAAGGACAGGTCATGGGATCATAGCACTCCTAAATACATGGCAAAACAAAATGACAAACGTATGAAGTATGAACAGTCCTCAAAAGTATTTTGAACAAGTAACCATATTTTAATTTGAACCAATACATTTTTTTAAACATCAGGACACCTTGCAGTATGTTTGCTTCTTACGCATCTCTCTCCCCTCCCAAAATATACCATTCACTGTGAAGCAGAGGGGAAGGGGACAGCTGGGGGGGGGGCAAAGAAGGGGTACTTTTTGTTTTTTTTCTAACTGGGATAACAGTTGGATCCCCACAGCCTTCCACTTCTCTTCGGAAACACAGGAACCCAAATTGGACAGAAAGATAGCCTGAAGAATCTTACTGTCATGGAAACAAGTCACCATGAATGAGCTTTAATAAGTGATTAACACCTGAATGCCATACATAATTGTTGATTGGGAATCCAAACGTACACACAGCAACCGCAGTGCCAGGAGTCAGGATAACGAGCAAACAAACAAGTTACCTCACAGTTTCTTCTTTCCATCACTTTACTGAGCAGTGCTATTTACATACAATACGGGCTTCCTTTCACATCAGAAGCCACAGAAAGTTTCCTGAGTCGGAGCTGACAAACTGCTATGTGGAAAAAGAGCTTCCCACATCATGCTGAATTGCTCCTCTCTTCCCCCATCGACCTTACTCCACGCAATAGTTACACTTCCCAGGAGTCAAGATGACTCTCTCACCTACCTCAGAGGTTTGCGGTGAGGCTGCCATGAATCAGGCCAGGGAGCTTGCTTCTTGTTAGCAGGGAGTTAGAAGACATTAACCAACTCCAGCCCCCCATGTAACTAACCTAACACGTTTTCACGCCAGAGCCACTTTTCGCAACAGTTGTTTGCTGAGCCAAAGGAGAAAACAAGCCAGTGGCGGCCAGAAAGCCCAAGCCTGTCCCAGTGCGAAGCAGCTCCGTGCCACTGGCACTGCCAAGGTAAAACTCGCACTGGAAGAGGCGGCCAGAGGTGCTGCAGGGAGATGCCTGACAGCCACATGACTCCTCCGGAGGGAGGGGAGGGGACGGTACCTTTCAGCGCAAGAGAGAAACGCTGGTGCGCAGGAGCTATCGCCACCCAACTCAGTCTCCCTCCCTCGCTGTCCTCTGCCCTCTCCGACTCCCCCAGCCCCTTCTGCCCTCGCTGGCTCGGCTCCTCCCGATTGCTTCGCCTCCCCTACTTGTTTCCTCTTCATTCCCCCCTCCTCTTACGCCTTCTTCCCTCTGCCCTCCCCAGCGTCCCTTTCCCCACTCCCCCTTCCTCTTCCCAGGCCTTTTCTCCCTACTCCCCTCCCCACCCCCAAGACAGATTTAGTGCGGGGCCCTGGCTTCCCGGGTCCCAAGCGCCCAGACGCTGCCTGCAAACTTCACTGGCGCTACAGCGGGCTCCAAACACACCCCTACGAGCCCCCGAGCAAAGCCCTGCGCCGCCGGCCCGGGGAGCCTCGCCTCCTGCTGCGCCTCCAGCCGCTGTGATCCCCGGCTCGCCGCTGACCCTGGCCCGTCCCCAGGTGGCCAACCTGATCTCGTCGGTGCCCAGCCGGAGCCATAGGAGGGTTTGCGCTGGCTGGAGGACCGGCCTTTTGGGGAGTTATTCCGCAGGGCTGTGCTCAGAGGGGCGGGAGTGTTTAATCCACCAGGCTGAGTTTTAGGGAGCAGCCCACGGGGAGCGGGTTAGCGCCGGAGGGCAGGGTGCACGCTGCACTGGATTGCTCTGAGGAGTCAGTGCAGGGATGGGGCTAGATCGGGGCGAGGGGGGGGGGCTGAGCGAATGGAGTTAGTTTTGGGGGGTCCCTGCTGGGACGGGGCATAGGGGAATACTGCACACAGGGATGGGGGCCATTAGGGAGTACTGAACACATGGGGTACTGGGGGCCCTGCGGGGATGGGGAAGAGGAGAGAACTGCACACAGGAGGGGGCACTGGGGAGAACTGCACACAGGGGTGGGGGCCATTAGGGAGTACTGAACACATGGGGTACTGGGGGCCCTGCGGGGATGGGGAAGAGGAGAGAACTGCACACAGGAGGGGGCACTGGGGAGAACTGCACACAGGGGTGGGGGCCATTAGGGAGTACTGAACACATGGGGTACTGAGGGCCCTGCGGGGATAGGGAAGAGAACTGCACACAGGAGGGGGCACTGGGGAGAACTGCACACAGGGGTGGGGGCCATTAGGGAGTACTGAACACATGGGGTACTGAGGGCCCTGCGGGGATGGGGAAGAGAAAAGAACTGCACACAGAGAGGAGGCACTAGGGGAGAACTGCACACAGGGATGGGGCATTGGGGAGAACTGCGCATAGGGAAGAACTGCACAAGGGATGGGGCATAGGGGAGTACTGCACAAAGGGGAGAACTGCACAGAGAGATGGGGCATAGGGGAGTACTGCGCACAGGGGAGAACTGCACAAGTGATGGGGCAGAAGGGAGTACTGCACAAAGGGGAGAACTGCACAAGGGATGGGGCACTGGGGAGAACTGCACAAGGGATGGAGCAGAAGGGAGAACTGCACAAAGGGGAGAACTGCACAGAGGGATGGGGCATTGGGGAGAACTGCACACATGGGGCACCGGGCAGGGCCCAGCTGGGGCGAGGTTTGGAGCCCAGCGCCCGGCTGGGGTTGGAGGTGAGAGCCCCGCCTGGCTAGGCGAGCCCTGCCGCGCGGCACCGACGCGGGCACTCACCTAAGCCGAGCCGGGCAGATCCCTCCGGGGAAGAGCCAGGCAGCCGGCGGCGCTGGGATCCTCTCGAGCCCGGCGGCGGCTCCCCGAAGCCCGATAGAAACTGGGGCTCCAGCCGGGCGGCTCACAGCGCGGATCCCATCTCCTGCTCCCGCCTTGGGACCCACCGGCAGGCGGGGAAAGGCAGCTGCGGCCGGGCGGGCTGGGGGGAGGCAGGGAGGAGAGTGCCGCCTGGCCGGGCTGCCTCTCTCCTCCGACCCGGCCTCGCTGCCCTGCCCAGGCGCTCCGCAGACTTCACCAGCCCCTCCGGGTAATTCCGCCGCCGCCGCCAGTGGCTCCCGGCGCAGGGGGGCGGGCCAGGGGCGCCGCAGGGCAGAGGCAGGAGCCTGCCACCAGCCAGGTTTCCCAGGCGCTTCCCCCGGTTGGCTCAAGGCAGCAGCGCTCCCCGGCGCCTGGGGCGGGTTCCGCTGGGACCTGCAGCCAGGAGCCCCAGGTCACTCGCTGCTGCCCGTGCACACCAAGGCGAGAGCTTGGGTCACTCCACATTTACCGCTCGGTTCCCTGGCCAGCCAGTCCTAGGCTGCAGGGAGACACCCCCCACCAGGCTGTTCTTCGGTGCAACTGCATCTGCTGCTTTACAAAAAAGAAATGCCCCATAGAGTCTGATACTTACTTTAAACAATTCCTATACGATGTGGCGATTTGCTCGTCATTCTTCATCATAAAGGCTCTGTGTTAAAGGCTGTGTCATAACAGTTAATTACACTGAGGAGGGAAACAATAGGAAACATGCCAAAATAAAAGGAGGCGGGGAGGAAAGAGTTCAGTTCAGCGTCTATAATGTAAACTTTTGATCCGGATTTAACAGAGTAATATACTGCACTTTTAGTATAACAACTATTATGCAAATAATGATCAGTTGACAATGCGGAATAATCTTGTCACAACATCGCTTAGAACGCGTGTCATTTCGATAGTCGCGCTCCCTATTTGTTACGATGGTTTTCAGTGTACTTCCAGTTTAAGAGCGTTATTTGATCAATGGTATTTTGAGGGTTATACACACTCTAAAGCATTTAGTCTCCCTGTAAGAAGCAATCTTCTTTTGAGGATGTTTTAAGACTTGCTAAATCTCCAGGATAACTAGAGAATGGGTTTACATTTTTGAACATCGTTACTGATTTAAGGACATTTATCACATACATTTTTATTTTCAAGATTAAGGTTTTAAGGTTTAATACATCTATTGGCATGAGCAAGGAATTTATTTACTTCAGATTTTTTAAAAAATAACTAGCTGACAGCTCTAAGGAAAATGTTTCTTTATTAAGATAAAGCCACAAATGATCTAGTATAGTTTGAATGAATTGTACATTGAGCTAGATCCTAGCGAGTTGCTCGTCAATAAAGCGATTCAGTTAAACATAAATACTATCTGTGAGAGATGTGCCCTATCTATCTTCATGCATGTATCTTCATGCCTTGGTTGGAACAAAATTAATTGCTAATGAAGACATGGTTACTATGGTAAGCGGGTGTTTGTGTATGGTACAACCAAGCCTCAATTACTGTTGAAACTGAACACAGCAAGTGCAAATACTATTTGCTACGAGGATGTGTTAAGACACTTGAATAGCATCTCCTAGGAACAGTGACGCAAGTAGTAGTGTCTGGTACCACTGCTGGCAATCAGTAGCTTTTGCTTAGTAACAATACAATAGTTTGATTCCTGCATCTTACTACAAATTAAAATAGCTAAGGTTAGACAGGTCTAAAGTACTCTGAGTTCATTTGCCAGAGTTTAAATAGGCTCTGGGACAAAAAAGCATCTTGCAAGAGGTATAAGTCTGATTTTTAATGATGTGTTTCCACAGACATATACACACAAAACCATTGAAATTTCATCCTTCCTAATTTAAATGTGTATTTAAGCAGAACTACATAGGTAATCTCGGTATCTAGTCTGAAATAGGATACTCCTATTTCTCTGAAAGAGAAAAGCACATGCTTTGTAAAAGCAACATCATCATGGGGTGATTCTCTCTCTCTCTCTCACACACACACAAAAGAATAGGGCAGTATTAATAGGGAAGAAGCAGTACAGTGATTTATGAGCTGTTTTCAAAATTGCTCTTGCTCCCTTCTTCAAGCACTCCCACCCCAATCACATTGTGATCTGAAAAGCGTTCAGAAGAGACTGACCTCAGTGCAAGGCAGCCTTAAATCTACCAAAGGTCTCTGCATGTAATTTAAATTCTTAATAATTCCTCTATCTCTTCTACCTTTTACTATGTAAACTGTGCTCCTGCAAAACAGGAATAGACACTGTTGCAAAAGTGATGACTCATGCTAGCCAGATGTAAATTATTTATTGTTTGGGAATGGAGCTACATTTAAATTAGGCTGCTTAATAATACACTTTGGTATGTTCAAAACTGCTTCAGTTCAATTATAATATAGAGGAAATTAAGTACCATTTCTTAATCTCAATGTCTCTCTTTGCAATATTTTACTTAACTCTCATGTGTGACAGTATGGCTTCCTAGCTTTCAACTCCACTATTTGAATATAGCACATTCCAGCTGGTGAAATACACTTCATTTATAATATGCATATGCATTGGACATGGAAAGGAGTAATTACAAATGTATTTAGCAAATCAGATAAAAATACAAAGAGTGAGTTCTATATTTTAGATCAGCAAGTCTTTTCAGAAATTTAAAAGCTACAGCACACAATTTGAATTACTAATATTTTAGGATTTTAAAAAGAGATCAAGGTGTTGTGCCCTCCTGCCCCTATTTTACCTAACAGGGTCTTTCATTACATGATCACATGCAATGAGACAATATTGTATTCTTGGGAACAATTCTTTTACGAACATGAGTTAAAACTGCAAGCTGGTGGGTGGGTAAATGTTAATATTCCATACACTTACTGTAGCAGATTTTCAGATTACATATACAAAAATTGGCATATTAGACCAGTCTATCAATTTAGTATTACATAATGATTCTGTACTTTCACTGTTTCCCCAAACTTCTAAACCCAAAGAACAAAATACTGACTTAAAAAACCCTAATAGCTGGAGAGAAAGCAGCAATGAGCTATTCCATTCCGTATTTTGTCCATTTTGTTTTGTCAGTAGGCATATACAGGCATCCTTAATGTAGGTTCTCCCTTGACAACCCCTTGACAACCTCTATCCAATGTGTCAAGGAAACTCTCACCAGCCCAAGTCAAAGTTTCAGGAGTAATGCCAGGTGTCTTGTAGTGAGGCAATAAGGCTTAAACCACTAATTTATTCTGTTACAGTTCTTTCAGTTAAGACAAGACTCCACACTCATCCATTGGGTTGTTGCAACTGACCAATATGGATCAGACGGGGAGCTAGAGCAGCTAGTTTCCTCCAGGCAGTACAAGATGGCTGAGGCCTGAATCCACAAAGAGACACAGATAACTTGAAAATCACAGGAACACCACTATGATTCACAAAGTCTGAGTTAGGTGCCCAGGCATTGTGGGAGAGAAGCACCTAAGAATTCAATCCACAAAAGCCAGAATGCTAGGAAGGGGGCCGCCTAAACTAGCCAATAGGAGATACTGATGGGAGGGGTATGTCCTAAGTCATGCCCTTCTCAGAGCATGGGAACTTAACTCCGGGCAGCTGGAAGGCTCCTGTCTCTGCTAGTAATCCACAGCCAGGAACCCCTCTCCTGGGGTCAGATGGCTAAGTCATTTCTGGTGAGAATAAGTTCAGCATCTGCCTCATAAAATGGGGGGGAGGAGTGCCCCACCTTATAACATTTAGCCCAGTTATTAGGCCTGGGTTAAATTCCCCTTCTGTCTGATAGGGAGAAAGGATTTGAACAGGGATCTACCACTTCTCAGGGAGTGCTCTAACCACTGGGCTATGGGATATTCTGATATGATCAGGCTTTTAGTATATCCAACACCAAGATATATTTGTTGCAAATAGACTTGTTCCAATTGCTACAGCTGTTTTACTTATATCACAAGGCCCAGATAAGTCTTATGCATGAAGTATGCATAAAGTTAAACTTGTGTGCAAGTCTTCTTAGAGTTGGGTCCAAATCTCTGAGATTTTCATTACTAAAGATTTTAGTTTACCAATGTCAACAATTTGATGAAGTTTCTTCTTTGGAAATTTTGTAGTTTATATAATGCGTAATTGTATTAACACTATTAATTAATTCTTAGTGTTACAATGTATCATGGATAATATTAATAATGTATTATTAGTATTTGCATTCCTATTATCATTCAGGTACAGAATGCCAGATTCTTTTTTTGATTGGTAGATCTCTCTCTCCTAAATATTTTAAATAGTTTTTGTTGGACTAATATAGTATCTTGTTGCAGTCAAAGTACACACAGTACATGGAAAAGGGATACTATTGCAATAGCATTTTGTTGGACTAATATAGTATCTTGTTGCAGTCAAAGTACACACAGTACATGGAAAAGGGATACTATTGCAATAGCATTTCAGCCATCTGTCGTAAGTCATCTTTAATTATTATCAAGGGGATCTTTGTAGACTTTTTTTGGTAGGGAATTTGTATTCTGACCAGATACATGCAAGACACCAGACCCTACAGACGAGAAGCATTGATATCTGCAGTGAATTAAAAGTCAGACAGCTGACTCTGGGGCTGGTCTACACAGGGAACTTACATCAGCATAGCTACTTCTCTCAGGGGGTTGGATTTTTCAAAAAATTTACACTTCCAAGAGAGGTTGCTATGCCGACCTAATCCCTGGGATAGACAGCGCTAGGTCAACAGAAAAAAATCTTCCATTGATTTAGCTACCACCTCTCGGGGAGATGGATTACATCACTGGAGGTAGTGTCTACACAAGTGCTACAGCTGTGCCACTATAGCGTTTTAAGTGTAGACATGGAGAGGTACAAGCTCAGGTGGTTTGGACGCAGTTACCACAAGGCTCAGAAAGATTGCCTAAGAAGGTTTTCAAAACCAAATGTCGAGGAAATGGCTCAGGGACAGGCCTTACAGTTGTTGGCCAGGCTACATATATCATTTGTAAGAATAAATGGAAATAATATCTAAACGGTGGCCCAGAACCAGCAGCACTGGCACACACTTCTGCAGGCATTGGTGGAGCCATCACTCCACTACTCTGCTACAGTGAAACTATTCTGTTGATTGAATTAATTTGTGTTTCCATCCCGGGGGGGGGGGGAAATGAAAATGTAATAAGTTTGAAAACTCTTAATGTAAGCACATATGTATTTTCACAAACATATCTATATACACACACACAAGCACCCCTTCCATTTTCAAGAATGTTTGAGCTATTTAATTATCAAGTCATTAAGGGCGAAACCATTAGACTGGTTTACACAGTAGCCCCTTACAACAGTATAATATGGTGGAGCACCAAGGAGAACTAAACTCACAATGTTATTAGGACGAAGGGATCACCATTTGCTCAGCTATTGAGGAGTGGAGCTCATTTACACCTGGACCCACTGAGCATCCTAGCATGGTTTCAGGATGCTCTTTCTTTCCATGCTGTGCCCATGCATGTCAGATTGGAGCACCCCCATGGTACTCACAAACTCTATCCAGCTGCCATTCAGAAGATGGGAAAGGCAGAAGGGTAACCATTTTTAAGCAAGCAAACAAAATATACTGGTTATTCCTTTGTAGGAAAGAGTGGGCTCGGCTAGAACACCTAACATTTACAACCTGTTAAAATTTGTCATACAAATATCATATGATAGGCTATCACTTAGTGACTAAATAAAATCAATACTCAGCCACTCTCTGGCCTTTCACCCTTTCACTAAGCCACCCTCCTCCCCAGATGCCTGGTAGAAAAGAAGGGCCCCTCTGTTGTGTGGGTAAAGTTAATCTATCTGGGCTGTGATGGACCCATGTGAGCAGGACCGGCGCTAGGGTTTTGAGCGCCCTAGGCGGATGGGAATTTCTCCACCCCGCGCACTGGTCCCGCGGCTCCGCTGGAGCTGCCGCAGTCGTACCTGTGGGAGGTCCACCGGAGCAGCGCGAGCAGCCGACTGTCCGCAGGCACCACTGCGGTAGCTCCTCCTGAGCCGCGGACCAGCGGACCGTCCGCAGGCACCACTGCGGCAGCTCCACGGGAGCTGCCTGCCGCCCCCTCCAATGGTGCCCTGACCCAGGGGACACGCTGGACTGCCGGCTGCTGCGGCGGGGCACCTACCCAGGGGACACCCTGGGCTGCCGGCTGCTGCCGGCAGCTCAGACTCCCTCTCTGTCCCAGCAGCAGCGGCTGCTCAACCATTTAAAAAAAATTGGGGGGTGCTTTTTGGCACCCCCAAATCTCGGCGCCCTAGGCAACCGCCTAGTCCGCCTAAATGGTTGCACCGGCCCTGCATGTGAGGGAAGAGAGTCAGAGTCAAGGGTCATGTCACAGGCCTCAGAACCATGACAGCTGAAATGGAGCTGCCACAAAGAGTCAACTAAAATCTCTGTTTGGGCTACATTAGGAGTAAAGATGACCTGAAATGGTTCCCCATGACAGTCTGTCAAACACCCAGGGAGAACCCAGCCTTTGGAACCACATGCTCTGTGTCTCCTCAGCCTCTCCTCCAGCTCAACAGAGGGCACCTGCTCCTACATGGGGAGAAGTCACAAACTCTCCTGGCCTCATCAATACCAAGTAATCTTGCCTGAGGAGAGGCTGGCTCTACAGAATCCAGGCAGACCTCTGCGGCCAGAGACCCTAACCAGATCACACAGCTGTGACAGGATCTGTGCCAGATGCAGCAAGAGCCAAAATTTGGCCCTAAATGTAAAATGCTTAACAACAAAAATATAATTAAAATGAGATGCAGAAGATATTACATGTGTAAGGAATGGGAGAAAGACTTTAATGTGAAGCAAGAAAAGATGAGCAAATACAGTGAAGATCCAATACACTGAAAAATTAAATAGAGTAGTCTGTATGTCCTAAGTGTCAATTTATGTAATTAGATAATGAGGAAACTAAAAATTTACCCTGTAGTTTCAATTAGTTAAGGTATTCTTCACTTTCTGTTCTAAACTGTTGTGAGGAGTCCTTCTGCATTGTTAAACAGTTGCTACATTTCACTTCAGAAGTGGCTGTACTTCAGTGATGGGTCAAGTCATTACAGATGATGTATCTTGTAAAATGTATAAGGTTTTCAGATCCTTATGGATGGAAAGAGCTAGATATATGTAAAATTACTATATTTTACTGGGAAATAATAAACTGGAATGGGGAGGATACCTAACTGGGACTATTTTCTTGTGGTTAGACCCTGAATATAGGAATTAGTTCTTTTTCCAGATCTTCCCTAAACTTGTTCGTTTCAGTTCACCTATCTGTAACATGGGTATAATAATATGTCTCCCAGATGTGCTGTGAGACATATTATTTGAAAAGCATTCTGAGATCTCCAAATGCAAGGTACTATAGAAATGCAAAGTATTTTAATTACATTATTGTATCTTTTATATTACAGGCCAGATCCTGGCTCACACTACATTCCCATTGTGCTGCTCCAGAGGTGCAAAGAGAACAGAAAGCTGCCCTGATGAGGCATAAAGGGCGTCCCTGGAATGGAGATTCCTGGCTGCTGTATATGTCTTCTTCCACAGGGAGGGGGTAGAAGGTATTCAAGAGTTCATTTGGGAGTGTGAAGGGCCATGGGTGGAAGAAGTGCACTCTGGTGATTCCCAGCTGGTGCAATGACCCCTAACGGGTCACTACAAGCCAGTGGAATTTAAAGAATCCCTGCTCGGTGCTGAACCTTACAACTGTCGTTGGGCTCCCCTATCCCATTCAGAGCTCCACCACGGCTGAGAATCTTGGCAATATTCTCAGGGGGAGAATATGGTCTTCTGTTAGCAAATAAAGGTTTTATTTTGATGGATGCTCCAAATGAGATTTTCCTTAATCTGCTGTGCAATTCATTCAAATAATCTCTTGGTAGGCACATCACATTAATCCCTGCTATTGTGTGCATGGGGGATGGGGAGATCGGGGAGAGAGAGAGAAAACTGAAAAAGCAAAAGTGCCAAATACATTGATCCATGGAAAAAGTTAGAAGTACTGACTCTTTCTGCAATAATAAAGATTTATGTTTAATTCTTAACATTTCGTTGGAAATTCCCTGCAGTTGATTTAAATGAAAAACATGCAGCATAACAAACTGGAGTGCTGTGTCAGCTAAGGGATTTCTCTGATGTATGGTAATAAACTGAAAAAAGCTAGGTCAAGGGATTTTTAAACATCATCTGAACCCATAGATTGAAGCATATTCTGTAGTCACATGTTTTCCTTTATATTCAGTCTCCATGGAATCTGTCAGCACAGAGCAGATACACAAAATAAATTATAAAATCATGTAAATAGATTTTTTCTATAATATTCTACAGTCAAAGGTTTTCTCCTGCCATCCTTGTGCTAGGGATTTGCATACAATAACTAACTCCCATTACTATTAGTGGGAGTACTTGTATAAATCCCCTGTGCCTTAATGAGAGATTAGACCCAGAGCAGTGTGCCATCCTCTTGCTTAATTTTTTATTGGTGAACTGGAGGAGACTCTTGCCAACTTGCTAAAGTTCTAAACCAGATAGAAAGGGAAATCACAGATGGGAATTAAAGAGAGGAAAGTGTTTGAATTGTAGATATGGAAAGAAAACCCAATGAGGAGGTAACTGGGGGTGATAGCTTAGTTGTTTAAGCATATTTGAAGTACGTGGTCTTTCTGAATCCATAGGATCAAACTCAACCACTTCTTCTCTTTGGGCTAGATAGTTCTGTAGGTTTTGCTGTATGAGGGTGTTATGGATGAGATCTTTATAAATTTAGATCCCTGTCTGTTCAGCTTGGACATAGTAATATCTCATGGTGCCCTTTGCTAGAAGGATGGTTGTATTTCACTGATGCTTTATGAATGGGGTGGGTTCCTTTGGGATGAAACGTATTAAAAGAATATGATATGTAATAACTAATATTATTTAAATTTCTCCCACTTCACCATGAAAATAGAGAGCCAATCTGCATGCTATTTCATTGAGAAGGTCTAGATCTGAATGCTGCATTCTGTTTCCTTCATGGAGTAAGATCTCCACATTATCCTTGAATTAACGGAGCTAAGATTAAAGTGTAGTGTCTGTTCTTGACTATGTAATATAAGATTGTCTAACACAGCAAGGGCTGACTTGTTCACCATATCCAATATTTCCCCAATAAAGACCATCCCCACCTTACTGTGGTAATGGAATTTTCCCAGAGGAAATCTCTGGCTAACAGGGCTCTGAGAACCACATTCCCACCATGAAGCTGTGGAAGAGAGTTTGGAAAGACCTTACTGCATATGGGGAAATCAACTTGTCACCTCTTGTGCTTCCTGGGGAGGTGTTGACAAATATGCTGCAGAAACCTTTAATGCCATGTATCTGAATGCAATGGGCATCTGGAACCATACTGGGGAAACTGGAAACATTCTTTATAAGCAAAATATTCATATTGCTGCTAAACAATAAACAGTTTTCTGACAAAGTTTATCCATTACAGGTATTGACTGCTTGAGAAAGGAATGAAGTGGAAGAGCTGGTGATGGTCTGATGTTTATTGTCAGGGAGACACTCAGATATAAAAAAAATATGGAAATGTATGAAATGAAGAAGCATACTGAATTAGACTGTATCACTGTCAAGTTCAGGGGTGAGGAGTTAAGAGCTGTCAATCTCTATCATCCTGATGAGAGCCCAACTGATAAAGAGAATCTTGTGATAGCATTTGGAAACTGCAGCCGAATCTATGGAGATTTTAATGCTTAAAGTTAGGTTTGATGGAACAGAACAATCAATGTGAAAGAAACATTGTTAGGAACCATCCCTGACAATGATTTAGTTGTCCTGAATGCTGGCACACAGTCAACATTAGATGCAACTTTGGTGAACAGTAGCATGTCCATGAGCCGCACGTGGAATGTATTGGAGGTGTTGGAATTGATCTTTGACCTGTACTCACCTGTTGAATAGGAAAATAATGAGCTCTCAACTGATAAACAGGAAGTGGAACTTTCATAAGGTTGACTGGTTCTATTGCACAGACACACTTGAGAATATTATTTCTTAAACACCTATGAAACATAACATAGAGGAATATCTCAAGGTTTTTGAATCTTCTGTGCAGAAATCGGGAAAAAAAGAGCATCCTAAAGGCAAGAGGAAGAAATGGGTTGCACTTTGGAAGGATACCAGCATAAAAAGTCTTATTAAGGAATGAAATCTAGTTTGATTGGAGGCTGAACAGAACTCTGGAGATGAATAGGCCAGCCAACAATGCGGCAGTCTCAAAGGAGGTCACTGTGAAAAATAACAAAGTAGATGAAGTTACTGGGAAGAGAATTATGAAAGGCTGGATCCTCAGAGAGGAAAAGATTTATGGATGATACTAAAGTGATTTGAAAATAAACTAAGACTTACATTTTTTTAAAGAAATATATCAATCTCCTGAAAAGTGGAGGTGTAGAGGCATTAGATGACAAAAAAATCTGTGAATATTCTGGTTGAACTTTATGCCAAGACTATCAGGCTCATGTATAATGATGAGAAGAAAGCCGTTGAAAAAATGTGCATGATGGAGAATTAAGGAGGAAAGACAAAGAGAATTTTAAAATCTGCATACAGCTCTAAAGGAGTACTTTGGCTTTATGCAGTGTTTTTGTAGCCATATTGGTCCAGGATATTAGAGACAAGGAAATACTGAAATATGTGTTAATGACTTATGCTAAACAACCTGCTCTACCTTGTATTTAACTGTTACTTTCTGAGTACGTTTCCCAGATCTGAAAAAGAGTTCTGTGTAAGCTTGAAAGATTGTCTCTTTCACAAACAGAAGTTGGCCCAATAAAAGATATCACCTCATCCACCGTGTCTACCTACTTTGGATACGGAAAGATCTTTGTCATACATCAATTAGAAGATGCAATAGAGAAGCTCAAAACAAGCAGATCCCCTAGACTGAACCTCATCTCTAGCTGTATAATAAAGCACTTTGGGAAGAAGGCTAAAGCCAGATTACTGAGCATCATAAACAAATTGTGGATAAAAGGGAAGGTACTTAATAGGTGGAAGTTAGAAGTTATGGTTCCTCTTCTTAAGACTAGCAAAAACCTCTCTTTTCTGGGTAGCTATCAGCCCACCAGTTACCTTTGTACAGTAATGGAAAGAATGATACAAGCAAGCCTTCTACAGTAGCTTTTAAAAGAAATGAAAATAGAACCTACCCAAAATGGCACACAAGTCCTCGCACTCCATTATGGACCTATTGGTGTCCTTCTGTCAGCCCATTCTCCACAACTTCCAACAAAAGCTATCACAGTCATCAATAAGAATCTTTTTTTGGATCTCAGTGTGGCATTTGATTGAGGTTGGCATGATAAGCTCTTAGTGAAATGCAGTGAGATGAGAATCTGTGTAAGATGTATCTGAAGATAAAAGACTCCATATGATACAGGACAATAACACTAAGACTAAATGGTACATTTTCCAAAAACAAGGCCACTTAGGGCGGGAGTTCCTGAGGGTTCAATTTTAAGTCCTCTTCGTTTCCTGCTGTACTTCTTTGGGTTGCCGGGTGGCTTTAAATCATCAGTATACATGTATGCAGACAATACTGCACTTCACATCACAGGTTGTGAAATAGCTTTATTGGTGAATGAATTGAATGAGTACTTGGAAATTGTAACTATATGGGCAAATGAACAAATTCCAGCTGAATCCAGCAAAAATAAAGTCCATCTATTTTGCCATAAATCAAAGGCATTTCAACTACAGTTCGAAACTGACACTGGATCGAGAAGATATTGTTGTTGAGAGGAACACAGTATCTTCTGGAATGACCTTGGAAACAGAACTCAGAAAGATGGCAGCCAACATAAAGAAGAAATTGAATCTTCTGTGATGTTTTGCCAGTACCAAAGGGGATTCACATGTTAGGACACAATCTGAAAACAACATACTGCTTGACAGCTTGTCCAATATTTGAATATGCCTTACTTGTCTGGTCACATACTCTTTTTCCTTCCCTCTTCCTAGGGTTGGCACCTTTTATAACCTTCTTCCAAAACTAAAGACCATACACCTGGATGTTATGTAAATTGATCTCTCTAAGCTCCACTGATATCCAGTCCATATACTGAGTCTTTGGCCTCCTCCTTGGTTGTGCTCAAAACCGTGTTGCCACTGTTCAAAGTTGGTTTGCAGAGTCTCACAATCTTCTGCACATATCACTAAGTCATCATCAAACAGCCAACTCCAAGGTGGCTCCTTTTGTGTAACCTCAATCATCACATCCATGACAATCACAAACCAAAAAAGTCTCAGTGCTGACCCCTGATGCAGGCCAACATCTAGTGGAAATTCTCTGCTGTAGTCCAACTGGTTTTGATTATGGTAGCGTTTCCGTCTCACATATCCTAGATAAGAGAGACATAAGCTTCTGGAACACCTCTCTGTCACAAACCCCACCAACTAAATCTCTTGGTACACAATCGTAAGCCTTTTCCAAGTCCATAAAGACCGTACTGAGTTGCCATCCCTTTTCTCTGAACTTCTCCATGAGGATTCCTAGGACAAATATGGCATCAGTTGTGCTTGCTTCCAGCATAAATTCATACCAACCTGTCCAAATTTCAGCTGTTCCACACAGATGCTTTTCAAGAATCTTCTCCCATATTTTCAAAGCATGTGTCATTGAGCAATAATTAGCACACGGTGTAATATCTCCTTTAGGTTTAAAAATAGACACTACAAAGCTTTTACACCATTCATCCTGCATTCTGTCTTTCTTAATAATATCATTGAACAGGCTCATAAAATACTTAAATGCTTACATTGCCCTTCCTTCTCAATTTACTTCAGCACATCCATTGGTGTTTCGTCAGTCCCAGGTGCTTTCTTCCTCTTCATTTTCTTAAGTGCCTCTGCAACCTCTTCCTCCTATATGAAATCTATCACACCCAGGTTCAGCTTCTGTGTTCTTAGCTCCTCCTTTGGGTTCTCCTCATTCATCACACCTTCGAAAAGATCACTCCAGACTGTTGGTTTATTTACCATTCATTTGCATTATACCATGTTCATTTCTAATATAAGCAAACTTGTTCATATCTCTTGATTTAGTGAGTCTGCAGATGGTCTTTTCTCCCTCGTATCCACCTAGTTTGTTATATAGCTCATCACAGGCCAGTTTTTTAGCTGTTGAAATACTTTTTTTTGTCCTCTGTATATGCCATCTTATCACTGCTCACTGGCCTGTCATTTTTTAAAGGTTATCTTTTTCTTTAACATTCTTTAACTTGAGTATTCTACCACCAAGTCTCCTTTTGTATCCTTTTTGGCACTGGTTTCAGCATTCCTATGACTTTATGTGCTGTTTCCAGCAATGTTAACTATAGTTTGTACCAGTTATCCTCCACTCATCCCTGTGTGTAGTCAGGAAGTTTATGCATTACATCTTGTTTAAACATCTTTCCATTCACATCTTTACATTTCCACCACTTAGATGTTTCCAGTGCCTACGGGTTCAGATGTTTGAGGTCTCTGCATTTCTGAAGTCCATAAGAAATAGTCTGTGCTGGTTCACAGTGCACCTGTCATGCATTACCTACAATTGATTATTTGTGACCTATTGCTTTGTATTATTAACAAGAAATCAATTTTGGACTCATTTTCTTCACTGGCATAAATTATGAGGTGGCTTTCCCTCTTCTGAAAGTGTGTGTTTGCAAGCACTATATTCAGTGCCAAACAGATCTGTAGGATAGTATTCAATCAGAATTTCTGATTCCAATACTGTGCCTTCCATGTACTGTTTCATATTCAGTCTTTGCAGTTCCAACGTGTGCATTTAGATCTTCACCGATAATTATTTTCTTAACATAAGAATGGCTAGACCAATGGTCCATCTAGTCTAGTATACTGTCTTCTGACAGTGGCCAGTGCCGGACGCTTCAGAGGGAATGAACAGAATAGAACAATTATCGAGTGATCATATATCATTGAGCAGTATGTTTCCAATAAGGCACAGCAATTAACTGAAAAACTCCTCTTTTACCTTTCAACCCACTCCTTACTGTGTCTGGTCACATAGTGCTCCTAGTAATCTTGCTAGGATCATCACTGTGTAGTCATCTGCAGTTCACCTGATAACTGGAGCTATAAGATCCTCTCCAATAGCAATTTGGGAACACAAGTCTGATGTTCAACCTCTTGAGAATCATAGAAGAGAACAGCTAATTCATTTTGGAAATTGTCTTTGTTCCCTACACGAATGTCATCACTGCTCAGTAACTGGAAAACAAAATCAAGGCTGAAATGATCATCTTGTGTTGGAAGGTGTATAAAGGCTACTGAATAAACTCAAGAACTTGATGTTAGGTGGTAGTGCATCTCAAGATGTTTTTATGTCCAATACTTCATCCATGTTAACCTATTTGTGTTAGTGTCTCCCCCTTTAGCAACTTTGCTCAAAGGAACACACAGACTTGGCCACAGTAAGGAAAATTGTAGAAAAGCCCACCCAACACAACAGTATCAGTCACAAGGCAAGCAGATTCTTGTGTACACTGAGGATGCGTCAGACAAATCCTTCAAGAATGGTGGTGGTGGAGTAGTATCTCCATTAGGTCACTGGATGAAGACAAGAAAGAGCACTAGTTCAGAAGATACCAACTCAAACTTTTTGGCCAAACTGAAAGCTGTTCTCACTGCACTGCAAGAAATAAACAGACCAGGAACAGAAGCAGATATTTGTTGACTCACAGGTGGTGATCCTCAGTTGTTTTTGAAAAAAACAGAACTCTATTAACAATTCATAAGGAGGCTCAGAGGATTAGGAAAAGAGGGAATAAATTGACTTTTCAATGGATTCCATCATATGTTGTATACAGGAGTGAGATCAGGGCCGTCCTTAGGCATAGGCAACATAGGCAGCTGCCTAGGGCACCTGAAAATTTGGGGCACCACTGAGTCTTAGTGTCCATCCTCTTGTTTTCCTATCCCTGTTTTGACCCTTCCTGCAGGCTCCCACAGATGGCTGCTCTAGCCTGGTGAGTCTTCCTTGGGAGGGAATCTAGTAGTTAAAAGTGAAAAAACCTCCAGCCTGCCAGACCTATTAGCACAACATTGAAACTGTTAAAGAGACATTCAAGGGGTAATAAAGCCATTTAACAGGCATTTGCCAACCCCAAGATATATACTGACAGGTTTCAGAGTGGTAGTCCTGTTAGGCCATGTCTACATCTAAAATTTTGCAGCGCTGGTTGTTACAGCTGTATTAGTACAGCTGTATAGGGCCAGCGCTGCAGAGTGGCCACACTTACAGCAACCAGCGCTGCAAGTGGTGTTAGATGTGGCCACACTGCAGCGCTGTTGGGCGGCTTCAAGGGGGGTTCGGGGAACGCGAGAGCAAACCGGGAAAGGAGACCAGCTTCGCCGCGGTTTGCTCTGGCGTTCCCCAAACCACCCTGTAAACCGCAGGGAAGGAGACCTGCTTGCTCGGCGGTTCGGGGAACGAGAGAGCAAACCGGGAAAGGAGACCAGCTTGATTACCAGAGGCTTCCTCAGGTATGCTGGGATGCCTGCTTATTCCACCGAGGTCAAGAAAAGCGCTGGTAAGTGTCTATACTTGATTACCAGCGCTGGATCACCAGCGCTGGATCCTCTACACCCGAGACAAAACGGGAGTACGGCCAGCGCTGCAAACAGGGAGTTGCAGCGCTGGTGGTGCCCTGCAGATGTGTACACCTCCTAAGTTGCAGCGCTGTAACTCCCTCACCAGCGCTGCAACTTTCTGATGTAGACAAGCCCTTAGTCTGTATCAGCAAAAACAAGGACGAGTCCTTGTGTCACCTCAATGACTAACAAATTATTTGGGCATAAGCTTTTGTGGACTAGAAACCATTTCATCAGATGTCCACGAAAGCTTATGCCCAAATAAAATTTTATACTGTCAGTTTCTGACTTTACTGACAAAAACAGTTGTGCATTAATGTAATATTTACACAGAACATGTCAGTCTACAGGACCTTAGTTTAAAATTTGCTTTAAAAATATTTCATTAGTGAGCTGGTGAAGATTATAAAATCACATTTCTAAAAAATGCTTGCATAGAGTTTTAGATGCACAATCATCTTTAGCCTTAAATGCGTGGAGCTTCACACAGTTTTTTAAATAAATCCTTCAAAAGACCTCCCTTATCTAAAATACACATATTTTAATTACTATAGTTAAAAAAAAAAGTGCTTCCAAGTATTCCTGTCCTTTCTGTCCATCCCTTCACCACCTCTCCCCCCACTCCCCACTGAAGAGAGCCCTTAAAGGGACAACAGTCCTTCCCTTCCAGATAGCTGGACAAAGAGTTCCCTTTCTTTACTTCTGACTATCCGACAAACTAGTTTTAAAAGAACCCTCCAGCAAAATCAGTACCTTAGTAAGACAAAATCCTTGTTATACCTAAAATCTTTGGAAACATATTTTTTTAAAGTTGGTGAAATTTCATAACCATGTCTCTTGTTATGGAGATCACACAAAGTAAATTACTATTCCCTTTTTCTAAAAGCAATGAACATTGTTATGAACACACTAAACCTCTCTGATTAATTTAAAAGAATGTCTTTGTTTCAGTGAGTTAAATATGTAGTAATCTGGAATGCTGGCTTAAGATTTGAGTACATTTAAAATATAAATTCAACTTAGAAATACTGATGAAGAAAATGTAAAACAGAGAAGAGCTGCATCATGTATTCCATAATATGTAATGTTGTATTCAGCAGGACAGCTGACTCACCCTTACTATGAAGTTTTTGCAAATAAATCTCTGACAAACTTCAGGGCATATCAAAAAACCTGTGACTGACATTTTTTATTCCCAAATTTTAGTGCTTTTAATTAGGTACTTTCTTCATGTCCATTCTGCATGAGGGAGAGTGCATGGAAGTCTCTGCGGGGAACTGTGACTTTCCGCCACCATGAGGCAGGCTGGGCATCTCATTATCCTTTGCTGTCAAGTCCCTCCTCCCCCTCCCCCACCAGGCTGTGAGCTTGGGCTGCCATCCGGCATAGGGGCACCAGTTTAATAATATTGCCTAGGTTCCCATAAATCCTAAGGACGGCCCTGAGTGAGATAGCTGATGACCTGGCCAAAATTGGAAGATTGAAACTCAGATTGGAACGACAACAGTTGAAGATACTGATGCCTTATCAGGGGAAATATTAGTTGATATAAATAGTCAATAGATGAAAGATCCTCTGATTGATGTCAAAGCAGCTTGAAAAATAATACCCACTATTATAAGATTGCACATGGGACACACTGCAGGACTGAAAATCAACAGAGACAGGACCAAGATATATTCACTTTGCGAGATGTGTCAGGGTTTAACACCTGCCCATGCTTTTGAATACAATATTGTAAGAAAAGGAAAGTTTTTTGGACTGAATGCTTTGGATCAAACCCTTATAAAGAATCCTATATAAGTTGCAAAATTCATTCTCTAAACTTCATGACCTGATACGACTATCTCACGACAAGACAACAATCCCCCCTCCCCACCCCATTCTCCATTCTAAGAACACATCAGATTTTTCTGAAAAGTGGGTTAGATGAAGAGATATAAGAATTGGAAATGGGGAAGAAGACAGAAGTAGTATGGACCAGAATCAGTAGATACGCAGGCTTCAGGGTTGGCGCAGAATAGAAGAAAGAAAGGGATGTTTCAGAACCTTGGAAAGAGTAGCGCAAGAAGGAAAAAAGGGAATTTGCAGAGGTATAGAGAGAATGAAGGAGTGAGGAAGAAAAATGTCTGGGGTGTTGTTCAGGAAAAAACGTCAGAACCAAAGTGGCAAGAGGAGAGGAGAAGTTTAAAGCCAGGGACTGAAGGAATCTGCACAAAGAGTGGGAAGATTTAGGGATCTACTGGAACCAAAAATCACAGCGGGAGACTGTGAACTCTTTGGGAGAAAGAGCATACAGCATGTAGCACAGTGAGACCTGGATCACTGCTTTATGTCTCCAGATGCAACTTGACCATGAATAAAGAATAAATTGCAGAAACTGAAAAATAACAGAGATGGATTTGCACAGGAAGAGAGTGAAATTGAGGCTGGAATTGGCCAGGGAGAGACGTAGAATAGAGCTGTGGGAACAATTTATTCAATATAACCTTTTTTTTGTACTGGTAAATTAGCCATGATGAGATATGGATTATTCAAAATTATTAAAGGCTTATTAATAAAGGGTTTATTAGTGACCAGCCACTCATGGTGACTATTGATATCACTACTTGCTATTTATGCAGCCTGGGGATTTCTGATAAACTGCTCGTGGTGACCGTTACTAGGAGTATGTGGTATTCATGTAGTAATATTGGCCACTCAAGTCACATGATTATGGTTTTGTCCCTTATGCTACAGAGCTTTCAAGATGGCCATGCAAACACATCCTGAGTGCTCATGCAAACACAAATTCATGATGCTCTCTTATGTAAATATAAATAAAAAAGAGTCACAAACATTATCAGAACTAAGCCATATTTTTAAGACAAATTATCACAAATACTCCCCACCCATCCATCCAAAATACTTGTCCAACGTTAGTAAGGACCAGAATCGGGCAGGAAAGGCATTGCAGAGCATTAGACAATATCATATAATATCCTTTCAATTTCTCATACCGTGTTTTAAACAAATCCAATTTTTGCAGCCTTTTTACAAATGTATTTTCAGACTACTACTGTAGACATTCACAAGAATAACATTTAATCACTTATTGTTACTGCTTTAATTGTAATAGCAATAGTCTCCTAAATGAGTTGTGTATATCAGGCACTATCTATATCCCTTTCATAAGATTTCCACCTCCTATTTATCTGCAATACTTTTAAGAATCTCGTAAACACAATTTCTACTGAGCTGTCCTCCTCTGCTAAGGAAACATTATGCTGTATTTCTATGGCATCCAAAGCCAGCATGACTTCCTTCAGAGCATTTATTTGTCTGTCTACCAGCCCAGTCAGAGAAGCGAGCAGGAACATGCAGTGCTCTGGGAATAGTGTTTATGTGTTAACTTCTGCGGCAGAACAGTAGGAGATCACACACATTATTTTGTGGTCATTCTGTGTTGCTGAAACTTGCCCAGAGTATGAGCAGATTTGGTGGAGCTGCTGTAGACTATTATAATTTGCATCAGCCAATGGGGATTTAGGAAGATTTTTTATGAGTACATTCGAATAGTGAGCAAGATGTGCTACATGGGTACCGACACTCTTTACAGAAACCATCAGAAACCATATCCAACTGCCAGAGTCCTTGGAGCATGTGCATTTACTTACAGCCTTACTTAGGCAAAAGTTCCACTAAAATCAATGGGAATTTGCCTGAGTTCAGACTTCATGACCAAGCCCTTAGACCTGGAGACAGAGTCTGTTGAAAACCCTCGCTCTTGTGAGTATCGCATTGAAATTAATGAAGTGTATTGTTTAGGGTCACACAAGAAGTCTAGGGCAGAGCCAGGAAATTAACTGAAACCACAGTCATAGTCCAATTCTTTAACCAAAAGACCATTCCCTTCTGTCTCCTTGTTACATAGTTCAGAAATACTTAGAAAAACACCACTATGCTGAGAAGTAGTGAGAAAATTATATCCATGGGAAAAATAACTCCCAGGAAATCTGTTGTTCAGGAATTTGTCCATACACCACTACTGAGATGTAAAGTTCTGCTCTTGGACAATAACACTTACCTGTCTCAATATGAGGTATTATTAAAGGGAGACAGATTATAAATAAATAAACAAACAAATAAAATAATGACTTAGATTGTCAGGAGTGCAGAACCTCTGCTTACTGTACCTCAGAGTCGTGAGAAATAAAAGTGGTGTTGCGTTACCTTTTCACCTCTCCTGATACATAGTTTAGATCAGCCTAGGGACTGCTCTAAACTACATGCAGCTGCCTAGTTCTAACAATGTCCCAAGGTGCTGTCTATCAGCCAGGGATCCTGTAGTGTACTATGCTCTGGCCATGCCCAAGTCCCCTTTTCAACCTTCAGCACATCCCCTAATTTGGGGGTAGCGAGGGGCAGGTGATGCTCCTTTGCAAGGGGAATCAGGTAGCTGTTTAAGTCAGTTTTCCACATATTTTTATGTTGCCAGACTAGCACAAAGGAAAATGAGGAAAGGGTCAGGATCTGGCCCCATGTATTTATAAAATAAATGAGTTTCCTTACACATGTAGCAAACACCACCTTAGTTCATTAAACTAGAACACATTTTAGAAATCTAATTTACTTTTCCCTGTGTATGTTCTTCTATTACCTTGTGTGCTTCTCTCCATTTGGAATAAAAATAGAATACTTAGTTTCCAATCACTTTCAATTTTAGGTTCTCCTGCACTTGCATACCTATGCAATGCTTGACTTGCAAATACTGGAGGGAAATGTTTGTTAAAATATCTGTTTCCACTGGATTTTTTTTTAAATCAGAAATATTTCTGTTGGTTTTAGATGATGTGAAAGCTTATTTTTATAAAACCTTAAAGTGGGCTAGATTTGATGGGACATTGCTCCTTTAATACTTATAAAGTGCTTTGAGATCCTCAGATGAAAGGCACTATGTAAATGCAGAAGATTGTTATTAATTTATAATACTCCTCACTTTATTTTTAAGATCATACATATTTGATATAGTTAGAGTGGGAAAATGTCTGTAATGGAATGCAATAACATTACTTCACACACTTGCGCATGCTATGAAAGCCTTATTTTTCTTCAGTGAAAAATATTGTCTTTCAATTCTGCTAATAGGCTCATTTTCCAGCTCTCCTAATATGCTGCTTTAGCTGTTTAGCCTCTTGTGTGTGTGTGTGTTTGTGCGCGCACACGCATGGCATGGGAATGGATACAGTAAATTTACTTTCTCTGTAAAGTGCCTTCTTAAAGATTGAGTCCTTTGCTATTAGAGGTTGACAGTTTGATTTTTTTTACAATAATAAAGAATATAAATGACATTTCTATAGTGAATTTCATCTAAAGACTTCAAAGTATTTACATTCATTACATTCTACCCTACCCTTCTGAGGTAGTTAACTATTCATTGTTCAGTTTTACAGATGGACGTTACTGGTTTTATCACCATAGTATGGATGGTACGAGCTGGAAACCCCAATCAAGATCAGGGACCCTGAGTGCTACACACAGTGTAAACAAAAGACAATCCCGTCCCAAAGAATTTACAAACTAATTTAAGACAAGACACAATGAGCAGGTGTAGTAAACATTCAGAAGGAATGGGGAAGGAAGATGAAGGAAACAATAATAAAAACGTGAATATACAAAAGTTAATATGTGATTAACTAGATGGTTTTAGAGTGATTCTATTCAACTCCAAAATAAAAAACAAATAAAATAACCCACCAACAATCTACCTGGCCTAGGTGTAAACTTAGGCAAAGTGACTTATTGAAAACTACACAGCAAATCAATGGTAGAACTGGCGAAAGAACCCAATCATAAGAAGAGCTGGTCAAAAATGTTCAAATTTCTGATTTGTTTGGCTCTTTTTTGACCACCTTATAGGAGTGATTGAAATGTTTTGAATGTTTCTGCATTTTCCAAACAGCTCTAGTTCTAAACTAACTATTACCCACCATCTTACCATATCTTGAATTATGAGACAAGGCTGGTAGAATTAGAGAGAAGATAAAGTATATCCGCATTAGCCAGGACACTGCTAACTTTTTTTGAAAATGAGTAAAGGCCAGATTCTGTCCTCATTACTCCTGTACAGCCTCACAGAAGTTGCTGAAGCCTATGGGGTTACTGAGGTGTGAATGAGGGCAGAATGCAGGGATGTGATCATAATGGCACATGAAAATTACAGATGTCCCACCAGGATCAGCTTTCCACTCAATGCTGTGAACAGCACCTCGATACAGCCAAGGGCATGTCTATCACAGGGTGTGACTGGAGCTCATTTAGATGTACCCAAGATGGCTATAATCTAGCTAGAGTCCCAGAGCACAGAAGCTATAGCAGTGCAGGCTTGAGCACAAGCTGTACAAGCCCTCCTGGAACTGTGGGTAATTACTCTGGTGACTGGCTTGTGCTGAAGCCCATGTCACCATGACTTCACTGCTCCAGGACCTGAGCTAGCTAGATTAAAGCTAGCTTGGATGTGTCTACACACACTCCGATCACACCCCATGATTGCAGTATAGACATACCCCCAGATTCATACCTCAGTAACTATTTCTTCTGGAGTCTGAATATGCTATGGACCACATTGTAGGGAAACACATCATGAGGTGTCACAAGAGGTTAGTGATGCACTTCAGTCATTAGGGTCTGACTCTGATCTCATGCTGGCTAAGACACTAAAGTTACACTTCGGGTAAGCAAGATTTATATCTTGCCCTTCGTCATTCTGCTGAGGGCTTGGCTACATTCGCTAGTTACCGAGCAATAAAGGAGCCCCGGGTGCATGAGCTCACTCCTCGTCCACCCTGGCAAGGCAGGTTGAGCACTCTGTCTCCGCAGCTACAGCACTGCTGGTACTGCATCTCGACGAGTGGAATAACATTTGCTGCGCCCCCACTGGAGCGCCGCAGTGCCAGTGTGGACGAGGTGTTGCATTATTGTTTTCCGATCAGCCTCCAGAAACAACCCATAATCCTCTTAAGTCAAGTGGCCACTTTTCTCATTATTTTGAACTCCTGTAGGAATGTAGATATGCTGTTTGAAAGCTCTGTTTCTGACTTCCGGCTGCTTATCTGCTCTGTGACAAAGTAACTGTTAGTGTGGAATGCTGTGTGAGAAAGAGAGAGGTGAGGGGGAGGGGAAAGGAGGCCTGCTGCTGTCTGAACTTATAAGACAGCATGCTGACATGCTCTCAGCCCCCCCAAAACCCACTCTCTCTCCCCCCACATACACATAACACATTCCCTGTCACACTCCACCCCACCTCCCTCCATTTGAAAAGCACGTTGCATTCCCTTGCATGTTGGGATTGCTTCCCATAATGCACCGTTCCCAATGCTGCTGCAAGTGCCGCAAATGTGGCCACACCAGTGCGCTTGAAGCTGTCAGTGTGGACAGACTGCAGCGCTTTCCCTACTGCGTTCTACGAAGGCTAGTTTAACTCAAAGCGCTCTACATCTGGAAGTGTAGCCATGCCCTTAGATTACTAATTATAGTGGTAGTTTCTGTGACAGACGCATTGTGAAATGGACTTTAACCACCAACTCATTTCATATTGACTGCCAAACTAGAGACGTGCCAGCACCTCAGAAGTGGGAGTATGCAAAGACCATTCATAGCTCTCCTGAGCAGGGTGCTAGAACAATTTTTATAGTGGGGGGTGCTAATGATGGAAACCATGTATTTCAGGTGTTATTACTACTTCAAGCCAGTGGATGCAGCAGCACTCCCACCATCCCTAGTTCCAGTACCACTGTCCCTGAGCCATCCAGTCCCCTCAGCTTCAGGAGCTGTATTTCCTCTCACTTATACCAGTGTAGCACCACTGCTTTCTATGGAGTTAATTGTGATTTACACTGTGTAAATGAGATCAAAACTAGGCCCACTGTCTTGATTTCTGTCACCACATGATGGCTCTATTCTTTTGGTAACTTAATACTCTCCTATCTTATAAATGGCTATGCAAATTGTACCTGTAGTATAATTGATATAAAATCCTATCAAATCAGGGTATTGGTGTGTTACACTCACTCCACATAGTACAAGGTGAAAGTGAGTGGAGAATCTAAGCTTAAGTATTTTTGAATGATGTCTTAGGGCCAACTCCTTAGGCAGCGTAAAACAGTGTTGTTCTGTTGACTTCAGTGGAGTTAAACTGATTTATACCACCTGAGGATCCGGTCTTTTGTATTTGGGGAAATACTATGCACCTCAAATCCTTGCTTAAAAAATTGCCCTTGCTTCCACTGAAGTCAATGAGAAAATTGCCAATGATGTCAATGGGAGCAGGATAAGGCCCTAGGCTAGGGATCTGAGTTTCAGAGGTTCTGAGTGAAGGATGCTTTGAAAATTAGGTTTTAAGTACCTAGGTCACTATTGTCTTGCATCTTGTATAATCATTTGCTCCCATGTGATGTGGATCTACAAAGCAGAATGGTAGCATTTCACACCCCTTTGAAAAAAGTGAAAAAGCTACACACAGTGCAGGGCAAGGGTGAATGAGGCCCTAAAGGTTTTAAGAGCAATATTAACAGACACTTAATACTGCTGTTAGCTGAGCTCACCCATGGCCTCTTTTAAAGAACACAGCCTTGTAGATAAGATGTTTCATTAATTAGACAGCATGTTATTATGGTCAAAAGCAGCAAAATAGTAAATGACTGAGTTAAGTTAGCTGTTCTTTGACAATAACTCACACAGTAAGCAAGATAAGGAATAAGGCTATGGAGATAAAGTGAAAAGAATATGCTGCTTGCCACAAATTCAAAATACTGAATGTGTTGTGATAAATTATAATTAAACCTGCTTGGACATATTTAAACCATATGGTGTGACAGTACGTAGATTATGAAGCAAAAGGAAACTCCAAGCCCTCTATTTCCTGAGAATTGTTATTTTCCCAGCAGGGTACATCCTCCTCCTCCTATCTTACTGCATTTGTAATTAGAACCACTATTTTTAAATGCTCTTTTCATACTAAATAATGATGGATGCTTTAATTTTGGGAAAAGTTGCTGCAGTATATTATATAATGAATTACTAGTATTTTTTCTCTCTCCTAAACTATGTCCCCCTTTTTTCCTCAAGATGATTGCATTTCTGCAGCTACCAGTCCGCCGTAAGCTTTTACTATTTATTAGAAAATACATTCTTAAGGTTTTATACATTTAACCCATTATAAATGCCAATTTTTAAGGCTAGACACACAAATGGAAAGCTATCATGGAGCAATATCAACTGAAACATTATTTTAAGGTGCAAACACGCTTACAGTTTTTGCTCTGTAACCATCATGGAAACCTGTGGGATGAACATGAAAAATACTCGGCTAGAACAGACCAATAGTCCATCTAGTCTGATGTTTTATCTCTGACAGTGGTTCACCCAAGATGCTTCAAATACAGGCAGACCAAGTTCCTGATCTTGGTCTTTTGCTAAGTAGTTGGAATTGGGATCACAGTGGAGATGAACTTCTGAACTCCAGGAGCAATCATGGTCTATCTGTATATCTAAGGCATATATATGTTGCTAATCATCATAGGATCTAGGGCAGGGGTTTTCAAACTGGGGCTTGGGACACCTCAGGGGGTCGCAAGGTTATTACACGGGGGGCTGCAAGCTGTCAACCTCCACCTCAAACCCTGCTTTTCTTCCAGCATTTATAATGGGTTAAATATATAAAAAAGTGTTCTTAATTTATAAGGAGGGAGGGTTGTACTCAGAGGCTTGCTATGTGAAAGGGGTCACCAGTAAAAAAGTTTGAGAGCCACTGATCTAGGGGCTTTGGTAGCAGCTAATGGCTGATTTATGTGGAAGCAAAACTGCCCAGGTGTTTGATTCCTTCCTTTCTTACAATGAAAAAATGTCGCTAACAAAACTGATTTGCCAGTATGACATCCCAGGATGCTCTGAAAGGAGTTTAAATGTTGTGTGTGCTGGCAAGGAGAAACAATTTCCTTGACAGAGAAAGAATAATATGGGTTTTGTCCTGAAGCTACACAAAGGTCAAAGTCTTGGATTTCAGAAACTCTAGATTCTCATCCCTGGAAGGGTTCTTGTGTTGAATGTGAGCAAGAGGTATAAAATCAGGGTATGTCTACACTGCAATTAGACACCTGAGGCAGGCCAGTGCCAGCTAACTCAGGCTCCTGAGGATCAGGCTAAGGGGCTGCTTAATTTAGGTGTAGATGTTCGGGTTTGGGCTTCAGCCCATGCTCTGGGACCCTCCTGCAGTAAAACAGCCCCTTAACCCAGGGGTGGACATACTACGGCCTGTGGGCCTCATCCGGCCCACCAGCCATTTTAAGCCGGCCCTCGAGGTCCCATTGGGGAGAGGGGTCTGGGGCTTTCCCCTGCTGTGGTGTTCCAGCCAGGGAGCAGGGTTGGAGGCCGCTCCAGGAATCAGTGGCATGTCCCCCTTCTGGCTATTACACATAGAGGCAGCCAGGGTACTCTGCTCTGCATGCTGCCCTAGGCCCCAAGTGCCACTCCTGCAGCTCCCATTGGCCAGGAACTGCAACCAATGGGAGCTTCAGGGTGGTGCCTGCAGATGGGACAGCATGCCGAGCCTCCTAGCTGTACCTCTGCATAGGAGCTGGAGAAGGGACATGCTGCTGCTTCCGGGAGCCACTTGAGGTAAGCGCTGCCTGGACCCTGCACCCCTGAGCCTCTCCCTGTACCCCAACCCCCTGCCCTAGCCCTGATCCCCCTCCCACCCTCCGAACCGCTATGTCCCAGCCCAGAGCACCCTCTTGCACCCCAAACCTCTCATCCCCAGCCCCAGCCCCACCTCAGAGGCTGCACCTCCAGCCAGAGCCCCCACCCATGCCCCGCCTCCCCTCCCCTACCCCATCACAGGGCCCCCTTGTGCACCCTGAACTCCTTATTTCTGGCCCCACCCTAGAGTCTGCACCCTCAACAAGAGCTCTCACCCTCTCTCACATCCCAACTCCAATTTTGTGAGCATTCATGGCCCACCATATAATTTCTATTCCCAGATGTGGCCCTTGAGCAAAAAAGTTTGCCCACCCCTGCCTTAACCCGAGCCCGAATCAACTGGCACTGGCCAGCCACAGGTATCTAATTGGAGTGTAGACAGACTCTTAGAGACTTGTGCTGAACAGGTGAGACTTCACACTGGATGAACTGTGTGCTCCCTTCTAATCAAGAGAGATAAAGCAACACAAATGGCTGGACTTACTCTGGCTGGTGTGGGGAGGGTATACACAATTCACCCACCTGCCACCAAAGAAGGCTACTGCATGTGGCAAGAGTGCCAGTAGAATTTGTACTAGTGCCCTTCCCAGGGGTCTGGCTGGAGGAGGGCATGGGGATACGTTGAACTTATGCATCCCGCAGGCATACTGGTCATGCCTCCTTTCTGACCAATATGCATTGTTGTGGCCCATTATTCCGGATGAACGTCCCCAATGCTTTTGTTGGCTTATGTTCTATAACTTCAACTCCTTGTAAGATCATTGGGCCTAATATAAGTAGAAATGTTTTGGAGTGGAAGATGTTTGTTAGTTGGGCCAATTTAATCATTTGCGTCATTTCTGAGTAAAGGGCAGGTACTGATGGATGCACTAGGAACTGTCAGATAGAAAGACATAGTGAGTCAAACACAGATATTCTAACATTCTGGAACTGAACACTGAACTACAATTTACATGTTTTTGCCATCTTAAATTTATTGTAGGCCATAATACTGCATTAAAACTCCTAACATTAAATGAGATTCCGGTTCACCCCGATATTAAATATTTTCATTCTACGTGACAGATTTGTTGAATACTGAAAAAGAGTATAGGATTATAAATTTTGACAATACTGTGATTCTTTATATGTTTTGATAGACTTTCCTATTTATTGGGAAATGTAGGATCAGATTGTTGACTCTATTGTTGACATTTTCTTTTCTATCAGTGTCAATAAAGCTCTGAAAATATATAGAGGCAACACATAATAAAAAGGTGTTCACTTCCTGATAGCATAGTTTAAAAAAACCCAAATAAGACACTCAGTTAGACAGCCCTACCAGACAAGCTCTGCAAAACAAAGTACATCATCTCTATTGCCACTTTGCTGGAGTAAATCAGACCAGCTGGAGATCTGACCCATTAACTCTAATTGCATAAATGAAGTGTCACTATACAAAACCACTTTCTAGAATCATTTAAAGGATACACATATGCCTCATTTTGTCCTAAGGATATCTCCATGGGATGCTGAGTGCATATTTTATCCAGAATTATACCATTATAATTATGCAATGGTGAGTCCCTTCCATAGGTTTGCATTCCCTCACATTTTACTGCATAGTCAGTCAGTATTATAACCATATACATTTTAAGACTTTTTCAAATAAAATATGCTACTATTTGAATTACAGTAGCTCAGTGGGTCTCAACCAAGGGTATGTGTACCCCTGGGGGTACGCAGAGGTCTTCCAGGGGGTACGTCAATTCATCTAGATATTTGCCTAGCTTTACAACAGGCTACATAAAAAGCACTAGTGAAGTCAGTACAAACTAAAATTTCATACAGACAATGACTTGTTTATACTGCTCTATATACTGAAATGTAGATACAATATATTCCAATTGATTTATTTTATAATTATGTGGTAAAAAGGAGAAAATAAGCAATTTTTCAGTAACAGTGTGCTGTGACACTTTTGTATTTTTGTGTCTGATTTTGTAAGCAAGAAGTTTGTAAGTGAAGTGAAACTTGGGGGTAAGCAAGACAAATCAGATTCCTGAAAGGGGTACATTGGCCTGGAAAGGTTGAGAGCCACTGCAGTAGCTTCTAAAGGCCCCACTGGATTAAGCTCTGTACATGTACATTTTAAGGGCTTGTCTACACTACTGGGGTTACAGTGGTATAGCAATGGTGCCACAACTTTGTTGCTGTAACCCTGTAGCATAGTCACAGAGTATAACCATGGCAGAGATTTCCCCCCTCCCTATAGGAACTCCACCTCTCCACGCAGCAGGAGCTAGGCTGACAGAAACATTATTACACTGATGTAGCTCTGTCTACACCAGAGGTTAGGTTGGCTTAGCAACAGTGCTTGAAAGTGTGAATTTTGCATGCCCCTGAGTGATGTAGTTATGTCAATCTAGATGTTTAGCATAGACGAGGCTTAAGACACTATCCCTGCCCTGAAGCACTTACAGGACATGTAGACAGGTAGGCAAGGGGTGTGTTTTCATCTTCATTTTACAGATAGGGCCAAAGTCACAAAGGAAATCCATAGCAGAGTTGGGAACTGAACCTACATCTCTTGAATCCTATTCTAGTGCCTGAACCACAAGGCCAACCTCCCTGAATAAGAAGTTCTACTCTCAGTATTCTCCCAGCTCTAGTCATGGCAAAGTTACTAAGCCAAGGAAGGCTCTTCTCCTGTGCCTATCAGTACAATACTCTCTGCTTGGCCATTACTGCAGAACAGAGTGAGATTCTCCCTTCCCATAGGAGCAAAGTGAGCTGCTTCATTACTATTTATTATTGGTATGATGGTAGCACTTAGGAGCCCCATTCCTAGCCCAGGACCCCATTGTGTTAGGTGCTGAACAAATGTAGAACAAGCCAGTCCATACTCCAAAGAGCTCACTGTCTAAGCTTCACTGGCATTGCCAGTAGCTGAAGGGCTCCTCATTGTTAACAAAACCAGCTGTGATTAGTGTAAGACTTTGTGCACACACTATACGTATATATTTATTGTAAACTAACTATGAGGAGCTTTCCTGTCTGAATAGACTGGTGAAATCACCTGGGTTCCTGTGCTCAGAAAATGAAACGTCTTTGTTTGGAAGCAATTTATTACACCGGAAAAAGACAGCTTTTTTGCTTTTAGGAATCCTGTGCTCTCTGAGAGATTTTGAATGTTTCTTTGTAATTAAATTTCCTTTTCTTTTCCTTCGGTCTCAAAGATGATTATTGGGGGGGGGGAATAAAGAGTATTGTTGAGATCTTTGCCACCCCTCAGATAAACAGATATTCAAGTAAAATACAATATATTTGACATTTTGATTGAGGACTTACTAAAACTTACTAATAATAACCCATCTGTATTATGGACAAAGGAGAAATATTTTTGAAGGATCAAAACAGCTGACAACCATTTTAAATATTTGTATTGTAATTTTGACAGAAACAGTAAGAAGTTATGGTCTTACACCCTTCCTCTCTTTAAGGTATCTTGAAGAACAGAGGGAGGGTGAGGGAAAAGATTTTGAATCAAGAGCAGAAGATTTACTGGAATATTTACATTCCATTTTAATTACAAAAATGATCTGGCTATAGGTCATCCCATTGGGATTCTAAATCCAAGAAACCAATGAGACAAAACCAGACATTTTGCTGTGCACAGGGATTGTGTGTAAATAATATTGTCTGATCCTTTTAAAAAATGCGTGCAAAGCCCCTATTCTTCAATCACACACAGAAGGTCAGAGTCTGCTGCCCTTATTCATACCAAGTAGTACCTTCCCTACAAAATACTCCTATCAAAATCAATGGGCAAGATTGCCACCCTTACTCATGTTAACTAGCTTCTTCCTTTGTAGGTAATCCTGCTTACTTAAATGGAGTAAAGCTGGCAGAACCTGGCCTTGAGGCATGAGACAGAATGGTAGCTATGACAAAGCAAATCTGAGTTACTGCAATAGGAGACACAATTCAGTACAGCAAGGCTCATTCCAGTGCTCTGTTGGGGAGAGAAGGAGATTTGTCTCTTTAAAATGATTAATAAGCAAGTGACACACATCAGTTTTATTGTAATTTTTTTCTGACAACCACACCCTAGGAAGTCTGTTACCCACAGAGAATTAAAAGCTCGTAGACTTAAAGGCTAGAAGGGATCACCAGATCATCTAGTCTGACCTCCTGTATGTCACAGGCCACCTAAGCCACCCGCACACTATACCACCTAACAGAAATGAGACCAGAGTTAATAATACTAGATTAGACTATTATGTGCCACAGGCAGAGAACAAGAGGGACTGAGGTGCATCATGGTCTGATCGCTCCCCCCACCACACACACAATGGCAGGGAAATGATTGAGATGCACCCAGATAATCCTGGCAGGTGCCCCATTCAACACACACTGCAGAGGAAGCTGAACCCCCCCCCCCCAAGGTCACTGCCAATCAGACCTGGGGGAAAATTCCTTCCTGACCCCATACATGGCAATCAATTAGACCCTGAGCATGTCAGCAAGAACCAGACAGTCAACCACCTGAGACAGAGAATGCTTGGTGCTACCTCAAAGTTCTGGCCCACCTCATCCAGTGTCCCATCTCCAGCTGTGGCCATTCCTGATGCTTCAGAGGAAGGAGACAAAAAACTCTCCCAGAATTCAACGGTCAACAGCATCAAAAGCAGTGGAACCAGCAAAACCTTTCCAGGTCCCAGCTACAGCAAAGACTGGCGATCCAGGCTAACTCCCTTAGGAGTTTGAAAAGCTAGGCATACTGGAGAACAGAGAAAAGAGAATAGGCCAGCTAGTCACCTCCAAATAGCAATGAGGTAAGAGCTGGTTGTTTTCTGACAACACAGAAGGGGATATATAAGGCTGTGGGGTCTCTGGGATTACTGGTGGGAACTGTATTTTTCTTACGTGGCCTATTGTTTTTATGGTGAAACTTGCAACTTCTGTTAAAATCTCATTATTTGCTCACTTCAGAAAATAAAGTTATTTGACAATCGTATATCACATTTCAATCTGTTGTTTTAGATGAATATGGCCCTGTCTACACAGTGCAACTGAAAACCCAGTGGCCCACTACACTCAGCTCACACCACTGCTGAGCGCAATGGGGGTTGAATTCACGTTAGCAATGGCAAGAGGTTTTTAGACGATTCCAGTAACATAGGTAGGGCCTTACAGACAGGCTGGGTGCTGGAGTCTTATCCTTTTTCTAAAAAATGCTCATTCCAGGAGCTGAACAAGAATATTTTCATCATGATGTGCATGCGTAATTCCAATAAATGCTAAGAGAGATTAGCTAGCAGCCATATTATCTCAGACTGAGCTGTTCTCAGATCTTGTAAGCAAATCAGGGTCAGACTTAGTCAGTGCTTGGATGGGAGATCTCTAGGGAATACCCAGCTACTGTGGAAAATGTGTTAATGATTCAGCAGGTGACAGTTTTCCCTTTGCATCAGTTTTAAACAATGACTCAGCAGCCTATTAAGGGACACTGGGCAACAAGAAGTGTTGTCTTTTGCATGAGATAGAAAATCAAGGCCCTAGTCACTTGTGGTCACCATTAAGAATATCCTTGGCTTTTTTTTTTTTTTTTGGCAGCCTAATCAATTTTGGTACCCTCACCAAATCTCATGTCCACCTAAGCTCCACATGACCAGTTGTGGTTTAACTGGATAACCGTCCCCTCAGCCTGTTATAATCTGTTGTCCAATACATGGGTTCTCAACACCCAAGGTGGTTATGGGGGATCATGGTTACCCTCCCTTTTTATGGCTAGATGTGAAAAGGGGTCTTGAATTAATTTTTGTTGTAAGGTGAGGTCATATTACAGAGAAGGTTGAGATCCATTGGTCTTGTGCTGCAGTGTGCTGTTAAACAATTGCTTTACTCCATTCCTAGTGGTGAGTGAGTTAATTCCTACACAGAATCACTTGCAATGTGCTTTAGGATCCTTTAGGATCAAAATCACAAATGTATGTTAAAATTGTTTACTTTAAGTCTTTTTTCTTAAATTACTTTTGGACAAACCATCTATAACAGTGGAAGATTCAATATATATGAACCATGCCCTCAAAAATAATTAGGTAAAATTTTGAGCATTGACCCTTTTACTATTTGCATGGACATAGCACAGTGAGTCCTAAAAACCTGCTCTTTTCTCATCCAGCAGTACTCCTGAATTCGGAATAATAATCAATCCAAGAGTTTTCTTGCTTGAAATAGAATAATGTTCTAAATCACTTGCCAAAAGAAGAATATAGAAACTGTGTATCTGCATGTGCATGACAAGTAAAGGCTGTTAATTGTTATTCATTTTAAGAACTTCATTCTCAAATATTCCATTAAATCCCTCACAGAAAACCTCATTTATGCATCTGGTTCCTCTCTTTTAAGCAAGTGCAAAATTCTATCATCGTGATCCCATTTTATTGTATACAAAACAACATGATTACTAACTTACACAGGAAATCTAACAGAATTAGAGAATATAACATAAGAGAAAATGACAACAATGGGTCCTGTGGCGCCTTAAAAACTAACAGATGTATTGGAGCATAAGCTTTTGTGGGTATTTAAGGTGTCACAAGACTCATTGTTCTTTTTACATATCCAGGCTAACACGGCTACCCCTCTGATACTTGACACCATGCAAGGCACTGCATTTAGCCGTATGGAAGAGTAAATGAGTTTCTCATGGTTCCATTTGCTACTCTCCAAAGGAACAAAAAATTATTAGCCACTTATTGTAGTGTTCCTGTTTTGCTGAGGGTGTCTTCTAAATATTAATACCTCACTTGGTATTAATTGCGTTATACCGATCCTATTAAATTTATTTGGTATTACTGTGTGGATGCCTTTTCTGTCTTTGTGAAAATTCTGTGTGAGTGGAGAGTTCCAAAGATCTGTTCTGAATTAGTTTTTCTTTAATGTACATTTTGCTTTCACATTCCTGCAGTGACAACTGAGACACAATTTCCTATGGATTAAATGACTGTCTGAAAGAACCAAGGTTTCAGGAGTAGCAGCCGTGTTAGTCTGTATCCGCAAAAAGAACAGGAGTACTTGTGGCACCTTAGAGACTAACAAATTTATTTCAGCATGAGCTTTCGTGAGCTACAGCTCACTTCTTCGGATGCATAGAATGGAATGCTGTAGCTCACGAAAGCTCATGCTGAAATAAATCTGATAGTCTCTAAGGTGCCACAAGTACTCCTGTTCTTTTTTTGAAAGAACCAAATCATTCTTCATTAGACTTGCATAAAGTAAGTCTCTTTAAACATGCAGATACCATGATGATAAGTGCTGTAGAGAGAGAGATTAGATTAGATACAAGCAGAGATGGGAGAACATGTGGAAATGAAAAAACCCAAACCCATTTTTGTTTTTGAAATTTAAGGCACAGAACCACACCTTAAATAAAAGAAAATTTCTCATCCAGCTCCCCCGAAAACAACAAAATATAAGCGCAATCAAAATGTTTTGGGACACATGTTCTCCAAGATAATGTGAAGAACCCTATATGCCATCACAAAGCTTAATCTTTCTTTTCTTACTCATGAGCTGAGCAGTGTTGTATATTGAGTAGCAGCAGCAAGAAGCAACATGGCAAATGTTGTAATGAACAAAGGGCAGGACTGAAACCACAGGAGAAGTGTTAGGGGCACAAGGTAGGGCTCATGTGTGAGGAAGAAAATGAGGAGAAAGGGAAGATGTTAAAAAGCAAAAGAAAAGGGCAGGGAGTAGATATATGTGCCCCGAAGCAGCTGGATATGTGCCACATAGAGGCTTGAGTGTAAAGAAAATGGCTTTGGAGTGAGAAGCAACTGAGGAGAGAAAGAACTGGAGGCTGACAGAATGAAAACAAAATTACAGGGGGACAGGCTTTTCTGAAACAGAGAGACCATTCTGGAAGGCAATGGTGCTTGAGTGAGTGAGAGAGAGAGACAGACATACACCCACTGGCAAAGTGTCCTTTATTCTTTACAAACTATTGTCACCTCACTCCTGCCAAACTGACTACACCAAACACAGGGCTTACAGGAGATTTATCCATAAGGAGTAACATGTAAGAACACAAAAATGGCCACACTGGGTCAAACCAAAGGTCCATCTAGCCCAATATCCTGTCTTCTGACAGTGGCCAGTGCCAAGTGCCCCAGAGGAAATGAACAGAACAGGTAATCATGAAGTGATCCATCCCCTGATGCCTATTCCCAGCATGTCGAAAACAGAGGCTAGGGATACCATCCCTGCCCATCTTGGCTAATAGCCATTGATGGACCTAGCCTCCATGAATTTATTTAGTTATTTTTTGAACTCTGTTATAGTCTCAGCCTTCACAACATCCTCTGGCAGGAAGTTCCACAGGTTGACTGTGCATTGTGTGAAAAAATACTCCCTTTTGTTTGATTTAAACCTGCTACCTTTTAATTTCATTTGGTGACCCTTACTTCTCGCGTTATGAGAAGGAGTAAATAACACCTCATTATTTACTTTCTCCACACCAGTCATGATTTTATAGACTTCTGTCATATCCCCCCCAAGCTGAAAAGTCCCAGTCTTATTAATCTCTCCTCATATGGCAGCCGTTCCATACCCCTAATCATTTTTGTTGCCCTTTTCCAATTCCAATATATCTTTTTGGAGACGGGGCAACCACATCGGTATGCAGTATTCAAGATGTGGGCATACCATGGATTTATACAGAGGCAATACGATATTTCCTGTCTTATTATCTATCCCTTTCTTAATGATTTCCAACATTCTGTTTGCTTTTTTGACTGCCATTGCACATTGAGTGGATGTTTTCAGAGAACTATCCACAATGACACCAAGATCTTTCTTGAGTGGTAACAGCTAATTTAAATCCCATCATTTTATACGTATAGTTGGGATTATGTTTTCCAATGTGCACTACTTTTAGTTTATTGAAGTTGAATTTTATCTGCCATTTTGTTGCCCAGTCACCCAGTTTTGAGAGATCCTTTTGTAGCTCTTCGCAGTCTGCCTGGGACTTAACTATCTTGAGTAATTTTGTATCATCTGCAAATTTTGCCACTTCACTGTTTACCCCTTTTTTCCAGATAGTTCTGAATAGACACTTATGAATATATTGAATAGGACTGGGCTCAGTACAGACCTCTAGGGGACACCACTATTTACCTCTCTCCATTCTGGAAACTGATAATTTATTGCTACCCTTTGTTTCCTATTTTTTAACCAGTTATCACTCCAGGAGAGGACCTTCCCTCTTATCTCATGACAGCTTACTTTGCTTAAGAGCCTTTGGTGAAGGACCTTGTCAAAGGCTTTCTGAAAATCTAAATACACTATATCCACTGGATTTCCCCTGTCCTCATGCTTGTTGACCGCTCTCAAAGAATTCTAGTAGATTGGTGAAGCATAATTTTCCTTTACAAAAACCATGTTGACTATTCCCCAACAAATTATGGTCATCTATGTGTCTGACAATTTTGTTCTTTACTATCATTTTAACCAGTTTGCCTGGTACTGAAGTCAGGCTTACCAGTCTGTAATTGTCGGGGTCACCTCAAGCCCTTTTTAAAAATTGGCATCATATTAGCTATCCTCCAGTCATTTGGTACAGAAGCTGATTTAAATGATAGGTTACAAACTACAGTTCGTAGTTCTGCAATTTCACATTAGAGTTCCTTCAGAACTCTTGGGTGAATATCATCTGGTCCTGGTGACTTATTACTGTTTAGTTTATCAACTTGTCCCAAAATTTCCTCTAATGACACCTCAATCTGGGACAGTTCCTCAGATTTGTCACCTAAAAAGAATGGCTCAGGTTTTGGAATCTCCCTCACATCCTCAACCATAAAGACCAATGCAAAGAATTCATTTAGTTTCTCTGCAATGGCCTTATTGTCCAAAGACCACTGAGTGCTCTTTTAGCATCTAGATTGTCTGGTGGCCCACTGGTTGTTTAGAGGGCTTCCTGCTTCGGAGGTACTTAGTTTTTTTTTTTGTTTTTTGTTTTATTTTTTTGCTATTACTTTTTGAGTCTTTGGATAGCTGTTCTTCAAATTCTTTTTTGATCTTTCTAATTATACAGGAACCTAGAGAAAGCTTGTAACTTGTCAAGATTCAATCATTGTGAGATGTATGTGTGGGTAATATTTAAGGAATAATGTCTTTATATTGAAAGTTTGCTTCATGGACTTGGAGTAGAAATCAGTCACTGGGAGGATAAGATGTCTCAGTGATGATCTACTCAAGCAAGAGGGACTTGACATGCACCCCTCCTGTGTCAGCTGGAAAGGTAATGCAAGATTCCACTGTCTCTACTCTTGCCACACCTCAGAACAGTTAATGGAAAACCATCAAGGACAATTGCAAATGATTGAAATCACTTGGAGGTGAAAAGGAACATTATAGCAGGCAGGAGATCCTTCTGGCTATGACAGACTGTCTCAAAAGACTGTCTCAGTGTAACAAACTGTAGGAAAAGGCACTCTGTAGCCATTTTCTGAGGAAACCACTTAACAAGAGGGGGTGGGCTCTCATGAACATTTGGATCCTAGTTCTTGTGAAAGAAGACAGCTCTACAACAGACTGAGGGTTTGGCTACACTTGCAGGTGTGCAGCACTGGGAGTTAAAGCTGTCTTTGTACAGCTGCGTAGGAAAAGCGCTGCAGTGTGGCCACGCTGACAGCCACCAGCACTGCAATGTGGCCACATTGGCAGCAGTGTTGGGAGTGGTGCATTATGGGCAGCTATCCCACAGAGCACCTCTTCCCATTCTGGCACCGTGGGTTGTGGGAAGGGGACGGAGGGTGCAGGTCATTCTGCTTCCTGTCCCATGGCCCCGTGATGCATTGCTTCACATCCCAACAATCCCTGTTTTTCCATCCACGCTTGGCGCCATCTTGCCTCTTTCAACGGTTTCTGTGCAGCGCTATTTCTGTGGGAAATGGAGCCCGAACTGCTGAGGAGTATGCTGACGAGTCTCGCCAGCACATCACGTTTGGCAGTTGAGCTATTCCTTAAGATCCAAAGTGACAGTGAGGAGTCCGATGATGATAGCGAGTTGCGTAAGGCAAATGCCACAAGCAATTTTGTGTCGTTCACAGACATGTTCAGCACAGTGAAACGCCGCTTTGGGGCTCGGGAAACAAGCACTGAGTGGTGGGATCACATCGTCATGGAAGTCTGGGTTGACGAGCAGTGTTTGCAGAACTTTCAGATGAGAAAAGCCACTTTCATGGGACTGTGTGCTGAGCTCGCCCCCACCCTGCGGCGTAAGGACACAAGATTGAGAGCTGCCCTGCCGATGAAGAAGCAGGTAGCTATTGCAATCTGGAAGCTGGCAACTCCAGACAGCTACAGATCAGTCGGGAACCAGTTTGGAGTGGGAAAGTCAACCATTGGAATCATGTTGATGCAAATTTGCAAGGCCATTAATTTCATCCTGCTAAGAAGAACCGTGACTCTGGGGAACATGTGGGACATTGTGGATGGCTTTGCCCAAACGGGTTTCCCTAACTGTGGAGGGGCGATAGATGAGACGCATATTCCTATTCCTGCACCACCCTGCCTAGCATCTGAGTACGTTAATCGGAAGGGGTATTTCTCCATGATTCTCCAGGCACTTGTGGGTCACCGTGGGCATTTCATTGACATTGACACAGGCTGGCCCGGAAAGGTGCATGATGCAACACTGGTGTGTTCAGGAAGCTGCAAGCCGGGACTTTTTTCCCAGACCGGAAGATCACAGCAGAGGACGTCGAAATGCCCATTGTGATCCTGCTTACCCATTAATGCCGTGGCTCATGAAACTGTACACAGGGAGCCTTGACAGCAGCAAGGAAGGGTTCAACTAGTGGCTGAGCCAGTGCTGAATGACTGTGGAGTGTGCGTTTGGCCTTCTAAAGGAGCGCTGGCGATCTCTGTATGGGAAGCTGGACTTGGGGGAAAGCAGCATCCCCGCGGTTATATCCATGTGCTGTACCCTCCACAATATTTGTGAAGGGAAGGGTGAAAGACTCAGTTGAACCTCTGAGGTTCAACGCCTGGGTGCTGAATTTGCACGAGCAGGACTACTAGAGAGGCCCAGCACAGGGCTGCAAGGATTAGGGATGCCTTGAGGGAGGAATTTGAGGCTGAAAACAAACAGTAATGTTTGGTGCCTTGCACGGGAGTGAAGTGCAGTGGTTACAATGTTAGTAGGAATCTGTTTGCTAAGCTGATTTGCAGTGCCTGTTTCTTTCCTGGGCTAAGGTATCTTTGACTTTCTGCAATAATAAAGACTCTTTTCAAAGCCAAGAATTCATTTATTGAAAAGAAAATAACTTTATTTACAGACACACAAGTTTTTGGGAACCTAAAAGGGCAGGGAGGTGGGGTGGGGAACTGTACAGTCACAGGTTTGACTATGTCCTGTCTGAAGTGTTGTGCAATGACTGCTGCACTTCAGGATGGCTATACTGCATGGTGAGGGGGGTTGAGTGCAGAGGGTAAAAGTTGTAGTTCTCAGGGCTGCTTAGTAAACGTACAGGTGTTGGAGGCAGCTGATGGTGGGGGTAAGAACCTGGATACTGGGGAAAGGGTTTTGAGCTGACATGGGTTCACAAGGGAAGGAGCTTTGGGACAAGGGGTGCGGGGGGGGGGGGTGGGCACGGTAGTGCTCCGCCTGCATGGCTATGAGCGCCTGGACAGAGTCTGCTTGGCGCTTCAGGATGCTTATCAGCTGCTTTGTGCTTTTTTTCCTGTCCGCTGCATTTCTCTGGTGGATCCTGCTTTCCCTTTCCCTCCAGTCCTGCACTTTTTGATTCTCTGTGACAGAGTGCTGCATAACTGCTTGCAGCATGTCTTCTTTGCTTTTTCGCGGCTTTTTCGGGAGGTTTTGTAGTCTCTCAGCCATTGATAACATGGGCAGCCAAGATCTCAAGGTTGCATCTGTAAAGGCAAAAATGCAACACTTAACAGAGGCAGCATTGTTTATACCAGACAGTTATTCTCCCACAGTTAAGGAGGGTAACAGTCTTCATAATAGCATAATTTTCCCATCCCAAAGAGAGCGCACATAATCCACGCGAGCCCCGAAATGGTGAGTAAGGGGGACTGATTATTTCAGGGTTGTACTGTCCTTGGGGTTTCTGTGAGTTGGGGAAAGCAAACAGCTGCAGGGGGCACCTACACTGAACACTATCCCAACATTTTCCACAGGAGTTTATCCTGGAAGATATCTCGGTGCTGTGGGTCACCTGGGAAGCACGGGAGGGTCTTCTACTGCAATGCAGATTCACCCTGACCCCTATGCAGCTTGCCTGTGTCTTGCAATGGTCCGCCCACCCCTCACGACACAGTGGTGCGGATGTGTTAGCCTGACCGGGACAAGGACCACAGTGGCTCTTCAAAGAAACCTGCACAAGCGCATTGCCCACGCTCTAGCTGAAACTTTTGAAGAGATTACCGAGGCCGATTACCGCGACTCGATAGACCACATCAATGCGCTGTTCCGCATCTATGCATGCATGCATGCAGCCCTAACCCTCCCCCCCCCTCCCAAAAAATTTCCATCCTGAAAATAAAAGCCGCTTACCAGGAACCCACTCCTCTGTTTGTCCTCCACCAAGCACCGGCTGCTGTGACTGGCTACCTTCCTCCTGGCTTGACAAGAGCTCCTGGCTGCACATCTCCTGGGACTCCTAGATGTCTCCCCCCACCCCAGTACCCTCACTCTCGCTTTTCTCCTCCTTCTCCCCCCAGCTCTTAAGTGTCCATTGTGGTCCTCGGAGTGGAGGTGGGGTCACCCTCAAGTATCCCGTCCAGCTCTTTTTAAAAACGGCAGGTAGTGGGGACAGCGCCGGAGCGGCGGTTTCCCTCGCAGGCTTTGCAGTAGGCACTCCGCAGCTCCTTCACTTTAACCCTGCACTGCAGCGTGTCCCGGTCATGGTCCCTTTCCAGCATGGCCCTTGATATCTGCCCATAGGTATCGTAATTCCTATGGCTGGAGCGCAGCTGGGACTGCACAGCTTCCTCCCCCAACACTGATGAGATCCAGCAACTCGCCATTGCTCCATGCTGGGGCTCATTTGCCACGTGGAGCCATGGTCACCTGGAAAGAGTCACTGATTGCACTCTACACCTGGCTGAGCGAACAGGAAGGGGATTTTTAAAATTCCCGGGGCATTTAAAGGGCGGGTCTGATGCTTGGTCACCTGAGGCCAGGGCAGTAGAGTTCGAACTGATGAGCAGAGTGGCTGAACAGGCATTCTGGGATACCTCCAAATACCTCTGGAGGTCAATAACAGCGCTTTTGGTGACCACACTGGCGGTGCAGTGCTGCATCAGTAGCGCTATAGTCGTTATTCCCCAGGTCGAGGTGGAATACAACCAGCGATGTAGCCAGGGAGATACAGCGCTGTATGTGCCTTGCCAGTGTGGACAGTGAGTGAATTGCAGCACTGTAAAGCCAACACCAGCATTGCAACTCTCCAGTGTAGCCAAGCCCTGAACTTGGTGGTGGGATGGGAGGGGAGCCTACTTTATTAGATGGGAAAGGTAAATATTGATAAGTGTAGACCTAGGTTCACATTTTATGATTTTGTCGTGTGTTGTAAGCAATTGTTTCCATCACTTTCTCTCACTTCTACTTACTCTTTATTCTTTCTTAAATAAACCTGCTTTCATTTTATTAAAGTGCTCACAAGTGGTGCATGGTTTACAGGAGGTATGGTTTAAGGCAAAACTGGTAAAGTGAGGTACATGCAGGGCCGGTGCAACCATTTAGACAAACTAGGTGGCCACCTAAGGCGCCTAGTGGTTGGGGGCGCCTAAAAGTCCCCTCAGGCGAGATGGAGTGGAGGTGAGCTGGGTGGGGTTGCGCACGGGAAGGGCAGTAACAGGGGCAAGGGGGGCGCACAGGGGAACAGCTCCCTGCCCCAGCTTACCTCCACTCTGAGTCCTCCGCTGAGCACACAGCCCAGCTTTAAGTCTCCTCCAATAAGCGCTGCAAGCCTGGGCGGGGAGGAAAATTAGAGCAGAGCCAGTGTGCTCAGTGGAGGAGGCAGAGCTGAGGTGAGCTGGGGCGGGCTACCAAGGCAGGGTTAGCTGCAGTGGCAGGGAGGGAGAATTGGAGAAGTGTCCCCAGGCGGGGTTAGCTGCCGTGGGGGGACAGGGGAGAGAGGGGTTAGCTGTCACCGTGGGGGGGTAGTTGCTGCGGGGGGGAGGGGACTCTCCAGGTCGGATGCTGAGTTAGCTGCCGTGGGGGTGGGCGAGGTTAGCTGGGTAGGGGGTGCAAGGTGGAAGTTTTGCGCTTGCACCGGCCCTGGGTACACTGCAGATTTGGGGGCAGAGGATCTGAAATTTCTGAGTAGCTAGTGGCAGGGACTGGATATCTCAGGGGAACGATTCAAAGGGACTCAGACTAGGATGCACCTATTGATAACCTGCCAGGCGAAGTTAGGGCTGACACAACTTGAGTGTCTGAAAGATTGGTGATGCTAGGGAGCTGATACCCAGCTACCACAAGACTCTCTCTGGCTGGAGGCAGTGGGTAACAAGGTTCCTTACAATCCTGGAGCCTCGCTGGGGAATTCAGGGTCAATATTATCCACTCAAAGTGGCTATAAAGCTAAGATTTAAATAAAAATCCTTGCCACAAGTTTAAGGTCACACACTTCATTAGAAAAAATGCATATTGTTGACTTGACTGAGGAAGCAAAGACCATTTTAGAATATCATGAATCTCTATTGAACAGTTCATTTTCAGTCACTATGAATATTGTGAATTAATTTATATTTTTGCTTTGTAATGTTCTTTTTCCAGCAGAAAATCTTCAGGAATCTTTTTTTTTTAAAGATGTAAAAGACTTAAGTAAGTTGTCTGAAAGGGAGATAGTATGTTTTATTATAATATGCAGAGCTGGTAGCTCTGCCTATTACTAGAATTCTCCGACTTCCCATTTTAAGAGCCTGTTTTCAGTTGCTTATAACTTTGCCAAATTTTAACCATTGGTGCTGCAATTTTCTACAAGGGAGGTCTGCCTTAGCCTGCAATTTTGTTTTTTAAAGTGTCAGCCAAAACAGTCCAACCATTTCTGAAAATGAGATTAGGGAAAAATATATTGTTTTGCCAAGTTAAAAAAAATTCTTACAGCTGGTGCTTTGAGAAGTTCTAGCACCTCTTTGCCTTGGACTAGGGATTTGAAATTGTCAGGGATATGTTCTTTGTTGGTCCCCTGAATATTTGCCCATGTTTTGCCACATTATAAACTTTGGGGGGGGAAAAAAACTTAGTTTACCTGCACGCTCAAGAGAGTCTTGTTACAACTTCACAGTTAAAATCTCGAAAGACTCCTTCTGTACTGAGCATGGTTCAGCCCAGAGCTGCAGGGGCTAAGCAGAACTTTCCCTGTGATAGATGTGCTTGGCAGAACAGTGATCCTGTCTCTCCTGTTCTCTGAATGACCCCCCTTGCAGGGGTATAGGCAGCGTGGAAGAGAAAATGGCCTGATTGAATGCAGAAGGCACAAGAGCCAGGGGAATGGAGATGAGGAGGAGAACATGGAGACAAAGTGCCTGGGGAAGGATGGAGACTGGGACTGGATGCTGTTGGAGGGGGAAGGAGAAAGAGAGTCTGGGAATGGCTTGGCAAAGAGCCAGGATGAGAGTGGGGAAGGAGCCTGAGATTGGATAAGGAGTGTGGTGAGGGAGACTGGGACTGGGAGCCAGAGAAGTGGAGACTGGGACTAGTATGAGGAGTCAGGCGTGAAGTGGAGACAGGTCTAGGACAGGGACAAGTTATTAGGGACAGCAGAAGGGGTCAAATTTAGACCTCAGCAGAAGCCAGACTCTTCTTTAGAGCCTGGAGTGGAAGTTAGGATTCCCAAGTCTCATCATTGACAGCAAACATCCATGAAACTGGCACCGTGTATCTCTCAGTCCCCTCTATTGCTGGTCCCCAGAGAGGATGACAAACTTCTTTTGCTAGCTGTTACTCCCGTAGCTCCAGTGACAGAGGTCTGGGTTATGGATCAAAAAATTCCATCCCCGCTGATGACCATCTGAGTATCAATATGATGCCACGTGATAGAATTCCTGTTTTTTTCATTTGCTTTTTTTTTTTAAAGGCATTTATACCCAATAAAACCACATTATAAAGGTTATAAAATAAAGCACTCAAAAGTTAGGAAACACCAAAAATTAAAATTATCTGACTCCATCCTTCCTTGCAGGAATATGGACTTCATTTTCGAGATGAGTCTTTTCCCCCTCTAAATGCTATGAGCCTGTATTTCTTTAGCTTTATCTATTCTGTTTGTCACGCACCCTTGTATCCATTTGAATATTTTACTGGGGCCATATCTATGAAAGAGATTTTGAAGAAAGCACTCACCATGATCCTCAGGCCCTGTCAAAGTTTTCATTCTATGATCTTGTCAAAGAACTCTGAGGTGCATACATTCACATTATACTGCAAATACATATACTGAGCCAGATTTTAGTAGGTGTAAACTGGCATGCCTCCAGGGTATTCAATGGAGCTATGGCAGATTTACACTAGTTAAAGATCCGGACCTTCCCTTGCCCATATGTTAGACCTTTTTTTCCCCTTCAAAAAGTTATTGTTGTTTTTGAGTTTCAGCTACAATAAAACAGATATTTACAAAAGAAGGCAAATTGCCAGAAAGGGTAAAAAATGCAAGCATACCAGTGAGAAGGCATGTGATCAAGTTTAGTGGACATTAGTAAGTAATATAATAAGCCATATATTATTAAAAAGTGTTTTCATACCTTATTAAATGTTCACCAGCCTGTAGCATTATGAAGTAAGGAATGCAATTCTTATTTGCTCTTCTTTAATACACTGGTTAGCATGTATGTGTGTCACTGCTCTCTACTGGTTAGAATCAGAATGGGATCAACTGTGTGAGTTATAGGCCTTAGTATGAACAGCTAATAGACATTCTTCTCTAGCTTCAATATTAGAAGCATCTGCATATAGAACAAGAAGAATCTGAGTTCATAGAGTCTAAAGCCAGAAGGGATGACTAGATATTCTAGTCTGACTTGCTGCATAACACAAGCCATAGAACTTCCCCAGAATGATTCCTGTTTGAACTACTAACGCGTATCTTTTAGAAAAACATCCAATCTTTATTTTAAAATTCCCCACGATGCAAAACCCATAGTAAGTTTTGTCAATGCTCAATTACCCTCACTGTTAAATATGTGCACTTCATTTCCAGTTTAAATTTGTTTAGCTTCAATTTCCAGTGTTAGATCTTGTTATATTTTTCTTTGCCATTGAGTAGAGAACTTTTTCAAAATTTCTCTTCCTCATGTAGGTACTTATAGACTGTGATCAAGTCACCCCAATACCTTCTCTTTGTTAAGCTAAATAGAATGAGATCTCGGAGTCTATCGCTATAAAGCAGGTTGACTAGTTCTTTAATTATTCTTATGACTCCTCTCTGAACCCTCTCCAATTTACCGCGTTCCTTCTTGAACTGCGGACACCAGGGCTGGCTCCAGGTACCAGCAGAGCAAGCTTGTGCTTAGGGCAGCAGATTCTAAGGGGAGGCATTCCGTCCAATCTTAGGGTGGCACAGCTGCCTTTTTTTTTTTTTGGCTTGGGGCGGCAAAAAAGTTAGAGCTAGCCCTCGCGGACAAAGTATTCCAGCAGCAGTTCCACCAGTGCCAAGAACACAGGTCATAGCCTCCTTAGTTTTAGTCAAGATCTGTTAACAAGCTCCCTTCTCTGTCTTCTAGACCACCACAAACAGGCCGGATGCCTATGAGTTTCTAAGCATCCATGTGCTATTTATTGGGTGACCTCCACCAATTCACAAAGTACAGCTTTGTGCAACAGGATACAGTTGGAAGTAAATTCTCCCCTTAATCCACCCTCCCGGGAGGGAGAGGGCAAGATCTCACCATCCTGAGATCCTATATCCCCCTGATCGCTGCCAACCTCCCCACTTTTGCACTTCCTTCCTGTTCTTTATCTGTTCCCAGTTGATTGCTTTCATAAGCTCATCAGCCTCCTGTCTAATTAAGCCACTGAACATCTATCCCTGCCCCCAATTAAATCCATTCCAGGGGGGTAATAGCTGGTAACATAGTGATCAGAGTGCTGGGTCAGCTCTGCATTCCCAACACGCTGTCACAACATTCAAGAATCACATTAGCCCTTTTGGCCACAGCATCACACTGGGAGCTCATGTTCAGTTGATTATCCACCATGACCCCTAAATCTTTTTAAAAGTCACTGCTTCTCAGGATAGTCCCCCTTTCTGTAAGTATAGTCTGGATTCTTTATTCCTAGATGCCTAATCTTTGTGTCATCTGCAACCTTGCTCAGCAATCACTTTATGTTCCCTTCTTGGTCACCATAAAAATAATTAACAGCGTCGAGCTAAGAACTGATCATGGCTAGATCCCACATTCTCTTGATGATTCCCCAATTACAATTAAATTTTTATATCTGTCAGCCAGCATATATTTAATTCATTTAATGTTAATTTTGCCTTATTCCAGTTTTTTAATTAAAATGTCATGCAGCACCAAATCAAATGCCTTACAGAAGTCTAAGTATATTACATCAACACTGTTACATTTACCAACCAAATTTATCATAAAAAAATGATATTAAGCTAATTTGACAGGATCTATTTTCCATAAATCCATGTTGATTGGATTTTATTACCCTCCTGTAATTCTTTTATTAATTGAGTCCAATATCAGCCACTTCGTTATTTTACCCAGGAACAATATCAGTTCTATCCCTCATACCAGTGAAGTTCTGAGTGGCCATGGTATGCAGCAATAATATCAATGAGGAATTTATAGGTAGCTACAGGTTTAAATCCCTCATATTTTTGAAGGCTGAAATTTTCAGACGTGCCTGGGGGAGATAGGTACTCAAATTCCAATGGATTTCACTGGGTATCTAATTCTCTTAGGCCCTTTGACAATCCCAGCCAAAATGAGTATGACCCTTAAAAAATTGTATACATACTGAATTCCTGGCAAGAAAACAAACTCAACTCACTGACGTACAAACATATGCCACAGAATTAATTTTTGGGATTAGGATTTCCAAGAGGACAAACATTTGGGTCTACAATCCTAGAACTAATCTTATTGTTTAATCAGGACAAACTCCTGGACAGCCTAAACCATAAATTCCTAGATGGACAAATATTCTATACATGATGGAATTCCTAACAGAACTGCTTGGCTATACAGTACATGGCCATTTGTCCTGATGGAATTCAATATTTCTTGCTAGTGTGTCCATAAATCATGTACTATACTGCCAGACACATCTGTTAGGAATATAATTACTGACGAGAGGAACCCATACAATGTTTTGCAGGACAAAATTTAGGGTGATATCCTGTTTGGGATAAATTAATAAGCGACAAATATGTGGGTTAAATCCCACTGCAAGGAAAATGGGTAGGCTATTCCAAAAATTTTTCCAGTCAAATTCAAAACAATACCAAAAATTCACACTGATGCTTAACATTGCAATTGTACAGTTATGCTGGATATTCAGCAGATTATGCCAGAAGAGTTTCAGATCAAAATAAATCAAATATAATATAGATCTTGTCTGCACGCACAAGGTTTCACAATTATTTTTTTATTTTACATGGACTTAGGATATATCTACATAGCAGGTGAGGGGGCGAATGGCAGCTTGAGTAGACATTACCCATGATAGCTGTACTCTAGGTAGCTTGCTAAAAACAGAAGTGAGGACATGGGCAGTGGGTGAAGCTTCCCCTGGGGGAGGCTAGCTTCTTATCCCAACTCTTCCGCCCACAGCCCCGCCCACACTTCACCCCTGCACTGCCCCAGGCCCTGCTCCCGCCTACTGCTGACTCGCCACTCACCTCTTCACCCCCCACCGTGAGTTTCCCCCCTTTTCTCACCTTCTCCCCCACCTGCCTGCTGCTCACTCACCTGCTGCTCGCCTCCCCTGCCAGACCTCCCCACCCACCCAACCCTATTACAGCCACCCCATGCTTATTATACCCATCTCCCATGAGTGAGGACACCACGACGTGGGCTTCAGCACTTCTGCACAAGTGACCACGGACTCAGGGGGGTCAGACTGACTTGTACAGCCAGTGCGGAAGCCCATACCTCAGTGTCTTCACGTTTATTTTTAGCGAGCTACCTACTGTACAGCTAGCAGGGCCTGTCTACACAAGCCACAGTGCAGACGAACCCTTAGTTCAACTGAGGCAAATCCCTGTGTCAACATATTTGAATAGATTTACAGCTGGTTTATACTGAGTTAGCTTAATTTGAAATCTCAATCAATGTGTCTCCATTATAAGTCAATTTAAGCATGTACGCGCAGCTGTTTGCAACAGCTTAACTAAATATATTTAAACACTGATTTTAGTAAAACCAGTACAACCTGTGTGCATAGACGATGACTTAAAAAGGAAATATACATATAGGACATAGATGAGTGCTACTTCTTGGAAGGCACAGTTCAGTTTCATGTGACAGAGCTGAATTCGTCTCATTGTGCAAATCTATGAAGGCATGAGTGACAGGCGTACTGGAGTCTCTCTCTTATTACCCTAGTAGTGATCATTCATCCTTTAACTATCTTAATTTATCCAACTGGTTCTTCTTTTTCTCTGTCTTTCTGATTTACAATAGAAGTGTGCTGTATTCACCGATTCCTACAATGATCCTTTTACTTACACCCCTATAGAAAAGTAGCATTCCAGTATACTACCTTGTGTGAATTATCTTAACCTATCAGACACTTGCAAACCACCAGTTTTTATTGTCACGTTTCCTGGAGAAATCCTAATGCATTAAAGAGAAAAAAAGGTAATAAAAAGAACAGAGGTTTGTAGTGTGCTTGAATACCTTATCTGCATGTTCAAGTCATTCTCAGGGAGTGGTTTTGTTGTCCTATTCCCAGCTGAAGATTTAGGCCATGCAATGGGAAACAGGTTGCTGATTCTGATCTGCTTTTAATTCTGCACCCAAGCTGCTCATCTTCATTTTCTTTCACATCTGAACAGATAGAGAGGAAAATATCAGACAGAAAAGGTGAATCTTACAGCTCTAATACTGTAGAGGGGTGATTCTTAGTATATACTTCCATGCATTATTTATTATATATTGTATACAATTGTATATTTTATTTTAGTTCAAATGCTTGAGTGCAGATGCAAAAAAATGGCACAAGCACAAAAGATGTTCAAAATACAGAACTTTTATCTGGGTTAAATATTCATTTGCGTGAGTGCATTTCAATGAGTTGCAATAATTATTAATTGGAATGAATGGGAAGCAATGGGAGCTGCTGGATGCTCAGCACCTCTGGAAATTAGACCATTTATTCAAATGCCTATTTATGGTCTTAGGCATGTAACTTTAAGCATTCCTTTCTTAAAATCTAAGGGCATGTCAACATTTGCCATTTAAAACGGAAAAAGTCTCTCCTTTGAGCAAAAACCGAGGGAGCGTCTACACTTGTCAATGACTTTTTGTGCAAGAAGAAAACCACCTCCACAAGAGGAGTACAGCTCTTACTGGTGATACTTCTGTGGTGATATGCTCATTTATCATGTGGCCAGGTGACAGTGCCTGCATCATGGAGCAAATGCTCCTCTGCTTGGAGCAATGCTGAGCTACTGGAACTGATCAGTGTTTGTGGAGAGGAGGCTGTACAGGGACCCAGGATGCCCTGCGATCACCGCCCCCCTTCCCACATAGGGTGATCCGATGTCCTGACTTTATAGGGACAGTCCTGATTTTTGGGTCTTTTTCTGATATAGGCTCCTATTACCCTTCACCCCCGTCCCGATTTTTCACATTTGCTATCTGATCACCCCATTCCCACAAGACCCATTGTCAAACTGGAGAGAGCTGCAAGGTGGGATAGCTGCCCTAGAGCGCTGCTCTCATCGGTGATGGAAGTGCTGCAAATTTAAACACTCTCTGACATCTGTGGAAGTGAGTACACAAACCAGCGCTTTTCTTTCACTGATTCACTATCACTGCTGAAACTGATAGTGCAAAATCTCTGCAAGTGTAGACATACCCTCAGCTGCTAGACTGTAAGTGTCTTGGGCAGGGACCATGGGTGAAATACTAAATGCTGGCCCCACTGAAGTCAATGGAAGTTGTGCCACTGACTTCAATGGAACAAGGATTTCACCTTCTATCACCTCTATATTTCCACAGCGCTTGGCATGCCATCAGCAAATCATAATCACACATCTATATATGAGGGATTATTCACTTGCTGAGAGCAGGGCTGGAGGATGAGGTAATGTATTTATTTATTTCTCATTGTAAAAGAAATGCTATGTCATCATCATAACATGGCCAACGATGGAAACACCATCAGCTGGCAAATGCATTTATATTAAGTGCCCTTTGCTGGAAATATTAAGTGCTTAAAAATACCCTAGCTATATTGGTGGTGCACTGCACCATCCAATTTGCATAATTAGAAATGGAGCAGGAGATTGTGTCTAGGGAGCTTCTGATGTATATTCCCCTAGAAAATTTTCCACTGGGTTCCTTCCCTTGGGATTTCTTTAACATCAAATTACCTGACACTTTGCACAATCTAGTGCATTTCACAGACATAACATTTGCTTTTCAGATATATTTTTATGAGCCCAGAGATCAATCATCCTTGGGAAGAATGATTAAATAATCTCTAGAAAAGGGGTTGCTCTCCAGCCAAGGTATAGAAATCTTCCCTATCCCCCAACCTCACCTCCCTTCAAATTACAGTGGAATTTTAACAAGATACTCTAAGGAGCCCCCTTCCAGCATATCCGCTGCAAAAGGCATCTCATTACCAATCCCCTGTGCTAACCAGTTCTACGCCAAAGGGGGGTGTTCTAATAAAAGGTGATTAAAACGGTGTATAGCTGCAAGCCAAGGCACAGTGCTCTACTGCTGCACATTAATGGATCCATACTGGATGACCTAAAGGCATTAGTCAAGGACTTATATTTTGACAAGGTGGGAACAATTTAATTATTGTACATGTGTTACAAAAACTGTAATTTTCTTGCGCACAATAACAGCACATTGAGTTTGTCTTTAAAACTAAATAATGAGATAAAGGCCAGTCTCTGGTGCAAAAATTAGTATAGTCACTTTCAAAACACTCAGAGAAAGAGATGCAGACAGAACAGCAGTACCAAAAAAAGAGAGGCGAGGATTGGGAATTTGTATGAACATTTTACAAGGACTAGCAGCAGAAATATAAGAACAAATGATTCGGAGAGACAGAAATACTAACCCCGTTGAAGTCAATGGCAAAACTCCAATTGATTTTGATGGGGCCCAGATTTCACGTAGAGGCATTAGCAGCAGTCCAGTGTCTTGTCACCATACACTGTACCAACCAGTTTTGTTCTCTACCTTAATCATCATAAAAAGATGCTTAGTCCTGGAAATCTATTTCTCTTCCTTCCCATCTTCTGGCATATTGAAGGGACTTTGCTGAAAGGGTTACTCTGCACACTGAAGTTCTACTCAGTAGCTGTACCATACATGTATTATTGGATACTAACTAGAGATGAGTGAAGATCTACAGATATACCATCAAGTTTTCAGAAGTGTTCTAAGGCCCTAGTCTAGCAGAGCAATTTTAAGATCACATTAAAGCCAATGGAGCTACACAAGTGCTTAAAGTTAAGCACGTAATTAAATATTTTGCTGGGTTGAAGCCTAAATTTGGAGACCCAAATTGACACCCTTGGGTCTGATTTCCAGAGATTCTCAGGACCCGCTTCTCCTAAAAGCATGTCTGCTTATCCCAGGCAGACTCAGGATGTGCCGAGTTGTATGAAAACATGTGACGTGTAAAAATGAAACAAAGATGGTATCAAAATATTTTGAACTTAGACATCAGTTCAGGTTTTATTTGCGGGTACTTAGTCTTTAAAACATGGCTGAATATACATATAATATAGCAAAATAAACATAAAGGGACATTCAATATCTCTGCTTTTAAATGGGGAGGCCAGTAGTCCTAGGGCTAACTGTGGTTAATAACTTCTACAAACTCAAACTCTTATAACAACTGGACTTATCTAATCAGAGAGCCTGAGCAACATGGCATATTTATGGAAGTTAGCCAGAAAAGACTATGCAAGAAAACACTTTAAGAAGGGGACTATTTTACAGGCTTAAATTTGAATCTGATTCTGCAGTCTATGGAGCATGTACCTCTCATTGAAATTAGTGGAAGTGTTGCATGTAGCAAGGCTGCAGGAATGGGTTTTGTGATGCTCATTGAAGTTTTTTCAGAAGAATATAAGAATTAGTTACTAACGGTGAAATCCTTGCCCCATTGAAGACAAAAGGCTTAGGATTTTACCCTGTTTCTTTTCTGCTACACGAAAGGCAAGACCTTCAGCAGGGTTGGTTCTAGACCAAATGGTGCCCCAGGCAAAGAGTGTCTTCAGAGCCCTCCTCCCTCCATTTGTTAAACTTTTGAATATTTTATTTTTATTGGATTTGTAGCCCATATCACAACTTTCATGCACAATTTGCATGCATGATTTATCCTTGTCATACAAGACAAAAATTTTGCACACTAGGATCTGTAAATCTGTATTTATTCATGCCATATATAAGCAAATAAAAATGGTTTCCTCTAGGCTTATAGAAACTTTTTAATTTTAAGGATAACTGAAATGTCACTAACAACAAACACAGCACCCCAAACCCAGCACCCCAGAGTCACCTGCCCCTAAATCCAGCCCTGGCCTTCAACTGGCATAATGTGGTGTAATGCCTGACTTCAGCAAAGAGTGTGGCCCACATTTCGTAATCTTGAACCTAATTCAATAGCCATTAAGTGAAAAGAAACAATCTCATTTTTAATGAAATCACTACTAATTGCTTAACTACATTCTTTGATTGAGGGAGTCAGTTAAGCACCCAAATTATACCTATGTGAATCAGGATATTCTATATAACTAAATTCTAAAATACTATGCAATTCATTAAAACTAGTCAATTATTTTAAAATGTTGGGCCTGATCTGGAAAACCTTACTCATAAGACTAAATTACTGGACTGCTTACCTTCCCCATTTCTTCACCCCCTTCAGTTCCAGAAAGCACACGGTGTACAATAGTAATGTGCATTTATTATAATTTACCCTTTAAGATAATAAAAACTAATTGCCTCATCTCCAGCAAGAATTATGGATCCAAAAATCGGAAAAATCAGCTATTTTTGATTGACTCTTGCTAGTTAGTGTCTTTGTTATATTGGAATAATTGTTATTAAGGGACTGGACCATAATTAGAAAAACAATTGCTTTTATTAGGAGGGATTAATTAAAACTACAGGAGCAGAAGAAACCAGTTCAGATAAGTTTTCACAGAACTCCACCCACATAATTCTCTAGAAAGAATATTAACTTACATACATTATATCAGCAGAACAAACCACCATTGGTTGATCATTGATCCTGAGGGCAGAACATTGTTGCTTAGCAACATCTCAGAGCTGACTTTTACAATTAACCCTTTTGGGAATATCACATACAGCAACATCTGATTTTTTGTTTTAAATAAGCAAGGCAACAACAACAAAAGTACACAACCCTTCCCCCTCCTTGCCCTCACCTCAGAAAATAGAAGGATACAATTATATTCCTACCTATCATCCACTAGGGTGACCAGATGTCCCGATTTTAGAGGGACAGTCCTGATTTTTGGGTCTTTTTCTTATATAGGCTCGTATTACCCCGCATCCATTGTCCTGATTTTTCACACTTGCTGTCTGGTCACCCTATCATCCACACACAGAGAAATTAACTGGAGTAGCGATTCTGGGATAACTCCCCAAGTGGATGCTTGATTTTGTCCGATTTACCTTAATCTGTTTTGGAAGTAGATTAAGCCAAACTGAAAAAAATTCTCTCCGATTCCAAAATAAGAGTATCCATATGGGGACCTATTCCAAAATAGTTATTGTGCTTTAAAGTCATGCCCTCCCTTAATCCAAATCAATTTTCAAATGTAGACAAGCCCCCAGTTCATCTGGGTTCCTGCGCAGAACACCTGTCCAAGACAGCATGAGTGGTCTTTCTTAAGCACTTTAAATTGAGCTAATTTCTGCACTACTTGGAGGAGCAGGTGTACAAGGATTGTGGGGTCAGGGTGAAAATGGGTTAAAGTTCACAGAGAAAGGCTATATTGTAAATGTAGAACGCACTCTTACAGGTGGTGTGAAACTACACTGTCACAAGAGCAGCCCAGGGAGTTACAGTTCCCCGCCCCCCGCCCCCAATTCCTGTCCTCTTGCTTCACAGGGGAAGTAATCTGCTGTTGGGATATACCAGCAGCAGATTAATTCTTCTCCTCTATGCCAGCTCAACTCTGCTGGGACCAGAGCCAATGCTCCACCTATTTGTGCACCTTCCCATTTGTCTGTGACTCACATGTGGATAGTCCTCCCAGGGGAACGAGAGGTGCAAGGCAACCCATTACTCCCGTAGGTGGTGTTTTAAGGCAGGTCACAATCCGTTAATGTCCAATTTTCCAATTCATAAATTCTTATATAAAAATTCAGGTTCAAACTGTTCTTCTCCTTGAGCAGCACCTGCAGATTTTGACCCAAAGGCTCTTTCCGCATAAAGTGTGTAGGTGGGAGCAATCTTGGAAATGTTTGGATACATTTGGAGTTCTGATTCACTTCTCTTAATGTTTTGCATAAACATGAACTGAATTATTCAGCAGTTTCCACCCTCCCCCCTTTCAATAAAAAAAAAAAAAGAAAAAAAAAGTGAAACCAAAAATCAGTCGGCTGCTCTTTTATAATAAAAGAGAAATAACTTCCTCTTTCAGTGTATTTGCAATATTGCCACTTACGAACTATAAAAACCAAATGTTCACATAAAGTAAAACTTACATATTGAGATGTTAATATGCTGTATTCTCCATATGGATTCTGAAACGAAACTGGTAATGACATCTCTAAAGAACAGCTTGCTTGTTTTTTGAGCAATCAAGAAAAACTACACTGTTCTTTGCCATCCAAAAATCAGTGAGACAAAGTCAATGAGGTTATATCTTTATTAAACCACCTTTTGTTGATGGAAGGGACAAGCTTTCAGACTTAAACAGAGCTCTTCTTCCAAGATTCATTGATAAAGATATTTATTTTGGTGACTTCTGTAAGACTTTTAATTATAGCATCACGCAGCACCAAGTCAAAGAGCTAGAATGATATTAAACTAACATGAAACATATTAAATGGATCCTACACTGGCTAACTGATAGGTCTCAAAATATAACTGTCAAGGAATTGTCATTGAACAGTTCTGTTTCCTGTGGGGTCCCACAGGGATTGGTTCTCGACCCTTATTTAAGATTGTTATCAATGACCTGAAAGAAAACATTAAATCACAACTGATAAAGTTTGCAGATGACACAAAAATTGACTGAGTGGTAAATAACAAAGAGGACAGTACACTGATTAAGAGGGATCTAAATCGCTTGGTAAACTGGGCACAAGCAAACAATATGTATTTGTTTATGGCTAAATGTAAATGTATACCTCTGGAAACAAAGAATCTAGGCCATACTTATCAGACGGATGACTCTAGAGTCAAGCATCAGAGGGGTAGCCGTGTTACTCTGGATCTGTAAAAGAGGCAAAAAGTTCTGTGGCACCTTATAGACTAACAAATGTATTGGAACATGAGCTTTCATGAGTGAATACCCACTTCGTTGGCTGCACATCCGACGAAGTGGGTATTCACCCATGAAAGCTCATGTTCCAATATGTTTGTTAGTCTATAAGGTGCCACAGAACTCTTTTCTGCTTTCAGAGTCAAGTAGTAACTCTGAAAAAGATTTGGGGGTTGTGATGGACAATCAGCTGAACATGAGCTCACAGTGTGATTGATGCTCTGGCCAAACAAGCTCATGAAATCCTGAGATGCATAAAAAGGGAATTTTTAATTAAATTTAATTTTAATTTAAAACAAAATGATCACAATTATGGCATTGAGGCTATTAATGCTATACTAAACTTGCCTTTTAATTAGCATACAGCCATTCTGTGGTTATATTTCAGTCTTAAAATATGTAGAATATAGTTAATTCAAGATAGCCTACTTCTTACCTTAGAACAGCTATTATATTAATTTCTTTCTGGGAGGTAGTTTGGGTGTAGGAAGGGGCTCCAGGCTGGGGCAGAGTGTTGGGGTGCAGGGCAGAGTGTTGGGGTGCAGGCTCTGGGAGGGAGTTTGGTGCAGGAGGGGATTCTGATCTGGGGCAGGGGGTTGCGGGTGCAGGAGGGGGTGGCCAATGGGAGCTGTGGGGACAGTGCTAGGGGCAGGGACAGCGCACAGAGCCACCCCCACTCACTGGGGCTGCAGAGATGTGCCAGCAGCTAGTCGCTTCTGGGAGCAGCATGGGGCCATGACATGCAGGCAGCCTGCCTGAGCCCTGCTGCGCCCAGGGCCGGCTCCAGGCCCCAGCGCACCAAGCACGTGCTTGGGGCGGCACGCCACAGGGGGCGCTCTGCCGGTTGCTGGGAGGGCGGCAGGCAGCTCTGGTGGACCTCCTGCAGGCGTCCCTGCCGAGGGTTCGCTGGTCCTGCAGCTCCGGTGGAGCATCCGCAGGCACACCTGCAGGAGGTCCACCGGAGCCGCGGGACCGGCGAGCGGCAGAGCGCCCCCCACGGCGTGCTGCCGTGCTTCGGGCAGCGAAATGGCTAGAGCCAGCCCTGGCTGTGCCGCCAGCGGAGCTGCCTGTGGTAAGCGCCTCCTGGCTGGAGCCTACACCTTGCACCCCCTCCTCCACCCCAATCTCCTGCCCCAGGTCAGAATCCCCTCCTACACCAAACTCCCTCCCAGAGTCCACACTCCTTACCTCACCCCAACATTCTGCCACAGTCTACGGCCCCTTCCTGCATCCAAACTCCCTCCAGAAAGAAACTAATATAACAGCTGTTCTAAGGTAAGAAGTAAGCTATTTTGAATTAACTTAACTATATTCTACACATTTTAAGACTGAAATGTAACCACAGAATGGCTTTATGTTAATAAAAAGGCAAGTTTAGTATAGCGTTAATAGTCTCAATACCGTAATTGTGATCATTTTGTTTTAAATTAGGAAAAAGACTTGTATACAGGGGCCACACAAAATCTAATAGCCCTGGGTCCAGAGGAGACTTAGTTGAGCGCTGGGAACAAATATTTAATAATGGGCTATTCAGTCTAGCAGAGAAAGGTGTAAGTTATAACACCATCCAATGGCTAGTAGCTGATGCTAAACAAATTTGGATTGGAAATAAGGCGTACATTTTTAACAGGAGGACCAATTAACCATTGGAACAATTTATCAAGGGTGGCAGTGGATTCTCTATCACGGACAATTTTAAAATCAAAAGTGAATGCTTTTCTAAAAGGATAGGAATTATTTGGGAGAATTTCTATGGCCTGTATGATACAGGAGGTCAGACTGAATGATCCCAATGGTCCCTTCTGGTCTTGGAATCCAAGAATCTATGAAACCTACCTTGTCTCTGTCATATCCTGGGACCAACATGACTACAACAACAAAACTAAAGCATTCTATAAGGTTTGAGCCCATAAAGGCTGGGTATTCAAGTTTGATCAATACATTCTAGGTTGCACTTGCGGAAAATATATTAGTGTCAATACAACATTCCACACAGCTGCTCTTAGGGAAGGATGGGGGGACAAATTCACTCAAGGTGCAACTCCTTTGGCTTCAAGAATTTGGTCCACTCTGCTTGTTTGATTATGAGAACACTACAAATGTCCTAGTGGATAAAATTACGATAAATATAATGAAAAACAATTTTGAAAACACTTTCCATAAAGGAGCTATAGAAATGGAAGGGATTTCAATATACTTGACAAACATCAACTTACAATACTCCTGTAACTTAGCTCCCAGGAGAAACAATGTAAGAATGCTATAGGAGTAGTGTGCATTTATACATTGGATTTATATTTCATTTAGTACATGAATTTATACTACAATAGGTCACACAAAATGTGTTAAATATATAAAAATACAGCAAATCTGAATGTTCTTAGAGATCATCGTACAAACACTCCACACACACATTAGCTTGTTAAGATTACATAGTGCTCATTGCACAACCATGGAAATGCAGCAGCTGTTTAACAATACACAGCAACATTACCCAACAACAATTTAGGGCCTCAACAGAATAAGACATCCATTCAAAACTGCCTGGAGAATGTAAGTGAGAGGAATTCCACATTGGGATGTGGCCAGAGCATTAGGAAAAAGATATGGGTTCTCAAATGACTCTGACAGTCTTGGTTTTACACGTTAGCAGAAAAAAAAGAAATTCACAATATAGATCAACTGCACATAATGAGTACGCTATAGACTAGAAGTATGAGGCCAGCCTTGCATTGACCCCTAATGATGCCAAGGGGAACATCTTTAACAATCTTAAATTCCTCACCTACATACTTTATATTTCCTCAGTAAATCTATTTGGGTTTTTCAGGCACCTTCCATGGTGAGATTTTATTATCAATCAAAAATAAATTGACCAGGAAGGTGCAATTTCTATGTGTGGGAGTTAGAGTTATTTCTATCTTTCATTGCCCCTCAGTGCGAAAATGAGTGGGTGGAAGATGTGGGAATCTGAGGCAGCACAGTGCTGTATTATGTATTCAGAATACTTGCTTTTAGTTTCTAGTCAGTGTAGTGAAGAGAGGAATCCCCATAAGGTTTTGGGTGACAAATGCTAGCCTCAAACCATGTTGAAAGGAATGAATCTATGTTTAATTTTCCAACAATTATTAGTTTTGCTGTCTTATAAATATACTGCAAATAGCAATGAAAACCCAGTCACTTACACACTTCTATGTAGCTACTTATATGATCTCCCCTCAGCATAGTATCCATACTATTGGAGCCGTGCGAAACTTTACAAAAGAACCTGGAAGAAGTTATTTTGAATTTTGTTATATACCAGAAAATTGAGTTAGAGTCAAGGTTCAATGAGGTTTGTGAAACTTCAGCCAAAATGAGCTGAATTTCATGTGATCCTGGGATCATGCTCTGGCTTTGGGTGGAAACCAGGTGAAACTCACATGCGATTCCTATGTTTTACTAGAAACCAGGCAAAGTTTGGCAGTTTCAGCTGAGTTTTTGTTTTGAATTTCTGAGTTTGTTCAATCTCAAAATGAAATAAGGAGCATGAAAGTGCATGGACTGAAAAAGGAAACAATGTTTGTATTAATGACTCCTGGATGCTGCACTGCTCAATGTATATGTGCTAGTATTTAAGATTGGAATATGCCTACAACAAAGAACATCAGGTTTTTGCAACAGTAACCACTAAAATTGTGGAAGATTTTGCCATATTTAAAGTAGGTTCCTAGGCACGAGGAATCCTCTGAAGCCCAGTCTTCAGATAGGATGTACTGTGTTCTGAATGATGTGGAGGGAAGCAGAATTGATGAAGTATGGGAGCCATAAGCCCAATACTGCTTAGAGATCCTCCTTTAGCTCAAGTGGTCGGCATCTCTGCTTTCATAAAGGGGAGGACCCAAGTTCTGTACCTGCTGTCACCATGATTTTATTGTCAAGTGGGAGATTTCTACATGTCCACAAATGTGTTATATCAAAGCTCACGAGACATGTTGAGGACATGCCTTGGGCCACCCTGGCCTTGATTCTTGGTAGAGCGCTGATGGAATTACAAATACAGAACAAAGGCAATATGTGGCTCTACAGAACATCTATTTCCTGAAAAATGAAAAGCTCTTTCCCTATAAGATAGTTTGGTATTTGTGAAGTATGACTTCTCAAGAAACATTTGTGTAGTAAGGCACAAAAATTTGAAGTGTGTATTTGCTACTGAGCTTTCTTCAAGCTAACTGGAGTGATGGATAGCTGACAGGAATCCATTCATATGTTGGAGAATACCTCATTGTTTGCCAGCACAGGAAGCATGTGTTGTACCTTTAAGCATCACTTGTAGTTTTCTACTGCACAGTGGCCTGCAATCTCATCCAATTGATTTTAATCAAAAATACTCAAAACTTCTCTAAAGGAGTTCTCTTCACCCAGGCTAATCAGATTAGGCAGCGTGTAATTAACTATCAACTCCTACTAAACCAGAAGATTGAAAGGCATCTCTCAAGCATTAAGCCTTTGGAGATGAAGAATTATTTGTTTACATTTTTAGTGAGTGGGAGGCAAAGAGAAGTAGATTCAGGGAGACGTAATATCCTATTGAGTAGAAAAATGAAAACCGAAACATATACTGTTAAAATTCAAACCAAAGGGTCTGGACTGCTTTGGGAAGAGGTTTGTGGACTGAGAGCCTTTCATCTCTAAGCTGCTTAAACTAATTGGCTCTCTTTTCCTTCATTCTGACCAGACACACCAAGCATTTAATTGTATATGGAGACCAAAGTACCCCTCTCACTAGAGATGGTCCTTTGGGGTCAGGTTTGAAGTACGTTGGCGGGGAAGCATGGGAGAAGCTCATTCTGCTAGTACCTGTGCTTTATGTAACTATTTTATGAATTACACACTTCAATCTGCAGGGCTGTCAATTTGTCACTTTTCTTAAGCAATTATGTCCTGATCCAGTGTCCACTGAAGTCAATGAGAGTCTTTCCATTGATATTGATGGTTGTTAGGACAGACCCAGTCCATGCAAATTAACAAAGCGAGGAATGAGTAGAATCCAGGAAATGTAGAGTTTAGGCTTTCCCCTCCGTCCTTCGCTTACTCTATGTTACTCACCACAACAGCTGCAATACTGAGGCACAAGAGGACAAGTAAAAAAATGGACTGAGAGCCTTAATGCATTTCTTCACTCTTAGCAGTTTGTCTCTCATATTTCATGCTTTAATGCAGTGTTTAAAATTTAATTTTTTAAAAATCAGTAACAGAAAAATTAAATGATGTATTATTAATAATATCATACAGTGATATAGTACCTTTCAACCCAAAGGACCCCAAAACACCTTCTAACATAAATCTCAGATCTCCCTATTCATTGCACGCAGGGGAATTTAGGTTGTTGTAAGATCCATGCTTAGTGCTGTAGATTACTGCCTTTCAGCTACAGGAGATGGGGACAGACAGAGGTTCTACCACCAAGATAAGCATTTCAAGGTTAGAGAGCAGAGGCCTTGCCAAGTGGCTCAACAAGAAGATGGAGCTTGCTTAGAAGATAGCAAATGGGGACCCAAAAATGGTTCCTGAAGTACGTAAGCATTTTGAGTGGGTGTGGTTGTGGAGTATATACAGGGGAATTCACCAGCATTACTATACTGCTATAATTAGGTCACTGTGGACATTCTTACAGTGGCCTTTTTCGGGTGGAGGAGGAGGGTTAGATTATACTGATAGTAATGCTGGCAAATTTCCCTATGTAGACAAGACCTAAGATTCAAAGACAAATCACAGACTTTAAAGCTGAGGGGTGTGCTGGAACTCAAGGGACTGCTTCTATTACCATGTCTCTGGCTGACGTGCTGTGTCACTGTGGTCAGGTCACTGCACTTGTGCCTCTGCTTCCCATCCCATCTGCCTTGTGTATTTAGAGTTTGATTTTCATTTGACAAAAAGGCCCTTTAACGCCACCCTGTAACGGTGCCCTAAAATGGGTGTCAACTACTTTTTGCGCTCACTTTAGGACCTTGTCTACTGACAAATGTACTGCTTTAACTATACCAATACAGTTAACGCAACACAACTCTCTGAGTGCTGATGCAGTTATACCGATAGAAAGTTGCTTTATACCAGTAAATCTGTTCCAATACAGGAAGGGGATTGATCTCTACCAGAATAAAGTCACCTTTATACAGATTTAACTAAGTAAATGTTGTACCACTATAACAATTTCAATTAAAAGAAAATTACACTCCTTTCTGAAATAGATATACCAGTCCCCAAGCTGTGTGTTGACCAGCCCAACGGCACTTTACATTGCCAGAATGGTGTGCGAGGGCCTCAGTGTAAATGAGAATAAAGCCTCATCCCCTTTGTAAACTCTTTGAGGCAGGAACTCTTTGTTACCAACCTAAATTTCCCTTGCATGGCTTTCTTCTTTGTTTCTGATCCTAAAATGTTGAGTAGTGTCGCTTTTCTGTTATGCCATGCCATACGCCAGGGGTGGCCAAACTAATTGGCCCTCTGAGCTGCATATGACAAGCTTCAGAAGTTCGAGAGCTGAGGCACATCTGCCAGGGGCTGGGACTTCAGCCCTACAGGAGGTGCCTGACGGGGCTCGGGGCTTCAGCCATGCTCCTGCTGAAGCCAGGAGCCCTGGCAGGTGCCCCCAGCAGGACTGAAGTCCCAAGACTCCCTCCCCACTGGGAAGAAGCCTCTACCCCACCACCCTGCTGCAAGGCAGAGGTCCCACGCTCTCCCTCCCATGCAGTCTGGTAGGTGGAGAATGGGGGAAATGGAAGGAGCTCTGTGAGCCACATTTTAATGGCAAAAGAGTCACACGTGGAGTGCGAGCCACAGTTTGGCCACCCCTGGCATATGCTCTCCCCCCTGCCCCAAAAACTGTTTGCATTTTGGTGGTGAGAAGAAACAATTCTAATTAGTGTACATACAGTTTATACAGGTTGGGATTCATGAGCTGAAGGCATTATATGAATGTTATGCATACTGTTAGCTGGAAAAGCAACCCAATCACTCTCTCATACTTGAAAATTACATCCTTATTAAATAAGTACAGTGGATGAGATGCGAGCATAAGAATAGAAAGGCCACAAAATTCATAGCAGGCTAGATTTTTTTTTAGAGTATTCCCCAATTTGGCTATTGCTTCGGCTGGGAAATGAAGTGTTAAATAGAGAGGTATGATCATCTTTTCTTTTAAAGCCAGCTTATTGATTCATTCTACAGAGAGAATTCAACACTATACTGTCCACTTACCCAAAGGACCCTTAGCAGAGCAATAACTGATCTCTTGTGTTATTTAAACCTTTTCATTTTATCTGTTTTTGCATTGCACACTACAACTTTTTCTAAACGCAAAACTTAAAAGAAAATGTAAGAATTTATTTCTAGCTTCTGGCCTTTTTCTACAGTTGAAAAGTATCCTTTTCTAAAATAAACAAACAAAAAGTAATGGAAGATAGGAGACGTTCCAGAAGACTGGAAAAGGGAAAAATATAGTGCCCATCTATAAAAAGGGAAATAAGGACAATCTGGGGAATTACAGACCAGTCGGCTTAACTTTTGTACCCAGAAAGATAATGGACCAAATAATTATGTAATCAATTTGCAAATACCTAGAAGATAATAAAGTGATAAATAAGAGTCAGCATGGATTTGTCAAGAACAAATCATGTCAAACCAACCTGATGACTTTCTTTGACAGGGTAACAAGTCTTGTGGATAGGGGGGAAGTGGTAGATGTGATATATCTTGACTTTAGTAAGACTTTTGATACTGTATTGCATGGCCTTCTCATAAACAAACTGGGGAAATACAACCTAGATGGAGCTACTATAAAGGTGCATAACTGGTTGGAAATTATGGGTGGGTGCATAACTGGTTGGAAAAACGTTCTCAGAGAGTAGATATCAGTGGTTCACAGTCATACTGGAAGGGCATAATAAGTGGGGTCCCACAGGGATCAGTTCTGGTTCCGGTTCTGTTCAATATCTTCATCAATGATTTAGATAATGGCATAGAGAGTACACTTATAAAGTTTGCGGACAATATCAAGCTGGGAGGGGTTGCAAGTGCTTTGGAGGATAGGATTAAAATTCAAAATTATCTGGATAAACTGGAGAAATGGTATGAAGTAAATAGGATGGCATTCAATAAGGACAAATGCAAATACTCCACTTAGGAAGGAACAATCAGTTGCACACATACAAAATGGGAAATGACTGCCTGGGAAGGAGTACTGCGGAAAGGGATCTGGGGTTCATAGTGGACCACAAGCTAAATATGAGTCAACATCAGTGTGACACTTTTGCAAAAAAAGCAAACATCATTCTGGGATATATTAGCAGGAGTATTGTAAGCAAGATGCGAGAAGTAATTCTGCTCTACTCCACATTGATTAGACTCAACTGGAGTATTGTGTCTAGTTCTGGGTACCACATTTTAGGAAAGATGTTGACAAATTGGAGACAATTCAGAGAAAAACAACAAAAATGATTAAAGGTCTAGAAAACATGACCTATGAGGGAAGATTGAAAAAATTGGATTTGTTTAGTCTGGAGAAGAGAAGACTGAGAGGGGAAATGATAAGAGTTTTCACGTACATGAAAGGTTGCTACAAGAAGGAGGAAGAAAAATTGTTCTTCTTAACCTCTGAAGACAGGAGAAGCAGCAATGGGCTTACATAGCAGCAAGGGAAGTTTAGGCTGGACATTAGGAAAAACTTCCTAACTGTCAGAGTGGTTAAGCAGGAGAATAAATTGCGTAGGAAAGTTGTCATCATTGGGGATTTTTAAGAGCAGGTTGGACAAACACCTGTCAGGGATGGTCTAGATAATACATAGCCCTGCCTTCAGTGCAGGGGACTGGACTAGATGACCTCTCAAGATCCCTTCCAGTTCTATGATTCTATGAAACAACAGCCTTGTCATCAAAATTAGTTGTCACTGGAGCAGTTGCCATTGGAGTATTTTAGATCAGAGGATTTGTAAAGATAATATCTAAGAAAATATAGACTGTATGCAGCATTTCACGTGTTCAAAGCGCATAGACACTGATCCATACCACACTCCTAGTAGGTAGATGATTCAGTATTATTTCCATTTTACAGATGGGGAAACTGACCCAGAAAGATTAAATTACTTGCCCCAAACCACACATCAAATCAATGGCAGAGCTAGGACCAGAATTTAGGTCTGCTCAATTACAACACTGCCTTTATCATCTGCCAAAATTATATTTAAACTGAAGCACATAATACCTCTGGATTAAGTATATGAATGCAGGACAAGCTAGCAGATGGCTGTTCCATGGCTTATGTGAAATTGATTGGGCAGGAGTTCAGAGGAGGGAGAGAAGTCAGGGGAAAATAAGAATGCAGATGAGAGGGGATAGGGACAGGAGATGGGAAGAAGGCATTGAAGCAGAAGGGGACAGGGAGAGGCTGGGGTGAGGAAAAGCAAGAAGGGTCTGTAACCACTAGGAACATTGCCCTGCAGAATCTGGAACTGAGTTTCCATATTCCTTTGCTGTCTTATAAATAGCTGTGAAATCCACTGGCAAAATGTGTGTTTCTATCCCCACATTAGCTCAAGTGGTAGAGGACTCTGCTGTTGATCTAAAGATCCAAACCCTGATGATGACCCATCTGGGGGTCAACATGAAGAAATGCATGAGAGTCCCTTCCTGCCCCCCTTCCCCCGATTTTTAAGTTTAAAAAAAATTAAATGATATAAAACAGCCACATTAAAAGAAGGTGGAAGTGTAAAGTCAGCACTTTAAGTTAGGGAATGCTAGAATACAAGTTGCCTGTTTTTTCTAGGTCACCTGCCTCATTAGTTGTGGAAGCTGAATGGAGTATGGTGAATGAGGCAGAAAAGAAAGGATAATCTTGTGATTCCTACCACTGAATACCATCCTTGAGAACTGGATTCAATCCCTGCCTCTGCCACAGAATTGCTAAGTGATGCTGGGCAAGTCACTTCAACCAAACCTTTCCCAGGTGGCCACTGCGTGTCCCTCATTTTCTGGGTACCCAACTTGAGCCATGTGAGGTGCGTTTGCAGAAGTGCTCAGCACTCACAGCTGCAACTGCAAAAGCACAGGCGGAAATGAATTTTGTATTCATGCAGAGTTTGGATGGTGTGCAGTCAATAATGCAGATAGCCATACGTTGAATGAAGAGGCTAAGAAGAACTGAATACCTACACATTCAGTGAGCACTGTCCAGCCTGTGCACTGAATGCGGCAGGGATCCTGTGGAAAAATACTATATGATCATGTGATTAAAGACTGTATCATAATATATACACACTAGAGGGGCAAATTAAGGTGACACATTGTATCTACTAACTTTCAAGTACTTGACTTTCCAACGGTAACATTCTTTTAACATAATATACAACATTAATAATGATGTAAAATATAACACACACACAGAGCTGGTCAGTAGCTTTCATCATATGAATTATGATCCAAATGTGAATCACAAGTGGGTAGATGTTGGGTCACAATTAACTAGTTGAAAAATTAACAAAAGAAAAAGAAAATTCCACAAAAGCCCCTTGGTACAATTCTTCCCTGCCATCCTCCTCTATCTCTATGCTATACTTTGCTCTGAGCAAAGACACAATTTCAAGCAACTGTGAAGCTGGACGCCTTTGACTCTGCAGCCCAGAGGTTGTGCACTCAGTTAAAGCAATACCTTCCCTTGGGCAGAAAGCAATGTGAGGCAAGGGTTGTGAGAGGAGAGAGAAACATCTAGCATTCCCTCCGCAGCTCATATGCAACACCCTCAGACACGCAGGTTTGGAAAGGCCCTTGAGAAGTCATTGTGTCATTCCCCAGGGTACAGCCTGGATTGCTGAACTGCCATGTCCCCTTAGCTCTCCAGCCTGAGGTGCCCTATACGGCTATGCCTAATGAACAGCAAACCTTTCCAGGTTCTGATCACTCACAGCTACCAGCATACAAAGTCATTCTCGGCTGAATGCATGAATGCTATGCCCAGCCATCCTTGAGTAGACACAGGGCGACACCAACATATTCCCTCAGTCCCAGTTTTGCTCCCCAGAAATGTGCATCATGAACTGTTCAGTAGTCCATTGAATGGTACAAGCTCATGATTTTAGTCTGTCATTCCAACAAAGGGTAATGAACATGCACCAGCCCTGTTGACCTGAGTAGAGATTTCCCAAACGCTTCAATCAAACTTACTCATTTAGATAAAACAGTAAAACAAATTTATTAACTAGCAAAAGATAGATTTTAAGAGGTGTACAAGTGATAAGGCATAAAAGTCAGAGTTGTTTACAAAAGAAGTAAAAAGGTAAACACACAAGCTAATTCTTAAACTTTACCAAGGCTAATAAGTTTAAAAGCAAAAAAGTTTCTCTCTTAAAACCTTTCAGCAGTTTGTACTGGCTGGAAAACCTCCAGGTCAGGTCCTCTGCCCCCCCAGTTCAATGATGCACCTTTGTCCTTCAAGCAATCTTGCTACCATGAGTAGAGATGATGGAGGAGAGGTGATGAAGAGATCACTCTTTCTCCTTTTTATATTCTCCCACAAGAACTACCTCCCACCAGTTTGTAGACAAAACAGTCCCCTGTGTATGAGAGATTCAAAATGTCTGTCTGATTAATTGTAAATTTCTTTATTTACAGTTTCCCCTACTGGCGAATGATTGCTTCAGCAGTTAGTAGTTTTGTAACATCAGTGGTCAGTTCTTTGTTATCTCTGAGGAGCTAGTCTGTTGGCATTACCCAGAACCACAACATATTTCAGTAACAAAAGCAGAGGAAAAATCTCATTGCTCCATATACATTGATAAATACATTTGAATAGGACAATGATGTTCAGTAGATTACGTAAGGTATCATTTGAAAACTCATGACATACTTCGTACAAAATATATCATAACCATATAAAAGTGGTAAACATGGGGTACAGGGTGTCACAGTGATCTATGTCCAGACCCCAGCATTGAGGCAGGAGCGAGTGTACCCTGACCATCCCTGACAGGTGTATGTCTAACCTGTTCTTAGAAACCTCCAATGATGGAGATTCCACAACCTCCCTTGGAAACCTATTCCAGTCCTTAACTGTTCTTAGAATTAGAAAGATTTTCCTATCTAACCTAAATCTCCCTTGCTGCAGATTAAACCGATTACTTCTTATCCTACCATCAGTGGACCTGGAGAACACTGTCTTTTTTTTATAACAGCCCATCACATATTTGAAGGATGTCCTCAAGTTCCCCCTCAGTTTTCTTTTCTTAAAACTAAACATGCCCAATTTTTTTTGACATTTCCTCTTATGTCAGTTTTCCCAAACTTTTTATCATTTTTCTTGCTCTCCTCTGGACTCTCCCATTTGTTCACACTTTTTCTGAACTGTGGCACCCCAAACCGGACACAGTACTCTACTTGAGGTCTAGGTGGTGAGAAGATGTTTTCTGACCTTAATCCCAATTTTACAATCCTTTGAGGTTGTTAAGGATTATGGGATTGAGGTCATGGCAAGAAACTGCAGCTAATCATTAAACTGGAGTATAAAAAATGATTTAGTAGGTAGTGATTGAGAACCACACAAAGAGCCAAATTCTGCCTTCCCTTATACATATGGTTCTAATGGTGGCAAAACAAAAATCAGTCTTAAATGTTTATTTTAATATTAAATTACTCTAAAATGTAGAAAATAATATAAATATAACAAAAAATTGAAGAGGTTGGGTACACACCATAAGCTGCCCCAAAGGCAGTCCTGAATAAGTTATTTACTTCTTTTACGAGCATCCAGTATTCAGCTCAATTTCCTTAACTATGCACTATAAAACTCTCCCAAATCAAGCTGATTTCTAGAAGGTATATTTTTGCTGTACATTTTTATTGGTTTTTTTACAATACTTTTTAAACTCACATCCTGTGTCTCAAAATGCTATGTGTTAAACTACAGTGATGCAAATAATAAATAAAATAATAATGATAAATGCACACTCAAAGCCAGAGTTTGAAAAGGCTCCCTGTGGACATATTTTGACTACATGCACAATCTTCAAAACACAAGGCTATCGGATTAACAATGACTAGGTCTATTGACCTAACAGATGACACCATATTCCATTGCTTCACTTTATGCTTATTTCTGGATGGAGTATCTCACTGGGAATTCAGTAATACTTGATCTTTTGGCACTGGAACATCATATAGACATCACTGCCAGAAAAGCTATTCCAAAAAAGTGGCAATTGAAAATAATTTCAGTATAAGTGGTTGCATTGCCCACCAAGCTCAGGTCTTATGGGAGAACTAGATAGACACAGGTTCTATAGCAGATGTTTCATTACCAGCATCTCTCTAGTTAAATTTTAGTAGCTGTCAAAAATTTTATTGCATCATAGACTCAGTTCCAAGTCACTGAACATTGCTGTTCATTACTTTCTTCCGTCTCAGTCTCTCACAGAATACCACCTCTAATGAGGGAATTAATTTTAATCCACACCCATTATAAATGGCTGTCTTCATTGTTAGTATTTTGGATTCGTACTCTGTATTCGACAAGCACATATTGACATACATGTCTCAGAAGAAAGAAAAAGACACAGATCAGATATAGTATATGGAGTAGCAGAGAAAGGATTGGACAATGTTTTGGATGGGATATTGATGATCTTACCAATAGGTTAATGACCAAGATTCATAGTAACCTGAACAAGAACCACATGTCTTTTCTATTTTCATTTTTATTGATCATGAAACCTGCCAGATTGACAGTTCTGGAAACAAAAGCCCTCTTTTATCAATAGGACAGGTACAGTATAGACAGTAGCAGTCTATGTGCTCCCACACTGCCCTGTGAATATGCCAAACCTAGTAAGATCACTTCCAATGGTGAAAGAATAGTTCATTTGCCATGCCCAGTTTGTCCGTGGCCAACGCTAAGTAGGGTGCCAATAAATGCTACTCACATTGATTGGTTTTGTGACAGACACACGATATAGAATCACATTTTCATATGCTGCCAATCAGTGCTTAAAGTGGTCTGAAAAAAGGGGTGTCTAATCACCCCACATCTGCCCCCAGCCCAGCAATTCTCTCCCCCACCCCCTCAGCCTCTTCTCTGTTCTTCCTGCAGTTCCTGGTGCTTTTTACTGCCCTCATGTTTTCCCAGGCCTGGGGTGGGCCCTGCAGCAGGGTCACTTTCTCCCCCTCCAGGGCTGGGAGAGGCAGCTCCAGGAGTTCTATGCCATATCCCCCTCTGCTCTCTCCCTGCGCAGATGTTACAGTGAGGGTGGGGGAAGGAGCAGAGGAACCAGCCATGCAAGCTCCCTTTGCCCCCTCCCCTGCTCTGAGAATAGTGTTGGCTGCTGAGGGAAGGCCAAGACAGCTCAACCTGCTTAAGATAAACATACCTGATTGGCTGCCCTACCCCAGTAAGCAGATGTGTGGGGTTTCTCCTAGTTTTTATTAAAAATATGTTGGTTTTCTGTTTTTGTTTTGGTTTTTTTCGTGGTGGAGGTGAAGGGGAGAGTTGTTTTGGGTTTATTTGTTCTTTAGAGATAACACTTCCTGTGTCACTGAGGGTAGTTTAAGTACTGCTGCCAATTAGTTCTTTCAACCCTATAACATTTGTTGCTCATTGCTTAGCCAAAACCAACCGCTTTCCTAAATTCATCTTTTCCTTCTCTCCTTTTCTCTTGCTCATGCAATACCATACATTTTGGGCAATGATTTTATTATTATAAGCATTTATACAGCCCCATTCACTTGTAGGCTGTGAGGCCCTCACCCAAAGCCTACAGAAAATAATAGGAAGATTCCCTTTGACAACAAGGGGATTTGGATCAGGTCCCATTTTACAGGAGACAGCAGTAGAGCAGTTCAAATGCACAGAGAATGATATGAAATTCTCTTTTGTAAAGAGAAAAACTAAATTGTGAGGGGGAAATCATTTCCATGATTCAGCCTTTGGTGGCCCTGTAGAAATACAGTCTGGGGAACCATGCTGTTTTATTGACTAAGTAAATCAATAAGAATACCTGCATTGATTAAGAATTCTGACCTTTGGCTGCAGTTGCCAATGCTGAAATAGGGATATGGGAAACAGAAGGGCATTGGCAAGCATCTGCTGAGTCTGAGAGTAAAATACCACAGGCAGTTTTAAATAATGCTAGATTTACACTTTGGTAAATATTCTGTTCCAACGTGGAGTTCATCTGTCACCTTCTGAGAACTAGTTTGGCAGTTTGAAAACAAACAAAAATTGTCACGGGGAATGGCATTTTGTATTGATTTCAAAGCTTGCTCATAGGAGAACAGGCACTTATGGAAACATTCATATGACTTTAAAATCCCCATGCTAACTAGTGGTAGATAATATAATCCATTTTAAATTAATTCTGGAGAGTATATGCAAAGCTGTTTGTAGTGCTGGTGTCTATATAAAAATCCTGTTACCTGTTTATAGGGTTTGTTATGTGTGTATATCTCAATGTGCCTCCTAAGATTAGAATATGGTGTGGACACTTTGGGGAAGATTCTCTGCCCCACGCCACTACCCTGGGGAATGGAGCCCCAGCCAGCACTACTCTGCATCACTACCTTCCATCACATGGGGCAGGAAGCAATGGGGAAGAAGAGTCACCAAAGTGCGGTCCCTCACTCTGACTACACTCGCTGGCTGGTGGTCTCTTGGGACCACTGACACCTAGCAGAGGTTAAAGCAGCCTTGAGGCTGCTCTAAGCCACAGCAGGGATGAGGAACTGGGCATGAGAAACAGGGATTTGAAACTAGCTCATCTATAGCTAGCTCCCAGAGAGTCCTCACACTCTGGTTTGTTCAGCATAAACTTGGGGAAGCACAGAATCTGGATCCAATTGCCTGAAACTATATCCATTGGTTCTTTTGGGAATGTCATAGATGAATAGCAGCTCCCAGTGGTGCTCTACTGGGACCTTATCGCCAAAAAGAAAAATCTCTATACCAATTGGGCCAAATTCTTTCCAGTTGGAGCTTCATTGAAGTTGATAGACCTGAAACAAGAATAAATTTGACCCATTATTGCCTAGATCCTGGTGCCCTATTAAGTCTGCTTTGCTCTGCACTAGCAGCACAAAGCAGACAGATGCCCTAAATGGCCAGGTGAGGATGTGTAGATGAGTCCCCCAGTGGCACAGAGCTGGCTATGCCTAAATTTAGTCACTCAAGTCCATATTTAGGCACTTAACTAAGTGACCTGATTTTTCAGAGGTGCTGACCATTTGCAGGACCCAGTAAATGCTAAATATTAAGGCAGTTCAGTGGTAGGAGCAAGAATAGAGATCAGAAGTGTTAGACTCCTCTCATTCCTCTAGTCCAGTGGTTCCCAAACTTGTTCTGCTGCTTGTGCAGGGAAAGACCCAGGCAGGCCGAGCCAGTGTCTTTACTTGCCATGTCTGCAGGTTCGGCCGATTGTGGCTCCCAGTGGCTGCGGTTCGCTGCTCCAGGCCAATGGGAGCTGCTGGAAGTGGCACGGGCCAAGGGATGTACTGGCTGCTGCTTCCCACAGGCCCCATTGGCCTGAAGCAGTGAACCGCAGCCACTAGAAGCCGCAATCAGCCAAACCGCCGGACATGGCAGGTAAAGAAACTGGCCCGGCCTGCCAGGGGCTTTCCCTGCACAAGTGATGGATCAAATTTGGGAACCGCTGTTCTAGTCCATGTGGTTTTTAGGCAGATATCACTGACTATAACTTCTTCCCTTTATGGGATTTAAGAAATCTGTAACCTGCAGTTACTATCTTAGGTACTCATTTTTACCATATGTGCCTTTGGAACTTTGCTACATGCAGCTGCTCTAAAGCGTAGCTTAAGGAAGCATAGATGGGAGCTGATGTTACCATGTGAAATTCCTAAATTTGCATAGATCAAGATACTCATTTACATAAGATGCTGCCTTCCTAAATTCTTTAAAGGCTGCTCAGGGTTTGAAATTCCCTGATGCTATAAAGTGCCCATTAACACTGTTTATAAGTAATAATTCCACCAATAAACCCCACAAAGCTAGTCCAAATTAGTACTCCAAGTTAATAATCTTCAAAAAGATGAATAAGATAACACAAATTTGGACATTCTGAGCTATTTAGGAATTATGAGTCAAAAGTTAAAATATTCAAGAGGTGAGCAAATATTTTATGAGCTCTAATCTCTCCCAAATTCTTTGAGCAATGTGCCTCATACTTTCCAGAAGAAAAAATGTGCCCTGGCATAAGACCACATATGAAATTTCATGTTTACTAGTTAAAGTTTTGGAAAACATACAGAGAGGAGTGTGGGTGCATTTGCAAATATGTTCAAAATTAGACTAATAATAGAAGCCTATCTTCTATGTGGAAATGTGTGTATTGCCCATTCAAAACAGGCAATACAGTTTTCACCATTTCAAATATCTGAATCCTTTAATTGAGGTAAAGTAGCTATTTTAGCAACTATTGGCAACAATTCTTCAAAAAGCCTTTTTTTTAGCTCTTAGAAAAGTATTTGAGAGGAAAAGACCTCTTTAGTTCTAAGAGCAAAAAACTAAAAGCTCTTCTAAGTTCGGGAAGATAAAAAGTGGATAATACCATTGTCTATGCAAGGAAAATTGGTTTCAGGTGAAAGTAAATGGACTATCTTATGGTAAAAGTTTTCCAATACAGCATGCAAATTTGTCCATGGGGTGACCTATTAGAATTCCCCCTTTTTATTTTATTCATAGAATCATAGAATATTAGGGATGGAAGAGACCTCAGGAGGTCATCTAGTCCAACCCCCTGCTCAAAGCAGGACCAATCCTCAATTAAATCATCCCAGTCAGGGCTTTGTCAAGCCTGACCTTAAAAACCTCTAAGGAAGGAGATTCCACCAGCTCCCTAGGTAACCCATTCCAGTGCTTCACCACCCTACTAGTGAAAAAGTTTTCCCTAATATCCAACCTAAACCTCCCCCACTGCAACTTGAGACCATTACTCCTTGTTCTGTTATCTGCTACCACTGAGAACAGTCTAGATCCATCCTCTTTGGAACCCCTTTTCAGGTAGTTGAAAGCAGCTATCAAATCCCCTTTCATTCTTCTCTTCTGCAGACTAAATAAACCCAGTTCCCTTAGCCTCTCCTCATAAGTTATGTGCTCCAGCCCCCTAATCATTTTTGTTGCCCTCCGTTGGGCTCTTCACAATTTTTCCACATCCTTCTTGTAGTGTGGGGCCCAAAACTGGACACAGTACTCCAGATGAGGCCTCACCAATGCCAAATAGAGGGGAATGATCACATCCCTCGATCTGCTGGCAACGCTCCTACTTATACAGCCCAAAATGCTGTTAGTCTTCTTGGCAACAAGGGCACACTGTTGACTCATATCCAGCTTCTTGTCCACTGTAACCCCTAGGTCCTTTTCTGCAGAATTGCTTCCTAGCCATTTGGTCCCTAGTTTGTAGCAGTGCATGGGATTCTTCTGTACTAAGTGCAGGACTCTGCTCTTGTCCTTGCTGAACCTCATCAGATTTCTTTTGGCCCAATCCTCTAATTTGTCTAGGTCCCTCTGTATCCTATCCCTACCCTCCAGCATATCTACCACTCCTCCTACTTTAGAGTCATCTGCAAACTTGCTGAGGGTGCAATCCACACCATCCTCCAGATCATTAATGAAGATATTGAACAAAACTGGCCCCAGGACTGACCCTTGGGGCACTCCGCTTGATATCAGCTGCCAGCTAGATATGGAGCCATTGATCGCTACCCATTGAGCCCGAAGATCTAGTCAGATTTCTATCTACCTTATGGTCCATTTATCTAGCCCACTTTAACTTACTGGCAAGAATACTGTGGGAGATCGTATCAAAAGCTTTGTTAAAGTCAAGGAATAACACATCCACTACTTTTCCCTCATCCATAGAGTCAGTTATCTCATCACAGAAGACAATTAGTTTAGTCAGGCATGACTTGCCCTTGGTGAATCCATGATGACTGTTCCTGATCACTTTCCTCTCCTCAAAGTGCTTCAAAATTGATTCCTTGAGGACTTGCTTCATGAGGACCTTCATTTCATATTAGAAATCATTTCCACTTTTCATATGCAGCCCAAATAATTTGATCCAGGATGAATCCATGAAGAATCTAGTATTGGGATTCTATATTTCACCCAAGCTAGAGCTGCAACACATTCTTCTTTGTAACTACAAAATTGCTGCCTGGGATTCAAAGATTAAGACGCATGATGTTTTCATGGCATGATCCTCAAGCCAACAGGTTCTTAAATCACTAACTATCCAAACTGTTTTCTTTGTACTCACATACATCCCCTGTAAAGTAAGATCAGCCAGGGAAAAACTACCTCCAGATGTGAAACAAGAATAGTGCAACTCCAGCTAGGCCTGAGAATTTATTCACTAGGTATGTAAATTAAATGACATAGATGCAGGATGTATCACATCCTACAGCACTTATGCTGCCAGGGCCTATGCAACCATGATAAAATGTGTTAGGCCCATGAAATAAGACTTGGCTCTTAGGAGGCACACAGCCTGTACTGTTTGGAAAGCCTGCAGCAAGCACATCCCTATAGTGCAAGAACAAGTACCAGGAAACTAGTCTCAACACTGGGAGGCGTGAGGGGTGGGGGGGAGCACATAAAAAAAAGCAATGATAGAATTTCAGAAAAAGTCCAAAGTTCCTTTTGTACTTATTAAAAAAGTCCAAACCTATGGCAGTCTCCACTAAGATTGTGGCTCTCAGTTGCCTCATAATACTCGGTCCAGTATTAGGCCCAGTAACAGACTTTTACATGTTCAACACCCAGGGCCACTATTGGTTTTTTTTATAGGGAGAGACATGGGTTTGAAAACCTGGTTCAGCATCTTTGGTGGATGTCAGGCCCATGCCCGCCCTTCCTCTAGCACCTTTTGGGGATCTCTTTTTTTCCCATCCACCAGCCTCAGGAAAAAAATCAGAATGGCTTCTGCTGGCCATCTTCAGAACAGAGAAGGCTCAGCTGAGCAGGAAAGCTGAAGAAATACTATGTGAAGACAACTAAGTGATGAAACCCAACTCATCTCAAAGTTCAGAAGTGCACTGTGAAAAGCAGCAGTGACTATAGTTAAACTGCTAGTGAAAAAACTGTGCCCAACCTCAGCTAGGTTTTCATGGACATGAACGTACGTGTTCATTTTCACAGAAAATGTGCAAGATGAAAAATGGTCAAATTTAGTGCAATAATGTTGTAGTAGGAATAGGGCCTGAAATACAAGCCCTTGTATCAGAGGCCTAAGGCCTGGGCTAAAGTAGAGGTCAAAGCTTCGCTAATATAAAGCAAAATCAGGCTGTGAGCTAGAGGCAAGTCCGGCTCACAGAATCTGGAAAGAACAGGGCTGATATTGTAAAAAACCATACATTCCTAAGAGGTGCTAGGCATAGAGCACTCATGCAACCACATTTCTGAAAGGTGGTACCAGAACACCTCGATACCAGCACATTCCCTAAAGATAACAGGAACCCAATGGCCCATCCTAAAGATAAGGCCAGGATAACAGTGTGATGGATAGAGATGTACAAGATGATTGGTGGTAACTGGCTACGTCAGAGGGTGACAACCAACTGCATCAGAGGGGCAGTACGTAACTTGTTTGTATTGTTGTATAAAAATGTATCTCAGAGGTAGTGTCTTTGGCTGTCCTAGGGGATAATGGAAAGTCCTGTCATTAACTGAGCTAGTCCATTGCAACAGGCATACATGTGTTAGTGTACCTGTAACCATTGAACCAGGACATTAGGAGCGTGCTTTGTTGACAATAAACATGACCAACTGCCTTCGCTACCAACCAAGTCTGTGGATTTATTGGGCAGTTTGATGGGACCCTGCTGTAAGGCTATCTAGCCAGAGAGTCAGTACAGCATGCAGAAAGAACACACTCACACACACGCTGCCAAACATCTGTGAACCCTCTACTCATGCTGTTATTTCCATGAGTAGTTCTACTGGTACCAATGGGAATAGTCGAATGAGTAAATGCTCAGCAGTGGGAGCAAAAAGAGTCACAGTCAGGCTCAGGTTATTTTTAATTTCACAATGAATACTTCACCACAGCTCTAATTATGGACCATTTAATTGACTAGGATTGTGCTACATTTAAACAAGAAGCTAGAGACTCTTTATTGGGTTTACAAGCAGGCTGGGACAGTTTATAGTGCAGCTCTCACTTCATTTTCTCTTTTCTTTTTTAAATTTTGTATGCTTATGAATCAGTGTTATGATAAAACTTTCCATAAGTCCCTTTCCAAGGCATGCTTCAATTTGATCAAAATGAAACCATGAAATTCCCAGCTAGATACAACAGAGTACTTCAATAATACTCTGCCAGCTGTTAACTACTAATGAACATTCAAGGGACTGGGACTCTTATTGATGAGCCACTAAACACTTTTACATCACTTCTGTGCAGTCTTCATCAGGGTATGCCAACACTACAGCAACTATAGTGGCACAGCTAGGACACTGCAGCTATACCACTGTAGCACCATAGTGTAGACACTGCCTACGTCAATAGGAAGGATTTTTCAATTGATGTATTTAATTCACCTCTCCAAGAAGCAGTAGCTAGATCAATGGAAGAATTCTTCCATCGACCTAGCTGCGTGTACAGAGGGGGTTAGGTTGACCTAACAATGTTGCACAGGGGTATGACACTTTTCACAGCCCTGAGCGACGTAGCTAGATCAATCTAATTTTCAGGTGCAGACCAGGCATCAGTGAAGAGGGCCTAAGTCAGTCTGCCTGGGTTGACTGATGGAAGCTGAAATAGACCATGAGCTTGTCTATATTAGAGAAGTTGCACCAGTTTAACTAAAACAATTAAAATTTATCTAAAAAATGCGAACCCTTAATGCAGCCACACTTAAAGTACTTTAACCCTTGCCTAAATTGGTTTATTTTATGTTGATAAGTTACTGAATTAAGTTAAAACTTGTTTAGCAATTGTTATAATGCAAGATATTAATGGCTTGCCATTATAAGACACTGATGTATAAATGCCCAAAGTGAAAAGAGTTAAGATGCCAGGTATTAACTGCACCCTGAGAGTTGAGGTAGAGAATGAGTAGGTAATTCACTACACTAGATCCTAGTTAAAAGAACTGAGGACTTTTCTACAGTTGTGCTGGGGTGTGTGTGTTCGGGTTCCAGAGTAAGAGCCCTGGTCTACACTACGAGTTTAGGTCGAATTTAGCAGCATTAGATCAATTTAACCCTGCAGCCGTCCACACAACGAAGCCTTTTTTGTCAGCTTAAAAGGCTCTTAAAATTGATTTCTGTACTCCTCCCCGATGAGGGGATTAGCACTGAAATCGACCCTGCTGGGTCAAATTTGGGGTAGTGTGGTTGCACTTCGACGGGATTGGCCTCCGGAAGCTATCCCAGAGTTCTCCATTGTGACTGTTCTAGACAGCACTCTCAACTCAGACGCACTGGCCAGGTAGACAGGAAAAGCCCCGCAAACTTTTGAATTTCATTTCCTGTTTGGCCAGCCTGGAGAGCTGATCAGCACAGGTGACCATGGAATCCCAGAATCGCAAAAGAGTTCCAGCACGGACCGAACAGGAGGTACTGCATCTGATTGCTGTATGGGGAGATGAATCCGTGCTATCTGAACTCTGTTCCAAAAGTCAAAATGCCGGAATATTTGAAAAAAATCTCCAAGGGCATGAAGGACAGAGGTTATAACAGGGACCCACAGCAGTGCCGCATGAAGCCTACCAAAGAACCAAGGCAAATGGCCGCTCCGGGTCAGAGCCCCAGACATGCCACTTCTATGATGAGCTGCATGCTGTTCTAGGGGGTGCCCCTACAACTACCCCACCCCTGTGCTTCCCTCCTCCCTGACCCCTCCCAGGTTACCTCGGCAGTTATCCCCCCATTTGTGTGATGAATTAATAAAGAATGCATGAATTTGAAACAACAATGACTTTATTGCCTCTGCAAAAGGAGATCAAAGGGGGGAGGGGAGGGCGGTTGGCTTATAAGGAAGTAGAGTGAACCAAGGGGGCAGGTTTTCATCAAGGAGAAACAAACAGAACTTTCACACTGTAGCCTAGCAAGTCATGAAACTAGTTTTCAAAGTTTCTCTGATGCACAGTGCGCCCTGCTGTGCTCTTCTAACTGCCCTGGTGTCTGGTTGCACATAATCAGCAGCCAGACGATTTGCCTCTACCTCCCACCCCGCCATAAACATCTCCCCCTTACTCTCACAGATATTGTGGAGCACACAGCAAGCAGCAATAACTTGGGATGGGAATATTGGTTTCGCTGAGGTCTAACCGAGTCAGTAAACTGCACCAGCGAGCTTTTAAATGTCCAAAGGCACATTCTACCACCATTATGCACTTGCTCATCCTATAGTTGAACTGCTCCTTACTACTGTTCAGGCTTCATGAGCCATGGGAGCAAGGGCTAGGCTGGGGTAGGCGTGACCGCGCGGTGCTGCTGACTGGGAAAGCAGCCTGTGACAGAAGCCTCCAGCTTGCATGATATTCCAGGGAGGACTGAATCTCCATTAGATGAAACTTAAAGAGAATGACCTGGAGTCATTCCCATTTTTGTCCAGGCGCCCTCGAACAACCTAACCGAGGTTGGCCAGAAGCACCCATGGGACAACAACGATGGCTAGCAGTCATATTGTACTGTCTGCCATCTGTAAAGCAAGGCAAGGGGATGCTGCTGTGTAGCACTGCAGTACCGCGTCTTCCAGCAGCACCCAGGAGACACATGTTGACAGTGAGCTGAGCAGGCTCCATGCTTGCTGTGGTATGTTGTCTGCATGGGTAACCCAGGAAAAAAGGCGAGAAACTATTTTTTGTCATTGCTTTCTCGGAGGGAAGGAGGCCTGACGACATGTACCCAGAACCACCTGCGACAATGTTTTTGCCCCATCAGGCATTGGGAGCTCAACCCAGAATTTCAGTGGGTGGAGGAGACTGCAGGAACTGTGGGATAGCTACTCACAATGCAATGCTCCGAAAGTCGACGCTAGCCAGCGTACTGCGGACATACACTGCCAACTTAATGTGCTTAGTGGGGACACACACAATCGACTGTATCAAATCGATTTCTAAAGAATAGACTTCTAGTAAATCAAACTACTTTCATAGTGTAGGCATATCCAGAATGTCCTCACAGGGGAGTTATATTGGTATAACTATAGTAGCTTAAATTCACCCTGTCTGACCTCATACTGGTATAACCTTTCTAGGCAGATGAGGCTTGCATGAGTTAACTGTCAGGTAGTTAGGGCTTTAGGGTACCTTTTGTAAAGGCTTCACAAAAGGAGGATTAATGCTTTAACTGGTCAAAAAAATTTCCATTGAAAAGACTTTTGCTTATTTTTGTCTTTTGGGAGATAACATAGAGACTGTAAGGGTATAGGATAGCTCAGGGGAAGGAATGATCAAAAAAAAAAATTGGGTAGCCAGAACGTCTATTAGAGACACTTTCGCATGTCTATCCCTTTTCCTAGGCTTTGGATAGGAAGCTGCTCGTCCATAGTGCTCAGGTCTGAGTTTAAGACAAATCTGTATTTCATGCAAAATGAATTATAAAAGATACAGTTGATTCAGAGAAGAAACTAACTTTAAACTGGCTTCTCAAAACAAGAAAACAGCTTTTTCTGGTACACCAGGGCTTAATAAGGGACCAATCTCTCCTCAGTTATTTGCATCTGGAGAAGCCAGAATAATTAGTCTAGAGAAGAGAAGACTGAGAAGGAACATAACAGTTTTCAAGTACATAAAAGGTTGTTACAAGGAGGAGGGAGAAAAATTGTTCTTAATCTCTAAGGATAGGACAAGAAGCAATGGGCTTAAATTGTAGCAAGGGAAGTTTAGGTTGGAAATTAGGAAAACTACCCAACAGTGAGGGCGGTTAAGCACTGGAATAAATTGCCTAGAGAGGAATCTCCATCACTGGAGATTTTTAAGAATAAGTTAGACAAATACCTGTCAGGGATGGTCTAGATCAGTGGTCCATGAGCTCCATTCAGGTGGTTCATGGAGTTCCCTCTAAGGTGAATACCTGGGCGGCTGCACACAAGAGAATGAAGGGCCACCCACCTTATTAGTGGAGCCGCACAGGCATGGCTCCACTAATTAGGTGCCTGGACCCAGGAGAAGACACACATGTAAGGTGAGGTGGTGGCCTTGGGGGCAACAGGAGGTAGGTGGGAGGGGGAAGTGGGGTGAGAGGGGGGAATTTGGGACATGCAGGGCTGCGGCAGCCAGAGAAAGAGGTGACTTTCCCCAGCTCCAGAGCTCCGGCTGCCAGGGAAAGACCCCCCTACTTCCCAGCCCCAGCTTGGGGGCTGGGAAGTGGGGGAAAGAGCCCTCTCCTTCTCAGGGGCTGTCATGGGGGGGAGAGAGGGCACATTAGTCACATTAGAAAGGTAAGACTACTGATATTAAAATATGAGTTGAGTGATTTTATTTGCAGAACAAAAAAGTTTATTATTATTAATGGTTTTTTTATATAGGGCTTTTATCCAAAGCACTTTACAATAGTTAGCTAACAGTACAAACAACATTTGGAAAGATCATTAAGTGGTCCGCCGCGACCCTCAGCAATTTTCAAGTAGTCCACACAAACAAGAAGTTTGAGAATCACTGATCTAGATAATACTTAGTCCTGCCATGAGTGCAGGGGACCAAACTAGGTGACCTCTTGAGGTCCCTTCGAGTCCTAGGATTTTATGATTCTGTGCTTTGATGCCTTCCATCTGTCTTTGATCCCTGACTTTTGAGTGTTTCGAAGATTTTATATGGACATTGCTGTGAAACAATGTTTTGTATCACTATTATGATGCTGTGACAGAATATACCCCTGTATTCACACTTTCCATATTATTCTATTTATCTTTTGTTCAAAGTGTTCCTTACAAGATATCATATGAAAACTCAGTTTGCTGGTCAGTATTGTCCTGGTAAAATGTGTGTGATAATGTTGTATGTGAAGTTATCAGATTCCCCTGTGTGAGGCCATGTCTACATCTAAAATTTTGCAGCGCTGGTTGTTACAGCTGTATTAGTACAGCTGTATAGGGCCAGCGCTGCAGAGTGGCCACACTTACAGCAACCAGCGCTGCAAGTGGTGTTAGATGTGGCCACACTGCAGCGCTGTTGGGCGGCTTCAAGGGGGGTTCCGGGACGAGAGAGCAAACCGGGAAAGGAAACCAGCTTCCCCGCGGTTTGCTCTCTCGGTCCCGGAGCCACCCAGCAAACCGCAGGGAAGGAGACCTGCTTGCTCGGGGTTCCGGGACCGAGAGAGCAAACCGGGAACGCCGCGGTTTGCTCTCTCGGTCCCGGAGCCAGCCAGCAAACCGCAGGGAAGGAGACCTGCTTGCTCGGGGTTCCGGGACCGAGAGAGCAAACCGCGGCGAAGCTGGTTTCCTTTCCCGGTTTGCTCTCTCGGTCCCGGAACCCCGAGCAAGCAGGTCTCCTTCCCTGCGGTTTGCTGGGTGGCTCCGGGACCGAGAGAGCAAACCGCGGCGTTCCCGGTTTGCTCTCTCGGTCCCGGAACCCCGAGCAAGCAGGTCTCCTTCCCTGCGGTTTGCTGGCTGGCTCCGGGACCGAGAGAGCAAACCGCGGCGTTCCCGGTTTGCTCTCTCGGTCCCGGAACCCGAGCAAGCAGGTCTCCTTCCCTGCGGTTTGCTGGCTGGCTCCGGGAACGCGAGAGCAAACCGCGGCGAAGCTGGTCTCCTTTCCCGGTTTGCTCTCTCGGTCCCGAACCCCGAGCAAGCAGGTCTCCTTCCCTGCGGTTTGCTGGGTGGCTCCGGGACCGAGAGAGCAAACCGGGAAAGGAAACCAGCTTGATTACCAGAGGCTTCCTCCTTCCACGGAGGTCAAGAAAAGCGCTGGTAACTGTCTACATTGGATTACCAGCGCTGGATCACCAGCGCTGGATCCTCTACACCCGAGACAAAACGGGAGTACGGCCAGCGCTGCAAACAGGGAGTTGCAGCGCTGGTGGTGCCCTGCAGATGTGTACACCTTCAAAGTTGCAGCACTGTAACTCCCTCACCAGCGCTGCAACTTTCTGATGTAGACAAGCCCTGAGGTTATTAGCACATGTTCCAAACGCCACAGTCCTATTCAAATAGAAGTTGGCAAACAGGTCTGTCCTAAACAAAGAAATGTGTGCTCTGCTTAATTTGCATTTAAGCAGTAAACAGAGTCATCAAGCAGGAAGGGAAGACAAAGGAATCATCCTAGCAGGACAGGCCAGAGCTGGATCCAGTATCACTGCTGCCCAGAGCTGCAAGGGGCTGTGAGTACTGGGGCTTGTGACTTTGCACTGGGAATAAGGGGGGAGGCTGCTGGCTAGTTAAGTGGGGAGATAGTTGCTCTGTGTGGCTTTGCAGAGGATGGCAGAAGAGGACACCTGAGGGGTTTGCTGGGGAGAGTTCACTGGCATGTCAAAGATGACCAGGAGCACCCAAGACTCACCACTGGACTGGAACTTTTCTCAGGACTCCTGAACTCTGTGTGGCCAGATTTTGTAGAGCTTATTACATGTTGGGGTAATTCTCCATTTAGTAATCCATCCAGAACAGGACAAGCCTTAGTATGGAGAGAATATCTGGAATATAGTACTAATAGAATTACAAATTCTCCTGTTTCCTTCAAGGTAATATTGAAATCAATCAGATAAAGGTTGACCATCAGGCATTATTTGATATTTTTCTCTTGTGCCACCAATTATGAGTGTTTTACCCACTTGGAAGCCTAATTGTATATTATTAAAAACATATGGCCAGATCCTTAGCTGATGTAAGCTGGAATAGCCCAACTGAAGTCAGTGCTGATTTACCCCAGATGAGGATCTATCCCATACTACTTATCTGGAAAAATACTGCAGTTATATTCAAACACTAAGAATGTTACTTGGCATTTTTTCTTCCTTCCAATAACGTAGCTGTACAATCTACAAAATATATGTAATCTGGGAATCATAGTTTTCTTTTTATGTCCTATAACAGTGGTTTTCAACCTTTTTTCAACCTTAAACCTTTGAAAATCTTAAACATATTCTGCGGATCCCCAGGGGTCTGCAGACCACTGATTGAAAACCACTGTCCTATAAAAAAAATTGGGTGTGCAAAACAAAGAGCCACTCTCCCCACAATAGCCAATAGATCAGGCATTAGGGATACTCATTTGATTCAGTTCAGGGACTTGAAGTCAAGTCTTCCATGGTATGGATGAGACTCCTAATCATGGGCTATTGGCTATCTTGGGATGTATGGGATGAGAGAAGGCGTGAACATTTTTGAAAGGTCTCAGTTTTGTGCCCATGCCAAACAAAAATATGTCAAAGCCTCCAAAAATTTGGAGAAATGGATTTCTTGTTTTCTGGACTCCGTAATAAAAAAAGTTACCTTCGTCACTGGGATTGGTTGACAGACACTTGATGTGCTGCTTTAACTATACCAGTTTAGAAATATGGACAAAATTATACCAGTATAATGGTACCTCTCTGGTAAAACTTACTTCAGATCTAAGCTATGCCAAGAAAAGTACCACTATACTCTCTGAAGGGGAGAACAGAAGGTCCAAACCCCCAAAATAAGCAGTTAATCCAAGTGATCGCATACTATGTTATTTTACTGTAAGAGTATATTGAGCAAGATCTTTTATGAAAGCTTGTAATGCACTGATCTTAACAGTCATTATGAGATACTTATACAGGCTATGGTTATGAATTTATATATTTATGTATATAGAAATCTGTGCTCAGAATTCATGGCACCACATCACGTCCACCTCTCAACAAGCCAGTAAGGTAGTCAAGCATGGGGGGCACCTCCCAAACCAGTTTACACAAAACCAGCTTCAAAGACCCATCCATGGTCCAGTCCAGAAAAAGGCAATGATGGATCATTAGAGTTAACAAAAAGAACATACCAGCTATCAAATCGAGAGAGAATTTTCCCAGTCTGAATAACCATGAGTCACTATTGATGCAGACAGAGAGGGAAGGAGAAAAGGGGGGGAAAAAAAAGCCTTTGAAAAGCAGGTTTAGAACTAAACTTTTTAATCCATAACTTGAGATACAAACTAGAGGCAGAAGGATGTCTGTGAAAGCTGGATCCTTCCTATAGCATGGGTGTGCACTGGGAAACTATTTTAAGGCAATAAGTAACTGGTATTAGAAAAGAGGTTTTATTTAATTTGAAAGTGTAGAACCCTGAGGCTGCATCTTTATGTTTATTTTCTGTTTAACTTGTATAGGTTTTTTCCCCTGACTCTGGTATGCAAACTGTATGGAGTGTGTGTGCCAAAATGAACTGATAACTGGAGGGCTGGTTGCACAGCTTCACCCCCGAGTCTGAGCCCTGGTCTACACTATAAGTTTAGGTTGAATTTAGCAGTGTTAGATGGATTTAACCCTGTACCTGTCCACATGACGAAGTCGTTTTTCTTGACTTAAAGGGCTCTTAAAATCGATTTCAGTACTCCTCTCCGATGACGGGATTAGTGCTGAAATCTATATTGCTGGGTCGAACTTGGGGTAGTGTGGACACAATTAGAAGGTATTGGCTTCCTGGAGGCTTCCCAGAGTGCTCCGTTGTGACTGCTCTGGACAGCACTTTGAACTTGGATGCACTAGCCAAGTACACAGGAAAAGCCCCTGGAACTTTTGAATTTCATTTCCTGTTTGGCCAGCGTGGTGAACTGAGCAGCACTCAGCAGCACAGGTGACCATGCAGTCCCCCCAGAATGTTTCTACACTCCCCCGATCATCTCCATCCCCGAGGTTATCACAGATTAGAAGGCGAAAAAAAAGCACTCGTGATGACATGTTTTCTGAGCTCATGCAGTCCTCCTGCTCTGATAGGGCACAGCATAATGCATGGAGGCATTCAGTGGCAGAGGCCAGGAAAGAATTGCTATGTCTGCTTAACAGCAAAAGTATTATGCCTCGCTGATGATCCTGCCTGAGCCAAGTCACTGTGTCACATGCACTCCACGCTGTGTCAGCCTTGGACTGGGCATGGAAGGCCATAGATATAGACATTTCATTAAGTAGCTTCTGTAGCTAGAGAAAACATTCCTGTGTATTCAGCAAAGTCTGTGGCAAAAAAAGAGAAGCCCTGTAGTGTAGTGGTTATCACTTTTACCTAATGTGAAACATCCCTGGTTCAAAACTGGAAAGAAACAGGTTACTGTTCCTTTTTCTGACTCCCCTCCTGCATTTTTAGTCTTAAAATAGACCACGCTGTGAAATTTTACTTTGAATTATATCAATTATGAGTTAAATAATATGGAAGCGCTCTCTAAGTTATAGTCCTGGGTTCCTTACCCTTTCAGCTGCTCTGATAAATTAACATTTTAGTTAGTGGCAGGAAAAATTTTCATGAAGCCTTTTATAAGGATTAAATGCTACCTAGGACTCTGAAATAATCTTAATGTGGTCGATAGAGTGCAATCCTTCATTCTGAATTTGTCATTCCACAAGTTGAACTGCTCCTGACTACTGTCCAGGCTTCATGAGCCATGGGAGCAAGGGCTAGGCTGGGGTAGGTGTGACTGCGCGGTGCTGCCGACTGGGAGAGCAGCCTGAGGCAGAAGCCTCCAGTTCACATGGTATTCCAGGCAGGACTGAATCTCCATGAGATAGAACTTAAGAGAATGACCTGGAGTCACTCCCATTTGGTGGTCTAAGAGGAGGATAGACATGTCTGAACAGGCACCCTGATAGACCTCGAGGTCTGCCAGCTGAGTGGGGCTGAGTGGGACCCCGGCTGGCAGGAGCCGGCAGACGGAGCCCCAGACCGGCAGCAGGCTGAGTTGCTCAGCCTGCCGCAGGTCTGGGGCTCCGTCTGTCGGCCCCGCTCAGCCTGCTACCTACCTGAGGTTCCGATCATCCAGGCAGATAGTGGACTAAGGAGTCCGGCGGACAGGACCCCAGAAAAAAGGCATGAAACGATTGCCTGCCATTGCTTTCACAGAAGGGGAGGGCTGATGACATGTACCCAAAACCACCCACGACAAAGTTTTTGCCTCATCAGGCATTGGGAGCTTAACCCAGAATTCCAATGGGCAGCAGAGACTGTGGGAGCTGTGGGATAGCTACCCACAGTGCACTGCTCCATAAGTCGATGCTAGCCATGGTAGTGTGGACATATGCATTAGACTGTATAAAATCGAATTTTAAAAAATTGACTTCTATAAAATCAACCTAATTTCGCAGTGTAGACATACCCTGAGTGTTTGGTGATTAAGAACTTGGGGAGGATGGATTTGGGGAGGCTTGGGACTGAAAGGATTGTTGGTATCACCCTGCAAATAGTAACTGGGCTGACGAGACCTATTGCTTGTGCACTGTTACTGGTGTCAGGGATCTGAACCATAAGTACACAGCACAAGGTCCCCAAGGTTACAGGGCAGGTGGTGACAGAACTCTTAGTGGTCTGCGTACACCCCAAAATGTCACACTGGTATAGCTGTATCCAGATTAGGGGTTGCATTGCTTTCATTATATCAGTTTCTAAACCAATATAATTACAAGTAGCACAAAAATTTCTGTAAAAGCAGCAAAGAATCCTATGGCACCTTATAGACTAACAGACGTTTTGGAGCATGAGCTTTCGTGGGTGAATACCCACTTCATCTTATACAAAAATTTCTGTATGGACCAGTCCTAAAACAAAATAGGACTTGCAATATATATGAGTAGCAGATCTGTTCAGTAACATATGACCGGTTTCACAGTCACTTTTCAGACTAAAATTGTTATAAGTACTGCTCAGCCTGCTTCTATTTTCAGATATGAAGTTCTCTCATTTTCCCATATTGCTTAGCACTCCTATGGTTTCTAGTTTACATCTCTCCTTGACAGGTAGAACTTAGATCAAAAGGACTGAATACTTATTTACTTCCAATAGGAAGCTCAGTAATGCAGTATGTTTGCTTTTAAAGTTATGTCTGTCACTGACAATTACTGAAAAAACAATTGCTGAAAAACAAACCAAGAAAGTGTTGCTTGACCCAGTTATTTTTCATAACAAGTGTCTCCAATCAAGCAGTAATTAATTCACTATATCAACTCAAATGTTAATGGATTAAAAAAAAAAGGCATAATAAGCTAGCAGAAAAACTGTTCATGGAGCTATCTTGTTGTTTACCAAAACAGTATGCTAACCAGCCCTGCATAGTGTTAGCACATTTTTCATTTCCCTGAGATGCTTTCACTTAATACTGTTTTTAATGGCTACCTGTTTCTTTGCCGTCATATTTGCATATTGGTAATCATGCTATCTGTAGCGTATAATACACACCACAATTTATGCTACCTAACTATACTTCCCAATGAAAAACTATAGATTTTGCTATCAATAACAAAAAAGTTGTTGTGCGGGCAGGTTACAAGGGTAAATGGATTTAGCTTCCTTTTGATGTATGTGGATAACTTGCAGTAATGGGAATAGTACCCACGCCTGTCAAAAGGCCCATACACACTCCATTACTACTACTACATCTATATATTAAGGACTTGATCCTGCACCATCAAAATTAATGGAAGTTTTAAACTTGACTTCAGTGGAAGCAGGATTAATCCTCTATAGCTGTGAAAAACATATATGACAGAGGTTCAATTGACATGGATCTGAAGTATTTGCACACTGTATGAAACGTGCCTATGGCCCCAATTCAGCAAATGAACTTAACTTGACGCATGTGAGAAGTCTCATTAAAAATCTATGGAACGCTGGGGCTCAGGCTTCGGCTGTACGCACAGGCCTCAGCAAGTCTAAGCTAGTCCTGCTGACTCCATTAAAATGGAGTCCCAACCCACAGTTTGAGAACCACTGGCCTAGCTCAACTTCCACTCATTGGATCTTGTTATACCTTTGTCATCTAGATTAAAGATCCCATTATCAAGTATTTGTTCCTCATGTACGTACTCAAGGACTGTGCTCAAGTCACCCCTTAATCTTTTCTTTGTTAAGCCAAAATAGATTGAGCTCCTTGAGTCTATCACTTGCAAGGCATGTTTTTTTAAATCCAGTTTTAAAAAAAATAGACCTGAGACTGCCACAAAATTTCAAGTCTGCTGCACTGGACTGCAATAGATGCAAACTGGATGGCCTGCCCCAAGAATTCAAATCTTACATTTTGCCTCTGTCATCAGGATGAATATACTGCGCCTATCTGCTTTCCTTTATTATATACTAGCTGTTCAACCAGTTAAATACAAAGCAGAAATATATATACCAGGAAAAGAAAACACTTATAAAACCTAATAATGAGCACAAACATATCACAGATACCTCATCTGGGAAAGCTTTTCCACTAAAATACTTTGTAAGAAAGAATGACAAAGTAACAAACTAACGGTGAGCAGAACTTAACTGTATTTCCTTTTCTCTTCTTTTTTGATCCATTTCTCCTTTCCCCATAGGGAAGGCATTCTTCACTTTTGTTTTACACTTAGGATTCCTAATGTGCTGGAATTCCCTTTCATGATTTTCTAGAATCTACATGATCTTAGGAGTTTGGGCTTATGAGATGATGCAAATACAATGTAAAAACTGCTGCCTGATACGTCTCATCCATGTCAGGGCACTAATGATACTGTGAGGTATTACCCTAAGCAGATCAGAAGTGACTGCAGGACTCTGGGGGTAAGGGTGAAGGAGTTGGGGACAGAGGTGATGGTCTTTTCAGTCCTTTTGGTCAAGGGTAGGGGCCCAGGCAGAAACAGATGCATACTGGAAGTGAATCCCTGGCTCAGAGGATGGTGTTGCCAGGAGGGCTTCAGCTTCCTTGACCATGTTCCAGGAAGAAGGACTGCTAAGCAGAGATGGTGGCCACCTATCGAGGAAGGGGAAAGAGCACATTTGGATACAAACTGGCTAACCTAGTGAGGAGGCCTTTAAACTAGGTTTGATGGGGGCAAGTGACAAAAGCCCACAGATAAGTCAAAAACATGGAGACCTGAGAGAAGGGTTGGCATCTGGGGGGAGCATGGGCTGTTATAGCAGGGATAAGGAAAAGACAAGATAGAACATAGAGGGGAAATCAAATCAGTATCTTAGATGTCTGTATACTAATGTGAGAAGTTTGGGGAATAAGCAGGAAGAACTTGAAATTACAGTTAATAAAACAACTATGACAGTTGGTGTCACAGATTTGGTGGGATAATATGCATGACTGGAAAATTGGTATAGAAGGGTACAGCTTGCTCAGGAAGAATAAGCAGGGGAAAAGGGGAGGAGATGATGTATATATATTTTAATATAAATGACACTTGGACTGATGTTGAGCTGGAAATAGGAGACAGACTTGTTGAAAGTCTCTGGGTAAGGATAAAAGGGGTAAAAAACACAGATGATGTCACAGTAGGGATCTACTACAGACCACCTAACCAGGAAGAAGAGATGGATGAAGCTTTTTAAAAAACAACTAACAAAATCATCCAAAGCACAGGATTTGGTGGTGATGTGGAACTTCAACTACCCAGACATCTGTTCGGAAAAGAACACAGCAGGGCACAGATTAGCCACCAAGTTCTTGGAATGCACTGTAGACAATTTATTATTTCAGAAGGTGGAGAAAGCTACTAGTGGAGAGGCTGTTCTAGATTTGATTTTGACAAACAGGGAGGAACCGGTTGAGAATTTGAAAGTGGAAGGCAGCGTGGGTGAAAGTGATCATGAAATAAGAGTTCATGATTTTAAGGAATGGTAGGAGGGAAAATAGCACAATAAAGACAATGGATTTCAAGAAAACAGACATTAGCAAACTCAGGGAGTTGGTAGGTAAAATCCAATGGGAAGCTAGTCTAAGGGGAAAAACAGCTCAAGAAAGTTGGCAGTTTTTCAAAAAGACATTATTAAGGGCACAAAAGCAAACTATCCCACTGCATAGGAAAGATAGGAAGTATGGCAAGTGACCCACCCTGGCTAAGTCAGGAGATCTTCAGTGATCTGAAACAAAAAGAAGAGTCCTACAAAAAAAAGAAACTAGTTCAAATGACAAAGGATAACTATAAACAAATAACACAAGTATGTAGGGACAAAATTAGAAAAGCCAAGGCACAAAACAAGATTAAACTAGTGAGAGACATAAAGGGTAACAAAAAAATTTTCTAGAAATATCTTAGAAGCAAGAGGAAGACCAAGGACAAGGTAGGTCCGTTACTCAATGAGGGGGGAAAACAACAGAAAATGTGGAAATGGCAGAAATGCTAAATGACTTTTGGTTTTGGTTTTCACCAAAAATATTAGTAGCAATTGGCCATCTACCATAGTTAATGCCAGTGAAAATGTCAAGTAGGATCAGAGGCTAAAATAGCGAATAAACAAGTTAAAAATTACTTAGACAAGTTAGATGTCTTCAGGTCACCAGGGCCTGATGAAATACATCCTAGAATATCCAAGTAGCTGATTGAAGAGATATCTGAACCATTAATAATTATCTTCAAAAAGTCATGGAAGACAGGAGTGATTCCAGAGGACTGGAAAAAGGGCAAATATAATGCTGATCTATTAAAAAAAAAAAAAAAAAAAGCAAATAAGGACCACCTAGCGAATTACATACCAGTCTGCTTAACTTCAGTACCTGGAAAGATAATGGAGCAAATAATTAAACAATCAATTTGCAAACACCTAGAAGATAAGGTAAGTAACAGACACCATGGATTTATCAAGAGCAAATTGTGTCCAACCAACCTATTAGCTTTCTTTGACAGGGTAAAAAGCCTTGTGGATGGTTGGGAAGCAGTTGATGTGGTAGTTCTTGACTTTAGAAAGGCCTTTGATACTGTCTCGCATGACCTTCTCATAAACAAACTAGGGAAATACAACCTAGACGGAGTTACTATAAGGTGGGTGCATAACTGGTTGGAAAACCAGAGAGTTCCCAGAGAGTAGTTATCAGTGGTTCACAGTCATGCTAGAAGGGTATAACGAGTGGAGTCCTGAAAAGATCAGTTCTGGGTCCGGTTCTGTTCAATATCTTCATCCATGATTTAGATAATGGCAGAGAAAGTACATTTATAAAGTTTGCAGATGATTCCAAGGTGGAAGAGGTTGCAACTGCTTCAGACAATAGGATTAAAAATCAAAATGATCTGGAGAAATGGCCTGAAGTAAATAGGATGGCATTCAATAAGGACAAATGCAAAATACTCCACTTAGGAAGGAACAAGTAGCTGCACACATACAAAATGGGATATGACTGCCTAGAAAGGAGTACTGCAGAAAATGTCATAGTGGATCACAAGCTAAATGAGAATCAACTGTGTAACATTGTTGCAAAAAAGAAAACATCATTCTGGGAGGTATTAGCCAGAGTGTTGCAAGCAAGACACAAGAAGTAAGTCTTCCAATCTACTCTGTGCTGATTAGGCCTCAAATGGAGTACTGTGTTCAGTTCTGGGTGCCACATTTCAGGAAAGATGTGGACGAATTGGAGAAAGTCCAGAGAAGAGGAACAAAAATGATTAAAGGCCTAGAAAATATGGCCTTATGAGAGGAAAAAGGAAAAAAAATCGGGTTTATTCTATGATATTGCACAAATGTAAAATCTGTGGTAATATGAAATTTGTAATTAAAATAGAAACTAGATTCTAGTTTGCACTAGATTCATATTGCGACTGCTCCTGATCTACTGTCAGCAATGAGTGCTGGTAACCAGGTGATCTACAAGTAGTTTTTTATTGAGAGGTGGGGTTCTAAAATATCAAGCCTTCTCTGTAAGTGGAATCATTTGAGGGGCTTTGAAATATCTCCCAATGATGAGCTCTTTTCAGGGAATGGAACAAAGACATTTGTCACAGGATGTGAGTGGAACCAAGTGAGGATCATGGAATGGAGCCAACTGGCCTGGATGCAAGAGATGCCCTGTGCATGAGCAGAATCAGGGATAAAACTAGTAGAAAAAACAGGAAAGAGTTTTCACGAAACGTTTCAAAATAATTTCTGTTCCGCCGGTTTTGAAAAGGCACAGTTTATCACTGATTAAACATATTTTCTCCACTCCCAAAGTTTTTTTAAAAATGTGTTTCCCTCTTTTTCACCTCCCACCTCAATTTCCTCCTTTTTGTGTCCTTGAAAAAGGGAGAAATAAAAGAAAAACTAAAAACCAAACCAGGAAAAAAATCATTTTCAGGCATTATAGAAAATTTGGGGAATTTTTAAAATTTCTGGTTTTTTTTTTTTTTTTAAAAAGGATGAAAAAATACAATAAAGATTTGTGCAATCCTGCAAAATACAGAGACAGGCATGTCTCTTGCTATCCCCTGGGGGTTACAGTTTAAGACAGACAATCCAGTACCAATATAAGACACACCAACTGGCTCTATGAAGGTCTAAGCTGAAAGATGATGAATGATTAAAAAATATATTTTAGATGTATACTGACATATTAGCTATGTGGTTTATTGTAAGTAGGCTTCAAAGGCTTTTCTACTGTGGCTGAAAATTTGAAGTATTCTGAGGGAGGAAGAGCAAAAGAAGGGTTTGACCGTAGTGAATTTGATTAGTAATATCCATGATGACTTTAAACTATACTTGCAGTGCACAATGTTAACTGAGTTACACTGATTGTTAGACAAAGCCATAGACTTGCTGTAATAATAAATCTTTCATCAGGAGATTTCAAAGCACTTTACAAAGGTGATAAGTATCATCCCCATTGTAGATGGGGAAACTGAGGAACAGTGAGAAGTGACTTGCCCAAGGTCACCCAGTAGGCCAGTGACAAAAATCAGGAATTGAAGCCAGATCTTCTGAGTCCCAGTCCAATGCCCTATACACTAGGCAACACTGCCTCCTTATAAGTACATGTCTCTAAAAAATTCCCATTGTGCAAGGAAAGACCTATTGGGACAAAAGAATGAACTTATGGAGAATATTATTAAGAAGTGCGTGGAATAAATAGTTTAATATAATTGACTCGCAGCAGGCTTGAGATGCATATCTTGTTCTTGATGCATTGAACGCTGATGGAATTCATTAAACATACACATAGAATGACTGATGCAAAGTCCATTGGAGTCAATGGGAATTGTCCCATTAATTTCAATCAGCTTGGGAGAAAATAGGCCAAATTCTCCTTTTAATTACATTGGTGCACTGAAGTACCCAAGAGGAAAAGCTGACTTAACAGATCCCTAAAAATGTTACTCATTTTACTGGTATCAAATGAACCATCATCAGAAAACAGGAATAGTAGTAGACAGTGAAACTGCTTGTTGGTGAACGTGTACTCTTCCTAGACAGGAGTCTTAAAAACACCTGAATCGGGAATAACAAATATATCTAATGATAAATCATACTACAAAGTTCCTATTTCTGAGCTGGCAACTATGCATAGGGATTTTACAATACCTAAATCCCACAGTTGTTTCACTTAAAAACTAGTTAAACCATGTTATGTTGTATGATGTATCATGCTGCAAGGTACATGATTCACGACAAAAGCATTTTGCAAAAAGTCTTTCTCAGCACCAAGTAAATCATGGCTTGGGCTATTCCCAGCTCTTCACCCGGTCAAGCAAAGCCAAGAGCAAAGGAATACTTAATATATATCAGCCTCAACACCTGAAATAACTATTCATATATTAGCACTGTATTTGGCTCAGTGGTTTGAGCATTGCCCTGCTAAACCCAGGATTGAGACTCAATCCTTGATTAGGGGCAAAAATCTCTCTGGGGATTGAACCTGCTTTGAGCAGGGGGTTGGACTAGATGACCTCCTGAGGTCCCTTCCAACCCTGATGTTCTATGAATTGTGAAAATTGAGTTTTCTTTTGAGGGCTAATGAATATATCTCATACTATAAATCTGGCTACCATTCCATTTGTCCAAAATGAAATAAGCGATAATTATATTCGTATTAAAAGTACTGAAGCTGTAAAACGAATTTTAGCTAGTTAATGAAGGGGGTAGATAGGGGACAAATTGTTTCCTATGCTAAGCAATATGCTACTGTAGGCTAGATGGTATTTAACATCCTATGTCTATCATGTTCAATACTAAATATTTGCATTTATAGAATTATTTTCACCTCCAACACTGACCAGCCCTTTCCCACCTTTAAATAATAGTTTAGCACCCTCATGCCAAGCTATGGAAAATTATCTTGCAGCTGTGGCATTTGGCTCCAAAACAGATTTCACTGACAGCTGTGTTTACGGTATTAAAACTGTATCTTTTGGTCTGTCACTTTGTTAGGTTGCTGATGGAGTGTAGCTATCAGTGTCTCACCATCTTTCAATGATATCTTTGCTTGGGAGAAATTTGTGTGTCATTTGAGGAATAAATTCCTATGACATCCCTGCCCTTGTCTTATGCTATAAAATATTACCCTGTGTTTGCTCAGAGAGAGAGCACACACATACCAACACCGTGAGGGCAGTGAATTGTTGAAAAGGGAGAGTGATTTCAGCTTTTGATTTGCCTTATTTACTGGTTTCAAGTTATACTGAATGATTCTGCTTCATTTTATAATTCAAATTGCTTAATCATAGATTATTAGGGTTGGAAGGGACCTCAGGAGATCATCTAGTACAACCCCCTGCTCAGAGCAGGACCAATCCCCAACTAAATCCCCAAATGGCCCCCTCAAGGACTGAACTCCCAACCCTGGGTTTAGCAAGCCAATGCCCAAACCCAACATAACTAAAATGCACAGTTTTAAATTATATCAAGCCTAGAGCACACAGCTAGTTGCTTTCTTATCCTGTGACCAAGATTTTTCAAAAACAAGTAGTAATTTTGGGTGCCAAACTGTAGACAACATGAAGAGACCTGGTTTTCAAAGGTCCTAGGTGCTGCTCAACCTTTGAAAAATGGGACACCTTTAAGGTGCCTTAAGTCTGGCACTCAAAATCCCAAGTTATTTTTTAAAATCTTGGCCTGTGCATATAAATCTAAATAAATAAACGTGCTACCAAATTAGTACACTGGGAGTAAACTCCTCTCATTCTTGGGTGCGTAAATTTAAAACATAAAAACAACAACACTGTAGTAAAATTTTAAGTGCTAAATAGGATCATAATGCATTTTTATGAGTGTATGCATGTAAGTAAAACATTTCTTTTTGCATATAGTCTTTGATAATTCAGTGACCGCACTGCTTTTAATCATTATCCCATTCAGGATATATTTGGTAATTGTGTCCTTCCTTCTGTATTTGAATCTTAACAATTATTGTGTCCTGAAATACAGATGTTGCATGAAAAGCAGTTAAAGTGTGAATGAGTGTGTGATTAGTTATGTTACATCAATACTTCTGCTAACCAAGAACAAGGCTAGTGATACGAAGGGTGTACTGAATCTTCTGAAAAATTCATGCAGAGCATGTTGTCTCATTATAGCAACAAATGAGACTCCTTTCTTGTGTGTCTGCTGTGTTCCCTTGGATTTTCAGATTAAGTAAGAGAGAAGATGGACTTTATTATGACTAAATTGATTTTTATTTATTTATTTATTTATTTATTTATTTAACCAGAGACAAGTCAGTTTTCTCATGCACTTATGCTGTAGGTTCAATTAGATGTTCTTTATTTGAGAAAGGATAATGAAAGCACACAATGTGGAAGACCAGAAAATGTAGATGGATGAGTAGATTTTTCACAATTCATGTTCTCCTAAATTCATATTTTATTACACATAAAGGCTCTGATCCTCCAGTGAGATATCTGTGGGTCCATCCATGCAACTACACAGAGCTCACTGTAGAATTGGTGCCTAAATCTGTAGTTACTAATACAGTCCAGATGCTTGATCAAAAGTGGTCCAAGCCGCTTGCTACTTTCTGTTAAATTAATTTATAGTGGCAGGTAAGGCTATAGTCCATGTCTCTCAATCACTATCAGCAACAGTAGCACTAGCTAGCATCCTTGTTGGCAGTCATGGAAGAAGCACTGGGATGGTCAAAGCTAGTCTCCATTCACCATTACATACCATTTTTTCTTGATCAGGAGTAAGGAAAATTGGGGGAAAGGGCAGAGAAGTTTGCATGCCATGGCCTGCACTATTATGTGGATATTAATATACATAACCAATACACTATGTGTCAACTGAGAATGCTCTGTACAGAACATGTCTCACAAAACCACAGAAGCAAATGAATGAAATGTTATGACATCTAGCAGTACAGATCTGTGTCTCACCAACAGAACCACCATGTCACACACACAATACCCAACTCTGCTATATAGGGATGCCGGCCCTTAATCATTTCTATCCTCTAGTTCAGTGATGCACAAACTTTTCCAGTCGCAGCTCCCCCCCTTACCATTAACAGAATCTGTCCGTCCTCACCCCCACTCCATTATTGCACAGCTAACACTTCCTCAGCAGCAGGCTGCCTTTGCCTTGCAGCCAGGCTACACCACCAAGACAGCCCCAATACCCACTCCTCTGCCCTCCCACCCCCCCTTGGCTTTTCAGAGTGGTTAGAGGCATATACGATGGTCTCTGTGGCGGAGCCAGCTCTGCAGGCAGAGGCTGCCAGGAGCAGAAATCGGCACAGCAGACTGACCCACAGGCTGGGTGACCTGCTGAGGTGAGTCAGGGGGATGGAGGTGGCACTCCCTCCCTCATCCCTGCCACCGGGGCTGGCCCGAGGTGCCTAGCTTTGCCACTGTCCCCCTCCCCCAAACATTTCTCCCTGCCCCAAAGTCTGGACACCACTGCTCTAGTTCACGACCACCACAAACAGCTCAGACTTCCTCTCCCATCTTTTCTGCACATTCTGAGGTGAGGGGGTGGAATCACTCCCTCCTTTGTAGGAAAGCCGATGCTGGAAGACCGATAACTGAAATCAATTAGCAGATTTACATGCAAATCGTCTGAAAATTCAAGCTTTCCTCAGAAATTGTGCTGAAATTTTGAGGCAAATAAAACTGTGATTTTCATACAAAAGCTAGAGGTTGAACTCCTGCTTTAAGTGCAAATAGAACCCAACTGTAATGATGATGTCACAAACGATAACTGGTCTGGAATTTTCTGTCAACAATGGAAAATGTCTTTCTTGCAAAAATCAAAATTTTCCACAGAAAATTTCAACGTTGATACAAAAGTTCCAGTTTTCCTGTAGAAAATCAAAATAATGACTCTCTGGGTGCCTGCTTGCAAAGCTCATCATCAAAGCCCTTTCTGCTTAAAAGTTTTCTAGGAAGGCTGGCAGCAAGCCAACTAATTCTGTTTGGAGTCTCTCAGTGACATTTTTCAGGAAATCCCTTCCAACAGAAATGTTCACTTTTTACCTTTTCTCTTGATTTGGGGAGATGGGGGCGGGGCAGTTTCTTAAAAATAAACCAATGACATTTTCCTAGTAACCTATTTCTGTAGGTGCAACAGTTCTGGTAGAGCACTGTTCATCATTCAGCACTGTGGATACAGCACGTCACAAGCATTAAAAATTCATACTTAAGATTACAAATAAAAATAGAAACTCTGAATTATATTCCATAAATCAAAAATATGGGGATATCTTGATGAATAATAATATGTTACCTCCTACCATAATCTACCTCGAACTTCATGTTACTGTTCAAACATGCTTGTAACAATTATACTGTCTTCTTGTTCCTCCGTTGTGATCACATATTTAAAACCTATTATACTTCATCATCACATTGAGACCTTTTATTATAGTTAACTTTGCTATTGTCTCATGTAACATCTCCACCACCAATATGTTGTACCTACAGTGTATGATTAGTTTTTTCATACTCTGTTATATAAAGAACAAAATAAATCTGTTCTGCTCTGTTTAAATAGCAGAAATCACTAGCTGCAAAAGAAATGGTCCCATTCATTTCCTAGATATTTTTAAGACTAATACATCCAGATCATTTCAGTATAAGACTCCAGACTAATTATTAAGTAAGATATTGAATATGTATTGGTGGACACTGGAATTTTGTAGTTTGATCCCCCTCTGTCTATATTTCTATAGTATCGGAGATTATTCCATGCATTAATGAAGAATGGAATTCTTCTGCACAAGCCTTTGGCAACAAGAGTGTGTGTGTGTGTGTGTGTGTGTGTGTGTGAGATAGATAGATATAGATATAGATGTAGATATAGATATAGATATAGATTAGTGCCATGTTGGCAGTTTACCTGATCTGGGCCTTGTGAAATTCCAAGGCTTCTTGGTTTTCTCTAGCTCCATTTTCCTTCAGCCACCATCTTACTGGTCAGTGTGCATGTGGTGGCAAGGGGAGGGCCACACTGTTATGGCTGCTAAGGGATAATTTAGGTTTCCATCTGCTCTGCTGAAGCAGAAGGATGTGTACAATTTTACCAGTGAAAACTAACCTCCATGAATGCCCATCTAGAAAGGTTTACAAAAGAGAAAATCTGTACGTGAGGGAGACAATATGCCAAAATAGCTTAATTCTTTTCTAAAGTGACTAGAAGCATTCATAACAGACACAGAAACAGGAAAGAGGGAATGCATTCAAGTCTTCAGAAACATAATTGGACAGGCTCCCTTCTTGCTGTATGGTAAGGTATCTCTGAGATAAGCAACTGCATTTCAGAATTTAGAAGACCTTTTCATCCACACTAGCAGCATAAGAAAGAATATAGGCTGCTGAGGATGAAATACATGTTTATTCAATGTTATACATAATGGGCGTGCTAAAGCTAGAGGGCAAAAATCAGACCAGGTATAACACCTTTTTGGAGAATACAATTTTAATCAGCACATCTTGACTGGTGATATTTGGTTCTGTTAGGCAAATATTTACAATTATGGAAGCTATTTAAAGAGTCAACATTAATTTATTGTGCACTTCAGTATTAATGCAGCATGTCACATAAAACAGACAGGCAGTAAAAAATGAAATAATATGGATATCAATCATCAGAATGTATCAGATACTCTATGCCACATATTTTTAAGAGCTCTGCATCAGTATCCTCAGTCTGTTTATCCAATACTTCAGCTAGGATGTTCTCAAACTTACTCCCCCTGGGACCCTCAAAACCCAGCCACTCCCATAATCCTTTGCAGTTACAATAGACGACAAACTTGTGGAGTGTGCAGATGCATATGTGCGCGTGAGAGATGTCTAAAGGTGGATTCTCCTAAATGGGGTGGAGCGTAGTCCTGAGGGTGTAGCTTACTACTTATTGCGGGGTCAGAGGGATGGAGAATACTTCCTCCTTTGAGCGCTCTTCCTCCTTCTCATGCTGTGCTTTGCCAACAGAGGTGGTGCTAAAGCATGGGGAGGGGCTGGCCAAGCACTGTGAATAGCAGGGGCTTTGGGATCAAGGGTAGATGGCTCTTCATACCTTAAGCATCACTTCGTTGGATCCGAGTATTGTACAAGCTGCGAAAAGGGAGGGAGAAGACACAACATGGATGTGGCAGAGGCAAAGCTGCATCTGTAGAAGAGAACATGTTTCCCTTCCCTCCTTTTATCTTGCTAGTGGCCACCAGATTTTGGAGACTGCATCATGTCCCCTCCCACCAACCATGCAGCAACCTGTCTAAAGGTCCCAATACCTCAAATGTAGATTACTTGAAGAAAAGAGATAGAATGTTGGCTTAGCTTTATTTTTTCCCAACCTCTTCAATTTTCTCTTTAGGGTTCATCATATCCAGAGGGGAAGAATCTTTTTATAAGAAATAGTGATCAAAATTATGTTGAAGGTGCATATCTAAGCGAAGAAATTTGCCTTTATAGCTGAGATGGTGGATATTTTCAGTCAGCTATAACTGTCCTTATGATATCGTGCCAGAGCCTCAGTGCAAGTATGGCTGCAGTACATCACTCCAGCAGCGCAAAGCAACCACAGCATCCATTTAACTAGCCAGCAGAGAAAACCCATAATACTGGGGAATCCCAGGGTGGCATAAGGACACCATTGCAACTCCTGTGCCATTTCTCTCTTAGCCTATCTCCTAGGCCTGATGTTCCAGGTATGGCCTGGGCATCTCAAGTCCCAGTGATGCCTGGCTGTTGGAATGGTGTGTTGCATTAGACATAAGTTAGAATACTCCTCAGGTTGCCCAAAATTATGCCAGGGGATAGCTTGGTGCCCAACTCACCACAGACTGGAAGGTGTATATGTAGCAAAAAGCTCAGGATTGAGCCATCATCTTTTGGGTTGAAATGTCTCTGGTAGGAAATGAAATTATTTGATCCTTTTTATAACAATCCATTCAGCCATTTTTTTAAATGATCAAAATGAATGAGATTGCATTACAGGGCAGGGCAGGGCAGGGGTATGGTAGTTTTGCTTCTACCGTACTGTGACCGTGTTGCAGCTAAAGAGAATGTAATCAAAAGACTCAGATGGGACCCCCCCCACACACACCCCTATTAGCTCCACATTAATATTCGCAATGTCATCTCTTACGACTCATCCATGGTTTCATTTTTCTCTTCACTCTTTATTACAATCTTCCTCCTTTTCCCGTTGCCCCAAACAATAATTATTAACAGACTCAGGAAGGATCTTGATATGGTTCTTTTGCTCATTGCATTATTTTGTACTTTAAATTACTTCCTTTGCATGACGTAAGCATGGCAACTTTTCAAGACAACGGGTTTTGAGAAGGTCAGCCAGGGATGATATTTAATTTTGTTCGGATACGGTACAACCATAAAAATTATTTTGCTTTTACCTCATCTTGCCTGACCTCAAGCTCATATTGTGGCCAACCTGATTTACACCAGATGAAGATCCGGCCCTATATTTACTAATCACTACATACATCAGCCAGATTGCGAAGGTTAGTTGTTTTCTGATGAGGCAACTCTGCTGTTTCTGGCCTGCAGCAACAGATATGTGGTGTTTGTAAAGTACTGTAGCAGCTAAAAAACAAACATATTTCAGTCCATTTGCTAATGAAGTACAGAAATAAGGGTCACTTTTTCCTTTACTTAATACAGCAATACACAGGAAAGTGAATTATTGAAATGAAGTGCAGAATCCCGTAGTAGAATGTTATTGAAACGGATGTACTGCCCTGTCACTCTTGAAATGTTAAAGCAACTAAGAAAAGGCTAACCATAGAAAGGGTTACATTTGGCTGATATGGGGCTCCTATTTTGATGTAAACTTAGATAGTGGAAGAGTTTGCTCAATGGGACAATTCTGACCCAGTTATTGAACATTAATCAAGGAAAGATCATATAAGTTGATGGAAGAAAACCGTATTACAACATACACTAGGGAGCAAGATTACACTTCAACTACTTCATCATCATTACAGTAACGCCAAGAGGCTCCAGCAGAGTTCACGGCCCCATTGGGTAGGCATTGTACAAAATACATAGGATGAGGCAGTTCCTGTCCCCCAATAGCTTATAACTTGTATAGACCAGTTAGACAGTGGGGAAGAAATGAAGCATTATCCACTTGTTCAGGGTGGAGGACTGAGGTACCAAGAGATTGAATGACTTGCCCAAGATCACACAGGAAGTCTGTTGCTGAGCCAGGAATTGAACCCAGATTCCATAGTCCCAGTTGAGTGCCCTAACCATAGGTCCATTTTTCCTTAGCCTTTCATTATGTATTTTTTTGGTGGGCTTTAGCATGAATACATTTCTTCCTCCCATATTTTTTCCTTTCAGATATTTATTCTGAGCTACATTCCCACATTTTTTGTTTAAGTTAAACAAGTTTAGTTCCTACAAACTTCTCAAAATCATTCTCTCAGGACACATGACTTTAGCTGGACCTTTGCAGTGCAAAGTAATAATGTAACCTCTCATGCAGGGACAGGGATTTCTCTCTGTGACATTTGCCCGTGAGAAAGGAACAATGGACTTTTTCTACTCATGCAGTGTCATTGCTCTGAAAACTTTTATTCAGTTTCTTATCAGTACTCAGAGCCTCTTTCTTCACATCTAGTGTCTAGAGTCTCATAGTTCATATCTGCCCTGTATTATTCTTCTCCGGTACAAATCAAAGTCAAGGCCATCATCGTCACAGTTCCAGACATGAGGGAATTTTTATACAGCCTACAGACATGCTGCTTGTGCTATGATCCTGTCAGCTATCAAGGCTTGGACAACAAAGTACTTTAACATGGGACACTTGCAAAAGACAGGTAGGCACTGCATGAGGTTGTGTTGCCCTAGAATAAAGCAAGAATAGGGGCAGTATAACTTGCACATAGAATAAAGGATTCAGTGGTCTAGCCTGGTGGTGAACTACAGCTGGGTTCACTCTATGTTTTATGTCAACCCTGTAGCTTAATGACACAGTTTAGATTCTGTGCATAGCAATTTGGCTAAGATGGGAAAGCTTCTCTCACCAGAAGTCACCACTTAGCAGCCCCCTTAGGCCCAATCCAATTAAGCATATAAGCACATATGTAACATTAAGCACCTGCTTAAGTCCATCCTACCTAGCTTATCACTTAAACATGTACTTGATTTTAATCAGCTTACATTTACACACATGCTTAAATGCTGTGCTGAAGTGGGGGCATGGTAACCAAGTAAATTAGTGTAGAGATGTAGAGAGAAAAACTTGGAAAACAAAATGTAATTATCTATTACAAGCCAGAAAAAACTTCTCTTTGGTTCCCAGCTATTCACCCCAACAGGAGTTGTTATCTCTAGAGCCCCTTTGGGTACAAACACCACCTATGTTCTTTGGAAAACGCAGTGTATTCACAAACATTACTCTTGTGCAGCAGAAATCCCCAGTGCAATCTGGACCCATAGGTATTGCCTTCCAATCAATTTCCCTCCTCCAACATTACTTTTTCCATCATGTAGGTCAGTATTATAGGCCCAGTCTTCTCTAGTCACACACTCCCTTGACATTTTATTAGGTGCAGCTCTATCCTCAGTAAGTAAAGATCCTCTTTCAATACTTCTGCCCCTGATCCTGGAATCCAGTGGCATCCATCCTTACAAAAGGCCAGATTCTAAAAGTTACTAATTCTAGTCATCTGAAAGAGCTCTGTGAAGATCAAAAGCTTGTCCCTTCCACCAACAGAAGTGTGTACAATGAAAGATATTACCGCACCTACTGTGTCTTTCTCATATCCAGGGACCAACACAGCTATGTTACCATGGCAAAAAAACTAATCTTCCTAAGGTAGTTGCAGGTGTTGTGCACCTCTCAGGATTTGACCCAAAGTTCACAAGACACAATACTCTTCCATCAACAGAATGTAATGCAATACGGTCCTTTTACAGTGCAAAGGGGACTTCAGCTGGCCTTCAAGGTCCCTTTACAATGTCACAGTGGTATAAAGAGATTTATCATAAATCAGAATTGGGCCCACCACTTCAAAATAAAACAGATTATTTATAAATTATAAATAATTAATAATTAATAATAATTATTAATAATTATAAATAACTTCCCATATTAAGAAAAGCATTTAAGTGCATGCTTAATTTTAAGCATATTGAATTCACTGAGACTTATGGATACATTTAAAGTTTTGCACCTGTTTAAATGCCTTTCCTGAACAGAGATGATTTCCTGAATCAGGGCCAAGTTCTTTGGTTAACTGCTGACAAGACCGTTTAAAATTATTTAAATAAAACCCCCATATCACTCACATGTGAATTTACAGTTTGTTGTAAGCTGCATTGTTTAGTGCTTCCCTCAAGATAATTGTTTAAGCACTCAGACATATGCAAAATTCTCACTGACATTGATGGGAAATATTTGCAAAGAACTGACCACCATTTCAGTGTATTATTCCAGTACATTATTTGTGACCTGGATAATATACTGGCATAATGCACTGAAATGGTGGTTTCTTACTCTTAGTCTTTGCAAAAAGTTCCCATTGATACCAATGAGAATTTTGTAAATAAGTCCTGGGTTCAATATGGGTCTAGGAGCTACTTAATCATAATGTTTTCCTCCAGGTAAATAGACATTCATAATGCTTTTAGAGAGTGCATTTAGTTTATTACTGTAGATGCTATTTACACAAAGAGTGAGTAGATAAAAATCAAGCAGTACCGTACGCATCTTGTTAAGAACTTTTAACAATAAACGATGACCAGACTGAAAAAGGGTCAAGTAAATAGTTATAATAGCAGTATCTAAAACATGCTGCATTAGACATTAAAACCAGATGTTTCCCTCATATTTTAAACTGCTACTTTATTGTGTGTTGTTGCCTTGTAATATTTTAGAAACAATTTGCTTGGGGTTTTATACATAACACATTGCAGATGTGCTAACACTAAGCGTGCAGAGTAGAAATTGTGAATAAATCCTAGTCATCTGTCAGCTTTCATTATGTAGTTCTACAGCATTTGTCATCTTCTAATGAAACGTGGCTACATTTGAGTAATTTCAAATACAGAATTAGATACTTTACATTTTAAATGTAGTATTTTTAGGGAACATCAGCAACTTTCTGACTTTCAGATTTTCAGAATAAAGACAACTGATGAATGATGCCGTTAGTGGAGATGAGCAATCTGGGACCAGCTGAGGGGTTTTCAAACAATCTATTTGGGGGGAACAGATTCAGACCCACTATGAATTCTTTTCTGCTCTGTGTTGGTTGTCAGACACAGTTGGGATGTTCCCCTGCATAATTATTTTTTTCATAAAACAGAAAAGAAAAAAAATCCCCTCCACTCCCAACATTTTTTTTTGCTTTAAGTTGAAAAGCTGTAACTCCCTCACCCCCAAATGGTGGAAAATTTGTGGTTATTGTGTTTTTGGTTACATAACAAAAATCCAAAGGTTTTTGTTGTTGTTGAGAATGGACATTTTGCACAGAAATTTGCTTATAAGAACATGAGAATGCCATCTCCTGTAAAAGTGGCCAATGCAAGGTGCTTCAAAATTAATACACAGAACAATGCAATTATCAAGTGCTCCATCCCGTCATCCAGACCCAGAATCCAGCAGTCAGAGGCTTATGGACACCCAGAACATGAGGTTGCATCCCTGACCATCTTTGCCAACAGTAATTGATGGACTTATTCTCCACGAAATTATGCAATGCTTTTTTGAACCCAGTTATACTTTTGGCCTTCACATCTCCTGGCAATGAATTCCACAGGCTGACTGTGCATTGTGTGAAGTACTTTCTTTTGTTTGTTTAAAACCTGCTGTTCATTCATTTCATTGGGTGACCTTTGGCTCGTGTTAACGGAAAGGTTAAATAACACTTCCTTATTCACTTTCTCCACACCAGTCATGATTTTATAGACCTCTATCATGTCCTTACTTAGTTGTCTCTTTTCCATGCTGAACAGTCCCAGTCTTTTTTAAATCTCTCCTCGTATGGGAACTCTTCCATACCCTTAATCTTTTTATTGCACTTCTCTGTACCTTTTCCATTTCTAATATATCTTTTTTGAGATGGGAAGACCGGAACTCCACGCAATATTCAAGGTGTGGGCATACAATGGATTTATATAGTGGCATTATGATATTTATTGACTATTATTCCTTTCAGAATGGTTCCTAACATTGTCAGCTTTTCTGACTGCCGCAGCACATTGAGCAGATGTTTTCAGAGAACTATCCACAAGGACACTAACGTCTCTTTCTTGCATGGTAATAGCTAATTTAGACCCCCATCCTTTTGTACGTACAGTTGGAATTATGTTTTCCAATATGTATTACTTTGAATTCATCAGCACTGAATTGCATCTGCTATTTTGTTGCCAATCATCCAGTTTTGTGAGATCCCTTTGCAACTCTTCAGTCTGTTATGGATTTCATTTTGTATCATTGAAAATTTTGCCACCTTTGTTCTCCCCTTTTTCCCCGATTATTTATGAATATGCTGTACAGCAATGTTCCCAGTACAGACCCCGGGGAACACCACTATTTACCTCTCTCCATTCTGAAAACTGACAACTTATTCCTATCCTTAATTTCTTGTCTTTTAACTAGTTACTGACCCATGATAGGGCCTTTCCTTTCATCCAATGACTACTTACTTTAAGAGCCCTTGGTGATGAACCTTGTCAAAGGCTATCAAAGTCCAAGTATAGTATATCTACTGGATCACCCTTGTCCACATACTTGCTGACATGTTCAAAGAATTCTAACAGATTGGTGAGGAATGATTTCACTTTACAAAAGTTGTATTGACTTTTCCCACAATAAATCACATTCATCTGTGTGTCTGATAATTCTGATCTTTACTATAGTTTCAAACAATTTATCTGGTACTGAAGTCAAGCTTACCAGCTTGTAATTGCTGGGATCACACTGGAGCCTTTTATTAAAAAAAATTGGCATCACATTATTGGCATCACAGTCATTTGGTACAGAGGCGGATTTAAGTGATAGGTTACATACCACAGTTAGCAGTTCTTCAATTTCATATTTGAGTTCCTCTGGAACTGTTGGGTGAATCCCATCTGGTCCTGGTGACTTATTACTGTTTAATTTATCAGAGTGTTCTGAAACCTCCTACTGACACTTCCAAAAACACTTTTTCAGTCGAAAAAACTCTGATGGAAAAATAAGAACTAGAGCTCATTATTATCCTGTGCACATCACATGGTATCTGGGCACTTAAACTGACAATTATTCAGTATTTTTACAGTGAAGTCTAGGGGACACAATCGGGGTTTTGGGCCCCATGGTGATAGGTACTGTACAGACAGGGGTGAAAGTAACATTAAGCTCTTACCGATATGGGGCCTAGGGCAGAAGGGGAGGGGTTGGGGGTCAGCCTCCCTCAGCCAGCCCATCCACTCTGCTTGGCCCATGCCACCTGAGGCTCCAGCAGCAATTTAAAGGGCCTGGGGCTCCGGCCACTGCCATGGTAGCATGACTGGTGGTCAGGAGCCCTGGGCCCTTTTAAATCACCAGCCCCGGGCCAGCTTCCCCTTTTGACCCTCTGCCCCAATCGGCGGCACAGGGGGCGGGAAAAGGGACAACAACATTACAGCACTGCCGCAGCAGCACTCTAAGGAGGATCCTTTGCTGTGGCAGCGTTTTAATGTTGCTGCCCCTTTTGCTCCCCCCTGCCCCAAATTGGTGGCTCTGCAGGCCAGGGGAGACAAAAATGGTAGCAATGTTAAAGTGCTGCTGCAGTATCACTTTAATGTCAGCTGCATACGGGCCAGTACAGGCAGCCACTTCTTACCAGTACGCTCTACTGGCCCATGTTCCCCCCATGTACAGACGTGATAAAAAGACAATCCTAGCCCCAAATAGCTTACAATCTTGCAACAAGCTTGCAACCCTTACTCATGGCAGCAATCACTTATTCATGTCACTTGCCCATGGAAGTAAGTGCTCACCAATGTGAGTAGGGTTGCACAGTCTAGCTCTTGGTTAGTAACGTAATGGGTAGCTGATGTTGATAAATGGGTTCAGGAGGGAGAGAGTTGAAGGGAGGATAAGGTAAAATATTATAATGTTTTGGCAAAAAAAAAAATAGCCTTGTGCACAATTTAGCATACCAGGGCCGGCTCCAAGTTTTTTGCAGCCCCAAGCAAAAAAAATTTCCTGCACCTCCCAGCCCCGCCCTAACTCCATCCCTTCCCCACCCCATTCCAACCCCTTCCCCAAATCCCTGGCCCTGCCTCCTTCCCCGGGCATTCCACATTTCCTCTCCTACCCCTCCCTCTCAGGCTTACAAAAAAAAAAGGGGGGGGCCAGAGTGCCACCCCTTGGAAAGTGCCACCCCAACCACATGCTTGGAGCGCTGGTGCCTAGAGCTGCCTCTGTCACCTACCTAGCTATTAATTTAATATCATCATCATGAGATGAGTTATTTTATTCTGTTATGTCTGCATTTTATTTTATTATGTTGTGAAACCTAGTAAATTAATTCAATGTGAAAACAGTATAGCATGGTAAAAAAGAAATTCATATTCAAACTCATCTACTATACAGCCACACTGTTTTATATGTGGTAAAATTCAACCTGTTCAAATTATGAGGCTGCAAATATCAATGCTTCAGAAGAATAAACTATTGCATGAAATTCAGCATTTCAATGTATCATCAAGAAATACACCAACACAGATCTACTGGATGTTATTAGAATGTAAAATCTTCCTTTCTTTCCTCTCAGGCCACTCCACCAACTTTTATAACTGCAAAAAGTTCCCAGCTCATATAACAAATCATGGAGGCTCACCAGCATAAGCATTTCAGATAAATAAAAATAACAAGACTTTCTACGAATAAATGATGATAAAGAGGAGATACCACTAAACCTCTGGGAAACCATGAAAACACTCCTAAGAGGCAAAATAATTGCTCTCTCTTCAGACAGAAAGAAGCAATAGAGAGAAAAGATAACTGTCTGGAAAAGAACATTGCACTATTAGAGATACAACGTGAGGAAAAATCAATCAGATAGAGTCCTATAATTTCTAGAACCCATCAGACTGGAATTAAGCAGCCTACTAAATGAAAAAATTAGATCATGAATATAGATAAGCAAAATAAAACAATTACAAACACTGGAAATGGAGGAACGTGAATGTCATTAAATCTCTTAAAGAAAACATATCTGAATAGATGTGGAGGCAGACTTCAATAAAACCTCTGAGAACAAATTCAAATCCACTACAGGGAAAACCTGCATAAAATTCTAGACATAGATTAGCTTCCCTTGACCTGACAAACAACCACTTCTGCAGTTCTTCCAATAGAAAAAGGTTTAGTCCAATATGCCCCTACATATCTAATCTATCTATCTATCTCTATAATTCCTCAGAAAATTAACTGTTCATTATCTAATAAAGCCTATCATCAATTTCCCACAGTCATGCAAGGCCTCATGCAGAAAAGACGACTCAGAAACCTTAAGAAGGACTTTTAAAAAAATATTTAATTGTATTTTATTAATTTGAATAGTTACAATGAAGGTTTCCTCACAAATTTAAGAATTTGTAGATAATCCCCTCATCCTAGCATTGGATGTAGAGAAAGCTGTTGAAAGAGTGAAATGTATATATGGGTTTTCAGGTATTACTGCATGAGGGGTATAGCGATGCATTCACATCCTGGTTTAAAGGTCTATGTTCAGCTTATTCCTCAGAAATTTGGGTGAAAGACTTCTATGTACCAACCCAATACTGGGTTGTTGTGAAGAGCCTTTACTGACTAGGGAACTTTGTTAACATTTCTACAACTACACATCTTGACTAGCCCAAACCCATCACATAGTGTGGGACTTGTAAGAGTGGTTGCACTGGTGCCCCAGGCCTTTGAGGGGAGATTCTAATTCATGGATTCCTGTTGAAATCCCATCTACCAAGTCTGTTTTGTTGAACATGACGGTGGGACCATGTTTTAACCCACAATATTTCCATCTTAGCCAAAAGATGACATTACAGGAAATTTCTTGAGACCTCTCCTCTCACAAGATCTTCCAGCCAATGTATAGAGTAGAGGTGTTTGGATGATTTTGGATAAGTATTTATCCAAATCAAAATTTTGAGTGCAATATTAAACCAATCCATTGAACTATCTTCTACACCGGTTGGCCAAACTGTGGCTTGTGAGCCGCAGGCAGCTCTCTAAACAGTTAAAGTGTGGCTTGTGGAGCCCCCTCTGTGTCCCACCTCATTCTCTGCCTAACAGACTGGGCAGGGGAGAGCATGGGGCTTATGCCCTGTGGCATGGTAATGGGACTAAGGGCTTCTGCCTTGCTGGGAGTGGGGGTCTAAGAGCTTTAGCCCTGCACCCCACAGGCGCTGCCCCATAGGGCAGGTTGTGCATGTCTTGTGGCTCTCAAATCTCTGAAGATTCTCATATGCAGCTTGGAGAGTCAGTAAGTTTGGTCATCCGCCATTCTATGCCATAGCAGACACTGAATTTAGTTGCATTCCCTAGCTTGTACATCAGAACTCTGGTTCCAGCTCCTGTCTGCCCTGTGCACTAAATCATGAGGCTCTTCATCACTTGATAACCTCCCTCTCACAAAGAGTCAGCCATAATCTGAAGATTGCAGACAAGGGGCAACTGGAGGAGTAATGGTGGGGAGATGGTAGTGGGGAAAGAATGTCAAGAATATGGAGTTTGGGGACCAAATCACAGGTGGATAAGGAGGTGGATAGGACTTTATATATCACCTAGGGTATGTCTACACCCTCAGGTCCCAGAGTTCAGGCTCCAACCCAAGCCCAATTGTCTACACTCCAATTTTATAGCCCCACAGCCCAAGCCCCATCAGCCTGAGTCAGCTGACAAGGGCCAGCAGCAGCTGTTTAACTGCAGTGCAGACACATTCTTAGGACCTGAGAAAACTTAGGGCTAGTATTGAATTCACCAAACTGTGTGCAAATTGATTGAAGCATTTTTGGAGGTGGTCATTTTCAAAAGGAATGAATGGTGGTCTCAGCCTAAATTCTTAATTGACATTTTGAGTGTAATTATTGGAATACTGCACCTGCTTACCATTCAAAACATATTATAGTGGTGACCGCATAAAAAAATCTTTTCATTTATTTAATTAAATAATGCAGCATTTGCAGTATTCCCTAGATATAACCTTTACTAAATATGGGGAATGTTGAAACTACATAGGTGATGTTATTCATTTATCAAAAGTGAAACTGGAACATGTTTAAAAGGTAACCACTCTATGTTTCAAGAAGCCAGAGCTGTATAAGAAAGTAATGAGAAAAATAAAGTGGATTGGCCTTAAATCAGGCATTTCAGAAGTCTCATTAAATCACTGGAAGATTGCTGGAAACTATAAATTTGGTTCACTGCAAAACAAATAGATAATGTTACCTCATATCCATGGTATTTCCTTGTATTACTTACGCTTGGTCCTATACTTACCATTAGAAAGGCCTTGTATGCTGCAAATACAGAAGCTAGCTAACTTCAGGTCTTTATTTCTCAAGATAGTGGACACATTTTTAAACTAATTCAAAGTTACTCTTGCAACACTGGAATGCAGACTTAAAACACACACACACACACACACACACACACACACACACACACACACACACACACACACACACACCCCCAACGGCACTTGCTAAAAATGTACAGTGTCTTTTCAGATTTTTTTAAGAAAAGGAATTTGTGAAAACAGAATACTAGAAGATTGCTTGAGCCTGTTTATTTAAGAAGGTCTGAGGTGCTATTATTGTATTATATTGGTTTTACTGCGGTGGCCAGGAAAATTTGGGAATTAAATCGGGGGGTGGGGGGTAAGAGTGAGAACTGGGAGGTTGAAACAAGTGCTTTCGTGGGCCAGACTCCACCTACAGACCTCACCCAAAGGAGCAGAACTCCACATGGGACTGAGCAGTTCTCTTCACATTCTCTTCTCCTAAATGAAGTAGCACAGGTATAACCAAGGGCAAAATTTCACTTTGAAGTGTGTGCTCTCCTTGATGCAAATGCAGAGGTACATTTGGACTATACTTGGGTAGATTAAACTGAAATACATAAAAAGTTTGCCTCTCCTTAATAAGTTGTTCCTCCCAGAAAACCAGCAATGTGAACCACATACGCGTGCCGAACTGGATTCACAAAACTAGAGCAGGTCAAAAATTCTCAGTGGAATCTTTTTTGATAAAAATCAGGTTTTAGGCTAAAACATTTTCATGGGAAGTGCCTGCTCTCCTTGAAGACTTTCAGTTTTTCCATTATAAAACCCCAAAATTCAGCTGCGCAAAACTTTCAGTTTGATGAAAAGCTGAAATTTTGTATAGGGAGAAAAAAAGCTGCTTTTCCAACCAGCTCTGCATATGACACTGTCTGCCACTTCTCCTGTCAGTTCTGGGAGTTTGCAGGGCACCTCAGATCCAGTCTACATCTCCTTTCTGAATTTTGCACCAGAAACAATTAGGTGTGTGCTAAAGTTCTTATTGCTTTATGACTTGCTATTGGATTGGGGACCCTTCCAAAACCCATGACCAGATTGCAAGTTTCTTACTTCCACTCCTAGCAAATATGATTAATGTTAATGAGAAATAAGGACACATAATGGGGAAGATTATACATAACTCCGCATGTTGTCTTTTCTTGGAAAGAATCTGGAGATCATAAATTTTGGAACATTATACCTACAGTAAGTGTCAAATCTATTTCAGGATCTCCTGCAGCACTAGCCAAAATAATCTATGCTAAACTGAAAGGAGGGTCCCTACTCCAATTCTATTTCAATCCAGCCAACATTTCTAAGTATGCCTTTTAACAACACACTATAGACCAATACTATACATGCTATCCTCCATTAGGGTGACCAGACTGCAAATGTGAAAAATCAGGACAGGGGGCGAGGGGGTAATAGGAGCCTATATAAGAAAAAGACCCAAAAATTGGGACTGTCCCTATAAAATCGGGACATCTGGTCACCCTAACCTCCATGTCTAGCACTCCGTGTCTACCAGTAAATGCCATCTGTAATTTATTAAAATGACCAAATCCGTCAAAAAGCTTGTCATAAACAGATAGTTAAGGGTTAATGTCTCTTTTACCTGTAAAGGGTTACAAGCAGTGAACCTGGAACACCTGACCAGGGGACCAGTCAGAAGACAAAATACTTTCAAATCTTGGTGGAGGGAAGTCTTTGTTTTGTGTTGTTTGTTTGTCCGTTGTTCTCTCTGGGTTCTGAGAGTGACCAGACGTACCTACAGGCTCTCTAATTTTCTGTTCAAGTAGTAAGTACAAGTAGAAAGGTGGTTTAGTCTTTTTGATTGTTTTCTTTATTTGCAAATGTGTATTTTGCTGGAAGGATTTTAATTTGTATTTGCGCTGGGGGGAAGGCTTCTCTCTAGTGTCTATAAGCTGAAAGACCCTGTAACATTTACCATCTTGATTACAGAGACAACTTTTACTTTTTTCTTTCTTTTATTAAAAGCTTTTCTTTTTTAAGACCTGATTGATTTTTCCCCCTTGTTGAGGCTCAAGGGAATTGAGTCTGTACTCACCAGGGAATTGGTGGGAGACAGGGAGAGATAAGGGAGGGGGGAAGGTGGAATCCCTCTGTTTTAGATTCATGGAGCTTGAATCTGTATTACCTCTTGGGGAGGGGAAAAGAGGAGGGGGGAAGGTGCATTCCTCTTTGTTTTAAGATTCAAGGAGTTTGAATCACAGTGATCTTCCAGGGTAACCCAGGGAGGGAAAGCCTGGAAGAGGCAACAGTGGGGAAAGGGTTTACTTTCCTTGTGTTAAGATCCAGGGGGTCTGGGTCTTGGGGTCCCCTGGGAAGGTTTTGGGGGGGACCAGAGTGTACTAGGCACTGCAAGTCCTGGTTGGTGGCAGCACTACAAGATCTAAGATGGTAATTAAGCTTAGAGGAATTCATGCTGGTACCCCAACTTTTGGACGCTAAGGTTCAGAGTAGGGGTTATACCATGACAAAGCTGTATTTTCTAGTTTAAAAAAATATGCTGATTAACCTTTTCTAAATTACTAATTTATGAGTTTGTGTGTCTTGAAGGCACACATCTTTCCCCATTCCCTTGAGAAGACCTTCTTTGGAAAACAGTATAATAATTATGCTAACACACCCACAGAACCCCAGCCCCTGCAAAGCCTATAAACTAGATTCTCAAAAGAGGAAATCTATGTTTGTTAAACAGTGGAATGCACTGTCTTTTCATTAGTCAGTTAGCCTGGTCTCTTGAGGAAACAAGAAAGATAGTGTTGCTGTTTTCGTATTTTGCTTATGGGAGTTCTCCATTTTAACACTTCCAAAGCAAAGATACATAAAGAATTCTGGTGTTGGATTCTTCAGTATATTAAACCCCATTGTGTTTGTCCCACATCACATTAAACCACCCAGTATAACAATCATATTGAGAAGAGTGAAGAGAGACAGAAATCAGACATTAAGTGAAACAATGCTTTGGTAATGGGCTGAAGAGGGTGACGACTGGATTGCAGTGATTCTGTGGTTGTCAGCTGAGGAACCACTCCTGCTGCTTCCTCCGTAGCCAGTGATATAGAAATACCCAGACAAATAGAAAGAGTGCTGCATCGGTCACTTTCTGTGACATCCAGGCAGGGCCACCAAGAGCGGGTTCAGGTCCTTGTGAAAAAATTTTTCCAGCCCCCCAGCAAGGGCGGATCAGATAAACAGGGCTGATGAAGCCGAGCCCCCTTCCAGACCACCAGGCCCCGGTAATTTGTACCAACTTCCCTCCCGCCCCCTTGTCAGCCCTGCATCCAGGGAATACATCCAACATTTAAGACTGAGTTCTTTAGCCTTTAGGCTGGGGTTTTCAAAAGAGTTGGCATGGCCTAACTCTGCTCTCATTGAAAGCAATGGGACTTCTATCACGAACTTCAAAAGGGGCAAAATAAGGCCAATATTGAGCAGTTCTGAACAGCCCAAACTTTTTGTATTTTCCTTTCATTATAACATCTCTATGTAACCCTAATATTCTAAAATTCGGGCAGTATAATTTATTTCAGGTTGGGACTGGTGCTAAGAGTATGTGGAAATTGTATAATAACGCACTACCAGAACTGTTGATTAAACAATGGAGAAATGTGCTATTTGTAGATTTTAAACATTAGATATTAAAATGCAGCTTCACATGGTGGTTTGATGGGGAGGAAGAACATTCATGTTCATTTTCTTATGGCTACAAGCACAGAGATTAAATGACAAAATGCCTACACATTAATTTCTGTGAGGGATCTTGCATAAATTCAGATATTGACATTGTTTATTTGTAGTAGAACTTTGGGCCTAGACAATATATCTTTATGCAGATACAGCATCTGTTTAACGATCTCAGTTATTATTCACATACTGCATTTCAGATTTATCAAGTGGAAAAAAGCTATTAAAACTCAAAGTAAAAATGACTGTAATTATCTCTGCTTTATTGTATCCTTGATATCAGACATCTTGCTGGTTATGTTTTAGTCTTTTGTCTCAATAATTCTTAATTTAAATCTAGCACAGTGACATGACTAAAGTGCAGAGCACATTCAGATAGTATCTGTGATGAAATCATGACTCCCCGGGGTCAATGGGAGTTTTGCCTTTTACTTTAAGTGGGTCGGGGATTTCACTCCTAAAGTTTAATTGAAAATTGTGTTCAAAGTTGAACTGGACTCAGTTTAACTAGAGACTCAGATGTTTTGCTTGTGTCTATTAATATCAATTTATTCAAAATCACTTCTCTTCTCATATCAGGAGATAGCACTAAATTTAACTGGAACTACAATTTGTCACACTGAATTGCTTTTTATTTATATACAAATTATTTCTTTTTCTCCATCACATACACGCACAGTGTATATCAATAACTACAGTATCCCTCATACCAAAATTAACTACATTTGGGCTCATGCTGGGCACCATCAAATGTCACTAGTGATGGTTGTGACTTGTACACTATATTCTCATCATGACAGAAACAAATTTCATTTTTATTATAAGTGGAACTGGTTGGGAATTTTCTAATAAAACCCTTTTTCCCCCCATTAGAAAAGACTATTCATGGGAAAGGGTCAGTATTGACAAGTTTCCCAATTTAAAAGAAACATAGGATACAATTTTGTAATTGTTGATAGCAGATATTTTAACATTTTTAAAGTGAAAAGTTTTTTTGTTTGTTGACTGGTTTTCAATTCTAGTTCACACACACACACACACACGCACACACACACACACACGTGTAAAAATAAAAAGGTCAAAATCAAAACGAAACATGTAGAAATTATTGAAGCAAAGCATTTTGATTGACCCAATCTGAATCGATTTTCAAATTATCAGTTTGTGAACATTTTTAGAGAGAGACTGACTTTTTGTCCCATTTTGGGACGGAAAATATTTTTGAACTCTCCAGCTCCCAGGATAGAAAAGCCATTTCCGGCCAGCTGCAATTACAAGACCTTGTGGTAAGCATATTGCCCATAATCATACACAGTACTTTGACTTGCGAGATCTCTCACACGGTGCATACATTTGGGAAAGGGTATCTACATTTCTTATCACTGCCAGTTTAAAAAGGAGGGAAAGAGCTGACAGGGGAAAAAAAAATCAGTCCCCTTTCCTCCATCTGAGTACCAAAATTACATCATTCTTGCAAAAGGAATGTCTGAGGGCAGAAGGCTCAGCTAAGAAGGAATAGGAGAGAAAATAGCATTTGCAGCCTATTTTACATGCTTTGCATCATCATGCAACAGGAAAACAACATCGCTATGAATCCCTGATGGGATGCATGTAATATTCCACATTTACTTAGCATGTTTTGTCCCAGAGGATCTCAAGGCTTTTTACCTACTATATGCATACGACACCACTTAATTGTAGCTACATCTGGAGTGGAGAGCAACCACCAGTGGGCACACAATACACTGCACAGCGTGGAAAGGCTAGCTCCATACCATGCAGGACCCTGGCTACCTCTCCATGCTGCCACAGCTTCACAGCAATTGTTACTACCAATTGCCATGTAGACATATTCTTAGCTACTCCATTTTCCACTAATATTGTTAACCAAGGTGTATTAGAAAGTGGGATTACACAATAGTAGCAACTTTTCTCAAAAGAATAATTACAATAATGGTATTTGAGCATCATTCACAAGCTTTAGAGGTGTCTGAAAATCTCACCTGAGATGAACAGGGCTGCTTCAGGAAGGCTGCATGGTAAACTACATGGATACTTTATGTTGTGTTCTGCTATTAACAGACATTGATCAATAAGCTATACCCCTTTGTCATCTGCAACACTGTGATGACCTAGCTGTTATCAGGGGTTTTCAACTTTCTGAGTAGTTTGTGCTGGTACTGGAAACATGCTAATCAGAAACAAAAAGTGATCGGCTTTTTATTCATTCTGATTCTTAGATGGACCTGATGTTGAATGTCCTATTTTTTAAGCACTCAAAATTCAGCATAATACTTTTTTCCCCCCAAGGTACACAATTGCTTAAATACTCAATATTCCCTAGATTGCTGTCTATTCAAAAACAGATATCTTCCGGTGTTAAACAGACAGTTATTTCATGACCTGCTGGAGTTTAATTTGCATAGTCTCTCTCCACATCAACAAAGACCAAGTACCTATATCTATATATAAAAATGTACCAAAGACAGGTTACTTAATGGAATAAAAGCTGTTTGTTGTGGGATATACTGGAATGAGAGTGGCTGAGTAATTCTGTACTGGGATAATATATGTCAATTGCATAGGGCTATCATTAGATAACAATATAAGCAACTGCTTGAAATGTGAGCTAAGACTATGGTTGTCTTTCTTGTTAACATTGCAATGGACTTGTGATTGAGACAGCTCATCACTGCACCTTAGCTCACTTGGAAGTGAGCAGGTACCAACAAATAAAATACCCAAATGGACCCCTTGCCCCCAGCACCTGCCATTCTACTCTTTGAACTTCAAGAACACTAAGGGCCACCCTATTTTGGTGGTATTTGTGGGAGTTTGTAGAAACTCTGCACTACACTGCTGGATGGCAGCGAAACATAGGCGATGAGAAAGGCTGAAGATCACCAGATTGACTTTTTCAATTCTTGTCATCTTCATCAGCTTCTCCACATCAGGTGGGAGAACAAGATCCAAAATGAGTATATTTGAAGCCTAACCTGACAACTGCCTCCATCCACATTGGTTCAGTTTCAGTGGCTTTCTTGCATTGGCCAACCATCCTAATAATATGCCAGTGATGGACAGAGACTGAATATCCATCCAGATCATCGTATGGACCTAGCTAGAGGTCAATCTGCATGGCACTGAATCTGCAAGGAGGCTATGTCCCTTTGGGATTTGATGATGAAGTTTATACCTCCAGGATACAACTTTACATCATCAGAAAGTCATCTCTATTTAACAATGTGATGTCCTTTCTTAAAGCACCATTTATACAGATATTAGTTTGGAACATAACATCAAAAATAAACTCCTAGAGAAGATCTGTACAACATATATATCCCCTTTCATTGTGTTGGTAATGGAAAAAGTAATGAGTGGTAAAACACAGACACTAACAATATTATATATCCTGAAAAGTTTCTCTGGTTAATCTAATATAGGGCCAGGGCAGGAACTGAGGCAAAGATATCCTCTGTAGGTTGGGTTACTTTCCACCCTACACTAAGCACAGTTAACTTCTCTTTTTAGAGGAGAACTCAGCCTTGCCTTCTAGGCAGGCAACATCACCAACAAAAGGACTACGGTATTACAAAATCCTTCCATAGAATAGAGAAGCAGAGAGACAGGATAAGTGGCAAGAGTCAACATTCAGCACCCATCTATTGATCTAACTTAAATTCTTTGAAGTCTTTGTCTAGTAACACTGTCTGTCTCTGCAATCGAGTCCACATGTGCTAAACACTTGGTGTCAGGACAGAACTTTGAGAAAGGACATAGCAAATAGCAGGGGTAGCGCTGGTTTGAAAGAAACAAAACAAAACACCAAGGAAACCATTTTCATTAACACTTTTTCCTGGTTATCATTACAAACATTTTACAACAAAAATGTCCCAAATAGCTTCAGAGCTAGCTGGAAGAAAGAAAAATAATATTAATAAATTTGACAATAAAATTATCCCATTTTTGACCAGCTCTACCCATAATATTACTAATCCACTCATCATGGGACACACTAACAAAGCATGCATGCTGCTGAAGCCTTGAAGCTTCCATTTGGAGAAGGAATAAAGAGACTTTACGGTGTTAATACATATTTAAAAGGTAGCCAGCATGTTTATTTTACTCTTTCTGCACTGATAAGATTTCAGAATGCAGTGGAACCTAACACCAGGTTTCCCACAATGTGGGTTTATAACATAGCCATTTAACCAAAGATAACACATTCCTTCTAACTGGTTTGGCTAATCCCTAGTTACCCTACTTTACTGAAAAGCAATTCTGAACAGAAAGGTGTTTTTCTGGACTTTTCATACTGGCCCATTCTCAGAGTTTTCCAGCAGGGGGGATGATGTAATGGCCAAAACAGGTGTGTACCAAAATTATTAAAACAACTGGATCCTTACAAGAGCCACCATATAGGACTGTAATAGAATGGCAATGTTTCCTGAAACTTGGCACCCTATTAGCAGGGGTTAATCCTTTAGAAATAGTGTTGGTGGCCTCTGCTGACTTGCTGAGGCAGGTGACTCTTTATTCCACCTGGACACAAGGGCGGAAGGAGTGGCTCTGTAGAGATGATCTGAATTGTGGGTTGAGCAATCCTGAAGGAGGAACCCTCAAACAACCAAACTGGGCTGGGGGAGAGAAAGGTTTGAGTTGATCTTTCTTATTCTATGGTTTTGTTATTAAAGCCAAACCCTCAGGAAAGGGAGTGAGTGTGGACTTTGCATGGACTGTGCTTACAGAGAAGGTTGGGAAAAGCATTTGTACACAAATAGCGTCAGGAGTCATATGGGAATTAAAAAGGGGCAAACTAGACATAGCCAAAAAAGGAACAGCAGAAGCAGATGTTCCGCCGCTTGTGTAAGGAAAGCCCCTGGTGAGCCGGGATGGCTTGCTTACCTGCTGCGTCCACAGGTTCAGCCGATTGCGGCTCCCAGTGGCCGTGGTTCGCTGCTCCAGGCCAATGGGAGCTGCTGGAAGCGGCCGCCAGTATGTCCCTAGACCTGCACTACTTTCAGTAGCTCCCATTGGCCTGGCGCAGCAAACCGCGGCCACTGGGAACCATGATCGGCTGAACCTGCGGACATGGCAGGTAAACAAACTGGCCCGGCCTGCTTGGGGCTTTTCCTGCGCCAGTGAAGGAACAAGTTTGGGAACCCTGTTCTACAGGTTTGTTAACATGGTAAGAGCAGACACAGCCATGGCTGTCAGTGAATGCCAGGCATTTTGTCCAAGGTGAGATTGGGATGGGTGATGAGCACATAGCCTGCTTGGTCACCTTCAAGTAGGAAGTTAGTGCTGCTCAGTGGGGGAAGGAGTCCTGGGCAATCTGTTTGAGCTCATTTTTTGACAGGAAAGGTACCAGCTGCATATGGGGCCCTGCATGAGCTAGTTGCCACTAGCTACCAGGCAGCTGAACCTGCCATCCTGGGTTGCTTAGGATCTTAGAGGAAATTCCAGGCATTAATATCAGGGTGAGCCCCCTTTTCCATGGGTTATTGGCAAGCAGTGTGAGCATCTCTACCCCCTGACAGATCAACTAGGCTTTATAGGTTGAAAATGTTGGCCTGTGTGACTTGAGGGCATCAGAGTTGCAGCTGGGATTAGTCCCTTCGCAATGTCTCTGGCTTAGTCCACAAGTCTATAGTACCCTGCCTCTCATGCTCTTAAGCTGCACTTCCTCCTTGTGGTGAGAAGTAGTGCCAGCTGCTCAAAGAAGAGCCAGCTCATCTGCAGCAGAGAGCTTGTGGTATCCCTAACACCATCAGCATTACCCTGAATGGCTGTATTCCCTGCAGTTTTGAACTGATGTAGCATCTTCCCTAATAGCAAGGCAGATAGCATTTGTTTTTTTCCTGAACCCAAGAGCTAAGCTTTGTGTCTGTGAAGGGAGTGTTAAAAACCTGTGATCATGAGATTGAAAAAAACGGAAAAAACTATCAGCCCCCTAGAGATCACTTTGCATTAGGTTACATTTTCAAGGGTATTTTTTGCAAGGAAAAAGGCATTGCAGTTTCCTTTAAAAAATATTAAAGCTTGAACTCCCCTTCTAGGTCTCCCAGATTAGGAGATGACAGAATCATGGGTGCTGCAAATTTGCACGAAGGCCAGCTTTCATCCTAGGACTCACGGCTACACTATCAAGCATGTCTCTCTCACGCACTTATTTCTCTTGGGAAAGAAAGCTCAGACACATTAATCTTCAGTAGCCCTTAACTATATTAGCATTATGCTTGAGGGACTATTGGCAGTATATTGACTGAAAAAATACTGCTTGTCTGTACTCTTAAGTATATGTATTAGGCAAGGTCAGATAATTTGTTTAGTTTTTGAAGCAATTCAGATTAAATAGAACAGGATGTTTCTCTTCTGCACTGTAATAACAAACTACAGTATGATTCACTGTGGGTTCCATTGTATTTCAGAAATCTGCTAAATATTAACTGTAGCAAAATACTCGAGAAGCCAAGTCTGATACACGAAGATTAAAATAGACAAGAACAGCTAAACCCTACCAGAATCTACGATGAGCCTTGATAAACTATTAGCATCATTATCTGCCCATTACTGAAAATCCTACACTCAATCCCCAGTAACAAATGTTAAAATCCCAAAAAAGTAAAACTAAGCAAAAATAATATCCAAAGCCATGAACTTTTTCTTGATTTTTAAGCAAACGCTTTATTAATTTCACTAGTATTTAACTGACATATTTCTCTTGTTGAAAAAATGTATATTCAAAGTGCTTTATAAAATTATTATGCTAAAACACAAACAAAACAAAAAACAACTTTGAACCACTGCACCATGGAACAACTTAAACTTTTACCTGAACCTAACAAATCAAACAGAGCAATTACCTACGCTTCACTTTCACACTGAAACTTTGGGTGACCTTTAATATAATTTTAGCCATTTTGGTCAGATAATTTGAGAAATCTGAACCAATTCTCAGAATTTCCTAGAATTCTGCATTAATATTATATTATTAATTATTATTAGTTAGCTGACATTTGCTTCTTTGTTAAGAAGAATACATCTAGAAGTGGTATCATCTGGTTGCCATCCATAAGATATCTACAGCTCAGATTTTAAAAGCTTTTTTCAAGTGTTAAAAGTGGGTGGGTGGAGGGAGAAAAAAATCTGAATAATCTTATGACTTTCTATAGCTCTTTCCTTTCTCTAGCAAAATTGCAATGACTCCCTGTCCTGTTTATCTACAAAAGTAAACATTTGGTTTAGCCAAAGACATTAGACAGAAAAACATTCACAGAAGGCTGAAATGTTAAAATAAGAAATACTAACTGGTAATTTTTTTCCCTATCTGAAGACACCATGGCAGATGACTTTTCACTTTCTGCTGGCGACATATCTATATTTTCCTGTACGTGGCCATAACTCAACCTCTCATTTTTCTCTCCTGTATAGAGAGATTATTGCTTGACTGCCTTTTCAGAAAAATTCAGTTTAGTCTGGCTTTAAAAAGATGAACTGCAAAAATTGTGGGTTTTTAAACTAATTAAAACCCTGTATCATTAACAGAACATAGGCATACACTACACATTATGGGTGAGATTTGCAAAAGGCAACTACGTTGGAGCACAGTTAGGCCAATGCTGAGTGTTCAGAAAGCCCTGACAATGAATACACTGACTCTATTGAAAGAGGTTTAGAGGGAGTTGCTGAGGCCAGTGAACTTCGATTCATTTTCCGATCTATTCTACACAAAGGCCTCACATTAGTCCAAACCATCCTTTTTGGCTATGAAGGGCTGGACATACTCTCTTCTGAGCGAAGGTATTCCTGGATTGGATGGAGGAAAGTGTTCCAGACCTTCACTATTAGCTAAGTGCTAAGCCTTCTGCCTCTAAGCTACTGCAAGGCTCTGTCAGCTCTTATGATGCTCAGAGGCCCAAAGTGATCTTCCATGTGACTGGCTTATGTTTTCATTTGAAGACAAGATATTTTAAGGGAATGCAGTGTTAGTGGAAGATGTCTGCTGCCTGCCCAGAAGAACTAAGTCTCCTCTTTATCCACAGACCAGGTACAGCATGAGCCACAGAAATCTGAGCTCTCTATCCCCATGCCCAGCAATGTGTTTCAACAATGATGTGGAAGGATCACTTGTTGGGGGAATAAGGGAATTCACACTGCAAGTTGTTAAATGCTTTGGCTTCTCTAATAAGGCTGCTATTGAGTGTGATACTGTTTGGGGGAGATATGGACATCTCATCTGTTTGCTGGGAAATGGATTGAGACAATCAGTGTATTTCACTTGTTATGAGACAATAGGCTCTTTTGGTTAGTACTTCAAAACAAAACTGAAGATGAAGCATTTCCATCATTATGAATCATCTAGAGGAGGAAAGACAGGAGGGAGGAAATGGTCTTTTAAAATAATTCACTGCTATAGTTGCTGTCCCCCCACGCCAATAGTTGCAGCTCACTTTTTAATAAAAGCCAAAAACAATTCCACAATAGATTTATTTTTCCTGTGCTCTCTATGCTTTTTAAGGCAGTCCTGGTGCCTCAAACTTTTACAGAAAGACAGTGAATTCTAAACTCAGTCTTACTGGATAAATGGAAGATTAGAACTAAATAGTTTAAAAGCAATTAACCTGTATTTATGTATACTTTTACTACTCTGCATACATACTGTTACAGTTTCAGGATTTAAAACAGTAGGCCAGATTCACTGGTACACTCTGGCTATTTTTGTGGTGCTTTGGTGACAGAAAGCAGCTGTAAACCATAGCTACACAAAGCAGCCAGGGCATGCCAGTAAATCCGATCCTGACAGTTTACCTTATGGACTTAATAAATGGAGGATGGAGAGAAAAGTTCTGAGACTGAAACAAAGAAAGCAACAGATTCTAACCATATTTTGCCTCAAAGTCTAGTCTAATATCTTGGTAATTGATATAGACACTAAACTAAAGAGCTGTTTTACACACACACACATACACACACACACACACACACTTCTTAAAAGTGTTGTATAAACTCATTAAAAACTGTTCCTGTGTTTGTGCCTCACATAGAAGCAGCTTTCCAAAAAAGCCTAAAGATGTCACATAGACAAGACTACTTTGCAGGTATATAGGATGTCCGCTTTCTTTCAAGAATCTCCAGTCCTTTACAAACATTTTCTCACAACTTTCATGAATGTCTCCCTTATTTATATAGCTGGCCAAAAAAAGTCAAAGAGAAGAGAAGAGATTCTTGAGCAGTCTGACCCTACTCAAGAAATTTGCAGTTGTGTCCATGGACAAAGAGGAAAACACTGGTGTCTCAGCAATCCAGAATTGCAGATGTAGACTCTCCCTTTACTTCTGCACTGGACAATCGGCTGAAGTTGTTAAAGAGAGATTCCAAATCAAATTACAATCCTGCTAGTGGGAAAAGATGCTGTTGTCTGGTATTCAGTGCCTTCCTCAACACTTTTTGGAACTGTTATATTTCAGAATCAGGAAGAGAAGCGTATGGTGTTTTGTGCCTGCCTTTACAACATCACAGCAGAAAACTGGGCCTAGAGTGATTATATATGGTCAGAATGTGTACAGCAAATGAGAAGTGTGGTGTTTTGTCATATACAGTAGAAACATTTGATACTGTAGTTGTCACTAAAGTCAGATGTTAGTCATTGAGTATCCCTGCTATGCCTGGTAGGTAAGTCAGTGAGACACATTCTACCCCTCACACACACAAATTAGGCTAAACCCCACTAATATCAAGGGGGCTATGCCTGATTTACACTAGTGTGAGAGAAGAATCAGGCTAAAGTATGATTATTTTCTACCTGCAGACACATGGTAAAAATCTGTCATGTGCCATTTGATAATGTTGTGGTCCTGATTTGATTAATGAGATGGGAAAGGATGTTGTTTTCAGTGACGTACCCAACCATTTTTCTTCAAAGTTACCATTGCTAATTTGGTTGAGTTTAAGATTGCTAATAATGGTTAATGTACTGTGGTTCTTTAAAATTCTCTAAACTCATCAAATATATTTTATGTGCGGAAAATAAAATACACTTGATTACTTACCCTAGATTTTTATAATAAAAGAAGAATGGCAGAAGTGCATTGGATGACTGTTCCAGAGCACTTATCCTCTGGGCACTTGATGCTGTAAATGCTTAGTACTTTCTCTGACTTTTTTATAAACTATATACAGTGTCTTTGTTGACTTCACTCCTTACCTAACATGCCCCCCCACACCAGGGCCACCCAGAGGGGAGGGCAAGAGGGGCAATTTGCCCCAGGCCCCGGCCTCGCAGGGGCCCCTGGAGAGTTTTTCGGGGCCCCTGGAGCAGAGTCCTTCACTCGCTCCAGGGGGCCCGGAAAACTCTTGCGGGGCCTGGGCCCCAGGAGCTTCCTCCACTCCCGGTCTTCGCCAGCAGGGGATCCTTCCACTCTGGGGCGGAAGGATCCCCTGCCGGCGAATTACCGCCAAAGCGCAGCAGGGTCTTCGGCGGTAATTCGGCGGCAGGGGGGCTGTTCCATTCTGGGACCCGCCACCGAAGTGCCCCGGAGAACCGCAGTGGGGGCCCCCCGCCACCGAAGATCCGTCTGCACTTCGGCGTTGGGTCCCGCTTCGGCAGTAATTCGGCAGCGGGGGGGGGGGGGGGCCCACCACGGGTCTCCGGGGCACCTCGGTGGCGGATCCCAGAACAGAAGGGCCCCCCGCCACCGAATTACTGCAGAAGCGGTGGCCCCCTGCTGCCAAAACCCCAGGCCCCCGGAATCCTCTAGGCAGCCCTGTCCCCCCCACACACACACACGCTCCCCAAAGCTTCCTGAAGGTTTAGGAACATGGGGATTAGGGAGCTGAAGTAGCAAATATGAGCATACAACAAATGACATTTGATCTAGAACAAGTTTGTAGAATTAGGCAGATGGGTGAAAGATTTACAGGGAAGATGGGAATTTAGCTTGTTCCTTTTAACTGGTAAAATAGGTAATAAATAACACAGATTTGTGAAAAGTTAATCCTGAAACAATTTGCTTCTATGTAAAAAAGGCCTTGAGATGGGCTTTAGGGATAGTTTAATATACAACTTTAAACGTCAACTCTTAGTGTTCCATCTACTACTACTTTCCCCTTTGCAATAATTTATTACCTGCTTTAACAGAATGAATATCATGAAGACTTGATATTAATCAAAGCCTTTTCATTGGAATTCTCTCTTTCAAAATCATGTTATTCCATGAAGAATTTAAACCTCAAGTAATTAGCCACTGTCATGGTATAATTCCCCACTCTGAACCTTAGCGTCCAAAAGATGGGGTACCAGCATGAATTAATATAAGCTCAATTACCAGCTTACTACTTGTAGCGCTGCCATCAACCAGGAATTTCAGTGCCTGGTACACTTTGGTCCCCCCAAAACTTTACCTGGGGACCCCCAAGACCCAGTCCCTCTGGATCTTAACACAAGGAAAGTAAACCCTTTCCCTCACTGTTGCCTCTCCCAGGCTTCCCCTCCCTGGGTTACCCTGGAAGATTACTGTGATTCAAACTCCTTGAATCTTAAAACAGAAAGGAAAATTCACCTTCCTCCCTCCTTCTCAATTCCCCTCCCAGACTCTCCCTGAGAGAGAAAGTAATCCTAACACAGAGAGAAAATTAACCTCTCTCTCCCTCTTCCCTCCTTTCTCCCCACCAATTCCCTGGTGGATCCAGACCCAGTCCCCTGGGATCTCACACCAGAATAAAAAAAAACCATCAGGTTCTTAAACAAGAAAAGCTTTTAATTAAAGAAAGAAAAAACAGTAAAAATTATCTTTGTCAATTTAAGATGGAATATGTTACAGGGTCTTTCAGCTATAGACACTGGGAATACCCTCCCAGCCTAAGTATACAAGTACAAAGTAAAATCCTTTCAGCAAAATACAAATTTGAACTCCTTCCAGCCAAATACACATTGCGAAGAAAGAAAACAAACATAAGCCTAACTCGCCTTATCACCTAGTACTTACTATTTTGAATCTATAAGAACCTGTATCAGGGAGACTGGAGAGAAACCTGGTTGCACGTCTGGTTACTCTCAGAAACCAGAGAGAACAACCACCAAACACTAAACAGCACACACAAAAACTTCCCTCCCTCAAGATTTGAAAGTATCCTGTCCCCTGATTGGACCTCTGGTCAGGTGACAGCCAGGCTCACTGATCTTGTTAACCCTTTGCAGGTAAAAGAGATATGAAGTACTTCTGTTCTATTAAACCCTATCATCTGCTTATGATAGTCACTTACAAATACAAGGGGCCAGAGCCTCAGCTCCGGTGATGATCATTCAACTCCAAGGATGACAAGAGGATGTAAAATTCTCTTTGTGCTCCCCTGATCTCTGGCCACTCTGTGTCAACTATCATAGACCCCCAGTGGGTGAGTTCAGTAGCTGGGGATTGTCAGTACATAGAAGATCTCAGGCCATACTCCTTCAACCCCAACTATGCTGTTAGATAGGACAAGCTCTATGCCATATGAGGAATCCTCCTCCTAGTGTCAAATCAGCTGGCTCAGGGTTCCGTTGCTTTAATAGCTGCTGCAGTGCCATACAGGATTTCTGGTGTAGTCCCCACATTTATTTTTAAGACCACTTCTAGACTGATCTTTTGGACATTTGAGACAGTGCTCAATGAACCCTGCCTGAAGCTTCTCAGTTTATGAGATCCAGACCACCTTTCTGCATCCAGATTGCTTATGTTCGGCAGCTTGTTGAAAGGATGTACAATTTGATTGTAGGAATAAGTCTGCAATACAATCAATTCGTTGCTCCAGAATCCAAGCATTTGCAAGTAACTTCTCAATTTTTCAGATCTGCAAAAAGCTTCGAGGCTTTTATCCTAGGCCTTTTTATTAATCCAAAAGGAAACTTGAGCTTGATGCTGTTAATCGTTTGAAGTACAGCACATAGGCTGGGATACATTGACATGTTGCCTTCCTGTATAACTTTGTGGAGAGGTACATAAAGCTGCCTTCTTCACTGTGACTCTTGAGTCCTTAATCACCACTATTCAGGGTAAAACAAATATTCCAAGTACAAGGACTGGAGGCAAATGCCATACATTTTTAACATGAGGATGGACTGTCTGCTGTTTGTAAGAAATCCTACCACAATGAGACCTGGCTACCAAAGCTCTCTAAAGCAGATGTCCTTCACACTTCCACAGGACAGGCACCTACTCTGCACCAGGTCCCAGAGCAGCATCAGAGCCGTTCTACAACTGCTGATGCACTGCAGTTGCCAATTGCTCTGACACTCCACACCCTTGTCTCTCCGTCTGGAGAGCAAATGACTGGTGGATTGAAAATCAGTAGCTGTGGTGCTTTGATGAGCCAAGCCTTACCCCCTTGACCTAAAGCTGACCGCCTGAGGACTTGGGGGTAAACTGAGCTCAGACACCTGGCACTAGTTCCACAATTTTTAAGAACTGAAGCAGACCAATAGTCCACAGGTGCAGCTCTAGGGACCAGCAAAGCAAGCACCTGCTTGGGGCAGCCCATTTGCAGGGGCGACATGGAAGCTGAGAACCAACAGGGGGCTCTGGGACCTGTAGTTCCTTGGTTAGCTCCCTGACTATAGAGCCAGCCCTGGAGCAGGGAAAGAACTACATTTCCCAGCATTCCCTTGGCCACTACCAACTGGAAAGGAAGGAGGGGGACCTCATGCGGTAGTGTGCTGTGAAGGGTAGGGGTACCATATTTTAACATTCAAAAAACAGGACACTCCAGGGGGAGGGAAGCCCCAGTCTGCCACCATCGACTCCCTCTGACTGCCCTCACAGAAACCCCAACCCATCCAACCCCTCCCCGCTCCCTGTCCCCTAATCACCCCCTCCCGGGACCCCTGCCCCCAACTGCCCCCCAGGACCCCACCCCCTATCTAAGCCTCCCTTCTTGTCCCCAACTACCCTCTCCTGTGACCCCGCCCAACTTCCCCCCAGGACCCCACCCCCTACCTGTCCCCTGACAAACCCCTGGGACTCCCATGCCTATCCAACCGCTGCCTGTCCCCTGACTGCCCCCCCAAACCTCCGCCCATCCAACCCCCCCTGCTCCCTGTCTCTTGACTGCCCCCCCCCCCGGAACCCCCTACCCCTTTTCCAACCTCCCAGCCCCTTTACCGTGCCACTCAGACCAGCATGTCTGGTTCCACACAGCTCCAGACACGCTGCTGAATATATGCTGCTGTGCTCCCTCGCAGAGCCCACAGCCCCGCTCCCCACACACACACCCAGCACCTGCCTTCCAGATTTGAACACCTCAAATTCCAGGAGTGCTCAGGCTCAGTTTGGGCTGCTGTTACTTCATTTCTCTCAAATCAAATATACTGATCCACTGTAACTTGCTGTAGAAAAAGTAGGATAAAATTGAGCAAGAAATGCTTCCCAGTGGTTACTGGGACTGGAATTGCTATTTTCAACAGCCATTGCCTTTTTTTTGTTTGTTTGAAAGGAAGACAGTGATATTGCATTGGCAAATTCCCCATAGAAAAAAAGCATGGAACAAAAGAATAATAAAGGCACCTCAATTTTTCCTCATTTATGGAGGACAGTCTTATAATATGCATCCAGATATCTTCCAGTCACACAAGCTGAAAATTTTCCATTTTACCGCAGCTCTTTAACCATGTGGGAACCAGTCCTGTCTGTGTTTTGTGCACATCCAAAATTCCTGCTGAATGACCCGCCCTGGGAGCGAGTTACCAGTGACCCATGGCTGCGGTGGAAGGAGGGTGCAGGTTAGGTGGGGGAGAGCCCAGGGCTGGGGTGGCAGGAGGTGTGGATGGGAGGGGAGAGTCCAGGGCTGGGATGGGAGGCAGCCAAAAACTTTTTTGCTTGGGGCAGCAAAAAACCTAGACCCAGTCCAGATGGTCCATCTTGTCCAGTATCTTGCCTCCAACAGCAGCCAATGCTAGATGCTTCAGAAGAAGATGCAAAGCCCCCTACATAGGACAATTATACTATGAAGTGCCCCTGGTGGAGTTTCATCCTTTCTCCAAGCTGTTAGTTGTATCCTGAAGCACAAGTGTTTGTATCCATTACAAAGTTTTATACCAGCTCATGTAGCTGCAGAGATTCTTATTTTTCATAAGAATGTTTAGTTTTGTATTCAATGCTGCTAATTTATTGCTCTCACCTCCCGAGTGGTGGCACCAGCTGACCTGTCTGAGGCCCTTTACAGCTGTAGTAGAGGGGGTATGATTTGGCCTATGTATGTTAGACTTACGTGTCTTTCCTCCTGCATTTCTAATTAACGGATGCCTCTCCAACATCAAGGCTTCCTCAAAATAATTAACAGTTTAGCTATTTAACTCCTGTTCTCAATACCAATATTACTCAGGGCCTCATTCAAAGCCCACTGAAGTCAATGTGACTTACAACTCTTTCACAGCCTGTTCCCTGTACTATAGGCAATAAGTTAAACCATTGAAATGACAGATAAACTGGCAGTTTTCCAATAAACTGGTGCTTCTAAAATACCACTGTTTGTTTTAATAAGCACTGATAATGGTTCAGCTATTTAATCTCTAATTTCATGCATTGTCAACAGATTAATTCCTGTGCACCTTTATTTTCATCAACTACTTGTTTACCACTCAGCAACATCAATATCACTAAGATTCTGAACCTGAAATCCATTCCTTGTGAGTAGACTCCAGATCCCATGTGGAGCCCCATTGGTTCCTTATTTTTTCTTTTCAATGGATTTACACTGGGGGAGTTTGATATGCAAGGAAAAACGTTTTTTTCTAGCTGCCAGACCTCCAATCCCACACTGGAAATGAAGCACTGCTCTTTTTGACCCATGCACCCTTCACAATAAACAGCTGCAGGTTATTTAACAATTATGTTGCTGATAAGCAAGCCCAAAGTGAATCCAGCTCACTTTGGTACTGCTCCCCTGGTATTACAATGACAAGCAAAAAAAAAACAAAAAAACAAACAGTTAAAATTTAATTCCTTTGAGAACATAAGCACTGTAGGTATTACTTGGAACACATACAGGGAGCAGGTCTGTTGAGTAAGCAAGTGTTTCTATGAAGTTACTTTTCTGAACATATGTAGGCTTTAAGGGCCAGACTCTGGCTGCTTGGCACCACTCCTAGTTTAACTGGTTGGTTTATGGATGCTTATGTCACTGAGGTGGTGCAGAGTTGCCAGATCATACTGATGAGTCTGGTCCTAAGTCTCAATAGACAAGCTATTCATCAAGGAGTTTAACATTTTTGCAAGCTGTAAAACTGGCTTGTATAGAGGGCAAAACATGCCAAAAACAATTTGTGGACAAGATTTATGAAAAAACTATTCAAGATGCAATGATTTGTGTAGTCAATGTATTTTGATTATCTGATTACCACTTTTCAGTTGCCAGTGACAGAAATAATCTCTCTCCTTAAAATTACAAACTCATTGAAATTAAAGTGGGAGCAGATGGAAAACTGTTTCAGTTGTTGACATTTTTAGTTTCTGAACACCCTTCAAAGCATGTTACACTATAACATATTTAGGATAAAGCAACAACATCAACACCTTTCCTCATTCCAGAAACATGAAGGTTATAAACCAATTGGTCAATCTGATGCACACAGCACAGAGTTGAAAAATTGACAACAAATAATTTCTATTAAAAAAATTCACCTTTATCCTGTACATGACTTATTCTCAATGTGTATCATTTAGAATACATACAGCTCTGTTCGGTATATAATTCTTGGTTTGCAGATTATTTAGTAAGCGTTCACTGTGAATGGACCAGACTCAGTTCATGTAAACTAGCATAGCTCCATTAGCTTCAATGGCTCTATACCAATTTGCCAGACTGAGGATCTGTCCCAAAATCTGTAATTCACAGTTCATGCTTGTTGATAGAAAATCCTACATGACTACTTTTTTCTCGAAGCAAATGACCAACAGAGTCACAAATCCAATATACAATTTGAAATTTCCTTTTTGTGTATACTAGAAAATGGGATCAACATGTTGTGAGAGTTTATGCTACTAAAGTTTGAGCCCTCAAACGTTCTCAGAAAGAGAACACAAGGATTGTGACCACTTTCAAATCTATATTCACCTTCCATTTATCTATCTAGGTAGTTTCTTATATTGGCATTCATCACCCTAGTATCAGAATGTCTTCATACTGAACTGAGCATTCACAGAATTCTACCCCGCACCCTATGATTCATTCATCTCAGAAAATACACATGGATATAAATATAGCATGGGAGGAGAATGGAGACCAAACTAAATGTGAACGTTTTCCAGAAGTCTACGGGACAGATTATCCTTTCACTTATACCCATGCAAATTTATTTACTTTAATAGACTTATGATGGTGTAAATGAGTGCAGAATTTGGCCTCAAGACTGATTTTAAAGATGCGACAAAATACAGCACAAGAGGATAAGTCAGCTATGATGTTCTTAGATGTTTAATTGTTTAATTCTAGCATGCTGTGCTAGTTTTCTTGGACTAGCTACTGTAAGACTGAACACACTGAATTTGGAATTTGAATGTAAATGCTTTATTCATTGAAGTAGCTTGTGCTCAATGAAGTAATGATAAAACATTCTGTTATGGGAGATATATGGCAAATCAATATATGCATGAAACAACTGATTATTTTAAGCATCCCATTCTCTCAGTAACAAGGAAATAATTAAGTTATCTTACAATATCCTCCATGACAATCTATGATGAACACGCAACAAAACCTTTTCTGCCACATTATTGCAGCTGCATCTGTGCATAAATTTTTAAAGGAAACTAGAAATCTGGTGAAATTCAAACAGAACTTCCAGACTTGGGCCAGTTTTATGTACCTTTTAGCCAGCTTGCGCTGAGTTTCAAGTGTGCTTATACACGTGCATGGATTTGGATAGAAACTCATACGTACTAACTGGCTCCTATTTGAAGCTATGCATAACTATAGTTCTTGACGAAGTTTTGAAATTGAAATTGATTTACACAGAAACTGGAAAGAAAGTTATCAGGGATTCATATAAACCTAACCCCCTCCCCCCTCCGAGTTTTACATGGGATATGTAAAAACACCAACCATGATGGTTTCAGAAATGTGTTCCTTGTGCCAATTTGCAATAATTAGCCATGAGATTAAGTACATGTTTTTGCACCCCCACTCCAATTTTTGGATTTTTGGAGACTCTCGCAATAGCTAGGCACAAAAGGGCAAGTGGAAATGGAAGAGTTGCCATTAATTCACAACTTCTTTAAATCTTGTAGATTTTAAAAGGTAATGCTATATGTGGTGTTTGTTATAGATCCTGGATGAGGAAAAGGGCCAAGTTCAGCACTAGCACCATTCACTTCACTGGACACATGGACTGAATATGGCCCATTATTTTTAGTGGTATGCAGGGCCAGTGCAAGGATGTTTTGCACCCTAGGTGAAACTTCCACCTTGCGCCCTCCCCCCCACCTCCGCCCTGAGGCACCCCCCCGAGGAAGCTCCCCACTGCCCACCCTTCGCCCTGAGGCACTTCACCCCCAGCTCACCCCTGCTCCACCTCCTCCCTGAGCGCTGTGGCTGCTTCACTTCTCCCGGCTCCCAGGCTTATGGCGCCAATCAGCTTAGGTGCCGCAAGCCTGGGAGGTGGGAGAAGTGGAGCAGCCACTGCGTGCTCGGGGAGGAGGCGGGGCGAGGAGTTCCCCTGGATGCCGCCCCCCCCTTTACTTGCTGCAGGCGGCCCTCCCCACGCTCCCCAGCTCCAGCTCCCTCCTCCTAAATGCCAGTGGCGACCAAAGATCCAGCCGCCGCGGTCACTGCCAAAGAAAATGGCACCCACCAAATCCCAGTGCCCTAGGCGACCGCCTAGGTCACCTAAATGGTTGCACTGACCCTGATGGTATGTTAAGATATTATTGTTAAGGTTTTACAGCATTCATTGATTTCAGTGTATTTGTATAAGAATAAGTATTTATTTTTACTGTACAATACCAAGCCAGGTAACAATATGTAGTAACTGCTATTTTAAAATCTTAACTCTTTGGTTTTAAAGTTTACCAACCGAGTTTGACAACACAATGTACACATTCCCCTTCAAAAGTTTCTTTAGACCATCTTGTTACTTTGGAAAATGCCACTTAAAATTCATGCAAATATCAATGGCTTCTAAAAATGATGTCAACTTCTGTTTTTATTGCTTTTCCAAAAGGTTTGTTGTGAACATTTGGGTTTAAAAAACTGCTTTTGAGTTCATATCAGGTTTAGCCTTAAGCAAATTTTTAATAGCCAAGATATAACCAAGGCTCATATAGTAAATATTTAATCATGGAAATGCTTCTTCCTATTTGTTCTCTCATTGTATAGATTAAACTAACAGGTTTAATGTATTTAAACAAGGATAAGTGGGAACCACATTTCTCTCAGTTGCCTTGCAAATAGAGTTTTGGTTTTAAATAACCCGCTGAAAATATTTTAGGGCCTTTGTATAGAAAATATACAATATTAATCCATTATGTCCCACTATTCTCCTGGATATAACTGGAATTAGAAAATACAATGCAAATGTCAGCATTTGAGTCTTGCCCACATGCTCAGGGTTTAGCTGATCGCCATATATTTGGGGTCAGGAAGGAATTTTCCTCCGGGGCAGATTGGCAGAGGCCCTGGAGGTTTTTCGCCTTCCTCTGTGGCGTGGGGCATGGGTCACTTGCTGGTGGATTCTCTGCAGCTTGAGGTCTTCAAACCACAATTTGAAGACTTCAATAACTTGGACATAGGTTAGGGGTTTGTTATAGAAGTGGGTGGGTAGGGTTCTGTGGCCTGCTTTGTGCAGGAGGTCAGACTAGATGATCACATTGGTCCCTTCTGATCCTAAAGTCTATGAGTCTATGAGCATTGTTGTACTGAACAGCCCAATAGAATACAAATCAAATATGGAAATGACAAGGTCATCTGGTTCAAGTGTTCTGGAGAGCATTACAGGACTGGGTGATGTATTTGGGTAAATGATTGTTTTTGTGTACTGCGTCTTTAAATTTTTAAAGACCCTGCTGTCTGCTGAGACAGGAGGTTATACATTCAATTCAGTGCAGACTGTGTGAGAAGGCGAACGCTCTATGTGTACTAACTTTAGATTAAGAGAACCACAAAATAAGGGGAACAAAGTTAAACTGTTTGCATGTGGAGAAACAAAACAGTTTCCCACAGTATAAAGTGAATCTGTTTTAAGTGACAACAAAAAACACTGACAAGAAATGTGGGCAGAATTATTCTCAATATCTTTGGGGTCACTACCGGGAAGTCTGTTAAAGACTACCGAGGAAAGACAGTCTCTTGTATAGGTTTCACTGTATTTTCCAGTGCTTTACCAAAGTATTTCAGAAATAAAATTCACATTGACTCAGTTGACAGGAGAAGTTCTGTCACTGATCTTATTTACATTATATTATGTACAGAAAGCTGAATGTGATTTGATATTTATTTTACACACACAAGCTTACTGAACTCTTTAATAAGCTAAAACCCGCATTCCGAAGATCTAAATACCCTTTCAGTCTTTAACATCTGATCTCTATTAAAGGAGACTTTCCCAGCTAGGACAGTGAATATCAAAGTGACTCTAAGGCAGACATCTCACAGTTGACCTAGCAGGCAGGGCTAAAGAATCATTTAATTGGAGGGACTCTAAATATTTATAGTTAAGAGCAATTTTGTAGTAAAGTCTATACTGTATATCTCAATTAAAGGTGCAGTTAGAAAAAAGTGATTTAATTTCTGATTACCACTTGTTCCCTTTTCTGTTACTAACTGAGGGATATTAAAATCCCATACTCTAAGGTCCCAAATGTGGCTTAAGTCACATTAACCCATACCAGCACAAGAGAGATTGTGCCTCAGGGGCTGCTTCTTATTCAGGGTAGGAGAGTGCAACTTTCTCTCCATACTACTTTATATACCAGAGCAGGAAAGAGGTTGGGGTGAGGTGCTAAACTAAAGTCCTGTTGAAAAAAGAGGGAACAGTTTTTCCCTCCCAAAGGTGAGCGGAGACAAGGAACATAAGAGGTGGAGACTTCTCGCTTGCTCCTCCACTTCCAAGTGGTCATGCAAGGATGTTTTATGATCTGTGTTTAAGACAAGTATTTGTACATGGATGAACTGGCAGAACTCACCAGTAGTTTGCACCCCACCATGTTTCATGTTGCGTTTCCAATTCAAGAGAAATTCAGCTGAATTTCACTTAAAGCACAAATTCCTCCTCTGCACTGATGGGGATGAAAGCGGTTGCTGAAAACATGGCCCCAGCTTTGAAAGGCTCATAACTAAGTCGAAGATATGGGGTACTTTCCTTACAAAAGGTTTTACTTAATGTTCGTTTCACATTTGTACTTAAGAGAGGAAGAAGGGGCTATCAATCTGGAATCCTCCAACAAATGTACTTGAAGGATCGTATATTGGAAGATGTCCGTGATGTATTGTTAGTACAAAAAACACCTGCCTATCTTATTAGCACACTCAGTCGTGAGTGCAAAAAGCACAAGATGCAAAATGGAAAGTTTCTGCAAATAAGATGAGAACTCACTTGCAGTAGACTGCTTTCTAGTTCCTGAAAGGGAACACTGTGATACAAGTTGTACTAGTGAAGAATCTCTGTGCCAACACTGGAATAGGAGCCCTTTCATGAGTAAGCAGAGTTTTTATATGCAAACTGATATGGGTCAAGCCAGGGACATAAACAGACAAAAGAAATGAAAACAGCCTGTAGCTCTACTGAGAGCACTGACTGTGAAACCGTTGGAACATTACCTTAGTGGGTACTTGTGTGGGAGATTTTTCCACACAAGTCAATTACATACTTTCAGCCATTGTACCTTTGGTACAATGTAGATAAATTGCAATTGGCAAATGTGTACCTCTCTCATTCTCACAGTGTGAAATCCTGGCCCTGTGGAAGTTGAGAGCTTTGCCATTGACTTCAGTGCAGCCAGGATTTCAACTACAGTTTTAAGGGAAAATACAAATTGGCTTCAGCTAAACCAATGAGTCTTCCACTACCATCACAAGCTTATTTAGCTGGAATAGCAGGGCCATCTTCACATTGGGCCCATTTCTCAAGTTATTGATCAAACACATATATCAGTTGAAGTCAATGGGCAAAATTCTGCTCCTGCCTTCAATAAGCTGCAGTATATATACATATATGTGTAGGCATGCAGAACCTGTTATTTATTGATTTGTAGTGGAGTGGCACCAATAGGCCATATTCATGGATCAGGTTCCCCTCATGCTAGGTACTATAACACACAAATAACCAAGAGACAGATTATAAACTTTTTGGGGGAGAGGCTAGCAATTTATTCTTGTTTTGATTTTTACCTTTTACCTCATCCCTTTGAGATGTGGAAGCTGCCTTATTAATGTAAGATATTGTGTGGGCAAGCAGTGGGACGCAAAGCAGAGGGAGCCTTCCCAACTTAGAGCCTTACAAGCCAGGTGCATGAGCACAAGGACTGTACTCTCTTAGCACCCTGAAGGGCCAGCCCAACAGAGGTGGGGATGAGACAAAGGTTGGCCTTACCTCCATCAGCTGCACTGCCTGAACACAGAGAAGGGAGCACTCTGGGAACACACAGCACCCTCTTACTGGATAACCTCTCTGTGGGCATAACCCCTCTGCGCACCTGGAATCTCTGGCCCCAATTCAGCACATGCTTAGTTTTACTCACATACTTAAGTCCCATTTGTGACATGCTAACACCCCAAAATTCACCACTGGCATGTAATTAGGATATGTGTTATACAAAGTAGGCCTTGGGAGATGTCATTCTAAAAGTCTTAATCTGCTAGACAGTAATATTTCATTGGGTTACAATGTGCTATCATTGTATGTGAAGTTATGAAGTTTGGCTTTGTATGTGTTATTGAAATATGCCCTGAGGTCAAAAACACCCACAAGCAGCCTTTTGGGTACAACAGTAAAAAGGCCAAACAATATTAACGGCTTATTGAAGAAATGCACACAATCACAAAGATTACCGCAGGAACTGTGTACAATAGAAACCTCCCAGAGATAGCACTATACCAGGGGAGGGCATACTATTGCCCGCAGGCCACATCTGGCCCACCAGCCATTTTAAGCTAGCCATCAAGCTCCAGTTGGAGAGAGGGGTCTGGGGCTTGCCCCGCTCCATCACTCCAGACTGGGAGCAGGGTCAAGGGCTGCTCCACGCGGCTCCAGGAAGCAGCGGCATGGCCCCACTCCTGCCCCCAAGTGCCACACCTGCAGTTCTCATTGGCCAGGAACCACAACCAACAGGAGCTGCAGGAGTGGTGCCTGCGGACAGGGCAGTGTGCAGAGCCATCTGGCTGCGCCTCTGCATAGGAGCCAGAGAAGGGACATGCCGCTGCTTCTGGGAGCTGCTGTAGGTAAGTGCCACCTAGAGCCTGTACCCCTGAGCCTCTCCCTGCATCCCAAACCTCTGCCCCAGCCCTGATCCCCCTCCCATCCTCCAAACCCCTTCATCCAAGTCAAGAGCACCCTGCTGCACCACACAGTGGGAACTGTTTGATCCAGGTCACAGCAAAAGAGTTTTTCAGCAAGTAGGGAGATGATATAAAGGGGGGAAATGACATCATGGAGAAGTCCTCACTCTTCCCTACAACACCACACCTGGAAACACCTGAGGAACAAAGACTGAACTGTGGGAAGTGATGATCCCAGGCTGGAAGGATTTTTAGCCTGTGTATGAAAACTTGGGAAAGCCAAGGCAACTTGTGCCTTAAGAATCTGCCAGCCTGTTTATCACACAGAGTGAGAAGTTGCTAATTTATATACTACTTATCTAGCATGTCAAGCTCAGTTTGCGGTTTTTCTTTCTTTACTGACGTAATCTGCTTTGATCTGTTTGCTATCACTTAAAATCTATCTTTTATAGTGAATACACTTGTTTTGTTTGTCTCTAATACCAGTGTGGAACTCATGCTTGGGACAGAAAGCCGTTTCATCTCTTGCTCCACATTGAGGGAGAAGACAAATTTGATGAGATTACTCTGCATAGTTCTCCGTGCAGCACAAGATGATACAATTTTGGGTTTACTCTCCAGAGGGAGTGTGCACTTGGATGCTGGGCAATTCCTTAGCTGAGCCCTCCCATGCTCTCAGCATTTGTGTGAATATAGCTGCAGCTGGGTGTGTCTCTACCTATGTGTGTGCTGGAAGGGGGCTTGAGAGCCTGTCACAGCAGCACAGAGTAAGGGGAACCCAGGCTGGTGGGACAGGCAGGGTCAGTGGTATCCCAGTTCCAAGTTGCACCCTGGAGGGAACCAGTCACACCATAAACTTAAAATTTAAGCATGTGATTGAAGTGCTTTGCTGAACCAGGGCCTCAGGGAGGAATTGTAGTACCATCACACAAATTCACAATTTACACTGAGGCTGAGGCCAGATATATAGTCTCAAGAAATATGGGCCTGAACCAAACTCTTTGAAGTCAGTCAGGAGTCTTTCCACCATTTATTTCATTGTGCTTTGGATTAGTCCCCAAATACATTATATAAAACTATTTTTTATTCAACATCATTTACCTGTTCCCTTTTACAAAAGCACTCTGATAATAAGTCATGACGTTCTAATAGCAGAAACAGAAACATTTCCCCCCATTAATTTGCACCAGTAACACTCAGTAACGTCAATGTTTTATAGCTGGAGCCAACTCAGTAGCTGCACATTTAGTTTTAGACTAAGTAATCTGAAATGTTCTGCATGTCAGGGAATTTGTTAGACTCATTTGTTTTCTACAAAAACTAGAATAAAATCAAGAATAGAGATGAACCACTCTAAACTAGATGAATTACTGTTTTCTGATTTTTAGTTTCTAATGCAGTCTGCTTTTTTGCAAAGCCATTCTAATTGACTAACTGTTAATTTACACATTGAAACAAGTTGTTAATGATAGCAATGTAATTTCTAATTTTGTCACACCAGCTGAGTGCCTAATCCACTGTTATGAGTAAATCAGTTGGGATGTATGTTGGGATGATTTATGAATACAAAGACAATATATTTTCTTTCCACTCAACTAGTGTTAATCTCAGTTTCCTCCCAATACATTAGCAGTAGTTAAATTTTATCCACATATAACCTAGAACTTGGAGTCAAATGAAAACTGCATTTTATCACTTCGAGTAGTTATAGTTAAAAGTACTAAATAACCATCCATCTCTCTTCATAGGAATTTAGACTTAATAGTTGTTGCGTACAGTGATCATTCCTGTTCATAAATTCAAAATTCATTTTATGTAAAACTAATCAACATAAATTTATAGTGGAATTAGCTTAACAGAATGGAAATCATAGTTCCTGTTACAGGACACTAGAGAACTTTTGTGAATAATTATCTAGGCATTTTTCATTGCATTCTTCTCTTCCAATTGCTTTTACATGCAAATTGGCTTAAGACAGAAGAAATGAGTAAATGTACCCTAGTGTCAAAGATGTTAATTTTGCAGAAAATAAGTCAACCCAATGAACTCAAATGTTTATGTGAGCATCAAGGACCATATGATCCTATCAGTTACACCAACGTACAAGAAGTAACTCCTGATTTATACCAGTGTAACTGAGCATAATCTGCCCCACAGCATTCAGGGTTAATTGAGAAGCTGGTTTACTAAGATCTCCAAGTCCCAGGATCTTCTAGATTTCCAAAAAGACATGATGGCTTCACTTAACTCACACCAAAGACTGTAATGAGAATAAACAATTCCAGAAGCCTTGATGCGGTCTCACCACTTATAATCAGGGGTCAGATGCGGGGGGTGGGGAGGGAGAGAATGCTGCTGATACTCTTCCAAGCTCCATCTAGAGAAATAAACTCAGTCTCTATGAGTTATCAAGATAAGATGCTGCTCATAGGAGATTGTGAAGATGTTCAAAACATGACAAGAATGTTCTCTGAGCTCCTTCATCTTGGGTCTCCCTTGGTGGAACTTAAATATACCCATGGGCTCTGCTACACTCCTTGGAGTTTAGCTCCTTCTGGCTTGAGTGTCCCCCCCAATGCCACCCAATCATGGCACCAAAGTGAGATGTCACTCATGGTAAATTGTGGTCATCCCACTCCATTCTTGGGCCTTTTTGCAGGGGAAATGTTTTACCAGTCATACTGATAGAACATCTGTTGTGGACACTGTTATGCTGATAGAAGAATGCCTGGTTTCATTTCCACTTATTGCATTTGCAAAAGGGTTTAAGCAAAACCCATTGCTATTGGAATAAGTGCATCCACACAGTGGGTTATACCAATATTGTACAATATTGCTTTGAATTGATACCTGAGATCATAATGGAAAAAAAAGCTTTCCCATTGTCCCAGGGTGGACTGGGCCCTGTAAGAGGGAACTTCTCTAGCCCACCTGTGCCTCATTCACTGCTGAGATGGGGCTCGATAGGGATCAGAATGTTTCCTTAAAAAAAGCCAGAGGGAAAGAGGAAGCCGAAGGAACGGCAGAGAGTGATAAGGGCTCCTGAAGGGAAGATACTGATACAGGGGAGTTTGAAAGCCAGAGCAAGAAGGCTGAGCTCCACCCTGATACAGCCTGGGAGAGGTGACTGAATCAGAGGAGGGAAGGCTAAGCCCTTGGGAAGGAGGAGCTGGGCCAGGTGTAAAGACTGTGTGTTTGCTTTGGACCACCAAGGAAGATACACCACTGAGTTCTGTTTATTGCAGACTTTGTTGCCAACCTGAGTAGAACTGGTGAAAGGTGATTCAAAGGGTCCAGGGAGAAGAAGAGCTCAAATCCCAGAAGAAGGGCAATGGATTCCCTTAGTCAAGAGGGAAGGGTTTGGGGCTGAGAAGACCACTGGAGACTGTGGGCAAAATTAAATAAACTAGACCCCACCCAGAAGGGATAATTTCATCTGAAATACTGTGGACTGTGCTGTTCTTAAGGGGTCATGTGTGATGTTGCACTCTATATGATTTTATGAAAATATGTTAATGAGTGTCAATATAATGTAACTGGAATATGCTTCATGAAAAAGGTCTCTTGTAAGGTACCATTACAAAGCTTATAATCTACCGAGTGTGGTCATCCTATTTGTATGTATGTATCATTCTCGTATTTGAAAGGAGAAATATGAAATATAACTGAGGGCCTATTGTAATTATGCAAAGTGTGAGTCATTAATGGTGGTTTGGAATCTTGATGGCTCCCATTAACCAGGACAATTGACTGTGGATGGCTCTGTTTACTTGTAAGTCTTCCTGTATATTTATGTGCTGGCAAGTCAGTAATGAAGTCTTACAGTGACATGTGATCATGTCACCTGAACTGGAATCCATCTTTATCCTGGTGCTTTTCCATTTAGAAGGAGTGGTAACCCAGAAAGAGACAAAGGATTCCCACCTTGTGCAAAAGATACATAAGGGAGTGGAACAGAACAAAGGGGCTGCAGTCATGAGAAATCCCCTAGTTACCACCTGAGATGGAACAAGGGCTGTACCAGGGGAAATGATTGTGCCCAGAGTAGGAAGGCATCCAGGCTGTGAAAGAACCTACTGAAACATCTCTGAGTGTGAGATTTTGTCTGTATTCAGTTTTCTTACTGAATTAGGCTTAGACTTGCGCGTTTTCTTTTATTTTGCTTGGTAATTCACTTTGTTCTGTCTGTTATCACATGGAACCACTTAAATCCTACTTTTTGTATTTAATAAAATCACTTTTTACTTATTAATTAACCCAGAGTATGTATTAATACCGGGGTGGGTGGAACAGTTGTGCATATCCCTCTATCAGTGTTACAGAGAGTGAACAATTTGAGTTTACCTTGTATAAGCTTTATACATGGCAAAATTGATTTATTTCGGGTTTGAACCCCATTGGGAGCTGGGTATCAGAGTTGGAGACAGGAACACTTCTTAAGCTGTTTTCAGTTAAGCCTGCAGCTTGTCAGGGACATGGTTCAGACCTGAATCTGTATTTGCAGCAGGCTAGCATGTCTGGCTCAGACATGACAGGGTTCTGGAGTCCCAAGCTAGCATGGTGTCCCAAGCTGGCAAGGAAAATGGGCTCAGAGGTAGTCCCAGCACATCAGGTGACAGTCCCAAGGGGGTTTCTCTGATCCAAGCTGTCACACCATGAAGAAGAAGAAAATAGAGGCAGGGCAGTGCAGAGTGACCTTGGCCATGAGAGGCTGCTAAGATGATAACCAACCCTGTTACTCCTATGGAGACTAAGTCTGGAATAGTTCATGTTCACATTTAAATTTTCATCACTGGCATCCAAGTTAACACCTCACTAAGATGAATAAGGCAGTTGACACCTCTCAGAGCCAATGTCCCAGGTTCTCTGCAGACTCATCTAGACACTTCTGCATCAATTACACTAAGTTCACATGTTTAAGGTTCTTTGCTACCATAACAACTAGAGACTTATTGGAACAAAAAGTGTAAGAGCTGAGATTCTGGAGAACAAAGTAGGTTCAGAGAAACGCCAATATGGCATCTGAGCACAAACTGAGAGTTTACAAGCCCTGCTTCCGTAAAAAACCCCTCCAGGTAAAGGAGGAGCAAATACAGCACCCTTGGGGTAAGTGACTGACTGTAGTGTGTGTTTGTTCGTGTTTGGGGGTTACTCGCTGTGTGCCAGGCTTGTTTATCCGTCTGTTTGGTTGGTTGGTTTTTTGAAGGACTGTGTGCTGTGGCTGGCAGTTGGAAGCTATGAGCTTCAAGGGAAGGTCTGAAATCTAGAAGCCTCTGGTAATTGGCTGAGCCTTAGTCAGTGGGTGGGGCTATCAAGCAGATCAGGGCTTTATAAAGCTGTGTGCAAACGACCAGGGAGCTTTGCAAACAGGGGCTGCTAACAGGGAGTTTCGCAAGGGAGTATGGAAGGGGAGTGGGAAGGGGGCAAGGGCCCATGGCTGTTCTTGAAACTATAAACTAAACTACATTCAAAACTCCTTGATTTAAACAAAACCCTTTCATTAACTGGGAGACAGTGCAGGCAGAAGCCCAGCAGCAGAGTGGGGACTATCCAGTTTATTGCATTGAGTGTAGCATGTATGATTACCTGTTCTGTAGGTGGGTGGTGTATGTGTGCATTCGGTGCAAGGAACTTCTGGCCCTCACAGATTGCACATGGGCTTTGGAGGCCAGAGTGGCGTAACTAGAGGAGCTAAGGGAGGCAGAGAAGTATGTTGATAAGGCTTTTCGGGACACTGTAGAATTGAAAGGCCCAGGGAAGCAGAGCAGTCAACAGGAGCAGAGGGAAACCTTCCCATAGTTGGGACCCTCCTTCCAGATGGTGTTAGGGTATCCTCTTGCACTGAAGTTACCTCTCCGGTGCAGGGAACTCCAGTCACTAGGAAAAGACAGGTGTTAGTAATGGGAGATTTGATCATTAGAAACATAGATAGCTGGGTTTGTGATGGCCGCGAGAACCGTATGGTGACTTGCCTGCCTGGTGCGATGGTTGCAGATCACTCAAGGCATCTGGATAGACTTATGTGTAGTGCCGGGGAGAAGCTGGTGGTCGTGGTACATGTAGGTACCAATGACATAGGGAAGGGTAGGAGAGATGTCCTGGAGGCCAAATTTAGGCCGCTAGGGAAGAGACTGAAATCCAGGACCTCTAAGGTAACATTCTCAGAAACGCTCGCAGTTCCACACGCAGAGCCAGGTAGGCAGGCAGAGGTTCAGAGTCTCAATGCGTGGATGAGATGATGGTGTAGAGAGGAGGGGTTTAGATTCATTAGGAATTGGGGAAACTTGTGTGTTGGGGGAGCCTATACAGGAAGGATGGGCTCCACCTAAACCAAAGTGGAACCAGACTGCTGGCACTTAACATTAAAAAGGTTGCAGAGCAGTTTTTAAACTAGGAGATGGGGGAAAGCCGACTGCTGCAGAGGAGCATGTGGATCGAACAGAGACTTCTCTAAGAGGAAAGTCTATTGATAGAGATCCTCTAGGTTACAGTCAGAAGCAGAGGATGGAAGAGGATAATGTAAGGGCCAGATCAGACGAGAAACATTCACATAAAGAATAGGACACATCAGACAAATAAACAATGACAAGTTTTTAAAGTGCTTGTACGCAAATGCTAGAAGTCTAAATAATAAGATGGGTGAACTAGAGTACCTTGTGATAAAGGAGGATATTGATATAATAGGCGTCACAGAAACCTGGTGGAGTGGGGACAATCAATGGGACACAATCATTCCGGGGTACAAAATATATTGGAAGGACAGAACAGGTTGTGTGAGGAATGTGGGGAAGTGGCACTATATGTGAAAGAAAATGTAGAAGCAAATGAAGTAAAAATCTTAAGTGAATCCACATGTTCTATAGAATCTCTATGGATAGTAATTTCATGCGCTAATAAGAATAAAACATTAGGGATCTATTATCAACCACCTGACGAAGACAGTGATAGTGATGATGAAATGCTAAGGGAAATTAGAGAGGCTATCAAAATTAAGAACTCAATAAATAGTGGGGGATTTCAATTATCCCCATATTGACTGGGAACATGTCACCTCAGGACGAAATGCAGAGACAAAATTTCTTGATACTTTAAATGACTGCTTCTTGGAGCAGCTGGTGCAGGAACCCACAAGGGGAGAAGCAACTCTAGATTTAGTCCTGAGTGGAGCACAGGAGCTGGTCCAAGAGGTAACTATAACAGGACCGCTTGGAAATAGAGACCATAGTATTATAACTTTTAACATCCCTGTGGTGGGAAGAACATCTCTTCAGCCCAACACTGTGGCATTTAATTTAAAAAAGGGAACTATGCAAAAATGAGGAGGCTAGTTAAATAGAAATTAAAAGGTACAATGACTAAAGTGAAATCCCTGCAAGCTGCATGGGCACTAGAGAGGCCCAACTTAAATGTATACTCCAAATTAAGAAACATAGTAAAAGAACTAAAAAAGAGCCACCATGGCTTAACAAGCATGTAAAAGAAGCAATGAGAGATTAAAAGACTTCCTTTAAAAAGTGGAAGTCAAATCCTAGTGAGGTAAATAGAAAGGAGCATAAACACTGCCAAATTAAGTGTAAAAATGTAATAAGAAAAGCCAAAGAGGAGTTTGAAGAATGGCTAGCCAAAAACTCAAAAAGGTAATAATAAAATGTTTTTTAAGTACATCAGAATCAGGAAGCCTGCTAAACAACCAGTGGGGCCCCTGGATGATCGAGATACAAAAGGAGCACTTAAAGACGATAAAGTCATTGCGGATAAACTAAATGGATTCTTTGTTTCAGTCTTTATGGCTGACGATGTTAGGGAGATTCCCAATCCTGAGCCAGCTTTTGTAGGTGATAAACCTGAGGAACTGTCACAGATTGAAGTGTCACTAGAGGACGTTTTGGAATGAATTGATAAACTCAACATTAACAAGTCACCGGGACCGGATGGCATTCACCCAAAAGTTCTGAAAGAACTCAAATGAGAAGTTGCGGAACTATTAACTAGGGTTTGTAACCTGTCCTTTAAATCAGCCTCTGTACCCAATGACAGCTAACGTAACGCCAAAATTTAAAAAGAGCTCTAGAGGTGATCCTGGCAATTACAGACCGGTAAGTCTTACGTCGGTACCGGCTAAATTAGTCAAAACAATAGTAAAGAATAAAATTGTCAGACACATAGAAGAACATAAATTGTTGGGCAAAAGTCAACATGGTTTCTGTAAAGGGAAATCGTGTCTTACTAATCTTTTAGAGTTCTTTGAAGGGGTCAACAAACATGTGGACAAGGGGAAATCCAGTGTACATAGTGTACTTTGATTTCCAGAAAGCCTTTGACAAGGTCCCTCACCAAAGGCTCTTACATAAATTAAGTTGTCATGGGATAAGAGGGAAGGTCCTTTCATGGACTGAGAACTGGTTAAAAGACAGGGAACAAAAGGTAGGAATAAATGGTAAATATTCAGAATGGAGAGGGCTAATAGTGGTGTTCCCCAAGGGTCAGTCCTAAGACCAATCCTATTCAACTTGTTCATAAATGATCTGGAGAAAGGGGTAAAAAGTGAGGCGGCAAAGTTTGCAGATGACTCTAAACTGCTCAAGATAGTTAAGACCAAAGCAGGTTGTGAAGAACTTCAAAAAGATCTCGCAAAACTAAGCGATTGGGCAACAAAATGACAAATGAAATTTAACGTGGATAAATGTAAAGTAATTCACGTTGGAAAAAATAACCCCAACTATACATATAATATGATGGGGGCTAATTTAGCTACAACAAATCAGGAAAAAAAATCTTGGAGTCATTGTAGATAGTTCTCTGAAGATGTTCACGCAGTGTGCAAAGGCAGTCAAAGAAGCAAACATGATATTAGGAATCATAAAAAAGAGGATAGAGAATAAGGAGGAGAATATATTATTGCCCTTATGTAAATTGATGGTACGCCCACATCTTGAATACTGGGTACAGATGTGGTCTCCTCATCTCAAAAAAAAAGATATACTGGCACTAGAAAAGGTTCAGAGAAGGGCAACTAAAATGATTAGGGGGTTGGAACGGGTGCCATATGAAGAAAGATTAAAGAGGCTAGGACTTTCCAGCTTGGAAAAAAAGAGACTAAGGTGGATATGATAGAGGTATATAAAATCATGAGTGACGTGGAGAAAGTAGATAACTTTTTCCTTATTTACTTATTCCCATAATACAAGAACTAGGGGTCACCAAATGAAAATTAATAAGCAGCAGGTTTAAAACAAATAAAAGGAAGCTCTTCACGCAGTGCACAGTCAACTTGTGGAACTCCACAACCTCCTCAGGTAAGAAGACTAAAGACTATAACAGGGTTTAAAAGAGAACTGGATACATTCATGGAGGTTAAGTCCATTAATGGCTATTAGGCAGGATGGGTAAGGAATGGTGCCCCTAGCCTCTGTTTGTCAGAGGGTGGAGATGGATGGCAGAAGAGAGATCACTTGATCATTACCTGTTAGGTTCACTCCCTCTGGGGCACCTGGCATTGATCACTGTCAGTAGACAGGATACTGGGCTGGATGGACCTTTGCTCTGACCCAGTACAGCCATTCTTATGTCCACCCACCACCCTGAACTTAGCTAACAAGAAGCTTTTATGCCATTTCACTTTAAATATTAATCATAATGCCAGTGCCTTGAAACTGAGAACATCTTCCTCTGACTTTGTACAGATCTGAACAACAGTAATGCTCTAAGCAATAATGAATTCAATGCTAAAAACAACCAACCCCAGATGGCAATGCAACATTAAGGTTGCATAATTAAGCACTTGTAAGTCAGAAATGTGAACATTAGGGATGAATGCAGAACTTATATAGAAATCAGTAGCAATATACAATGTACTTGTTTTATGTATTAGCATTTTTTAAATAGTCTTCTACTATTAAGGCTTCCTACATCTGGGGGTATTTTAGGGTTTAGAATATATTCTCCAAAGGGAAATCCTTTTAAAGGTTCTGTTTCCCATTCCTTCAGTGGTATAGTACATAGTATTCTCAGGGCAGGTCTGCACTACCGCTTAAGTTGACCTAACCTGCGTCGCTCAGGGGTGTGAAAAAGACAAAATTACAGCAAACTAGGCACTGTCCACACTGGGGCTATGTCATCAGGAGACACTCTCCTACCAACTTAGCTTCTGCCTTTCACAGAGATGGAGTTTTTATGCCGATGGGAGAGCACTCTCCCATCAGCATAGAGCTTCTTCACCAGACGTGCTATAATGGCACAGTTGCATCAGTGCAGCTGTGATGATATAGCGCTTCTAGTGTAGACCTGCCATCAGTGAAAAATATTCTTATAATAATAGTTAATGATAGTCTGGCTGCACGGAGACGTTGGACAAAGTAAGGTTCTGATTCACCTACTTGTTGTATGGCTCATGTGAGAGCTACTTAGATCATTGCTCCTGGCACTTGGGGGAGCACAAATGCTGTGTAACAGCTATTTCTACTTGGGGTTGAGTGTAAGAGGAATAGGCAAGGAGAGGGTAGGTGGAGCCTTGGTATCAGGCAATGGCCATGGCTGGCTGTAATGGGAGAGTGGAAAGGGAGTCGTTCCTCTATGCTGCTGCTCTCCTACAAAAGGGGTGTCCCAAATACTTCCTCCTAGTGCAACAGAGGAGACCCAAGTCAAACTGTGCCTTTCTGAGGTCTAGTCTACATCTAAAACTTAGATTGATGTAGCTGTATCACTCAGGGTTAGGTTAGTTAGCAACATAGTTAGGTCCACCTGAATCCCACTCTAGACTCTGCTAGGTCAATGGAAGACTTCTTATATTGACCTAGCTACCAGCTCTCAAGGGGGTGGATTTACTATAGTTGTAGTAACTACTGCTGTAGTGCTTGTAGTATAGACATGCCCTTAAGTAAATTGCCTTCCAGTGCTCTGCTTGAGAAAAGAGATGATGCATGTGTGCATTAAGGTAGTTGTGCAAATAGCAGGATCCAGCCCTCAGTTACTTCAGAAGCAGTAGGTGCAGCTTTGAATCCAAGTCATGCAGTCTATCTCCCCCATGCCTCCTTTACTACTGACTTTCAGGGGTCACTTAGCTCACAAATAATCGAAACTATTTATTCTGCTTTATATTTCATCTGCCACCATCAGTAAAATCCCTGCAGAACTTAATCTCTGGTAGATGGTCATAAATGGCATAGTAATGATCTGCAACAGCATTTCATAGGAGGATAAAAATTAGAGGCGAAAAGGACTTACCAGGTCACCTCTTGCACAATGTTGGAGCTATATAAAATGAGTGTAAAATAATAAATGTAACCATCTTGTCCTTCCCCCTGCTAGCTCATTCCTCCTGCCTATATTATATACATACATAGAGAAATCACAGTTGTCAGCTAGCCACACATATATGACAGCAAGCAGGCAACACTCAAGCTTTGCCTCTAGCTCTAGAAATGCAACAGACCCACTATTCAGAGTGTTAAAGGAACAGTTTTGCTATCACAGCCAATAAAAAGGGGGAATGATAACTCTTAGTGCAATGAAGGACACCCAAACAAGGCACAATACCTTGCCCAGCATCACCAGTTGAGGCAGAACTAACTCTTAGGCTTGGTGCAAAGTATCAAGGGATCACAGAAGTCCAAATTAATATCTAGGTGTCATTCTGTAGCAAGCCATGGCTGCGTACATGAACAGATAGAATGGCTATCAGCTTACTGCAGAGCTGGATTCAAGGGCTGGATGACAGCACCAATACATTGGTACGCTCAACAGCTGTGAGCCCAAATATCATACAGGCTGAATAGGCAGTTGCCTAGAAAGAAAAATGTTCCGTAATTGTGTGGGTCTCTGCAGCCAGTGGAGGAGGTCATTTATTTGCTGCCCTAGGTAAGCCAAACTCCTTAGAGCTGGTCTACAGCAGGAGAAGAAGTGATATTAGGCTTTAAACCAGAGGCCCTTAATGAGTAAGCTAAAGAAGCAACTTCATAGCTCATCCACTAGATTGAGCTGATACGACACTTCAGCAGGCAGGATTTATCTTCACCCTCTCTCTCTGGCCACTATCAGAAACAGGACACTGGTCTAGCTGGACCACTAGTCTGGATCCACTATGGCATTCCTACATCCCTTCTCACTCCTCATAAGACAGTGGATAGATAATCAGAAATTATGTTCACAGCATACACATAAAGAAGTTAGATAAAAATATAAAAACTCTTGCTGGAAGGTTGCAGCGTAACGCTATTTCATTCCTTAGAATTCAGAATGATAACACATAAGAACTCCGAGAGAGAGAGAGAGAGAGAAAAACAGGTGGCTTCCTAAGACGAGCAACTGTGAGGCACAATTCCCCCAAACTTGTGGTAAGCTGTTTTTTTTCCAGACTGGCTGTCTGTTGTCTTTAGCCTGGAAGCAGGTCCAGGAAACCCCTCACATTTAAAGAGATAGCTTGTCATTTTTAACCAGTTTCCAACACACCACAATCCTATAAATACATACACATGGAGATCCACAACAGCTAATAAACAGTGTGATGGCATACAGTTATGAAATGAAATCATTATGGCTCATCATGAACATGTTCTGTTGACAACCTTGTATTTGTTGTCTTCACTAGAAGACTTAACAAGCAAGATTGGAATAAAATTGTTTTTTAAAATGTTAGCCTTTCAAATGTCACAATAGTGAAAGACCACAAGTGCTGCTGGAATATAGCTCAGCAGGAGGCTAAAATGATTCAGGAAAAATATTTGCTTGCCATGGAAACCTACATAAAACAAAAACAAACAAATTTGTACCATGGCAGAAAGTTGCAGAGAAGACCATGAGACAGAGATTTCATGTAAATAAGGTTCTTCCTTTCCTTCCCCCTTTGTTCACAACACTGAGTTTAACTGAAATATGCACTTAAACAGTCCTGAAGCACATTTTAAAAAACCTAGAGCAATGCCCTGAAAAGGAATAACTCTTGTGCATGACCACTGGATGGTCCTGACAGAACATCTTTTAAAAGGTGGGTAGGTGATAGCAGGTAAACACGGTGCCACCAATTTGTCTCATGTTTGTACAGGTGCATCTACTGAACTGATGTGCCATAGATCTTCCTTGAAATGAGTTCAGAGAAGAGAAACATCCAGGGATCTTCTGACTACCTTGACATCTGAACACCAAGACATTGGTTGGGGAGAGGACACTTTTGGACTTTTTGTGCCATCTTCCGTCTCTCTTCCACCCCCTTCCCCCATGTTCAGCTGCTACTGCTGCTAGACCTAGGAGGATGAATTGCTATCACCACCCCAATTCTACCTCTCTGATCTTGCCACAGAACATGCAATATTCACCTAATGGCCACTTGCCTGTATGTTCAGCCTAGAGGTAGTTAAAATTTTTCAAAGATTTTCAACCAAACAAAGGAAAAGGAAAAGGACAATTTTTTCATAAATATGTTCATCATATTTCACCAGCTCTAACTCAGCCTTCATCTTTCATATTGTAATGCATGAGGTAGCCATATACAATGATGAGAACACATCCACAGCTCCACCAAGTGCCACATTAATTTACAGCACTCCTGCTACCCAAACCAATCCTGTGTCCTACCTTATACATCTGTCCCAGATCATGTATCTGAACTTGTGCTGTCAACACTACCCCCATTGAAACCTCACCTGCCCAATCATCGGCAGTGGGTGAGGAAGTGACTGTTTAGCATTTCCAAGTGCCATTGGGAACTGACAACATTGACTTCCACCCACTCATCTCCCTGGGGATGAAAGGAGTAGCATTCTGCGGAGACTGGTCTCTCTGTCCTCTCCATGGTGTGACCCACAATGCACTGCATCATAAGGGCAGGACACAGTCCCACATTATATATATTTTAACAAGGACATTTACTATTTTAGTAAGTGTTGTGTGTATGTGTTCACCCCATACTTATAACTAACACTAGAAGATTTCTGTAGGAAAAAAAATGTGTTCTTTTTGAAGTAGGATTTTCCTTTTCATGCTCCTTGGAAAAGCTTGTGTAAGGTCAATGACAAGAGATTGAGGGAGACATTTCATATATTTCTTTTTCAATTAAATGTCCTCCTACCTTACTGACATTTTAAAAGGTGGCAATTCTTAAAAAGGCACAATAATTGCAATGCAACACATTGAAACTCATCCTGCAGTAGGTGAAATTGTTCTACTACAAAATATGGTTCTTTACTGAGCTTTTTGTTTTGTACTCTATCAGATGCAAGTAGTAGAGGTTTCAGGCATGAACTCATTGATATTAACAGCCCTTTAAACTTCTATTCGGGTCATCTATGTTGAATTATTCAGCAGCTTCACAAATTAAGTACTGAACCACTCTCCTTTACCACAACATTGTTTCTTGTTGGGGAGCTGCTACTGGACCTGCCAAGTACTACAACTAGGTGGAATAATTACAAGGTTAGATGCCCCCTCTCTTTTTTCAAGGTAGGCAGACAGACATTGAAGAGGCCTGAAATCAATAGTTTCTTTTGATACAGAAATTTAGCATAGCTATATTTAGAAACATGACCTTCAGTGGTGCTCATTTTCTCTACAGAGAACTACATTGTTAGTCATTTTCAATGAGTTTTTAAAAAGTTAGGAAGTGGGGGGAATGTCCTTGATATGTCATCCCTCAGCTGATTTAATTCTGCATGGTTAGATAAGATTGTATTTAATAAAAGGTAAAGGATGGAATTTCAGAATCACCACATTTCCAGTTTTTGAGAGAGAGAGAGAGAGAGATGTCAGTGAAGAAGAGGTATCATAAAGCAGCTGAGAGTTTAAAGCTGTGATCCTGAAAATGAAAAAAGGAGAGTCAAACATAGTAAAAGGAGAGGGTATGTTTACACTTTAATTATACTTCTGTAAAATAAATGTTGAAAACCCTGTAAGAGATTGCTTTGGGCAACAATTATGGAGCCTAAACCAATATCCACTGTCATCAATGCGAGTCTTTCCCTTTACCTCAATGGGCTTTAGATCAGGGTCATAGTGACCTTTTGTGGAAATTAAAATAGCCAAGACCCAATAACCCATTTTTAGGCCCTTAATTTACTGGCTTACTTCACAGGTGCTGAGCGCACCCATAGTTGTCATGGTGCTGTTGGTGTTTGCCTAACTGAAAATTAGCCTCTGAGGGCTCAATGCTGCAAGGTGCCCAGCTTTGTTACCCCAGTCCAGCAAGGCACTTAAGGACATGTTTAACTCTTCACCAACACTGCTCACATGCTTAAAGTTAAGCACTTGATAAAATGCTTTTTCTGGACAAGGATCATAGCATTCAGCATTTTGCAAAAGTGAGTCCTTCCTTAAATCTAGAATTAGGTACTGAAGTAAGGACATGATCCTGCATGGTGCTGATGTTAAGCACTTTGGTAGACTGTAGCTCAGCGCTCTGCATGACCAATTCCTTACTTAGCAGCCAAAATATGGATATAAATGCCTAACTTTAGCCACCCAAGATTGCACATTTTGGCCTCTTTAAAAGCACATCTGTGTACTTGAATCTTTTAAAGTTAATCCAATAGAACTGTATTAACTGCAAATTGTCATTATACATTAACATCTCGGTGAATAATACGAAGGCCAGAAAGGTTGACTTTTAGGCCTAAATGTTGAATAGCAACAGGCTAATGCTGATGTCAAACTATTCAAATGCCCAAACAAAAGTAGCCAATTGAGTGGGCTCTTTGAAGATTCCCCTGCATGAAGCTTCCTGGCTTGTCTACACTTAAAAAGCTACAATGGCAGAGTGTATCACTTCAGTATAGACACTACCTATTCTCCTGTTGGCACAGATAATGTACCTCCTGAGAGGCGATAGCTAGGTTGAAACAAGAGTTCTACATGGACCTAGTGCTGTTTACAAGGGGACTTAGGTCAACTTAACTACATCGTTCAGGGTGTGGATTTTCCATACCCCTGACCGATGCAGTTAAGCCAACCTAACTTTCTAGCATAGATGAGGCCTTAGTCTCCCATCACATAGAAAAAAGGGGGACATACAAACGTGTAGTTGTTTCAATAATTGTCTGTACGTGCAATTATACTAAGATTTATTTAATAACAGAAAAACAAGTTTAGAGTTGAGAATATCCTGAGGCATTCCTCCTTGTTAGGCAGCCCTCAATTTTAAAAAGAAAGGATGAAGTGACTGGTCAGGAAGTCTGTTAAATTGGAAGAATAATGCAGAATTCCTCTAGTATAAAGAAACAAGGAAATATTTGAACAAGAGGGACAGCCTTAATGAATCAAAGTTTCTCTCTCACTTAAAACTCAAACAAATTAGGTACTAACTCAGTGTTGAATGGTGGAGTTTAATTCCAGAAGTTTACTGGTATTTACCATTTCCCTTTTTTCTTTTGTTTTGTAAAAGTTAATTACAGTATGTGCTTTTGACAAATATCTATTAGATAAAACTTGCAAAAAATAGTTGCTATATTTTTTAATGAGTTTTCTTATTACAAGATATCATGCTGAAAGCCCTGGATTCTGAATTCCTCTATATACCCATAAAACAGGCCAATATAGGCTTTTCCACAGAGTCCTGTCAATGTGCTTCAGCACTGAATTAGAGAGACTAATTGAAGGAAGGAGAGAATATTTCATTTTCCTTGGGCAATGCAATCTTTGGTCTCTCAGCCAAGAACGTCAAGAACGGTGCCAAGTTGTGCTGACGGTTTATGTGATTTGCATCCTTGTCTACTAGAAACTGGACTGAAAACAAGTCGAAGAGGTCACCAAGCAGTCAGCAGACATTAATAATTCTTCAGTCACTATTAACCCTTAATGGATTTCAACTGTGTTCTCTATATATTTCCAGAGAGCTACCTCTGATTAACAACCAACTAACTTCCTACTTATTGTAAACCATTCCAACTATTAAAATAAAATACAATACATGCTGTATGACCAAAGTGAAGGGCAAACCTCAAAATGTTCTGCTTAAGTTCCCCAAAGTTTAGATATTTATTTAGATGTAATCTGAATTTCTCCAAATAATTTTAGTTTAAAAATATGAAACTAAGTCTCAAGTACAAATTTTCATCAGAAATCTTTTTGACACAGTCTTCTCAGAAATATCCCAGTAGCCTTTCTTGCTGCTTTTATTATCGGTCTTAAAGTTTTATACTGTGGCCCATCTCCATATCGTACAAGCACCTTCCACATTTATTAGATCGGCAACAGTAAAATTCCTAGAGGAGTTCAGGGTCTGTCTTTTCTCTTTTTTCAGATTCTGATTGGGATATGATATTTTTCAGAGATACAGGTTTGTTGTTGTGTCATTCTGTTTTATGTTGGGAAAGCTTTCTCAAAGAGGAAGGTCTTCCAATGTGATCTAGAGATCATCAAATAATCTCTTCTGGATCCCTCATCAGAGAATATGCTTATACCTAGAAGTCGCAGTCTTCACTCTAAGCTTTGTGATCTGCATTATTCTAGAGAAGTACAACTATCTAGCTGGTTCACAGATAGCAGTATGGGCTCCAATCTAAATGGGATTTGATCTATTCCTTTTTTATGCTCCTTTGGCCCTAGTTAGAGCCAGGAACATGCATAAAACTGAAAAAGTTTTAACTTTGCATTTTCAGTTTCGTATTTTTCTAACCTCAAGAGTTTGGGGTTCAGTTCCAATTCTAAATTAACTTTTTTTATCTTATTTTATCTGAAACAGTTCAGCTTATTTATAAAACTGATTTGAAACATATGAATATCAAATAGTCAGTATTCCAAAATCTCATAAGGAATTAGTTTATTAACTGCTTCTCAAAGTATTAGATAGCCACAGTGGCATTTATTATTAAGATTGTGCAGATATATAAGATATATTTATAAGATATATAAAAATATTAATGCAAGATTCATCAATCCATTTGCACAAAGTGTTCCGCTTACCGTCAAGATCCCTCTTTAGTTGTTCTAAATGTACTTTCAGATTAATAGCAAACTTACCCATGGCATTTCTTAGCTATGTGCAAAAGTTACAAGGAAGTCACCAGGAAGCATCAAGATAAGTTCTACAGCTAAATTGGTCCTTCTCAGCTTCAACATCTTTCCAATTCTATCAGCAGTACAGGATTCCCCCCGGCACACCTTTCTATTATGTTAATTTTGGACTTTCATATTTTCTTCTTTTTGTCTCTGACCCTGCAAACCCACACGTATAACCTTAAGCACATAAGTAGCTCCAGTAAAGTCAATAGAAGTTTTGCTTAGTAGTATTTACCAGGCCTGCCGATGGGGGGAGGGCAAAGGGGGCAATTGCCCAGGGACCGAAGCTGCTGCGGTAGCAGCAGTGGCAGCCCGACATAGGGTTTCCAGGCATCCAGTTTTTGATCGGAACACTGGGTCGAAAAGGGAGCCTGGTGGCTCTGGTTGACACTGTTAAAAGTCCAGTCAGCAGTGGGGGGATGAGGAGGGGGCCTGCAGCAGCTCTTTCTGTGGAGCTCAGGGGCGGTGAGAGCCCCAGCAGGCAAGGGGTGGATCCCAGCAGAGGTGCTGGGAAAGGCATTCGGCTGCAGGCTGGGGCCGGCAGGGTTCACCCTGGGCAGCAGCCTCTGCAGTGGCCAGAGGCTCCATGTGGAGTGGGCATTGTGGCCTTCAGGAAGTGCCTTCAGCCCCCTCCCTACCCAGCCCACTGTTCCCTGGACAGCAGGAGTAGAGAGAGGAGCCGGCCCAGCTTCCCAGGGGCTGCTTGCAGCTGGCAGCAGCGAGGGGGCCAAGGCAAGCTACTGCTGCCTGCTCCAGGCCCCATAGCTTGCTCCCTGGGGGCTGCTGCACTGGGCTCCCCTTGTGACCATGCGGCCAGCAGGTAAGGGACTGTGGGCTAGACAGTCTCCTCCTGGGAATGAATGGGCTGTGTGGAAGCATGAGGCTAAAGTTGGGCTGCTCTCTCCAGGAATGTGTCTAGGCAGAGTTGGGCAGCTGCTGGGCGCAGAGGCCCCAGACAGTGGCTGGGCCGGGCGGGAGGAAGGGGGTGGATGAAAGCAAGTGGCTGGTAGGGAGGGGGGGGGTCACTGAAAATGGCAGGAGGAGGAGGAGGAGGAGGGAGCCTGCAGCAGCACTCTCTCTAGAGCTGCTGTGATGCGGGCTTTGCTGGGGGAGCAGAGAGCCAGGGGCAGCAGTGGGGCGTGTGGGTCACTTGCAGGGAATTCTTCCCCCTCCCTCTCCACCGGCATTCCAGAGAACAGGAACAAAAAATTGTCCTCGGTGCGCTGGCAGAGCCACGTGTCCAGGATTCATGGCAGATAGAGCAGCCTCTGAGGCCTGGGAAATGCCTGCTATTTAAGAGGCCACCGGACATCAGAACCTCCCAGAGCCCCTGCAAACTGAACTAGCTAGAGCCACCCAGAGCCCACGCTCCAACCCCCTCCCCCAGCTCAGAGCCCCGCACACACCCAAACTCCCTCTCGGAGCCTGCCCCTGCACCCCCCCTGCACCCAAACTCCTTCCTGGAGTCTGCACTCCCACACACACTGCAAACCCCTTGGCCTTAGGCCGGAACCCCCTCTTGCAGCCGAAGCCCTTCATCCCCAGCCCCACACCAAAGCGCACACCCACCGTCAGAGCCCTCACCTCGTCCCGTATCATTGTATCAATAGAGCAACATGACATCTTAGCTATATAATCAAGGAACATTAAAACTGCTCTACTTAATATAGCTGTGTGGAAGGTGGAAGTTCTATTTCAATGAAGGATTTAGAGATTTCAGAATTTGTTTTTGTGCTAAATTAGAACCAATCTTGAGTATGAAGCATGGCACAAAGGGATTGCTGTAGCAGGTCACTTTAGTGATCCATGTAGCCCGGTATCGTGTCAACAAAAGTGATCAATACCAGAACTTTCCTCTGAAGCATCAAGGAATCTCTCAGTAAGATTTTGTAATGACCATCCCATAAGGAAAAGTGACTTTCTTACCTCTTTAGATAGAATGTGGTTTATGCCCTGAAGCATGAAGATATGTATGAACATTTTAAATCCTTAATCTTGTGATTGTCGATGTTCTCACTATCCATATAAATGTCCAATTCTTATTTGAATAGGGTAAATGACAGTGTCCCAGCTTCACACATTGAGTAGCTGACATTATAAAACAGTTTTATATTAGAAAGACAAGCAAGTTTTGTTCTAAATGTATTACTAATATTTTACATTTATGTAAATAGAATTAATTTAACGAAGATACGAAACAATTGTCAAATAGCAACGGTCAAATATTCACACTTCAGTGTTTGTAGAATTGGGGCATATACAGTCATACCTTTTAAAATAGTTTGGATTAGAATTTTTAACTGTTTCAATCCTAAAGTTCAAATCAAATTCCATGACCCAAACTCAGCACACCTTGGCTAATATAAACTTTGATCTTTATTTTTGAATTTCCTTTATTTTGTAGGATTTATATTAGAGTTTGGGGAATAAAGTAAAGAAAGTTGTGAATAGTTCTTCATCCAAAACTCAAAAGTAAAAAATTTGTCAAATGTATTACTCAATGAATACTGAAAAAGTGTTGTCAAGGGTGGGGGAGGGAGAAACCCTGTCATATAATTTAAGGGACAAAAATGCCTCTACTGGTTCTATAAAATGCTTAGAAAATATTTGACCAGGTCTAGTTTACATGCTGGAACTTGAGAGGAATGTTAAAAAAGACCTAATCTTGCAAACCTTCTGAATCCAAGTAACTTTACTCATTTGAACAGTCTTATTGAAGTCCAGAAGACTACTTGTGCAATTCAAGTTGCAATATATTACAAATAAGTAAAATCAGGACCAAAAGTTATTGTATTAGATTACCACCAAAGGCACCTCAAAAAGGTGTGTACACATCTTATTTGCCTTACTCAATACCCCCACTAAATCAGAAAGGTCCAGTTCTCCCTTTGGATGCGCATACATGCCTTCCATTAAATATTAATAGAAGTACCACACTTTCACTTGCAGGAAAAATTGGACCCCTTATATGAAACAACAATGAACACATACATATAAGCAAATTCCAAGTGTGTTTGTGATGCTTAGACATGTTTCTAGCTTGTCTGTTTTCAGATATAGAATGCATATTACAAAATGAAGATTTAATTTATTCTATATGATTGGATTGTGGCCATATACTGAAAATACAACAGCTGAAGCACATCATTTCACTGGTTTTGGTCATATGGTACACATTGAACATTTCATGACAAAAGATAAAGATCACTTATGCACACCAAGATAGTAACTTACGTTAAGAGTTCCTACTTCAAGTAGTGTAATTATATACAAAATGTTTCTACGTTCAGATTACCACTAGCAAGATTTTTGTCTGAAACTTCATTTTGATTCCTCCCTTCTCCCTTCCACCCCTCACCAAAAAGTATATATGGCTCCTTTATACTCAATGATCTCAAAACTGCTGAGAAAATAGGTTTAGGGGTTTTGTACAGTATTGTGCAGGATTAAGTAGAGGAGAGGATAAAGTAGAGTCAAACAGACATTGATAGTGTATTACTGCAAAGTATGCTATAAACATATAAGAAGAATTTGTCCCCACTCTGAAAAGTTTACAAGGGTAGTGGGAAGGAGAGACCACAGATGGCATGTCTTGCTAGTTTCTGTCTCTCTTTATATGTTTATATTTTTGTTTTATTTACACCCTAAAATAGCTTTAGTGTTTTGCTGGTGAGGGCACTCAGTGGGGCTGATGAGGAGAGAGGAGAAGGGACTGAGGGAATAAAACAGGAGAATTGGTGAGAAGAGGAGGGGAGAGAAAAGAGGTGAGCAAGAACCAGTCTGATTCAAGGAGAGTGAGGTTTGGTAGCTGAAATGTTGCAATGATAGGAGAGATGATAGGTGAAAATGAAACAGCATCTAATACCAACAGAACAAAAAAGAAGAAGATATCCAGGGTAAAATCCTGACCACATTAAAATCAATGGAAAAATTCCTATTAACTTCAGTCGGGCTAAGATTTTACCTGTAGAGTCCATGTTCAGAGTTGAATGAATATAACATTGTCTGTCTGTGAAGGTCCATCTGGGCCCAGTGCCAGAGGTGGGTACGTTTGAGTTTGAGAGTGGGAACACTGCTGACCCTCTAACTCTGGGCAAGTCCCTCTAACTCAGAGAGCTTTCAATTAAAAGTTGATCAGTTTTACTTTAAAAAGGTACTATATTTAGGCAGAGAGCTAACCAAATATTAAATTGGCCATTCTAGAGCTAGAACAGATCTGGACTAGCTAACATGAGGAGGAAAGTGCTTGTTTTGAAAAGCTAGGATTGTTGTCAAACTGCTGACTCCAACAGCTTCGAAAATTTCCACAACTCTAAAAAAAAATGTGCTGCAGTCCATCAATTACAAATGTTTAGGTTTATTAGGTACTATTTTAAGGACAACTAAGGCATACTAGCATTTCCCATAGCACCATTTTACAGACCTATAGACAGACTACATTTACGGAAGTAGGGACTAGAAGAAGTCAAGAAAAGTATACAGAACACGGCATTAACAGTTTGAAGTAGCTAACTTACCGGATTATGGCAATAGACAGCATTAAAGAATGCTATTGTATAGCTAACGATAAGAGCACAGAACTGGGAGTCAAGAACTTCTGATGCCTGATCATAGCATTGCTGAATAGGCCTTATCTGATGCCATTTGGAATTAGTAGAAGGAATCTGTGATGTTGTGCAGTCTATATGGTTTTATAAAAATATGGTAATAAGCGAATATAATGTAACTGGATATGCTTCATGCAAAAGGTCACTTGTAAGGTATCATTACAAAGCTTATAATCTACTGAGTGTGTTCATCCTATTTATATAAATGTACCATTCTTATATCTGGGACTAGAAATATAAAATATAACTCTGAGGGCCTATTGTAATTATGCAAAGTGTGGGCCATTAATGGCAGTCCATCAACCAGACAATTGACTGGGGCTCTGTTTGCAGGCAAACCTTCCTGTGAGTCAGGCTGGGAGGAATGAAGGCTTGGGGTCTTACAGTGACATGTGATCATGTCACATGAACTGGAATCCATCTTTAACCTGGTGCTTTTCTAGTGAAGAGGGGTGGAAACCCAGAGAGAGACAAAGGAATCCCACCTTATACAAAAGATATATAAAGGGGTAGAAGGGAACAAAGAGGAAGAGCCAGCATGAAGAATCCCCTAGCTATCACCTGAGCTGGAACAAGAGCTGTACCAGGGGAAAGAATTGTGCCCAGGCCTGGAAGGTGTCCAGTCTGAAAAAAACTTACTGAAGCATCTCTGAGGGTGAGATTATCTGTATTCAGTTTGATTAGACATAGATTTGCACATTTTATTTTATTTTGCTTGGTGACTTACTTTGTTCTGTCTGTTACTACTTGGAAACACTTAAATCCTGCTTTCTGTATTTAATAAAATTACTTTTTAATTAACTCAGAGTATGTATTAATACCTGGGGGAGCAAACAACTGTGCATCTCTCTCTCTCTCTCTATCAGTGTTATAGAGGGTGAATAATTTATGAGTTTACCTTGCATAAGATTTATACAGGGTAACACAGATTTATGTGGGTTTAGACTCCATTGGGAGTTGTGTGCTAAAGACAAGCACACTTCTGTGAACTGTTTTCAGGTAAACCTGCAGTTTTGGGGCAAGTAAGTCAGACCCTCGGTCTTTGATGGAGCAGACGTCAGTGTCTGGATCAGCAAGACTGGGTGCTGGAGTCCTGAGCTGGCAGGGAAAACAGGAGCAGAGGCAGTCCTGGCATATCAGCTGGCAGCTCCCAGGGGGGTTTCTGTGATTGAACCCGTCACAGAATCTCAACAGACTTCAAAGAGAACTGGATCAGGCCCTTTACAGGCTACTCCCCTAGACTTCAGTGCAATTCCACTAGAAGGTGCATGTATGCAGTGGGCTCCTTAATTCTGATATGGTTTAACAGCAAGCAATGCAAAAAAAAGGGAGAAATACTCATTTATTTGCTGGACATTTCTGGGCAAATCAAAATTGTACAATTAATCCTCCTGTATAACCATTACTTAATATCAGCCACTACATAGAGATTTTAAAAGTTGTTGTCCAAAATTTTTCTTCTACCAAGAGGTATTTGTTGCACAAATGGAACTTTAATCATATACCAGAAATTCAGGATTCAGACTGAGCTGAAGTTGCATTTTGGTGATGATATTGATTGGATCACATTGAATGTGCCCAAATTATTATATTATATAATTGAAAATGTGCATCTTAGCTATATGCCAAACATTCTTTCTGAAGTTGTATTACTCATTTATTCAAATATTCACTAATAACTTTTATATATCTTTAATAAATTGTGACCAACTGTATGTTATCTCCTCCTCCCCATCAAGGCAGCCAGGGCATTATAAAGCAGTGAGCAAGCGACCAGGGAGCTTTACAAACAAGGAGTTTGGAAGGGGAGTGTGAAGAGGGCAACGTTCACTTGCAATTCTTTTAAACCTGTAAACTAAACTATATTGAAAACTTTTTGATTTAAACAAAGCTTTTTCATTAATGTAGGTAGCTTTAGGAGAGAATGCAGACAGAAGCCCAGCAACAGAGTGGGGGCTATCCAGTTTATTGCACTGAATGCAGCATGTATGATTACCTGCCCTGTTGCTGGGTGGTGTATGTGCGCATTCGTTGCAAGGAACTCCTGGCCCTCAGAGACTACGTTCGGGCTTTGGAGGCCAGGGTGGCAAAACTGGAGGAGCTAAGGGACGCAGAGAGTTATGCTGATGAGGCTTTCTGGGACACTGGAGATTTGTCCCACCTCCTGTCAGAGAGGCCCTGTGGTGTTGAGGAGGATGAAAGCCCCAGGGAAGTAGAGCAATTAACGGGAACAGAGGGAAACCTTCCCATAGTTAGGACCCTCCTTCCAGATGGTGTTGGGGTACCCTCTCGCACTGAGGTTACCTCTCCGGGGGAGGGAACTCCAGTCACTAGGAAAAGGCAGCTGGATTTGTGATGACCGGGAGAACCATATGGTGACTTGCCTTCCTGGTGCGAAGGTTGCGGATCTCTTGAGGCATCTAGACAGACTTATGTGTAGTGCTGGGGAGGAGCCAGTGGTTGTGGTACATGGAGGTACCAATGACATAGGGAAGGGTAGGAGAGACGTCCTGGAGGCCAAATTTAGGCTGCTAGGGAAGAGACTGAAATCCGGGCCATCTATGGTGGCATTGTCAGAAATGCTTTCAGTTCACGTGCAGGGCCAGGTAGAGCTTCAGAGTCTCACTGTGTGGATGAGACAATGGTGTAGTTTTTAAACTAAGAGATGGGGGAAAGCTAACTGCAACGGAGGAGCACATGGATAGGACAGAGACTTCTCTTAGAAGCGAGCCTATCGATAGAGATTCTCTAGGTTTAGTCAGGAGGAGAAGATGGAATAGGATAAAGTAGGGACCATATCAGATGAGAAACATTCACATAAAAAAGAATCCAACACATCAGAAAAAGGCAGACAAACAGTGAAAATTTTTAAAGTGCTTATACACAAAAGCTAGATGTCTAAATAATAAGATGGGTGAACTAGAGTGCCTTGTGTTAAAGGAGGATATTGATATAATAAGCATCACTGAAACCTGGTGGAGTGAGGACAATCAAATGGACACAATCATTCTGGGGTACAAAATATATCGGAAGGACAGAACAGATAGTGCACCAGGATGTGGAGGAGTGGCACTATATGTGAAAGAATTGTAGAAGCAAATGAAGTAAAAATCTTAAGTGAATCCACATGTTCCATAGAATCTCTATGGATTGTAATTTCATGCTCTAATAAGAATATAACATTAGGGATCTATTATCGACCACCTGACCAGGACAGTGATAGTGATGATGAAATGCTAAGGGAAATTAGAGAGGCTATCAAAATAAAGAACTCAATAATAGTGGAGGATTTCAATTATCCCCATTTTGACTGGGAACATGTCACCTCAGGACAAAATGCAGAGACAAAATTTTCTCGATACCTTAAATGACTGCTTCTTGGAGCAGCTGGTACAGGAACCCACAAGGGGAGAGGTAATTCTCGATTTAGTCCTGAGTGGAGCTCAGAAGCTGGTCCAAGAGGTAACTATAACAAGACCTCTTGGAAATAGTGACCATAATATAATAACTTAACATTCCTGTGATGGGAAGAATACCTCAACAGCCCAACACTGACATTTAACTTCAGAAAGGGGAACTATGCAAAAATGAGGTTAGTTAAACAGAAATTAAAAGGAACAGTGAGTAGAGTGAAATCCCTGCAAGCTGCATGGACATTTTTCAAAAGACATCATAATAGAGGCCCAACTTAAATGTATACCCCAAATGAAAAAAAACACAGTAAAGGAACTTAAAAAGGAGCTATGGTGCACAAGCATGTAAAAGAAGCGGTGGGACAGAAAAAGGTATCTTTAAAAAGTGGAAGTCAAATCCTAGTGAAGTAAATAGAAAGGAGCAAACACACTGCCAAATTAAGTGTAAAAATGTAATAAGAAAAGCCAAAAAGGAGTTTGAAGAACAGCTAGCCAAAAACTCTAAAGGTAGTAGCAAAATGTTTTTAAAGTACATCAGAAGCAGGAAGCCTGCTAAACAACCAGTGGGGCTCCTGGACGATCGATACACAAAAAGGAGCACTTAAAGACGATAAAGTCATTGCAGAGAAACTAAATGAATTCTTTGCTTCAGTTTTCATGGCTGAGGATGTTAGGGAGATTCCCAAACCTGAGCTGGCTTTTGTAGGTGACAAATCTGAGGAATTGTCACAGATTGAGGTGTCACTAGAGGACAGTTTGGAATTAATTGATTTACTGTTAAGTTTAAGTCACCGGGACCAGATGGCATTCACACAAGAGTTCTGAAAGAACTCAAATGTGAAATTGCGGAACTACTAACTATGGTTTGTAACCTGTACTTTAAATCAGCTTCTGTATCCAGTGACTGGAAGATAGCTAATGTAACACCAATATTCAAAAAGGGCTCTAGAGGTCTAACATCAGTGCCGGGCAAAAATAGATGAAATAATTGTAAAGAATAAAGTTGTCAGACACATAGAAGAACATAAATTTTGGGCAAAAGTCAACATGGTTTTTGTAAAGGGAAATCGTGTCTTACTAATCTTTTAGAGTTCTTTGAAGGGGTCAAACATGTGGACAAGGGGGAATCCAGTGGACATAGTGTACTTTGATTTCCAGAAAGCCTTTGACAAGGCCCCTCACCAAAGGCTCTTACATAAATTAAGTTGTCATGGGATAAGAGGGAAGATCCTTTCATGGACTGAGAACTGGTTAAAAGACAGGGAACAAAGGGTGGGAATAAATGGTAAATTCTCAGAATGGAGAGGGGTAACTAGTAGTGTTCCCCAAGGGTCAGTCCTAGGACCAGTCCTATTCAACTTATTCATAAATTATCTGGAGAAAGGGGTAAAAAGTGAGGCGGCAAAGTTTGCAGAGGATACTAAACTGCTCAAGATAGTTAAGACCAAAGCAGACTGTGAAGAACTTCAAAAAGATCTCACAAAACTAAGTGATTGGGCAACAAAGTGACAAATGAAATTTAATGTGGATAAATGCAAAGTAATGCACTTTGGAAAAAATAACCCCAACTATACATACAATACGATGGGGGCTAATATAGCTACAGCTAATCAGGAAAAAGATCTTGGATTAATCGTAGATAGTTCTCTGAAGATGTCCACGCAGTGTGCAAAGGCAGTCAAAAAAGCAAACAGGATGTTAGGAATCATTAAAAAGGGGATAGAGAATAAGAAGGAGAATATCTTATTTCCCTTATATAAATCCATGGTACGCCCACATCTTGAATATTGCGTACAGATATGGTCTCCTCATCACAAAAAAGATATACCGGCATTAGAAAAGGTTCAGAAAAGGGCAACTAAAATTATTAGGGGGTTGGAATGGGTCCCATAAGAAGAGAGATTAAAGAGGCTAGGACTTTTCAGCTTGGAAAAGAGGAGACTAAGGGGGGATATGATGGAGGTATATAAAATCATGAGTGATGTGGAGAAAATGAATAAGGAAAAGTTATGTACTTGTTCCCATAATATAAGAACTAGGGGTCACCAAATGAAATTAATGGGCAGCAGGTTTAAAACAAATACAGGAAAGTTCTTCTTCGCGCAGCGCACAATCAACTTGTGGAACTCCTTACCTGAGCAAGTTGTGAAGGCTAGGACTATAATAGTGTTTAAAAAGAGAACTGGATAAATTCATGGAGGTTAAGTCCATTGATGGCTATTATTCAGGATGGGTAAGGAATGGTGTCCCTAGCCTCTGTTTGTCAGAGGGTGGAGATGGATGGCAGAAGAGAGATCACTTGATCATTACCCTCTGGGGCACCTGGCATCAGCCACTGACAGTAGACAGGATACTGGGCTGGATGGACCTTTGGTCTGACCCAGTACAGCCAGCCATTCTTATATTATGTTGCATGTAGCTTTAAATTTTATATTTGTGTGTGTGTTGCTATTTGTTATGTTCTCCAGGTACACTTCTGTGCGTCAAAAATAAAGAAAGATTTAAGGAAACAGATTCACTACTATTTTCCAACAGGAACTCGGCACCTGTCATTTGCACCTTTGAAAATCTCCCTGTAGGCCTGATTCTCATTTACACTAAGTCCCATTTACACTATTCTGACCCTGTAGAGTCCATCCAGTTGCATCGACATTCACTTTAAGTCTACTCTTCACTGTCACAACAGTGTAAATTGGTCTTAGATTAAATGAGGATCCAGCCCACTAAGTCTTAAGTATAGCAACACCTGGGACGTTTCTAAAACAGACATTGTATTAAAAGGCCTGATACTCCATTTTTGTAAACATTGGCCAGTCTTCTCCTAATGCTGTCTTAACTAGTCTGATATTTTTCTATTCTATAAATCCAATCATTCGATTTACACTAACGAAATAAACTTTTAAAAAGATAAGACTATTTCCTTTTGGGTACTGCGAAATCTCCAGAGGTCACCATCTGTCTTTTTTAATAGTCCTTAGAGTATGTACTGTAATTCATACCAGGCTTTCTTGGGGTTCTGATTTTCAAAAGGGACAGTATGGTTACATTTCAAGCAACTTGGTAAGAGTTCCAACTCATTAATGTGGAAGTTAAATGAGCATTAATTGTCTTATAGCCATTATTTATAAACAGCAGGTTGTTTGGTGCCTTTCCCTCCAGAATAATTGCCGTTATAATGATTTTGTGATCCTTAAGGGAATAATAATTTCTCATTTACTAACTGAACCAAAGGAAAAAAAAAACCACCACCACCACAAATACCCACCACCCTTTGAAGGTTGTTTTTAAAGAAAGTTGCAGCTTAAAGCAATGAGATAGGAGTTGTACAGTAAAATCCAAAGGATATTTGAATGGGTTTGATTGAATTTTAATCATCATTTATACAGGTCTAGTGACCATGAAATTGTACATACACAACAACATTTTTAAAGTCTGTGTGCATACGTTGCAACAGTTACCTTGTTGGAATTCTTAAAAGCTCTCCCTATTAGTTCATCTCACATAATGTTCTAATAAAACAGCTATGTCACAGTCCCATGTCACATTTCTTTTAGGTCTGTTCTGCTTTACCAGTTTGCAACTCCCTGACAATAAAGTTGTTAGGCTGTAGTGTAACATCCCATATCAGCTAAGGAAATTGGTTTTGAGAGAGTTAGCCTGTGAACATACAGCAATTATATTCTCACTAACAATTTACCTGAGTCCTAGTGCGGAGTGAATGTAAATGAACTGAGTGGTGCTGGGTTATTCCAATTCATTCAACAAGACTTTTTCTTATCCCAGTTATCAGAAATGTCTAATACAATTTATCACTGACTGAGGCAAAACAAGGTGTCTTTTACTGCAAAGTTTGTTCAATTCATCTACATAAATGTTTTGGCAAGACTTAGCAGATCTATAAATGTTTCTGTGTCTTCAAAACACTTTACAAATCAATCTTTCTAGCACTCTGTCAAGATGGAAAGTATTTAATAGGGAGAGAGAGAAGCTGAGCCACAGACTCTGTGACCTACCAGTTAGTAGTATAAGAGCCTAGATAGAACAGGGAGTTCAAGATGAGAGAGATAAATAATGGCTTTTTCAGTTCACTAGCATTTGTGAAAAAAAAAATTATCAAAAATGTGTTGTGTGTCAAATGAAACATTTCATTTTGATTTAGAGCAATTTTTTAAAGTAAACTTAAAGGGAATTTCAAATTGAAACTCACTTAGAATCAAAACATTTAAGTGTCAGAACAAAATGTTTTGATTTTTCAGGATTTCTTTTTGGCCAAAACAATTCACCAAAATCAACATGACTATGCAAAAAACATTCTGGTGTCGATGAATCTGCATTTTTTGCCAAAAAAGTTTCTATCGAAATTTCACCCAGCTCTATCCAAGACCACACAACAAGTAATTGGGAGCTCTATGACTATAATTTACAGTAGGTTGATCACCTGGTCTCCTTTTGGTTTGTATTTAATCCCACTCATATGTCTCTTTTCTTCGTTTCCCCAGGAGTTCCCTGGGCATGCTACTCTGCCATTCAGTCTACACCCTTACTAAAGCCGATTCCTCACTCTGGCACTTCAAGCACAGAGAGGGGGGTGGCCCGCAAGGATTCTAAAAATTAATACTGGCCACTGCAGGCTTGTATTAAACTCCTAATGTTACAGCTTTTTTCTGACCTTGGATGGGTAGATTCTGCCACCACCCAAGTGCAAAAAACCTCTTTTGGAACCCAGGAAGGTGCATTTGGGAATTCCTTCCTGTGGGATACCCTCAAACCCTTTCACCCCTCCTCCGGGGAAGAGCTGAGAAAGAAAAAGGAAATCAGCTGTTGCCACCAGATAATTAAACATGTGCACAAACTCTTAGGAACACAAAAATCCAATCCCATTCTTTAAAAAGGTAAATTTTATTAAAAACAAAAGAAAGAAAATACACCTGGAACTTAGGCTTTTTGCTAGGTTTTAAAAAAACCAATTACGAGGATTAAGCATCAAGATAGCTTCTTGAAGTTCATCTTAAAGGTTACAAGCAAAACAAAAGCACCTGGGGTTAGCACAGAGGAGTCCACAAGCCATAAAGAAATAAAAGAGAAACCTAATCATGTCTTCCTTGACATTTCCTGATCTACTTACATATCTGGGGTTTCAAATGAGTAGTTTCTATGTATGATCTGATGATTTTCCACACCTGACCCAAAGCTTTTTACAGCACAGTTCAAGCCCTGTCTCTGCTCCGTTCCCTCTCCTCGGAGAACAGACAGACAAAGGAGAAGTTTTCTCCTCAATTTTAAAAAGTTCTAGTCTTCCCATTGGCTCTTTTGGTCAGGTGCCCACACCCTTGTGTAGTAGAGCGCTGCCAGGGCTGGACCCTCCTTGAGGGGGAAGGGGAGCCACACTGGCTCACCTCACTCCTTCTGCCTCGGGCCCGTCCCTTGCTGCAGGGTTGAACACGAGAGAATAGTATAAGTACGCCCCAGCCCTTGGGTGGGGCAGGGCAACACACAGTCTATGCTCAGGCCTTTCAACAGGGGCTGAGCAACAAGGTAGCTGAGACGGCCTCCTCAGGTCAGGGGAGGGGGAGTCTGCCACCCTTGGAGGGGTGGCAGGGGGACGCAGGCCCTCCCACTCCACTGCGTTCCAGCCCGGGGCCCTAGCAGCGGTTAACGCTGCTGACGGTCAGCGGGGAATCCTGACCGAAACACACTGCCGTTGGCTCAGGCGAGCCTGCAGCCTGACTGGGGTCGGCTGCCCCCGGGCCACTTCCAACCTCCCCCTCGCTGGGTACCTGCCCTCTGCGAGTGTCGTCCGGGGCGTCCCAGACAATGGGTTCCTCAGGGTATCCGGTGTCAAGAGGTCCAATCCACTCCTCGGGGTACCGGGCATCGGGAGGTCCAGGCAGCTCCTCCACAGGCCGAGCGTCGGACTGCTCAGTCGGCTCCTCTGAGTGCTGGCCCCAGGGGAGGTCAGGCCAGTACCCCTCCAGGTACCTGGCACAGGGTAGGCCAGGCCCAGTGGGAGCTCAGGCCCTAGCATCTGCTCTCTCTGGCCGCCTCTCTCTAACTGAGTCCTGGGGCCGGGCTTTTGTACTTCCTGTCCTGCCCCTTGACTTCCGGGGGGCGGGGACAGGCAGCAGTGGCCTCCGCCCATGGCCACACCTTCTCTGGCCTATGTCCCTCAGGAGTGCGGGGGAGTGGGGCCCCCTCGCTACAACGTCCTTTTACCTTTTTGGACTTTTTAACCCTTTACAGGTAAAGCAAGTAGAGAATAGCTACTAACAGGGGTTTTATAGCAAACTGGCTGGATGGGTATCCATAAAAAGGAGCTTCTCCCCTACCCACTTTCATTTATCACATCCCATGTAAGTATTTTCTGAATACATTGTTCTTCCCTTCCACCTACTGCCTGGTTCCCCTTTCCCTTTTGATATTTGTTTCCTATTGATGGGTCCTGCAGTTCACAAACAGATCTCATGCAGGCCATGCTTCCTCTCATCTTCCTCTTATGTAGCAGTGACCTCCAAGGAAGGCAAATGACTAGTTCCACCTCACCTCCAGCTGCTTTTACAAGTGGAAGAGCAAGTAAAGTTGCTGTGTGCTGCAAATGGCTTCCTAAGTTTACTTCTTTACAGAGAGCTCTTAGAGGCATCAACGTTCCCCTTCTCAATTAAAGCTATGTAAACACTCAGAAAAAAACTAGAGCAGAGCGTTACAGTCTATATTCTGCCACTTCCCTGCAGGCCACACTTAAAGATCTACTCTTCTTGCATTAACTATTAAAATTCCTTTTTGTGGTGCCCAAGAAAGTTTTCAAAATACTCCTGCCAAGTTTCTTGCTCATTCTAAATTCACATGTCAAACTTTCCAAACCTGAAGAAGTTAGACTCCAAAAATCTATATTTAGACACCTGTAAGGCAGGTCTCTCTTTCAAGGTACTGAGCAACCTCAAGTCCCATCAAAATCAACAGGAGCCGCAGGTGCTTCAAAGGCATCGGTTTAGATCTACTTAGTTGTCCAAGTATGAATTTTGGAACCTAAGTTCAGCCACCAGGAGAGGTAGGGCTGGGGATGTTGTCAGCCTGAGGGTCAGATACTGATTCATTTACTCATACTGACTTGTACCTTACTGCACAAAATTGGTCTTGGTAACTTTGAATACCACCTACTTCAGGGGAGTCCCACTGTAGCCATCTAAGCTGGGACAGAACAGATCAGCCTTATAAAAGGGGCTGTCTCCTTGGGTTTTTAATCATGATTTTAGACTCTTTTATTCAGAATAGACATCCTGGGTTTTGATGTTCTAATTTTAAATCAGGTCTGCATTATACATAGTGTGACAAAGTTCCTCCTCTACCTTGGTGGGTCCTGCGCTTATTGGCGGATTTGCTCACCTCAGTGATCTTCCCCTCTTGTGGAACCCACAGTCTGGGTCAGCTCCTCCTATGTCTGATCAGGAGTTGGGAGGTTTTTTTGGGGGGGGGGGAGAACCCAGACCCGCCCTCTACTCCAGGTTCCAGCCCAGGGCCCTGTGGATCATAGCTGTCTATAGTGCCTCCTGTAACAGCTGCATGACAGCTACAACTCCCTGGGCTACTTCCCCATGGCCTCCTCCAAACACCTTTATCCTCACCATAGGACCTTCCTCCTGGTGTCTGATAATGCTTGTCCTCCTCAATCCTCCAGCAGTACACTCTCTCACTTTCAGCTCCTTGCCCTCTTGCTCCTAGCTCCTCACACACGCTCCTGCTCCTCTCTACCTGACTGCAGTGAGCTCCTTTTCAAACCCAGGTGCCCTGATTAGCCTGCCTTGATTGGCTGCAGGTGTCCTAATTAAAGTAGCTATCTCCACTGACTTCTAGAAAGATCTTAATTGGCCTTAGGTGCCTTGATTAACCTGGAGCAACTGCCATTTGGTTACCAGGGTACTAGGGATTTGTTTAGCCTGGGGCTAACATACCTGTTTCTCAGTACTTTACTGTAGCCATCTGGCCTTGCCCCATCACAATAGTTAATGATATAGAACTTGGTGTTGCCTTCTACAGACACTGGCAAAATTTATTTTTGATTAAGGACTACAAACCACATTGAGAGCCGAAGAAGGGAGAGATGACATGCAAGAGCAAATTAATATTAGAAAGTATAGCAGTTCCTATTTCTTAGATCTCCCATTTCCACTTCTGGAAAGTATTTTATGACAAATGAGGTCCCTTAAACTTCAGTGATAACATTCAGGACTCATCCTTCTGGATACCGAGCTTTTTCAAAGCTCAAGGTTACTTTGTCTCTTCTTGGGGATAGTCTGACCCTTGGATTTATTGGATAAGAAGTTACTTTAAGTACCCACGAAATGTTAAGGATAGGAGACAGTGATCTAGCCCAACATGTCTTCCAGTTTTCGTTTCACCTAGTATCCTTATTCCTACTGTTTCATCACACTTTTTAAAATCCTATCTATCTTCAGAAGAAATTCTAGGTGAATCTTAGGGCTTGTCTACTAGGTGTCTTACACACCTGCTCATGCAGGCTAAGTTCTAATGTGCACAAGCATATCACACATACCAAATGGCATGTGTGGACCCTGGTGATGTGCACTCAAAAGTTGCCTAGTGCTCATTTACATAATCCTGTTTCAAGCAATACTATGTTATCATGCACCAGGGAACTTTTAGTGAGTGCCAGCCTATTAGTGCATGACACAGGAGTATGCAGTAGAACTTACTCCCTGCTTGTGTGGACCAGGTTGACAAATCCTTACACCCACCCAATTTAGCAGGGAAGGCAGGTATTTGTTACCCTTTCCTTCAAGTAGTCCTGTCTTAGTTCCCTATTTATTCCTCATGTTATTTTGGATTTTTTTTTAAACCCTTGACCAGTCTAAAACCATGTCTGTATTAAAGTTATTAGAGATATGTTTTGAAAGTGGAGAACTTGAAATTACTGGATGTGAGGTACGTCAGTTGTCTCTTTTGTCTTGTTTTCTCTGTCCTGCAGCTTTAAATGGTGAGCATGCTGCTGCAGAAGCAACTATAACATTGTGTGTTGTGCAGTACAGGGGACACACACGTACACAAACAGTGAACACTCTCTCTCTCATGGAGACTTAGATTAAGGGAACAACAAATGTAAAGGCCACTCTGAATCAAGTAATTTTGTTGATCTATGTGTATGGAGAAATGACATTAAGACATCAGTGGCCTACACATTGCGAGCTGAGACTGCACCCTATTGCACCATTGTATCTCCCTCTCCCTCACACACACAGTTTATAAAGAAACACTATCAAGCACTTGGGCAATCACAGAGAACTCAGAGGTTTAGATTAAAATATCATCTTCTATGACATAGTGGAGATAGACTATGCACAGGAAGCAGCTGTTGTCAGAATTGCCACTCAGTTTTTAATATACTCTGGAAGCAGAAAAGTAACAAACGAAGAGCTATTCAAACACTGTTCTCTGGCCTGGAGAACCTGATTACGTCTTACATCGAGATCCCTTGCCCACAAAAAGAGAGACAAATTCTCTTTTAAAAACACCTTTTTTTATAGCTGCTGACTACAAACTACCACAATTCCTCAGTTGCCTGACTTTTCCCAGCATGCTTTTCTGACAGCTGACTCTTCAGTTATGGCAGAGACAAAGAGCTGGAGCCAGGGCAGTCCAGAGGAGGGGGCAAGTGGGGCAATTTGTCCCAGGCCCCGGGCTCCGCAGGGGCCCTCATGAGAATGACTGAGGCTCCCTCCCCCACCCCGGCCTGACCCAACCCCATCTCCGCCCCTCTCCCGGAGACTCAGCGCATCCAGCAGCATCCCTGAACCACGGTTCAGCGTGGCTCCTGCAGGGCCCCTGAGCTCTGCCTCGCTCAGAGCCGTGTGGTAAGGGGGCGGGGTTGCGAGCTCCAGGCTGAGCTCAGCTCCCTCCGCTCAGCTGGAGCTCACAGCCCCGCTCCCTGACCATGCAGCTCTGAGTGGGGCGGAGCTCAGGGGCCCTGCCGGAGCCACGCTACTGCTGTCGAGCAAGGCTCCTGGATACACTGAGGCTCCAAGTGAGGGGGGAGCCAGGGGGTTGGCTAAGGGGCAGGGAGTCCTGGGGATAGGGAGGGGGCAGAGGTTGGGGGGGATGGTCAGGGGACAGGGAATGTGGGGGGGGTTGGATCGTGGGCATTCCGGGGGTCTGTCAGGACTCGGGGGGGTGGATAGGGGTTGGGGCAGTCAGGGGACAGGGAGCGGGGGGGTCCCCAGGGTGGTGGTTGGGGGCAGTCTCTGGAGGACAGTGAGGGGACAAGGAGCAGGATGGGTCGGGGATTCTGAGGGAGGGTGGGCAGTTGGGGGGCAGGAAGTGGGTGGAGGTCAGATACGGGGCAGAGCCAGGCTGTTTGGGAGGCACAGCCTTCCTACCCTAAGGGCTTGTCTACATCAGAAAGTTGCAGCGCTGGTGAGGGAGTTACAGCGCTGCAACTTTGAAGGTGTACACATCTGCAGGGCACCACCAGCGCTGCAACTCCCTGTTTGCAGCGCTGGCCGTACTCCTGTTTTGTCTCGGGTGTAGAGGATCCAGCGCTGGTAATCCAATGTAGACACTTACCAGCGCTTTTCTTGACCTCCGTGGAAGGAGGAAGCCTCTGGTAATCAAGCTGGTCTCCTTTCCCGGTTTGCTCTCTCGTTCACGGAACCCCGAGCAAGCAGGTCTCCTTCCCTGCGGTTTGCTGGGTGGCTCCGGGAACGCGAGAGCAAACCGCGGCGAAGCTGGTCTCCTTTCCCGGTTTGCTCTCTCGTTCCCGGAACCCCGAGCAAGCAGGTCTCCTTCCCTGCGGTTTGCTGGGTGGCTCCGGGAACGCGAGAGCAAACCGCGGCGAAGCTGGTCTCCTTTCCCGGTTTGCTCTCTCGTTCCCGGAACCCCGAGCAAGCAGGTCTCCTTCCCTGCGGTTTGCTGGGTGGCTCCGGGAACGCGAGAGCAAACCGCGGCGAAGCTGGTCTCCTTTCCCGGTTTGCTCTCGCGTTCCCGGAACCCCCCTTGAAGCCGCCCAACAGCGCTGCAGTGTGGCCACATCTAACACCACTTGCAGCGCTTGTTGCTGTAAGTGTGGCCACTCTGCAGCGCTGGCCCTATACAGCTGTACTAATACAGCTGTAACAACCAGCGCTGCAAAATTTTAGATGTAGACATGGCCTAAAGCTCATTCAGCAGTTGAGGCTTGCAGAAGAGCCAAGCTATTAGCTTTTCCATTAGGGCTACCATCCCTTTCACTTCTCAAATGCCAAATTATAGTCTATATTTAATTTCAGTGCCATAGGGAGATTCATGTCAGAGGAGGATAGCTTTATTAAAAATTAGCCACTGGGGGAGGGATCACATGATAAGAGCAATATCCTTCTCAACCCTACCAAAGGAGACCCCCTTCCCCTGCATTCCCTGAGGCTTCAGAGGGGTTAATTAAGTGGTTCTCAAACTTTTATACTGGTGACCCCTTTCACATAGCAAACCTCTGAGTGCGACACCTCCCCTTATAAATTAAAAACACTTTTTTATATATTTAACACTATTGTAAATGCTGGAGGCAAAGCACAGTTTGAGGTGGAGGCTGACAGCTCACGACCCCCAGTAATAACCTCATGACCCCCTGAGGGGTCCCGACCCCCAGTTTGAGAACCCCTGGGTTAATTTAATTTTAGCACCCTGTGTCCATTCATATGCATATGCTATTTTGAGCATGTCAGTTTTCACAACATAGGCTCATCCTAGATTCTGGAACAAGCTCAAATGCTCAGTTCGTGGAGTATGTACATAAGCTATACTAAAGACAAACCCGCAGTAACCGTCTCCAGTTTGTGAGGGACCCCATGGAGCCAGTCTCTAGGAAACAGCTAAATGTATGGAGGTTAAGTCCATTAATGGCTATTAGCCATGATGGGTAAGGAATGGTGTCCCTAGCCTCTGTTTGTCAGAGGGTGGAGATGGATGGCAGAAGAGAGATCACTTGATCATTACCTGTTAGGTTCACTCCCTCTGGGGCACTTGGCCATTGTCGGTAGACAGGATACTGGGCTGGATGGACCTTTGGTTTGACCCAGTATGGCTTTTCTTATGTTCTAACCTAAATTAACCGAAAGATATGGAGACAGATATGAGTTAAGGAAGCCAGTAGAGTATCCGAAACCCCGAAAAATCTCTGACTGGATGGGCTCAGGCATTTGGTCACAAGCTGAGGTGGTTCAAAAGTTTTGGGTTTTTTTTAAGCAGAATTTAATTGTTTCTTTAAACAATCAAACACAGCAAGCAGCAAATATTTGGCCACACACTTCTGAAACCCCAAATCATATTCAGGTTTTGGCAGACTAATTTCAGCTTTTCAATTAAAAAAAGCCACAACAAATTTTGAAGGAAAGCAGAAATTGTCCATGATTTTTTTCTGCTTTTTAAAAACCCCTAGTTTTCGATTCAAAAAAAGTTGACAGAAAATATTTGTCGAACCCTTTTAATGAGCTTTAGTGCCTTTTAGCACTAGCTGATGCTAAGAACCAGTGATACCTTGTAAAGAAGCTCTCTCAAAATTGGGTTTGTGCCGAGATGCAGAAGGTTTATTTTTCCCAGGGCCACCCATGGGGCAATTTGCAGGGGCCCCCATGAGAATATTGTATAGTATTGAATTTTTTTTTTAAATGGAAGGGGTCTCTGAAATTGCTTTGCCCCAGGCCCCCTGAATCCTCTGGGTGGCCCTGGCTGGAGCCCTAAAGTGGCCTTTTGGCACCTGGCCTCTGTTTACTGCATCTCTTATCTCTGTGAGCTAACTACATCCTCACACCCTCCCTCTGGGATGTCTCCTGTTGGTCAGTGTTGAGGCATGCTAGTAGCGGGGGAAGTATGGGAACTGTGTTTAGCCACAACATGAGTACAACCCAGACTGTGGCTATGAAGAGGGCTTCACCTTCCAGTGGTGTTGTGACACTGCACTCCATATTCTTCAGTGATATTATGATATGATTGTGACAATAATGTATTTTATGCAAGTTGTGTGAGATGTCATTGGGAAGGTTATGATTTTCTGAATATGATTATTCTATTTGTATGCATATATCATTTTCATATCTGAAGTTATGAATATTGACTGTGTATCTGTATTTCAAATGTAGTTACACCTGCGTAACGCTCACTAGGCAAGATGTTTTCATTCTAGATAGTGAGTGGGGATGGGCCATTAGGGAAAAACAGTAGGCCTTAGGAGAAGCTTATCTCCCACCTGGTGAGCCTTCCTATGAATGCTCCAAACAGCCTGTGATTGATGCTGCTATGACTCTACAACATGTGATGAGACCACATGTCTCTAGACTCCATCTTGGGATGTCAGTGTTTTTCCACAGACCAGTCCGGGAACCAAGCTTTGGGAACAAAGGGTTCCCACCATATGCAGAAGTTATGTAAGGCAGGGAGTGTCATCATGTGGGGTTCTTTGCTCCCAATACAAGATGACTCCTGGAAACACCTGAGGAACAAAGACTGAAGTGGGGGAAGTGCTGGACCCAGACTAAAGGGATTTTTAGCCTGTGAATGAACACCTGAGGGTTCCAAGCTGTAAAGCAAGTGCTGCTTGCCCCTCAAGAATCTGCAGCCCGCTTGTATCATCTCTTTGGATATGAATACCAGATTATCACCCTATCTATTTAGTATATTAAGTTTAGTTTGCGTTTTTATGTTTATTTGCTAGATAATCTGCTTTGATCTGTTCGCTATCACTAATAATCACTTAAAATCTATCTTCTGTAGTTAATAAACTTCTTTTTGCTTTATCTAAACCAATGTGTGGGAATCATAACTTGGGGCAAAAGGCTGTTGCATATTCCTCTCCACATTGAGGAAGGGGGCTAATTTTATGAGCTTATGCTGTATGGTTCCCTAGTCTTCATATTAGAGATAACTGGAAAGCAGACGTTTCTCAAGATAGCTGGGGGAATAATTAGATGTAAAATATGGGAAAATTCTCTCTCATAGACTCATAGACTCTAGGACTGGAAGGGACCTCGAGAGGTCATTGAGTCCAGTCCCCTGCCCTCATGGCAGGACCAAATACTGTCTAGACCATCCCTAAAAGACATTTATCTAACCTACTCCCAAATATCTCCAGAGATGGAGATTCCACAACTTCCCTAGGCAATCTATTCCAGTGTTTAACTACCCTGACAGTTAGGAACTTTTTCCTAATGTCCAACCTAAATCTCCCTTGCTGCAGTTTTAGCCCATTGCTTCTTGTTCTATCATTGGAGGCTAAGGTGAACAAGTTTTCTCCCTCCTCCTGATGACACCCTTTTAGATACCTGAAAACTGCTCTCTCTATTCTATGCCTATTTTTTTTTAAGCTAAAACATTCAATAACCACTGCAAGGGAGTCTTACCCAATACACATGACAAAAATCATTTACCTAATAAAGCTATAACAATGCCGGATGCAGAGCTTAGTTCTGTAAATAAGTTACCCCATCTAGATACACCAAGGGAATATTACTCCCATCCCATGGTTTGGAGAGGGAAAAATGCCTACCAAACCTCAATATTACATTCTGTAAGTTTCTGATATAAAACATGGACTTAACCTATCATGCTAGGTAACAGAGCCCATCAACTAGCGGATTCCCATGGAACTGAAACTTTGTGTCATGGTCCCACTCCCATAATCTGGGTCAGAGCTCTAAAGCAGTGTTTCTCAAACGTGGGACACCGCTTGTGTAGGGAAAGCCCCTGGTGGGTCGAGGCGGTTTGTTTATATGCCACATCCACAGGTTTGGCCAATTGCGGCTCCAACTGGTCAATGGGAGATGCTGGAAGTGGTAGTCAGTATGTCCCTCAGCCCATGCTGCTTCCAGCAGCTCCCATTGGCATGGAGCAGTGAACCGTGGCCAGTGAGAGCTGCGATCAGCCAGACCTGTGGACAGGGCAGGTAAACAAACCAGCCCAGCCCACCAGGGGCTTTCCCTACACAAGCGGCGTCCCATGTTTGTGAAACACTGCTCTAAAGACAACATGCACTTGTCACCTAACAAGGGCCAATATTTGTTACTGTTACAGATACAACCCCAAACACCAGGCAGAAGACAAAGAGTGGAAAGAAGAGTCATTTCCTTACTGGCTGACAGGGCTGGCCTTCCCTTTCTGACATTTCCAGAGGAAGTAATGGCAAGTCACTCCCAAGAACTGGTAAAGTCATTACCTACTGGACACAGAAGAGAGCCAGGTAGACAGCAATTTGCATTTGCTTTTGCACATAGACCATCTGGACTAAAAAACGTGCTTTAGTTGTTTTTCTTAATTGCTTTAGTAAATTACATACAGAGGGGGGAAGTACTGGATTGGCAAACATGGAAACTGAAGCGTTTGCAAGAGGAAGGATGATCCTTTAGTTAAAGCACTGAATTGTGACTCCGAAATTCTGGGTTGACACAAATAGAGCTGAATCTGATTCAATATCCTGCTCTACCACAGATGCCCAGCGTGATCATGGGCAAGTCACAATCTTTCCATGCCTCTGCTCCCCATCCGTACTTCCTTTCTCCCTCCACTTGTCTATCTTGCCAATATAGATTGTAAGCTTTTGGGGGCAGGGACAGCACCTAGCACAAAAAGAGCTCACAAATAATGCTGGTTGAGGCAGGTAGACGCTACCACAATAGAACTATAATATGGGGAAAGTCAGTCCCTCGTTTCCATCTCCAGTTGTGTTCCTTATAGTCTCAGTAAGGCAGACAAGTGACAATTGTATTGCCCATTTAGATATGACTGTAGGCATACAGTCATAGAACATATATGTACAAATCAGAATGCACCTCATCTTTACTTACAAGAGTCTTATAAATTCTGTATATTGAATTTTCTAATGTAGCCTTTTAGCATAATGATTGTTCATATATTAAATTCACAAACTAAATAGCTTATATCGGAGTTGGAAGAATCCACTTGCACTTCAAGGGGTCCCTTGCCAGCAATCAACAGAAGGTTCAGTAGGGGGAGGGAACATTCAGCATTCACATTACAAGAACAGAAATAGTCCTGGATTCCCAAAATACTTTAATAAAATGATCTCCTCTTTCACAGGGAAACATGGATCAAAATTAATCCTCTTGCCTTTAAAAAAAATATCCCTTTTAAAGATTAGGTAAAGAATCCTTTTAGACAGTAATTAATATTTGGAAATGTTCATGTATCACAGGATAAGCAAGCTCCAGAGCATTAGAGATTGTGGCTTTTTTCAGTCCAACAAAATCAGACCTTTCCTATTAGAAAAGCCATGTTAATCTATAGTTCATGCAGAATTTAATTTTGCCCTTTGCAAAAACCAGTCCATTAAAAAAACTGCAAAAGCTTAAAACTCAGTGCTCTGCTATGGTTTAAGTGAGAGTGTTTGAGATAAGTATTTCCTCTTTGTTTTTTGCACATTAATGGAGACTAGGAAGTTATGTTCCTGCTCAATATATTAAACATAACCCTTTGGAGACTACGGATGTAGAGCTGTTTGGCTCAACATTCATTTCCTGGAAGGGTAGAATATACAGTAGTAGTGTTTCAAGAGGTAAGCCTCTTCAGCAATTAATTTATGATAAATAGATCTGCCTTCTTTTGTAAACCCTAACATTTCAGCAACCAAGAACTACATGTAGGAGTTATTGCTCCTTTCACAGGCTGCTGATTTCTCAATTCCCAAACTGTAACTCTGGTGGCTTTCCAGAAAGTGCTTCCCGGCAACAAATTAGCTGTAGTGACTTAAATAAATACAAGTGGTGTTATCACTATGTTTTAGTTTAATTTTTTTTATTATGGTAAAAGAACAAGGGCAGAGACAGTTGCTGTTTTTCAGACACACATTATCCTGTGGGAAAAGGCAGATGGTTTCCTGAGAGAGCAATCCAGATTCATTACTGAACTGGTTTAAAAAATAATAGTTAAAAAAATCTAGGTGTCTTGATTTAACACTAGGACCTTTCAGACATGTTTCTAAAACATATGAGAGTATATTAAAACACGAGAGCTTTTAAAATGTACAACCATTTGAGTTCTGTTTAGTTTTAATGTGGATCTCAAAATTCTGTCAATAGGATTTCCTCTGGCATTCAGCATTAACTAGATTATATTTTAAAGTGCTATTAACACATTGAAAGGCAAAATGGGTAGCTTAAAAGTGAGGCATGTCTGTGTCTTTAAAACAAAATGAATCCCCTTCCAAAGTGATATTTCATTGTACAGATGTGGTAAAAGTAGTATAAATAACATTACCTGTTAGCAAGGTCAGTTGTCACCACAGATGGAGCTGAAGAGGAATAACAATGGATTTCAAAGTGACAGCCTATTGATCAACTTAATCCATGCTCTGTGTACATTCAGATCAGCTGCAGCTCTGAAAGAGGGAGAGAATCTCTTCACATGAGAGCAGATTCCCCTGGATGCCAATTTTGTAACACATTCCAAATGAATTAAAGAGGGCTATCTCTCCCCCATCCCCAACAGTAGAAAATGAAATGTTATCTAAAGCCACCTGCCCCAATTCAAAGCAGTTTGTGTGTTAAAAAAAATGCAGGTTTAATTTACGATACCCAGCACTTTGTAATCTGCCATCAGACTATCAGATCACAGCTTTTTCTAACCCGAGCTCCCTGACTGTTTCTCTTCTTGGGTTGCCTGGAAAGGTTTATATTTAGCACATGACCCTTTACAACACAGGAATTATAGGAGAGATTTCTGAAGATTTTATCATTTTTCTTCACATATCTCTGAGCCCAGTTGTGAATTCCTTCTAGTGATATTTGGGGGAGAGGGTATAAGCATGGGGAGTTTCATGCTCCTTTTGCTTCTCTCACTTTCTGTCGCTTATGAGAGGGGCGGGTAGAAATACCAATTTTACAACAGCAGAATTGGTGGAAAAGGCAATTATACCCACGAAACATAGAATGCAGAGTGATGTCTCTTCAGGTGCATACAATCTGCAGTTCATTTCACAGCTATTGGAGGATTCTATACTACATGCAATTTTATAAGCCAGTGTTGAGGGCAACTGAGTTGCCCGTTTGCTTTTTAACTAGGACATGGGTCAAAGCTTACTGGTTCAGGAACATTTTTATGATTTCTCCAACTGGGAATTCGGAAAACAGAAGAGTTTTCTCTGAGATTTGCAAGAAAGTCAAATGAGCATTTGAGGCATAAACTCTAAACGTGCTTAATGAAAGGCTTGATATGCTGAACACTCACATTTAGGATACATAGCTCACTTGAAAGAAATATGGGATGAGATTGTCTGTATTTAAAAAACCCACAAACCCCCCAGTCTTTGGTCTGGATTCATACATGCTGATACACACAAAATGTGGGGCCAGATACCCAATTCTCCTCCCACTTTGGGAGTTACTCAATTTAAGAAAATAAGTGTCATTAATCATGAACTAAGTACCGCTAGGGAAAGATTTCTGATAGTAGACCACTCTTTGATGTAACAAACAAAGGCTTAATAAGACCAAATGGCAGGAAGTTGAAGCTAGACAAATTCAGACTAGAAATATGAAGGATTTTTTTTTTTAAGTGCAGTGAGTAAAATTAACCATCGGAACAACTTTACTTAAAGCCCTGGTGGATTCACCATCAATTTGAAGTCTTTGAAGCAGTACTGAATGTCTTTCTAAAATATATGCTACATCTCAAGCAGAAGTTTTGAACTAGATGCAGGAATTAGAATTATAGAATATCAGGGTTGGAAGGGACCTTAGGAGGTCATCTAGTCCAACCCCCTGCTCAAAGCAGGACCAATCCCCAGATAGATTTTTACCTCAGTTCCCTAAATGGCCCCCTCAAGGATTGAACTCACAACCTAGGGTTTAGCAGGCCAATGCTCATTAATGACAGTCATTCTACGATCTGTGTTATGTAGCTGGTCGGATGTCCATAATGGCCTCTTCTGGCCTTATTTAAAGGGGAAGTGTTACACCTTTATAAAGCCAAGATCAGTGAGGGGTGAATCACCAGCCACAGCTGTTTTGCAGTAGGAAGAAGAGGAATACTCCATTCTTTGAGACATGCAGGGCTTCCACCACCATCCTCCCTCAGAGATGCTGCCAGAGGAAGGCAGTTTTAATCAGATCCACAGGAACCTTGCTGGCAGCTGCGGCGGTAAGGTGTTTCCCTACTCAATAGTTCCTCTTCATGGCTGCCGTTAACAGCAACCTTCAGGCCACTGGGTAAAGGGCTGGTTGCTCCCACTTATCCTGTATGAGTAACTATAACTGCTCAAACAATGCCTATAAAAACTTTCCCTTCTGTAAAACAGCTCTTACTCATTGGCGGAGCAGTCTGGTTTTTGAATGGGAGGCTTGGGAGATTGTGTATTTCCTTCCCATTTAGAGGCAATACAGCAGCTGGCCTCAATACCACTCCTCTGTCTACTCTGCTTCCGCCTCTCACTGTGGTGGAGTCCCGGAGTCAACAGCAGAGCGATTGGGGATCGATCGATCACTATCCCCTGTACCCTTAGGCCTGGTCTACACTGTGGGGGCGGGGGGGAGGTCAACCTAAGATACACAACTTCAGCTACAAGAACAACATAGTTAAAGTCAACGTATCTTAGTTCAACTTACCTTGTCTCCTCACAGCACTGAGTTGATTGCCGTGGCTCCCCCAGTCGACTTTGCTTCTGCTTCTCGCCGAGGTGGAGATCAGCAGTCGATGGGAGAGTGATCGGAGATCCATTTATTGCATCTACACTACATGCGATAAATCAATTCCTGATAGATAGATAGATCGCTACCCGCTGATCCGGCGCGTAGTGTAGATGTACCCCTGGATGTATGCATGTGGAACAATTTTTCAATCAAGTTTCCAACCCTGAAGTTGTTCAATACTTAGCGGAAAAATTAAATCCTGCAACAACATTTTCCTCCATTTCTGTTCACGCCATTCCTCTGTTTGCTTACTCTGTTCCTCCTGTTCTGCCCTCCGCTCTTGTCTCCTCACAACTCCATAGCCAGGGAATGCCTGCTCAGAGTCTCACTCTGTCCATTCTGCTTTCATGTGCAGCATGCCACCCTATGTAGAAACTTTGTTCCCTTTCTTTTCAAGCCACCAACCCACTTTCTCAGTGACTTTAAATACTGCCTTAAAATCTGCTTGCTATTCCAAGCCTAAATGAATACATGAAGCCTTTTTGTGATACTGTATATATTAAGGATGCTACAATTGGGCTGCTGGTGTGTGTGTAGGAAGTATTTCTGAATCTGTCTACTGCTAAATGAGGCAGCAAGCAGGCTCTGAAACTCAAATCTTAATGGAGGGCTCATATCAAATGAACACACCCATGTCGTTCAAACAAAACCCATCCAGGCTGAAAATGGAGGTTATCAAGACAGCCTCAATGCTGGTAATTCACTAATTTCAGTGGAGATCCCACTTATAGCAACAGCACAGAATCTGTCACTCTTTTTGTCCCTACACTGTTAGAGATGTTAAAAGACCCAGACTGTAGGTGGTGGTGGAGCTAATAAAAACTAGAGAATGTACAGTGGGCGGTACTGCAGATACCTGTCTAATTCCAGCCCAAACAGTCTGCCACTCATTTATGGGATAGGTTAGCATGCCGATTAGTGACTGAAGCTGAAAAGGAGGAAAGGAAGAGTAGTTGCTCTGGGTTAAACCACTAAACTATCTATGTCAGAAGGCAAATTCTTAGTGCCAGTAGACAATCGGCTCTTTCCTGAGAGAGAACGGAGCAGATGTATATCAAATTACATAGGTACATTAAAATCTAGTGACTGACACTCTGCTTGCCACCCAGTGTTTATAATGATATCTCCATCATCACCATGCTCTTCTTTTCCTCCATATGATGTCAGTAGTTTTTGTTTGTTTTTATTTAAAATACCAAGGGCCTGATTCACCATTGTTACATCTACTAAAAGAAACTTGAGTGTAACTATTAGTTTCAATAAAATTAAAATTAAAACACTGGGGTAATGCAGTAGTGAACCTGATCCTTAAGGGTGGGTACAGAACATCAATCCAATACAGGGAGATATATAAAGTGCCTTTGCAATCTGCCTATAAGATATAAGATTGTAGTTATATGTAACTCATGTTATAATAGTGGGGGGTCTTTGTCTCCAGGTTTATCAGCCTGCCACTGCTTGTAGCGAAGAGACTCTATCCTTCAGTTTGAGCCGTAGAGACTAATGCTTTTTGTGTTAAAGGTCCTGGATTCAGACCCCTCCATTGGCCCAAACAGAACAAGTTATACTGGTCACAATGTTCACATTGGCTGGTCAATTTATTGCCTGAAGAAAAGGGGTGACCTATTTAAAAATCTCTCTCACTATGTTTGTATCACATGCAGACGCAAGTCATAGGAAGGAAGTTCTTCCAAACAGAGTGGTAGATCACATCACATAGAACTCCGATGCATACGTCTCCCTAATTTAATTAGCAAACCATTTTCACAGAATTATAGAATATCAGGGTGGGAAGGGACTTCAGGAGGTCACCTAGTCCAACATCCGGCTCAAAGACAGACCAATTCCCAACTAAATCCTCCCAGTCAGGGCTTTGTCAAGCCTGACCTTAAAAACCTCTAAGGAAGGAGATTCCACCACCTCCCTAGGTAACCCATTCCAGTGCTTCACCACCCTCCTAGTGAAAAAGTTTTTCCTAATATCAAAACTAAACCTCCCCTACTGCAACTTAAGACCATTACTCCTTGTTCTGTCATCTGCTACTACTGAGAACAGTCTGGAGCCATGCTCTTTGGAACCCCCTTTCAGGTAGTGGAAAGCAGCTATCAAATCCCCCCTCTTTCTTCTCTACTGCAGACTAAGTCTCAGTTCTCTCAGGGTATGGCTACACTCGAAACTTCAAAGCGCTGCCGCAGTAGTGCTTTGAAGTGTGAGTGTAGTCACAGCGCCAACCCTGGGAGAGAGCTCTCCCAGCACTGCAAGTACTCCACCTCCTCATGGGGTTTAGCTTGCAGTGCTGGGAGCCGTGCTCCCAGCGCTGGGGCACTCTTTACACTGGCACTTTACAGCACTGTATCATGCAGCGCTCAGGGGGGTGTTTTTTTCACACCCCTGAGCAAGAAAGTTGTAGCGCTGTAAAGCGCCAGCGTAGCCAAGGCCTCAGTCTCTCCTCATAAATCATGTACTCCATCCCCCTAATCATTTTTGTTGCCCTCCACTGGACTCTTTGCAATTTTTCCACATCCTTCTTGTAATGTGGGGCCCAAAACTGGACACAGTACTCCAGATGAGGCATCACCAATGCCAAATAAAGGGGAATGATCACATCCCTCGATCTGCTGGCAATGCTCCTACTTTTACAGCCCAAAATGCTGTTAGTCTTCTTGGCAACAATGACACACTGTTGACTCATATCCAACTTCTCATCTACTGTAACCCCTAAGTGCTTCAGAATTGATTCCTTGAGGACCTGAGCCATGATTTTTCCAGGGACTGAGGTGAGGCTGACTGGCCTATAGTTCCCCGGATCCTCCTCCTTCGCTTTTTTAAAGATGGGAACTACATTAGCCTTTTTCCAGTCATCCGGGACCTCCCCCAAACACCATGAGTTTTTAAAGATAATGGCCAATTGCTCTGCAATCACATCCACCAACTCGTTTAGCACTCTCAGATGTAGTGCATCCAGCCCCATGGACTTGTGCTAATCTAGTTTTTCTAAATAGTCCTGAACCACTTCTTTCTTCACAGAGGGCTGGTCACTTTCTCCCCATACTGTGTTGTCTAGTGCAGCAGTCTGGGAGCTGACCTTGTTCGTGAAGACAGAGGCAAAAAAAGCATTAAGTACATTAGCTTTTTCCACATCCTCCGTCACTAGATTGCCTCCCTCATTCAGCAAGGGGTCCATGCTTTCTTTGACTTTCTTCTTGTTGCTAATATACCTGAAGAAACCCTTCTTGTTACTCTTAAGATCTCTTGCTAGCTGCAACTCCAAGTGTGATTTGGCCTTCTGATTTCACTCCTTCATGCCTGAGCAATATTTTTTATACTCCTCTCTGGTCATTTGTCCAATCTGCCACTTTTTGTAAGCTTCTTTTTTGTGTTTAAGATCAGCAAGGATTTCACCGTTAAGCCAAGCTGGTCTTCAGCCGTATTTGCAATTCTTTCTACACATCGGGATTTTTTTTCCTGCAAATTTTAATTTTTCCCTTTTAGTTTCAGTAGGTTCTCCTTTACCCTTTTGGAAGAACACTCAACTCTGATAAGTTAATAGTCACGGCTCACCTTTGCCATGAAGCCTACAAATTGCTGCCAGTGACCACGGCTAGATAGGACAATAGAGACAGTTAGTTTGCCACCTTTCTTCCTTTTCCAAAATCCACTACTTCTGCCATAACTCCTCACCTTACTGCTACCTTCTCCACAATTAAAAAGCACCAGCAAAACTACTATCAAAATTGTGTCAATCATGACCATGTTCATGTATATTATTGCTCTATTCTCCTCCCCATTTGGGACTGTAAACTTTCCAATGGAGGGATTGCTTCTCCATCTGATTTGGGGAGTGCCCAGCATAAAGTTGGCTGATTAGAGCTTTTTGATAACTAGTCAGTGGGACAATTTACTAGAGGATGTAGTAAATTTTCCATCACCTGGAATCTTTACATTGACACTGTATGTCTTTCTAAAAGATATTCTGTAGTTCAGCCATAAGTTCTTGATCTTGATGGCTTGATTAATGAATTAACAGGTCAAATTATATGGCTTGTGTTACACAGGAGGTCAGAGTAGATTTCTGGTCTTAAAAACAAGCAATGGATCTGTTTACATTGAATACAACTTACTCCAACAGAGTTTTTTTTTTTCATACAGCAAACATGGCTTGCACCTGAAGTGCAAGCTAGGCCAACTTCCTAGATGTATTATGCATTTCGGTCTCTGCCTATCCATAACAGAAGCCTACATTGTTATTCCTGGCTCGGTTTTTTAAAAACATTGCTCCATGTCTTGGCCCATACCCAGAAAAGGAAGCAAGAGTCTAAGGAGGCAGTTTGATTATGCTGGGTTGCATAAGATAGATTATTGTAAAAGATGGATCTGTCCTATTAAAGAAAGGGAAGACTCATGATGACTAATGTGCTGTCAACTGCAACCTGTCATCTTCCAACTAAAAAGGAATTATTCCTAGTTATTACTGAAGAAAGAATATCAACTATCTTTCTGCAAAAAAAAATTTAACCTCCAATGCCGCAATTTATTACAAAGAGATGTTTACAGCTTGATTAGATACCATCTCTGTGGGTTCCCAATGAACATTATATGCTAGCATAATTCCTTTTCTCAGAGGTCAGAGAGAGTTCAGTTTTATGACAGGTGAATGAGAAGGAATCTCACTTTTTATGGATGGCATGAGCAGCTGAACATTATATATTGTCCTTTTTAAAGAAAAGGTCTTGGAAGTAGTTTCAGAGAAAAATTGCTTTACAGCTTTTCCATAGTCATTACTCCTGACAGTAGATCTTGCAGGCTCTGTTCAAACTGGAAAGTAGCTGTGTGCTATTCATTTTCAACACAGGAGTGAAAGAAAAGCACCTGCCTCAGGATTTCCCCTCAATTTATCTTTCATGTTTTGTTTTTAAGGATGCATGCACCAGATCAGAAAGCATTTCCATTTCTAGACACCCCAATTTCAGACCCTCTATTCAAACCCTTTATGATGGTTCTTAAATCTTTAGACAAGATATTACCCCTTCTTCCAATTTCCTCTCTCTAAATTATTGAAGCATTGACCCATATTTATTCCTGAGATTTTGCACTTAATTGTGTGTCAGCCAAGAGTAATGCATGGTATAATTTTCACAGGAAACAATGGCAACTGGAAGTGACAAACCACACTCCCCTGGTGAGAATATACATTTAGTGCTGAAGATAACATGGCAATCTGCTATTATTAAATGTTACATCAAATATCTGAATTCTTAAAGGTCTATTCTCATGACAGTCGAAGAATGGTTTTATGATTAAGGCACTGGGTTGGATCTCAGGAAATGTGGGTTCATTTTCTAGATCACTTACTGACTTCCTCTGATCCCTTCTAGAAGGCATTTCATTTTTCTGTGTCCAGTTTCCCTTCCATAAAAGAGGGATTCCATCCCTTTTCTCAACAGGGATATTATCTGCTCTGTCCTATCAGTCTTGACTATTTGGAGTGCGAGCTTTTCAGAGCAGGGACGTCTTACTCTCTGTTTATATGGTGTCTAACACAAGGGGCCTCTGATTTCAGTTGGGAGCCCACTGGAGACACTAGAAGAGGAATAATTAACAACATGATCAGTGGAAGTCTAGACCTTTGTGGTCCAAATCCAGACTTAGTGTAAGGAGGTGCAACTTCACCAATGTTAATGGAGTTTCTCCCATTTACTCCAGGTCTGAATTTGGCTCTATGTTGAACAAAAAGGCAGAAGGGTTTCCACATGGTCAAAGAATAGGGCATTTCCTCAGCAGTGGTGCTAGATTGACTGTAAATTCACAGGAAATATGAATTTTTAAATGTAGTTCATTCCGAGCAGCCTCCTCCGAGCACATAAAGGAAACTTACAAATGTGAAAAATTGCCTTGATGCCATATACGACTGAGATGCTTTCTTTAGTAGAACTATAAGACAAAATACCTCCTTCTCTGAAAACAGAAACAATATGCCTTTCCTCTAAGCATAGTTTTCTGTCAATGGAGTATTATCTGTTTTAATATGTTATTCCTATATATTTATTCACTTACATTTCAAAGAATTCTGTAAATCAGGAGCTGACTAGGTTAACGTAACCTAGAGCAGGATCAAAGTACTCAAAGAAACCTTTAGCCAGACAGCTTTTGTCCAGCCTGTATGAAACCCAGGCTCAGTTGGTCTTGCTATTTGAGCAAATAATTGGATGGTTTACAGGTTTAGCACATGATATTAACCCCATAACTAATTACTATCAACACCCCAAATGTAGTAGCGTACAGAGTTGCAGGATGATAGCATTGCAGCTGTGAACCACCCAGCTGCTTTGCATGCTATAGAGTAAGTCCTCCAGGACATGTAGAGATGCCACATTTCCTCTAGTTTTTGGTTTTCTAGGACAGACTGTGGGTAGAAGCCATCATTGCCAATCTCACTGATTTTTCACCAATTGGGTTAGTGTTGAAAGGTCTCAATGACCAAAAATAATAAATAAATAAATAAATAAATCTTGAATTGGTGACAGATGACTTTTGGGGCTACAAAAAGTATCTTATGGTGAAATTTTCATGATTCAGATTGTCCCTGTCTCTTTGCTGCCACCTGGTGCCCTCCTGAATGAGCTGCCACCAAGGCACATGTGCAGATGGACCAAATCCACTTCTCCCAGCTAGCAGAAGCCATGCAGTATCGGTAACAGAGCCCCACTGGTTGTGGTAAAGTATGGCTTCCTATTGGACACAGGACATATCCAATTGGGTGGGGAGGCAGCCAATGGGAAGGCGGCGGAGAGTATAAACTATGTGTGAGTGAGCAGCAGCTGCTAGTGTGTCGTCTTTGTAGAGTGCACAGACGCAGCAACTCCTAATGCCTGTTGTAGCCAGTCGGCACCTCTTCTACCCTCTCCACAGAGCTACTGACAATGCCCTGTGACCTCCCTGTGCCTGGCTGATGGCATCTTGAACCCCTGGCTGCCTCATGAGGGGATGGCAGCTGCCAACTTCGGCAAGATCCAGAGAGACACCTTTGTGGAGATCAAACAGAGTGATAGTGAGAAGTTGAGCAGCAGCAGCCCCTGGCTTCAACTCCTTCTCTTTGATATTAGGGACTGCACATGGGGCCTGGGACCCAGATGTTTCCACAGTGTTGCCAGCCTCTATGACTACTTTTGGACTACTTTTCACATGCCGTGATGAAAACTCAAGCTTTGAGGTTGGCAAAATTGGCAGAAACAAAGCAGCCTAGGACAGCTTAGGCTGAAGCTACACAGGATAATAGGGAGCTTGTTACCCGATTTCTATACGTAGTGCCTGGTCATAATAAAGGGTTTATTTTGACACTACTCTGCTGATCGCCTTTGGCGCTAGCTCTCCCACTCTTCTTCTATCTAAAAGGTATTTCTTAAGACAATTGATATCTAGGCATTCAGCACATGTGGCAGAGTCCCACTGCCATGGGCAAGTGTGAATTTCACCACTGTCCATGACAGCCAGTCTGCAATGTCACACAATATAGAATTCTGTACTAACACGTAGCATCTCCTGTCCTCTCTTCCACCATTCATTCACTTTTTCCCCGTTATCTGATGCTTGTCTATACTAGGAGTCAGATCCTGCCTTTCCCAATTCGATGAATACCCAAGGTCATTTTCTTAAAGCAGGTGTGTCATTTGAACGCTGTCCCACGAGGCCATTGGCTGATCATTTTGTTAAGACTCCTCATGGGATGGAACTGCCAATGCATGGCACTCTCTCCCATTGCCCTGTGGCCCCATGCCTCATACTCTTGCATTAGTTATTTCCATCACTATTTTCTTCTCTCTCTCCCCGTCCTTTTCAGTCCATCTAATATTTTTTTCATTTATTGATCTCTTTCTTTTGAGATTATTTCTGGTTCCTTTTGCTCTGGCAGCACCTTGCTGATTGCCCCGTCCTCCACATCCCCCACTTCACCAAAAGGCCACGTGAAGTTCTGAGCGTGTTCATCGCTCACTTTCTTGAATTAGGATGCATGCGCTTTCGCAGCTGAACTGAATGTGGCAGGAATAGAGAAAGAAGTTGCAGCCTTACAATTATATGTATAACCTGTTCCCATGGCTGGCTGCATTAGAGGCCTCTGTGGAAGCAACAAAGGTGGCTCATGCCTTACTTGCAGCTACAGAAGCACATTTTCAGTGGTAGTAGGGTAGATGCAGCTTTCTTCATCTCTCTCCTCTCAGTTGTATGTTCCTAGAGTTTGGAAACATTGGATGAAGGAAAATCCATTTAATTGGCTTAATTCGCCTTCTAGTTACACCAGTATAACTATGGGGCAGCTCCCTTAGCATTGATTAAATCTGGACTAGCTCTTACTAGGATAAATGAGAACAGAATTTGGTCCAAAGAATTTTCCTCTATTCCTTTCACAGGCCCAAATTTCCAGAGAGGCACATACTAAAGTTTGTTGCACTTCTGCGTGCACCTCTTTTCATATGTGCAAATATAAGAGGGCAAGTTGTGTGTGCCCAATTTTCAGTAACATGATATTTATGAAAGGGGACAGAAGCTAATATTTTGCATTCATATAGTGCCTTCTGAAATATGAAAATGCCTTACAAACACTAATGAATTAAGCCTCACAACCCGCTTGTGAGATAAACATGGAAATAATAATTACCATATCTCTAAGATGAGGATAAAGGAGTCGCAGACACATAAGTGACCTGCACAAGATGATACCACAAGTTTGTGACAGGCAAGAACAAAACTCCAGGTCTCCCCATTCCCATTCTGTGCCTTAACCACAAAATTATACTCCTTCCCACCGACCACCCTGTTCATATTTTCAGTGTAGTTTGGATACATGTTATATAGGGACATTTTTGGTTAATTATCAGACAATCATATCCTTCATATTTTGCTATACTCGACGTACATGCTGAATATCTAACAAGACCTTACTGCTTTAAGGGAAGTGTCAGACACACTATAGTTATCTGGAGCACATATTAGCAACTTCTATCACAAAATACAGGCTGTTAATATAGCTAATTTGGATGATATGATGACATTAAGATTCAATGGGAAGGTGACACCAATGACAGCTTAAAATCCAAGAACAGCATTAGTATGGCAGCATTTCCAATTCAAGTGCTTGTCAACAGGTGACAAACAGAAGAGAGCTCAATACATGTAAGGAAAGAAAAAAGATTCTAAACATTTTGAAATGTTCCCAGGCTTTGAAATGTTCCTTCAGTTTGACTTGTTCGGATTTTCTATAATGCTATTGCAACAGGGACACGGCGCATCACTTGACACGTTCATTTTTATGACACCATTAAGCAGCAATACAGCAGCTCATGTTAAAATTCTGTCATACAGAGTTACATAGAATATGATCCTTTGAAAGCAATCATTTTCAATGTAAATCAGATAAGCTGGCAAACATATGACCCAGAAGGCCATGGAAACATTCACTGTGTATGATTAGAGCAATGCACAATCTAGCAGTGATTTCACAAAGCTTGTTGAATGCCCATTATGTCTTACAGCTGGAGGCCAGACACTAGAAAAAGATAGCCAATTAGAAGCAGGGCCTGCCACCCCACTGCAGACTTCACTTGTATAGTTCCTGCACATTACTAAAGGCAAGACCTGAACTGGGAGCCTGATGGCCTGAAGGCATCAGCCCTGTCAAGTGTCCCAGAAGGAAGCTACCCGCCAGTCAAGCCAATAGGAGCTGTGCTATGCTTGACTGAGCTAGAAGCTGTTCTTTGCAACAAAGATTGCAGAGCAGTTAAATGAAGTTGAGTGCGTCTTCATTTTAGCTGTAGAGTTCAGTTCCTTCCTGTACTGTAATGCCCATAACACACCCTCTGTGCAGGCTCCTAATTTATGTTCACCAGCTGCCCAATGAACAACCTGTGAAAGCTACACAGCTGCAGTACCTTTGTTCTTAGGCCACTGCAGTGTATTCATTAACCTTTTATGTTACAATATCTGGATGTTCCCGCTATAGTATACTGTGACCAAATTCCTCCTCTACCTTGTTGGATCCTGCGCTTATTTGGCAGATTTGCTCAACTCAGTGATCTTCTCCACAGTCCGGGTCAACTTCTCCTGTGTCTGAACAGGAGTTGGGAGGTTTAGCGGGAACCTGGGCCCACCCTCTACTCCGGGTTCCAGCCCAGGGCCCTATGGATTGCAGCTGTCTATGGTGCCTCCTGTAACAGGTGCATGACAGCTACAACTCCCTGGGCTACTTCCCCATGGCCTCCTCCAAACACCTTCTTTATCCTCACCACAGGACCTTAGTCCCGGTGTCTGACAACACTTGTACTCCTTAGTCCTCCAGCAGCACACCCTCTCACTCTCAGCTCCTTGCGCCTCTTGCTCCCAGCTCCTCTCACACACTTCCTCTCCTCTGGCTCCCCCTCCCTGACTGGAGTGAGCTTCTTTTTAAACTCAGGTGCCCTGATTAGCCTGCCTTGATTGGCTGGAGATGTTCAGGCTGATTGCCTGTCTGCCTTAATTGGTTCTAGCAGGTTCCTGATTATTCTAGTGCAGCCCCTGCTCTGGTCACTCAGGGAACAGAAGACTACTCATCCAGTGACCAGTATATTTGCCCTCTACCAGACGCTTGTACCGCACTGGTCTGGGTCTGTCACAATACATATCAATATTCTAGCATAAAAATGTTTCCCATACTATCAGTGTTTTTCTGTTCTCCAAAACAGCCTATTATTCCAACATCCTTTCAAGATACTTAAATTGAATCCTGGTTTATTTAAAATGTATGGTTTGCCACAAATACAGATGACCATCCTGAATGCTCAGTGTCAGAGCTATCAACCTGGCAAAGCCTAAATATGCGACTCTAACCATTAAAAATGTGTGACAGAGACCCAGGATAAGAGACAATAGTAAAAAAGGAAGCCTACATTTACCTGTGAAAAATTTTCTTATGGTGTTTTAAATTTGATATCACCTATGTTCCAAGGTTCTGCATTTGTGAGGTAAATAATTTGAAAAAACAAAAAGCCAACTGTGAAATAATCTGTATATGAAATAAATGTGGCTCTTGTGATAGGGTATGGTTGTTTGAGGGTTACGGCTGTTGAGAGCCCCCTAATCCTAACAGAACTTTAAACAACTAATTGCCCCTTACTAACATTAACTACACTTGTCTGGGATTTCTCCAGCTAAGAACCAATAAAGGTCTAATAACTTGCCTACAGGACTACATGTAACACCGACAGACCCCGGTAGTCGGTGGGCGAGGTCAAACTGGGGACTTCTGGAGCTTAGTGGATGAGCCTCTATGGCATGAGCTAAAAGCCAAATGCCTGTTAGCTAAGTTTGAGGAGCAGACTCATTCTTCTCTCTCAGTGCCATTATGTGGGAGAGAACACCACACTCAGGAGGTGTGTGGGTTACATACACTCTATACTTCTATCCAGTGGGGGCCAGCTCTGTTCACAAATATTCTATTTTCTAGGTTTTAGACAGATACATTTAATTCACAGTTGTGTTCTTGCCTGCATCATTGCCAATGATGGCTGTGGTAACAACTTGCCATATAAAGTAGAACTTTATCAGAGGATTTTGGAAAAGCTGGATTAAGTGTGTTGTGTGCACAGCTATTGTCAGTTTCATCTGTCAAACAGTCAAGATTAGTTGGGAAGGGATGTTCTTTTTTTCTAGTCTCTAAGCATCTAGCCAGTACCCTGACTTTAGGTCAATTTTCTTTATTCTCTGTATTCAGATGTATGCTGTTGAGTGTTTCAGCCAGGTATACAGATACCACAGTTCTGAATTATTTAATGGCATATTTGTTAAGCAGATATTAATTTTAAGATTATTACACCATTTACACAAGTTGCACTTGACTTGAGCCATTTAACAGGTTGCACTGAAAAACATATACATACAAGTCTCACTGGCCCGAAAAGGCCTAGGGTTGTTAACTTTCCAGATATGCTGCTGCAGTACTGATTTCTTTTGCCTGGCCTTTGATGAGAGGTAAGGGAAATTGAAAAATTGGGCAGATGGTTGGGATGTATTACTTGTATTTAGAACTACTGCTGGATAGAAGGGTTAAGCCAATTTAAAACTACAAAAACAACTACCAATTTCAATAACTGGTAGAGCATTCAGAGCTTATGCCTGGACACTTTTTAGTGTTATAAACTGAAAAGAAACAGTGTGTAATATATTTTTTCTGATCATTTAAACCACTTAAAAGCACCCCCATGCAAGTTCCTATACAGACAGTGTGTACGCACTCATGTGTGCCCAAGGAAATATCCAGAAGATCTAGGAACAGGCCCCGCTCCAGCTTTTTTGCCGCCCCAAATGGCAAAAAAAAAATAAAAAAATTGAGCTGCCGCTGAATTGCCGCCAAAGACTGAAGCGGAGTGATTGAGTTGCCAAAGAGCTGCCAAAGAGGAAGAGAGGGACTGAGGGACCTGCTGCCGAATTGCCGCCACAGACCCAGAGGTGCCACCCCAATAAAGGACGGAGTGCCACTTCTTTCTATTGGCGGCCCCAAGCACCTGCTTCCTTTGCTGCTGCCTGGAGCCAGCCCTGTCTAGGAGTAGAGGTGGTCAATGTTTTCTGAAATTTGATTTTTCAAAGTTTTTTTTAATCAAAATGGTGATTTGACTAAAAATGACATTATCCATTTTTAAAGCTAGCTGCACCAAGTTAAGAATTATTATTATTATACCACTGCACCTAGGACCCCTAGTCATGGACTTCCATTGTGCTAGACACTGGACAAACACAAAATAAAATGACAGTCCCTGCCCCAATGGGCTTACAGTCTAGTTTATCCCTAAATTTTGGCAGAAGGGCAAACTAGCTCAGATAAAAGAAACATCCCTCTCAACCTTCATCTGAAATTTTAACAGACTTTTAAATTGTCCACATCCTCATGTGTAAAGAAAATAAATTTGCTCACACTTTTGGTTGGGAAACAGATAATTAGAAGTTTATTCTTTTTTAAAAGGTGATTCAGGGTGTTGCCTTGTTTGGGTGCCCTATTGTATGCAAGCACTAAGTATTACATCAAAGTATTACATTTGAATGAAGAGTTCAGATTAGCAGCAGATATTTATATTTAAATTTAAACAGTAGATTTACACAAGCTATTAATGTATACAATTTATTTAGGGCAAAAAATCTGTATAGGGAAATCCAAATTTTAAGCATTTCAAGGCTCCTGGTTATATATTCCAAATGTACATTGACTTTGTGATAAGTCATTTCCTTCATTCTCTTCTTTTTGCCATTAGGGCGTTAGGGGAATTTCAACTAATTCCTGCTAATGCAAAGTTCGCTGCATGAAGATGAAATATAGAGCACTTTCAGCATGATCACTCATCTGAAATAATGCTCAGTAGAGTCATTTTTTGTTCTATGGAGGATTCTTCTAACTAGGCACTTAGTAGTATTATGTGTTCCTTTCATCTTTTGTACTTATCTAATCTTTCCTCAAACACACGTAATGATTGTACCTTCATTTTGCTCAGTGACTCTCTCCTCTCTGGTTGTACTTTTAATGAGAAAGCTTGTATCTTGTATCAAAAGTACTATTTAAGCTGTGAATTACTTCTTGTCTGACCACTAATGTCTACTGTAAACAAACATTTTTCCTTACTTTACACTATTGCTTTTTATTGTAAAGTTATTTGAACTGTATTTCATAACCAATAAGATCAATAAAATAAAAAAAAAAAAATCACAAAACTCCGCTCTACAGATTAAGCTCGCAAGTTCTTTCCTCATAAGTCATTCTCTAGTCTCTATTATCTGACCTACTTTTTTCCTTTTAACCCAGTACACGTTTTACTCCAGCTTAGCTGAAACAAACATAGGTGGGAAAACACACTGGCTAAGCTTAAGTCCAAATAAGATGCTGACTGGAGGGGTGAAGCAACCAGTGGAACTAAAGCATATCCACACTTTCCAAAAGAGATCAATGTTTTAGGCTCGGCTTTCCCTCTCACGATCTAGAAGTATATTTGATTTTTCCTGACCAACTGTTTGGCACTCCCAGATAATAGCAATGGTTCATGTTACTTGTTTTCATCTGTGGTTAAGATATTGTGCCCTGTCATTGACCTAGCTACATCAATGAAGCTAATGATACTCTTGTCAGCCCCAGTTGGGCTAATGCACAGAACTCTTCTTGGGACAACACTTGGAAGTTTCATCTGGGGCCTGAGACAAAGCTCACTGAAGTCAATCTGACTTTACAATGACTTGAATGAGACTTGGTTCAGGCCCTTAGTGCAAAATGAAACAGCCTGCTAGCTTAGAGGAGATTGGCAGAAACATATTATGATTACACCATCCATCAATCTGTCTGGTGCTGGTTTCAATTCATAAAGTTCTTGATGGTTTGGAATTGCACTTCTTTAGACCACTTCTCTCTCTCTCTCATATATTCAAACATATAGGCACAAATAAAATGCCTAACTGGTAACTAAGAACTGTGCATATAGGCACTTTTTCCTCACAGTCCTTAGATACACACTAATGACTGGAGGGTGATGTTTTCTGTCAGAGTATGACTGTGTTAGCCTTCAGAGCACAGAGCAAGGCTTATCTTATTGGTGGGTTGACCAGACAGCAAGTGTGAAAAAATCGGGACGGGGTGGGGGGTAATAGGAGCCTATATAAGAAAAAGACCCCAAAATTGGGACTGTCCCTATAAAATCAGGACATCTGGTCACCCTACTTATTGGACAAGGTTTTGCTGAATACAGGCACCATCATTCTTTCCCTGTGTTTTTTTTTAATTTCCTCCTCATCTTTCTGATATACAAACAGATATATTTGTCTTAGCAGTGGATACACTATAGATCACTGAATAAATCAGTCAAATAAATACACCACACATTTCCCTGTACTGAATTCTCATTATTCCTGCTGACTGCACCAGGGTCTGTGATTGCCTGAAATGTTTGCTGGCTGTCCTGGCTTGAGAGGCTGTGAGCCATTCTGAATAAATAGAGTCCCAAGTTTACTTACTGTTATCTATGAAAACTCTTCCAAGCACACCGAACTGTTCCACTGGGTTAATTCTCTATACAGTAGGTATGTACATTTTAGAACATCACTAGCTACATTAAAATGAGCCTTGCACTGGGAGAAAGTATGATTTAATGCTCTCTCTTTATCTATTATAAAAAAAAAAAGAACTACACTAAAAATGCCCGTGAAGCACTCAAAAGTCAGGAAATGCAAAGGCTGATATCACCCTGGCAACCATCATCAACTCTGCACCCTCCCCCCACCAAGTCTATGCATTTCAGTACAATTTTTACTTACAGGATTACAAACTATTTCTCAAATACCACCACCCTTTCTTCTCTACCAATCTCAGCTGTGTGGAATGTCTTAATTCCCCTTCCCAATACTGCAGCATGATGACAATATGAAATACCCCACCCAGTTAGCAGGCTTTGATACTGCTGGGAAAGTGGTGTGGTTTCTACTGACTCACTGGGTACATCTACACTGTGATAAAAGACCCCAGTGTAGCTGTGGTTGGCCTGACTCACCTGACTGTGGCTCGATGGGCTCGGTATGCAAGGAGCTATAAAATTGAAGTGGGTCTAAGAGCCCTGGCTCCATCCCAAACCCAAATGTCTTAAATGCAATTTTTAGCCCCACAGCCGAGGCTCTGAAACTTCATGATACAGATTTTTTTTATCACAGTGTAGATGTATCCACTGAGGAAAGTAATTTGTTCCTGCATTTTCATGGAGATAGGATAAAGCTTCTCCTGATAGCAGGTGTGTCCAAAGTCTGTAAAGAATTGAAATCCCTTTTTGGGCCACCGTTTTACAGTTGGTGCAACAGGCCCAATCTGAGGGTATGTCTACATCTACAATTTTGCAGCGCTGGTTGTTACAGCTGTATTAGTACAGCTGTATAGGGCCAGCGCTGCAGAGTGGCCACACTTACATCAACCAGCGCTGCAAGTGGTGTTAGATGTGGCCACACTGCAACGCTGTTGGGCGGCTTCAAGGGGGGTTCGGGGAACACGAGAGCAAACCGCGGGGAAGCAGGTCTCCTTCCCCGGTTTGCTCCAGTGTTCCCCGAACCCCCCTGCAAGCAGATCTCCTTCCCCGCGGTTTGCTCTCGCGTTCCCCGAACCCCCCTGCAAACCGCGGGGAAGGAGACCCGCTTGGGGGGGGATTCGGAGAACACCGGAGCAAACCGCGGGGAAGGAGACCTGCTTGATTACCAGAGAGGTATCCTCAGGTATGCTGGGATACCTGCTTATTCCACGGAGATCAAGAAAAGCGCTGGTAAGTGTCTACACTTGATTACCAGCGCTGGATCCTCTACACCCGAGACAAAACGGGAGTACGGCCAGTGCTGCAAACAGGGAGTTGCAGCGCTGGTGATGCCCTGCAGATGTGTACACCTCCTAAGTTGCAGCGCTGTAACCCCCTCACCAGCGCTGCAACTTTGTGATGTAGACAAGCCCTTAGACTGAACATTTTTCATTCAGCAGCCAGAGCCTGAGCCTGTGCTCGCTGAAGTCAATAGCAAAGCTCCCATTGACTTTGCTGGGGCTTGACCTTGCATCCACAAACATAGGCCTACCTAATCTGAGCTAAAGAACCTGTGTTTTTGGTTCTGAATGGTCCTGGTTCTATCCCTGCTCAGGATCGTTTGTTGGGGGTGAGGTGTCACATACATCGATCAAATACAATATCAACCCAAAGGTAATAAATCAAAGAGAACAAAACTTCCAAAAAGAGAAATGCAGTTTTACAGAGGAGGGTTATAGAATCATAGACATTATAAATGGAAATGCTCTACTAAGTTATCTAAAATCCACCCTCCTGCTTTGCAATATTGTTCCCTACAGCACATTTTCCAAGCTATTTGTAAATATCACACCTAACTAATATTCCCATGTGGAAACAGATCCGATGCATCCATTACGGAATTAGGTATAACATTTTACTATTTCATTAAAGGTTCAGTTGGATCAAATATTTTGACTATCATGTTTCATTATTACTGTTTTAAAACCAGACTACTCCTGTTTACTGCTAGTAGTAATTACAGATGAATCAACATTACTGCCAGTTAATAGTCTCAGACTGATGAGTTGCCTGGAAGTAGGAACCCCTTTCTTTCTCCACCTTTAGAACCCTGATAGAAGTTCTCCTTTATTTCTACTGTCAGAATCTTTTGAGGGGTGGGGGTGAATGTGTAAATATGATGTAGGCTGGAACTTACCTGTCATTCCTTTTCTTTCTCCTTCTAATTGCTGCAGTATTCTGGCTTTGTGCTCTTGAACTCAGAACAGAGATCAAACATCTTCCCCCTTTTGTTTTCTTTTCCACTTGTACTCTTTAGCCTATTAGGCAACCTTAGGAAACAATAGAGTCTTTAGGCTGATTAGGAAGCTTTTTTCCTCAAGAAAACCACTCAACATATCCAAGTGAAAAGAGAACATTAAGTTATGTACTTTAGCATTTTCTCTCTAAAACCAGAGTTTGTTTGTCTGAGAGAAAAAAGGAGTAACTTCCTTCCTTTCAGAGTAACTCAGAGACTAAATTTACAAAGCAAACAGTCATTTGGTGAGTGCAAAGGTAAATGCAGCCGGCACTAATTGAAAGGTACACAGGTGGATAATCAGGAGCTGAAGCTACAAGATTCATTTGTCTAACACTGTCTGGAGACAGGATAGGAAGGGCTCTGGTACAGCATCTGTGATAGAAATAGTTATTTGAAGGACAAGGACTAAAGCCTGCTTTGGAGACCAAAGTTCTTTATACCTTTCAGCAAGCTCACCAGAGTAATTGCTAGCTGCTTGGTATGGTTACACTTTTTCTTTAGAAGGTGGAAGGGAACTATTTGAAGTGAAACTCTAGGTTGGCAGAGTTCCTTTTTTGTTTGTTTGTTGCTTGGGGGAAGGGTTAATTGCTGCCCTGTGGAGTCACTTTGCACAATAAGCCTCTAGCATGCTGTAACTAGATAACAAAGATTATGAAGTCACGCACTGGAACAAGATGTATATAGGCAGGAGCTGGAAAAAAAATCAGATCAGTTGGTGGATAAGTAGTTTCTGAGACACAAAACAGTAACCACGTGTAACACAAATGTATGTAACTTATTTGCAAATGCTATGGGACTTTGGCGATCCCATGTTGATATATAAGAACAAAGCAGAAATGGCATCTCTCAACTATAGCTATTTGCACTCATTTTTATAGAAAGGCAACACATAAAAATGCCCTTTAAAGATGAGTAAATTAAATACAATGCAGCAAGAAGTCTCTCTTATCTTCAGTCACAATCCTGCAAACACTTGCCTAATGTTACTACTGTGAGTATCCCCATTGAGTGGGTGGGTGTATATTATGAGGTAGGTACTGGACTCTAGGACAATATTTGTTCTTAACAACTGATCCTCATGTTTGCATTTAAGGATCCCAGGCAACTATAAAGTGACTTTTCATTATAATCAACAGTCACAGAATACATGCATATGGAGAAAAGGAATAATTTTTTTTACCGGTTTTCTTTTAAACAGACAAACATGGCAGCTGTTTTAAAGCAGTTCAGCAGTCTAAAATGTTGGAACTAAAGTCTATAGAAAGTGTAAGAGGAGTGGCCAAAAGTGAAGGACAAATTATGTTCATAATATTATTTTGCAACATTTTATGTGATTATCACCTCCATATCGCAGATTAATATGCATATAAATTAACTAAAAAGTTTTGCCTTGTATAAAATGCACTTCTTGTTGAGCTAATTTTAACAGAGGACAGGTTTACATTTCCTCATAGGAAACCAAAAAGGAAGTTAATCCATGATACAATTTTTAAAGAGAGATAAGCAATGTGACAAAATATTGCCACCTAAATGGATAGCTTGGTGGTTTGAGCATTGGCCTGCTAAACCCAGGGTTGTGATCTCAATCCTTGAGGGGGCCATTTAGGAATTGAGTTGAAGATTGGCCCTGCTTTGAGCAGGAGGTTGGACTAGATGACCTCCTGAGGTCCCTTCCAACCCTGATATTCTATGATTCTAAACAATTTGTAGAAATGTCTTTGCATGATGTAGTTGCAAAGAAAGAAACTCCCATGTGACAGATGATAATCATTGTCATCTAATGTGCTCCTGGAAGGTACTCAGGTGAGCATGGTATAAAAGTATAAATAGAATGGGAGATAAATTCATATAAGACACAAGAGAAACTACTAATAGCAGCAGACCTAAAATTGGTGATGCTGTGAATGTAGCTGTTAGCCAGAAGACTACAGAGAAACAGGGATTTCATTTAAAATAAATGCAAGGCCTCTGTTCATACAGAAAAGCTAAAAGCAGCTAGCATGTTCTCACTGTGGTAAAGAATACCACATACCTGATGTATGCTATTATAAAAAAGTAAAATGACAAAAATGGCAGGAAACTGGGCAGCTTAGCTGGATATGAAGGAAAAAAGAGCGGAAGAAATAAATTGACATCGAACAAGGATAAAAATGGAAGTACCTCTAAAATATTCCAGTTAAAATGAATAATAATCACAAGTGAGAATGAAAAACTTTGCTGAAAAAAGGGATTTGAAAGTGAGTGGTGAATTGCCTATTTATACTATAAAGGCTGCAAAAAAAAAGACCATTCAAAAGTTATGACTGAACTCTTGAAACAAAGAAGCAGTTACTGGCTAGGAAACTGGGCAGAAGTGCATCAGTATCCTAATTGGCTGAATAAACGCAAAAGAAAAGATTTAAATCAGAAATAAATGTAAAAAGGAAAGATTTACCATTTCAAGATCCAGGTGACAAACTAAAACTTTCACAGGCAACCTGTGATCTTTGCAGAGCAGACCTATGAAAGGGCAGATTTGCTGTTATAAGTAGATCATGAGTTAGGAAATGCCAGTGAGGCAGAAATTGTCTTTTTCCTGTATTTAAATTGGCAGAAAGTAAAGTCTGTGTGTATGAAAAATGACCTTGAAGAACTACTATTCAAATATACGTGTTTGATAATAAATTGGGTACTATATGCAAGTTACCTTGAAAGTAAAAGAAAGTGCTATTTCAAAGTTTATCAATCCTGGTTCTGTGCCTTATATTCTGTGAGTTAAAACCAAAAAGAGAAGTCTGGAAAATGTAGATGATAGTGAAAACACTGTTAATTATTCCAGATGAGCCACAAAAGTTGTACTAGTCCAAATTCCAAAAAAGTTCCATACCACATGAGTGCATGGACCATTTGGGATTGGACTAGTCACCACATGAGATTGGTGGTTCCAGACACTCAAGTGACTGTTTCCCAGCTCCTGAAAGATACAAAAAGCCACAGCCTGACTATTGTCCAAATCAGCCAATTACCTGTGACACTCAAGCATATCCACTGGAACAGATAACTCAAAGATCTAAATTTTATGTTAAATGGATGGTGATCATGCAAACATGAAATTGCTCAGAAAAAAAGATCTGAGGTGAAATCCTGGATCCCTGATGTCAGTGACAAAACTACCAATTACTTGAATAGAATCAGGATTTCACCCTTTACTTTTATAGTAGAAGGATGCCTTCTGTGGTGGGATCAGCACTCACTGTTTCAGGAAAAGTACTGACAAATTAATAAAATAACTTAATGGAAAACATCTATTATGTTTCATATGAAAGCATTATTCTGAAAGGGTACTTTGGGGGAAAGCTGCTTGCATATTTTGTTGCAGATAAAATTCATTGTGATTTAATCCTTTTTCTTTTCATAAACTTTATTTTGACTTAGGCAAATGTATCGGTAATCGGTAAACATTTGCCATATACAGCTGTTGGGATGACCAATTTTTAACCTATGGATTTTCTGTGAATTGTTCACACTGACTATTCATGTTTTTCCCAATTTTGGGTCTCATTGGAAAAGGATTCAAAGATCAAAATGAGAATCTACACACCGTGTCAAACAGTATTTAGAAATAAGGTGGCATGATGTGTCCTGCTAACTAGAACAAATGGACCTAACCATTCAGATCAGTTTCTGTCTAGCTAAGAGTCAAATAATGTGTTCTTTGTATTTTGGATTGGTTTGTGCTTCCAAAAAAGCAGGTGCTTCATAAATTAAAATTAATAGGATTTTGTCCATGACAACCACTATGAGCTCTGTAAAGAAATAAGTAACAATAAAAGAAAACTTTTTGGAATGTGGAAGACACTAAATGCAGAAAAGATAAGACAGTCACAAATCCTTGGGTATAAGAAGTGTGTTGTCAATGTTGTTTGTAGGGCCCAATCAAGTAGGCAATGCTCTTAGGCAGCCTCAGGCCCAGACTAGTTTGAGATTCCTGGTCAGGGTAGGACAGTGGCAGGCAAACTTTTTGGCCTGAGGGCCTCATTGGGTTTCCAGAATTGTATAGAGGGCCAGTTAGGGGAGGCTGTGCCTCCACAAATAGATAGGTGTGGCCCAGCACCTACCCCCATCTGATCCCTCCACTTCTTGCCCCCTGATGGTCCCCCCGGGACTCCTGCCCCATCTAACCCCTCCTGTTCCCTGACAGCCCCCCATGGCCCCTGCCCCAACTACGCCCCCCTGCTCCCTGTCCCCTGAGCACCCCCAGACCTCCCACCCCTGACTGCCCCCCGCCGCCCCATCCAACTCCCCCCTCCTTCCTGATTGCCCCACCTGTGGGCCAGATGTGGCCGGCAGGCCATAGTTTGCCCACCTCTGGGGTAGGAGGTAGAGACAGAGCAGCTTGGCAGCATCAGGCTTTAGACAGCTTTATGCATGCCCACTGGGAGAACTTGGAGACTTTAAGCACCTCCATGGTTAGGCAGCAACTAAGCAAAGGTTTTGAAGATCAAAATTTTGGATTTAGGTGCTGAAAGCAGCATTTCCCTGCCTAATCTCTTTGTGGATCAAGCCTTCAATCTCTAATGAGATAAAACTAACATGCTTAAATTTACACACAGTACATAGTCTCATGGACTTTATAGGACTACTTGCAGTGTATAAAGTTAAGCATGCATGTAAATCTTTACAGTATCAGGATCTCAGTTTCTATCACCCAAAGCTGTGTATTAGAGACAGTTGATCAGACACTACACAGCCAATAACCAACTCACTTCTATGTAAAGTACTCCAGAATACCACACGTAAGCAAGACACTATGCCTGTATTATAACATACTAATATATATAATATATAATACTCTGTATTATAACATACTAACAATGACAAAATTACCATATGGGAATGGATACAGAATAAAAATCTCAAGGCAGCTGATCCAAATGATCATCTGCTAAACATTTTCACTATATTTGCTTTTATTGAAAAAAGCTGAATACAGTTGAAAACAACTTTAAGATGCTTGATCTACTGTTCAAGTGTATACTGCTGCTGCAATAAAGGACACAGAATTTAACTGGGGAGAAAGTAAGTGGAAGACAGGAAAAAAATTGTTCTTAAGATTTCCCCACTTCATGTTTATTTATGCTATGTTAGAAGCTGACCAGATTCCTACTACTGACATTTTACTGACTAAAAGGGTTCTGCTTGTGTAAGAATAATATCTGTTATGTCAGCTGTAAAATCCACTACAACAACCAACACTACTTTCCTAGATGTAGCTAAGTCTCACCAGGCTGCTTACGATGTTTAATAAGACACTGGATGAATGAAAAGAGGAGAAATAAAATCAGAATAGCTGCTAACCATGGGCAACACTGATTTTTCTGAACTGCCAATTGTCTAAAGCAGCGAGCTGCAACCTTTCAGAAGTGGTGGTCTTCATTTATTCACTCTGATTTAAGGTCTCGCGTGCCAGTAATACATTTTAACATTTTAGAAGGTCTCTTTCTATAAGTCTATACTATATAACTAAACTATTGTTGTATGTAAAGTAAATAAGGTTTTTAAAATGTTTAAGAAGCTTCATTTAAAATTAAATTAAAATGAGGAAAACCCCCGGACTGGTGGCCAGGATCTGGGCAGTGTGAGTGCCACTGAAAATCAGCTCGTGTGCCGCCTCTGGCATGAATGTCATAGATTGCCTACCCCTGGTCTAAATGAACTCAGACTGAGTATTCTTGTTAACCAATGTCATTGGGCCACATTCTCAGCCCCTGTTCTGGTGGCTTTGCACAAAGCAGTCAGATGGCTGACATACAGGGGTACGTGGAGAGTCTCCTGCCACAGAAGAATCCACTGTAACCTGCTTCTCTGCATTTATGCCGCAGACATGTTGGAAGCAGGGTGGTAGCACATAGCACTCTGGCCAATCCTCAGCCAGTGGAGCAATCCATATGGGATCATTGCTACCAATGTAATTTAGTGCAACCCCAGGATCAAAGGTATGTGGAAAGATGATTTAGAAAGTTTGCCTCCCACTTGTCTGCAGTGAGTTCAGTGCAGCTGAAAGTTTGGCTTGGTACTTTAGAGATAGATGGTATTATGCAAGTTCAGTAATGTATCTCATCAGCTTTCAGACCCACTGGTGTATGGTGAAGAGCAATAAGGAAAGGATAGGATAAAACTGCTTCTTAAATATAGAGAAGGGTGTAAGCAGCATTCATATCTGAATTCTAAATACTCAAGCTCTCTGTGTGGGATATTCAAAACCTGGGAGTTTCATTCTGACCTATCTCAATTTAAATGTGGTGAAACTATTTCTATTTTTAAATGGTCATTTTTTAATTCTTTCCCAGCCTATTCTAAATTACACACAGAGTCTGACCTGCACTAGGAGCAGTGAGAGGCTTGAGCACACTGAGGGAGGATGGAATCTTCAGAGATTAAGCTGCTAAAATCAAAATAGTCTCTATTGAGCATGTGCTAACTGTGATTCTTCAAAGGCTTAAGACTTGACCATATTTGGGCAAATTTTGACAGAGATGGCAAAAGACACACCCCTGACACAACGGCCATCCTCCTTCAAAATTTCAAGTCCTGGCTCCAAATAATGGGAGTGCTAGAGCTTCTCAAAGAAAAAGTTGCCAGAAATATTTAAGATGGGCAAAACAATTAAATTTTCCCTCGCTTTTTGGCTGAAATTTGGCTATTTTGGCTGAAATTTTCCCAAAAAAATTTAACACGAGGCAGACACCAGGCTCATCACAGCATAAATGGTTGAAGTTTTGCGAAGTTATAAGCAATTGAAAGTAGGTTCTTATAATGGGAAGTGTCTGCACTGCTACCAACCCCGCTTTTAATAAAGCAATTGATGTATTTTACTATAACTAGATCAGCACTAGACAACATCTGTAGGAGAAATTTCTCCTCTGTCTGCTAGGAGCTGCTGCCTCCATTTCCCCTGCTTCACACTCTACAGCTTGAAGAGGATCTGAGAGAGAGAGGGAGAAGAGGAAGCAGAGCAGGTGACTATCAGCAGTAGCTTCACATTCATGCTTCACTTCCCATCCTAAATCAGCAACACAGTATCAGCTGCCCCAATCATCAAGATGGAGGAAAAGTAACACCACTCCTGTTACTGTGTAAACTTGTGAAAGTCACTTTGGCTAAGGCCCAGATCCTCAAGGTGCCAAACTCCCATTGATAAGACAATGGAGTATTTTGTCTTTTGAGTGATACCTCAGACATTCAACATTATAAAACATGGGGCTAGAACGGTATTCTTCAACTTCACCTGTGTTCTGAGGCTTAATTCATTGTATAATAATAGAAATGTAGGATTGGAAGGGACCTTGATAGGTCATCTAATCCAGTCCCCTGCACTGAGACAGCCTAAGTATTATCTCAACCATCCCTGACAGGTGTTTGTCTAACCTGTTCTTAAAAACCTCTAATGACAGAGATTCCACAACCTCCACAGGTAATTTGTTCCAGTACTTAACTATCCTTACAATTAGGAACTTTTTCCTAATGTCTAACCTAAATCTCCCTTGCTGCATTTTAAGGCCATTACTCCTTGTACCATCCTGAGTGGCTAAGGAGAACCATTTATCACTCTCCTCTTTACAACACCCTTTTAGGCACTCGAAAACTTACATCCCCCCTCAGTCTTCTCTTCTCTAGACTACACAAATCCATTTTTTTCAATCTTTCCTCATAGGTCATTTTTTCTAGTCCTTTAATCATTTTTGTTGCTCTCCTCTGGACTTTCTCCACTTTGTCCACATCTTTCCTGAAGTGTGGTGTCCAGAACTGGACACAGTACTCCAGCTGAGGCCTTATCAGTGCTGAGTAGAGTGGAAGAATTATTTCTTGTGTCTTGTTTACAACATTCCTGCTAATACCTCCCAGAATGATATTCAGGTTTTTTTCTAACAGTACTACATTGTTGGCTCTCATTTAGTTTGTGAGCCTCTCTGACCCCTAGATCTTTTTCTGCAGTACTCCTTCCTAGGCAGTCATTTCCCATTTTGTATTTGTGCAATTGATTATTCCTTCATAAGTGTAGTACTTTGCATTTGTCCTTATTGAATTTCATCCTATTTAATTCAGACCATTTCTCCTGTTTGTCAACATCATTTTGAATTTTAATCCTGTCCTCCAAAGCTCTCACACTCCACTCAGCTTGTTTCCATCAGTAAACTGTATGTGTTCTCTCTATGCCATTATCCAAATAATTTATGAAGATATTGAATAGAAACGGACTCAGGACAGACCCCTGTGGGACCCCACTTAATATGCCCTTCCAGCTCAACTGTGAGCTCTGAGTATGATTTTCCAGCTAGTTGTGCATCCACATTACAGTAGGTTTATCTAGGCTATATTTCTCCAGTTTGTTTATGAAAAAGCCATGTGAGACAATAGCAAAAGCCTTAGTAAAGTTGAGATATATAACATCTATTGTTCTCCCCATCTGCAAGGCTTGTTATCCTTTCAGAGAAGGATATTAGGTTGGTTTGACATGATTTGTTCTTGACAAATCCATGTTCATGGGTACTTATCTTATTTTCTTCTAGGTAATTACAGATTGATTCTTTGATTATTTACTCCATTATTTTGCTGGGTGCTGAAGTTAAGATGAGTGGTCTATAATTCCCTGGGTTGTCCTTATTCCCCTTTTTTATAGATAGGTACTATATTTGCCCTTTTCCAGCCCAGTTCAGTCAAGTAACTCTCCCATCCTCTATGAATTCTCAAAGATAATTGTCAATGGCTCAGTGATCTCTTCATCCAGTTCCTTAAGTATTCTAGGATGTATTTCATTAGGTCCTGCCAACTTGAAGACATGTAATTTGTCTAAGTAATTCCTAACTTGTACTTTTCCTATTTTAGCCTGAGATCCTACCCCATTTACACTGATGTTCTCTAGGGTAGTTGTTCAATTATTGCTAACTTTTTTGGTGAGAAAAAAAGGCATTTAACTAGGGCTCTCGATTAAACACAGTTAACTCACATGATTAACTAAAAAAATTAATCAAGTTTAAAAATATGAATTGCGATTAATCGCCCTTTTAAACAACAGAATTCCAACTGAAATTTATTAAATAATTTTGGATATTTTTCAGCATTTTCCAATATATTGACTTCAATTACAACACAGAAAACAAAATGTACAGTGCTCACTTTATATTATTTCTATCACAAATATTTGTACTGTAAAATGATAAACAAATAAAATTGTAGATTTCAATTCACCTCATACGAGTACTGTAGTATAATATCTTTATTGTGAAAGTGCAACTTACAAATGTAGATTTTTTGTTACAACCTGCACTCAAAAACAAAATAATGTAAAATTTTAGAGCCTACAAGTCCACTCAGTCCTATTTCTTGTTCAGCCAATCGCTAAGAGAAACAAGTTTGTTTATATTTACAGGAGATAATGCTGCCCACTTCTTAATTATGTCACCTGAAAGTGAAAACAAGCATTCACGGGTACTGTTATAGCCATAGGCACCAACTCTGTGGGTGCTCTGGGACTGGAGCACCCACGGGGAAAAATTAGTGGGTGTTCTGCACCACCGGCAGCCAAGCTCCCCTTCCTGCCTCATCTCACCTCTGCCTCCATCTCCACCTCCTCCCCTGAGCGTGCCGCATCCCTGCTTCTCCCCCTAGCTGCCAGTGCTTGCTGCCACAAAACACCTGTTTCGTGGTGTAAGAAGCTCCGAGAGGGATGGGAGAGAAGTGGGAATGCAGTGCACTCAGGGAAGGAGGCAGGGCCAGGGCAGGGATTTAGGGAAGGAGTCCAATGGGGCAGAGAGGGAGGGGAGTTGGGGTGGGGACTTTGGGGAAGAGGTTGGAATGGGGGCAGGGCAGGGGCATGAGGGGGTGGGGCAGGAGGGGGCAGGGCAGGGTGGAGTCAGGGTGGGTCCGGGGGCAGACTAGGGTCGAGCACCTACTGGCGCCAGCAGAAGTTGGGGCCTATGGTTGTAGCTGGCATTGCAAGATATTTATGCGCCAGATGCGCTAAAGATTCATATGCCTCTTCATACTTCGGCCATCATTCAAGAGGGCATGCTTCCATGCTGATGATGCTAGTTAAAAAAATAATGTGTTAATTAAATTTGTGACTGAACTCCTTAAGGGGAGAATTGTGTCTCCTGCTTTGTTTTACCTGCATGCATTTCATGTTATAGCAGTCTTAGATGATGACTCAGCATATGTTGTTCATTTTAAGAACATTTTCATTGCAAATTTGACAAAATGCAAAGAAGATACCGATGTGAAATTTCTAAAGATAGCTACAGCACTTGACCCAAGATTTAAGAAGCTGAAGTGCCTTCAAAATCTGAGAGGGACAAGGTGTGGAGCATGCTTTCAGAAGTCTTAAAAGAGCAACACTCCGATGCAGAAACTAGAGACCCTGAATCACCAAAAAAGAAAATCAATCTTCTGCTGGTGGCATCTGACTCAGATGATGAAAATGAACATGCCTCGGTCCGCACTATTTTGGATTGTTATCGAGCAGAACCTGTCTTCAACATGGACACATGTCCTCTGGAATGGTGGTTGAAGCATCATGGGACATATGAATCTTTAGTGCATCTGGCATGTAAATATCTTGAGATGCCAGATACAACAGTGCCGTGCAAACACCTGCTCTCACTTTCAGGTGACAGAGTAAACAAGAAGCAGGTAGCATTATCTTCTGCGAATGTAAACAAACTTGTTTGTCTGAGCAATTGGCTGAACAAGAAGTAGGACTGATTGGATTTGTAGGCTCTACAGTTTTACATTGTTTTATTTTTTAATGCAGGGATTTTATGTATATAATTTTACTTTTGTAAGTTCATCTTTCATGATAAAGACATTGCCTACAATACTTGCATTAGATGAATTGAAAAATACTGTTTCTTTTGTTTTTTACAGTGCAAATATTTGTAATAAAAAATATAAAGTGAGCACTGTACACTTTGTGTTCTGTGTTATTATTGAAATCAATATATTTGAAAATGTAGAAAACATCCAAATATATTTAAATAAATGGTATCCTATTATTAACAGTGTGATTAATCACAATTAATTTTTTTTAATCGCTTGACAGCCCTATATTTAAGACTTTGGCCATTGCTGCACTTTCTGTTATTGTCTTTCCATCCCCATTGAGTAATGGGGCTACCTTGTCCCTGGTTTTCCTCTTGCTTCTCATGTATTTGCATAATTCTTTCTTGTTACTCTTTATATTCCTAGCTAGTTTAATCTCATTTTGTGCCTTGGGCTTTCTAATTTTGTCCCTGCATGCTTGTGAGTTTTTTTTTATATTCATCCTTTGTAATTTGACCTAGTTTCCACCTCTTGTATGACTCTTTTAAGTTTCATGCCATTGAAGAGCTCTTGGTTAAACCAGGGTCCTCTTACCATACTTCCTACCTTTTAATATTCATAAATCACTTCAAGACACTAATATTAAAAGCGTTATATGGGAACAAACTTCTGAATTTTCAGTGAGAGGAGAGAGATTTTCAATACCTGTTATGGTTTTTATTGTAGGTCACCCTTGTTTTAGCCCCTTAAAATTCTAGCACAGAGGACTCTGCCAAGGTTCTCTTCAATAATTTTGAAATATTTGTGTTGCTTTTATAAATTAATCATGCCTTGGAATCATAAAACTGTTAAAAACAGGAGAGCAGCCCCAAGATGTTGTCTACAGGGATTTTAGTAGACTGCTGAAGAAGAACTTCAGAGATTACGCAGGAGACAAAGATGATAAACATAAAAAGGTTTATGGGAAACTTACTGAACTACAGTACCTCTCTTATTCCCTTGGTGTTTCATACAAAATTGTGATAAACAACTTGAAATATGCAGTCAGTCTTCCTTTAAAAGTCATTTTTGTGACAGTTCTCTTCAGAAGAGATTTTAGGAAAGTCTGCCAAATTTCTAAGAGTCCTGTAGAACCTGCCTGCTAGGCTCTTAAGAAAGTAAACGGAGAAGAGGATTTTGTTCTTCCCATAAAACATAAAGAAGAAACACAGCACATCAAAACTCACAATGTTGTCCTGGTCAAGGACCTCGACTTCAAACTGCTATTGCAATATAAATACATAATTAATAACCTCTTGTCCCTGACCACCCATAAACTATTTTCATTAATATATTTATTGAGCACGAGTAGTCCAACTCTCTATATTTTAATTTCCTTGTGAAAATGAATATGAGGAGAAAAACAAAAATATTAACTGAAAACAACCTTGCAACCACAACTAGAACAGCTCTTGTTAAGAGGGCGAAAGAATTTTAATTTTATATAGGAAAGTCAGTAAATAGCTTGCAGACCTAAATTACGGTTAATGACCCATATGCTTCTCTAGCATTAGGCTAAAATCCAATATTTATATTTTCATGAACTTACAGCATTGATCTAGATGAAATCAAAGCAGCTGGAAACAGTCTGGAATGTAAACAGCTGATGCTCCTGGGAAATTACATCAGCATTTGTAGCCACCCCCGGAGAAATGTCAATTAAAATCACCTTATTTTTAGCCAAGGGTGGGAGGGAAGAGACTGTTTTCCTAATTTTCTCCTAATGTACTGCAACAGTTTATACTGTCTATGTCCATTTCTCTCCTTTCCTAAGGACACTGTTATCCCACATTAAATCAATAAACAACTGCAAACTGGTGGAGTCAGGAGGCTGGTGGCCATGCTTATCTTCCATGGATCCAAATTTGTTACCAGGCTACACAGGCTTTACAGAAGGAATTTTGCTCAATTACTCTTAGCAGAGGTGTAAGAGGAGAAAACCACACTAAATCCATTTCCCACTTTCTTCTTACCTTCAGTTAATTATATGTGATCTTTTGTAGCAAACCTGGCTGAAGATAATGGTAATACCTACCTCTTACTTGGCACCTTCACCCTTATATTTCAAAACACTTTACAAAGGAGGCAAGTATCATTATCCATTTTACACAGAGGCTACTTCTACACCTTACATCACTGGTAGCAGAGTGTAGAGTGTATGTAATTACATGCCACAGTGAAACGCAGACTGTGCCCAAACTGCGGAGTGTAGCTATCCATGTCAGTGAAAGGCTCTGGCAGGCGGGAAGCAGTGGGGAAAGGCTCCAGCAGCTCCATGTTGCTGGAGCCTTTCCCAGCTGCTGGAGTCTTTCCCTGTAGCAGGGCACTACACTGCTAAAATAGCAGTGTAGACAGGGAGGCACTGCTTGGGTGTGTAGGGTACATGTCCATAGCACTCAGCATGTCGTTACCCTATGCAACAAAACCATGCCTTAGAATCTACACTGCTAATTATACCCATGCTAGGGAGGGTGTCATGTATGTACCATAAGGGGTGTGTAGTGTAGAGGTAACCAGAGAGGTCCCAGAGCAGGCCAGTGTCAGGAACAGAACCCAGGTCTCTTAAGCCCAGTCCAGTATATTATGCACTTCTGTGGCATTCTGAAACTTGTGGGAACACTGAGTACCCCCATGTTCATCCTTATAATATGATTGTGTGGTATCTAATGCAAAGTCTGTCATGTTGGGTGTCTTCGGAAGGCTCATGATGTCCTGAGCATTGTTGTTATGGTAATGTTATAGTAATCATTGTTATAGTAATGTTATAGGTTGTAATTTCATGTATATAGTTATGAGGCTGAAAATGTGTCGTCATGGCTTAAAGCAAGCCCAGGCAAAAACTCTCCAGAAGCGGAGGGGCAGTTCACACCTCATCAGGGCATGTATGGGACAAACCCAGCCCGACCTCTCAGGAATAAAGGACATTGGCTTAGGCAACAACAAAGGATCTGTTGGACTCTCGAGTGAGTCACCCCCCTTCCTTTGCTCAGTTTGGGACTGCGATGAGGTAATGCTCACCTGACTTTGAAGCGGGGGAGGGGCAAAGCCAAGAGGGAAGAAAGGACATGATGAAAGGGAGAGATGTTTGCCATGCTTTTCCTCTCTCTTCCATCTACATCTACAGACACCACACCAAATGACTGAAGCGCTGATCAAAGGGGAAAGACTGACTGAAGGGCAACCAACCAGCCTGTGGTGAGTTTATAAGGGTGTTGAAAGGGTTAAGATCAGCTTAGAATGTGTTTTGATTTTATTTAATTTGACCAAATCTGCCTTCTTATGCGTTGACTTATAATGACTTAAAATCTATCTTTCACAATTAATAAATTTGTTTGTTTATTCTACCTGAAGCAATGCATTTGGTCCGAAGTGTGTCAGAGACTCCCCTTGGGATAACAAACCTGGTACATAGCAATTCTTTTGTTAAACTGATGAACTCCTATAAGCTTGCAGCTTCCAGCGGGCGTAACTGGACACTGCAAGATGAAGGTTCCTATGGTTGTGTCTAGGACCGGAGTTATTGGCTAGTGTCATTCAGTTGCAAGGAGCTGGGAGCAGCTTACATCCCAGAGGCTGTATGTGAACAGCCCAGGAGTGGGGGTTCTCTCAGCGGAGCAGGGTAATGCTGGCTCCAAGAGTCAAGGATTAGAGTCACCTACAGGGCCGGATCTAGCCATTTCACCGCCCCAAGCATGGCGGCATGCCGCAGGGGGCGCTCTGCCGCTTGCCGGTTCCGCGGCTCCAGTGGACCTCACACAGGCATCCCTGCGGAGGGTTCACTGGTCCCGCGGCTCTGGTGGACCTCCCGCAGGTGTGCCTGCGGGTACTCCACTGGATTCACGGAACCAATGGACCAGCGCCTGCGGGAGGTCCATCGGAGCCACCTGCTGCCCTCCCGGCAACCAGCAGAGCGCCCCCTGCGGCATGCCGTCCTAAACACACGCTTGATGCGCTGGGGCCTGGAGCCGGCCCTGGTCACCTAGCAGATCACCATTCCAGATAACACCAGAAGGGAACATCACAACTTCATATCTGAGATGGCAGGAGATCTATGCAAAAGGAAGTAACAACCACTGTGGATCTACATCCTCAGTATTCACTTAACTTAATTAAATATTTTTGTGATAATTTAGATGATTGTTTCCTGTCTCCTTCTGAGATTCAGAGTTTGCAGCACCCATTAACCTCCTCTAAAGTAGTCTATTTTTCTTGAAAACTGCCCACTCTTGTTAATAATGCTGCAGCTCCAATGATGGTAGCAATGGTGGGAGCATGAGTCCATTCAAGGTACCAGTGGTCACTGAAATCCTAATCACCGTATCATGTTGTCCTGCTCTGAGCAGGTTTAGCTGACATGGTATTTAAGAACACTAGGGGCTACCTAGATCCCTTTGTATGTACACCAGTGCTCCTACCATTGTTACCAGCAGCACAACTGCACCTCACATTGGTAAGAAACTGGAGAATTTTTTCCTTTTTGAGTGGCAGCCTAGGATTCCATATGCTTAGGAAAATTAAAGAACAGCACCCTGCAGCTGACTGAAGGAACGATGTGTCTGAGAACTTGAAAAGTGCGAGAGTCCTATTGTACATAGCTGAGTTAAGCTGCATTTTCTTTTTGCCAGGAGCCCTGTATGAGTATGTGTATATTGGTAAATAAGTTAGTATGGCTACTGTAACATACAACTATCTCATGTGTCTCCCAACATGGAAATCAATGGAGTTTAAACTTTCCCAGTAGCTCAGAAGCTTGAAACATTAAAGCAACACTTCCTGAATACATCAATTTTTTTTAAAAACACACATTTCCTTATCAATATTACTAAAAAAAATCTGAACATATAAAATCTAATTTGCTTCCATTTAGTATCATTTAATGTATACAATATTATTGGTTTGGATATTGCAAATAACATAGTCATTTATTCTTTTCTGTTTTCAGGCATAAGTACAATGTTGCAGAGTTTAGGTTGCAAAGAAAGTAGAAGAATGTAGGAGTTGTCAAAGTTAGACTCAGGACTCACAGTTTGTCAGACCGCTCTGTTTTATTAGCACAGCGCTCTGCTAATAACATCCAGATAATGTGAGCACCATGCAAGACACAAACTATCTTATTTATACAGATAAAAGAGCGGGAATTAGACAAAGTGACTGTCATGGTATAATTCCCCACTCTGAACCTTAACGTCCAAAAGATGGGGTACCAGCATGAATTCCTCTAAGCTCAATTACCAGCTTAGAACCTGTAGCGCTGCCACCAACCAGGAATTCCAGTGCCTGGTACACTCTTAGTCCCTCCAAAACCTTTCCCGGGGACCCCCAAGACCCAGACCCTCTGGATCCTAACAAAAGGAAAGTAAACCCTTTCCCTCTCCGTTGCCTCTCCCAGGCTTCCCCTCCCTGGGTTACCCTGGAAGATCACTGTGATTCAAACTCCTTGAATCTTAAAACAGAGAGGAAAATCCACCTTCCCCCCTCCTTCTCTCTTCCCCTCCCAGATTCTCCCTGAGAGAGACAGTAATCCTAACACAGACAGAAATTAGCCTCTCTCTCCCTCTTCCCTCCTCTCCTCACCAATTCCCTGGTGAATCCAGACCCCGTCCCCTGGGGTCTCACCAGAATAAAAAAAACAATCAGGTTCTTAAACAAGAAAAGCTTTTAATTAAAGAAGAAAAAAACAGTAAAAATTATCTTTGTAAATTTAAGACGGAATATGTTACAGGGTCTTTCAGCTATAGACACTGGGAATACCCTCCCAGCCTAAGTATACAAGTACAAATTAAAATCCTTTCAGCAAAATATAAATTTGAACTCCTTCCAACCAAATACACATTTGCAAATAAAGAAAACAATCATAAGCCTAAATCGCTTTATCTACCTAGTACCCACTATCCTGAACTTATAAGAGCCTGTATTGGAGAGAAACCTGGTTGCACCTCTGATCCCTCTGAGCCCCCAGAGTTAACCACCAAAATCTAACAGCACACACAAAAACTTCCCTCCCTCAAGATTTGAAAGTATCCTGTCCCCTGATTGGTCCTCTGGTCAGGAGACAGCCTGGCTCACTGATCTTGTTAACCCTTTACAGGCAAAAGAGAGATGAAGTACTTCTGTTCTATTAACTCTTACTTATCTGTTTATGACAGGGACAAAGAAAGCAAAACAGTAAAATTCACCTGGGGCACAGCATGCATATTCTACTTTCTTACTAACTCTTATCGATCTAAGGCTAATACTTCACCATTTGCCCTTAAACGGTGCAATTGTTCTATGTTAATGTCTGTATTCCTGACACCTAGACTGCAGCATTCCAACAATTTTGCTTAAAGGTACAGACAGCATTTTTTTAATCCTTTCTATTTTCACAATATAATTCATTCTACTTGCACAGTGTCACAGTTCAGGGCAACTGCATATGTGTTCCCCGCTTGTGGTTCACCAAAGGCACTCACTTAAACATTCCCGGCTTCAAGCTGTCACGTCTCTTGAGGGGAGCACCATGTCTGTCTCCCTCCTGACTGGGAGTTTTCAAGTCTGCACATTTCCCTGTCTTACACTGTGATATTCTCACCAAACCAGACTGCCTTAACAGGCAGCACTTGTACTTTGCTTTCTCTCCAAAGGCTATGAATAGCTTAATGACCTGCAGATACAAGTTACCACAAAGCACTTTCTAAGCAAGCACATTTATTCTTGAGGTGAAACCGTTACAGAAAAAAACATATTGAAGACAATAACAGAACCTATATGACAGGTCAACCCAACTCCAACCTCAGGTTTTGGTAGGCGTCAGTCCTGCAAAACCTACAGCTGATTTTCCCCCCTGGTTACAAGTTAATAATTGTCTCATATTTAGAACCATAACCACCATAAATAGTTCAGTCTTTTCTTGATATAACTTGGGCCTTTGATCTTGGCCTACCATAAGTGATCAGCAGACACTAGCACACTCTTCAGAGCACAGCTTCAAAAGGCTGGGTTTTTGCCTCACCAGAGGTGGGGAATTTGCATTCACCTCCACCTAGAGATTACCCAGGAAAACCACTTAACGCTTTCTGTTCTGAAATTCTGTTGTTGTTTGGCACATTGTTCACTATAGACTTTTGAACCCCAGCTCTCAATCTATCACATCTGCCCACTCCAGAGGTTATACACAATCCCAGCCCACAAAAATACATAAACCATTCATTTAATAACATGGACCCTTACATTCAATAAGGTCTCCCAAGGATATTGCAGGAAATTGCCATATCTCTTACCGTAGGATTCCTTTTGCTGGTATATTTTTGTCATTTGTTTTCATTTTAAAATTTCAGTGGATTTTACAAAAATCATGGAAATATTTTCATTTGTTTTAGGTTTTGTAAAAGCTCCAAAATCCTAATTAGGGACCTAATTTGCTATCAGGGATGAAATTTTGGCCCAATTGAAGTCAATGAGAGTTTTGATTACTGAAGAGAACCTCAAATATTTTGGATGCTACCATAAATGACATAATATAAAATAAATAATAGGAGCAAAAAAAAAAATGGAGCAAATAACCAAACAAACAATTTGTGAGCATGGTCCAGTGGATAGAGAACTGGACTGGGACTTATCAGACCTGGGATTTGTTTATGACTCTGCTGTATTACTCAGTCTGGGCAAGTCACTTCTCTGTTTCTTCTCCCACCCTTTCAGGGAAGGGATTGTCTCTTGCCAGGTGTTTGTCCAATGCCCAGCACATGGATTAGGGCACTCTAGGCGCTACCATAACAATTCCAAGTAAATAATAATGAATATTCCTACATGGCTTTTGTCATGATGGCCTTTGTCATATGAGCCCTCTCCCCGCATCTAATGGCACTGTTTTAACAATATGTTCTACTGAACTTTATCAGAAATTAACTCTGTCAATTTCGTTTGTTAATTCATGTCACTGTGGTTCAGCCAAGCAGCTTTCCATCAAACGCTGCACCCGCTGAGCACACAGCTCTGCAACTGGCAGGCAATGGCTGCTCAAGCACTTGGGAATTTTAACTGGTGTTAATTCCCAGCAGAAACACTTTCACGTTTCATTTTTGCACCCATAATAGTTGAATGATGTTGTGTCAGCTTCTTGCAATACTATTCACAGGTTTAGTTCCATTATAATTTTTTCTTACAACGGATTGCTTTTTCTCAAGCTTGCCTATTTCTACAAAATGCCCCTGCTGCCAATGACTAACTATGGTGAGTGGATAGAACTGCACTTGCAGGCCTTCTGCTAGTGCTTTGCTGAATCTCACACCTCTGACAGAAGTAATCTTGGGGAGTGCTTTAGGATGTGTGACAGAGGCATAGAAGAGGCACTCAGAGTCAGTGCACTTAAGCTGTGCACCATTTCCAATTGACCTAACTGAATTCTTTAAAGGGTTCCAGATTAAGGATGGATACATATAAACAGGGGCAGCTGAACCTTTCATTCCATTGACAATTGATTTTTCCATTAAGATGATGTTTTGACATGGCTTTCAAGGATTAGTAAAAGAGAACACTTTAGTAAATGTAAAGGGAGGATTGCATTGCCAGCATATATATAAATAATAGTAAGTCAGTCTGCCCCATATAGACTGTAGACAGGCTGTATCTTAAAGAGGAGGCTTACGAGAATATTAATTTTACCTTCATTCTAATACTATGTATAACATAACAAGAGCAATGCTATGCTTCCAGATAATATTTCAGTGGTCAAGCAAATGGGCTAGTGCAAGAGAGGAGTTACTGGGAATGATCCTCCTCTTACTCATGCTTGTATAAATCAGAAGTAACTGACATTGGCAAAATGCTATTCAGTTATGTGGAATTACTCCTGATTTATACCTGTGTATCAAGAGGATAATAGGGCACCAACAGTGGCAGTGGGGCCAGATCCCTTACTGTTCTAGGAGTGGGTTTAGCCAGGGCATTTTTCTATGGTGGTGATCCTTCTGCCAGAACAGCCTGTTTGGATTGTGAGCAGTTGGGAGTGAGTTAGCCCTGAGGCTAATTTAATTTATATTAAGTATCACTACAGTCCTTGGACATAATTTCAGGAGAGAAAAAAAGTCTTTTATAACCAACTTTGCAACCCCTCACCTCTCCAGTTCTGCACTGAGAATAGCTTCATTCAGCTTTTTCAGATAGAGCTGGAGACGGGTGTGGAAAACAAGACATTATGGGAGATTGAAGAGATGGCAGCAACCCCAAAGGTAGCCAAAAGTCTATTCAGGAAAACAGCTGTGTGGTGTCAGTCAGAAAAACCCCAAGGGTAGTAGAGGCAGGAGATTTTTTTCAGTAGCTGAGGGTTTATTTCTAGTTATGTTGGCTAGTTGCTTATGTAAGTCATCTTATAACAAACAAGAAAACACTTAAGTAAAATGCCACTTTAAAAAGATGACAAAGATGGCAGAACAATAGCATGCTAAGCTATGACTACTCTTTTCATCTCAGTTAATTGGTATGTCATAAGGAGGAAGAGTTAATTTGGGCTGTTGTATTGCTGAAAGTCATTGTTTAACAATTATTGATTTTCAGTTGAAAAATCTCCTAGCATTGTTTGTCTTATCTAGTCTTTCTTTTTGCAAACAAAAGAAAAGAAATATATAAACTAGACAAGCACTTGGACCAAAGTTTGGCCCAAAGCTTCTCCAAGTTGCAGGAGTTTAGGGAGCCAGAGATAGGTTTGGGGCCTGTTACTAATTTAAGTCACTGTATGTGAGATTTAGAATCTTAGAAATGTAGGGGTGGAAGGGACCTTTAGTCCATCCCCCTATGCTGAGGCAGAATTAAGTATACTCATATCATCTCTGACAGGTGTTGGTGCAATCTCTGTCATAGGAAATTTTAAAGAACAGGTTGGACAATCTCCCTAAATCACCTGTTCTATTACTTAACTGTCATCATTGTTAGAAAGTTTTTCCTATTATCAACCTAAATCTCCTTTGCTACAAACTAACCTGATTACATCTTGTTCTACCCTCAGTGAATATGGAGAACCCATGATCACCATCCTCTTTATAACAACCTTTTAGATATCTGAAGAGTCTTATGTCCCCCTCAGCCTTCTTTTCTCTAGATTAAACATGCTCAAGTCTTTTCTCTTAGTCCTGTTTTCTAAACCTCTTATTTTTGTCACTCCCCACTGGATTCTCCAATTTTTTCACAACTTCTTAAAGTGTGATACACAAAACTGGACACGGCACTTTAGGTGAGGCCTCACCAGAGCAGAACAATGACCTCTCATTTGTTTTATGTTGTTTGTAGACTTGGTCAAAAAAAACCCACAACTGATCAGTGTAATAAAAATATACTATATTCTCATTTTCAATGAAAATTTACACTTTCCAACCAATTGTAACTAGGCCCAATAGGCTGAAAATCTGTCCACTTGTAATTATGATGTATATTTTGTAATCCAGACATATCAGATTGGGAGTGTTGGAAACTCTGGAAGCAAGGAAGAAAATCACTTTTTAAATCAGCCATCTAGAAAATGACCCTCAACATATTTTATGAATGTAGTGTTATATTGTAAAGAACTACTGCATTTCTCCCCCCTTTAGAGTTGTATGCATTGCCCCTCATACTTTAAAATGTTAACGTTTATTTATTTCAGTTCTAATGTCAGCTACGTGCAAACGTTTGGACTTTAGAGGAGAGATGGCCTAATGATTTGAACCCAGGATTTTAACCCAGTTCTAATCACAGATATAACACAGGCTATCACTATGGCTTTGGGCAAATCACTTAAGAAAACAGCAGCAGAGAGAAGGTATCTTTAAACTGAGAATAATATCTGTCTCTAAGGGGTGCTGTGAGAATTAGTTAAGAGTTTGTGGCATACTTTGAAGATAAGCTTCTATATAAAGTGTTGGTGATTATTTTAAAAGCATGCAGGTGGGGGATTATTTATGACAGTTGATTTAAAACATATATAATGGATGGCAATGCTCAGTCAAGGGTGGTTTTTAATTTCCTCTGGTCTCAGTTAGAGATCACACAGTTTTTTGACAGTGTTTGCTTTTGCAATACTGAATGTCTTCAAACAAGGAGGGGGAGAGGGACCTAGAAAAGAGTATGCAGAAGAACTAAGACACTGTAGGGGACCCCGGAAGACATTGTTACGGTTTAAGCTAGGGCTTGCGCTTTCTCAAGGAGAGGTTATTAGCGGACAGAAGTTGCTAGCAGCTGCTGCTTTTAACCGGATAAAACTGCCCTGTGTGGGAAGCCTCAGTGTTCTGGGGAACTGCAGACCGTCTGCAGAAAGTCCATGGCCCGAGGCCAGGGGAGGCGACCATTGCTGGTGGAAAGTCCCCGATTGCATATGTAAAGCCTAGTTTGCATGCTATTAGCATGATGCTATAATTGCTAAGGGCTAGAGCTTGCGCATTGAACTTCGCACCTGACCGAGCTGTTCGGACGTTGAACTCCCCAAGCCAGTGGCAGCAACACATGGAGTTCCCGTTGCGGGTGTGTCACTTAACCTTCATTAAAGCCAATTAATTCACCTGTGTGTGTGGGCCTCGTCCTTGCAGAGCATCCAGGCACGTAACAGACACCATCACAGATGAGGCTGGGGAAAATGGACCTATCAGGATATCAGACAATATTCTGCTTCATCATTAGTTTGCCTTTTATAGAACTCTCTGAGCCAAAGTCACTAAAGGAACAGTTTAAACTCTGCAGATTTAGATATTCCAGGTGACCATTGACTATATTACCTTCCTTACACAGCTCGTCTCTTTCCTCCTAGGCAGAATCATTATTATTGTTATTTAAGTGCTGATGACATACTTTAGTGTTACACAAACCAGGCTGCCCTAAGCAGCTGGAATCTAAATAGCCAGACAACACAAACCATGTACAAAATGCAACAAGACACTTGCCCCACTGGGAAACCAAAACAGAGTGGTAAAATGACCTTGGCTCAATGCCACAGTGGAATCCATGTTCATGTCAGATTTAAATGTAGGGCAGTGCAAAAGGTCTCATTGAAATTACAAATATTTTAAATATGTGCTTGTAGCGGGGTTATCAGTCAGCATCCCTAGTGGTTAGGGCCTGCTACCTCAGTCTCTCTTTTCATCCAATGTGTTCAGGACCCCTGAACAGCATTCAGCTGGGTCAGCTTCACTGTCAGTAAACCCCGGATCTGCCCATTCCAGAGCTAGGTATAGGGGATCTGTAATGGACAAGGGAGACCTAGGTCCTCCTACTCCACCAGGTCCCAGCCCAGCGCCCGGAAAAGTGTGACAGCTCAGGCTGACCTATGTTTGGCTCATCTCTTGTTCACCTTCCCCTGGGCCACTTCCTACCCCACCCAATGCCTCGGTTTGGGGCACGGCTGCAGTCTGATTATAGAGCTTTGCTACAAAGCCCCAGAGTCTCGGGCTGATACAGGCAACCCTCTGGTGCCCATTAATGTGGTTCTCTCTATAGCTGGAGTGATGCCTCAAAGGAGGAGGAGAAAACACTTAGAGATGGACTCCCTTAGTGAGAGCCTCTCCTCCTGTCCTAGGGCAGTAAGCCTCCTGGAAATGGCTTCTCTCCTTTCCAGGCCTGGGCTACTGGAGCTCTTTTTGTACTGCTCCTTTACCCAGGAGGATGTTTGGCATTGGCTGAGGGATAGAGCTTTCCTGGCCCAGTATTGCTCCACAAGGGCAGCAGGTTTGTAGAAATTTTGGCGGTACCCAGAACATGCCTCCCAAACTCCTCCCCCAAAAAACTCTGCCCCCTCACACCTGCCTAAGGCTCTGGGAGGGAATTTGGTGGGGGAGGGGTCTGGGATGCAGGCTCTGGGACAGAGTTTGGGTGCTGTCTCTGGGCTAGGGGTGGGAGTTCAGGCTCTGGGAAGGAGTTTGGGGGCTGGAATGGGTGCAGAGGGAGGGGGTGCAGGCTCTGGGAGAGAGTTTGGGGGCTGAAGGGGGAGGTGCAGGCTCTGGGAGAAGGGTGCTGCACTTACTTGGGACTCCTAGGCAGGGTGGGCTGGGAGTCTCCATGTGCTGCTACCCTCAGGCACTGCTCCCACAGCTTGCCATTGGCCGCAGGGGCTCTTGGGGGGGACACAAACCCACCCCACTCAGGGGCTGCATGAAGGGGCCAGCAGCCACATGGAGCAAGCAGGCAGGAAGCTGCTCAGCTCCACTGTGCTGGCAGTGGTGAGTGGGGGCGGGGCAGGGCCGGGGTCCCTGGGGGCGGAAGGCAGGGCTGAGGGAGAGACCCAGCATCGGACAATGCTGGCCCATAGAACTTGCCGCCCATGTGGCTCCAGCCTTTCCCCTGCCTCTGCCTTAGGGAGAGTTTGTAAACCCTACAACAGAACTGCTTAGCGATTTTCTGTTATGAAACCTGCAATGCTTTGGGAGAGCCACCAGATCAGCAACTACAATCCAGAGAGTATTAAGCCAAAAGAGACCATTGTGACCATCTAGTCCAGGCCTGCACAACATGTGGCCCAGGGGCTGCATGTGACCCACGTGGGCTCACTGTGCAGCCTGTCGGGTGAGTAGGCAAGCGGCAGGTGAGGGAGGGGGGCTGAAGAGGTGAGCGGGCAATGGTGGGGGATGAGGAGGCGAGGGGGGGTCTGAGGAGGCTAGTGGCGGGTGAGGGAGGGTGGGCTGAGGAGGTGAGCAGACAGTGGCAGGGGAGTGAGGAGGTGAGCCGGGGGGCTGAGGAGGTGAGTGGTGAGTGAGGGAGGGGGGCTGAGGAGATGAACTGACAGTGGGAGGGGGGTGAGGAGGCGAGCCAGTGGGGGTGGGCGCTGAGGAGACGAGTGGGCAGGCAGTGGTGGGGGGTGAGGAGGTGAGCGGGGGGTTGAGGGGAGGAGTCAGTGGCTGACCTGTTGTACTGATCTGGTCTGGCTCCCATTCCCTCTCCAAGGGTTGCAGCTGTCTGGAGGTGCCACCTTCCACCCCTTCCTCATTCGCACCTGGTTCGTTCAATAGGGCAAGTGACTAGAAAGTGGGGGGAAGATCTTATTCTACTTAGAGCAAAAAGACATTTTTCTTTTACCTTAATTATACTACCTTAGGGGTCCGCTGTAACATATTACCAAGGTTCAATACTGCTGTTTCAATGGGACAGCACGGGGGAAGGAGGGTTTATTTTCACAGGGTGAGCGGTGCTGGGGGGGGAGTATTTCAGGGGGGCTGGGCAGCGCTGGGGGGGGTTGTGTTTTGGGGGGGATTGGCAGGGCTGGGGGGGGGGATCAGCAGGGCCGTGGGTTTCAGCCCTCAGCTGTTTTCTTTGGAGTAATATGGCCCTCGCTGCTTTACAAGTTGTGCAGAAATAAGATCAGCAGAACTAAGAGAAATCCTGCAGTTACTTTAGTTGTGAAACAGTGTTTTGCAGAAGTTGGGCCTTATCATAGTAAAGTTGATTCCCCATTAGATTGTGAGCAAATATTTTTCCTAGCTAAGAGTTGCTGCCAACAAGATGTACCCATGTAAGCAAAGGGGAAAAAAAGCTACTTAACTAAAAACTGCCTTATACTTCAGAAAAGAAAAGATTACCAACATTTTCACTTGAAAATGAACCATTTTTCAAGCTGAAGAGGATGAAATTACACCCATTCCTGCAAAAGATGTCGAACTAAATTAGACTAATTTCTGAGCAGACACGGATTTCCAGTGATAACTTGTGGAAGTTTGCATTTGTGCACAGGCCTGATGTGAAAACCCCATTCAATTACATTTCCATCAAAATCTAGATGTTGCCAGTGTAGAATTTGGAACTATTTCACAAAACATTTTGTATGATATGAAACAGACCTAACCAGAACTCTGGAGTTCCTGGCTTCTATTGCCATGCTCAAACCACACCCTTCTTATGCCTCTGATTTATGTAAACCTTGCGGTAAGAGCCTTTTAGTTTTCATTTCATCTTCAATGTTGCTCACAGATCTTCAGGAATGTGCAAAGTATTATCACACGTCCTATCTCAAAGTGAGCACATTCATTTTGAATTAGATATCATTTATATAAAAACCACCTCTCAAACTTTGGTCCAAAGTAATCAGAGGAAGGAAAGCTAGCCAACAAAATGGAACCTGCACTATGTTCCATAAAATGAATAGCTGGGGAACAGATGTCATGACGAAAGTGATAGGTTAACCTGAGATATAGAACTAAAGGACACCATTAGGGAGTCCAATCAAGTCTCAATCAATGCTCGGTTCTTGCACAGCCTGACAAATCTTTCTTTTCTATTTCTGGCTGCAGTCAGTATCATCTCTCTGGGATTGCAGGTGGCAATTATGGGTGAGCTTGTCAGGCATTTTTCACTTTTTGTCACTGTCCAGCTTATCAAACTGTTCATGATTTACCATTGATCTTGTTATCTAAGATTTGTACATTTTGGAATCCTGGTTGTGCAATTATTGTCACATTGTTTTTGATGTGTGTGTGTGTGTGTTCATATTGATTTCTGCAAAAGACTGGAGAAGTGTGTTCATTAGGGGCACATTTACTAATGGGCACTGGCAAGTTTTTTATTTGTCACTTAAATGAACTCTTTGTTCCAAATCCCAATTGTCACAAGACACCCTGATCAGAAAATTTAGCTATTTTCCCATCTCTCTCTCAGCATGGGGGAAGCTATGGCTTTGTTTCTGGGTAAAAATAAGAAAAATGAACTCACTTACAGATTTTAAACTATTTCTAAAGCAGAACCTAAAACCTGTACATGGTCATAATGACAGGGAGCTTACAACAGGGAAAAAAAACCTATTAGATCAAGTCCAGCTTGCTACCAATGCAGGACAGTACAAGGCCTCTTCTGAGGCTGTAAATCAGATAGGCAGATCCACATGCAAAGGGAAAATTTTGCCCTATAACTTGACTAATTCCAAAGCAACTTTGTGGTACCAATGTAAAGTTCTACCTCTGGATTAGAACAAAATTCCCATCTACACCAAGCCTGGGAACAAATCGTAATTCTACAGGCTCCATAACAGGATACTGAACTGAAGAATCAGCCTCAAAATGTACTTTCTTTTCCCAGAGGCGCACAAATAAGCTTTCCAAGATCATCCCCACAGAGCCACAAGGAAATATGCCATCTTACATTTGTTATGATTTAATGCCAAAGAATGCCAGCTGTTTTGCAAACATAAATGAAGACTTTGCTTGCTATTCTGGGTAGAGGCTGTGTATATAATCTTCATATACAACTATGAGCATCTTAATGGCAGTGTACAGATTTTCAGAATAATTCTCATACTGGGTCAAGGGTGTCACTTCAACATTTCCTTCAGCAAAAAGTTTTATGGAGGTAAAAAACAACAAGATGCCATCCAGGAATGTCCAGCAAGACTACATTTAACCCATGTGAAATATCAATCAGCCTTTTGCACAGAAACACACCTTTTTTAATTGGTAAAAACTATCATTCTAGAGAACAAAAGCGAAGAGTTTTAAGATTAAATAGTAAGATGTTTTATTTATTAAAGATTTTCAGGAAGCAGAATTTTTCCCTCCAACTTTTGCACATCTCTCTAGGGTGACCAGATGTCCTGTTTTTAAAAGGGCGGTCCCGTTTTTGGGGACTTTTTCTTATATAGGCATCTATTACCCCCTGCCTCCTGCCCCATTTTTTCACAGTTGCTATCTGGTCACCCTACGATCTGTCCATCCTGACATTTATAAATATATACAGGCCTCTAAAACCTCCTGCAGGGGAGTGAGAGAGATGAAAAGTCAGTCACAAATCTGACAGATAATCAACAAGTATTACTTAAGCAAGTCAGACATATACATGTCACCACCCCTTAATCTTATGTTTGTAACTGCTCAAGGCACAGTGAATTCTGATTCATCTGTTGTAACTATTGAAACGTAACATAACTGAAGGGTAGGCTTCTTCCCCTTTTAATTTCCTTTAGCTAGAGGTACAACAAGTTTATGAGGTTGCCATTATGCACAACATTTATTTATATACCACAACATCAAAGTCAAGAGAAGTATAATAATACGCACAGAAAAGGAAAGACATCTAGTACACACACACACCAAAAAGAAGCCAGTGGAATATACGGATACATAAATATGTGCAAGCATATTTGGGATACCAAATTCTAAACCTAACTCCCTAATTGTAGGAAAGAAAGATTCCTTCTTCATGCTTACACAAAAGAGCTGCTCAGACCACATTGCTCATCCCTCCACTGGATTTGTCTTGAGTTCCACATCAAGTTCAAGCTTCTCTTCCTTTACTTCAAAGTTTTAGACAACTCCTTTGCCACTACACTTGTTTTAGCATTTGATCATATCCTCCATCCCCTTCCTTTTTCTGCTAGTGAACCTAGTCCATTGGTTTCCTTCTTTTTTATTCATGCCTTCTTCTGTACTGCTCCCTACAAATACATGGAACTTTCTCTTTATCCTAATGCATCAGGCAATCTCCTCTGCCACATTTGTCTCTCTCTGAAAAATCATCTTCTGCACAGCCCACCAATACCAGCCCACCTTGGTAAAAATTGCCATGCCAATCTTACCCTCCCTCTACAACTATCTCTAAATAAAGACCATCCTCTAATTCTCCTAGTGCTATCTTCTGTTGTCTACACAGACTGTAAAGGGAGGAGGTGTTGCCTTATATATTAAAAATGTACACACTTGGACTGAGGTGGAGATGGACATAGGAGACGGAAGGGTGGAGAGTCTCTGGGTTAGGCTAAAAGGGGTAAAAAACACAGGTGATGTCGTGCTGGGAGTCTACTACAGGCCACCTAATCAGGCGGAAGAGGTGGATGAGGCTTTTTTCAAACAACTAACAAAATCATCCAAAGCCCAAGATTTGGTGGTGATGGGGGACTTCAACTATCCAGATATATGTAGGGAAAATAACACCGCAGGGCACAGACTATCTAATAAGTTCCTCGACTGCATTGCCGACAACTTTTTATTTCAGAAAGTTGAAAAAGCTACTAGGGGGGAAGCTGTTCTAGACTTGATTTTAACCAATAGGGAAGAACTTGTTGAGAATTTGAAAGTAGAAGGAAGCTTGGGTGAAAGTGATCATGAAATCATAGAATTTGCAATTCTAAGGAAAGGTGGTAGGGAGTACAGCAGAATAGAGACAATGGATTTCAGGAAGGCAGATTTTGGTAAGCTCAGAGAGCTGATAGGCAAGGTCCCATGGGAATTAAGACTGAGGGGAAAAACAACTAAGGAAAGTTGGCAGTTTTTCAAAGGGATGCTATTAAGGGCCCAAAAGCAAGTTATTCCGATGGTTAGGAAAGATAGAAAATGTGGCAAAAGACCACCTTGGCTTACCCTTGAGATCTTGCGTGACCTACAAAATAAAAAGGCGTCATATAAAAAATGGAAACTAGGTCAGATCACGAAGGATGAATATAGGCAAATAACACAGGAATGCAGAGGCAAGATTAGAAAAGCAAAGGCACAAAATGAACTCAAACTAGCTATGGGAATAAAGGGAAACAAGAAGACATTTTATCAATACATTAGAAGCAAGAGGAAGACTAAGGACAGGGTAGGCCCACTGCTCAATGAGGAGGGGGTAACAGTAACGGGAGACTTGGAAATGGCAGAGATGCTTAATGACTTCTTTGTTTCGGTCTTCACTGAGAAGTCTGAAGGAATGTCTAGTATAGTGAATGCTTACGGGAAGAGGGTAGGTTTAGAAGAGAAAATAAGGAAAGAGCAAGTAAAAAATCACTTAGAAAAGTTAGATGCCTGCAAGTCACCAGGGCCTGATGAAATGCATCCTAGAATACTCAAGGAGTTAATGGAAGAGGTATCTGAGCCTCTAGCTATTATCTTTGGGAAATCATGGGAGACGGGAGAGATTCCAGAAGACTGGAAGGGGGCAGATATAGTGCCCATCTATAAAAAGGGAAATAAAAACAACCCAGGAAACTACAGACCAGTTAGTTTAACTTCTGTGCCAGGGAAGATAATGGAGCAGGTAATCAAAGAAATAATCTGCAAACACTTGGAAGGTGGTAAGGTGATAGGGAATAGCCAGCATGGATTTGTAAAGAACAAATCGTGTCAAACTAATCTGATAGCGTTCTTTGATAGGATAACGAGCCTTGTGGATAAGGGAGAAGCGGTGGATGTGATATACCTAGACTTTAGTAAAGGCATTTGATACGGTCTCGCATGATATTCTTATAGATAAGCTAGGAAAGTACAATTTAGATGGGGCTACTATAAGGTGGGTGCATAACTGGCTGGATAACTGTACTCAGAGAGTAGTTGTTAATGGCTCCCAATCCTGCTGGAAAGGTATAACAAGTGGGGTTCCGCAGGGGTCTGTTTTGGGACCGGTTCTGTTCAATATCTTCATCAACGATTTAGATGTTGGCATAGAAAGTACGCTTATTAAGTTTGCGGACGATACCAAACTGGGAGGGATTGCAACTACTCTGGAGGACAGGGTCAAAATTCAAAATGATCTGGACAAATTGGAGAAATGGTCTGAGGTAACAGGATGAAGTTCAATAAAGATAAATGCAAAGTGCTCCACTTAGGAAGGAACAATCAGTTTCACACATACAGAATGGGAAGAGACTGTCTAGGAAGGAGTATGGCAGAAAGAGATCTAGGAGTCATAGTGGACCACAAGCTTAATATGAGTGAACAGTGTGATACTGTTGCAAAAAAAGCAAACATGATTCTGGGATGCATTAACAGGTGTGTTGTAAACAAGACACGAGAAGTCATTCTTCCGCTTTACTCTGCGCTGGTTAGGCCTCAACTGGAGTATTGTGTCCAGTTCTGGGCACTGCATTTCAAGAAAGATGTGGAGAAATTGGAGAGGGTCCAGAGAAGAGCAACAAGAATGATTAAAGGTCTTGAGAACATGACCTATGAAGGAAGGCTGAAGGAATTGGGTTTGTTTAGTTTGGAAAAGAGAAGACTGAGAGGGGACATGATAGCAGTTTTCAGGTATCTAAAAGGGTGTCATCAGGAGGAGGGAGAAAACTTGTTCACCTTAGCCTCCAATGATAGAACAAGAAGCAATGGGCTTAAACTGCAGCAAGGGAGATTTAGGTTGGACATTAGGAAAAAGTTCCTAACTGTCAGGGTAGTTAAACACTGGAATAGATTGCCTAGGGAAGTTGTGGAATCTCCATCGCTGGAGATATTTAAGAGTAGGTTAGATAAATGTCTATTAGGGATGGTCTAGACAGTATTTGGTCCTGCCATGAGGGCAGGGGACTGGACTAGATGACCTCTCGAGGTCCCTTCCAGTCCTAGAGTCTATGAGTCTATAACTCCTTTGGGCAGAGTCTGTGTGTTGTCCTTTTCTTGTACAGCACTGTTATAATTTCACAAATAAAAAATACGGAAATGCCTCATCATGTACCATGATCCCCACACTTGGTTTTATGCTTCCTAGATTTTCCTTTGAGTAGTCACTGGTAAATGTCCTCATTTTGTGGTTTTCAGGAGTTTCCTGATTGCTGTGTTTCCACTTCTTTTCCTGCATCACTTACTTTACTGTAGACCAGATGTGCCCCATTCCAAGTGATTTAGTCTTGAGCTGAGCTTAAACACAGTTTCCTTTGGCTGACAGTTAACCCAAACTGCCTGAAGCTAGTAGTTCATATCTCCTTCCAGAGTAGAACCCCAAGGATACCCAAAGCGGTATCCCCCACCATTTCTTCAGAAATCTCTTTTATGTCTTCATTTAGAAGTCCGAAGTTTCTTTAATTTTGTCACAATCTCTTTCATACAGCTGCACCCCATGTGTACTACAGAGCCTCATGCAAATAGTGTCAACTGAATCTATTTGATTATGAACACTACCCCCATTGTCCTTTCTGAGCAAAAAATATGTGTGACAGGTTGGATCAGAGAAACCACTGTGGGACTGCCACCTGATGTGCTGGGACCATCTCTGAGACCGTTTTCCCTGCCAGCTTGAGACTTCAGTACCTTGCTTTGTTTGAGCCAGACACACTTGCCTGCTGCAAACACAGACCCAAGTCTGAACCATATGCCCCACAAGCTGCAAGCTTAACTGAAAACAGCTTAAAAAGTGCTCCTGTCTCCAGCACTCAGATACCCAGCTCCGAGTGAGGTCCAAACCCCAAATAAATCTGTTTTACTCTGTATAAAGCTTATATAGGGTAAACTTATAAACTGTTCACCCTCTATAACACTGATAGAGAGATATGCACAGCTGTCCCCCCACCCACCCAGGTATTAATACATACTCTGGGTAAATTAATAAATAAAAAGTGATTTTATTAAATACAAAAAGTAGGATTTAAATGGTTCCAAGTAATAACAGACAGAACAAAGTAAATTACCAAGCAAAATAAAATAAAACACGCAAGTCTAAGCCTAATACAGTAGGAAACTAAATAAAGGTAAATCTCACCCTCAGAGATGTTCCAATAAGCTTCTTTGACAGACTAGCCTCCTTCTAGTCTGGGTCCAGCAATCACTCACACCCCTATAGCTACTGGCCTTTGTTCCAGTTTCTTTCAGGCATCCTTTGGGATGGATAGGCTATGTCTTAAGCCAGCTGAAGACCAAATGGCAGGGTTTCCCAGGGGCTTATATAGTTTCTCTCTTGTGGGTGGAAACCCCTCTCTCCCCCTGTGTAGAATTACAGCTACAAGATGGAGTTTTGGAATCACATGGGCAAGTCACATGTCCATGTATGACTCAGTTCTTTACAGGCCGATACCATGTTAGCCCGAACGGTCCCAGGAAAACACGGATGTGGATTGGCATCTATCAAGGTCCATTGCTGGCCAAGTACTCCCAATTACTTGAATAACCCCTTCACACTATGCTAACCAAATCTGCCTTAGGTGCTTTCTACAGCAAACACTTTAAATACAAGCATAGAGCCAATGCTCATAACTTCAGATATAAAAATGATACATGCATAAGAATAGGAAGAATACATTCAATAGAACATAACCTTTGCAAAGATATGTTACATGGCATATGTAGCATAAAACATATTCCAGCTATGTCATATTTACATTCATAAGCATATTTCTATAAAGCATGATGGGGTGCAACATCACAGTACGCTGCCTCAATATGAAGACTGTCTTACCTAGTCCACAGCTCTTCTCCAAATAAGACAAAATCAGATTAGAACTGGAAACAACTCAAAGGAGACCTGCACACCTCCTTGTGGCTAGGTCTGTGGATTAGCCCTCACCTCCTCTGGTGCCTGCTTCCATCAATTGCTTTCACTGTGCCCCCCCGGGACTCAGGGTGCGCCCTCTTTGTTACTCAGCCCTCTGGCCACATCATGATGTAGTTTTCCCTTTCCAGGGTAACGAACTCCCAGCAGTCAAGCAGTCCATGCACTACTCAGGAAGTCTTCTGTTCAAACTCCAGGTCTTGTGCTGGTTGCTGATAGGAGAACACGGGCCTGCCCACTACTCTGGGTTCCAGCCCAGGAACCCTTTGACCAGTAATCCAGGCCTACTCAGTTTTAGTCCCTATTGCTGTTTCCCTGGGCTCCTTCCCATCCCACCTCTCAATCTCCTTGTCTATCTCTGGGTTTGCCCCAGAGTTTCCTTCACTCCCTGTGGCTATGACGTCCCTCTCAGTCTCTTGCCACGTTCCCTAGTCCAGGACAAGGCCTAGGGTTTACTGTCCCCCTGGCTTTCCTCTTTGACTTTGGCCAACTGCCTTCCCTCTAGGAAGCTGTTGGGAGGGCGACAGAGAATCAGGGAGGTCAATCTCAGCAACCCTTCAAGAAAGCTTGTGTCAATTTCCCTTGAAGAAAAAGAAATAGGAGCCTTGGAGGTGGGCAGTCGGAGAGCTATCATTTCAATTTTTCCCACAGGAAAATTTAAATTTTTCAGTAAAACTGAAGTTTTCCCATAGGAAAATTTCAAGTTTGAAAAAAAAATTCTCTTTTGTTTGTGTGAGAATGATTTTATGATTAAACATTTTGACCAGCTTTAGTCAGGAATCAGGTCAGGAGAATTTAGGGGTTAGACTGATGGGCTCAGAGAAAACAAAAGTGGTTTGGTTGGACTGAAGAGGAAGTGGAGCAGGATGGAAAGCAGAGGAGACTTGTGTAATGTGAGGCCAGGTTCAGAGAGGCATTTAAAACAAGTTTGTCCTTATTGAAAATTAACGAAACTTCCAAAACCCACTGAATGTAATCTAATCATGGAAGACATCAGTTCCTGCTTAATGGCAAATGACAAGTGGAGAAAATGTGTCTTTTAAAGTATCAGATGCATCTGACGAAGAGGGTATTCACCCACGAAAGTTCATGCTCCAAAACGTCTGTTAGTCTATAAGGTGCCACAGGATTCTTTGCTTCTTTTAAAGTAATAGCTTTTGTAAATCACTATTTTATTAAAGGCAAAAGAGAGAGGAAGTAGTGACTCTCCAAAGAGACACACTGCTGTAGGTGGTATTTAAACATCATATGCCATGTGGCTGAGTAATACATATATTCAGGGGCTGGATCTGAATACAATACAAAAGCTATTTCACACTTGTGACCTTTTTGCCTAGAGAGCTCCTATTTCATTTCTCATTAATCGGATTAATTCATCTCCTGGAAAATTCAGATTGAATTTGGAGAGCCACAAGAGCCCTAATGCAAGGGGGTTTTACTAAAAGAATTAGCCTTGCATTTTGTCCATGAAGGATCAATATTAAATTAGTTCTTGTGTTGAAGGAATGGTGCTGCTTCTTTGCACCAGGCTATTACATCATGTCATACAAATCAATATCTAGCTATATAGAAAGCCTGTGATACCAAAAAAGCTACTTGTAAAGAAAAACAATTATTGGTCCTTTTACTTTTCCATCAGACAATTGAAAGAAGGGGACACTATATCCAAGAAAGATATGACATTCAGCTGGGATTACTGACTTCATTATTGGCTCTATAATTTCAATCCAAGTGCACACCAGTACAATTGTTAGAAGTTATGAAATGAGTTTGATGGTTCTCAGAGGCACTAACATCACAGCTAATGCCAGTGTATACTAACTGGAACCCTCTCTGGCTTCAAGAGCAGAAAACACTATAGCATGATTTGGTGGATAGACAGCTTCTACAGGCAATATTAGGGGTGGTCTCTCCAGCTCAGAGTTGAGGCACATAGCCTAAACTATGTGAAGAAACTTGTACTACTAATACCCGTCCTGTACATATACACTAGCTTATTTTCCTGTGTCATCAATTGTTCATTAGTCTTTTAAACATAGTGAAATATTTACTATCAATAATACCTTTCACCGAACCAAACTTTGCTCTAGGCACTTAATCTACCCTGTGCCTCAATTCCCTCTCTGTAAAATAGGGATAATATTTCACTACCACACTCAGGTGGTCTGAGGATAAAATCTATCAGTGGTAGGGTTACCAGGTATCCGGGTTTCCACCAGAACATCTGGTCTAAAAGGGACCCTGGTGGCTCCAGTCAGCACCGCCGACCAGGCTGTTAAAAGTCTGGTGGTCAGCAGTGCTGCAGGTCTAAGGCAGGCTAGTTCCTACCTGTCCTGGCGCTGTGCTGTGCCCCAGAAGTGTCCAGCAGCAGGTCTGGCTCCTAGGTGGCGGGGCTCCGTGCACTGTCCTCCCCCTGAGCACTACTCCACACTCCCATTGGCTGGGAACCATGAGAATAGTGCGCAGAGCCTCCTGCCCACCCCTCTGGCCCAGGAGCCGGACCTGCTGGCCGCTTGCAGGGCACAGTGCCAGGACAGGCAGGGAGCCTGCCTTAGTACCACTGCGCCACTGACTGGGAGCCACTTGAGGTAAGCCTGCACCCCAACCCTGAGCCCCAAACCCCTCCCCCAGCCCGAAGCCCCCACCCAAAATCCAGAGCCCCCTCTATACCCTAAACCCTATCCCTGGCCTCATCCCAGAGCGTGCACCCCCAGCCAGAACTCTCATTCCCTTCTGCACCCCAACCCCTTGCCTCAACCTGCAGCCCTCTCTCACACTGCAAACCCCTCATTCCCAGCTCCACCCAAGAGCCTGCGCCCCCACTCTGAGTCCCAACCTCACACCTGCTTCCCAACCCCCTGCCCCAGCCCTGATCCCCCTTCTTCCTCCAGACCCCTCGATCCCAGCCTGGAGCATCCTCCTGCAACCTGAACCCCTCATCCCCAGCCCCACCCCAGAGCCTGCACCCTCAGCTAGAGCCCTAACCCCCTACTCCTGCACCCCAACCCACAGCCTCAACCCACAGCCCCTTCCTGCACTCCAAATCCCTCAGCCCCACCCCCATCCTTGAGCTCCATCCTGCACCCCAATCCCCTCATTCCCATACCACAACTATCTGCCCCAGCCCGGACCCCCCTCCCACATCCTGCACCCCTCATTTCTGGCCCCACCCCATGGGACTCAGTTAGAGTCCTTACCCCCTTCCACACCCCAACCCCCTGCCCCAGCCTAGTGAAAGTGAATGATGGTGGGGGAGAGTGAGCCATCATGGGAGGGGGAATGTATTGAGCAGGGACAGGGCCTTGGGGAAGGGGCGGGATTAGGGTGTTTGGTTTTTGCGATTATAAAAGTTGGCAACCCTAATTAGTGGTTGTGAGGTGATCAGATATTACAGTGATGAGGACCAGACAAGTACCTAGATAGACATCAACTGACTTACTTCTGATTTACACCTTATAGGGCCTTATTCTGATTTTACCAACTCTAGTAGCAGCCATTCAAGTGTGAAACACGCAAACAATATGTTTGCTTCCCCTGTCGCTCTACTCTAAGCAGTAAACTACAACATGATACTACCCACATTTTTGTTAAGCAGAACTTCCAGTTATGTTACCTTCCAGGTTTTAATGCTACTCCTTAGGAACTGGTGTAATTCGCTGGTGAGTGTGTTACAGGTTTCTCTCTGTGCTGATCCACAGAAGATAGGGGTTGTTAAAACACCCAACTAAAGAGTTTTACCGTAAGCAGTAGCAGTTTATGCTTTTAGCTCTGGAGGCCCCTGGTTCAATCCCAGATGCGTCAGTCAAGAGGGAGACCATCACAGTAGCATCATGCCATGAGCAGGTGCCTTCTGTAGGACTGTGCTGGGTGTCACTGTCCAGCATTGTCCAACTCTCAAACCACAAACACTACAGGTATTAAAGGATACTATGATATAGCACAAAATACAACACTAAGAATATGGGCAGCAGGTGCTCTTGGTAGAAGGGTGGCACCGACAGTGGTTCAGCCCTGCATATAAATATCACAGGTCATCGTTTGTTCCAAATTGGATGTGGAACAGAGTAAACTTTGAATAGGAGCAGAGTACATCCATCAAGTCAGGCAGAGAGAATGTTCAAAATTGAGTGCACAGTTCAAATCACTACACTAGCCAGATGGGATCAAGTAACATTGAAATACACTTACATCAATTACACAGGGCCACACAAAGCACTCAGTTGTCACATTAAAAGCTTTACAAGTTCCGTTGCAAGCTATCCCCCTCCTTGCACTGCCCTGAGTATTTCCTGACCTGAGATAAAAAAACTTTTTACCTGCCAAAATAGAGTTCAATTCCTGTGTTTCTCTGTAATACAGTGAACACCAAAAACAGCAGGGATCTGCACACCTTGGACTGCTTTAGGTTTGCAAAGTCAGCAGGAGATATTAGTGATGAAAGTAGGAGAAGGGTTTGGATATGGATCCAGATTAGGGTTAAAATGAGATTTGGGTTAGAGGCCTAATCAGAACTAAGGTTTGGCCTGTGCTTAATTCTTATGAAATTCCACCATCTTGGGCTACAATCGTGCGAGAATGGATTGTGCTTGTGAGACTTCAGCTATATGAAGTATTGGGACCTGAACTCAGATCAAACCCACTGGGCTGGCTTTTGAACTAGGGACCTGAATCTCAAACCCAAAATTCAAAGAAGTATGGATTGGAGATCAGATTCTTAGTGGCTATAAAGTGATTTCACTAGAAATATGCTAACGATGAGGCCTTCTAGTTTTTGGCACCTCTCTGGCAGAAAGAGAGTCCTTAACTCTGGTCCTGGCAGGTAAAAGAAGGAAATTTTAAACAATGTCGCTGTATTTATTTGGTTTTAGCTGACGCACATTCTGTTGTTGATTAATGATCTTATACAGGATGTAGTGTTTATTTTAAAAATATTTCAGTTCACCACTATAATATTTTTTTTAAAACCTCCATCTGTTGAGGAGCAAAGAGCAATCAAAGCAGTGAATGTCACAAATAATAAAAATTACCATCTACAGAGTTTTGGTTAGCAAAAACAATTGGCCCTAATTAGCAAGCTTTATCCATTTGCCATTTGTTCAGCTTTGAAATTTTCCTGGCACCTGACTGATTGGCTTCAGAAACATTTCCCCAAAGGAAAACCTTCAAAGCTAACACCTAAACTTTTCTCAGAAGCGTAATAGGATCTGAAAATTCACAGTGGGTCTTAAGTTACTTATTCTCTGAACTGCTTTCAAGTACAGGACTTGGTAGCAATTGCATGTGAAACACAAATTTGTTCTTCACTGACACTGGTTTTACACTGGTGTAACATCATTGTCTTTTATGGAGTGACTCCTGATTTACAGTGGTATGAAATCAGAATCAGGCCCACTTGATTCAGCAAAACACGCAAACTGACAGTCTTATATAGCTTTATCAGCCACTCGAATGGCATGCATTAAATGTTACAGAATTACTTCCAAGAGGGGTTTGCTATCATTTTTCTTTATATTTAAAATTTTACTAACACAACAGAAATTGGAAGTCAAGCAGCCATATCCCATTTTACCCTTTAATTAGGGATTTGGGTAGCAATTTATATGCATGGACAAAGCCGTTGTTCCCAGAGCCAACTTGGAGTATCCCCTATATGCCTCAGACAGAAATGCCACATTTCTAACATTTTTCTTGATCAGGAAGGACTCTGTAAAAAGTGTTCTGTTTCCATAAATACCCCAAAACTGCTTCCCTTGGCTCAACTAAATGCAATCCAGTGAAATGCTATTCCAGTTCAGGGGATTTAATCACAAACTGCCTTTTTACTCATGTCTCAATGCTGCAACCCTTATACATGCAAAACTTCTGTTAACATGAGACAAAATCATGTACATAACCATATAAGGGCAGCAGACTAGAACTCTAACATCATTTTATAAATTTGGTTAGATGAAAGTGCAGCCTCAACTAATTTCATGAGATTACATTCCAAGAACCACATTATGAAAAAAGGCCGTGATGATAAACCAAGTCTGAAGGTAGGAACTGGACCAAACCTGGCTTCTAGAGATGTTAAAACAGCAAAGAAATTATATCATGCACTAAAGAGGAAAGAGGCAAAAAAATAAGCCTGATGAATACATGAAATATTATAGGGCCAGATCCTCAGCTTATGTAAATCGATGTAGCAACATTGACTTCAATTAGGCTACAAGAATTTACTTTAGCTGAAGATTTGGCCCTGTGCTTTTTAGTAAAAGTGTTTTGATTTTGTTTGTCTATTTCTTCTTCTCTCTCTCCACAAAACAGAAAGGAAATATTTGCAAGTGAATAATGCATGCGTTTTTTAGATCAAAATTTTAGCCTGGGACAAACATGTAAAAATATGAAGTTGGTTCCACATTGAATAATGGCTTTTTAGTCTATTTTATAATAAGAAAAAAATAAGTTTGCTGGGGAAAATGGCAATATCTTGTGGGGAAAAAAATATTTTCCATATAAAAATTAATTAAGGAAAATTTGTTTGAAAATAAGAGAATAGCAGAGCTTTTTTAAATCTTTACTAGAGCTCATCAGTCTTGCTGTTAGCCAATGCCTATTTAAATAAGCCCCAATTGTGTATCTCATCTGAGTTGCAATTTGCACATCAGGGGACTGGGAAGGATTCAAAGAGGCTATATACCACCTTTGAAGCTCCTGATTTCTGGGGTCAGATAGACACCAGCCCACAGTATAAATTAGAAGAGTCTGGGTGTGATTCTAACAGCTAAAGATTGCCAGGGTGCACAGGCAAAGAGGGCATGGCCAGAGAACCTACCAGTGCTCTTATGTTGAGCATCTGGAGGAAGTTGGCATAGTGTGGTCTACATCTACTGGGAATACTCTTTTCCTGTAGGCACAGGGAATTCCCAGGTGGAGAGGTAAATTGGAGTAGTTCCAAGCAGCTGCAGCTGGTGGCCATATCTGACCTAGAATCTATCTCTAAGTTTCCTTTTTTTTTTTTCCTTAGCCTATTACTGTGGTGATAGTTATATCCATTAGATAATGCTGAACAAAAGCCACTGATACAAATTACCCTAATTGTGCATGGGTGAGGGTTTCAGAATCTGAATATTGTAACCTGGGCAAAATTATTGATATGGTTTGTTCATTTAGGGCTTAGTCCAGCATTTCTCACTCAAGTAGAACTTTTATTGACTGGAACCTTAACAAACAAACCCATTATAGCACAGATTTACTGTTCATCCCAACAGTGTGCTGATAAACAGTCAGCCTTTTCTTCTCTCCTGGAAGGAAAAAAAAGACGTTTCTAGGAATTAAATATAAATTGCATGCAGAATTCATTTGTTCATCAAACTCAGCAATTTCTGATTCTGGCAACACTGTCTGGAATAATGCACTGTTCAAGGTAATCAGAAAGCATTAGCTACCTGGGGCCAGCTGTGGGTTTAGAAACTCTACAGAGATAGCAAAACAATTAAAATGCAGAGTAGTTTCTTTTCAGTCCATGAGGAGATTCATTTAGAAGAATGTGTATTGTAATATCTGAAGTCCTAGGACGTCTTCAAGATACCACATGGAACAGGTGTATAAATTAATAATAATTTCGTTTGCAGGCTTTTGGCTATGTATGGTGCAGTACTGCCTCTGATAAATATTTGCTTTAAAGGTCCTAAGCACTATCTAGCAAAGCACTAGGGCCCAGGTCCTTGAAGGTATTTAGGCACTTAGATCCCATCAGTTGGAGTCAAGTGACTAAACCTTTTGCGGATCTGGGTTTGTTTGCCTCACACTCCCAAAGTTTTGTTTCTCACACTTCAGCCCCAGTCTCGCCAGACCTCCTTGTCTTTTCCCTTTTCCTCGCCCCTAGTTCCAGTTTTTATCCACTCTGCATTCAAATCAACTCCTCCATGCTGCCTGGGCATTAGCCGGGGGTCGTTGAGAGGACAGGAGAGACAGACTTCCAAAATTCAAGACACTGAAGTAGAAGCAGTTTATGCTGAGCATGCACAAACTGATTTCTCAAAGACTTACAACTTGGCCAAAGTTGGGCAGATTATCATGATGGCAAAAAGTCACATCCCTGACACAAAGGCCACCCACCTACCAAATTTTGAGTCCCTTCTCCAAAGCACTGGGGCAAAAGAACATTTCAGAGAAAAGATTTCAAGAACTCTTTTAACATGAGAAAAAAATCTTTACATACCTGTTCAGTAAATGTTGCCCTTCAAGGTGTCTTGCACATGCCCATCCCACTTTAGGTGTCTGTTCACCACTGCACCAGAGCTGGACAACTTTTTTTTAACAGTAATGCCATAACACAAATGAATGTAGTGAAGATCTGTGAAGATATCCTCTGAGATTCCCTTCATCCTATCAGCAAAGGATATCAGTCACTGAGGACTAAATTCCTGAGTCCTGTTGAGGTAAAACACCAGTGTCTTGCAGATGTCTAAAGTATGATGTTTTTGCCCATCTCTGTGAGACTGGGATTTTGGAAAGAAGGGAGGGAAGTATATAATCTGATCCATATGAAAATCCAAAGAAAGAAAAGAAATTTGGGGTGTGGTTGCAAACCAATTTTGTCTCTGTCAAAGACCATATAAGAAGCATTAACCATCAAAGCTACTAAGCACCAGCTATCAATAGCTACTAAGAATGCTACCTTCAACAAAATATGAGACAAGAAGCACCTAGCCATAGGTTCAAAAGAAGGGCTCTATAACACTGAAAGAACTACGTTCAGATCCCAGGATGGAATTAGATCTCTAATAGATAGGAAAAGTCTGTCCAAACTTTTAGGAACCGAATAGTCTCAGGGTTGGAGAAAAATTATTTCCCAAATGTAGGAGGGTGGAACACTGAGAGGGCAGCTAAATGAACCCTCAGAGAATTGACTGAAACAGCTTTCTTTTAGGTGAAGAAGGAGCCAAGATAGATTGAATGGAAGTTCATGAAGGGAAGCTATCCTTCTATTGAAACTACACTGAAAACCTCTTCCATTTCATCAAGCAAATGTACATGGTGGAGAACTTTCTGCTATTGAAAAGAACATTCTGAACTGCAGCAGAATATGTAGCTTCCTGAATATTTGAGAACTGAGCATCCAGGCAGTCAGGTGTAAGCTGGGAGAGTTAGGATGCAGAGTCTGGCCATGGTCCTGCAAAATTAAGTCTGGGATCTGAGCAAGGGTTACAGGATCTTGAATGGAGAGGTTCAAAGGGCAGGAGAGGCAGTGTTGATGAGGCCAGGCTGGTACTATCAAAATTAGAACAGCATGAGCTTGTCTGAGGTTGCCCAGCACTTTCAGTATCCACATGAGTATGGGAGGAAGAGTGTAGAGAAGCATCCCCTTCCATGGTAGTAGAAAGGCATCAATCCCAGATCCTGGACTGAGACCTATCCTTGAACAGAACTGATGATACTTCCTGTTCTGTCAGCCAGCTAAGAAGTTCATTCTGGCTCAAGTCCTGAAAATGGACTTTACTATGTCAAGTCTGGGAGACCATTCATCATCTCAGCTGAATGATCTGCTGAGATGGTCATCCAGACAGTTTGAGATCCAGGGAGATACGATGCTTTAAGAGAGATTTCATTCTTGATGAAGAAAGTCCAGAGGTTCATCACCTTTTGGCAAAGGGGATTTGAACTGGCACCTCCCTGCTTGTTGAGATAAAACATCACTGCTGTGTCACATGATTGGGATGTGGGTGGTCATGCCTAGTAGTTGGAACAGGAGTCAGGCCTCATGGTCAGAGCAGGAGTCAGGCCTTATAGTTAGAACAGGAGTTGGTAGCCAGAAGTGGAAGCCCAGAATCAGGACTAGCATCAATGCGCAGGGAGAACCTCAAAATTCCCTAGCTGCACTACTGAATTGAGAGATGAAGCACCTGAGACTAAGGGCATAGCAGGAAAAGTTGAAGCAAAGGGAATGCTACTGCATATATTGGCAGGAACCATCCACCATTCAGGAAAGACAGGACCAGTTGGAGGTATGTGAGTCAGTATGTCCATGACAAGAGGGACAGTAAACAAACTTCAACCACCTCTGTAAGATTCTGAGGTGAAGTCTGGAATGCTGAGCCATATGTGTACAAGCTGCCATATGGCCTAGAAGTTTTAGGCAATTCATTTCTGTTGTACTGGGATATACCTTGAATTATTTGCACTGGTTGAAAAATTCTTGAAACCTGGCCTGAGGCAAATAGGCTCTTGTTGATGCTTAGTTAAGAACCATTCCTATTAATTTGATACTCAGTGCTTGTTGTGGCTTAAGAGGCCCAAAGAACAGAAGAGGGACTGACTCTTCTTGATGCCTTCCTTCACTTGCTGCCTGGAATGATCCTAGACTAAATGGTTGTCCAGATCTGAACTCCTGGCTTCCTAAGGCAGGAATGGCTGCCACCATTTATTTTGTGTAGACTCGGGGCTGATGACAGGCCAAAGGGGAGGAATTAACTGATAATGGACACCTAGTACGACAAACCTTAGGAACCTGCTGTATTTGTTGAGGTTATGCAGACCTACATTAAGCATGAAGCTTCTGGTGAGCTTTGGAAAGAGAAAATAGTTGGAATAGTATCTTTTCCCCTGATGTTGAGGAGGCATTTCTCCTATGGCTCCTAACATAATAGACACTGAATGTTTTGAATCAGTAAAGTCTCCGAGAATGGTCCCTAAAAAGGAACAGGGGTAGGAAGGGGAAATAGAGTTAAATTTCAGAATATATCCCAGTTCCACTCTGCTTAGAACCCACTTATCTGTTGTAATGTGGGTCCAAGCCTCTAGGAACTGGGACAACCGACTGCCAAAATGTGGGGATATCATAAAGAATGGTTCACTTGGCCCAGTCAGAAAGACTGATTGGATAACGCTGGATGTTTGGAAGTATCACAAGATGGAGGTGGACGAGTTGGTCTCTTCCTCTGAGGCCTATGTCACCTCTTGGACCAATCTGGCTATCTCACTGGATAGAAGGACTGTCTTCTGGACCCAAGGGCTGTACTGCCTTCTTTTCAGGCTGGGGTATAAATGCCCAAGGATTTCAAGGTCACCCTAGAATCCTTTAAAGAATGCAGAGCCTAGTCTTTCTTTCCTGAAAATAAGCTAGGGCCTTCAAAGAACAAGTCCTTAATGTCATAGTTTCAAGGTAACTGTACCTGTATCCTCTGTGGTCCACCAAGGGCATCCACTTTAGGCATCTGGCTTCCAGACATCACCTCTTAAGGATTTTAAGGCTTCACAGCTCCCTGCCTTACACTTTAAATCCCCATCAAGCCAGATGGCCTGAAAGGCTAGCACCTGTACTTTGCTTTCTCTCTGAGAGCTATGACCAGTGTATTGTCCACAGTTATAAGCTACCACACAGTTCCTTCTAAGCAAGCACCTTTATTCTTAAAGTTAAAGCATGACAGAGCAAAACAAAACAAAAAACAGAATTCCTAGATGCACGCTAAAAAGCTTAGCAGAGGTCACCCACAACTCCATCCTAGAGCTCTGGTTGGTGTTAGTACTTCAAAACCCACAACTGGGTTTTCTCCATGGTTACAAGTTCATATCTGTCTTAGATCCAGAATCAGAAAAAAGTCTTCACAGATAATCCATTTCTTTATACAGCTCAGCTTTTGATCCTCGAGTTCTGTTACAGACAATGATCCTCTCCTCAGGGTGAAGCTTCAAAAGGCTGGGTTTTTGCATAACCAGAGCTGGGGAATTTGCATTAACTTCTCCCTAGGGATTTCCCTGGAAATCCACTTAATACTTACTGTCCCAAAAGTCCATGCTTGTCTGGCACATTTTCAATATAGTCTTGTCAACTCCCACGTCTTACATCCGTCACATATCCCCTCTCGAGAGGCTACGTACAATCTCAGCCCATAATAATACATAAACTTAATGCAATAAGGTCTTTTGAGGACATTTCAGGAAATTTTCAAATCTGTCACACTTGATTGTTTGCAGGACTTCAAAAGTCAAACCTGATGACTGTAGCCAAGAAGCACAATGTGTGTGATTGTTGTTGCCATCCCATGAGCAGCCTCATCTAATGTCACCTTTAGAGATGAGCATGTGACCAGATGGCCTTCATTTAAATGAGCCCTGAGCTCTTCCTTTGCATCATCTGGCATCTTGTCTGTAAATTTAGACAATGAGTCCCAGACAGGATAACAATAGCGGGCCAATCATAAATTGTAAATCTATGGACAAATACACCTTCTCCCAAATAAATATAGTTTGAGTCTTTATTTTTAGTAGTAGATTTAAAGTGCCCTTGCCCTGCCTTCTCATTCAGAGCCATCCCCAAAGAACCTGAAGGGAGGGTGCTGCAAGTAAAAATATTCATGCCCCTGAAAAGGTACACAGTACCTCTTCTCTGTTCTTTTGGCAAGCAGGAGTCTGGCAAAAGGATTTTTGCAAGCTCTAGAATAGCCTAATTTGAAGCAAGCCATTCTAGCAGGTTCTGCAGAATGCAAAATGTCTACTAGTTTGTGAAGATTATTTTTGAGCTGTTCAATCTGTATCCCTAGGGAAGTAGTAACTCTCTTAATCTGTTCCTGGTAGGTTTTGTAGTCATCTGTGATTGGATCTGATGATTCCAATACTGTGGCCTTATCAGGAGATGAGGAACAGAGGCACTAGCACTTTCAGCTGCTCTGGTGGCAGTTGAACCACTACAGCAGGAGGGTAAGAAGCTGAAGGGATAGCCTCCATCTTTGTTGTGTGCCAGTATCAGTACTGGGGATGCTATTGGGTGGAGAATGGGGCCTTAATGATGATCTTATAGTGCAGTGCCACAAAGAAGCAGCCCTGAAATCTAGATGATCTCCCCACAGATTCCAAAAGGGCTACTATTTCAAATGGTACAGGACTAGAGACCAGCCCAAGGCAGTCTCTCTCTGGATCTGCTGCTGCAAGGGTCATGGTACTGGTACTTGATGCACATACTGAGCAGCATGGAGCTATGATGAATCAGCATTGGAATGCCAAGGAAATGCAGTAATAGATGGAGAAGTTGGTTAGCAGGACCAGGACCGGCAAACAGTAGCTGGTACCAGCAGAAGCATCTGGAGTTTTCCTGAAGAAGGTACTATGTCCTCTGATCTGAGGCCCTGAAGTACCAGAACAGAATGGTACCAATACCAAGTCAGTGGTTGATGGTGCTGTGCATGTGGATACTGACGATCCCAGCCTATGCAATGGAAATCATGGGACCAACAGACGCTTTTTGCATCAGTGGTGAGACTGGTGCCAACAGACACAGCAGGTCTTTAGTGGCTGCATATGCTTCAGGTGTCACCAGGAGTCATAAAGCCACATTTCGATGTAGGAGAAGTTGATGTTATCACAAGTCCAGACAACTGTAATCAGTCTTGACAGTACCACATGAGGTGCCAGAGTCAACGATTCAACAATACTAGAATGCAGTACCAGGGAGTGCCTCACTGTGGTAGCTCTACCCTCTATACCATCTTCCTCTGTGAGAATCTGATGATGACTTAGCCCTCTAAAAGGAGGACTCCTTCTGGCCAGAAGAAGTCAAGTTACTAGACTTTCTGGTACTTATGGGGTACCCGGGACAGAGAATGATGTCTTCTCTCCAGTTTCTCTCATAGCAAGGAAGCTGATATGTCTGGTGGTTTGAAGGAGTCAAGTCTGAATCGCTGTGTGCCAAATGGCTGGGTAATGAATGGGGATACACTGCATCAGTCAGAATGGGGGGAAGACAAACCTCTCAGCGTCTTTGTTTGCATTTAAACCCTCTACAAATGGGGCCTGTTACGTAGTGTGGGGAGTCCAGTCCTGCACCCCTCTTCCTGGGACCCACAGTGACTCTCAGCCAGCTAGTAAAACAGAAGGTTTATTGGACAACAGGAACACAGGTTACAGCAGAGCTTGCAGGCACAGTCAGGACCCCTCCATTGAGTACTTCTGGGCTTTCAGGGTGCTTGGATCCTAGCTAGGATACCCTGAATTCCACCCACACAGCCCCAAGTCCAAACTCAAACTGCTTCCCTCCTGCCACTCCCTTCCTTTGTCCCCGTTCCCGGGCAAAGGTGTTGACCTTTCCCCTCCCTTACCTAGCTCAGGTTACAGGCTCCGGTATCGTCCATCCCCTAAAGTCCTCCCCTGCTCTCCCATTCCCCACACAGACAGCCCCTACTCCATCACATCTCTCCCCCCTTCGAGACTGAACTGAGCAGGGTCACTCTGCCCAGTGACCTGGGGAAGTTCAGGGGCCCCCTCCGGGACAACGCATCCGCTATCAGGTTGGCACTTTCCTTCACATGGACCACGTCCATGTCATAGTCCTGCAGGAGCAGGCTCCACCTCAGGAGCTTGGCGTTGGCTCCTTTCATTTGGTGCAGCCAGGTCAGGGGAGAGTGGTCGGTGTACACGGTGAAGTGTCGCCCAAAGAGATATGGCTCTAGCTTCTTAAGGGCCCACACCATGGTCAGGCATTTCTTTTTGATGGCTACATAGTTTTGCTCCCGGGGTAGCAGCTTCTTGCTTAGGTACACAATGGGGTGTCTCTCCCCCTTTTCATTTTTCTGCATTAACACCGCCCCCAGTTCCGTGTCTGAGGCGTTGGTGAACACCATAAAGGGTTTGTTAAAATCTAGGTTTGCCAGAACTGGGCCACTAACCAGAGCCTCCTTCAGTGCCCGAAAAGCCTCCTGGCACTGCTCAGTCCAGATTACCTGGTCTGGCTTTCCCTTTTTGCACAGTTCAGTGATGGGGCCGGCTATGGCACTAAAGTGGGGCACGAACCTTCGATAGTACCCCGCCATCCCAATAAAGGCCTGGACCTGCTTTTTGGTTTGGGGAGCAGGCCAGTCTTTGATCACCTCCACCTTGGCTGGTTCCGGCTTCAGGCAGCCGCTCCCAACCCGATGGCCCAGGTAAGATACTTCAGCCATTTTCACCTTGCACTTCTTAGCCTTTACTGTTAACCCAGCCTTTTGGAGTTGGTCCAGGACTTGTTTAACCTGGGACATGTGGTCCTCCCAGGTCTGGCTGAAGATGCAGATGTCGTCAATATACGCCATGGCAAAACTCTCCATCCCCCTCAGTGGCTGATCCACCAGGCGCTGGAAGGTGGCCGGCGCTCCCTTGAGGCCGAAGGGCAGGGTCAGAAACTTGTAGAGCCCCAGAGGGGTGATAAAGGCCGATTTCAGCCTGGCATCTGTGTCCAGCGGCACTTGCCAGTAGCCCTTTGTAAGATCCATAGTGGTGAGGTACCGAGCACCTCCCAGCTTGTCTAGGAGCTCGTCAGGCCTGGGCATGGGGTAGGCATTAGATACAGTAATGACACTGAGCTTTTGATAGTCCACACAGAACCGGATTGACCCATTCTTCTTGGAGACCAGCACCACTAGCGAGGCCCAAGGGCTGGAAGACAGCTGGATCACCCCCAAAGCCAGCATGTCCCTGACCTCTCTTTCAAGATTCTGGGCAGTTTTACCAGTGACCCGAAAAGGGGAGCATCTTATAGGGGGATGTGACCCGATCTCCACCCTGTGGACAGTCAAATTAGTGCGTCCACGCTGGTTGGAAAACAGCTGTCGGTATAGATGCAGCACCCCTCTGATCTCAGCGTACTGGGACAGGGTCAGCTGATCAGAGAGGGGAATCACCTCCGGGGGGAACCAGCTTTTGTCCCAGGGAATAGATCCACTAAGGGGTCATCTCCCTGCCCCTCCCAATGTCCACACACGACCAACACCACATTCCCCCTGTCATAGTATGGTTTCATCATGTTCACATGGTACACTCGACGGTGATGTGCCCGGTTTGACAGCTCCACCACATAGTTTATCTCATTCAGTTGCTTGATAACCTTGAAGGGCCCTTCCCAGGCAGCCTGGAGTTTGTTTCTCCTCACGGGGATGAGAACCATCACCTGATCCCCGGTGGCGAAGGCATGGGCCCGTGCCGTGCGGTCATACCAGATCTTCTGGTTCCTCTGAGCTCGGGCCAGATTCTCCCTGGCCAGGCCCATGAGCTCGGCCCGTCTTTCCCAGAAGGTCAGGACATACTCCACCACCGACTCTCCCTCGGGGCCTACCCCTCCCATTCGTCTCTCATCAGGTCTAGGGGCCCCCTTACCCACCTTCCATACCACAGTTCGAAAGGTGAAAACCTGGTAGATTCCTGGGGTACCTTCCTGTACATGAACAGCAAGTGAGGTAAGTACTTGTCCCAATTCTGCAGGTGCTGGTTCATAAATGTTTTTAGCATCATCTTCAGGGTCCCGTTGAACCCTTCCACCAGCCCGTTGGACTGGGGGTGATACGCTGAGGCCCAGTTATGCTGGACCCCACATTTCTGCCATAAGGACCGGAGCAGGACCGACATGAAGTTGGACCCCTGATCCGTTAAGACCTTCTTGGGGAACCCCACCCGGCTGAAAATTGTCAGCAGCGCATCTGCCACTGTGTCTGCTTCGATAGAGGACAAGGCCACTGCCTCGGGGTAGCGAGTGGCAAAATCCACCAGCACCAGGATGTATTTCTTCTCTGACCGGGTCATCTTGCTGAGGGGTCCCACTATGTCCATGGCCACCTTCTGGAAAGGTTCTTCTATGATGGGTAAAGGCCTCAAAGCCGCTTTCCCCTTGTCCCGGGCCTTCCCCACCCTCTGGCAGGGGTCACAGGATTGGCAGTACTGTCGGACCTGGGTAAAGACCCCAGGCCAGTAAAAGTTCTGTAGCAGCCTCTGCCTGGTGCGCCGGATTCCCTGGTGCCCTGCGAGAGGGATGTCATGGGCCAGGTACAGTAGCTTGTGGCGAAACTTCTGGGGAACCACCAGCTGCCTCCTGATCCCCCATGACTCTACTTCCCCTGAGGGAGCCCATTCTCGGTACAGGAACCCCTTCTCCCACAGGAACCTCTCCTTGCAACCTCTCCTCGTAGTCTGTACCGCACTAAGGTCAGCGCGGTCCCTGGGCTTCCGCAAGGATGGATCTTTTTGCAACTTGGCCTGGAACTCAGCAGCTGGGACAGGGATGGGGACCGGCTCTCTCTTGCTGGCTGGGTCTGAGGCCGCAGCCTCTCTGAACCGTGCCCCTGGGCGTTCCCTTTCCCCTGGGTTAGGGTCCTGCACCTTGGGTTGAGTACCTTCCCCGTTGTAGGGGTGCAGTGCCCTTTGCCGACTCTGACTACGAGTCACGACCAGGGCACTCTGGGTGTTACTAGGCCAGTTCTCAAGGTTTCCTCCCATTAACACATCTGTGGACAAATATGGGTGTACCCCCACATCCTTGGGGCCCTTCTTGGCCCCCCACTTCAGGTGTACCCTCACCACGGGCACCTTGAATGGAGTTCCGCATACGCCCATCAGGGTCAGGTAGGTGTCGGGCACCATCCGATCTGAGGCCATCACCTCGGGCCGGGCCAGCGTCACCTCTGCGCCCATGTCCCAGTACCCAGTGACCTTCCTCCCATCTACCTCAAGGGAAACAATGCACTCTTTCCAGAGGGGCAGCCCCGCGCCCACCCCGTAAACCAAAAATCCGGAGCCTGGAGCATCCAGCCCCCCCAGAGGAGCTGACCTGGGGACCTCCTCCCTCCTTCACAGGTGGTATGTTGCCAGCCTCCCTTTCCTGGGAATGTAGTCCCTCCTCCGATTAGGTTTTTACCCAGTCCATCCTCTGCGGGTTGGGTCTGCTTGGTTTGTCCCTGAGCTTGGGGCACTGGACCCGTATGTGGCCTCGTTGGCCACAGCGATAGCAGCCCATGTCTCGTGGATCCCCTTGAGTGGGTCGGAGGGACCTGACGCTGGATGTTCCCCTTTTGGGGGGGGTTCTCCATAGGCCCCCTTTGGGAGGTTCCATGATGACTTTCGCTCTGCGTTGAGGCAGGCCTGCTCCTTTGAGACTCCTCCCTGCCATCCCCTGCCCGACTGTCCACAAATTGGTCGGCCAGCTGGCCTGCGTGCTGTGGGTTCTCCAGCTTCTGGTCCATCAACCACAGCCTCAAGCTGGATGGGCACTGCTCGTATAGGTGCTCCAGTATGAATAGGTCAAGCAGGTTCTCTTTAGTTTGGGCCCCAGCTGTCCACTTGCGGGCATACCCCTGCGCCCGGTTGACCAGTTGTAGGTATGTGACCTCACGGGTTTTACGTTGGATCCAGAACTTTTTCCGGTACATCTCAGGAGTCAGCTCAAACTCGCGGAGCAGGGCCTGTTTGAACAGTTCGTAGTCCCCTGCCTCCGCCCCTTTCAGTCGGCTGTACACCTCCATGGCTGTGGAGTCCAATAAGGGGGTGAGAACTGCGATCCTGTCTGCAGGGTTAACCCTGTGCAGCTGGCAGGCATTCTCAAAGGCTGTCAGGAAGGTATCTATGTCCTCCCGCTCCTTACGTCGGGGTAGCAAGTGCTTATCAAAGCTTTTTGTAGGCTTGGGTCCCCCTCACTCACCGCAGCCAGGGCCTCACTGCTCCTCAGCTGGGCCAGGTCCAGCTCATGTTTACGCTGTTTCTTCTTCTTCTCCCGCTCATGTTTACACTGGTTCTCCTCATGTTTACGCTGGTTCACCTTCTCCTCCAGCTCTTGCCTCTTTAACTCGAGCTCGTCCTGTCTCAGCTCCCTTTCATATTCCAGCCGCATCAGCTCCATGGATGCCGAGCGTTGCTGGGAGGATCCCCTGCTGGGGGGTGAGCTTTGCCGGGAGGATTCCCCACTGGCCGGGGGGGTCACGGTGCCCTCGGTGTTCACTGGGCTCCTCCTCGCCCTTCCCCTAGGCCTAGGAAGGGGGAGTCTCGGGAAGCCCTCGTCCACCGGCTGACCACTCCCAGCGCGGACAGACACTGGTGCCTGCGCTGCATCTGCCCAGCTGCTTCCCTCAGAGACAGGGCTCCATTCATTCATGCTGTCTCCCTGCTCCAGCTGGGCAATCAGCTGGTCCGTGGTGAGCCTCCCCGGGCGCAGCCCCCTCTGCTTGTACAGCTCCAGCAGGTCGCACTTGCGCCACTTGGCATACATCTTCCTGCTGGCCACTCACAGGCAGGGGTGCTCGCCGCTCCCCACCTGTTCCAGGGGGACCCCTGGTGCACCAGCCCTTCTTGAGGTCACCACCTCTCTGCCAGGGTCGAGCTGTAGACTCCTCTGCCCCTGGGACAGCTTGCTGCAATCCCCCGGAGGACCCTGTTACTGCAAAGTCCTTCTCACTGGGCACACACTCCCAGGGGTAACCACCCCTTCATTTTACTGCTCCCCAGTCACTTGCTACAGGAAGCATCGTCCACGGGGTACAGTATCTCCCGCCGCTGCCACCAGTTGTTACGTAGTGTGGGGAGTCCAGTCCTGCACCCCTCTTCCTGGGACCTACAGTGACTCTCAGCCGGCTAGTAAAACAGACGGTTTATTGGACAACAGGAACACAGGTTACAGCAGAGCTTACAGGCACAGTCAGGACCCCTCCATCGAGTCCTTCTGGGCTTTCAGGGTGCTTGGATCCTAGCTAGGATACCCTGAATTCCACCCACACAGCCCCAAGCCCAAACTCAAACTGCTTCCCTCCTGCCACTCCCTTCCTTTGTCCCCGTTCCTGGGCAAAGGTGTTGACCTTTCCCCTCCCTTACCTAGCTCAGGTTACAGGCTCCGGTATCGTCCATCCCCATAAGTCCTCCCCTGCTCTCCCATTCCCCACACAGACAGCCCCTACTCCATCACAGGGCCTTCTCCTAATGTGCCCTTCTCCTAAACACGGTAGGCAGCTGGAGTGGGGATCACTTAGTGGTATTGATTTATTAGAGCCAGAAAAGTGCTTGAAGCCCAGGGACTTTGGCATGCCCCAGTACCAAGCCACAGCTCAAAGAGAACAAAGTAAGACTGGGTATAAAATAAATCCTAAAACCAAGTACCACTAACTATCTATTGTGACCACCCTAACTAACTAGTTACAAGATAATCTAAAGGGAAAAGGGAAGAATGTAACAAGCTCACACGATCTCCGACTACTGACCACAGGTGGTGAGACAGAACTGAGGGGAGATCAGGGTGATTCTGCCTCTTGCGTTGGTCAGATATAGATGTGGGGTAAACTACATGTTTGAACAGGTGATCAATGGCAGAACCCCTTTGAATTGCACAGAGATGAAAATGAAGATTAGGAAAGCGATTGTTTTTAGATCTGAGAGAATAGAAAAAAATTGGCAAATAGTCATCTGAATTTGAAAACAAAATTGGATTTGAAAACAAATATGACAGTGTTCACAACCCTTTCATGTTCACTCTTCAAATTAGTTGAGTGTTTAGCTTTATTAGCATGAATATTCACAAAAAGCAGATTTTAAGCTCAAATGTGCAACTGATTGCCAGAAATATATTTCACATTATATAGTCATTTCAGTTCTAACAATCAAAATTCACACTGTTTTGTCTGACTGTATAAATAAACTAATCAAGAAACACAGACAGTGCCATGTGACTTATATAGCACATCAACATATTATCAGTTTCAAAGTTCAGCTATTCAGAATGAATTACACTTTTGATGGCATTCATAAATCATTTCAGCCACCAAACCTGAGAATTCCATGATCTGCTCATTAACGGAAGCAGGCAAAATTAGACTAATTATTCATTATAAATTATTCACTCAGCTCTACTTGGTAATATAATGTCAATTCATGTTTATGTGGAAATAGAAGGAAATTACTTTTCTACTGACTAGCTTCAGACAAAAGGGTTGTAATCACATGCGGTTTGTTGTTACTTATGACAAATTCACATCAACAACTGACTGAAGATGACTGAGCACATTTTTATATTCTCTGAAGGTTGGAGATGATACATCTTTGGTAGGCTGTTGGAGATCCAGGATTCCAGCCATATTATGGCCAAGTAAAAGCTGCAATATTCTGTAATTTAAGGGTAGGGTCAACTTGAAGGGACATTCTATCCCCTCCATATCCTTGGGTGAATAGTTACATTTTTATTTTCTGTAAAGGACTAGTGATTTTGTTTACTCTGAACCGAACTGAGATTGGGCCGTTACATCTGGGAAGAGCTGCTACCAAATGTTCTTGAGGGGGCAAAGCTCTTCTTTGACTATGTACAGGCACAGGTTGTGCTTTGAAGCACTACTGAGAGGACAAGGAACCAACACAGATGTACAGTAAGTAAATAGATTGCTGAAAAGTCCAATCCTTGAAGCTATTTAAGCCCATCTTTCACAAGTATCTTTGCATAAAGTAATAACGGAGAAAGAAGGCATAACGAATTACGCTAATGGTGATGGGTTTTTCCAACCCATTTTTAATTACTATTTGGCCATGATACTACTCAAATGCACTCACCTTCAGAGTTTTCCCTAAAGCAAATGAAAACCTACAAGAAAAGAACAAACCATGCTGTATGAATACACAAGTCTGTTTAATACATCTCATGTCACCTGTAGGAACAAAAGGAAGTGGTGGGCAGCAGCAGATGAGGGAACATCTTCGAAGGTCAAAATGCATGGCCTCTACTCTGGTTAGAGTGACTGGAAGAAGAGAATTTAAAACATTTTACAGTAGACTGATTTCTCACCTAATGACTATTTTGCAGCTTGTAGAATCAGCCTGCTTCACTTCTTGTACAGAGGCTAAACAACAAATAAGGCTTTATACATTTTTTTCTCTTTGTTTTCTCTCCTTTACAGACAGAAAGGGAACCTGGAGGTATTTATAAAAAGGACTATGCTACACAAATGAATGGGAAGGTGCCTTGCCCAGCCACCAAAACATGTCACTTTGACTATGCATCTAAGCTATTTCTGTAGAGCCACTTTAAGAGGGGAGGAAATGCTGGAGTAACATTTTGAGGGGAAATAGAGAAACAATTTGAAAGGACATGGAGTGAATACAAACTGTGTTGTCTCAAGGATGGAGACACCCATCTGTCGCCCTGACCGTTCATCCCGGGAGGTATGCTGCCTGCCAGGGGCCCGTATCCGAGATGTTACAGAGGCATTGTCGAGGATTATCCGGCCTTCTGACTACTACCCCATGCTACTCATCCATGTGGGCACAAATGATACTGTGAGGTGTGACACTGAGCAGATTAAGAGTGACTACAGGGCTCTGGGAGTACGGGTTAAGGAGTTTGGAGCGCAGGTGGTATTCTCTTCGATTCTTCCTGTCGAAGGTAGGGGCCCGGGCAGAGACCGATGCATCGTGGAGGTGAATGCCTGGCTGCGAAGATGGTGTCACCAGGAAGGCTTTGGCTTCCTCGCTCATGGGATGCTATTTGAGGAAGGACTGCTAGGCACAGATGGTGTTCACCTTTCGAGAAGGGGAAAGGCCTTATTTGCGCACAGACTGGCTAACCTAGTAAGGAGGGCTTTAAACTAGGTTCGACGGGGACAGGTGAGCAAACCCCACAGGTAAGTGGGGAACAAGACCTGGGAGATGGGTTGGAAACAGGAGGGAGCACGGGCTATAATGGCAGAGAGAAAGGAGAGTCAGGGCAAAGCTGGGAGGCAAGATCAAACCAGTATCTTAGATGCCTATATACAAATGCAAGAAGTATGGGTAATAAGCAGGAAGAACTGGAAGTGCTAATAAATAAATACAACTATGACATTGTTGGCATTACTGAAACTTGGTGGGATAATACACACGACTGGAATGTTGGTATGGATGGGTATAGTTTGCTCAGGAAGGATAGACGGAAAAAAGGGAGGAGGTGTTGCCTTATATATTAAAAATGTACACACTTGGACTGAGGTGGAGATGGACATAGGAGATGGAAGTGTTGAGAGTCTCTGGGTTAGGCTAAAAGGGGTAAAAAAACATGGGTGATGTCGTGCTGGGAGTCTACTACAGGCCACCTAATCAGGTGGAAGAGGTGGATGAGGCTTTTTTCAAACAACTAACAAAATCATCCAAAGCCCAAGATTTGGTGGTGATGGGGGATTTCAACTATCCAGATATATGTTGGGAAAATAACACCGCGGGGCACAGACTATCCAATAAGTTCCTGGACTGCATTGCAGACAACTTTTTATTTCAGAAAGTTGAAAAAGCTACTAGGGGGGAAGCTGTTCTAGACTTGATTTTAACAAATAGGGAGGAACTCGTTGAGAATTTGAAAGTAGAAGGAAGCTTGGGTGAAAGTGATCATGAAATCATAGAGTTTGCAATTCTAAGGAAGGGTAGAAGGGAGTACAGCAAAATAGAGACAATGGATTTCAGGAAGGCGGATTTTGGTAAGCTCAGAGAGCTGATAGGTAAGGTCCCATGGGAATCAAGACTGGGGGGAATAACAGAGTTGAGCAGAGTTGGCAGTTTTTCAAAGGGACGCTATTAAGGGCCCAAAAGCAAGTTATTCCGATGGTTAGGAAAGATAGAAAATGTGGCAAAAGACCACCTTGGCTTAACCACGAGATCTTGTGTGACCTACAAAATAAAAAGGCGTCATATAAAAATGGAAACTAGGTCAGATCACAAAGGACGAATATAGGCAAATAACACAGGAATGCAGAGGCAAGATTAGATAGGTAAAGGCACAAAATGAGCTCAAACTAGCTATGGGAATAAAGGGAAACAAGAAGACTTTTTATCAATACATTAGAAGCAGGAGGAAGACCAAGGACAGGGTAGGCCCACTGCTCAGTGAGGAGGGGGAAACAGTAACGGGAGACTTGGAAATGGCAGAGATGCTTAATGACTTCTTTGTTTCGGTCTTCACTGAAAAATCTGAAGGAATGTCTAGTATAGTGAATGCTTACAGGAAGAGGGTAGGTTTAGAAGATAAAATAAAAAAAGAGCAAGTAAAAAATCACTTAGAAAAGTTAGATGCCTGCAAGTCACCAGGGCCTGATGAAATACATCCTAGAATACTCAATGAGTTAATAGAGGAGGTATCGGAGCCTCTAGCTATTATCTTTAGGAAATCATGGGAGACAGGGGAGATTCCAGAAGACTGGAAGGGGGCAAATATAGTGCCCATCTATAAAAAGGGAAATAAAAACAACCCAGGAAACTACAGACCAGTTAGTTTAACTTCTGTGCCAGGGAAGATAATGGAGCAGGTAATTAAAGAAATCATCTGCAAACACTTGGAAGGTGGTAAGGTGATAGGGAATAGCCAGCATGGATTTGTAAAGAACAAATCGTGTCAAACTAATCTGATAACATTCTTTGATATGATAACGAGCCTTGTGGATAAGGGAGAAGCGGTGGATGTGATATACCTAGACTTTAGTAAGGCATTTGATACGGTCTCGCATGATATTCTTATAGATAAACTAGGAAAGTACAATTTAGATGGGGCTACTATAAGGTGGGTGCATAACTGGCTGGATAACCGTACTCAGAGAGTAGTTGTTAATGGCTCCCAATCCTGCTGGAAAGGTATAACAAGTGGGGTTTCGCAGGGGTCTGTTTTGGGACTGGCTCTGTTCAATATCTTCATCAACGATTTAGATGTTGGCATAGAAAGTACGCTTATTAAGTTTGCGGACGATACCAAACTGGGAGGGATTGCAACTGCTTTGGAGGACAGGGTCAAAATTCAAAATGATCTGGACAAATTGGAGAAATGGTCTGAGGTAAACAGGATGAAGTTCAATAAAGATAAATGCAAAGTGCTCCACTTAGGAAGGAACAATCAGTTTCACACATACAGAATGGGAAGAGACTGTCTAGGAAGGAGTATGGCAGAAAGAGATCTAGGGGTCATAGTAGAACACAAGCTTAATATGAGTCAACAGTGTGATACTGTTGCAAAAAAACCAAACGTGATTCTGGGATGCATTAACAGGTGTGTTGTAAACAAGACATGAGAAGTCATTCTTCCGCTTTACTCTGCGCTGGTTAGGCCTCAACTGAAGTATTGTGTCCAGTTCTGGGCACTGCATTTCAAGAAAGATGTGGAGAAATTGGAGAGGGTCCAGAGAAGAGCAACAAGAATGATTAAAGGTCTTGAGAACATGACCTATGAAGGAAGGCTGAAGGAATTGGGTATGTTTAGTTTGGAAAAGCGAAGACTGAGAGGGGACATGAAAGCAGTTTTCAGGTATCTAAAAGTGTGTCATCAGGAGGAAGGAGAAAACTTGTTCACCTTAGCCTCCAACGATAGAACAAGAAGCAATGGGCTTAAACTGCAGCAAGGGAGATTTAGGTTGGACATTAGGAAAAAGTTCCTAACTGTCAGGGTAGTTAAACACTGGAATAGATTACCTAGGGAAGTTGTGGAATCTCCATTTCTGGAGATATTTAAGAGTAGGTTAGATAAATGTCTATTAGGGATGGTCTAGACAGTATTTGGTCCTGCCATGAGGGCAGGGGACTGGACTCGATGACCTCTCGAGGTCCCTTCCAGTCCTAGAGTCTATGAGTCTATGAGTCTATAAGTAAAAGGATAGTTTGCATCACCACTGTCCCCATTGTCAGCGCAAATCTCATCTCTAAAAAAAATCCATGTATTAATCTTCTGCTGGCAAGTTTACATTAAACTCAGAAGACTCTTTTTTTCCAATGGTGGAACCATATATCCAGTGGTAAAGTCCATCTCTATTATGCATAACAAATGTGCATTATGGAATTTGCAGATTTACATCCATAGCCTCTGACCACAACACATGATTTCTTTCTTCCCATATATCAAATGCCTTGGAACAGAATCATAGAATCAATAGAACTGGAAGGGATCTTGAGAGGTCATCTAGTCCAGTCCCTTGCACTCATGGCAGGACTAAGCATTATCTAGACCATTCCTGACAGGTGTTTGTCTAACCTACTCTTAAAAATCTCCAATGATGGAGATTCCACAACCTTCCTAGGCAATTTATTCCAGTGCTTAATCACTCTGAAAGTTGGGAAGGTTTTCCTCAGCCTCCTGTGCTGCAATTTAAGCCCATTGCTTCTTGTCCTATCCTCAGAGTTTAAGGAAAACAATGTTTCTACCTCCATCTTGTAACAACCTTTTACATACTTGAAAACTGTTATCATGTCCCCTCTCAGTCTTCTCTTTTCCAGACTAAACAAATCCAATGTTTTCAATCTTCCCTCAAAGGTCATGTTTTCTAGACCTTTAAATCATTTTTGTCACTCTTCTCTGGACTCTCTCCAATTTGTCCACATCATTCCTGAAATGTGGTACCCAGAACTGGACACAATACTCCAGTTGAAGCCTAATCAGCAGAGTAGAGAGGAAGAATTACTTCTCGTGTCTTGCTTACAGCACTCCACCTAAAACATCCCAGAACGATGTTTGCTTTTTTTGCAACAGTGTTACACTGTTGACTCATATTTAGCTTATGATCCACTGTGATCCTAAGATCCCTTTTCACAGTACTCCTTCCAAGGTGGTCATTTCCCATTGAAGATACAGTTCAGGGCCAGATTCTGCCCTCAGCCACCCAACCTCACTGTGTTCAGAGCAGCAAGCACATCTAGTCCAATCTTCAGGATTGATTAAGCATGCAATGTTTTTAAAAAGTTCAAAACAACCACTACAACCAAACATGCAGCAGAATAGTAAACTCTTGATGTGTTTTCTCTCACATTTGTTTTCAATACATTTGGAAGTGTTGTACAGACCAGACCAGATCCTATGCTGTTGTAAATCAGTATAGCTCCACAGATTTACATCAGTTGAGGACCTGGCTCATATTCTTTTAATATTTGTCAAGAACACTCAGAAGTATGCACCTTTTGTAGCTTCAGTAAGATCTCTGTGTATTTAACCTTCCAGCAGATAGCAGGGTAGATTTTCAAAGGCACAAGCATTTAACTCTTTGTGCCTTTTACAATCAACACCAGTACTTCTGTAGAATAAATATTCATGCTATAGAGGTTTTAGATTCCTTTTTTCTCTGCATGCAATTATTTTGTTTATTCTAGTCATTTCTATGGTACTCAGCATTGCAGTATCTATTCTGAGTAACTCAAATTTCATGAGCACTTTGAACTCCATCTCTGATATTAGCACATACCCAGACTATGGTCCTGCTCCTACTATGGAAGTCAATGGAAAAATTTCTGTTTACTTAAGTGGGGACATACTGGTCCCTGTATCTGTTTTTTAATGTTGAAAAGAAACAATGTCTTGGTCCTATGGGAAGTTCCATGAAATACTTGTATCCATGTGGAACTTCAATGACTATAAGTAATAGGGCTATCTACAAATAGGAGTCCAAAAGTGCAAAGCAACTTGCAGAAATAGGACATAAGTAATAAGATGCATTTTCTTTACTATTACAGTAACTGAAGGGATGCAAAGCTATGTGATTAACCTCTGAACAGGCATTCCTGTCTGATTGTATAGGATAGGGGTAGTTAAAACTACATACTTACCTGACCATGCAAGTTGACCTATTACTTGCATTGTTTGTTTTATAAAATTCCTCACTGTAGCATCTTTCTTCAGCATGTCTGCTGAACATAATCTGTGTCCTTCAAATTTACTTAGTTCCAGTATGTGACTTTCATGGCTGAACACTTTTACCCACTCTTGTAGTCGGTTGTGAGCAGAAAAAATATTATCCATAAACCTGAAGTTGTTCTGTTATGTTCTTTTCTTTTCTCTTTTTCTTCCCTTCTCCACACCTCACCTCCCCAGTGCAATGCATGAAAAATTATTGAATATTTTAATTTTTCTGCAATAATTGGACAATCCAAGCCTGACTCTGACCTGATATTTTCTTAACTAGTAAGTTGCTTATTTTATGGACTGTAAAAAAACAGTAACTCTTAGATGCCAGAGAAGAAATGGACACCTCAGAGAGGAGAGCACTATCTAAGGTAACTATATGCATGCCCCTGCCCCTCCCCTCATTGCCATAGCATCTAAGCACTTCACACTCTTTAATCTATTTATTCTTACAATACTCCTGTGCGACAGGGAACTAACATCCCCATTTTGGTGGATAAAAAACACTGGACTGTCCTTCTGCTCTAAGCAATACTATGTAATTGAGATATGAGTAGAGTCAATTGGCCACAAATATATCATGCATGCTTTACTCAAAGAAAAAGCTGAAGTATATCCAGCAACTGCATTTCATCCTGCTTCAGATATGCTCTTGTCTTATTAAGTATCAGAGGGGTAGCCGTGTTAGTCTGGATCTGTAAAAGCAGCAAAGAATCCTGTGGCACCTTATAGACTAACAGACGTTTTGGAGCATGAGCTTTCGTGGGTGAATACCCACTTCCTCAGATGCATGTAGTGGAAATATCCAGGGGCAGGTATATATATGCTAGCAAGCAAGCTAGAGATAACGAGGTTAGTTCAATCAGGGAGGATGAGGCCCTGTTCTAGCAGTTGAGGTGTGAAAACCAAGAGAGGAGAAACTGGTTCTGTAGTTGGCAAGCCATTCACAGTCTTTGTTCAATCCTGAGCTGATGGTGTCAAATTTGCAGATGAACTGAAGCTCAGCAGTTTCTCTTTGAAGTCTGGTCCTGAAGTTTTTTGCTGCAGGATGGCCACCTTAAGGTCTGCTATAGTGTGGCCAGGGAGGTTGAAGTGCTCTCCTACAGGTTTTTGTATATTGCCATTCCTAATGTCTGATTTGTGTCCATTTATCCTTCAACCTCCCTGGCCACACTATAGTAGACCTTAAGGTGGCCATCCTGCAGCAAAAAAACTTCAGGACCAGACTTCAAAGAGAAACTGCTGAGCTTCAGTTCATCTGCAAATTTGACACCATCAGCTCAGGATTGAACAAAGACTGTGAATGGCTTGCCAACTACAGAACCAGTTTCTCCTCTCTTGGTTTTCACACCTCAACTGCTAGAACAGGGCCTCATCCTCCCTGATTGAACTAACCTCGTTATCTCTACCTTGCTTGCTAGCATATATATACCTGCCCCTGGATATTTCCACTACATGCATCTGAGGAAGTGGGTATTCACCCACGAAAGCTCATGCTCCAAAACATCTGTTAGTCTATAAGGTGCCACAGGATTCTTTGCTGCTTGTCTTATTAAGATGCTGTTCAGTCTATTTTAGTTGACTTTTTTGTTTATTTTAATGCAGACCACAATATCTTCGGCTCAGTCTTGAGGGACTGAGGGCCATGGTCTCCCACAGAGGTTGATGTGTAAGGTGGCTTAGCAACAGACAGAGCCAGGTTCTTAATCATCTGCCAGTGGACAGGAGAACCAGTACACATGGTGGGCCTTGCAGAGCGAGATCTGCCATTTTCAGAAATGGAAGGCATTAGAGGTCGTCTGAAAGACTTAGGGCAATCCTAACTGGAATTAGGCTTAAATTCATGAGGCTTTTAAACTGAAGAGATTTTGCAAAACAAAATGTCTCTTCTTCCTAAAGTCCCTTGATTCCTTGTTGTACTCATATTTATGCTTCCTACAGAATTATGCAGATTCATGGTGTTTACACTCTGATTAATAACACCTCTTTACACTTTGGGAATGCAGGGGAAGTCAGTAGACAGATGGTGGACTGTGATCCAGGCAATGACAAAACAAATAATCAAGAGCCCTGAGCACAAAGATGCAAATACACACTTGTGAGCCTATCAAGATTGTGGTAGAGAGATCATTCAACAGTTAACAACTTTTAGGCTGTTTCTTCACAAACATCCTATTATTTTATTAAAACATTTCTAAATGATGAATTCACATATCTGGTTAAAAAAATCTGCCTATCCCTGTGCTACAAGTGGCTTTGAATAGATATTTGTGCAGAGCTCACTACAGACGGAGAACCAAGAGAAAAGCTTTTAATCCCAGTAGCAACTTTACTCTTTCAATTATTTCATTACCAAACAGGAATTTAATCTTCAGAGCATGGGTAATTTTATGTTACTTACAAGAAGATTTTTTTTTAATTACAAATTAATAGCTCCCTCTCTGAAGAACTACATAGGCAGAAATTTAGGTTTCTTTTTTATGGGGGAATCTGCCAAGAAATGTTCATATTAGAATAGAGTAAGCACTCTGACTTGGGCCAACTGTAAATCCCTACAGGTGAGGGTTTTAAGTGATAGCATGAGAAGTAGGGTTTAGGGTGGAATAAGGAATTGAAAGCATCTCAGACCCATCCAGCAGGGAATGAATGCAGGTCATCTGGACTGATAAACATGACCTCCTATAGCTTGAGTTAAAGGAGTTAGTCAATTATCTCAGAGGCAGAAGCACACTCAAATATTTACATGGTCCAATCACTGAATGGGACAAAGTTATATAAATATGTAGCAATATTTACTCTTTTTATAGCAGCAAATGATGACACTGCACCTTGCAGGAATATTCTATTAATTCTTTTGTACAGAGTATCAATTTTCTGTTACTGGCCCTTACCAGGAGAGCAGATTACAACCCCCATAACATGCCATCTCAGTAGTGCTGGAAAGGAAGACTGATGGCAGAGTCTTGGTGGCACCCATTCCTCATCCTGTCCTTGCTTTCCCTTACCAATACAGCTATGCATGGAGAAGAGGAGAGTATTTATTATTCCCTCTTATGCTTCATGCATAACCACATTAAAACAACACACCATCTGGCCCTAAGTGCACTTTTAAATGTGTTTCACTCTGATGTTACTCTCCTTTATTAGGGTCTTTTTTGTAGCATCAAAACATGTTACATAGATTGCACTATGTGTGTTTGTTACTGTTTCAAGTGGCCAACTTTCTGGGCGCTGCTCACTAAGAAACACTAATGAAACCTGGCAGTAAACAGTCTTTTGAATAAACCAAATGCAATTTTAAATCAGCCATGCTTTGTCCTTTTTGTCTGGCTGCATAAGAGAAGACTGACAGCAAACACCTGAGCTAAGTCTCTCTTTTGTCTTTGGTGCCAATCAAATTAAATTAAACCTATGATTTTGAAAGCTTGGCAGAGAACTTATTAATGGAGCTGGAGAAAGAAATTGCCTTGTGGGAAGTCTATGAGCTTCTAGACCTTGACTGTGCTGAAAATGGGCTCATCATTACATGAAAATTAGCTATAAATATCAATTAGCTGACTTCTAGTGGGAAGTCAGTCTTAAGGCCAGGGATCTAGACTTCTGTGATATCTACCCATCAGTCAGCACCACTACATAATTATTTCTACACCCAAGGCACTCTGCAGAATGGACAGGGCATTCATCATAGCTTTCTTCATTAGTTAGTAAATGTGACTGAGAGGAATATGTTCATGAGACTTTAAGCCATAACAGGTGCGAGCTCAGTACTTTCCATAAGGGGAATGTTCCAGGGCATTTATTAGCATATTTTCAATATTTATCACGTATAGTTCAGTCCCAGACTATCACACAATCACTTTATCTCAGCAAAAGCATCCTGGGTGGGAACCACAAAGGTATTTAGGTGCCTAAATCTCAAGTGTAGGTGCCTAAGTCCCTGTTTTGGCTCCACTGTGATTCATAAAACTCCTGCCACGTTCTCTTGGTGCCTAAACTCACTCAGTGCTTAAGTTTCTCAGAGTAAAGTTCCCCTGACCACCTATGTTTTGAGGGTAAAGTTCCTCAGCACTTATGTTCCTGCCTCTGGGCATGCGCATAGCTGCCTCCTTCTAGGCACTAGAATGCCAATCTCACAGCTAAACCCCACAGTAATTCATTTACCAAGGGGAAGATAGGCATTCGGCCACCTACGTTGTATGCAGGAGCAAATTGTGTAGGTATGCTAAGAGGCTACCTATGGGATCAGGTCCCATTCAAAATCTGACTGAAGGAGGTGGTTGTCCCTGCCTTGTAACTTTAACCCAATCATTAGAGCACTCACCTGGGAGGTAGAAGAACCAGATTTAGTTCTCCCCTCTCTGCCAGTGGGGAAGAAGGATTTGTACAGGGGTCTCCCACCTCTCAGGAAAGTTCTTTAGCTACTGGGTTAACAGTTATAAGGTAGGCACCACCACTTCCTCCTCCGGTCATTGAGCATGGAATGAAGCAGGAAAACTAACTCATTCCTTCCAGGAGCATCTTACGTCCACACTACAGGGTAAAATCGATGTTATTAAAATCGATTTTATAAAGCAGGCTTTATAAAATCGATTTTGCGCGTCCACACTAGGGCTACTTACATCGATGTTGAGCGTCCATGTTCCCTGGCGTCCATCTTTTCCCTGAGCATTGCACTCTGGGTACCTATCCCACAGTTCCTGCACGGGTCCCTGCCCTTTGGAATTATGGGTTACTAGCCCAGTGCATGATGGGATCAAAGTCCCCATCCTGGGTGGTTCTGGGTACAGCCCCCCCCCCTTCCTGTAAACGGCACACAGTCAGTTCGCGCTGTTTTTACTGGCTGCAGTGAGGGAAACGCCATTTTGCAGCAAGCATGGATCCAGGTCTGCTCTTGTCCTTGATCGCGAATGCTGTAAATAATTCACGCATTCTCGTTCTATCACTGCTGACCCATGATGCAGAAATGCAAGAGAGAATGCTTGAATGCGGGGACGACAGCGATGACGAACTGGAGAACGAGTTTTCTGACACCCCGGGCCCCTGCACGTTGGAGCTCCTGACGGTTATGGGTGAGGTTCTACCCGTTCCGCGCCACTTTTGGGCACGGGAAACAAGCACTGACTGGTGGGACCGCATAGTCCTGCAGGTGTGGGACGATTCGCAGTGGCTGCGGAACTTTCGCATGCGTAAGAGCACTTTCTTTGAACTTTGTGACTCGCTTTCTCCTGTCCTGAAGCGGCATAATACCAGGATGAGACCAGCCCTCACAGTGGAAAAGCGAGTGGCAATAGCCATATGGAAGCTTGCAACGCCAGACAGCTACCGGTCAGTCGGGAATCAATTTGGAGTGGGCAAATCTACTGTGGGGGCTGCTGTGCTGGAAGTATCCAAAACAATCATTAAGCTGCTGCTTCGAAAGGTTGTGACTCTGGGAAACGTGCAGGCCATTGTGGATGGCTTTGCTGCAATGGGATTCCCTAACTGTGGGGGGGCCATAGATGGAACCCACATCCCTATTTTCGCACCGGAACACCAGGGTGCCCAGTACATTAACCGCAGGGGTACTTTTCGATGGTTCTGCAAGCCCTGGTGGATCACAAGGGACGTTTCACCAACATCCACGTGGGATGGCCAGGAAGGGTTCACGACGCACGTGTCTTCAGGAGCACTACACTGTTTAAACGGCTGCAGCAAGGGACCTACTTCCCTGATCAGAGAATAACAGTTGGAGATGTCCAAATGCCTATAGTTATCCTTGGGGACCCAGCCTACCCCTTGATGCCCTGGCTAATGAAGCCATACACAGGCAGCCTTGACAGTGCTCAGGAGTTGTTTAATTACAGGCTGAGCAAGTGCAGAATGGTGGTAGAATGTGCATTTGGCAGGCTTAAGGCGAGATGGCGAACGCTTCTCACTCGCTCAGATCTTAGCCAAACCAATATCCCCTTTGTCATTGCTGCTTGCTGTGTGCTCCACAATCTCTGTGAGAGCAAGGGGGAGGCCTTTATAGCGGGGTGGGAGACTGAGGTAAACCACCTGGCCGCTGATTATGCGCAGCCGGACACCAGGGCAATTAGAAGATCTCACCAGGATGCTGTGCGCATCAGAGAAGCACTGAAAAGTAGCTTCCTCATGGGCCAGGGTACAGTTTGAATGCTGATTTTCCTTTCAATTGATTGCTGCCCTCCCCGTCTATGCGGTGTTGCTGCTGCAAGATACTTTGCCTGCAGCATTCCTCAATTGCTTGCTTAGGTTACTTGCGAGAGCTGTCCATTGGAAAACATATAATTCTGTATTTCCCAATTATTACCTACCTCCACCATTAGCTGCTTCCGTCTGCTGCTAGGCACAGGACCTGCAACCTTCCTTAACTGCTTTTTTATTGAAAATAAAGTTACTACTATGTGTTACAAGAATTGTGTTCTTTATTTAAAATCAGATCCTTTCATCAATCAAGCATCATGCTTGTTGTTACAATACTGTGCTTGAAATTTCATAACTCAGCGTTCTATGGGGGACGGAGCGAGGGAGGTTTGGAGGAAGGGGGAGGGAGGTTTGAAAGAAGAAAGTGCATCAGAGTAGACAGAACAAGAATTCTCATGGACCAGGTTACGGTATGGCTGCTTTCTTTGTTTTCCCTTTATTACCCATATCCCCAATTGTTAAATCCTGATGCTGATAACTAGCTTCCGTGCAGCTTTCCAAAGCTGCTTGCTTCAGTTCATTACCAAACTACAGTCACACTTCCTTAATAGCATGACCTGAGAGTAAAAATAGGCAAAGGTGCCATGGGAGAAGTTTGGATCATTAGAGGAGGGAAAAAACAGGACACAAAGGGCTTTTCAATCTAATGAAAGCCTTCTGGTTGGAGTGTCCGCAGCAGTGGAGGGGGCTGGTGTAGAGAGCCTTCCCCCACGCGTTCTTACACGCCTGGTTCTGGAAGGTGTGGGACAGGGTGAGTACTGAGGGAGGTTATACACAGGCTGTAGGGGCATTCTGAAACCACGGAGCTCTTGCAGCATATCACGGAGGATGTCAGTCTGATCACGAAGAAGATCCAGAGTTGCTGCTCGCCAGCGCTGATCTTCCTGCCACCTGACATCATTTTTGGCGTCCCTCCTGTCTTCGCGTTGACTGGCAGCCTCCCTGTACTTTGCGACCAATTGCTTCCAGTCTCCCTGCTGAGCTCTCTCTGTACGGGTCACTGCCATAATTTGGGTGAACATGTCCTCACGCGTCCTCCTTTTCCTCAGTCTTCTTATGATACCCCCCCCCCACGTGGATGAGAAGCGAGAGGGAGGCTGGAGAAATGTGCAGCTGTGTGTGGGGGGGTGGGGTTTGGAAAGAGTGATAAAAGAATCATGAGACACATTTCACACAACCATTCATACAGTCTTTCTCCTCACTGACCTGTGCCTGTTACCGAACCTTGAACATTTTACTTTACCACAAGGTCACCTTAGGATTCCTTTAATACTTATTGCTTGTGGCTGAGGACAGAGAGTTCTGCTCAGACGCAGGTCAGGGAAGCACACAGACCTTGTCCGGAGAAAATGGGAAGTTAATAATGGCTAGTAATCCCTGTAGTAGATTGTACTGGTAATCAAGCTACTGTCCTTCCCTGCTTTGCTCTCGCGTTCCCCGAACAAGCAGGTCTCCTTGCCTGCGGTTTGCTGGGTGGTTCGGGGAACGGGAGAGCAAACCGCGGCGAGGCTGGTCTCCTTCCCTGCTTTGCTCTCGCGTTCCCCGAACAAGCAGGTCTCCTTGCCTGCGGTTTGCTGGGTGGTTCGGGGAACCGGAGAGCAAACCGCGGCGAAGCTGGTCTCCTTCCCTGCTTTGCTCTCGCGTTCCCCGAACAAGCAGGTCTCCTTGCCTGCGGTTTGCTGGGTGGTTCGGGGAACCGGAGAGCAAACCGCGGCGAAGCTGGTCTCCTTCCCTGGTTTGCTCTCGCGTTCCCCGAACAAGCAGGTCTCCTTGCCTGCGGTTTGCTGGGTGGTTCGGGGAACCGGAGAGCAAACCGCGGCGAAGCTGGTCTCCTTCCCTGGTTTGCTCTCGCGTTCCCCGAACAAGCAGGTCTCCTTGCCTGCGGTTTGCTGGGTGGTTCGGGGAACGGGAGAGCAAACCGCGGCAAGGCTGCTCTCCTTCCCTGCTTTGCTCTCGCGTTCCCCGAACAAGCAGGTCTCCTTGCCTGCGGTTTGCTGGGTGGTTCGGGGAACGGGAGAGCAAACCGCGGCGAAGCTACTCTCCTTCCCCGGTTTGCTCTCGCATTCCCCCAACAAGCAGGATGGAGACTTTTCTAAAAACCACCTCATGGGTCAGTGTTTTAGGAAAGATAAAAAAAATTACACTCACCAGAGGACGGTCCCTCAGCTTCATTTTCTGGAGTACTGCCTTGAGATGGCTGGCAGGGAACCTCAGTAAGGGTGAGGAAAAGATCCTGGCTGTTTGGGGGGATAAAATGCTCTGTGCTCTCTGCTGGAGCCTCCTCCTCTTGGTCCTCATCATACTGATCATCGCCATCAAATAAATCTTCCGTAGTTGCAGGAATCACGACGCCCACCTCTGAATCAACAGACAAGGGGGGGTTCGTCGTTGCGCTGTTCCCCAATATTGCGTTAAGCTCGTCGTAGAACCGGCATGTTTTGGGGGCAGAGCCTGACCTGCCCTTTGCTGCTTTGGTCTTCTGATACGCCTGTCTGAGCTCTTTCACTTTCACTCGGCACTGTAACGAGTCCCTGGTATGTCCCCTCTCCCGCATGGCATTAGAAATTTTTTCAAAGGTTTTCTCATTTTTTCTGCTCGAGCGCAGTTCTGAAAGCACCGACTCTTCTCCCCATACAGCTATCAGATCCTGTAACTCCTGTGTGCTCCATGCTGGAGCTCTTTTCCTATTTTCAGGAGACTGCATTGTTCTCTCTGCTGCTGAGAGCTCCACGCTGTGCAAGCAGGAAATGGAATTTCAAAGTTCCCGGGGCTTTTCCTGTTTACCTGGCCAGCAGAAGAGTACCTTTACCTGTGTAGAGCGGCCACTAGAGCACTGTGGGATACGTCCCGGAGGCCATTAACTTCGATGGCCGTCCACACTATCATAAAATCGATTTTAAAAAATCGATTTTGGGGTTACTCCTCTCGTTTTGATGGAGTTCCAAAATTGATTTTAGGGACCCTTAAAATCGATTTTATGCACTCTGTAGTGTGGACGGTTACAGCTTTAAATCGATTTAAAGCTCTTAAAATCGATTTAAAGCTCTAGTCTGGACCTGGCCTTAGGTGCTTAAGCTGCCTCACTCCAGCCACCTGGTCCTGTTCAAGGATTGCTAAACAGAGCCACACATCTCCCTGGAGCCTGGACTTAACCGCCTATCGCCAAGGGAGGAGTGGGGCTATTTGTGTCTCTTATGTTAGTTTTTATACCAGGAGTGCAGCTGTTTTTCCATTTTTTCTGATGATCTCCTTTCTTGCTAGGGTTTTAATTACTAGTTTGTATTTAGATAAAAAGTTTAATTCTGCTTAAACAGTGACATAACTAGGAAAATTCAGAAGAATTGGATTGTGGGATACAGCAGGTAAGCCAAGAGTTATTATAAAAACCGTATTAGTGAGCAGGTTCTCATTTGTTTGTCCATCTTTCCTTCAGTAGTTCATTTCTATCTATCTTAAGTATTTATATGATTTCAATGAGAGTTAGGCATCGAAAGACCATTGAGGGTTTGGGCCTAAGTATCTCACCCAAGGACATAAAGGAAGGCTGTGATAGAGGAAAGATGCAGCTTTCTCAAGTCCTAGAATAGCATCGTAATCACTGGCCTATCCTTCCTTTTCTTAACCTAATACAGGCAATACATCTTTTGATTTCTTTTATTCTCATGTTCCAATTTTATGTGAATTTAGTCCGGATGAAGTTTGCTGAATTGGCAACTCTGGAGGTCAAAGTGTCCTAGTTATTATCTATCAAACATTACAGATACAGGAATAGGAATGGAGACTAAGCTTTCTAGCTTCTACACAACACAGTACCAATATAGCTCATTGCCGACTCAAAAGGAAAACCCATTCAAACACTGGTCTCCTTGCAGGAATGACTCCAGGCACAGCACACCAAGCACATGCCTGGGGCAGCAAGCCGGGGTGGGAGGGGGGGCAGCCTACTGGTTGCTGTGGCGGCGGCAGTCAGGTGGCCTTCTGCGGCATGCCTGTGAGAGGTTCACCAGTCCCGCAGATTCGGCAGCAATTCGACGGCAGGTATGCCAAAGCCACAGAACCTGCAGACCTCCCACGGGCATGCCGCTGAATCCGCATTACTAGAGGACCTCTTGCAGTCGTGCAGCCGAAAGCCGCCTCACTCCCATGCTTGGGGCGGCAAAATACACAGAGCCGCCCCTGTCTCCTTGAGACTGCCATCAAATGTGCTACTTAGTGAGAAATGTTTGATAATGGACCCTTAGGTGCCTAAATAGTGTTTGGGATTTGGGCCTAAATGCCATTGAAATCAATGGGTTACTTGCCTAAATACATTTGAGGATCTGGACCTTAAAATCATATTATAGGTTAGAGTAAAACATGTCACGAAGGGCTGTGAACAAGTCATCTGACTGACTACTTTTGGTCACTATTTTTCTGTCTCAGATCAGTGGCCCCACTGTGGTAGGGACTGTACATGCATATCATAGAAGATATGCCCTCAAACTGATATAATCCAATGAGATGAGACGAAGTGTGGGGAAAAGGAAGTACTACTATCTGATTTTACAGATGAGAAACTGAGGCACAGATTAAGTGATTTGTCCAAAGTCACCCAGGACATGTATAGCAGAGCTAAGAATTAAACCCATGTCTCCAGTATTCCAACCAGGTGTTTTAATCACACAAGCATTGTTCCTTCCCCAAACTCTAAAATACAAATCTCTTCACTTATTAAGAACCCTCTGAGCCATCCAGTCCTCTCTCCTCCCTCTCCTCCCACCTCCTTTGTTTTTTGGTAACGCTACAAAAACACAAGCACATGCAAAGCCCTTCCTCCCACAAAATATATTCAGATGAATGTGTTTTGCCACCTCAAATTCACAGTTTCTACTGGAATGGCCATATTTTACCTTTGTCAAAAATCTCTCCACTGTGCTGCATTTTCTTATGCTATAATTACTCATGTCACAGCTACAGTTGTGTGTGGCTCTTCAGTTAACATCCATTTCCTCAGCAGCAATAACATTTTCTCTCCTGATCCCTCATCCCCAAAGCATGCATTGTTTTTCAACCTGATAGTGTAGAAAACCCTTCTAGTAAATGGGCTTTCTTCAGTATTCATTTTTGAAAGCAGCTTGTAACAAAAGTCTGCCAAGAAGTGTTCAGGGAGCCATGCAGGAGATCATCTGATTATTCATCTCACCTATGACTTACATTAAAGGACTATGAAAATACAAGTTAGAGACTTTACTGACTGTAGCTCCATTTACATTTGAACGCTAGAAGAGGCAGAGAGTGGGGAAAAAATCCATGAAATAGGATTATTGAAAGGAATAATATGTTGGCAAGCCCTGTTTTAACTTCTCAAAGCTTTCTCTGGCATCTCTGTTATTTGTGCTTTTGCTAAACTCTGGTGTGAATCAGAACATGCACTTGCAGTTAGAAGTTAGGGCAAGGAAGCAAGTCAGATATTGATATTTGATTGTAAAATGTCCTTCAGTTTACAAGAATTATGTCACCATAGTTCCACAAAAGTAATTTAAAAGCACATTGCATAATACAATACAATGAAAAGGTTATAGGTCTTTCTGGCAGAGCAGAAAACAGCTTGTCATGAATATATTAAAGATATTAAAAGCAATTTGCTTCTGTCTTTGCTAACACTTCCAACAATCTGTTGCAGATGCCACTCATCTGCAAGCTCACCGTCCTACAACAGGACTAAATATGGAAAAAAAGGAAGGGGGTGAACAATGTATTCAACAAATGTAGTCCTTTTGTGTGTCAATTGTGCATAGTGATAAGTTTCAAATATGTTTAAAAAATAAAATTAATAGGTATTTTGTGTGAACATATTTTAGGCTATGGATCAATAACTATCTGATGCTAGTATTGCTTTTTGTATTCTCTATTTGTAATTCACTATTCATGCTATGTCACTAAATTATATATCAGTTTGGCTACCTGATTTGGATGGTGGAAATGTATAAAAACAGGAGGAGTTGAGTGAGCTATCTATGGAGTGAATATTCATGCAAACACATCCAGCTGACAGTTCACAGCACTTTGAAGGCAAATACATATTGGCATGAATAATTTCAATTTTTTTTCCTGTGAATTTTCTTACTAAAAATCACTTGTATGAATAAAGAACAGGAGTACTTGTGGTACCTTAGAGACTGAAATTAATTTCAGCATGAGCTTTCGTGAGCTACAGCTCACTTCTTTGGATGCATAGAATGGAACACACAGACAGGAGATATTTATACATACAGAGAACATGAAAAGGTGGAAGTATGCATACCAACACGAAGAGTCTAATCAATTGAGATGAGCTATCATCTGCAGGAGAAAAAAAATTTTTTTTGAAGTGATAATTAAGATGACCCATAGAAGGTGTGAGGAGAACTTAACATAAAGAAATAGATTCAATTAGTGTAATGACCCAACCATTCCCAGTTTCTGTTTAGGCCTGAGTTAATTGTATTTAATTTGCATATTAATTCAAGTTCAGCAGTCTCTCTCTGGAGTCTGTTTTTGAAGTTTTTTCGTTGCAAAATTGCCACAAGTGTGACAGACTTGAAGGTGGCAATTTTTGCAACAAAAAAACTTTAAAAACAGACTTCAAAGAGAGACTGCTGAACTTGAATTAATATGCAAATTAGATACAATTACCTCAGGCCTAAACAGAGACTGGGAATTGTTGGGTCATTACACTAATTGAATCTATTTCCCTATGTTAAGTTCTCCTCACACCTTCTATGGGTCATCTTAATTATCACTTCAAAAATTTTGTTTTTTTTTCTCCTGCTGATGATAGCTTATCTCAATTGATTAGACTCTTCCTGTTGGTATGCATACTTCCATCTTTTCATGTTCTCTGTATGTATAAATATCTCCTGTCTGTGTGTTCCATTCTATGCATCCGAAGAAGTGAGCTGTAGCTCACGAAAGCTCATGCTGAAATTAATTTGTTAGTCTCTAAGGTGCCACAAGTACTCCTGTTCTTTTTGCAGATACAGACTAACACGGCTGCTATTCTGAAACTCGTGTGAATGTTCATGGAAAGTAAATAAAAGAAGTTTCAAATATTAGAACACATTTAGGTTATTAGAATGAATTTTCAAAATGACATTTTTTCAGTTGTGTCTCAGCTCTAATTTTATTAATTTTTTGTTTTCAGTATTACCAGTCCTCTTTCCAAATGCTATTATACTGGCTAACATGATTTATCTCTAGTGTTTTCGATTACATCAGGAAAAAGAGAGTTACCCCTACAAGTCTTAAAACTAAGTATATCAGGGATCAATATAGGACTCTACAAACCCAGTTCTAGAATCTTGCAATATTCACTGCCCATAGGTATAACAAATTACCTGTTTTTATTGTCTCAATACATTAGTTACTCAAAAGGATTTGGACATAGATAAGCCAATTCACATTCATAAATAGGAAAAGATAGTGTGAAGGAACTATGGAAGTGAAATTTAGGCGACAAGTGGACAGACCTTCTTCTAGTTAAGAGGTACTAAAAATCTATGGGAGAATAATAACTGTGAATCAATAAGAAATTCTCTATCACTTTTCAAAATGGCTACTGCAACACTACTGCTGTGAATAGTCTCCGGAACAGTATTTGTGCTAGTATTCAGAATCCTTTTACTTTCCTCAAACATTCTTGGAAACAAACTTACCTACCCAAATGTTTGTGTTGAAGTAAATTAAAAGGGTCGGAAACAGCAGCATAGCTGACTGACCTACTTTGCAAGAATTTCCACAATTACTTTTTAGCTGCTTTCATCTAACTTTACTGTTAATTTATCCTTGAAGAAAGCCACCTCCAACCCAAGAAAAGCAGCAGCAGCACAGGCAGGTATTCACCCCTCCGAATTCATTCACCTCAGTGAGGAGTGAGCTTCAAAGCCTAACTGAAACATTTACATGTTAACATTAAGCAGCCCAGGAAATATTTTCTTCATTTCAAAAACCCTAGGAAACTAAATGAAAAAGTTTGTAATGCTAAGGAGACACAGTTAGTCACAATGATGGGAAATGCAAATTTAAGGTGCCAACAGCAACATTAATTGGTCTGTGTGGTAAAAGTGTATTTTCTATTCCATTTTTTCATGTTACATATGAAGCTTATGAATTCTGTTATTCTTTGTCACGGAAGGTATAGCTGAGAGAATTCAGTAAGGCCTGTTCCACACTAGAAAAGTTATATCAGTATAACTATATCAGCTAGGAATGTGGGGTTTTTTTTAACTGATATAAACCCTAGAGTTGATAGAGTTATATAGGTGCTTTATGGGTTATTTTGCTTTCTAAACCAGAATAAGATATACCAGTATAAGTATTTTTATACTGGTATACCTCCATCCACAATAGCGTGGACAAATCCTAAGTATTTGAGAACAGTTTTTACAAACTGAAAATTCAAATAGCAATACTGCTTGGCTTTCTACTAAAAATAAAAATAAAAAATTGAGAGCAAAATTGCCATTTCCACTTTTTAAAATTACATCTGCTCCTCAGTACTGAGTTACACCTGAAGTAGATTGCGAAATAATGAAGGTAACCATAGGCATTGTGAGCCAGGGGGCTTTCAACTAACCATTGTATCACGTTGTGCTCTAAGAATGAGATATTTTAGGCAACATATACGCAATATTTAAGATCACCACCTTTTTATAGTTCTGATCCAAGCCTACCGAAGTCAATGAAATCTTTCGAAGACCACTGAAGTCAACATAATCAGGCCCTGTAAGCTCTCAATTCCTGTTAAAGAGCAAGAGGATTAGCCAGATGTCTGGAGAAATTAAGCACTCTGAGTAAGGTATAATGGGAAATAGACTTTTAGAACCTGCATTATTATTATGACAGTCACCACAACTTCACTGCATGTCAAAATACTTGCTGTGGTGGCTTGAATCGGCTTTGTTATAAACAAAATAGCTACTTTTCCATAGTACCAAAATAAGAGTGGTTAGAAGAAAAGTTATGTACGCCTCTTGTCCAGTTTAACCCTGAGAACTAATCATGAGATACTATTACCATATCTTGGAAGAGAAGGGACAGGAAAGAAAGGAAAACTCCTGATTCACTGAAAAGTCTTGGTTGCTTCATCCGTGTGCTTCAGGTAGTGAGTAGATGGTATACACACACAGCCTCTGGACCTGGGCTCACTTCCCCAGTCTGAGGCAACATCTGGCAGAAGTGCTCTGGCCTCTTCTCACCAATCCTCAACACTGGTGCAAGACTGCTTATAAACTTGCCATCAGGGAGTTTAGACTTGAAATCAGATGAAGGTTTCTAATCATCAGAGAAGTGAGGTTCTGGGACAGCCTTCCAAGGGGAGCAGTGGAGGCAAAAGACATACATGGCTTCAGGACTGAGCTTGATAAGTTTATGGAGGGGATGGTATAATGGGATAATCTAATTTTGGCAATTAATTGGTCTTTAACTATTAACAGTAAATATGCCCAATATCTGAGTTATTACAGAGAATTCTTTCCTGGGTATCTGGCTGGTGAGTCTTACCCACATGTTCAGGGTTTAGCTGATCACCATATTTGGGGTTGGGAAGGAATTTTCCTCCAGGGCAGATTGGCAGAAGTCCTGGGGGCGGGGAGGGGGGGTTCGCCTTCCTCTGCAGCATGGGGCAGAGGTCACTTGCTGGAAGATTCTCTGCACCTTGAAGTCTTTAAACCATGATTAGAGGACTTCAATCGCTCAGACATAGGTTTGATACAGGAGTGGATAGGTGAGATTCTGTGGCCTGCGTTGTGCAGTAGGTCAGACTAGATGATAATAATGGTCCCTTCTGACCTTAAAGTCTATGATTCTGTAGTGTTTAGCCAGTTAGACTGTGAAGGTATCATGTAGTCCAAGGTTGTTTAACCTTTGACTTGATTAGGCAGAAGCCAAAAAGAGAAGAAAGAGAAAATAGAATGGGGATGAAGCGACACCTGAGGAGGAGAGAGTAGAGAACTTAATTCTTACATCACAGGTGTTCAGGATTCAGCAGGTCTTATCATGACGGCCTGGTATTCTCATTGGTCTGTTTATAGTCCAGATGCACTGGAAAATTCTATCACAGTCCACAGGCAAAAGTGCTTTCTTTACAGGAAAAGACAACTTTCAGGAGTGTAAGCTTCCTGAAGGTGCTACAATACTCCTCTCCAAAGCATCCAGAAGGGTGTGTAGTCAACCATCAATCTCATCAAAATGACTAAACACATTCTGATATGCTGAACACAGGCATTTCTGATTTGGCATGGCCTGGCAACTGCTGTGCTGAAATCACTGCTTATTATCCTATTCTTTACTGTCTTATTGTTACTTTGAGATCTCTCCAGTCTATTTGTTGTCCTGTCATTGACTCAAACTATTAGTTCTCTTGTTGCAGGGACAATTTCTTCATTATGTGTCTGTGTATAATGCCTATCACTGTGGGGCCTTGGTCCCTGACTGAGACCTCCAAATGCTACTATAATATCAAATATTTTAAAGAATTCCTAGTCCATTTTTATGCCAATATGTGATATCACAAGAGTCCCTGAGGTCATTATATGGTCAAGACAGTTTTCATATCAGCCATATAGTCCTGTGGAAAAAGAAGTATGTGATCATATAATTACAGACTATCAAAGCATACATATGCAAAGGTGCCAAATTAAGGTTTACACAGACAATCTTAATACTGACATTTCCTAACTTTTCAGTACTTTGCATTTCAACCTTAACACATTTACTGGAGTTCTTTGTAAGTAGTTTTCTACTTAAAAAAAAGCAAATAAAAAACATTACATGGAACCATAATGATTCCCACATGGTCCAGGCATATAAAAATCTTTAGATCCAACACACAGGCCTCTGCTGCTTGAGATAACAGAGCAACTGATAGTACCAGCAGGTCATCCCTGTCTCTCATTTCATCCAAGTCCCACTGCCACACCCTCTTCTGTTTCTTTGTCTTAGTTCCCACCTGCCTTCCACCCCTTTATCCTAATCTCCCCTCTACCTCCCCCTTCCTATCTCCCTCCCAGCCTGGCTCCTCACCCCACTGCATTCCAAACAGATAATTTCTTTCTTTTCTTCCTTGCTGTCTGGGAGCCAGCAGGAGGAGCACAGAAAGCATAGGAGAGGCCTTCTCATGGCTCTCAGTTCCAGTGCCCAGCACCACCACCAAGGCCCCTTGGTACTCAGATGAGCAATTGTGGGGAAAATCCTGTGTAGCCCCTGCAGTTTCAGGATAGAGCATGTTGAGTTGCTCTGTACGGATGACCCATGTACAGTCCAGTCAGCATGTAGGAGTTCAGAAGATGGAGCATGGTCATTGCAGGCAAAATCTTTGGAGAATATCTGCTATATGCTATTCTCTAACAAATCGCTGCTGACCATAGGCAAACTGAGATTTTCAGAGGCTCCAAACTTGGCAAAATTTTCATGGAAATATCAAAAGGCACATTCCTGATGTGAGGGAAATCTCTCTGCCAAATTCCAAGTTCTTGCTCCAAAGCATGTAGATTCTAGCGTACCTCAAAGAAACTATTGAGCACATAAAAAATTCTTACACTGTATTTTTCCCTAACTTCATTCTGAGACACAGCTGAACCTTTTTGCTGAAACTTTCAAAAAAGAAAATATTCCGCCTGAGACAGACACTCAGCCTAGGAAATTTCAGTCCAAGTAGTTAAAGTCTGGTAAAGTTATAATACTGAAAATAGTCTCTAATGGGAAATGTCAGGCAAACTTAACTATAAGTAGTTCTATTATTTCCACCTATAACAGTAGAATCTTCATCATTATAGTAACCATTTTAAAAAAGTTCCATTTGTACAGTATTTTTGGAGACAGGGGCGGCTCCAGGCCCCAGCACACCAAGCTCATGCTTGGGGCAGCATGCCACTGGGGGCGCTCTGCCAGTCACCAGGAGGGCAGCAGGCAGGGTGCTTTTGGCGCTTGCCTGGGGAGGGTCCGCTGGTCCTGCGGCTCCAGTGGACCTCCCGCAGGCGTGCCTGCAGAGGGTCCACCGGAGTCACGGGACTGGCGAGCAGCAGAGCGCCCCCCACAGCATGACACCATGCTTGGGGCGGTGAAATATCTAGAGCCGCCCCTGTTTGGAGATAAACACAGTTGTTTCTCTATCCTTAAAATAGGAGATGCTTCTGGATGTGTGATAATGACTAGTAAGTTTTCTCACTTTAGATTTGACTGTATTTGCTTATTAAACAAACATTTATATAAGCTCTTTCATCCTGAAGGATTTTTAAATGCTTTGTGCAAAGATTGAGGCTGCCTAAGGGAGTTGAATGCTGAATTCCCATAGAAATCAGTGGGAACAGAGCATCAATTCAATAGGAGGCTTTGAAAATCCTACCCACAGGTTTTCTTTCACTCACCACTGACATGCAGCTACCAGCCTGTTATGTTCAGGACATACACAGAAAAGTAAGATAAAAACATGAATGCTCTTGCTGGAATATTGCAACATAACACTAGTTTATTTCTTAGAATTCAGAATGATAACACACAAGAACCCAAACTAGAGGCTACTCCCTAAAACAGAAATGCACAACTCACCCCATTTTACTCTAGGTTAGCTGGCTGCAAACTAACTGCTGCTACATGCCCAGATTGTATGCTTACGTACTGAGGCCCCTAGCCTGCAAGCAGGACCCTGAGCATGGAAAGTGTGAACTTACAACTGCAAGACAGTTCAATACACCATGCAGAGCACATTGGATATTTTGTCCAAAGACATTGAGCAGACCTCTCCTTTTATGACGAGTGTCATGGGACATTTAACCTCTATGTAGAAATGAATACATCAGGGGGAAATGAAAGGAGTAATAGGAAGAGGGAGAGCTGGAGACTAAGCAATGTTCAAGGTGAAAAACTGATAGAGAAGGGGAACTCCATAAAAGACAGATCAAAAAGAGCAGCACTTCGCAAATATTAGGTCTGTCCAAATGTTATTTGTCAAACTAATTATTTGATTACATTTTACTAGTTTGGGTCTAATAATTTATTTGACAAATACTTTTTTTCCAGTATTTGACCAACTCTATTAAAAGTCAAGTCCAGAGAGTGACCAAATGAATGAAACTAGAGAAGAAGATAAATGGGTCAGTGGAGGAAATGAGACACAACGGAATCACAGGGGAAGTTAACATAGAAATTAAATTAATACATGAACTGTCATCATCATAGATGAAGCTTGAGGACCATTGTGAGAGAGAATGAAAGGAAGCAGGGTCAGAGCTGCCCTTCTTGCTAGTTTTAAGAAAGTGATGAAAAGAATTTAGCAACTGTTTAATATAAATATACATAAATCACTATTAGTGTAGAATTATATCATTGTTAGAAAGTCAATGAATCCTTAGGTTTTAGCATTTGGCAAATTAGGATGTCAGATGCTTTCTAACAATAGCAGCTAAACAGCTTATGCTTTCTTAATAAAACTGAGGGCAGAGATGGGCTAAACGCATGCAAAAAATTGTATGTGACTGACTGGAAGATACAACCCAGACGTTGTGATGTATTTGAAGCTGCTCTGTAATAATTCATGAAGACAGTATGTTGACCTGATTGTTGGGATGTTTGCTGTATGTATATAGTGAGTCAGTTTAATGGTGGGTATGTTGGGGGGAAAAAGCAGAGAGAGAAAAATATTGCGCAAGATAAGCTATCCCTCAGTAGACACTTAAGGGTTGTTAAGAAGACAGTGCCAGGACAGGAAAAGCCCCAGGAACACAAGAAATCAAAACAGCCATGGCAGGATTAAGAAAATAATACTCTCTCTGGGAAGGTGGGAAGGGATTGCTGTTCAGGGGAATTGAACAGACACAAGCAGCTGCTGGGGATGTTTGAATAAGTAACGCCTGCTATACTGGTATCATGCTATTCACCATTTGGTGGCGTCTCCTTGTGGTACATCTGGGGAATTAGCTTGCCTCGGTCCATGCCCTGTCCACTCAGCCCGTTGCCTATCTCACTGGTAAGGAGCTGCAGCGCCTCTCCTTCATGGTTTAGTCCTCTGGCCAAGTCACAATCATTCTCCCTTCCCAGAGTCTCACCGCACAGTTTTAGGCAGACTCCATATTGAGTGCACTGACCACACCACTCCTGCAGTGGCTTGTAGGTCAACCTGGGCCCACTCGCTACACCAGATTCCAATGCAGGGCCCTCAAACCTGCAGTTCAGGTCTGTTTTCTCAGGCCTTACTGCTCCTTCCTTAGACTTCTTCCTTCACTCCTATTACGGGCTCCTACTTTCCCCACTTGTATCAGGGAATGTGATTGCAGACTTCCACACTGCTGCTTCTTCTCTATTGCCAGTTCCCTGACTTTACAGAAGCCTTGTCTGTTTCTGCCCAGGAGAGTTTCATCCCCAGTTAAGCCTCATTGCCTCCTAACTCCCCTCCAGGTGTATCCTATGGCTAATTGGCCTCTCTTGCTTCTATTAACTCTTCCAGAGCTAGGGTGAGATGAATGCTCCATCACACCTGCCTAGATTACCTTCATGGATGGTAAGTCTTTAGGTAATAAAGACATACATATAGATGGTTTGTGGTTTTAAAATGTGTTTTTACTTTAAAGGTTTTGTTCCTACTGCAAAATAAACAATACTTTGGTTTATGAAGATAGTTTGGTCACTATATGCACCACTGGTCACAGATGCCCAAAGAGAGAAACGACAGATGCCAGATCTCAGTGGATTGATACACAGGTACTGAATCCCAGAGCCCGGTCAAGAAGTAGGAGAATTGTGGAATTCTGCCCCAAGATAGGTAAAAGTATGAGATCTAACCACTGAGAGGGTGTCCTCTGAGAGACCAAAAAGAGATAGAAGTACCCAGAAATACAGAGCATTCCACTAAAGGGCAAAGGTTAAGATTTTCAAAAGTGACTAGTGATTCTGGGTGTTTACATTACCGAGTGCCCAATTTGAGATGTATTGAAGGGGTCCAAATTTCAGAAAGTGCTCAAAACTCATCCATTGAAATATAGACCTTCTGAGATGTTTGAAGTTGGGCACCCAAACATTAAGGCACTAGTCTCTATTGAAAAGCTTGACCATATTGTTCAACTGAATAGTCCATCTCGGTGCATAAAGAATCACATGGTGTAAAGGTCTGAGGTCTCATGAACCTTTCACGTAGGACACACCAGCCTTATACGATTAGAGAGCAAAGAGTCCCCCGTTTTCCAGTGATATAGAACATTCTTTTCTAGGCTTATGAGATATTAAGCTTGAAAATAGAATCATAGAATCATAGAATATCAGGGTGGGAAGGGACCTCAGGAGGTCATCTAGTCCAACCCCCGACTCAAAGCAGGACCAATTCCCAACTAAATCATCCCAGTCAGTCCTTTGTCAAGCCTGACCTTAAAAACCTCTAAGGAAGGAGATTCCACCACCTCCCTAGGTAACTCATTCCAGTGCTTCACCACTCTCTGAGTGAAAAAGTTTTTCCTAATATCCAACCTAAACCTCCCTCACTGCAACTTTAAACCATTACTCCTTGTTCTGTCATCTGCTACCACTGAGAATAGTCTAGATCCATCCTCTTTGGAACCCCCTTTCAGGTAGTTGAAAGCAGCTAACAAATCCCCCTTCATTCTTCTCTTCTGCAGACTAAACAATCCCAGTTCCCTCAGCCTCTCCTCATAAGTCATGTACTCCAGCCCCCTAATCATTTTTGTTGCCCTCCGCTGGATTCTTTCCAATTTTTCCACATCCTTCTTGTAGTGTGGGGCCCAAAACTGAACACAGTACTCCAGATGAGGCCTCACCAATGTCAAATAGAGGGGAATGATCACATCCCTCGATCTGCTGGCAATGCCCCTACTTATACAGTGCCTTCTGGATTTACTGAAAAACTATTATAGATTCATTTGAGGATTTCTTTTAATTACTGGTACAAATGTATCTCTCCCTTCACATGCACTGTTGGACTCTGCAACTATCTTTTCCCTCTCTCCTCTAATCTAAAACTAACTTCATCTCAGTCTCAATATTGTTGGTGCAAAATCTGTGCATTTCTTTATATCACTGACTCCACAGCTTTTTACACTTCATCTAAGATATCTTCTCTTTCTTACCTCTTTCTTTAATCCTCTCCCCCATTATTATATATTTTTAACTTTCACGACGTGCAATCCTATTTTCCATAAACCTTTACAGGATTGAATACAGTTAGAGTTAAAGAGTAATTAAAAAAGTGTATGAAAGGTGCTGTCATAAACAGATAGCTAAGGGTTAATGTCTCTTTCACCTAAAGCACCTGACCAGAGGACCAATCAGGAAACCAGATTTTTTCAACTTTGGGTGGAGGGAATTGTGTGTCTGACGTCTTTGTTTTCTGGCTGCCTGCTTCCTCTGAGCTTTGGAGAAGTAGTTCTGTTTTCTAATCTTTTGTTTCTAAGTGTAAGGACAAAGAGATCAGATAGTAAGTTATATGGTTTCTTTTCTTTGGTATTTGCATGAATATAAGTGCTGGAGTGCTTTGATTTGTATTCTTTTTGAATAAGGCTGTTTATTCAATATTCTTTTAAGCAATTAGCCCTGTATTGTATCACCTTAATACAGAGAGACCATTTGTATTTTTTCTTTCTTTTTTATATAAAGCTTTCTTTTAAGACCTGTTGGAGTTTTTCTTTACTTCAGGGAAATTGAGTCTGTACTCACCAGGGAATTGGTGGGAGGAAGAAATCAGGGGAGATCTGTGTGTGTTGAAGTGGCTAGCCTGATTTTGCATTCCCTCTGGGGGAATAGGAAAGTCCCTTTTGTTCCAGGACCGGGAACGGAGAGGGGGAGTCACTCTGTTTGGATTCACAGAGCTTGTGTCTGTGTATCTCTCCAGGAGCACCTGGAGGGGGGAAGGGAAAAAGGATTATTTCCCTTTGTTGTGAGACTCAAGGGATTTGGGTCTTGGGGTCCCCAGGGAAGGTTTTTCAGGGTGACCAGAGTGCCCCAAAACACTCTAATTTTTTGGGTGGTGGCAGCAGGTACCAGGTCCAAGCTGGTGACTAAGCTTGGAGGTTTTCATGCTAACCCCCATATTTTGGACGCTAAGGTCCAGATCTGGGAATAAGGTTGTAACAGGTGCTATAGAAAAAAGATTGGGAGTGTACTGAAATGGGTATCCTGTACAATACTCCATTCACCATTTACATGACACTGTAAGATCCAGTAACAGCCAGAAATCAGTCTTCAATGTTAGTTCACTTTGAAAGGTCATATTATTAAATCAGCTTTAAATGCAGTTCTATTCTGATAGGTGACTGTGAAAATGGCATCTCCGGTTTCCATTTGTATTGTAACTCAACAGTTCCAGCATATGTGGAAAAACAAAAACAAATTTCCAAAAACAAAAACAAAAAGCCCAAACAAACACATTTTTCACTATCTACCAGTCTTGTAAGCACCACCTTGAATTTCAAAGTCAGGCTATATTCTTTCCTTCACACACATGGTCATCAGTTATAACATTCTGCAAACCACATTCTCCCAACAATGACACCTATGCAACCTCCCCATTGTCTTCTTCCTGTGGAACATGCATATTGCCTACATTTTACTGAAGATGTATTTTGAAGACAATTCCATTGTGTTCATATACTGCTTTCAGTTATACTTTGACTGATTGATCATTGATGTTGCTGATTGACTTGGCAGTTTAAACTTAACAATTAGTTTAAGTTAATAATTTTATTGATGGAAGGGATAAAATACAGTTCAATCTCTCAAGATGCATTGGCTTTGCTGAGCTGAGAGTACTCCTGAGGGAATTCTGTGCCAAAAAAAATAGAAGTTCTGTGCACAATATTTTAAAATTCTGAAAATTGTATTTGTCAATAAATAAATGTGGAGGCTCCAGCATGGCAGTGGGCAGCATAGGCCACAGGCTGCACAGAGGTGGGAGATCACCCTGCAGCCTCCCCTCCCCCTCCAGGACATGAACTTGGCCATGAGGCTGCACCCAAACCTGACACAGTGCATGGGACAGGCTTACCCCCCAAAACGTCCCAGGACCCTGTCCCTGCATACCAGGTACTCCAGCTGTGGGCAGAAATAATCAGTCTAGGAGGATCCAAGTGTGTATGGGTTTAATGTGGGTTGAGAAGGTTGTGTGTGGAGCAATCTGGGTATGAGCAGCATGGTGGGAGGTCAGGATGTGAGCGGGATCTGGATTCACAGAGGCTCGTTGGAGGTTCCCAGGTGCAGGAACAATAGGAATCTGCATGGATGTCCAGGTAAAGCTGGTTGGGGCTCAGTATGTGGGGTCTGGGTGTGCAGTGATGGAGCTCAGCAGGATGGGGGTCCAGGTGCTGAGGGAGTGGGGATTGGTGGGGTGGGGTCTGGGTGCTCAGGCCTCATTGGGGTGGTCCACATGCAGGGTGGGGGTGGGGTGGGACTCACTGGAGTGAGAGTTTGAGTGCAGAGGGCTCAGAGAGGGGTGGTCTGGGTACAGGGGTGGAGGGTCAGGATGCAGGGGAGTGGGAATCAATATGGGTTCTGGGTGCAGGGAGGTGCCAGATGCAGAAGGTGAGCCTTCCTAGGTGGGAGTTCTATGCGGGTGTGTGTGGAGTGGTTCTGGGTGAAGGGGGTGAGGCTCGGTGAGAGGGTCTGGGTATAGGGGGTCCATATGCGTGGGGGTTGGCAGATGAGGGAGCAGCTCCCCATACTGTGACACCCCTCCCACAGCAGAGGACCAATGGGGGTAGGAAGTGTGTGTGGGAGAGGAGTACAGTGCCAGGGGAGGTTTCTGGTGTGGGTCTGACATGACCCCAGCCACTCTTTGCAGGGGAAGAGGAAGTCCCATCCTCCCCCACTCCCAGCCCAGCTGGGTCTAGCAGCTGAGCCCTGCACAGGTAGGAGCCACTGGCCAGGGTGTCCCTAGCCCTCCTCCCGCCCTACTGGTAATTTATCTCTCCACCAGCTGCTCTGAGTGCCTGAAATGACATGCCTGTGCTGCTGGGGAGGGTTGAGTGACTGCTCTTATGGCTTCCCTTTGCTTCCCCGTAAGAAATTCATTTTTCTGCAGGGAAGCAAAGAAATCTTCAGGGAGCATGCACGCAATGGCACAGAATTCCCCCAGGAGTAGCTGAGAGGAGGAAAAGCAGTAAAAACTTACTTTGGTCATGTAGGGCAGCAGATAAGATTCTGAATGTCCACAGGAAATAGATGGGTTGAGTAGGAAGCATTTTTCATAGTACAATCACACATTTTTTAAAAAGCAATGAATTTGCGCACAGACTTGGCATCGAAAGTGTCAGAGGGCATTAGTTTGACTGGCTACAGCCTCTTCAATATGAGTGCCTTCCTCAAAGTCAGGTAGTGGCATCCTTTTCTTCCTCTGAAGGCAGGAAGAAAATTTCTAACATCTATCCGAAAAAGTGAGCAGAAAACTCCGAATTGGACTCTATGGACAAGCACAGATCCACGTAATAATTCAAGTTATTCAAGCATCTAAAGATTTGTGGTGTAAACTTGGCCCCATTGAAGTTAACAGCAAAACTCCCCTTAACGTCAATAGGACCAGGATTTCACCCTCAAAATATCAGTTACAGGAACTATCTGTGTGTATTATAGTAATCATTTATCTCTGGATTTTCTGCACTATCCTAATTTAATACATTGGTCCTTTTATCTCTCTAAAAAAGCACTCTGGCTACCAGTAGAATCCATTTAGCATCCTCAGAACTGATCGTTACTTCCTGACATAGTTTAGATAAAACTGCTAATAGTGCTAGCAGAATCCATTTAATTCTAACAAGTTTGTGAGGTGTAAAGCAAATGAAGAAAACATTCTCATTTAAAGAACAGTGTACAAATGATTTGGAAGGCTGTGAAAAACAGTTTGCACATTCTAGCATGTTAAAAAAGACTGTCTCCTTTAACCTTCAGTATTGTCAACTTTATGATAGAGCAGATTCAATCCAGACATTCCCTAAGACCTTTTATGAGTTGTTCTGGGGAAATGTAGCTACCAATTAAAGTGAATCCCTTTGTTCAATACATTAGTGCTGTCCCTAGCAACATACAGGAAATGTTTCCCAATTGATTAGATTCTTGGCTCTTCTCCTAATTTAGGGTTAGACTCCAGATATGATAAATGTCCTTTCTTCCCATTGACTTTAGCAGGAATAGAGAATGCTCCATACCTTGCATGATCTGGTTGACAGAGAACACGCCCTACTAAGAATTGGTTAAAATTACATGGAAGTCCAGATCAAATGAAATAACAGCTATTACTTGGGAATCCAAAAACTTGCTATTTCATTTAATGAAGATGCTAGTTCTTTTGGTTCAAATGGCCATGTAAAATATATAAAGGAATATATATATGCACATATGTCATTCCTCAGTTAGAATTTGTTACTACTTTTTCCCAAGGTAGTTTTAGAATCCTACGTCATATATTTTATAGCTGCCCTACAGCATATGAATGTGCAATGGTCTGTGTACTGTCGTCTGATTGTAGGCTCGAGGCCTCCATTTCCCTTGAATTGACACTGGCTAGAGTCAATGCTTTAGAGAGGTCAGTACAAGTTCAGGCTCTGGGTGAGAAATGTAGTTTTCTCCTCCTTAAATACCCCTGCTGGCAAAATAGGTTCTGTGTTTTGAAAATGCTTCCTTTCTGGGTGTTCTGTTTGTCTATTTTGTTTTGTTTCTTTGGTTTTTGTTTGTTTGTTTTTGATGAGTGAAGTACATGATGATATAAAATGACAATTCAGGGAGAATATTCAGACATCCCTATTCTGTAGTCTTTGCAGGGGCTGAGAGTTGCACCATTAGAAGATTAAATAATCACAATAAAATGTTTGTAGAAGGGAAAGGGAGGATTCCAGTTACTTTGAGAAAATGATACACAGCTTTATTAAAAAATGTGACTGATGTAGAAAGTAATCTAACAAAAAAACAAGCAAAATTAATTGAGGGAATTCATGCTGACATGGAGGACACCACATCATATTGCTATATGTAGAATCAATATTTGAGCACAACGTGGGTGTTTCATTAGAGCTAAAATGGCATGACACTTTCAGAGACTGCTCTTCAGTCATGCGTAGAGTTGTTAAAAAATACATTTTTTCCGACTGTCATACCAAATATATTATATATATTCATTTCAGATTGATCTGTAATTTTTTTTAAATATTGGCAAACAAAATAGTAAAAAAAATTTTAAAAAATGCATGTTTTGGGTCAAACAAAATGTTTAAATCAACCCCAAAATGGAACATTTCTTCTCATTTTTAAGATTTTAAAAGAGTTTCTAATTTACTTTAAAATAAATTGAAGTAAATTTTGAAACCAAAAGTTGTTTCAAATTGAAAAATTGAAACATTTTATTTAGAAACTGTCAAAATGAAATGTTTAGATTTTTCCAATTTTTAAGGGTTTTTTTTCCCCCTGATTGAAACAATTCAGAAAATTTGGCAAGAATTCATAATATGTTTTAGTTGACCTGAATCTGTATTTTTTGTCAAAGAAAAAGTTTTGGATGAAAATTACTCCCATCTGTAGTCACAATTTCCTTCTTGTGACTGGTTTACAGTGGCATTGTTATCTTGGCTACAAGACATGGTAAGCCAAGACAGAACTGGTGGAGAACAAATGATGAAAGAATGAGGAAAAAACCCTCGTAGACTCCACTGAGACAAGTCATGATGAACCAGAAAGCCTCTTTGGTGAATGTCCCCAGGTTTGGGAAAGAAAAGGGCATGCTACAGTGGTTGCACTTCAAAAATTGCTTCCATTTTTAAGGAGATTACTCACTCTGGCGGAATTCTCCATTTTAAAAAATGTGCACATATTTCTTTGCCAATTCAACTCCCCGCTTGTTTGTCTCACCCACCTGTTACAACTCGTCTTTTAGATTGTATGATCTTTGCAGCAGGGACTGTAATTTATTCTATGTTTGTATAGCACCTAGCAAAAAAGGCCTTGTGATCAAGTCTTCGTGACCCCTTGCTACAGGTGGGTCCTTCAGTCCAGCCTAGAGAAGCTGCACAGAAGCAGCCAATCAGAGCCCAGATAAAAGGAACTGCAGGGGCTAAACAGTTCAGGTCCTGGCTACCAAGGGATGAGAAAAGGGGCTCTGTTCTTGTCAAAGGTGAATGTCTGGCTGCATTTACTGGCCATGGGAGAGATAAGGTTGCCAACATTGTATTTCAAAAATAACGGACTATTTTCTTAGCACTCTGTCCCACCCCTCCTCCTGCTATTATTATGATTATTATTATTAATAATGATAATGATAAACAGTACTCACCTTCATTCACCAGGGGTAGTTCTTGCTGCCTTTTGCAGTACTCAGCAATTCCTGATCTTGTTGTACAGAGAGGAAAAAAAGAAAGGACTGTTGGCAACCCTCAGAGAGAGGACCTGAGAACTTTTACCCTAAGGTAAGGGATGAAGATAGAGGGGTTATGTTGGAAGAGCCTCAGGAAAGTAGCAGCAACTCACTGAAGGGAACAGTATGTGGCTGCCTCTTATAGGGTCTCTGGGTTGGAACAGGTGGGCCCAGGTTCCACACCGGCCACTGATGAAGTGGCCTAAGTCCTCACCAGGGGACAAGGCTTGTTTAGAAGGCTGAGTGAAGGGTTGGAGTTAAAGGACCCAAAACTAGGGCTGAAGACGCTGGTGAGGGTAGATAATCCAACAAAACTATCTATTTTGCTACCCTGGAAGAGGTTCATTTTGCCTGTGTGACCTGGCTAGAGGGCTGACAACATATAGGGGGTGCCAGGAGTATGAAAAGTCCTGCAGTACTGAAAACAGCAGCAAGGGGTGCTCAAGCGGTGAGTGCCACCATTAAAAGGCCCAGCTTGGTTGTGATGTTTAGCCACTAACACAGTATAAATGTTTATTAATAATATTGGTCAGAGAATCTCTGTTGAACTCACAGAATCTTTCAAAATGGTAGACTTTTTTAAAAGTGTGACCAACTATTGTAGAGGGTTTTATCTCTAATTCAGGTTTATCTGTATAAATTGTGAAGTGAGAAAAAATTGAAAAATGGATGAATAAATTAAAGATGAGTCATAAATATGCCAAAATGACAAAATACTAAAAGCAAAGAGAAATATGTTCAGATCACAATATAAATTTATTTAGAGTAGGATTAACACAAACAAGAGAGAGAGAGAGAGAGAGAGAGAGAGAGAGAGAGAGAGAGAGAGAGAGAACACACAACAAAGATGGGAGTCTATATGAAAATTTTCAGCATTATCTGGATATACATCTGAAATGGTAATTACAAAGTTATTTCAAAAATAAAGTAATTAATCCTAGACCTTAACTGTGTCAGTGTGACCTAACCGTCACAGTGGCGTAGTCGAACAGGATCTGTGCATAGCCAATTGCTTTGAAACACTGATACTGATTTTAAGTGAGTTTTGAGTGTGGTGGCTGGAGAACAAAGTGGTTACCAGTTTGTTATTTTCTGTTTGCCTATTTCAGGTAAGGGAAACAGGGACAGAAAAGTAAGCAAAATAAGTAAGAGTGAAGCTCAGAAGAAACTAGAACTGCACAGGTTGCAAATTCCTCAGGAAGGCTGAACACTGGGTACTGGGAAAGTCCCTGTTAACTAAGAAGCCCCTGAGCTGAGTGGATCTTAGTTTCAGTGAACTGCAGAGACGTGTGGCCCAAGCTCTGGGTCTGTGGTGAAGCTGACTGGAGTGTCTAACTTAGCAAGACAGGAGTGGAGGGCTGCCTGTTCCTGCAGAAGGGCTGTTCTCAGTAGTATCCCAGCTCATTGAGTGACGGGCTCAACGGAAGACAAATGGAAATTGATGCACAATTTTCCCAGGAAAAGGCTGCCATGAAGGCAGAAGAAGTCAAACAAAAGGCTGCCCACCAGCAAACCCTGGACTTAAAAGACAAAGAAATTGAGGGCCAGATACAAGCACAAATTGAGACTCAGAAGCATGAACTGGCTGTAATGGAGTGGAAGAGGTGCACAGAGACATGTATCCTGGAGGTGGAAGTTAGGATCCTGATGACTGCTGGAGTGGGAACAGACCTCAAGGACTCTGTAGCTGGAAGCAAGCCCAACCTGAGTGAAAGAGGGCAGATTTTGATGGCCAGTGAAAGGGTCTGTCATAGCTGGTAGCTGTGAGCCCACAGCTGGATCAGGGTCACCTTCCCTTCTGGGGGACACAGGAGTGTCTGCTCCAGAGGGGAGCCCAAAGAGGAATTTTAGGTATACTGCCTCCACCATGGACAGTGTCCAAATCCCTGTTAGTAAGTTCAGGATGAGGGTGTGACGTTACACTCCATATGATTTTATTAAGCTATGCTAATGGGTGTGACTATAACATAACTGGAATATGCATCATGCAAAAGGCCTCTTGTAAGGTATAATTACAAAGCTTATAATCTACTGAGTTTGGTCATCCTATTTGTATAAATGTATTATTCTTGTATCTTGTATCTGAAACTGGAAATATGAAATATAACTCTGAGGTCCTATTGTAATTATGCAAACCGTGGGCCATTAATGGCGGTTTGGAATTTTGATGGCTCCCATCAACTAGGACAATTTGTTGTAAATGGCTCTGTTTACTTGTAAGCCTTCCTGTGAGTCAGACCAGGAAGAATGAAGGGTTGGGGTCTCACAGGACATGTGACCATGTCACCTGGTACTGGAATCCATCTTAAACCTGGTGCTTTTAGAAGGAGGGGTGAGAACCCCAAGAGAGAAAAGATTTCCGCCTTGTGCCAAAGCTATATAAGGGGGTGGAACAGAACAAAGGCGGTTCCAGTCATGAGAAAGCCTCTAGTTACCACCTGAGCTGGAGCTAACAAGAACTTTACCAGGGGAAAGGCTTGGGCCCAGACTACGAAAGAAGCTTATTAGAACATCTCTGAGGGTGAGATTTTATCTGTTATCAGTTTCTTAATATATTAGGCTTAAGACTTGAGTGTTTTTGTTTTATTTTGCTTGGTAACCTACTTTGTTCTGTCTGTTATTACTTAGAACCACTTAAATCCTACTTTTTATACTTAATAAAATCACTTTTTGCTTATTAACTAACCCAGAGTAAGTAATCAATACCTGGGGAGCAAACAGCTGTGCATCTCTCTCTATCAGTGTTATAGAGGGCAAACAATTTATGTGTTTACCCTATATAAGCTTTATAGAGAGTAAAACAGATTTATTTGGAGTTTGGATCCCATTGGGAACTGGGTATCTGGGCGCTGGAGACAGGAATACCTGCTAAGTGGTTTTCAGTTAAAGCCTGCAGCTTTGGGGGACGTGGTTCAGACCTGGGTCTGTGTTTGCAGCAGGCTAGGGAAAACGAGCTCAGAGGTAGTCTCAGCACACAGTCTCAGGGGGGTCTCTATGATCCAACCTGTCACAGTCAGATCTTCCATTTTTAAGAAAGAGACACAAGATGTAGCCATACTTTTTCCTAATGGATATTATCTCCTCTATTGCCATTCAGTAGTTTTCATCCCAAAGTTCTCAGAAAGATCTGAATGATATTACTAGTTTGCTCTGCTGTGATAGTGAGATAAAACACAGCTAACCTTGTAGGACTTTACAGATTTTTCTATTTCCTGTCAAGTATCAGAGGGTAGCCGTGTTAGTCTGGATCTGTAAAAGCAGCAAAGAATCCTGTGGCACCTTATAGACTAACAGACGTTTTGGAGCATGAGCTTTCGTGGGTGAATACCCACTTCCTGACATGCATCTGAGGAAGTGGGTATTCACCCACGAAAGCTCATGCTCCAAAACGTCTGTTAGTCTATAAGGTGCCACAGGATTCTTTGCTTCTATTTCCTGAAATGTCTTCACATTATTAATAAAAGCAAAAGTCCTGATCCCAGGGTTATTATCCCACTATTGGAAACTTAAACTTCAAAATGACTGAATGTGCTCCTTTCACTGGGCATTAGGTTTTTTAATTTTGTTTTTTTCGATCCAGACCAACTGTAACTATGCATATATGCCTTCTGCAGTCTCCAATGACTTTAGCTGACCCACAACCACTATACAAACTACTGTATGGGTGTCTTCCTTAAGGCCCCAATCCTACAAAGACTTTTTGGCCATGGCTACACTTACAGTTCTGCAGTGCTGATAGTTACAGCTGTTTTGGCCATGGCTACAGTTACCAGCGCTGCAGTGTGGCCACATTTGCAGCATTTGCAGCGCTGTTGGGAGTGGTGTATTGTGGGCAGCTATCCCAGCATTCAAGTGGCTGCAACGTGCTTTTCAAAAGAGGGGGGTGGGGTGGAATGTGACAGGGAGCGTGGGGGAGACAGAGAGAATGGATTTTTGGAGCTGACACTGTTCTCAGCTCCCTGCCTTGCAAGTTCTAAGGACTGGAAGACACACAGTGCCTGCCTTCAATCATTTTAAAAGTTCTGACCCTTTCCCCCACCCCTCTCTCATTCACTAAATGCAAATTATGTACTCCTAAATAGCCGTCAGACCAGATAAGCATCTGCTCAACATGGACTTCCCCCTCCCTCTCCGCCGTGTGAGCGTGCTGTTTCTCTCTTCAAGCAAACAGCTGTGAACATTCCAAAGTAATTCCCCTGCCTGCCTCCACTCGCTCAGCAAACAGGAGCTGTGTTTGTTTTTTAAATAAGCAGTTTGGCTGAACTCCGAGCTCCCCCTTTCTTCCGGTTTGCTGTGGACAGGAATTCTGGGATACCTCCTTATACCTCGGAGGTCAATAAAAGCGCTGGTGGGGTCCACACTTGCTGACGCGCTGGAATCGCTACACCCATGGCACGACCGGGTGTACAGCCAGCGCTGCAACCAGGGAGTTGCAGCGCTGGCCGTGCTTTGCAAGTGTGGCCACATCCTAAGTTGCAGCGCTGTAACTCCCTCACCAGCACTGCAACTCTCTAGTGTAGCCATGGCCTTTCATGTCATGTTCATTTTACTTTGATTAAATCACTCACATGCATAAAGTTAATCATATGACTAAGGCTTCATGCTCCCCTGAACACTAAGGGTGAAATCCTGACCTCTCTTGAAGGCAATGGGAAAACTCACATTGTCATTAATGAGGCTAGGATTTATCCCAAGTAACTTATGTTTACCACTGGGCTGGAGGTACTCCTCTGTCAGGGCTTGGCTACACTGGAGAATTGCAGCGCTGGTGATGGGGTTACAGTGCTGCAACTCACTCTGTGTCCACACTTGCAAAGCACAGCCAGCGCTGCAACTTTCTGGCTGCAGCACTGGCTGTACACCTGGTCTGCTTGGGTGTAGCGATTCCAGCGCTGGTGATGCAGCTCTGGTCATCAAGTGTGGCCACCAAAAGCACTTTTATTGGCCTCCAGGGTATTAGGAGGTATCCCAGCATACCTTTTCAGCCACTCTGCTCATCGTTTCGCACTCCACTGCCCTGGGCTCAGGTGACCCACCCTTTAAATGCTCTGGGAATTTTAAAAATCTCCTTTCTGTTTGCTCAGCCAGGTGTGGCGTGCAATCAATCATTCAATCAATCACTGACCATGCCTCCACACCCCAAACGAGCTCCAGCATGGAATACTTGCGAGATGCAGGACCTCATCAGTGTTTGGGGTGAGGAAGCTGTGCAGTCACAGCTGCGCTCCAGCTGTAGAAATTATGATACCTATGGGCAGATATCAAAGTCCATGCTGCAAAGGGGCCATGAACGGGACGCGTTGCAGTGCAGGGTTAAAGTAAAGGAGCTGCAGAGTGCCTATTGCAAAGCCTGTGAGGGAAACCGCCGCTCAGGAGCTGCCCCCACGACCTGCCGTTTTTACAAGGAGCTGGATGCCATATTTGGGTGTGACCCCACTGCCAATTCGAGGACCACGATGGAGAGTTCAGAGCAGGGAGAAGAGGGGGAGGCTGTAGAGGAAACTGAGAGTGAGGCTACTGGGGTGGAGGGAGACACCCCGGAGTCCCAGGAGGCATGCAGTCAGGAGCTCTTCTCAAGCCAGGAGGAAGCTAGCCAGTCGCAGCAGCTGGAACTTGTTGGTGAAGAAGAAGCAGAGGAGCGTGTTCCCGGTAAGCAGCTTTTATTTTAAGGACGGAAATGTTTTGGGAGAGGATGGGGGGGGTTATGGCTGCATGCATGCATGCCTAGATGTGGAATAGCCCATTGATTTGGTCTATCACATCTCTGTAATCGGCCTCGGTAATCTCTTCAAAAGTTTCAGCCGGAGCGTGGGCAATGTGCTTGCGCAAGTTTATAGGGAGAGCCACTGTGGTCCTTGTCCCAGTCAGGCTAATGCGTCCGCGCCACTGTGCCGCGAGGGTTGGGGGGAGCATTGCTGCACACAGGCAAGCTGTATAGGGACCAGGGCAGAATCCACATTGCTCTAGAAGACCCTCCCTCTCTTCCCAGGTAACACGCAGCAGTGATATATCTGGCAGTAGAAAATCCTGTTGAAAATGTAGGGATAGTGTTCAGTGCAGGTCCCCCCCCAGCTGATCTCTGCTTTCTCCAATGTACAGAAACCCCAGTGAGCCATGACTCAAGCAGCTCCCCTTCCCAGGTGAGTCGCGGCAGAAACACTCACCCCATTACTCACCATGTCTTTGCTGCTATGGCCTCTCTGTGCTATGTTTGCTATGTGTAAATGATGCTACAAATAGTCTACAAACTCCTTCACTGTGATAATAAACAATGCAGCCTCTGTATTAAATGTTTCTATTTCTGTTTTTTTAAGTGTCCTTGAATCCTCCGGCCCTATCACAGCCTGCTGAAAAATTACAGAACTTGAGGCGCAAACCAAGGAAAAGCAAAGAAGATTTGGTGAAAGCAGTTACGAATCAGAATGCCAGAGAGAATAAGAGGCTGCAGGACTGGAGAGAGAAAATGCATCAGTGGAGAGAAACACAAAGCAGGAGAAAGGAATTGGCTACCAAGAAAAGCACAAAGCAGCTGATAAGCCTCCTGGCTCGCCAAACGGACTGTATGCAGTCTCTCGTAGCCATGCAGGCAGAACACTACCGTACTAACCCCCCCACCTCCCAAAGCTCTCTCCTTTGTGCCCCAGTGTTTGCTCAAAACCCCTTTCTCCAGCAGCCTGGTTCTTACCACCACAGCTGCCCCCAACACCTGTACGTTCACCTACCAGCCCTGAGAACTATGACCCTTACCCTATGCACTCAACCCCCATCACCATGCAGCATATTAATCCTGAAGTGCAGCAGGCATTGCACAGCAATCCAGGCAGGACATATTCAAACCTCTGAATGTACAGTCCAGCACCCTAGCCCCCTGCCCTTTTATGTACTGTATTTTGAATAAATGATTTCTTGGCTTTTAAAACAGTTTTTATTATTGCAGAAAGTGAAAAATACTGTACCCCAAGGGAAAAACAGGCACTGCAAATCATTGTAACCACTGCACTTCACACCCGTGCAAGGCACCAAACATTACTGTTGGCTTTCAGCCTCAGATTGCTCCCTTAAGGCATCCCTAATCCTTGAAGCCTTGTGCTGGGCCTCTCTAGTAGCCCTGCTCTCTGGTTGTGCAAATTCAGCCTCCAGGTGTTGAACCTCGGAGGTCCATTCCTCACTGAATATTTCACCATTCCCTTCACAAATATTATGGAGGGTAGAGCACGCGGATATAACAGCGGGGATGCTGCTTTCTCCCAAGTCTAGCTTCCCATAAAGACACCTCCAGCGTCCCTTTAAACGGCCGAAAGCACACTCCACAGTCATTCTGCACTGGCTCAGCCTGTAGTTGAACCGGTCCTTGCTCCTGTCAAGCTTCCCTGTATACGGTTTCATGAGCCATGGCATTAAGGGGTAAGCGGGGTCTCCAAGGATCATAACGGGCATTTCAACATCCCCTACTGTGATCTTGCGGTCTGGAAAAAAAGTCTCGACCTGCAGCTTCCTGAACAGGGCACTGTTCCGAAAGATGCGTGCATCATGCATCTTTCCAGGCCATCCTCTGTAAATGTCAGTGAAACGCCCACAGTGATACACAAGCGCTTGGAGAACCACAGAGAAATACCCCTCCTGATTAATGTACTTGGATGCCAGGTGGGGAGGTGCCAGAATAGGAATATGCGTCCCATCTATCGCTCCTCCACAGTTAGGGAAACCCATTTGTGCAAAGCCATCCACAATGTCCTGCACGTTCCCCAGAGTCACGGTTCTTCTTAGCAGGATGCGATTAATGGCTGTGCAAACTTGCATCAACACTATTCCAATGATCGACTTTTCCACTCCAAACTGGTTTGCGACCGATTGGTAGCTGTCTGGAGTTGCCATCTTCCAGATTGCAATAGCCACTCGCTTCTCCACTGGCAGGGCAGCTCTCAATCTCGTGTCCTTGCTCCGCAGGGTGGGGGCGAGCTCCTCACACAGTCCCATGAAAGTGGCTTTTCTCATCCGAAAGTACTGCAGCCACTGCTCGTCATCCCAGGCTTGCAGGACGATGTGATCCCACCACTCAGTGCTTGTTTCCCGAGCCCAAAGGTGGTGTTCCACGGTGCTGAGCACGCCCGTTACTGCCACAAGCAATTTAGTGTCTTGCACGTCAGGCGAATCAATATCATTGTCAGACTCCTCACTGTCACTTTGGAGCTGAAGGAATAGCTCAACTGCCAAACGTGATGTGCTGGCAACATTCATCAGCAAGGTCCTCAGCAGCTCGGCTCCATTTCTAACAGAAATCGTGCTACAGACTCACAATGGTGCCAAACTGCTGGGATGTGTAGCTATGCACCACAGGGCATTGGGACAGGAAGCGGAATGACCCGCACCCTTCCTTCCCCTTCCCACAACCCACAGCGCCAAAATGGGACAAGGTGCTCTGTGGGATAGCTGCCCACAATGCACCACTCCCAACAGCACCACAAATGCTGCAAATGTGGCCACACTGCAGCGCTGGTAGCTGTCAGTGTGGCCACACTGCAGCGCTGTCCCTACACAGCTGTACGAAGACAGCTGTAACTCCCAGCGCTGCACAAATGTAAGTGTAGCCATACCCTCAGTTGGTAGAAGGATGCACTAGCTTTTCACTAGCCTCCTCCTCCCTCCACCATAAATACTTTAGCTTTAAGAAGACTTTCATTTAAAATGACTAGCTCCCATAATTGACACAAATATTAAATGAATAATGGAAGAACTAGAACACAATTGCAATTTATCACCATATAGAATAAAATTAGAGAGTGCTAAGAATGGAATGTATTAAAATAAGGATTAACATAACTTTTCAGTTCTCAGGAGACAGCACAGCTTAAAATATATTTAGAGTTCACCTTCTACTTGGCCACGATGTCCCCTGCACAATAAGTCTAAATAAAAGATAAAATGTATTTAAAATAACTAATTTGCATACAGAGAAGGTCATCTATTAAACAAATCCCCGTGGACTACAGAAGAGCAGCAGGCCTACTGATTTATGCCTCAAGGGAAATTTCAACTCTGTTATCTTAATAATGGGGTAACTATGAAGAAAATTTGGGTTATAAACCTCAAATACACATGCATGTATTCTATATGCAGATATTTGCATAAATATTTGTCCTATATACTGAAATGGCACGGAGGAGATATATTGAATCTTTTGGGATGTAATTACTACAGTTGTACCTTCTAACTTCCTACTGTTCAATCTGTGTAACATATTTCATTTCAAAAGCTAGTTATCACCACAAACTAGGTAATGTAAAGGAATGCTGGATTTTCTTTGGGATAATCTTATGATTAGATTTTAGGAATATTCATTATGAATATATTGGGCAAAATTATGCTCTGTTACACCCATGAAGTGTCCCTGAAATCAAGAGGATTGAAAATACTAGTGCGTTTGACCCATGGCATATAAATGGTAATATAAGTACACAGTGTGAATTTCACTACTCTGAACCAAAATATTATTTTAAAAAATGCAGCAATATGCTACATAGAATTTCAAACTAAATGTGAATAAATGCTAGTAATGAAATTTAGTGGATCTGTTCTCTGAAGAAACTAAAAAGGCAAACATCCTGAATTAGTAAATTTTGAGATAGGCCAAAACTACTCCATTTGGAGAAAACCTGCTTTGCAAGAACAGAGTACACACCCACAATATTAATGGTCAAAGGACTATCTCAAACCTAGTCACAATGATCCAGGCAGTGGTGACCCGGACTTGTAGTCATCATGATTATCATTTGGGAATGTGTCATGAAAAAGCTCTAATAAGTACAAAGTGCAGCAGCCAATCGTATATATCAATGCAAGTGTGAGCGCATTACCCTGCTGTGTAGTGAGGGGAATCATATTCCCTAAGTAGATAGATATTTAAACTTTTTTTATATACCACAATCTCATTGTTCTCAGGAGTACATGTAGCGTTAGCTGGTTATACCCTGTAAGAGCAATGGAAACCATCAGGACTAGCCTGAGATCAGATGGGCTCCAGCAAATGTTAAATTGTGTGCATTGTCCACAAGGCTGTGAAATCATGAAAACTCCCTATGCCATAAACTGTTTCCATTGAGAGGCTCCTGAAGTCAAAGAAACAACAGGCGATATAAGAGAGGAGGAAGCATGATGAGACCCCACTGCACTGATCTGAAAACTTACTTCCTCCAAGTGCTACCACTCTGCATCAAATGCAAACACTTTAACTGAGCTTGCTTTCCATCCTGAACACAACCAGTGAGTTATCAAGCTATACATTAAGACTTTCAAATGAAGCCTATGGGAACTGGCTCACCAGAGCTGGAATCTCTCATCAACAGCTAATTGGACTGCATTTTTATTATTTAGATCAATTTCTTGGTAGTTGATATGATTTTTTTCTTCCAGCTCACACATACCCTTGACAACTACACATGGCTTGATTAAAAAAAAACGGATGTACATTTCCTATTTCCACCAGGCATTAGCCTCCTGGATACACAAGAGGGCTTATAGTTATATAGAAATCCAGTGAAATATAGGAATCTGTATGACTTGCAGCAAAAAACTGTGGCTCAACAACAGATAGACTCATAGACTCAAGGATTGGAAGGGACCTCGAGAGGTCATCGAGTCCAGTCCCCTGCCCTCATGGCAGGACCAAATACTGTCTAGACCATCCCTAATAGACATTTATCTAACCTACTCTTAAATATCTCCAGAGATGGAGATTCCACAACTTCCCTAGGCAATCTATTCCAGTGTTTAACTACCCTGACAGTTAGGAACTTTTTCCTAATGTCCAACCTAAATCTCCCTTGCTGCAGTTTAAGCCCATTGCTTCTTGTTCTATCATTGGAGGCTAAGGTGAACAAGTTTTCTCCCTCCTCCTGATGACACCCTTTTAGATACCTGAAAACTACTATCATGTCCCCTCTCAGTCTTCTCTTTTCCAAACAAAACAAACCCAATTCCTTCAGCCTTCCTTCATAGGTCATGTTCTCAAGACCTTTAATCATTCTCGTTGCTCTTCTCTGGACCCTCTCCAGTTTCTCCACATCTTTCTTGAAATGCAGTGCCCAGAACTGGACACAATACTCCAGTTGAGGCCTAACCAGTGCACAGTAAAGCGGAAGAATGACTTCTCGTGTCTTGTTTACAACACACCTGTTAATGCATCCCAGAATCATGTTTGCTTTTTTTGCAACAGTATCACACTGTTGACTCATATTAAGCCTGTGGTCTACTATGACCCCTAGATCTCTTTCTGCCATACTCCTTCCTAGACAGTCTCTTCCCATTCTGTATGTGTGAAACTGATTGTTCCTTCTTAGGTGGAGCACTTTGCATTTATCTTTATTGAACTTCATCCTGTTTACCTCAGACCATTTCTCCAATTTGTCCAGATCATTTTGAATTTTGACGCTGTCCTCCAAAGCAGTTGCAATCCCTCCCAGTTTGGTATCGTCCGCAAACTTAATAAGCGTACTTTCTATGCCAACATCTAAATCGTTGATGAAGATATTGAACAGAACCGGTCCCAAAACAGACCCCTGCGGAACCCCACTTGTTATACCTTTCCAGTAGGATTGGGAGCCATTAACCACTACTCTCTGAGTACGGTTATCCAGCCAATTATGCACCCACCTTATCGTAGCCCCATCTAAATTGTACTTTCCTAGTTTATCTATAAGAATATCATGTGAGACCGTATCAAATGCCTTACTAAAGTCTAGGTATATCACATCCACCGCTTCTCCCTTATCCACAAGGCTCGTTATCCTATCAAAGAACGCTATCAGATTAGTTTGACACGATTTGTTCTTTACAAATCCATGCTGGCTATTCCCTATCACCTTACCACCTTCCAAGTGTTTGCAGATGATTTCTTTGATTACCTGCTCCATTATTTTCCCTGGCACAGAAGTTAAACTAACTGGTCTGTAGTTTCCTGGGTTGTTTTTATTTCCCTTTTTATAGATGGGCACTATATTTGCCCCCTTCCAGTCTTCTGGAATCTCCCCCGTCTCCCATGATTTCCCAAAGATAATAGCTAGAGGCTCAGATACCTCTTCTATTAACTCCTTGAGTATTCTAGGATGCATTTCATCAGGCCCTGGTGACTTGCAGGCATCTAACTTTTCTAAGTGATTTTTTACTTGCTCTTTCCTTATTTTCTCTTCTAAACCTACCCTCTTCCCGTAAGCATTCACTATACTAGACATTCCCTCAGACTTCTCAGTGAAGACTGAAACAAAGAAGTCATTAAGCATCTCTGCCATTTCCAAGTCTCCTTTTACTGTTTCCCCCTCCTCACTGAGCAGTGGGCCTACCCTGTCCTTAGTCTTCCTCTTGCTTCTAATGTATTGATAAAATGTCTTCTTGTTTCCCTTTATTCCCATAGCTAGTTTGAGTTCATTCTGTGCCTTTGCTTTTCTAATCTTGCCTCTGCATTCCTGTGTTATTTGCCTATATTCATCCTTCATGATCTGACCTAATTTCCATTTTTTATATGACGCCTTTTTATTTTGTAGGTCACGCAAGATCTCAAAGGTAAGCCAACGTGGTCTTTTGCCACATTTTCTATCTTTCCTAACCATCAGAATAACTTGCTTTTGGGCCCTTAATAGTATCCCTTTGAAAAACTGCCAACTCTCCTCAGTTGTTTTTCCCCTCAGTCTTAATTCCCATGGGACCTTACCTATCAGCTCTCTGAGCTTACCAAAATCCGCCTTCCTGAAATCCATTGTCTCTATTCTGCTGTACTCCCTTCTACCCTTCCTTAGAATTGCAAATTCTATGATTTCATGATCACTTTCACCCAAGCTTCCTTCTACTTTCAAATTCTCAACAAGTTCCTCCCTATTTGTTAACATCAAGTCTAGAACAGCTTCCCCCCAGTAGCTTTTTCAACTTTCTGAAATAAAAAGTTGTCTGCTATGCAGTCCAGGAACTTATTGGATAGTCTGTGCCCCGCGGTGTTATTTTCCCAACATATATCTGGATAGTTGAAGTCCCCCATCACCACCAAATCTTGGGCTTTGGATGTTTTTGTTAGTTGTTGGATGATTTTGTTAGTTTAGATGTTGTTTATACAATATTATCCTTCCCCACTTTCACCTGGTCTGACACAACTCACCATCTGCATCTTAAACACAAGGGAACCTAAGGGATGAAAAAAGGAATAGCTCACTTGCTAACTGGGTCATGAAATATGTATGGTGCAGCCCCAATCTCTCCCTTTGGGTGGTGGGGCAGGGGAGTGGAGGAACTTAGGCTCCTGTGGTCTTCCCTCCCTCCTGGGCCAGGGATATTGCTGGGCCTCTGAGCCTATCCCACTGACTCCTGCTGTCATTGGACAACTGGGCTCAGGACAGACCAACTGAGTGGCTCCCACCTGCAAGGGCAGGGGGAGGAAAGAAGGGTTGTTTTTGCCCACAGCTGGTCTGTAGCCATTTTTGCTTTTGTTCCATCCCCACGGGCCATGCTGATAGCCAAACTTTATTTGGAGTCTGGAAGGAACTTCTCCCCACATAACAAAATTGGCAAAAGCATGTGGCAATTTTCACTTTCCATTTGGTATCCCAGAGGTCTGATTTAGTGATTACATCACAACAGTTGCAACTCTGGTCAGTTCCACTATGGTGGATGGGTAAGAAAGCCTCTGAATGTGAAGTCCCTGTAACCTTATGAGTTGCTTGGGCATGGGCTTTGAGCACAACATTGGGCTACACCTCCATATCTCATGCAATGTAGGGCTCCCCCCATTTCTCCTACATCTTGTGTGGATGAGAGGGCAATGGACTGGGACCCTGGCTTTGTGCCAGAGTCCCTACATAAGCCAGGGGGTGTGCAGGGGGCATTGCCATCATACCCATCCTCAGGCTTGTAGCTCCGAGAACTATTGATGGCCAGTTAAATTCCACCCTGGAACAACCCTGCTCTGGAGGTTGGAGAGGGATTCATTGGCTAATCATTTAATAAAATTGCAGCCTCTGCATTTAAGTCTATAGTCTATAACCACACGTCAGCGTCTGGCTCATTGTTTGATTGACTACAGACAAAAGGATGGGATTTCAGTGGCACTCACACGGCTTGTTAGGTAATCGGACAGTTGGAGCACCACCTACATCATGGTCCTCATGTTAAAAAGTTTGTAGGATCAAAATGTAGCTGGTTCTCCTGCTCATCATTACACTAACAAGAGTGCTAAGCTTTCTGCTAATATGTCTCAATATCAAGTTGCAATTTTCATCTATTTGTTGTTCACTGGCAATATTCAGTACTTATATACAGTAGTTGCTAAAACTGTTAAATCTGAAATAGAAAAGTTAAAACCATTGTTAGATTCTGTTTCTGTGAGGGAAGGAAAACTTAACACAAATTCACCACAGTTTTGACCCATCAGCAATATATGCTTTCCTGTTCCATGTGTTCCCCCCACCTTTACATTACTTTTCTTCCTCTATTTTCTACTCGACACATTAGTGCAGTCATTGTACCGCCTATCTTCAGCAGGATTTGTGTATCAGGAACATTCCACAAATGGCAATTAACTGCCCCAATACAACATGACGTTATAATGACCCACCAAGGGAAACAAAAGCGTAACCTCCCAAGGAGATTATGGTAAGAGATTATGGGTGTATGACTAATAGGTAACTGTGCAGGGAATTCTTCAACCCTAGCCTGTGGAGCACTGTGCTAGAAGTCTCTCTCTCTCTCTCTCTCTGTAAAATATTCTTATGCCTATAAAGAAACTTAGTTTAAGCATGTATCTGAGTCACTCAAGGGTCTTCCCATTGTGACTATGACTATATATGTTTTCAGTATTGCTGATAGCAGGATATGAGTGAGACAAGGTGGGTAAGTTAATATCTTTTATTGGGCCAGCTTCTGTTGGTGAAAAAGACAACTTGAAAAAAGGCTCTGTGGAGCTCAGCAGTTTGTCTCTCTCACCAACAGAAGTTGGTCCAATAAAAGATATTAACTCACCCACCTTGTCTCTCTCAGTGACTGCATAGTCATCTAAAATACTTTGTTAAAGATATACTTTGTAAGTAGACTAAAAAATGAAATATGTATGAAAATCAATGGGTTAATGGCTGCAATGGATTACAAAATGGAAGTGCATAAAAAGGCATGGCCAAGCATGACCTAGAATTGGGCAATTTATTTCACTGCCACCAAAAACATCTGAATTGGATGTCAGTTATGTGCAACACTGTGTATTTAATTAGTGTCCTGGGTGTTCTGGCACTGGCTTTAACCATTCTTTTGCTCAATATGAACTGAACAGATCATTACAGCTCTAATTAACATGTAGCATATATAAATGGAGATTATGGCCCTGACAACTGCCAAATAAGCACAGACTTATCTTGGACATCTCCCAAGCTGCTTTCTTTTCCTCTGAATTCTGCAACAAGCAGATTCTCACCACTTCCCATTTCAGCCTCCACCACAGCTGTGCCAAGCTTCCTTGACAATGTCAGACCAAATCACTTCCCAAAATATTTCTTCTCCTTGCTTCTTTAAGCTATCAGACATCTGGACAGCTTGGTCTGCTACAGTAAGCATGGAGCAGGGGATTCAGGAGACATCCAAACTTAGCTCTGATATTTACTTGCTATGTAACTCTTTTGCTGCTGATCTGCTCCAAGACTTGAGTTGTAGTCCTGCTCTGCCATGCCGTGTGCCTTAGTCATCACAGCTGTAAAACATGGCTAAAAATCCTTACCCACCTTCACCCATGCAAAAACATTGATTTATTATTATAAACTTGTTTTATAACCCAGCTACTGTACCCTATTGAAGTACTTTTTGTTCCTGCTCTTACAAGCGACCAAGCCATATGTTGACTTAACATGCTTTTGGAATCCAAGGGCTTTCAGAGCTCTCTGGATTCAATATATGAACCGTGTTCTCTCTCAACAAATCTGCCCACTTAGAATATGTTTGTAAAAAATGGCATTAAGGTGTCAATCTCATGTTCATTGTCATTCAGTGACTTCCTTAGCAAGCATACCTTAGCAAGCATACTTCATAGGGAAAGAGATTTTTCCCCTTAAAAAACTAGTCCTGAAAACTCAACCAAGCCTCAGAAACAAACTGGATTCTTTCCATCACATGCACCATCATCAGCAATTGGTGTTCTGCAGGAATAAAACACAGTCAAGATTTGTTTTTTGCCACTAAAATCAGATTATGTCTGAATACACAAGAGGAGCTGATCTGTTGTGCAAGATGCCATTTTTACATAGTCTCTTCACAGAGCAAACACAACACTTCCAGGCTGAATCATTTATTGGTCTTGCCCCAATAGTCACATCTTGCCCTTGAATTACAGGAGGGACAAAGGACTGTTCAGAAGCTGCCTGAGTAAAAAGCAAAGAGACCAGCAATGCTACAGGGAGGAGAATTGCAGAATGTTTGGAAAAAGAAAAATGGACAGTCTGGTTAAGCTAATGTCTGTACCCAGGGTTATTCTATTTCCACCCCAAAATATGATACTTTTCCTTGTTTTGAATACATACTTCTAAGCAGATGTGTTAAACAGGAAGAGCTGGTCAGAAAACAGGGACATTTTCCATGGAAAGTATTGACTTTTCATCAAATCCCCAAAGCAAAAACTCTTTGGTTTTCAGCTAATTTTTAGCTAAAAATCTTTCTTCGGGTTTTGGTTTTCTCATGAAAAATGTTTAAGGAAAGCAGACACTTTACATCAAAATGTTCATTTTGTCAAAAATCCAGGCTTCTGTCAAATGATAGTTTCAAGAGAATCTGCCAATAAATCAGCCAATAAATAAAACTCCAGTCGTCTTTGGGGAATGCATTTTGGGACAAGAGCCCATAGAGAAGGAATCTGGTGTCTTTGAAGAAACTGATGATAAATCACTTGTGAACAAACTGCTTCTGAGTCAGGGTTTCAAACATAATGAAAGCACTACCTCATTCTTTTAACTGTCAGCCCTTGACACAAGGGCTGTGTATTAGTGGCCTGTTTTTCATATGTATTGAGCACCCACAAATCACATTGTCTTTAAGAAGAGCTGCAAGGGGCTCAGCACCTTGTCAGGTATATCTACATAGCCCGTGGTGCCGAAACTCCCAGCTCAGACCAACAGATGTGGGCTAGTGCTAGCACTCTAAAAATAGCAATGTAGACCACGCTTTGAAGTTGTGATTGAGTTGAAGCTCAGGCTCTGAAGTGAACACTGTCTACCCAGCTATTTTTAAAGCACTGGCACAAGCCCCACAAGCCCAGATCTGTCAGCTTGAGCTGAGAGGCTCCCTGCCATAGGCTGTGTAGACATGCTTTAGGGAATTAGCATAGCTAGGACTTGAAATCTGGGTGGGCCCCAACTTTCGGGTGGGTGGGCAATGACAGGGGGTGGGATGGAGGTTGGCAGGAGGAATGGGGGGCCCACCTCCCCCTCCCCCTCTCCAGCTGGCCTTTATCGCTCAGCAGGCACCAGAAGACAAGAGTGTATGGGGTGCACAGGCTACAGGGTGTGCCAGTGGGGCAGAGGGTGGCCCCACTGGGGCTCAAGCTCTGCCCACCCCTGCCAATGCCAGCTTGGTGTCCGTCCGCACACATGCATCTGTCCTGCTGGCACTGTGGGCTTCTGCCCTGGTCTCCAGTGCCCTGCTCGTGCCCAGCCAGTCATGTGCCTAAACACCCGGACCAGCTCCACTCTAGCCCAAGTGATAGCCCTGCTGAGACCCGCCTCCATGAGGCACAGTCCCCACCTAGAATGACTCACCCCCTCCCAGCCTGTGGATTCAGGGGACTCCAGCCCCAGCCGAACTCTGGCTCAGATTTGACTGGGCCTGGATGCTGAGCCGCTGGTGTAGCGTACATCTACACAGCAAATGAAGAGTGATTGTAGCACTGGGTAACAATAGCAGTGACCATGCAATGGCATGCACTTTAGCGTGGGCTAGCAACCCAAGTATGTGCGCAAAGTTCCCAGTGGACATGCACTGGGAACTTGTGTACTGGAGTGGCTAACCCACATGCCCATGCCACCACATGCCACCACATCCTCACTATTACTGTTACCTGCACCACCGAGACTAAGCTACAATGGGTATGCCTACCCGCACAACAGTCACACCTTCTTTTGCTCTATAGACATACTCTAAAAGTTAGGCCTTGCATTGCTATGTGAACAGATTAACACATGTCTGGGCTTTTCACTGGTGTCTCACAAAGGCTCTGAAATGCTTCAAATTGCACTGCAGACATTAGATTATCTGACTGTAGGGAAACAGCACATCGGGAACCGTTCTTTAAATGAACAGTTTCCTTTATGACATAGCATTTAAGCCAGGATGGAAAGCTTATGCATGATGCTGATTTGTGTCAAATACTTGTTATTTTCAACATTTTGCTGCTTTTCAAGAAGTTTAATTCTGTGAAGTTGGTGGGATGGAGAGTCACTGTAGCCACAGCGCAAATTATTTCACATCTTTCATAACTCTTGAAAACTGCTCAGGAAATGTTGTTTAAAATCTATCATCCATCCCAACTGAGAAGAATAGCAATTCTATTCGGTGTTTTTCTGCCTCTTCCCTTTGAGCAAAGTGCAAATTACAGCATTCAAAGGTTGAATATAATGAGGTCTTACTCACTGCTACCTGAAGGACATAATCACTACTTCTTTGTAACAGGAATACAAGTCTTTCACTGACCAGGGTTTTGTTGCTATGGTGACTTATTTTACAATTTATTTTTGTGTTTGCAATATTTCACTGTGTCAAAAAACAAAACAAAAAACATACCCCAACCTCTCCCACCTCCATAAACAATAGCAGGTTTTATTTTTTCCCCTCCAATTTGTGGATGGTTTCTAGTAGAGGAACAAAATGTGCTGTATTCCATAATTACCCTTTCACAGAAGAGGAAAAAGCTTTCTCCAACTAAACAAAACCTGATAAGCATCAACCCCCTCCAGTCATTCAGCTCAAGGATTTGTTGTTAATGTTCAACATTTTTTGACACCAGGAAGCATGATAGGTGTCATGACGCAGGTCTTGCAAGCAACAAAAGGTTTATTAATGAGAAGAATGGACCTTTAAATGGTGGGTTTTGTTTTGTTTTGAAAATGCTCTCATTAAGGAGAGATGAACTGAATAAACCAGTTGCTGGACTGTGTGAATATCAGTTATACTCTGAGTATAGCTGATGTTTGTGTGGTTTCGATTTGTTTCCTAGGGGGCTGCTGATGCCAGCAACTTGACAGGAGCAGACCAGAGCTAAAGTCATAAGCTAGGAGCTATTAGCCTTCCTCTAGCTTACTTTGTCTTAGTCTAGAGCCTTAAAGGCTTGTTTCCTGCCCGCTTCCTCCCACACACACACCTCAGTTAGGGGTGTCATATTTTTCTAAAATAAAAATAGCTATGCTGGCACAACCCATAGAGTACACACAGAGCATTATAAAGGTGCTTTACATCAGAATAGCTTATTCCTCTTCCCATACATAGCTATAGGCCAGTATGAAATTGCTTAACTGTCAACAGTAGAGGACTTGCACTGCCGTAACAATACTGCTATAATTAAAGAGATACCACTTTTGTGTTTAGACAAGGACATAAGTGTCCTAAGGTTGCACTATCCTGGTTCTCTCTGTGTCTTTTCCTCTTTCATTCACATTGATAACAAAAAAGTGATTTCTCTGTATAGATGTAGATCACAGCAGTATTCAGTATTTCTCATGTTTAATTTGGATGAATAAGGAAGGTCAATGCATTGAAACAGCCTTCCATTTAATGTTCAAAAGTCCAGAATACAACAAATTCAAGCAGGCTTTGTACTGTAAATGAAACATTTCCAATAACCCTATGAGAAAAAATGAAACATCCACATCCAACCTGCAAACCCTGTAGGGCAGGGGAAGGATGTTGCTACCACTAAAAGCAGAAAATGCATTGTCTAGAATAAGATGATCAAATTTGTTTGTAGTCTTACCTCCTAAGATTCAGAGATGAATTCATCTCATGGATCAAAGTCCTGTGTGGCATTTTAGGTTCTGAGCTGAAGTGAGGGCAGCTGAAGAGGAAAGCCTACTTCCCCAGCAAATATTTTTTTCTGCTTATCCTTACAAAACCAACAGATGGGGCTTGATCCCACTTAATCAATTCCTTGCCACTAAAAGGGCCTGAACCATTGGTGCCTCTTGGTCTCTCCTATGCTCTACCTGTGGATAATTTAGCCTCCTGTGAGTTGTAATATCTTTACCCAATTTCAGTTGTTGGGGTTAGTGTGTGGTTGCTGGGTGGTGGTGGTGGCCTGTGATATACAGGAGATAAGAAGATCTGTTGGTCCCTTCTGTCCTTAAATGCTATGACTATGACCAGCAGTCACTCTGAAGAGGACACAAGGGGGCTAGTAGAATCATAGAACTGGAAGGGACCTTGAGAGGTCATCTAGTCCAGTCCCCTGCACTCAAGACAGGACTAAGTATTATCTAGACCATCCCTGACAGGTGTTTGTCCAACCTGCTCTTAAAAATCCCCAGTGATGGAGATTCCACAGCCTCCCTAGGCAATATTAAAAATAAAGTTGTATCTGGTGAGAATCAAACTCCCCACCTAGGAATACAGATGGTTTGCTGTATTAACTGCTACCGGTATTAGAGTCCTTACTAACTTTTCTCCAGCAGACTTCATATGGAGAAACAGAGGGAGCACTTCAGGCCTGGTGATATGGATGTGGAAGTCAAGAAAAGCGCATACATCTTAGTCTTCGAGGAACAGCAAGAGTCAGACTAACACTAGCTCTAATAATGCGAGATTTCAGGCAGGGTCTGGGCAGGTGAAAAGCAAGTGGAACAAAAAAAACCTGTGAGAGATACTGTTTTCAACCTTGTGTTAGATTAGGAACTGCTGAGAAAAGTAAGATATCAGAAGGAATATGTATAAACAAGATGTGGTTGTTGATTATTATTGTCTGTAACAAAAGGTATAAATGCTTGCCCTAATTGTTTATCTAACAGAGACCTGCCTCCGTAGGGGAACCCTGCCCGTGAGTACTCTCTCCTTACAAGTGTTTAAGAAAATAAACTGCCTCTGACTTTTTGCTTCAAACTCAGAGTGAGGACTCATTTTTCTCCCACATGGAGCATAGACAGTAGAATCAGGCTACTAAAGCTAGTATCACAGATTGACTGCAACTTATTGTATCAATTTAAGAACATACATTTCATAGGAAATTCTGATTCATTATTACCTGCTGGTGGCTCAGTTTAAATTATTTGTTGAGGCAAAGGAGAGAGAGAAAGAGAGAGAGAGAGAGAAAGAGAACACAGATAATGAAAAGCCAGAAGGTAATTTTCCTCGAAAGAGAATGTTGAAATGACTGTTTCTCAAGCAGGCAGAGGCAGCTAAGTGAGGGAAAAGGATTTACCCATCTCATCTCCCTGAAGATAGAAAATTAGAAATGTGGTGCCTATTGGTTTATTTATTTAGTAATCAGAAGCCCAGGGAGAGCCTTAGATTTGCGGGCAAGTAAAGCTTCCTCTCGCTACTAGTAGATCTGATGGACAGATTAATTAAAGGATAGAAGAGTCCTTGGATAAGTTTGATAGGGTCAGACTTTGGTGTGAGAAACATAAAAAAAAATTCAAAAAGTTGATAAAGTGATAGATAAGGATGATAGGGAGGCATAGTTTATTTGGATTTTGAAAGGCTTTAGATACGTTGCCTTATAATAGATTAAAGAAAAAAATAAATAACTACAGGGTAAGAGGCAAAGTCTTGTGATGGATTTAAAACCAACTGATTAAGTGATAGAAAACAACATCACTGTGAACAGCTTCAATTCAGAGTAGAGAGAGGTTAATAGAGCACTTGGCCCAAAGGGTATCCAATATTAAGGAAATGGGCATGTAGTTGGGGAAGTGCATTGAAAAGCAGATGTTGTTTCAGTTGATAGGCTATAGAGAATGGTTTAAAAAAAACCTCCACAATTGTTTACAGTATTTAAGATTCAGAAGAGTTTAATGAAAATTGATTAATTCCATCCTTTGGCCTACCACAATCCCCTGTGGTCTGGTTTTTGGCTTCTTTAGAAATCTTTTATGTTTATATCACAACAGTGGAGGCACTCAAGTGAGCAATTTCCATACTTATAAGACCTTCAGCAGATTCTTAAGAACCCTCAACTTGAGCAGCCACTTTCTCCACTGGACTGACAGAATCCAATGACTCAGTTCTCCACAGCAATGCACCTGGTGTAGTTATTTTCCCCTGGTGCACACTGGAACATAAAATGTTACTATTCTGATTTGTTGGTCCTTTTTACATACACCCATTTTGTACAGGTATAAATGTAACTGCACAAGGTGCAAAAAAGTGAAAAATCAGGTCCCAAATTTGTTGGATTTCAGTTTCTTCTGCAAGGCCTGTAAATTTGGGCCTTGAGATTTTTATTGGAGTTATGAGTTTTGGTTGGTTTTAGTTGACATTAGTTCAATTTGCAAAGTTATGACCCAGAGGTGTTCCCTCATGACCTCAAGAGAAGGAGCAAGAACAGCTGCACCTGTTTTTCAAAAGGAGAGGTTAAGAGAGCAGTCACCTAGAAAGGTTGCTGCTGCTAGTAGAAAGCAGCTCACTACATCCTACAAATGTGTGCCCTTTTGTTTTTGCACTTTGCATGAAACCTTCCACCAATAAGCAGCCAGGAGTGGCCTTCCTTCAATTAGAAGGAGGAGTGACCATAGCTATTTTGCCAGCCAGTGCAGAAAATATTTTTGGTGGTCCCTCTACACATCAAGTGGCCAAGCAAACAAAAACAAAACACAATTGGCCAGTCAGTGAAAAAGCTCTAACAGCTGAACAGCACAGGGCTATAGCATCCACTGGAGGAAGATGTCCATGGTGGCTACCTGTTTGCTGCCCCTAGAACCATGCCTAGCCTGAAGAATGAAGGAACTTTGTTTTTGTTGATACTCTAAAGTAACCCACCCTCTTTCCTACAGTGCAGTTTTTCTTCTGTCCTAAAATGATCCCTTTTGTTCTTGGAGGAGACTCTGGAAGTATGTTTGGCCCTATTGCATATGTATATTTACTGTTGGATTCTTTTTTTAAGACTTCTCAGGGAATCCTTTGTATGTAAATTTTATCATGAAAATAGTCTAAAAAGTTGAGATTTATTAGTTCTTGGATTCCCAATTAGAGCTGAAGAGAATGATTGAAGGCATTTCCTTATGAGTGATTATGTAACTGAGTTTAGATGGTTGAAATGAAGAGTAAATGCTTATAGGATTTCAATTAGGATCTCTTCTCTGAGAGTTAATATTGTACAAGAGTAGGCTGAGGATAAGGAGGATAGGAATCTGCCTTTGATGTAAGCAATATGTCTAAAAAGTTAACCATCTCTGTGTTAGTTTCCCAAAAAGACTATTTTTCTATGATTAAGGAAAATAGAAGGGATGTTTCAAGTTCACGAAACTCATCTCTTCCCTGATGCAACTCTAACCACTCATGTAAGACACTGAATTTGCAGATAAGGGGATAATGGCTTCTGTTTTAGATTGTTTTAAATTGAGGGTTATAAAGTTCAGAAAAGATAACATGTCAGCAGTAACTCTAAAATTTTGGCTTGCAGTTCAGACCAGATGATCAATAGCAATCAAAGAGGGTGTCCTGCTTCTCCATGTCAAGCCAAACCAATTTCTCAAAAAAAATTGGTAAACAAAATAGAGATGGGGAGGAGAGAAGTTCATTTATCCACTTTTTTTAGTCCATTTACATCAAGAACACCCATGACACCATGAATAACTGCTATTAACATCATAGTGAAACACCCTTCATTAGAGATGGAAGAAAACTTGGGTAAATATTTGCTCAAGTACAGATTCTTAATTTGTTTCAGTTGTCTTCCCGTCCCCTTGTGTTGGCTTTCTGTGAAGAGTCTAGTGATTAACTATACCAGCAGGAAACAATGAGTTTTAAGGAAATATTTGAGAATATTTGTGGAAAGGGAATTCCAAACTTGAACTCAGTCATTACATTAAAAACCTGATTGTAAGAGTTACTGCTACATTCATCAAAGCAGGGAATAGAAACAATGTGTCATTTATACCTCTCATGAAAACTAGCCAATGCTTCTGAGATTTCACATCTTCCACAAATCAGTTAGAGAAGCAGGGATTATCTGGCAAAACCATGAACAAATTATCAAAAATTGCAAGCTATTCGTGGGTAAGTTACAAACACAAAAATAGTTGCAACAGCTATCTCCTAGGAATGTCTTTTTCACAATCTGTGCCTGCCCCCTGGGTTAGTGTAAACTCTCTCACTGTTTCAATTATGATTAGGGCTGGTTGAATTTTCCATCATATTTTGTCTTTGGCTAAACAATTTTTTTTTATTTTTTTTTTCAGAAAGTGTGTGCTTTCCTCAAACATTTTTTGCTTTGCATCTGAAAACCAAAACAGTTTCAGTCAAACCTTCCTTCCTCACCTCCACCCCCGCCCCCAAAAAGGGGAGGGGGTTCAGTTTTCTGTCAAAGTCAAAATTTTCCAGAAAATGTGTATGGAAACTTTTTTATGTTCATCATTTTTTCCCCACAGAACACCCACTCACCCACGTTCAGTCAGTACTTATGACCTTACAAGCTACTGTCTCCTTAGGTCTACTTCGCCACTGAACATCTCTCCTTTTCTGTTCAGGTTTGCATCACTCCCTGTCTTTCTGATAGCGCCCTCATGGAAATCCCTCACTTCCTCCAAGCGAAACTGTTCAGTAACAAACTCATCTTCTCCCAATATCGTGCCACTTCAACAGTTCCTAAATCGTCCCCAATGGCCATTTTTATTGCTGTTTATCCTCTTACACCAAGACTCATGCAAAATCCAGTCCTTTCTCCTTGTGCATCTCCATTGCCAGCCATTCCTTTCCTACCCCTGTGTCAAAACTATGTCCCAGACACCTCCTCTATCTTTCACTTGGGCTCCTGAAAACTCCTCTTCTTAGGCCTCCCTTCCTCACAACTTTCCCCTTTCTAATCACTTCAACGCTATCTTTCTGGCTGTGTTTCTCCTGCTTGATTTCTTCCCCTGGTTTCCTTTCACATTCCATATCATATTCTAAGCCCTAGTCTTCACTGTCAAGCCTCGGTATACTGTCACCCCAGCCTACATCTCAGCTATTACTTCCTACTTGTGAGAATGCGCTCTTTTCCTTATCTATAAAGGAAAACATAATAGGCACTAAACAGCTGAAAGACAGCAAGAAACAGCCAAGCCGCTGCAAATTTAAAAATGGCCACTTCAGGGCTGCAGATTCTTGATTTAGCCAAATTTAAAGGACCAGCCCCAGAAAGGCATGCAGAGAAAAGAGTTCCTATAAAAGGGAAACCCTGAACTGGGTAGAACAAATAGGGAACAGAAAGTACCCAAGGAAGGTGTTGCTTTGGTGTTGTGCCAATCACCAGTGTCACAGCACCCTGTACCCTGTCTTGAGCCAACTCCTACTCTTGCCTTAACAAATCCATTGTTGCCTTTTTCATGCTGCCCCACGTATCTAGAACTGTCTCTTTCCTCCAGTGTATTAAGCTACCCCACTATCCTCCTTCAACACCCTCTTAAAAACTTCCTATTCTGTTAGCTTGCCTTCCAATGCTAGCCATCAACTATTCTGTCACTGCTCACCCCTAGCCCTCTAATTTAGCTCCCATAAATGACACACAAGTATTTTTTTAAAAAAATTGGTTTCCTTTTGCTACTGTAACTCTTACAAAGCTGAAGTTTTGAAAGGTTACACAGAAGAAAAAGGGGATGAGGGGAAGCAAGACAAAACCAAATGACTAAACCTCATTCATTCTATAGCAGTCAGTGGCAAAAGGACAGGACAATAAACAAAACCAGAAAATTCAGAATTTTTTCTTTTTTGTTTTGGTTTCAAAAATTTAAATGAAAACAAGACTTAATTAAAACAGAATGAAATGAAAAATTCTCTTTTCATTTCAAACCTTCCCATGGAAAAATAAAAACATTTAATCAAATCCTTTCCCAGTGGCGGGTGGGGACCTTTGACAAAACACCATTCTTAGGCAGGCAAATTTTGGGGGTAAAAAATTTCAAACAGCTTTGGTAAGTGGCATAAATGAAGCAGGGAAAAGTAAAGTGACTTGTCTATGGTGACACAGTAGGTCAGTGGCAGAGTTGAGAACAAAAATCATATCTCAATAAAATCCAGGTCTCCTGACTACTAGACTAGTACCTTATCCACTGTGCAATCCAACTGGTGAAAGTGAGAGGGGATTTGGGATCCATGAATGTGTTAATTTCATATGCTACTGTGTTTGTGATCTGTTTAACCAGAGAGTTTAACCTGTTAAAAGTCTGCAGCAACAGGGAAGAGTTCTAAACCAGACTTTAATTAGTATAGTCCATTTCATAAACAAACTAGGGAAATGCAACCTATAAGATGGGTGCAAAACTTGTTGGAAAACCATTCCCAGAGAATAGTTATCAGTGGTTCACAGTCATGCTGGAAGGGCATAATGAATGGGGTCCCGCAGCGATCAGTTCTGGATCTGGTTCTGTTCAATATCTTCATCAATGATTTAGATAATGGCATAGAGAGTACACTTATAAAGGGAGGGGTTGCAAGTGCTTTGGACGATAGGATTAAAATTCAAAATGATCCAGACAAACTGGAGAAATGGTCCCAAGTAAATAGGATGAAGTTCAATAAGGACAAATGCAATGTACTCTATTTAGGAAGGAACAATCTGTTGCACACATACAAAATGGGAAATGACTGTCTAGGAATGAGTACTGTGGAAAGGGATCTGGGGGTCATAGTGGACCATAAGCTAAACATGAATCAACAGCAAAACCAGCAAACATGCTTCTGGGATGTATTAGCAGGAGTGTTGTAAGCAAGACACAAGAAGTAATTCTTCTGCTCTACTTCCTGCTGATTAGGAGTATTGTGTCCAGTTCTGGACATTTCAGGAAGAATGTAGACAAACTGGAGAGACTCCAGAGAAGAGCGACAAAAATGATTAAACATCTAGAAAACATGACCTATGAGGGAAGATTGAAAACATTGGGTTTGTTTAGTCTGGAAAAGAGAAGAATGAGAGGGGACATAACAGTTTTCAAGTATGTAAAAAGTTGTTACAAGGAAGAGGGAGAAAATTTGTTTTTCTTAACCTCTGAGGATAGGACAAGAAGCAATGGACTTAAATTGCAGAAAGGAAGATCTAGGTTGGACATTAGGAAAAACTTCCTGTCAGGGTAGTTAAGCACTGGAATAAATTGCCTCAGGAGGTTGTGGAATCTCCATCATTGGAGATTTTTAAGAGCAGGTTAGACAAACACCTGTCAGGGATGGTCTAGATAATACTTAGCCCTGCCATGAGTGCAGGGGACTGGACTAGATGACCTCTCAAGGTCCCGTCCAGCCCTATGATTCTATGATTCTTTGAAATGGTGGAAGTATTAAAAAAATATTGAGAATAATAATGCAACAGATGTTTAATACAACTCTATTTATTAAACAGCCCAAGGCAACCTGAAGCTAGAACACCAAATAGCTATTAAATATCCAATATGACAACATATAAACTGATGGATAATGATTATTCTTTCAAAAACTTGTAAAATCAGCATTTGAACCATTTATATAAAGAACAATATTCTGCAAAATTGGTAGGTATCGAGCACTCAAATAGTACGTTACGTTTATGATCAGATAGTTATACAGAAATACTTTTCAAAAAGTAAATAAAATGGTTTCACTCATTGATCTAAAACATCACTGAATGCTTCATTAATTTTCCTTTTGTGGCTTGTCAGCATCTCCAATTATCCCAAACTAGCCAGGAGGTGGTTTTCTCATGGTGCATGGTCTTAACACATTATGTTTCTGGACTAAGTAAAAAGCATTTGAGAATTGCATGTCACCAGGAGCACTAAGCTCTTGCTCCATAATTTAAATTCTTTCTTTCTCTGACAGCTAAAGATATTCTAAATTTATAAATAGGCTCTGAGAACTTAGACACGGACATTATTATAAAGGTGTGACACACGAGAGGACTCATAAGAGAGTACTGTTTGTTTCCTAGCCTAAATCACATGACATGTATCACAAAAGGTTACTGTAGCTCTGGCTTATGGTTGAATTTAGTATACATTGAGTCCAGAGACTACTGTTAAACTGTACCATAAATCCCCATCCAGAGACTTAGTTTCCTTCTATACACTCAGGGAAACCTCACCCCTAAACAGGCCTGTAGAAGGATATATGTGGTTTCAAAGGCAAAGGGTATCATAGCATATAGGAATTGGTTAAAATCTCTTTAAATAGTTTGAGCCTTGTAGTGGCTTTCATTATGTTTCAGAAGCCACCAGAACTCTGCCATAGCATGTGTGTATATGTAGCAAGACCTTGCAAGTTGTATATCTGTAGCGAGGGGGCTCCACTCCCCTGCGCTCCTGAGGAGAACAGGCCAGAAAGGGCGAGGCCATGGGCGGAGCCCCTGCCCCCTGTCCCCGCCCCCCAGAAGTCAAGGGGCGGGACAGGAAGTACAAAAGCCCGGCCCCAGGGCTCAGTTGGAGGGAGGTGGCCAGAGAGAGCAGACACTAGGGCCTGAGCTCCCGCTGGGCCCGGCCTACCCCGTGCCCGGTACCCGGAGGGGTACTGGCCTGATCTCCCCTGGGGCCAGCACTCAGAGGAGCCGACTGAGCAGTCCGACGCTCGGCCTGTGGAGGAGCTGCCTGGACCTCCCGACGCCCGGTACCCCGAGGAGTGGACTGGACCTCCCGACGGCGGACACCCTGAGGAACCCATGGTCTGGGACGCCCCGGACGACGCTCGCAGAGGGCAGGTACCCAGCAAGGGGGAGGTTGGAAGTGGCCCGGGGGCAGCCGACCCCAGTCAGGCTACAGGCTCGCCTGAGTCAATGTCAGTGTGTTTCGGTCAGGATTCCCCACTGACCGTCAGCAGCGTTAACCGCTGCTAGGGCCCCGGGCTGGAACGCAGTGGAGTGGGAGGGCCTGCGTTCCCCTGCCACCCCTCCAAGGGTGGCAGACTCCCCCTCCCCTGACCTGAGGAGGCCGTCTCAGCTACCTTGTTGCTCAGCCCCTGCTGAAAGGCCTGAGCATAGACTGTGTGCTGCCCCGCCCTGCCTAAGGGCCTGGGCGTACTTATATACTGTTACCTGGTTGCTCAGCCCCTGCTGAAAGGCCTGAGCATAGACTGTGTGGTGGCCCAGCCCGCCCAAGGGCCAGGGTGTACTTATGTACTATTCTCTCGTGCTCAACCCCGCAGCAAGGGACAGGCCCGAGGCAGGAGTGAGGCGAGCTGGTGTGGCTCCCCTCCCCCCTCAAGGAGGGTTGAGCCCCGGCCGTGCTCTACTACAATATCGTTTGTGCACATGGTTACTTGGACTCTACTGAGCCCATGTGTTTTCTTTATATTATGTTTGTTGTGCAAAAGGAAAAGACACACATCACTTGGAGCTGGTCAGTTATTTTTTCTTTCGCATGGCAAATTTAAAACAAAAAGCTTAAAAACAAAAGCTTATAATTTTCAGATGAAAAGTTTCAGTTGAAATACTTTGAAATAGAAATGCCACTGCAATGCCTCATGGGAGCTGTAGTTCTGGTGCCTCGTATCTCCATGGTCCTCTATGGGTCATGCTTCCCAGTCAGGCTACATATCCCATGATGCATGGCCATCTCTTGCTTAGAGGTTGCGATGGGTGATGGGAAGTGCATCGTGAGAAACATAGTCTGCAGAACCTGGCCCATAGAGAAGAATGGAAATATGAGGCACCTGAACTATAACTCCCATGAGGCTCTGTGGTGGTATATCCACATAGAGATTTTTCTAGGGTTGGACTTAACCAAAATTTTTCAGTTTGAGTGTTTCATGGGTTTTGGTTTCCTGGCTAAAAATTTTGAATTTTTTGTCAGGAAGCAGACACAGTTTGTGAAAAAGATTGTTTTGTTGAAAACAAAACCAATCCAAAAATAATTTTTAAACCAGCATTAGTATCATACATTAGACTAAACATTCCCTTATTGTGCATTTCCTTAGTCCCTCCCCCTGTTCTGCTTGTCTGTGCAAGCAGAACTGGAGGAGAACCAGAGACCCAAATTTATAATCCAATTATAGAAGACATCCTCATTAAGTGATGGGACAATGGCTGCCATCCAATACCACCATTACTACCACCAGCATAGCCTGAAAGTTATGGAATGGAGGTTAAGGATAATGTAGGCATGGCCCAATATCTAAATAAGTACTTTGCCTCAGTCTTTAATAAAGCTAATGAAGAGCTTAGGGATAATGGAAGGATGACAAATGGGAATGAGGATATGGAGGTTGATATTACCACATCTGAGGTAGAAGCCAAACTTGAACAGCTTAATGGGACAAAATCGGAGGCCCAGACAATCTTCATCCAAGAATATTAAAGGAACTGGCGCATGAAATTGCAAGCCCATTAGCGAGAATTTTTAATGAATCGGTAAACTCAGGGGTTGTAATGTACGACTGGAGAATTGCTAACATAGTTCCTATCTTTAAGAAAGGGTAAAAAAGTGATCCGAGTAACTATAGGCCTGTTAGTTTGACATCTGTAGTATGTAAGGTCTTGGAAAAAATTTTGAAAGAGAAAGTAGTTAAGGACATTGAGGTCAATGGTAATTGGGACAAATTACAACACGGTTTTACTAAAGATAAATCATGCCAAACCAACCTGATCTCCTTCTTTGAGGTGACAGATTATTTAGACAAAGGAAATGCGGTAGACCTAATTTACCTAGACTTCAGTAAGGCATTTGACACGGTTCCACATGGGGAATTATTAGTTAAATTGGAAAAAATGGAGATCAATATGAAAATTGAAAAGTGGATAAGGAACTGGTTAAAGGGGAGACTCCAACGGGTCATACTGAAGGGTGAACTGTCAGGCTGGAAGGAGGTTACTAGTGGAGTTCCTCAAGGATCGGTTTTGGGACCAATCTTATTTAACCTTTTTATTACTGACCTTGGCACAAAAAGCGGGAATGTGCTAATAAAGTTTGCGGATGACACAAAGCTGGGGGGTATTGCTAACACGGAGAAGGACCGGGATATCATACAGGAAGATCTGGATGACCTTGTATACTGGAGTAATAGTAATAGGATGAAATTTAATAGTGAAAAGTGCAAGGTCATGCACTTAGGGATTAATAATAAGAATTTTAGATATACATTGGGGACACATCAGTTGGAAGCAACAGAGGAGGAGAAGGACCTTGGAGTATTGGTTGATCACAGGATGACTATGAGCCGCCAATGTGATATGGCCGTTAAAAAAGCTAATGCGGTCTTAGGATGCATCAGGCGAGGTATTTCCAGCAAAGATAAGGAGGTGTTAGTACCGTTATATAAGGCACTGGTGAGACCCCACCTGGAATACTGTGTGCAGTTCTGGTCTCCCATGATTAAGGAGGATGAATTCAAACTGGAACAGGTTTAGAGACAGGCTACTAGGATGATCCGAGGAATGGAAAACCTGTCATATGAAAGGAGACTCAAAGAGCTTGGCTTGTTTAGTCTAGCCAAAAGAAGGCTGAGGGGGGATATGCTTGCTCTTTATAAATATATCAGAGGGATTAATATTAGGGAGGGAGAGGAATTATTTAAGCTTACCAATGTAGACACAAGAATAAATGGGTATAAACTGGACACTAGGAAGTTTAGACTTGAAATTAGACGAAGGTTTCTAACCATTAAAAGAGTGAAGTTCTGGAATAGCCTTCCAAGGGGAGTAGTGGGGGCAAAAGACATATCTAGCTTTAAGACTAAGCTTGATAAGTTTATGGAAGGGATGGTATGATGGGATAGCTTAATTTTGGCAATTGATCTTTGACTATCAACAGATAAGTATGCCCAGTGGTTGGTGATGGGATGTGGATGGAATGGGATCTGAGTTACTGCAGAGAATTCTTTCCTGAGTGCTGGCTGGTGAGTCTTGCCCACATGCTCAGGGTTTAGCTGATCGCCATATTTGGGGTCGGGAAGGAATTTTCCTCCAGGGCAGATTGGCAGAGGCCCTGGAGGTTTTTTGCCTTCCTCTGCAGTGTGGGGCCTGGGTCACTCGCTGGTGGATTCTCTGCAGCTTGAGGTCTTCAAACCACAATTTGAAGACTTCAGTAACTCGGACATAGGTTAGGGGTTTGTTATAGAAGTGAATGAGTAGGGTTCTGTGGCCTGCTTTGTGCAGGAGGTCAGACTAGATGATCATATTGGTCCCTTCTGACCCTAAAGTCTATGAGTCTATGAGTCTTAACTTTAAAAAAAACAAAGATTAACAGAAGTCATAACAAAAGCATACAATAAACAAAAACCAAATTAATCAGCCAAATTCTAAACAAAATTAATGAGCCTTACAATGTACCCTGAAGATACCCAAATAAAGCACAGATGAACCAAAAAGGCAAGAGAATTCTGAAGTGTGGGGTTGTTTCGTAATGACTCTTACAAGCCATATCAGGTTCTACACTAGAAAAAAATAGCATCCCAGCTGATATCAAATACCATAAAAGGGCATAGGGTGAGAGACTGTTTCTCAAATAGTGGGGTCTCAGGCCATTAAAGATAATTGCTAGCAGATTGAATTGCAACTGGAAGCAAATACGGAGCTAATGAAGAATTTTGAATACTGCCATTATACAGTCAAAATGGTCTGATCCACTCAGGAGTTGCGTCTCCTGTATCAGGAGAATCCAGATAGTCCTAACAATCCAGATAGTTTTTGTTACTATAGTGGAATATTCTATACTGAGAAATTTAAGGCATGAAGGATAAGCCAAATCTGCAGGAAGCGCAGTCAGGGACTCTTGGCCTGCCATAGATCAGTGGTCACCAAAGTGGGGGGTGCGCACCCCAGTGGGTGTGGAAGATGATCCACTGGGGGCGTGGCAGGAGGACCGTCGCCGGAGGGGGGAGAAAAAAAAGGCAGCCGGAGGAGGGAGGGAATGAGCGAGCGGGGAAGCTGCCCCTTCTCCCCCCACAGGCAGGGCCACCCGGAATGCAGGGGCTTTAGGGTCTGCAGGGCCCTGGGCTAAGGGGGCCCCGGGGCTCTGGCCTGCAGCTCTAAAGCCCCTTTCGGAATGTGGCCCTGAGTCCTCCAGCCCATGGAGGAGCAGGGGCAGCCACGCAGCCAGAAGGAAGCGGCGCTTTCCCCTTCAAAGCTGGCTGGAGAGAACTGGCACTTTGAAGGGGAAAGCGGCGCTTCTGTCTGGCTGTTGGCTGTGCGGCTGCCCCTGTTCCTCCTGAGTCCTCTGGCCCATGCTTGCAGGGCCACATTCCTAAAGAGGTTTTAGAGCCTCAGGCCAGAGTCCCAGGGCCCCTTTAGCCCAGGGCCCTGCTGCCCTTAAAGCCCCTGCGTTCCAGGTGGCCCTGCGTGCCAAGAGAGGGGAGGCAGCTCCCAGAATTGCGACCATAGAGGCGGTGCCACACTGCGCAGAACCACCTGCACACCTCCTGCACCAAACAGGAGCTGCCCCAGGTAAATGCTCTGCACCTCCTCCCTGCCTCAGCCCTGATCCCCCTTCTGCACCCCCACCCTGAGTGCCTTCCTGCACCCTAACTCCCTCCCAGACCTTGCACCCCACCCTGAACCCCCATCCCACACCCTAACCCTAATCCAGACCTTCGAATTGCTGTATCACAAAGTGTTAACCAAGATTTTCAGAAATAATGAAGCATATTCAATCACATTGCTCTCACTAAAAAATATTATTGTTAATAATAATTTTTTGTAAGAGCAAAAAGGGTTTTTGTACCATTAATAAAATACAATAAAAATATTTTTAAAATATTGTTTATTTCATCTTTAGCTCATCCTTTTTTAATTTCTATATTTGTATGTTTTATAATGTACATAATATATTAGTATAGTAGTACATGTATATAATTTATACATAAATAAATATACACATATTGGGGGTGCATGCTCAAAAAAATTTTACTGATGGGGTGTGCAATCAAAACATTTGGAGACCACTGCCATAGATTGTTACAGGCTATCACTGCTACAGGAGAATTGGGGGCACGGCTAGATCCAATAAGAAATTGCAAGATAATTTGGTAATGGATACGACCGCAGTAACTAATTCAGACACCAACCCAGACCACTCCTATGGATTATCCTCTCAACAAGCATTATTTCCATATTGCTTGGGTTGAGCTACAGCTAGTTTGCCACCATAGTTATCTGGGAAACCCTTTACAGCCACTTCATCCTCATCCAGTTTATTTGCCAGGCACTGCCAAAGTAATGACACCATAACCTCTTGTTTCAGTGAAAATGTGAAACAACCTGCATAAGAGCATATGTCTGACTTTGCAGCTCTGCATGTTTCAAATCTCTTCTAGTGGCTTTAATGCTGAGCAGAGGGTGTAGCATGCACCTTGTCTAGTTATCTTCAAATTGTCCATCAAGGACAGAGTATCTTATACATCTATTTTAAGATTTGTAGAGAATTAATGTAGATGTCTGAACTCAAGAAAACCTATGATATTAATTTTGATGTCATTAAGCAGGTGGCATGAGATACTGCTTATTATCCTGACTACAATCAAAGTTGTTAAGAATAAAATTAAAAAACCCACATTGCATCAAGAAAAATCCATTTTCCCTCAGAGCATTCCAATCCATAATCAAACTATTCACATTTTATCGGGGGAATACTAGTTCTAAAAACACTGATGGAAAGACTTTTTATGAGTGTCTCAACTCTATTTGTGCTGACTTTTCATTTAATTCCATTAACAAGTGGGTTTGTGTGTGCTTTATCAAATTTTACTGTAGTTAAGTACGCCTGTAGAAAATAGGTCAGGAAACTCCTTTTGTGACAACAAGAAAATTAGATTAAGATAGTTTTATTTTAGGTATTCAGGAATCTAGTTTAACTATAAAAATTATCATTGACAGTAATTCCATGTTATATCAATCTCCTTGAGTCCAGTGTCAAGGACCTCGTGCTTACAGAGAAACTCATGTCTAAAATAAACATGGTAAAAGTATATATGGTGGAAATATTTATTGGTGTAATGTTATTACAAATTGGATTACTGTAGAAATTGGACATTTAAATTATATTTGTCCATATAACTTATACAGTATAAGATCATTGCAAATAATAATAGCATGTAGACTAGGACTATGTCTTCACTGCAAAAAGGGTGGAGTTTGCTTTTTCGTTTGGTTTGGGTTTTTACAGAGTGATAACTAACACTGGTTAGGTAGGTGAGGTCAGCGCTAAAGCCCCTGCCCAGGGTCAACCTCACTGCTATCTTGTGGTAAAACTATATTGCCTTGTCTGCATTAAGATTTTACAGCAAGAAGCTAATATGTGTTGGTTATCTTGCTATTGAAAAAAAAACACCTTGTTTTGGCACTGAAGCTAAAACCTGAGTATTTTAGAAGCTCTTATTTGGAAGCTTTCCTGGTACACTTTCAGTATGTACCTCCCATGACAGGAGAGTGATTGCAAGGATGGGGTTAATTGAGAGAGCCAAATGAACCAGAAACCAAAAAAATTAAGACCCTCACTGTAATAATGAATGAGCCTCCAAAACATCTCAGAAGCTCTGATTATCACTTCAAAATTCATATCCAAGCCTCACTGATGTGAACCATTAGACTGCAAATCTCTTGAAAACAGACTCTCAGATTTCTTTGTTTCCCCAACACTGAGCAAAGGACAGTCCCTACCCCAAAGAGCTTAATTTCACCAAATGTGCTGTAGACCTTGTAAATGAACTAGAGTGTTTCCTGTTAAAAAGTCATCCAATCTTGATTTAAAGTCTCCAAGTGATACCCTCACTTTGGGCATAATTAGGACCTTTGAAATATCTAGACTCTGGAACCTCTTGTTCCAATCCCCAAAGGGTCAGTTCAGCCCTTCATTCTTTCTCAGGTAGATAATTTGACTCTCATACACATCCCACACACTGTTAGGTGCTATGGAAGAAATCTTGGTAGCAGAGGTTCCATGTTCTCTGTATTAAAAAAAGGGCCTGATTCTCAGAGTCACGGGAATTCCACAACCCCTACTGAAGTCAGCACAGAATAAGCTTTCCTTTCCCCAACCCCTTCAGTGTTCTTTGCCAAAACTTTTCCCCAGCACTTGTGTGCCAATTTCCTTTTGTCCTTCCACCCCAGAGATAACTGCATTTCAGCAGTGCTGTATTTCTATTGTTTTAAAAGTGCTTTGGAATCTCTTGGGATACTGTGTAAATCTTACTTATAACAGACTTTCCAAAAAATCCAGTACAATCCTGGCTTTTATTCTGTTACTCAATTACATAAAAGAAATGTAGAAGAAGGTAATTTAATTAACTGTGAGTTCAATTTGCTAAAATTAAAGTGCAGTTCTACTCTGAAGAGTGACTCTGTGAAAACGTTATTGTATCTCACTGATTTCTAAATCAAAATTTGTCCAGCTTACAAGGAAAAAGATGTCTTTCTAACAGCCAGCCCTGCAAACTCCCCCTGGAAACTGAAAAGCAAGCATTGTTCTTCCTGGCTCACCAGTAATAACAATCCTGTAATTAGAACTTAGTTGATAGTTTTGTTGATGAGAAACTTACCTAAAGAATAAGAGCAGTAGCAGCCCAGCAACAACTGTTCTTTCCCTCCACCATGCTGGCAGTGACCTTATGCAACTTCTTTTATCTGTAAAACGACATGAATGATAGTTGCCAGCCCTTCGGGTTGGAGTCCGGTTAATAAAGTGAAGTCCACATAATCAAAGAAGGTTTGCCTAGAAATCATGGTCTTCTAGACTGCAGCTTTGAACACATCTTCCTTTAGGCCAGGGAATGTTTTGCATGAGAAGTCTGTGTGATGTGTCAATGGAGTGCCAGCTGCAGTGTTCCACCTTCAGTCTGGAACTGGAGTGTAAACTGGTGGTATGAGTCAGCAAAAGAAAAAAAAAGTAAAAATCAAAATTAGTTAACCTAAGCAAATAAATAACTAAAGTCCCTATTGTGGGGTTCAGCCCAGTCCTATAAGCTCTGGGTCAGGCATTGTCCCCTCCCCAGAGTGTTCCCCTCTTTCCCAGAAAGCCATCCTCATGGTCTTTCTTCGGAGCACTTGCCCAGGGAGATAGGGAAGCTAAACTAGAGTTAATCCCCTGTGTAGCGGAGACAAAGGAGTGCCTCTATGCCCTGTCATGGGTGAACTGAGAACTAAATGTGAACTTTTCAGTAAATGTGTTTGAAGCATTCTAGCAAGGAGGGAAATCAAGATTTTGTAACATTTATGGAACTGCTGCCCACATTGCTTAGCATAAATATTAAAGATGATTCCCAGTGTGTGCAGAAAGGCTATCAGATGCTTTTCAGAAAGCCCATGGTGAGAAATAATTCAGGGGGAACCAAAATCATCTTTTTCATGCATGTGATAGATTGAGTGGTGAATGAAGCAAAACTCAGAAGAAATCCTCTATGAAGGGAAAGGATTCTTATCTTTTCAGACTTTAATCCTGCCATTAAGAATTTTAAAAAAGGAAAACAACATTTCATAGCAGAAGGAGTGGAAATACGTTTGTTATATTCAGCCTACTTCATTGGGAAAACAGGTATTTTCTTGGGACCAGCAGGCTGCAAATTGACTGCTGGCAAGAATCTGAGTACAACATACAGCACAAGAAGATGATGATGAATTGGTCCATGCAATTTAAAAGGCTGTTTCCATTGATTAAAGCTTTGTTCACAGAACTGTGGCATATTAGCAATAAAATATTGTGCTTGTTAAGTTGTTTCTTAAAGTGGAATATCAAACTAAATTTTTTTTAAATGGCTGGTCGCTGACATCCTCTGGGACTTGTTAGCACAGAGTGTGACTACAACAGACAACAAATACTCACCGTGCAGGGCACTTAATTGTTTTCCTTTCTCTCTCCTTTCCATGGAGTACAAATACTTTGTGGCAAAAAAAACATGTTAGAAAAGAGACCACAGGCTCCCAGAAAGGACATCAAAGATTATGTGAAAGTTATTTTTACCTCTCCCAGTGAAAAACTGACCCTTTCAATAATCCCTTAGCTTTGTGGGTTGTGTTTCCTTTCTCTCTCTCTTCTCTATTCAAAATCTACTCTATTGAGGAATAGTACTTTCCCCAGTATAGACCACAGTCCTGCAAGTTGTCCCTTGCGTTTTCAATAAGGGTCTGTGCGGACATCCACCCATAGATAGCTCATTGCAAATGGGGTGCCAGAGAGTAGCAGAACTGAGTTTCTGTGAGCATTCCTACAAAAACTGAAGAAATGTTTAAAATATTCCATCTTAAAATATTAAAGCTGAAAGAAGATTAAATACCTAAGACTTAAATCCCACAATCCTGCCAACTTTTATGCATTTGATTAGTTCCTTTGTGTTCAGTAGGACTAATTATATGTGTGTGTGTGTGTTTAGCAGGACTGAGACCTTTCGCTTTTCACCATTTATACAATTTTACTATTTGCATTACATTCAGATGGGACAATGACAACAGACTAGCGAGTTTCACATTCTGGTTATAATGCATTAACACAATGCTGAAATGTTTACACTGCAAGCACTTGTCTTATGCAAAGGCTTTTAAGAGTTTCACAAAAAATATTTCTATTAGGTTTTGTAAATTTTCCTGTTCAAAATCTATCACACTATATGTCAGGGTTTCTTTAAAGATCATAACAATGAACCAACACAACCCCCTACCACATGTCAATCTTTTGTGGATTTTATTATAAAGAGGTAAAAGGATATTTGAGATAAAGACAAAACCTTTCCTGCCTCTGGATATTTTGAAAGGTAATGGCACAGCTCCTGTGTTTCAATGCACCTTAGGTAACAAAAGCAGGCATATTTTGTGTGTGGGCGGGATGAGGTCTCTGTCCACTTCCCATTGGATTGCATCCACACACACAAAAATCATAAGGGTTAGCAATGAAACTGACAACTATTTTGTCAGAGAGGCCAAAGACTGATAAAAGCATGGGGACTAAACTACTCCCCTCTAGAGTCGGTCCCTTCACTTTAGAGTTGAAGCACATTGCCAAAGTTTGCACGGCTTATGCCCATACTTTTGCTGTCAATCCAGCACTAAAAACTCATCTTCCTTTTAACTCATCATCAGTAGAACTCACTATTTAAAACAAAGGAGGCAGTCCAGTCCAGTAACATTGGTCAGGATAATAGGGTAGCAGGGTGATTCTGTTGACTCACTGTGTGGGGAAGTGCTGATTGATTTTTGATGACACACTGTGGCTGTGTCTCTCTAACTCCACTTTGGGTAAAGGGGAGGTAGAAGAATTCTCTGTCAGAGGGATCTAGGATGCTTTTTATAGGGAAACCATAGGAAGAGCAAAGCTTGAGGGGGGAAACTCAGGCCCAGGCTTACATTAATGATGGAGATACCAGTTAAACCCAAATCTCAGGAAGAGGACTAATTGCACAATGGAACTATCCCAATTTATACCCACTGAAGAACTTGACCACCAGCGATAGATTCTGTCCACATTAGCATGGGAATAACACTGGCTTGCAGTCAGCACCAACCTAGATTTGCAGATGTTTATTCATAAAATAGAAGGTATTTAAAAAACAAAAAGCAAACACCCAAACACATACTAGTACATCACTTCCCACAAAAAAAAATTTAAATGGGCTCAGAGGCTAGTCATTTCTGTTTAGCTGTCTCAGCAGTAACTGATGGAAATTAAACAAATTGAGTAGAGATTTCACTAAAACTTAGTTCAAAGGATTACCCAGGCAGTTAAACCAAAGAGGATTTAAAAGATAACTCTTCCGCCCTTATTGGCAGGCCAGTGGCAGAGATTGTCAGAGGGTTTTTGAATCCCAACTTCTGTTTTTCCTTAAAAACATTGCCTAACTACTGTATATTGAAGAATTTGTTTAGGGGTGGATTTATCAAAACACTCTTTGTAAAATCAGTCCAACATGGGTTAATCAGACTCATCACAAGGGAGCTTACTTGCCAGTTAGAGATTCGACATCACTTGTAAGTTAATCACAGTGATAACTGGAAGTTTGTTATTGACCCGCTATATACTGATTTAAATTATGGCATCAAGGAATTATTCTGTCCAACAACGCAAAGGAAGAGCTCACAGTAAATACCACCATACAGCATATTACCAACACTGGGTTTGAACATAGGCCTTTATTCATTTAAAAAGATAGATGTGTTATAATAAGAACTGAGTATTAAATATATAAACAAAGACCAGCATGCATTTTTCTACCATGGATATTTATTGGTATCAACATGGCACAGTTTTTTATATTATAATTTATATTGAGTATTTTAATTTATAGAGTGGGCATATGTCAAGAAAGGAAGTTGAAAATCTCATCTCAAAATTCTATGCCAACTGTTGTTACAAACAACAGCTAGGATTACTATAAAGGAAAGAGGTTGGAAGAAAAGTGTGTGTGGTTTTGTTTTTTTTTAAATTGACAACACTTTGGGTAAAATCCTGCTGCACTGAAGTCAGTGGAAAAACTCCCATTACTCACAATGTGGTCGGGATTTCACCTTGTGTATCTAGTTCAGTGGTTTGCAGCCTGTGGTCCGCGGACACCGAGGCATCCATAGACTATGTCTAAGGGGTCTGTGAAAGGTTGTTGTTACCACTGGTGTACAAGCTCTTCCTGTCATGCCCCCCACCGCACCATTAATGATATCTGCCTGTGCCCCTACTCCCTTACTGCACAACCAAGGCTTCCTGAGCAGTGGACAGCTTCTACCTTTCAGTCAGGCTGCAGCAGTAGGGCAGGCATACCACCTGTCCCCTACCCCTCCTGTGACTTACCCAGGGTACAATCTGGACTGTTGAACAGCTATGTCACCTTGATTCCCTAGCCTTGGATGTCTTTTACACTGCTTTGCTCTCAAAGCATCCACTCCTGGTTTGCTCACTCAGCCTTTAGCATGTAAAATCACTCCCAGCTGAATACATGAATGCCCTCCTGGCCTTCCATTAATTACACACAGGGTGAAACCCACATATTCCTGGTCCTGGCCTTGTTCCGTATAAATACTCATTGCCTCAGAGAGATATTAACTCTATAGCCGAAAGGATGTGGGAAACCCAGGTTCATAGCCCTGCTTTCCTTGATTTGAATAGGGGACATGAACCTGAGTCTCCTACCTTCCAGGTGCGTGTCCTAAACTCAGGCTAGGGTGTCTCTCTCACCTTTCGGCCCTGACCCCCAGGCCTTAAAAAATCTTCTCGACAAGGGTTTAGTTGAAACCAATATGTTTCCATGCAAAGTTTTGGTTTGACAAATCAGCATTTTCCAATGGAAAAAATATTTTGTCCAAAAATTCCTGACCATCTCTAATTAGCATATTGATGACACATCTCAAAATTCCTGTAGCTACTTTAATACTGGGTGAGAGAGGTTGGTCTGGTTTTTCCAGAGGCTCTATGCACACGTAGATCGCACTGACTTGAACTGGAACTATGCTGCTCAAAACTTGCATGAAAATCATGACCCAAGGGCACTCAGTGTTAACTGTAATAAAAATAGCACCCATTCTCCAATTTATTTACAGAAATCAACTCCTTCACTGAAAACATACTCAGTAAAAATAAAAAGGCAGTTGTCAAAATAAGTAACATCTTAGATTATGTAAATGGAGCAATATATTTTCACCATTTGTACTGGTTATGGTTGGTATTTCTCTCAGCTTTGGTAATTAAGATAGTTTGTAAAAAGCAACAGAGCCCTGTGGCACCTTATAGACGAACAGATGTATTGGAGCATAAGCATTATGCTCCAATACATCTATTCGTCTTTAAGGTGCCACAGGACTCTTTGTTGCTTTTTACAGATCCAGACTAACACGGCTACCCTTTAGATACTTAAGATAGTTTGTTTAGTTTCACTTGGATTTACAACAATCTATCACCAGTCAGTTCCACTTTCCAGCTCCTGTAAAATAGAACAACATTTGGTGTCTCAACCATATAGGGGAAGGTTCAACACTAAAGAATCTTCAAACTATGCACTTATATGTAAAAATAAACCTTTAAATCACTTTTATACATAATACTTTATCAAACTTTTTAAAAATATGATCCTAAAATTAGATGACATTGTCCCTTTTACTAGTGCTCATGCAACTCTGTTTAATCATGCTAGATAAAAGACAAGATTTTATAAAGGAGGAAAAAGTTGATCAACTAAATTAAGGGTAAACTTTGAATGCTTTGTCAATCTGTACAGCTGTTCATATAATGGAATTCAGATGCAAAATGTAATTGTGGATGTTACTTATGGAAAATATTCATGGTTTAACAACAATGCATACACTCAGACTCTCAATCTATAAACAGAAAAGCTTTTTAAAATTTACATTTGGATTATCTGTACTCAGACAGGGATGGACTCATTGCAGCAATCTTGTACTGGTACTGGCAGCCACAAACAACTGGGGTAAATATTGAAGCAATTGTCATGCTAGCATGAAATCGAAACACAGTTTCCTTAACCGAGTGCCAAGTCAAACCTAATACACATTGCCATGAATGTCACGCAAAACTTAATAGAAAAATTGACTTGCAAATCTAGCTTAAGTAAGATAGGTGCAGAATTTGTTGTAGTATACTCAAATACACCACGTGTGCAATACAACTAATTTAGTGCTCTAAACAGTGAATGCTAGTTCTGAAAACCACTTAGTTGATTTTAACTTCACAGTTTTGTATCTATTGTATTTAGGAAATAATGAAAATTGGAAATTAATTAGGCAACCATAAGGATGGTTTTAAGGTCCCTCTACTGTAAGCAGAAAATTCTAGAAGTGCTGAAATTTAGTCTAGCAAATGAGATGTAACAATATAGGGCAGACTTTTGGAGCTCTGATAATAAAACAGTGTTAACTCCTGAGTGTGAGTGCTTGAATTTACTTCCACAAGACACTCCAGTAGCATTTCCTTTGGGTTTTAACACTTACTACTATAAAGATCTCAGTTTAATGTGGATTTTGAAGTCTGGCATAATGGAGAAAAGGGTATAGAGTGTTTAGAAGTATCTTGGTATACTGAGCAGGTCTGGACTTCAAGAAGAGTGTTGAAGATCCATGGGATATACTGTGAAGATCTTATCAGAACCTAGTGTCATTCACAGATCGTGGGTGGCCAGACCTAGGAGAGAGAACCAAAGTCTGCAGTCACAAGGCAGGAGTCAAGCGTTAGCTAGGTCGGTACATCAAGAGGTCAGAAGCAGAAGACAAACTAGGGATCAGAACCATGAATCAGGAACCAGAGTCAGGATACTGGCGGGGTCAGAGGCAGGAAACACACTGGTGGTCAGGAATCACGAGTCAGATGCCAAGAGCTCAAGCTGTGCAGAAAGACCAGAGCAGGGTAGAGCTCAGTTGTCAGACAGCTTCCTGTTCCTGCTGCTGGATTAAGTAGGGCCAGAGGTCCAATCAGTTGATCTGAGACTCTGCCAGACCTCAGGGGTAGAGTCTCACACTGGGTTTCATGATCTCAGGTAAGCTATTGTCAGCTGGTCTATAGGCTGCTCCTATAGACTTTGAGGGCCTATGGTTTTGACCTGTGGATCATGACACCTAGAAGATAGTTGGCTTTTAAAACTGAAGATCCATGTCTTTTGGTAATACTGCTTCTCTAAAGATGTTGCCTGGTTTGGCTCCTTATTGCAAGTCTGGTAGAAGTCCCCTAGCCACCCGAGAGGGCCTCTGTTGGTCTTTCCATCCCATCCCATCCATATAAACGCTGCCCTTGAAAAGATCCATGCAGTGACTGGTGAAGGAGCTTGTCACAGGAGCTGAACCTCATTGGCTGTGCATTAGTTCTTCTGCTGAGGCCTAGTTTGTCAGAAATCCTTTCTCAGCTACCTTGCCTTCCTGGCAGATCAAATTAAAATTATCCTAATTTTTGAAGGTGCGTGCCTTTGATGCTTCGGTATTTGTTTTATTAACTGATCTAACATAAGGCTGGTCCTTCCCTATTTACTGTTCTTGGGTCAGATTTTGTGCTGTCCTGAATTTAGGGCTAGACACTGATTATCTTGTACTTTTCACAGCTACAGGTGTCTCCAAAATTATGGGAGGGTGCTGGTTTTGAACAGGTCATCTGATTTTCAAGTTGTTGGGTTTTTTTAAACTGAGTTCAATGGAGCAACACTGATTTACAGTAAGTGAGAATCTAGCTTTTTTTACAGAATTAAAATTCTCAAGTTTTCAGCTCAACAAATTTAAAAAAAAGTAAAACTCAGACAAACTGAAAAACATCAACTTCAATGTAAGGTCCAACATTCCCCTTTATTCTGGGTCTTCATTAATTTTTTAGACAATGCTTACTTCCTGTGGCGAAGGGATATACCAAATGGCCAATGAAAGCAGACAGCAATGTGAAGAGTTTCCACAATCTCTTCCCAAGCTACATCACTTCTGTTCCTAAACAGGGGAATGTGGTCACCATGACTGTCAGTTCAGTTTACATAATTTTTTTCTTTTTTTTAATATTCAGGATCAATTTGAGAAAAGTTTTTTATTTTTAAAGTTTCATCTAAGCCGAGTCTAGTTATTGTGTCTTTTCTCTCCTAGCCCTGTGTGCAATGTTTTATCAGAAAACAAAAACCAGACTTCATTTCAAACATAAAAGTGGGAACAAAATGTTTATAGACTATGATAGCATGCAATAGGACATCTGTGAAGAAATGTTCTAGACTCTTCCCACCCCTTTTATGTCTAGTTTTTTCTAATTTTTTTTCCTGGTACAGAACTTTAGATTTTTCTGTCATCTACTTTCCAGTAAGTGAAAGCACAGAAGTTTGTTTTACTGTATTAAATCTACTCATTAGGATATAGAGTCTGCATTCCATAGAGACATCTGTTCAGCTATGAGTGAATTATTTATAAGCCATTTAATAGGAGTATTGCTGTAAAATATTTTAAAATGTAGTTTAGACTCTAAATCAAAGTCAATAGCAAACAAATCTAGGCTTTCCTTAGAGAATCCCATGGAATTTTTCCCATTCTTATTTTAAAATTCTCCTGTTATGTAAAATGTTGTAGCAGAGCTACAGTGGGTTCAGGGCAAAATCTGAAACTGAGGGCTGCCCCAACTTCTAAACAAATTGCCATGAAGATGAAAGTTTAAGAAAAGGGAAGGAGGTTGAGGAGGAGCATAGGGAAATCAGAAGGCCTACTCCTGAGGGATTGCTGGTCTCCCTGCAGTCCCACCTCTCCATGCAATCTGGCTCTACTGCCAGTGGGAGCAGTAACCCCAACCCTGCTGTTACCTCTGGTCTCTCAGCCTAGCAGGTCACCTTGGGCCCAGCGTGATAATGGCAGTGACAGTGTGATCTGGGCCTGGTTGGGGCACGCAAGTCACTGTCGATGGTAGGCACCAAACCTGAGTAGTGCTCTGACCCCATGCACCAAGTTACAGTGCCTCTCACTCAAATTTGGCCTAGCCATCCCATCATCATCTTGGGGACCCTCACAAATGGGGGCCCTGTGGCAAACTGCCCTGTCCCTCTTCCCCCTGGTCCACTCTGTGTTGTAGCAGAATAATCAGTTTCTCTCAAGTTCCTTCCAATACGAAACCCATGTTTTTTTTCTGGGAGCAAACTAGAGCCATGTTTAAAAAAAATAAACCTTTCACAATTAAGGAAATTGATGTGGAAATCTTTTCCCTCAAGTTTCATGAAAAGCCATATATTCTGCAATTTATCTCAAATTATGCATCTTTTCCCACAAAAAAAAAGAATACTTCATACTTTCATGGTGAGATCTCAACTCACTTTTACAAACATTGAGGCCTGGTCTACACTGGGGGGGCGGGAGGGGGCGAGGGGGATCAATCTAAGTTATGCAACTTCAGCTACATGAATAATGTAGCTGAAGTCGATGTTCTTAGACCTACTCACCATGGTGTCTTCACTACGGCGAGTCAACTGCTGATGCTCCCCCGCGGACTCCACCTGCGCCTCTTGTGGCAGCGAAGTACAGGAGTCGACGGGAGAGTGCTTGGGGATCGATTTATCGCATCTAGACTAGACACGATAAATCGACCCCTGATGGATCAATCACTGCCCACCAATCCAACAGATAGTATAGACATATCCTGAGTTTCTCAAGATTCCTTTGGGGTTAGTATTATGATTAGTATAAAAAGAAAAAAATCCTCGCTTATGAATGTCTGAAATATCATGTGATAAAATGATTTGCTTTTCTTACCACCTCATCCCATGTTACTCAATGAAATCAAAGGAGGAGAATAATATATATTTTAGGATGAAAATAAAATATTACAGCAATAAGCAAAGTTGAAATACTAAATTTCTTTCAAATGTTTTTATACGAACAATTACAGGGCTAGGGGAGCCCATGCTAGATGAGGTTAAATAGTGCAAGTTTCTAGTTTTGTCTAGCAGTTTGAGTGTATTGGAAAGAGATTGAAATCAGGATAAGGCCTCAGTCCTGCAAATATTTTAGCATGTGTATAACTTTACACAGGTGAGTTGTCCCACTACAGTCGCTGGGACTTCTCATGTGTAGCAAGTAAAACATGTGCTTAAACTGTTCCAGGATTGAGACCAAAATATGGTCTTCAACGTAATATTTTAAGTGACCCAAAACTTATGTACATTTAATTTTATACACATATATAGTACCAAAGAGGCCAATGAGACTATGTGCATGAAGTTAAACATGTGTGTACATATTGGCATATCTGGGCTGAAAGGTATTGAAGAATTTTTAAAACTTGAGACCTACTTTTATGTTGAAAAGCTAGAAGGTTACATCTGGTTTAAATATTGCTGGATGACATAATTTGAGCATTTTGTCAAATTTTCAAATTATTATGCATTCTAGGGTATTTGGTACTTGTTTCAGGAGATAAACTGCTGTAAAATCTCTATTAAATATTTCCTCTAATGTAGCAAACTCTATTTTGGGGGGGTGTAAACACTTAGATCATTTTTACAAATTTATATATACATACACGTTTGACTCATCTTTCCTCTCTCTATCTTTTTAACAGTAACACTTAAATATATTAAGCTTAAAAAAGGCCCTTAGCTAACAGTCTCCTGATGTTAAAAAAATAAATAACTAAAGCTCTAGTAAACATTTCCACAGAGAATATCTCCTGTACTATCAAGAACATAATACCAGACCGAACTCAGCCTAGCCTTTTTCCTAAACAGATTTACATAATATCAATTATAATAAACCCAAAAGGGTATTATACCCATATAGTTCTGTTACTGAAAGCAAACAAAACTAAAATAGGTGCTCTGAGGGTGGCAACATTTGATAAATAAATGGATTTTTTTCTGATAAAATCCAATAAGTTATTGTTTAATAATTGGAGCTATAAGTTTTAATAATGGTTTCGCAATCCTAACTGTTACATCAGATCTTCAATATTCCATCAAGGGAGCTTGGTTTTTTCTAAACAAAATCTCATTATATTGTTTCCCCCTTCCCATTATGTTAGACCTTAAGAAGTATGGTCCCATGTTTATTCCTGTCTGACATGGAATTTTCTTCTCTAATTGGGTGCCTTTAGTCATGTCAAAAAGTTGTTAATTATCATAATTAGCTCAAAAGTAAGTGTCAACAGTTTAACTGGTGCATTGCAGACCTGGCTACATCCTTGAAAGAAGAGATGTGCTGCTGCCACCCACTCTCAGAATACTGTTTTTCCTAGAGCAATGGTGGGCAACCTCCGGCCTGCGCCGCTTCCCACAGCTCCCATTGGCCAGCAACGGCAAACTGCAGCCCCTGGGAGTTACAGGCGGCTGTGCAAATGTAAACAAACAGACGGCCCGCCAGCAGATTACCCAGACAGGCCACGTGTGGGCCGGAGGTTGCCCACCACTGGACACAGTGGGTTCCAGTCTTAACTCTTCCATTTGTTGCTGATAATATTTCTGTGCACTTCACAACCCTTATTACAGGCCAAGACTCCATGTCCTTATCCCAAGAGGTATGCCACTATTATTTCCTCCTATTGTACAAATAAGGTAACTGAGAGATTGGTAAACATCACTTCATGCAGAGCAAGGAATAGATGTCTGTCTCTACTCTGACAGAGACTTTCATCAGCACTACATATAAACTTTAAGATGGTATATATAGTTATATGCAAATTATTAACAAATGTGCAAATCAAATCATTTGTATAAATATCACATGGAGCATCACAAAACTTGGAGTCACACATGCAGCATCACTACTGATTAAAAAAATCAGAATCTAATATGAGAGGCATTTTATTTTGGTATGATTGGGTGGGGCTTGGAGTGTGGGTGGGTTTTGACAGAGTAGCACCACTACTTTCTTCCCAGTCTGACTCATCTCTAGTAAACACGGAGAAAATCATCCAGTGAATGAATTACCTTCCAGTACAAAATTTTCATGGCACTGTCCTTCCCAAATTCCCACTGTAAACGTACCTGACAGATGTCTGCAGTTTACAAACATTTGTTACTGTATGAAGCCTCTGTGCTTTGAGAAGCACATTGAGAAACTGCCAAAAAATTATCTTTCAGCATTGTTAACCAACCAGATAGATAATCTTTCAAGGGTGTATTATATATAATGACAATGTTCCAAACCATTATCCCTGAGACCATCTGTAACCACCAATCAGACAAGAAACTATACTTTCTAGAATGAATCTGGTTCAAAAAAATCTGCATCTTTCCAAACTCCATATGCTAAAGAGATCCACATTATTCATGCTCCTGAAGTGTATGCTTTCTATTTGTTAGAAATACTTTTTGTTCGTTCTAAATCAAGTTGTAGGCACAGAGCTGGGATAGTCAACAGGCCAAATCCGGACCGCCAGATGCTTTTGAACGGACCCTGAAATCTTTTTATTTACTTATTATTATCATTATTGTTTTCGATGGTGTCTGGATCTTGGCTATACCTTGACCAAGAAAGTTGGACCTTGACAACAAAATTTGACTCTCCTTGGCATAAAGAGTATGGTGATGGACACTCTGTAAATGCTTGTAATAATAAAAACAGCAGTGTGAGCAAGGAATGCACATTTAGAAGAAGATTTTCCAAACCCTTTAATTATATAAGCCGTCCTATTAAAATTAGTGAGACTACTCTCCTATTATTAAATATTACTCACACCAATAAGGATTTGCAGAAACAGGCCTTTACTGTATAAAGGTTATAAACCAAAGCATAGGTATGGAAACACATATTAATGGACCAAGACTGCAAGCTTTTCACTCACTGGGAAGTCCCATTTAACTCAATGGGAGTCACATACACAGCTTTATTAAAAGACACAATTTGATTTTTGGCTGGCTGTTACCTGTTAAGCCTACAAGTGTTTTATTAGTGAAACTGATAGATGCAAGCTGGTGTTTGCAGACAGAAACCAAACTGGTTATAGAAATGGGAACTTTTTTCCTTTAAACACAGAGTATATTAATAGTATGTCAAGGTTATACATTCAATTTTTCAACAAAACTTAAAGATTAAATTCATAAACTCAATTCTTCTCTTTTGAATATTCACCAGAATATAGGTCCACTGATTTCAGTGGCATTTTATTTGTCTTTAACAGTGATAAATTTGGCCCATAGTCGAATCTGTGATACATGCACAGTGGCAGTGGGGGCAGGGGAAACCTATGTTGTGAAACTCTGGACATTGTCATTTGTAGAACAGAATATTTCAGCCTCTAAAGCCAGTTCAGGTTGTAGTCTTAAAAACAGCACATATATGTAGTATTCCTACAGAGCTCCTTCTTTGGCAGGGAAGGGAAAAAGATGCTTCCTAACCAGGGGCGGCTCCAAGCCCCAGCACGCCAAGCGCATGCTTGGGGCAGCATGCCACGGGGGCGCTCTGCCGGTCGCCGGGAGGGCGGCAGGCAGGGTGGCTTCAGCGGCATGCCTGCAGAGGGTTCACTGGTCCCGCGGCTCCACCGAAGCTGCAGGACCAGCGGACCCTCCACAGGCACGCCTGCGGAAAGTCCATCGGAGCCACGGGACCGGCAAGCGGCAGAGCGCCCCCTCGCGACATGACGCCGTGCTTGGGTCGGTGAAATGTGTAGAGCCGCCCTTGTTCCTAACATATCAAACAGGAAGCAGTATCGTGTACCATAAGTATCATATCAGCCATGAAAGAAATGGAATAAACACATCCTACCGGGTGAGGCCAAACTAACTTGTCTATCAGATGACTTGTCCACTTATATATACAAGGTTTAACTCCTTGACCTGTAGTGTACATATAATATGAGAAGTGAACTGTCAGGCACAACCAATTGGTTTGGGTTTGTGTTATACACAATGCATAAGCATGAGTTATACTGTAGGGAAAAGGAGTCGAAACTCCAAGTAGGATTAGAAATTTGGATACTTATGCCACAGTCTAGAATTAATCAGTTGCACAGCTTGCTATTTGCTAATATCTTCCTGGACAAGATGAAGTCAAAATAAGGTCAAACTAATTAATACTGAACAGGTACATGTAATGAAGTGTAGTCTATATAAGGGAGAAATTATACAACTGGTGAGAGGTTGGTTTGCTGCCAGAGTCAGAGCCATCAGTGGTTAAAATTTGTCTTCATAGGAAGCATTGGAATAATGAATTCTGATTAATAACATAATGAAGATTTCTGATTTAACCCTGGAATTAGAGCAAGATGAAAGGTTGCTCCAATGCTAAGGTTAACAGCTTGGTTAAGAAGGCTGTCTTGTCCAATAAAAATTTTATTTCCTTTTGAGACCTACAAGTTCTACTTACACACTTAGACCCTACCAAAAGTTCCTACCTGAATATTGTTTTCTTGTTCACACTAATACATTTCAATGCACTTTGTCATCCACCTATGGAACTCTCTGGCCAGGATATTACTGAGTTGAACTCTTTACTAAGATTCAAAATAGGATTAGACAATTACTTGTGTGCATTTGCAGTTACGTCAGCAATGATGTACGTCACAAAGGTTTTCAGGCCTGATGATCCAAAGAAATAAGCTGAGGAAATCCCTCTCCATAGTTCAATATTGCACAACTGGATACATGCATGCGGATTGTGGTAGTGTTTTGCCTTCATCCAAAGGAGAGCTATTTCAGCAAACTTTCTTCTCTAAGGAGAAAATGGGAAATGGTTTTCCTGAATGTTTTTGTGAAAACTTTCCTCACCATTTTCTAGCCAGCTCTACTCTGAAGCTTCAGGAATAGGCCATTGTCAAAGGAAGGTGTGATGGGGCCTATATGCTCCATCTCTGGTTGAACCACAGAGGGGTTAACCCACTTGCCTTGGTCTAAAAAGAAACCCTAGCTTGGAGACTGAGGCATCAGGCCTGCAGAAAAAGCTGACAGGTGTTGACTGTGAGGCTGCTGGAAAATAGAGCCAAGAGCTGGGCCTCATAGGCAGGGAAATCTTAGAAAGCCCAGGCTTCCAATAGAGCAGGGAGGTGCTCCTGGGAAGAAAGAGTGGAGTTTCTTCCCAGACAAGACAGGACAGGAACCAAACCTGGGCATAAGACATGAGGACTCCCCTTTATTCTCTTTCAACTTGCCCCAGGGAAAGACTGGCATATGGCCACCATGCAGAGGGGGGCGATCTTGATTGCTTCTGTAGGAAAGCTGGTTTCACCCTTTTACTCTTAGGTTCCGGGCCATTTCAATCTGTTAAGAACAGAAATTACATCTTATTGTCTATGCTGTGAAGAATATCACATCTGAAAGAAATGTGGAAGCATTTTTAAGTTGTATCACAAGACAAAAGTAAGTAAAGTAAACCACCTAATACTGGAGAAAATACATACAGGTCATCCAGCCACAGGCAATTTTCTCCCTCCCAAATCTCATTGTTCGGTGTTACATGAAGGCAGAAAAATGTAAAATGCATATAAGTTTTCACTAAAGAATCTTTAACAATTGCAGAGGAAAGTAGTCATGACACAATGCTACCCACAATTTTAAAAAGGTCTAAGCCCATCCAATCACATGGCCTCCATCTTTCTTCTCACTAGCCACCTCCAGATAGACCAGTCTTCCTCTCAGAGACCTGAGAACTTGTGACGCTCTAACATGGATACGTTACTACAATTCCTTTTGATTTGCCTATGTATATACTGCCACCGTGGACGTCAATGGGATTCTGAAGGTCCAATCCTTTAGCTCTTACTCGTGTGATTAGTCTTTAACTTCACTGGGACTACTTACATTAGTAAGGACTACAGGACTGTGTAAGGCTTGAAGGATTGCACTAATAGGTCCTGATTCTACAAACTGCTACCCTATGAGTAGTCCCATTAGTTTGTATGTTCCTGTGTACTGTATTTAGGAGTGTATACCCATGGAGCTATATTCTGCCCTCAGAATTTGTCATTCAAATTTTTAATCAAATGAGATTACATGTATTTTACAGAGAACTGTCTGGCTCAGAATCTACAGGCATAAACCATTCTTCTCTGTGTTTTTTCTTCCATAAAGAATAGTATTTAGCAACATTTGACTTAATTACACAAGTGTTTAGACACATTTATTATTAATTTAAGCTATTTATTATTAATTATGTTCTGTAATGAAAGTAGGACTAAAATGGTTTAATTTGTACAGTAATGGTTCATGAGAAACAAAATGTAATTCTAGCATCAATTTCAGTTGCAGTGCTTTGAGACTGTCAGAAGAGATTTGGATTTGTAACTACAGGAAGCCATTCTTTAAATCTCACAGGCAAACAGATGCACACAGTGTTTGTTTACGGTAGCTCATGTCTTATTGTTATAATCATTTAATAAGTACGGTAAATATGAACAGTGCTGTTTACTAGTCAGATTGTTTTCTCTTATCACAGTTTTTTGTTTCATTTTTTAACAGTTTTAAAAGGTCGACACTTTGAAGGGAGGGAGATGTGAAGGAGCGATAAACTGCTAGAACTCAATCCTGTCTCAGCAGAGGCATTGAGTCACTAGATGGAAATATTTTTTCTATCCTATTTTTTTTTGTTTTTGGAAGTCAGAGGGTACGAGCACTATCCCAGAATCAATAACATTGGGCACAGACAGTCTAACAAGTGACAAGTTGTTCTAATTACGTTATGAGCATGTTAGCTATTATAAAATCACAGACCGTGATCAGAACTACTTAGATTGCAAGCTCTTTGGGGTAGGAACAGTCTTTTCGTCACATGTGTAGAGACATGGTGCCCTGATCCGTGACTGGTGCTTCCAGGCACTACTGCAATACTAATAAAGAAACTACTGATAATTAAACTAAGGTTGGAATTTTTAGCAATTGTTCTGGGCCTCACTGAGACCCCAAATTTCATACAAGGAGGTGACTTTCCTCGCATGGATCTACCACCTGCCAAACACCAGGGGATGCTGTTCTTCACTCCCTTTCCGAGGGTGTTGTATCAACCAGGCAAGGTACTAACAAACTTCAACAGGACTTTATTTTTAAAGTGGAAACCTCTTTACCAGCACAGTGTTGGGAAGGGGGGTGGAACTGCTGGGGATGCACATCTCCTTTCCTCTCCCCTCCCCTCCAAGTAGCTCCATAGAGATTCTACAGGAAAAATAATGCAGGCTGGAAAGCTGTTGCATTTCTTGTGGATCCTCTTTAGTGGGGATCTCCTAGAATGGGGGGGAGTATGAGTGAGTGGTCCCTCCAGCCCCTGAGGCCATGCTATTAGAGGGAGGGGAAAGGGTAGTAGGCTCCAGAGCTAGCACATAGGCACAGGAGACTCTGCTTTGATGGTCCGGCCTTCTGCAGATCTATAGGGCCTGTGGATCACAGAAGGAAGAGTTTTCCTTCCTCTTAGCCCTCCCTTCCATGGATTTTACTGAAGGAGGCATCAGTCTACACTTGCGGTTGTAAGGACATTAGGCTGCTTGGCTTAATACCAGACGGCTTCAGTAGAAATTAGGGGAAACAATCTAGCAAGTAGGGATAGGCAAATTTCAGATAGGTCCATTGCCTGCCAGTGGTCAAATAATCATTCAGAAATATGGATGCTCAAACATATAAAGTTGGTTGGCAAAATTGGGCTTGCAATCTCACATGAACACTTTCCTCTGCCAGTAATTCAGTGAGTCATTTATTCAATAGATTTAAGCCTCTCTCTGTTCACAAAATGTCCATGAGCAATGTATAATTTTCTCAAGTTTATTTGCTATTCAAAATTATTCACTGTATCATTAATTTTTGGTCTATACAGGTTGTTCTTAAGTGATTCATTATGAATATTCAGTGTTCTAAATTCCAGCTTTGCTGGTTGTTACAACTGGACATAATTAGAATTCTAGAAATGTACCTCTGGAAGGGACTTCAATGGGTCATCTAGCCCATCTTCCTTTCTCCCATCCCTACCTCCCCCACCCTGCCCTCTGTACTGAGGCAACATTAAATGTACTTTAACATTCACTTATCATTGTTCCTGATCCCCAGTTGGTTAAGAAATAATACTAAGATCACTTTCTGGTGTGCATACTCACAATTATGAGTTCATAATTTGCTTCCAGTGAAGATTATCTACTCTAAATTTAAAACTTGCTGTTTTTCTGTAAATATTCCAGCTAGTGAGGTAGTTTGCTAGAATATTTACAAAAAACAAACACAGAAGGGGTCCTAACACAATCAAGGCAAAATCATCCTTCCCCATCAAATATTATCAGAAAATGTTGAGGTATATTCACTCGGCTCTCCTGTTTGAGATTTTTCCAATACATTTACTTGTGATTCTAGCCAGAAATAGTGCAAGCACAGCTGCTCCTATGTTATTTCAGTTCTCCCAGTCCTGGCTAAAATCCAGGAGTGTGAAAAGATATCCATTTCAGAACACTGCCCCTTCCCCCCCTACAAATTCTGTTCTCCTTCAACAACAGGCAGAAGTGTGAGGGGGTTAGAGAGTGGCATAGGTTGTTCTTATTTTACCGTAACTAGTTCCCCACTCCCTACAAAATAATTATTACACATTAGCCTTGATAATCCACAGAACTGGAAATGTCACTAAATAATCCCCCTCTGAGTCTGAGGCCTAGTGCTAAGGCATCTCCTGAGAAAAATTGTCAAGGTACACAGAACATTCTGACAGGGACTATGAGAACCGTCTGCTGCTATTCAGAGAAAGGGTTCCTTTTATAACAAGAAGTGATTTGTTGCCAGCTAGCTCCCAGCACACAATTTCCATCCTACTAGCTGATACTATATGCCACCAGCACTAATGAAATTGTGAGTTTCTCAAATGAATAATGATCTTAAAACTCTGCACCAGAAAATTCACAGTTCATGCATGTCACCAATTTCCACTACATTTATTTCTGCAAAAATATATATTTGTTAATGTAATAAACTACAATATGATCAGTGCAGAAAACATTATGTTGCATTCTACAAATACAGCTTTCATGATCATTGCCATTCCTAAACAGTTTTCAAATTTTAGGAAGAGCAAATTTAGTGAACAGCTCAGACTGAAGGTAGCTGGAGGTTGGTAAAAACTTTGGGTTATTTGCACTGGAAAACATAACTTTTCTATATTACAGATATTCTGGAAGATGATTATTTGTTGACATTTCAATGGTGCATAAACACTCCCATCTCCTTTGGGGCCTCTTAGTGATTTGGTAATAAAAATAGTTGGGGATAAAAAACAACTTTTTGCAAAAATATTTCCATTTTAATTTCTTTTTTCATTGAAAAATTTTGAAATGAATAGATAGATAAATAAATAGATGAGTGGGCAGTATCTTACCATAGTGTGGGAAAATGCACTGCACTATGTAGGTCTGAGCGCTCACCATAGTTCCCCCATTTGCTGTTTGTGGCAGTTCATCAGGTTGAGAGAGCAATCCAGTCAGATTACTTCACTGACCTTGAATACCAGCGGGTCCATGAACTCAAACCAGTTTACTTCTCCTGAAGGTAGAGCATCCTTCCTTCTCCAGCAACAAGCAATTAGGATTTGTTTCCTGATAATAAACAAAACCAGAGTGTGGTTCACTTTAAATGAAATAATCTTTATCTTAAAAAAAGAGAAGAAGCCTGGAAAAAATAAAGCACTTAATTATTCTTGTATAGGTAAATACCATGCAGAGCCTCATTGGAGCAAACTAGGAACCTTAATTACACAGAATATAGGGTAACTATTGCTGGACTGGGTCATCTCATCTCAGAAGTCATTCCTTCTGCCCAAGTTGAAAGCTGCTCCTTGCTTCTCCCAGCCTCTCTGTAATTCTCTCCCCTCCCCGTAGTTTGTGCATCTGTCCCTTTTAGGTAGTGCAGGCTCCTTTATATATTGAAGCCAAACTCTTGGTTTTTTCCAGAGGTCTCCCTTCTGCTCATGATAGTGGAGGGGAGTACATGGGCCAAAGCATGCAACTTCCTTGTTTATCTCCTATGAAGTTTTGCCATCCCATTAAAATGAAGCTGGAAACAGGTGCAACTGAGTGCCAGTCATAGCCCTTGTCCTACATCACCCCAATACTATTACCAATAGGTCAACAGAATGAGGTTTCATTTTACTAAACACTACTTGTAAAAATTTAACAGAATAAAAAATTGACACTTTAGCATCTGGGACATCATGACTCATTTTTCCTAACAGCCCTGTCTTCATTCTCATATAACTGACAATGTGCAAATATCCAAAAGGGGAACTTTGTTAATGGTCACACAAACAGCTGATATCTGCTGTTCCAGAAATGAACCTGATTAATTCAATTTCATATCTCAAAGGAAAATGATATAAACAAAATTATGAGGCACAAACATTTAAAAGGACCCAGTCTTGCATTTCACAAAGACATTCACTCCAGTGACAAAGTGTGCATGAGAATACAAGATTGTGAGGAAACCCGGCTTTCACAAAGATTCTTTCACAAAGATGCTTTGAAGAAGCAAACACACAAAACAGATTGAAGGAGAATTAACATGGAGGTGAGATTACATTGGCAGAGAGTGAAAGGGAGAGAGAGAAGCACATGCAGATACCACACTGTCACATGGTATATTGGTTGTTTGGCTTTCTGTCCCTGGAGAGACGTGTCTATGGTCATCTGACATTAAGAAGCTGGGTTTGCTAGGCAAATGACCTTGGTTACCCTGCCACTTAATCCAGGAGAAGCTACAGCATGTTACCTGCAGACATTTCCTAGGAAGGCCACTGAGAGGTCAAAAAGCAAGCCAGAGAACCTACATTAAGAAGTCTGGCTCAATAGCAGCAAAGAGCTAGTTTTGTTTGTACTGTTTTTTTTGTTTTTTTTAATTTTACTTGATGCAGTTCAATAACAGAGAGAAAGAGTGGGCCTGGGACCCTGGACAGACAAGTCCCTGGTGTATTTCTCTTGCTAAAAGTCTAAAATATAGCACAGTAGGGAGATGGAGAGGAGAGACCTCCTTGTTAACCAGCACACAGAGAATCCAGTGTATTTTATGGACTCTTTTACGCATACATTGCCCTTCATTGCAGACACATATCACATTCTCCTCCTTCCTTTTGTGAATCTGAGTCAATGGACCATTAAAGTGCCATACATTTTATTAAAGAAATATCTTTTTCTAAAGACATATTTACTGTCCTGATCCCATACCCACAAAACCCAGAAACCAATTCAGAAACACATTCACATAAATGAGGAATGCAGTGATCAACCATTTTTATATCTGAATTCAATGAACACTGATTTTTCCTCCAGGTACAAATCTAGTTAGAATAAATCATTCCTTTTCCTTATGTTATATCTATTTCGCATAAACTCTTATACTTCTTTAACCCTACTGTGATGGGGTGTTCAGCCCACACAAGGCCTGAAGGCGTTAAGGTGGCTATGGCTAGGTGAACCAATTAACTACTTAGGCTGAACATGGAGGAGGAGCCACGGAGCAAGGAGGACTAAGTAATGATGAAGCTCAGCTGAAGAAGAATAGGAGGGGCCTGTATAAAGCCCAGTAGCTGAGAGTTGAAGTGGCTACAACTCTCAGGATGGGAGAAGGCAAAATAGGAAGTAGCCCAGGGATACAGCAATAAGGTTTAGGACTGGGTAGACCTTAACTGATAGTTGTTGAGTCCCTGGGCTGGAACCTAGGGTAGAAAGTGGGCCTCGGTTCCCCTACCTGTCACTGGGGAAGTGATGCTGTTAAGGAGCAGTGGGTCCCAAGAGACTCTGACACACAAACCCCACCCCGAAAGGGGACAATTACAGTGACCTGCCAGAGCACCAAGCCATGAGGCAGGAGCAGTCAAATCCCAGACAAGCGAGATAGGGAGAGAGGCAGAGTGAGCAATGACAGGAAGTGACGTCAGACTGGCAGACCTAATCCCCAGAAGGAGGCGCTCCAGTGGTGAGTAGAGCACCCCATGACACCTACCCTAAGAAAAATACAGCTTTAAAAGTACTTTATTAAATCCTCCAATATGATCAGGAATTTCAAGCGCTAACTTTTAAATCTCAGCTGCATGGTGACTCACTTGAACACTTTACTGCAGAGGTTTTCAACTGGGGTGAGGGGGGCAGCAGCAGCAACACCAGGCAGTGTGGGCCAGCCCTGCATAGCAGGGCTTGGGAAGCAAGCCCCACTTCCACCCGACTCACCTCAGCAGGCCACCTCCCAGCAGCCTCCGCACCCAGCACCTGGCTCTGCCCCCAGAGATTGTCGCACGCACCTTCCCCCACCGTGAAAACCCATGGGGGGAAGGGCAGGTATTGGCCCTGCCCTAGCAGGTAGAAGCAGCCCACTGCCAAGGTAATTTAAGGTAATTTAATTTAATTTGAGGTAATATAATTGAAGGTGGGTTAAGGCTATCAAGCTTACTTTTCCATGTGTCTATTTTTGGCTAGTTTGGGGGTCACAGCCAAAAATTATAACTCAAAGGGACGGAGGAGGGGGCTCAGCTCAAAAAAGTTTAAAACCTCAGCTTTACTGGCTTCCAAAGCAGAGGAATTTTTGAGACAGGTAGTGATGGATGCTGACTATCTGAAACGGGAAACTAGCCTTCAGTATTTTATTGTGGTAACAAGTAAACTGCCTAAAGCATGAAAATACACTCCACACTGAAAACATATTGTTGGAAAAACACTCCCTACAACCGTTTATGGACAAAGCAACAGAATAAAATAACTGACCCAAATCTTGTCCTAAATCGAAGCTTTAAGGCCTTTTCAGAAATTACTCACTGTCATGCTACCACTGGTGCAGTTCTGTTGGGGGAAGCTGTGACAGACAGACAATATCCTGCCATATCCAGGCCAAACCTTATGGAATAAAGATAAAATTAAACCTTATTGAATTAGATTTAAAATCTTTGGGATTCACTGTATTAAAAATGAAGTTGTGTAAGTGTTATTGTGAGATTGTATGTAACTCCTCGAGAGGGAGGGGGATGCTAATGTATCAGCCCCGTGAAGGCACCCTCCGAAACAGTAAACATATGCTAATTTAGTCTGGATTAGTCCAGGACCAACAGATAAAGAAAAGATTTTTGGATAAATAGCTTGGTTTTAAGCAGGCTCATGACCTTCTTCCTGATCCAGCAAACGGACAGGACTCCTGGTCTACAGAGAGCCCCAATCCTTAGGGAAGGGTTGGAGGGACTGAACCTACTGAGGCAGCTGCAGCAGCACAGGAGCCAGCAAACAGAGCTGTAAACAGGGGAGTTTCAGTGGGAGTTCTGTTGGAGGAGCAGGTTTTTGTAGTTTGTGGATTGTATTGTGTAGTGTGTGTGTGTGCTGGGAGAGCAGCGGAACCCTGATTAGGGGGCAGGGCTTACCTGATTAGGGGTCCTATATAAGGAGGCAGCCAGTCAGGCAACAGCACAGACAGCTGCAGCAGCACAGGAGCCAGCAAACAGAGTTGTAAACAGGGGAGTTTCAGTGGGAGGTTCCAGAGGGAGGTTGCAGGGGAGACTAAGACAGAGGAACCGACATGCAAGTCAAGGGATTGGGTGGTGGTCTGGTGCCTGCTGGGGGCTTGTGTTGTGTTGACTACCAGGCGGCAGGTGGGAAGGCCATGACTGATACAGAGGCAGCAGTGAAAGACACAATGAGGATGACTGGATGTGGAAGCTGCGGCATGTACATGATCCTGGAGGAGGCGCCTGAAAAGAGTTTTGTCTGCATGAAGTGCCGCCCGATAGAGCTGATGGAAGAGAAGATCCGAGGACTGGAGATGCAGGTTCAAACTCTGGTTGAGGTCAGAAGGGGGTTTGAGCAAATGATGGAGCACAGACATGAAGGGGCTGAAGGGATAAGCTCAGATGTGCAGATCGAAGCAGGACCAAAGAATTCAGAGGAGAGACTGCTGGGGGAGGAAAGTGGATGGTGGAAGCATGTGATTAAGAGAACCAGGCAGAGGAAAAGACGGGCCAGTGAAGGAGAAATAGAACTCAGGAACAGGTTTGCAGAGTTGGAAAATGAAGAAGGGGCACAGCAGGTGGTCGCTGAAGGAGAGAGGGCAAGGAAAAAAAGAAGAGCTGATAGTCCTGCAAGAGGAGGGGAGGAGTCAATGGAGGCAACACCAAATATGAGCCCCAGGAGGATTGCAAGGGGGAATAGGAATCAAGAGGACTTGCAGCCAGTGGGTGCGGGAGATAGACCGGAGAAGTGCACTGTCACCAGGAAAAGGCAGGTCTACGTGATTGGAGACTCCTTACTGAGAAGAATAGACAGGCCTGTGACTAGAGCTGATCGGGAGACCAGAAGGGTGTGCTGTATGCCGGGTGCTAAGATACAGGATGTGGATCTGAGGCTGAAAAGGATACTAGCGGGAGCGGGGAAGAATCCGTTGATTGTCCTTCATGTAGGAACAAATGATATGGCTAGATACTCTCTGGAATGTATCAAGAGAGACTATGCCAGACTGGGGAAGACGCTTAAGGAAATCGAGGCTCAGGTGATCTTCAGTGGGATTCTGCCGGTTCCTAGAGAAGGGTGACAAAGGTGTGACAAGATTATGGCGATCAACAGATGGCTCAGGCAGTGGTGCTATAAGGAGGGCTTTGGGATGTACGGCCATTGGGAAGCATTTACGGAGAGAAGACTGTTCTCTCGGGATGGACTTCACCTGAGCAAGGAGGGAAATAGACTTCTAGGCTGGAGGCTCGCCGACCTGATTAACAGAGCTTTAAACTAGAAATTTGGGGGAGATGGTTGGGAGATGTTCAGGAGATCTCCATGCCGGAATTTAACCTTGAGAGGGAAGTAAACAAAGTAAGAGGGGATACAGCCATGGACAGAAGAATTGGCATAAGGAGGAAGGGTAGTGTAGATAACAGACTAACAGGTGATGTTGGTGGTAGAATGTCCATGCCTAACAGGATACAGAATGTGAGTGAAGCCAAACAGCAAAAATTAAGATGTCTGTACACTAATGCGAGGAGCCTAGGGAACAAAATGGAGGAACTAGAGCTACTGGTGCAGGAAGTGAAACCGGATATTATAGGGATAACAGAAACGTGGTGGAATAGTAGTCATGACTGGAGTACAGGTATTGAAGGCTATGTGCTGTTTAGGAAAGATAGAAATAAAGGCAAAGGTGGTGGAGTAGCATTGTACATCAATGAGGAGGTTAACTGTAAAGAAATAAGAAGTGATGGAATGGACAAGACAGAGTCTGTCTGGGCAAAAATCACACTGGGAAAGAAAGCTACTAGAGCCTCCCCTGAGATAGTGCTTGGGGTGTGCTACAGACCACCGGGATCTGATTTGGATATGGATAGAGACCTCTTTAATGTTTTTAAGGAAGTAAACACTAATGGGAAATGTGTGATAATGGGAGACTTTAACTTCCCAGATATAGACTGGAGTACAAGTGCTAGCAAGAATAGTAGGGATCAGATTTTTCTGGATGTGATAGCTGATGGATTCCTTCACCAAGTAGTTGAACAACCGACAAGAGGGGATGCCATTTTAGATTTGGTTTTGGTGAGCAGTGAGGACCTCATAGAAGAAATGGTTGTAGGGGACAACCTTGGTTTGAATGATCATGAGCTAATTCAGTTCAAACTAGATGGAAGGATAAACAAAAATAGATCTGGGACTAGGGTTTTTGATTTCAAAAGGGCTATCTTTAAAGAATTAAAGAAATTAGTTAGGGAAGTGGATTGGACTGAAGAACTTGTGGATCTAAATGCGGAAGAGGCCTGGAATTACTTTAAGTCGCAGCTGCAGAAACGATTGGAAGCCTGCATCCCAAGAAAGGGGAAAAAAAAACATAGGCAGGAGTTTGTAGACCAAGCTGGATGAGCATGCATCTCAGAGAGGTGATTAAGAAAAAGCAGAAAGCCTACAAGGAGTGGAAGAAGGGTGGGATTAGCAAGGAAAGCTATCTTAGTGAGGTCAGAACATGTAGGGATAAAGTGAGAAAGGCTAAAAGCCAAGTAGAGTTGAACCTTGTAAAGGGAATTAAAACCAATACTAAAAGGTTCTATAGCCAAATAATTAAGAAGAAAACAAAGAAAGAAGTGGGACCACTACACACTGAGGATGGAAAGGAGGTTAAGGATAACCTAGGCATGGCCCAATATCTAAATAAGTACTTTGCCTCAGTCTTTAATAAGGCTAATGGGGAGCTTAGGGGTAATGGAAGGATGACAAATGGGAATGAGGATATGGAGGTGGATATTACCACATCTGAGGTAGAAGCCATACTTGAACAGCTTAATCGGACAAAATCGGAGGGCCCGGACAATCTTCATCCAAGAATATTAAAGGAACTGGCACATGAAATTGCAAGCCCATTAGCGAGAATTTTTAATGAATCAGTAAGCTCAGGGGTTGTACCGTACGACTGGAGAATTGCTAACGTAGTTCCTATCTTTAAGAAAGGGAGAGAGAGTGATCTGAGTAACTATAGGCCTGTTAATTTGACATCTGTAGTATGTAAGGTCTTGGAAAAAATTTTGAAAGAGAAAGTAGTTAAGGACATTGAGGTCAATGGTAATTGGGACAAAGTACAACATGGTTTTACTAAAGGTAGATCGTGCCAAACCAACCTGATCTCCTTCTTTGAGAAGGTGACAGACTATTTAGACAAAGGAAATGCGGTAGACCTAATTTACCTAGACTTCAGTAAGGCATTTGACACGGTTCCACATGCAGAATTATTAGTCAAATTAGAAAAGATGGGGATCAATATGAGAATTGAAAGGTGGATAAGGAACTGGTTAAAGGGGAGATTACAACGGGTCATACTGAAGGGTGAACTGTCAGGCTGAAAGGAGGTTACTAGTGGAGTTCCTCAAGGATCGGTTCTGGGACCAATCTTATTTAACCTTTTTATTACCGACCTTGGCACAAAAAGCGGGAATGTGCTAATAAAGTCCACGGATGACAAGAAGCTGAGGGGTATTGCTAACATGGAGAAGGACCGGGATATCATACAGGAAGATCTGGACGACCTTGTAAACTGGAGTAATAGTAATAGGATGAAATTTAATAGTGAAAAGTGCAAGGTCATGCACTTAGGGACTAACAATAAGAACTTTAGATATAGATTGGGGACGCATCAGTTGGAAGCAACAGAGGAGGAGAAGGACCTTGGGGTATTGGTTGATCACAGGATGACTATGAGCCGCCAATGTGATATGGCCGTTAAAAAAGCTAATGCGGTTTTAGGATGCATTAGGCGAGGTATTTCCAGCAAAGATAAGGAGGTGTTAGTACCATTATATAAGGCACTGGTGAGACCCCACCTGGAATACTGTGTGCAGTTCTGGTCTCCTATGTTTAAGAAGGATGTATTCAAACTGGAACAGGTTCAGAGATGGGCTACTAGGATGATCTGAGGAATGGAAAACCTGTCATATGAAAGGAGGCTCAAAGAGCTTGGCTTGTTTAGTCTAGCCAAAAGAAGGCTGAGGGGGGATATGCTTGCTCTTTATAAATATATCAGAGGGATTAATATTAGGGAGGGAGAGGAATTATTTAAGCTTAGTACCAATGTAGACACAAGAACAAATGGGTATAAACTGGACACTAGGAAGTTTAGACTTGAAATTAGATGAAGGTTTCTAACCATTAGAGGAGTGAAGTTCTGGAACAGCCTTCCAAGGGGAGTAGTGGGGGCAAAAGACATATATGGCTTTAAGATTAAGCTTGATAAGTTTATGGAAGGGATGGTATGATGGGAGAGCCTAATTTTGGCAATTGATCTTTGATTATCACCAGATAAGTATGCCCAGTGGTTGGTGATGGGATGTTGGATGGGATGGGATCTGAGTTACTGCAGAGAATTCTTTCCTGAGTGCTGGCTGGTGAGTCTTGCCCACCTGCTCAGGGTTTAGCTGATCGCCATATTTGAGGTTGGGAAGGAATTTTCCTCCAGGGCAGATTGGCAGAGGCCCTGGAGGTTTTTCGCCTTCCCCTGCAGTGTGGGGCATGGGTCACTTGCTGGTGGATTCTCTGCAGCTTGAGGTCTTCAGACCACAATTTGAAGACTTCAATAACTCAGGCATAGGTTAGGGGTTTGTTATAGAAGTGGATGAGTAGGGTTCTGTGGCCTGCTTTGTGCAGGGGGTCGGACTAGATGATCACATTGATCCCTTCTGACCCTAGAATCTATGAATCTATGAGGCCCCATAAGACCACATGCTCATTCTCAGCTGAATTTGTGATGAACTTGAAACCACAAGGGAACCCCTTAGGTGAGTTATTGAAGGACCACTCCTCCCAGACTCCATGTTAGGATTTGATGATATCCGGCAAACTTATTAGCCTGTGTGTACTTTTTCCTTGTTTGTAATATGTTTTCGTTGTAATCCCTTTTCCTTAAGAATAAAATAGGCTTGCTTAGAAAGAACTGTGTGATAGCTTGCAGTTGTGGGCACTCGCAACGTTAGCTGTCTCTGAAGAGAAAGCAAGCAGATGTGCTTGGGCAGCCTGTCTCTGAGGGGAATAACAGAGCGAGGGCAGGCAACTGTGCAATGAAATATCCTGGTCAGAAAGGAGTGAGACATGGGTCTCCACCCAATAGAGGCAATGGCTGGAGAGTGGGAAGCCTGAAAGTAGGTACCTTTAATGGACCGCAGAGGGGAAAAACAGATGCAGTTGCTGTAATATTTCTGGAGCCAGCAGAGAAGAAGATAGACAGATGCACAGGGAATTGATGGACACAAAACTGTGTGCTATGCTAGCTTTATGGTTCTGGTTGCAAAACTTAAGTGAGGCTTTGCACTGGGGAGAGGGGAGAATACAGAGCCTTTGAATATTTAAAGGGACATGACATCACAGTTGCTCTGAACTGTAAGCAATAGCAGTGATGGGAATGCTAGTATAGACAGGTGTTTTTCACAACTCTGTCATTTAATCCTGCTCAGACCAACTCTGGATGTCATGGTGGTAAAATGACTGGCAAATGTTGTAGCCCTGTGTACTCTAGTACTCGCATCAGATACAGAGTTGGATTGGTTCAGGTGCGACTGAGGGGGGATTACCAAAAAATATCAAACAGATAAGCCCTTGAAGTTGTATATTCCAGTTAAGAACAAGCCAGAAAAGTGATCCCACTTCCCCAGGGGCAGCTCCGGGCACCAGCGCACCAAGCGCATGCCTGGGGCAGCAGCAGCAGGAGGTGGCCTGCTGGTCGCCATGAAGGCAGCAGTCAGGTTGCCTTCGGCGGCACGCCTGCGGGAGGTCCACTGGTCCCACGGTTTTGGTGGCAATTCAGCGGCGGGGATACCAAAGGCACGGGACCGCGGACCTCCCGCAGGCAAGCTGCCAAACGCTGTGCTTAGGGCAGCAAAATACATAGAGTCACCCCTGCACTTCCCACAGTGGTGAGATCTGGCTCCAAATTATCTCTGTAGCACCACATGTTCAGAACATACCAAAGCTGAACAAACCAGCTGTTGACCCTTACATAGTTTATGCCAAAGGTGCTCAGCCATTGCACGAGTGGGGTGGGGGGACAGAGATAAGAACAGCTGTCATGAGGAGAAAGAGAACTTTCCCCTTGAAGCCACTTGGCTGAGGTGGTACAAGACAAGCTGGCAAAGTTCGGTTCAGCCTTTCCTGTTTCAAACACAAGTAGAGTGCTGCCATGCCTCGGGATAGATAAGCCGGATTTTTTTTTATAGGATAGGTAGCATACCATGGGGGTGGGAGTGGGTGGTTGTGAGGAGGGGGGGGGAGAGAGAGAAAAAAGAGAGGTGGTTTTGCATGGCGGGGGGGGGTGGGCAAGGGCTCCTAAAAGGTTCAGAAATCCAGGTTACATTTTGGATTAACACCCACTTTTTTGGATGTTTACCCAGACTAAGTTACAGCATATTATAGCTTTGCAGGGTAATTCAGTTGCAGCACAGGGAAAGACAAAGCTAGTGTATTTTCAGAAAAGCAAAATCAGAAGAAGGTATCTCCTTGTTCTTTGCAACCATAGGATTTAATTGAATTTGAGTCACTGCTCTCCTAACGTATCATTCTCATATAACTGACGTACCATTTTGCTTAGGGAGAAAAAGAGAAGGGACTCAGGTGCTACCATAACCTGGAAACCTTTCACATTCCAATTGAAGAGCACAGCCAGAAAGTATAAGAGTCTTAAGTGAGAGAGACACTTTATCTAAAAACTGATTGTTTACTGTGGTCTTTTACACACACACACACTCACACAAATAAAATCTTTGTGCTTCTTTAAACCAATGTTCCCCGCTGCTCTGAGGCAGGTGTTTAGATAGAAAATAATACAGTTTAGCTCTGACAATACTGAGAGATCTCTATTTCACACACTTCCACCTCAGCAGGAAAGCAGCATCACTATAATTATTGTTCAAACCACACAGCAATGCCTCAAAATAGGTTTTTGAAAGCACTGTGGCCATAAATGTCCAAAAAATTACAAAAACATAAACAACAAGAAATGAAAGAACAAAAATATATATGAACTACTCTGTGCAGAGAACATTAAACTCCACCACAAACAGTATTCTCTTCCCAGTGTTTACTGTTGTCCTCTGTTCTCTACCCCTACACACCACTATAGGATCTGGGCTAGATTCTTAGCTGATGTAAATCAGCAAAGTTGTATTGAAATCAGTGGGGCTATGCAGATATACAACAACTGAGGATTTTGAAAGGGACCTTGTTAGTCCCCTTTAAAGATCCCTACCATAGTAAGAGATTTTTGGCCACCATTAACATAGAATCTGATTGCCAGTTGTTGTTGTTGTTGTTGTTTGTGTGCTCAGTTACAATTTTCAAATGCACCTAAGTGACTTAGCAGTCCAAGTCTCACTGACTAATGTGATGAACTGAGAGTGTCCTGGGGGAAAAGGAGGCTCATGGTCCTGCTTGCTGGCTAGGGTAGTCTTTAGCAAAATGTGCAATGAGACTGTCAGTCTAGAAAAAGGCAGCTTAAGGCAAGGGGAGGTGAGTTGGGCCTCACTGCCTTAAGGATCAGCCTGCTTTGTCTCTCTCTGGTTTTGTGTGTTATCGCTCTGAATTCTAAGCAGTAAAGTAGTGTTATGTTGCAATCTTCCAACAAGAGTATGAATGATTTTATCTAACTTCTCTCTGTGAATGCTCTGAACATAACTGTCTAAATCACTTTTGAAAATGGGAGTTAGGTTCATACGTCACTTTGGCACATTTGAGAATTTTTCCTGCATCTAATTTAAGGAATGATTCCATACTATCTTACAATAGTGCAAGTCAGGAACAACTTCGCTTCAGTCAATGGAATTAAACTAGTGTACTTGAGATTAATATCAAGGTAGGAGCTTGATATTACAATGGTCACCATTAAAATGTTACAATTTAGTCATTTGTTTTAGTCAGTGTCACCACTGTATTCACAGTAGGCTTAATATAAGGAATATCATGGGTATACTGATCAGTTGCAAGTGACAATTGTAAAGTTTTGTATGATAAAAACTGTAGTGCCTGTGTTTTTATATTAAATAGAGTGACTATAGATTGATTAGTTGACTTGTATATTGCACCCATCTTAAATATAAATTATTGCTATAAAAGATAAAAATTAAGGTCCCAGTTCAGGGAAGTACTTAAGCATGTGCTTAAATTATATTGACTTTAGTGGGACTCAAACACCTTAAAATTTAACACACATGTAAGCACCTTTTCTGAACAGGGCCTAAAAGGAGAAATTACTTCCAAAGGAGAATTCCTCTTTGATAAAAATAGCTAGTGTCAGAATCTTCTTTCAGTTACACTGGTGTATAACTGGAACATACTAGTGAAGTTAACGGAGTTACTTCTATTGAACTTGATGGAGAATTGACTTCCTAGAGTTCTTCAGAGATGGGGTTCCTGCTTCCTGCCAACTCCACTTCATGGGAGCGGTGGCAGTAGACAAATAGCAGAAATTGGCTTGCAGCCTTTCAAAGGCTCTTAAACCAGCATGTCACTGTAGAAATGGCATCTTGCTCAACATAGTGGTATCTGCTTCCTGTGTGTTTTCAAATCATACCTATGTAAGTTAATTTTCTTAGGTTAGAATTTCCTGGAAGTTTATCAGTCTCCTATGTTGTTAAATATAAATAATGCTGCACCTTAAACTAGAACTTTAAAAAATGTGAAAATTAAAAATTACAGTCAGGTTTTTTTAAATGTTAGTTCCATTTCAAGATGAATACTTCAAATCCAACTCAAACCCCAATATGATTTCAGGGTTTTGCTTGTAAAATTATCACTATAGTACAATAACTGATAGAGAAAATAAATAGAGGGTGTTTTATTATTGGTTTTGCATTCATATTAAATACTGCTTATCTGGGATTATGGTTGAATTGGATGTGAATCTATTCATTAAATACAAGGAAATCAGTTTGTTTGATTATGTAGAAATAACGCTTCCAGTTTTTTACAAGGAAACCAACATCTACATTTTTCACTATAATTTCCTCCCCCTCTGTATCAGGCAATAATAGGCTTTGCTAGGGAAGTGATGCAGGTTTGTTCCCCATCAGCATCTCTGCCAGGCAGCCGGGGGAGGTTGTGTTGCTCTGCTGACTATTTCCCCCACACTTCTAGATGCCTCCCATAAATAATGAAACTAAGCCTTTTCAATAACTCCTCTTGTGCAGTAAATAATAAAGCAACAATGCCACCATACTTCCTGTGGCAAAAAAACAGTCCAGCTGCAAGCTTGCACAGTAACAGAGGACAAGATCCTGAAGGCATTAAATAAAGAGCTTTTCATCTCTAGGTTACCAGCTCCAAACTGGAGCCATGTCAGCAGTGAACAGAAGTATTCAGAATCTGATACAGATAGTTGAAACTTTTCATATTGAAACTTTTTTCCAAAGAAAAAATGACTTTGAAAACGAACTTCCATGGCAAAAAATAATGTGTTGAAAAGTTCTGTTTTTTGACAAAATAAAAACTGACTTTTTTGGTTTCTTGTGTATCTTATTTTACCCTCATTCATTCCCTTTCCAACTACCCTTTTTCCTTTTATTCTCTGCCCCTTTTTCCATACTGCCATTGAAAAAGGAGAACGAGGAGGGAGGAGAAGGAAGGGAAATGGGGAATAACTAAAAAACACAATTCTTGGATTAGGGGGGTCAAAAAAATCAAAACATTAATTTTTCATGAAAACTTTAAGAAAAAAAGGATCCATTTTCCGTTTGTGGCACATACTTATCATTTTCCAACCAATTCTACAGTCCAAGAGCAGCGTGGTGGTAAATGGCAACCTAGGCCTAAAGCAACAAGGGGCTCTGGTGACATGGCATGTTATGGTTACAGAAGATATCAGCTTCGGCCTATGTCTCCATCTCTCCCCCACAGCATGAATTAAGGAGAGTGGTGATGGTGGTAGAGAATTAAGACACACATGAAGGAAACGGGAACACTAGCAGGCCTAGCAGCATAACCCTTTCAACCCTGTTCTCTTCCACAGGCAGAGACAGGAAATGGATAAGGAACTCCTCCCCTCACACACACAGATGGTGGGGATAGGAATCTAAGGACTTCTTTCCCAGCAACATCCCCGGAAATGTAAAATCTTCCATTGCTCCAATCTTCCCTCTTCTCTAGTCTCTCAGAGGAAGAAAAAAAAGGAAAGAGAAGGGGAGTGTAATGGGGAGGAGAGAAATGGACTGGCAGGGGGAAAGCAAAATAAATGGAATGAGAATATTGTACAATAAACTAGAAGCTAGAAATCAGAATGAGCAATCAGGCCACCTACTTCTATCTCCCACTAATGTAGAATTATCTTCTCTAATATATTTTCTAGTGTTTTAGCCACTTTAGTTTTGATGCTGCCAAATGATAGGGCTCTAGTTAATTACCTTGTGTGACAATTCCACAGCCTAATAGATCTCCCTGTCAGGATGTTTTCCTATTTAGCTTAAATGTTCACATTCTAAACTGCAGCCTATTTCTATTAGCTACAGTCCCTTTGATCACTCTAGATTCCTTTCTAACCTTTGTGTTTATGAAAACCTTCCAATAGGTACCCTCAATAAGATTATCCTGCTTCCACTACCCTTATCCCTTAGTCAAGCTATAGGCCAGCAGATTTTTAATTTTTTCTCATGGGGAGTAAAAGTTTTTGCAGCTTTCTGATTACCTCGGTTGTTGTACTTTGCACTCTGAAATTCAGTGTTTTCATCTGTGAACTGAATGCAGTATTCCACATTACGATATGGAGAGGGACTATCAAGCCCTGATACGTGACATGATACTTCTGGACATGGAGTCCAAAATGATATTGACCTTTCTTGACAACTGTGTTGCATTACAAAGTCATTTCTCTTTTGCTCCCTGCTATTGCCCAAGAAAATCTTTTCATCATTACAGTCGTTCCACTTACACCAGTTCTACACTGCTGTAATTTCAATGTTTCTGGTGGAGTTGCACCTTGTAATATGATGCTGACCTGTATTGTACTGTTTAGCCACTGGGTGGCGCGGTGTATAAAAGACCTTATTGAAAGCTAACCTAAGCCATACCTGGCAGAACATTAAAGGAACTCGTGATGATCACATGTGGTGGGTATAAGCAAGCTCTGTGGCCAGTTCATATCCAGTACAGAATTACATCAAGGAGTCTGGTTGCACCTTAAAGACTAACAGATTTATTTGGGCATAAGCTTTCGTGGGGTAAAAAACCTCACTTCTTCAGAAAGCTTATGCCCAAACAAATCTGTTAGTCTTTAAGGTGCCACCGGACTCCTTGTTGTTTAGCGGATACAGACCAACACGGCTACCCTCTGATACTTGACACCTACAGAAGTACATGATATTCCTGTTTTACCCCAGCATAAATAAGGGGAGACTCAGGCTGAATCTGCATTCTTGTGAGTCTGTAGAGCAACATTCCCTGATTAAACTGCTGTTGGCTGATAACTGGATCACTCACTGTTACCTGGCTACTGGCTGGGATAGAGACACCAGTACACTTCAAAAGGACAGAATCAGAGAGTTTTTCATAATGTCCTTGGCAGCTGTACCAGTCTGGAGCCTGCAGATTATGATTTACAAACTCTGGCTGAGACCTCTATTTTTTTTCTTCCCACTTCCTTTAAGGAAAAATTCCTGGCTTTTCATTGGTTGAAAAGGGCTTTGATGATCTTTCCCATCTGCCATAGGCTACTTTCTGGAGAGACAGGCTGTCACAGCTGTGGTAATTGGAACCAAAACCCAGAAATCTAATGAGCAGATTTTGTTCTGTAGTCATTGTTACAGACTATCTTTACTCAAAGCACCCTCTGTCTGTGCAGGGAAAGACTGGCCAGTCTCACAAACACACCTGGGGTGGGTGGAAGGTAACATTAAGAAACATAGGAGATTTAATAAATTGTAAATGCAATGCAATCTCTTTACTTAGGCAAGGTAATTTGCTGGGGTGGATGGCGGTGATGGCGGGAGGGGGTAGGATTTGTTCCAATAGAGCACTGTTGAATTAATTGAATCAGAAAGATATTCCAGATGAGATGATACATTTAGGCTGGTGCTTTTCTCTTGGATGGATGAGTTTACTGATGGATTGTTCACATGGGTGACAAAGTGTCCCATGATTCTGAAAAGAGCCACCTGAACAAGATACAGCCCAATTTATAATTGTATTTATATCTCAGCATTGCATGGATGGGGAACATGCATCTATCTGACAACACAGGCGTATGGCAATTTGGATTACTGGTCATACCATAGTGGGTATTTAATTAATTTCAAGTCTCCTCCAGTCATATCAGCTGTTCCATCTGTGATGTGAGACTTTTCTATACTTTTCCATCATGCCCAGCTGCCATTTCAGTTCTTCTCCTACTGCAAGCCAGATAAATCCATGGGCAAAATATGTTGAGTGGGAAAATCCACTGAAACTTCAAATATGTGATAGTCTTTTTTAAAAATAGTTAAAAACTTCTGGGAGGTTTTATTTATCAGTCTTCTGGGGAACCTTCATTTTATGGTCAGCACTAGCAATGACTAAAATCAAAACTCCAGATCTGAACGCCCCACAAAGCTTGTGGCTCAAACCCAGTTCTATCTCATATATAGCTTGCAGCATTAAATAGTTGCTACATAAAACTTACTATAATTCATGTGTGTCACAAACGTAATAGCTACATTGTGGTCCATACCCTATAATGAATACAATGTGATATGGCAGCTATGAGTTATCCCCACCTGATAAAGCAGCTTCTGTCTGTCAATTTGCTGTCCCAACAGCATTTGCACAGGATCAAGACAGCGACTCTTCATAAGCAGCTAATGAAACAGTGCTTTCAGACAGACTCATTTTCAAGCACTTTCCTGGACAGGGCAGGATTTTGCTTCAAACCTTAAAAGATGGGAAAAAAGAAGACGAAAAAATCATCCATGTTCCTTTTTAAAGTATGCAATTAAGTAAAAAGCTCTTTTTAAAACAGGTACATTTTAATATTGCAGGGCCAAAATTCTAGCCAAGGATTCTGGCGAGCTTATGGTACAAATTCTTAGTTTATCACATCATCAAACCCCCTCTGCAGAATTAGAATGCCACCCTTAAATTTGCCTGTTATTTATAGTGATGGGCCCTATCATAACCTAGTCCCAGATTTGGACCTTAGCGTCCAAAATATGGGGGTTAGCATGAAAACCTCCAAGCTTAGTTATCAGCTTGGACCTGGTAAAGCTGCCACCACCCAAAAAATTAGAGTGTTTTGGGGCACTCTGGTCCCCCCAAAAACCTTCCCTGGGGACCCCAAGACTCAAATCCCTTGAGTCTCACAACAAAGGGAAATAAACCTTTTCCCTTCCCCCCTCCAGGTGTTCCTGGAAAGATACACAGAAGCAAACTCCATGAATCTAAACAGAGGGAGTCCACCCTCTCTATTTCCAGTCCTGGAAACACAAGCACTTCCCTCTTCACCCAGAGGGAATGCAAAGTCAGGCTAGTAAATCTAACACACACAGATTTTCCCCTGACTTCTTCCTCCCACCAATTCCCTGGTGAACTGCAGACTCAATTCCCTGGAGTTCCCCACTAAAGAAAAACTCCAACAGGTCTTAAAAAGAAAGCTTTATATAAAAAGAAAGAAAAATACATAAAAATGGTCTCTCTGTTAAGGTGACAAATACAGGGTCATTTGCTTAAAAGAATATTGAATAAACAGCCTTATTCAAAAAGAATACAATTCAAAGCACTCCAGCAACTATAGACATGTAAATACAAAAGAAAAAAACAATAACCCCTATGGTTTTTATGATCTCTGTACTCACAACTTGGAAACAGAAGATTAGAAAGCAGGAAATAGAAATCCACTCATAGCCGAGAGAGTGCAGGCAGAAGACCAAAAACAAAGGACTCACACACAAAGTTCCCTCCACCCAGATTAAAAAAAGTCTTGCTTCCCGATTGGTCCTCTGGTCAGTGTCTCAGATCACCTCTTTCCAGGTGAAAGAGACGTTAACCCTTAGCTATCTGTTTATGACAGGCCCAAACTTCAGTTTAAAACCAGAATGACAGATACTCCATTTCCCAAAGGATATCAAGTTTTTGCTTTGTTCCAAATGGGAACAAAACATGAAAATTTAAATTGTTGGTGTTATTCAAAATGTTTTGTTTAAACTGACTCTTTTATTTTGCATTATGCAGTACTTAATTTGTGACAAGGCTTGCCAGGGCTGAGCCCTGGCACCACCAGGCTTAGCAGCTCATAGCCCTGACACCTCTGGTGCTTGCTGTGTCACTTATGAAAGTAAAAAAAAAATTGCTTAGGGGGATGGGGAGTTAGTGGGTTGCTTTTGTTCTTATTTTTTGCCAGGGCTCACAACATCTATAAATGTGACTCTTTATGTACAGTGCAAAATCATCTTCAAAGTGCTACCTTCTGTGACTTTTAAGAACACATAGGGGGGAAAATTAAGATGTGCATGCTCAGTAAGTTTTTTTGCTGTTGAAGTCATTTTTAAAGCTGAGTGCTTTATGAGAGCATGATGAGTTTCCTTCCACATGTCTTGTAAATAAAAAGATGCCTTTTGTATCATAATAGCAAAGCATTTAGCAATGGGCAGGGACACCAGCCTGGACCACTATAGCCATCTGAATGCCATCAAAGTTCAAAGTCATCTCTGAAAGCTGAAGAACAACTGAATAGCTGGATGTGACATTTGGGAGAAAAAAAGACTAACAGTATCTGTAATATTTCCAGAAAAGAAAGCTAACGTCTACATAAAACCGAGGGGAAAGTGACATGGGGCCAAACCGTGACCCATGTATTTGTGACAATAAGAGATGCAGTAGTCCCTTTCCACCAGGTAAACCAGTGGGGCTTCAGTGGGCTGACCAGTCCTAAGATGCATACTGGAATACAGAGGATTCACAATAGCTCTGGGGGGAGAAAGTTATAGAGCTGCTTGGGGCACATGTTCAGTTCCTCCCCCACAACAGGTGAGGCAGAATCACAGAGTGTTCTGCGGGGCATGGTGGAAGAGTTGGGCAGCCAGATAAGCCCAGAATCTTTGAAGTATTTAGGCACCTAACTCCCAATGATTCTTCCATTCATACATATTATGAGGAAAATATCCTTTAGGATGGCCACACCAACAGTAAGGCCCAGATCCTCAAAAGTATATACCGTAAATAAAATACCAGTTCTGATGTGGAGGTCTGTATTTTATGGTGTGTATGTATATGTGTATACATACACACACACACACATCAGAACTTGTTTGGGCCATGTGCTCCAGCAGGGTCAATGCCATAAAGATTCAAGCAGTCCACATTTAGTCTGTTCTACTGTATTCTATATCACTCTCACCTCTGTAGTATCTGAGCACCTTCTAGTGATACATTAAGTGACACAGCTAGCATCTGTCACATGGCTCATTATTTCTTTCATCCTCTCTCTAGCCAGAAAAGTGTGTGTGGTGTGCTGTTTTGTTTTAGATTTGTTTACAAATGTAACGTATGTAAAGTGTGCTATGTGTTAGAGGAGGCAAGGTTGAAGAAGTGCACTTTGCACTTGGAGCACAAGTTTAGCGAGATCTGTGGTGGTTCTTCATTCCTGTGAGAGCTCCTGGGTATACAGGCTACCTGTAGCAATATGCACAGTGAATTTGAAGATTGCTTTATTATGTTCACTGAAGCTCCTTTTCAGATGTTGAGGAACCATTGTTTTCTCCTCTTATGCAGTTGTTTTCACTGTTCTCCCTTGCCCTCTCACCAGAGTTTATGTCTGACTACCATTGCTGAGTGTTGCAATTAGCCCTCCATAGATCCATTATCCCTTGAGTGTCTGGGTCTTTTGAGTTTAATGATCGTTGAAAGTCAGTGCCCATGTGTGCGGCAGTTCATCATCCAGTGCTTGAAAGACAGGTCCTTCTTAGCATGGGGTTTCATTTCAGATGGCTCAGAATTTAAAAATTGTGTAGGGAATTTGGGGTTTGTTGGCTGACAGCCAGATCATACAGTATGTGTTTGGGATTAAAAACTACATGTTTGCGTCTTACTCATGATAGCATGGAGTGGTCCAGGCTGGTTTATCATTTTCATTTAGAAGCAGAAAATGTCAGGTCAGAAGCACTGTCAGACCTCCAAAATAGGTTGGATCTTCAGTACATACCTTTCCCTAACCCTCCAAATTGTGAAATGTGACAATTAATTAGTCTCCAATAGGAAAAAGATAATATCTACTCTTCAGAAAACTAAGTTATTAAACAAGAAACTGGCATATGCCTTAGGAATTATTGTGTAATTGAAATTTCATAATGTCTTTCTGTGCAGACATGCTGAGCATATGCAGTATACAAATGGCCATTACAGCCTGATTGAGGTGATTGATCTGCAGAGTAAGAAGGACTTAATCTGCAGTCACTACCAAGTGTAATGCTTACTGTTGTAAATAGTGCCATTGATTCTGTGGCACTAGTGTCTTTTATTACTTATTTATAATGTAGACTATCATGTGAAACAAGTCCTCATCTTCCTCAGCAAAAGGAGTGTAAGCCCTGTGGCCTGATGTTCTAAAGGATAAGGAGCTCTCTGCTTCCAGCTGTTGGTGAACAGGGGGAAATATGGCTACTAAGAGAACTTCCTTTGCATAACTTTTCTACCCAGAATTCTCCCAGTGACACTTTGGGGGTCATCATAACTGTACACAAACATGAAACAGAACTGAGAGGAGGAAAAGCACTTCTACCTAGTTGCAAAGACTCTGATCCAGGGTCCCATGTGCTATTAGTCATCAGTGGGCATAAACACTCTGATTTAAGCCTCCTGTGAGAGGGAGTGGATATTTTGGGTTGTATTCTCCAGTCCACTAAGGCCACCTTTTGTGATGAAAAGTGGCCTTAAAGCAACTACAGGTTGGCCAGTGTTGAATTCACTCTGTACAAGGGAACTCTCAGCTAGCAGAAATCTGGCTAAGGCAGCTCTGATGCTTCCTATGCTGGCCACTCTTTCCTTCCCCAGGATAAGGGGAAGGAAAGGGTGTGTTCAGAATGGGGCACTGGAGGAACAGAGAGAGTAAGAAGGCACAGAAGAGCAGAACTCTGCTATGTCTGATTCTCTGCTGCTCTAAGGTACTTTATGGCCCTGTGCAGCTCAGACTTGTTCTGGGGCCAAGCAGCTCTGAATCAGAGAGCTACACCTGATTCCTTGCAGTTCCTACTTTCCATTCCAACTGAGCACAAAGTGCAGAATCAGACACCAAGTTTTAGACTGCCTCAGTCCCACTACTGGGAAGAGAAATGCCGTGCAAGGAGAAAGAGAGAAGAAATCTTGGAAACTAGGGCTACATCCAGACTACCCGCCGTATCGACGGGTTAAAATCGATTGCTCGGGGATCGATATATCGCGTCTCATCTAGATCGCTTATATCGATTCCAGAACTCCATCAACCCCAACGGAGTTCCGGAATCGACAGGGAGACCCGTGAACATCGATCCCGCGCGGTGTGGACGGGTGAGTAATCTGATCTTAGATATTCGACTTCAGCTATGTTATTCACGTAGCTGAAGTTGCGTATCTAAGATCGATTTCCCCTCCCGTAGTGTGGACCAGCCCTAGAGGAGGAACAAGAAAGGGGGGGAATCTTAGGCCTGGAAGGTAGGGAGAAGAAGGGTAAACAGAGATGAGCAAAAGAAGGAAGACAGTGTGCTGGCAGAAAAGGAAGAGTAGGAGATTAGGCAGGGGAAGGGCCAGGTGAAAAAGGCTGGGTGGAATTAGATTGAGGGGCGTGCTGCTAACATATTTTCCTGTTTTGTTTGCAAGAGCAAGAAAAGAGTGAGAGAGCGTTACTCAAGCAAGGGGAAGCAAGTGGCAAAGTAAAAATGCTGGCATGCTGTGGGAAAGACAATGAAGGAAGCAAAGGAGCACACATTAAAAAACAAATGAAAATATACAATGGCAGGGAAGGAGAAAAAAGTATGAGGCTTAAAGGGGGAAATATCAGAGATTCACAGGAGAAGAGGTCTCAGTTAATAAACAGCATCTTTTAACTATTGTAAGGCATTTTAGAAAACACACACAGAAAGAGAGCAGGAGAGGAGAATGGGTATGATTTTTAAAAGATTTTGATGAAATAATTGCATTAGAGTATTGTGAAATGAGGCTCCCTCCCTCACTTGAAAATGATCAATTAATTAGAGTGTAATTTCTTACAGTTTAAATAGTAGATTCTTAAATTTAGAAGTAACAGGAGTCAGTGGACGTGGACACCTGTCCTGTGAGAGGTATATTGTCTTTTGTCCCACTGACCCAGAACATATGACTGGGGACAACTTATAAAGTCGACTTTTGGACTACCACTCCCAGGCGTCATACTCTTATTACAACAGATACCACAATGATGGCAGGAAACTCAGTGCCTTTAGTAATGTACCCAGCACCAGACCTGAAAACCAGCTACTTACAACCTTCAAAACAGGGACGGTTGGAGGGGATGAGAACAGACTCCTCACATTGGGTCTCAGGGGCAGTGGTGATGGTTGAATTCCTGTATTTTCTACATGCTAAGGGACAAACCTTATCTTAACAAACTGGAGCAGCTGATGTACAACGGTACAGATGTGTATGTGTACTGCCCTCTACTGGATGTAATTATCATGCCGCCTAGTGGTTGATCTGAAAAGCCAATAGGGAATGGAGAGACATTTCTTTAGTCTAAACTGAGGGCTGTTGGGTTTGGGTTTTTTGTTTGTTTGTTTGGAGATTATGGGCAAAGTTGGGAAAAACTCTACAGCTTCAACTTAACCCCAGTTTCCCCATCTGTAAAATGGGAATAATACGTGCCTACCCAAGAGGGATATTACAAGACTTCACTCTTAATGAGAGTTAAGTGAAAAGTACTATTGTTCTAGGTTTATAAAGTCAGTCCCAAACCAGACAAGATCAAGGTCTTAAACTTCACTGTGTACATATTGTAAGGTTCTGTGATATTCCAAACCCAATCAAAACCTAGAAGTCTCATCAGAAAGACTGTCCTTACAAGATTTCCAGCCAGGAGAAACAGAATCATCTGTGCCGAGATAAGCCAGATATTTAAGGAGTTACTTAAAACCAGACACCAGAATTGCCAGTCACACAGCTAGTTGTCTATGTCCATAGCACCCAACATTAAGTTTTCTGTTAAGGGGTTATGTCTAGGCACATTGAACACTTAGTGAAACTTTGAGCATAGAAACTTAATAATAATCATGTAGTAAAGTAGAGGTGAGCCCAGGAAACCAATGGCAGTATGTCTTCTGAGGGGCCATACTGTGAAGTCCCTTCTCTCCCACTGCAAGTGTAATGCAGAGTTGTTGCCTCAATATCTATGAAGATCCTGAGATATCACTAAAATGGGAAAGCCATGACCCCTATCCCCTGCACTGCAGGAAAAGCTCACATTGGGAACTCCTGAGTATAATCTTTGTGGAGTTTCCTAATTAACTCTTCCCTTTTGGTGTTGGTGGAAATGATCTGGGGATCTGATCATTATTCCACTGAAGGCCAGATTTTCAGCTGGGGAAAATCTGTACAGCATCATTAACTTCCAGGGAGTGACACCAATTTACACCAGCTAAGGAGCAGCCCTTACATCCCTATAAAGCTAATGAACTATAAATTTCTCCAACAGGACCAAACTTTAACACACAGCAGCATGGCTACTTCACAGACCATATCCCTCTTAGAGTAACTTACTTGGCCCTGTGGAAATAAAGGCAAAAGGATCAATAGCCTTAAGGTAATTCATTTTCAGTATTGGATGTATTACCTTCAACCTGGAGGGAAATTTTCCTTTTGTGAAAATAATTCTTTGTGCTTTTTCACTAATAAGCATTGGTTGTAAAGAAATACAATGAGAACATGTGGACAACTCCAACCACTTAAAAGTAGTTGGAGTCTCAATGTAATTCCCTTGTTCAAATAAAGATGTATGCTATTTTGGCTTGAACATCATGGCTCTGTCTCATCTTCGCAAACATAAGACACAGTCTGGTTTGAGATGAGATTCCCAGTAGAAAGAAGCTAATGATGAATAGTAATAGCTTGCTGATATAGCCATTTTCAGACTCCTTGAGAATCTGAAAGACATGGAATTAGAGAATATGCCAGGTTATAAATAATTCTTCAATAACATATTGCGATGCTTCCCAGGGGGACCCAGGGTTGTGAGGTTCCCTTAGTATTAGGGAGTCTTGTCTGTGCCTGCTGTGAATCAGCTGCCTGACTCCACCAACCTCAGGCATTCCAGATGATGACCAAAGTGACACCAGCTTTCATTAGAGACCTTACATGACATTTTTGATGGACTAGTATGTAGCAGACCTAGGAGATTCTTGTAATTCTTATGTACCCCTGGGCCCTCTGCCAGTTGGCATCAAAAGATTCTTGAGTCACACATTACTAGAGCACTAGCATGAAATAGATGTACAATGAATACCAACCCCACATTCCCCAAACAGAAAGTGAAAACAACAGAATGGGATACACTGGGTTCAAAATAAAAAAAACACACACCCTGCAGAGACAGGCCCTGAGTCAAAAGAACATCTCGATTCAAGAAAGCCCTTAAGCACATGATCAACTTTAAACTGGTGACATGCTTAAGGGCTTTTTTGAAAAACATCCTTAAGAGTTTTCCTGAACTGGGGCCATAGTACGTAGCAGACTGGAAAGATCAGTCATACAGCTGTAAAATGCAATCACTTTAGCTGAGGCTTTCAACACATGTAATTATCTTTGTGATCAAAGACATTAAAAATATATGCATCTTGGTCAGTGAGTGCACAATCCATAGTGTGTTACTGCTCACACACATTGAGAGGGAGCACAGGTCTGTTAGTTAGAACAGGAGAATGCATTAAGAGCCAACTTTTGATTTTTTTTTCTTTATTGGTGTGTGGAGGGGGACTTCTGAAGTAGTTAGAGCATGAAGCTATCTGATCACTTGGGCACAGGGAAATAATGTATTGTTACTTATGGGGGAAAGGCTAGAAAACAGCAAAGGCCTACCTTGTTGGTCTAGGAGAAAGAGTAAATTTAGATCCTATGCCTCATTAAAGAACATCAAGGCTTAGTATTATTGTTCCTTAATCACCAAGAGCTAATGAAAAACTGCCCAGCTTCTGATTTTGTAATGTATTGGAATGAGTAACTGAGCTCCTATAATGGTAAATTATACTTTTTTATCTAGATGATCTAACATGAGTTTCAAGATGTTCTTTTCTACTTTGCTGCTTCTTGGTTGTTCAAAAGCTAGATCAAGACTGTGTGTGTGTGTGTGTGCATGTGCGCACATGCGTGTGTGCACATGCCTGTGTGCGCACACGCTTGCGCATACTTCATGTTGTAATTGTTTCCAAAGAAAGTCTTAAAGATACCACAAATTGGTGATAAGGAGAGGTTCCTAAATAGGTAATCTGTGTTAATATGTAATCACTGAAGGCCAAAGAGGTAAGCTGCTTTATTTTAATCAGTGATCTTTGTAGGCCTACATAGAATGGCTGTGTTTACAAAGACCTTCTGAATGCTGCAAAGATGAGGAATTACATACTGAGAGAATGGAGCAGTTTCCTGGTGTAAATGGTGTGGCAGTTAACAAAAAGTTACTATCCATTTTGAGTCTTAAGGAAAGACCATTGTGTGCACTCACAGCAGGAGTCAAGCTAAGTGTTATCCAGGGATTGTAGCTATTTGACAAAGATATTGCCTCTAAAGCTAGAGTTGGTTGGGAATTTTTTGACCCAAATTTTTTTTAGAGAAAATGCCAAGTCATCAAATCGAAACAATTTTTTATTTTAATTCCCCTCCCCACCCTAGTATAGGATATGTACTGGAGTGGGGGTGTCAGCCTGCATCTGGAGCATATTACGTTTCCCAGTTGCTGCACTGGCCACCAGAGAGGCCATTGCAGATTGTTAAGTTAATTTCGTTCAGGGGTCAAACTGGCCCCAGCTGCTCCAGAGTTCAATAGAGCACCAGCTTTGGCCTCTCTCCCCTGGGGTTCGACATCCAGCATCAATTATTCTCTCTTTCAGTTTAAACAGGCCCTATGTATCCATTACATTTTCTTGAGAGTTCACACTCAGCCTTGTTTGCTGTCAGCCCAAGTTCTATGTATCACAGGCTTTGTCTTCACTGACACAAAGATGTTATTTTGTTCTGTTTTTTAAAAGAGAACAATAAGACAAATACTGTTGTCTCACTGTAAAATCCTAGGTGGAGACAAGGCATTTGTTGTGTTTAGTGCAAGGTGAGGTTAGCAGTATACCCCTTGCTCACCTAGTTTGCCTTGAAGTAAAATGCCTCATCTCCATTATATTTTTTATAGTAAGATAGCTAAGGCTAACTGTTTTGTATCAATCTTGTGATATCATCAGGTCCCAAGAATTCCTTGCATGGTTTGTCTACCAGATCTCAGGAGATGATGCATCTTCAAGGGACAGTCCATTACATTGAAACAGTACCTAATGGGAATATAGGTGATCAATGCATGAAACTTTGGGATCATCTCCATCTGAAAATAAGTATCAGTTATGTCCTCTCTATCAATTTCAGACCATCTGTCAGTGTGAAATATGTGTAGTCTTTACACAGTAAGGGGTATTTGTCCACAGGAATAGCTGTTAATTTGACACTCCCAAAAATCCTCACATCCCCATTATTCTTGACAATAGTTACAAATGGTGCTGTTCACTCAATGTGATTTATTCTATTCAGAATTACTTCCTATTTTTGCCACTCAAATTCTAGTTAAACTTTTGGCCTAAAAGTGCATGGAATTGATCAGGCCTTCTTTCACCTTTCCTAGCACTATTCATATATCATGCAAAGTGGCTGGGTAGTGTTTCGTTTATCCACACCACTGTTAGGTAATAAAGCAAGTCCTCACTCACCTCTCCAACACCCAAGGTCGTGCGGAGTTGGAATTTGGGCCCACAATTCTGTCAGAGACCAGACACTAATGCGTTGATCAACGGGCACACACTACCCCAAAAGCTTTAGAATAAGTGTGGCCCCTTTATTAGGGGTGGGCATCAATATTTATACACAGAAGTAAACAAAGTGATTAACAAAAGATAATGGTCATGCATAATCAATCAAGATTTTACAGGAAGAGCAAGTTTAACAAGTAAATGCATAGAGATAAAGGCTAATGGCTACTTGAGGAAGGGGGTGTCATGAGTAGTTTGCAGGTCAGTGCTTTGTTCAAAAAAAGGTTCAGAAAGGATTATGCAGAGACGGCCAGTCTGGGTGTTTTTTTGCTCCAAAGTTCACCAAAAGTTTAGACCCAACATTCCTCCATTTGTAGCTTTGAGATAACTATTAATCAAAAAGCTACACCCTATTTCAAGATCTCAAGGGCCGCTTGGCAATTTCAGCCTGGGCCAATTCGAAGAGAGTAAGGCTTTTAGCTGAAGTGGGAAAAGAATAAACTGACTTACATGAGTTTATGAGGGAGGGGACACACTGAATACAGCAACACAGTATTATAAGGACTACCATGGCCCCAACAACACCCACCAAGAGGTTTTTAACCCACCCAAATCCGGGCAGCCAATTCCATAAGGCTCCCCACCAATCATAAGGTGGCTGGCCAGAGGAGTAGTTTTTAGCCATTTCCCTTAGGTGTTTGGTACGTTGAAAAGTGTCAGAGTAGGTGTCATTTACAAAAACACAGCATTCTTTATTTATGAGGGCGCAAGTTCCTCCCTGGGCTGCTAACATCATATCTAAAGCCATTCTGTTTTGCAAAGCCAACTGGCGCAGCTGGGACATTTCCCCGGCCTGGTTCTTAAATAGGGTTGCAGTTTCATTGGTCAAAGATTCTAATAGTCCCTGTAGACAGATGATGGCACCCTTCAAGCTAGTGTGACCAGCCCACCGCTGCCAGGACAAACCATCACGGAGATTAATATCTCTGTCAGTTTCACGGATGTTACGAACGTGGGGAAAATGAGGGGGAGTGAGGGAGATCCGAGAAGGCGGTGCTAGCCATGCCAAATAACATGACCCTGCCCAATCAGGGGAGAGAAAATAATAAGCCTTGGGCCCGCACACCCAGTATGTTCCATATAATGCGTTTTGGGTATTTCATTTCTCAAAGTAGGAGGTAACCCACCACCCGTTGTACCACTGTTCCCCTGGTAACGCAGAGGGGTCGTTGTGTGAACTGCAGAGGCACAATTTGGTAGTGTTGTCCTCAAAGGGCAGTGTAGTACTGCTTGAGCAGTTGTAGGAGGCAATTGTGTATCCTTTAACAATTAGTTGGACACCCTCGAGCTCTGAGCAGGGCTTTTTAAAAACTGACTCTGAAAACCTGCCCCTCCATGAAAAAGTTGAAAAGGTTGGATCGGGGTGAGGGATCCACATATGGGATAAGTGGGATGCGCAAGGCTTGAAGCCAAGATTTTTACTAAAGGCGGTGCCATTAAAATATATGTTGCATTTACTTGTTCCCACAAAAGTTGACCCTTTTTCTTTAACAAAACACAGTGATCCTGTTTGATTGGTTACCCTGAGATATTTGTTAATTGGCACTTCTGTTTTGTCCCATGTAAGATTGGGTTGGACTGGATCTTTTATTCTAGTCGGTGGCATCCAAGTTATATTAGCAGTGGTTAGGGGAATGGGTGTGAAGGGGAGTCCCTGTGCTGCATTTACTGGAAATTGAGTACATACCCAGCAATCACTTCTATTTCCTAAAATACGAGTTTTAACCTCGTGGGAATATCTAATAAAAGCATTATCTTCATAAGCAGAAAATAAACTGAAAAAGCATAAAAAACATACAGTTGTCAGAATAAAGGGTCCTCTCATTTTTTTCGAGTTAATTTAAGTCTAATGTCTGAGAGAGGTAAGCTGGTCCACTGGTCGAAGGCAGTGTCCTCAGTGGTGACAAGAGCTGCTGGTCCGTCACTGTGGTCCACTACGGCTGGCTTGACGTGGGAGTGGTGGATCCAAGATTTGCGTCCTTTCAGGAACACTGCAGTCTGGGTTGTCAAAAGAACCTGGTGGGGTCCAGTAAACCTTGGCTGGAGGGTGTCGTCACGAACGAACTTTTTGGCCCAGACGAAGTCCCCTGGTTGGAACGGGTGGATTTGTTCCTTCAGCGGCACGGTCTGGGAAAACTGCGAGGCTTTCCAAAGGGTACGGAGGCGAGCCTGTAGGGAGAGAAACTGACACGCAGTTATATGATCCCCTCCCAATAGTGAAACATCAGCACGTGGTAGCGCCCCGCCTTTGAAAGGGGGGTGTCCATAGAGCAGTTCAAAGGGGGATAATCCCAATGCGCGGGTTGGGCGAGTACGAAGGTGAAACAGGACCAAGGGAAGTACCTGAGGCCACTTTAATCCTGTTTCCTGACAGTATTTAGCCAATGTAAACTTAAGTTCCCTATTTATACGCTTAACTTTCCCGCTAGACTGGGGGTGGTAGGGTGTATGAAAGGAGTGTGAAATGCCCAGTCCTTGTTCTAAATGGCCAAGGACATGACCAGTAAAGTGAGGTCCGCGATCTGAGTCGAGCACAAGAGGGATGCCAAAACGGGGTACAATATCTCTAAGGAGAATCTTCGCCACTGTGGCAGCAGTACAATTAGCAGTAGGAAAAGCTTCGACCCAGGAAGTCAGAGGGCAAACCAAAACAAGGAGGTGCTTTTTCCCAAAAGCCTTTGGCATATCTGCAAAATCAATTTGAAGATGTTGAAATGGAGCAGCAGGCGGAGGTCTTCCACCCTTAATTTTGTTAAGAGGTGGAGCAGGTCCATTACGCTGACATGTGCTGCATGCTTTCACTATTGATAGGCAATAGGGTTGAATGCCTGGAGCATACCAAAAGCGAGCGATAGTGTCCACGAGGGCGTGCGTGCCGTAGTGACCCCCTTTATCATGGTGCCAGCGAACTGCCACGGGGTATGTGGAGCGAGGGAGGCAGGCTCGGCCATCTGGCATAAGCCAGGTCCCTTTGACCAGAGTGGCCCCGAGGCTTTCCCATGATTTTAGTTCAGCAGGGGGTACTGGTACGGGGTGCGGTGGAGTAAAGGAGGAGGTTGCAATAGCCAATGTGGGCATGGCTAAAGGTAAGGTGGCAGCCTTTTTGGCGGAGGCGTCAGCCAGGGCATTCCCACGGGTAACGGGGCTGCTATCTTTAGTATGGGCCCGGCAGTGAACTACAGCCAGGACAGAGGGTTTTTGGAGGGCGTCCAAAAGCTTGTGGATGAGGGGGAGGTGCTGAATGGGTTTACCGGCAGCTGTCTGGAAACCTCGAAACTTCCAGAGGTGGATATGACAATGCACAACTCCAAAAGCATATTTGCTATCAGTAAAAATGGTAACGGTCTTACCAGCAGCCAACTGGCAAGCTCGGGCCAGGGCATAGAGTTCAGCGGCTTGGGCTCCCCAGTTGCCTGGCAGTGAGGCGGCCTCTTGAATGTCCCATTCAGAGGTGACAGCATAACCAGTGAAACGCTTGCCATCAACATAGAAGGAGCTTCCGTCCGAGAAGAGGATGCAATCGGGGTTGTCCAGTGGCACGTCAAACAGGTTGTCTCTTATCTGTAAGATGCTGTAAACTACTTTCACACAGTCGTGCTGGTCCTGGGGGACTGGCAGGTCAGGAAGCAAGGTAGCTGGATTAAGGGGTCCACACCTTTCAAAAATTAGGTTAGTGTCTTCTAAGAGTTCGGCCTCTAGCTGTTGCTGACGATGGGCCGAAAAGACTTGGGTTGTGCCCCTACGCAGAAGGGCTGACAAGGCATGAGAGGTCCAAACCGTGGTAAAATGACCCAGGGTTAGGCTCTTTGCCTTTGTGATCAGCAGGGCAGCTGCTGCCAGAGTCCGGGTGCAGGATGGGGTTCCCTGAGCGACAGGGTCGATTTGCTGAGAGTAAAAAGCAAGCGGGAAATGGTGGGGCCCGCTCAGCTGGGTAAGGACACCACTAGCAATTCCGCCCCTCTCGTGGACAAAAAGGTGAAAGGGTGTGCTGTAATTGGGGGGGCGGAGAGACATGGAGGAGGCCACACTGTCCTTGAGTAACTGAAAGGCTTGAATAGTGTCCGGGGACCACTGCAAAGGGTCAGGAGCAAGGTTAGCAGTGAGTCGGTGGAGCGGTTTGCTTAACTCCCCGCAGGACGGCAACCAGGGGCGACAGAAGCCAATTAATCCTAAGAAACCTCGAAGTTGTTTCTTGGTGTTCGGTAGAGGGCAGTTTTGAATAGTCTTTATGCGGGCTGGGTCCATCTGTCTTCCTTCTGGGGTTAACAGGAAGCCCAGATATCGGACCTTCTGTGAGACCCACTGAATCTTTTTAGGGTCTACCTTGTGGCCTCTGGTGTGTAGGTATAAAAAAAGTGCCTTACCATCGATGCGGAGGGCAGCTTCTTCGCGATTACCTAATAGGATGTCATCTACGTATAGGACCAATGTGGATCCCTGCGGACTGGTGAAACCTTCCAAGTCGTGGCGGAGGCACTGGCTGAAAATCGTGGGGCTGTCTCTGTAGCCTTGAGGAAGTCGTTGCCAGACATAACTTTGTCCCTCCCAGGTGAAACCAAAGAGATACTGAGAGTCTGGGTGCACAGGAATGCTGAAAAAGCTGATTTTAAGTCAATAACAGTGAACCACTCAGCATCCCAGGGGATTTGGCTGATGATAGTAGCTGGGTCAGGAACTACTGCATGAAGAGGGACCACATACTGATTAACAACTCGTAGATCCTGTACAAAGCGCCAACGAACAGGGTCTCCGTCCTTTTTAGGAGGCTTTTTGACAGGCAGTATAGGGGTGTTACAGGGAGTGCGCTGAGGGCGGACTAGCTTTTGTGCAATGAATCCCTCGATAATGGGGCGGATGCCCTCCCGGGCTTCCAGCGACAGGGGGTATTGAGGGACTGACGGGGGGGTTAAGGAAGGCTTTACCTGAATCCTTACGGGCTCTGCCGAAAGGAGCAGGCCAACATCAGTGTCAGAAATTCCCCAGAGGGTTGAAGGCAAGTCAGTGAGGTCAGGGGAGAGAGAGGGGGGTGTTTCCCAATTACCCTGAGTAGGGGCCGAATCTCCTAACACTGTCATCAATAATCCTACCCCTTCAGGAGTGCAGGTTAAAGTAGCCTCAAGCTTACAGAGTAAATCCCGGCCCATCAAAGGGATCGGACAAGCTGGGGAAAAAAGAAAACGGTGAGAAAAACATTTATCAGCATAAATAACATTCAAAGGCAAAGTGAGTCCCAGAGACTGTGGGTTGCCCTCCACCCCAGTTGCAGTTTTAACCTCAGAGGATAGCCAGGGAGAGGGGGCATGATTTAAAAGAGAGAAAGTAGCCCCAGTATCAATGAGGAAAGAGACAGGCAGTCCCTGGACTGAAAGGGTTAAACGAGGCTCTTCGCTGGGAGGAGAGAAAGTGAGAAAGGAGCCGGCTAAAGACATTAAGGAAATAAGACCATCACATTGTTTGCCTTCGCCCCCGGGGTACCGTCATTGAGGAGGCTGAGTTTGCTGCGGCTGCTGCTGTTTCCCGTAGTTGATCCAGGCCTGGGGGATGGGCTGAGCTGGTGGTGCAGGGGTGTATTCCTCACTTGTGTAAGCATCTGCGGATGCAGCCAGACCCTCTGGGCGTCCCCAGGGGCATTCACGTTTAAAGTGACCAGGCTGTCCGCACTGAAAACAATTTCCTGATGGCTGGGGTCGCCAGGACCCTCTTCCCCGGGCACCCTGGAATCCCCTGCCACAGCCACGGCCTTTGCCTCGAACACCACCGTGAAAAGCTAAAGCCATCAGCTTATATTCTTCCTTTTTCTCTTTCTTTTTACTACTTTCCCTTTCTTTCTCCCAGGCAAAATCAGCTACTTCCAACACTGAAGTGACTGACTCACCTCCCCAACCAGGGCGAAACTTTAAGAAGTAATCCCTTACAGGGGGCACCGACTGATTCACAAAAAACGAAATAAGAGTAGGGTGGTCTGCTTCTCTCTCAGGATCCATCTGAGTGAACATTCGGGCCCCCTCCAATAGCCTCGACCAGAACTTTCTGGGCGGCTCATCAGATTCCTGCCGAATCTGCATGAACTTAGCCTGATTAGGCGAGCGGCGAGCCATTTCCTTGAGTCTCTCTAACAATCGCTCTCTATCTGTTCGCAGCTGAGTCAGCCTTAGCTGAGTCCAGTCTAGGGGATTCCAGCCAGCGGCCAGATCCCGCCTATCCATCCAAGTAAGATTAGCTGCATTGCTATCTCCCCATGTCCTTTCTGCCATCCACAATCTACTGCGTTCTTCTCCGGTCAAAACTTTACTTAACAACTGATCCACATCCGTATAAGTAGGATTATAACTTAAAAACAATCTTTCTAGAAGTTCTATGATCTTTCGGGGATTTTCCCCAAAAGACCCTGACAACTGTCCCCACTCTTTCAAATCCCATTCTAGCCATCCTTTATATTCCACAATACTAGCATGTTGCAATCGTCCATCATTGCCCATATAAGGTTGATCGTGCACCTGTAAAGGCATCTCTCTAACTATACTTTTATTATTCGCAAGAGATTTGACGGAGACATCCTCTGGGCTATCCTCAGGGGGGGGGCATGCACCCTGCTGTACCTGCTTGGACCTAAGCCTAGTAACTACTCCTCCCAAGGTTTGCCCCTCCAATTCCTCCTCATCCTTCTGCACAAATTCCAATCTGGGATCCTGCAGATTCCCCTCTGCTACAAGGAGAGAGTTCCCCCTGCGGAGGAATAGGGGCAGGTGCAGAGGGGACCAGCTGACGAGTCAAAACACGCCGTGGTCTACACCCTTCATCGAAATAACCTGGAGGGGGTTCACTCTCGGGAGAGTACCTGACTGCCATAATTTTTAAAGATTTCCACAGCTCTGCTGCTGTGTCCCAACAAAACCAGTAACATAACTGTCCCGGATGGTCTTTTTCGATCTGGCTCTTTACTCCTCTTAAGGCAGCCTGCTCGAAAGAGCCATACGAAGGCCACCTCATCTCCGAGTCGGCCAATACCACGGTATACCCAGTCCAATTCCTTACACATAGTGTGTACAACTTCTTCCTAGACATTCCTGTCTGTACTGGGAGTTTCCCTTCGTTCCATAACTTATTTACAATCCCCAACGGACTCTCAAGAGGCACGCTAGTCCCTTGACCCATGGTGTCTGACAGGAGCCCTCCAACTGGCGTTTACCCTGCTGTCCAATACACGACCCCTCAATATTGAATTGGCTAGGAGAAATCTCCTGTGGCGCCTTGCCAATTCATATATGAGTGGTCTGACCACTGGACAGAGGTACCGCACCAGAAGGAATCCCGGACGAGCCCCCAAATTGTTAGGTAATAAAGCAAGTCCTCACTCACCTCTCCAACACCCAAGGTCGTGCGGAGTTGGAATTTGGGCCCACAATTCTGTCAGAGACCAGACACTAATGCGTTGATCAACGGGCACACACTACCCCAAAAGCTTTAGAATAAGTGTGGCCCCTTTATTAGGGGTGGGCATCAATATTTATACACAGAAGTAAACAAAGTGATTAACAAAAGATAATGGTCATGCATAATCAATCAAGATTTTACAGGAAGAGCAAGTTTAACAAGTAAATGCATAGAGATAAAGGCTAATGGCTACTTGAGGAAGGGGGTGTCATGAGTAGTTTGCAGGTCAGTGCTTTGTTCAAAAAAAGGTTCAGAAAGGATTATGCAGAGACGGCCAGTCTGGGTGTTTTTTTGCTCCAAAGTTCATCAAAAGTTTAGACCCAACACCACCACTGAAAGCTGTGGTACACTCTTCCAGAATTTTGTCCCTATCCTGTCTGATAAATGTGTTGTGACACTGCTTTAATGCCATGCCAATTTTGCTTAGTATAATGGATCCACGCCCTCCCCAGAAATGGACACCTACCCACATCCACAATAGTTAGCCAAAACTGATGTATGCGGAAGCCCCACTTGCAGGTCTACATAAATGGTAACAGATGAGCTTTCCTGGAATTTGTTTATCATGTATATAATCATGCTAGTTCTGTTGTACAGTCACTGTTGCTGGCAGATCTCATACATGCCTGAACTATTATTTCATGTGAATTTGTCACAGTTGCATTTCTCTTTTCAAATGCTCTGTATGGCACTTCTGATGCTACTCTGCTTTGAAACCACAGATGTCAGATACTGAATATTGTCTGCACAGCTACAGGGAAGAGTGAATGTATATAGAATGTGCACAATCTGGCAGCTGGCTAACATGGCATTCATTTGATATACATCTTCTATGTAATTTGTTGCATATGCCACAGATGCAGCAATATCCACAGCTTGTGAGTAGGGAAAGTAAGCTCAACCTCTGTTAGTGTTTCTGAATGGCTTTGTATCTCAAACCATGCACCAAATGACCCCCTCAAGAAGCATCATCCAAATCTGTTCCAAATGCAGAATGCTAGATTAAATTCTTCACTTCACCCCTGTCTTATAGACGTTCCACAGCGGCATTTCTTTTTATTATCATCATTGCATTTTGTAAAACTTTGCAACATTCCTGCATCTACCACAACAGGAAACATTTCAGTGTCAAACTTGCATCAGGTTAATGGTAAAAAAGAAAATTGCTGTAAAAAGATATTAAAGAATGCCCTTGGGGACAGGTGGCTGCATATTATAGAAAAAGGAGAGACAGTATCTTTGATTCCCAATTTGAAGTTTATTTGCTGCACATCTGTGGGTATCAAAGTGCATTGTGGCCCAAAGCTACTATGGGAAACAGTGAAGATTTGACTCCAACTGCAGTTTAACTTACTGTATTTGTTAATAATGCATGGGCTGATGGATACCATTGTTGGAAAAGTTATCTTTAGACAAGACCGTTTATCAAGTTTAATTAACGTGTCAGAGGAAACAGTGCAGAGAGATTGCCCTGAGCTAAGCACTGATAATACTAATTTCTCCACATTAGAGAAATAACCGCTTTAAGCATAGAAAAAACAACAGTGTTAACATTGAAAATCAAATAGGGAGATTATTTCTTTTTCAAATCAAATTCAACGTTTTACAGCTAGTGCATTAAAGGAAAGAGAAACAATGAAAAATGTCACCGAGAGTCCTTGAATATTTTCTTTTATCTGAACTGAAAAAGGGTTATAAGTGCATGGAGAAATATGGCGGTAACTTAATAAACATTCATTAATTACAAGGCAGCAGAAATATGCTGTGCCAGAATCTCAAGAGACTACTAATTAAATAGTGTGTGAGAAATATCTGGCTCCAGCACACAAAGGTTCATGCTAATTTTTGTTTTTGTTTCTCATCTCTGAGTTCTGGGTTCATATAGCCACAAAATATTTAAGAAAAACATGAATGCTCCTTATTTGTTTGTTTTTGTTATAATTAAACTAAACTATAAAAGTTGGCCCAGGTTTTTCTGAAAGGTTTGCTGAGGTCAGGCTTGAAATTAAATGTGAAATTAAAGATGAAATCAGGCAGCTTTCATCTGGTTTCAGGTTTTATAATCCAGGTATAACAGGAACTATCAGGTTTCAGAGTAGCAGCCGTGTTAATCTGAATCCACAAAAAGAACAGGAGTACTTGTGGCACCTTAGAGACTAACAAATGTATTTGAGCATAAGCTTTCGTGGGCTACAGCCCACTTCATCGGATGCATGTAGTGGAAAATACAGTAGGAATATATATATATATATATATATATATATATATATATATATATATATATATATATATATATGTACACACACACACACACACACACACACAACATGAAAAAATGGGCATTACCATAAACACTGTAACAAGAGTGATCAGTTAAGGTGAGCTATTATCAGCAGGAGAGAAAAAAACTTTTTTGTAGTGGTAATCAAAATGGCCGATTTGCAGCAGTTGACAAGAAGGTGTGAACAACAGTGTGTGTGTGGGGGGGGGGAATAAACATGAGGAAATAGTTTTACTTTGTAATGACCCATCCACTCCCAGTCTTTATTCAAGCCTAATTTAATGGTGGCCATTTTGCAGATTAATTCCAATTCAGCAGTCTCTCATTGGAGTCTGTTTTTGAAGTTTTTTTGTTGTAATATTGCGACTTTTAGGTCTGTAATCAAGTGACTCAGAGACTGAAGTGTTCTCCAAATGGTTTCTGAATGTTATAATTCATGATGTCTGATTTGTGTCCATTTATTCTTTTATATAGAGACTGTCCAGTTTGGCCAATCTAAATGGCAGAAGGGCATTGTTGATTATATGTGATACATGCCATCATGTGCCACCAATGCCCTTCTGCCATGTCCACTGGCCAAACCGGACAGTCTCTACATAAAAAAAAGAATATAGACGTAAAAGGCATAGGCAGCCACATCCTTAGTTAACTGTTAAGAGACTGATGACAAACTTATGGCACAGGCCGCTTTGCTCCAAGCAAGTGGCCACAACTTGTGGATTAATGCAGGGAATGCCTGAAGCACCCTCTGGGGGGGAGCTATGGATCAGCCCCATCTCTCAGGTCTCCTGTAGTTCTGTTAAATTAGTACTGGAAGTGTGAGTGAAGGATGAGGTTCTATTCTGACCAGGATATAGCCAAAAATTCTGAATCAAACCTCCCTGATGTAGAATTTGCTTGGAAAAGTAGCATAAGATGTGTCCTCTGGTGAGATTCCTGCTGCTGTTGGACACAAAATGAATTAGAAATACTATGTTGTGTTTCTGGTACTTTGTGTTCTTGCTCCATCTGAAATCAGATATTTGTCTATAATAAAGGTTGGTTTGTGTTTATTTTTTGTGTGAGCTTCCCCATTCATTTTGATGGAGTTTTAATTTAGTTATCTAGTGATGATACTCTAAAGGTCAGTGCTGTTAACTATTTCAGTGCTGATCAATCCACAGATGAGAGAGGATCATGTCGTGAAGATCTGCACTATCTATTTAAAATGAAAACTCAATTCAGTACCATGAGTGGGTGACACTTGGGAGATATACCTCCACATATACTTTTCTCCAGTCAAGAAGAGACCATGACCTAAGAACCTAGCAGAGCCTAACAAGGCATCTGAACCTTACCAAGAGGAACAGAACAACAGCCATACTTGGTCAGATCAATGGTCCATCTAGTCCAGTATCCTATCTTCTGATAGTGACTGGTGCAAGATGCTTCAGGGAGAATGAACAGAACAGGGAAAATTAAGAAGTGATCCAGCCCCAGTCATTCATTCTCAGCTTCTAGCAGTCAGAGGCTGAGGAAAACCCAGAACATGGGGTTGCACCCCTGATCACCTTGGCTAATAGCTGTTGATGGAACTGTCTTCCCTGAACTTACCTTATTCTTTTTTAAACCCACTTATACTTTTGGCCTTCACAACATCCCCAGGCAATGAGTTCCGCAGGTTCTCTGTGTCAAGGAGTACTTCCTTTTTTTTAAAACCTGCTGCCTATTAATTTCATTGGGTGACCCAAGTTCATGTGTTATGCGAAAGGGTAAATAACACCACTTTATTCACTTTCTTCACACCATTCATGATATTAAAGACCTCTATCATATCTCCACTTTTTTTTTTAAACTAACCAGCCCCAGATTTTTCATTCTCTCTTCATATGGAAGCCACTCCATACCCTAATCATTTGTTGCCCTTCTCTGTACTTTTTCCAATTCTAATATCTTGTTTGAGATGGGATTACCAGAACTGCACACAATATTCAAAGTGTGAGCGTACCATGGATTTATATAGTGGGATTGTGATATGTTGTCTTATCGATCTCTTTCCTAATGATTCCTAACATGCTGTTAGCTTTTTTGACTGCCACTGCATGCTGAGCAGATGTTTTCAGAGAACTATCCACAATGACTACAATACCTTTCTTGAGTGATAACAGCTAATTTAGACCCCATCACTTTGTTTGTATAGTTTGGATTACTTTTCCAATGTGTATTGCTTTGCACTTATCAACACTGAATTTCATCTGCCATTTTGTCATCAAGTTTTGTGACATCCCTTTGTAACTCTTTGCAGTCAGCTTTGGACTTAAGTATCTTGAGTAATTTTGTATCATCTACAATCTTTCCACTGTTTACCCATTTTTCCAGATCATTTATGAATATGTTGAACAGCACAGGCCCAAGAACCTTGGGAGATCCTGCTATTTACCTCTTTCCCTTGCTAAGCCAAGTCTAACGAGGCCAAGGAGTATGCAAGCCTCAAAATGGGAGCTAAGCCTTGAGAAACTCAGCACAGCACTCCTGATCTTGTTGAGAGGATCTGCAGTCTACCGTGACTGGCATCTCAAGGGGCTGGAACTATTTTGTGAATGAAACTTTGTAGAGCTCTTCGCTTTAAACTAGGAGTTTTAATCCTTGTGCAGGCTTTATGGTCCTGATTCTGCAGTGGGATCCACTGGCATGGGCTCCTGCACTCAAACAAAACCTCACTGAGTTCAGCAGGACTATGCATGGGTATAAGAATCTGCCCACTTGGACCATTTATTTTTCCCTTTTAAAAGGAAAAAAATAAATACAGTTCATGAGTGATAAATATCTATTTGCATTGTCTTTATTGTAAAAATATTCAGATACCTTCATGTGGAAAGATGGACAAATTTTCTAAGGATAAGTACAAGCAGATGGGGACAAAATCAGAAAGGTTCAGCCACAAATGAGTTACACCTAGCCAGGGATATAAAAATGAATATGACAAGATTCTATAAATTTGTTAGTATCAAGAGAAAGACAAAGCAACATGTAGGTCCTCTACTTAGTGGGGAAGGAGAGCTAATGATACACATCATCAAGAAGGCTGTGTTCTTTAATGTTTATTTTGCATCATTCTTCCTATCTTTTTTTTTTTTTTTTTTTACTAAAAAGATAATTGTGACCAGATACTTGACACAATATTAACAACAAGGAAGGAGGAATGCAAGGCAGAATAGAGAAAGAACAGGTTAAAGAATATTTAGATAAGTTAGAAGTATTCAAGTCAGCATGGCCCAATTAAATTCATCCTGGGTGCTTAAGGAACTGTTCCAAGTTCACTTCAGCTAGTTCTATTTGAGAACTAAGGGAGGATGGGTGAGGTCCCAGAGGATTGGAGAAGGGCAAACATAGTTTCTGTTTATTAAAAGGGGAACAAAGAGCACCACAGTCAGCCTAACATTGATACCTGGATAGGATACTGGAACACATAATTAAATAATTAATTTGTAAGCACCTAAGGATAATAGAGCTATAAGTAATAACCAGTATGGATTTGTCAAGAACAAATCATGTCAAGCCAGCCTAATTTCCTTCTTTGTCATGGTCAGTGGCCTAGTGAATAGGGAGAAGCAGGAGATGTGATATATCTTGATTTTAGTAAGGCTTTTGACACAGTCCCACGTGACATTCTCATAAGCAAACTAGGGAAATGTGGTCTAGAGATGAAAATACTATAAGGTGGGTACAAAACTCCTGGGTGCAAAAAATGGTTCACTGTCAAATTGGGGGGACATATCTATAAGGCCCTCCTCATGGATCTATTCTGGATCCCGTATTACTCAATATTTTAATTAATGACTTGGATAATGGAGTGGAGAGTATGCTTATAAAATCTGTGACTGACACCAAGCTGGGAGGGGTTGCTAGCACTGCAGAAGACAGGATTAGAATTCAAAATGACCTTGGAGAATTGGTTTGAAATCAATAAGAGGAAATTCAATAAAGACAAGTGCAAAGTACGACACTTAGGAAGAAAGAAAAAATCAAATCAAATGCACAACTACAAAACAGGAAATAACTGGCTAGGGAATAATACTGCCTATAAGGATCTGGGATTTATCGTGGATCACAAACAGAATATGATGAAGTTGTGAAAAAGGCAAATATCCTGAGGTGTATTAGCAGGAATATTGTATGTAAGATATAGCAGGTAATGGTCCTGCTCTTCTCAGCCCTGTGAGGCCTCAGTTGAAGTACTGTGTCTAGTTCTGAAACAATTGGGCAAATTCAGTGAGAGTTTATGGAATGTTTCAGTTGACCCAAATCTACTTTATTTTGGAGAAAAATGTTCTGGCTGAAAAATTTCACCTGGCTCTACTCCTAATTTCTAATCTTAGCTCTGAAATCAAATTAAGGTTTTATCCAAAGTACACTGAAGTCAATAGGAGGTGATACTTCAATGATCATATCCTTGCTGAGCAGTTGTGAACGAGTCACATAACTTCTCTGTGCAAGTGTTTCCTACCTGTAAAATGTGGGATCTACTACTTTATTGACCCATGGGAAGATTGTTCAATGTGCGAAAGCACTCTGAAATTGCGGAGTGCTAAGAAAATGAAAGCTATTTTCCATATCACCAAAATTACTCTGCTATTTTGACCAATTCATGTAAAATTGTATCTTCCCCCTCAGTTGGCAAAATAAATATTGGGTTAATGATGGGCTCCTGAATTACATTTCCTGTGCAATAAATCTCGATACTATTTTAGAAAAAATATATTTTAATTGTTTCATTACAAGGCATGACAACAAAGTGCACTTTGAGGGCTACTACATTATATGGAAAAGTATATCATAGCACTGTTTCAGGACAGAATTTGTAAAAGTATGAGCCCATCCAATGAATGATAAATGGAAATGTGCTATGTGGGATTTCCTAAGGGACCTGATCTAATTTCCCAATTATTAGATCCCTAATCTCAAAAATCCAGAAGGAAGGAATATAAACACTCACATTCAAGAGTTTGTTTTGTTTTTATGATCACAGTAGAATAGTATGTGCATCTCCCTGTAGGAGATGCCAGGATATTTTTCCATCACTGATTATAATCATTCATCTGTATAAGCAGCTGATGGAATCCACACTCCCCCATTTTTAGATTTGAAAAAAAAATTAACAATTCTATGTTTTCCAAGTAAAATGTTTGTGATGCAATACAATTATACTGCACATCATTCATACAACTATGGCACAACACACAACACTCTCACTCTCTCTCTACACCTGTTGATAACCCTGCAGAAAATCTGAAAGTATTGGCACTTGCTAGTGTGACATCTGCCCTCTTGACAGAGACACTAGGGACTGAATCAGGGTGCATCCTTTGCGCATTGGCACAGAGGGAGACCAGTAACACACATTCACCATTGGGTTACACTAGCAAATCTGTAAAACTATGCAGAATATATTAGAACTTGATTTGTGTGTGTGTGTAAGACAATATCTTTTAAAACAAAAGATTGTGAGTAGGCAGCATTCAACTTTACACTTACAGGATGCAATTAATTTCAGAGGGGTAGCCGTGTTAGTCAGTTTCAGCAAAAACAACGAGGAGTCTTATGGCACCTTAAAGACTAACAAATTTATTAGAGCATAAGCTTTTGTGGGCTATGACCCACTTTTTCAGATGTATGGAATGAAAACTACAGTAGGCAGGCATAAATATACAGCACATGAAAAGATGCGAGTTGCCTTGCCAAGTGGGGGCGGGGGTTGATGATTCAATCAGAGTGGATGTGTCCCATTCTCAACAGTCGACAAGAAGGTTGGGATGTCAACAGAGTAAACATTACTGTTTGTAGTGCTAACAATGCCAATTCCATCAGGATGGATGGCCCATACTCTGTTGATGGGAGATTACTTCTTGCGCTACAAAAAGTGGGTCATAGCCCATGAACGCTTATGCTCTAATAAATTTGTTAGTCTTTAAGGTGCCACAAGACTCCTCGTTAAGAATGCAATTAGTACATTTCTCTTTTTCCTCCTGGGATGAAGGGGAAGGAAGATTGAGGCTGCACAAGTACCTATAGGATATGGAAGTGAAAACCCAGAGCAATCTTGAAATAAGACTTCTTATTGCTTTGGCTTTCCTCAATCTACCTGCCTAACTCAGACCTGAAATACTACCAAGTGTTATGGAGGGTAGTAAGTGGTTTCTCAAGAATCAATTTTGTAGGTGTCAGGTGGTACTTACAGACTGGCAACATTGTATAAATTGAACATTTGTCCCCTCCAGCATTTTGGCTGGTAAGAGATCAAATGTCACACACCTAAAATACCTGTGAGGCACACAGTAACCCTACCTGTTGGGAGAGTTTTATTAAACCATTAAGGAGGGAGCAAGAAAGGAACATAGTGATGGCTGAACGAATTGCATATAACCTTTCCTCATCACCTTCAAAGAAAGAGAAATAACCTGGAAGAAACCAATGATTCTTAAAGCAATATCACTGGATTCAGTGTTTTTATTTTACATGATGTGTAATTCTACTGAAATTAAAGGGAGTTTTGGCCTTCATTTCAAGGAGACTAGGATTTCACCCTATGTTATCTCCAGGGTCAGTGCAACCATTTAGGCGACCGCCTAGGATTTGGGGCTGTGGCATTTTCTTCGGCAGTGACCGCAGCGGCCAGATCTTCGGCTGCCCCGGTCGCTACCGGCATTTAGGGGGTGGGAGCTGGGGCAGGGGAGTGCGGGGAGGGCTGCCTGCAGAAAGTAATGGGGGTGCAGCACACAGGGGAATTCCCTGCCCCAGCTCATCCCTGCCCCGCCTCCTCCCCAAGCATACCGTGGCTGCTTCACTTCTACCGCCTCCCAGGCTTGCAGCGCCAATCAGTTTAGGCGCCGCAAGCCTGGCAGGCAGAAGTGAAGCAGCGATGGCGTACTTGGGATGGAGGCGGAGCAGGGGTGAGCTGGGGTGGGCGGGGTGCCTCAGGGCAGAGGGGGGAGCTGCCGCAGGGGTGGGGGAAGGTGCCTCAGGGCAGGGGCTCGGGGATGGGGGAGGGCACAAGGTGGAAGTTTCGCCTAGGGCGCAAAACATCCTTGCACCGGCCCTAGTTATCTCTCTACCCTTCTTCCTCTTGCCACTCTACTTCCTGTTAGATACTTGTCATGTCCACAAGATGGCACTATGCCACAACTCTCATGACAGAAAGTCCTCCTGTGACACATCTTACGGGAGTAAGACATAACATGCCATTAGATACAAATATTAAACATTAATATAGATGAATTCAGTTAATAAAGTCATTTAATCTTGCCTAGATGTTTAACAGTAGAGATTTTGTTTTGAGCATCCAGAAGTATACTCTGCATGCAGTGGCATCCACTGCATTCTTAAAAACCACTTGATGCTGTGATTCTAACATTTAAGGAAAGCCAAAAAATATATTTAAATCTGTGCAAATGCATAATAAATTTGACTTGTAAATTTGACACAGGTAATCTAGCTTGAGTCTCTCAGTGGACCTGAATCAGCGTTGGAGCTTAACATTTTAAATTATTTCTGACAGGTTATTCTCATTCTACCTCCTGTGTGCACAGATCTGGTTAGATAGAAACTAGCTCATGACAATCACCTATCAGCAGACCAGTTGAAGGAAGTCAAGTCTCGTGGTCAGAGCAGGAGTCAGGATCAGGACTCAGAGTTGAGGGTCAGAACCCGAGTCAAAGTCTGAATGCCAGAGCTAGGGTGACCAGATATCCTGATTTTATAGGGATAGTCCGATTTTGGGGACTTTTTCTTGTATAGAGTCCTATTACCCCACCCCCTTCCTGATTTTTTTTACACTTGCTGCCTGGTTACCCTAGCTAGAGCCAAGGGTTGAGGAAGACCCTAGGTCAGAGCTGAGGATTAGAACCAGAGTCAGGAAAGACAGGAGCAGGGCTGCTTCTGGGTCAGGAACAAGATGGGAACAAGACTGGGTGAAGGGCAGGATCTAGGCTGAAGCAGTGGAGGAGCAAAGCAGAAGGAGGGCTTGGAGAGGCGCACAGGGAGATAGGGTACATGGGCATATGTATTGATCAGCCAGCTAGCTACTGCTGCTTCTAGGTTTAAAAACTGGCCTGCTGGCTTCTTTAGCCAATCAGCCAATACAGTCCATCAGGTAGTCTAGCTGGCTCATTAGAGCATCAGAAGTACTGATCAGGCACAGCTGAGGGCCTTACTCCTGACCGTTTCACTGAGAGAAAAAAATATGGATAAGTAATGCAAACAAAATAATATAAGTGTCTGATGAAAATAGGCATTTCCAAATGGTTCTTCTGAATATATTTCACTGTGATTTTAGAATGTAAATATATTCCACTAAGCACAGCCTCACTTTAATTTTTTCCCTTTTTGTAGATTTTAAGATTCATTTGGTTGAGCTGCCAGTTACAGACCCGACAGCTTCCAATTCACTGATTAGACCTTTGATTTTGCTAAACCTGTTTAGCATAAATCTTATCAAATCAAGTCAGAGAAAACCCCATTTATAATTAGGGCCTATTAGAAACAAGAAAGGGGTTTTTTTATCTGAGATAATTTAACTTAATCCATTCTTTAGAAGGAGATGATGTATTTCTAAATATTTAGAATTTTGTTGTACTTAGAGGTATGCTCAAACAAATCCTTTTATTGCATACTCCTAAACTTTGCAGTGTTCATAATCCAGATGTGAATTTTGTAGATGGCCCCAAATATGTAAGTAGACTGAACCAAAAACCTAGGTCCAAACACTGATCTGAATTATGTGGCTTGATCTTAAATCAAAATATCAGATATAGAGGGACAAGTCTTTATATTTGCAAAATTTTCTGTGCTAATAATTTGCATTATATATATGGAATTTGTAGGCATACACAGATGCCAGATTGAAGCTGCTTTGAAAATATGGCTATATTCATACTCATCATTGTAGACTAACCTTTCAATAACTTTAGAAAAGAGTTGCACATGTTGGCAAATGAGTACACACATGCCAGACTGAACCTCTCAAGAAACATTTCCATTAGCAGTTACTTTCCTCCTATTACAGTAGTTTGCATGCAGCATTTAAGAAGCATTTAAAGTTTAGACTTGCTGTTAAACCAAACCACAGAGTAAAATGGTATAAACCTATCTTTCCTGCCTGTGCAATAGACCATCACTTAAAAAAAAAAACTTCTCTATTGTGTTCAGCTAAATGTTTTTTATATGAAAATATTGTTTATTACTGCCTTCACACATGCAACATTCTGGATCTCAAGACACTTTTTCCACTGATTACTATTCAGAAAAAATATTTGTAGGTTAGGCTACTAACTCCCCAAATTAAAAATCAAATCCATATCAAATTTATGCTACAACCCTCACAGGAACATGTGAGCAACATTATGAGACATTTGCACAAGACATTTCTTTCTTAAATGCATCACTTCCCTGAAGTCTGTACTTGGGCAAAACGCCAATTGAAGTTTTGCCTGAATGAAAAAAATAACTACTTCAGGATTTGTCCCTGTGTGAATTGCAAACATTAGAGAAAGCTGTAGGCTAAGACTTGCATAAGTGACAAGTGATTTGAGGTGCCCAACTTGAGACACCTTAAAGGGCTCGATGCCTCCACTCTTTAAAAACCAAAGCTCCTTTAACGCATTTCCAATCAGGCACTCAAAACTGAATCAAACAAAATCTCAGCTATAATTTTCAAAAGCAAGTTGAGAGCCTGATCCTTCTTCTACTAAAGTCAATGAGCAGGGTTCCATTGACTTCGTAGGATTTAGGTCCCTAACTGCTTGTTTTACATTGTTACATGGTTAAAAATATTTCTATCAATAATTTAAACGTACAGATAGGCAAAGTAAGAAAAAATGCTGCTTGAAAAAAAACAAAAAAAAACTTACTATAGTTTGATTTAAGGATCCTTATTTTGTATATTTTGACATGTGATGTTGACAATTTGTGTTTTAATGGTTAAAGATTTCACTTTTTGAATCTCAACATCTACTGTTAAAATCTGATTAATCATTATTGTCTGACACACACACACCCATAGCTTCCCACAACTGTGACAATGTAAATTGATAAAACTATAAAAATGCTTAAACATACATTGATATTATCCAAATTCACAACATTCTATGGTAAAGAAAATAAAAATAGAATTCTATCATGTCTATGCACACATGCCACTTGGGTAATTCTCTGTTTTATGAGTCTGGATTGGATAGATAGCTCAAAAGGAAAGATGAATAATTGAGAACTCCACTGTATTAATCATGTAGATAGAGAAAAATGTATATTAAAATCCATATTAATGGATCTCGCATTTCATGCTGCCCTACTGACACTTGGGCAATAGAGTACAGTTCTGATCCAGGCTCTCATAATTCAGGTCAGCCAAAAGCTACTAATCTTTTTTTATTTACCTAGGCCCCAATGAGACACTGAACTCAAAGTTCCTTTTCCCTTTCTTTGAGAAACGCAGACACCTATCAATATACAAGACGATGTCATAAGTCATGCTCTTCTTTCCTAGCCTGGGATGCTGACATTCAGATGCCACACATTCAATGCCACCTCTCCGATCAAATGCCGGCTGGTGTGATAAGGAGTAACCTAACATATGTTAAACACAAAATGATTTGCAATGCTTTGCTGTTCCATTTCAGCTGTCTTTTCACAGGAAGGACTTTCCCCCCCTTTCCTGTAGTCAATGGATTTTTCAGTTACATAGGTTTTCCCTTGATCCTTAGGAGCAAAGACAGGAACAGACAGTTGTAATAACCTATCGAGATGCAGTAAGAAATCCTTACTGAATTGCATCCTAAAATTACTGAAAAACGAGTGATGAGCTGGCTGGATTAAAGTGCCTTTTGATTCAAATTCTCAGATTTCAAAAAGCCAGTCATCATGGATATAAAAATAGATACAGGGGCCACAGAGAATGCCAAACATTTTCATTTAAACAGTGAACAAAATCCTTTTGCTGCATGAGCATTTTGACTGTTTTCTGTGCCCATGTGTGTGTTCTTGATTTCAGTGAAGTCTTATCTGCCCAGCCCACTGCCATGGGCTACGCTGGAACAAAGCACAGACAGTATCAAACTGGGTGAAGAAAGGATAGAAATTATGTGTTCACAGCCCCCATACGGGTTGTGTTCTCTCAAGGTCTGCAAACCACACTGACGTTAGCTTTCTAAAAATCTTACGCTGGGTGGGGGAGGGCAGGCAATTAGAAATCACAGAAATCAGGGGAAACCTTTCCGTCAGGCTCTAAAGCAGGATGCTGGGAGTCAGTGTGGCTGGGTTCTACTCTGGCTCGGCTACTTACTCATTGTTTTTTGGAAGATGCTCAGCCTCTGCAAGTCTTAGTTTACCTTTCTGTAAAAAGGGGATAATACCCACTGCACAGGGGTGACTAGGGCCACTGAGGAACCACTGATTAAGGGACCAAGTTTGTGAGGTTTGAGCACTCAATTCCCAGCCCCTCACCGTATCAGGGCCTAAAATAGCACCTCTTGCAAGCAGAATTAAGAACATAAGAACAGCCATATTTGGTCAGACCAATGGTCCATCTAGGCGAGTATCCTGTCTAACAGTGGCCAATGTCAGATACTTAAAAGGGAATGAACAGAACAGGGAAAATTAAGAAGTGATCCATCCTCTGTCATCCAGTCCCAGCTTCTGGCAGTCAGAGGTTTAGGGACACGCAAAACATGGAATCAAGTCTCTGACTATCTGGGCTAATAGCCATTGATGGATCTATCTTCAAATTTATCTGATTCCTTTTTTAACCCAGCTACACTTTCAGCCTTCACAACATTCCATGGTAATGAGTTTCACAGGTTGACTGCGCGTTGTGTGAAATTCATCCTTATGTTTGTTGTAAGCCTGCTGCCTAATAATTTCCTTGGGTGACCCCTGGGTTTTGTGTTTTGTGAAAGGGTAAACAACATTTCTTTCTGCCCTTTCTGCACACCATTCATGATCTTCTAGAACTCTTTCATATCCCTCCTTTGTCCTCTCTTTTCTAAACTGAACAATCCCAGCTTAATCCCTCCTCATATGGAAGCTGTTCCATACATTAATTATTTTTGTTGCTGTTCTCTGTACTTTTTCCAATTCTAATATATCTTGTTTGAGATGGAGTGACCAGAATTGCATGCAGTATTCAAGTTGTGGGCCTACCATGGAGTTTATATAGTGGCATTGTGATATTTTGTTTTATTATCGCTTTCCCTTTCCTAGTGGTTTCTAAAATTATTAGCTTTATTGACTGCCACTGCATATTGAGCAGATGTTTTCAGAGAACTATCCACAATGACTACAAGATCTCTTTCTTGAGTGGTAATAGCTAATTTAGACCCCATCATTTTGTATGCATAATTGGGATTATTTTTCCAGTGTGCATTACTTTGCACTTCTCAACATTGAATGTCATCTGTCATTTTGTTATCCAGTCACCTAGTTTAGTGAGATTCCTTTGCAACTCTTCAGTCTCCTTTGGACTTAACTCTCTTAAGTAATTTTGCATCATCTGCAAATTTTGCCACCTCCCTGTTTGCCTCCTTTTCTAGATCATTTTTTGAAAAGGGCCTTTGACTTCAACAAAGACACTGCATAGAGGTAAAGGACAAAACAATATCTATAATTAGAATATATTGTTACATATGAGTTTCCTGCATAACCACCTTCAATTTTCCATCTTTAGCAATTTTACCTAATAGTTGTTTAGTTTGGCCTGCAGCCAATGGCAGATCTTATCCCCAAATTAATAGCAAACTCATATACTGGAGGTTGTTTCTTAAAACAAAAACAAAACATCTTGAATAGTTTTCTCTTATATCAGGTTTAGGTTCTCTGTGCCTGTATCCACTTACTGACTGCAGTGAGAGGCTAGGAATTATGCTGTGATGAGAGTCATGGAAGATGTCAGTAACATCACAGCTGGGGTAAATTGTAGGAAGACAATTTCCTTCTTCTCTAATGAGCTATGTCTGAGAAGGCTGATGACTCCAAGAGACCGACAAAGCTGTGATGGGAGAAAAATGTAGGAGGTTTGATTTGGTTTGGGGGTGGGGGTTAGCAGGGTTGCAGACTGTGGACACAAAGAAATGTTGAGATGAGCAAGATGTAGAAGTGGGAGTAAACTCAGGAAGGAGGGATTATTTAAACAGTGAGCAAGGGATATGTTTTCTCCTTAATTACTGCTGGCAGGGAGAAAGGAGCTGTCTCCTCAAGCTGGGGCAGCGAAGGCAGTGGAGCTGGGACTGAGAAGAACTGCATAGGGAGATTATGAGGTGTTTTGGTGTGCAATACTGTTACAGGAGAACCTCAGATTTACGGACATCTCAGGAATGGAGGCTGTTTGTAACTCTGAAATGTTCATAACTCTAAACAAAACATTATGGTTGTTCTTTCAAAAGTTTACAACTGAACACTGACTTAATACAGGTTTGAAACTTTACTATGCAAAAGAAAAATGCTACTTTTAACCATCTCAATTTAAATGAAACAAGCACAGAAACTGTTTTCTTACCTTGTCAAAACTTTTTTAAACTTTCTATTTTTAGTAGTTTTTTTAACCACAGTACTGTACTGTATTTTTATTTAGTCTCTGTGCTGCCTGATTGCATACCTCCAGCTCCAAATGAGATGTGTGGTTGACTGCTCAGTGGTCAGTTGATACTCTGGTGTTCATAACGCTACGGTTCTACTGTAGTTTCATTAGTGACACATCAATATCACCAGCTGACAACAGTAGGATCTACATAACTTCCTCATCTGATCCAGTCAGTGCACCTTTCTTGCTTTTCCAGTGCCTGGATGAGATTTGAGAATGCAGTGCCTAAGGCCATATTAATATAAGTTGTTTGCGAATATATTGGGGAAAATAACTTGATAGGGGCTGTGGCTATGCTGTTGATAGAACATGTCCACCATTTGCCAGAGCACTTTGCAATCTGGGAGTCCTTTTCACAGAGATTTTAAGGCCAGAAGGGACCCCTTATGATAATCTGTTCTGACCTCCTGCGTAATAAAGGCCATGAAATGTCACAAAGCAATTCTTACCTCAAACTCTTAAAGATATGCTCTAGCTCAAGTAGAAGTTAAGAAAGAAATCTATTCTTGATTTAAAGACTTCAAGTGATGGATTCTAGTCTGAATTTGTCTACCTTCAGCTTCCAGGCTTTAAATCTTGTTATGCTTTTGTCTGCTAAATTAAAGAGCCCTCTGCTACCAGAAATCTTCATCCAATGCAAGTACTTATAGATCATGATCAAGTCACCTCTTAATCTTCTCTTTAATAAATGAAATATACTGAGTTTCTTTAGTAAGGCAGGTTTACCTGATCTTTCTTGTAGCACTTTTGTGAATCTTTTCAAATTTGCCAACCACTTTTTTAGGTTGAGACACTAAAACTGGACACAGTAATTATCTCCCTAACGCCGTATAGTGCAGCAATATCACCTCCCTACTTGTACTCAATATTCCTCTGTTTATATGCCTAAAGGTCACATTTGCTCTCTCAGCCAATGCACTGATCTGATACAGGTCATGGCAATCTTCCACATCTTTTTAAACCTATTTTAATGTTTTCAATCAAAAAAAAAAAAAAAAAAACAACACACCAAACTCAACCCAAACAACCAACCAAAAACCACCACCAAAACTAGGCCTGATCAAACTAAGAAATTAAGTGTGTGTGTGAAATTTAAAGGCAATTCAATTCTACTAAGAAGCTTCAATTACTGGGGAATGCAGGAGTCCAGTTCATGAGTTCAGACTATTGAGGTAATCCAGTCACATCTTTTTCTCCTGGGACAGTGCTGGCTTTTCTTTACTTTTGGCTGTAATTCATGGTTTTAATTTGAATCTGTAAAACTATTGGGGTAAGGACCAGGTTATCTTTCAAACTGCCTGCCTCTATCATGTGCCATCACGAAAGGTAAGGTACTTCTGCTTTAGTCAAAACAAATATTGGACTAAATACAAGAGTAACTGGATGAAATTCTATGTTATGCAGGAGGTTAGCACAGATGAACTAACATAAGGGTTCTCAAACTGTGGTATAAGTTCTCTTTGGGGACATCTCTGGGGTGCATGAGGGAGAAATTGCATAATGGTGGATTTAATAATTATTTTATTTACTTTATTTTCAGAATAGGCTTCTGAGACAAAGCTTTAAAACTGTATGGGAATCTGGTATATAAAATATGATAGTTTAATTTACTTCAAGATGTACCAGTGAGAACACAGATTCACAGAAACGCTGACGTACAGAGCCCGTGCCTCCAATGACAGCCTGGGTTCAGTTGCCCAGCAACTGTCTAGTCTAACTGAGCTCAGAACTTGGTCAGGGTTTTTTTTCAGTTGTCTATGTCGTACTGTAACTATATCTTTATGTAACAGTGAAATATGGACCGATAGATAGACAGGTAGCATTGAGAAGAATAGCGATGAGAAGAGTAAGAGTATGCAGGCAGATGGTAGATCTAGAAGGGGGTACACAATAACAAAAGTTTGGGAACCTCTGATCCAATGGCCTTTAAACCAAAAATCTATCCCTAGAAGTGCATTCTTGCATGGAGGCAGGACATTCTCAGTGGAAGGTCCTTCATTATGAATCTTGTTCCCTCTGGTGTCCATTAGAACCCAGGTTTGTTAGATCTTGGAGCATGGTGCAAGGTTTATTTTTTCTGGCCAAGTCTTTGCCTAGTAGAAAGCACTGTCTTGCCTAACTTTGACTGTTCTCTTTTCTATAAGTATAAGAAGGCATGCATTTTTTCTAATAGTTCTGTAGATAAACACAACCACTGGCTGTCAGTGAAAAAGAGTTAACACTGTATTCTTGAGCAATCCGAGAAGAGAAAATTACAGTATTACAAGCCCTCAGTGCAGGGAATCCTCCCAAAAAGGGAGTGTGGCTGGATTTACTGAGTTACTTAATTCCCCTGCAGACTTTATTAGGGAGTCCCCACTCCGACCCTATGGAAAACTTACCCCCCTAGCTATTCCATGAGGTGGAGCAAAGCCTGTCCCCCAAATGGAAAAACTGACTTAATTTAGAATCTGGCAGTGTATGGGTTTTTTTTTCCCCTCTGTATTCTTTCTGTGATGTCTGGGCAGCGAAAATGTGTTTTAAATAGACTTTCAATTTACTATGGGCCTGCGCCAAAGCATGTTGAGGTCAATGGAAGTGTCTACACTATTGTTTGACATTAATGGGATCAGGTTTTATAAAATGTCAGATTGGGTCATCTGACCTGGTTACTATAAAAAGAGTTGACCCATATAGCTGAGGGGTCTTTAGATATAAAAGAGAAAATACCAAGAGGCAGCTAGGTGGAAACCATCTCTATTTTATTATCTAATACCTGTCTGGGGTGAGAGTAAAAGCATATTCTGACCTTGGTATCTCAAAGTGTCAACAAATTAAAGAGTAGTAGATATAATGCAGAGAGAGCTTGAACTGCCATTTCTGTGCATATGTCCAAGTCTGCATTCTGCTGCACCCTGGCAGGCCAAACTTGGAGGGGGATCGTAACCCTGACAGAGTGAGGGCGATGCTGGGAAGAAGGGTCTTGCCACCTAGAGCCTGAAAGCATGTGGCCATTGCCAGAGCAAGTGTCCAACCCACAGCCTCCCTGCAACACAGCCAGGTCCTGAGAAGTGACCTGGGACTTGTGAGGAGCAGAGTGAACTTCCCTTACATTCCAGAGAGGCTGTTTGTGATGTCCCTGTGCCACAGAGTGGGGTTATGTGTTTTCCTTTACCTTTCCCATTTTTTCCTTTTTTTATTGTTGATTGCTGTTTAATAAATTGTGTTGGCTTTGGATTGTATGTAATCATCAGTGGGTCAGGGAAGCATCCAGTGCAGAGAGCACCCTGGAGTGGGGACACCCTAGCCCCTGCCCTAAGTGACCACTACAAGGTTGGGGGGTCAAGTCCCCCTCTTCCCCCCAGGAATCCTGGGCCCAGCCTTGTTGGGGTTACGAGGACTCTGCCAGACAGGAGAGTGGAAGGGGAGTCCTTGAGGTCAGGCAGGCCTCTGGGTAAAGGAAGTGGGAGCAGGGACTCAGATCCTTTCGCTAGCCCACTTCACCAGGGTAGTGTATAAGCCAGGAAAGTTCCCCACAATAGCAGAACCATTCCCCCGCTTACACTAGTTATCAGGCACGCACTTTCGTATGTGCAATGGCCCCCTATGGAGAATAGTCTTTAAAAAGGGACATTTTGCTCTGGTGAAGACTTTTGTTTTTGTCATGACCTGCTTGCAATTTACACAAACTACTGAGCACACTATAGTGATGGGAGAGCTTGCAGGGTGGAGAGAGAAACAATTAGTGCAAACTCTGAAGCTTGATCAGTGCCTGTTGGCAGTGTAATGTAACAGTTGTTCTGGCTTCAAATGTGTGCTGCCCTTTGTTGGAAGGTTTATTGGCTGTTGTGCTCAAGATACTCTTTTTTAACAGTATTTGTTATACAAGAAAACATCTTGGTAGAAAGTCCTGTTGAAATGACTACCTGTGGGTTTTTTAGTGTTGTTCTTTAATGTTCTGCTCACTTATTCAAGTGCTCAGGTTAATTATAATGAGACAGCAAATTACCTATAGTCTCCCCACCCCGGAGGTGAAAAAAAATACTTTGGAAATGCTGAAGTTATTATCAGTGTTGTACACATTTTTGTTGTCCTAGGTAAAGACAACAATATTTTATCAGAAATGGGCACAGTAATTAGTTGCACACTAGCTCTTAAGGCTTAGTTCTCAATTTTATGTAAATTTATCCAGTGACTGAGCCTTTATCAAATTAATGTATCCCTAATTACCTAGGAAAACTACCTCCAAAGCCATAGTACTTTATATGAATGCATTAGCTCTAGAGTCTCTGCAGTTGAGACAAACCAATTTGGGTTCCAAGATTTATGCCTGAAAGATCCAGACAATCAAATACCAATAAACCAAAACAGTGGGACAGAGTACCAGAATACTGTTTGCCCTATTGATCAAGATGACTTTTACCAACTTGGAAGCCTCCTGTCCTCTTCCATTAGCTTTTTCCTTTTCCAAATCTTATAATCCCTTGTAGTCATTTATATTATATTCTGCTTTTTATGTCCGTATTTTATTGTGCTTACTATATAAAATTTGTTTTACTTTGTCAAAGCACTGAGAGCTGTACAATAATTTGGGGAGGGAGAGTGTAGCCTTAACATTATTCCTATTCTGCCATTGTCAAGTCTTCATGCTCAGACACATTCATTCAGAAAACCCAGGACCAAACTAGTGACAGCATCTGTGCAGCAGAGAGAGGCCCAAAGGATGGTTAGAGTGATGTTTATAAGAGAAAATGACTATTTCATCTTTTGATTGATTCAGTTTTTGTGAGAAACCCAAAGACAACACTGTGATGAGATTAGTTAAGACAAGGACAAGTATGGGAGAAATTACCCCAAAGTTGGGGTTCACAGGATTGATCCAAAGGACAGACAAATGTATGTCTTGCAATATCTATGTCTACTGATCCCAGGAACTCTCCAAACAGAGAGAATGCCTATCAGAAGCTCTCCTTAAATGGAACAATAAGCCCTACTTGAACTCAGACTCATTTTCCTTAGCAAAGTACCATGCTGTTGCCTACAGTAGGGACAGCCTGATTTTCTAGAGTCACTAATGGTTTAAGCTTTACCTCTATTTATTCTGTAAATCACACCCCATCATAAATGGTTCAGTAACTAAATTTACTCTGTCAGCAAATTTGAAAATCATAGTTTTATTGCTCTCTTTTTAATTTCTTTCAAGAATCCTTTCCTTTTCTAATGTGCATCTACAACATTTGGTGAAACATCCAGTAGTTTCTGAAATAAAATAAAGGCTTTATACAAAGCACCACACTTCTCTGGGGTCCTGCATTCCTGAATTTAAAAAAAAATAATCAAAGTATTCATTTCATAAATCTTATCCATATATAAATATTGAGATAATTGTCTATAACAATATTGCAGGCAAATGGACAGTCACACCAGCTTATGCTGAATCACAAGTGAAGATGCAAACTTGCCTATCCTTCAAAGCTAGAACAATATAAAGATAATTAGGGTGGCAGTAACAGGCAATGAGAATATACCATCAATAAGTGAAGGAAAAGACATCTCATCTCAAAATGATGATGTCCAAGAGGCCAAGAAAAGACAAAACACATGAAATGAGCAGCCTACCTAAACTTGTCAGCCAAAAAACATGGAAACAAAATTCCCAGGAAATTTATAAACAGTTACCATTTTCTTAAAAATGAAACATTTTAAACACTCTTCTAAATTCCAAGAATGGGAGTATTGTAATGCATCAAAGTAGTGGGATTTTCAACATTTAGGACAGCAGAGAGATAGGATATCTATCACTAAGGCTGGTATTCTGGGATCTTTCACAAGCATTAGTTCACTTTGGAAATGTCATTTGGCTTGTTTCTGAAAAATCATTTGTAGTCATGCCTGCATTCGCACAATAAATAGCCCAACATCAGAGTTTTGTTTCCTGGCTATTAATTGTAATACACAGTTTAATGTTCCTGTATTTATATGCCTCTATTTGGCAGAGTATCAAAGTAATACATTAAAATGATTAAAAGTAAAAGTGACTTGTAGGGGGCAGAGGAGACAGCATAATTCACCCTGTAGTAGCTCAGCACAATGCTTGCACAGGAAGGGAATGCTCCTTTGGCTCCATGTAGCCAGTGGCCTGGCTAGGCCCCTATGTGCCACTGAAGCAATGTGTAGAGACCAGAGCAGGGGGGCAGAATTCCTCTGCTTCTCTCTAATATGTGGTCCCAAGTATGAAAACTCATAACTCTTGCACTGGCATACATCAGACAATTCAGTGTAACACAGCCCAATGTTAACTAAAATTGACCTAGCACACTTAACACTTTTCATCCATGTTTGCCAAATGCACTATTTTGTGAACAATGAGAATGTGCTGAAGTAGGCAATTAGTTACACAACACAAAATAAATATTTTGTTCAGGAGTGAATTTAGCATTCTGGTTCCAAATAGATTGGAGTGGAGTAAAGAAAAGTATAATCAAAGACGGCACTTTTTCCCCCCCTTTATGTCCATTTCAAATGAGTTCTGGCAACAACATATTGTAAGAGTGGGCAGTAAGTATTATTGTATTCTTCTGCCAGCAAATTCTTTTTGTTTTGCCAGAGAAAGACTGTAATTGATAGATGAGAAAAGTGATCTTTGTAACCATTATACATCTGAGTAATTACATTTTCTACTGATACTTAATTTAGTAGTTCAGTGGTTACCAAGCCAACAGAATGCATACTAATTATATACCTGCAATTTCCTTTTAACTAATGGAGAGTCTTATCCTTTGGGCTTCTAAAGACAAGCTGAGGTGAAGCCAGCAAGTGAGCCATAGCAACGTCAAGATGAAATATGATTCTTTAACAGCCAAAGCTTATACTGCCACAGAATACTGCATCTGCTTCTATGCTCTGAATAGCACACAAACGGGTGCACACAAGATGACACTATAGGGGTACACAAACCACAAATATCAAATTATGGAAGATAAAATAAAAAGACCTTTTGGGTCATCATTTATCCACTGCCTTGCAAGGGCAAGATTATCATTCCCCACAGTGTAGTGGTGTGTCCAGTCTGGTTTTCAATTTCTTAGATGATGAGAAAATTCCTTTGAGAACTCATTCTGTGGTCTACAAGGTCTCACTGCTGGAAGTTTTCCTGATAGTCTAAAATCAAATCAAGATTTGATGTCAACTTTTTATCTTGCCACTTATTTGGCCTGGTGTTTGCCACTTGTTACACATTTTGTCAGGTATTTATTTGTATTGATCTAGACTCCTGGGTGAGAAATCAGTTACACAGGGCCAAATCCAGCTTGTTTTACTCACCTGTGTAATCCAAAGAAATTCAAAAGAGGGTTACACAGAATACTAAGGCAAGCTGTATTTGGCCTCAACTAATCTAGGTTCACAAAGCTAGATCTCTAAATATTTATGGCCCCCATTAGTATAGTATCGTACAGTATAGTGGTACTATTCCCAATTACAGAAGAGGAACTAAAGCACAGACAGATCAGATGACCTGCCAACAGTCACACAGAGGGCCTGCTGTGCAGCAGGGAACTGATCCTATGTCTCCCAATTCCCAGGCTAGTGCCCTAACCTAGGGCCGGATTTACACTTTATGCACCCCTAGGCACAGCATCTTAAGTGCCCCCTTTGCCTACCACTGACCTTTGTATTTTCCATAAAAATGAAACTTTTAACCCACTTTTAAGCACCCCTAGAACACAGGTGCCCCTAGGCACATGCCTACTCTGCCTAACTGAAATCCGGCCCTGCCCTAACCACAGGACCATTGTGCCTGTACTGACAAAGCACTGGCCCACAGTGTCTTCCCTGATATAGATCTAAAGGACTATAAGTCTTAAGAGGAGCTATTGTGATTTTTTTTCTTAAACTGTATTATGCTTGCAAAAGGTGCTGGGCTATCAGCACCAGAGACTGAAGTGACATTACAATATGAGCAACAGGTCCCTGCTCTCCTAATTCCCAGGGAGCCTCAGCCCTCCCCAGAAAGGGCCACTAATGCTACAGGATAGATCAGTGTTTGTGCCTATTCAGCCCTTGGCTTATCTGTCAATTGTGCAGTGAACAGGACCCTGGTCCACTAGGGAGTGAAACTAGCAACTGGGTTCACATAGACCAATGAACAGCCATGCAGGTCACTTTTTGGTTTTAGTTGACCTGGTGACCAAGAGATGAATATTCATGGTTGTATTCATAGTTAAAACTCAGTGAATAATAGGAAGACTTCATTTAGAACATCTGTGAAATCACTGTTTGATCTGACCAACTTTGTTCCTATTTTATTAAAGGGGATAGACACTGGTCTTTAATTAGAATATTTGAACATTTTGACTGTGTAGCAGGATATATTACTGTTCAACACTGCAGAGATCAAATTTAAATTTCTTCCATTTTGAGAGCGATTACAAATTCCAACAGTGTCCCCCAATTTAAGTTTAGGGACTCCTTCGATTCAGTAGAATCTTTCAAAAACATAACTAAACATTGGCACAACTATTCCACATCTATGATTAATTATGTTATCTTCATTCAAAAGGGAATGTTATGTACCAATTTTAGAAAAAACAGATTATGCTATACAAGTACAGACAATGTATATTTACTGGACTTCGGTATTTTTGTACTCAAGTACTACATTCTGTTAAAAATAAAAGTTAGCAACCCACATGATTTTTTATATGGTCTTTTTTTTTAAAAAAAAAGAAAGACTACAACAAAAGCTGGTATATATTTGATTTTTTTTAAGTGTCAGCCATACCTTCATGGCAACTACCGTCATAAGATTTTTTATGCCATATATCTGAAAGTAGGTCTAAGTACTCTTCCTGCACTCAATTTGTGAAATCTGAGGCATAATGCAAGCTCATTAAGTCTGTTTTCAAAGTAAATATTCTTGAAATAGATTTGCATTTCTATTTAATTAAATGTGACAGGCTTCTCATGATAGTAAGTTTCAGGTAATTTATGAAGGGAGGCAGACATGGTACTTTATTGTGTACTAAAGTCAAGGGAGATTAGGAGCTAGAGAGAAAATTCTTTCAATAGTGTTATTGTACTGCTGATTATTCTTGACAGATTTCATTGTTTTCCTCAGCTGGCAGTAAGGCCCAAAGCCAAAATTTTCAGGCTTGGTTGTCTAAAGTTAGTCAGCTAAATGCACGTGCAATTTTGCAAGGTGCTCAGCACTTCTTTTCAAAATTGGCAATTGACTTTGAGTGACTCAGAATGCTTTCTGTTACAATAAACAGTTTCCCAACAGGAGGAGTTATACTAGATTATGTATACACACAGAGAGAACTCTACTGTCAGAAAGTGTTTGATAAGAAGGAAGGAAATAAAGCCTGAATATTGCATTGTCTTGGCTATTCACTTTATGCTCTGTACAGGATCCAAGAAGGGGAAGGCAAAAACCAGACTAACCAAAAATCACATCCCCTCTGTGAGGGTTTGTGGCTCTGGTTACAGGGCAATGCAGCCTAGTGGCCAGAATGCATAGAGTTGCCCCTGGTTGCAGGGCGGTATGGCCTAATGGCTGAAGTCTCTCCTACTCTACCGGGTCCCGGCCTATGGCCCTAACCACAGCGTAGGACCCTGTCACTGGCTCAGCAGGGGGGTCCTACTGAAACACACTGAGGCTTACCAGGGGCAAGGTACCAGTCCATCACACCCTGGTCCAGGTTGCTTCCTACCATCTTGAGAGTTGGGGTCTCTCCCACAAGTCCCTAGGTTCGCTGCGGGCTTCCGAGTCAGTCGCCTCCTCGGGTTCCTCCCGCCATAGGGCTTTGAGCCAGCCTGGAGAGGTTTCCATCCCCAGCGCCTTCACAAGCAGTGGCTAGTCCTTTGCAGGAACTTTTCAGTCAGGTCCTTTCCCTGTGGCCACCAGCCCAGACTGAGCTGAGCTACCTCCTTTTATACTCCCATAGCACTTGGAGCATGCCCAGTATGGAGTGGGCGGGACTTCCTCCATCAGTGCTACTGGTCTGACACTGCTGGGGCTAGTGCGGGGTGGTCCTATTGGCATCCAGAGGGGGTGGGCGGGTGAAGCCCGCCCACTGCTAATGGGCCTCCCCCCAGCCTAAGGGGAGGACCCACAGGTCTGGGACACCAAGTAATTACGGGGGACAACTAATGAAAAAACAGGATCGGGAGTGAGGTCATAGGGCTAAATGAAGGGAACCTGATGGGGACACCAAGCAGAGAACCCCGGACAACGCCCACTGCTCCTCGAAGGCGTCAAGGGAACCAGTGGACGCCGCCCAGAGGAACTCTGCCCGGATGCGTGAGCAGACGGAGGAACGGAAATAGGCCCTACAGTTGCAGGAAATCCCGTCGGCCAACCTCCTCTCCCTGGTGTTGTAGATGGCCTGTTTGGCCAGGGCCAAGAGGAGGTTGAGAAGGAGATCCCGCGACTTTGTGGGGCCACGGATGGGGAGCGTGTAGATAAAAAGGTGAGGGGAAAAGTGCAACCAAAAACGCAGGAAAATATTCAGGAGGAGCCGGAACAGGGGCTGCAACCTGGCGCACTCCAAATAAACGTGCGCCAAGGTCTCCGTCTCACCACAGAAAGGGCAGGTGCTAGGGACAGACGTGAACCGCGCCAAGTACACGCCCATGCTCACAGCTCCGTGAAGGAGCCGCCAACTGATATCCCCGGCGGGCTTCGGGATCAGGGCAGAGTACAAGCTGGCCCACCGGGTAGTGCGGGGTGGTGCTGCCCCATCACACCTTCTAAGAAGGCTTCCAAACCAACTCCAGCAGACAGATGCCCTGGTTCTTTTATTATTTGATGCAGGCAGGCTTTCTCCCTTCCTGAGAGGCCTCAGTTCAGAGAAGGAACAACTAAATACTGTTCAGTAGATCCTTACCTCAGAGCCTTGAATCAGACCAACCATACTTACAACCCAAAAAATAAAATCTCTAAGGCTCTGGTCAGGGTAATATCCAGGGACCTACAACCCATAACAACCAACATAACTTCTGATTCCTTCTCTCTCATTCAGCTGGGTTTTTTTCCTGTTTATATCTAGCTCCACTCCCAGGGTAACTCAGAGTACTCCTTGATTGCAGCCAGGATATTTTGGCCATAAACTACATTAAAGAGGTAGTACGCCTTGTCACATGCTCATGCACCAAACATGGTGTCAGAAATGAATTAGCTCCTTCAGGTACATAAAAATCAGAAACTAAGAATATTGTACACACACATAGAGAGACAAACAAAACAAATGAAAACAATAATTATGGCTGCATAGGCTAATCCTGTCCCTGAGCAGATGGACATAAAAGGGAAAGTGATTAGCAACTGACCATTCTTTAGATCAGAGTGGGAAAACAACAAAATTGCAATGTGGCTGGATAAAAAGGAAAACAAAATAAGAATGGCCATACTATTAGCTGTAATGGGAAAAGGTTGGCACATACTCCAAAAGCATCTGGATATGTCAACAGCATACTGGGAAGACCCATGTAAAATCCTAGATGCACTACAAAAACATTTTCAACTCTCAAAAAATGTCATGCATTAAATATATCTTTTTAACAAGTATGATTCATAGATTACAAGCCCACAAGGGAATGTTGTGATCATCTAGTTCAATTGTTAGTATAATACTGGCCACAGGACTTCTCTGAATTAATTCCTCTTTGAACTAGAGAATACCTTTTAGACAAACATCCAGTCTTGATTTAAAAAAAAAATGAACAATTGAGTATCCACCACAGCTGTTAGAAAGGTGTTCCAACGTTTGGTTAATTACTCACTGCTAAAAATATTCACCTTGTTTTTAGACTAAATTTTTTAGCTTCAGCTTCCAGCCATTAGATCTGTATTGGAGTTGGGTGATTTGGGGGGCTGGGAGACTAATAGTTTATTCATTGAAAAATAAATTTTGGGTTGACCAAAACTATTTGAGAATTTGGATGAATAGCTTTAGCCAAAAAAAGAAACTTCTGAAAAAGTCAAACTGGTTTGTTTCAACATTTTCAAAACAAAATGTTTTAAAAATGCTTAGTTTTGAAATTTAACTAAATTTATTTTAAAGAATAAAAACATAAAACATACAAAAGGGTAAAACACATCCAAAAATGAAGCTAAACCAAATAAAAATATCATTTTAGGTCAAACAAAATTAAACACATCCAAAAATGAAGCTAAACCAAAGCTAAACCAAATAAAAATATCATTTTAGGTCAAACAAAACAAAATGTGTGACCCAAAAATTAAAGTTTTGAGTTCTTATTGTGCTGAAAAAAAAAGTTTCCCAAAAAAGTTTCAATTTCAAGTCAACCCCAAAAGAAATGTTTTTGAACTTTTTGGTTTGGCCACTGAATCAAAAAAATCAATTATTCATTCTGCTCTAATTGTTATACCTTTGTCGGGTAGGGTTGCCAAGTGTCCAGTTTTCAACTGGAATACCCCGATCAAAAAGGGGCTGCTCAAAGTCTAGCTAGCAGTGCAGGCAAGCTTCAGGCCTGGCTCCACATGCCTCCTGGGAAGCTGCCGGCATGTCCCTCCGGCTCCGAGGTGTAGGGGTGGCCATAGGGGCTCCATGTGCTGCCCCCAGCCTAAGCGCTGGCTCTGCAGCTCCCATTGGCTGGAAACCGGACTTGTCTTACCTAGAACAAAGAGTCCCCACCAAAGGAGGAGCCGATCTTAATATGTAACCTTAGTTGAAAGCTCTCCACAGAGAGACATAGGACAAGATTGTAACTGAAGTAACCATTGTTTCCAGCTTGTGTTAGGTTTCTTGTTTTGTTTTTTCCCCTTTCTTTTCCATTGTTAATATTAAAATAGGCAGTTAATAACTATGATTATTTTGTTTGTCTTTAATCAGTGTCCCTGAGGCATGACAAGAACCCCATGAGACCAAAATAGTGGGAATCCCACCTCTGAATTGGCATTGAGAGACAATTATTAAGATTTAGCCTACCATTTCTTGTTTCTCTAGACTATAGGGTTTTTTTTGTATTTTGGAGATAATAATTACTTGATACTGAACAAATTAAATCATCCCTTTGTACCCCACACTAATATGAGCAAAGGCGTTAACCAGAGTTAATTTGTTATTTACAAGGTGGGAGATGAGAATCAAGACCACTCTTCTTTATCATTTTCGAGTTTCATTATATGACAAACCACGTACCTTTTACTATATATGTTGCGTGCCTGGATGCTCTGCAAGGACGAGGCCCACACACACAGGTGAATTAATTGGCTTTAATGAAGGTTACGTGACACACCCGCAACCGGAACTCCACGTGTTGCTGCCACTGGCTTGGGAAGTCCAACGTCCAAACAGCTCGGTCAGGTATGAAGTTCGATGCGCAAGCTCTAGCCCTTAGCAATTATAGCATCATGCTAATAGCATGCAAACTAGCCTTTACATATGCAATAAGGGACTTTCCATCAGCAATGGCCGCCTCCCCTGGCCTCGGGCTAGGGACTTTCTGCAGACTTTCTGCAGTTCCCCAAAACACCGAGGCTTCCCACACAGGGCAGTTTTAACTGGTTAGAAGCAGCAGCTGCTAGCAACTTCTGTCCGCTAATAACCTCTCCTTGAGAAAGCGTAGGCCCTAGCTTAAACCGTAACAATGTCTTCCAGGGTCTCCTACAATATATATATTTGTGAAACCCAAGAAAGTTTTTTTTCCTGAAAGTTATCAAAAACCCAGGATTGTAATAATGGGTTGCTTTGGCTCATGGCTGCATCAAATATACTGGCAGAGCTGTGTGTCAATGATTACTGGTGTGTTCAGTATTAGCTAGTGTAATTACTACTTTTTTCAGAAAATCTATATTCATTCACATTATTTTAAAAAGTTATTTTAGTAGCTTGTCATAAAACAGATGAGACACCATGGAGAAGAGAAGGGGACCCACCAGACACAATATAAAACCAAATGAGACACAGCTGAGAAATACTAGACAGTCTAAAGATACAAACAAAAGGTATTATAAATGAGGCTAATGCAAGATCAGCAAGAATCAGAGTAATGCAAGATGAGGAGGAGTAAAAACTGGGAGACGAAGAAAATTATTTTAGAATTCATGTCTTTTGTCTATTTTAACCATGCATTTTAGGAATGAGTTTATCAGAAATGTGAAGATACATTTCTAAATTGTGACATTTTGCATTATGTGGTACTTTCTACCTTACCCTCTTTCTCCCCAAAAGGGTTTCCTGGATTGATGAGTTTTCTCCTCTTTTACTCCTCTGCCTTCCAGACATGATGAGCTAGACATGGCTTCCTCTAGAGCCCAGAAGTGCTCCTTTCCTTAGAGTCTGAGTGTAGTGAGGCAAATACATTAAAGTGAACATTGCAGTGCAGTAGAGAATCCCTCCAGCTTGTGAAATGAATGTGTCATCTCTTCAGTGTTTCTAAGCAGGCCAGAAAATATTGTTAAACTGTTGGGCCTCAGTCTTCCAACTGGCTCTGCACAAGCAGGCCACTGAGTCCACATAGAGCCCCTCTGAAATCAAATGGGCTGCCCACAAGTCCAGAAGTCCACTACACCTACAATCCAAGGGTTGGGACGTTACAGTGCTGGCTGTCCACAGAAAAGTCATTCCTATGTTTGTACCTGCAGCTGATGCTGTAGTACAGTCCCAGCCCATTGTCAATGAGGTTAGCTAAGGATGTTTGATCTTCCTTGAAGTACTGACCCCTCCTTATTTCCTTTGACATGAAACTATATTACACATATGATTGTGATTAAGGTACAGTGGCAGAAATCATTGTAGAGTAGGAGTCTCCTTTTGTCTCCCATTGACCTTAAATTTCACAATACCACATGAACATGTCTTATTGCTAGATGATATGGTCTAGTGGCTAGAGCATGAGACTGGGAGATCTGGGTTTTATTCTGCCGCTGGCCTGCTAGCTAATCTTGGGCGACTCACTTCACTTCTCTGTGCCTTAGTTTCCCATCTGTAAAATGGAGATCATGATACTAACTTCCTTTGTAAAGTGCTTTGAGATCTACTGTCAAGAAGTACTAAATAAGAACTAGGTACTATTATTATTTAGATCAAGAAGGGAGGCATCCTTATCATGGTGGAATAAGATAGCGCCTAGCTACAGCAGTGTTGGGAGAAGACCTACCAAAGGAAGAAATTGCTAAAAGTAACAATCCCCAGACTCATGTTTGAGAAGATTTGTGTTACTATCACCATTCCCCGCCTTCCTCCAAAATATAATTTTATAGATTAAAGCAACAGGGAGTATTATGATCACCTAGTCTAGTTTTGCATAACGCTAGCCAGAGAGTTAAACCTGGTGATTAAGAATGTTTAGAATATAGAGTCTTTTTACTGCAAAAAAAAAAAGGGGGGGGCCTATTCTGTTTTACACTAACAAAACTCTTTTGACACTTGCCCCACCTTCTCCATTGACTTCAATACATTGATGTAGACATGGCAGCAAATGAGGACAAACGGATGGATTTTAAGTGGCAGGTCACAACTTTATTAAACTTAACAAAGGTGATGGGCACTACCCAACCTATCATCCATACTCTCACCTACCAGACATTTTATCTTGTTCCAGTGCAGGGGTGATAGGGCTCCTACCATATAACCCATAACTCAGGGTAGACTCTCCTCAGCCTATGCCCAGGACTCAGCTCACTTTTCTGCATCCTCCCATCTCCTCTTTCACTGCAAAGGGAACAATGGACACTAAAAGGGTGGTGGAATCTCCATCCGTAGAGGTTTTTAAGGCCCAGCTTGACAAAGCTCTGCCTGGGATGCTTTGAGCAGGTGGCTGGACTAGATGACCTCCTGAGGTCTCTTCCAACCCTAATCTTACATGATTCTAAAAGGGAGAACCTTGGCCCACTACTGCCACAGGGACTTCCCCTCTCCCACATGCACAACACCCATTAGTAAAATCCCAAGTCTTTTACATCTGGGAAGCTTTCCTTTTATCCTCTGTACTACACTAGAAACCAGCCACAAATTGTGATGAGTTAACCTCCTTACCAAGTTCTACTACTAATTTTTAAATCCTATTCCTATTTAACAACTGCATGACCAGGATGCTGTGAGGAAGGTGAAAAACTCCCCAGGCTTCTGCCAATTTGGCCCTTTTGGGAAGAAGATATTTCTTCCTGACCCCAAAACTGGTGACCGATCAGACCCGCAGCATCCACAAAACACAGCTCCAAGGCGACCAACACAGGGTGGGGTGGCTGCTGGAACGGAGCAAGAAGAGGCTTCATATGGCCCGGGCTAGGGTTTAAATTAGTTGGGAGAGTGAGGGACCAATCAACTCCCTTTTTCACCAAGCTAGCCAATGAGTGGCTAGAGAATCTGAAGGGAAGTGACACCCCTGCATCCCCTCAGCATGTGTTCTCCCCTGGTCAACTGGGGCTGCCCCAATTGCCACTGGCCCCATCAAGTTTCCCACCCATTGAGGCTGGTGAGTGGCAAGTATTGATTTATCCTCAGGCCCAAAATATTCACCTTGACACTAGCTTAGGGTCACATTCTCTCAGTATCACCCACCAACATGTCAATTTTTACTTCTCTCATCCCTGTTGCTCCACCCCATTCTTCTTAACTTTCTAGGTTTTGTAGACAGGGAATTTCCTCTGTTGGCGGCTAAATTATTCAATATCTGGTAAATTCTTTCCTCATCTCCTTTTTACTATATTTTTCAAGTTAATTTAGCACTCATGGAAGATATAAAGCTATAGTATTGCATACACATAGGCATATTGTGGCTAGGCACTGTGTATTTTTCCCCTCCCCCACTGATTGAGGACAACAGGCCTAAGGGCCACCCATATGAAGAACCCACTTGGAGAATGGGGCACCTGAAGAAACCAATCTGGAATGGGGCCTCTAGGTCTGGTTCTAGGTTTAGGGTTCTAGACCCTAAGCTAGATTGGAGAGGTGAGGTGCCTGTCTTGCTGTGCCTTTAAAAGAAAAAATGTTCAGAGCTGAACTGCAGGATCCACACTTTCACCTATCATTTGTTGTATGTTAATAAGGTGTCACATTTCCCATTCTCACCTGCCTCTCCTTCAGTAATAGGTTGGAACCTTTTTTTAATCCTTTCAGGAATCTCAGATCTGATGGGTTCATTTTGATAATCAAACGTTTTATTTTCCCAAAACAAAAATTAAGAATAAAAAAAGACTTTTTTCTTAAGTAAAGATTTATTTTCAAAAGGAAGTTTAGACATGAAAATAATAATAAAAATAAGATACCACAAGAAAAATATGACAGGGTACTGAATCTGCTCTGAATTATACCTATTATACCTATACAGGCTATTAGAGGAATAATCCAGTTTGTTAATGGAGTTACACCAGTGTAAAACAGTTTCAGAATCAGAAGAGAGTTGGCCCCTAGACATCTGGCAGTGTGTGAAAGACAAGAAAGGAAAAGCCTTGATTTAGAGCCAATCATTTTTAATGAGCAGGGAGCCAAGTAGCACTTAATGGCATGATTCCAAGGGACCGGAAGATACTGTTAATGTAATACTCACTAGATTTCAAATGTGCCTTGAGATTACTGTTAGCACTTCATATGGCTACTACTGGAAAAGGCAATCAATTATAGTTATCTATCCTTTTTAATCCAGCAGAACAATTCAGATATGTCTTTTACAGGTAGACTAAGTGATTGGTTCAGTGAACCAAGCACACTTTGTCTATATGATGAGATTTATGTATTTTCAAAATGGTACCAAACCCCTTTATATGAAACAAGTGCTCGTTGCCGCTGAATAGGGTGCATGGTAACTTCATATGTAATCGTTTACCTCAGAAACTGCAGTGTAATCTGATAAAACTCATATACTTTGTTGGTAGAAAGGAAAGGTATTTTAGAAATGTGTACGTACATTTTATATACAATTCCAACATCTTCAAATATAAGACCAAACAAAAAAAAGTGCCTATGATGACTTCAGTGGATCTGTTAGGTGCTCAGTGCTTCTGAAAATTAAGCCAATTACTTAGGTGCCAAAACATGAATTTTAGCACGTTTTTGGAACTGTTGTTCTTTATGTATAACTCCAGCAGCACTTACGACTGTTTCAGAACAAGCACTTTGTGGATGGCTGCATGTGCAGTGGAGCTGCTTGTGCAACTCTGGGCAATGTTTGTTTATTTTTATATCAGTAATTCCAGGGGGCACAACATTCTATATCTGAAAGCTGTGTGCTTGTACTGGTTCCATTACACTGCTGTTATAATAGACAGCAGCTGACTACCCCAGGTAAGATGTTTCAGAATAATCACTGACATAATTGTCAAAGGCTTGTCCACACATCGCACTCATCAATTTTACATTGACATCCATAAGTGCTACAGAATCAGCAGATTTTTGCACTGAAATTGCCCAAAGCCTCAGGCCAGAAAACTTGAGTGATAGCAAAGAGAAGCCGATGAGGCTATCCCATGTTTTTTTGTGCCTCAGAGCTTGAGGGGACAGCTGAGCTACTTTGAAAACATGGGACAAGCAATGTGGACAGAATATTTTCACTTATAATGGCATCTCTTGATCATTTATTATTATTCTCTTTATCAGTCATTGCACCAGCTACTGCCACTGCCTTGTCTCCTTCTCCATTCCCTTTACTGAAACTGCTTCTCAGCTATGCTATTTAATCTTATTGCACAAAACTGGGTTTGAGTTGTCAATTGAAAAAAATCAGAATGTCCCGATATTTACTTGTATGTCCCGCGTCCCGACCGGACGCAAATTGTCCAGTATTTTGCCCTCCGGTGCACAAGTGGAGGCGGCTCATCCCCACAACTCCCTCCCGACTCCGCCCCTTTGCCCCCCCATTGGATCCCTCCCCAAATCCCCGCCCTGGCCCTGCCTCTTCCCCAAGCACACCGCATTCCTCCTCCTCACCCCTCCCACCCAGGCTTGCACTAATTAGCTGTATGGCAGCGCAAGCACTGGAGGGATGAGGGAGAAGCAGAACATGGCAACCAGCTCAGGGGAAATGGAGGCAGAACAAAGGCGAGCTGGTGCGGGGGGGAAGGGCATGGAGCTGCTGGTGGGTGCTCAGCCCCCACCAATTTTTCCTATGCTTCAGCGGCTCTTGTTGCTTTGTTTTTTGTTGGGGGGGGGGCTTTTGTTTTTGTTTTTTCCTCCGCCACGAGCTCTTGGATTTTTTTTTTTTTGCTCCACCACCACCCCCCACCCCATCCTGATATTTCACATCTCTCATCTGGTCACCCTACCACACAGACAAGAGACAGCTGCATTGTTATACCATTTGTTAGGGCAAAATCTCTCCATTGCTGCTCCTTATCCCAGAATGCATTCTAGCATACAAAAAGTAGTCCTCTATCATGTGGCTATATGCTGATTCAGCAGACTATAAGGTAGTCATTGGAGGTGATTAAACTGCCACCAGAACAGGCAGTGATTAAGAGGCTTCCACACTGGAAAGTGGGTCCCTGAGATTCCATGTTGATAGAGAGACTAATATGTGGAGCTACTGAAAAGAGAATCAATTCTGTAAACAAATTTTAAATTTCAGAGTTGTTTTCATTTCACAAGGTTTGAAATGGACCCCATTTTTGTTTATTTTTCACTTTTATATTAGATTTTTCAAAATATTTTTCATTTATCACTTTCCCATTTTCCTTGGTACTGCATTTTTTAAAAAATCAATTTTCAAAAATGACCATAAATTAAAAAGAAAAGAGGAAAATGAGAAACAATAAAATTCTGGATTTTTTTTTTCAGTTTTGTAAAAAAACTTCAGAGATGTGATATCTGGACCCCCAAAAAATATTTTGGGAAAAAGGGTAATTTTTTGTTACATTTTTTGTATTTGAAAACTGCTGACCAACTCTATTATTATGCTGTATGCGTGGCTAAGAAGTAATGAGGTTCATTTAGAAATCTGTGTTCCAGTTAAACACTGGGTGAAATATTGGCCTGACAGAAGTCAACGACAGAACTCCCACTGATTTTAGTAAAAAAAACAGGAGTACTTCTGGCACCTTAGAGACTAACAAATTTATTTCAGCATAAGCTTTCGTGGGCTACAGCTCACTTCTTCAGATGCATAGAATGGAACACACAGACAGGAGATATTTATAAATACATACGATAGCTCATCTCAATTGACTGGATTCTTCCTCTTGGTATGCATACTTCCACCTTTTCTTGTTCTCTGTATGTATAAATATCTCCTGTTTGTGTGTTCCATTCTATGAATCTGAAGAAGTAACCTGTAGCCCATGAAAGCTTATGCTGAAATAAATTTGTTAGTCTCTAAGGTGTCACAAGTACTCCTGTTCTTTTTGCGGATACAGACTAACACGGCTGCTATTCTGAAAACTGATTTCAGTGGGGCTAGGATTTCCCCATGATGTTTCCTGATTTGACATATTGATGAGCCTCTGTAATATCAATTACAAGCTAGAAAGTTATGGCAAGCAAAATTTGTTTTATTGTACCACAGCCTAAGGTCTAGAGGTGAACAGTTAGTTCTCAAAAAGAACAGAAGTAGTTGTGGCATCTTATAGACTAACAAATATATTTGAGCATAAGCTTTCGTGGGCTACAACCCACTTCATCAGATGCATGCAGTGGAAAATACAGTAGGAAGATTATATATATATATATACACACACACACACACACACAGAGAACATGAAACAATGGGTGTTACCATACACATTCTATTGAGAGTGATCAGTTAAGGTGAGCTATTACCAGCAGGAGAGAAAAAAACTTTTGTAGTGGTTCTCAGATTTCCTGAATACCTCTGCTAAGAAGTATAGAGGGTTTGGATTGGAATTAATGTGCTGGATGGAGCTGTGTGAAGGCAAACTTTCATAATTCAAAATAAAGATACTTTTAAAAGTTTCCCTTCTGTGCTGCCATGTCAGCATAAATAAGTTATATTATTAAGTCTAGTCAGAGGGAAATAAGATAAAAGCCAAGGTATTTTTCTCTCTCTTCATAATTTTAGTCAAGTCAGACAGGACATAAATAACAAACTAAGTATGGATGAAAAAAATACCAATATAAATAAAGTTAGGACAAAAGTAAGGTATTAATTAGAGTTCTCATTAGAACTTGATAATGAGAATTTTGTGAAAACAGCAAACTGATCTGTCCAGAACAGATGTATGGATGGGGGCATGGGATAGAGAATCCTGTCCAACAGCAGGTCAACTAAAGCATCTCTGTTTTTAATACAAAAAAGAAATAAATCAGCTCTCACCTTCCTCTCTCAGATGGGAGAAATAGACACTAGAGCTTTTACATTCCAATAGCTCATCCAGGAGACAGACACATCTTATACTCTAATGCTTTTAGACATGCAAGCAGATTTACTTTTGACTTCTGATTGCATGTTTTATTCAAACCCCTTGTCTTGACAACAAACTGTGGTTTTTGATGCTTCAAATAAAGTTATGTCAGTGTTAATAAAGAAGAGGCAGAGATTTTAGATGTGTGCTGGCTGTAGTAAGCCTATTTTAATTATTTCTAACTTATTTCACGCTCAGAAGCCTTAGTAGTGATAGGGTCCCCATTGCGCTAGCTACTGTTCACATGCATAAGAGACACTCCTTACCCGCAAAGAAATTATAATTCATATAGAGAAGGGAACCTAAGATACAGAGAGGTGAAATGATTTACATAAGATTCACAGAACAGTTCAATGACTGAGCCTGCAACATAAGTCAGGCTTCCTGATTGCTAGTCCAGTGCCCTACTCACTAGACCAGGGGTAGGCAACCTATGGCACGCGTGCCGCCTTATTTTCAGTGGCACTCACACAGCCCAGGTCCTGATCACCAGTCCAGGGGGCTCTGCATTTTAATTTAATTTTAAATGAAGCTTCTTAAACATTTTAAAAACCTTAATTACTTTACATACAATAATAGTTTAGTTATATATTATAGACTTATAGAAAGAGACCTTCTAAAAATGTTAAAATGTATTACTGGCACGCAAAACCTTAAGTTAAAGCGAATCAATGAAGACTCGGCACACCGCTTCTGAAAGGTTGCCAACCCCTGCACTAGACCATATTGAAATTATACTTTAAGTTATTAATTGTTGTTATTGATATTACAGTAGCACCTAGAGGCCAGGGTCTCATTGTACTAGGCAGAGTACAGACATATAACGAGACAGTCCCTATCTCCAAAAACCTACAGAACTTATCTTTTTATTTGGTTGCATTAATACAAATACTTAAAACAAAATCTGCATCAGGAATTCTCTCCAGTAGGCAACCCACAACTTAAATAACCATCGTAAAGATTCCAAGGCTTCCAGTGGACTTCTGTTCAAACATTAAAGATCACATTTGCTGCTTGAGAAAAATAATTACTGATGTCATGGGTGATCATTTAAAGGTAGATTTTACCGAGTTTTCATTTTCTTTTAGGCAGGACATACATTGTATGCACAGTTAACATACAATTGGATAGGGGAATATGGATTTGTGCCACAAAGACTATCAAGCATGAACACTGGAAAAAATATATTAATTGCCTCCAACATATGTAGTTTTAGAACCCAGTTGGGAACTTATTACTTTAAAGTAAATGAGGAGGAAGAACTCTGAAATCAATGAAATGTACACGAGTATAAAACTAGTATAAGTCAATTCAGAATCAGGTCCTCCATAAATAAACTGAAGCTCCTTGCTAAATCAATAGGTGACCAGTGACTGAGTTGTAGAGGAATTACTGCTAAGTGATTGCAGTAGAGAAGTCTGTAATAGTATCATTGCATTAGAATAGTGAAAGAATTTGTCTACTGTCAACTGCCTTTACTTTGCTAATCTATCCAAGATTAAATATAAAGTTAACAACTAGTGCTGACCAAAGATATATACTATGTAAAATCCAATTTTTCCCACTTAGTATGAACAAAGGAATATAGGAATTGCCAAACTACATCAGACCTGAGGTCCATCTAGTTTAGTATCCTGCCTCTGACACTGGTCAGAATCAGATGCTTTGAGGCTTTGTTGCATTTTTACTCTATAGTAGGCTGATGTGAGTTAATCTGGCCCCATCAAGATACATAGATATTTAATAATTAGAGATTGCCCTAAAACTAGACGTATGAGGTTTTATGTCCTTTCCGATACTCTCTTCTAGCATTATCTGTTCTAACTCTGGATATTTTTGTGACCCATATAAACTTCCAACCCAACTTTGAATCACGCTAAATTCTTGGTCATGGTGTCAGTGGTAGTTAAGTCACTTTATTTGTTGCCATTTATACTCCTATATCTTGTATTTATGTGAAATGATGACATCTAGGTGCCTGTTTGGCAAAGTACTTCACTACCTGCTTAATCCCATTGAAGTTGATGAGCCTTCATTATAATCTTCCATGCTTTGCTGAATCAGGACCCTACAGCTAATCCAAATGAATTTTCACCATCTCAGATAAAAAGAATTTAACAGATCACAATGTCTGTTCCATTTGTGTGTGCGCACCAAATTTGCTAATTTGGAATTTGTGAATATCAGTTGAATTGCTATAGGAAACAGAAGGCTGATTGTTCATGATAGTCTGACCAGATGTTTCAATTAAAAAAAGAAACACATAAATGACCCTCTTTAAAATAAATAGCAGCAAGAGGATTGGTAGGAATTACGAAACGTTGACATCCTGTCTATTTAACAGAATATAATACACAATTTACTGGGTTATACAATACACAAATTACATCTTTTGTATGCTTTTGATAACTAAGGGACTGACCTACTCCCACTGAATTCAACAACCACAGTTATTTAGATGTAATCTATAGCTCTGACATATTTTATAAATAACCACAGATCTTTTCCTGCAGTTGTGTTCAGTTTTTTACTTTAATCATGTTTATGCCTTTGTAGAAGAATAGCAGAAGGTCTACAAAGTATTCAGATCCCACTTAAACCTTACTTTGAGGGATCCAGAGAGCCTAAAGCGGTACAAATGTCTGATGCTGGCCCTCTACACAGATAATACTTTTACCCAATGTCCTTTTCCCTAGGACCCCAATAAGTGTTATTTAATCTCAATATGTCTTATATTATGGTCACACCCAGTAAGCATCCTTTTTCTGTAGCAGGCTTTTCACTTCAGCTGTTAACAAAATTAAACCACAGATAGAAAGCTTCTTGCTGTCTTTGATGCTGCGGTTCCTCAAAAGCTATTATATACAGCAGTTATCACCTAATGCCATATGTGACAGTCCCAAATTGAAATCATTTAGCAGTATTATGGTGTATTAATAGAAATTAGCATTTAGTATGTAAATTTGCAGCGTCTTAACATCTTGAGACAGTCAAGATCAATTAGAAAGTTAACCTCAAAGCAGAAAAAAATCAGCTCAGGTTATAACAAGAAGAATCACAAATAAAAGTAGAAAATTGAAAAGCATTCAGATACATTGAAAGGAGAAAAGATAAGTTACTGTGTCCATTCATGACATGTGTGATGAATTTTTAAACCATAGTAAGGAAATTGGTGGCACAGCTGGGTTAATTGAGCATTCTAGAATGTAGATCTAAATTCTAATAAGGGTGAAGAGTCAGTATTAGGTGCTTTTTAATATTAATGCAGACAATAATGCAATTTATTTTATCTGGCAGTCCTTGATCAAACAAATCAAATTTTAAAATCACAATTACAATATTGACAACTCTTGTGATTTTATGAGTCCACAATATTTGATGGGGGGGGGGTTAAATCCCAATCATGGAATTATGGGAGAATCTCACCTTAAAATAAAAAGAAAGAAAGAAAGGACGTTTCTAGGTTACAGAGTAAGGACTGAAAAGAAGAGAATCATAAAAGTATAGGTCTGGAAGGGACCTTGAAGTCATCAAGTCCAGCTCCAGCACTGGGGCAGGACTAAGGAAACCTAAATCATCCCTGACAGGTGTTTGTCCAACCTTCTTCTTTAAAACCTTCAATCATGGGAATTCCACAATCTCCCTTGGAAGATTATTCCAGATCTTAACTATTCTTATAGTTATCTAACCCAAATCTCACTTGTTGCAGATTAAGACCATTAATTCTTGTCCTACCTTCAGTGTACATGGAGAACAATTGATCACTGTCTTCTTTATAACATCCCTTTACATAACTGAAGACTGTCATCAGGTGCCCCCTTCAGTCATCTTTTCTCAGGACCAAACAAGACCAGATTTTTTGAGCTTTCCTCATCAGTCACATTTTCTTAATCTTTTATCATTTGAGTTGCTTTCCTCTGGACTCTCTCTGAGTTGTCCACATCTTTCTTAAAGTGCAGCATCCAGAATTGGACACTGTAATCTGAACACTGGGTCTCACCAGTGCAAAGGAGAGCAGACAGTTACTCCCCATTTCTTACATACTTCTGTTAATACACCTCAGAGAGGTAGATTTTTTTTCACCACTGCCTTCATCACACTGCAAAGCCATATTCAGTTTTTGATCCACAATAACCCCTAGATCCTTTTCAGCGGCAGCATCAAGCTAATTATTCCCCATTTCGTAGCTGTGCATTTGATTTTTCCTTCCTAAATTAAGTACTTTGCACTTATCTTTATTGAATTTCATCTTGTTGAATTCTGACCGATTCTCCCATTTTTCAAGGTACTTTTGAATTCTAATCCTGCCCTTCAAACTGTTTGCAAACCCCACCTCCCAGCTTGGTAAGCACACTCTCCATTCCATTATCCAAAGAGTTAATGAAAATAATGAATAGTGTAGTCCCAGACCTAGGACTGACCCTTGTAAGATCCCACTAGATATGCTTCCCAGTTTGACAATGAATCATTGATAACTATTCTTTGAACATGGTCTTTCAACCAGTTGTGCACCCACCTTATAGTAAATTCATCTAGACCACATTTCTCCAATTTGCTCATGAAAATATCACATGACTGTCAGAAGTCTTACTAAAATCAACAAATATGATGTCTACTGCTTCCTTCAAAAAAGAAAACTAGGTTGTTTTGGTATGATTTGTTCTTGACAAATCCATATTGGCTATTCCTTATAAACCTATATCCTCTAGGCATTTGCAAATTGATTGTTTAATAATTTGTTCCAATATCTTTCCAGGTATCAAAGGTAGGCTGACTGGTCTACAATTCCTGAGGTTCTTTCTGTTTGCCTTTTTAAAGGTAGGTACTTTGTTTGCCCTTCTCTAGTCTGCTGGGACCTCACTCATCCTCCAGCAGTTCTTGAACATAATTGCTAACAGTTCCAAGATTGCTTCAGCGAGGAGCCTAGGCAGCAAAATGGAGGAACTAGAGTTACTGGTGCAGGAAGTGAAACCGGTAGATCGTGTCAAACCAACCTGATCTTCTTTGAGAAGGTAACAGATTTTGTAGTCAAAAGAAAGGCAGTGTATCTAATTTACCTCAGTTTCAGTAAGGCATTTAATGTGGTTCCACATGGGGAATTATTAGCTAAATTGGAAAAGATAGGGATCAATATGAAAATTGAAAGGTGGATAAGGAACTGGTTAATGGGGAGACTACGATGGGTCCTACTGAAAGGTGAATTGCCAGGATGGAGGGAGGTTACTAGTGGAGTTCCTCAGGGATCGGTTTTGGGACCAATCTTATTTAATCTTTTTATTACTGACCTTGGCACAAAACGTGGGAATGTGCTAATAAAGTTTGTGGATGACACAAAGTTGGGAGGTATTGCCAATACAGAGAAGGACCGGGATATCATACAGGAAGATCTGGATGACCTTGTAAACTGGAGTAATAGTAATAGGATGAAATTTAATAGTGAAAAGTGCAAGGTCATGCATTTAGGGATTCATAACAAGAACTATTGTTATAAGCTGGGGAGACGACAGTTGGAAGTAACAGAGGAGGAGAAGGACTTCGGAGTATTGGTTGATCACAGGATGACTATGAGCCGCCAATGTGATATCGCTGTGAAAAAAGCTAATGTGGTCTTGGGATGCATCAGCCGAGGTATTTCCAGCAAAGATAAGGAGGTATTAGTACCATTATACAAGGCACTGGTGAGACCTCATCTGGAATACTGTGTGCAGTTCTGGTCTCCCATGTTCAAACTGGAACAGGTTCAGAGAAGGGCTACTAGGATGATCTGAGGAATGGAAAACCTGTCACATGAAAGGAGACTCAAAGAGCTTGGCTTGTTTAGCCTAACCAAAAGAAGGCTGAGGGGAGATATGATTGCTCTCTATAAATATATCAGAGAAATAAATACCAGGGAGGGAGAGGAATTATTTAAGCTCAGTACCAATATGGACACAAGAGCAAATGGATATAAACGGGACACTAGGAAGTTTAGACTTGAAATTAGACAACGATTTCTAACCATCAGAGGAGTGAAGTTCTGGAACAGCCTTCCAAGGGGAGTAGTGGTGGCAAAAGATATCTGGCTTCAAAATTAAGCTTAAGTTTATGGAGAGGATGGTATAATGGGATAGCCTAGTTTTGGCAATTAATTCATCTTTGACTACTAGCTGTAAATATGCCTAATGGCTTGTGATAGGATGTTAGATGGGATGAGTTACTACAGAGACTTCTTTCCTGGGTGTCTGGCTGGTGAGTCTTGCCCACATGCTCATGATTTAGCTGATCACCATATTTGGAGTCGGGAAGGAATTTTCCTCCAGGGCAGATTTGCAGAAGCTCTTGGGAGTTTTCACCTTCCTCTGCAGCACAAAGGGGTCACTTGCACAAAGGGTCACTTGCAGGAATGTTCTCTGCACCTTGAAGTCTTTAAACCATGATTTGAGGACTTCAGTGGCTCAGACACAGGTTTGATACAGGAGTGGATGGGTGAGATTCTGTGGCCTGAACTGTGCAGGAGGTCAGACTAGATGATCATAATGGTCCCTGCTGAGCTTAAAGTCTATGATTCCGTGATTCCTTTAGCAATCTAATATGAATTTAACCAGGCCGTTATGACATGATTATATCTAACTTATCTATGTTCTTTCTCTATTTTGACTTGCCTTCCTTTTCACTTGTTAATATTAATTCTTCTGAATATCTGCTCGCTATTAACCTTTTTAGTGAAGACTGAAGCAAAATAGGCATTAAATACTTCAACCTTCTTGATGTCCTCAGTTATTTGCTCTCCGTCCTGCTAAGTAGATGACTTACACTTTCCTTTGTCTTTCTCTTGCTCCTATTTTCTTTTATGTCCCTCACTAGGTGTGAATCCTATTAGCTCAAAGCCTAAAAGCCAAGATAAAGGATCCCTAAATGTATTTTTTATAAAGCTTCATGATTTCTTCAGACATGCCTTGCGGTTTTTGATTGCTTTGAATTGGCAATACTGCACTTAAGCATAAGGGTCACATTTTCACTCCCTCATTAATGAGGCCTCCACTATTTGTGGGGGCAAAAATACAGCTTCAGAAATGGATGACATTTTCTGAAAACCAAACTGTGAATATCGATGGTGAAATCTAAGAGTGAGTCAAGTCTGTTTATGTTTTGTGTATGATTAGGCCATGAAAAAATGGAAATTTGTTCACAGCACTGACAAGTCTCACAATTTTACCACAGCTCTTGTAATAATTGATATTCTTCTTAAAATCCCAGTCCTTGCAGGCATATGATTAGGAGAAAATTTCAGCTTAATTAAAAAAAATAACAAAAAATATAGTGTCTAGTCCTCTTGGATGTGAAGAAAAGCTTGAAAACATGATCCAAGTGCACATAATGTCTGGGCAGGACTTCCTGGTCCACCCCTTTGTAGGTAGAATGTAAATGTTCCAACCCTTATTGGTTGTCTAGAGAATGGACTCCATGTTTGGCAAATATACAAAATATCGAGCATGTACCATACTACACTATACAAAGTGCAAATGATGAGTGATCCAGTAAGCCATAATGAATAGCAACATCAATTGAAAACATAATGAAATGAAAATTGCTCCCAAAATAATGGTGTTCTTTTCTCCCTTCTGACTGCTGACAGTAAGCCAGGGGATTTTAGCATATCCATCACATGGGTAAATATGGCATAGCATTTACAATATTTTGGTTTTTCCACTTCTGGTCTTGGCTGAAATTAAGAGGTGCAGATAAATGCCCAAGCAATTAAATGTTTTGAACCTAGAAAGGGCTCAGGGTTTGGTTTGGATTTTCACACAAAGGGTTGGCTACTCTTTTATTTTATCCAGATTGTCTTATTCATCCCATTTGCAATGATAACTCTGCATGGCACCTACACAATATAACTCAGAAGTCCCTATTAGCAGTGCATCCTTCAGCAGCCATACATCTCCAATGGGCAAACTAGTGTAAAACTGTTCAGGTCTCAGAAACAGAGAAGTTAATTGCAGAGTTTATATTTATGACCCTCATCAGAGGATAATTACTACACTTATACAAATGAGAATGAAGCACACACTTGAATATAGGTCATATGATGGCTATGCTGGTCCTCTTAAATAAAACTGTAGCTGTACTACTTTAGAAAGAAAATGAACAGTGTGATTTTCATTAAGGTTATTTTATAATAATTATGATGAACAGGCTTTTTCTAGGAAATGTTGCCTTTTAACAGATTCTATACTTGATCTTCCATGAAACAGAAACCTATTAGTATTAAATTTGTAGTTATTTGTAAAGATGTTTGAACAAAGGACATTCATGGACATCATAAGACCTTTTACATCTCCATGTGAAATTAACTCTAGTTTTCTAGGACACTTCTGCTAGATTTTGACCAATTTAATGTAAACATAATAGAAGACAAAAGAAGCTCATTAGGTGTAAAAGGAATGAAACAAGAATGAGAGACTGGAAATAAGGAGCGAACAAAGGGAGCGGAGAATCAACACTGGACACAAACACTAAAGCTAAATTACATGACAGGAGATTAAATTATGCTGACTGAAAGACAAAACAGTACCAACATAATAATAATATGTTCACTTCTGATTGGGTTCCTGAATCCCACTCTTGTGTGGCAGCAACATTTAAAAAACTCAGGCATCAATAGGTCCTATCATCAAGACCACACACTGCCCTTTAGGGAATTATCTCTTTGGTCATAAGTAAAGTTTATTATTGACTTCAGTGGGTTCTGGATCAAGCCCCAAGTGACTATTATGTCTTAGGTAATGGAGGCCAGCTATATTTTGCATTTGAAAACAATGAGGAGAGCTAAAAAGGCGATCTGCCAGCCTAACATTGTAAGAGCTTTCTAGCTACTGAAAGCTCTGTCTTCATTGGTGAAGTCTTGGTAGTGCCAACTCAGAATTCTACTCATATTCAGGTTAGGAACCCTACTTCTGCAGACTGGGCAACTGATCTATGCACCCCTCTTTGTCGAGCAGCTCACTCCCCCATGGACAAAAGCGCTTATCGGCCCTTTACTATGCACAGGCGACCAGCACCTCCAGAGAGCTGAAAACTATGTCCTCGAAGAATGGAAGAATCAGTGGGAAAGGGAGTCTAATACAGTAAATAAATTCAGCAGTCCATCAATGCACTTTCCTCCTTGTCCACTTGATCATAAATCCTTGAAACAGGCTTACTCTCTAGTTCCTCCAGAGTTGCCATAACAATGCACTGGCTTGGCCTGTTTCCTCCCCACGCTATGGTTGTGGGGCAGCACTGCAGCCAATAACTCATGTGGTAGAAGAGTGCCCAACCTGTCATTTGGACAGCAGTTTCAGCACTTAGCCTCCCTTGATACTCTCTAGTTACAGAACCTGGACATCTAGCTTTGACTCTGCATACAACAGAAGAAAAGAAAACAGTAGAGCTGAGCAAAATTTTTCTGAAAAATATTTTATTCACCAAAAAAATATAATTTCAGTCAATGTGAAACTATTTGTGAATTTGACACACATAATTCTGGCCATTCACAACATTCCAAAAGAGGAGGAGAAAGTGGTCCTGGTGCTGCAATTGCCTTTCCTCCTGCACCTCACATTAACCTTTGTTCAGTTGTTTAGGGAACATACTGGGGACATAGGAGAAACTCAGGTTTGAATCCCTGCTGTGGAACAGACCTGAAACACACTTTTTCGATTCACCAAAAATTCCAAAAAATTTTAAATTCGGTTAGACCCAAACAGAATGTCTTATACAATTTTTCAGAAATGATACTGAACCAAAAAATATCAGTTATTCACCACCTCTACTTGACAATCATGGTTTCATTTATTTTTACTGCTAGTTTGTTGTGAAACTATATAGAGATTCCACTATTAACAACAATATCCTGCATCATGTGAGTAGTCCCATGCAATTACAATGGTCTTTAATCCTACCCTGCAACACCCCTGACACAACAAGGTCTGCCCTAATTACCGATAATTAGTTGTATCAAATTACATAGTAACATCTGCAGGAGGACAGAGCACTAAGCATACTAAATATATTTGGATTTTCCAATAATATAGGAATACACTAGTTAGAAACGGAAAAGGCCTACTGGATCATCGAGTCCGTTTGCCTGCAAGGGTGGAACAGAGTCCCTTGATAATGGTAGAATTTGGAACTTAACTGACATTGGCCAAAAGACCAGTAAATAATTCTGTGTTAAATGGATTGCAATTAAATGAACAGGATAAACTCTCTAGATTTAAATGCAACACGGAAAAGCACTCATTTGTAGTATTAAATCAGAGGAGAAATTTTGTGAAAAATGCAAATGAATGCATTCCAATTATCCTGTAATGAAAGTTTCTGGTTTAAATAGATCTATTGCTTTAATAAATATTTTGGGATTTAATTTTCCATTCTTAACATAAACTTATGATTGGATTATCCATCACAAATGCAGTTCAGGTTTCATGATTTATATGGTAAAAATGGGAAATGTCAGCTCTGCCATGCTGGTTCCCAACTAATGTGAGTTTATAAATGAGGGAATATCCAAAATAAAAATGTACTTGGTGCTGTAGCTCACCCAGATTGACCAAATTCCATTTAATCAAACCAATCATTATGCTCTTATCACTATTAACAATAATCCATTACAGTATCAAAGCAGAGATGTGAAATGCAAAATGGGAACATTACTCAGCTGCTATATTAGTCTCAAAGGACAAAGGTGGTGACGTCTATCAGTGAGAATTACTACCACATCTCTAGGGTGTATGACAGACTCTTTTTCTTTTGGGGGGCACTGGAGCTATGAAATTATGATTGTTAGTTCACCAGCATCATTAGAACAGTTCTGGGAATATTGATATTTGATAGCAAAGAAAGAACCAGAGCAGATTTTCTTCTGTGTATAGGTCCTACATAAATTTTGGCTATTGTTTTCATTTTTTACAAAATAAATTTATCAGCAACAAAAATGGTACAGTTAATATCAACTAATTAGGCATTCTCTTAGACAGATCATCTTTTTTATAAGCTAAGTTTTGACATAAACTAGTTGACACATCACTACAAACAAAGATTTTCAATCTCATTATCCAAAGAGTTTGCAATGAAGAGCCAGGGGATTTTGCTTGAATAAGGGTTCCAGGATTCAGGCCCCAAAACATCCAAAGTTAACCAAGCCAGTGTGTTCAAAAAACATTCTCTTGGCATAGGCTGACTTGCACTGAGCACTTCGCTCTGACTCCCTAGATTGTAAACCTTCTTCTGATTAGAGCAGAAGTAAAGTTTTGGCTCTAAAACCTGAGACTGTTACATTACACACACAGTGTGGTTCAAACTCTCCCCTCTTGTACCTCTGCAATCACTAAAGTTAGCAGGGGCTGCATGAGTATATTGTATATTACAGTAGTGCCTACAAGCCAGTACCCCATTGAGCAAAGCACCATGGAAACATTTAACAGAAACAGTCTGTAACATAGAATCATAGACTATCAGGATTCGAAGGGACCTCAGGAGGTCATCTAGTCCAACCCCCTGCTCAAAGCAGGACCAATCCCCAGACAGATTTTTCCCCAGATCCCTAAGTGGCCCCCTCAAGGATTGAACTCACAACCCTGGGTTTAGCAGGCCAATGGTGGCTTGGCCATAGACTGGAGAGCCAAGATAAGCCACAGCTGGGTAGAATTAGGTGCTCCCAGGGTAAAAGGCAGCAGGAAGCTGCAGGGATGGGGCTCTTGCAATGAGAGGTTTTCAGTAGCAGTCTTAGAAGAGGGATAATTCCTCAGGAAAAAGGGACTGTGCCTAGCTTAAGCCTGGGTGGAAGGTTTTTCTTTTCTGTTTGTTTTCAGAATATTGTTGATCTAATTTTAAAAAACAGACCCTAGGAGGGGCTGTGATTTAGAGAGTGAGAGAGAGACTGTGGAGTTTGTTGAAGGAGCTCTGGTGAAAGGGAAAACAGGGGCACTGCAGAGGCACTGCTGGGCATGTTACATAATCCCTATTCCAAAGATCTTAAAGTCCAGCTGTAAGACTAGATACAACAGGTAGATCCAAAAAACAGACTTGCCCAGAACAGGGAAACAAAGAGACTAAACTGATCTGCATGAAAAGCAGTGGTGATAGCACGCTAGCTGCGAAACTGCTGTCAGGTGTTTGCAGACATCACAGCAGAACTTCAAGTTGGCATTTGAGTATATTGAAGTATTACTTGGCCCAATATCTGTCAGCAAGTGATAGGGGAAATTCTGATTTCAGTTTGTAGGAAGAAATATTAACTAGAAAAATAAGCAAAACATGTTCTGTTATGTTTACTTCATGAAAAACAGCCATAACACTTTAAATCAATGGGGGAGAACATCATGACTTTGACAATATGGGTGTTGCAAATTCCTGCAATTTTGGAAAATGGAGTTTGCTCCATTTCCTACAATCAATTCAGAACACCAGAGAGCGGCTTGGATTTTCTTTTTCTTATGAGGAGTTTAATTTTTTTTCTGTCTTCAAAATATTCCTTTTGAAATGCATATCCGACATCACTAAAATAAAATCCTCATTAAAATTTTTTTTTTTGCTTTTCAGTGTCATTCATTTCATTAAAAAATGTAAAAATAGAACCCTCTGTGTGGCAAGCAAGCGCTTTCATGCAGAATTTAACTTATTTTTTTATGGATTTTCATAGCCTCTAGCCAGTAATTTGCTGAGGCTCATTTAATCTGCTGAGGTACTATTATTTGAAGAAAAAGTTGAAGGAAGTTTATTTCTAATGATCTTCAATATAGCCAAAGTATATCCCTTTACATATACAAGTTCTGAATATTCTAATGGAGTGTAATTATTATGTACTTATGTAAATGCCTGTTGGACTCAGTCTCAGAATTCTAGCCCTAGAATGGGAAAGAGAGAGAACTCAGAGGTGACTGGTAATCTTTATGTCCAGGGAAATAAGGGTGCAATCCAGTTTCAAAGCTGGGAGCTTACAGTCACATTAAAAGAAAGGGTCCGAGAGACAAATTCTTCACCTGGACAAAGTTCAGTTGGGTAGTAAAAATACAATCTTAATATTTGTGCTATAAGGCAAATGATTATAACTTGGCTTATTGGGGATGATCAGGATACAGTTGCCCCATGTTATATCATAGGTGATTGCAGTGTGGCAGAGTAGCCTCCTGAGGACCTGGAGTGGCAGGACCCTCGCGCTGAGCCCTGGTGGGCGGAACCAGGGCCGAGTTGCCCCTCCCCCCTGCCACCCCAGCCCGGGAGTGGCAGGGTCCCCTTCCCTAGGCCAGAAGCATGAGCCTCAGACTCTGTCTTGCACCACCCTGATCCAAGGCCTGGGCTAATTGACTGTTTGTTTCCCGCTCAGCCTGAGCACAAACCTGGGCCTTTGTTCCCCACAGTGGCCAACGTATCAGTGACGTAGTGAGGCAAGATGGCCTCCCGAGGACCAGGAGTGGGAGAGCCCCCACACTGAGCCACTACAGTGCTACAATGGGGTTCAGTGAACAGTGCATTATATTGGAAAAGCTGCGTTCTATTCCTGACTTACTTTGTGACCACTGGTAAGTCCCTTCATGCTTCTGTTCCTCTGCTTCTCCTTCCATCCTTTGTCTGTTCTGTCTGCTTAGCTTGTGAACTCTTGGGGGCAGGGATTGTCTGTTCTGGATATCTATACAGTGCCTAGCACGGAAACACTCTAGGTGCTACAGTAATACAAAGAATATCAATTCACTTGTATAAACTGTATATTGTAAGTTCTCTGCATGAGATACATCAAGTACACACATACAAATCTTGAACTACCATATTTGCGACCTGTTGCTTCACGTGTATTACATATAGCCTGCTTTGTGTTTCTTTTTAGAACCAAATTCATATTTAAAAGCAAAATGCTATCGGGTCTAATTATTGAGACTCATTAATATTTATTATGCAATTATTCACCTTTCTAATTGCTAGTACTCAGCTCCTAATTTATATATAAAAAACCTCAGCCTTTAATTAAGCTACTTTGAATATCCTGTGACAACTGCTGCATCAAGCTTTGCTTTTGTAAGTTAGTTCTTACAAACAATGACACCTTTCTTTAAAAAAAGCAGCACATAGTTTCCCTGGTAGGTGTATCATTTCCTAATTCCTCTTATTGGTTCTTTAGTAGCATTGTAAAGCTCTACATTATAGACCAGTAACTTGAGACCAAAACATGGATTCTATCATGTGGCTTTCACTGCAAGTCAAGATTACATTTTATAATCATGTTTGCCAGTTCCAGAGTGCTTTTCATAGGAGAATCTCAAATGCTTTGCAAATTGATTACGTAATTCTCCTGTGAGGTAGGTCTCATTTCACAAATGAGAAACTGAGGCACAGAGAAGAGAAGTCACTTTCCTAACATCAGAAACAGAATCCAGAAATCCTAAACCAGTGAGTTTGGATGCACCTGATTTCAGAAACAGCTTAGAGAGTGCCTTATGAAAATCAGGCCTCTTTAAAGTCTCTCAGAATGGGCACCCAGAAATTGAAACACCTAAATCTATTGTCATTTCTGAAAATCTTGGACTTTAAACTGCCTGTCAATTCCCTCTAGTGCAGCTTCAGGGACTTGGGAATGCCATTGAGCTGATCTCTGGTGGCTTAGCACCAGGACGTTAGAAGTCAGTACTAGACTGCTTCTCTAGGAAGATCGGGGTAGAAGCACTACTTGTTCCTCAGAAAATAAGACAGGAGGGTTTTAGTGAGGGGAACAAGGGCATCAGATGCTCTCTAAAGATACAGAAGTAGAAGACTGGATCTTCCACCACCCTCAGATAACAGTAAAGTTGCTTTTGCTTAAACAAATTTGCCTTGCCATGCAGAGGCGGATCAAGGTCTCCTGGGGCCCTGGGCTGGAGCAAGTGTGGGGGGCCTGGTGTCAGAACTGCATCCCTGCCCCATCCCTTCCACCTTTGGCCCCGCCCCATTCTGTCCCTTCTGCCTGTGGCCCCAGCCCATTCCAACCCTTCTCCTGCAGCCCTGCTCCCATTCCACCCACAGCCCTGCCGCTGTTCCACCCTTTCCCCTGTGGCCCCACCCCATCTCCTTCCCACAGCCCTGAGACCTAGGAAGCTCTGTGCCACCACCAAGGCCCCTTTACCAGGGGCCCCAGATTGTCCAAGACCTGTGGGCCCATGCAATAATCTGCTACTGTTGCCATAGTACCCTGGAAAAGACATGGGAGGAGACCCTGCATCCAGTCCCCCTCCCTCCAATTACTTTTATTATTTATGCACAGAGCAGCAGCTTCAACAGGAGAGACTAAAGGAACCCTACATCAGAATATTCCATAGCTCAGTGGCGAGATGGGAGATCACTGTTCAAATCTTTTCATCCCCTGTGGCAAAGAAGAGACATCCCAGGTGAGTGTTCTGGGTCAAAAGTTATAAGATGGGCACCACCTATACCTCCTCAGTTTTAAATGGTGCCTGATCCAGTAAGTGCACTTTGAGCATGCCTACCAGATCAGGGTCCATATGCAATTAGGCTGACAAATGCATGTCTTCCCCTAGTTAGTGAATTACTTTGGGGCTTTGGCAGGGAGACAGGAGTCTGGGCAGCTAGAGGGAGGCAGCAGTAGATGTGGCCGAAGGCAGAAACATAGGAGCCAAGGGAGCTTTTACTCTGAAAAATTTAGGTTGTGAACGTGTTTCGGTATCTAAAGTCTGATGGGAGTTTTCTGTATTGCGGTGGAGCCAAAACTGGAACTTTGGCAATTAAGTCTGGCAGTGACGTGATACGGCCACAGAGGGTTCTGCTGTAAGAATAGGTATGGGGCCCGCTTCTTTATTACTGGCCACAGCCCCCAAGTCCCCCCTCTCACCTCCAACATCCCAGCTCCTAATCTACCGTGTTCCCTCCCATCATCCCCCATTCCTCCAACAACTCACCCCACTTACCCCTCCTCCAACAACCCTCACTCACCTCCAACTCCTTACTCCCAGCTCTCCAATATTTCCTGCTCACCAACAACTCAGCCTCAGTCCCTCACCCACCACCCTCGGACCTTTCTGACCACTTACCAGCGCTCCCCTGGCTCAGAGCTCCACTCTTGTTGCAGACTAGGGCAGCTCCTCCCAACCCTGGTTACTCAGTGGCTCTGCTCACTCCCTTTGCCTGCCCTGCACTCACACAGAACGGACCAAATTTGAGCAATGAGTGGTGTTGCAACTTGGCACATAGGGTCAGTATCACTCAGGTTTGGCCTGACCAGCCCTCTGTCATGACAAAGGGGCAGTGGGGCAAACCTTGGTGGTGCTGTGATCCCAGGTACCAAGTTGCAACCCCACTTCCTCAAATTTGACCCAGCCCCCCCTTTCATTGCCTTCAAGGCAGAGGGACCTGGGCCAAACCTGAGCCATACAGCAACCCCCAATACCCATTTGCAACACCACCCACATATGGCCAGGCAACCCCTCCATCTGATGGAGGAGCAGCCAGGCCAAATTTGAGGAAGTGGCATTGTGGTTCCTGAGCCAAGTGATGTGCCAAAGGGCCTCTCATCTGATTGGGCCCCAAAGTCTTGTGGGCCTTTGTGCAACTGCACCACTTGCACCAAGGTTTATGTGCCTAAGTACTTTTGTGGATCCCACAGATAGTATTTTGGCATTTGCGTTTTCAGTCAAAGTTGAAACAAGAGCATTCAGAGACATTTAAAAAAAAAACATAATGGAAACACCAGCTAGCAAAAGTTATTCAAAACCTCAAAAAAAAAAAAGGTTTCACTTTGGGTTTAGTTTTGCAGTTTGTACTTGCCTAGTTTTGGATAGTAAAATACCCATCTTCCATTGTGTTTCTGTATTTTAATTTTAGTGAAGCAGTATAATGTATTCAGAGAAATAACATATAGACATAAGTCAGTACTGTGAACTGTCAGAATTGGTAACTGCAAATCACACCTCTGAATTCAGCTTATTGTTCAAAGCGCTGTTATTCTCTTCTGGGGAAACAAAAAACAAAAAGAAGCAAAAGCTCTGAAACAGATTTAATTTCCAGTGGCCAGCAATGAGCTGTGTAACATTCTGAATACTTGAGCTTTTGGGTAGGACTGTTTAATATTGCTGACATTTTATGCAATATCCTCTTTGGGTTTTTATTGAAAATAAATGTAGTGTATTAGAAGAAAATAAACACCATAAAGATTGAAATGAAAGTAGCCTCTGGGTCTGAAGATACAGTGATGGAAAATTACCATTTTTGTACCACCTTAATAGCTGCCTCCCTAAATACAAGAACTTTCATCTTTTCGGCTGGATTGCATAGATGCTTTCATGCTTTATTCTGCCCACATGTGAAGATTTGCAGGGAAATGGCTCAGTCCTTCAATTCTTATTCAGACAAAACTCCAACGAACAGGAGTCTTGCTTGAGCAAGAAGTGCAGGATGAGGCCCTGCATTCATATGTGTTAGCGACAGATACAAATTCTAATCCCAAATCCAAACACTCCTCAATTCGGAAGGTGTTAAAATCTAGCTTTCTATGTCAAGGCCTATATTCTTAATTTAAGGTCCAATTTGGATCCTGTAGGCTGCCAGAGTCCCAATCCAGCTACAAGCAAATTATACACTTGCTGTAAAGAGTTAAAAAAAATCATCCCCTCAAGGGTCTAGTTTTATTAACAGAAGAGTGATGCAAAAATAACATTACCTCAATCCTTGGCCTTCCTAGACTTGGGCACTTCTAGCATTCTTTTTTCTTAAGAGTGTCTGTCACAAACCTTAGCGAGCTCTGCCAGAGTGCTACTTCCACCTTCCTAATGAATCTAATGAGCCACACTTGACCCAGTGAGTCAGTAGCAATTAACTGGAAGCTCTCTGTAGGGTTCCAATGCCTGCTAACAGAATGAGGCAACAGGAAAATCCTGTCCCTCTGTTAAGATCCATAACTTTCAGAGCAGAGTCAACCCTCATGGTTCAGAAATCCCTTCTCCTGAGCCCTACTTTCACTCCATTCCTGGCAGTATTAGCTGGCTGTTGACCGCACTAGCACCTTCATAGAGAACTAAGAAGTCAAATAAACCTCATCATAATTCTACCTGGAGTCTTTTGATTGGATGGCAGCTGGTTTAATCCCCAATGGACCCATCACAGCAAGGAGCAACAAGAGTCCAACTGCTACCACCCTGACCGTGAGTGTATGTGTGATGAAAAATATAAATCGCATGAGAGGTATATTAAACTATGGGGATTGTGATATTCTAACTAAATCTGTAGTGTGTATGTATATATATATATGCATTCAGGAAGCTGGAGGCCAATCATGGTTATCAAACAGAAAGTAGCACAGCATTTACGATGCTACATATGTAATACAAATGGCCTATTAAGTTCAATAGCTTTGTGAAAATATAGAAAAGTTGGTACTGTTACAAAATGTGCCAACTGCTGTTTTCCCTATTATATTACCTATATGCCATGTCCAAATATTTTATATCCAATTTTACACACAGGTGCATCCAGAATATACTGGGTCAGAGTCTCAGTTAGTATGAAGTGGTATAGCTCCACTGATATAATGGAATTGCACTGCTTTACTCTAGCTGAGAATGTGGCCCATTGTTTACAAAATTTAGAGATTGCCATTAAAAATTGGATAATTTTATTGCAAGTACTGAGTTAACAATATCTAGCTGTCTTTGGCATATGACAATCCATTAAGGATGTCCCTGTTTGATAGAGTGATTGTTTCCATTATCTTTCTCTCTCGTCAGTTCCTACTTACATTTTGGATAGAAATACAACACATTTTGGCTCATCTACAGCAGTGACAAATGCCACTAAAATGTGAAATTCATCTTGCATGTGCATACCCAGCCTACTATATCATCATTTTTAATCCTACTTAATTTCCCTTTTATACCGCTGGTTCCCAATTCTGTCTTGTGATTTTTAGAATTATACTTGTGTCCCACGGTAATTCTCCAGCAAACATGGAAAGTAGAAATGAAAAATGGTCTCCCATGAGAATGTATAGTCAGTCTGCACCTCCAGGCTGTTGGTGTCTGTGGGGCTGTGACAGTCTGAACTACTTTTGACTGTAGTGAGCTGATAGATGGGTTTCATTCTTCTGTCTGATGCCAATCTCCTTTGTTAAAATGGAAAAAAAAATGTCAGAAACTAAAACAAGTTTGGGAGTCTGGGATGTATAAGAGGGCTTATTTTGCCTGAGGACTAACATGATAATTAGAGTGAGATTGACACAATGTAAAGTTGACTCGCTTACAATATATTTTCTCCCTCTGTTGTAGGATCTGTTGTCACAAAAGAAGCTATTTATCAACCATGCTGCTATATATTTTTTTCTTAGTGCTGTCAATTTAGTGGCAATTTTTCTGGAATAGAGATCGGGCAATCAGTGTCACTCTTCCTATGACAGCAGCTGCTCCTGATTGGACTAATGACAGTTTGTTTTATGATGGGCATACAAAATTTTTTTCCACTAGAGAAATATCCTTAACTTCTATTCATTTTTCATCTCATGTCATAAAAGCTGCCCCACCTCCACCATGAGACTGATATGATTAGCTGTAGTGTTTGCTTGATTAAGCATACCCTGTGATGCATGCTTTATTCATATTGTAGCAGAAGTTATTCATTGTATTTCTTCTCATCCCAACTATCTGGTGAACTCTATATATCACAGGTTTTAAGACTTTCATTCCATTGCCTCCTGGGGGACGGTTTCAGTTTTGTTTTTAAATAGAATTAATAGATCACAAGAAAGGATGAAGATCTGTGGTTAAGATAATGGACTGGGACTTGAAAGATATGGGTTAAACTCCTGATTCTGCCACAGACTTCTTTTGGGGACCTTGGGAAGTCACTTAGTCCCTCTGTGCCTCTATTTCCCATCTGTAAAATGAGCATAAGAGACTTATTTTCTACTGCTGCTTACCTTTCATGGGTGTTTCTTTCTCTCATGCTACATGTGTGTGCAGAAGTGTCTGGGGCAACATGGCCCCAATCCTGGTCAGGGCCTTTAGGTGCTACTGGAACTCACATAATAGACCACAACTCACAATATATTGTCTTTTTTGGAAACCTTTTGGGGATTCTAGTTCTCCATTTCATATTCAGCTTACTTTGGTAGTCACAAAACATTATTATTTATAACAGTGTGTGAGCTGCTCAGACATTTGAAGTATCAAACCCAAACTGCAGCAGATGTACCTGGCATTGTACAATAGGTAAAATATGCTGAGGAGGTAGTCCCTGCCTTGGTGCTACTATAGTGTACTGTGAAACAGAGTTTTCAGACTTTTTGTGTACTACATCTTATGACACTATTGAACAGATCGTGTCTCATTCTGTCCCCTTCTGTCTCATGATAACTGCTGCAAGTGCTCTTACATAGAAAGATAATATTGGGAAAGAATTTGGGTTCTCTTTATGAGATTGAGCACCTGGGAACAAATTGGAGAGCTGGTACCAGTAAGAGCTACATAGACCACAGGAAGTCCACCGGCATGTTGAAAATCACTTCAAAACACAAAATTTCAAATAAGTTCTTGGAATGTTTTGGGACATCTTTTCATTTCAGAAAATGGAGGAAGAAAACAGGGAAATAGCCACTTTACATTTGATACTGACCAACAAGGAGAAATTGGTAGCGAATCTGCAGGAGGAAGGCAGTTTGGGTGAAAGTGATCACGAAATAATAAATAAAAAGAAAGGAGTGAGCGCTACAGAAAAAGGATAATTTTAACAAACTCAGAAGATTGATAGGTAAGGTCCCATGGGAAGAAAATATAAGGGAAAAAGACAGTTTTTGAAGGAGACAATATTAAAGGCACAACAGCAAACTATCCCAATATGAAGTGAAGATAGAGCCATATTGGCCTCTTGCTATTTTTCCTATCACAGGCTCTTTAATTACCTGAAAATTAGAAAGGAATCCTACAAAAAGTGGACGTATGTGGAGGCATACAAAAGAACGGCACAAGCACACAGGGACAAAACCAGAAAGTTTAAGGGACAAAATGAGTTACACCTAGCAAGGGACATAAAAGGGAATAAAAAAGAGGTTCTTAAAATATGTTAGGAGAAAGAGAAAGCTGCAGGAAAGTGTAGGTCCTTTACTTAGTGGAGCAAGAGAGCTGGTAATGGACAACATCAAGAAGGCTCGGGTGTTTAATGCCTATTTTGTTTCAGTCTTCACTAAAAGAGTTAATGGTGACCAATACAATTAATATTCACAACAAAGAAGAAACACAAGCCAAAATAAGGAAAGAACAGATTAAAAATATTGTCCAATGTATTCAAATCTGCAGAGCCTATTGGAATTCATCCTAGTACACTTAAAGAAATGGCTGAAGTAATTTCAGAACCATTAGCAATTATCTTTGAGAATGCCAGGAGGATGGATGAAGTCCCAAAGGACTGAAGAGGGGCATATGTAGTACCTACGTTTTAAAAAAGGGAATTTTGATGCCTGGAAAGATACTGGAACAAATTATTAAACAATCAGTTTGTAAATACTTAGAGGATAATAGGGTTATAAGGAATAATCAGCATGGATTTGTCAAGAATAAATCATGTCAAATCAACATAAGCAGTAGATGCAACGTCTTGATTTTTAGTAAGGCTTTTGACGCTGTCCTGTGTGACAGTCTCATAACCAAACTAGAAAAATGAGGTCTAGATGAATTTACTATAAGGTGGATGCACACTAGCTGAAAGACCATACTCAGAGAGTAGTTATCAGTGGTTCACTGTCAAACCACTCTGTGGTTCACTGGGAGGGCATATCTAGTGGGGTGCCACAGGGATCGGTCCTCGGTCCAGTACTATTCAATATTTTCATTACTGCCTGGCATAATGGAGTGGAAAGTATGCTATAAAATCTTTAGATGACACCAAATTGGGAGGGGTTGCAAGCAGTTTGGAGGATAGGATTAGTATTCAGTAGGACCTAGACAAATTAGAGAATTGGTCTGAAATCAACAAAATGAAATTCAGTGAAGACAAGTGCCAAGTATTTCACTTAGGAAGGAAAAATCAAATGCACAGCTACAAAATAGGGAATTATTGGCTGGGGTGACAGTACAGCTAAAAAGGATCTGCAGATTATAGTGCATCACAAATTGAATATGACTCAACAGTGTGATGCAGTTGCAAAAAAGTCTATTATCATTCTGGAGTGTATTAACAGGACTATTGTATGTAAGAAATGAGAAGTAAATGTCCCACTCTACTTGGCATGGATGAGGCCTCAACTAGTGAATTCAGTCCAGAACTGGACACCATACTTTAGGAAAGATGTGGACAAACTGGCTAGTGTCCAGAGCAGAGCAATAAAACTGGTAGTTTAGAAAACCTAACTGATGAGAGAAACTTAACTAAGCTGGGTGTGTTTAGTCTTGAGAAAAGAAGACTGGGAGGTGGGGGGATCTGATAAATCTTCAGATATGTTAAGGACTATTATATAGAAGATTGGGATCAACTATTCTCCATGTCCACTGAAGGCAGGACAAGAGGAAATGGTCTTCACTTGCAGCAAGGGAGTTTTAGCTTAGATATTAGGGAACATATTTAGTGTAGTTAAGCTCTGGAACAGACTTCCAAAGGAGGTTGTAGAATCCCTCACTGGTAGCTTTAAATAACAAGTTGGACCAACAAAGAGTCAGGGATGGTCTGTTTACTTGCTTCTGCCTCAGTGCAGGGGTCTGGATTTGATGACTTCTCAAGGTCCCTTCCAGTCCAATATCTATATGATGTCTATGGTGTTACATGGTGGTCTACGGTCAGCAAAGCACAGATATCCTGTTGATTTAAATGGGACTATGTGTATGCTTGTCCAGGGTAGTGTCTGAAAGGTACTGAAGACAGATGTTTCTTTGCAAATCAGTCTCCAAATTTTTGCATATCAAGGTAAATTCAAAGTTATAATTACCATTAGGGAGCTTAGAAAATGTTAAGGCTTAATTGTGAGGCTAGCTACACATCTGTGCTATGGAACAAATGGGAATATAAGGGTTCACTCATTCTCCATAACAGTAGAGAGGAGAAAGCTGTGTTGTATAACATTGTTTAATTTTCTTAATCTCACACATCAGCTTGGCTTTAAACAAACATGAGCAGATGATAGGCCAAAGGTCCTGATGCAACAAATTATGTCAGCACATGCTTACATCTTTTGCTGAGTTGGGGCCTTAATGTTTTTCTCTGAACCTCACTCATCTCCTGGTGGGTTTTTTCCTTTTTTTTTTTTTTTTTCCCTGTAAATATTTTAATGTGGGATTGTAAATTTCTCCCTGACACAAAGATAGGTTGAGAGATTGAATATGTTCAGGATAACAGAAAAGGAATATTTGTCCTAAAAAATCAGAGAGGGAAAAGTTGATGAGACTACAGAAAGTTACCCCTTTTGCTGATAGAGGGTAAAAAATGCCATTGTCTTAACTTTGAGATATTTTATTTGATTTTACTTGTGTATGGTGTGCTTAATTATATCATATTCTGACTGTTTGTGGAACATATTCTTGCTGGTGGTGTTGGAAAGAGGATTTACATGTAATCTGCATTACTATTTAATCATTTTATTTTATTTTATTTTACTATTTTTATTAGGCACTCATCCTAGGTTGCTGATGTAACTCTGTAGGTTTGAGTGGATAGCACTTTCACCATGTAAGTGGCTATCATTATTCATGCTTTGGTAGGCAGTGTAATAATTCCAATTATTAATTCTATCTGAATTTGTATTCATATGGATGCATGGTAATATGCAAATCCAGAAGATTTGCATTACAATTTTTTTAAAATGAATATGCTCCCATGGCTGTAATCTGACCTCTAGTCACTGAGGACAGATGATAATTTAAAAGCCCACATCAGTATGTGTTTTGCAAGATGCTGTTTTGAACATGGCGTCCCAGTTAATATGAGATCACTTTGTGTTTCAAAATGTATTAAATCAGCTTCTAACTAATATTTATTTTGCTGGGATGTATAAATGAAGGGGGAAAGGTGCTATAGGCAGCCCTTCTTCTCCATCCCTGCTTTCTCATTCTCATGTGCTATGATTGAAGTCCCATGCTGAGAATCCCGTTCCTGAATAGGCTTCTTGAAGTGGCAATTCAGCATCTGCCCTTGGATGTGTGCGCACAGCTCTCTCTGAAACAGTGCAGTATGGGTGTTACAGTCACACACTGCATAAAATATTTGACTACTGGTATTGAACTATAGTGCTTGGGAATGTTTGTTAGATGCTAAATATGTTTTGGAACTAGATAAAATGAAAGATGTCTTCAGTCCAATGGGCCAGCAGTAAACTGCCCAATAAAGTGGCCTAGAAGAGGCTGTCCTCAGCTAAAGATCAAACAACATTGTACTAGTAACACGAGGGGTATTCTAACATGGTCACTGAAGGGGCTTCTCTATGGAGATCAACCTTGGTGAGCAGGCTGTTTCTGCTAGAGATGACAACTTCCCTCCTGCATATGCCCTTCCTGGGACTGGCTTTTCTTTAATAATGTTTATGAAATTAAACTCCATTCAGCAGATAGCTAGGGATAGGAAGAGGAAGACCATGTCAACCATCAACTTCTACAGAGCTCTTGCAGAACTGCTTGGTCACCTACATGGTCTTTCTTTCTTTGGACTACTTCGCTATGTCACTGAAGGATTTGTGTTTTATTTGGGTTCTGAGGCAGATCACCATATGCCCCAAATAAGAACCAGAGAATCATCAATGGCACTAATGCTGCAGACGTTTTTATAGCCTACAATTAAGAAGGCTTCAGGAGACCTGTCAGCTCAGAACGTTCTTCCATTATGAATCCATTAAATATCAGAAATATAACCACTGTCAAGACCTATGCTGTCCTCATTCAGAAGCTCCTATTGTTTTGACATTGACTAGGGTCCTTTATCCTGTAATGGAATTGTTCACCTATATATAATTCCTTAATAAATGTTTGCAGGACTGGGGAGAATGAATATGTCTTGTTCTTACAAACTGGAAATGTACGTAAAGTTTAGTTAATACCCCTTGTACACACTCTTATGCGGATTATAATTAGGAAGCTTGACCTCCAGGTTAATTTGTTTTGGATCTACAACCAATGGAAGTCTTTTGATCTTCTTGCATGTATAAAGTATCATGCTATCTTCAGAGGCAAAATAACATCCTTCTATTCTTTCACAGTAAATAAGGTGCCCCTTCTTAAGATTATTTTCTACGAAAGAGATTCCACAGAACATAAGTAAGAAACATATGGTAAGGAATGGATTAGGAGATTGTATCACAAATGTATATTGTGTGTCAAACAGTATTATAGGCTACCTTCTCAAAATGCTATCTGTGAGTTTATAACTAGAAAACAGACATAGTTCAAAGATTCAAGATGTGGGCATACCATGGATTTATATACAGGTCTGTCGTATCTTACCGCATTTAACATGCGTGAATTCAGCTTTACCCGGTTGGAAAAAACAAAAAAAAAGAGAAAAATAACAATTTAAATACTGTTTTTGTAGTGCGGGCGATTCCGCCCGCCATTACACTCAATGTAATTTTGACTATACGCGATTTTCGCTTTACGTGCTGACCACGGAACATAATGCCAGCATAAGATGAGACAGACCTGTATGGATTCATATAGAGGCAATATGATATTATCTGTCTTCTTATCTATCTCTTTCTTAATGATTCCCAACATTCTGTTCGCTTTTTTGACTGCTGAGGCACATTACGTGGATGTTCTGAGAAAACTATCCACTATGACTCCAAGATCTCTTTCTTGAGTGGTAACAGCTAATTTAGACCCATCATTTTATATGTATAGTTGGGATTATGTTTTCCAATGTGCATTTGCATGTATCAGCATTGAATTTCACCTTCCATTTTGTTGCCCAGTCATCCAGTTTTGAGAGATCCTTTTGTAGCTCTTCGCAGTCTGCCTAGGACTTAACTATCTTGTATCATCTGCAAATTTTGCCACCTCACGATTTAACCCTTTTTCCAGATCATTTATGAATATGTTTAATAGGACTGGGCCCAATAAAGACCTCTAGGGGACACCACTATTTACCTCTCTCAGTTCTGAAAACTGACCATTTATTCCAACCTTTATTTCCTATCTTTTAACCAGTTACCAATCCATGAGAGAACCTTCCCTCTTATCCCATGATGGTTTGCGTTGCTTAAGAGCCTTTGGTAAGGGATCTTGTCAAAGGCTTTCTGAAAATCTAAATACTCTGTATCCACTGGATCTCCCTTGTCCACATGCTTGTTGACCCCCTCAAAGAATTCTAGTAGATTGGTGAGGCATGATTTCCCTTGACAAAAAACATGTTGACTATTCCCCATTTATGTTCATCTATGTGTTTGACAATTTTGTTCTTTACTATAGTTTCACCCAATTTTCCCTGTACTGGAGTCAGGCTTGCTGGCCTGTAATTGCCGGGAGTCACCTTTGGAGCCCTTTTTAAAAATTGGCATCACATTAGCTATCCTTCATTCATTTGGTACAGCTGATTTTTAAATGATGACGGTTTTAGTCCTGCAATTTCACATTTGAGTTCCAACAGAACTCTTGGGTGAATACCATCTAGTCCTAGTGACTTATTACTGTTTAGTTTATCAATTTGTTCCAAAACTTCCACTAATGACACCTCAATCTGGGGCAGTTCCTCATATTTGTCACCTAAAAAGAATGGCTCAGGTTTGGGAATCTCCCTCACATCCTCAACCATTAAGAGCAATGCAAAGAATTCATTTAGTTTCTCTGCAATGGCCTTATAATCCTTGAGTGCTCCTTTAGCACCTCGATAGTCCAGTGGCCCCACTGGTTGTTTAGCAGGCTTCCTGCTTCTGATGTACTCAAAAAATATTTGCTATTACCTTTTTGAGACTTTGGCTAGCTGTTCTTCAAATTCTTTTTGGCCTTCCTAATTATATTTTTACACTTCAATTGCCAGAGTTTATGTTCCTTTCTATTTTATTCATTAGGATTTAACTTCCACTTTTTAAAGGATGCCTTTTTGCCTCTCTCTGCTTCTTTTTTGGTTCTCTTACTATGTTTTTTAATTTGGGGTATACATTTAAGGTGAGCCTCTACTATGGTGTCTTAAAAAAGTTTCCATGTGCCTTGCAGGGATTTTACTTTTGGTGCTGTACCTTTAATTTCTGTTTAACTAACCTCCTCATTTTTGTGTGGTTCACTGTAGTGGAGTGGTCACCCTGCTCCTGCCTGGAGGGGCTTAAAACAGCCCTGGGACTGTGCTGTGGCTGGAATGAAAAGCAACTAGGCTGACTAGGGAAGCAGGTGCAGCTGGGGCCATGCCCCAAACAGACCACAACTGGCCCTTATAAAAGGGGCTGTGAGACAAGCACTCTGACAGTCTCCTCTAGCTGAGGAGGGAGATGGGCCTGGCTGCTGGGGAGCTGAACCAAGCACCTGAGGTGGAGCAGGGCTGGGGGAAGGCAAGAGGAGCTGGGGTGCTCCGGCCTGGAAACCCCCCAGGCTGCAGGCCTAGGGGAAGGCCAAATAGGTACTGGGGTTACAAAGGGGCATCCCAAGGATAGGCAGATGCAGCAGGTCCAAACCATCCTTGCCAATGATGAAGAGCTTATACACTGCAGTCTGCCCCAGAGCGGGGTCTAGATGGTGACTAGCACTAGCTACATGACGTAAAGGGACACCGGGGTCTGGGAGGGACATAGGGGCCAGCATAAGGTGAGACACTGGCCGACAGAAGGCGCTCTGGAGGCTGGCAAGCTAATTCCCAGGATGGCCAGTAGGAGGCACTGCGAAGGTGAGTCACGACCGGCTGCGTCCCTCTTTCTCAAATTCAGTGATACAGTGTTGGGCCACTGTGGTGTTTTCCCCACCATAGGGATGTTAAATTTAATTATATTATGGTCAATATTACCAAATGGTCCAACTATATTCATCTCTTGGATCTGATCTTGTGCTCCACTTAGGACTAAATCAAGAATTGCCTCTTCCCTTGTGGGTTCTAGGACTAGCTTCTCCAAGAAGCAGTCATTTAAGGTGTCAAGAAACTTTATCTCTGCACCCCGTCCTGAGGTGATATTTACCGAGTCAATATGGGATAGCTGAAATCTCTCATTGTTATTGAGTTTTTTATTTTAATAGCCTCTTTAGTCTCCCTGAACATATCACAGTCACTATCACCATCCTGGTCTGGTGGTCGGTAATATATCCGTATTGCTATATTCTTATTATTCAACCATGGAATTACTATCCAAAGAGATTGTATGGTACTGTTTTCTTCATTTAAGATTTTCACTTCATTTGATTTCTATGCTTTCTTTCACATATAGTGCCACACCCGCACCAGCACGAGCTGTTCTGTCCTTCCGATATATTTTGTACCGCAGTATTACTATGTCTCATTCATTATCCTCATTCCATCAAGTTTTTGTGATGCCTATTATATCAATATCTTCATTTAATACAAGGCACTCTAGTTCACCCATCTTATTATTTAGACTTCTAGCATTGGTATATAAGCATATATAGGATGATGCATGTGAGTAAAACTAAGCATAAATGGGCTTGCAGGATCAGATCCGTGTCTCTGTTGTGGAATGGTGTATGGTAGGATATTGTTAGTGACAGTTGCTTTTATAGACAGTCCTCAAAAAAAAAATAGCTAGAATCACCTTATTCACCGTTTTGCATATTGGCCAATCCTCTTTGGTTTGAAAGTCCATGAACTATAAAACTCTAAACTCTTAATCCTGTTGGCAACTCTAAATGACACAGGTTCAACCCAGGTGTGGCTGGTTCCTGTAAATGAAACAGGTTGGCATTTGGGGGCTATAGAACATCCGAGATAAAACCAGTGAATGAGAGTCAGAAAAAATCAGACACCTCCTCCAGTCTCCTAGGGAAAGCTGCAGAAAGCTCTCCACAGGCCCTCTCTGGAAAGGAGGAGGAATTATCAGGAAGTCAGTGGAGGGGCTAGCCTTCTGAGCTTCCTGGATCAGAACTAGTGCCAAGAGACTGGAAAGGACTCAAGGTTAGGAAGATGGTGGAGGGGCTAGCCTGATCACTTGCAAAACTCAAAGACAGTGGCGGGGCTTGCAAGCTCTCCTTCCTGAGCCAGAGAAGGCTGAAGAGGGCTAAAGGCTGAAAGCAGATGAGGGAAATGGCAGTTGACTCTCAGAGCTGGAGAACGGAAGCCAGAGAGTGCTGGGGCGTGGTGTGAGATGTCAGAGCTGTATTTCATGTATTGCTTGGATTATGTGTTGGGATTTACTATACTAAATTAATTCTACAAGGGCTACGTGCACCCAGGAGGACAATTGGGACTGTTTCAGGGGACTCTGGAAGGGGAAGCAAAGGCAGACACACTTGTCATGTGATGGGAAGCAACCCTGGGCTTCAGCTTGAGCCCAAATGTCTACATCATAATTAAACAGCCCCTTAGCTGGCACAGCCAGCCTCAGGTTTTAATTCCAATGTAGACGCACCCACAGAGAGCACTCAAATACCCTCTCAGCATTCACTTCGCTAGGTTAAACAAGCCATGCTCTTTTTGTGTCTTCTCATAAAATAGGCCCTCCGTTCTTCTGACCATCCTAGATTGCAGTGGTGGTGGTTTCTGCTTTGCAATTTTAAAAACTCCCAAAACACAGGTACAATTTACATATGATTGTTCACTGTGTTGAAGCAAACTAGATATTGGCCCATGCAGTGAAATTCAGATCTAGATCTTGATAGCTTCTTCCATGATCCCCATTTGGGGATCATGCCTTTACAGAGACAGGTCAGTTGTGGAATTAAATTCAGAGTTTGGATTACTTTCTTCTGAAAAAGTGGGGATGTTTTGATCTGGGATTTTGGTTCCATTCTCTCTCAAAATTAATTGTCATTTTCAGTTTTAAACCTACAAAATGGGCCAGAAGTTTTGGGATAGAACTTAATCTTTTGATGCTTCTAGAATTTAAAGGACATTTTTCCCCCTCTTGACTGTGTACAAATATTCTCTTCTGAGACCTTGTAAAACAAGCTTTGGCCAGGAGCAAAATTTTGCAGAGTGGTCTAATTCTGTAAATAAATGTAAAAAAAAAATTGGTAGCCTGTCACAACTGTAAGTAGTCAGTCAAGCAACACTGCCTACAGCAGCCCTGCAGTGTTCATTAGATGTCTATTCTATGGAGAATAAAATGTACCAGGAGCTGCTTCAGTATTTTTATAGACAAAATGAGCCCAACTGGCAAGAGAGTGAAATTAGGATATATACAAATATTATTACACAAGGAAATACCCAAGCAATAAGAGAAGACGGTTCACTCTATAGGAGGAACACTACGGTGAGATTTTTGTTTTTGTTTTGTGAGGGTGGTTAGGAAATAAACTGCGGGAGTGGGGATACATACCAAATTAATCTCTCTCATGCTTAGGCTAGATTGAAGTAAAGAATTAATTAAAATAGATGTTAATTTTTTCTTGTTGTAATGACTAGATGCCATATTGCTAACCCCAACCATTCAAGATTCATGTCAGCTCAACCAATAATGTAATTGATTTAAAAAATCATCCGTTTTTTTTGTTTTATAAAAACAAGACGTTTTGGGTTCTTTGTGTTCTGATATCTGAGTCTTTAGAGTGCACAAGAGTCACATTTTCAAGATTTTTCCCTGTAACCATGAGGGCTAGTAATGTTTATCATAAATTTTATATATAAAATTTATTAAGCACCAACAATATATGCTCTTTGGGGCAGGAAACTCTCTTATTCTGTGTTTGTACAGTGCCTAGCACAATGGATCCGTGATCTTGGTTTGCCCCAAGCACCAATATATAATAACCATGATAAAATGGTATCATTTGTCTTGTAGAGGATCTAAGACAGTCCATCTCTCAGAACATTTACAATCTGGAAGATGGATTTAAGGAGACAGGGTGTACTGGGAAATCTAGAGAAATGCTAGTGGTCTATAAATATAGGAAATGTGTTACTATTTTATTTGTTGTATGCAGTGGTGTTGTAGCCATGTTGGTCGCAAGATATTGGAGAGACAAGGTTGGTGAGGTAATATCTTTAATTGGATCACTTCTGTCAGTGAGCTAGACAAGCTTTTGAGTTTACACAGAGCTCTTCTTCAGGTCTGGGAATGGTGTTCAGAGTGCCACAGATAAATAATAGATGGAACAGATGGTTTCATTAACACACATTTCAAGGGACCATTTGCGGTGAAGTGGCCTGTTGACACCTCTCCAGCTGGGAAATGGGGGTTGGTGGGTTATAGACTGTTGTAATAAGCCATGAATCCAGTGTCTCTATTCAGTTCATGATTTTTAGTGCCTAGCAAAGTTATGAATTTCAGCTTCCACACTCATCTTTGAAAGTGTTATGCAGGTTTCCTTCAAGGACAAGGACAGATAGATCAGATATAGAGTGATCATTTTATGAAAAGTGTTTGCCCACAGGTGATAGGGTGTTCTTAACTTTTACCATTTTTTTCTGTGAGAGTTCATTTGAGATCATAAGGATTATCTCATTTCACACACATAGATTTTGTTGAGGTATTTAGTCCACTGGATGAGGTATACCACATGTTGTGATAGGCATGTGTAGGACCTGTGGATCTAGCAAGGTATTTTGTGGGGGAGGGTGTAGATCATAGTAGCAATGGAGATAAATCTACGGGACTTGCATCTGTTGTTCTGGCAGGGTCTTGTGCTGCTTTGAGTTGATGCATCCTGGTCAATGGGGAGCTTGTTTCTGATAATGAGCCTAGAGAGATGGGGAGTGGGTGTTTGAAGGGCAGAAGAAGGGGTTAGAAAAGATTTCTCTCAGGACGTGGTCCCCTTTTAGTATGGGTTGTAAATGTTTGATATCCCCTATGGGTTCCAGTGTGGGGGTGGTAGGTGACAACCAGAGGTGTTTGGTTGCAGCGGATTCTGTTTCCATACTGAAGCATGTTCTCTTGGGGTGTTTGGGTGGCCTGTTCCATGATACAATCTTCTACCCTGGTAAAGTGTCCTCGTTTGGTGAAGGCAGTTTTAAATGTGCTATGTTGTATATCCCGGACTTTCTCCTTGGAGCACATTCTATGGTATCTGGGTGCCTGGCAGTAGATAACCGATTTCTTGGTGTGTTTGGGGTGATTACTGGATCAATGAAGGTAGGTATGGCGACCCAGGAATTTCTTGTATATAGTGGTCTCTAGGGTTCCATTTTGAAGCTGATCATGATGTCCAGGAAATTGATGCTAGTGTTGTACAGAGAGTTTAAAGAATGGGTGGATGTGGATGTGGACAGTTTAGGTTGTCTGTCCAGGTAATTAAAATATCATTGTTGTATTTCAGATACATCACCGGTTTCATCTGAAACTAGATTAAAAAGGGGCTACAAATACCTTCTTTGTTAGTCACAAAAGTAAAAATATTGATTTTTTTTTAATTTGCTCCAGTAACTCTACCCAGTATACCCTTCACTTCTGAAGCTGCACTGGCAAGTTAAAAAGAATATATTCACTAGCCTTAGTACTTGTAGAAAGCACTGGTTTGCTGCAAACTGGCTATAGAACAGGGCAATAGCATGGCCATCTTTCCCTACACTGGCTTGCAGCTCTGCTTTTTACTCTGTTCCTGAACAGTCACATCCAGGGTCATGTCTGGACTAGGAAGACAGGTCATGATTTAAAACACTTGTTTGCCAACATTTTTTTAAGCCTGCCTCGGTACCTAGTGTGGGCAAAATAATTGTTGAATGCATGTTAACTTGGTGTGGTCAACTCTATCCCCTCCACACCCAGGGTTAATTGTGATCAACAAACATGTTTTTAAACATGACTAGCCCTATCTATCCGAGATGCACAGTCTTGTTGAAACTGGTGTGAGTTTAAAGCTTCTTAGCTGACACATCTACAAACATAACCTCTTTTCTTAGTACACATGCCCAAGGTGTTTGAAGGGTGGCTAGATCTCAAGCCCATCCAACTGTGTCCTCTTAACTGATGTTGGTGGGTTTTTTTGTTGATCAGTTTATCGAGGCTACCAACTCATTTTGCAGATCAATAAACAGCTGTCACAAGGGATTGAGTTCAGCACTACCATTACTGAACTTGAGTTGTGTGTTTTAGTGGAAGAAGTGAAAGGCTTTGCATCCAATTACCCATCCTCTTGTGGGGGATATTCAGTAGACTAAAGATTGAATAATATGTTAGGGCCACATATAAAATCCTTAAGAAATGTAACTAAGAGATGGGACGGGGGGAGACGCGCCTACTCCTTTTAAATAAAAGGCTATGAGCTACCAAGCAAAAGCAAATGAAATGAGTGAGCCTGACATTGTAGCGGAAATATATTAGGCTTTGTTAAAAGTGAAAGCCCCTCTCTCTTATTATGCTCTAGTTCCTGCTATTTTAAAGCTGAAAAAGAATACCCCCTGCTGAGCATCTCCAGAATTAATGAGGCGCCTTGTTGACTGCTACACTAATACCAGTTTTTAAATAGAATGCATGATGAGATGAGGGTTTTTTCCCCCCTCCTCATAAGAGACAAATTTGTGCAAAACACTCCAACTACAAATGAAACAGCAGAGACCAGAGATGCTTATTTCCTGCAAACTTCAAATCAGGGCTATCACATCACTACCCCACAAAGTGATCCACTCGGAGCCCCCACACACTGCTCTCAAGGTGCTCAGTCTTTTTGTTATTTTTTCTCCTGTCTGTATGGCTTATCCTCCAAGGGATTTTCATCATAGTGATTGCCTCACCAGCTGCAAACAGCTACCACCCCTTTCAGAATCAGTTGGTGACAGTCTTGGATCTGCAAGAGGAGAGGGGTAGCAACGGAGTCAGCGGAGGCTCATGAATTCTTTGGCCTATTTTCCGCATGGCACACATTCACCCCAACCTCCCAGTGTGGCTCAAGGTGCTTCCTCTGCAACATTCATAGATCCCAAAAACCAGGAAGTGAAAAAACAGTGTCATGGCAATTTGATGCATCATTCTATATAGCCTGATGAAGCAGCATGACAAAACAATGCAGTGAACACAATATAACAATGAAGGAAACATTCTGAGACCAGCTCTCCAAATAAGTCTATTCCCTTTTTCTCATGTTTATTGGCTCTGTTTTGTCATGCCATGGTGGATTCGAATTTGGGTCCTCTTCTTTTGTCGTGTAATTACAGTTTGATTCCTCTTTCTCTCTAACATGCGGTAATACAGATATGGAAGGTAGAGGGTGTGATTAAAACATCTAGGTTTCCAAAAGTGGCTCAGATACTGTTAGTGTTGATTCATCTTTCTGACTGATCAAGCTAAATCAAATTCCATGCCCTTATCACATGAGGCAGGGAAGTCTCTTCAGGAGGAGACTTGCGTTCCTGTCTATTCTGCAGACATTAAACATTCCACTGTTTAATGTATAACACTTTTTACATACTAATAGAACAGATTTGTCTTGCTGTCCTGGCTACACTGATTCCTCCCTTCTGTTGTTGCACCATCTTTTGTTTGCTGCCTTCCTTTCCTGAGGTGGTTGCATTTCATTGATGCCTTCCACATATGGTTTCTTAAGACATTGTGGGATGAAAGATGTTGTATAAAACTAAATGGATGCATCTGATATTAAATTTTTCTTACAGTAGTAACACTTAATTACACAGCCTTAGTCAAGCTTACTCCCTTACTCAAGGTGAATTGTACCTTACTTCTCAAGTTGTCTGACTTCAGTGGGAGTTAGGATACTTTTCAACATGAGTGGAGGAGCTAGAATCTGGTCCTATGTTCTTATGATATCTTGAATTCTTGTTACCACACATCCTGATATTACTTTTGTTTAGAACTGAGTTGGCATCTAGATATTTCCATAAGTCAGTGAGTAGACACTACTTAAATCACTATTCTGGGATCTTTGTTACAGAACAAATTGTTTATGCTTTGCAATAACTAGAACCTGGTTAGCTGCCCTATGCAGCAGAATTATGGCTACTTCTCTAAACTTGGTTAAAGGCCTGCTCCTGCTCTCATTGTTCTAACTGGGAGAAGAATCCGCCTCAGTGAGAGCAAAAACTCACTTTTTAAATGAACTCCTGTGAGTGTGATGAGTTTCCTGGAGTGCAACATGGAACTGGAGCATTGCTGAGCCCTCTGTCTTACTAACCTGGGCTCCCTCTCCCACTGTGATGCTGTGACAAACTGCAAACCTCTCCAGGTCCTGCACTTACACAGCCATCCACAGGCAAGGACACATCCAGCTGAGTTACATTAATGCTTTTGCCAGCCTCTCATGAATCAACAATAGAGAGGTTCCAACGAGTTCCCCACAGCTCCCTAGCCTTGGACCCCAGAGCCATCCTGTCATGCCCTAGTCAGTAGCCTGCCCATTTTATAACACAGTCTGCCCCTTCCTCAATGTGGAAAGGACATGCCCCATCTTTTGTTCCTGAGCAGATTCCCCCAACCACTTCAAGCAAAATACACTATTTTAGGTAAGATATAAAACACAGTTATTAACTAGAGAAAGATTTTAAGTAATTACACATAATAAATGTACAGTTCAAAGTTGGTCACCTAAGAAATAAAAGTAAAATCACAATCTGAGTTCTATAATCTACACAGGATTTGGATCAAGCAATGTCTCACTTTGATGGTATAGTTCCTTAATACACAAGCTGGTATTCTCCTTTCCAGCCTGGGACCACCTCCCAGTTCAGAGTCTTTTTTCCCAGACATATTTCCAGATGGTTCTGGACAACTACTGATTATGAGTTGTGGCGGGAGTGAGGCCAAATGATGATGTCACTTCCCCTCTATAGATTCCTTCAGCGTTTTGGAAAGATCTTTTGCTATGACTGAGTGAGTCAAACAGTCTCCACTGTTTATTGCTCTCTCTGAGAGGTCTCCATTATATACAATTCCTGGGGTAGTTCTTGTGTGTGTGTGTTTCCTTTAATCGGCCATCATCAGTGTCTGGCTTCTCCACTATTGTACCTGAAAGGCAGATTGTGGGTGTTCCCAACCTCACAATGTATTTCAGTAACACACACGCAGCCTCCTATACAATGATAGCACATACAATCCAACACGATATTAACATTCAACTGATCAAGACTTTTAAAATGATTCCTCACAAGGCATACTTTGAACAGAAAATATTGTAATCATATCACCATAGTGAATACGGGGGTGTCAGGGTGTTGCTTTGGGTACAGAGTGTCACAGTGAGTTGATCCTATGTGGAGACAGGAAGGAATTTTAACATCTGGCATTGTCATGTGGTGCAGTGGTTCTCAGCCTTGTCCATATTGAGACCCCTCGGAAACTTTCTTCTATCTAGGCAGGAATCTAGATGGGATCCTACTCCCAGTTAACAATATGAAAACAGTTGAGAAACAATTCCCAGGTTGAGAATTCCTAATAAAGTGCACTGCAGTGTTATTTAGAGGCATAACATGCTATGGGAGTGCGAATTCAACTTTCTCTACAGTCTCAGGTAGGTTATGAGGTCTGGGAATGCCTCTGTCTCTATTATGTGTTGGTAATAAGCTGAAGATCAATCCTTACCAATTCAGATAATCAAGTCTGTGTACTGCAGGCAACCAGCTTGCTATAAGTTTAAATGTTTCACTTTTATAAATTGATCTTTGGCTTTACTAAGAATTCAGTTCCTGAAAATTTAAGTAATGGATTTCAATCAACAGAGATGAAGAGAATAATGAGCTGAGGAGGAGACTTCTCTTCACCAGGATTTGGTATTTAAGGCCTAGGTCTTTTTATTCTTGGCCTCAGGTTTTGAGGAGGAGGGAGGTTGTACCAATTTATTGATTAAGAAGTGCTTCTGGCACATGTGAAATCTTTCTGAAATGTACCTCTCTCTGTTTACCTGTGCTTTGTCTTGAGTTTAAAACATGCCTTAAAAAGTTGACAACATATAGCACTTCATACAACAGGAGCTTACTGACTTACATGTCAAGTTGTTACTCTACAGACTTGGTTCTTGCAAGTAGACACATACACAGTGTGATAGCTATTAATGTCATAACCCCAGGATGATTCAGCAAAATCTCAGGTCTTCTTAAGAACAAGAGCATCATCTGGAAGATCTAATCTTTATTCTTGTTCTATTCAAACAACCTCCTAATCGCCTGCTCCTTGTGTGGTTATTTTTCTGTTAAAAACTTTTTTGGAATGGGTTTTCAGCCAGTTGAAGTAGGAATGTATGTTTAAAAATACAAAACTCAATATCTTAGAGAAGGTATGAGACCAAGAAAAAATACTTTAGTACATAAATAACTAACATTGGAGTTTTACGATATAAGAACTCCATGTCTTAGACAAATGCCATAATACTAAAGCCTGGTACTTTGGTACTTTCTAGACTTGGAAGTGGGTTCTGTGTGCCATATTTGTAAGTTAAGAATCACTCCTTGCTCAACACGCTACCAGACTGGGGACATTTTTATATGTGTGAGAGAGAGAGAGTGGTGTTAATATTTTTTTTTTATTTTGTAACCTCTATTATTAATTAACAACCCCAAGGAAGTTTGAAGTGCTATCTCTAGATCCAGTCAAAACTGGATTTGTACTTTCAAAATGGTGGGGGAATTACATTTGTTTTTTCTGAGAAGGTAGTCCTAGATAACAGTCAGATGTATAAAGGAATAAAACTGATGCTATTGTAAGGACAACTCAGCCCTTAACTACATGTGTGCAATGGACATGGATTTTTATGGCAGCTGTGTGTTCACATATAAGGGCAAAATCCAGCAGTAGTTCTCTTGTGAATCAAAAGCCTAGTATAAATAAGTAAAAGCAACTGAACTGATTTCCAGTACATCTTCATGTCCATTCTTTTATGTAGTTTATTGGCAGATAAGACATAGCTGAAGAAAGTCAAGGAACACATTAAACCTTTAAGCTGCTTGCCTCTTAAATATTCATGATCCCATCAGGGTTTTTGACAGACAGCTGGGATGGCTTGTCTCGCTTCTTTATTAATTTTATTCATCTCACTCAGTCTTATTTATTAAACCTCTTGTTAATTCAAGCTTGAAAGGCATTCATCTCCCTCCCCACCCACAGATAACTACAGCTGGCATCCCCAATTTGAAAGTGGTACCCAAAACACCGAAAATAGCTTGGATATTGTAAAAGGATCTATAATGTATGTTTGGCCTTTTCTATATCAGAGAAACATGCTTGGACCAACCACCATACGGGTCCTCCTCAGTACAGCTTTAATACACCACACACAAAAATAATCTAATATCCTAGAGACATTCACATCATTGTTTGAATTAGATAGCTTTGACCACATTGCCCTCCGTCATCCTCGGCTGTATTCATGCACAATAGTGCATGCCTTTTCCTCAGTACTGCCCCACAGTGGCACAATAATTGCTTAGGTGGCCTGTCTGGTCTATTCTTGGAACTCTATTACAGAAGTTTGCCAGAAGTCACTTAAGTATATAAAGAGCGCTGCACATACTATAGAGTTGGAAAACTCTATTTAGATGGGGCCACCAAGATTAACTAGAGGAATAGAGAATTTTCCTAAAGATAAGGAACAAGGTAGTAAAGGGTTGGTTGGTTTTTTTGGGGGGGAGGGGTTGCCTCAGTTGTTGGGCACCCAATTTCAGACACTGTAAAGGCACCTGATTTTTCAGGAAGTGTGGACAATCAGCACTCTTAAATTCAGCTTCCTTTAAAATGTACCAAAATCATTAGTCACTTTTGAAAATCCTGGCCAAGAAGTTGAAACTTTTTGTATCCCTGAGATCCAATTTGTCAGTATATGAAGGATCATATGAAGGGATATTGCTCAATGTTTTGTACAGGATGACAGAGACTCTATGTGCAGGAAATTCTCATCATGTGAACAAGTTCACCACACAAAGCCAAAGGCCCGAAAGCTTGGTTTCTGTTAACACTGAAAACGTAGGGAAGGTCTTTGCATTGTCATGGAGCCCAACAGAGAATCACTGCTGAAAGCTCCTCCTTGGAGACACAGTGTGCTCCTAAAAAAAAATACACATTACTTCCCAGAAAGCAAGAGCACATCCTCTAGAACAGGGGAACAGTGAAATCTTTGGCAAAATGTCCGAAGTGGACACTACAGCAACTTTACTATTCCAGGTGCAAACTTCAAAGTCAGAAAGAAGTGAAGGCCACGTGAATCCACAGAGGAATTTGAAGCTATTCTGCTGCAAATTTGAGTTATTAAATCAGGTGACACAATTGTTTCTTTTGTTTCCCTGAGGTTAGAAAGTTTGTTGGTTTTGTTTTCTTTGTTTCTAGTGTTACCATTTGAACTGATTGGTTGTACGGTGGTGGTGGTGGTGGTTGTTTGTTTTCTTTTTGGATCCATTTTATTCCTTCACGTTGCTAAGAGGTTTCCATAGCAATTCAAATATTGGATTAAGGAAGTCATATTATTCAGGTTAATGCATCATCTCTGGAGTTGCCTAAGCAAGCTCTGAAATTCTGCTGTACCTGAAAAGCCATTGAAATGGAGGGGGGAATATTGTGAGATCAAGATCCTCAGTCAGCTTCAATCCACTGACTTCAGTGGAGCTATGCTGCCTTACATCAGCTGAGGAATGGGCCCTATAAATTGCACTTCCCACACTAAATCCATCAGTAAGATTCCATGAAAAGAACAGTTTTTAGTACTGCACATATTGAAAACAGAGCTGTTCACTGATGCTGGAACAGATTAATTCAATTTATCTTTATTGCTGCACTGCTGCTATTATTTCTGTTTAAAATACCCCATGTTCATATTCTCCTGAATTGCCTCCAACTTTTCTTCCTTAGCAATTTCAAACAGCTCAATAATTACAGTTCTGCTACAGAAATATTATGCCTTGGGTGGGATTGATACATTTCAGAAGCAATAAACAGACTATCAAAAGCCTATAAATTAAAATCTGGAGGGGTTAAAAATGTAAATAGTTAATTTAGTAGCCAGAGGTGCCAGATTGCTTCTGTTTCCAGAGCTGTCAAAAATAGCTGCAAGCATGGATACTGGCCTCCTTTCCCTCCCCTCCCCACTGTCACCAGGTATCCATGCTGGATCTGGAGAGGTAATTTCGAAGGATTTGGTCTCCCTGCTCACTGAAAAGCTCTTGTGGCTTAAATGACAATTATTAGGTCAGTTTTCCTAATAAGGACACCTCTCCATCAGGCACTAGACCGAGCCCAGACCACATTTCATATAGGACACTGAACATCTGTAAGGTGGTCACAACAGTCTTGGGCTGGATTCAGATGACAGGATTACCACTTCCCTAAGGACAAGAGTCTATCGTGCTTACATTGAGTAACTCTGATGATAGTCCCACTGAAGAGAATAGGACTGCCTGTAGAGTTACGAACCACCCGGTGAGAGTAAAGGTTGCAGTATAACTCTAGAAGGGTTTAGGTCTATGCCCAGGCTGCTATATGTTTGGTATTAAAAACAAACCCCCCCCAAAACCACCCAAAAACAAAGCCCACTGTTGTTCACATTCTGTTCTGTTCAGATCCTTGTACTATGCTCATCACCATGCTACCTGAGCACCTTCCAAAAATGCATTAAGTAACATGACTAACATCTGCAGCAAGACCTTTTCATCGCTATTGCCAGGCTTTTAGCACAGCTTTTCAGCCAGTACAACTACTTTTTGTTTTGTTGTTTTGGTTTGTGGGCAGTCTACAAATGTTGGAGCAGGATTAAGACTTGTCCTGCTGATCAACTCCAGCTTTCCACCTCCTACAAATGACAGGAAGCAGTAGAAAGTGCATTTTAATAATAAGGGTGTTTTTAGTAGCTTCTATCTAAAACTGAAAGCCATCCAGTTGGGAGACAGCTCATCCAAAAGCATATACCAACTCTGCTCTACTGAAAATGTTTGAAGCTGTAGCTCTACCTGGTGGAACAAAGGGAAATCACACTGAATTGGAAGGCTGATAGCTTAACAGGTTCAGATAGGAAGAATTTCCTTTTATAACAGAAGTCCTATTTTCATATAATGTACTTGACTTTAGGGCAGCACAGGCTGTGTCTATGCTGGCTGTTTTTTTTTAAATTTGATCACTGTTGCTAGGGCTAGATAACATAGAAGTTGGTGTCCTTACCACTATCTCCTCTGCTGCTCCAATTGTTGCTATCCCAGCTGAAGCTGTTCCAGGTTCCTACCACCTAATCCTCATGTGTCACCTCCCTAGTCTTGTCTTTTTCAGGTAGACCAAATAATTTGTAGTATTGGGTACAGTTTTCAAAACAGCCCAAGTCTCATTGCAAGTCAGTGGGATTTAGGAGCCTAAGTCTCTTAGATGCTATAAAAAAGTTACCTCATTGTCTACATTGGCCTTTTCCATAAATACTCTCACCATTGCACTCTCACTGGAAAATAGGAATCTATATACTGGATCAGGCCACTGATCCACCTCTAGTATGCTATTACCAATACCAGATGCCAGTACCAGATGCCTCATAGGAAAGTAATTCTGTGGTAGGCACTCATGGGATAACTTGCTTCCAGGAAAAATTTCCACATAGCCCCTTCAACAGTTGAGGTTGGTTTCCACTTTGGACAAATAAAGACTCATTGGAGCCTTGGGAATGGATTCTGGGTCTCCCACATCCTCTGTGAGAATTCTAACCACCAAGAGGCCGAGTCATTCTCATGCTTGTGCATGCATTTGCATTCACTCTTTTGCTCAGCCAATGACTCTTTAATTATTTGTCCAAAGTAGAAGAGCTTCAACATGGGAGCCCCACATCAGCAAATCCCATAGTTCAGTGGCTAGGGTGCTCACTTGGGATGCCTGTTCAAATACCTTTTCCTCCTCAGGTGAAGGGTTATGAGTAGCCTAGCCACTGAGCTAAAAGAGTTATGAGGGAAGTTTGTTGACATACCGTAATTCTATTGTGAATCTTGCCCAAAGTCGTACTGGAAGTCTGTGATTGAGCTAGAAACTGGTTTCCGAAGTCCTAGTGCCTAATCTGTAATACCGTCCCTCCTTGCCATTTCCAAGTGCAAATACTCGGGTGGCAGTGACAACTGCAGGAACTAGAAGTGCAAATTAGGTGTGCCATTGCCAGAATATGTTATTTATGCTGTTTGTATTCATTCATAAGCCAAATATTTTTGGTAAAAAAGGGACACATCAAAATTTGATGATTTTAAACTCTATCGAATCATTGAATGAATATCTAATACATTTGTCATTTTGTTTACCGGGAGCATCTGCAGGCATGGAGCCCCTCACTCCCTGTGGCCACGGTTTGCTATTTCCTGCAGCTCACACTGGCTGGAAACGGCAACCCGCAGCCACAGAGAGCTGAGGGGCTCCATGCCTGCAGACACTCTAAGTAAACAAAATATACCAACCAGCCAGTGGCTTACCCTGATGGGCCGGGATCCAAAGTTTTCCAATCTCTGAAATATAGGGTCGGCTTATAAAAGGGTCATATAGTTTTTGCTGGTTTTACCTATCCATTTTGGGGAGTCGGCTTATAAACAAACAGACTAATGAATGAGTATATAAGGTAACTATTCTATTTGAAGAGATGGTCCTTAAACTGTCTCATTCAGCTTCAGATTTAAACCCATACAGGGGGCCAGTTGTTTCCTGTTTTTAGCGCCGTCTTGTTTCAAAATAAGTGCTGCAGGAGCTGATGTATAGCAGGATTTCTTCTAAATAAACACTTTGTAGCCCTTTTGTTTATGAAGAGAGCTTATATTCTATAGAATCTGAATGGGTCATAGTAGCCAGATAAATACAGCAAACAGAACTCTCTCTCTCTCTCTCTCCCCCCCCTTTATATACGTGATATCTTCAGCTATCTTTCAATGTGAGGATGACGTCTGCCAAGGGGGTTCATTGGTGAGTTTAAGGGGCTGAGGAACCCAATTCTTGCCCTGAAGATTTTCCACAGAAGTGACAGGTGTAATCTTGGAGGAGTGTAGCAGGGCGGTTACCCCATTCTGGCCCCTGAAAGGGTTAAAAGCCAGCCCTTGGAGAGGGCTGGGGCAGACAGCCAATCAGAAAAGGCTGGGAGGCAGCCAATCAGGGCCAGACTGGCCCAATAAAAGGACTGCAGGGCCAGAAGTTTTCTCTCTAGCCTTGGAGAGAGATGGACCTGGCTGCCTGAAAGAGCAAAGGGTACTTTGCACAGTGCAGTGCTGGGAAAGGGCAGGAGTTGCTGGGGAAGTTCCAGCCTGGCACATCCCCAGGCCAAAGCCTTGCTGTCAGGGTCAGAGGAGGTACTGAGGCTGTGGGAAAGCAGCTGGAGAGATAGAGGCAACAAGTCCAAGCCCTTTGCCAATGATGAGTGGCCACTTCAGACTGCAGTTTGCTCCTAAGGGAAGGGGCTAGATGAAAACTGGCAGTGGTTCACTGAGGCCAGGTGGGCTTAGGGGATTGGGGTTCCCCAGGAAGGGGAGGACCCCAAGTGTGGGGGCACTGCCACAGGCAAATACCCAGGAGAAGGGGCACTGCAGGCCAGGAGGAATGCAGGATTTGCAGTATAGTGGTGAAGATTGATTGATTGAAAGACAAGGTTAGTGCCAGCAGGAGGCACTCTGAGCCTGGAATGAGATCCCAGACTGACCAGCAGGAGGTGCTGCAGTGGTGAGAGCACGACCTGTTACAAGGAGACATAGTTGTTGGCTGAACTGTCATGCCCTTTCTTGCCTCCTTTGTTGCTTCTCTGTCTCATGAGCACATCTGTTCTCCTCAAAGTGAGCTGCAGCTTGGTGTTTGGTGTGGCACCGCTGTGCTCTGTTCCGTGCCAAATTGTCCCAGTTTGTTGGATTGATGCTTCCCTTTTTAAGATGTACTCTCACTGTGTCTTTGAAATGCTTCCAATGCCCTCTGCAAGCCCTTATTCCCTGATTTAACTGAGAGATTTAACTGAATTAACTTAATCGGTGTCAAGCAGGGATGTGTCATTGCTCCAACACTCTTTTCCATTTACCTTGCCGTGATCCTGATTCTCGTTCATGATGCCTTCCTGACTGAATCAGGATTGAGTATCATATGGATGGCCAACTTCTCAACCTCTGATGTCTCCAAACAAAATCTAAGATCACGAGAATTGGCATCACTGACCTTCAGTACTGTATGCATAATATATATGCTATATCAAATTTAAATGTATTCAACATATAGATGTGTGTGGACATAATAAATAAAATATGCACATGGGTATACTTATAATTTGAGTACATTTAAAATGAATAGCAGTGGTCAGGATTTGTAATGTTCTGCTCATCTTTCACAGTGAATGTGGAGACAAGACTCCTTGCAACCTGCAATTTTACTCATTTTTAAAACTCCCACATTTACAAAGCTTCTGCACAAGCAGCTGCTCTTCCTTATGGGAGGACAGCATCATTTGGGACCAAAATCTCCCTGCATCCCACACAGACTTGGTGCTGTTGCATGTTTTGGTACTTTGATATAATAATATAGACCCTTAGTTAGTCTGATGTTACGAAACTGAAGTTGGACCTGATTTAGGATTCAGAAATGCATCTGTTGTCTTCTTTTCTTTGTTTGTTTTGTTTGGCTTCCTCAGTTAGGGGAATTTATCCCACCCTTTCAAAAAGGGATGGTTATGTAGAAGTTGTCTCACATTGTTTGCCAGTTTGAACTCTGGAAATTGAAAGGATGTGAGGAGTGTGGTTTTTTTTGTTTGTTTGTTTGTTTTTAAAGCTAATAAAACTATATTGTGTTAGATCACCAGCTGGTGTAAATTGGTGTAGCTCCAATGAAGAGCTGGCTCTCTCCTGAATTAACACACAAAGCCAACAGATGAAGTGTAATTCCAGAGTATAGCTTCCTACATCCATGTGATGTGTGTGCATGGAGGAGATGGGCCAGTCACGTCTGCAGCACCATTCATTCACACATCCTCTTCAGTACGCAAATGAGGAGGAGGCAATATATAGGGGTGGAGGAGGGCACACTGTTTCTCCACCAAACTTCTGACTAGATTCTCACTGAAATAATGCAATTGCATTGTGACGAAGTACCTGCTTCTCCTCCGCTGGCTCAGCCCCTTGCCGCCTTGGAGCCACAGGCTTGGGCAAAGCAAAAGCCCTTCCCGGTCGCACAGGGTCTGGCCGATCCTTTCTCAGCCAGCCCCTTGCTCAGTCTTTCTCTCCTTCTGGGGAGAGTGCAATCTGCCTTGCAGGAAGAGTTTCAGAGTCCTGCTGCACCTACTCTCTGGCAGCTACTCTACTTCTCTCCTCCCCCCTGCTTCCCTGCCAGGGAGGGTTTAAAAAGGTCCCCAGCAATTGGGGCCAGCTGAAGCTAATTAGTTCCCTGGTAACCCATGTTCCAGCTGAACCTTGTTTCTCTGTGTCTATCTCCCCTCAATGGATAGGGAGAGGCCTTTTAACCCCCCTGGGACTAATTACTACCCCTCTCCTGGTAGCTAATTGTCCTGAGTTTGCCACAGCATGCTATATCAACTTGAGTGGGGCCCCTTCAGTGCTGTGGAACCACCTTTAAAGCAGGCAAGCCCTGTCAGGAGCTAGGAAAGCAGCAGTGGTCTAAAGTAGAAGTGTGCAGGAATACGGGGTGAGATTATGCGCAGCTCTCTACCATAGTGCCTGTACCAGGGGTATCCTCTCTTCTCCAGAACTGGGGCTTTTAGGTCACCTTGACATCACTCTGGCCCTCTTATGTGGTGTGAAGGAGCTGAAACAAGGGTGAGGCTCTGGCCAAAGTTTTCGTATGGAGTGAAATCCTGGCCTTGTTTGAAGTCAAAGTCAAAACTCCCACTGACTTCAATGGAGCCAGGATTTCACCTAATAGTTCTTAGAATAGCTAGGATTTGTGGCATTGGCTTCTTTTGCAGAAAGCACTCCCCAGTCTTCTGACAGTACATTCTGGAAAACTCCACAAAGGGAATCTGCTCCATGGATTTTTGCTCATGGCAGTTTTTTCTCGTTGGATGTGTCTAGAAAACTAATCATACTCATATGGGAAATATATTTGGAGACTCCCTCGTAGTGCAACAGCAACATGCTTGGAAGGAGATTAAAAAGTGATTGGGGAAGGAGGGACAGAGACTGAACTTTTTTAACTCAGATGGCGCCTTAAGGAAGAGACAGGTGGTCTTTCCACCTGTCACTATATTAGGTAAATATAAATCTTGCAGTTAGATGGCTAGCAAATAAAAAATAATTTTTTAAAAATAACACTTAAAGCAAAACCAGATGGCACAAACAATCCTATTTTCGTAATTTATTCAAAAAGTGAAACATCTTGTTTCAACTCAAATTTATTACTGGGAAACACTTGTTGTCTGAAAAGTTTTAAACTTCCAACTGCAAATCTTTTCCGTTAAATCTGTATGGGGCAATCTATTGTTGGCTATGTTTTCCATCTCAACAGCAGCCAATTAAAACAACCTATATCCACTGGTGCAAATACCAAAATGTTAAACCTGGAACTGACTTTCAGGTTCTCATGAAAAATTCAAACTTGCCAATCCTAAGTGCTCAAAAATACAAGAGTCAGGTGCCTGAAAATAATGAGATTGGCTTAGAATCATGTGACTTTACCAGCACCCCAATTTTTTACTTTTATTTTAATCTGCACTCTGGGTTTTAAACCTTCAAGGTTCATGTTTTCAAGGTTTTCTCCCTAGAAATGAGGAAAGGGGGTGTGTATAAAATGAGATTGTCATGGACTTCAGGAGCTGTATCTTTAACAAACACCAAATATTGAAAGGCTTGAAATAAAATCATGATAACACTAAAACTTGCCAAAAGTTTGTTTTCATAGTCAAAAACCTATAAATTGTGAGAACTGTTCCCTGCCCTGCTGCATGTGTGTGATGCACATGCCACACAGTAGGTTTACAGACTGGGACCACCGATGTATGGAGCACTTAAAGGTCTGCAGAGAGCACACAGATCAAAGGGTGCTGGCTTTTCTTCTTGCTCCAAGCTGGGAGATAAGCGTGGGAGATTAATGGAAAAGTAAAGAAGACAATATGATTAGTTTGAGGGGTGTGGGAGAAGAAAGAAAACTGATCGTACTAGAGAGCACTAAAATACTTGTGGCTTTCCTTATACTACTTTTCCACATCAGCAGTTGCTGTAGTTGCCACAGGGATGTTATCTAATGAAAAATGGGAGGAAAAAGGCCGTACAATTGCAGATGGAAGGTGGTTCATGGGACGCTCTTTAAAATGTGATCCATGCTCTTGGAAAGTATTGCTGACCTTGACCCATTTAAAGTTCATTACCAACGTCTTCCAAAAGCCCTTTGTGACTGTTGAAATCACTGGCTAACAGAAAATCTAATTAAGCTGCAGACTTAGAAACCCCTATCAACCAAAAACGGTCATTAAGCCACATGGAAACCAAACTGTGTTTTATATATTTGTCTGCCGTTCATAACAGAAGTCTCTCTAAGATAGGGTTTTCATTTCTTGCAGTGAATTTTGAGCAGGATATTTTAAGACAGCTATGGGACTGCAAGAGATATATGTATATTTCAACACTGTTTGAATTTCAATTCCTCACATTAGAATTGGAAGTGACCTTTTGCTGTTGTGAAGTCAAGGAATGGAATAGCAAATCAAAGAATTCCCATCTCTTATCAGGGAAACATGCTTTCTCATTTAGAGGGAACAGAAGGAAGGAGTTAGGTTACCATAGTGATCAGTGAGGAAAGGACATGGTTACCTGGATACAGAACTGCTTCCATCCACTGAAACAGGCTTTCTTTTATTTGTTTATTGATGAGAGATCAAAGCTAGCTCTTCACTCACAGAAAAGTCTAAAGGTTAGACTTGGAACAGCTGCTCTGCCTCAGATTTGTGCGCAAGAGAGCAGAGATTTCCAGAACTTTCTTTCTGCAGGATGTCTGCTGCCTTTTTTTCTTTATCTGAAAAATAATAGTCTTCATCATTGTCAAAGCATAAAAAGAGCAGGTAGCTAAATTGAATTAATTGTTACATCCTTTGCCATCCGAAGAGGCATCTGTGTGTGTTCAAGGAACCGTTAAGAATACCTCATTCAGCCTTTCATTGTATTTGTGGAGACAGGTCTTTCCTCACAAACTGTCATTGTGTTCTACAGAACCATATACAGTGGCCCCACTGCCAGCTGCTCCTCCTTATAGGAACAGTTCTTGAGATCAAAATCTCCCTCCATCCTACACACACACCTGGTGAGGCTGCATTCTAATAAAGGAGCCATTGAGGCTGGAAGCTGGAAATAATGTCACAGAAAACCTAACCTGGGCCTAAAGAAACAATCGGGAGTTTCGGTTTCTATATGTTGTTGCTGGTGTGTTTGTTTGTCTATCTCCATAATGTCAAGCTGTTCTTTTGGGCTTCTGACCTTTGCTGAAATCTGTCTTGAGGTCTTAGAAGGATTTGCACTCCTGGGAGGAAGAATGGTCTTTAAGGTACTGACTGGGATGGAGAAAATCTAGCTTCAATTCCTGGCTTTGCCACAGACTTTCCCTACAACTTTAGACAAGTCATTTAATCTCTCTCTGCCTCAGTTCTCCATCTGTGAAAGTGAGGATAATCCTTTCTTCCACTCTGTTTATCTTGCCTATTTAGAATTTTAGCTGTTGGGTTCACTACTCTCCCTTAGGCCTGGTCCACACTACAGCGTTAAATCGATTTAACGCTGTATCCGTCCACACTACAAGGCACTTTAAATCAATTTTAAGAGCCCTTAAAATCGATTTCTGTACTCCTCCCCAACGAGAGGAGTAACCCTAAAATCGATATTACTATATTGATTTAGGGTTAGTGTGGACGGAAATCGAAGTTATTGGTCTCATTCTTTTACTGAGCTACCCAGAGTGCACCGCTCTGGAAATCGATGGTAGCCTAGGACCATGGACGCACACCACCGAATTAATGTGCCCTAGTGTGGACATGTAAAATCGATTTTATAAAACTGGTTTTATAAAACCGGTTTTAATAATTTTGATTTTATGCTGTAGTGTAGACGTGGCCTTACTGTTTGTCGGTACAAGAAATAGCACAAAGGGGCCCCAGGTTCTTTCTGTTTTGAAAGAGTGGGATAAATTCCCCTAATTGAGGAAGCCAAACAAACAAAAAATACATAGGAAAGAAAACAACAGATGCAGGTTCTTGCTGCTGCTGTGATACAAATAATAAATGAACAATGAGCGATCAGAGAACTAGTGTAATTGTAAGGGCTGAACTCCAGAATGGTAGCCATGATATGCTGGGAAGAGCAAATAACTGTGTGAATAACTGATTTTTCGGTTTGCTGGCAGTTCCAAAAAAGCGAGGGGGGGGGGAGGAATTCAGTTCAACCCAAAAGGACTTTATTAAAAAACATTGGCAGGTTCAAAGTACGAAACATTTTGTTGGTTAAATGAAAGGTTTTGTTTTGGGGCATTTTTTGAAATAAAAGGAAATGAAGGGCTAGATTCACAAAACTGAGGAAAAGATGTACCCTTATGTTTAGTGGTTAGGGCACTCAGCTGGGATATAGGACACTAAGGTTCAAATCCCCACTCCTGGAGTGGGGACTTGAACCCAGGGCTCACCATCTTGCCTAAATGAATGCTACCCTCTAGCCTGGTATGTATACTCTATAGCTGGGTATTTTCAGATGACTCTCTATCTTTGCTATTGTAGCTGTTCTACTTTGTATAAAATACTTGACTAGTCATTGGGTCAGAAACAGAGAGTGACTCTAAAGCCTGGTGGTTAGGATATTCACCTGGCAAAGGGAACACCTAGTTTCCAATCTCTGTTCCAATAAATATTTAATTATTTATACAAAGTGGAACAGTCAGCAAGAGATACTGAGACCCTGGCTGCCTTAGTGCCATGGAAAGTATGCTACCTTTGATTATAGATACAAAAAAAGGAGAAACAAAGCATTTGCAATAACACTTTACATAGCTTTCATTTTACCAACATCCTGCATTTCCATTCAGCTGTAAGGAGTTTTTAGAAGGAAAATAATCCCTGTCTGGCAGTCTCTTAGATGGTATTTAAGATGGAAATAACTGTCCTTTTGGGGGAAAAGATAAATTAGTTGAGATAGGCTGGACCTGTTCTAATTGCTGATGTTGAAGTCCAGTTCCGTTTCCTAAAAGACACAACAAGACACACAGACAGAGAAAAAGGAAGAGAAATGAACAGCAAAAATTAAAAATGCAGCTTCTGTTTTGGAAGCTGACTCCTACTGAAACTCTCACGGCTGAAGAAACACGGACACAGTCGTATTAGCCACTCCAAAACCTGGCCAACTTTGTAGCCATATTGGGCTGTTCAGTGCATTGTTTTTAGCCACCTTTTCTGGTAGGAGGCTCACAGCAATGTTGCAAAATATCCAATAAGCCAAATTCTTATTAAATACAAGGTAAAAAGAGAGAGAGGAAAGGGAGGGAGAAAAAAGTAAGGTGCAGAAGGAAAAGGACAGATGGGGGCAGGGTTGACCACAAGACCCAAAGTCTCACATTCCATGTGCTGTTTGGGATTCAGCCATAGCTGGTGAAGGTGATGATGCCAGCTGGGTTCCTTTCTGTGGCCCAGTCTGGTCAGGACTTCTCTATGATCAGGATGATGAAGGCCCAGCTGTGTCATGGAGGATCCCAGAGTCCATAGAGATGGTGTGGGTGAGAGCCAGCATGATAAAGATTGTGCCTTCCAGTCCACCCATCTCCTAGTGAACCTGAATCTGCATTTACTGGGGGGAGGGGAGCTGTAACCCTACATTCTAATACTTCCTCTGCTATTCACTTGCTTTGGGGCCTTGGCTAAGTTACTTTTCCTGTCATAACTGGTGACAATGACATTCTGCCATTGATGACCTGCTAGCCAAAATTAAAAACAAAAAGAAAACCAAATGGTACCATCCTTTAGTAGGCTAAGTCTACACACTGAGTGATCATGGGCCTAAGATAAGCAAGGAGCAGTGCTTAATTTGTAAGGAAAGAGGTGCTGGGGCTCAAGCAATTTTTTTACATTCATAAGTGATGCAGCAAGCCTAGAGGTGCTGAGGCCATGAACTGCCAAGCCTAAAGGTGCTGGGGCTCTGCCCTGGCACAGATTAAGCACTGGGAAGGAGTGAGTATCGGACCTGTTTTTCCTAATCATGTCAAGATGTACTAGAAACTTTTACCCCTCTTGCCTGACCTTTTTGCAACACCTATGAACAGATGCAAGATGACTGGTGAGGTGATGACTGAAGCCCCAAGGCCACACAATAATAGATTCACTTAATAGTCTTCTAATTTATGGTGGAAACATCATGCAGTATGATGATCTGCTTGATAAAGTTTGCTGCCTCCTGCAGAAATTCTGAGTTGCTTCAGGCAGATGCTTCCTTCCCTGAGAAGATTATGCCCCAACCAAAAATCAGGATTGCAGTTACTCTACTCTGAGAAACATTAAAAGTACTAAAATCCAAGATGTTTGTTTATTGCTGCCAGTTAAAGGCATTTTTCTCATAGCAAAAATAAAAACATTTTGATGGACAAAATCAAGATGTATCTAAGATCTGGGTTTGACTGTAAGGGAATTCTGAGCTAAAGTATGTAAAATCCAGTTGCATAAGATTGCAAGCACTACAAGATTGTTCACAAATATCATACTTTGGAACTGAGGCCAATCGTCAACATTTATAGTATAACACCATTTTGTATTTTGATAGTGCCTTTCACAGGAGGATCTGAAGCCTCTTTAAAAACATTAAAAGAATTAAGCCTGATACCCAAGTGGGTTAGAAAATACTATCACCATTATACAGATGGAGAGCTTGAGACAGAGGTTATGAGTTGCCCGAGATCACACAAGAAGTCGGTGGTGGCAGAACAGTCTGGATTTTCTGACTCCCTTTCTAACCCTTCACTTTGACTATTCAAATGACAGCCCTGAAGCCAGCAGCTCTTATCTTTCTCCTGCCCTTTCCAAAACTATAGGACTGCAAGGAGCATCGTCCTTGTTAAATTCACAGCATATACATAGAGAAGTTAGATTAAGAATGCTGTTTGTGGAAGGTTGCACAATAACCCTAATTTATTTCTTGAACTCCAGAACTTTAGCAATAGAAGGATCAAAAACAGAGAGAGACAAAGCACGCTGCCCCTGATAACAGGGGTGCACAATTCACCTCACTTTATTGTAAACTGGCTGTCTACAAACCACCTCTGCTAGGTCCAGAGAAGATTGCACATTTACCTACAGAACGCTCCTGTAGGCAGGACCAGGATTTAAAGTGACAGCTTGTAATTTTTACAGTTTTCAATACACCATGCTCCTCCTGCAGCAGCCATACATAGTGAGCCACCTGTGTCTTGTCAGATGAAATCCAGTTTGACACATCACAGGCGGTTCATTGTTCAGATTGGCATTTGCAGACACTGAACAATTTGTAGTTTGTTGGATGAAAAGCTAAGCTATGGGAGGATTAGTGAAGTCGAGGGGGATAATGTAGAGCGAGTGGCAGGGGGTGAGCAGAGAGGGGACACTCAGCTGGCAAACTGCCAGGTTCTTTGTCTGGGTGAGGCAGCTGCCAGAGGAGAAGAGTTGGTGGCTTTGCTCCTGATAGCTGTCTTCACCCTTCCCCAGCAACTTTGTACCCAGATCAGCTACCTCTGCAGCAACTGGTACTTTGTGGGATAGATACTCAGAATTCATTGCAATTGAACCAGTTCAGAGAACCCTAGTGTGGATGCAGTGCTGCACTGCAATACCATTTAGCGAGACCTGTTTGGATGCACTGGATTGTATGTATTTCACCTAGCTGTAAATATAAATAATAAAAATAAACCACTTAGGTAAGTCACCCTCCCCATCCCATCTGCCCAGAACATGCACCAAGTGTTTCAACTTCTGCACAGCTTTAAAGCTAATGCAGTAGCTCTAAGTGTTGAGGAAACTGGCAATTATTTTTCCAGCTGTTATAGTGAGTTTGGGTCATACGTGGATTCTTGCAGGAAGGCATTTGTTCAGTTTAGGCCAAAGCTTTAGTCAGTTGACTCCAGCAACGTTTTTGCCTGAGTAAGGAGGGAGAAAACTTCAGGATAACGGTCCTTTTTGGTTTTAAGGTGGTATGTTTATCCTTTCTCTGGCACCAGTTCATCAAGGCCCTTAAGCATATGCTTAACTTTAACATTGACTTGACTTACGTTGGACTCAGCTGAATAGGAATGGACATAAGCATATCTGCATAAGTGCTTTTCTGAATTGGACCCTCTTAACCTAACAGTTGCCCTGCAGCATCAGGCCTCATTCAGAATGTTGCCTTTGATAACAGTTAATATCAGAGTTTTCAGAGAGAGGTAGACAACATCCATAATGACCTAGCTAATTATGCAATAATGAGGAAAATAAATTCTTCATCAGGCAATCTGACTGTGTTCTGATGCAGTATTTGATTATCAATCCTCAGCATTTAGGGGAAGGGATAGGTCAGTGGTTTGAGCATTGGCCTGCTAAACTCAGGGTTGTGAGTTCAGTCTTGAGGGGACCAGTTGGGGATTGGTCCTGCTTCAAGCAGGGGGTTGGACTAGGTGACCTTCTGAGGTCCCTAACAATCTATGATTTCTGTTGTTTGCATCTGTTAATTTTTTCCTAAAACTATCAAGTCTTGCAGTATGTCTCTCAATGGGCTCCTGGTGGATGACTATGTTGTGTATAAAAATATTTTTGTATCTGTAAAAATTACTGCTTTTCAAAGTTCTCTTTTTGGCCAATTCCATTTCCACTGATAAAGATAACCCAAACCCTTTTTAGTTTTTTTTTAATATCTAATGTTCATTTAAAATGTACATGTTAATAGGAAGTCACTACTCAGTATTTTCTGTAGTGTGCCCATACATTTTCTATGCTTTGTTAGCCTAACATCACTATAAATAAAGACATATATTTGCTTTAAATCCTTTTGCTTTTGAACTTACCAAAGAAGATAACTTTTAATCAGAATGCAAGTTCCATTTGCGGCTGTTTAATATATTTCTACAGAGTTTTTCAGAGCCACTGCAACTTAGTAATAAGCATGCTATTTATTTTTAATTCATTCAATCCACTGAGTCGTAGACAGGCTTTTGATTTTCAGTTTGGCAAATTGACAGGAAAAACCTAATTTCTCAGAAAAATAAGTAACTCAGAGAACCTTGTCAATTTGTACAAAAGCCATATCACTATTAGCATTCAATATGTAATTCTCCAATTACGGTGTTTTCAAAGCATACTGTCAGGCTTCATGAAGCTGTACAAACACATTTCATTACTGACATGCAGATCCCTCGGAGTTAGCACACTCCAAACTGCATGTACTAGAAAGTAGCTGGCATTATTTGTTAACCAATTCACTCAGCACAATGCCAGGCTTTGAATTTAATCCTTGGCTACCTGCTGTCCTCAGTAGATAAAACAGTGGAACAGCACTGAGGGGTGAGAGGAGTGTGGGGGATAGGGAAATGGGTATTTTTCAACCTTGGACCACAAAAAAATCACTATTCTTTTTTCTGCCTGGTAGAACGACTAGTAAGGCATTTGCCTCTTTATTTGTAGTATGGTAGCATCTAGAAACTCCAAGCAAGGGTTGGAGCCCCATTGCGCTAGACACTGTACAGACAATTAGTCCCTTTCTAAAAGATTTTATAATCTAGGTGACCTTGTCTTGTTTGGAAAACTGGGATTTGGAAGTCTGAGGATGTTACACAGACAATCTTTTTGGGGAACAGCATTATGATCTTGCCATGAAGTTCTGCTGAGGACAGTCACCTCTTATTTTCCATTAGTGTCATTTCCTTCTTTAGATCTGTCCTTTTACTGGGACATTTGACATGCAACAAGGATCAGAATGTTGTCCTTCTTGCTCAAATGAAACAGCTGTTGCTGACACACACTGAATAATTCATGCAAAATTTAGACATTGAAACTCAGATTTGCTTGAGCTGAGCCTTTAACTTGAAGTTCAGTGAATCTGCAAACACCAGCCCATGCTCATAAACTTGTAAGCATGAGCTGAGGTTGACACAGCTACTAAATCGATGAAATTAATTTCCTCCGAGGGCCTGCTGGACTCCTTCCACGTTCCTCCCACCCCCTCCTCATCTAATTGTCCATATATGTTAGAGATCCATTCTGTCCTTACCCTTTCATCTTCAGATCAGATTACCCCAAGTTCTTTGTGGGTACAGGTTGTTTGGGGTAAGAGAAACCTCAAAGGGTCTTTTGGGGAAGCAGAGGAAGGGAGGGCATCATGCCCTATCTCTAGTGCTAATGGAGCAAGGAAAGCCTGTTCCTCTGTTAATTATATAGGAACAATGGAGCCCCATAATCTGGGGAGCACAGGGCATTCCTTGAATACCACATGCTAACAGAAACACCTTATAATCTTTAGCATGTTGCTGCTAGCTTTTTTTTATGATTTTGACCTGAGTCTTTTGCTCAGCTCTCTTGTAAAGATGTTTGTGAAAGATGTGGCAAGTATACCCTAAACCTACGGTATACTTACGTCTGCACTTCAATGCAGGGGGTGGAATTGCAGCACATGTAGACATGTTCTGAGCTAGCTTTAATCTAGCTAGCTCAGGTGCCGACACCAGTAAAGGTGGTAGCTTTAATCTAGCTAGTTCATGTACCAAGAGCTGCAGCAGCACAGACTTCAGTGCAGGCTTTACAAGCTTTCCTGGGACCCTAGGTAATTAGACTGGCAGTTAGCTAGAACTGAAGTCTGTGCTACCACTGCTATCGGTACCCAAAGTAGTGAGATTAAAGCTAGTTTGGGAGTATGTCTGTGTGTTGCGATTACACCCTCCTAGTGCAGTGTAGACATACCCTAGACCAGGGGTCGGCAACCTCTGGCACCCTGGTGGGCCGGGCCAGTTTGTTTACCTGCCACTTTGGCAGGTTCGGCCAGTCGCAGCTCCCACTGGCCAATGGGGGCTACAGGAAGCAGTGCAACCAAGGGATGTGCTGGCCATGGCTTCTCACCACCCTTATTGGCCTGGAACGGTGAACCGCAGCCAGTGGGACGCCATCGGCCAAACCTGCCGACATGGCAGGCAAACAAACTGGCCTGGCCTGCCAGGGTGCTTACCCTAGTGAGCCCTGTGCCAGAGGTTGCCGACCACTGCCATAGATTATAAAAGCCCAGTTCTACAAGAGAGAAGCATTCTATCCCAGGTCCAGCAAGGCACTTAACTACATGTTTAAAGTTATGTTTGTGAGTAGTCCTGTTGATCTGAATGAACTCACATACTTAAAGCAAAGCAAGCGCTTTGATTTATTGAAGCCAGAGTGTCCAGCACCTTGCAGCAATGGGCTCTGAATCAGAGCAATTGGTGCTTTGCAGGAACCAGCCCTTTTAGAGGGTTGGTTGTGTTGGGTCTAAACTTTTGGTGAACTTTGGGGAGCCAAAACACACCCAGACTGGCTGTCTCTGGATAATCCTTCCTGAACCCTTTTGAACAAAACACTGACCTGCAAACTACTCATGACACTCCCTTTATCAAGTAGCCATTAGCCTTTATCTCTATGCATTTACTTGTTAACTTGCTTTTCCTGTAAAATCTTGATTGATTATGCATGACCATTATCTTTTGTTAATCACTTTGTTTACTTCTGTGTATAAATATTGATGCTCACCCCTAATAAAGGGGCCACACTTAATCTAAAGCTTTTAGAGCTAAGGATAGTGTGAGCCCGTTGATCAACGCATTGGTGTCTGGTCTCTGACAGAATTGTGTGCCCCATACCAACTCCGCACGAACTCAGGTGCTGGAGAGGTGAGTGAGGACTTGCTTTATTTACCTAACAATTTGGGGGCTCGTCCGGGATTCCTTCTGGTGCGGTACCTCTGTCCAGTGGTCAGACCACTCATATATGAATTGGCAAGGCGCCACAGGAGATTTCTCCCAGCCAATTCAATATTGAGGGGTCGTGTATTGGACAGCAGGGTAAACGCCAGTTGGAGGGCTCCTGTCAGACACCATGGGTCAAGGGACTAGCGTGCCTCTTGAGAGTCCGTTGGGGATTGTAATTAAGTTATGGAACGAAGGGAAACTCCCAGTACAGACAGGAATGTCTAGGAAGAAGTTGTACACACTATGTGTAAGGAATTGGACTGGGTATACCGCGGTATTGGCCGACCCGGAGATGAGGTGGCCTTCGTATGGCTCTTTCGAACAGGCTGCCTTAAGAGGAGTAAAGAGCCAGATCGAAAAAGACCATCCGGGACAGTTATGTTACTGGTTTTGTTGGGACACAGCAGCAGAGCTGTGGAAATCTTTAAAAATTATGGCAGTCAGGTACTCTCCCGAGAGTGAACCCCCTCCAGGTTATTTCGATGAAGGGTGTAGACCACGGCGTGTTTTGACTCGTCAGCTGGTCCCCTCTGCACCTGCCCCTATTCCTCCGCAGGGGGACTCTCTCCATGTAGCAGAGGGGAATCTGCAGGATCCCAAATTGGAATTTCTGCAGAAGGATGAGGAGGAAATGAAGGGGCAAACCTCGGGAGGAGTAGTTACTGGGCTAATGTCCAAGCAGATACAGCAGGGTGCATGCCCCCCCCCTGACGATAGCCCAGAGGATGTCCCCGTCAAATCTCTTGCGAGTAATAAAAGTATAGTCAGAGAGATGCCTTTACAGGTGCACGATCAATCTTATATGGGCAATGATGGACGGTTACAACATGCTAATATTGTTGAATATAAAGGATGGCTAGAATGGGATTTGAAAGAGTGGGGACGGTTGTCAGGGTCTTTTGGGGAAAATCCCCGAAAGATCATAGAACTTCTAGAAAGATTGTTTTTAAGTTATAATCCTACTTATACGGACGTGGATCAGTTGTTAAGTAGAGTTTTGACCGGAGAGGAACGTAGTAGATTGTGGATGGCAGAAAGGACATGGGGAGATAGCAATGCAGTTAATCTTACTTGGATGGATAGGCGGGATCTGGCCGCTGGCTGGAATCCCCTAGACTGGACTCAGCTAAGGCTGACTCAGCTGCGAACAGATCGAGAGCGATTGTTAGAGAGACTCAAGGAAATGGCTCGCCGCTCGCCTAATCAGGCTAAGTTCATGCAGATTCGGCAGGAATCTGATGAGCCGCCCAGAAAGTTCTGGTCGAGGCTATTGGAGGGGGCCCGAATGTTCACTCAGATGGATCCCGAGAGAGAAGCAGACCACCCTACTCTTATTTCGTTTTTTTGTGAATCAGTCGGTGCCCCCTATAAGGGATTACTTCTTAAAGTTTCGCCCTGGTTGGGGAGGTGAGTCAGTCACTTCAGTGTTGGACGTAGCTGATTTTGCCTGGGAGAAAGAAAGGGAAAGTAGTAAAAAGAAAGAGAAAAAGGAAGAATATAAGCTGATGGCTTTAGCTTTTCACGGCGGTGTTCGAGGCAAAGGCCGTGGCCGTGGCCGTGGCAGGGGATTCCAGGGTGCTCGGGGAAGAGGGTCCTGGCGACCCCAGCCATCAGGAAATTGTTTTCAGTGCGGACAGCCCGGTCACTTTAAACGTGAATGCCCCTGGGGACGCCCAGAGGGTCTGGGTGCATCCGCAGATGCTTACACAAGTGAGGAATACACCCCTGCGCCACCAGCTCAGCCCATTCCCCAGGCCTGGATCAACTACGGGAAACAGCAGCAGCCGCAGCAAACTCAGCCTCCTCAATGACGGTACCCCGGGGGCGAAGGCAAACAATGTGATGGTCTTATTTCCTTAATGTCTTTAGCCGGCTCCTTTCTCACTTTCTCCCCTCCCAGCAAAGAGCCTCGTTTAACCCTTTCAGTCCAGGGACTGCCTGTCTCTTTCCTCATTGATACTGGGGCTACTTTCTCTCTTTTAAATCATGCCCCCTCTCCCTGGCTATCCTCTGAGATTAAAACTGCGACTGGGGTGGAGGGCAACCCACAGTCTCTGGGACTCACTTAGCCTTTGAATGTTATTTATGCTGATAAATGTTTTCCTCACCGTTTTCTTTTTTCCCCAGCTTGTCCGATCCCTTTGATGGGCCGGGATTTACTCTGTAAGCTTGAGGCTACTTTAACCTGCACTCCTGAAGGGGTAGGATTATTGATGACAGTGTTAGGAGATTCGGCCCCTACTCAGGGTAATTGGGAAACACCCCCCTCTCTCTCCCCTGACCTCACTGACTTGCCTCCAACCCTCTGGGGAATTTCTGATACTGATGTTGGCCTGCTCCTTTCGGCAGAGCCCGTAAGGATTCAGGTGAAGCCTTCCTTAACCCCCCCGTCAGTCCCTCAATACCCCCTGTCGCTGGAAGCCCGGGAGGGCATCCGCCCCATTATCGAGGGATTCATTGCACAAAAGCTAGTCCGCCCTCAGCGCACTCCCTGTAACACCCCTATACTGCCTGTCAAAAAGCCTCCTAAAAAGGACGGAGACCCTGTTCGTTGGCGCTTTGTACAGGATCTACGAGTTGTTAATCAGTATGTGGTCCCTCTTCATGCAGTAGTTCCTGACCCAGCTACTATCATCAGCCAAATCCCCTGGGATGCTGAGTGGTTCACTGTTATTGACTTAAAATCAGTTTTTTTCAGCATTCCTGTGCACCCAGACTCTCAGTATCTCTTTGGTTTCACCTGGGAGGGACAAAGTTATGTCTGGCAACGACTTCCTCAAGGCTACAGAGACAGCCCCACGATTTTCAGCCAGTGCCTCCGCCACGACTTGGAAGGTTTCACCAGTCCGCAGGGATCCACATTGGTCCTATACGTAGATGACATCCTATTAGGTAATCGCAAAGAAGCTGCCCTCCGCATCGATGGTAAGGCACTTTTATTATACCTACACACCAGAGGCCACAAGGTAGACCCTAAAAAGATTCAGTGGGTCTCACAGAAGGTCCGATATCTGGGCTTCCTGTTAACCCCAGAGGGAAGACAGATGGACCCAGCCCGCATAAAGACTATTCAAAACTGCCCTCTACCGAACACCAAGAAACAACTTCGAGGTTTCTTAGGATTAATTGGCTTCTGTCACCCCTGGTTGCCGTCCTGCGGGGAGTTAAGCAAACCGCTCCACCGACTCACTGCTAACCTTGCTCCTGACCCTTTGCAGTGGTCCCCGGACACTATTCAAGCCTTTCAGTTACTCAAGGACAGTGTGGCCTCCTCCATGTCTCTCCGCCCCCCCAATTACAGCAAACCCTTTCACCTTTTTGTCCACGAGAGGGGCGGAATTGCTAGTGGTGTCCTTACCCAGCTGAGCGGGCCCCACCATTTCCCGCTTGCTTTTTACTCTCAGCAAATCGACCCTGTCGCTCAGGGAACCCCATCCTGCACCCGGACTCTGGCAGCAGCAGCCCTGCTGATCACAAAGGCAAAGAGCTTAACCCTGGGTCATTTTACCACGGTTTGGACCTCTCGTGCCTTGTCAGCCCCTCTGCGTAGGGGCACAACCCAAGTCTTTTCGGCCCATCGTCAGCAACAGCTAGAGGCCGAACTCTTAGAAGACACTAACCTAATTTCTGAAAGGTGTGGACCCCTTAATCCAGCTACCTTGCTTCCTGACCTGCCAGTCCCCCAGGATCAGCACGACTGTGTGGAAGTAGTTTCCAGCATCTTACAAATAAGGGACAACCTGTTTGACGTGCCACTGGACAATCCCGATTGCATCCTCTTCTCGGACGGAAGCTCCTTCTATGTTGATGGCAAGCGTTTCACAGGTTATGCTGTCACCTCTGAATGGGACATTCAAGAGGCCGCCTCACTGCCAGGCAACTGGGGAGCTCAAGCCGCTGAACTCTATGCCCTGGCCGGAGCTTGCCAGTTGGCCGCTGGTAAGACCGTTACCATTTTTACTGATAGCAAATATGCTTTTGGAGTTGTGCATTGTCATATCCACCTCTGGAAGTTTCGAGGTTTCCAGACAGCTGCCGGTAAACCCATTCAGCACCTCCCCCTCATCCACAAGCTTTTGGACGCCCTCCAAAAACCCTCTGTCCTGGCTGAAGTTCACTGCCGGGCCCATACTAAAGATAGTAGCCCCGTTACCCGTGGGAATGCCCTGGCTGACGCCTCCGCCAAGAAGGCTGCCACCTTACCTTTAGCCATGCCCACATTGGCTATTGTAGCCTCCTCCTTTACTCCACCGCACCCCGTACCAGTACCCGCTGCTGAACTACAATCGTGGGAGAGCCTCGGGGCCACTCTGGTCAAAGGGACCTGGCTTATGCCAGATGGCCGAGCCTGCCTCCCTCGCTCCACATACCCCGTGGCAGTTCACTGGCACCATGATAAAGGGGGCACTACGGCACGCACGCCCTCGTGGACACCATCGCTCGCTTTTGGTATGCTCCAGGCATTCAGCCCTATTGCCTATCAATAGTGAAAGCATGCAGCACATGTCAGCGTAATGGACCTGCTCCGCCTCTTAACAAAATTAAGGGTGGAAGACCTCCGCCTGCTGCTCCATTTCAACATCTTCAAATTGACTTTGCAGATATGACAAAGGCTTTTGGGAAAAAGCACCTCCTTGTTTTGGTTTGCCCTCCGACTTCCTGGGTCGAAGCTTTTCCTACTGCTAATTGTACTGCTGCCACAGTGGCGAAGATTCTCCTTAGAGACATTGTACCCCGTTTTGGCATCCCTCTTGTGCTCGACTCAGATCGCGGACTTCACTTTACTGGTCATGTCCTTGGCCGTTTAGAACAAGGACTGGGCATTTCACACTCCTTTCATACACCCTACCACCCCCAGTCTAGCGGGAAAGTTGAGCATATGAATAGGGAACTTAAGCTTACATTGGCTAAATACTGTCAGGAAACAGGATTAAAGTGGCCTCAGGTACTTCCTTTGGTCCTGTTTCACCTTCGTACTCGCCCAACCCGCGCATTGGGATTATCCCCCTTTGAACTGCTCTATGGACACCCCCCTTTCAAAGGCGGGGCGCTACCACGTGCTGATGTTTCACTATTGGGAGGGGATCATATGACCGCGTGTCAGTTTCTCTCCCTACAGGCTCGCCTCCGTACCCTTTGGAAAGCCTCGCAGTTTTCCCAGACCATGCCGCTGGAGGAACAGATCCACCCATTCCAACCAGGGGACTTCGTCTGGGCCAAAAAGTTCGTTCGTGACGACACCCTCCAGCCAAGGTTTACTGGACCCCACCAGGTTCTTTTGACAACCCAGACTGCAGTGTTCCTGGAAGGACGCAAATCTTGGATCCACCACTCCCACGTCAAGCCAGCCATAGTGGACCACAGTGACGGACCAGCAGCTCTTGTCACCACTGAGGACACTGCCTTCGACCAGTGGACCAGCTTACCTCTCTCAGACATTAGACTTAAATTGACTTGAAAAAAATGAGAGGATCCTTTATTCTGACAACTGTATGGTTTTTTTATGCTTTTTTAGTTTATTTTCTGCTTATGAAGATAATGCTTTTATTAGATATTCCCACGAGGTTAAAACTCATATTTTAGGAAATAGAAGTAATTGCTGGGTATGTACTCAATTTCCAGTAAATGCAGCACAGGGACTCCCCTTCACACCCATTCCCCTAACCACTGCTAATATGACTTGGATGCCACCGACTAGAATAAAAGATCCAGTCCAACCCAATCTTACATGGGACAAAACAGGAGTGCCAATTAACAAATATCTCAGGGTAACCAATCAAACAGGATCACTGTGTTTTGTTAAAGGAAAAGGGTCAACTTTTGTGGGAACAAGTAAATGCAACATATATTTTAATGGCACCGCCTTTAGTAAAAATCTTGGCTTCAAGCCTTGCGCATCCCACTTATCCCATATGTGGATCCCTCACCCCGATCCAACCTTTTCAACTTTTTCATGGAGGGGCAGGTTTTCAGAGTCAGTTTTTAAAAAGCCCTGCTCAGATCTCAAGGGTGTCCAACTAATTGTTAAAGGATACACAATTGCCTTCTACAACTGCTCAAGCAGTACTACACTGCCCTTTGAGAACAACACTACCAAATTGTGCCTCTGCAGTTCACACAACGACCCCTCTGCGTTACCAGGGGAACAGTGGTACAACGGGTGGTGGGTTACCTCCTACTTTGAGAAATGGAATACCCAAAACGCATTATATGGAACATACTGGGTGTGCGGGCCCAAAGCTTATTATTTTCTCTCCCCTGATTGGGCAGGGTCATGTTATTTGGCATGGCTAGCACCGCCTTCTCGCATCTCCCTCACTCCCCCTCATTTTCCCCACGTTCGTAACATCCGTGAAACTGACAGAGATATTAATCTCCGTGATGGTTTGTCCTGGCAGCGGTGGGCTGGTCACACTAGCTTGAAGGGTGCTATCATCCGTCTACAGGGACTATTAGAATCTTTGACCAATGAAACTGCAACCCTATTTGAAAATCAGGCCGGGGAAATGTCCCAGCTGCGTCAGTTAGCTTTGCAAAACAGAATGGCTTTAGACATAATGTTAGCAGCCCAGGGAGGAACTTGCACCCTCATAAATGAAGAATGCTGTGTTTTTGTAAATGACACCTACTCTGACACTTTTCAACGTACCAAACACCTAAGGGAAATGGCTAAAAACTACTCCTCTGGCCAGCCACCTTATGATTGGTGGGGAGCCTTATGGAATTGGCTGCCCGGATTTGGGTGGGTTAAAAAACTCTTGGTGGGTGTTGTTGGGGCCATAGTAGTCCTTATAATACTGTGTTGCTGTATTCAGTGTGTCCCCTCCCTCATAAACTCATGTAAGTCAGTTTATTCTTTTCCCACTTCAGCTAAAAGCCTTACTCTCTTCGAATTGGCCCAGGCTGAAATTGCCAAGCGGCCCTTGAGATCTTAAAATAGGGTGTAGCTTTTTGATTAATAGTTATCCCAAAGCTACAAATGGAGGAATGTTGGGTCTAAACTTTTGGTGAACTTTGGGGAGCCAAAACACACCCAGACTGGCTGTCTCTGGATAATCCTTCCTGAACCCTTTTGAACAAAACACTGACCTGCAAACTACTCATGACACCCCCTTTATCAAGTAGCCATTAGCCTTTATCTCTATGCATTTACTTGTTAACTTGCTTTTCCTGTAAAATCTTGATTGATTATGCATGACCATTATCTTTTGTTAATCGCTTTGTTTACTTCTGTGTATAAATATTGATGCTCACCCCTAATAAAGGGGCCACACTTAATCTAAAGCTTTTAGAGCTAAGGATAGTGTGAGCCCGTTGATCAACGCATTGGTGTCTGGTCTCTGACAGAATTGTGTGCCCCATACCAACTCTGCACGAACTCGGGTGCTGGAGAGGTGAGTGAGGACTTGCTTTATTTACCTAACAGTTGCTATGAGGCACAGGTTTAAGGTGTGTTCAGATCAGGATCTAGATTATGTTGATATTTCAATCTGAGGCTGAATCATGGCTAGGGTTTGGGTTTGCATTTTTTCCTCAAGATTTCAAACAGGAGGATTGGAGATTTTTGCCATCTTGAATAATATCAGCTGTGACTGCTTTTTACAAGAGTTCATCTTCATTTAAACAACAAATACAAAACAAGACCCTTCCGTTTTGAATGCTACCTAAATGTAAACCTTAAATCACTGGTATAGATTCAGATCTGGGGATTTTTAACCTGTCCTTCTCTCTTTTCAATTGGATTTGGATTTCAGAGTCAGGTTTTTGTCTATATAGGGTTGCACTCACCTCATAAAAGTTTAAATAAATGTAATGAGGTGACTAGTGTGGTCTGTACCACTGCCCACTACTGGAGGAAATTATCAATGCTCACCTGCATGTCAGACTCTGTAATAAGCAACAAAGAGTTCTGTGGCACCTGATAGACTAACAGATGTATTGGGGCATAAACTTTCGTGGGTGAACACCCACTTCGTCAGACTCTGTAATGTTACCCTTCTAATGGTGGTTCTCCTTTAGCTAAGGAGGTAGGGGCCTCTTCTTTTAGAATAGGAGAATATTAGTTCTGTCCATCCTATCACAGTGAAGTTCTGAAGGACCATAGAGGACAGCATAGTGGCAATAATATAGTACTAAGTGGCCCCAGTTGTGTTACATTACAGCATTTGTATGGTCTTTTCTGTCTTCAGAATGCTACACAAATGTTAGCTAAAAAAAGGACCTTTTTACAAAGTTCAATTAGCTAGAAGATAATGAGAGAAACAATCAGTAAGGGCTGATAATAGATTGTCCTCATGAGTCAAGTTCTTCTGGCTTCATTATTTATGTAGCTTCACAGATTCCAAATTAATAGGCTATCATCAGCAATGAAATAAAATCCACTCAAAAATGCTACATAAGCTTCATATAAAGGGAGAAACAGGGAAATAAAGCAGAAGACAAAATGGAAAAAAAATAAAATCAGAACATTTGCTCAGATGAGAAGTTTTGACAGTGTCAGTAACTCCTTTTATTGTGAGCAGTGTTCCAGTATAATTAGGCAGCTTGCTATAAAGAATCAGATCTAATGATTTTTCATGTAAATGTTTGCATGGTAGGGGTTTAACACTGTCAGAGTCTTAGAAGTATAATTGAACAGAAGGGAGAGTTTCACCTTTTGCCTAGCTTATGTATAGAAATAGGTCTGAGGAGCTGGCAAGCATTGTTAATGCTCTGAAGAGGCAATATTCTCCAATGCTACATTTCACAGGCTTTTTTTCCTTTTGTTTGTTGCTGGTGGTTCTCATTCAATAAGATCCATTTAACCCCCACTGTTATCAGTAAAGAAGCTGCAGATGTTATCAATTAACAGAGGAAATGCATGAAAGTCTGCTACTTTTCATGTCAAGCTTGTTTTTAGAGCTGCATGAGCGACACTGTCCCTCACTAAATCTACACCAGTGAGGGCTCAGGCTGAAGAGACTGACTCTCCAGTGGCTTGTTCTTTGAACAAAGTCAGGTCAAAGTATGTATAAAACTGCAACTTCTGTATAAGAGAGTGGAGTATTCTGATTTGGTGACATATTACATTTGTGTAAATGTCTACCCAAAAGATAAGGCAGTGGAAAATTAGGTCCTATATTTCTTTTTCTGTGTGTTTATATGCAAGGCAATCTCAGCGTATGCTTTTATGGGCTCAGTCCTGCAAGGTTCTGACCACTCTCTTCTCCCACTGACATCAGTGGGCGGGTAAGTCACAAGTGCTCAAAACCGCCCGGGTCAAGCACTATTTAATCAATTTGAAGAAAGACCAACTAAAAAAAGTGCAGCTGGAATAAACTGGGTTGCTTAAATATCTGTGTTTTTCACATAATTATCTGAACGTTCATATTACTACTTGCTACATTTTCCCACATCCAATTAGCGAACTCCTACAAGGTGCTAACGTAACATGGGTGGATAAAAATGACAGCAAGGAGAATAGAACATGGAGAGCAGGGGTGACTCCAGGAACCAGCGCAGCAAGCACGGACCTGGGGCGGCAAGCCAAGGGAGGCGGCCTGCCAGTCGCTGTGAGGGTGGCAGTCAGGCTGCCTTTGGTGGCATGCCTGCACGAGGTCCCCCGGTTCCCCGGTTTCAGCGGCAATTTGGCTGCGGGTATGCCAAAGGCACGGGACCGGTGGACCTCCCGCAGGCATGCCACCGAATCCACATTACCAGCGGACCTGCCGCAGGCATACCACCTAAAGCCGCCTGACTGCCGTGCTTGGGGCGGCAAAATACACAGAGCCGCCCCTGATGGGGAGGAGGAAGAAAGAGACTAAAGGAAGAGTTGCAACAGAAAAAAGGTGAAGTATCTCATTATTTTAGAATCACTAGGCTGTCACTTGGTGCTAGCGATATCTTAATACCAAAAGATGATGGGGGCAGGGGAGGGAATGAAGGCTATTTTTACTGGCACCTCTAAGAAAAGTTAGTACATTAAAATAATTTCAGTAGTCTAAATTCACAAAGGACTAGCTGTGACGAACTAGAAAAGTTCTTAATGTTTTCTCTGAATACTGTGTTGGTGCCTCAGTGTCCCCATGGCAGTTCTTAAGTATCTGGCAGAGCAAAGGGCCAGTGCACCTAAATGCCTGGCCCTCTGTCTCCTAGCAACTGATGGCCTGGGCCCCTCCTCTGCAAAGGTGCCAGCTGAAGGTGTTGGAGACAAAGGGATCAGGTGACCTCTTGGCCCGGGAAAGGGGCTGAGGAGAGAGGAGGGGCTGGGAGCGGTTGTTAGTCTGGAGCTGGCTGGGGTCGAGGGTGGAGGGCAGACCTGGGGGTCTGGCTCACTGCCCCCCAGAATGGACCCAGCCGAGGGGTCCGGTTCGCTGTATCTACAAGCTCTGTTTTAGACCCTGTTCCTGTCATCAAATAAACCTCTGTTTTACTGGCTGGCTGAGAGTCACGTCTGACTGCAAAGTGGGGGTGCAGAACCCGGTGGCTTCCCCAGGACCCCGCTGGGGTGGACTTGCTGTGGGAAGCGCACGGAGGGGCAGAGGATGCTGAATGCTCCAAGGAGAGACCCGGAGGTGAAGCTGTGTGAGCTTCTTGCCCTGAACAAGTCTGCTCCAAGGGAGAGGAGGTTCCCCAAAGTCCTGACTGGCTTGGTGGGGTGCAGTTCCAGAGCATTGCCCGGTGACTCCGTGACAACAGCATTAGGAAATTCAGCATCAGGCCTGTCATTCTAGCTTCAGACCTTGTGGTCTGGTGGACAGGGTACTGAGCTAGGAATCAGGAGACCTGCGTTCTATTTCGAGCTTTGCCACAGACCTGCTGTGTGGCCTTCTACACGTCATTTAACTTCTTTTTGGCCCTTGTTTCTCCACCTTCCCTTTTGCCTATTTAGTTTTAAGCTCTTTTGGACAGGAATTGTCTCTTACTTTGCTTTTTCACTGTGCCTAGCATAACAGGGCCCTGATCTTGATTGGGTCCTGTTGTGATACAAAATATTGCAGTGTGTTGTGCTTCTCCATAGATAGACAACAAATGAGTATTTTCACTAATGAAGACTTTTTTCTTTTAAATTTAAGAAAAACAAAGCAAGAGAAAATAAATGTAACATTTCTAAGAGAAAGGTGGGTGGCCCCTCTGACAGCCTGCACTGAAGTCTCAGAAAAAAATGGCTGCTGAACTCTGCACAGAGAACGCTTAAAATATAAAGAGGCACTATGGATAAAACAAAAGCTGTCAGAGTTTCATAGCCAGGCAGACCATCCTGCTGTAGTGCTATGTTCCAAATGCTACAAATTCTAGGCAGAAGCAGAGATGAGTGGAAGACGCTAGTGGTGCAACATATCAGTCTGTTCAAACCTTTCAGAGGGAGTGCTTTTAAAAACAGTGCAAGACTGATGCTGATTACCAATGTTTCTGAGAGTCAACAGCCCAGTAGGAAGTGATGGGGATGCAGTTCCCTGATCAGGACCAGTTCTAAGGGTGGGCAGCAAATAATAGAAAGATGGCTTGGGACATAGAAAATCTCACTTTAAGATCTCTGTCACACAGGGATGGCCAACTCAGACTTTCTTAGGTGTGACCCCCATGGATCTCTTGATGTCAAGTGGCAGAGGGAACAAAAGATTATAGGGGTTTACAGGGATCCCTTGGGTCAGGGATATGCATACTAATTAATCAAAGGGTTGTGCGTAAGGTCTCTACCAAGAGCCAGTTGCTCACTGGTCATCGTGCTCAGTGTGAAATGTATGTATAGATAATATTTAAGGAGTTGTGTATCTATACTAGAAATTACGTTCTTAAGGTCTTGAAGTTAAAGGCAGGTCACCAGGAAGTGATGTGCCTTGAACAGGTTTTGTTGAGGCAGAGGTTAGCAGACACTTATCTCATCTCTCTCTCTTTCTGTGTGTCTAGTCATGTGTGTGTATTGTGCATTGTATGTGTCACTATGGAGACCTATTTGCATTACCAAGCCTGATGGTAATCAATAGATTGTGAAATCACAAGAGAGGAAAACAAAAACAGCACAGAGGCATCCTGTTTACAATTAAAGATAATTGGTTTGGAAGGAATTAACTGGAGGTATGAAGATATAACCACCAAGGAAATATGATACCAGCATTTTCTGTCTCATGAAAGGAGGTCACAGCCAACCTAGCTGAAAAACATTGCAAAGATTTTGGGTGAGCTATACTTCCTTAGACCAGGAAAGCACTTTGTTAGCTAAGTTTAGTCTCTAGAAAGCATGTTATAATTTTAGTTCATGTGACCATTTTGTTTCCAACACTTCTACTTGCTATATCTCAAATCTCTGTTAGATAAACATACTTGATTTCAGTCTATACATATCTAAGTGCTGTGTGCTAAGCACAGCTGTGATCTAAGATGCAACCAGAATGCAGGCATGTACTAGTCCTTTGGGAGCACCAGAGCTAGGAATATTGCAAGTGTCCAGTGGACCAGGGGCTGCCTAGCCTGCAGAGGGACAGCAGAACCTGCGCTTGTGTTTTTCTCTGGTCAGTGGAGTCAGTGAGCTGACCCCCAGCAGGCACAGACAAGGCTTCCTCACGCTAAGGGCAGGTGGTAGCGAGGTGCCCAAGGTACCCCAGGTACCCCGGAAGCATCAGACCAGGACAATCCAATGGCCATCCGACATCTCAATAGATGAAAGGAAACATGATGAAATCAGTCAGTCACTGGTGTTTGATAGTAATGTGGAAGAAGGACCCAATGCGTGAGTGGCAGACCTTCCCACAGCAGTTACAGGTCCACTTGCCTGATGGAGGTTGAAGCACACTCTTCTTCCTGCCTCAGCTACGGGCCTCAGCTTGGGCTCTCTGAGTCTCTCCATGACGACTTCACCAGTCTTAACCCAGCTTCTCCAGACTGAGCAGTTGTGGGCAGGGTTCTCCCAGTTGTCAGTGGGAATGCTGAATGTCTTGAGGCCTTGATTGTCCTTGTTGCTGTATTGGAGCTGTAGGAGGGGAGGGATGGCTCAGTGGTTTGAGCATTGGCCTGCTAAACTCAGGGTTGTGAGTTCAATCTTTTAGGGGGCCATTTAGGGATATGGGGCAAAAATCTGTCAGGGACAGTACTTGGTCTTGCTGTGAAGGCAGGAGACTGGACTGGACTCAATGACCTTTCAAGGTCCCTTCAAGTTCTATGACATAGGCTTTGGCCTTCCTCTGTGTTGTGGACAGCACTTGAGCTGGCCATAGAGCACAGCCTTAAGCAGATGATCTTGAGGCATGTGCCCCAGCCAGCAAAGCCTACAAGTGTCTAGCATAGACAGTAGGTCTGTTCTCTCAAGGATCTCATTGTTTGTTAGTGATCCATTGGTCCCAAGAGACTCCAAAGATTTTTCCAAGACAGCAATGGTGGAAGCTCTTCAATCTCCTCTCCTGCTTGGAGTATGTGACCCAGCTTTTACAACCAGAAAGGAGGGTACTGAGGGGACAAGCCTGATAAACAGACTCCTTTGTATTCAGGGTCTGGAGCTGTGTCTTGCTCCAGACACATGAGGTAAGTTTGCCAAAGGTGGCAGAGGCTTTGCCAGTTCTCACATCAAATTCTCTATTAAGACTAAGTGAGCTGGTTTAAAATTGAGCCAAGATAGCAGAAGTGATCCACATTGTCCAGAGCTTCATTATTGATGTAGATTTTTATGTGGGATGTTAGTGCCCAGTGACATGACAACTGTTTTCTTGATACTGATTACCATGCCAAACTTGGTGCTTGCATCAGAGAACTTATTCATCATGATCTACAATTCAACAGGTGAATTAGAGACAAATGCAGCATCACCTGCAAAGAAGAGATCCCGAATAGTGAACAGGGTGTGTAGCGAGGGGGCCCCACTCTCCCGCGCTCCTGAGGAGAACAGGCCAGAAAGGGTGCGGCTGTGGGCGAAGCCCCCGCCGCCTGTCCCCGCCCCCCGGAAGTCAAGGGGCGGGACAGGAAGTACAAAAGCCCGGCCCCAGGGCTCAGTTGGAGGGAGGTGGCCAGAGAGAGCAGACACTAGGGTACCCGGAGGGGTACTGGCCTGACCTCCCCTGGGGCCAGCACTCAGAGGAGCTGATTGAGCAGTTCGACGCTCGGCCTGTGGAGGAGCTGCCTGGACCTCCCGACGCCCGGTACCCTGAGGAGTGGACTGGACCTCCCGACGGCGGACACCCTGAGGAACCCATGGTCTGGGACGCCCCGGACGACGCTCGCAGAGGGCAGGTACCCAGCGAGGGGGAGGTTGGAAGTGGCCCGGGGGCAGCCGACCCAGTCAGGCTACAGGCTCGCCTGAGCCAACGGCAGTGTGTTTCGGTCAGGATTCCCCACTGACCGTCAGCAGCGTTAACGGCTGCTAGGGCCCCGGGCTGGAACGCAGTGTAGTGGGAGGGCCTGCGTTCCCCTGCCACCCCTCCAAGGGTGGCAGACTCCCCCTCCCCTGACCTGAGGAGGCCGTCTCAGCTACCTTGTTGCTCAGCCCCTGCTGAAAGGCCTGAGCATAGACTGTGTGTGTTGCCCTGCCCCGCCCAAGGGCCCGGGCGTACTTATATACTGTTCTCTCGTGCTCAACCCCGCAGCAAGGGACAGGCCTGAGGCAGAAGGAGTGTGGCGAGCTGGTGTGGCTCCCCTCCAGCCTCAAGGAGGGTCAAGCCCCAGCAGCGCTCTACTACATATGGTACCAGAAGTGGGGACTCCCTGCCCAGGATGTGGGCACGAGCTCTTGACCCCTGCGAGAAGGGGGCAGAGGGAGACCGCTCTCCCCCTGGTGACATGGAATTTACCAAGTTCCTCACAGCTCTGATAGAGACCCAGGAACGACAGCAGGTGGCCCTGCTGCAGCAGCAGCAGCGACAGGAGGCCGCCCGACTACAGCAGCAACAAGAACTCATCGAACAACTGGGGATCCAGCAGCACCAGCTGATGCAGGACCTGACAACTCGAACTCAAGAGTTTCAGTGACAGTGCCTGCAACAACTCGGAGGCGCGCTCCCCTGCGGCCCCGACCCCCAGGCAGGAGGGCCGAGGGCCGGATGGGACTCCACGACCCCCTCCACTGGTCCGGCTGACCAAGATGGGCCCCCATGACGACCCAGAGGCATTCCTGGTAACCTTCAAGCGTGTGGCCCAGGTTGCCGAGTGGGCCCCAGATCAGTGGGCCACACTGCTTGCCCCGTATCTAACGGGAATGGCCCACGCCGTATACCGAGGCCTTTCCACTGAGGATGCCAAGGACTACCCCCGAGTCAAGGCGGCAATCCTGGACGCGCTAGACGTCACCCCTGAGACCTTCCGGCAGCAGTTTAGGGGCCTGACCTACGGCGCGGGCGCCCGACCCCGACTGATAGCTCAGGAACTGAGAGACCTGTGTACGTGGTGGCTCCAGCCCGACCAACGAAGTCCTGAGGAACTGCTTGAGCAGATCATCTTGGAGCAGTTTCTCCACATCCTCCTGACCCGGGGAAGAGCCTGGGTCCTCCGGCATCGGCCCCCGACAGTGGGGGACGCCGTAACCCTGATGGAAAACTTCCTAGCGGCCGAAACCTCGGGCGGGTCGACACCACGAAATCATCCGGTCAGGTCCGGACGCCCCCACTCGGAGAAAAGGGGAGACGGCCGTGACGAAGTTCGAACCGCGCCCCAGGACCAGGAACCACACCTGCAGCCGCTGGCGGGCCCGACCCATCGAAGTCTTCTAGGTCCCGAGGCCCAACCAGAACTCCTGCCCCGAAGTCCCCCCGGGAGCCAGCTGAGGGGGTCGGCCGCACTGGGCGGCCTGAGGTCGGCCCTTGCTTTTCCTGCGGCAAGCGTGGACACCTCCAACGGGACTGCCCAGTGATGGAGTGTGACTTCGGACAGGTCTGCGCTGGAGAAAATCGGGCCTGACCCCCGCAACCGCCCAAGGTCACCGTGCCCGTAATTGTTGACAACTGCCAGACGCGGGCCCTGGTTGATTCAGGCTGTGGACAGACCTTAGTTCGCCAAAGCCTCGGCGTCACTAAAGACCCGCGGCTCTGGACAATCCACCCGCAGTGCATCCATGGCGACATACGGCTGTATGCCAGCGCCCGAGTCTCCTTTTCAGTGGCTGGGGTCACACGGACTCTTGTGGTCAGCCTGGCCCCGCGGCTCGCCTACCTGGTGATCTTGGGGCGGGACTGACCCGAATTCGTGGACATTCTGCAGACCCATTGCCTCTAAGAACCAGAGGGTATCCCCGCCTGCGAGGGAGACCGTGTCCAGGAACGCACCCCAGATGGGCCTGACGGGACGGAGCCTGACCATCCGGCCGAGGCGGTGGAGGAATCCCTACCGCGGGTAACGGAAAGGCCTGAGGCTACCATGGATTTCTGCCGCAACCAGAGGGAGGACCCCACCTTAAACCAGATGTACAACCAGCTTGCCGCAGTCGACGGTGTCCCAGTCGACCTGGGCCGAGCATAAAGCTGGCCCCGCTGGGAGTTACAGCGAGACCGTCTCTACCACGTGGACCGGGATTCCTGTATGGGGGAGGTCCGGACGCAGCTGGTAGTCCCGCACCGCCATCGACGGGCCGTTATGAGTCTGGCACACGATGTCCCCGAGGCGGGACATTTAGGCCAGGAGAAGACCCTGGCCTGAATCCTGTCTCGCTTTTTCTGTCCCGAGGTGCATGCCGAGGTGCGGAGATACTGTGCCTCCTGCCCTGAGTGCCAACGGGCCGCCCCCGCACGAACGGCCCTGGCCCCCCTGATTCCCATGCCCCTCGTGGAAACTCTGTTTCAACGGGTGGCCATGGACTTAGTGGGACCCCTCCCGAGAAGTCAGGCCGGGTTCTGTTATATTCTGGTCATTATGGACTATGCCACCCACTTCCCCGAGGCCATTCCGCTCCGGAGCATTACCGCCCGAGCCATCGCGGACGAACTGATCAAGGTCTTCTCCCGGGTCGGCCTGCCCCGGGATCTACTCACTGACCAGGGGACTAACTTCACCTCCCGACTATTGTGGCAGGTCTGCACACTCCTCGGGGTCAAGCAGTTGCGTACCTCGGTTTACCACCTGCAAACCAACGGCCTTGTGGAGCGGTTCAACTGGACGCTAAAGGACATGCTGCACAAATTCACCCCCGAGGACCTGCGCCGGTGGGACCAGCTAATCCCGCCCCTGCTCTTGGCTATCTGTGAAGTGCCCCAGGCCTCCACCAAGTTCTCCCCCTTCGAGTTGTTATATGGCCGCCGCCCAAGAGGGCTCCTGGACCTCGTGCGGGAGACCTGGGAACAGACCCCTTCTCCCACATAGGGACTTTTGCAGTACGTCTCCCAGCTTCAGGAACGGCTCAACCAAGCCGGGACGCTCACTCGCGCGAACTTGAAAGTGGCCCAGGAGGCCCAAGCCCAAACATATAACCGGGGAGCGTAGGTTCATGAGTTTCAACCTGGAGACCAGGTGCTGTTGCTCTTGCCCTCTATGGAGTCCAAGCTACTGGCCCACTGGCAGGGGCCCTACAAGGTGATTCGGAAAGTCGGCCCGGTCACCTACGAGGTCCACCAGCCTGACCGCCGGAAAAGGACCCAGAGGTACCATGTGAACCTCCTGAAACCTTGGCAGGAGCGAGAGGGGCTCTTGATGGACCCCTACCCCCCTGAACCAGAACTGGTGCCCCGGGCTAGTCCTCCCGACGACCCCACAACACCTCAACTCGGGGAATCCCTCACGGAGGAGCAGCGAAAGCAGACGGGCTGTCTCCTACAGGCATTTCGTAAGACCTTCATCGCCCAGCCGGGCTGCACGACCCTTGAACAGCATACCATCCAGACAGAACCGGTGGTGGTAATCCAGGAGGTGACAAGGCCTCTCCCACATCGAATGCGAAACGTCATAGAGGAGGAAGTACAGGCGATGCTAGAACTGGAGTCATCAAACGGTCGCAGAGTGAGTGGCGGAGCCCTGTTGTCTTGGTCCCCAAACCCGACGGTACCCAGCGCTTTTGCATCGACTTTCGGCGTGTCAACTCCACGTCGAAGTTTGATGCATACCCAATGCTGTGGGTGGACGAGCTGCTGGACCGCTTGGGCGAGGCCCGCTTCCTCATCACCCTTAACCTTAGCAAGGGGTACCGGCAGATCCCGCTTGACCCTGCCTCTCGGGAGAAAACCGCGTTCGCTGCACCCTCCGGCCTCTATCACTTCACCCGGATGTCCTTCGGCCTCCATGGGGCCCTGGCGACGTTCCAGCAACTCATGGACCGTCTCCTCCACCCCCACCGGGAATATGCCGCTGCGTACCTGGATGACGTAGTTATCTACAGCACGTCCTGGGACAATCACCTAGAACGGGTGGCCGCAGTCCTGCGGGCCCTGCGAGATGCTGGACTAACCGCCAACCCGAAGAAGTGCCAGATTATCTAGCAGGAGACTACCTACCTCGGCTACACTATCGGCGGGGGACAGGTACGGCCGCTCATAGGAAAGGTCCAAGCTCTAGCTGCCTGCCCACCCCCCACTACGAAACGACAGGTACGCTGCTTCCTCGGGTTGGCAGGTTATAATCGGAGGTTCATCCCTAGCTTTGCATCCATCGCAGCCCCGCTAACGGACCTCCTCACTAAGGACAGCCCCCGGCGGATAGAATGGACTCCTGCCTGCGACCAAGCCTTGCAGACCCTCAGAGATTGCCTCTGCCGGGAACCCGTCCTGTACAGTCCGGACTTCTCCCAAGGGTTCATCCTACAGACTGACGCCTCCGAGGTAGGATTAGGCGCGGTTCTGTCTCAAGAGGTGGAGGGCGAGGAGCACCCCGTTGTCTACCTGAGCCGGTAGTTGTTTCCACGGGAACGGCACTATGCCGTTATTGAGAAGGAAGCCCTGGCCGTGAAGTGAACTTGTGATGCCCTCCGATATTATCTCCTAGGGGGAACCTTCCTACTGGTCACAGACCACACCGCGCTCCGCTGGTTGGCGCAGATGAAAAACAACAACATGCGGCTCACATGGTGGTACCTGGCACTGTGGCAATATGCCTTCACTGTCCACCACCGTGCCGGCAAAGAGCATCTTAATGCCGACTTCTTGTCCCGTCTTGCGGAGATGGGGGGGCCTGACCCTGATGGACTGGGGTAAGCTTTGGAGGGGAGGGTGTGTAGTGAGGGGGCCCCACTCCCCCGCGCTCCTGAGGAGAACAGGCCAGAAAGGGTGCGGACGTGGGCAGAGCCCCCGCCGCCTGTCCCCACCCCCGGAAGTCAAGGGGCGGGACAGGAAGTCCAAGGCCAGGAAGTCCAAGGCCACCACTGCCTGTCCCTGCCCCCTGGAAGTCAAGGGGCGGGACAGGAAGTACAAAAGCCCAGCCCCAGGGCTCAGTTGGAGGGAGGCGGCCAGAGAGAGCAGACGCTAGGGCCTGAGCTCCCGCTGGGCCCAGCCTACCCCGTGCCTGGTACCCGGAGGGGTACTGGCCTGACCTCCCCTGGGGCCAGCACTCAGAGGAGCCGACTGAGATGTCCAACGCTCGGCCTGTGGAGGAGCTGCCTGGACCTCCCGACGCCCGGTACCCCGAGGAGTGGATCGGACCTCCCGACGCCCGGTACCCCGAGGAGTGGACTGGACCTCCCGACAGCAGACACCCTGAGGAACCCATGGTCTGGGACACCCCGGACGACGCTCGCAGAGGGCAGGTACCCAGCGAGCGGGAGGTTGGAAGTGGCCTGGGGGCAGCTGACCCCAGTCAGGCTGCAGGCTCGCCTGAGCCAATGGCAGTGTGTTTCGGTCAGGATTCCCCGCTGACCGTCAGCAGCGTTAACAGCTGCTAGGGCCCCGGGCTGGAACGCAGTGGAGTGGGAGGGCCTGCGTTCCCCCTGCCACCCCTCCAAGGGTGGCAGACTCCCCCTCCCCTGACCTGAGTAGGCCATCTCCGCTACCTTGTTGCTCAGCCCCTGCTGAAAGGCCTGAGCATAAACTGTGTGTGTTGCCCCGTCCTGCCCAAGGGCCGAGGCGTACTTATATACTGTTCTCTCGAGCTCAACCCCGCAGCAAGGGACGGGCCCGAGGCAGAAGGAGTGAGGTGAGCTGGTGTGGCTGCCCTCCCCCCTCAAGGAGGGTCGAGCCCCGGCCATGCTCTACTACAGGGTGACATGCCTTTTGCTCTGAAATCATCTGTTGAACAGCTACCATCTGTCCTTGATTCAATTAGGGCACCAGATAGATTTGTTTCCAAAAGTGTACTTAAGAAGAATCGAGAAGAAGATGCCAAAGCCAGTAGGCACTAAGACTCAGCCTTACTTCATGCCAGTATCAATGCTAAACTCAAACGATGATTCGTTTTCTTACTGGATAGTTGCCTTCATTGCCTCATAGTACTTCTTAACTAGGGAGAGCATTTTTTGTGGGTGTAACAGGGCGAGACTCATCACTGCGGCTCCTCCTGCTGTCATCCTGGGAATTAGCTCTTTCACAGCCTTGGAGCACCCTCTACAGGCCCCTGTCTCACTTGCCGGGCAGCCATGTCCCTCTCGGACCCCGGTGCCCCTCCCCAGGGAACTCCCACCCCTCTATCCCCACCTTTCCTCAGACTTGGTTACTGCCAGTCCCCATCTAGCACCGGTTCACTGGGGCAGACTGCAGTATGATTGCCACTGACAAGGAGGGTTTGGGCCTACTACCTCTGCCTACCCGTGGGCTGCCCTCTGCAATCCCAGTACCTTTTGGCCTTACACTAGGCCGGCAGCCTTGGGGGTTTCCAGGCTAGAGCTCCCCAGCTCCTCTTGCCTTCCCCCAGCCCTACTCCACCTTAGGTACCCAAGTACACTCCCCAGTAGCCAGGCCCTTCTCTTTTAAAGGCAGAGAGAGAGTCTCTGAGCACCTGGCTCACAGCCCTTTTATAAGGGCCAGCTGTGTTCTGTTTGGGGTGTGGCCCCCGCTGAGGTTGCTTCCCCAATCACAGCCCTTTCCTGGGCTGTTCTAAGCCCTTTAAGGAGAGAGTGGGGCAACCACCACACTACAGTGGGCAGTCAGTTTTCAGCAAGATCTTGTATATGCCATTTCTGCTAACCATATCAAAGGCCTTTTTGTAGGTCAATCAATGCTACATAGAGAGATGCCTGTGGTTCACTGCTTTTTTTTTGCTTGCAACAAGCGCGTTGTGAAGGACTTTGTCAGTCATGGAGCGTCCAGCTCTGAACCCATATTGGGTCTCAGGATAAACTGTCTCAGCAAGAACTTGGAGTTTTTTCAGCAGGATGCTTGCAAGCATCATGCTGGCCAGAGATATCCCTCAGTAGTTGTTGCAGTCTGCTCTGTCCTTTTATTTTTTGTATAAACTGATTATATTTTACATTGTTCATCTCACTGTGGCTGCAATAGTCACCTTGTTGATGTAGTTCTCTATCAATCATGGTTGTTTTCCAAAGTTCTTGGTCTTTCAGTTCATGTCCAGTTCACATAGTGTGAACATTCCAACAAGCAATGATTAGTTTAGAGCCAGGAAAGAAGAAGTTGGAAAGAAGCTGTTTTAGCTCACCTTTTTTAGGATCTTCCCCGAATTGGAGGCAGCAGGCCACCCCTAAATAGGGCTGCTTGGACATCTGAGCTTCTGCCAAGCACCTGGGTCCTTCCCCACCAGGACGAGTGACCATGAAGCATAGATCTTCGATACGTACACCTAGACAAAACAAGGAAGGCAGGGGTTGCTGTAGGCCCTCCACCTTCTCTCTCAGCAAGGACTATAGAACTCCAGTGGCAAGATGATGGGTATAGGCCTTCTGCAGCTTCTAGCCAGAACACCACTCCCAGTTGAAGGAAGCACCTGTCTTGTCGTGTCCACAACTGCACCTTTTCTAAATGGGTGTGGTCCCAGTAATGTGTACAGTTGGCCAACAAGATTCTGGCTCATTCACCTTTCTGGAGACATTTTCTTCATCTAGGGGGTTGCACTCCCCCACCCTTGGGCACCATTGGGGCTTTCCAAGGGGAGACAAGTTTATTGAGTGGTGCCTGTCATTCACCATTGCATTGCTGGCTGCTCTGTCTACACATCTGGTGGTAAATCCCTGGGGGACCAGCCAGACAATGCATAACAGGACACTATTTTAAATAAAGGCCATCCTTAGCTGTAAATAGCCATGCCAACATCTTCGTGTCATGTTTTCTCCATCTCTTTAATATGGGGAAATGCTTCATGCTACATCATCCTATCATATAATAGCTAACGCAGATGACAAAATGTTTGAGGCAAAGTGTTTAAACAACACATATATAATGGATCACACCTGTGTTCCAAGGTGAAATGATCAACTGTTAAGTGAAAGATAAGGAGTTTAAAGGTGCAATCCAGTTTAATCTTAGAACAGAAGATAGAAAAGGATTCCCAGTGTTCATGAAACAATATACTGCAAAAATTCTCCTGAGGGATTTAGGTTATATCTGAATAATTTGTAACATCTTTAACACCAGCTATCCTGCATATTTCATTCCATTATCCATCGTACTCAAATTGTTGTACTACTGTAATTCTCCATTAAATCAAAATGAAGATTATGTACATCTGATTAAAGTCAGTCTACTCATCATTTGAGATAATTGAAGGGTTCATGTGTGCACTCTGCAATTTCGTCACAGCCATAAGTAAGGGGTGTCTGCTTAAAAGAATGAATTGTGAGGGAAATTTTGAAATAAAGAGGTAAATTAGAAGGATGAAAAAATGTTGGATTCAGAACAGAGGTTTGTGATCACAGTAATTTTATCATCTTTTCCTCCCCTATTTAAGTCTGATTATCCCTGAGACTTAATACTGCCTGACAATTTGAAGAGTTGACTTCAGTGGGAGCAGGAGCTGGCTCATTGCAAACATTGACTTGCTTGAATTTAACTTGACTTAGAATGAGAATTCACTACATACTGGAAATCACACAAGTTTGATGCTGCCATTTTGCTTTCAGTGAGGAAGTAAACACCTTCCCACTGTATATCTTTGACCTTGCCTATTTATCGAACATAAATAAATACATAGCAACAGGTATATGTATTTAAAAAAAAAAACCTACCAAAATGAGACACACTACTGCACATACTTCTCCCTTTTGGGGAGAGGATGAGAGAACAAACACAACATAATGGATGTTAGTCCCATCGTTTAATGCACTACTGGAAGGTGCTCAGGTACTATGGTAATGAGCATGGTATTACTGGTAGTATTTATATAAAATAGAAGTGTCATGTTGGATTGGGGAGAGGAAGAAATTGAAAGTTTTGGGGGTGGGAGGAATTTAAGAAGATAAGAGTGATGCAAAGGGTTTGTAATGAGACCAAAGCATGACATTATCACCCAGATAACTTGTTCAGGTCAATTCAAAGTAATTGTTAAATGTATATGAATGTTTGGGTGTTTAAACTTCCGAAAACTAATGGGATGTTATCTGCATTGTTTTCACTTACCTGTTCTGTCATAATGTAATAGCACAGGTTTACATGCTAAATACCCCTGTAACTAAATAACTCAGACATTAAAGAAACCTTGAGGAATACTAATGAAGAACTTAAGGACTTTTACAGAAAAGGCTAAGTTCAAAGCAAGTAGCCATTATGTATATGGTTGGAGGTCAAAAGTCTAAGTGCATGTCTCACTCACCACTGTCAAAGGAAAATCCCATGTGGGTAGAGACACTGTCGGCTTGCTTTGTGTGTGAAGATACTATAAAAATGGATTCAAAGAAAGATGCTTCATCTCTAGACTATTTGGATTCTAACCGGGCAGAATAACTGAAAAAGAAGCCTGAGATCCCCAGAGTTATTCTGGGCAGCCCTGAAAGACTTTTGGGAATCTGGCAGTTTATTACATTACTGCCACCACTTGGAGTTACACACTGAGATTTACCTGTTATATTTTACCTGCTTTAATCTCTCAGTAAACTCTCATTCATTTTTCTTAGCTAATAAATCTTTAGTTAGTTTACAATAGAACTGGCTGCCAGCATTGTCTTTGGTGTAAAATCTGGAGTACTATTTGATCTGGGGTAAGTGGCTAGTCCCTTGGAACTGGAAGCAACCTGACATGGTGTGATTTTAGGTTTGAGTAACCTTTTATAACAAAGGCCCATTTGTCTGAGTGGCAAAATAGGCTGGAGAGTCTAAGGGGACCGTCTGTGATTCCGTGGTAAGACTGGTATAGTGGTGCAGGAGTTCACATTTGTTTCTGACCTTGTGAAATCTAATTATAGAACATAACCACCAGTTTGGGGTGTCTGCCCTTGTTTTCTGCCAGTCTGCCTTGAGGTAGGCACTCACAGTTATGAGCCACTCCAGACAGCATGACAGCTGTATTTTGCAGAGCTCTGCTTTTTAGGCCAAATTCTGGCCTTCATTTTACCTTTGCAATCAAACTGAAACCAACTGCAGTATCAATGGTGTAAAAGGAGGTAGAAATTGGCTGCCTGGCCCAGATCCTCACCTGATGCAAATTGACTTCACTGGAGCTATGACAATTTATATCTGATGAGGATCTGGCCCTCTATTGTGAAATTGACCACAAAACAGAGATTTTCTGTAATGCTTATGCTGTAAATGGAACAACAAAAGGAAGTCAGATACTAAGAGAAAAACGGCATACAATAAAAGCAGTCTTGGAAGGATTTGATTTTTACTGGCAAATGTCAACTTCACCCTCCTCTCCCCCCCCCCCCACACCCATGGAAAAAATATTTCCATCAATAATCAAAATTTGCAAATAGGCAGAGAGAGAAATACTGCTTGAGAATTTAATTGAAGGATATTTACTTTGTATATTTTTACATATAAGTTTACACTTTTCCTCTTCATGATTTTGCACAACTGAAAATGTAAACTAGTAAACATCTAAAACATGTTTACAGTAACTATAAATACTATCTGCCAGAATGATTTTTAAAAGTAAAAATCAAATTTTGCCAAGAGTAAGTAAGTGAAGACTGAGCCCATTTTATAATACCATGTCTTTGTTAAGCTTTGAGTGTTAGGACGAGATGTTCATTTAGGGATTATATTAGATAATGGAAACTTAATGAGCTTCAAAGTTTGATTGCATGTTGAAAATTTTGGATTTATTGACTTACTGAGCTATAGCCCTGAAAATTATTATTATTGTTATACAAAATACATGAAACACTTTTTTATGGGACATTAAATTGCCTTACAAGGTTTCATCCTTGGATAATTAGCCATACTGACTTTTAAAGAAAATAACTCCATTTTATATTCAAGACTCGCAGTTAGGATATTAATACCAGTAACACTTGTCCACCTTTTTAATACATCTACAACACCCACATACTTTGTTTGTTAATATTCTTGGAAGTATGGAATTTTGTCACATCTCTGAGTTGGTAGTGGCCTGAGTCACAAGTATTTAAATCTAGTTTTGAATAGCTATTCAACTGAATTCCAGCCAAATTTCAGATAACTGACTTTGGCCAAGCAATTTTAAAATTTTCTGTTTAAGTCCCAATAATTAGGAGGAGGTACCAGTCCTTTTCCTGTGTGGAATTGTTCCCTAGTCGTGCAATGTAATTTAATATTAAACTATCCCAAATGAGACAATTTCCACTCTTCCTTTTAAAGAATATTGTGTAGCCTACTATATCTCACTGTTAGGAATTCTGATATGCAGCCTAGATTTTAATTTTAATTTTTGCTCTTAGTTACATAGTACCCCTGACTACTACCCTAAATAATATGACTCCCTGTTTAGTCTTCATATATTTTGTCATTGTTTAGCAGAGCTGTAAATAGCTACTTCTTTTAATCTTAAATCAATCTCTTTAAACCAGGGGTTTCAAACTCAAATGACCACGAGGGTCATATGAGGGCTAGTTCATTGGCCTGAGGGCCGCATCACTGACATCCTCACCCCTCGCTGCCCCCGGCCTTGGCCCCACTACACCCCTTCCATGAGGCCCTGCCTCTTCCCACCCCTTCCCTGCCCCCATTCCAACCCCTTTCCTGAAGTCCCCACCCCAACTCCATCCCCTCCCTGCTCCCAGAGGGGGCATGAGGCGTGTGGCGGGGGCTCAGGGAAGGGAGTTGGGGTGCAGGTGAGGGGCTCATGGTGCAGAAGGGGTGTGGGAGCAGTAGGGAGCTCAGGGCAGGGGGTTGGGGGTACAGGCAGGGGGTTCAGGGCAGGGGATAGGGGTGTGGGATGCAGCAGGGGGCTCAGGGCAGGGAGTTCCCCATTCCCGGCCAATGGGAGCTGCGGGGGGCAATGCCTGGAAGCTAGAGCAACACACGGGATGGAGCCCTCTATTTCTCCCTCCTCGCCCCTCTCCCCTCCCCCACGGCCATAGGGACGTGATGCCAGCTGCTTCAGGGAGCGGTACGGGGCTCAAGGGGGACAATCCTGTGGCTGTAGTTTGCCCACTCCTGGCCTGGAGGTAGGCCAGGGGGGTGGGTGTGGGCTGCTTGGCTTGCTTTAGACCCTTAAACAGTTTGTTGCTTTTCTCGGAACTCATCCTAATTTGTCTCAGATCATCCATTCGATCTTCTACTGGGGTAAATATCATATGAATACTGGAATAAGCATTTTAGTTCATTGTAAATTGAACATTTTAGCTTAGTATATTTCAGCAATAACTCAGGACATTCAGTGAGAGTACTGAGTGGAAGACAAGATCTCAGAACAGTCTATTGGTGATATGATGTGAGGAGCGATCAGCTTCCCTGAGAGGTGTAGCATCTTGCTGACAAGCAGATCGGTGTCAAGAAGCTCTTTATTATGAACAGAACTAGGTACAGAAATGAGGTAGCAAATGTTCTACTATTCCACTGAGCTGCAGCCTGTGACTACCCGGTCTTGTGCTTCTTTTTTTCTCCCCAGCGCAAAGTGTTCATGCAGGCTTTGGTTTCCTGTGACAGAATGTACAGGGAGTGTGGCATCTTGACACTTCCCAGATGACTTACTTTATAGCACATCTGCCCTTTTTTAGCTACCTTTCTAAATCTCTTGAATTAAAATATTATTAAACTAAACTAACAACCTATAACAAATACTGAACAACCCTTCAGGTTACAACATGATAATAACGTGTCTTGATCAGTCTCTTTGGGTGCATCAGCAATCTTCTCAATCTGCTATATTGCAAACCCTACTTACAGACAAGGACTTGCCTAACAGACTGTTCAGTCTTAGTCAACAACAGGGTCAGTTTGTGAATTGTTTTCCACTTGTATATCTGCTCTCACTTCACTTATCTCAGCTGAATTGTCAGGTATCTTACGATATGCCTACGAGTTCCTTTTGTAAGATTTTGCCTTTGTCTGCAATCAGCGAGTATGAGCAAGGTGATTCTTCTTTGGTTATTGTAGCCTTGACTGGCTGGTGCACATCTTGCCAAGTTCTCACTGAGTCTTCATTTAACTGTGGAGAGGATTGGCTCCTTTTATTGTAAATATTTCACCTGATTGTACTTTTCCTCACTATCACGCACGCCTTAGCAATCCTTTAGTATTGTCCCATATTTGGTAATCTGAGTATTTATATGTCTGTTGTAGAGGAGATCATCAGGTGACTTTCCACACTGAGTAGTACTAAATATGGATTGTCTCTTCAACCCATTGCTTTTTTTTTTTTAAGCAAGTTCTTCACTATACACACTCCACATTCAGCTAATCCATTGGTTTGAAAATATCTAGTATGACTCTTGATGAAAGTCATACATTTTAGCAAAGTCAAGGAATGCCCTATTCTTGAGCTGTGGTCCTCTGTCAGTTATGACTGTTTTTGGAATTCTGTGACGTGCAAGTACAGATTTAATGTGCCTGACAATTCTTGCCGCTGTGGTGTCTTCAGGTATGACTATTCCTGGGAAATTGGTTAAGTTGTCTATTGTAACCAGGTGATCGTGTCTTCCCAGGTTGAACGTGTCTATTCTGACTTTGTCCCATGGAATTGAAAATTGGTTTTGCGGTTCTTTCTTGGTTCTTTCTGTCAGGAATCTCTGTACCTCTGATATATTCCACACCTACTCATCATTTCTTTGTCACTATTCATCTGTGGGCAGAATACAACTTCTCTAGCTCTCTTTTTTGATTTGGTCATTTCCAAGTGCCCTTTGTTTGTTTCAGTATTGTCCTTCTCATCACCATGGGAACCACGACCTGCGTCCCCTTCAAAAGCATTCATGAAATCACTGAAAGCTCTCTCTCTTTTAATAGTGAGAATATGCAGGTGGGAAGTGTTGATTTTTTTCCCCCTTCCTTTACTTATTGCTTGTTATCACTGCTTGTGGCATCTCATCTTTAGTTATTTCTGTCTACAGTTCATCACGTATGCCTGGAGATATAGCCAAAGACACTTATCACGTTCACATGTATATTTACAACTTGTGCCAGAGCAGGCTGCATATTGTTAGATGGAGCATATGTTTTTGAGAGTGTGTCTGCTGTTACCAAGTTGCATCCAGGTTGGAATCATCCTACAGCAGGAATCATAATTTTATATTTTAAAAAAATTATCACTGTGCCCTTGGTAATGATTCTTTGATTCCCTTTCTGCATATTGAAGTCAATGGATTTTGGTCAGTTTCTGCTTTGAAGCTACGACCATAAAGAAAAACTTGAAATTTTGTCCATATTCCAGACCTAGTATCTCCTTTTCAATTTATGCATAAGTCTTCTCTGCAGCTGTCACAAACCTGGATGCATGAGAGACTGGCAACAAATCAGTTCGACATTAATGGTACTGCTCCCAGCTGTCCTTTCAAGGTATGTATGGAGAGTCTTTTCGCTGGGTCAAAAAATTGCAGCACTGGAACTAATGTCAGAATGTGTATTAAATCATTGTACTCTTTCATGCTCTGGCAACCATGCCCATTCAGTGACCTTGTGGAGATTCATAGATTCCAAGTCTAAAAGGAACCATTGTGATCATCTAGTGAGTCTAGTTTGACCTCATATGTATAACACAGGCCACAGATCTTCCCAAATTAATTCCTAGAGCAGATGTAATATAAAAACATCCAGTCTTGATTTAAAAATAGTCAGTGATGAAGAATCCACCATGGCCCTTGGTAAATTGTTCCAGTGGCTAATTACCCTGACTGTCAAAAATTTATGCTTTATTTCCAGTCTGAATTTGTCTAGCTTCAACTTCCAGCCATTGGATAGTGTTATACCTTTCTCTGCTAGACTGAAGAGCCCATTATTTAAATATTTTTCTCCTTCAGATACTTTTGCATTGTAATCCCTTAACCTTCTCTTTGTTAAGCTAAACAGATTGAGCTCTTTTAGACTATCACTATGGGCATATTTTCTAATAGTTTAATCATTCTCATGGCTGTTCTCTAAATCCTTTCCAATTTATCAACATCCTTCTTGAATTGTGGGCATGAGAACTGGACAAAATATTCCAGCAGTGGTTGCACCAGTGCCAAAAACAAGTAAAATAACCTCTTTCTTCTTGAGATTCCCTGTTTTTGCATTTAACTATTGCATTACCTTTTTTGGCCACAACTTCATACTGAGAACTCAGGTTTAGCTGATTATCCACCACAATCTTTTTTCAGAGTCACTGCTTCCCAGATAGAGTCTCCCATCCTAGAATGAAGTATGGCCTACAGGGCCACCTGGAGGATTCAGAGAGCCTGGGGCAAAGCAATTTGAGGGCCCCTTACATAAAAAAAATTGCAATACTATATTCTTATTGGGGCCCCCGAGGGGCCCAGGCAAATTGCCCCACTTGCTCCCCCCACCACAGGTGGCCATGGGAAAAATAAACCTTCTGCATCTTGGCACAAACCCAGTTTTGAGAGAACTTCTTTACAAGGTGTCACTGGTTCTTGGCATCAGCTAGTGCTAAAAGGCACTAAAGCTCATTAAAAGGGCTGGACAAATATTTTCCATCAAAACTTTTTTGAATCAAAAACTAGGGGTCTTTTAAAAGCAGAAAAAAATCATGGACAATGTCTGCTTTCCTTCAAAATTTGTTGTTGTTTTTTTTTCAATTGAAAAGCTGAAATTAGTCTGCCAAAACCTGAATATGGTTTGGGATTTCAGAAGTGTGTGGCCAAATATTTGCTGCTTGCTGTGTTTGATTGTTTTAAAGAAACAATAAAAAATTCTGCTTAAAAAAAATCCAAACTTTTGAACCATCTCAGCTTGCAACCAAACACCTGAGCCCATCCAGTCAGAGATTTTTCCAGGTTTTTGATACTGTGCTGGCTTTCTTGACCTCCCCCCTCTGTCTCCATAACTTTGGGTTCAATTAGGTTAGAACATAAGAAGAGCCATACTGGGTCAAACCAAAGGTCCATCCAGCCCAGTATCCTGTCTATCGATAATGGCCAATGCCAAGTGCCCCAGAGAGAGTGAACCTAACAGTTAATGATCAAGTGATCTCTCCCCTGCCATCCATCTCCACCCTCTGACAAACAGAGGCTAGGGACACCATTCGTTACCCATTCTGGCTAATAGCCATTAATGGACTTAACCTCCATGCATTTATCTGTTTCCTAGAGACTGGCTCCGTGGGGTCCCTCACAAACTGGAGACGGTTACTGTGGGTTTGTCTTTAGTATAGCTTATGTACATACTCCACAAACTGAGCATTTGAGCTTGTTCCAGAATCTGGGATGAGCCTATGTTGTGAAAACTGTCACGCCCAAAATAGCCCATGAATGTGAATGGACACAGGGCACTAAAATTAAATTAACCCAGGGGTTCTCAAACTGGGGTCGGGACCCCTCAGGGGGTCACAAGGTTATTACTGGAGGTCGCAAGCTGTCAGCCTCCACCTCAAACCCTGCTTTGCCTCCAGCATTTATAATAGTGTTAAATATATAAAAAAGTGTTTTCAACTTATATGGAGGAGGGGGTCGCACTCACAGGTTTGCTATGTGAAAGGGGTCACCAGGACAAAAGTTTGAGAACCACTGAATTAACCCTCTGAAGCCTCAGGGAATGTAGGGGAGCAGGGGGGTCTCCCTTGGTAGGGTTGGGAAGGAGGAAGGTGGTGTGGGATATTGCTCTTCTCATGTGATCCCTCCCCCAGTGGCTAATTTTTAATGAAGCTACCCTCCCCTGACGTGAATCTCCCTATGATACTGAAATTAAATATGGACTATAATTTGGCATTTGAGAAGTGAAAGGGATGGTAGCCCTAATGGAAAAGCTAACAGCTTGGCTCTTCTGCAAGCCTCAACTGCTGAAGGAGCTTTAGGGTAGGGAAGTCTGTGCCTCTCAAACAGCCTGGCCCTGCTCCCTATCTGACGCCCCCCCACTTCCTGACCCCCAACTGCCCACCCCTCTCAGAATCCCTGACCCATCCTGCTCCTTGCCCTCTCACCATCCCCCAGAGACCCACCACCACCACCTCGGAACCCCACCCATGCTCCCTGTCCCCTGACTGCCCCAACCCCCAACCCCCCCCAGTCGGGCCTGGGTTAGAAAATTCTTAACATAGGGTTAACAATCAGATGGTAAAGCCCTGGGTTCTCTAACCCAGGGTCAGCTGCCTTGAGTCTCATTAACCCTGGACTTATATTGCAGTGTAAACATACCCACAGTGTCACAGCTAAACACAAGATAAAACAGATAAGTAATTAACACAAAATACACCATACAAGGTGAAGTGTTGCATTAACCTCTCTGCAGTCATAGGACAAAAAGTGGATTACAGATTTGTTGTAATAAGCCATAAATCCAATGTCTTTATTAAGGCCATTATTTTTAGTGTTTAGCTAAGTTATGAATTTGTGCTTCCAGACTCATTTAAAGATGTTGTACAGGTTTCCTTTAAGGACAAGGACTGAGTGGTCAAATATGGAGTGACGATTTTGTGAAACGTGTTCGCCCAAGGGCCATATGGTGTTTTTGTCTTTTATCATTTTTCTGTGTAGGTTCGTGAGAGAGTGATAGTCTAGTTTCACTCACATAGTAATTACTGGGGCAGGTAGTGCAATGAATGAGGTATACCACAAGAGAGGTGTATAGGACCTGTGGATCTTGAAAGGTGTGCTCTGAGGGGTATTGATCATCACAGCAATGGAGATATGTCTGCATGATTTGCATCTGTTGTGGCAGGGTCTGATGCAGCTTTGATTTGGTGGGTCCTGGTCCATAGGGAGTTGATTACTGATGATGAGCTTGGGAAGGTTGGTATGTTGTTTGAAGGCTAGAAGAGAGGGTTCAGGAAAGATTTCTTTCAGTATGTGGTCCCCATTGGGTATGGGTTGTAATTGTTTAATTATACCCTGTGTGGGTTCCAGCATGGGGTGGTAAGTTACTAATAGGAATGTATGGTCATGCAGAGGGTGGGGAGCTTCTATATTGAAGCAGGTTCTCTTAGGGTTTTTGAGTGGGTCATTCCATGATGCAATCTACTTCTCCGGAGTGTCCTTGTTTGGTGAAGGCAATTTTAAGTGTGTTGATCTGTATATACAAGAAACTCAAAGGTCACTGTACTTGCATTCAGAGATCTAGTAACCACCTCAAATACACCAAGAAATCTGTTCTCTGCAGCTGGGCACTCAGATACCACAGAATGTGGTGTGGGGAGAAAGTTCAGGATACCCACCTTAACATGCTTTCTCTACACATTCTAGCATAACTGTTGGGTTTATTACAGTTTCTACATATTTGCTGAAGGCTGGTGTTTCCTATACTCATGCTGGTTGCCACATCAATGCCATTGTTTCCTGCTTTACATGTCTCTGTCCATTGTCAATGTAATTTCTGTGAATTTTTTCCTTATTGGTTTATGTATGGTGCTCACAGTCATGAGTTCTGTGCCTTTCTCTAGGTTTTTAATTTGTGTTTCTGTGTGTTCTGCTGCTTGGCATATACGCACTGCCCTTTCTAGTGTCAGATCTATCTCCCTTGGTAATTTTTCATGGTCTTTTTTGTTACACCCCAGAACAATCTGTTTTTTAATGAGTCTGTTAATATTCCATATTCACAGGACTAACTTTTTAATTTTAAGTTTGTAACAAACTCCTCTATTGTTTTCCCTTCTCTCTGTGTTTTCATCCTGAACATGTATCTCTCATAAGTAACATTTTTTCTAGGGATACAACAGTCCTCAAACATTTTCTTTTATTTCTGTAAAACTTCCCTCTCTCTCCTGCCCACCCCTACCATCTGTGTGGAATGTGTTGCAGACATCTAGGGATTCTGTGGTCTGCTCTTAGCAGCTGGCAATCTTTTGCTCATCCTCCAGTTTATTTGCCCCGTTGGTTTTCATATACAGTTCAAATTGTTGTCTGTACAGTTTCCAGGCATACTCGCCATTTCTCCTGATTCTGAGGGCTGGGGAGTTACATACTGTTGCACAGGCTCCGTAACAGTCATTTCAATGTTATCTCTCACTGGGTCTTCCAGCATGCCGTGCCGTCCACTTCTGGTATCACGTAGCATCTTACTGATGAGCAGACCAGCTCAAGATAAACCCTATATTATTAACAGAACTATGTACAGACATGAGGTAACAAACTTTTTACTGCTTTATATAGTTATAGCCTGCAACTTCCCAGTCATGGGCTTCTTTGTTTCTGGCCCCAGCAGGAAGTGGGTCCCAGAAAACCAAAAGCTGCATGAAGCATGTATGGAAAGTGTGGCATCTCTGCCAGAGGACTTCATCTGTAGCTTTGTGGGAGACTGTGGCTATCTTAACTGAGGGTGCCTAGTAGTCTCCATTTAGAACAATAGGAGACAGCAGCCATTTTGAAAGAAGGTAGCTCTTTGTGAAATGTTGAGTAGTAGATTTGTCAGCTATACTGAAGAAGAAACTTACCATTAATCCTAAAATCAGAAATCTACAAATGCATGAGATTTCACTGAGTTTTAACTACACGATGGCTTGTTTTAGACCACTAAAATCATTCAGAACAACAAATGATCTAATACAGGCTGGTAAATTTCTTAAAGGACCGTTTCCTTAATTTTAACTCCTAAATTTACTGACCAATTTACTTCTAAATTCTCAGAAAATTCATTCTATGCTCACAGAACAAAGGCTGTATTTTTGGGAGGATATGCTGCATTCTTAATAATAATAGGAGATATGCCTATCTCCTGGAACTGGAAGGGACCTTGAAAGGTCATCAAGTCCAGCCCCCTGCCTTCACTAGCAGGACCAAGTACTGATTTTTGCCCTGGATCCTTAAGTGACCCCCTCAAGGATTAAACTCATAACCCTGGGTTTAGAAGGCCAGTGCTCAAACCACTGAGCTATCCCTCCCCCTTCCTATATATAATAATACAGTGGTTGTATCTCTGATTTAAATGTGCAAAAAATCAAGTCAAATTTAACTGTGGAACTGTACATCTTCCATAATAATGGGCCAAAAAAGGAAGGATACTAAATCCAAATAATACAAACTTTTTTAAAGTTTAGCTTCCTTGTAAAATCTGTTTCAACCTGAACAGTGTAGTTTGGGCCAAACTCTCCTACTAATATGACAATAGTCTTTATATGGCATATTTAGAAAAAAATGTATTCTATTATCTGAAATATGCTTACCAGTACATCTGGAAACACTAGTTCAAAAAAAAAGTGTTATTATACACCTTCGTGGCATGAATATCATATACCACACTAAAAACAACGAGGAGTCCTTGTGGCACCTTAGAGACTGACAAATTTATTTGGGCATAAGCTTTCGTGGGCTATAACGCACTTCATCAGATGCATGGAGTGAAAAACACTGTAAGCAGGTATAAATATACAGCACATGAAAAGATGGGAGTTGCCTTAACAAGTAGGGGTCAGTGGCTGGGTCACTACAATAAATAATTTTCCCTTTGTTGATATTCACTCCTTGTCAACTGTTGGGAATGGCCCACATCCACCCTAATTGAATTGGCCTCATTAACACTGATCCCACACTTGGTAAGGCAACTCCCATCTTTTCATGTGCCGTATATTTATACCTGCTAGCTGTATTTTTCACTCAGTGCATTTGATGAAGTAAGTTCTAGCCCACGAAAGCTTATGCCCAAATAAATTTGTTAGTCTCTAAGGTGCCACAAGGCCTCCTCATTGTTTTTACTGATACAGACTAACACAGCTACCCCTCTGAAACCATATAGCACACTGTTTTCCCACTGTCAAAATCATTAATAGATCATGTGCGAGTTTCTGTAATGTCTGTTTTAAGGCTATGACAGCAAGCCAAATGCCTTCCAGCAGTGCACTTACCCCTAGTGTGTGTGTATATCTACTTCTGGCTGATATTTAAAATACAGTGTTCTACTAATAATCCATCCCAGTTTAATAAGACTGTTGAAAACTGTATCCCTTCATGGTTCCCCCCCCCCCCCACTTTCTGTGTGACCATAGGAAGATTAGAAGTGAACAAAGCAAACATAACACAATGAACAAGAGCGGCTTTGAAGCCAAACTATTTACAGGATGAGATTGTTATGAAATGAACATTATGTGAGCATTGAACATAAGGTCCTCACAGCACTAGACTTTAAACTTTATGGCCACTGTTTTATGCTACAATGGGCCATTCTTTTTAGATGGATAGAATGGTGCTAGATAACCCTGGTAACACATTAGGTCACCTTAGGAAAATGTGCCGGTCATTTTGACATGAAAAGTGTTTTCCCAAAACAACAGGACCAAGGAACAAATGCATTTGGTTTTTACTCTGAATTTGTTCAGCAACTGAACAAAGTAAAGATTATGTTCCTGGCTTTTAAAGGGACTTCTATTGCCTATGTTGGAGTTAATTGATTTTAACTCAGTTTAGTCAACTTGTATAAAACCTCTTTGATTTCTGAGCTCCTTGTTGCTTCTCAATTAGACTACATGATTTTGCACTAGATTATGTAATTGAGGTTCACTTTAATTTATCTCTCCTAACTAGATCAAGCAGTTAATAGGCTGTAGCAGAATTTACAACATGAATGTGCATATAATCATTTGTTTTAAAGGAAACTTGCAGAGGGAAATGAAAGTTTTTTCATATGCATTTTAATGGAAGGTATTAGGCTTTTATTAAAATTGACAAATCAATAAGACAACAATATATATAGGAATCAGTTAAATTTGTATAATGGGGGGGGAGGCTGAATGGCTTAAGAGAATAGTGATTAGATATAAAGCCTATCAAATCTGGTATTCATTCATATATTTACCATCAGAATTTTAGCTGTATGAATCTCAGTCCAACTTCTAGTAGAAATGCCACAAAATAAGACTATCACAATTTGTTTCCCAAGAAGCAAAATACCAGATTAAATCACACTGGCAGTCTCAGCAGAAAAGCAAAAGAAAGCCAAGCCCTTCCAATTTAGAGTTGTGGAAATGTGGGGAAGTTTGCACTGCCATTCATTATGCTGTTCCTAGTCTCTTTCCAGGGCTGTTAATCTAATACCTTTTCATATTAATACAAGACTAGTATCCTATGTGAATAATTCTTTTCCATCACTTGCATTATTTCCCTGTTGTCACATTAGGTTCCTTATTACAAGCTATGGTAGGGATCTGTTTACAATACAACTGTGGCCTAATCATATTGTGGCACAGCTTGCTTTTGCCTGTGTGGACAGACCAAATCATGTTATAAACATGTGGGGAACCATGTCACCTTCAGGGAAAACAAAACTGTGTTATAACAAGATTAATAAATAACCATATTGTAATTAGAGTAGATGAGAACTCAGTGACTTGCCCTCTGATCGTAGGTGTCTTGTGATCTTTCCTCTCCCATTTCTCTCAATTGTTCCTTTTGTGATACTTAGATCTCTCATTGTCCCATGATTTAGCCACAAAAATATTTACCCAGATGTGCCATCAAAGGGAGAAGATGTTGGTGTCTTGTTAAATGTCCATTAGGTGTGTTCCAGATCCTCTTAGGATTTCATTAATTGCTTTGGATATGATTTTCTGGGGTTTGGTTTTGTTTGTATTCCTGATCCACTTTTACTACTGTAAACATCCATTTCAAGTTGTATCCAGACAATAATTGACTTCCAGTCCCTCCTTCATATCTTGGACCCAATTCACCAAATCTTCATTCTTATTTAATAGCAGTTTGCAATCACTTTATCAATTTGCATCAGTGTAAATGGCTACAAGATACAAAGAGACACTGAAGTGCATCCCTTATTTCCAGTTAAGCACTCACCACCGCATGAAGCATCTGCTCTTTGAGCTATCCTAATTTAAAATGCTAATTATCCTGGCTGAATTGTCAACCTGGAGCTTGCTCACTGTCAACCTATGACACTTTTGTAATTCCTTCATTTTATTTCTATTATCAAACATAAGTTATTGACATTAAAATCAAACTGTTACACTTTTACATATGTATATATTACCATTCTGTCACCTCTTTAGCATAGTTTTTCCTACATTAAACAAATAGAATTTCTTAAATATTTCCTCATAGGTGATTATGATGATTTTAGTTGCTTTTCAATTCATACTGGTACACTTTAGAAACTAATTCTGCCTTTGCTGGGCCAAAGGACCTGGGTAGCGTGAGTGCCACTGAAAATCAGCTTGCTTGCCGCCTTCAGCACCCGTGCCATAGGTTGCCTACCCCTGGTTTAGTCTCTAAGGAAGGTCACCAGTAAAAATAAATGCAGTTGTGCCGTTAACTGCCTTATTTTATAAAGTATAAATGCAAATAGTTGGTGATGAAAAGCTAATGACTTTCCCCCTCCCAGAATAAATAGACTGCATGCTACATCATTGCCTACTGGTAGCACTAACCCCTATTGTGGATACAATTAATTGTTAAGTTCTATTTCTCCAAGCTACACAATAATTACTAAAATATGAACTTTTAGTTGCTACAGTAATCCTTTGAAATATAGCTTTCTTTATTTATAAGCAGTAGGTGCACTGAATGTCTCTGTTTTGTCCATTGTCCAAAATTAAATACTTAACTTGGTACATACTTAACATAGAATATATGTATTAACACAAAATATCGCATATTGTATATTCATCTGTTAAAAAACAAATTGCAATTCTCTTGCTTGATTATGATATATCATGGTACAATCCAGACTAATGAATAGTGGTGTCACCCTGCCCTGTGATCTCCGCTGCCTTACAATGTCTTCCTGAAGTAGCTCCCACCTGCCCTACTCACAAACATCCTTCCAGCATGCAGCCACCACATCCTGCCAGCCAAATGTGGGTTATGCTCTGGCTCTCACCAACCTTGGTTATACTGTAGGGTGACTCCAACATACACCCAATCTTTGATTTCCCCCCAGAAATGTATGTCCTCTACTGCCCCACCTCCTGCTGGACAATATAAGCTATAATAGGTCTGTTACTTCTTTAAAGGAATAATATTCACCCAACTTGTAAACCCAAATGGAGTTTCCCAGACCCTTTATTTTAAACACACTAGATTAGATAGAACAATAAAACAAGGTTATTAACTACAAAGACAGAAATGTTAAGTTATTATTTAGGAGCCTAACTTATGCATCTTGTTTTGAAATATTGGCCATTATTTCTGCTTAGTACCAGCTCTTTGAATCCTGAAACAGAGCAGTATCTGCTATCTTTTTTGCTTCATCCCATGTGTACAGAGGCTGCCAGATTACTTTAGAGTTGCTCATGTGTCCCAGGCTCCAAGAATTGATTCAAATCATCATGCACAAATAAATAAGTTATTTAAAAACTAAACACAAGTAAAACATTTCAGGGACATTTGCAAAGAGATGGTAAATTTACAACACGGGTTTATAAAGCTTTTTTTTTGTGTTGCCTGTGAAAATAATCAACATTATAATATGGGCAGTTCTGGTCTCCCCATCTCAAAAAAGATATTAGAATTACAAAAAGTATATAGAAAGGCAATGAAATGATTAGGGATATGGAACAGCTTCCATATGAAGAGAAATTAAAAAGACTGGGACTGTTCAGGTTAGAAAAGAGATGACTAAGTTGGGGACGTGATTGAGATCTATAAAATCATGACTAGTTTGGAGAAAGTGAATAAGGGAGTGTTATTTACTCCTTCTCATAACACCAGAAACCAGGGGTCGCCTAATGACATTAACAGGCAAAGCGTTTAAAAAAAATGTAAGAAAATACTTCATCACACAAAGCAGAGTCAACCTGTGGAACTCGTAGCTAGGGAATGTTGTGAAGGCCAGAAGTATAACTGGATTTATAAAAAATTAGCCAAGTTCATGGAGGATGGTCCATCAATCACTATTAGCCAATATGGTCAGGGATGCCAGGGCTAGCCATAGACCAAATGGCACCCCAGGCGAAGAGCATCTTTGGCATCCCTCTCCCCCATTTGTTTAATTTTGAATACCTTATTTTTTATTTTATTTGTAGCCCATATCGTGACTTTGATACATGATTTGCATGCATGATTTATCCCTGTCATATAAGAGGATAAATTTGCATGCTAGGATCTGTAAATCTGTTTTTATTCATGCCACATCTAAGCAAATAAAGTTTCCTTTAAGTTTATAGAAACTTTTTAATTTTAAGAATAGCTGAAATGTACTAACATCAAGAAATTGAACTGTGCAACAATATGGGGTGGACCAGTATTAAATAGTGTTACAGTAGGTGACAGCCTTAGACTGCTGACCCTAGTTCTTTAGTTCAAAAGGTTGCTGTGGCATGCTGTGTTTCAAAGCAGTACCTTGTAGCCCACATATACACCACTGTCATATAATTACGATGTGTTTTGTACGAAGTATGCACTGAGAGGTATCATTTTAAAAGTCTTGATCTGTTGAATATTAATATCCTGTTGGATTGTATGTGCTATCGTTGGATGGGAAGTTATGACGCCTTGCTATGTGTGTGTTACTGACATATGTTGTACAGTTGGGAACACCTATAACCAGCCTTTCAGGTGCAACAGTGGAGGAGCCAGACCGCTGATAGCCATTTAAGGAATCCACACCTAAGGACTATCCCAGGAACTGTATAAAATGGAGACTTCTCAAAGATAGCACGTAGACACTGGAGACTGCTTAACTCACATCATAGCAAAGGGTTTTTCCAGTAAGCTGGAAGAAACTATAAAAGAAGGGAAGTGACATCATCAGTTGGCCTCACTCAACCCACAACTCAACACATGGAAACATGTCTGGAGGACAAAGATTGAACTGGAGGAGACTTGGAAGATCTGTGACCTGTTTGTATTGTGTATCAGGGTGAGACGCTGCTTGATTCAAATCCTGTGTAATTTATAGAACTCAGATTGTGATTTTACTTTTATTTCTTAGGTAAACAACTTTGATCTGTAATAGGGCTCTCAAGAGATTAAAAAATTAATCATGATTAATCACGTTGTTAAATAATAGAACACAATTTATCTAAATTTTTGGGATGTTTTCTACATTTTCAAATATATTGATTTCAGTTATAACAGAATACAATGTGTGCAGTGCTCACTTCATTTTTTTTATTACAAATATTTGCACTGTAAAAATACCATTATTCAATTCACCTAATACAAGTACTGTAGTGCAATCTCTTTATCATGAAAGTTGAACTTACAAATTTTAGAACCTACAAGTCCACTTAGACTTGCATCGCAAGATATTTACATGCCAGATGCGCTAGAGATTAATATGTCTCTTCATGTTTCAACCATCATTCCAGAGGACATGTGTCCATGCTGATGACAGGTTCCTCTCAGTAACAATCCAAACCAACGCATGTTCATTTTCATCATCTGAGTCAGATGCCACCAGTAGAAGGCAGATTCTTTTTTTGTGGTTTGGGTTCTGTAGTTTCCGCATTGGAATGTTTTAAGATTTCTGAAAGGATGCTCCACACCTCATCCATCTCAAATTTTGGAAGGCACTTCAGATTCTTAAACCTTGGGTTGAGCGCTGTAGCTATCTGTAAATTTTGTATTGGTACCTTCTTTGCATTTTGTCAAATCTGCAGTGAAAGTGTTCTTAAAATGAACAACATGTGCTGAGTCATCATCCGAGACTACTATAACAAGAAATATGGCAGAATATGGGTAAAATAGAGCTGGAGACATACAATTCTCTCCCAAGGAGTTCAGTCACAAATTTAATTAATGCATTATTTTTTTAACAAGCATATGTGATGTTGCACTCTATATGATTTTATGAAAGTATTCTGATGAGTATGAATATAATGTAATTGAAATATGCTTCATGCAAAAGGTCTCTTGTAAGGCATCATTACTAAGCTTATAATCTACTGAGTCTGGTCATCCTATTTGTATAAATGTATCACTCTTGTATCTGAAACTAGAAATATGAAATATAACTCTGAGGGCTTATTGTTACTATGCAAAGTGTGGGCCATTAATGATAGTTTGGAATCTTGATGGCTTCCGGTAGACATGCAGACTCACCCCTGCGGCGCCTTCTGCTGGTTGTTCTCAGGAATTAGCTCACTGCCAGCCTGGAGCGCCCTCTGCAGGCCAGTGATCCACCTTCCAGCTACTGGCCCCCGTGTCCCTCCCAGAACCCTGGTGCCCCTTTAACTGGGTCTCCCCCTCCCAGAACCCCCACCCCACTATCCCCACTTTGCCTCAGTATTGTTTACTGCCCAGTCTCCATCTAGCCCCTGTTCACTGGGGCAGACTGCAGTATCAGCCACTCATCATCGGCAAAAGGGTTTGGACCTGCTGCCTTTGCCTACCCCTGGGCTGCCCCCTGCAACTCCCAGTACCTCTTGACCTAATGCTAGGCCACAGCCTGGGGCTTTCCAGGCAGGAACTCCCCAGCTCCTCTGCCTTTCCCCAGCCCTGCTCCACTCTAGGTATCTTGTCTAGCTTCCTACTGCCAGGCCCTTCTCCCTCTGCCTGTAGAGGGAGAGTATCTGGGCTTCTGGCTCACTGCCCCTTTATAGAGCCAGCTGGGCTCTGATTGGGGCATGGCCCAGCTGCAGCTGCTTCCCCCAATCAACCCAGTTCTTTCCTTCCACAGCCCAGCCCTCTGTAAGGCTGGCTTTAACCCCTCAGGGCAGGAGCAGGTAACCAACCCACTATACTTCCATTAACCAGGACAATTATCTGTAGATGGCTCTGTTTTACTTGTGAGTTTTCCTGTATATGTGTGTGCTGGCAAGTGGGTAATGAAGTCTTACAGTGACATGTGATCATGTCACCTGAACTGGAATCCATCTTTAACCTAGTGCTTTTCCATTTGAGAAGGGGGGTGTGGGAACCCAGAGGGACAAAGGATTCCCACCTTATGCAAAAGATATATAAGTGGGTGGAAGAGAGAAAAGGGGAGAGCCATCATGAGAAATCCCCTAGCTACCATCTGAGCTGGAACAAGGACTGTACCAGGGGAAAGGATTGTGCCCAGACTAGAAAGGCATCCAGCCTGTGAAAGAAACTTATTGAAACCTCTCAGAGGGTGAAATTTTATCTGTATTCGGTTTTATTACTGTATTAGACTTAGATTTGCATGTTTTATTTTATTGTACTTTGTAATTCACTTTGTTCTGTCTGTTACTACTTGGAACCACTTAAATCCTACTTCCTATATTTAATAAAATCATTTTTTACTTATTAATTAACCCAGAGTATGTATTAATACTTGGGGGACAGCTTGCATATCTCTCTATCAGTGTTATAGAGGGCAAACAATTTGAGTGGCATAAACAGATGGTTAAGGGTTAATGTCTCTTTTACCTGTAAAGGGTTAAGAAGCTGAGTAAACCTGGCTGACACCTGACCAGAGGACCAATAAGGGGACAAGATACTTTCAAATCTTGGTGGAGGGAAGTCTTTGTGCTTTTTTGTTTGGTTCGTTGTTCGCTCTCGGGACTGAGAGGGACAGGACATCATTTCAGGATTTCCCAATCTTTCTGAATCAGTCTTTCATGTTTCAAAATTGTAAGTAATAGCCAGGCAAGGTGGATTAGTCTTATGTTTGTTTTCTTAACTTGTAAAGGTTTCTTTTTGCTGGAAGGATTTTTACCTCTGTTTGCTGTAACTTTGAATCTAAGGTTGGGAGGGGAGGTCCCTCTAGTCTATATGAATCTGAGTACCTTGTAAAGCATTTTCCATCCTGATTTTACAGAGAGAACTTTTTTACTTTTTCTCTTTCTTTAATTAAAAGCTTTCTTTTTAAGAACCTGATTGATTTTTCCTTGTTTTAAAATCCAAGGGATTGAGTCTGAACTCACCAGGGATTGGTGGGGGGAAAGGAGGATGGATGGTTAATTCCTCCTTGTTTTAAGATCCAAGGAGTTTGAATCGGTGTGAAGCCTCTCAAGGCAACCCAGGGAGGGGAAAGTCTGGGGGGGGAAGGAAGGAGATGGTTAATTTCTCCTTATTTTAAGACCCAAGGGGTTTGGGTCTGGGTTTCCCAGGGAAGGTTTTGGGGGAACAGAAAGTGTGCCAAACACTAAATTCTGGCTGGTGGCAGCGTACCAGATCTAAGTTAGTAATTAAGCTTAAAAGTGTTCATGCAGGTCACCACTTTTTGTAACCTAAAGTTCAAAGTGGGGAAAAAACCTTGACAATGAGTTTACCCTGTATACACTTTACACAGGGTAAAACAGATGTATTTGGGGTTTAGACCCCATTGGGAGTTGGGCATCTGCATGTTAAAGACAGGAACACTTCTGTAAGTTGCTTTCAGTTAAGTCTGTGGCTTTTGGGCATGTGGTTCAGAGCCTGCATCTGTTTTGGAGCAGACTGATGTTCTGACTCAACCAGACAGGGTGCTGGAATCCTAAGCTGCCAGGGCAAGAAAGCAGGAGCATAGGTAGTCTTGGCACACTGGTTGGCAGTTCCCAAGGGGGCTTCTGTGATCCAACCCATTACAGTGTTGTCAGCATGGAAGCATTTCTCTAGAATAGTGGTCCAAGCATAAAGAGGTATACAAATGTTTAGTATATCTGGCACGTAAATACCTTGCAATGCTAGCTATTAAAGTCCCGTGCAAATGCCTGTCCTCGCTTTCTGGTGATGTTTTAAATAATAAGAGGGCAGCATTATTTACCATAAATGTAAACAAACTTGTTTGTCTTAGCAATTGGCTGAACAAGAAGTAGGACCGAGTGGACTTGTAGGCTCTAAAGTTTTGCATTGTTTTGTTTTTGAGTGCAGTTATGTAACAAACAAAAAATCTACATTTGTAAGTTGTACTTTCACGATAAAGAAATTGCACTACAGTACTGGTATGAGGTGAATTGAAAAATGCTGTTACTTTTTTCATCATGTTTACAATGCAAGTATTTGTAATAAAAAATAATATAAAGTGAGCAGTGTACACTTTGTATTCTGTGTTGTAATTGAAATCAATATATTTGAAAGCGTCAAACATCCAAAATATTTAATAAATTTCAGTGGGTATCTATTGTTTAACAGTGTGATTAAAAATGTGATTGATCACGATTAATTTTTTTAACTGCAATTAATTTTTTTGTTAATTGCGTGATTTAACTGCAATTAATCGACAGTCCTAATCTGTATGCTTGCTACTTATAATCTATCTTTCTGTAGCTAATAAATCTGTTTTATGTTTTACTAAAACATTGTGTTTTGTTTGAAATGCTTGGGAAATCTGCTCAAGAACAAGAGCGCCCCACGCTGAGGAAGGGGCGGACTGGGTTATAAACTTACACTGGTCAGGACAGGACAATATAACCCTGGGGTGCTGGGCTGGAGGAATTGGCTGGAACCTCTCTATTGTTGGTTCATGAGTGACTGGCAAAAGCATTATTGTAACTTATTTGAGTGTGTCCCTGCCTGTGGATGTCTGTGTAAGTGCAGTACTTGCCGAAGGTTTGTAGCTTGTCACAGCATCACAGGGTGAGAGGGAGGCCAGACTGTTGGGACAGAGGGCTCACCAGTACCCCATTTCCAGGCTGCACCCCAGGGAACCTGTCATAGTTGCTTTTCTCACATTTTCCCTCATGAACTCAAGCATAGCATCAGAGAGATCCAAAGACTGGCCAATGGTATTTTCAACAGATAAAATAGCAAGCAATGTCAGTCTCTTGTTGGCCATTGTCGATCTAAGATATGTTTTAATAAGCCTGAGCTTCAAAAAGGAAAATGTAGTTCTCTGAAAGCCTGGAAGGTTCCACGAGATTCTACAAAGGTCTGGAACATTCAAAGAGATAAGTGAAAAATGAATCCACATACGGAATACCTGAAACATTTTACTTCAAACATTCTATTTTCCGTTTTTTCACTAACAACAGAAACAGCATCCCGGGTCCAGCCCCCACCCAACCCCAGGCAGTTGCCTGGGTTGCCTACCCCTAAATCTATCCCTGAGCATAACTCCATGCTCAGGGTGTCCCTAAGCCTGTGACTGCCAGAAGCTGGGACTGGACAACAGGGGATGGATCACTCGATAATTGCTCTGTTCTGATCATTCCCTCTGAACCATCTGGTACTGGCCACTATTGGAAGACAGGATACTAGAATGCTCATTGGTCTGCCCCAATACGGGGCTATTCTTAGGTAGTTAAATTAGTTAATGGATAGAGAAATGTCTGCTTTACTTTCTTGGCAGTGACCATTGTATGACTCATTACAAGCATGATCTGAACTGAGAGAGTCTGACACTGGTGTTAAGAGCAAAAAGAATGAGGAGTACTTGTGGCACCTTAGAGACTAACGAATTTATTTGGGCATAAGCTTTCATTCATTCTTTTTGCTGATACAGACTAACACGGCTACCACTCTGAAACCTGGTGTTAAGAGTTTAATCTTACTTTGCCACTGGGTATGTGTGATCTGATGGCAAGTCACCACTGTTTATAACCAAATTATTCTGAAATCCCCTTTAACAGTATTCTGTAAATGATATTCCACTCAAAGAGCCAAACACTTCATTATGATGTCTTTCTCCACAGACATTTTCATTGGCATGGAACTAACAGTTCCAATGTGCTGTGACCAATTTTTTGCAGTTTGCATTTGGAAGGACTCTGTTACTGTATGATCAATGAAAAGTTAATGCTTGTTATAAAGGCTGCTTTGATGTGGTTGGTCTTACTCCGTTAAACTTAGTCCACCGCCAAAGGGCAGGAGATATTTTTCAGAATTCAGAGGAAATCATTGAGGGCACAGATAATGTAACCTAACAAAAATAAAGTAGAAAATTGTCATAATAATATCATGAATTTGTAGTAGAGGAAAACACTAATTTAGAAGGGTTAGAAAGGTATATTTTTACATGTACTCAATAAAAAATACTGGGTTTAAATCCAAAATGTACTGAAATACTGGAGGTACCAGGAGCCCTACTTCATTCAAATGCAAAATTGTTCACTCCAGTCCTGAAGTTAATGGGAGTTATACATGAGCTTAAAATGAAGTGCATACTTAACTTCTGCACTGACGCATAGTCTAAATGAAGCAAGGCTGCCTAGGATAGTTGAAGGTACATATCACTCAGAGACAAATTTGGCCTTCATACACCCATGTGTATAATATGTCCCCCTCAATTTGCTGATCTACATAGGTTTATAAATCTGGTATTCCTTCAATGGGTCAAGAGATAACAACTCAAGCTTCTTGTGCTGTTGTTCCTGTGATCAATCCCTGCTCGATTGGTTCGGTTTACATGTCACTCTCATTGAAGGTAGATTGTGTGCACATATCTGATGGCAAAATTTGTGATTTGTATCTTTGTTCATCCAAAACATCTCAAAGTAAGGAATGATTGGTCAGGATACAGAGAATCTGAATATAGTTTAATATCAAATGGTTTTTAGATTTTCACAAAGCCAAGTTTTCCAGTGGTGTCAAGAGAAATACAGAAATGAAAAAAAAACTTGTATGTGTATTTCACATCAGATTCCTTCTAACAGAATGCAAAGGCAGAAAATCTGGTTCTCCTAGGGTTAATAAACCATAAAACTTGTCTTGACTTTAATAAAAGTCAATGGAATTGTTATACTCCTGATGTGACACATGATGGAAAATCTTATTCCACGTTTTCCTCTTTTTATATACCTGCAACAATAGGGCCATTTTTCATTTGTTTATCTGCTGATGGGCTCTTACATTGCTTTCAGTTGCCTTGCTGGCTGATCTCTTGCTATATAAACTAGATTTTTTACTAAATAAGGTGAGAAGGTCAGCTTTTTGCAGTCTCCTAGAGTAAGAAAATAACCTTCAGTTGTTTTAGAATCCCAAATCTCTTGTGGCTCTGGTTAAACGTAATTGGTCACACTCTTGCACAGTTATATTAAGATATACACTTAGTTTTAACAACACATCTACACATAAGAATTGCATTCCTCGGCATGTCACTTTCAGAGTGATAAAAAGAAAAGAAACTAAATGACCTCAGACTTTATGAAACCATGCAGGAGTCTGGTGAGTTAAGGCAAATCAGACTTGCAAGAGATTCTGAGCACTAAGAAAAGTGAATGTGATTTTACTAATTTTTGGGAAAATGGGAAAAGCTGACCTTTCTGTCTTCTTTGTGAAAGTAATTTTATACACAGATAAGACAACTAACAATAGGATTTCAACAGATGGGATAAAATAGGAGGTGTTCATGTAATTAAACATTGTATCTTAATGCAGACGCGCCAGGGGGCTGAATCAAGATTGCACAGGAAATCTTCTTTCTGGCCTTTCCTAGCTCTTGAGCGCTTGACTTTGAAACCTTAATATTCTTTTAATGCAGGAATTTTTGTATAATAGATAACTACATTGTTGTCACTTAGCAACCATAACTGGTCTTTCAAATGAAGTATTTTTGTTTCGGAGTGAACTAGGTTCTGTTAAATAGTACATTGTTAATAATAACAGACTTGGCTACTTTGCTAGTTGAGAATGGAAGTGACAAATCCGTTTGCACAGACCTGTTTTGCTGCCTTTTAAATCTACATGTAGTATTGGCATAGACTAGTCAACTAAATCTGTTTGCTAATTCCCTCAGTCCATTTCATCATGTTAGGTTATTGGGGAGGGAGGCGTATGTTTGTCCATATATTTGTACAATTCTCACAGCAGGTCACTTTGTGTGCACTTAGGTAATTGAATTATTCCTTCCAATGACATTTCCTTACTTGTTTGTAAGTGTGTGTGTGTGTGTGTGTGTGTGTGTGTGTGTGTGTGTGTGTGTGTGTGTGTGTGAGAGAGAGAGAGAGAGAGAGAGAGAGAGATGGAATAGAAAGGACTTGGACAGAGGCGATCAATATGAGAAAATCATAGCAATGGATACTATGTCTTTGTTCTTGAAGTATAAAGACCAGTAACATTTTGCCTTTTCAGTTTACAAGCACTACAAAGACTTCTGAGACCCATTCCATTTATTTCTGCTCTTGCTGAGTGTTCCAGAAACACAGATCACTGGGATCGTTTTCTGACATTTTAATAAGTTATTAACTCTTCTGCTAAATGCTAAAAACTCCTTTCAGCCACAATATCCGCTGGTTAAGGGGCAAAGCAAGTCCCACTCCAGTGGTTTGCTCACTGCTGGTGGTATTGCATGCAAGGACACAAGTCTCCCTGACTCCCTCTGTTCTATGTCAGCTCACTACTCCCTGCCATTGATGTAGACTCCAATGGATTCTGCTCTCTCAATTTGCTGAAAGTAGAGCATAAATTCAGTGTAAAAGGTAGATGAAGCTGTTCACCCTGATAATCCTTTTTTCGTAAAAAGAGGCCCAAATCAAAACCTTGAATCAGAACAGCCCTGTATATTGAGATTTGAATCCAGATCTAACTTTGCCACTGATTCTGATCTCTATAATGGACTGAATTAAAACCCTGGTACTCTGGAGAAATTCAGATCCAAATTTTGTGCCTTAAGCTCTTTATTTTTAGTAACATTGAAACCCTGGTTAGTAAAGCAGAGGCAAATGGTTCCATTCTCTACACTAATCAGTTTCCCTTGGAACTTGGATTCCAGTCTCTTTAATTTTACCCAGCATAGCTCAATCTATGCCAGGGGTTCTCAAACTGGGGTCTGTGACCCCTCAGGGGGCGTGAGGTTATTACATGGGGGGTCATGAGCTGTCAGCCTCCACCCCAAACCCTGCTTCAGCTCCAGCATTTATAATAGTATTAAATACAAAAAAGTGTTTTAATTTGTATGGGGGGGGGGGTTGCACTCAGAGGCCTGGTGTGAGAAAGGAGTCATCACTACAAAAGTTTGAGAACCATTGGTGTATGCTATACGCTCACAGATTTATAAGTACATTTTCTTCATCAATACTCCCCAAGGCTTTGACAGAGAACTGCAATTCTGAGGTTGAAAAGCCACTCATAGATATGTTTTTTATAATAATGAATAGTGAGAGAAAAGTGAAAGTTAAACTGCTAGAATAATTCAGGTCATGAGCTCGTTGGGTGAAAAAGTGGCATTTCTAGTGAACTTTTCTGACCAAGTCAAAGTTGTACTGGTAGAATTTCCATTTTGGCTGCACCAGTTCTGCTACAAGAAGATGACTCTCTGCACCTACTAAGAATGATTCAGGATTTGCATCTAAGTGACTTGCATAAGGTCACATGGTCAATACAGGGCAGAGCTGAGAAAAGAAGCTGTGAGCCATGTTCCAGATGTTTTGTCATCTTGTTCTAAATGAAACAGCGAACAGAGAATCAGGGAGCTATGATTGGCTCCCTGAAAGCCTCCTTGATGGGGGTATCTCTTCTACATCAGATGGATATCACCAGAAGTCTGAGGATTTTGAGTCCTGTGTTCTAACCTTATGACCTGCCGTCCACCAAATGACAGGTGCAGCACTGAAGGTTTGATTCAGAAAAGTGCAGCCATTCACACCAACATCCTTTGCCTGCATGAGGATTTACTGGGCAAAATTCTTGGTTCTTCTTGGATGCCATGGCTCCCTTGAAGCCATTAGAGTTGCACGAATTAACACCTGCAGAGAATTTGGACCATTATACATTTTTTTTTTATTTCAGTAGTACCTGACATATGCTAAATGTACAGACTTGTAAGAGGACAGTCCTTGCCCTGAAGAGCTTACAATCTAATATATATCTTTGCATATAAAGTCAGCTTGCATTAATATCATGAATTTATTGTAAATGCATAATGTTCAAGGGATGGAAGATTTTAAAAATCTCTAAAAATTATCATATATAGAAGTCTGGTTTAGGTGAGGTCATGATTAGAAGGTATCAGGCCCTTCTAAGGTGATAAAGTGTTGTGTATGCCACTGGAAAGCTGGGAGTATTCCCATTTGAATGCTATAAAGTAACTTTTCCTAGCCCTGCTGTGTCAGAAATAAAGTTTTCAGATTTTTTCCCCCATCTGTAAATTCAACTTTTCAGTGAAAACTCTGAAACCAAAATATTTCATCCAAAAAATGAAATGTGTCAATTCAGAAATGCCACTGTGTTCCCTCATGCTCCCACTCACCTCTATAAACCTGACTCCCTGGTCATATTACATCTCACATGATCCATCTCCCATAATTCTTTTTGGTGAGGGGAGGCAGAGCATCATGGGCATCCTGTGGCTGGAGTGCATTTATATAAGATGATGTCTGACTGGGGAGTGCAACCCACAGAGGCCTTGAGGTAACAAAACAACAGATCCAATGAGACACTTCAGCAGCATGTCAGATTCAAAATATTTTAGGTTCTGGACATTCAATATTTTTCAACAAAAATCAACATGTTTCTTTAGTCAAAAACCCAATTTTCTGTCCAAAAAAAAAAATCAGTTCCAATGGAAAATTTTCAGCCAGCCCTAGTTACAAAATATCAGACACTAAACTGGCAGCAGTGCAGTACTGAAAATGGCCCATTCTGCATTTCTGGAACATGTACATTAGGGTGGAAATTCCACAATTTTTGGAAAGGAAAGGAAACCTTTTTATGATTATTTTTTTAAAAACTGGCAGCTGTTAGAAATTGCTTAAAGGGTTGAAATGTTAGAATATGTTAAGAGGATAGATGGATTTGTTGGTAGGTGAAGTGGTTAAAGACTCATAAGTGCTATTTATCACATTACTCTGCAATTTAGCACATGGCTATTATCAGCACCTATGTGGCATATACAGCTACAATAATAATTAAAGTTTTCCCAGTCTCCAGAGTATATAAAATCTAATTCAAGGCACTTAAAAAAGACTCCCATTGTTTTCAATGGGCTCTGGATCAAGACCTAAAGTAGTTCATTAGTTTGCTTTACATCAGCTTAAATGTAAAATAGAGAGAGAGAGAGAGAGAGGCCTGAACCAAGATCCAATATCCAAATGCTCCTTTGGGTTGAGGTTTGTATTTGTGAATCCAAATCCAAATTTTGCAGCTGGACATTGTCTTTATAATCTATTTCTAGTACTTATCTGACTTGCATTCTGCTAGCATTTCACGATCTTTATTTTAGACTCACAACACCCCTGTGAGGTAGGGAAGTGCTACTGTCCCTATTTTGCAGATGAGGAACTAAAGCACAGAGAAACTAAGTGACTTGTTGAAGGTAACCTAGGAAGTCTATAGCAGAGCAGGAAACCCTAACTCCCCAGATGGCATGTTCAGGAGCATGATTCAAGTTTTTAATGGATAACCATCATTTCAGTGATCTGTGTCCTGCTATCTAAAACTCTTTTCTTACTTCAGGGAAAGAAAAATTGGTTAAAAGCATATGAGTGGTTTAACATGTTTACATGTTGTGCACCTTGTTTTTTTTTGAACAAGCAATGCAAATGTCTATAGAAACTGGGGTAGGGAGGGAAGCTTGCATAGGCGTGGGCCTTGCATAGGAGTCTATTGCAGTGATAAATACAGTATTGCATATTGAATTCAATGTTTGATGTCTCCAATTGAACTTAAGGCTTCCTGTAGCACCCATTGCTATAGTTTCTAATTGCTATACAGGTAAATTAGGTCTGTATGACAATGTGCAAAGTGAACTTCCTAGAGAGTGATGATTTTCACACTTCCCAGGTTCCAGACCCTCCTCCCTTCTAGATAAACAGAGTCCTTAGTTCAGCCGTTTCAAAAAAATTTCCCACCATCATTGCACTCTTAAAATCAGCAATGGAGTGCTTTGTAAGTCCCAGGCTGCCACCTAGTGGAAATGGGGTGCTAAAACTAGCTACCCGTCAGTAAATGTGGGATATTAGGCTAATGTGGATTTGTTATTCTCCCCTTCCCTTTGGTGCATGACAGTGCTCTTCTGTATCTTCTTGATACATCAGCAGCGATAACACAGAATATCTCTCTTTACCACAGACATAAGAACAATTCTCTTAATTTTCAACCCATGCACCTGACAAGGCCTGGGGATCACTTGAAAGCACATTCTGTTAGGAAACAAAGGAAGTTGGTGGGCGAAGTCTCATGAGTAGCAACCCTGCAGATTAAGAGCATATAGAATAGTGCTGAGATAGAGGCATTCTTGTTTTTTGGGACTATGAAAGACAATAGGAAGATATTAAATAAGCCAGTATGGCTTCATTTGGGGCTGTTTCACGGTAGAAATAAGATGTAGGGCTAAAAGGGAAAACATACATAAAGCAAGAAATATAGACAAGAAACAAAGTATATACATAAAAGTAAACTCAGAAGCAAAAAGACAAAATTAGATACTAACTAGAGGAATAAAAACAAATTTATAAATGTGGTAGCGGTAAGAGGAATGCTGGGCTATTGAAGGAAAGGGAAGTATTTTATAACAAAGGGCATGCAAAAGGCTAACAGCTCAATTTTAAGGAGCAAAGAAACCGGAGACTCAGCATCAAGGAATGCTGGGAAACAGGATTACTAGGAGGCAAATACAAGAATATTTTGACACATTAATTCTTTGTAGAGCTGGTCAAAGAACATCAGACGTCACAATTTTTCATCATAATTTTGACCAAATGAGAGTGCAATAAGTTTTGTGAAACTTGTCACAGAAATTTCATCCCATTTCTCAGCCAGCTAAGGAATTTATCAAAAAGTTTCAAGATCTGAATGTAATGACGGGGGTGGATTTTATTAACACTTTCGCTTGTTTTAGTCAGTTCTAGTTATTTGGAATTGCAGTAGACTCTAGAGCAGGAACAGATAGCAAGTCCCCTTTGTACTAAGCAGTGCATGTACAAATTAATATCTATATATGCACAGACTTGCCTACAAAAAAACTGTTCTGTTTCTCTCAAGGCCACCAGCTGACATGGCAAACAAACCGCTTTCCCCTATCACTAGTTGGCCTGAATGAACATATTTTGATATTTTTCCTGAGGATTTTTCTCTCCTTGAAGGAGCTCTGCCGTCCAAGGATGGGATATGTTTGTGCAAATCTTTAAGAAATACTATTTCTATCCTTAGGTCAACCTGTTTGGTGAAATAAGTTCTAAATGGATTTTCACCCTATTTATTTCTATAGCATCTACCACTTTAATATGGTCTGTATACATATGAAAGGGTTGATGTATTCTTTCCAGAAAGAACTTACCACTTTGCCCCTATTTTGGCTACTGTCCTGCCTGGGATTATTTTGGTGATTGTCTTCCAGCAGTTTCCATCAGCTTTTTGTTGGGGGGACCTACACAAGAAGGAGAATCTAACCCCCACTATTTACAGATATCATCATCATACAACACAAACACCTTTAAGCTTAACTCCCCTGAGTACAACTGCCAGTCATGCTAATATAAGGGCCTGGTTCTGTAAAGACTTGTGTGCACTTGACTTTTCACATTGAGATCAATCAGAACATTCCAAATTAAGCATGTGCAAAACAGTTCTGTTTTGTTTTTTTGCAGGATTAGGGCCTAATTAGTGTAGAAAATTATATTCCCATTTATTGACTAGTTTTGTTTCCAGCCCTATCTGCATTTTAAGTGCATAAATACCTTTGAAAATTTGGCCCCTTGTCTGTTTGTTTTGTGGAGTGTCCAACACAGCCTTGGGCATGGTACTACTACTAATAATAATTAGTAATTAATGCCCAAGAATTCACTCCTTTTTGGTATTCTTTCTTCTCTTTCTTCAATTCTTCGTGGAAGTGTCTAACATTGCATTTCATCTTGTTAAATCTGTCATTTCCCTCAGGACACCAAGGCTTCATAATTCATCTTCCCATTACATGAATTGACACCTTTCAGAGCTGAGGCAGAAAATAACATTGTGAACCCTTTCTACACAAAAACATATACAGTTTTTCCTGAACCACACAATGTAACTGATGGCTGTATAAGACTCCATTTAAACTATTACGTAATAGAATACTGTACAGTTTGTGTTTTTATGACAAACCAGTTAAAGATAATGTGAATATTTGTGTGAGTGTACAAAATTAGGGATGAGACAGAAAGTCTGGGTCTAAATTTCGCCAAAGCCTGACCAGCTTTGGATCCAGGGCCCTGTTATGGGCTCATCTCCAATCAAAACAAAACTAATACACAGGCAAAGAGTGTAGTGTATATTAGTAGACATACTATTTAGTCTCTGTTAAGTACTGGGGAGAGGGAAGCATGGACTGAGAAGTAGAGGCCTGGGAGGGGAAAGGGAAAGGATTTATGGATGTGAGAGGGAGAAGATTAATGTTTGGGGGAAGGGACAGGCACTGGATTTTACCCAAGGATGTATCAAGAATCATCAACAGAGCACACAGCTAGTCCATGGAGTTATATTACTTTTAAAATTATTACCCTCACCCTCCTTGCACATCCCACTTCCTATTGTTTGATACCCACACTTACTGCTTCCTGTCTCAATTAGATTATAAACTCTTTGGGGCAAGAACCATGGGTGAAAGCCTGTCCCCAAGGAAGTCAATGGGAGTTTTGTCACTGATTTCATTGTGGCTCAGATTTCACCCTGTCTCTTATGTGCTTGCATAGCACCTACCACAATGGGGACTTAAACCCGATTTATTATTATTATTATTATTTATTATTTATTAATGTATTTATTAATTAGTGCCTACAAGGACCAGAACCTCCTTGTGCTAGGTGCTGTACAAACACAAAAGAAATTCCCTGCCCCCAAGGAATTTACAATCTAAATATAACACAAGAGACAGATAGATACAGACAGACTGACGTGGGAGCACAAGGAAACAATTTGTCAGCATGATAAGCAGTGATCTCTGCACAGCAGCTTCCTAAGGTCTTTGGGTGCTATCAAAATGTAAATAATTAAGAGCTAATTGTGGCAGAGGGATTTTGGGTTGTTTTTTTTTTATTTGCTTTTTGGCAGCACATCATGGCCTATAAACCCAAATCTTTGCATTTCAAGCTTGGCTTGTGACATGTGCACTGATATTTAGCTGGGTACCATGCAATAGCATCAGGCTTGGGACAAGGTCACCAAAGTACCTTACACTATATTGTAAAATTGCATAAGTCACTGAAGTGAATTTGGTATTGGCTGGAAGGATGCAGGAATGAAAGCCAAGGCCATCCCAAAGAAGTAGTAAAAATAAGGCTGATTCATAGACTCTAGGACTGGAAGGGACCTCGAGAGGTCATCGAGTCCAGTCCCCTGCCCTCATGGCAGGACCAAATACTGTCTAGATCTGTGAGATACTGTGAGATCACTTCTCTCTTGCCAAATTTTCTAGAATGCTGTTCTTCTGCCACTGAATAGAGAAAAGCTATCTATTTTCTTTGCCAGCCTACATGTTGTAGCCTAAAGTATCTACTTCCACAGAGGCTTGTATAGAATAGCATCTCAGCAAAAATGGGGAAGGTTCCTCAGCCTCTGGAGGGAGTTAGTATTTAAGAAATCATTGTATTCTCTTACTAAAATGAATAGAAAGAGTCATCTGATTAAAAAACTCTCTGATGTGGCTGTTTCCTGTTTCCAGTAAGCAGTAAAAGGGAAACCAGAACACAGGCTACAGGATGATTTAACCCAGGGTGGCTAATAAATGAGGGAGGCAAAATTCTCAAAGTTAGTTTCATAGGTATCATGTAAACATTTTAGCTGTTTAATCTCAGGCAGTTTCACTGCAATTTTCTCATAATTGCTTCATGCACATCAGAAAACTGAACAATGTGAAGTTTCTCATGTTCTTCATGTATAAGCCATTTTCAGTCCAAAAAAAGGCCCATCTTCCAAAAACTGGCTACTGTTCACTCAAAAACAGACTTAAAAAACTGGGTATTTTAGCAAAAATTTCAATAGTAACAGGTTTGTTTTTGAGTTTACAATAAAACACACAAAAAAAGTTGACTTTCAAGTAGTTTAGCAGCCTCATCAATATTTCACACATATCTAGCACAGTAAATCATTATGGGAAGAGTGTTGACAATGTAATGTGAAAACATTTTATAAAGGAATTAAGTACAGGATCCTGAATGTATGATTCAGCAAGTACATTGAATTCTGATGCTGTGACCTTTTAAAAAATTATAATTGCTCTTACAAACTCTTAACATTTGAAAAAAGCAGTGTAATAAAAAGTAAAATCTTATGATGTAAATATCCAAATTGAACTTTCCATTTTGGTCCTGGACTCTAACATGACCCCTGTTTAGATAAAGGCATTTACAGAAGGGAAATGAACACACTTAGGCCTCCATCCTGCGAAGTCATATACAATGTTTAACTTCATACACTGTAATCAGTTCTATTGATTTCAATGGGACTCACTCTGTGAAGGATCAGAGCTGTATATTATAGGTGGGCTAGGATTTTCCAAAAAGCCCAAGGGAGTCAGGAGCTCAAAATCTCATTGAAATTTTATAGGAACTAGGCACCTAATTCCCTTTGAAAGGATCCTTTGAAAGTCCAAGCCTAGACTCTTAGTAACAGGATGGTAGACAGCTAGTGGTGCAGGATCTGATTTAAGATTTTTAAAAAAAATTGCACTTGACATTTGCCAAACCAAGGTCTTACCACTTTCTTACTGATTGCCTTCCAAATTCCAGTTGACCAAAATCTAAGTGGCTAAAGAGTAACTTAACAATAATAACCATCCAGTTACTATTGCTGCATCCCTAATTACTTTATAAAATGTACAGATGCTTAAATATTTAATAGATTCGCCCTCCCCTTTAACCATTCCTCCTATGGGAAATATGAATTATGCATGTGTATTGTTTTTCAGTAAATAGTAGATGTTGTATGTCAGTCATATTACTGAGTGCAGCTTCTTTACAGATGCCATGGAAAATTCTTTGTGGATTGTTTTGCTTATAGCAGAGGTTCTAAATCCTGCACATTCATTCCAATGTTTTGCTATGGGTGACAAAAATAACCAGAAAGTGATTGAACAAAACAGTTTGTTCGTAACAATGACTGGGCTGAACTATGTCATAACTTGTTAATGTCCATCATAAATCAATGTTGACCTCTGCCTGACATAAAATAGATGACTGAGTCTTAGGGTTTAAAACAAATTTTAGAACGGATCTAATTTTCAAAAAAAGCACAACAGTCTCTAAACATTGTATGCCATTTTATGCATGCAGATTTTTTCAGTTAGACCTCTAACTACTACATTTGCATGTGTAACAGTCAGAAGCTGGGAGTGGACAACAAAGGATAGATCACTTGATAATTGCCATATTCTGAAGCATCTGGCATTTGTCCCCTGTCAGAAGACAGGATACTGGGCTAGGTGGGCTATTGGTCTGATCTAGTATGGCCGTTCTTATGTCATAAATGCCAATTCCATGTACAGAAAGGTACACTAGCAAAATCAGTCACAGTTTTAGAGACAACTTTTAGAAAAGGGCCCTAAGTATCTAACAGTATTTGTCAATAGCTGAACACGGTGATGAGCACTGCTCCAGTTATGGTTGTGGCAATTCAATGGAAGTCAATGGAGCAATGAAAACTTACACTAGCTGAGAATTTGCTTCATTAGATAAGTTAGATCCCATTAGATTTCTGCATACAAATGCCAGATATGTGGTAATGATACTTATGATAAATTGCAGAACCATGTGGTAAACCACCTGCATTTTTTAGGCAGCCTTGAATATCTCACGTTTTCTGCTCACTGATTTATCTGTATAATGACTACTTCCAACATTCTTTTCTTAAAGGCTCAGATATTCACCCTAAACACATTGCCAAATTCATCCATTGCATCCTCCCCCATAACACAATTTTGCGTTCAACTGCATAAACTTAGTCCAAACCATGGGACCAAGCATGGGTAATAGGATGGCTCCCCAGTATGTTAACCTCTTCATGGGCCATCTTAAAGAAGAATTCCTAAACAAATGCACCATGAAACCAATAGGATATATCAATGATATTTTCATCCTTTGGACAGATGGCTTAAATGCCCTCACAGATTTCCACCACAACTTCAACAACCACTACAGTCCATTAAATTCTCTCTGGAACACACACACACAGAAACATCAACTTCTTGGACACCAAAATCAGCTTCAACAATGGAACCCTACAGACAACCACATATAAGAAACCCACAGATCACCATACCTACCTTATCCAGTAATCATCCCAAATACACCAAGAAATCTGTTATCTACAGCTAGACTCTCAGTGCTTGCCTTCACTATTGTGCTACGTGGACATCTGGTAAAAGTGCATTATGATGACAGGATAGTGCTCTCCCATCGATGTAATTACTCCACCACAATGAGAGGTGGAAACTATATCAGCGGAACAGTGTTTCCCATCAACATAGTGTAGTGTAGACACTGCTTTAAGTCGATATAAGTTACTTTGTTCAGGGGGATGGGATTTCTTTTACAATGCAACCGTGGTATCCCTAACCCACCCAGCAATATCGTCAATCTATCCAACCACACACTCAGGACAGACTTTTCTTCTGGGCTATCTCGAAGACTCTCTTTCTGCCCTGCCACCCCCATCAGCATGATACAGTTCTGCTGTGATCTGGAAGCCTATTTTTGCTGTCTCCAACTCAAAGAATACTTTCAGGACAACACTGAACAGCGCACTGATACACAGTTATGCTCTCACCAACAGCACAGGAAGAAGAACTCCACATGGACTCCTCCTGAGGGTCGAAATGACAGTCTGGACCTATACATTGACTGCTTCCGCCGACGTGCACAAGCAGAAATTGTGGAAAAACAACATTGCTTGCCTCATAACCTAAGTCGTGCAGAACGCAATGCCATCCACAGCCTCAGAAACCACCCTGACATTGTAATCAAAGAGGCTGATAAAGGAGGTGCTGCTGTCATCATGGACAGGTCTGACTACCAAAAGGAGGCTGCCAGACAACTCTCCAATACCAAATTCTACAGGCCACTTCCCGCAGATCCCACTGAGGAATACATTAAGGGCTGGTCTACACTACGGGGGAAAATCGATCTTAGATATGCAACTTCAGCTACATGAATAATGTAGCTGAAGTCGAAGTATCTAAGATCGAATTACTCACCGTCCTCACAGCGTGGGATCGATGTCCGCGACTCCCCCTGTCGATTCCGCAACTCCGTTCGGGTTGGTGGAGTTACGGAATCGATATAAGCACGTTTGGGGATAGATATATCGCGTCTAGATGAGACGCGATATATCAATCCCTGAGCAATCGATTGCTACCTGCCGATACGGCAGGTAGTGAAGACGTACCCTAAGAAACTGCACCATCTACTCAGGACACTCCCTACACTAACACTGGAACAAATCAACATACCCTTAGAGTTACGACCAGGGTTATTCTATCTACTACCCAAGATCCACAAACCCGGAAATCCTGGATGCCCCATCATCTCGGGCATTGGCACTCTCACTGAAGGACTGTCTGGATATGCAGACTCTCTACTCAGACCCTGTGCCACCAGCACTCCCGGCTATCTCCGTGACACCACTGATTTCCTGAGGAAACTACAATGAATTGGTGACCTTCCAGAAAACACCATCCTAGCCACCATGGATGTAGAGGCTCTCTACACAAACATCCCACACACAGATGGAATACAAGCTGTCAGAAACAGTTTCCCTGATGATGCCACAGCACAACTGGCTGCTGAGCTCTGTGCCTTTATCCTCACACACAATTATTTCAAATTTGATGACAATCTCTATCTCTAGAACAGTGGCACCGCTATGGGCACCCACATGGCCCCACAATATGCCAATATTTTTATGGCCGACCTGGAACAATGCTTCCTCAGCTCTCGTCCACTCACTCCCCTTCTCTACGTACGCTACATTGATGACATCTTCATCATCTGGACCCATGGGAAGGAGACTCTGTAAAAATTCCACCACAATTTCAACAGCTTCCACCCCACCATCAACCTCAGCTTGGACCAATCTACATGGGAGGTCCACTTCCTAGACACCACGGTGCAAAGAAATGATGGTCACATTTACAGTACCCTATACCAAAAACCTACCGACCGCTATGCCTACCTTCATGCCTCCCAGTTTCCATCCCAGGCACACCACATGATCCATTGTCTACAGCCAAGCACTGAAGTACAACCACATCTGCTCTAACCCTTCAGACAGAGACCAACACCTACAAAATCTCCACCAAGCATTCTCAAAACTACAATACCCGCACGAGGAAATAAGGAAACAGATCAACAGAGCCAGACGTGTACCCAGAAGCCTCCTACTGCAAGACAAACCCAAGAAAGAAACCAACAGGACTCCACTGGCCATCACATACAGTCCGCAGCTAAAACCCCTTCAATGCATCATCAGGGATCTTCAACCCATCCTGGACAATGATCCCACACTTTCATAGGCCTTGGGTGGCAGGCCAGTCCTCGTCCACAGACAACCTGCCAACCTGAAGCATATTCTCACCAGTAACTGCACACCGCACCATAGTAACTCTAGCTCAGGAACCAAACCATGCAACAAACCTAGATGCCAGTTCTGCCCACATATCTACACTAGCAACACCATCACAGGACCTAACCAGATCAGCCACACCATCACTGGTTCGTTCACCTGCACGTCCACCAATGTAATATACACCATCATATGCCAGCAATGCCCCTCTGCTATGTACTTCGGCCAAACTGGACAATCTCTACGGAAAAGGATAAATGGACACAAATCAGATATTAAGAATGGCAATATACAAAAACCTGTAGGAGAACACTTCAACCTCCCTGGCCACACAATAGCAGATATTACGGTGGCCATCCTGCAGCAAAAAAACTTCAGGACCAGACTTCAGAGAGAAACTGCTGAGCTTCAGTTCATCTGCAAATTTGACACCATCAGCTCAGGATTAAACAAAGACTGTGAATGGCTTGCCAACTACAAAACCAGTTCTCCTCCCTTGGTTTTCACACCTTAACTGCTAGAACAGGGCCTCATCCTCCCTGACTGAACTAACCTTGTTATCTCTAGCTTGCTTCTTGCTTGCATATATATACCTGCCCCTGGAAATTTCCACTACATGCATCCGACGAAGTGGGTATTCACCCACGAAAGCTCATGCTCCAAAACGTCTGTTAGTATATAAGGTGCCACAGAATTCTTTGCTGCTTTTACAGATCCAGACTAACACAGCTACCCCTCTGATATTTTACACCCCTGAGCAACATAACTTTCATTGACTTAAGCGGTAGTATAGATAAGCCCTCAGATACCACAGAATATGCTCTGAGGAGGAAGTCTGGGATATACACCTTAACACTCTTAAAACCAGTGGTGTTGGAACAATTTTTATAGTGAGGATGCTGAAGGCAGAAACCATGTATTTGGGTTGTTATTACTACTTCAAGCCAGGGGTACAGCAGCATCCCCAACATCCTTAGTTCCAGCATCGATGCTTAAAACTGCCTTCACCGAACAAGGATACTCCACTAGAGAAATAGATTGCATAATAGAACATGCCACCCAAATACCCTGAGAGAATCTTCTTCAATACAAAAATAAATCCTCTCCAACAGCACACTCCTAGTTGTCACCTACCACTCCACACTGGAACCCATAAGGGGGATCATCAAACAACTATAACCCATAGTTGATGGGGACCCCATCCTGAAAGAAAGCTTTCCTGAACCCCTCTTCTGTCCTTCAAACAACCCACCAACCTCTCCAAGTTCTTCATCAGAAGAAAGCTCCCCACAGATCAAGGGACAGGGCCGGCTCCAGGCCCCAGCACGCCAAGCGCGTGCTGCGGCATGCCACGGGGGGCGCTCTGCCAGTTGCCGGGAGGGCGGCAGGCGGCTCCGGTGGACCTCCCGCAGGCGTCCCTGTGGAGGGTCCGCTGGTCTCGTTGCTCCAGTGGAGCATCTGTAGGCACACCTGCGGGAGGTCCACCAAAGCCGCGGGACCGGCAAGCGGCAGAGCACCCCCCATGGCGTGCCGCCTTGCTTGGGGCGGCGAAATGTCTAGAGCCAGGGGACACTAACTCAAAGCGGAACCAAACTCTGCCAGAAGAACAGATGCAAAACCTGAAGACTTATCTCCACGGCTACAATGAACAGCACCCCCCACAACACAGCTTTCGAGATCCATGGATCCTACACATGCCTATCACAGCATGTGGTGTGGTATACCTCAACCAGTGCACTAAATGCCCCAACAATCCAGACAATCATACGCTCTCAAATGAACTCATACAGTAAAATGATAAAAGACCAAAACACCCTATCACCTATGGGTAAACGCTTTTCACAAAGCGATCCCTCTATACATGACCTATCAGTCCTCATCCTCAGAAGAAACCTGCACAACATTTTCAAAAGATAGGCCTTAAATTCACAAATCTGCTAGACACCAAAAATCATGGACTGAACAAAGAGACTGGATTTATGGCCTTTTACAACAGTCTATAATAACCCTCTAACCCCCTTTTTTGTCCTATGACTGCAGAGTTCACTCTACCTTGAATGGTACTTTACAATATGTGCTAAATATTTGTGCTAACCAATCTGTTCCACCTTGCATTTTGCTATGAGACTGTTTTTTTCCCTTCCCAGACCTGAAGAAGAGCTCTGTGTAAGCTCAAAAGCTTGTCTCTCTCACCAACAGAAGTTGGTCCAATAAAAGATATTACCTCACCCGCCTTGTTTCTCTAACCAGAATACAGTAATTAAAAAAAAAAAAATTCTTTGCTTTTCCCTGCACCTACCATTTCTATTTAATATAGGCAAACATACTTTGCATGTGTTACCTTCCCTTAGATGAAATCAGTCTTTTTTAACTTTACGTGGTGGTAAACATTTTCTACATCTACAGATAATATAGTTTGACATTGCTTATATTATGTATTTTCTTCAATTCTGAGTTATACAAATAATTTATTTTTTTGTTTAATTTTCAAGTCTTTGTGTGCTTTATACACAGTGTTTCTAAATATATCACAGACTTGGTATAAATATAATCTATGATACCATAGCAATAACAGATCATTCACTTTTCTATTTATCCTTTCCCTTTAGAAAAAGACAAACATGCCAAATACCACATTGTGCAGTTATGGACATTTTGGGTGACATCCTCATCACCACTCCAGCCCCTTTACTGTGTGTAACAGCCATCTAAAAGCCCTAAATCTGGCCAGAGAAGGATTACTATGGTGCAGGCATGGTGGAAGTCAACCATTAGGCTGTCTGCTGAAGACCCCTTTATAAGTCCAGCTATAGGAAGCATGCTGGGGTGGAGCTGAGTACAGCAAGGGGACTGTAGCGGCAAGCCTGTAGCATGCAACTCTGCAGGGATTCCAAGAATTGCTGTTGCCCATTGGGAAAGCCCAACGAGGCTGCCATAACTTAGCAAGGTCTCCAAAGCTGTTTAAATTTTGCCAGGTACTTCTCCAGGCTAGAACTGGGGAAACGGAAAAGAAGTAAAGCCCCCATTTATCCTGTTCTTTGGGTTCTGTGCTGCACCTTTAAGCCTCCACTTCTTCTGGTCTATGAGTTCTGTGCTGCATCTCTAAGAGGCACAACACAGAATCTCACTGTTCATTACAGAAATTAATTTCTGTGGAAGAAAATTTTGACCATTTATTTTAAATGCATAGTACATCACCACAGTTAAATACCATTTGAGTTTAGGGCAATGATGCAAATTGTGTAACAACAAAATGTACACTATTGATTTTTGGTAGAAAAATCTTATTGGCCTGTGCACATATATGTAACATACATACACAGGGTTTTCAAGTGCACTGAAAATTGGACACATTCTGCTCCCACTGAAGTCAGTGATAAAACACTCTTTGGCTTCAATGTGAGCAGAGCTAGACCAATGCTGAATGATTTTAAACATCCCACTCATAATGTAAATCTATTGCACATCTTCACATGTCTTTGTACTAGATTAAACAGTCAGATCACATTTAGTTGCAACAGTATTGAAACACATTATGTACTGGAACCTTTTACCAATGTGTGGCTTTTGTTTAAATCATAAACTTGGTTTGGTCTTTCTAAATACTGCAAATGTGTATTCAAAAAAAATGAAGATAGTAGATAAATATCTTGAATGCCCGAATCTGTTTAGAAAGACATGAAGCAACACAGAGTTAATGAGGTAGATTAATTCAGTTTGTAGAACTCAAACTCTTTAGATACCAAAGGATTGGTCAGTACGCTTCCAGTAACTACAAACTATACTTAGGGTTGTCAGGCGTCCGGTTTTTGGCTGGAATGCCCGATTGAAAAGGGACCCTGGAGGCTCTGGTCAGCACCGTTGACTGAGCCATTAAAAGTCCAATCAGTGGCGCAGCAGGGCTAAGGTAGGCTCCCTGCCCACCCTGGCTCCACACAGCTGATGGAAGTGGCCAGCATGTCCCCCTGGCTCCTTGGTTCAGGGGAGATCAGGGAAGCTTCATGCACTGCCCCTGCCCTGAGCACCCACTCCACAGCTCCCACTGGCCAAGAACTGGAGCCAATGGGAGCTGCGGGGGCAGTGCCTGCAGGCACGGACAGCATGCACTGTGCAGAGCCACCTGGCCGCACCGCCGCATAGGAGCTGGGCAGCCTGACGTAGCCCTGTTGTGCTGTTGACTGGGAGCTGCCTGAGGTAAGCGCTGCCTAGCCGGAGCCCACACCTCAAACATCCTCCTGCACCCCAACCTCCTGCCCCAGCCCTGAGCCCCCTCCTGGAGCCCATACCCCACACTGCACCCCAACCCCCTGCCCCAGCCTCGAGTCTACTTCTGCACTCCAAACCCCTTAGACCCAGCCCAGAGCTCTCTCCTACACCCCAAACACTTCATCCCTGGACCACCCCAGAGCCCACACTCCCAGCCAGAGCCTGCACCCCACACTCCTGCCTCAGCCCTGTGAAAGTGAGCAAGAGTGGGGAAGAGCGAGCAGTGGAGGGAGGGGGGATGGAGTGAGTGGGGAGCAGGACCTCAAAAAGGGAAGGGGCAGAGGTGGGACAAGGGTGTTCTGTTTTGTGCAGTTAGAAAGTTGGCAACCCTAACCATACTGCAGATATCAGAAGCACTGGAACAACTTGTGTATTCTCATTAGGAACTACAAAGTGTTCAGGGTGAATGGAAAAGATGTCTTTTTTAAGGTAGGATGGCAACATTTGAATTAAATTAGAGCTAAAACAATGGAAGGTAGGCAGTCAAATGGTCCTGTTAACAAAATAACATTACATTAGTGTAAACATTTTGTTTACATTAAAACTGATTTTTGTGTTGTGGGGGGTAAAGAAATTATAATATGAATCACTGGCAGTGTTACATATTGGAGAGTTTCAGAGTAGCAGCCGTGTTAGTCTGTATCCGCAAAAAGAACAGGAGTACTTGTGGCACCTTAGAGGCTACAGCTCACTTCTTCGGATGCATAGAATGGGTAGTGTGTTCCATTCTATGCATCCGAATAAGTCAGCTGTAGCCCATGAAAGCTTATGCTGAAATAAATTTGTTAGTCTCTAAGGTGCCACAAGTACTCCTGTTCTTTTTACATCGGAGAGTGCACTGTTTCACACCTCAAATTAAAGCTGGTCAGAAAATTAGTTTGCAAGGGGTTCCCCACACTGGAAAATTTCTACATTTCATCCCAAAAAAACTGAAAAATTCTTAGTTTTCATTCTTTTAATTTTTATTTTTTTTAAGAAAAGTGACCTTTTTGGTTTAAAAAACATTTCATTTAGTGAAGAAAGTGTTCATTAAAAATAATTGAGAACATTTGTTTAAAGTTGCTATCCTTGTTTTTATTACATTCTCTGTAGTCAAACTGAAAACAATGATTTATATTTTCTCCCATGAGTTGTCTGCAAAGTATGAAATAGAAATTAAGACACCAAAAAACAAAACAACTTTTTATCCTTAGGAGAAAATATTTTCAAAAGCTTGGCATGCTACTTTGACCAGATCTAGAGTCCCTGAAATTAGACGGAGGGCCATATTAAGAAGATTCTCCTTGGGAACAGTTTCCCTTATGTATCCCACTGTTCTTTGCTTACCAGAGAGTTTTCTTCTTTGCTTTCAGTTTAAATTAAGATACAGTTTTGATCCTAAAAAAAACAAATGTAAAGGTGAACTTTTATACTTTTTTCCCCTGGGGTTTATGGGAATCCCTATTAGCTTCCTACTATAAGACATAGTCTTTTGCTGTTGTCCTTGGTTCCATTTAGCCTAAAACCTGAGCTCTCACAGGCACTGGTTGGAGATGAAATCCAGACCCTACTGAAGTCAATGGGAATTTTGTGATCTTAGAAGGACAATGCAGGTCAAATGGGTCCTCTTAAATAAATTGCAGTCTTGCTCATTTTTCACTATGACTTATGATAAAAATGCTATATAACAGTATTAAAGATTATAGGATATTAGTGCTGTAGTCATGTTGGTCCAAGAATATTGGAGAGACAAGATGGGTGAGGTGGTAATTTTATTGGACCAACTTCTACTGGTGAGGGAGCTTTTGAGCTTACACACAGCTCTTTTTCAGGTCTGGGAAATGTACTCAGAGTGTCAGCTCATCACAGCATTTACAACAGCAGGTACCTTAATGGTTTTTGGACATGTTTCATTCTAAACAGATGTGAAAATAACATGTGTGACTAATAAACAGAATAAGGATTTGAAATTTATCTGCACTTGACAGAATGGCCTTGTGATGTCGCACCCCATATGCTTTATGGAAATATCCTTATGAATATGACATAACTGGAACATGCTTTATGCTAAATACCCCTTGTATGGTATCATTACAAAGTCTATAGTCTACTGAGTGTGTTCATTCTATTTGTATGCATGTATCATTTTTGTATCTGAAGCTAGAAATATAAAGTATAACTCTGAGGTCCTATTGTAATTATGCAAAATGTGGGCCATTGATGGTGGTTTATAATCTTCATGGCTCTCATTGACTAGGACAATTGGTTGTAGATGGTTTATTTACCTGCAAGCCTTCATGTCTAGTTGTGGGCCAGCCTGTGGGTAATGAAGAATGGGGTCTCACAGGACATGTGACCATGTCATATGATGCTAGGATTCATATTAAATCTGGTACTTTTCCATTTAGAAGGAGGGGTAGAGACCCACAGAGACAAAAGATTCCCACCTTGGGCCAAACCTATAAAAGGAGGTGGAACAGAACAACTGGGACTGCAGCCATGAGAACACACCTGCTCTTCACCTAAGATGTCTGCTGGAACTAACAAGGACTATACCAGGGGAAAGGATTGGGCCTGGACTAAGAAGGTGTCTAGTCTGTGAAAGAATCTTATTGGAACATCTCTGAGAGTGAGGTTTACCTGTATTCAGTTTCTTAATGTATTAGGCATAGACTTGTGTGGTTTTGCTTTATTTTGCTTGGTGACTTACTCTGTTATTACTTGAAACCACTTAAATCCTACTTTTTCTACTTAATAAAATCATTTTTGTTTATTAATGAACCCAGAGTAAGTGATTAATACCTGGGGGAGCAAAGAGCTGTGCATATTTCTCTATAGGTGTTATAGAGGGTGGAAAATTTATGTGTTTACCCTGTAAAAGCTTTATACAGAGTAAAACGGATTTATTTGGAGTTTGGATCCCATTGGGAGCTGGGTGTCTGGGTGCTAGAGATAGGTGACCTGGTGAGCTGTTTTTGGTTAAAGTCTGCAGCTTTGGGGGTGTGGACTAGACCTGGGTCTGTGTTGCAGCAGGCTAGTGTGTGTCACTCAACAAGGCAGGGTATTGGAGTTCCAAGCTAGCAGGGAAAACAGGCTCAGAGGTAATTTCAGCAGGTCAGGTGACAGTCCCAATGGGGTCTCTGTGACCAAACCCATCACAGGCCTCATTATTTGGGGCTACACTTTTCATGAGTTGTAAGAATTTATAGCACAAATGAGAATACGACTTCATCTCATAAATTCCAGTCTCCTGGAGACAGCAATAGCATCCTGATTTAATATGGATCACAGTGTCCAATATAAAGAACAGGATGACCTGTTTTATGCACATACAGTACCAATACACACATTCATTCAGTGTAGCTCCTAATAGGTTACACAACGAATGCCATCAACTCAGTGACCGAACATTGCTCAACCATCTCCCAGGCATCAGAACAGCAATTTGACAAATCCTAAAGTTCCTCCTCAAGGCCATACAATGTGCCACATAGGCCCTGGAATAAGAATCCTTCAACTTAATGTTGAAGGACTATCGAGGGCAAAATGTGAGTACCTTGGAAACTTGCTGAAGACTTACAACATCAATATCCTCATGTTGCAAGAGACCCATGTTAGCTAGGCGCTACTGTATCTATGGATACAACCTAACAACTAGCCATTATCATCCTAAATCTGACTTGGCAGTATACATCAATGACACCATCACAGATTTTAATATTATTCCACCAAGCAAAGAGGAGGACACATTTACCACAACTATCAAAGTAGTGAAGCTCCACGTTACCAACATCTATAAAGTCCCTAGCAGAAGATGGCCAAAACCAGCGCTACCCAGCACTCCTATTCCATGCTTCTATGCAAGTGATTTTAATAGTCACCACACTATGTGGGGCTATAAAACAAATGAAACCGATGGTGAATATCTTATGGACTGGATTTTGACACAAGACTAACTAATCTATAAACTAAAACAACGATCAACATTCCATTCAAGCCACTGGCAACATGAATACAATCCAGACCTAACATTCATGTCTAAAGACCAAAGTGGTAACACTCATTGTAACTCGTAAAGTACTATCAGAATTTCCAAACAGCCACCACAGGCCTATAATGATCTATGTAGGCATCAAAATTCCTGTGTTCTTTCTGAAACAGGTACTACAGTGGAATTTTGCTAAAACTGATTAGAATACCTACAAACAAACTATTGATTGATTTTTTTAACCAGTAGGGAGGAACTTGTTGAGAATTTAAAAGTAGAAGGAAGCTTGGGTGAAAGTGATCATGAAATCATAGAATTTGCAATTCTAAGGAAGGGTAGAAAGGAGTACAGCAGAATAGAGACAATGGATTTCAGGAAGGCGGATTTTGGTAAGCTCAGAGAGCTGATAGGCAAGGTCCCATGGGAATTAAGACTGAGGGGAAAAACAACTGAGGAAAGTTGGCAGTTTTTCAAAGGGACGCTATTAAGGGCCCAAAAGCAAGTTATTCCGATGGTTAGGAAAGATAGAAAATGTGGCAAAAGACCACCTTGGCTTACCCTTGAGATCTTGCGTGACCTACAAAATAAAAAGGCGTCATATAAAAAATGGAAACTAGGTCAGATCACGAAGGATGAATATAGGCAAATAACACAGGAATGCAGAGGCAAGATTAGAAAAGCAAAGGCACAAAATGAACTCAAACTAGCTATGGGAATAAAGGGAAACAAGAAGACTTTTTATCAATACATTAGAAGCAAGAGGAAGACTAAGGACAGGGTAGGCCCACTGCTCAGTGAGGAGGGGGTAACAGTAACGGGAGACTTGGAAATGGCAGAGATGCTTAATGACTTCTTTGTTTCGGTCTTCACTGAGAAGTCTGAAGGAATGTCTAGTATAGTGAATCCTTACGGGAAGAGGGTAGGTTTAGAAGAGAAAATAAGGAAAGAGCAAGTAAAAAATCACTTAGAAAAGTTAGATGCCTGCAAGTCACCAGGGCCTGATGAAATGCATCCTAGAATACTCAAGGAGTTAATAGAGGAGGTATCTGAGCCTCTAGCTATTATCTTTGGGAAATCATGGGAGACGGGGGAGATTCCAGAAGACTGGAAGGGGGCAAATATAGTGCCCATCTATAAAAAGGGAAATAAAAACAACTCAGGAAACTACAGACCAGTTAGTTTAACTTCTGTGCCAGGGAAGATAATGGAGCAGGTAATCAAAGAAATCATCTGCAAACACTTGGAAGGTGGTAAGGTGATAGGGAATAGCCAGCATGGATTTGTAAAGAACAAATCATGTCAAACTAACCTGATAGCGTTCTTTGATAGGATAACGAGCCTTGTGGATAAGGGAGAAGCGGTGGATGTGATATACCTAGACTTTAGTAAGGCATTTGATACAGTTTCGCATGATATTCTTATAGATAAGCTAGGAAAGTACAATTTAGATGGGGCTACTATAAGGTGGGTGCATAACTGGCTGGATAACCGTACTCAGAGAGTAGTTGTTAATGGCTCCCAATCCTGCTGGAAAGGTATAACAAGTGGGGTTCCGCAGGGGTCTGTTTTGGGACCGGTTCTGTTCAATATCTTCATCAACGATTTAGATGTTGGCATAGAAAGTACGCTTATTAAGTTTGCGGACGATACCAAACTGGGAGGGATTGCAACTGCTCTGGAGGACAGGGTCAAAATTCAAAATGATCTGGACAAATTGGAGAAATGGTCTGAGGTAAACAGGATGAAGTTCAATAAAGATAAATGCAAAGTGCTCCACTTAGGAAGGAACAATCAGTTTCACACATACAGAATGGGAAGAGACTGTCTAGGAAGGAGTATGGCAGAAAGAGATCTAGGGGTCATAGTGGACCACAAGCTTAATATGAGTGAACAGTGTGATACTGTTGCAAAAAAAGCAAACATGATTCTGGGATGCATTAACAGGTGTGTTGTAAACAAGACACGAGAAGTCATTCTTCCGCTTTACTCTGCGCTGGTTAGGCCTCAACTGGAGTATTGTGTCCAGTTCTGGGCACCGCATTTCAAGAAAGATGTGGAGAAATTGGAGAGGGTCCAGAGAAGAGCAACAAGAATGATTAAAGGTCTTGAGAACATGACCTATGAAGGAAGGCTGAAGGAATTGAGTTTGTTTAGTTTGGAAAAGAGAAGACTGAGAGGGGACCTGATAGCAGTTTTCAGGTATCTAAAAGGGTGTCATCAGGAGGAGGGAGAAAACTTGTTCACCTTAGCCTCCAATGACAGAACAAGAAGCAATGGGCTTAAACTGCAGCAAGGGAGATTTAGGTTGGACATTAGGAAAAAGTTCCTAACTGTCAGGGTAGTTAAACACTGGAATAGATTGCCTAGGGAAGTTGTGGAATCTCCATCGCTGGAGATATTTATCTAACCTACTCTTAAATGTCTATCAGGGATGGTCTAGACAGTATTTGGTCCTGCCATGAGGGCAGGGGACTGGACTCGATGACCTCTCGAGGTCCCTTCCAGTCCTAGAGTCTATGAGTCTATGAGAAAACTGTTCACACGGTTCCTGAAAGTAGCAGGAAAGAAGAACATTCCCTGAGGCTTCTGGAAAAAGTACACTCCCTGCTCAACGAGAGAGATGAAGGAGTTACTCCAGCAATGCAATCAGACCAGGAGTTCTCATTCTGCACAAATCATGCTATACTACCTTGACAGAGCAAGACGCCGGCGCTGGCTTGACTGCATGCAAAACCTTGATTTTACGTATTCAAGTCGTCAAGCCTGGACACTGCTGCAACATATTGGGGCCGCTAATCCCACAGAGTACAGGCCACCAGAAATCCGGCCAAACTCAATAGCCTCCAAACTGGTGGAGAAAGGACCACTTGATAAACACACAGGAGGAGAAGTGTATCAAAAACTCTACCAAACACTTGCATCAATCCCTGGAGGAGAACCTCAGTGCTGACAGTGGAATGAAGTAAAGGAAGGACTTGCCGTGCTGAAAAAAGGGAAGGCTGCAGGCCCTGATGGTATTCTGCAAGAATTCCTCCACCATTTCGGCCCCAAAGAACTCCAGTGGCTAGCAACATTGTACCCTGCTACCTATGGATCTCTGAAATATGGTGTGAGGCAATGGTAATTGCCATTCCAAAGCCTGGGAAGCCCCCTGATGAAGCGGGAAGCTAGAAGCCAATTTCTCTACTATGTACAAGCTATAAACTTCTTGAACATATCATCCTCAAAAGAATATGCCCTTTTACTGAGTCAATTCTCCCTGCAGAACAGGCAGGCTTCTGGCCAAAACATAGTTGTTGTGACCAAGTTCTGGCACTCTCAACTCACATTAAGGCTGGCTATCAAAAAAAACCTAAAGACTGGTGCAGTATTTTTTGACCCGTCATCTGCACATGATACTCTATGCATTAAGGGCCTGATGCTGAAACTTGCTAAAATTATACCTTGCTACCAAACACTTTGCCCGCTGTGGACCATGCTGAGTAACAGACGCCTACAGATGATCCTGGTTAATAAGACCAGCTGACCCCATATCATAAACAATGGGCTACCACATGGCTTTGTACATATGCCAAGCCTTTTTAATATTTACATAAGTGACATGCCTCCAACTAAATCATGAAAATTTGGATATATAGGTGATCTTGCCAAGACAATCCAAGCATCAAACCACCATGACATAGAAAAAGCTTTAATTGAAGACCTCCAAAATATGGAACAATATTTCCGGAAATGGAGGCTCAAACCAAACCCTGGAAAAAAAATAGTACAGGTCTGTCTCATCTTACAAGGGGGTTCCATTCCGCAGTTAGCGTGTAAAATGAAAACCGCGTATAGTCAAAATTACATTGAGTTGAATGGCGGGCGGAATTGCCCGCACTACAGAAACAGTATTTAAATTGTTATTTTTCTCTTTTTTGTGTGTTTTTGCAAACTGTGTAAAGCTGAAATCGCTCATGTTAAATGTGTGTAAGATGCAACAGACCTGTAAGTGCATTTCATCTTGATAACAGGAGTGCCAAAAACACATTGAAAGTAGCTTTCTGTGGTAAAAATGTGCAACACCATCACACTCCAACATATCTTGGAGTGAAACTCAATCACACTCTCTCCCTGCATGATCATCTTGAGAAAGTACCTGCAGAGATAAAAACAAGAGCCAACATAATCCAGAAACTAGCAGGTACAACCTAGGGCGCATCAGCATCAGTGCTGCAAACATCTGCAACAGCACTTGTATATTTAGTAGCTGAATATTGTGCACCTGTATGGAGCAGATACAGCTGCACACAACTTGTGGATAGCCAGCTGAATACAGTGATGCTGTGCATCATGGGAACCCTTAAGTCAACTCTAACACCATGGCTACCTGTCCTATCTAACATCACTCCCCTGCTGATACGCTGAACTCATTCAATCAGGCTATGATCAGAAGGAGGCTTGGGTTAAACAAGACTTAAAAAATAAGAACCTTGTGCCAGATCCCACGCAGAAGGTTCCTGGGTTTGACCTTCCACGGTCACCCTGGTCAACTCTGAACCAAATTTGAACCAACCATGGTAGATGCGGATATCTAATGAACAAATGGAAAATCAAGGACTCTCTCGTGCGTGAGTGTGGTTCCCCACAACAAATCATCAAATGTATCACTACCTACTGCCCAATTTATAAAATGAAGGAGGCATTACTGCAAAAAATTCTGCTATTCCTGATGTAGCCATTTGGCTTGATCAACTTCAGGTGAAATTGTAGTTGCTGTTCTACACCAGGCATATGAAAGAAGAATAGGTTAGTCATATATATATATATATATGTATTGCATATTGTTGAAGGTGAAATTCACTCCAATATAAAGAGCTTGGATAAGCTCCTCTACATCACCATGCTCCCACTGAAATCATTTTCCAGAGTAAAACTGCACTTTGAAGTTTCAACCCTGACTTTACAAAGTTTGCCCCCCGTTGTTAATACCAGTTTAGCTTCACCAGTGTTAGCAATATTCATATACTTGTAATATTATCTATTATAATTATATAATATTGTAAATAATATATAATAATTTCCTCTAAAACCCATGTTTTACACATGACTGGAGCAAAACAAAGTCTCAATTTACTCCATTCACCTTATTTTCCCCCTGATGTGAGGATGCCCTCATGCTGTGAAAAGCAGGGATGGAAATTTATCTCCATATCCCACACAGTTGAAATTCACTGCTAAATGCCTTCTCAGATGAAGATGGAGAGTCGATCAATAGAGTCCATCTGTTTGGTGAGCCACCACTTTGGTGTTCTCACAGTTGTAAAGTGCAGCTGCCAGCAATTGGGACTTCAGGGACCGTGTTTTCTCCAGTTATATAATATATTCCATTCCCTCTTTGCCTCATGGTGGTGATCAAAGGAAGGTTCTATGCATTTTGAGAACTAGCTGAACTCAGTTAAGTAATGAAAGCAATCTTGTTGGAGACACTTGGAGCATCAATTCTCATTGATGCTATAAATCTTAGAAATAAGTAAGGATGTTTTATCATAACTAGAACCACGATTCCTGATAAAGGACATGGTAAGCTTATCAGTCACACACAGCATGTTGGGCTGTGATCCATTAGAAGTCTCTCACACAGAGCAGAATTAGTTTGGATGGGGGATCTCCAAGGAATTTGAAGGCATGCAGGAGGTGGTGATAGTGATTCAATAGGTGGCATTCTCCCCTCTTAGTCAACGTCTCAATATAATGCCAGGAGTCATGCTGCCGAAGGTGCCATCTTTCAAGTGAAAATAAAACTCAGATCTTGACCACCTGTGGTCATTAGCAATTCCATGGTAATTTTATTAATATCAGGGATGTTAACCTTAGTGTCCTACACACAGAATAGCTTGGGTAAATACAATTTACCTACATAAACTCCCTTTTGTGTTTCAACTGGGTGTAATATATCTTTCTTCCTATTTTCAAAAAGGTGGGTAATATTTCTGAATGTTGTAAAAAAAACTTCTGTATTCCATCCAGAAATGGTTGCATTTAGTGGTACAGAATGTGAAAAGATTTCTAACTATCCATTGCCTATCCATGAGGATATTATTAATGTGACAAAGTTCCTCCTCTACCTTGGTGGGTCCTGTAAAAGCAGCAAAGAATCCTGTGGCACCTTATAGACTAACAGACGTTTTGGAGCATGAGCTTTCGTGGGTGAATGCACGCATCTGACAAAGTGGGTATTCACCCATGAAAGCTCATGCTCCAAAACGTCTGTTAGTCCATAAGGTGCCACAGGATTCTTTGCTGCTTTTATAGATCCAGACTAACATGGCTACCCCTCTGATACTTGGTGGGTCCTGCGCTTATTGGCAGATTTTCTCACCTCAGTGATCTTCCCTACAGTCTGAATCAACTCCTCCTGTGTCTGATCAGGAGTTGGGAGGAACCTGGCCTACCCTCTACTCCGGGTTCCAGCCCAGGGCCCTGTGGATTGCAGCTGTCTATAGTGCCTCTTGTAATAGCTACAACTCCCTGGGCTACTTCCCCATGGCCTCCTCCAAACACCTTTATCCTCACCACAGGACCTTCCTCCTGGTGTCTGATAACACTTGTACTCCTTAGTCCTCCAGTAGCACACCCTCTCATTCCCAGCTCCTTGTGCCTCTTGCTCCCAACTCCTCACACACACTTCCTCTCCTCTGGCTCCTCCTCACCTGACTGGCGTGAGCTCCTTTTTAAATGCAGGTGCCCTGATTAGCCTGCCTTGATTGGCTGCAGGTGTTCTAATCAGCCTGTCTGCCTTAATTGGTTCTAGCAGGTTCCTGATTACTCTAGTGCAGCCCCTGCTCTGGTCCCTCAGGCAGCAGAAGCCTGCTTCTCCTGGGGCTAGTAACGGCTATCCCTTTGACTGCTCTGCTGTAGGGAAGGAGGGAGAGGGCTGCTGCTGCTGTTGCTGTTCCTGCTGGGCACTGGGCCCTTGCTGCTGCTGCTGCTGTTTTTGCTGCTGTTTCTGCTCCTGCTGCTCCCCTGGCTGGGCTAGACACCACCACCCACCCCTCTCTCTGCTGTCTGTTTGCTGGCTGGCTGGTGGTTCCCCCCCACCTCAGTTACTGCTGTTATTCCACCTACAGCCCCTTGGGGGGGGTGGCTGCTGACCTGCTTCCCAGAGAGGAGGAGGGTGAGGGACCCCAGCTCTTGTTGCTGAGGACACCACCCTCTGAGCAGGGTCCCTCCTGTCTGGACACCAGACCACCACCTCCTGGGGCTGCTGAGGCTGTTGCTGAGGAGCTGTTGGTGCCTGGAGGAGGAGAGGAAGGAGAAGAGGACCGCCTGCTGCTGGAGACTGCGCGAAGACCACTGTGGAGGGGGCTTTTCTGGACTGAGTCTTTTTTGAACTGTGCTCTTGTGGTGGGGGTTTGGACTGTGTCTCCTGGGGCACTGGGGGTGTGGCGTGGAGCCTGCCCCCGGTCCATCCGTGTCCCCCTTCGCCCCCACCACCATCGTTTTCCCCTCCACCACCCCAGCTGGCTGTTTTCCTTCTGCTTTGGACTCCTGCCTCTGGGTCTGAGCTGCTCGCCTGGCTCACCACGCCCACTTCCACCATTTGGGCCTGCAGCAGCAGCAGCCAACCATTGACTTTTTGGCACAAGTGCCTGTGGGTGCACCACCTCCCCCCTCCTCCTGGACTGATCCCCTCCCCTTTGCCACATTTGTCCACCCCACCTATTTCGCTCTGCCGCCTGATAGTTCTGCCCCAGCCCTGCAGCTGTCCCTGTGCTCCCTCTACCCCAATCCCAGCTCGCCCTTTCTCCCCACCCTGTGCTCCCCCAGCCCTGATCGGTCCCCCCCCCATGCGCCCACGCCCCCTCCCAGGCGCTTGTGCCCTTCCCCATTTGGTTTCCCCTTGTTCACTGCACTCCCTCCTCTACCTTTGCCCTCCCGCTCCCCTAGTGCAACTGGAGGAGCCGGAACCCCCCCCCTCTGCGTTGGTGCCCTGAAACAATCCCACTCTTAGGTCCTTGGTTGCTCCCTACGCCCCTTTAGCCTTCCCCTTATGGCGCCCTCCTCCCCTGCCTGCAGCCTAGTGGGGAGGGGTGGCTGCCTCCTCTCCTTCCCCTCCCCTCGCTGTTTGTCCCCCTCCCCGCTCTCGTTATGGCAGGGGACGCGGCGGGGGAGACCCCTCGCGATGCTCCCACTACCCCTCCTCCACATGCCCCCGTGTCCACTGCCCAAGCCTCTACCTCGACCGCCGCTGCCGATCCACCTACCACCGCCCCTGCTGGGGCACCGGCGGCGGTGAGTACTGGGGAGACCTCCGTTGCTGCCACGTCCCTCGCCCCTTCTGATTCGGGGGGAGCCCCCCCAGCCGGTGGGAAGGGTTGGGGTGGGAAGAAGGGTAAGGGCCCCGCTAGAAAGGCCAGGCCCTCCATGGCGGAGACTGCCCCCTCTGCCGCAGCCCCACTACCAGCTGCGGCATCCCTCCCCGCTATTCCCTCCACCAGCTCTGCAGGTGTCCCTCCCCCGACCCCTAGGGCGTACGCCAAGGTGGCGGTGGCCCCCCCCGCCTGCCGTTGCTCCTCCGACCGCCGCTTCAGCCAATATCTACAGCGACCGGGGCCCCTTTCCCACTTTGACCAGGAAGCACGGCGTCCGTTGCCTCCTGGTGCCCGCCTCGTCCCACGTGGAGACTTACGTGCGGGTGTTGGCGAGGGTGGTGGGGCCCACGGCCATCGTGGCGGCCTCCAAAATGTACGGGAAGGTGGTCTTCTTCCTGGCGTCAGAGGCCGCCGCCCAGGAAGCGGTAGAGACAGGCCTGGCGGTGGGGGGCGTGTTCGTCCCCCTGAAGCCGTTGGAAGACTTGGGGGTCCGCTTAATCTTGACCTCCGTCCCTCCCTTCCTGCCCAATGCCGCCCTGCTGCCCGCCCTTTCTGCCCTGGGACGCCCCATCTCCATCATCAGCCCTCTCCCCTTGGGCTGCAAGGACCCTGCCCTCCGTCATGTTCTCTCGTTCCGCCGGCAAGTGCAGCTTCTACTGCCGCTGGCGGCGCGTGGCGGGGAGGCGCTCGAGGGGTTCTTTCTGGTCCCTTACCAGGGAGCCCACTACCAGGTGCATTACTCAACGGGGGAGGCCCGGTGCTACCTCTGCCGGGCAATGGGGCACGTCCGGAGGGACTGTCCTTTGGCCCAGCTCGGAGGAGCGTCCGGGACCCCCGAGCCCCGGCAAGGCACCGGATCTGTCATCATCGGTCCCCCTGGCTGCCCGGCACCCGAAGCTGCCCCTCCTCCTCTTTCTCGGTCCACTTCTGTGCAGGAGGGTGTGGCGGGGCTACCGCCAGACGTGGGAGAGGGCTCGTCCCAGGGGGAATCCTCCCCGGTTTCTGCTGTCCCACCACTGCCTCCCCGAGTCCCTGAGCCATTGCCCTTGCCCACCGAGCCGATCCCTGTTAGCCAGCTCCCGGATGATGCCATGGAGGGCTAGTCCTTAGTGCAGGGGAAGCGGGGCAAGGGGAAGGCTCGAGTTTCCTTACATCCTTCGGATTCGGAGGCCCCCCAGAAGAGCAGGAAGGGGGGCGCCGATGTCGAGTCTTCCGCCTTGCCCCCTGATGACTCCCAGTTTGTGGTGCCGGCTGGGGATGCCGTGGCAGCACCGGAAGGTGACACCGTCCCTCCTCCAGGGTCCCTTCCCGAGGGAGCCTCTCTCGCCCCCTTCCCACTTGACGCCTCTGAGAGCGCCGCGGTGGGTATCGCCTCGGGTGCTGGCGGGGAGGGCCCTGGGGTGGTGGACGGTGATCTCCCTCCCATCTACGCGGAGATCGAGGCCCTGGGTTTGACCCCGGTCACGCAGGGGGAGGACGACCCTCTGCCGGTGAGCCTCGATCTGGGCGACCTCACTACATCCCTCCTGTCCCCGGGTTCCCTTCCCCTACCCGCTGTTTCTGCTCCCACCTCTGAGGGTCCCCTGGAATGTTCTATCGACCTGGCTGCGGGTGGCACTCTGTTGACGGCCGCCGAGCCCCTTGGGGCGCTGGCCAGTGCCCCGCTGCCGAGACCCGCTTCCCAGGGGGTGTCCCTCTTGGGTGTGGAGGACCCGCCCTCCTTCCTCAGCGAGGACCCCATTGACCAACATCTCTCTCTGGATGCCGAGGCTGCCGCATGTGCCACAGTGGCTGAGCCCGGCATCGTCAGGGGTCCCCTGCCCACTTTCCGGATCCCTGAGCCTGGCCAGGAGGAGCCATCGTCCGGCGTCTCAACTATGGAGGTTCCGGATCCTGCCTCTTCCTCCTTCCCGACTTCTCTCCCTGATCCCCTCCCTACTCCTGTTGGCTCTGTCCTTGTCCCGCCCACCTCCTGTGATGCCAGTGCCGCCCCTGGGACTACCTCCCAGGGAGCGGGTTCCCTAGTTCTTTCCTGTCCCGACCCCCCAGGGGCTGCTGTTCTCCTTCCATCGCCCCTTCTAGAATCTGGGAGTGGGGCGGGTTGTGTGGCGTCAGCCCATCTGCTGCCACATTGGGGATCTGCCCCCTGCCTACCCGCCACGGTGGGCCACAGGGCCGTGACGGGGGCCCCACTGGGGGCCAGTCATCGATCAGTGACCCCACCCCCCCATGCGCTGAGGGAGGAGCTGCGGGAGTTCCTCGAGGACGTCCGTGGCTCCCGGAACAAAGTCCATCTTGCGCTCCAGCTGTGGGGGGATTTCCATCAGGTCCTCCGGGCCGCGAGGGCCCTCATGGGGGAGGGTAAGAGGACCGGGAAGCAGGCCACCACGGCCTACCGGCGGTTCTGTGTCTTTCGTGACTCTTTACTCACCTTCGGGGTTGGTCACGGATTGCTGCGCAGCCTGCCAGAGGCCGTGGGTGTGTCTGCCAGCGAGGATCCCCCCCAGCCCTCCTCATGGTGCCAATCGTCCTTGCCACCTTAAACACCCGGGGCTGTAGGATGGGTCTCCGCAGGAGCCAGGTGCTCTTCTTCCTCCGGGAGGGGGGGTACTCTGTGGTTTTCCTGCAGGAGACCCATACGGATCCGGCCGCTGAAGCTAGCTGGCGGCTGGAGTGGGGGGACGGGGCCTACTTTAGCCATTTCTCTGTCTGCGCGGCTGGAGTGGCGACCCTGTTCTCCCCCGACCTACGGCCCGAGGTGCTGGGGGTCGCCGAGGCTGTGCCGGGTCGCCTGCTGCAGCTCCGGGTCCACATGGAGGGGCTTGTGGTTAATCTCGTCAATGTTTACGCCCCGACATCGGGCCCGGAGAGGCTATGTTTTTATCAGCAGGCGTCCACCTTCCTCGGCTCTCTGGATCCTCGTGAGTGCCTGGTCCTGGGAGGGGATTTTAACACCACCCTTGAGGAACGGGACCGCTCGGGGACCAAGCAGTGCCCGGCTGCCGCGGACGTCCTCCGGGAGATCGTCGACCGCCACTCCCTGGTGGACGTCTGGCACGACCACCACCCGGATGACATCTCGACGTTCACCTTCGTCCGGGTGGAGGCCCATCAGTCGCGCCACTCCCGGCTGGACCGTATTTACCTGTCACGTTTCCACCTTTCACGGGCCCACTCCTCCAGTGTTTGGCCGGCCCCCTTTTCGGATCACCACCTTGCCACCGTGACGGCCTCTCTCTGCGCGGAGAGGCCGGGGCCGGCCTATTGGCACTTTAATAATAGTTTGCTGGAGGATGCGGGCTTCATGGCGTCCTTCCGGGAGTTCTGGCTGGCCTGGCGAGGGCAGAGGCGCACCTTTTCCTCGGCGCGGCGGTGGTGGGATGTGGGGAAGGTGCGCGCCCGGCTCTTCTGCCGTGACTACACTCGGGGTGCCAGCCGATGGAGGGATGTGGCGATAGGGCAGTTGGAGCGGGAGGTCTTGGAGCTGGAGAGGCATCTGGCCGCCAGCCCCGAGGATCCATCCCTCTGCGGAGCGTGCCAGGAGAAGCGGGACGAGCTCCGGGCCCTGGAAGACCATCGGGCCCGGGGTGCTTTTGTTCGATCCCACATCCACCTCCTTCGGAAGATGGATCGCGGCTCCCGCTTCTTCTACGCCCTGGAGAAAAGGAGGGGGGCCAAGAAGCACGTCACCTGCCTCCTGGCGGAGGATGGCACCCCCCTCACGGATCCGGCGGAGATGTCCCAGAGGGCCAGGGCCTTCTACGCCACTCTTTTCTCCCCGGATCCGACCGATCCTAACACTTGCAGAGTGCTCTGGGACGGGATCCCGACGGTCAGCACGGGCGACCGGGACCGGCTAGAGCTGCCTCTCACTCTGGCCGAGTTCTCGGAAGCCCTCCGTCGCATGCCCACCAATAAATCTCCGGGCTTGGACGGGCTGACCGTGGAGTTCTACCGCATGTTCTGGGACGTCCTCGGCCCAGACCTGGTCACCGTCTGGCCCGAGGCTTTGCAGAGCGGGGTCCTCCCTCTCTCGTGCAGGCGAGCCGTGCTGACCTTATTGCCGAAGAGGGGGGACCTCCGCGACTTACGGAATTGGCGTCCCATCTCACTCCTCAACACGGACTACAAAATTGTTGCGAAGGCCATCTCGATGCGGCTAGGGTCCGTGCTGGCGGACGTGTTCCATCCAGACCAGACCTACACCGTCCTGGGCTGCACCATCTTTGATAACTTGTATCTGCTCCGGGACCTTCTGGAATTGGGGTGTAGGGATGGTCTGTCGTTCGCCCTCTTGTCCCTGGATCAGGAGAAGGCGTTCGACCAGATGGATCATGGGTATCTCCTGGGCACTCTGCGAGCGTTCGGCTTCGGACCCCTGTTTGTGGGTTTTCTCCAGGTGCTGTACACTTCTGCGGAGTGTCTGGTCAGGCTCAACTGGACCCTGACCGAGCCGGTCAGCTTTGGGCGGGGAGTGCGGCAGGGGTGCCCCCTCTCGGGCCAGCTGTACGCTCTGGCGATCGAGCCCTTTCTCTGTCTCCTCCGCAAGAGGTTGACGGGGTTGGTGCTTCGGGAGCTGGGGCTGCGGCTGGTCCTGTCGGCGTACGCTGACGATGTGTTCCTCGTGGTCCAGGACCCGGGCGACTTGGCGCGGGTGGAGGCTTGCCAGGCTGTGTACTCGGCGGCCTCCTCCGCCCGGGTCAACTGGGTCAAGAGCTCTAGCCTGGTGGTCGGGGACAGGTGGCAGGCGAGCTCCCTCCCACCCACGCTTCAGGCCATCCACTGGAGCGTGGGTCCGCTGCTCTATCTCAGCGTTTACCTTTCTGCCACGCATCCGTCTCCGCCGGAGAACTGGCAGGTTTTGCAGGGCAGGGTGACGGAGCGGCTCCGGAAATGGACAGGACTACTCCGGTGCCTCTCCCTTCAGGGGAGGGCACTGGTGCTTAATCAACTGGTCCTGTCCATGCTCTGGTACCGACTCAACACCCTGGTCCCGGCCCCGTTTTTCCTGACCAACCTCCGGACGGTGATTCTGGAGTTCTTTTGGCCAGGGACGCACTGGGTCTCTGTAGGGGTCCTTCACCTGCCCCTGGAGGAGGGGGGGCAGGGCAGGGCCTGAAGTGCTTACGCGCTCAGGTCCATGTCTTCCGACTCCAGGCCCTGCAGAGGCTCCTGTTTGGTGCGGGTAGTCCGGCGTGGAGCATATTGGCGCACGCCTTCCTCCGCTGCTTCCGAGTGCTCCGATACGACCAGCAGCTCTTTTACCTCCATCCAAGAGGTCTTCCGCGAGACCTCTCCGGGCTGCCGGTCTTCTACCAAGACCTCCTCTGGACCTGGAAGCTCTTTTCAACGACCAGGTCCGTGGCGGCCACCGTGGGGGTTGACCTCCTCGCGGAGCCCCTGCTACACAATCCCCAGCTTCGTGTGCAGGTGGCGGAGTCCCCCACGGTGTGCCAGAGGCTGGTCTCGGCGGGAATCACCAGGGTCGGAGACCTCCTGGACTACGACCGGGGAGACTGGCTGGATCCCCTGACGCTCGCTCAGCGCATGGGGCTCTCCAGACCTCATACTCCCCAGCGCATACTTCAGGAAGTGAAGGCCGCTTTACTGCCTGCTGCTCGGGCTTACCTCGACCGGGTCCTGCGAGAGGGCACGCCCCGCCCACCCTCCACCCCAGGCCCCGTGGACATTTTTATCGGGCCCCTGCCCCGTGGACCCAATCGGCCCCCTCACCCTTTCACTGCCAGCCGGTTGCATGTTCTGCAGCCGGTTTTGTTCCAGACCGCACCACGGAAACATCTGTACTCGCTCGTGCTCCATACCCTTCACTACCTCACCCTCACGTCCCGCCCCAATACCAAATGGCTGGACCTCCTGCTGCCTCTCGAGGGTGAGGAGCCCCGGTGGGCCAACTTGTACTCTGCCCTGGTCCCGAGGCCCGCTGGGGATATCAGTTGGAGGCTCCTTCACGGAGCCGTGAGCACGGGCGTGTACTTGGCGCGGTTCACATCTGTCCCTAGCACCTGCCCTTTCTGTGGTGAGAAGGAGACCTTGGCGCATGTTTATTTGGAGTGTGCCAGGTTGCAGACCCTGTTCCAGCTCCTCTTGAATATCTTATTGCATTTTTGGTTGCACTTTTCCCCTCACCTTTTTATCTACACACTCCCCATCCGTGGCCCCACGAAGTCGCGGGATCTCCTTATCAACCTCCTCTTAGCCCTGGCCAAACTAGCCATCTACAACAACAGGGAGAGGAGGTTGGCCAACGGGATTTCCTGCGACTGTAGGGCCTATTTCCGTTCCTCCGTCTGTTCACGCATCCGGGCAGAGTTCCTCTGGGCAGCGTCCACTGGCTCCCTTGACGCCTTCGAGGAGCAGTGGGCATTGTCTGGGGTACTCTGCTTGGTGTCCCCATCAGATTCCCATAGTTTAGCCCTATGACCTCACTCCCGATCCTGTTTTTTCATTAGTTGTCCCACGTAATTACTTGGTGTCCCAGACCTGTGGGTCCTCCCCTTAGGCTGGAGGGAGGTCCTTTAGAAGTGGGTGGGCTTTGCCTGCCCACCCCCCCCCGGATACCAATAGAACCAGACTCCTGTACCCCACTGGTCTGGGTCTGTCACATTAATTAATGTTTGTGAAACTGCTCTGAGATCCTTGGAGGACAGACACTGCAGATATTAGTTGTATAGCTTGTACATTTTATTGTATTTCACTAGACCTGGTAGGAAAATAAATCATTGACAATATGAAAATTTTTGACCATTTCTACATTTTAAAACAGTCGGGCTTGTTGAAATTTTAAACTTACCATAAATTTTCATGAAAATTTCAACCAAAAAAAGAGGACCATAAAAATGTTTGATTTTCCCCCCTCTGTTTTTTGACCAGTTCTAATCAACAGAAATATACCATACTAAATCATAATTTAACTAGAACATCATACTGAACTGTCTGACATTAGTTAGGTTGGTGACTACGTATGACTATTGAGACCTCTGACTACTTATTTATGGACATGTACCTTTTCTTATGTTAACCTTCCGCTCTCAACCCTACCCACCTTAATCTGTTTGTTCATACATTGCATATTCTGTAAATCCTAAACAGTGAGCTTTCTGGGACATGGACACAAAGGAATGTGTTTATAAACTTACAGAGCCATCTCTCCTACAATGTGTAGTTAAATGGCTACTTTTATATCTGCTCTTGAGGCTTTCATATAGATGTGAAAGTTTTATTCCCATTTCTTCCAATTCTTATCAAGATTACCAAGTTAAGATATGGAGATGGCTTGCGACCCTCTATGTTCAGTTTGGTGTTCTCGAGGCTGGTATGGGTAAGACTATTTTCTAGTTTACAATGCTTTACTTTGTACTCACTGTATTTTAATATTCTAACTTGTGTTTGCTTCCTGGTGGTCTGTTGATTGCTGTTTCTTGTCTGTGTGCCCCATTTACTGATGCAACGTGAGAGTTTTGTGAATTCACAAAAGCAGTCACTTCTTGCTTTATGCAGAATGTGGCCACTTCTGACACTATGTCATGCTTTCTAGCATGGTCAGGAAGCCAAGAGTATCTTCTTGTGAGTATGCTGCAGCCTCTGTACTCCAGGAACTCAGAGTGAAACCAGGGATATAATGTTTAAACCACATCTCTCTATTAAATATATAACAAGATGGCATTCTGAATAAACAGACCCTCAGTGTGCCTGCATCTATCATGTCAGAAACCCCTCATAATGGGAAGCTCTCTGGTCATTACACATGACTAATATTGAGGAGATGATACCACAGTATATTAAACTCAACTTCCAATATTTTTATCTGATTTCTTTCCTCTGTACAAGTACTCTCCAGATTCCTTATCTCGATAAAATCAAATCCTTCCCTAGACTCCACCTGCTAGTCCATCTACTGTCCTAAATTTCTTCCTCTCTGTCACCAGAACCCTTTAATTTGTTGTCTATCCCTGCCAGCTTGACTGAGGCTTGATTTGCATGCATAGTTGTATGGATAAAAAGTGTAATTTTTTTTAATAGCAATTAAGTTAAATTGTTGCAACTTTGTATGCAGATTCTTTCATATTAGTTTAAATGAGATTATATGGGTTTTGATTGTGACTGTCCACACACAAAAATTGAACTGGTTTTATTAAACAGTGTGGCAAAGTACCTGTCTCTCCTCTCCTAGCTCAGTCCTCCTCAGCCTTGGAGAAACAGGCTTGGGCAAAGCAAAAGTCCTTCACAGTCGCGCAGGGTCTGGCTGATCCCTTCTCAGTCAGGCCCTTGTTCTGTTTTTCCTCTCCTTCTGGGGAGAGTGCAATCTGCCTTGCAAGAAAAGTTTTTAGAGTTCAGCTGCCTCTATTCGCTGGCAGCTACTCTACTTCTCTTCTCCCCCCCTGCTTCCCTGCCAGGGAGGGTTTAAAAAGGTCTCCAGCCATTGGGGCCAGCTGAAACTAATTACCTCCCTGGTAACCCCTGTTCCAGCTGAACCTTAATCCTCCATGGTTAAGCCTTCTGGGACTAATTACTACCCCACGCTTGGTAGCTAAGTGTCCTGAGTTTGCCACATATCCCTCCCCCCTGCTCAACACTATGGGGTTGGGCTACTTGGGTCGGCAAGCAGTGCACCCTCGACAAGCCATCCGCATTGCCATGTTGGGCTCCCGATCTGTGTCGTACCGTGAAGTGGAAGGGTTGAAGTGATAGGAACCATCTCGTTACTCTCGCATTTTTGTCCTTGTTTTGGTGCATCCACTGCAACGGGGCATGGTCCGTGACCAGGGTAAACCTCCGTCCCAGTAGATAGTAGCGGAGGCTTTCAACGGCCCATTTTACCGCCAAGCATTCCTTTTCCACTATGGCGTACTTCCGTTCCCTAGGCAGGAGCTTTCTACTGAGGAAGAGGACGGGGTGTTAGTCATCTCCGACCATTTGTGAGAGCACCGCCCCCAGCCCTACTTCAGAGGCATCTGTTTGCAGGATAGACCCAGACTGGAGGGAGGAGTTTATCAGCACGGGGTCTGTGCAGAGGGCCGTTCGCAGATCTGCAAAAGCGGCTTCGGCCTCAGCAGACCATTTTACTATATCTGGGCCCCGAGCCTTGGTCAGGTCCGTGAGTGGGCATGCCCTGGTGGCGAAGTGGGGAATGAAACGTCTATAGTACCCCACGAGTCCCAGGAATGTTCGGACCTGGTTTTTCCGGAGTGGTCGGGGCCACTTCTGTATGGCGTCTAGCCTGTTGAGTTGGGGCCTCCCCACGCCCCTCCCCACAATATATCCAAGGTATTTGGCCTCAGCTAATCCGATTGAACATTTGGAGGGATTCGCCGTCAGTCCGGCCTTTCTCAGGGTATCCAGGACTGCCTCTACCTTTCTTAGGTGCGTCTCCCAGTCGGGGCTATATATGATGATGTCATCAAGATAGGCAGCAGCGTACTCCCGATGGGACCGTAACAGTTTGTCCATCAGCTGCTGGAAGGTAGCGGGGGCCCCATGCAATCCAAAAGGAAGAACAGTATACTGATATAGTCCTTCTGGGGTTGCAAAGGCCGTCTTCTCCTTGTCGGCTTTAGCCAGAGGGATCTGCCAATAGCCCTTAGTAAGATCAAGGGTAGACATGAAACGGGCTTTTCCCAGTTTGTCAATCAGCTCGTCTATCCTGGGTAAAGGGTAGGCGTCAAATCGGGACACCTCGTTTAGCTTGCGGAAGTCATTGCAGAACCTCATACTGCCATCTGGCTTAGGCACTAAAACCACGGGACTAGACCATTGACCATGAGACTCTTCAATGATTCCTAAGGCCAGCATCTTCCTGACCTCTTTCGTAATCTCTTCTCTCTTGGCCTCCGGGATCCAGTATGGCTTAACGTGCACCTTCACTCCAGGTTCTGTGAAGATGTGATGGTGAACCTCAGTAGTCCTGCCTGGCTTTTCTGAGAACATATCTTGGTTGCGTTTGATCAGGCTGACCACTTTGGATCGTTGTTCCGGGGTCAGCTCTGGGAATATTCCTACCAGGTAGGGCTGATCGCCTTTAGGGGATGGTGCCCCCAGCGCAGCTACCAGAGCTTCTCTATCCCGCCAAGGTTTCAGCAGATTTATATGGTAGATCTGGTCCTGCTTCCAGCGACCTGGCTGCTGGACCTTATAGTCAACTTCTCCTACGGCTTCGATTACCTCATAGGGCCCCTGCCATCTGGCCAGGAGCTTGCTCTCCACCGTGGGTATGAGCACCATCACCCGGTCCCCCACCTGGAACTTCCGGGACCGTGCTTGGCGATTGTAGTACGTCTGTTGCGTCCCTTGGGCCTTCTCTATGTGTTCGCGCACAAGTGGGGTGACTCGGGCTATTCGGTCTTTCATTTGCAGCACATGTTCCACAATGTTTCTCCCTGGGTTCGGCTGCTCTTCCCAGTCTTCTTTAGCCAGGTCCAGTATGCTCCTGGGGTGTCGACCATATAACAGCTCAAAGGGGGAGAATCCAGTGGAAGCCTGAGGAACTTCCCCTACGGCAAACAGTACATAAGGTAGCAGGGCATCCCAGTCTTTTCCGTCGCGGCTAATCACCTTCCGTAACAGGCTCTTCAACGTCCTATTAAAACATTCAACGAGGCCATCGGTCTGGGGGTGGTAGACCGACGTTCTGAGGGTCCGTATGTGGAGCATGGTACACAAGTCCGTCATCAGTTTAGAAACAAAGGGGGTTCCTTGGTCCGTCAGGATCTCCTTAGGTATCCCTACTCTGGAGAATATCTGGACTAACTCTTTGGCTATGGTCTTGGACATGGCATTCTGTAGGGGGGTGGCCTCAGGGTATCGGGTGGCGTAATCTAGTACTACCAGGACGTATTGATGGCCCCGGGCCGACTTCTCCAATGGCCCCACTATGTCCATAGCTATTCGTTCAAATGGAACCTCAATAATTGGCAGAGGTACCAGAGGGGCCCTTAAGTATGGTCTGGGCCCATGTATTTGGCACTCCGGACAGGAGGAACAATATCGCCGGACGGCCGCATAAATACCAGGCCAAAAAAACCTCTGTAGGATCCGATCAAGGGTCTTATCCATCCCTAGGTGGGCCCCAAATAGATGACTGTGGGCCAGATCCATTACAGCTTTTTGATGCTTCCGGGGGACCAAGAGTTGTTCGATGACTTGCTCTTGGATGCGGACTACTCTATACAGAAGATCTTTTTTAATCATATAATATGGCCCTGGGCCCTTAGTTCTCCCCTCCACTGGTACCCCATTTACCTCGACTACTTCCTTAAAAATGTTGTGGTATATGGGATCATTGGCCTGATCCTGACCAAAAGTCCCGCGCGCGGTCCCTATTGGCCCTATTTTGGGGGGGTCTACCTCCGTCTCCCCCTCAGGGACAGAGCCTGGGGAACCCGGTCCAACAATTGGGTTGTAGTTGGCCGACCCCGTCCCACTGTCAGTTGAGTTCCTTCTTTCTTAGTGTAGGTGTCAGGTACCATGTCAGGATCCTCGTCCCCCTCCTTTTATCCGCCCTCCGTTCCCTCCGAGTCTTCCTGGACTTCCCCGGTGGGGAGAACATATCCTGGCTAAACTTGTGGAAGGTGGGGAGAGGGTCCCTGATCTGGGCCACCCTTTGGATCCCAGAGTCCTTCTTTCCATCTCCCTCATCCCCGGGGAGTAGGCCATCAAACCCCGGGAAGTCTCGTCCGATAAGGACAGGGTAAGAGAGTTTCGGGACGACTCCCACTGTCAACTCAGCGGGGTTCCCTAGAACTTCTATGCATACGGGGACGGTCGGGTAATAGCTGATATCGCCATGTACACAGGATATTCCCGAGCGCTTGGCCTGGGATAGTTGGTCCGACCTGACCAGCTTCCCTGAGACCAGTGTGACTGCACTCCCCGAGTCTATTAAAGCTGTGGTCTCTATACCATTCAGCTTAACGGGCCTAGTGTACCTATGGGGGACCATTGCAACCCCAACTAGACTTATTAGCTCGCATGGTCCCCCTATATCTCCCAGTTCACACTGCATGGGCTCTCCTAGATTAGGGCATTGGGCAGCAATATGCCCTAATTCACCACAGGCATAACAGCGGTACCCCCCTCAGGGCAGCCCCCTATTTTTTGGGCTGCTGGGATTTATCCCCTGAGCCTTTCTTCCCCAGTCCTCCCGTCTCTCTGGGACTGCCGGCGGCTCTTCCGCCTCCTGCCTACACTCCATTTTCCGGCCTGGAGCTGGTGCAAACCAGGGCCTCGGTGCAGAGGCTGGTCTCCGATACTGGCGCCTTCCTCCCTCGGGGGTCGGAGAAAGTTCTTGGGCTGCCAAATGCCTCTCCACGAGAGCAACTAGATCGTCATAAGAGGAGGGATCATTTTGGCGGACCCACCCCCGTATGTCCGGCGGCAACCCTCTCATGTACCTGTCCAATACCAGGGTTTCTACCACCTTCTCCGGCCCACGGGCCTCGGGGCGGAGCCACTTCCGCGCAAGATGTATCAAATCAAATAGCTGGGACCTCGGTGGTTTGTCCTCCCGGTACTTCCACTCGTGGAAGCGCTGGGCCCTTATGGCTGGCGTCATTCAACCGAGGGTAATCCATAGCTGCTTCTACAGTCATGTCAAAGTAGGCTTTCTGAGCCTCCCCACACAGGAATGGAGCCAGCAGACCTGCCCACTGGTCTTGGGGCCAGGCCTCCCGCAGTGCCGTCCTCTCGAATGCGAGGAGATACGCCTCTATATCATCATCCGTTGTCATCTTCTGTAAGTAGTTGCTTGCCCGTAGCGGCCGGGTCCCCTGGGCCGTGTGCGTCATCGTAGTCAGGGCCTTCAACTGGTTCACTACCTCAGTCAGGGTGGCTCGATCTTGGGCCGCCTGGCTCATCAGCAGCTGGTTGGTCTCCTGCTGCACCCACACGGACTCTCGCTGGGCCGCCACCTGTACTCGGGTAGCCTCCTGCTGAGCCGCGGTGGGCTGAATCTATGCCTTCAACACATCCTCCATTTTTCCCAAAGGAAAAAAAAAAATTTTTTCTCTCTCTTTTTTTCTTTTTTTTTTTAACCTTGCCCTGTGATGGCTTGCCACCGAGCCACACTCACTAGTACGATCCCACCCCTGACACCACGTGTGGCAAAGTACCTGTCTCTCCTCTCCTAGCTCAGTCCTCCTCAGCCTTGGAGACACAGGCTTGGGCAAAGCAAAAGCTCTTCACAGTCGCACAGGGTCTGGCTGATCCCTTCTCAGTCAGGCCCTTGTTCTGTTTTCCTCTCCTTCTGGGGAGAGTGCAATCTGCCTTGCAAGAAAAGTTTTTAGAGTTCAGCTGCCTCTACTCGCTGGCAGCTACTCTACTTCTCTTCTCCCCCCCTGCTTCCCTGCCAGGGAGGGTTTAAAAAGCCCATTGGGGCCAGCTGAAACTAATTACCTCCCTGGTAACCCCTGTTCCAGCTGAACCTTAATCCTCCATGGTTAAGCCTTCTGGGACTAATTACTACCCCACGCTTGGTAGCTAAGTGTCCTGAGTTTGCCACAACAGATATAAATTAAACAACTGCTGCTGCTGTGTGTAGTCAAACTGTTACTCTCTACTAACTCTCCCCTTGATCACCTCCAACCTGGCATCTTTCATATCTTCATATTCCAGTCAGTGGAATGTTATCTATGTATGCAGTCATGCATTGTGTGCCCTGCATGCCTGACTGGCTGCACGTTGTTTAACTGGCAGCCCGCAGGCTGAGTCCAGCCTGTGGGATGATTCCATCTGGCCCCAAAGGAGGATTTGCACACCGTGACTTCACACGTGCTGTATGTAGGCCTGCCAACCCTCCAAGATTGTCCTGGAATCTCCAGGAATTATAGATTAATCTTTCATGAAAGATTATGTCATGTGATAAAACCTCCAGGAATAGGTCCAACCAAAACTGGCAACCTTAACTATATATGCAAGGTCACACTGCATGAAGGATGCCATTTTGGACTGCCTAAGGCATGTGAGTTGTGGTATGCCTTACTAAAACTGTCGTGGCACACCACTGATTCCAGCTGTTTATCTTTTTATTGAAGGCACTGCTCCTTCCCCGAGGGGTCAGTCTTCATTAATTATCTGGATGATGGGATGGATTGCACCATCAGCAAATTAGTGGATGACACTAAACTGGGGGGAGAGGTAGATACACTGGAGGGTAGGGATAGGGTTCAGAGTGGCCTAGACAAATTTGAGGACTGGGCCAAAAGAAATCTGATGAGGTTCAACAAGGACATATGCAGAGTCCTGCATTTAGGACAGAAGAATCTCATGCCCTGCTGCAGGCTAGGGACTGACTGGCTAAGCGGCAGTTTTGCAGAAAAGGACCTGAGGATTACAGTGGACTAGAAGCCGGATATGAGTCAACAGTGTGCCCTTGTTGCCAAGAAGGCTAACGGCATATTGGGCTGCATTAGTAGGAGCATTGCTGGCAGATAGAGGGAAGTGATTATTCCCCTCTATTCATCACTAGTGAAGCTACATCTGGAGTATTGCACCCAGTTTTGGGCCCCCCACCACAGAAAGGATGTGGACAAATTGGATAGAGTCCAGCAGAGGGCAACGAAAATTATTAGTGGGCTGGGACTATATATGACTTATAAGGAGAGGCTGAGGGAACTGGGCTTATTTAGCCTGCAGAAGAGAAGAGTGAGGGGGGATTTGATAGCAGCCTTCAGCTACCTCAATGGGGGTTCCAAAGAGGATGGATCTAGACTGTTCTCAGTGGTGGCAGATGTCAGAACACAGAGCAATGGTCTTAAGTTGCAGTGAGGGAGGTCTAGGTTGGATATTAGGAAAAGCTATTTCACTAGGACTATGGTGAAGCACTGGAATGGGTTACTTAGGGAAGTGGTGGAATCTCCTTCCTTAGACGTTTTTAAGGCCCGGTTTCACAAAGCCCTGGCTGGGATGATTTAGTGGGATTGGTCCAGCTGTAAGCAGGTGGTTGGACTAGATTACCTCCTGAGGTCTCTTCCAACCCTAATCTTCTATGATCTGTAGAATGTTCTCTGTTGATTGTTCTTTTTGGGGAACAAATTGTACACGCTGACCGTTTCTGTTGAACTCTCAACTGTCAGTCTCAATCATGTATGATCTGGGTGCTGAATTCTTTTTCTTTTTGACAGCTGGAGTTGTCCATCCTTTTTCTCCTTCCAAATTCACACTAATACACCCAGCAGGTTCCAGACCCAAGAGTTCTTTAACTGACCTCTGTTGTAAAAGTGTTCATACGCTCTTTTAGCCTTTTTATCCCATTTGGCTACTTCCTTCATTTCTGGCCACTTCAGAGAGAGATTTTTATCCCATAGTTAGAACAATAGTTCTGAGTTGTCTTCCCAGTTGTGCTGGGCTGTAGCTATATCCAGAAGCTGCTATTGGTGTTGATCTGCAACTCAGAAGAGCAAAGAATGGATTTTCTTGGCTATCAGTACAGTTCTCTCAACCTCTCCATTCACTTGTGGGTAATGTGAGCTGTTAGTAATAGCAACTGCCTTTAATCATGAGTCCATTTCACCTGTTTAATTGTCCATGCACTGCAAAGTGGTCTCTTGTCACTTCGTTAGTGTCCTTTAGATTCTTGGGCCGGCCGAACCTAATGTAATCTAGAACCTCTTGACGTTGCATATCTGTTGAGGTTGCTTTTTGTAGCTGATGTAGTCTCTTTTTTTTTTTTCCTGACACTGGTCTGTCTGCATCCACATATGCCTTTACATCATCTTCAAGCTTATGAGTAGTTGAGTGTGATACCGGGCTCTGTGACAGAGTGTATTACCAGATCTTTCCCAGGATTATACTTAGGGCTTGTCTACACTTACCAGAGGATCGGTGCTGCAGCAATCGATGCTTAAGAAGTCGATTTGACTGCCATCCCATCAACTGCACGTAGTGTGGACCCCGCAGTAAGTAGATCTAAGCTACGTCAATTTGAGTTACACTCTTCATGTAATTCAAATTGCATACCTTAGATCAACTTTTACCTTTAGTGTAGACAAGCTTTATGCAATTGGATTAAATCACAATAATCTTATCAATAGACACTGGTATCTCAGCAATGCTTGATCTAGGTCTTTTCCATTGATAAGGCTTACAAGTGGTTTATGGTCTGTTATCAGTGTAAATGAATCCAGTCCACATAGATATCTGTAAAAGTTCTTGCATGCCTATAGGCTTGCCAGGCATTCCTTTTCAATCCACGTGTATCATTTCTCTCCTTCTGTGAGTGTGCAAGAGCAAAATGCAACTGGTTTCTGCTCAGATCCATGATGATGGAACAATACACCACCTAGGCAATAGCTGCTTGCATCTGCACTAACCCTTATGGGTTTGCTCAGATCACAGTACCTGAGAACTGGAGCTGTTGAGAATTTATTCTGAAGGCAATTTCTTGATTTGACCCTTATAGCCAAGATGTATTGGACCTTAACAATTCATTCAGTAGTTTTGCTACTGTAGAAAAGTCTGGTAGGTATTGATCAAGTTAATTTACCTTCCCCAATATGTGTCTCAGTTCTGGTACATAAGCTTATGCATTAAATCCTCTAAGTGATTTTAGTTTTCTCCAGGTTATGACTGATTCCATCTCCATCTAATGTCTGTTCCAAAAATTTAGTTTGGAGTAGACAGAAAAATGCATTTTTCCTTGTTCAGTCAGTCCAGACTGACTGATTAGGCTAAGGGCTTCACTGAGGTTTTGTTATGTTCTTCTGTTGAAGATCCATATATTATAATATCATCCATGAACATTATAACTCCATTTGTGTTCATTAACAATTCTTCAATCTTTCCTTGGAAAACTTCAAGGTCACTGGTAATCCCCAAGGTAATCTTTGAAAGAAAAATCTCCCAAAGGATGTGATAAATGTAGTCAGTTTAGCACTTTCTTTGGCTAAAGGAATTTGCCAGAATCTGCTTGAGGCTTCCAGCATGGAAAATAATGTATCTCCATTCATTCTGAGGAGGCTGACAAGTGTTGAGATGATAGATTTTTCTCTCACAACTGCTTCACTAAGCCTTTTAAGATCCACACAGATTCATATTTCACCATTTTTCTTTATAGCAGATGTGACGTATTGGATCACAGAAACCCCCTTGGGAAGTGCCAACTGGTGTGCCAAGACTACTTCTGCCTCTGCCTTCCTTGCCAGCTTGGCACACCAGCACCCTGTCTTGCTGAGCCAGACACACCAATCTGTTGCAACACAGACCCAGGTTCTGAACCACATGCCCCAAAGCTGCAGACTTAGCTGGATGCAGTTTACAGAAGTCTTCCTGTCTTTAACAGTCAGATGCCCAACTCCCAATGGGGTCCAAACCACAAATAAATCTGTTTTACCCTGTATAAAGCTTATACAGGGTAAACTCATAAATTGTTCGCTCTCTGTAACACTGATAGAGAGATATGCACAGCTGTTAGCCCCTCCCCCCCAGTATTAATACATACTCTGGGTTAATTAATAAATAAAAAGTGATTTTATTAAGTACAGAAAGTAGGATTTAAGTCGTTCCGAGTAGTAACAGACAGAACAAAGTGAATTATCAAGTAAAATAAAATAAAACATGCCAGTCTAAGCCTAATAGAGTAATAAAACCAAATACAGATAATATCTTACTCTCAGAGATGTTTCAATAAGTTTCTTTCACAGACTGGATGCCTTCCTAGTCTGGGTACAATCCTTTCCCCTGGTACAGCCCTTGTTCCAGTTCAGGTGGTAGCTAGGGGATTTCTCATGATGGCTCTCCCCTTTTCTCTCTTTCACCCACTTATATAGCTCTTATATAAGGTGAGAATCCTTTGTGTCTCTGGGTTCCCACCCATCCCCCAATGGAAAAGGTTAAAGATGTATTCCAGTTTAGATGACATGATCACATGTCACTGTAAGACTTCATTATCCACTTGCCAGCACACATGTATACAGGAAGACTCACAAGTAAAACAGATCCATCTACAGATAATTGTCCTGGTTAATGGGAGCCATCAAGATTCCAAATCACCATTTATGGCCCACACTTTGCATAATAACAATAGGCCCTCAGAGTTATATTTTATATTTCTAGTTTCAGATACAAGAGTGATACATTTATACAAATAGGATGAACATGCTCGGTAGATTATAAACTTTGTAATGATACCTTACAAGAGACCTTTTGCATGAAGCATGTTCCAGTTACATTATATTCATACTCATCAGCATACTTTCATAAAATCATATAGAGTGCAACGTCACAGCAGATACCATTGGGACACACCCTGCTGTTGGCTCAGAGATTTTCTTGAGTATGCCAATCCATTTTCTTTGACTCAGTGTCCACTTTATGAAGTAAAGGGATAGTGTAAATATACCTCACAGGATTCCTATCTGAGCATTGTCTTTTAAGGTTATTTGTACAGGCTCTCCTTTCAAAAATCCAACATCACCACGTACTGCATTTCAGGATGGGTTAGTTGGTCACTAGCTCCTTGCTGTGTGTGATGACTGTAATTTACATTGTTCTAGTGGTATTCTGATCATGCTGTTATATCATTTTAATCTGGTTTTGCTTGGTTGCAATTTCATTTTCTTCTCTTGAATAATGCCAAGGAATTCTTTGTAGCCTAGCACATTCAGTGAAGCTCCACTATCCATTTGACAATCAATTTCATGTTTGTTTATATGCTGCTGCCTTGTCTTTGCAGCTAGTGCTAGTCTGAGATTTACAAACTATTTTTTTTGCTATTTTCACTTCATTAATGTTATATAAGTGCAAAATCTCATCCCCTCAGTCACTGTTCGCTTCCTCACCATAGTTCCTTTTTTTTTTCTTTAGCTTTTCTTATCTGTGAACTTTAACATAAGGATTTCTCTTGCCACAATTACACCTCTACCCTGCTATAATGCTGTCCTCGGGAGCCAAAACATCTTACTGCGTTATAGGTGAAACCGTGTTATACTGAACGTGCTTTGATCCACTGGAGCATGCAGACCCGCACCCCTAGAGCTCTGCTTTACCATGTTATATCCAAATTTGTGTTATATCGAGTCACATTATATCGGGGTAGAGTTGTTACATATGATCTGTATTGCAGGGCCTTTTCCATTACGTTTTTCTCAACAGTACCAACATGTCTTCTTTGCCTTTTGTTTAGCTCCTCTGCTTTGCGTTTATTCATTTGCTTTTGCACAAATTTTGTGTATTTCCCTTTATAGTTTCATGTTTTCCCTGTGTTATTTAGTGAATTATCTCTGAGTCTGCTCCATTTATGCTCTGTGTTTGGATTGTTCACTGGTTTTGCACGTCTATAGCTCTTGGTGTGCATTCTGATTTGAGCTCCTTCGTCTTTCAATCCTATTACTGATCTATTTCAAATAAATTCATCGTTTAAGATCAAATCACAAGTCAGCCATTTTGTGGAGTATGGCAATACATTGTTTCTTCAGATTCTTCATTACACTTTTGCATATTTTTTGTGGCTTGAAAATACTTTTAGAATGATTCTAGAATTTTTACATGGGTCTTCCCAGTCTGCTGCTGACATAACTAGATGTTGTTCAAACATGTGGCAGCCTTTGCAGCTAATAGGGTTGTACTTATTTTGTTTTTATCTAGTCTAATCGTATTTCATAGTTTTCCCATTGTGATCTAAAGTATATCAGATTTCTGAGCACATCCCCTTTCATGCCCACCTACTTGGGGACAGGAATTAGGTATGATGCCATGAGTATTTGTTTTGTTTGCATTTTTTTGGAGGGGGCCTGATGTTCAACTTTCAATATTCTTAAGTTCTGACTCCCTGTAATTGTGAGGCTTACACGTCTAACATTCAATATTCACAAAAAGAGAAAGCCAAGATAGTGCAATATTCATACTTTATTTCTTCCTCCACATATGCTGTTGTCTCTCATCACACATTTCCTGAAAGCAGAGTTCTGTAAGTTCCTAAAAATTCCCCTATGCATAATCATATTGTCATGCTATAATGCTCCTGATGAGATGCTATCTATTGTAACAGCAGCTGTACATTCAAGCTGAGGCTAATTTTGTGTTCCTCAGCTCCATGCATATAACTAAATACACAGCCAATTTAGTTTGTGTGACAACTAAGGTTGTCTGCACTGGAACTGGAAAGTGGGATTTCCAGCTCGGATAGACATACTCATGACAGCTCGGATTGAGTTGCCGTGCTAAAGATAGACGTGTAGCCGTGGCAGCATGAGTCACATTCAAACTTCGAGGTGAAAGGTTAATGCTGAATCATCTGTTCCTCTAAGATATACTGTGCAAGAGAGATTTTTGAAGGTTTTTTGTGTTGATCTAACTCTACTCCCACTGAAGTCAGTCAGTCAGCAGTTAGGCCAAGCACATGAAGTGCTTTTGAAAATCCCACTTTACGTAAATTCAGGCTAATATAAATCTAGGGATGAGGAAACTAGTTCAGAGAAGATTAATTTTATCCAAGTCTTAATTTGAAATTTGAACCAAACTAACTGAACACTTCTTTAAAGTTTGAAAAAGTTTACATACTTTTTTTTCTCACCTCCAAACTTGCTTAATTTTTGAGAAGGACCAAAAGTAAAGACGAAGAATATTGCAGAGGAAGATTGAAAGCAGGAGGGTTGTGAGATCTTGAAAACATCCCTCCTTTTTTCCTCTCTCAGTAGTGCCGATAGAATCATATGCCTTTAAGGACAAGTTCTGCTCATATAGACTGATCTTGAACCACTAAGATGAGAGTTTTGCCATTGATTTAAAAGGAAACAGGTTCTGGCCCTTAGTTACAGATCTACAACCGTATAAGAAGAAAATGTTTCCCCTGAAATCTATAATCTTATAATGACTGGTTCTGGAGGCTTGCTAGTGAGATGGCTTCAGGTTATTCAGAGTCTTCTGTTAATTTCTGATGTGGAATCCTACCAGCAAAAGTTAATCCCTCAGCAGTAGGTCCTCATAGAGATTCAATTCCTGTTTTCTTGGGTTTCGTTCTGAACCAATGTCATCAGAGAATCAGGGAGCTGCTCAGATACCCACTGTGGTCAATGGAAAGGCACTCACTGATTTTAATGGGTTCTGGATCTGGGTTCATTCTTCAGTTCAATTTTGTATTAAATGATTTTCAGAACTGATTAGTGAACACCACACCTCAATACATACCAGCTCTGTTTGCCAATATATGCGCTGCCTTAAAATGAAAAGTTCTTCCATCATTTGCTGCTAATTAACTGACCATGAAGTTTTCACTAAATATACATACTAGATGTATCTTACTTTTTGGTAGCATGCAGCTAGCAGCAAGCACACTAAAATACTATTTCTGACTGTCCCAGAAAACAGACCATAGAAACAGAAAGATTTTGCAGAATGGAGAAGGCAGGAGGAGACTATAATGAATGCTTTCAGGACTGCAGTCTTTGTTTTTCTAATTTGACTAATGGAGCATTTGGACACAAATATTTGGGATGAAAGAAGCTGTGTGTAATGAGACACATCTGTCTAGCCTGAGAAAACAGACTGGTGCTCAAATATATTGTTTGCTTGAGTTTTTTATGTAAGTGGGTTTCATTCACACAATATATATTTTTTTTTTATGTTGGATCTAGTCATCGGGAGGAAAAGAAAGTGGTGTCTCTCCCTCAATTGTGCATATGAGGGGAAATGAAAGCCGAGGAATGACCTTTCTAAAATCATTCATTGTGAACACAGGGGTTAGACTAGATGACCCTTGCAATCCCTTCTAATCATATGGTTCTATGAAGCTGTCAGTTCATATTGTTTTCCATTTGGAATTTAACAAGGCTAGTCCCAATTACCATATTTGTTCCTGAAATCAGGCATTGTTATTACATATATCATATTTCAGATTCTCCTGTCTACCAGGTTCTTTTAAATAACAGTTTATCATCATTCCTGTTCCTTAGATTGTTTTTAGCATCACTAGCTTCATTAGTTCAGTAGGAAGGATAATAGCAACACTCTATGTAGGGACCTGCCACCAGATTAGGAACAAAAAAAAAAATGACAAATGGTCATGGAGTTAAACAGCAGGCACATTTTGAAATCCTAGGCTGGGCAAATGCCAGATGTACTGGATCTTCTTCTGACAGGAGCCCAAATTTCTGTCTGTTTATACACTTTGGCAATACTTACTTAGTTTCTGATGCCACTGAAGTATTATTGAGTGAGATTATAGCTGAAGTTGGTTGAAACTGTTTTTATGCAGTGTGATGTATGAATTATGTAATTTCTTAAAACTAGATGAATTATGGTCATGTCTAACTAATAAGAGGCCCAGTTCCAGAGTTTTACTTAATTCTGTTCAGTTAAAACTGCCATTGACTAAAATCGGGATTGGAGTCCTCCTCACTCCAGTAATAAATCCTACAGCCCAAACACACACACCTCAACGTAAAATAGTTAGATGTTTTAGGATCTCTGTTTCCTGATTCTTGCTGTTGCTTTAAAGGTGTTTTAATTCTGTGTAACTCATTTGGGAAGTACTCTTCTCCAAGTCTTATGTAAATGAGAGAGGATTTTGTCCAGTCTGCAATTTAAGTCTTAGTGGAAAGTTCAGATGTTTTTTCTTAGTAATTGTTTTCTCTATCCCCTCCCTCCATACACAAAACAAAAAGAAAAAAAAATGTATTTCACCAGGTTTAGAAGGAAGTGTATTATGAAATTATTTTATTCCAACACTAATTTTCTGGCCATGGATTCATGTTCCTCAACTGTCCCAAAGCTTCAATACCCAACTTTTAAGTGTGCAGTGCATAACATCTTCATATACAAACCAGTGGAGAGTTCAAAAGGTTAGAGCCAGGGCACCACATTTTATTTATCTTTGCCTTTACAACTTGCTGAAGATTTTACAGAAAGGCAGAGTCTTAAAATCAAAGGCCAAGAGTTTTAAAAATGATGTCAAGTATTAGGGGCCCAAGATCACTATTTAGGTACCTAAATACACGGCCTGATTTTCAAGAGTGCTGAGCACCAAACAGCTGCAATTGAAATAACTTTTGAACATCAGACTACTTCTTTTGGTGCTTAAATACAGACTTCGGTGTCCAATATTAGAAAACTATTTATTTTTTAAAATCTTGGCTAAAGATATTAGAAAAGAAAAGGACCTGTTAGATCGAGCCTATTATCCTGCCCTAGGAGGAGTAATCAATAATATATATTTTCTAGTGCTTTGTCTACTCTAGCTTTATTTGTCTTCAACTTTTCCTTTGACATACCACTCTACTGTCTCTTAGATGTTACTGGCAGGAAGTTTTGCCTGATACAGATGTAGCATTTCCCAGTTCATCCCATTATCCCTACCATGTTATTCCCCTTTGTACAAAGCTACATTATGCTCCATCCTTGGATTGAAATCCTGGCTTTATTGAGGTCAATGGCAAAACTCCCATTGACGTCAGTGGGGCTATGATTTCACCCTTAGTGTTTACATCCTTTAGATATTCATAGATGGTCATCATCCTCCTCCAGTGCACCTCCATCACAATCTTAGCCATGACATACATATTGCTTTCTTAAGCCTTTCTTATAAAATAATCTATCTGGAGCTTTAATTATCTTTACTGTTGTCTTAAGTAGACAAACTTCTCTCTGGTACTAATGTGTGACATACCTAGGGTACAATCTAGACTAGTGAATAGCTGTGTTACCCCTGTCCTCTAACCTGATGTGTCCTTTGCACTGCTTTGCTGTTTTTTGCCTCCACTCCTGGGCTGCTCACAAACAGACTCTAGCATGTAAGTAGATCCCAGTTATGTGTGTCTATACTTGCAACCTGCCAGTCACTCTCAGGCTTTTAATAGCCCGAATTACACTGCAGGGTGACCCCAGCACATTCCCAGTTCCAGACTTTTCCACAGAGATATACAACTTGTGATGCCCAGCCCTCTCCTGGACTATACAAGCCCATATCATATAAAGTCCTTCATTTTATTACTAGAAATTATGCACACAAATCTTGTTATTCCAAATGGAGTTTCCCAAACACTTCATTTCAAAAACACTGGTTTAGAGAAGACAATAAAATGAGTTTATCAGCTACAAAGAGAGAGATTTTAAGTGAATGCAAGTAATGAGGCATAAAAATCAGAAATGGTTATGAGAGAAATAAAGATACAACACAACTAATGTCTAACTTCACAAACTACGTTAAATTCAAAGCAAAATTTCTCTTGCCATATGCTCTCAATAGTCTCACTGGCCAAACTTCTAAGCCAGGACCCCTTCTTCTGTGTAGTGGCTACTTCCTGTATTGTTTCTGGTGAAGCCAACCAATGGACAGAGTGAGCGAGGAGGAGGAGTGCTGCCTTGGGGTGTTTGTCCCTCATTTTTACAGTGTCAGTCCCTCCCGTGAAAACATTTCCAACTGAGATTCAGGTGACAAAAGTCTAGGAGGGGTGAGAGTGGGGAATATCTCCTGCTGGTTTTCCCACCTGTTGGAACTCCCTTTCTGCTTGATGACTGTTTATTATTACTTAAATGCCAATTAAGCAGAGCACACATGCTTTTGGTTGAGACAGACCGGTTTGCCAACATCTGTTTGGGCAGAGCTGGGGTTTGGAACATGGGTGTACAACACCATACAGTGGGCTCTTACAACTTTACATACAATGTTGCCACACATATTTTATCAGGGCAATATTGACCAGCAAAGTATGAGGTTTCAAATGATTTTGAAATCGATGGAAAGACTCCCACTTATGTCACTGGATCACACCCATGGTTAGGAAGAATCTTATTTTATTTTATTTGTAATTGTTTCTTTAAATAATAAGAAAACAATGTTTTTCTTGGTCCCTTTTGTTTGTGCTTTTCTGGATTTTCTTCCTATCCATTTCCTTTTTACCAAACCTATTTCTAGGGGGCAGGATAAAGCAGATCAACAGGTAAATTCAACAGCTTTATTGTTCAGGGTTGCATTTGTCTGTTACTTACTGAGCTGGGGCAGTAGCAGCTCTAGTGCATCCATGTCAGCCTATATGAAGGATAATTGTGGTTGTCTCGCCTAAGCTTTAACTAGCCACTAACATGAATTTAGATGTTGCCACAGCTTTCTCGGTATCTCAATTGTATCATTTTTAAGACATTAAGAATTACAATTTTAGCTGTACTGAAACTATGCAAACTGCTAGGTGTAAAGTTGTGTTTACAAAAAATATGAACAGATGTTTTCAAATATGACCTATTTTTCTAGTCTAGCCAGGATCATGGTTTCTCCCACATTTCCCATTGTCTTCAATAGGAGGTGTACATGAATCACAGATGGTAAGATTTAACCTAAATTCGTTTTTGTTTTTATCTCTGCTTCTAAAATGTGCTCTACCTCCCTCCACCCCTTCCATTCCTCAGCTTTTACAAACTGCCTTTTTCCTCTGCTAGACTGCTTTTGGACTGGCTAGGTTTTCTCTTGTGGCTGTAGTTTTTGCCTTCTACTTCACATCTTTCTCTCTGGTCAAACCCCCTCCCTCCTCTGGTGTGTTAATTTAGACATTCACATTATGTTCCAAGCTCACTTTCACTCTCAGGATCTCTTATCCAAGCTGCTTTTCCTTCTGCTTCAATGTAAGACATAGCTGCTTACTCAACTTTCTTTCCACCCATATTCTTCATCCATTCCTTAGACTGCTTTCAGCAGGATTAGTGCAAAAAGATGTTGGTGCCAGGATCTGCTTTAGCTGCAGTCAAATTCATTTATCGTTTTGTACTTACTCATCTGTTGGGTGGATGTGTTTGGGTCTGGTTAGCTAAAACATAGTTTTGCTAGTGCTAATAAACCTTTTCATGTAAACAAATAGAGATTGTGTTTATAAAGAAATATACAGTATATCCTGGATTAAAATGAAATCGTACTATTGCAACGGTATTTAAACCCACTGATTGGAAGGCGGTGGGATGGGAGGAAGGATGAAGATGAAATAAAGAAAATCCTAAAAAAGAGAGGCATAAATGGGGAAAGAAAGAAAAAAAGCTGGCATGTCTCAACAAGCCTTTTGTTACCACTGTTAAAGCTACAGTTGTCACTATTTCAAATGACAGCGAAAAGAAAATCTTTGTTCTGAAGCCTATCTACAGAGCCACTAAATGTGCACATAAGCAGAGTATGTAGTTATTAAAAATAAACATTTAAAAAAATCAGTGATGCAAATTAGTCTCCCACATCCTTATTTAGGCATTTAAATAATTAGTTAATTTTTAAAAGTGCTGAACCAGCAGCCTCTCCCCATGAAATAAATGTGAGCTATTGGCTGTTCTGCACTTTTGAAAATCAAGCCACTTATTTGCTGCCTGAACATTAGGGCTGTTTGAAAATATAGTTATGTCAGAGTCAAAACATTTTGCAGAAACATCTTTTTTGACCAAATTTTTGACATGAAACCGTTAAAGTGTTTTGTTTCAAAAAGTCAGTGTTTTGTTTCATTTTGTTTGTTTTGAACTTTATATGGTACTAAAATATTTAATACTGTATTATATTATATTTAACGTATTTAAACTTAATATTTTTGTAAAATCTAAAAGTCTACATGAAATTTATCAAAATGATAAAATTGAAATTAAATGTTTGGACACTTCCTGCAAAATGTTTCATTTTGATAATTTAGTCATTTTGGCTTTTCTTTCTGATTTGGAATGAATTTCTTTTCAAAAGATCAGTCTCCTGTGGAACAGATATTCTGGTTCCCAACCAGCTCCATGAAATAGGTGTTTAGGAGTCTATGTTTGAAATTATGGCCAATGAACTTATAATGCTAATCCACTGAATGCTCTACGCACTAAACATCCTATTTTCCATGTTCTCCATGACATTGAAGTGAAAGTTTTTTCATGTGACAACCACTGATTTACTGTGTTCCTGTGATGTTTTCTAACTACATATTAGGCCATTAAAAACAAAATAAATGAATGAACAAAATCTTGTGAATATCCTGACCCTGCAATTACCAAAAGCAATTAGACTATAAGGAGCATTATTTGGAACTCAGTTTCTTTCAATTGATTTTACCAAAAAAAAAAAAATTAAATAATTGAATACATAGGATTCATTTTAGGATATTACTCTCTCGTAGTAGACATGCATACACCAAGATAAAGTCCTTCAAAATTTACAAAAAGAGAGTGTGACGTTGCACCTCATAATACTTTATGGAAATATGCTTATGAATGTATATATGGCATAACTGGAATTGTTTTATGCTACTGTCATAAACAAATAAGTAAGAGTTAATAGAACAGAAGTACTTCATCTCTCTTTTACCTGCAAAGGGTTAACAAGATCAGTGAGCCAGGCTGTCACCTGACCAGAGGACCAATCAGGGGACAGGATACTTTCAAATCTTGAGGGAGGGAAGTTTTGTGTGTGCTGTTAGTGTTTGGTGGTTGTTCTCTCTGGGGGCTCAGAGGCACCAGACGTGCAACCAGGTTTCTCTCCAATCTCTCTGATACAGGCTCTTATAAGTTCAGAATAGTGAGTACTAGGTAGATAAGGCGAGCTAAGCTTATGCTTGTTTTCTTTATTTGCAAATGTATATTTGGCTGGGAGGAGTTTAAATGTGTATTTGGCTGGAAGGAGTTCAAATTTGTATTTTGCTGAAAGGATTTTAATTTGTACTTGTATACTTAGGCTGGGAGGGTATTCCCAGTGTCTATAGCTAAAAGACCCTGTAACATATTCCCTCTTAAATTTACAAAGATAATTTTTACTGTTTTTTCTTTCTTTAATTAAAAGCTTTTCTTGTTTAAAAACCTGATTGTTTTTTTCTTCTGGTGAGACCCCAGGGGACTGGGTCTGGATTCACCAGGGAATTGGTGAGGAGAAAGGAGGGAAGGGGGAGAGAGAGGTTAATTTTCTCTCTGTGTTAGGATTACTTTCTCTCTCAGGGAGAGTCTGGGAGGGGGAGAGAAAAGGAGGGGGGAAGGTGGATTTTCCTTTCTGTTTTAAGATTCAAGGAGTTTGAATCACAGTGATCTTCCAGGGTAACCCAGGGAGGGGAAGTCTGGGAGAGGCAATGGTGAGGGAAAGCGTTTACTTTCCTTGTGTTAAGATCCAGAGGGACTGGGTCTTGGGGGTCTCTGGGCAAGGTTTTTGGGGGGACCGGAGTGTACCAGGCACTGGCATTCCTGGTTGGTGGCAGTGCTACAAGTACTAAGCTGGTAATTAAGCTTAGAGGAATTCATGCTGGTACCCCAAATTTTGGACGCTAAGGTTCAGAGTGGGGAATTATACCATGACAGCTACCTATGCCATGTAACATATCTTTGTAAAGGTTATGTTCTACTGAATATATTCATCCTATTTGTATGCATGTATCATTTTTTTATTCAAAGTTATGAATATTGGCTATATACTTGTTTGATTTTAAGTAGCCTTAGTAAGGCATTTGGTCAGCTTCTTAAGAAAGGAATTTGCAAGTTAAGTGTCCAGTCAAGAAACACTTAACAGACAATGGAAACTTGGAAGACTCCAGTCCACATAAGAAGTCTTCCTGCAGACTTTCAAGGTAGCATGTGAACAATGGCTGCCACCTGTAAAGTTCTGACTCATGCATGGACATGTGACTTGCCCATGTGACTCCAAAACACCAGCTTGCAGCTGGATTCTGCATAGGAGAGAGGAAGGGGGTCTCCACCCACAAGAGAGTCTGTTTAAGCCCCTGAGAGGCCCCTCCATTTTGTCTTCAGCTAGCTCAAGAGACAGTTATCCTTTGGGGTGGAGAGGCTAAAAGAAACTGGAACAAAGGACAGTAACCACAGGGGTGTGAGTGATTTCTGACCCAGACTAGAAGGAGACTAGTCTGTAAAAGAAACTTATTGGAACATCTCTGAGGGTGAGATTTCATCTGTAATCTCTTACTATGTTAGGTTTAGACTTACATGTTTTATTTTATTTTGTTTGGTAATTTTCTTTGTTCTGTCTGTCATTACTTGGAACCACTTAACTCCTACTTTTTGCATTTATTAAAATCACTTTTTACTTATTAATTAACCCAGAGTATGTATTAATACCTGGGGGGGGGGCAAACAGCTGTGCATCTCTATCAGTGTTCTAGAGGGTGAACTGTTTTTGAGTTTACCCTGCATAAATTTTATACAGTGTAAAATGGATTTATTTGGGTTTGGACCCCATTGGGAGCTGGGTATCTGAGTGCTGGAGACAGGAGCACTTCTTAAGCTGTTTTCAGTTAAGCCTGCAGCTTTTGTGGGACATAGTTCAGACCTGGGTCTGTGTTTGTAGCAGGCTAATGTGTCTGGCTCAAACAGGGCAAGGTTCTGATGTCCCAAGCTGCCAGGGAAAACGGGCTCAGAGGTAGTCTCGGCACAGCAGGTGGCATTTCCAAGAGAGTTTCTATGATCCAACCTGTCAGAGAGAGGACTAAAGAAAAATACAGTATATGGCTCTATAATTGAAACAGCCAGTAATAAATCAGTCTTATCGCTCTTATTATATAGCAAAAATAATAAATTACATCTCTCCCATCATTTTCTTTCACATTTATTCTTTGATCAAATCTGTTTCCAACTCATTCAAAGTGACACAACTAATGTTATTGTTTTTGTCCTGTTTAATCTTCATTAAAATATACCACAGTGATATAAATAAATAAGTGATGACTCATTATTACATAAAGCTATGTTTTATCACAGGTAGTGGAAGGATCAGTCCGTGGTTAGGGCACTAGCCTAGGACTTGAGAGGCCGGCATTCAATTCCCTGCTCTGCCATGGAGTTCTTGTGTGACCTTGGACAACTTTATACCTCAGTCCCCTACCTGTAAAATGAGGATAATAGTATTTTTCCTGCTGCACAGGGGTGTTGTGAGGCTAAATACATTAAAAATTGTGAAGCATTCATATACTATGGTAATGTGGGCCATGAAGTCAATGTAGCTGTGTCAATTTACACCAACTGAGGATCTGGTCAATAGTCTACAACAAAAAAAATATAGTTTAACTAAGGTTTCCAAAGAGGAATATCTGTAGGCCTGGGACTTTATCAACTCCCCCCACACACACTCCTCGCCTCTCTATTAAACCAGCATTGGATGAAACTCGGGGAGTTCACCATTAAAATTGAAAATAGAATGTTTTGCTGCTGATAAAGCACCCCCACCTTAGGAATGTTTCTAATGAGAGTTATTACCATCAATGGTTGTAAAGTAAAGCCACCAAAGTGCTGGGCAGTTTTAGGGAGGATACAGAAAGATTTAATAAATGGTAAATAAATAAATAAACTTTGACCAAAGAATTTATGCTGACCATCTGCACAAACAAAAAAGGTCACAAATACATTACAATTTAAGCATACAAAATTGCGCAGAAAGGAGGACACATATGTACTGTATGCCCCAAACCCTCGAAAGGGTGCCTAAACTGACCGGATCACGCCTTGACCCCCTCAGTAGAGTTTAGGCAGGGTGCCCCAAATTGTGTGGGTAACATATCTGATTTAGCTTAGAAAGAGAAGCACATTCTTGTTTCTTTCTTATGTTAATACAATCCATATGACAATGAGGCCTTGGCCTGAAGGCACTAGTTCAATACAAACAACAAAAGACAAAATAATTATGAATTGAGATAAAAATGTTGTTATAGGTGGAAATATCCTCTTACTTATCCCAAGAAGTGGTCAGAAAATGGAAATTATTTCCTGCAAAAAAGTTCACAATTTGGGAACAAATAAAAAAGTCATCTTGAACTGGGGGAAAAAAAAATCTAAATTGCAAAATTATTTATTTATTTAGTAAAGAATTTCCAGGAAAATTCCATATTGAGGAAACCAAAATGGAATGTATGGTTTGCCAGCTGCTCATCTGGCAGATGGGCAGGTTGCCTGGCAACACTGAACATGGGAGCCCTGGCTCTGCGGCAGAGCACCAGATGAAGTGCCAAGGAGCTGTGAACCTGGAAGCCTTGATAGACATGGCTTGCAGGCAGTTCACCTGGTGCCGGGCTACTGAAGAAGTGAGCAGCTGAGCTGACAGGAAAGCAGGTTTCCCTAGAAAGCATTACCCTGACAGAAAACTGTTCTTACTTAAAATTCCAACCTCTCTCTGTTTCTTCCTAAAGTGTCTTTCACTGTTCACTGAACAACACTAATGGATACAGTATACAGTCAGCATAATTAATGTGTCAGAGTCATATTTTGCTTCTATCTATTAAGAATGATTTTTTGTTCCTTAGCATTTGACAGTTGTATTGCTCCTGAACTCATTTCAGGCTAGATTGTGCCAAGGCTCAGTACAGTTTTGCAGAGGCCTGGGCCGGGAGTAAGGACCATACCAATAAGGTCTGCAAATGGGTTTTCCTCTTCACAGCTCTAATGATAAGGAAACACAGGGCTTGTGCCTCAGATGCTTCCATTTGGGAGCAACTAGGTGAGGAATAGATGGACCTGTGGCTCCACCTATCCATGTGCCAGCAGAGCTAAGTATGCATCACCATTATTAATAACAAACCCCCAGAATGAGATGTTGCAAATTGCCCCCTTTCTCTTCTGATCTGAATAACTGGGGAGACTGGGAGGTATTGTGCCTCCCTGATACAGTTGCCTCCCATGCAGCCTCCATAGGCACATGGCCCCAGGAATGCCGCTTATGTTAGGAGGAGGCCTGCAAACAGCATGATCCTTTCCTAACTTCTTAACGTAGAATATAAAAATAACTCCTCAGACATACGGATTTAAAGTAATTTCTTACCAGTTTGGGAATTGTCTCTGGGAATATGTTACAGATTCTAGCTAGGAATCAACCTTCTGGGTAGCTACTTCCCTCTGATATTACGTACATCACTTTTTGTGTGATGTATAAAGAGACTGGGGCAGAAAAATGTTTGAGACAATGTATTGAATATTTTAAGGCAAGCTTTATAATTCAATGCTCAGAAAAGAAATACTGTATTAAGATTTGAAGTCAGTCAGATCTGAAATATTTTAAACTGTTTTCCCAATTGTCTACCCGTCTGTGCAATGCAACATTACTGTGAATAACAGCATCTGGCTGTGGCCATAGAGATGGAACCTTATTCTTTGTTTCATTATCTTTCTTGAAGAGAAGATATTGATTTTTCCACCTGAAAAACACTTCTCCCAAGATGATAAAGGTTTTTATATTTCCTAAAATTTCCTAGAGCTATTTAAGACTACAGATACTAATGGTGGTTACTATAGGTAATACACCTTGCCAGATCCTCAGCTTGTATAAAGCTACATAGCATCTTGAAGCACAACAAATTTATGGTCTGATTCTGCCAATCTTAGCCATGGTGAATAAAATCATACTGTACAAGCACTGTAAGCTGGTGAGCTGTTTCACCAGCCAGGAAAAGGAAATAAAGTGCAAAGCAACATCCAGGACCTATTACTACTATTTGTATTGCAGAGCCCTAGTCATGGATCAGGATCCCAATGTGCTAAGCACTGTACAAACAAAGGAAAAAGACATTCCCTGCCCCAAATTGCTAACCATTTTAAATATAAGGTGAGAGATGACAGGTGGTTACAGCAGATGTGAGGGGAGCCCAAGGAAACAATGAAACATTTGGGTCAGTATGGTAGACAGAGGTCTAAGCACAGTGGTGCTGGAATATTATTAATAGTGGTAGTGCTGAAAGCCAGCCCTCTTACCCCTGTCCTCCAACACCCTATCCCACCCCACCCTGCCCCCGAGCTGAGACTGGGAGCAAAGCCCCTGGCACACGGGGCAGCAGCTAGAGCCCCAGACACACTGAGTGGCAGATGGAGCCCTGGGCATATTGGGAACCCAGGGGTGCTGCAGCACCCCCTGCACCCTTAGGTCCCACACCGATGTCTAAGCATACCAGGTGTCTGACCATTGTCAAGTTTTTTGTAGGCATCATGAAAAAGGAGAGATTTGGAGAAGAAAAAGGAAGTAGCTCCATTTTCTCCTTTGAACCCTTTTTCAGGCTGTAGCATCTTGTCACATATTCCCATTAACTTCAATTAAAATAATAAAGTACTACTCTGCCTGAATGCGCTGATTGTCTATTACTGATTAACTCCTATGTGGACAGTCTTCTTCACAAACAAGAGTGCCTTATTCCAAATTAGTTTACTCCACTTTATCTAAGGCTATGTCTACACTAGCACTTTTGTCAGTATAACTTGAGTCACTCACTAGTGTGAAAAACCCCCACACCCCAAGCAAGATAAGTTACTGACAGCAGTGCCAGTGTGGACAGCACTCATTGAGGATGATTTAATTATGTTAACAGGAGCACTCTCAGTCCTGCTAGTTTTTTTTTTATCTGCTTGCTTGTGTCCTATAATTTATTAAGAAATACAAACACCTTAGCATCCCTGCTACCCTCACTGCCAAGTGTCTAGTCGTAAATTAGGTTGTAGAGTGTTATGGGCAGGGAACTGGTCTTTTTGAACAACAGATAACACCGTGGGGCCCAATCCCAATTGGAGCCTTAGAATGTCACCATAAATCAATGAAATAAAAATAATGGAGGCCAGCTAAGATTAGAGACTTCAAAGTTTATTAACAATTCAGGAACGTAGATGTTGGTGTTGATTTGTGATATCCCTTGAACATGAAAGAGAAGGATAATTTCCTGGGAGTGGGAATTACTTTTTATAACATAGACCAAGTAGTGTATTGATGGCAGTTCCCAAATATTGCCAGAATTATAGCATATTCCAGAGTCTAGTTATTTCCCTATAGATTACTCTTTTGGGCTATGTCTATATGTCTCTACCTAGCCTACTTGTCCTTCCCTCTGAGCTTCCTCTTAGATTCATACAGAGTTCATAAGATGGCACTACACCACACAATTCTGTGGGATAGAATCCAAATATTCATCAGCCTGGATTTGTACTATATGATTCCATCTCCCATGCCTCTTCTCAGCTTTGCACAGGAAATGCCAAGGGACTGTATGCATTATCTTAAAGTAACATTTACAGCATTCAGTCCTCTAGCTCTTTTATTAAACCTGTAAAACATTTTATACCGCTGCATAAGGTTAAGATTAAAATGACCTCTTGCAAATAAGTAATACTGGAATGGTATTTGAGGTAATCCCTTTATAAAATGGATAGAAATTCTCTCTAATATTGTGGAAAGATTTGTGTGTGTTTAGGCTTACCAAATAGCAACTGTGAAAAAACAGAACAACAGGGGGTGGGGGGTAAAAAGCGCCTTTATAAGAAAAAGTCCCAAAAAACAGGACTGTCCCCTTAAAAATGGGACATCTGGTCACCCTATGTATGTTGGCATGAAAAATGCTAGATAAAATGTAATTTACTACTACTTATCAATTCCTGTGGTTTTATGGATCTCCCCACACTGACCTAGAAGAAATGCCTTTTCACTAGGCAAGAGAGCCAGAGAAAGAGGCTGTGTAACAAGGTCCCGGTTCTCATTTACACTAAGGCCTCTTTACATAACGCTGGCAGAGTAAATGAGAATCAGGCCCTAATTATTTTCGTTTTAGTCTTCCTTGATAGTTGGAGCTTACTTGAAAATGGCACTATTTTTTAAAATAAATTGCAGTGTCTAAATAAGACATGGGTGCTAGTTGCATCTTTTTGGAGATTGCACCAGGAGATAGTGTCCCACGTCTTGTTTACACTATATTAACTATGAGTTCAAACTCTGAATACACGTAGTGCTCAAATTTACATTTGGACTATTTCATGCAAAGAGACTCAGTTGGCCCAGATTTAGCAAAGACTGAAATACTATCTTGTAAGCATTAACAGCTGGAGTTTTTTTTCTTGGAGCAAGGAAAACAGCCTAATCTGTTAAAGTGATGGTGTTTTGAAAGTAGTGCTGACACCTTCATAAATCTTTCATAGAAGCAGAGGTGGAGCTGAATTGCATCTGTGTTGTACTCAATCCATTGATGTGCAATGTGCTTTGGACTGGTAAATATAGGGCTAGATGAACATGTCAGTAAGAAACGTGAATCTGCATTCATTGGATACTAGAGTCTGCAGATCCCTGAGGCACCACATCTTTTTCTCCTAGCTTTACACTATTTTGTATCTTGCATAGTGTTTTATAGAGCTGGTCAGAAAATAAGGTGATTTTCAATGAAAAGTGCTCACTCTGGCAAAATATCAAACCCAAAATGTTCTGGCTCAAACTCAAAGTATTTCAATTCAAAACAGCTTCACTGTGCCTCATGGGAGTTGTAGTTTAGGTGCCTTATGCTCCCATTCTCTTCTATGGGTCATGTTCTCTGGCCAGACTACATCTCCCCTGATGAGCCACTTTTCTCCTATCTTGATAAAGGAAGAAGGGGCACCTGGTCATGCTGCATCTTAAGAGATTATTGGGGAATGTTACTTTTTTCAATGACATAGCTACATTTTGTATGGAAAGCAGACACTTCATGAAAAACTTTTAATTGAAAACCTTTTTCCAACCAAGAAACTGTTTTGATGGGGTGAGGAGTACTTTGACCAAATTGGTCTTTCTTTCCCTGCAGTAATTCTGTCTGAGCTCTCTCATGGAATCCAGGAAAGCAGTTTCCAGCCTGGTTGGCTAGATGTTTTATTTGAAGCCATCTTAAACAATCAAAACCTCACACTCTTCCTTCAAAAAGTCTGTGCAGCCCAAGTGTCCCTTCCCCAAGTCTGTCCTTCACACCAGTAACCTAAAATTTCTGGCTCTTGCCTCAGTAATAAAGGACTTCACACAGTCTCCCTTCTGTCCATTTGGTTTCAGGAGCAATTCCTCTCTATAGTAGTGCCAGTAGCAGTCCTTTGGGAAGGTATTGCAATCTCCCCTCTCTACTTCCTACTGCCCTTTTTTATAAGGCTCAGCTAATTAAGTTCCAGCACTTCTCGGGTGCAGCAGGCAGAGCTAATCATCAAACCAGCTGCAGGCCTCTGACCCTAGAAGGATGGTATCCCTTATAACTTCACAAGTATCTAATTATTTATACTTCTTTCTTCACCAGTGTCTAAACACTTGACATATTCCTGTAGTTCCCTAAAATATAGGGATCTGATCCCATAAACCTTCAGATGAATAGTCCCCTTGACTTCAGTGGGATTGTGTGGGCACAGGGCGGGTGCAAGGATGTTTCACGCCCTTGTGCCCCCTCCCCAAACCCTGTGTCAGCTCTCCACCCCTCCCCACTCTGAGGACCCCCCCGCGGCAGCTCCCCCAGCCCAGGGAGCCGTGCGGCAGCTCCCAGCCCCAGCTCACCTCTGCTCCACCTCCTCCCTGAGCACACCGTCGCCACTCCACTTCTCCCGCCTCCCAGGCTTGTGGCGCCAATTAGCTAGTTGGCGCTGCAAGCCTGCGAAGGAGAGAAGCAGAGCGGGGCAGTGTGCTCAGGAGAGGAGGCGGAGCAAAGGTGAGTTGGGGTGGGAAGCGGTTCCCCTGCATGCCATGCCCCCCCCTTACTTGCTGCAGGTGGCCCTCCCCCTGCCCCATGTCCCTCTGCCTAAATGCCGATGATGACCGGGGCGGCCAAATATCCGGCTGCCGCAGTCACCGCTGAAGGACATGAAATGCCACCCTCAAATGCTAGTGTTCTAGGCGACCGCCTAGGTTGCCTAATGGGTTGCACCAGTGCTGTGTGTGTGACTAAACACTGTTCATATGGTTAAGGCTGTGATGGGTTGCGCTCCTTTAAGATGCCACCTGATGTGCTGAGATACCACTGAGCCCACCTGTTCTGCCAGCAGGGCCCCCCTTTGTACTTGTCTTGCTGAGCCAGGCTCTTAAGCCTCCTCCAGCACCCACACAGGCAGGGCCACACCCAACTTCAGAACAACACACACTGAGATCAGCTCTGGGAAGACTCAGTTAAAGGGACTTGCCCCAGCACTCAGGAGCCCATCTCCCTTGGAGTGCAGGCCCAAAGGTATATTATGAAATCCACACTCTCTCTCAATTTGGAGGAAGGTACGCACAGCCTCTTACTCACCCCTCCAATTATGAATTGCACAAGCTGGGTTATATTATAAACAATAAGTTTATTAACTACAAAAGGTGAATTTTATGTGGTTAAAGGGATAGCAAACAGAACAAAGCAGAATACTATACCAATAAAACACACAAACTAAGTTTGATTCACTAAAGAAACAGGTTACAAAATAGAATTTCTCACCCTAAAATGTTGAATTAGGCAGGATGCAAAGTTTCTATAGTTCAGAATTCCAATTATTTCTTCTTATAGACTGGACCTCTGTCTCAGTCTGAACTCACTCCTATCTTTCCCTTCAAGTTAGTTCCTTTGTCCCTTCAGGTTCTTTCAGCAATCCTTCTTCTTGGGTAGGCAATGGAGGAGAGTCTCTGTGGCAGGGAGTCTACTCACTGGCACAGCACCTCCAGCTGGTTGTCCAAGGAATTAGCTCTTTTCCAGCTCCAGAGCACAATCCCCTCTTACCAGCTGATGTCTCACCTGCCATTGGCCCCTGTGTCCCTCCTAAATGCCGGTACCCTTTTATGTCAGGGTTCCGACCCAGCAGTATTCCCCAATCTGGGTCTCCCCTCCCTAGGGAACCCCCAACCCTCTAAACCCAACTTGCCTCAGTGGCTATTTGCAGTCACCATCTAGCCCCCATTACCTGGGGCAGACTGCAGTCTGTAAACCACTCATCATCAGCAAGGGGGGTTGGACCAGTTGCTTCTGCCTCTATCTGGGCTGCCTCTCTGCAGCCCTAGTACCTTTTGTAGGCCTCTAACTAGGCCTGTAGCCTGGGGTTTACTAGGCTGGAGCTCCCCAGCTCCCTTTGTCCTTCCCCAGCACTGCTCCACCTCAGGTACTTTTCCCAGGCAGCCAGGTCCTTCTCTCTCTAGTAAGCTAGAGAGAGTATCTCTCTCAGCCTCTGGCCCTTAGCCCTCTTATAGGGCCAGCTGTGGCCTGCTTAGGGTGTGGCCTCACCTATGGCTGCTTCCCCAATCAGCCTTTCTTTTCCCAGCTGTAGCCCTTTCCAGGGCTGTTTTAACCCCTCAGGGCAGGAGCGGGGTAGCCAGGGCTGGTGCAACCACTAGGAGAACTAGGTGGTCGCCTAGGGCGCCAAGTGGTTGGGGGTGCCAAAAAGCAGTGCCCTGGCTCAGCAGGGAGGAGTTGCCTTCCGGAGGCACTGGAGAGCCAGAGCATTGGCTTGCGGGGGCGGCGTGCCACAGCCATGGACGAGAAGGCGCGGTGCAGGGGGGCAGCAGCAGCCCTGCAAAGGCAACAGCACTGCTAGTGGGGAGCATCCATGCCCTCAGCCCCTCTTTCCCAGGCTGCGGCCCGCCCCCCCATGCCCTCCAGGACTTCTGCAGGCTGCAGAGGATGCATGCAGGTGCCAGCCCCCATGTGCCCCTTGGCTTCCCCCTCGCCATGCTTGGGCTCTGCAGGGCGAGGGGGGAGCCGGGGGCACAAGGGAGCCGCCACCCGCAACCTGGGCAGGCTCACTCACCAAGCTCAGGTTCTGCAGCTCCCAGGCATGTGAGCCACCGCTGCCCCTCCCGCTGCCTCAGCACTCTGCAGGGGACGGGCTGTGCACCTGGCAGCGTGTTTTTGCCTCCACGTGGAGCCAGTGTCTGACCAGCATGGCAGTAAGGGGCAGTCAGGGAGCAGGTGGCGGGTTGGATGGGTCGGGAGTTCGGGGGGGGGAGCTGTCAGGGGGTAGGGGTGTGAAGAGGGATCGGAGCAGTCAGGGGACTGGTAGCAGGGGGGTTTGGATGGGTCGGAAATTCTGGGGTCCTGCCAGGGGAGCGGGGAGTGGTTGGATGGGGCGTGGGAGTCCCAGGGGTCTGTCTGGGGGCGAGGGTGTGGATAAGGGTTGGGACAGTCAGGGGACAGGTAGGAGGTAGGTTCCTAGGGGGACAGTTATGGTGGTGGGGTCTTGGGCAGGGCTAGGGCAGGGATCTCCCCCCCATCCTCTTTTTTGATTGCTGAAATATGGTAACCCTAGGCAAGGGGGGAGCTGGGAGGCGTATGGGGGCTGGTGCCTACATGCATCTGCTGCAGCCTGCAGGAGCCCCCAGGGGGGCGGCGCCAGGCTGCAGCCTATGTAGGAGGGGCAGGGGGTGCAACTGCTCATCACTAGTGGCACTGCCACCTTTGCAAGGCTGCTGTCCCCCTGCACCGCACTGGCTCCTCCATGGCTGGGGCTCACCGCTGCCACAAGTGGGACACTTTGGCTCTCCAATGCCTCCAGAAGACAGCTCCTCCCTGCTGAGCTCCTGCAACAGCCCAAACCCCAGCAAAGCTAGTGAGTGGACTCGGGGCAGGGGCTGCTAGAGTGGGATGGGGTGGGGCGCAAGGTGGAAGTTTTGCCTAGGGTGCAAAATATCCTTGCACCAACCCTGGGGGTAGCCACCCTGCTATAGTCTCCTTTGCCTTCCTCCCTACCTTTACATGGGCAGGAATCTTTTGTTTCCCATCTTGACACACATACCCTCTCCTTTTAGTGGAAAGTTACAAGAAGTCCAAGATAATGTTTAGTATCAGGTGACAAGAGGACCTGACCTAGTAGTGTCCCAGCTATGTTCCCAGATGCCTCCCAAGAGAGAGATTAGTACAGGGGTCGGCAACCTTTCAGAAGTAGTGTGTCGAGTCTTCATTTATTCACTCTAATTTAAGGTTTCGCGTGCCAGTAATACGTTTTAACGTTTTTAAAAGGTCTCTTTCTATAAGTCTATAATATATAACTAAACTATTGTTGTATGTAAAGTAAATAAGGTTTTTTAAATGTTTAAGAAGCTTCATTTAAAATTAAATTAAAATGCAGAGGCTCTCGGACCGGTGGCCAGGAGCCGGGCAGTGTGAGTGCCACTGAAAATCAGCTCGCATGCCGCATTTGGCATGCATGCAGCAGGTTGCCTACCCCTGGATTAGTATCTTCACAGTCTTTTTGTTTCTTCCTAATGGCCCATCAAATCTGATGATGGCCTGTTGTTTGGTGGGTGTCTTCCAAATACACACCCAGTTGTAATTGTGACAAATCCATATTCCTAACTTTAGATACAGAAATGATACATGTATACAAATTGGATAATCACATTCAGTAACACATTCAGTAACATCATTCTAATGATATCTTACATGAGCCATCTTGCATAAAGTACATCTCGGTTATGCCATATTCATATCATAAGCATATTTTCATAAAGAATATGGAGTATAACATCACAAAGGGTTTTCAGGATCATGCCCCAAATGATTAAACAACAATGGACTCAAAAGTATATACTAAATAAATAAAACTGCAAAAATCAGTGTGAAATTCAGTGACTCAACCATACATGGATATACTTCATCTTTGCAGATGTAAAGTAAGTTGCCCATATCACAAGGTAGCTACATAAATGCACACATTGCACATAACTGTAAATACTTTTTCCTTTTTAAAAGAGTGCCTCAGCTGTTCACAGACACAGAGAAATAGTTTATTAAGGGTTATTGTTGGTTACTAAGAGTGACCTTTTTTTTACCATCTAAAAGAATATTTTATGTGTCCACAAGTCTAAGAGGGAAGCTTAAACTTTTCCCATCAAAGCTAGGTAAATTTTGTTTAATTTGTGAGCTAAGATTTGTTTAGTTTGTTTAAATTCAGAGCTAAGATCACATGTATGTTGCCTCTCTGAATAACACATGAATAAGTCATATCAAGGTTAGCCTCAGTATAATCAGGTGTGACTCCCCTGAAATAAAATGAGTTGTGCCAGTTTACACTATGCCTGATTTTGCTCGTAATGTGTAACCTGCTCAGATTAACACAGAAAAAAATAATTCACAACAGGACTGCATAATTAGAGCTGCTTTCTCATTGGAAAGGCTGTTGAGCTGAACACCAACTCAGAATAAGAGAAATCTGGCAAAGGGGACTCAAGTGAATTTCTTTTATCTTTAATGTGAAAGACCAACCACACGTTTTGTAATGATGCACTTCACTACAGAACCTGAAGTCTTCCAAAGTTAAACTGCTCCAGTGCATAAATTCCACTTCACTAGGCAATGTGCCTTGACACCAGGCCTTTATGGCCTAAATCTGATCTGGGCACACTTTCTCGGTGTAGCTGTCTCCTGCCAATTAAGAAAACATCTGTGTCTTTCTAGCCCTGGCATCAGTGGAGCTTTATATTATTTGTCTGAAACTCAAAAGGCAGCCTAGCCAAAGGACTGGATGACAGCTTGTTTTCAACACTCATGCACCTTTAAAAATAAAGACTGAGGTGGGGTATACCAAAGCAAGGACCACAGTTACATACAACAGCAGTAATTATATGACAGTTAATACTGGAATTAAGGGACATAGGAAGAAAATTCTCCTAAGCATTAGCTGCCTGGTTGTTTAGATGTTAGTTGGCAGTGTAATTCTCTATCTAGTCATACTGCCAAGGCCTCAATACTAAAAGATGCTAAAAACCTGCTGTGGAAAGCTGAAAACAATGGGAATTAAGAGTGCTCAGGAAAGACACATAACTTTGCTGGATTATGCCCCCAGTGCTTCGAAAAGATTTTTGTGGAACAGCAGATGGGCAAGCTGTATTCAAGGGACCAGTCGGCACAGATCCATGTTAAGATCTGTATCTCATGACTAAGAGAGCACAGAGGAAGTCAGTGTTGGTGCTGGTGTGGGGGAGGGAAATTTGGCAAATACTGGCAAACTCGCCTTGGTAAAAAGGCTTCAGAAGGGGGTCACTTTGAACTGAGATTTAGGAGTTGGCTTGCCGCCTGGAGATTGGAACAGGTCACACTCCTCTTCCTTTCTGTAGAGAAGACTGGCTGGGTTGTTTTATTTTTCTTTGTTAATGACTGATAATGAACACTTCTTATCTTTAACCCTCAAATAAGCTTTAATTTGTTCAAATATGACAGTTGTTCGATGGCTGTCATGCCTGTTTTCTTCTTCTTTGAGTGTGATTGCTGTGTGTTGCCATTCTATGGCTTCCTATTCAACAGCATCAGTTATCTGGTCCAGCAGCTGCCTTTTCTCCTTCAGTGATGGAAGGGATTTCTGAAAATGCTAAAGGGCAGTGCCAGACACCTAGATCCTTTTCCCACTGGCTCTATAGCAGTGGTGGGCAACCTGCAGCCTGTCAGGATAATCTGCTGACAGGCCGCCAGATAGTTTGTTTACATTTGCACAGCCGCCTGCAGCTCCCAGGGCTGCAGTTCACTGTTCCCGGCCAATGGGAGTGGTGGGAAGCAGCATGGACTGCAGGGACATGCTGGCCGCTGGTTCCCGCAGCTCCCATTGACCGGGAACGGCGAACCATAGCCAGTGGGAGCTGCAGGCAGCTATGCAAGTGTAACAAACTGTCTGGCAGCCCGCCAGCAGATTACCCTGATGGGCCACATGCGGCCTGTGGGCCACAGGTTACCCACCACCACTCTATGGTGTCCATGATACATCCTAGAAACTATCATACATACATGGAGTTGATCGGGTACTTTCACAATCTGGTAGATTGGCACAACTTGCATGCTGTGACTATGAATCACTGTGGGAGATAGTTTGACTGTAGTTAAAGTAAGTGTCACTTACCCCTCTATACCTCAGTGTGCTTCTCTGTAAAACAGTAATAATATTTAACAGTTAGTTAAAATGAAGATAATATCCAGACTGAATTCACTGTTGTTTATAAAGTCCTTTGGTATTCTTGGGTAAAAGATGCTACAGAAGTTCAAGCACTATCATATCAGGAGAGTCAGACTGGATGGAATCTGGATCTGCAAAACCCCTAGGGATCCTCCAAAATAAAAATCCTCCATACGTTCACCCTTCTTTTTCTTCCTCTCCCACCTATCACCACTGACTCTTCTTACCAGTCCTGCACCCAGGAATATTCTTTCTTCCTGTTGTTCCCTTCCTTATTGGCAATGTGCCAGGACAGAAATCATACAGCAAATTTATTCAAAGGCCAACCTTGCTAACACCCATCATTTATACAGTGTGCACTAACTCCAAAGGCTATCTTCTGTGTGTTGCCATGATATAATGACTTGCAAGCCCTGTATACACCAGGAGCTTGCACTGCAAGCTGCATCAAGACAGCATATAGAGTACTACTTCTAATCTGTCTTCTGTATTTATCTGTTTCTACCCACATTTTATGACTAGGGGTGGCAACCAAGCAGGGAGATCAAAGATGTAAATATGTAGAGCAGTATTAATGATTTGTCATGCTGTATCGTCTTATGCAAATTAGTATACTCCGGAAAAAGTAATCCAAAGAACTAAAGGGGGGCGGGAAGGGTTGGTTTTACACTATTATACAGTAGCGTAAAAAGAGAGATTCCACTGAAATCCATAGTTTCATCAGTGTCAGATTGGTATAAGTGAATGAAAATCTTTATTTGTATTACAGTAGCATCTACAGGGTCTAACAGAAATAAGCCCCTTATTGTTCTGTACACTGTACAAAGACAGTGAGGAACCTCTAAATCAAAAAGCTTAGCCAAAGGTAGGAGGGAAAACAGGCACAGAAAGGTGAAGTAACTTGCCCAAGTTCACACAGCAGGTCCATAGCTGAGCTGGAAATGAACCTAAGAGTACATCTACATGAAGAAAAAACAAGCCACACATCACATCAGCAAGTCTCAGAGTCTGGGTCAACTGACTCAGACTTGCGCTATGGGGCTAAAAATAGCAGAATAGGAGTTTCCTCTTGGGCTGGAGCTTGCGCTGTGAGACCCGCTCCTCTCACTGCATTTCAGAACCTGAGCAGGAACATCTGCACTGCTATTTTTAGCTCCATAGTGTGAGCCAAAGTCAGCTGAACAGATTCTGAGACACTGCTGTGGCTTTTGGGTTGTTTTTTTTCCAGTGTAGATGTGTCCTTAGTCTCTTGGCTCCCAGTTTAATGCCAATTGGCACTTAATTATTCCCAGGGCCCCTACATTATCATACAAAATGGAAAAATATCATGGTAGGAGCCAAATTGTTCCCAATTTTCCATATTCCACTTCTCTTCCTTTCAGATTGGTACCAGTGTAAATGAGATTTACCAAGCTATACAAACTTAAAATTATACATTCACATCTAGAGACTTTCCTTCTAATTATTTAATACTAAGAAAAGTACTAAAAGGATTTAAGACTCCCAGGTTGTTGGTGGTGGTTTTTTTGTTTTTGTATTCTTTCTCTTTCCTTCATGTCTATGTTTACATTTCTCCATCGGGACTGAAGCCATTTCTATGCCCATTAATGGATTGTTCAACCGTTCCCATACCATTCTGATTCCCCTAAAAACCCTATTAAGCATTTCAGTGGAATGGTAGATTCATAGTGATTAGTTTGTCAAGTTTGTTTAATGAATGAACGGAGCTCTGTGACCTTATCTGCCTCAAAACCCTCTTTCATGTATGTGTAAGAAGGCTGTTTCCTCTTCACTGGACTCACAGCTAACTTTTTCCACCACTGCTCATCATAATTTGTCAGATACCTTCCAATAGTGGAAGCAGGTCACTTTAGCTGTCCTAATTAATATTGGGCCCCCTCCACATCTACTTTTCAGATACTAGGAAGATGGAAATCAGTCCTGAACCTACTACCTCCTGGTTTTCACTATCCCCAGACAGTGAAATTCTCTACCTCACTGACCTCATATCTGCCTAAATACTTGCTCTGTTGCTTCCATCCTCGCCTCCTCATTGTACTCTCCTCAATACTCCTCACAGTCTGGGTTTTCTCTTTCATGTGTTTTTCCCCCAACTATCTGGAACATTCTTCCTTGCTCAGTCTGAGCCACTGAGTCTCCTCCTCACTTTAAAACCTCATCTTTAAAACGAAGGAGGGCTGAACCAATTCGGCTAAATCAAAAACTGTACAAAATCTGAACCTAAATCTTTAGCTTCCTCACAGCAGTCCTTTTAGAAAATTATCAGTAAAGTATCCTCCCTCCAACTTCCCACTGCAGGAAAATCTTTTGGTTTTGCTGAGCTCCATCTTGGGGTCTCAACAGATTTGGAAATCTGCTAGTCCAGCAGCTGTTTTCAAGTCTCACAAGGCTTAGGGATTTCATAGGGCTAGAAAAGAAATCACTATGTTTTATGTGGAGCTTCTAATACAGGGATGTGCCAGTCATAAGAGAGATGAAGCTAGCCAGAACCCAAGAGAATTATGGCCAGATTATGATCATATTTACACTAGTATAATTGAGATCAGAATTCCCCCCACAATGCCTGATGCAAGGAACCCTTCCCAGTGAGATATCATCACAAGTAGGAGGCTGGGTCAGCACCGAGGAAAGGCAATTATGGGATGTCAGAGTCTCTAGTGAAGGTCAAATACAAACAATTGGGAATGCGGGGGTAAGAAAGATCAGCTTCAGAGAATGAAGACTTCAAAAGATTCACATACACTTGAATAAGTTATATATCAGGTTTTTGTTTTACCTGAACTAAATGAAGTCAGATGTAAAATCCATTACTGCTTGCAACCTTCCTGCTGGTAACAGCTTATTGAAAAATGTCCTACAGCTCCATATCCCTCTCTATCTCTGGTGGTGGTTGGAAAACTGTAGCTCAGTCTTCAATTCCTGTTATGTCACATTCCAAGGCCTCCAAACACTGCCAAAATCCTCCAGTGAGAGAGGAAATTCAGGCCTTGAAATCCTGACATTTCCAGTGTAAAAAACAGGGGAAAACTCTCATGATAGTTTAAAAAGCAAGCCTACCTTATGAGGGCATCTCAGTATATCACAAAGGAGCAATGAAGGGCAAAAACGTTTTGTTTTTACAGTTATTTCACTTTTAATATGTAATGTCACATTTCGCCAGCTTATATAGAATCCAGGCCAGACCCTCAGCTGATGAAAACTAACATATCTCCATTGACTTCAGTGGAGCTATGCTAATGTACACCAGCTGAGAATCTGGCCCTTTAAATCAAGTTTAAGAAATCAGAGGCAATTTGAGCATAATTTTAAACAGGAAGAAATATACATTTGAGATTCATGTTTCAACTTTGCATATATGATACTATAGTTATACTATATTTATATTGCTTTAAAGTATCCTGGTGCCACTTCACAATTTATTTTAGCTTGTTGTACTTTATCACGTTTCTGCTTGTCACACTGCAATTTTTTAATGTTTATTCATTATATTTTAACATGCACGAATTATAGTTTTTTCCTGTGATGGGGTGTCCAGCCTACACAAGGCCAGAAGGTGGCTAGGCTGTACCTTGTGCTAAGGGTGCCAGAACCTTTGAAAAAGTGGGAGGCCATCGCTCACGACCCCTACTTTTTAACATGGAGTAATATGGGGGTGAGGGACAGTGTTGATCCCTTCCCCAGCCCAAACTACAAGCCTTAGGCTCTCCTGCCACAAAGTGCAGCCCCTGCCGGCACCAATCCGTGCCTGCCCAATGCTTGCAATTTGGGGGGGCAAAACTGCCTCCTGCCCTCCCAAACTATGCCCATGAAGTGGGGGGTATGGCCCTCCCACTTTTAAAAGTGGGGAGCCATGCCCCCTGACTACTTCCTGGCTCCTCCTCCAGACAATGGCACCGGAATGAGTGTTTAATTAAAGATAAAGCTCAGCTGGACAGGAACAGGAGGGGCCTGTATAAAGCTCAGTAGCTGAGAGTTGAAGGGGGCTGCAGTCAATCTGAGGATGAAAGAAGGCAAGGAAGGAAGTAGCCCATGGATACAGCAGTAAGGTTTAGGACTGTGAAGATTTTGATTTGTTGTAGGGTCCCTGGCCTGGAACCCAGTGTAGAGAGCCTCAATTCCCCTACCAGCTACTGGACAAGGGGCACTGATAAGGGGGCAGTGAAAGAGAAGATTGCCTGGGAAAGTGGGTCCTAAGAGATTTTAATAATGCACCCGCATTCCCCTGGGAAAGGGAAACTACAGTAACCTGGCCAGAGGGCCAAGCCCCGAAGGGGGAGCAGTAGAGTTCAAAGAGAGTGTGATGGAGTGCAATTGCAGCAAGGGGCATCAGCCTGGCAGAGCTACTCCCCAGATGTGGCCAGAAGGAGATGCTCCAGCAGTAAGCAGAGAGTGCCCCATGACACTCTCCTTTTATCATTACTGTATATCACACTGTAATAGCTGATCTGAAAAAGGTTTATTAGAAGTGACTACTGGGTTTTTAAAGCTGAGTGTAATTAAGATGTTATCTACACCCTTTCAATCTGTTGCTTGCTTGCATGAAACTGCCCGCATAATGATTTTTGTCACAGGAAAAGTGACATCCGGTTTATATTATGACTAGTAGCTGAAAGCCCTGCTATAGCATAGGTGTAATTCATAAAGTCAAATGTATTTTTTTTAAAGTTGAAAATGGGAGGCTCTTGTTTCCATGCGCTGTGCTATAGTGAGCAATGTTGCTGTCTGTACATGTTCCTCAGAATTGGTGCATAGAACTTCCCCTGGGCTGGAGCCACAATTGCCTTTGTTACCCTATGTAGCTCTTACACCCACATCCTCTGATCAACTGTCACATTCCAACTGCCACAGAACCTTTGGACTCTAATGTTCCATCTGGTTCTCAAAGGGCCTAGTGATTGAACCTGATGATATTCTTTAAAAACCAAAAATTCTCAACCATATTTGTAGCAGTTTCCGTCACTTCACTGACTCAACAGACATTTTAGGCTTCAGAGTGATATTTGAGGTTATCGTGTATGTCAGTTGTGTTTGGGTGTGTGATTTTGTTGATTTGTGGTTGCAGGGGTTGTACCAGGAGCTTTGTGATATTTGTGCAGGAGGCAGTTGGGGCAAGAAATCCCTCATCTGTGTAGTCTTGCTCATAAAACCAATTAAATCATTGTATGCAAATTAGCTGTAAAGCAAGAGTGGTGATTGGCTGACCTAATTCTGATATCTCAATAGTCTAAGACTCTTGGCATGACATAGATACACTCCCTTCACTGCACTGGTGTGATTCACAAGCTCACAATGGCTGAAAACTTAAAAGTTGGATGGTAACAGGTGGCAAAGCCCACTGATGATTGCACCTCGTGATATTCTAAACAAAAAGAGCTCTTAGCTGTGCTTGTAGCTGCTTCTGTCACTTCATGCTGACTATATAGACTTAATTGGCTTCAGAGTGCCAATCCTGAAATCTTATTATATAAATAACATCTCACAGGAAACATCAATATCAGAGCTAGTGGGGGAAAATGAAGAAAACTTTGTCATTGTCATTCCACGGGTTTTGAAAAGGAATGGTTTTTCATGTATTCGATATTCCTTACCAAATTTATGTTTAAAAAAATTGATTTTGACTTTTTATTCAATTTTTACTTTTTTTTAGTTTTCCTCTTTTCCTTTTTCTTCCTTCCTTTCTCACTTTTCTCCATTTCAGTTTGCCACTAAAACCGGGGCGGGGGGCAATGCAGAAGAGAAAGGAAAAACATGAACAGCAGAATAAAAAGTAAAAGTGATCAACTAAAAACATTTTTAAAGAACCACAAAAGCTATATTTTTCTAAATGACAGATTTTTGTCAAAATTCTCTTTGAAAACTTACAATTCTTCTTCGAGTGCTTTGTTCATGTCGATTACAATCAAGTATGTGTGCGCGGATGTGCACGTTGACAGGAAGATTTTTCCCTTAGCAGCATCCACCAGGTCGGCCTTGGCGTTCCCTGGAGTCATGCCCTCATGGCACCTACTATACAGCCCTGCTGACCCGCCACCCCTTGAGTTCCTTCTTACTGCCAGTGACGGTGGCTGGAACTTCCTTTGGCTCTTGCTGAGCAAATTTTCTTCTCTATTCCATGTATCTAGTTAGTTAGTTATTAGTAGTATTCCAGTTAATAGTTTAGTATAGTATAGTAGTTGGGGGGGGGGGTTCCCTCAACTCTGGCCCCGGTGCTATGGCATGCCACGGTCCCTGGACTTCAAGAACTGCATAGCTTGTGCCAAGCGCATGCCGAAGAGTGACCCACACTCATCATGTCTTCAGTGCCTGGGGGAGACCCATCAGAAAGATCTTTGTAAGATCTGCCGCAAGTTCTGCCCGAGATCACTTAAAGAAAGGGAACAGCGGCTGAAGGTTATCCTCATGGAGGCAGCCCTAAGCCCCCACTCCAACCCAGGCTCGAGAGACCAGACTATATGGCAGCATCCTTGACGTGGAGCACCCCAGTGCCGTTGGCAACTTCGGCACCAAGGAAGGACTCCTCCAGGGACGCTAGGCACCACGACTTCTCATGGGGCCCATCTGATAGTAGACATCGCTCCCGTTCACCGGTGGCCTCAAAAGAAGAAAAAGCCAGATAACTGTTCTACTCTGGCTAAGCCTCAAGACATGCGACCCTAGGCAGGCCATTACTCGGCATCTTCTGGGGCCGTATCGACTCCTGTTCAGGTTAGACAGTCGAATCTGATCCCACCTCGGTCACCGGTGCCTACGCAGCAGCTGCAGCTCCCATCCACGCTGGAAACGTACCAGGCTGCTCGAGACCTCCTCCACCTGACAGCACCATTCTCGCCTGACAGGGAGGAATCCTCAGCGCCAACAGAGCACTGTCCTCCAGTGCACTGTAAGGGAAGCCAGCTATGATGTCGAGGTGCTCCCCTTCGCCTTGTCCATCGGCACCTACACACTCCAACAGAGAGCCTTCCTGCTCCCTGAGCTCTCGACGTTCGAGGCACCGAGGATCGGCTTCTCCATGGTCTTCAGTGTCTGAAGCCTCTGAGTTGGAGCCTGACACCTATCGCTTGAGTAGGAGCAGAAGCAATAGAGCGAGGTCAGGCAGAGACAGAAGGGAGCTTATCACCAGGGCCAGAGAGGAACTCAGAGCCCACGCTCAGTGACATCTTCAGTGGCCTCTGCCACTTTCGTGCTACCTTCAACTGTGCATCTTCCCCCAGCACCTACGGTCCCGACTCCTGCACTGTACTTGGCTCCGACTTTGTTGTTGACCTCAGTGCAGGCACCTATGGCCCCGGTACCGATGTCAACACTGGGACCTCCAACCGCAGCGGCTCCTGTGAACATGCCAACACAGCTTCCTCCAGTGAGACTGATGCCGACGCCTGCTACAACGCATATGGCCCTGGCACCATCATCGGCAGCACCTCCTTCAACGCTGCCCCAAGAGTCACGTGACCCCTCCAGGACAGTCAGTAAGGCACTTCCACTACCAGCACATGGTTCCTCCTCCTCGTCGCCAGTCGAAGCGTTAGCAGGGACAGCCATAGCTCCTGCATTAGAGGATAACAGAGTTCTACAGGACTTGTTCCACAGGGCTGCCCAAGGTCTGGGCATCAAGGCCGAGGAGGTAGTAGAGGACATGGATCCCATGGTGGACATTCTAGCACCCTTGGGACCTTCACGGGTAGTGTTACCAGTAATGTAGCTGGGGGGGGGAGTGGGAGAGCAGCCGCTCCCCCACCGAGCACAAGTGGTGCCTTTTTAATTTTACTCACCTGGGAGCAGGAAAAAAAACGGCGCCACCCGCTGCAGTGCTTTTGCTGACAGGGCGGCGCTCCGGGTCTTTGGCAGCACTTCAGTGGCGAGACCTTCACTCACTTTGGGTGTCTTCGGTGGCACTGAAGCTTCATCATCGAAATGCCGCCAAAGACCTGTGGAGTGAGTGAAGTTCCCGCTACTGAGGTGCCGCCGGAGAACCAGAGCGCTGCCCCGTCAGGAAAAGCACTGCAGTGGGTGGTGCCTTTTTTTTTTCGCTTTCCCCTTCCCTCCACCTGGCTACGCCACTGAGTGTTACCCCTCATAAAGATGGTGATGGACACCACTAAGACCCTGTGGCAGATGCCGGCAACCCTGCCACCCACTGCCAAACGTAATGAGCGGTGGTATTTCATCCTCTCCAGAGGCTTTGAGCATCTGTACTCCCATCTGCCTCCACACTCACTAGTGGTCAATGCGGATAACCAGCAGGAGAGACAGAGTTTCCAAGGTCCTTCCCCAAAGAATAGGGATGCTAAACACCTGGACCTCATGGGTAGAAAAGTCTACTCCACTGGTGGTTTGCAACTGCATATTGCTAACTAGCAGGCCATTGTGAGCAGGTACTCTTATAAGACCTGTGCTGCAATAGCGAAGTTCAAGGAGCTCGTCCCTTTGGACTCTCGGTCAGAGTTCACTGCCTTGGAGGAATCAGAGAAATTAGTCTCCCGCTCCTCAAAGGTTCCAGCAGCAGAACTGCCAGGACAATTCTTGGAGGAGGAACCGAAGCGGTAAGAGAAGGCAACATCTCTCTGCTAATCAAGGCCAGCCCAAACCACCCTCTGGTCCTAAACTGGCCTTTTGAAGGTGCAGTCAAGGACAGCACACCAGACCAGAGACTGGAGCTACCCCGCCTTACCTTTTCCTCCCAACTATCCCCTTTTTACCCTGCATGGTCCCATATAACTTTGGACCGCTCGGTGCTTCGCACAGTAGAGAAGGGATACTCCATCCAATTCTGTGCCGTCCCGCCCTTCCATCCTCCTTCCCTGTCCCTTTTCAGGGACCCTTCTCATGAGCACCTTCTCAATCAGGAGGTGCAATTGCTCCTAGCACTGGGGGCGGGGAAGGAGGTTCCACTAGAGCACAGGGGCAAGAGTTTCTATTCCTGCTATTTCCTAATTCTGAAGGCCAAAAGCAGCCTCGGGCCTATCCTGAACCTGCGCGACCTCAACAAGTTCGTGAGGAAACTCAGGTTCCGCATGGTCTCCCTGACATCCATTATCCCTTCACTGGATCCAGCAGACTGGTATGCCACCCTCAGTTTGAAGAATGCGTATTTTCACATAGCAATCGTGCACAACCACAGAAAGTTCCTCAGGTTTGTGATCAATGGTTCCCATTACCAATTTACTGTCCTCACTTTTGGTCTGTCAGCAGCACATCAAGTCTTCACCAGTCATCGCCGCCTTTCTGCTGAGACATCAGGTACAGGTGTTCCCATACCTCAACGACTGGCTGATCAAAGGTCGATCCAGGGCTCAGGTGGAAGCTTAGGTGGCATTTATCAGAGCCACCTTTAAGAATCTGGGCCTGCTACTGAACGAGAGGAAATCAACTCTGTCCGCAGTCCAGAGGATAGAGTTCATAGGGGCAGTTCTGGACTCAACCCAAGCCAGAGCATTCCTCCCACAGGTGAGATTCCAGGCCCTTGATGCCATGATCCAGGGACTCATTCAGTTCCCCACCACCACCTCAAGAAATTGTCTCAAACTTCTCAGCCACATGGCAGCCTGTATGTATGTGGTTCAGCACGCCAGACTCAGGCTTCAGCAGCTTCAGTCATGGCTTGCGTCAGTATACAGATCCTCCAGGGACAGCCTGGACAGATCGTGACTGTGTCTTGCCCTATCCTCTACTCGCTCCTGTGGTGGATGGACGCTCAGCAGGTGTGTTCAGGAGTTCCCTTCACTGCCCCACAGCCATCCCTAGCACTAGTGACGGACACGTCAGATTTGGGATGGGGAGCTCATCTGGGGGAACACAGGAATCAGGGCCTCTGGTCACAGACAGAGCTCCATCTTCACATCAGTGTCAGGGAGCTCAGTGCTGTATGCCTAGCATGTCAGTCATTCTGCCCATATTTAGCAGATCAATGTGTATCTGTCATGTCGGACAATATGACCACGATGTTCTATATCAACAAACGGGGGTGCACGCTCCTCCCCACTGTGCCAGGAAGCCCTCAGGGTTATGGAACTTTTGTATAGAACACTCAGTCGATCTACAGGCGTTGTCCAGGGATCCGGAATGAGCTGGCAGACTGTCTAAGCTGGTCTTTTCAAAGCCATGAGTGGTCCCTTTGCCCAGATGTTGCATCTTCACTCTTCCAGAGGTTGGGCTGTCCCTGATCAACCTCTTCACCACATGATGCAACAGGAAGTGTCAGTAGTTCTGCTCCTTCCAGAATCACAGTCCGGGCTTCACAGCAGACGTGTTCCTCTTTCACTGGGAGGAACTGCTTCTGTACGCCTTCCCACCCATACCACTCATCCACAAGGTCCTGCTCAAGATCCGCAGAGACTGGGCTTGGGTCATTCTCATAGCACCAGTCTGACCCCACCAACATTGGTACACGTGTCTCCTAGACATGTCAGTGGGAGTCCCAATTACCCTGCTGCTCTTCCCCGACCTTCTCACGCAGGATCACGAGCAGCTCTAGCACTCGAACCTGCAGTCGCTACATCTCACAGCATGGAGGCTCCATGGCTGAATCCGTTCGAGCTCTCCTGTCAGAACAAGTCAGACAGGTTCTCCTGGGCAGTAGGAAACCCTCCACTAGGGCCACATACCTGCCCAAGTGGAAGAGATTTTCAATCTGGTCAGCTCAGCTTGACTTTCCCTTGGTGCTAGCCTCAGTGCCCCAGATTTTGGATTATCTTTTCCACCTAAAGCAGGAAGGTCTCTCCTTGTCTTCTATAAGAGTACACCTGGCTGCCATCTCAGCTTTCCATCGGGGGTACAGGTCTGCTCGGTTTTCGCTAACCCCCTGGTCAGTTGCTTTCTGAAGGCCTCGACAGGTTGTACCCACACATCTGCCAACCAGTTTCTGCTTGAGACCTTAGCTTGGTCCTCTCTAAGCTCATGGGGCATCCCTTTGAGCCTCTAGAAACATGATCTCTGCTCTATCTTTCCTACAAGGTCGCCTTTCTGGTGGATATAACTTCAGCCCAGAGGGTGTCTGAGCTCAGGGCTCTAACGTCCGAGCTGCCCTACACCGTATTTTTTAAGGACAAGTTTCAGCTCAGGCCCCATCCGGCCTGCCTCCCAAAGGTTGTATCGCAGTTCCACATCAATCAAGACATTTTCCTCCTGGTTTTCTACCCCAAGCCTCATGCGAGTAGCAAGGAGTAGAGGCTCCACACTCTCGATGTCCACAGAGCACTAGCCTTTTACATCGAGAGGACAAAACTGTTCAGGAAGTCGGTACAGCTCTTTGTCGCAGTAGCGAACAGGATGAAGGGCCAGTCTGTTTCGACACAGCACGTTTCATTATGGATTGTGGCCTGCATTACCGAGTGCTACAATCTAGCAGAGATCCCAGTGCCCCCAATAAAGGCACACTCTACAAGCTTCATCGACAGCTTTCCTGGCTCAAGTGCCCACCCAGGAAATCTGCAGGGCGGCAACATGGTCATCGATACACACTTCCACTGCACGCTATGCAATTACTAGGCAGGCCAGAGATGATGCGGACGTTGGTAGAGCAATACTCCAGTCAGTGGACAGCTCCAACCCCACCTCCTAATTTTGCTTGGGAGTCACCCAATTGGAATCGATATGAACAAGCACTCAAAGAAGAAAAAACAGTTACTCACTTTCTTGTAACTGTTGTTCTTCGAGATGTGTTGTTCATGTCCATTCCAATACTCACCCTCCTACTCCTCTGTCGGAATAGCCGGCAAGAAGGAACTGAAGGGGTGGCGGGTCAGCAGGGCTATATATTAGGCGCCATGAGGACATGACTCCAGGGGGCGCGCAGGCCGACCTGACAGATGCTGCTAAGAGAAAAATCTTCCAGCCAACGTGCACGTGCACACACCTGATTGGAATGGACATGAACAACACATCTCAGAGAACACCAGTTACAAGAAGGTGAGTAACCATTTTTTTTTCAGTGAAACTGGAACATATAGTTTTAACCAGCTGTAGTCAATAAATTGAGTTAAATTAACCTAGAACTCTGCAAATTCCCAAACACCAGATTAAGAGCATAATCCTGCCATGTGTTGTGCAGGTGAATGGATGAAAGGAGTCCATTCTGTCACATCACGCCCCTATAGCAGGTACACAGGATTCCAGGCTAGTTCTCTGAGTGTTAGACTGTGGGAGTAACTAGTGCACCTTCTGATGAGTGGGTAATGAGTCGGCTGATGAATCGCAGCCCTGGGGGAGCAAAATTAAGCTCCTGGTCTCCTTCTTTAATGGCTCTGAACTAAATCAAGATTTAGTGACCCATCTGGAGTAAAGGGTAGCACACTGTTGTACTGCTGAAGGGAAGGAGAATGTCATTCCTGCCTTCCCCACAGCTCTAGAAGGAAGTAAAGTGTGCCATTCTATATCTGGTGCTGTACTCTTCCCAATGCACCAGCATACGACTGCCTTGGCACTGCCCGCTATCCACCCTTTCTGACTCAACTACTCAGAAGTGGGACATAGCAACTGTGCAGCAGGTGGAAGAGGAAGGTGCACGATGCTCTCATTTAAGCCTCAGATTATTGAACGAATTGCTCACATCTTATCCCATGAGCAGCCCTTGTGAAATCAGTGAAGCTCTGCCACTGGCTTGCTGGCTGACCTTGGTAAATAATTTACCTCTCTGTGCCTAAGTTTCCCCATCTGTAAAAGGAGGTTAATGATACTGATCCCCTTTTGTAAAGTGCTTTGAGATCTAAAGATACAAAATATTTTAAGAGCTAGCAGTAAGTCAATTATTTTGTTATTTCTGAAATAAAATACTAATCCACTGGAGTCAGGGGCTCATAATCTGCCCTGAAAGGAGAAGCATGGGGCCTGGTGGTGTCACATAAGGATGGATTACAGGGACATAGGAATTGCCATGCTATGCCGGACTGCAATGATCCATTTGCTCCCATATCCTGTGTCCAATCGTGGCCAATACTAAATACCTCAGAGGAAGATGCTAGGTATCTCATAACATATAATAGCTTATTTTAATAGCTATTTTTCCTCTGTAGTAATCACTACTTCATCACCTTGCTAAAACTTGAGGGCTTACACAGCTTTATTAACAGAATCTTGGATACAAAACATACGCACACTGTGTATGTGTGGAGAGAGTGTGTGCTTTCCCCTCAGGAAGTATTTCGGTGATGACTGAGGTGGGTTTTAGAATCACTTGATTGTCTGGAGGATTTTCGAAGGCACTAGGGACAATTAGGTGCCCAACTCTCATTGCTTTCCAATGGAAATTGGGCACCTGACTCCCATTTATGTCTTTGAAAGTCTCCCGCATCACTAACAAGAAGAAATAATCTATAAAGTTAACTCAGTACTGATACTGCTATAGTCTAGCCTGGCTGTATTTTCCGTTTCTGCAACTGGTTCCTGTCTGTGTGAGTGTGTGTCCTGGAGAGTCAGCATGAAGTGTGGTGTTGCACAATGTCCTATAAGACATGTGGCAACTTCAAATTTCCTGCTGAAGCTTTTCCATTTATAGCACATAGAGTGTTAATGGTTCCATGAAAGCTAACTCTGGGTCAATTGAGACTTCAGTAGGCTTGTTTTGTTATTTGCTGGCATGTTGCATGTGAAATCATTAAAGTGAAAAATGTGAAACCACTGATTCATGCATTTGTCAGGATGTTTTCACTGCTATGGCTTCATCCGGCTTCCCTCCCCCATGCATGTAGGCGCTACAGACAATTCAATGCTAAGCATCGCTGTCTAACTCTAAGCAGCATAATTCACAGACACTCATCCTGGTTAAATATTTCACAGTAATTATGAGGTACTAAAATTGTTATTAATGTTGATACAATGCAAATATATTTATCTCCATATGTTCTGTCAATGAGTGTGTTATTAGTGCTAATGATGTTGCCTTACAAATGCAGATGTTTTCTCTCACCATTGCCTTTTATTTTGACATTCCAAATAACTGTGTCCTGAAGCATGAAGTAAATCCACTGTGTTTTTGTAAGCCGCAGTATCATATGTCTGGTGAAGGTCAGCCAGGACATCAAGGGAAAGTATAATTAAAAAAAAAACACAAAAAAAGTAGTTAAACAACCACCCCTGCACTATTTTAATGATGACAAGCTTCAGATTTGACATTTAGCAAAATGTTTGTTCTAGGATCCATGGCTTTTGGGAGGAAATGACAATGATGATCAGTGGTGTCCTCAGTAAAACAGAACATTCCACCATGAAATGGGAGGGCTTTGATTATCGGGGTAAACATACACAAAGAAAGGAAACTATAAGGTACAAACACAGACAACTACACTTAAAACAAGTGTATGGGTTAGCCCAGTGCTCTAATGACACTGCGTTGTGCTACCACAGGGAAATCTAAATTTGGAACCAGAATGGTTCAGGTCTCAGACATCTCCTCTTGGATGTCTGTCAGCTTAAACTTAACTTAGCCAAAATTCAACTTCTTGTCTTTCTTCCTTCCCAAACTCTCCCACTGCTCACTTTCTTAGTTATTGCTAACACCACCATCCTACCCCTCACTCATGTTCATAATTTAGGTATCACATTTGACTCTGCCTCTCTTTAAATGTGCACATTGAGGCTGTGTCCAAATCTTGCCACCCTTCCTATATAACATATCTAAGATCTGGCCTTTTCTCTCAGTCCACACCACTAAATTTTTCATCCAGCCCCCTTCTGTTTAGAAGCCATGGAAAATCATTGACATAAAAATTACTGTCTATGGTCATTTATGCAACTTCTAGTGATAGAAAGACACCGTATGGCCTGATTCTAATTTACATTAAGCCCACTTTACTCTATTTTGGGGGTGTAAAGGGGCCTTAAATGAGATGTAAATGTAATTTATATCCCCTTTAAGGCCCCTTTACACTGCCATAGTGGTGTGAAGCCACCTTAGCATATTAGAGAGACCAAAGGGTTGTCTACATGGGAAAGTTGTTTTTACCAGTTGTACCAATATAGTCATACAGGCATAGTTACACTGATCTAATCCCCTGTGTGAACACTGTTATTCCTGTATAAGGCCATGTCTACACTACGGGTATGGCTGCACTTGAAATTTCAAAGCGCTGCCGCTGCAGCGCTTTGAAGTGTGAGTGTGGTCGGAGCGCCAGCACTGGGAGAAAGCTCTCCCAGCGCTGCACGTAAACCACATCCTCTACAGGTATAGCTTGCAGCACTGGGAGCCGCGCTCCCAGCGCTGAGGCACTGTTTACACAGAGGCTTTACAGCGCTGTATCTTGCAGAGCTCCGGGAGGTGTTTTTTTCACACCCCTGAGCGCAAAAGTTGCAGCGCTGTAAAGTGCCTGTGTAGCCAAGGCCTACAGGGCCTTAGCCAGAATAGAGGAGATACATCAGCTGACAAAAGGTGTTCTTCTGTGACTTAGCTATACCACCTCCTGAATGATGTTAGCTAAGCTGACGGAATCACTCTTCTATCAAAATAGATTAATCTACACCGGGGAATTTGCAGGCATTGCTATGTCACTAGGGGCTTTAATTTTTTCACACTCCTAGCGGACATAGTAATGCCAGCAAAATTTTGTAGTGTACACCAGGCCAAAAAGTGGCTCTTTTCTGGATTTTCTTAAGCCCCTTCCCAAGTGATATAAATTAAATTTTATAAAGGTACTCAAAGCAGAATAAGAGTGGGGGAAGAGTTGAGCTGGAGAGTGTTATTTTTGTATAATATCTGTTTAGCATATATCAGAAAATTCCCTGTGTGGACAAGGTCTAAAACTCTAATTCTGCAAGCTGCTTCTCGTGGGCAGAATTCCATTGACTCCAGGGGAATTCTACATAGGTGCAGGGAACCACCCATACAGAACACCTTTTAAATTCTAGCCTCAGGTCCTAGACATGCATTACCCTGGATGGCTCCAAACCCTGACTTAGTTATGCATTCAGCTCACTTGCTTTGGAAGACAAATAAGCTTTCTTTGCTATCTGATCACTTTCATTTTGGGTGTTCAAGAATCCTTGCTTCCTGATCAACTCAGCAAAGATTTATTTTGCTTGGTATTAATCACAAAATCTTTCTTACAATTGATCTGTGAATGATGAGAGGGTATAATTATTAATGCTGGGTGTTTATCACAACCATGACTTCTGTGAAAAAAATCAGGATATCTACACGGGTGGCTGGTTTGTAGAAATTTTGGTGGTGTCCAGAACAACCCCCACCAAACTCCACCCTCCACTCTGGTAGGGAGTTTGGGTGGAGGGAGGAGGTCTGGGGTGCAGACTCTGGGCTGGGGCAGGAGATTGGGGTGCAGGGTGCAGGCTCTGGGAGAGAGTTTGGGTGCAGGAGGGGTGTGAGGTTGGGCTCTGAGAGGAAGTTTGGGTGGGGGAGGCGGTCTGGGGTGCAGGCTCTGGGCTGGCGCAGGTGTGTGTGTGTGCAGGACGGGGTGAGGGGTGCAGGCTCTGGGATGGAGTTTGAGGATAGTGGAATGTGGAGGGAAGGGGTGTAGACTCTGGGAGGGAGTTTGGGGATGGGAGAGTGTGCGGAGGGAGAGGGCAGTGGTGAGGGCTGTGGGGTGGGGCTGGGGATGAGGGGTTTGGGGTGTGGTTGGGGATGAGGGGTTCATGATGGGGAGGGGGCTCAGGGCTGGGGCAGAAGGTTAGGATGTGGGAGGATTAGGGCTCTGGCTGGGGCTGGGGATGAGGTGTTTGGGGTGTGGGAGGGGCTCAGGGCTAGGGCAGAGGGCAGTGAGGGCTCTGTCTGGGGCTGGGGTTGAGGGGTTTGTGGTGTTGGAGTGGCTCAGATCTAGAGCAGAGAGTTGGGGTGGGGAGGTGACGGCTCTTGCTGGGGTGCAGTCTCTGGGGTGGGGCATGGTGGGAGATGAGTTTGGGGTGCAGGCAGGCTGCCCCAGGGCTGGCGCCAGAGAGGAGGACTCCCCTCAGCCCTCTCCCCACTGGCAGCAGTGAGCTCTGGGGGAGGGGCCTCTCTCACCACTGTCACTGCACGTGCTCCTAGAGCCCCTCTCAGGTCCAGAAAGCCCCTTGCCTCCCCTCTGGTGGGTGCCAGCGGGGGCTGCCATCCAAGGCCGGCTTTAGGAAGTGCAGGGCCCAATTCGAACATTTTCAGCGGGGCCCTGGCAGGGATGACTAAAAAAAAAAAGTGTAAAAAAAAAGCCTTTCATTTCTTCCATGTATTATTTACTTTCCATAACTATATAAATAATACAATTATATATTATGTACATAGCATCATATATGCTGTTGATTGGCTATTAATGACCGCCATTTCACATGTGTGGGTCCCTGCCACTCCCTGCGGATGTGCACATGTGTGGGTCCCAGCTGCTCCCTGCCCCCCTCATTGAAACAGGTGTGCAGGGTTACTGCCCTGGGAACTGCAGGGCAGCAGTGGACATGGGGCTGGTTGGATGCAGGGCAGGAGCTGACTGGAGGTAGGGTCTAGCTGCAGGCAGGGCAAGGGGTGCAGGGCTGGTTGGAGACAGGGCAGGGGGTTTGAGGCTGGGTGTGGGAAGGGTGTGCAGGGCTGGTGCGGGCAGGGCTGTGGGGGGGGCTGGCTGGCTTTGGGCAGGGCCAAAGGGGTGTGTGGCAGGGGGTTGCTGGAGACAGGGCAGGGGGTTTGGAGGGGCTGGCTGTGGGCACGGGGTGCAGAGCTGGCTGTGGGCAGGGGGGACAGGGCTGGTGCGGGCAGGGCAGGGGGTGCAGCAGAGGCAGCTGGAGCCCCGGCCCTTTAAATAGCCCCCAAGCCTCCTGCTATCCCAGGGCTCTGGGGGTTATTTAAAGGGCCCGGGGGTCCCCTGCTTCTACCCCACCCCGGACCTTTTAAATAGCCTCGGGAGCCCTGGAGAATACATGGGGGTGGCGGGGCTCCAGCAGCTATTTAAAGGACGGGGTGGCAGAGGCAGCTGGAGCCCCAGCCCTTTAAATAGCCCCCAGAGCCCTCCGCTAACCAAGGGCTTTGGGGGCTATTTAAAGGGCCCAGCGCTCCAGCCAGGAGAACGGGGCTCCAGCTGGGAGAGAGCGGGGCCGCGGGGCAGCTTGCCGCACTCCCGGCAGCGCTTTGGTCAGGGGAGCGGGGCCATGGAAGACCCCAGAGCAGACCTCAGCGGGCATAAGTAAAAAAAATTTAAAAGGCGCCTAAGGTGCAGGGCCCAATTCCCAGGAATCGACTGAATCGGCCTAAAGCCGGCCCTGCTGCCATCATATGTGCGCCTCTTCCCCTACTGCTGCCCCTCACTGTAGTCTCACTGGGGGTGAGGGATGGGGCTGCCCCTTGCCCAGTGTGGGCAGGAGCAGTGACTGCAGGCGGGGAGGCTCCCTGTGCTGGTGGAATGTCCCACTGGAAAAAGGAAGGGTCCGAGGCGGAAGGGCAGGGGCAGGACAGCCTGCCCTGGCATTAGTAGATGGAGGGCACTAGGACCCTGCAGCAGCAGTTGATGCTGGGAGCCAGGAGAGCTGAGTCAGCGTGGAGCTGCAGGGGAGAGGCAGGGACTCGGGGACCCAGGGAAGGTGTGCGGGGGCAGCAAGTGGGGGCTGGGGAGGCAAGGGGGCAGCAGGCAGGGACAGGGGAGAGACCCAGCCCCAAACATTGGTGGAGCTGGGCCCCGGTCCTTGAATGTTGCTGGAGCCCAGGCACCACAGGCCCATATAACTCGTTGCCCCTGGATATCTAGGAAGTTTTCATAGAAAGTCATGGTTTTTCCTAGTATAATCAGACGCTTAGGATTCAGTCTTGCAAAGGTGCTGAGCTCTCCTGTGAGGTGTTGAGCACTCTCAGGCCTCAGTTTAACAAATCACTTAAGCAAATGCTTAAATTTAAGCATGTGCAGTGCATCAGTCCTTCCCTATTCAGTAAAGCACTTAGGCACATGCTTAAGTCCCATGCTGAATCGGGATCTCAATTCCTTGCAATGTGAGTGGTACGACTTGGACAAGGGTGGCCAGACCTAGTGGTCGGCACAGAAGTCAGGAGTCGGGCTGAGTCAGATACCAGGAGATCAAAGTCCAAGAATCAGGTCAGAAGGCATCGGGATGAGTAAAAAGGCTGGTCATGCAGATGAGCAAATGGTGTGGCTGTGGCATGAGTCACCTCCTTTTGGAAGTGTGCCAACCTGCTGCCTTTGGAGAGCTGGAAGGGAAGCTCCCTAGAAGTATGGGGAGGCCACCGGTGCCCAGTCAGTGGCCCTGATGCATTGTGTTCTGTCGCAGACTAAAAGTCAAATGGAAAGCTAAACAGGGTAGGAAAAGGTGTGCAACACCTCCTTTTTGTAAGGATATGGAGAATAATATATATAGAGTAAAACACTTCAGATACAAATTTTCAAACAATCACTTCTGCTAAAATTCTTTAAAATTTTGGTATTCCTGAGTATTTTTATTAATACCTAGAAGTCAGCTAAATATTCATTAACAATGAATAATATGACCTTGCAAATGACCCTGAACCAAGCTCACTTTTTCTATTGATGAACATATTTCCAAATCGTTTTTTGTTTTATTTGACCAGCTTTAATGACATATAGTTCAGCCAGATAATGCACCGAATGACAGAGGCTTGTAGGGGCCAAACTTAAAAGTTGTCCAGATACCCTACTATATGTTACGTTCATTACATGCAATATCAAAACCTTTGGGAAGAAGTGTGTTTTAAGGAGGGATTTGTGTGAGGGGAGAAAGGTCATTTGATACATAGGAACAAGGAGAAAATAGTGGAAGAAAAGAATTGGAAAGAAAAAGACAGGCAATTTCCATGGACTGGTTGAACATACATATGAGTTTAGTGAAAAAATTCTGCGTAAAAAAAGTTCTTCTTTGGTGAACGGTATATTTTTCTCAAGGAGGAATATGTTCTTTTCAGGTCTTTTTTGGTTCATTTGTGCTTTCAGTTGTGCAGAATTTTTTTCAGAAAATGATTTATGAATTCCATTGCCTCATTGATTACTTGTCTCCATTCTTAACAGAAATGAATGCAAGCAACTATAGAGGAAATAATGATACACTGATTTGGACATATTAGAGTTTCCACTGGGATTGCAGCTGGTTTCAAGATTCACACACAGCCAAAGAAGAGTGACATTCCAAGTCTTGCAGTCATTGAGATAGATCAAAAAGGCTTTGAGTATTTACTCCAGTACTACTACTGATACAAAACTTCATCTTGGTCACGTTTTGCAGGCCTCTGCGAGGCATAGCATGCACAAAGCAAGGAAATAAACTGAAATCTAGCAGAACTGTCCTTGTACATTCAATGCAATACTTTCTTAGAGCCAAGAGGAAAAGATTTAGAGATTAGATATGCAGACTGAATCTCAGCCAGGCGTCTTCTTCAATCTCTGTTTAAAATTTACAGAAGAGCTGAAGATGTGACTTCTGGGTCATATCCAGTCACAATTCACCCTAAGAATATCTCTGACTGAGACTGGTCTTTAGTGTACTGTCCCATTAGTAAAGGCATTCTAAAGTATTGAATTTCCCTCCCCTAATTATTCTGATATGGTTTCCATGTTTTCTTTGTTCTATTTGGTGGGTGGGCACTTTCTTCTGCTGCAAGCCTAATTAAATCTAACAGCTTTGCCTGGATAGCCTAGTGCAAAGCACACTTGTCTGCAGCATCCCTTTTGGCTTAACTCAGGGAAATATGCAAGTGGCACTTGAAAGCGTTTCTGATGAGACAGAACCTAGGCAAGTCAAAGCAAGCACAATTTCAACATGCTGGTAAACCCAGTATTCAGCCCAAGTCTGAATGATGGGAAGCAAAATGGAAAACCATAACTATTTTTATTACATTTAGCTTTGTTTTGAATTATAGATACAAGCAAAGATTGAGCAATCATGCTGTTTTCCTTTGTATCAGTTCAATAGCATTTTGGAGTGCTTTTCCTGAGTTTAGCATCCCTGCATGTTAAGAGTATGATAGACCTTTCTTTGTTATTGTCTCAACATGCATAAAATATGGCCAAGAATGTACTCTGGTAATGTCTGTACATTCCTATACCTAGGAGGAGGTTGCTGATAAGCATTCGGCTAGCAATGGGCCTAACCAGGAACCCACTCACTGGCATGTAAATCAGAGACCTGAACGCACAGGGCTTGTGCTTACATGGAGCCCACACCCATCTCTTATTCTGAACAATGATGGTCAGTTTTGGTTGCAGTCCCCTGTCCTTTTCTCCCTTTCTCTGTGCAGTGAGGCTCTCTCCCCCATCTATGGCCTATGTTATACAAGAGGTCAAACTAGAATCTTGGTGTCCCTTATGGCCTTGGAATCTATTAATCTACCCTTTCATAGTGCTAGGTAGTATGAGATACCTCCCTTCCCAAGTCTGCTTCTCATCCCAGTAAGCCTCTCCATCTTTGGTTGCTCTGTTAATGTTCAAAGGAGTAAAAAAAGGGACTCCACTAATGGGGAAGTCACTCAGGCAAAGAGAGTCCTGAAGGAATGGCACATGTAGGCCCCGGGAATGGAGGATCTATGAGGAAGTTTTCCTGACCTCAGTGATAAGTCAGAAATGGTGTAGAGATGGAGGAAATGGTCAATAACTCTCTAGCCCAAGGGTTCTCAAACTGAGGGTCGGGAGGTTATTTCATGGGAGGTTGCAAGCTGTCAGCTTCCACCCCAAACCCCGCTTTGCCTCCAGCACTCAGAGGCTTGCTATGTGAAAGGGGTCACCAGTACAAAAGTTTGAGAGCCACTGATCTAGCCCCAGTGAGAGAAGTGGGTGGTGGTCAGGAGTAGGTAAAGATACTCAACAACAACACCCCATCCCCAAGCCCAAGCAGAAAAGAAGCAGAGCCCCGTTGCTGCTAGTCCCTTAATGTGATGGAGTGAGTAAAAAAAATAGCTGATCAGACATTGCTATCATTTAAAGCAAAGAACCCAGTCAGAAAGAGGAAGGTGGGAGGATGAAGGCCTCCTGCACACATTGGAGAGCAGCCATGGCATCAGAAATTGAGGAGCCCTGCTAAGGAGGGAAGGATTAGTTGACTTGACTGGGAGAAATTAACATTACTAAGATGCAAAGGCATGTATAATGGAGTTATGAATACATATTCCAAGAAGCTGGAAGTCATTCATAGATTTTTAGGGACAGAAGGGACCATTATGTCAGTCTAGACAGACCTTCTGCATTACACAGGCCACAGAATTTCACCTAGTAATTCCTGCATCAAGCTAGAGCATATCTTTTAGAAAGATATCCAATCTTGATATAAAGACTGCAGATGATAGCAAATCCACCAATAAGTAAGATTAATTTATGAATTACCCTCATTGTTAAAAATCTGTGCCTTATTTCTAGTCTGAATTTGTCTAGCAACAGCTTCCAACCATTAGATCTTTTTATGCCTTTTGCTGTTAAAGAGCCTTCCACTATCAGAAATCTTCTCCCCATATAGGTTCTTTCAGACTGTGATTATGTCACCTATTAACCTTCTCTTAGACAAACTAAATTGATGGAGTTTCTTAAGTATCTCACAATAAGGCACGTTTTCCAGACCTCAAATCATTCTTGGTTAAGCATGGATACTAGCACATGCCCTGCTGACTTACAAGAGAGGATGAGTTCTGAGTAAAGCACAAGACTCTGGGAGTTTGGATAAAGCCAAACTTTCTCCTGCACTATCCCTGGTTCTTAGTTTTGCTCTTCTCTATATTTGACATCATTTAGATACAGGCTTTGAGACTCTGTAATATTAGGTGATGATTGTAACAACTGTGAATATCATTTTTCTAAAGATTGGGAGATGATGACTGTGACTGGTTCCCTCCAGGGTGCCACCTGAAACTGGGGTACCACTGAGCCTCCCGGCCCACCAGCATGGGCTCCCACTCACCTTGTAATGTTGAGACAAGTGGCAGACATGCTCCCGGTCTCACACTTTCCCCAGCACACAGGTAGGGACACACCCAGCTGTAGTAACATGCAGACAGGCTTTCTGACCAGCCCCTGCATGGGAAGGCTATACAGCTAGGGAACTTACCAGCTCCTCAGGCACACACCCTCTCAAAATTATCCCATCTTGTGCTGCACAGGGAACTGTATGGCATAAGCTCATAAAATTCGCCCTCTCCCTCAATGTGGAGAGAGAGATGCAACATCTTTCTTCCCCAAGTTATGATTTCCACACACTGGTTTTAGACAAAACAAAAACAAGTTTATTAACTACAAAAGATAGATTTTAAGTGATTACAAGGGATAGCAAACAGATCAAAGCAGATTGCATTTGTTTATTTGTGAGGTAATCTAAGCTTATTATACTAAAGAGAAACAAAATTCTCATCCTAAATGATTATTTAAGCAGGTTGCAGAGATTCTTATAGGACAAGTTGCACTTGCTTGCAGCTTAAAACCCCAGGTATTTCTTTCACAGGCTAGAAATTCTTCTAGCCTGGATTCAGCCCTTCCTCCCAGTTCAGTCCTCAATCCACAGGTGTTTCCAGGAGTCTCTTTGGGCGGGGAGTCAGTGAAGAACCATGATGATGCCACTCCCCTGCCTTAAATAGCTTTTGCATATGGCAAGAACACTTTGTATCCCCCTTGGTTCCGACAGCCGGTCAGTGGAAAAACACTGGTATTCCAAGATGGAGTACAGTACCAGGTCATTTGGTCACATGCCCTTGTAGGGTCGCAGCAGCCATGACTCGGAGGCTGTTTGTAGCATCCTCAGGAAGGCTCCCCGGTGGGAAATTAGCTTCTTCTAAGATCTATTGTCTGCCCTAATAGCCCTCCCAACCAGCCATCTAGACTGATTGCATTCTGCCTAGTGAGAGTTTCCCTGGTGTGAACACATTTGTAATAGATGCATAGACAATGTTCCTAACTTCAGATACCAAAATGATACATGCATACAAATAGGATAATCATATTCAGTGAATCATAACCTTTTCAATGATATCTTACATGACTTATCTTACAGAAAATACATCATAGTTATGCCATAATCATATCATCATAATAGTACTATGAAGAATATGGGGTAAAATGCCACAATGAAGAGTAGTGGAAAACAATACTGACATCAGTGCATTGTTTCTCTGTATTAATTATAGATGGCCTGATCTAGCAAGTGAAGACGTTTACTCTCAGGCAGAGTCTTATTGAAGTCAATGGCGAAGTCTTGTGGATCCTTTTAAAGGTTCAGGGCTCAGGCTAGAATTGTTGAAGTACATATGCCAAAATATGATTTCACTGTATATTTATGTATAAATGTGCATATAAATCTGTAGATGGATTTTGTTCTTACCTGCACTGAGCTGTATGACGCTCTTGACAGCTGATATGACATTCATTCATATGGTTCTCTTATTCAGAGAGCTGCAACCCAAAATACTTTGAAAGGATTACAGAAAGTAATAAAAGGAAATAAAGTTTTATCATTAAATTTTAAGATTTGTGTGCGCCATGCTTTTTTTTTTTTAAACAAGTCTGTGCCATGATTTAAACCCTGGGCCTGATGCTACAATCCAGGCAAGCTCTGCTGGATGCAAGAACAGGAAGGGCTTGGAGTGCAAATGTGGATTTTAATCACCTTTGCACTTTCCCTTTTGGGAGGTCCCCAGTACAATTAGTTCATTGTTTAAGGCCATTCTAGCAGCCAGATATAGCCAAAGCACAGAGGTGCTCTATTCAAGCCCTCTTTTTGACAAGAAAGCCTCCTTCTACACCAGCTCAGTGCCCACCCTCCCACTCTGCTACACTCAATATCTGTCCCATTAGCAGGGCCGGTGCAAGGATGTTACGCGCCCTAGGCGAAACTTCCACCTTGCGCCCTCCCCCCTCCCCGTGCCCCCACCCTGAGGTGCCCCCCCATGGCAGCTCCCCCTTCCACCCTGAGGCACCCCCCCCAAGGCAGCTCCCCCTCTCTGCCCTGAGGCACCCACCTTGCGGCAGTTCCCCACCCCCACCCCCCACTCCAGCTCACCCCTGCTCTGCGCACGAGCACCCTGAGCACACCGTGGCTGCTTCACTTCTCATGCCTCCCAGGCTTGCGGCATCTAAGCTGATTGGCGCCGCAAGCCTGGGAGGTGGGAGAAATGAAGCAGCTCACCCCTGCTTCGCCTTCTCCCTGAGCACACCCTGGCTGCTTTACTTCTCCTGCCTCCCAGGCTTGTGGCGCCAATCAGCTTAGGCACCACAAGCCTGGGAGGCGGGAGAAGTGAAGCGGCCACGGCGTGCTCAGGGAGGAGGCGGAGCAGGGGTGAGCTGGGACGGGGAGTTCCCCTGCATGCCGCCCCCCCCCCTTATTTGCTGCAAGCGGCCCTCCCTGTGCCCCTCTGCCCCAGCTCCCTCCGCCTAAATGCCAGAGGCGACCAGGGCAGCCAAAGATCCTGCCACCGTGGTCACTGCCGAAGAAAATGGTGCCTCCCAAATGCCAGCCCTAGGTGACTACCTAGGTCACCTAAATGGTTGCACCAGCCTGCCCATTAGTATTGTAAAACTGCAAAATCTGTGAACTGCTATATGGTTCATATGCACACTAGCCATGACTGACCTCACTGCCTCTGTATACAGGCCTGTGGTAGATATTCTCTACTGAATTCTCAGTCTGTCTGTGACTTCTCCCCCTCCAACCCATCTAATCTTTTCATGAGCAATTTTCTGTCTTTCTGCAGGGATGATTGAAGTGATCCTTTGAAGCCATTAGCTTTGACATTTGAAAAAGGAGCATCCAAAATGAAAGTATACTCCAATTAAGCAAAACATCAATTAAGGTTTAAGCAAAGATTAAAAGAATCAGATCAGTTCTTTCACTTAAAAGAGAATATATATATATTATACTTCACTAGTGGAAATGCTCATTAGAGGAAAGGGCATTTTAAGCATATTAAATTACCATGACACAACCTTATTGTGTATGGAGGGGGAATTATCTTTCAATTGTCTTTGAAATAATATGTGGTTTGACCTACTCTCCTAGTTGTCTAGCAGGCATAAGGGTCTGATTCTCATTTAAGGCTGCTTTATAGCACTTTAGAATAGCAAAGAGGCCTTATAGTGTATGTAAATATAATTTATTTCTGCTTTAAAGCCCTTTTACGTGGTCTTACTTTGAACAAGGGTCCAACTATTTGTGCATTCATTTGTCTGGACACATATACACCCAGAATTCCTAAATTATATTACAAAAATGATAAAATAAAAATAATGCGCTTCCAAACACATGACCTTATCCTGCCAGATTTTCTGATGACACTGGGTGTATCTGAGATCTACTGCACATTGCAGAGATTGTTAAAGTGTGATCTTCACACCCTGCAGTTCTATGTCAAATACTTGTTTGATATGTAGAATAGAATTTCAGTGTTACAAGAACCGAGGCCAGTATTTTTGTAAACAGAATGTGCAACTAATTGGCTTAGACTTGATGTTATTTTCTGCAAGATACGTAATTGTGCCTTATGAAAGTGATTATATTTCTATATTGTGAAAATGAATAGGTGCTATGAGTTTACTCTGAAATAGAATATTCTGAAGGGATTAGTTCACTCTTTTAAAGGAAATTGCATATTGAGAAAACTTTCAAATACATTATACTTCAGAATATTCACCTTTTTCATTGTTTAGTTAGTTTTTCTCACCACTTTGCTGAGGACCAATGATATTTGTTGAAATATAAGGGTTTTCACCTTTAACTTTCTAAAATCTACAGGGTGTACTCTTTTTTTGGAAAATGTGATAGCATAGTATCAACACTAATAACAATAGTTCCATGTGGAAGTGTTTTTTTCATGTGGACACTTTACCACTTGGAACTGGACTAAAACCAACAATTTCACTGCTAACTTCATTTCACATTCACCATTAATCAGCCATTAGGTGGTAATGACCTTCAGTCTGGATCGACCAAGGCTAGATTTGAGCTGGAGTTGAAAGCCAATATATCTTAGCTGTCTGATCATCCCATAATGCTGAATTTGTAACACACCAAATATTTTCATAGCAGCTTGTGATGTTAGAAACAAAGGATTATGTCTTGGTTATGGGATCAAATGAAAAAATAATCCAGACTATGAGGCAGAACAATCCTACAGTAATGCCTCACTTAATGTTGTAGTTATGGTCCTGAAAAATGCAACTTTAAGTGAAACGATATTAAAGGAATCCAATTTTCCCATAAGATTTAATGTAAACGTGGGGGGTTAGATTCCAAGGAAATGTTTTTGGGGCAGACAAAAGGCATTATATACTGTACAGTACTGTACCCCACTGTGGTGGGGAGATGCCCCTGGCTTACCCCACACAGGCACAGCCCGCTGCAGACAATGAGGCAGGGAAGGATGCTAGGAAGCACCTTGCGCAGCAGCAGCTTCCCCCCAGAAGAACAGGTGCTGACTTTGCCAGGGGATGCTCCAGGCCTGCCTCTTCCCATCCCCGCTCCACTCCAGGCCCATCTCTTCCCACCCCGACTCCACCTCCTCCCTGGAGCATGCTGCATCCCCGCTCCTCTCTCTTCCTCCTAGTGCTTCCCTGCTACCAAACAGCTGTTTGGCAGGACTTAGGACTTCTTGGGAGGGAGAGGGAGGAGCGGAGACACAGTGCTTCCCCGCTCCTCCCCCCCCCCACCAGTGGCAGATTTAGAGTTAATGAGGTCCTGTGCTCAGCTTCATTTTGAGGTCCTGGCTGAGGGGAGGATTCTCTCTTATCTCCCTCACCACCACCACCACCACCATTTTTCATTCTTTTTTTCTCCATTTTCCTCCTGGGGCTCAAGGCTGTAGGTGCGGGGTCTGGGAGGGAGTTAGGGTGTGGGAGGGTGCTCAGAGTGGGGTGCAGGGCCTGGGAGGGAGTTAGGGTGTGGACGGGTGCTCAGGGTGGGGTGCAGGGTCTGGGAGGCAGTTAGGGTGTGGGAGGGTACTCAGGGTGGGGTGCAGGGTCTGGGAGGGAGTTAGGGTGTGGGCAGGTGCTCAGGGTAGGGTGCAGGGTCTGGGAGGCAGTTAGGGTGTGGGAGGGTGCTCAGGGTGGGGTGCAGGGTCTAGGAGATAGTTAGGGTGTGGGAGGGTGCTCAGGGTGGGGTGCAGGGTCTGGGAGGGAGTTAGGGTGTGGGAGGACGGGAGGAGGCCCAGGGGTGGGGCAGGGAGGAGGTGCAGAGCACTTACCTGGGGCAACTCCTGTTTGGTGCAGGGCGAGTATAGGTGGCTCTGCACAGTGCAGCACCGCCCCCATAGCTGTGATTCTGGGAGCTGCAATTCTGGGAGCTGCCTCCCCCAGCAGGCAGGGCCTCCTGGAATGCAGGGGCTTTAGGGGCTGCAGGGCCCTAGACTAAAGGGGCCCCGCGGCCCTGGCCTGCAGCTCTAAAGCCCCTTTTGGAATGGGGCCCTGTGAGCACAGGCCAGAGGACTCAGGAGAGAAGCAGCTAGTGGCCGGAGAGAAGCACTGTTTTGAGGGCAGCTTCCCCACTCACTCACTCCCTCCCTCCTTCCCAGAAAGCCCTAAGCACCACCAAACAGCTGTTTGCCTGGGAGGGAGGAAGGAAGGGAGGGGGAGGAGTGCTGGAGGGAGGGAGAAAGGGAGGGAGAGGAGGCGGAGAAGAGGAACTTATGCAATGCTCCCTTGTAAAGTCAGTCAAACGTTATAAGGGAGCATCGCACAACTTTAAATGAGATTGTTCCCTAATGGAGCAGCGACGTAACAACAATGTTATACGGGAAGACGTTAAGTGAGGAGTTACTGTATTTTGCAATTAATCTTCTGTAGTTACACAAAGGAAGTATCATAAATTACCTGGATGGGCAAATGGGCTATGCAACAAAACAAACAAAACACATAAAGGTATTTTTTTTAAGTTCAGAGAAATTTAATTTTAAAATAAATACTTGTCATGCTTCTCTGTTTCCTAATTTTGAAACATAGGAATTGCCATAACAGTTCAGGCTATTGATCTATTAAAGCTATTTATTGTGCATCTGGCAATAGTCAGTACATGTTCTTGTAAAGGAGAAGAAGAAAGGTAAACAAATATTCATGCCTTATTCTGCATTAGAGAGGCTCTGATCAAGGACTAGGGCCCCATTTGCAGAGAGCTCACAATCTAGGTTTCTTACATAACACAACAGGTGCAATTAACAGGGAAATAGGAAGCGGGGAGAGGATGCTGTAATGGTAAAATCAGCATAGTTTTGGTATAATAATCAGTAGTCTGAGCTAGCTAATTGCTTAGCAATTATGAGATGGCAGTGCTTAGAGACATTGTGACAGTGGCATGTCTTATGGAGAGATTTGAAGAAGGAAAAGAGGATGGCTTTACAAAGTTGGATGGAGAATTTTTCCCATAAACAAGGGAAAAAGTGTGAAAATGCTTGTTAGAGAAGTGAACTAACAGGTGATAAAGACTGGCATTGTCAACCGAACAAAGAAGGAACTATCCCCTACTGTATATGACAGAGATAATACTTTCCTGATTCCTGCGGGCAATGAGCTTAGTTTACAAAAATTTCAGCACGTATAAAACAAATGTTATAATTGCCCATAAAATTATGCTACTTTTAAAAAAATGCAAACCCAGTACTTGACTCTCTGACCTACCAGATCAGTGAATTCTCAGGCTGGCTGTCCATCGTATGAAGAAGTATTTATTTGTTTTCATATTTATTAATGATATTCAGTTATTTTATAAGCATTTATTTAATTTTCTATTTGCCTTTATTTTCAATGGGACCAGAAGTGGTAAAGATTATTCCCTTGGTAACAGCAGTGTGGCCAAAACCGGATGTACTAACAACTTCATGAAGGAGTCTGTTCTCATGAGATATTCAGTATGAGTTCCAGGCTAAAATGGGTGTATCTCCATAAATGCATCTCCAAATTCAGCTCACGAGTCTGAACATTATGAGGTTTACCCAGAACCATAAAATACTCACAAAGCAAAGTGCTTTTCATGTAAATATTCTTCCAAATTTAGCAGAGGGCAAAAGTTCCTCTTTAAACCTACCAAAAGCCTTCCTTTAGGGAGGAGCCAATCATTTTTACTTTTTATCTCCTTCTTTACCGTATCAGCTGCTTCTGTCCCACAGTTGGAGCAGCTGATTCACTTTTAAGTATTCTTCATCACATTAGTTCTTTCTTATATTCTTCCTTAACAGCTGCTGGTGTTAATGAGTTGGAAGCGAGTAATGCATTACTCATTTTGCGAACTGAAACATGTACAAGAACTTCCATGTCACTAATTCAAGCCACTCCTGGTGGTAGTAAAATTCAGTCCAGTAGTGTCAAATAGAAATTGCCATCTGATGGCTAATAGCTGTTACCATCTTATGGCCTTTATAAAATGAGCTGGTGACAGTCTTCCAGTTTTTAATGGAATCCCTGTTGTCTTTGGCACTAGTTGGTTTTTATTATTGATGGTATTAGAGAAGCCAAGAATTGAATTGTCATAAAGGTTATGGGCTTTGCTATGTGGAACAGCTGAGGGGTGCACTGAAGTGCACTAATGTGGTCCATGTAGAGCAGTGGTGTGCAACCTGTGGCCCGTCATTTCCCGCAGCTCCCATTGGCCGGGAACAGTGAACCACAGCCATTGGGAGCTGGGGGGGGGGGGGAAGGAGCTGTGCCTGCAGATGGTCAACATCAGCAAAATGTCTCATGGCCAGCAATCTCATTACCCTGATGGGCCACAGGTTGCCCATCCCTGATTAGAGCCTGCTGCTGTGGATTAAAAATTCCCTAGTGCACTTTAGCATGTGTTGTTTGAAACAGTACTATGTTAAAACACACTAGGGAACTTTTAGTGCACATCAGCAGGGTTTGCCTGGACCAGTTAGAGCATAACACACTAGTGCACTTTTAGAAATCACCCTCCCTACACAGTGCTCATTGCTGCTCCATGTAGACAAGCCCCAAGTTACCTTTCTACCCCCTGCAATCGGTTTCTTCAGATGAGATTGGAGATACACTGTACAGTGGAAGGGGAAGCTTACATTGCCACTGCTTATTCTCTACCTGATCATTGCAAAAATGGTGGATACGTTAGTTTCCAGCCTGTCACTAACTATAAAAGTGGGGGAGAGGGCTTTGGGAGGCAGTGTAGTCTAGTGGACTGCTAGGTTCTATCCCTAGTTCTGTCAATGACTTTCTGTGTAACTTCCGGCACATCACTGGCCCTCTGTGTCCCCTCCCACTCTAACCATCGTGTCTAGTTAGCTGGAACACTTTTAGGGGCAGGGTATGGCTTTCATTATGTTTGTGCAGCACATAGCACTATGGGGCCCTGATCTTACTTGGTTGAGACCTCTAGATAACATTGTAACAATAATAATAAAACTGAACCCAGAAAAAATGTGACTCAAACAGTGTGAGGTGACATACAGTGGACATCTCACAGCAGAGTGACTGAAAGCAGATCCCCAAATCTGGAAACCTCAGCAATGACTGGGCACAGTCACAGTCATTGTGCTCGCCTAAACTCAGAATGGAAGTCTAATACCACCAGCAGTTCTAGACACCCCAGCGTGGGTAGGGGAGGTCAGTGTGTGCTCTCTCCCACATACGGTGCCTAGCTGAGCTATCACTGTGCAAGAGGAGCACACACTGAACAGTTTCAAGGGCTGTTTCTGTGGCTGCAGTCCCCTGTGGTCTTGAAGAAACTGTACCTGCCTGAAATACCATGAGTCAGATCCTCAGCTGGTGTAAATCAGTGTAGTTCCATGGAAGTCATGTAAGCTAACCAGATTCACACCAGCTGAGAATCTGACCCAATGCCTTTAGGGCTGCCTATTGAAGCAATGTGACTCCGCACTACCACTGTGGGCTTAGGTTTAAAGCCACCATTTTAGCCCTTAGAAGGGAGAGAAGAAATAAGATGCTCCTCTGCTCTGTATTCACAAACATATTAGTCTCCTACACAATGTCCTGCTGTGCATTCCTAAATGTACTTTCCAGTCAAAAGGAAAAGAGGTTCCTGGTATTCATCATTAAAAACAGCATACTGTATGCAGTCATGACTGAAAAATGTTATAAAATGTCACTCTGGAGTTTTTGAGTGGCTTTGTGGCAGATCTAACCAGCTTTTCACATCATGGAACCTTACTCTCCATTATTCATTACACAAAGTTATTTATTAGAGCAGAAACTGCAACACGACACACACAGATAATATCTGTAGCAAAACAATGTTCTTTTGCAACACATCTTGCTTTTGTTTGCAGGGCAGCTAACATTCTTCCTGAAATCATTTATACTTTTACCATCAGTTTCTGAATGGATGTGTCAATTTAAACTTTTTTGCTTCAGGGCTAGAAGGAGGGTTTCCAACTATTCATTTAGGACCCAGACCTGCCAAAATATCTTAAAACTACCTTCATCCTTCTAATTCAGGATTATTCCTCAAGCAACTCTTCCATTGCTTTTCTCAGACAGATTTTAAATATTCCAAGCCACTGGCCTCCTGCCACTTCCTTGGAAGTTGGATCCAAGTGGAAAATAGTATTATTTAATCCTTGTATACCCTATATACCCTGCTAATGGCACACTTAGTGGGAAGAAGTTCCCCAAATGAGTTTAACTGCTTAGGTAGCTTATCTCTCCCCATTAACAAACGTTTTTCTCTTTTGGGTTTCCTTGAAGAATTACCGTATTTTGAGGGTATCTCCATGAATAACTTATTAGTGACTGTCCATCCCACCACAAGCAATGATTTTCTTGGAGTGTCTTCCTATTAGTGGGTCCCTTAAAAATAAATAAAATAAATCAGCATCTCCATCATATCAGTACCTCCTCCAAAGAACTTCTCTTAAGAATGTGCTAACATGGCTTCACAGCTCCAGTACCTGAGCTCGCTAGATTTCCCTGTGATTGCAGTGGAGACATACATGAACCTGCAATTGGCTCTACATGGGAGGAACTCTGTACCCGTGGCCCTGGGGAGTCAGTTAAAAATTAACAAGGGTCCATACTGCCCTGGGGGACCACCCACACAGCTCACTGAAAGATTGGGGCCTAAATGGGATATGCCAAATCGCATCCCAAAGAGTACAGCACAAAGAACCAAAATACAATCAGCCAAGTCTATCACTGGAGTAACTCTACTGAAATCAAAGGATTTTCAAAAGGGATAAATTTGTCCTCAAAAATTTAACCACAGGGCTAACCACTGCCCTCAATTCCAGCATGTATCTCCCACTAACATAAATGGGATTTCCATTCTTGGGGGTTTAAGATAATGAATGGCCCTAAAACATTAGAAAATGATGCCAAATTTTCCCTATTTTCTCCTTTCCCTCCACCCTTAAATATTTCCCCCATTGTATTATTATGCCCTCCCATCACAGGTGTGTTGAAACTATTAATTAAAAAAGTTATGTTCAACATCTGTTCCCTCACCTGACTCCTTGCTTTTTTCCCTTTTTCCTTATCACCACAAACGGACTCCATTCCCATAAACAACATTTCTTGCATATTTCTTGATAGATTCTCCCGCTTTCCTCTCTCTCTCCACCCTCATACACTCTTGTTTGTTCATTGACTCACTGTTCTATCAAGCCAGTTCAGATGCTAGCTCCACATCCTGAAGATCCTTAATCTGTCCCCATCTTCCACAGTTGGAAGGATAAAGGTCTCTGTGGAACTATATCTCACTTTCCTAAATAGTCAGTAGAGGCCATGGGTGTCCCCTCAATGACATTCCTAATCTTTCCTGACCCAGGACTATCAACAGTTGAGTTTATTTGGCTTTGTGCTCTTAGACAACTGGTGCAACCTAGCTGAGGTCAATGGAGTTAACCAGTAAAATGGAAAGGAGTTGGCCCAACGTTTCCAAGCGAATAGTTGATAATTCAAGCAATTCATCTGGAGAGGAGGTCTAAAATCAAACAGTTTTTTTTAATTTAGAAGCAGCAGCCACTGTGCACTTGTAAAGGGTATACTGTTCTATTATAGGGATCTCAGATCTAGATGTGGTCCCACACAACTTTTTTTAAAAATAACACTTTTAGTAAGTAGATCTAAAAGGGTGAGCATCAGTCTTAATTTCCTGACTTTTATTGAGTAGCATCAGATACTTAGGAGGATTTTATTAAGTAATTTTGTGTGTGAATTTTTAAAATGCTGATTAATTTCTAAGGCATCGGAGTGACATTAATATTTATGATCTGCTTGGTATTACTGCAGGTTTTCTCTGTGTTGTCATGACAAACAGCATTTAAATGAAAATTATTTTAAAGAAAAAAATACAAAATATCATATCAATCTTAGGAAAGCAAACAGGAAAATGGGAGATAAGATATCTTAATGTTTAAACCTTTTTCATCCATACAACTTCCAAATTGTCATAATATATAATATATTTCAATTTTTTTTATCCTAAGGTGGTTCTTGTAATGTATCTGTGTCATTTTAGCACTAGATTGTTAAGGTTTCACTGATTTGGGAAATTTGATAATTATCTTATATTTAAATATTGTCTTTTAGTCAACAAGTATCCTAAGCATTTTATAAACTCTTTATTACATTATTAACTACAGAAATCACTTCAACAATCACTGAATGCAGAGCTTTGAATTAGAATGTTTGGTAGCACAGCTGCAATATTTACACATGGCTTAGGTTAGGAAAAGAAATAAAGAATATTTAATTTGGACCAGATTCGGTAGTGATACAAAGTCTGGTACGAGTTTTTCATGCTGGTTTAAACTATTAAAAAAATCTTGGCTTGATAACTTCTGCAACACAAAGTCCTTAGGCCCAAGTGAGGTGTTGGATCAGCACTGACCTGGAGGGAAAAGAGTGTCATATTAAATCCCCAACAGCGTTTCCCAGGTCTACTGTCCAATCCTTAATTTATGAGCTCTGATGAGATCAAGAATCAAGATCTCTGATAAGATCAACTATTGAGGTGGTACGTCTTTAGGGCAATATTCTCTGTTTACCGCCATCTTGTCTCAGAGGCTAGATGGTTCAGGGTTGAAGTTTCATATAAGGAGATGCTCTGTCTGCCTATATGCTTGAACAGCACCTAGCATAACAGGGCTGTGATCTTGATTGATATTTCTGAATGTTGCTGCAATACTGCTACTAATAATTAGTTGTATAACTATTAAATTTCCTGACACGACATCATATCACATTGCATTGTTGGAGATGACGTTTTTTGCAAAGTCAGATAAACTGTGGTCCCTTTGCCTGCCTTTGAGGACTGTCAAGGTTAAAATTCCATGGTACATTTTATATATATCCAATATTTGATCAACACATCTTCTAAACAAAAATGGTTTCAATGTTCAAGGTTGTGTGCGCGCTATTGCTTAGTGACTGACATTTTTTCAGTAAAGCCACTGTATAAATATTTTGCTTACCATAAAACTGTGAGATGCCTTGAATATGGAAAGGTGCTACATGAGATCCAATGTTATCTAGGCTAAAACTGTGGGATGGGACACAGGAGATCTGACACTGACTTGCTGTGTGATGCTGGGCAAGTCACAACCACTCCATACCTCCGTTTCCCTCAGCTGTGTTATAATGATAATTACCTACCATAAATGGATGCTCTGAGGGTGAAATAATTGATGTTTATAAATGATATTAATAACAATATCTAGCTCTATATTTAGCACTTTTCTTCTGCAGATCTCCAAGTCTTGTACAAGCACCTTAGATCCTTGGATGGAAGACACTACAGTAGAGCAAAGTATTATTTATTATTGTATTAAAAAAATTCTTCTCTGTTTGTTAAATATTGACTTAACTGAAGACTTACAGAAGAAAACAGTGAGTCAACAAAATGATATCAGCTGAAGGCATTATGGAGATATTGGAGGTCACTCTTTCAAAACCAGGGAATAGCTTTCATTTTAACATAATGAATATGCATCCATGGGAAATAACGTCACTAATCAATAATTAGTGAGGAACAGGTTGGGTGTGATCAGCTAGGAAGGGGGAAAAATATGTTAAGGCCAGAGTGTTGGTGTGGGGTGGATCCCCAAATGGATATTATCCTCAGAATTTTGGGTCTGATTGTAATTCATCTTACACTAAGAAGGAAGCATGGCTTGATGGTTGGGACACTAGTTTATGAGTTCAAATCCTAGCTGTGTCATACATGTCCTGTGGCCTTAGGAGAGTATTGAGCCTCAGTCTTCCATCTATTTTTTTAAAAACAGAAGTGTTGCTCTTAATCTGCCTGGCAGAAAGGTTACATGAGAATAAATTCATTAATGCTTATGAGTTGCTCAGAGGCTACAATGATGGGAACCAGGTATGTACTTTAATAGATGTGTAGTTCTTGACTGACACCACTGAAATCAAGATAAATTCTGGCCTTTTATTTCTTAGGGCCAGATTTTTAAAGGCACATAGGCACCTAATTCCAATTGATTTCAATGGAAGTAGGCTCCTAGATGCCCTTAAAAATCTGACCCTTAGACACTTGTCTTTTTTTCTTCTTTAAGGTGTTGAATTTTTTATGACTCTATCCAACTTTCCTATCACCCTGTGTCTGTCTCTGTGCCTTATAACCTTTTGAAATAGAAACAACACTTAAAAGTGCTGTGTTGATACACTTAATTCTCACTTCCCTCTTTTCATTCTCAGCTTTTCTGATCATCATTATTCTGGCCAGGGTTTATTTAACATTAGGAAAGTGTAAAAAAAACAAAGTGAAATAGACAGAAAAAAACAAAAACAAACCATACAATTTTTCCCCCACCGTAATATAATTAGGAAAATGGCAGATAGTTTCTACAGATTGGAAAAGTGTCATTCTTGCACATAGGAGGATGAATTCTGCCCTCAGTAACATCTGTGGGATGAGGTTGGTTTTAGTGAGTATCCACTGACATAGGCTGAGATAAGGACAGAACCTGGCACTGATACACTGTGAAGGTGTGAGCCAGTAGTTCTGCACAGCTCTGACTGGTATCAGGATACAATGCTCTTTTTCCAAACATTAACTCATCCTTTCAGCTGCTTTGTGGTTTCCTGTGCTTGTACTATTGTGAATTTCCCTCCATCTAATGGCTTGTTTATCATTATGAGTTTAGAGGTAGATCCACCCATGTTTAATTCAGGAGGCTGCAGTTTGCCCACTTTTTGGTAGCTGTGAACTGCTGGGGTGGAAAAATATTAAGCCCTCTATTTTGAAAAGTGTCAACTATTTTTTCTGTCTCAAGTTAGATACCCAAAAATTGTGCCCACAACCCAAGTTAGCAGACACCTTCGAAAATGTAGGCTTAAATGACCAATACCTGTCTTACAGTTCTCTGGCAGCCAGAGAACGTTAGTACTACAGTTACCACCTACCCAAAATTCATGGACAGTCACAATTATCACAGGCTTCCAGGGTGTGAGATAGATCTATCTTGGCACAGACTGTGATTATATGGTATGGTGTGATGTCATCAACCATCGGAGGAGCTGCTGCTGCTGCCACCATCCAGCTTAGGCCACGTCAACTACTGTTAATGACAGTGATAACCTGCTGTTATTACTGTTATTTTTTATTTCTGCCATCCAGTCCAGCCCCCTCAATTACATCATCTGCAGAGGGCTGGACTGGGTGGCACTCTTGCTTCAGCTTCTGGTATTCATGCTAACTCCCCTCTTTCACACAGCTCGAGGGGGGCGGGGGAAGGGAAGGAAAGCCATTGACACTTCTGCTCACCTTGATTATTAGCTCTCCAGAATGGTCACCCAGCGAAGTCATTGCTGTAGAAGGAAGGAAGGTACATAAAATTGAATGGCTCCCACTACATGATTCTCAACTTTGTCTTTCTGATTCTAGTCTTCTTTCCCTCTCACTGACATATCTTCATAGATAAGAGTAGAGTTTAAACCTAGCTCTTAGGGGGCAGGAGGGAGGGAACAAAGGGCATGTCTACGGAGCAAAAGCTATGCATGGGCAAACCTATCAAGGATAGCTTGAATCCAGATACTGCAAGTAACGCCAGAGGTGAAGACAGCACAGTGCAGGCTTCAGAGCAGGCTAGTGATCCAAAAACATACCCAGGTTCTTTTTTGGGCTTGTATTGCCTGTGCTGTGCTGCCTTTACTGCTTATTACCCCTGCTAGTTTCGGAAGGCTAGCCATGCACAGCTTTTGCTGGGCAGACATAACCTTAGAGTACAGTGCCTGTTTGCCTAGTGTTTTAGCTTTGTTGTTTCCTTGGACATATTTTATCCTTGGGAGGCCATATTGTTGCTATCACAGGCATTTGGTAATTTCTAATTTTTTCTTATTTAAGATGGTTTTCTTTCTCTTGGCTGTATTCTTCCTCTGAGATAGCAAAAAGAAAAAAGGGAAAGGGAACATCAGACAAAATTAAGCCACCTTTGGCCTGGTCTACACTACGGGGTTAGGTCGATTTATAAATGACCGCAAACACAACCAACCCCATTCCGTTGACCTAAAGGGCTCTTAAAATTGACTTCTATACTCCTCCCTGGCGAGAGAAGTAGTGCTAAAATCGACCTTGGTGGGTTGAATTTGGGGTAGTGCAGACACAAATCGAAGGTATTGGCCTCCGGGAGCTAACCCAGAGTGCTCCATCGTGACTGCTCTGGACAGCACTTTGAACTCCAATACACTAGCCAGGTAAACAGGAAAAGCCCCAGGAACTTTTGAATTTCATTTCCTGTTTGGTCAGCATGGTGAGCTCAGCAGCACAGGTGACCATGCAGTATCCCCAGAATCGCAAACAAGCTCCAGCATGGACTGAAAGGGAGACACTGAATCTGATTGCTGTATGGGGAGAAGAATCTATGCAGGCAGAACTCCTATCCAAAAGAATAAATGCAAATATATTTGCCAAAATCTCAAAGGGCATGTTGGACAGAGGCTACACCAGAGACACACAGCAGTGCCATGTGACAGTTAAGGAGCTCAGGAAAGCCTATCAGAAAACAAAGGAGGCAGTCGCTCCGGATCAGAGCCCCATACATGCCGCTTCTGTGAACAGCTGCATGCCACTCTAGAGGGGGACCCTGCTACTATCCCATCACTGTCCATGGACACCTGCAAGGAGGGAGTCTCATGGAACATGGAGGTGGATTTTGTGGATGAGGAAGAGGAGGAGGAGGAGGAGGAGGAGAAGAATGCACAGCAGGCAAGTGGTGAATCCATTTTCCCCGGCAGCCAGGAACTTTTCATCACCCTGGAGCCAATACTGCCAAGGCGGGATCCCCAATCCCGAAGCTGGGGAAGTGCACATTTGTAACTACAGTACAGGGTTTAAAAGCAACAGTGTTCATGGTCACCTGGTTGAAATAGGAGAATTATTGTAAGGGAACAGTAAAAGGACCCCGTTCATGCTGGGCTGTTTGGGCTTGGCTAAAAGGGATCATCCTGGAGAACAGCCACATGGTGAGGGGAGGAGAGAGGAAATCCTCTGAGAGAATAGCCACGCAGTGGGGTGGGGGTAGGTGCATGCTGCACATCTACCCAAATGCTGCAGCCCCTCCTTTTAAAAAGAAACCTAGCCCATTGCGTGCACTGGGATAGGGGGGCATTGTGAAGGTGTAAGAACCCAACCCAATTTTACTCTCCCTTTTTATCTCCCCCCAGGTGCAAATGTTTCTATGCTCCCTCTATCATTTCCATCTCTGCAGTTATTGCAGATTAGAAGATGAAAAAAACATGATGACATGATGACATGTTTTCGGAACTGATTCAGTCCTCCCGCACTGATAGGGCACAGCTTAATGCATGGAGGCATTCAGTGGCAGAGGTCAGGAAAGAATTGAGTGAGCGTGAAGAGCGGAGGCAGGACACGATGCTGAGGCTAATGGGGGAGCAAACGGACCTGCTGAAGCATCTGTTGGGGGAGCAAATGGACATGATGAAGCATGTGTTGGAGCTGCTGGAAAGCCAACAAGAGCACAGACCCCCGCTGCATCCACTGTATAACCACCAACCCTCCTCCCCATGTTCCATAGCCTCCTCACCCAGATGCCCAAGAATGCAGGGAGGGAGGCTCCCGGTACCCAGCCACTCCACTCCAGAGGATGACCCAAGCAACAGAAGGCTGTCATTCAGTTTCATTTTTAGTGTGGCTACAATAAACAATGTGGCCTTGTCCTTCCCTCCTCCCCCACCCCGCCTAGGCTACCTTCTCCGTTATCTCATTTTAAAAAAATTAATAAAGAAAGAATGCATGGTTTCAAAACAATAGCTACTTTATTTCAAAGGGGGGAGAGTGATTGTCTTACAAGGAATTAAAATCAAGAAAGGGGACAGGTTTGCATCAAGGAGAAACACATACAACTGTCACACCAAAGCCTGGCAAGTCATGAAACTGCTTTTCAAAGCCTCTCTGATGCACAGCACGCCTAACTGTGCTCTTCTAAGCACCCTAGTGTCTGACTGCTCAAAATCAGATGCCAGGCGATTTGCCTCAACCTCCCACCCCACCATAAACGTCTCCCCCTTACTCTCACAGATATTGTGGAGCACACAGCAAGCAGCAATAACAATGTTGATTGCGCTGAGGTCTGACCTAGTCATCAAACAGCGAGCTTTTAAACATCCAAAGGCACATTCTACCACCATTCTGCATATGCTCAGCCTATAGTTGAACTGCTCCTTATTACTGTCCAGGCTGCCTGTGTAAGGCTTCATAAGACATGGAGAGCAAGGAGTAGGCTGAGCCCCCAAGGATAACTATTGGCATTTCAACATCCCCAACGGTAATTTTGTGGTCTGGGAAGTAAATCCCTTCTTGCAGCTGCTTGGATCACAGCAGCCTCCACAGGAGACTTGCCCACTTCAAATTGATTCCTGACTGACCAGTAGTCAGGAGTTGCAAGCTTCTACAAGGCTATCGCCACTCGCTTCTCAACTGTCAGGGCAGCTCTCGTCTTGGTATTCCTGCGCTTCAGGGTAGAGGAAAGCAACTTACAGAGTTCCAGGAAAGTGGCCTTACGCATGAGAAAGTTTTGCAGCCACTGTGAATCATCCCATACCTGTAACACTATGCCGTCCCACCAGTCTGTGCTTGGTTGCCTGGCCCAGAATCAGCGTTCCACTGCATCAACCTGCCCCACTGCCGCCATGATGTCCCAATTGCCACAGCCCGTGCTTTCAGGAATGTCTGTGTCCATGTCCTCATCAAAATCCTCCTAGTGCTGGCAGCTCTTAGCCCGGTTCTGCATATACTCCAGGATAATGCGCAAGGTGTTTACAATGCTCACAACAGCAGCCGTGACAATGAGCTGAGCGGGCTCCATGCTTTCCATGGTATGGCATCTGCAGGAGAGCAGAGTTGCAGCGGAAGCGGTGGATGACGACGGTTAGCAGTCTTACTGCACCGTCTGCTGACAGCAGCACTCAGGAGGACCAGAACAGATCCCCTGAGCTTGTCCCTGGGGAGCCGGAGAGCAGAGTTGCAATGGAAACGGTGGATGATGACGGTTAGCACCATGCACATTTCAGACAACATGGAGAAATTTGCTGTTGAGACTGAGCTCATTTACAAGACCTCATTGAGCTCATTTAGCACAGACCTTCTACCTTCTAGGCCCCATACACACCCTCAGCTTGCCTGTAATTGCTCTGCTCCTACCAATCCACCTCAGTGCACCTCATACTCATAAGGACACAATTTTCCCCTTAGACTTGTGTTCAGCTAAGCTAATTTTTATAGTTAACCCCCTCTTCCCACAAGCATTCTTTTTCACAGAACCATTAGAAAAGATAGGAAATCTAAGTATAATGTACCAAACCTCCCAAATGAGGTACAATTAGAGGTGGCCAAGACTTGCAGCGGATTTGCTTTGCACAAAGCTTACTTTAGTATAGATCCCTGAAGGATTTCTTTTGAATTTGGGGTTTGATGTATCCAACAACTCAAAGTAAAACCATCAACTATCCTTGGTTTCCCATTAAAATCATGTGAAATCACGATGCATACCCATAAATCTGGTTAGGATTGCTCACTATTAAGTCTTAGCAAATCTCTCAATGATCCTGTTCTTGATATTAAATTTCTGGGAAACCCTAATGTAGGTGAGTTTTGCACGACTTTGAGTTTTATAACACAAGTTTTGCATTCATCAGTTGTTTCTCCAATGTGTTGTACATTACTTATAGTTTTTGCATGTGTGAAATTACCACTACACAACTGATTGCAAAACACATTCAAAACTCTGCAAAAGAATCAAGCCTACCAGACAAATGGTAGATCTACGTGGTGAACATGGATAGACTGGTTCACCTGCATTCCTAGCTCCAGCAAGCTTCTGGCTAAACTCATGCCTTTCCTTTAAGAATTCAATATCGAACTTAGTGTCCTTGTGGTATTACTGGTTTCCTCCCAGCAGTAACAATTCAACAGTTCAGCAGAGCAGAAAGCAGCCTAATCACCATGTTTGATCTCTCCAATTGTTCTGCAAACTAATTTACAGGCTGAACAAACAAGGTCATCAATGAATAACCAAAAAACAATAACCACCCCTCTACTAACATGCATCTTTGCACATACAGGATTCACTGCTAGTTTCAGCTGTTTCAAAGCACCAGTGACTCAGCATCCAGTGTTTTTAGTGCAGTGTTGTGTCCTGTTGTCTATATTAGCACCTCTGACCTAATTCATGAAACACAGCAGGCCGTAATTTAAGTGGTTGAGAAAGGGAGAGTGAAGGTTGAGTTGGTGGAAATTTTTTCAACAGAGCAGTTTTCATGCAAGAAACATTTAATGGGAATGTATCAATTTAGTGAAAAAGTATTTGAAAATTTCATTTTGACAAGGTTGAAGCGCTTCATTTCAACTTCAATATATAGTTGGTTCAATAGTTCCAATATTTATATATAAATATGGAAATGACCCTTTTGAAGGGCTACATATCAAAAAGGTTATTTCCATATTTCCCAAACTATTTTTCCCCAGAAATTTTGTTTTGTAGGAAAGTTTGAAATTTGGACTTTTTGCTCCAAATCGGGATGAAAGGGAAATTTCGGAATGTCAGGACTCCTTGCGGAAGGGAACTTCTGAGTGTTCCCCGGGCTGTTACCGTGTTGGGTGTGGAAGGGGGACTCTGGAGAGCCGCCCTGAGGTTTCTTTAAATTGGGCCGGGAAGCAGTAGAACAAAAGGAGAAGCCGATCCGTGCTTCCCACCACTCTTCTCCTGCTCCTCGTGGCGTCTTGGCCAAACTCTTGAGGGTGGTGTTTTGCTTTTTATTGCTCGCGCGCTCTCTCTGTCTGTCTGCGAAGCGGATGCTGCTTTCCAGTCTGCTCTCTCCACCCCGTAGCCCAGGTCCTGGGCAGAGCGCCAAGTGCAGGCGCAGCGCGTTGTACATCTCAACTGCTCCCCTCTGGTGACTGCACCTTCCAGCGCGCGCTGCAGCTGCAGCTGCAGCAGTCGGGGGAGAGGGGAGGGTGCTGTCATCGCAACCCACCGCCAAATAAATCCAAGGGGGGCGGGGGAATGGCAGCAAGATGCAATATCTGCCATAGCGCAGGCGGCGTGTGACCGCCATGCGGGCGGCTCCGGCGGACTGACTAGCGCTCTGTTCCTGCTGCCTCCCACCCACAGCCCCTCTTCCTCTGCACGTACAGAGCGGCCCCCGGCTTGCGAGCGCACGCGGTGAGTGGAGCGAGGGGGTGGGCGCCTCCGCTCGTGTCTGTAGCGGGCACGTTCCCGCAGAGCCTCCCTGCGCGGCTGGGTGGGGGGGCCAGGCTCCGCGTGGCTACGAACGGCGGGGGAGCTGAGCTGAGCTGAGCTGAGCTCCCCTCTCCTCCACCCGGGCATTGCTCGGAGAGAGTCCAGGCAACTGGGATCCACAGAGAGAGGACCCCCGCACCACCACAGCTTCGGCCAAAGGCATCAGGAGCAAGGCAGAGGGGGCGATGTTTGGAAGGGGATCGCTCTGCATTGATAGGCGCTGCTGGTAGGTGGTTGTTTTGTCCGATGTGTGACTTGTAGCTATTCTGAGGGGTGAAGAGTTGAAATGGGAATTGCCTGAATGGCCCGCAGCAGGGTGAGTGATGCCAGTTTAGGGCTATTAAAAGCAAACGCCGCTGCATAACTTATTGTAGCTTCATCCCTGCGCATGCAGGTCTCATCAACAACATGCACCTTTGAGTGACAACGGCGTCCAGCCCCACCCTAAGCCCACCAGCTACAGTGGTCCTGTGATTTCTCTTGGTAGGGTTATCCTGAGTTACTGTACATTTCTGATTGGTAACAGGTTCACCTGAGGATATAGACACGAGGCACTAGGCTAGGGGAACTTTGATAAAATGAAATAAAACGATCTGGTTTGAACAAGGAAATGTTTTGGTGCGGTCAACAATGGTCTCTAGGGAGATGGATTGATTTTCCAAACCCCGGAGACCCACTGAAGGCAAATACATAAATTGCACCTGTATGTATCCCTTCTCAAGGGATGACTTGTTAAATACTTGGAAATCACCTAATTGTAGCACAGTTAGCAGGACTTTAGACAACCGTCTGTTGTTCAGTGAGATAGACTTGGGTATTGGGAAAAAGTAGTTTTGATCTTTTTTTTTTCTGAATCATTTATTTCTCCAGAAAATCAGAAAAACAAAACACCTTTTTTTCCCAAGTGGAAACTACATTTTAGCTGAAATGTAGTGGGAATTCCTAGTCTATTCCAAGCTATGCTTAAAAACTAATATATAGTCTAGTGGTTTGATGATAAGGGTGGTATCTCTAATGTGTTTATTGACAATGTTTAAGTTTTTTTGAAATACACTGTGCAATAGAAAATAAAGCAATAGCATTGTGAAACCCCTATAACTTAGCCATTTAATATACATTTTAATCTATTTTAACATTCTCGTTTTGGTGGCTTTTTAATAGTAAGTATACCAAGTAAAGAGTTTTAAATTAGAGAGATTTATAAAACCTTTATACATTAACTAACATTGTCTTAGAGATATTCAGCAAGATTTCTGGTTAATATTTCTGTGCATTCTATTATGTACAGTAAAACATAGTTTTAGTTGTTGCTTTCCCAATACGTTTCTGTCAATGCTAGGTTGATATTTAGCCCTCGTATTTGCTTGCCAACATAATGTTTTAACATATCATATGAATATAGAATTAATGTATTTGCTGTCACCTTTCACATCAGAGATACATATCTAAGATGTAACTTGAGGCTGATACACAAAAACATAGTAGTTTTGTCCCAATAACATTCTTCTTTTAACTGAATTTGACTATAAAATTATCTTCAGTGGGTCAGCTCCTGTAATCTTTATCCACATGAGTGAGATCTATATGCATGAGCAGGAATTCACAGGATGGGGTTGTATATTTCCATTTTTGTGTGTGCAGTTATTGATAATTTTGACAAGTTATAACATCTGATAATTTTATGCAGGTTGAGTTGTTTAATACTCTTCAAGACCACATTAATTTGGTGAATGTCTGTGTTTTAGTATCGTGAAATCACCAATAGCAGACAGCCTTGGAAAGGGCAAAAAGTGCATCAAGGAAATGATTTAGCCTTTATGGTGTTCATAATTTCCAGCCAGCATGCTTTTAAGCATTTCATTTTAAATTACAGGAAACAATCAGTGATTGCATTTACTGGCACAATGTTTAATAATCAAAAGATACAACCTGTAATAGTCTAAAAGTAAAGTGTTGATGCTTAATTTAGGACCAATGGTGAGAGAGAAGATGAAAGGTAAGAAGCCTTTTATCCATTGGGGGGGAGAGGGGGAAAGTCAGTTGATTGATTAGCCATTTTTCTTGAAATTGGAATTAATTGAGTAGTGCAATATAAATCAGCTATCATAGTCAATACGTGTGGATTTTCAGGATATAGTGGGATTAATGAATTATAAAGGTGTACTATAGCCACCGAGTTCATGGAAGGTCTAGTGAGAGTGCTCCTTTTTCATTACTACATCTCTTAGGTAAAGAAAAGCATATCTGAAATTTAATTCCAGAACTAAATTGAACAATACACATTATTTTATAGTTTCCCATAGTAATCTATTAATATTTTACTTATTATGAAACATGGATTGATTGGGATGTCATGTTTGTACCCCTCCCTGCTGAATGGATAACTTGATGCTTAGTCTTCCGTTCTCGCATTAATAATCTAATTATAGGAAGAGACTGGAAAGAATATTGAATGAAAAGTTGTTCCAAGTGGACTTGCAGAGGAAGTCACTTTAAAGTAGAACAATATTTTAACAATTCTGGCCATAACTGCTTATCCACAATCAGGGCCAGATTTTCAAAACAGCTCTGCTCCTATTTTAGCACCAAAATAAATGGCCAGATTTTCAAAAGAATTCCTCATGTTATGTTCCGAGCCCTCTCTTTTTTTATTTTTAAATATGGCCATAAGTGCCACAATCCAAGCTCCTCAGTGTAGTACAGAATTTGGCTCCAATTTGTGGGTGTTTTGCTCTTGAAAAACTGCCCCAAGCTTTTTTGAAAATCTGATCCCACAGTTGTAATCAATTTCCCCCCTTTACTAATATGTATTCTGGAGGAGACTCTTTTTTTAACAGGAGGTAGAATTGTAGGAGTAAAATATAGCAGCTGTAAAGAGAGCCAGTAAAAGTATTCTAATTTTTTATGCGGAAAGCCAGCAGATTTAATGTTCTATAGCTATACGATAAATGCTTGTGAAAAAATATTAGAATTGTAAATAGAAAATGTAAGTAGCGCTTAATCGCTGAACAAAAATAATAGATAATGAGAAAAATAGTTTTTTCCTGCTTTAACTATACATTTGAGGGAATGTTATAAAGGATAATTATTGGAAAAAAGATAGACTGATCCAGATCCTGAAACAATGCCAATTTAGACCAACAAAGGTTCTGGCCTAGTTTGAGTTTTCTTCGCTTTAGAGCAGTGGTTTTCAACCTTTTTTCATTTGGGGACTCTAAATGGTTTCAAATGGAGGTGCTGATCCCTTTGGAAATCTTAGACTTAGGGTATGTCCAGACTATCCGCCGTATCGGCGGGTAGCGATCGATTTTTGGGGGATCGATATATCGCGTCTCATCTAGACATGATATATCGATCCCCGAACGCGCTCCCGTTGACTCTGGAACTCCACTGGAGTGAACGGCGGTAGCGGAGTCGACACAGGGAGCCGCGGATGTCGATCCTGCACGGTGAGGATGGGAGGTAAGTCGGAATAAGGTACTTCGACTTCAGCTAGCTGAAGTTGCATATCTTACATCGACACCTCTCCCTGCCCCACTGTAGACCAGGCCATAGTCTGTGGACCTCCAGGGATTTGCGGACCCCAAGTTGAAAACCACTGCTTTATTAACTAGGAAAACTGATGCTCTAAACTAGCAAAACAAAAAAAGATGTGGCACCTCTGAAGAACAAAACTGAGTATTTTCACTACATAATGGGAAAGCTTTAGAAATTATGGAACAGATTCTGATCTCACTTATCCCCCTGTAAATCACAGTGAGGTCTACTGTGAAATTACTCTACATTTATACTGAGGTAAGTGAGTTCAGAACCCAGCCCTTCCTATGGAGAACTAGCATAGTTACATTAGAAGTAAAGCCACTGGGTCCTATTTTGATCTCACTGAAACCAGTTTTAAACTGATTTAATACCATTATTATCTGCAGGCCAGTTTCTTCTGGTTTACCTTCATGTAAGTAAGATCAGGAATTATTTAAAAAGTTCTGGTCACAATGACTTGATCATTTGTACTCTCTTTATTTTTAAGGTTGCATTAATTTTTAAGGTTGCATTAATGTTTGCTGAATGACGAGAAATTATCTGCCTACATCTGTGATCCAGTAATTAATCAGAACTCACTGACACTATGCACAATGAACAGAAATGAAAATTCCTTATTGCATGTCTGGAAGTATGTCCTCTGTGTGGTGGTTGCTTTTTCTATAACTTGTTTGTGGCATGAAGATTAATTAGCTAATTCTCTTGGAAGATGAAAAATGTAATATTAGGATAACTATAATTCAGAATTGTTATTAGTTTTTATTAAGGGAAACTGGTTGTGTATTCACTGGTTTGAAGATCATAATTTATCAGGCTACAGATGATTGTTAAAGGATGTTTAAATTTTGTATTGAAGTGTGTGCAGAATGGCCGGTTGATGTCCTCCACAGAATCAGACCATTAATAAGGACCAGCTTGTTTCTAAACCATCTGGTGCTTTTGGAATTTGTCTGTATGGCATGGGGGTAGAATGGAGTTGAAAGGGGGAATTGTGGTGTAAGGTAAGGTTCTATCCTTATTCCTTTAAACCACCGTGCAAATATATTTGCATTTCGAGTTTCCAGGCAAGCCAAAATGTAGGACTAGTATTGAATGCTAAATGAAATCTGACAGCTAAATCAGAACATGCCACATAATGATCTTGGGATTTCCTTACTTGAATAATCTTTCTGAAAATTTTTGCTTGGAATGAATATAGTCTTGTTTAAAAGCTAGTTTAAAACAATGGCAGGTGGAAAAAATGAGACTAGAATTTTATTCTGTTTAAAATCTTTCTCCTCTTCAAAGGTGTTTACACCTTCGTTACCTTTCCTGTCTGAAAAATAGGGGTAATGATACTAACCTCTGTGGCAAAGCCCTTTGAAATCTACTGATGAAAAGCAACATATATGTGCTGTATTGTTTGTTTGTTTGTTTGTTTTGTTTTATTTATTTCCTTGTGATTGCTGGAAGATTCGCACAGGTTGTAGAAATGAAGACCCATCTTTGCTCATCAGTCAGTCATATAGTGCAGACAGCCACAATGCACTCCTTTGTGTTGATCAGGCTGAAACTCAATCTGCCTGAGAGACTGAAGGATGATTTGAAGCTTATTTTGAGTAGTGAGAGATACATCACTACATAAAAGCTCTTGCTCCGTATGCGTGCACAAATGAAGCAGCAAATTTTTATGAGAAACTTGGTGGTGTATCTCCTAGATAAGAATAATGTTTCTTTGCAATCTTGCCACCATCGTGCAAAAACCAAGATGGTGACATTGAAAAGGGTCCGTTTTGCTCTTTCATGCTCAGAACTTCAGTCTGTGGATATTTCCATTGAGAAACAACATAGAGAGACCTGAAGTGAACTTAAGGGTAGAAATAAAGGCACAAAAATAACATTTGAGGAAAATTAACACACATACTTAATGTGAGGGAATACCTTGGGAAATAATAGTACTGAAAGAGTCCTGAGGGTTATAACGGAGAACAAATTAGACCTGAGTTTGCAATACAATATGGTGGCAAAACAGGCCAATGCAATTTTCCATCACATCATTATTATGAACCTGAGGGACAACAGGCTCTCCGGGTTTTGAGTGGATGCATTTAGGACACCATGTTAAATTCAGAGCACCTGAAGAAACTAGCAAAGTGAAGGCATTTGAAAAAAGGTCAATAACACTGATTAGGGGACTGAAGGGACTGATTTATGAGGAAAGATTAAAAAATGAGTCTGTATAGATTGACTAAGGTGATTGAGCGGAGGCAGGGACTTTACAGTTTTGGATATAGATACTAAAAATAGAGAGAAATTATTTAGCATTGTATAAGGGGATATAATTAAGATTAATGGGCTAAAAAAGAAAATTTAACTTGAATGTCAGAAAAGCTTCCAGACATGGTAATTATTCAGCTGTGGAATAGTCTTCTGAGGGAAGTGGTGGTAACATCATTGCTTGGGATATTTAAAAGTAAACTGCATAGAACTCTGGAAAATATACTGTAGGTAATAATAGAATCCAATGTAATGACACTCCTGGCTAGGTCATCTTTGGGGACTAAGCTGGAATCTCTGTATCTAAAAGTATAAGCCTCTACTGCTTGAGCTAAATGACCAGATTCACTAACTTAGAGGGAGTGGTAGACTCAAACATCAATAGGTGGCCTAATGAGAGACACGGTATCATGATGCGTCAGTGTGGGCAACGCTTGCAGAAGGAGGGAGATGGAGGGGGATGAACAAATAGATATAGAAAATATCTAACTCCTAAGGTCCTGTGTCTCAACAAATGTATGTTTGCTTATATAGCTGGCAATTAAAATAGGTGTCATTACTCCATATAACAAATATTGCCTCATCATGTGTCTCCATTTGGTTTTCATTGGTGGGGGAAGGAAAGGGGAAAAGAAGACGCTATATAATGAGTGGTTATTGCAGGTCAGGATTGAGATACACAATGATTCTATTATATCCTTTGCCCCAAGTAGAATTCTATCACCTGAAAAAAATCTAGAAAGTCACTGTTTCTTGACCATCTTACTCCTTCAGGTTCCAGCCAGTAATGGCAAAAGGAGTTGAGTGATACTGTTGGATGATACCTTTTCCTTTGTTGATTCCTTTATAAATTAATCTTTGTACACTTGCTGAAACTTGAGAAGCAACCCTGACAGAGTCAGACATTCCAAGGCCAGAAGGGCCCACTATCATCATCTAGTCTGATTTCCTGTATAACACAGGCCACAGAATTTTCCCAAAATAATTCCTGGAGCAGATATTTGGAAAAACATCCAATCTTGATTTAAAAATTGTCAGTGGCAGAGAATCTCCTCCATGAGCTTTGCAATTGTTCCAGTGGTTCATTACTTTCACCGTTAAAAATGTACACTGTATTTCCCATCTGAATTTCAACCTCCAGCCATTGGATCGCGTTATACTTTCTATGTTAGATCGAAGAGGCCATTATTAAGTATTTGTTCCCCATATAGATAGACTATTTAGACTCCTCTCCAGTTTTACAGAACCAGATGTTTCAAAATGTTAGTTAAGAATCCAAAGGTTGATTCTAGTCTTTTTGAGCTTTGTCTATATGGATCAAAATTGGCTTTACATTATGCTTCTGAAATAAATTCTCTAATTTATATAATCCCACTCTGAGTCAGTTTTCCACTGCACAACTTGTCCTTTTTATTATTATCAAATAATTACCCTGGGTAGACATGCTCTTAAGTGTTTGTTTGTATTTGACTTTGTTTTATATTAGATTTTGCTGTCTCTCTTTTTTGCATGTCTTACTGTGGGATTTGTTGATTCTGCTCCAAGGTAATTTTATGGCCACTAATATTGTGTATAGCTATGCATGCAAGATAACAAGCTAGGGGTAACTGGAGTGTATTATTTCAAAGTGTAAAATGATTGTCATGCAGTCAGGAAGAAAATTTTCCATTCTTTGTACAGCATCGCACAACTTATTGGATGCATTGTGGGTTTCTTTAAATTTCTTTGAAGCCTCAGGACTGGCCCGGCCAGAGACAGGATACCAGACTATATAGCAAATTGTATATTCCTGTGTCTTATGGTATTTTAGAGGCAATTTTTTTGGCATTGGTAATATACTGTTATCTGTCTTGCCCGCTGTCTGCTTTTATTGAGTCAAGTGGATTCCGCTTCCTTTCTTGGGAGTAGTCAACAGCAGCTTTGGGAGATGTGGAATGGATATCACCGTGGTATGACTTACTCTCCCTCATATGTTGAAGTTCAGTGGCTCCCATTTTGCTAGGTCTTGTGAAGATTTGTGAAGAACTCATGAGTTCTAATCCCATCTCTCTGATGGATTTACTATGGGACATGAGATTCTGATACCCTTACTCACGTTGGGATATCTTGGACTTCAGTGCAGTCAACTGAGAAGTAATATACTAATCAATATGAGTACGAATATCAGAATCTGGCCCTTAAGATATCTGAATCTGGCCCTTCAGGTGGTCCAATAAAAGATATTATGTCACTCACCTTGTCTCTTTTATATCCCGGGGCCGGCATGGATAGAACACTGCATGCAATTTTCCTACCCAATAGGAGTGCTTTAGGTTTAATCAGTGAATATTTGCACAGCACTTTAATAATGTAAAGAGCTAAGTGTTTGTCTCTTTCCATGCCATAATTACTACTTCCCCCGTCCCTTTTGTAACATTCTGTTTGCATTAGTATCTGATACTTTCCCCTTATATAATTCAACAGACAATGCATGTAGAGTGGATTCCTTCTTTGCTGATTATTTATTGTGGATCTCAGGGCTGTTAGCTGAGGAAGACATATACTGGTCTTTAGGAATGGAAGGGGAAATCATCCAATTTAGAGAGAGGTCATATTATAACATCTGAATAAATTGCACACCAATGCTGCTCTTTTACAAAAACAGATCTCATTTCCTATGGACATTTGAAATTCTAAAGAGTCTAAGCAGACAGGGTGTACCTTTCATCTGTCTGCTTAGGTTATGATGAGATGCTTATTCTCACACACATTTTCGTAACTCTCTCATCCTAGTGACTGGCTGGGGAATGCTTAGGCATAAGTATTCCCCTACTGTGGTCTAGCTTGATTGTTTTGGGTTGTTTTTTTAATAGCTTATCTTGTTAAAGGAGATCAAATTTTACAATGATAAGATGAAAATTACTGGTATGCACACTGATCTCCCTTTGCTGCATATTCTTGTGAGGGATTTGGAAGGTTCCATGGCCTGAGTTATGCAGAAGGTCTGACTAGAAGATCATAATGGCCTTAAAATATATGAATCTATGAAATCATAAACGATTATATAGGTCTGCTAACTTTACTGATAATTGCCTTGTTGAGCCTGAACTGCAAGGTGTATGGTGCATTCTGTATCCAGTCACTGGAGGCTACTGTCTGGATTATGATTTCCTTATTCAGACTCACAGTTTCAGGTGTAGAAACAGAGATGCTTGAGCCCAAGCCCTCTTCTCATCACTCCACGCTTGTTTATTCTTCAGTTTTGCATTACAGATATGCTTTTATTATAGAGAGAGAATATGATTCCATTGAGATTTGTTTTCATCGGTCAGTATTAGCATGTCCTTTTAAAAGGACAATAGAAAAACCCTGTAAGTATTTTGCATTTGCATGCTCTTGACCAAATTCTGTGCTGCCTAGAACCCTATACAGGCCTATTGACTTTAGTGGAATTTTATAAAATCTAAATTAGTGCAGAACATGCTTTGTGGCTAGAGGATGCCTATGCTGTGCTGGTGCACTTGGTGGGAAGAATGAGGAGGGGGTCTGCTGCTCTCCTGATTCATTCACTAGCAACTCCAGAGGGACATTTCTGGGCCCCAGCCAGCTACTGTGGGTGCCGCCATCACCAGTATATGCTAAATGGGGCACACACTGCTCCTTTCCATAATAGTGGTGAAATGCACCCCATTGCACGTCTGGTATATTCTGCCCAGTCTTTCAGGATCCCCAGAGCAGTGGACACATCTAGTAGAGATCCTGCTGTACCTCACTGCACTTACAAGGGAAGGATTTGGCCCATAGGATGCCAAAAGGAAATGACACATCTTTTAAATCTGGTAAATTGAGACTGGGGTTAATACTCGTTTTCACTGCTCAGCAGTGCACAGACAGAAGGAGGCTGCTTGATCTAGTGTGCTAATACAGCCTTCCATCCTGGATTGTCTATGCAAATTCACACTTAGATAGCAAGGAGCTATGAGCTAATATGGTTTTAGTTTAGGTTTTTTTGTTGGGGGGGGGCATTTGTCCATATAAAACCACCATATTGCTGGCAGCCAGTGTTCCACGAAAAAATCCTACATTGGAACTATAGGAGTGTCATGCGTTGGGAGAACCAAGGGTCACTTGTAGAGTTTAGTATGTGCAGGGTATGTCTTCGGTATGTATGTGTATTTTTAGGCAGTGTGGCTTAGTGGGCTGAGACTCAAGAGACCTCAGTTCTATTCTGGTTCTGACACTGGCTTGCTGAGTGACGTTGGACAAGTCACTGCACCTCTGTGCCTCAGTTGTTCCATTTGTGAAATGGGGATAATGATACTGACCTCCTGTATAAACATCTTTAAAATCTACTGATGACAAGCACCATATGAGAGCTAGCTGTTGTATGTGGGGTACTGGCACAACACCTGTTTGTGCTGCCACTAGCTCTAACTATTGTTACCTTGTTCCTGGACACCAAAGTCACATGCCCACATGTAAGTAAATGACTCACAGACTTTAAGGTCAGGAGGGACCATCATGATCATCTAGTCTGACACACCTTTAGTTTAGGCTTGATGTTTAACTACATCATATCTGCCAAGCTGTATTTTGTAAATTCTCCTGTCTGCCTCTATGAATAGGGCAGTAACACAGTGAATGTTGTTAACCTGGCAGAGTGAAGAACAGGAAATACAATGGAATTAGTGTATTTTGGAGAAAATGATGACATGTCAGGAGGTACAGTATGCTGTTCTGAAAGCTAGGTGAAAGCATAATGTGACTGGGGAATTGTCATGCTTTAAAAAGTCTGGGACAACTTTTTAAGAAAGAGATAATTGCTTGGTTGAGCTTTAACAACAGCCCTGTGTTTTGTTGACTCTGTAACAAAGCCCATATTTTTCTTCTTTAAAAATATAGTAAAAAGCCTTAGGCATAGTAGTGACACAGGTTCCTTGGAGAGACTTCAGAACAGCAGTCAGTTTAATTTTTCATTTATTTCCCTTGCTTATTAACAAGAATCCATTTATAGTCCTGAGGGTGTTGGTGTGCAGCCTCTCTGAATTGTTGATTTGGCTCTGCATTGCTAATGATGCTGGAGATGCATGTAGTTTAATTCCGAAGCTGCTAAGAAAGATTTTAATGGGCTGGGGGACACAAGTGCTGTGTTGTAAGGGTGCTGAGAAACCGCTGGAGTTGGGGTAATCTGAATATATGCTGTGCTGTGTTAGATTCTCTCTCTGTAGAATACTACCTTTTTGTGTTTAGAATATCTATGTGCATTATTCAATTTTATATTGTTTTGTACAGGGACCTTAAGCAGAACTGTGTGCCCTTTTTTCTTTTGGTTGCTTATGTTGGAAATTCTACACCAGGAGTTCTCAAATTGGGGGCCGGGACCCCTCAGGCAGTTGCGAGGTTATTACATGGGGGGGGTCGCGAGCTGTCACTCTCCACTCCAAACCCTGCTTTGCTTCCAGTATTTATAATGGTGTTAAATATATAAACAAGTGTTTTTAATGGATAAGGGGGAGTTGCACTCAGAGCTTGCTGTGTGAAAGGGGTCACCAGTACAAAAGTGTGAGAACCCCTGTTCTAGTACCTGGTGCTGGTGTTGATGTCACACGCACTGGTTGCTGCTGCTGATCTGTGTTTTATTTCCTGGTAATCTGCTTCTTTCCATTCCAGCATTGTAGATGACTTTAGTAAGGTTTTGTCCTTTTTGGGTATACTTATCTGTTGTCAATTTTATGGAGGTGCGATGGCGTAGCAATATAAATGATAACACCATGTGAATTAGGATGCCAGGTCAGTCTTGTGTGTTTTGTTAGGGATTGTCGTCAATAGACTTTCATGCTTCATATTATTAAACAAGTTTGTAAAGGCTAGTCTGGACACTGCCCACCTGTTTGATCCAGTTTTGTTCTTTATCCTATGCTGATCCCCGGGGTTAAAATGTATTATTTGTAGCCTTGAGGAAACATGTGGATAGTGTCCACACTAGTATTTACAAACATGTGACCTAGAGCTGGTTGGAAACCTGATTTTTCATTTCACAGGTAATTCTGTGACTCAAAAAAAAAATTTCCATTCTGAAACGAGGGAGGAGGGAAATTAAAATTTCCTGCAAAAAGCTATTCTGAAATAAATTAGCTTTGGTCAGTTAATACAATTTCATTCCAATTTCAACTATTTTAAACTTACAAACAAAAAAAATATATACAAACCAATGAATTTCATTTTGAAAAGTTGTTTTGAAAAAAAACCCAAAACCATTCCATTTTGACATTATGGAAATCCTTTGTTTTGTTTTTTCTGAACAATCTTTTGTCAAAATTGAGAAGTCTTCAAATGTTTTGGCTTAGATGAAAACAGCACTTTTTGTCAAAAAAAACTGTTTTGATAGATTTTCTGACCAGCTCCAGTAATAACTACACTGAGTTAATTGGCAGTCAGTTAATACAAGGTACAAAAGTCTAGTGAAGACGAAGAGAGATACAAAGTGGGTGAGGTAATATATTTTACTGGACCAGCTTCTGTTGGTGGAAGTTAGAGGCTTTTGAGCTACAGACCTCTTGTTCAGTGAAGACAAGTCTTAAGTCCCTGGCAGTTGGGGCAATGACCCCAGGCTCTGGGAAGGAAAGGTACAACATCCATTGCATTTTATGACCTCCTAGAAACCAGCTTGGATTGCTAGCTTTACATATTGATCTCATTAAGATACCTGTGATCATGTTAGTACCTTAGAAGACGGTCAGTAAGAGACAGAGAATTCTAATTTGTTTAATGTACACGTAGCTCCTATTTAGATTATAGCTCTGTAAGGCAGAGTCTGTCGTTAATCTATTTTTGTACAACAGCTAGTAGAGTTAGGCCTTGATCCCTCATTGGGAAATCTAGTGATACTGTTAATCAAATAAGTACTAATAATATTACACCTCTATCCTGATTTAATGCGACCTGATATAATACGAATTTGGATATAACACGGTAAAGCAGCTCTCTCAGGGGGCGGGGCTGTGCGCTCCGGCGGATCAAAGCAAGTTCGATATAATGCGGTTTTCACCTATAACACAATAAGATTTTTTGGCTCCCAAGGACAGTGTTATATCGGAGTAGAAGTGTATTTGTTTGGCTTTCTTTTGGATGATCAAATACAGCTGCTGTCTGCGGCCCACGGATCGTATAATGACTGCAGTAATATGTAGAGTGAACCGTCAGTGGGTTTGATTCATCACTACATTTCTTCTGTTTAACACCAATGTAGTTCCACTAAAATGATGTAAGACTGAAGTAATGTAACAATGAATCAGCCCAATTAAGTCCTACTGCCAGATAGACGGCAAGACCCAAATTTAGCATCTTTGGGCAATCACGTAGCAGACCCAACTCTAATCCTTCCAATTAACTGAATCAAGAGTTCCCAGTAACTTTGTCACCCTACATTTTTTTTCTTGTTTTGGTTTGATTGTGGATCTTCATTCCTAATTCCAGAGATGGGTCTTTTCCATTTAAATTTCGCTTGAAAAATTACAAAAAGAAATCAAACAAAAGCTGAAGGTCTAGGTGAGAACATGACACGTTAATTTAATTGATACATTATTGCTCTGTTTTGCTTTCTTCTACATTCAATTCAATCTCCTCTGCCACAAAAACAAACAAAGTGGAGGAGTGTACAGTATTCTATGAATGATAGCAACACAACAGAATCAATTTTTGATAATAGTGAGTATTGTGAAAGTCGTGCTCATTTTGTGACATGAGTGCCAAACTGAATAGTCATCCCCTGTTCCGCTGCTTGGATGTCATCCTGCTCCCATTGAAATGAAGGGTCAAAAATGGAAAAATTCCCATTGGATCCAACACACTTTTTGTGAAACTGACTTGCTGCAAAGAAGTACAAAACATGCAAGTGGGGATTTATTTTAAGACAGTATTTATAAGTATGTCTTCAAAATTACCCATTTCTAGATGCTGAGAATGTTTGAAAGAAAAAACGGGGAGTGGGAGGGAGCAGAGCTCTGGTGTTAATTTCAATGACTCATCCATCAGAAACATTTCTGTCCAAACATCGAGGGTGTGCTCCATCCATTTACTTTGAAGAGCCAGTCTGGCTAATACATTCTTGGGAAAAAAGCATTCTTCTTGTTGGCTAGGGATACTGGATTCTGGAGATAAGAGTGCCTAACTCAAGAGAGAGGATTTCTTATTCAGGAAGAAGTAAATTGGCCTTTTCACTGCATTCAAAATGCATGTCTCCAGTGTGCTTGCTTGCTAACTGACTGCTGCAGCATCTGATTTACTATGCTCTCATGGCTCCTTGGCTGTTCTCTCTATTGTCAGATTTAATGATGTGTGTTTTGTGAACACATCTCATATTTTACCAGAGGACTCAGCAGTTCTCTTCAATCCACCAAATCTGCTCACTTCAGGTCAGATTTTCCCAGGAAGAAAGTCAAATGAAGTAAAAATGGGGAACAGATTTGTATAATCAATATTTGCTGCAATTTTTAAACATTAAAGGTGACCCACAAAGGAAATTAAATGGGCTTGTGTCCCGCTATTATTTTTTCTTGTGATGTACAGCGAAGACCTGAAAAAATTAGTTTTCTTTTTTTCTGTTTGTTTTTTTACATGTGAAATGCAGGTCCTGTCTAGGATGTAAGATTCTATGACTGTGTTAGCCAGAGGGAGCTACAGTGTAAGCAAGGCTCCTGAGTTGTCAGCCTTTTTAAACAGTGCTTTAGCTAAGCTTTCTGTTTTGCATACTGTTGGCCAAATTCCATGCCACCTTGTACTCCATGTAACCCTACTAATGTCAGTGGAGTTGCTTATCTGCTCAGAATGGTGCCAAAAATTATTCTGGCCTTGTCTTTGCTGCGACTCTCATCAGTTTTAATCCCACTTGTTTGTTTGTTTGGCTTGCTAGTATTTTGCATCTGTCGATTTATTTAATTCAAAGACTAATTATCATTTTGAAGAAGGCATCTTTGTTAAAGATTCACAACCCTGCCTTTTAGTTAAGGCATGAGAGCTACCAGATTTCATCCAATTGATTCTCCGGTAAAACCAAGAGAAGAGCTGACATTCCTGATATTTTTAAGGTTAAAAAAAATAGGCAGAAAGAACAAACTATAATAGCTTAATTAGTTAAATAAATAACCCATCTTTCAGACTTTTTTTATATATTATATGATGCAAACTTATGGTTTTTGCAGCCATTTGTGAGTCACCTTCAAAGGATGATGAAGAGTGAATGGTGAAAATGCTGCATTTGGTTTGCATGGGAATTGAACAGTAACAAATAATAAATACCAGTGATGATGATGATTTCTATGCCAAAAACCTTTTGTTTTACATATAGGAGGTATTGATCTGATTATGTGCATTGGGAGTTTCCAGTTGATATTTCACGTTTCAGTTTTGACCGTATAAAGCCCCAAATGTCTTAAGACCTACCTTCCTGACAGACTGCCTCTTTCATACTAACATAATCAGAAACTCAAGCTATATCTAATATGGCTCCCATTCCCATAGTATATGAAGGCCTCACAATCTTTAATGTATTTATCAGGGGTGTTGTGAGGATAAAGCATTGTTATTCCCATTTTACAGATAGGGAAGTGAGGCACAGTGTTGCTAAGTGACTTGCCAGTGGTCACACAGGAAGCTTGTGGCAGAGCAGAGACTTGGACCCAGGTCTTCCAAGTAGGAGGCTAGTGTCCTCACCACTGCTCTGTCCTGCTTGGAAACCTTACTGCTCTTTATACAAGAAGGGACTGTTGGATAGGCAGCGGCATTGGAACAGTTTTTATAGTGGAGGTGCGGAAAGCCATTGAACAAAAGGATAAACCCTATATGATGAAAACCACTTCAAGCCAGGCGGTGCTGCTGCACCCCCAGCACCCTTAGTTCCAGCATCCTTGTGGCTTGGTGTTTTTTGTGAGGGCCTCAAAGCTTCAGAATTCTTTGCCACCTTGTTCTGAAACAACTGTAATCTGATGACTTGAGGACCTCTGGGGCATGCTATTAAGCCATTTCCTCCACAAACATTTGAAAATGGGGGGAAATTGGAAGGTGGGAAAGGGTTAATTTGATCTTCTGGGTTGTCTCGTTTGCAACAACTTTACTGCTATGCTTTAGTTATATTTGGGTGTTAATTTTGTTATATTTTTAAGTTATATACCTGCAGCATATGAAGAGATGCTTTTGTTTTAGTGTGGGTATAGCCATCTTTTTGTTTTTGATGGGGTCCTGGTCTTTGACTGAGGCTCCTAGGCACTACCATAACACAAATAAGAAATAATAATATAATTGAAATCTAAATACATATGAGTAAAGAATAAGAGTTGATTCTCACTCAGGATAAATAATTATGCTGTCTATTAACAGGTTTTAGGATTATTTTCTAACTGTCTTTGCAGGTTAAGAATTGGCCACATTCCAGAGTTGCTATGGAAGTACTGCCAGATATTAGTAGTGTTCTCTAGCTGAGTGCAATTCAGCATTGATATAGTGATAACATTTGTAAAGGTTAACAATACTGTTTGAAGATAAGCTCACACTCAGCTGTGCCATCGCATGTGTGTGATTTTGGTTCTTTTCCTGTCTCAATTTTTACTCACTGAAGATAAGCATTGCCAAACCTGGCCATGGTTCATGATCTCACTTCTGTTTCACCAAATTCCATTTCCTTACACAAGTGGAATAACTTATGGTCCAGTGTGGATAACTTTGGCATTGTTAAAACTTGTACCTGGCCCTCTTTTTATAAGCAATATTACCCAGATAGTTTTATATCTATTACACATAACAAACACCACCACTACTAGGCAAACTGCTCATTGGATGTACAAGCAAATGCTAACTGATGTTATCCACCAAGATAGATTTGACCTGCTCCATTAGGGGCCTTCACATTAAATTCCCTTTCTCTATCGATATTGCTCTGTGGCAGGGCGATGAGTCACCTGTGCGGTGCTCCTGCTGGTTGTCCAGGAATTAGCTCTTTTCCAGCCTGGAGCGCCCTCTGCTGGCTGATGTCTCGCCTGCCACTGGCCCTGTGTCCTTCCCAGATCCCGGTGCCCTTTTCCCAAGGGTTCTGTCCGTAGACTCATAGACTTTAAAATCAGAAGGGACCATTATGATCATCTAGTCTGACCCCCTGCACAATGCAGGCCACAGAATCTCACCCACCCACTCCTGTAGCAAACCCTTAGCCTATGTCTGAGTTATTGAAGTCCTCAAATTGTAGTTTGAAGACCTCAAGCTGCAGAGAATCCTCCAGCAAGTGACCCGTGCCCCATGCGGCAGAGGAAGGCGAAAAACCTCCAGGGCCTCTGCCAATCTGCCCTGGAGGAAAATTCCTTCCCAACCCCAAATATGGCGATCGGTTAAACCCTGAGCATGTGGGCAAGACTCACCAGCCAGCACCCAGGAAAGAATTCTCTGTAGTAACTCAGATCCCACCCCATCTAACATCCCATCACAGACCACTGGGCATACTTACCTGCTGATAATCAAATATCAATTGCCAAATGAATTGCCAAAATTAAGCTATCCCATCATGCCATCCCCTCCATAAACTTATCAAGCTTAGTCTTAAAGCCAGATATGTCTTTTGCCCCCACTACTCCCCTTGGAAGGCTGTTCCAGAACTTCACTCCTCTAATGGTTAGAAACCTTTGTCTAATTTCAAGTCTAAACTTCCTAATGTCCAGTTTATATCCATTTGTTCTTGTGTCCACATTGGTACTAAGTTTAAATAATTCCTCTCCCTCCCTAATATTTATCCCTCTGATATATTTATAAAGAGCAGGCATATCCCCCCTCAGCCTTCTTTTGGTTTGGCTAAACAGGCCAAGCTCTTTGAGTCTCCTTTCATAAGGCAGGTTTTCCATTCCTCGAATCATCCTAGTAGCACCTTCTCTGTACCTGTTCCAGTTTGAATTCAGCCTTCTTAAACATGGGAGACTAGAACTGCACACAGTATTCCAGATGAGGCCTCACCAGTGCCTTGTATAACGGTACTAACACCTCCTTATCTTTGCTGGAAATACCTCGCCTGATGCATCCCAAGACCACATTAGCTTTTTTAACGGCCACATCACATTGGTACTCGGTTATCCTATGATCAACCAATACTCCAAGGTCCTTCTCCTTCTCTGTTACTTCCAACTGATGTGTCCCCAATTTATAACTAAAATTCTTGTTGTTAATCCCTAAATGCATGCCCTTGCAGTTTTCACTATTAAATTTCATCCTATTACTATTACTCCAGTTTACAAGGTCATCCAGATCTTCCCGTATGATATCCCGGTCCTTCTCTGTGTTAGCAATACCTCCCAGCTTTGTGTCATCTGCAAACTGTATTAGCACATTCCCACTTTTTGTGCCAAGGTCAGTAATAAAAAGATTAAATAAGATTGGTCCCAAAACTGATCCCTGAGGAACTCCACTAGTAACCTCCTTCCAGCCTGACAGTTCACCTTTCAGTATGACCCGTTGTAGTCTCCCCTTTAACCAGTTCCTTATCCACCTTTCAGTTTTCATACTGATCCCCACCTTTTCCAATTTAGCTAATAATTCCCCATGTGGAACTGTATCAAATGCCTTACTGAAATCAAGGTAAATTAAATCCACTACGTTTCCTTTGTCTAAAAAAATCTGTTACCTTCTCAAAGAAGGAGATCAGGTTGGTTTGGCACAATCTACCTTTTGTAAAACCATGTTATATTTTGTCCCAATTACCATTGACCTCAATGTCCTTAACTACTTTCTCCTTCAAAATTTTTTCCAAGACCTTACATACTATAGATGTCAAACTAACAGGCCTATAATTACTTGGATCACTTTTTTTCCCCTTTCTTAAAAGTAGGAACTATGTTAGCAATTCTCCAGTCGTACGGTACAACACCTGAGTTTACCGATTTATTAAAAATTCTTGCTAATGGGCTTGCAATTTCATGTGCCAGTTCCTTTAATATTCTTGGATGAAGATTATCTGGGCCCTCCGATTTTGTCCCATTAAGCTGTTCAAGTTTGGCTTCTACCTCGGATGTGGTAATATCTACCTCCATATCCTCATTCCTATTTGCCATCCTACCATTATCCCTAAGCGCCTCATTAAAGACTGAGACAAAGTATTTGTTTAGATATTGGGCCATGCCTAGATTATCCTTAACCTCCATTCCATCCTCAGTGTTTAGAGGTCCCACTTCTTCTTTCTTTGTTTTCTTCTTATTTATATGCCTATAGAACCTTTTACTATTGGTTTTAATTCCCTTTGCAAGGTCCAACTCTTCATGGCTTTTGGCCTTTCTCACTTTATCCCTACATGTTCTGACCTCAATAAGGTAGCTTTCCTTCTAATCCCTCCTATCTTCCACTCTTTGTAAGATTTCTGCTTTTTCTTAATCATCTCTCTGAGATGCTTGGTTTACAACTCCTACCTATGATTTTTTTCCCCTTTCTTGGGATGCAGGCTTCTGATAGTTTCTGCAACTTTGACTTGAAGTAATTCCAGGCCTCCTCCGCCTTTAGATCCACAAGTTCTTCAGTCCAATCCACTTCCCTAACTAATTTCCTTAATTCTTTAAAGTTAGCCCTTTTGAAATAAAAAAGCCTAGTCCCAGACCCATTTTTGTTTATCCTTCCATCTAGTTTGAACTGAATTAGCTCTTGATCACTCGAACCAAGGTTGTCCCCTACAACCATTTCTTCTGTGAGATCCTCACTACGCACCAAAACCAAATCTAAAATGGCATCCTCTCTTGTTGGTTCTTCAACTACTTGGTGAAGAAATCCATCAGCTATCACATCCAGAAAAATCTGAGCCTTATTATTACTACTAGCACTTGTCCTCCAGTCTATATTTGGGAAGTTAAAGTCTCCCATAATCACACAATTCCCATTTAGTGTTTACTTCATTAAAAACATTAAAGAGGTCTCTATCCATATCCAAATCAGATCCCGGCGGTCTGTAGCATACCCCAAGCACTGTCTCAGGGGAGGCTCTAGTAGCTTTCTTTCCCAATGTGATTTTTGCCCAGACAAACTCTGTCTTATCTATTCCATCACTTCTTATTTCTTTACAGTTAACCTCATCACTGATATACAGTGCTACTCCACCACCTTTGCCTTTATTTCTGTCTTTCCTAAACAGCACATAGCCTTCAATACCTGTACTCCAGTCATGACTACAATTCCACCATGTTTCTGTTATCCCTATAATATCCAATTTCACTTTCTGCACCAGTAGCTCTAGTTCCTCCGTTTTGTTACGTAGGCTTCTTGCATTAGTTTACAGACATCTTAATTTTTGCCGTTTGGCTTCACTGACACTCTTTACTCGGTTAGGCACAGAGATTCTACCACCATATCACCAATTAGACTGGTATCTACACTACCCTTCCTCCTTATGTCCATTCTTCTGCCCACAGTTGTATCCTCTCTTACTTTGTTTTCTTCCCTCTCACTGTTGAATTCCAACGTGGAGATTACCTGGACATCTCCCAGCCATCTCCCCCAAATTTCTAGTTTAAAGCTCTCTTAATCAGTTGTGCCAGCCTCTATCCTAGAAGTCTACTTCCCTCCTTACTCAGGTAAAGTCCATCCCGAGAGAACAGTCCTCTGTCCATGAATGCTTCCCAGTGGCCATACATCCCAAAGCCCTCCTTATAGCACCACTGCCTGAGCCATCTGTTGATTGCCATAATCTTGTCACACCTTTGTTGACCTTCTCTAGGAACAGGCAGAATCCCACTGAAGATCACCTGAGCCTCAATTTCCTTAAGCGTCTTTCCCAGTCTGGCATAGTCTCCCTTGATACGTTCCGGCGAGAATCTAGCCGTATCGTTCGTTCCCACATGAAGGACAATCAGCGGATTCTTTCTCGCTCCCGTTAGGGTCCTTTTCAGCATCAGGTCCACATCCTGTATCTTAGCACCCGGCAGACAGCACACCCTTCTGTTCTCTGGATCAGCTCTAGTTACAGGCCTGTCTATTCTTTCTTCTCAGTAAGGAGTCCCCAATCACGTAGACCTGCCTTTTCCTGGTGACAATGTGATTCTCCGGTCTATCCCCTGCTCCCAGTGGCTGCAAGTCTTCTTGATTTCTATTGTCCCTTGCAATCCTCCGCAACCCATCCCATATCCTCCTGGGGTTCATACTTGGTGTTGTCTCCATTGACTCCTGCCCTCTTCCTGTAGGACTAGCAGCTCTTCTCTTTTTCCTTGCCCTCTCTCCTTCAGCGACCACCTGCTGTGCCCCTTCTTCATTTTCCAACTCTGCAAACCTGTTCCTGAGCTCTCTTTCTCCTTCACTGGCTCGTCTTTTCCTCTGTCTAGTTCTCTTAGTCACATGCTTCCACTGTCCACTTTCCTCACCCAGCAGTCTCCCCTCAGAATTCTTTGGTCTTGCTTCCATCTGCAAGTCTGAGCTTATCCCTTCAGCCTCCTCCTGTCTTTGCTCCATCATCTGCTCGGACCCCCTTCTAAACTCTACCAGAGTTTTCACCTGCATTTCCACTGGAGTACCCCCTCACTCTGGGTCTCCTCACCCAGGAGACCCCCCACCCTCTATCCCCACCTCGCCTCAGTGGGTATTCCCCCGTGAAAGCTCATGCTCCAAAACGTCTGTTAGTCTATAAGGTACCACAGGACTCTTTGCTGCTTTTGCAGATCCAGACTAACACGGCTACCCCTCTGATCAGTGGCTACTCTCAGCCATTGTCTAGCCCCAACTCCCTGGGGCAGACTACGATCTGTAAACCATCATCGGCAAGGGGGTTGAACCAGCTGCCTCTACCTATCTCTGGGCTGCCTCTCTGCAGCCCCAGTACCCTTTGTGGGCCCTTAACTTGGCCTGCAGCCTGGGGCTTTGCTAGGCTGGAGCTCCCCAGCTCCCTCTGCCCTTCTCCAACACTGCTTCACCCTAGATGCCCTCCTTCAGCTTCCCAGGCAGCCAGGTCCTGCTCTCTCTTGAGAAGCTAGAAAGTGTGTCTGTCTCTGGCCCTCCGCCCTCTTATAGGGCCATCCTGGCCTGATTGGGGCGTGGCCTCACCTGTGGCTGCTTCCCCAATCAGCCTCTCTTTTCCCCTCTGCAGCCCTCTCCAGGGCTGTTTTAACCCCTCCGAGCTGGAGCGAGGTGACCAACCCGCTACATGCCCACATACTAATTTATTATTCAGAGCTTTTAGTTTAGTCCCAGAACTTCAATTTCATATGTATTTAAGACCAGAACCCCAGGGTTGTGTTCTGTCACTGGATACTATATTATATTGCTTATAGATATCTTGTTCACTGGATCTTCAATTTTTCCTGAGCTTTCATTGATGATTGAAGGTGATTGCAAAGATAGGGATACACTTTTGTTGGGATGACGGTACTGTCTAATTCCTGCCATCAGGATTTAATTTACGCCTTTCATCTGTATAGAACTGCATTCTTGTTCTTCTTGCTCACAAAAGCATTTTTCCCAGAAACTCAGTGCAAAATATGCTGAGAGTGTATTGTTGGCTAATTTAAGTCAGTGGACTTGCTCCCATTTATACCAGCTCTGAATTTGGCTCTCTATTTACAATATTTTCATAGCTCTTTTTCAGCTACTTGTAAAAGAATAATTTTGTATCTTCTGTTAAAGAAAACACTGAGGATATAATTAATCTCTTTGATTATCAGAACTTGAGGATGAGTGCCACCTTTGGTTTTGTTAATTCTGTAGTTAATTTCATATAATTATTGTTAGTGTTTCACTGTATTCCTTCCCTCTCACAAAATTTCTTACATGCTTACCTGACTCTACCTTCTTTTTTTTTCCAAGAAGAATTCCTCAGTAATTCCAAAGATCATCTGAGCAGCATGTCCAACTTTTAATGTAATCTAATTTTGACCGTTTTCACCTTCATTTTAGTATTGGGCTCTGTTTTGAGTATCACTAGTGCCCTACCAAATTCACAGTCATGAAAAACGTGTCACGGACCATGAGATTTCACTGGGGAGACCAGCGTTTCACAGGAGAGTGACAGCTGCTGGCCAGGTGCTGACCCTTAAAGCAGTGACCTGCCAGCAGCAGCGTAGAAGTAAGGGTGGCAGTACCATACTGTACCATGCCTTTCTTCTGCGCTGCTGGGGGTGGTGGCTCTGCCTTCAGAGCTGGGCTCCTGGCCATCAGTTGCCACTCTCGAGCTGCCCAGTTCTGAATGCACCACTGCAGCAGTGCAGAAGTAAGGGTGGTAATGCAGCGACCCTCCTACAACAATCTTGAGTCCCCGCCCCCCACAATGCCCTTTTGGGTCAGGACCCTTACAATTACGACACTGAAATTTCAGATTTAAATATCTGAAATAGTGAAATTTATGATTTAAAATATCTTATGACTGTGAATTTGGTAAATATCATACAAAGTGTTTGTAATGGTCTTAGAGCTGATTTGGGCAATGTTTCTTTTTTGACCTATTAGAACTGGTTGATAAACCTCTCTCTCTCTCTTTTTTTTCCTGTGAAGATTTTGAATGAAAATGTTTCATTCAAAATTTTTTGTTCATTTTATTTTTTTCATGGAAATGTTAAAACAAACATTGTCATTTCAATTCAATCAATGTTCATTTTGATTCAATTCCAATAATTTTGGTATAGTCAGTTTTTAAAAACAGAAATGAAACCAAGATGCAATTCAAAATTAAACAAAATTTGTTTAATTTCTTTTTTAAATTTCCCTTTGCGAAATTGAAAAATTGTTAGGTCCCTCCGGAGTCAGAACTTGCACCAGTTTAATGTAAATCTGTTGTTAAATTAATTTAGACAAACAGGTGAAAACCTGCTGTGTAGATATTCTTATTTTCATTTGAGTGGTTGATTTTGTTTTAGCTTAAACCAGTGATTCTCAAACTGTGGATTGGGACCCCAAAGTGGGTTGTGACCCTGTTTTAATGTGGTTGCCAGGACTGGTTTAGACTTGCTGGGGTCTGGGGCCGAAGCCTTAGGGCTTCATCCCTAGGCACTAGAGTTCAGGTTACAGGCTCCCTGTCTGGAGCTGAAGCCCTTGGGGTTCAACTCTGTCCTGCTCCCTCCACCTCCTGGGGTTGCAGGGCTTGGGCTTTGGCTTTGGCATCCCATTCCGGGCAACAGGGCTCAGGTGGGCTCAGACTTCAGTCCTCCCCTTCTTGGGTCATGTAGTAATTTTTGTTGTCAGAAGGGACTTGTGGTGCAATGAAGTTTGGCTTAAACCTCTTCCCAATCAATATAAGGTAAACAGGAATAAGAGCCCCAGGAGTGGTTTGCATTGGTTTATCTAAATCAATTAAAAATCATTCACATCTTAAGTTGTACTGTACAGCTTCCTTGTGTGGGCAAATCCTGCATATTCTTATTGGCCTGAGTAATGGAGTTATTTAGTGCATACTGCTGAAAGCAATGGAATTTGTTAATTCTGCCTTCAGGACACCTTTAAACTTTTACAGTTTGCCTCACCTCCACCTCTTTTCTCCTTACCTAAATGTCTGGAGGTCTAGCACTTGGGGCTTCCTTTGTGAGTTTAGTCTTTTGTGCCTTCAGTGTCGTTGATCCCTTGTGGTGTTATATGGTCCTGTGCAGTCCTATCACATGCTCTCTTAAGACTCTCAATAGAGTTTAAGGCCTCAGTTCTGCACCTTCTGAAGTCAGTGCAGCTCTGTGTGGAAACAGATGCCCGCCTATATACTGTCACTTGCAAGATCAAGCCCTAACTGTTCACTTGCTGCTTGACTCAGCAATCTACTCGCATGCAAACATATCAAAATATCAGAAGTCACTGGAAACTTTGATAGACAGGAAGACAGAAAGACACAAAAATCATGGAATCCATCTCTCTCAGGAAAGCTGTGGCAAATTAGCATGGAGAGAGGAGGATTATCCGCCCACCGATCTTAAAGAAACATTGTGAAAAATACCTTGTATGACAAAATCATGATCTAAAAAATTGTTGTGAAACTTGGGCCATGCTGGGAATTAAGCTGGTAAGTCCACAGTAGTTAATTGCGTTTAGACTTTTTTTTTTAACTGTTCAAGTATTGAATGTTCTTAATGGACCAGATCTTCCAGTCCAACTGAGAGATGCTCAATATCTGAGGGAGCTTTTATACATCTTGCTGCCCCTGGGTTCTGGGGCTCCTCAGTGCTGACATCTACCATCATCCGATGCCGATGCTGTTTCTACCATCTCAATAATGGGTTGGAGCAAAGTGATGCAGTCATGGTTGTCTTTAAAGGGCATGGCTGCTCAAGAATTAAAGCACATTCTATCCAGACTGTCTGTCTTCTCTGTTTGTCTGTCCTAGTTATCCTGGTCGTGGCCAAGGCTTCATTATGCTAGGTGCTATATAAACACAATGATGGTCTGTGCCCCGATGAGCTTACAAACTTAAGTAAATGAAATGTATCTGGTTTGGGGGTTACTGCTGTCTGTTACCAGTGAGAGACATGAGTTCATTTCCCTCAGGTCTCTGTTCCCCGGACTGTCAGGTGGTACAAGTGCTGAATATGGAGCATATTCAGCCCCTGGAAGGGGGAGGGAATTTGAGCAGAGTGGCTGAGTGCAGAGTTGCGTCGAGTAGCTTTGAAAGTAGCCCCATTTGGCTGTTCTTAGTTGTGGATAGAAGGTGGTCATGCCTACAGTTGTGAGCGTGGGGAGGATCTTGTGGGAAAATAGAACGCTATAAAAGAGACACCATGTTAGAGTGCTTGGAACAAACTCCCTTCAGTGCTGCCTTTCCTTGGCATTGCTTATTTTTTCATGTCCCTGTCTTCCCTCTGCCCTGCCATCTAAAGAGAATTTTTGTGCTTATGAAGGTTGTGATTTCCACAGTCATGCAGCTTAAAGTCTTCCATTTAGCCACAGAATAAATACAGCGTATGGAGTAACACTGCAGACTACCCCACAGCCACCCCCTACCTCACTTATCCCTGGGTTATGAGATAATCATCTCTAGGGGTAAGAGGTTAGTTCTGTCTCCATGCCCATTGATTTGTTAGCATCTCTACTGGGACTGCCTGTAATGGTGCCCATTTGTGCCAATCATAATAGTGATGTATGCTGAAGTAGATGCTTGTCAACTAGGAAGTGGACTGAGACCACCAAATTTTTTTTTCATGGGCCACTCAACGGTCATCAGTTGGTAACAACTTCTAGATACTATTACTTTCAGTTACTTCGTTGATTTGTGGGGTTTTTTGTTTTTGTTTTCAGTTTTAGTTGGCAATCCAAAGCACCATCGCACCTGCCTGTTGCTCATCTGTCATGCTTGCCACCTCCAGAAAAGCTGTGCAGCAGCAATAGCCATCTGTCTGTCTGAGGACTGATTGCTAATACACAGATTCAGGAAGTAGTTATAAGGAGAATTTAATTTGCTCTCTGTGCATGTCAAGGCCTAAGTAGTACAAAAAACCCCCCACAAAGACAGACAGAAAGAAAAAGTCTAGCTGTACCTCACCATCTGGCTGCGTGAAACTATGCAGCTGCTCTGTTAGTGACAGGCTGATGTGTCTCAGACCAGCTGAGGCAGTCAAATGAACAGCATAGTGAGCATAAACCAGTGCACATTAATATTAGCAAACAATCCTGTCAAAATAAAGTGGAATTGAGAACAGAACCTCCTAAGTGCTCTAAAACGTTAAAGTTTCCTCTGTGATTTGTTTCCCTTAAGCCTGGAAGCCAAATAAGGTTTCAGCACACACACAAGCTTCCAAAATCAAGTCCTTTACCTTTAAATCTACAGTGGTTGTGGTTTTGAAAAATTAAACTGACACCAGCTAGTCAAAGGACTACGATCTGCACAAGACACAGTGGGACTGCTCAATGCTTAAAGTTAAGCACCTGCTTTAGTGCTGGATTAGGGCCTAAATCTAGTAGCCAGCATTGCCAACGCACAGTTTTATCCTGAATAATTTAATATTTTGTGTTTTTTCTGATAGCCCCATCTTCTGCAATCATGTGACTGTAAGAGAATCTGAGCTTTCATTTTTAAAAAGAGTATGTTTCTAGCCTTTGTGGCTGCAGAGACTAGTTAGAAAATGTGAACCCTAAGATCTCAGATACTAGAAAAATTTGGGGTTTATTTTCTATTATTTTAACCCAATTTCATGATTTTTGAGATCTGACTTGTGACTTCTAAATTCTTGGGGTTGGCAATACTGTGATATGGCAGGTGTGTACACCACAGCCCCTGGAGCATGATGAAAAGACCTATGCAATCCTCTTTTTGCCTCCTGACCACTGGAACAGGACCCTAGACTCCTCTGAGAGGTCTCATTTTTATATTGGTCTAAGGCCTGATCCAGCATCCACTGAAGTCAAAGGAAAAGTCCCTGTGTACCTATTAAAAATCCAGACCTTTGCTAATTTTGATTTTTACTTTGTAATACCGGTAATGAGTTTAGCACAGAGCATTTGTCAGGGATTGATGACCGGCATGGAGTAAATGGCCCTTTGCTGCTCCAAGGGCCATCTACTCCTTCCATGCAGTTATTAATCCTCAGGAAATGTGTTGCACCTCAGCTGTTGTTGCTTAGTCTAATGCTGTTTAGAACCCTGTAAGTGCCCTTATTCAATTGTCCAGCCGGGTGATTACTGAATGACACAACACACTACAATCCCTCAATGCTAGCTCTGCAGTGTTTTTTTATTCCTTGGTGGGAGAGGGAGCATGAGGACAGGGTTGGATTGGACCTATGGCTTTTGCATGGTAGCACAGAGCAGTGCTACTGGATCTACCCAACTGTCAGTGTTGAAGTAATAGTTCCTCTTTATTTTCCAAATAAATCATAAGTAATTCTTCCTCTACTACTGTAATCAGTCCACCAGTTCTGGAACTGTTGCCTCCATGACAACAACCATGAGCAGGACTTTGTAATTCTTGAAAAGTCATGGGGCCAAAGCTCTCCTGACCTAGGTCAGGCAAACAAACCTGAACTCCTTGTTCATATCAGCCTTGACTTTGGCCACTCCAGAGATCTAATAAATGTGAACTCCAGATGATACTCTACAATTAACACCCTGTTTTGTTCTGCATTTGTAGGCAGGTGTGCCCCGGTGGGTATCCTCCTGACCAAAATTTTTATCAAGGATTTCCTTTATTTTCTTTTATCTGGTTTCATAAAGGCTTGAATGTCAGCCACTTGGCAGGGAGGAGCCACCTTCCGGACGCACCAGAGAACCAGAGTGTTCTGCTTGTGGCAACAGCGAGCCCCAGCCATGGAGGAGTCGGCATGGTGCAGGGGCGCAGCAGCCCTGCAAAGGTGGCAGTGGCTCCACTAGCGGGGAGCAGCTGCGCCACCCCTCCTGCCCAGGCTGTGGCTTGGGGGTGCCTGTAGGCTGCAGTAGATGTATGTGGGCGCCAGCCCCCATGCGCCCCCTGGCTTCCCCCTTGCCTAGGGTTACCATATTTCAACAATCAAAAAAGAGGGGAGAGCCCTGCCCTAGCCCCCATCCACTCCCTCCCACTTCCCACCCTGATTGCCTCAGTCAGAAACCCCAACCCCCCCTGCTCTTTGTCCCCTGACTACCCCCTCCTGAGACCCTCCCACCCTAACTGCCCCCCTAGGATTCTACCCCCTTCCTGTCCCCTGACTGCCCCAACCCTTATGAACACCCTCGCCTCCAGACAGAGCCCTGGGGACTCCCGCGCCCCATCCAGCCACTCCCCACCCACTGACAGGACCCTCAGAACTCCCGACCCATCCAGCCCTCCCCCTGCTCCCTGACTGCCCCCCGGGACTCCCCTTACCAGGCCCATGCCGGTCAGACACTGGCTTCACTTGGAGGCAAAACTCCATGTGGAGCGCTGAAGCTGCGGGAGGGGCAGCAGCAGCAGTGGCTCACACTTCCTGGAGCTGCAGAACCTGAGCGCAGTGAGGGGGGGCCAGGGGGTGCACCTGCCTGGGCTGCGGCCTGATGCCCCCCCGGGGGGGCTCCTGCAGCGGATGCACGTGGGCGGTGGACCTTATGCACCCCCCGGCTCTCCCCTCGCTGCACTCAGGCTCGGGCTGTGCAGCTCCTGGGAGTGTGAGCTGCCTTCGCCCCTCCTGCAGCAGGCTCAGGGCCCCGTGCCCCAGCGGCTCTCACTCCTGGGAGTCGCGGAACCTGAGCGCGGGGAGCGGGGAGCCAGAGGGCGCCCCTGCCGCCGGTGTGGGGTCCTGGCCACCGACCCTGCTTCACTCAGCTGGCCGTGCATGCTGAGCGGGGCCGGGGGCCGGGACCCCGGCTGGCAGCTGTGTGCCAGGCAAAATCGGCTCGCATGCCAAAGGTTGCTGGCCCCTGAAATAGAGCTTTGAAATGCAGACCTGTATTGTTAGAGAATTAATGGTAAATACTTATTATATTTGTCTGTGTTTGCCTATATGCTTGTTAGATGTTAACAATGTAATTTTTTTTTAAGCTTGTAGATGGTAAAGTGCTCTTCCTGTCTGTTACTATGTTCTATTGATTCAGAGATCACAAGGGACTATTTAGATTGTAGATGAAATTTGGAAGTAATAATATCATTGTCTATATTTCTCTTTAAAGTTTGTAGCAAGCTGTCTAATGGATAATTACTTTACGCTGATAAATGCAACTAATTACATGTATATATGTAGGAAATAGGAGGTTTTGCTTCAAAGCCACAATTCTTCACCCAAGGAATATCTGCTGTCAAGAGGCTTTCAATAGCCTGCCAAAGATCTATAAAAGAACTCTAGGGCCCCAATCCCGTCATCTCAAGTCTGCTTGAACCTTATCAGGGGAGGTTTTGAGTCCTAAAACTGAGGTCTACAAGTATCCTGGACTGTCCCTGCAAATTCTTCTGGAAGGATTTGAACAAACTATACATGAACTGCCTATTTGGATTATAACCTATGGAACTGATTCTGAAAGAACTTTTTGCAACTCAGAAGCTCACCATCTCTACTATGAAACTGACCTAAGAACTTTATTCATATCTGTGTGCATAATGATGATCTTTTAACCACAATTCTTGCTCTTTTCTTTTTAATAAATCTTAGTTTAGTTAATAAGAATTGATGTTAGTCGTATATTTGGGTAGGATCTGAAATATTCACTGATCTGGTTGGTAATATGTCCAATCTCTTTGGATTGGTAGAACTTTATATATGATTAACAAGATTTTTAGTAATCCTCATCATATTTGACTTGGAGGTCTGGGTGGGGAGCCCAAGGCTGGATTGCTTTAAGGGAGCTGTGAATAACCAGTAAAGGACCGTAGAAGCTGTTTTGTTGCTGGTTGGTGAGTGTAATTAGTAGAACAACCAACAGTTTAGGGGATCATCTACCCCATTCTTTGCAGTTTGCGCTGACTGAGCAATCTGTGTGGCCCCTCCGGTCACCAACAGTCACAGTCTATTTGAGCATGTGAGGAGCTGTTCACTGTTGTCTTTTTTCTTGCCACTAAAAACAGCTGGCCATTACCTCTGCTCACAGGATATGTGAACATGGAGTCCTATCCATTAAGGAGCCTTTCCTACACAGTTGTCTTGAAGAAAATTGAGAACAGGCCTGGAATATCTACCTGTTGTGAACTCAGCTTTTCACAGGATGCTTCCTTTCCCTTTTGTCCTAATCCACACTGCCCTATTGAAATTTGCCTTCACTGTCTAGTTGTTATGAGGGCGTTTTTGCTTTTAAGACCTTACAACGTGCAGTGCCTGCATGCATCTGTAATCTGGTATCCTTTTGCACTTCTTTCTCCTCTCTATCAGTGACACCAGCTCTGCTGTCCCTTTAATTTCATTCATTCATGCACTGGTGCTTTCTCCCAGGCAACCTCTTATGCTGGACATGCTCTTTATTAATGCCCGTTACTTACTTTACTAAGCTGCCTTCTTTGTCTTATATCCCTCCTAAAAACTTATGTCTCTGCTGTCTTACCAACAAGAAGTAGGGGAGGAAATAAAAAAACAAAACAAAAAACCACAAAAAAGCAATTTTTTTTTAAACAGGAACAGAGCCAGCAAAATACATATTTTCCTAACTGCGTAATTGAGAGCTCTTATTATCACGGCTTTGTCCTCCATCAGCCTTATTACCCTAACTTGTTGTGTTTTGCATTGTAGACTCTTCACAAAACATTCAAAGCTATAATTCCTATCCTGAAGTGCTTAGTATATCCTGGCTTATTTAATAGTAATACTTTATAGCCATTGATTGATTAATTATTACCTGGACAGAACCAAACCCTTCCACAGATCAAATGGAAATTATGAAAAGGGTTTAAATCAACCACAGCCAGCACAGTGAAATGTAGGTGCTTTTTGCTATTCCACAGGCCCAAGAGTTAGCAGACAAAATCCTAGAGTGCTTCATCATCATAGTTTTTAGGGTCGAGTGGTCGGGCCTCTACATGAGTGGTTTGCAGTTTGATTCTCTTACTGAAGTCATTGTGGGCCGTTGACTTTATTGTGAATTCCATACACAGGCTGACTGCAAAACCACACCCTAAGATAGCAAATACGTGTTGAGCTTAATTAGAATATGCCCATTAAGGGTGGATTTTGAAAAGTGCTGGGTTTTGGCCTGACTCTGAGCCCATTGAAGTCAATAGTCAAATTTCCAATTGTCTAAAGTGGAGGCAGACTTTTCAAAACAGACTCTGGAACCAGGTCTCCCGTGGTCCTGATTCTTGACTCCAGCTTGGCTCCACTCTAACCTCCAGGCCTGGCCACTCCCTTGGCTCCGACCATTAGGCAAGACCGCCCATGATCCTGGTTGTGATCCTGACATCTGTGCTCATGGCTGCTGCAGGCAGAAGAGGTGGCAGGGAGGCAGAAGAGAAGAAAGACTGTTTGTTTTTATTTAAAAACTTAGATTCTAATCCAAATATGTCAAATGAGCCAAAAAAGAAACCCATCAAGGTGACTTGGTCAGCCTGGTGTCCAGATGTTTGACACATTTGTCAAAGGGTATGTCTTCACTGCAGAGGTAACTCAGGTGATTGGCAGCTGCGTCTGAGCACCTGAGCACTGGGGTAGCCTAACCCAGGTGCTAGCAGTCACACTACAGTGCCACGCTTGAGTTACTGTGTCCTCAGTGGTGCTGCAGTCACTCGTGTTACACTAGGACTTCAGGGGCATATCCATTGTGTTTCAATAAGCTGAGTTGCTTTATGATTCTTTCCCTGTGTATTGTGGGTGAATTTGTCCTTTGGGTATATGGCAGGAATTGTGGGAAGGCATTGGAGGATTACCAGCATTTGAGTGATTTAGCCTGTGTCCTCACTGCAAAGTGGGTGGGTTACTAGCCTGAGCAAAAGAGCATCTCCAGGTAAACACCACCAAACTTGAGTGAGAAGTTTTTGTGTGTGGATGACTGGAGGGAGTTACAGTCAACACTTGAGTAAGAGTGCAGCTACAGGGGTGCTGGAACAATTTTTATAGTGTGGGTGCTGATGATGGAAATGATGTATTTGGTGTTTGTTATTACTTCAAGCCAAGGGGTGCAGCAGCACCCCCAGTACCTCTAGTTCCAGCACCACTGGCAGGCTAACTCTTCCGTGAAAATCTATCCTTAGTGAATCTGTATTTCTCTATTCTGTGTTGATTATTTCTTCCTGTCTAAGAAAGACGCTGTGAGGAGTGGGATAAAAAGAGGCCTTAGTTGAGCTTGGAATGTGGAGAGAGAGAGAGAGGTAAACCACGGTGACAGGGAGGATCTATAGCCTCTGTCCCTGCCCAAGAAATGGACTAGATTAATGCTGCTTTTAGCGTTTTAAGGGTTTTTATAATTCTTGCTCCAGATCTTTACTACTTGCTTCCTTTTCTCTGTCCCACATGTAATAAAGGTGACATGTTTTTATACAGAACTTTATGTGCCTCCCTTCTTTAAATGGGTCACTTGGGAATAAAACTAAGAGTTTTGAGAAGAAATTGTTCCCCTAAGGTTTCAGCCTTCACCAGTTTGCAAAATTCAAGCTCCAGAAGCAGTTTATCTTCACTACAACAGCAGAAAAGGTGCTCAGAGAGAGTTGGTCTTGAAATGGAAACAAATTGTCATCAATAATTTTTAAGACGATAAAATAAGCAAATTGTATTATTAAGTCCAGGTGCAATTCTGTACCCAGTGAAGTCAATGGGACTTTTTCCATTGATTTCAGTGGGGCCAGGATTTCAGTTTTAAATTATAATTTTCATGTCAATTTACAAAGCTGGTTAAGGATATGTTATTTTTTAGGAAAAAAGTAGGGAATTCCACCCAGGAGGAAAACCCAAATCCTCATGCATCACCCTTGAGCATAAATTCGTTTGCAGAGCTATTTTGTAGCAAAAATAGTCAGCTACAGATGTGTTTAGGGCCTGGTCCAGTGCCCATTAATGTCAATGGGAGTCTAGGAAAGGACTGACCTGAAAAGATTGAGGGCCATACTTGACTTTTTATAACCTTGGCTGTGATGCCTCAACAAGGTGCTCATCTGGGCACAGTGTGCAATACAGGGGGTCCCTGGTATAGATCTCCCCCCATCCGTTGTGTCTCATATATCCGTTACACATCAATAGGGGAATGTTCCGATCCGCATATCCGTCGTTTGCAACTTACTTGCTTCACCTTTTGCATCGTTTTTCTGCGGCCTCCCCAGTGCCTTCTGTCCGCCATGACCAGCTGTTCAGTGGCGTTTAGGAGGCGCAGGGGGGAGGGGAAGAAGCAGGCGGAACTGGGTGGGAAAGGACAAGGTAGGGGAAGAGGTGAGGCAGCCATGAGTACAGTACTGTACAGTACAGTACTACCCATCATGAGTGGAAAACGCATTCAAAGTGTTAAGAGTGGGCCTGTGCCTAAGAGGCAACATGGAAGTATAACAGTAGAAGTGAAATTAGATGTTATACAGCGTGTTCCCAATGAATATTTCAGATTTTACCCAAATATACGATTAGCACCAATTCTTATTAACTAAACTAAGATTTATTAAAAAGAAAAAAGCGAGTATTGTGGTTAAAAATATGTTCCCAGTATATGTCGGGGTTGTGTTCTTGAAAAGGGTGACAGATACCGAAACGATGTATACCAGGGAACCGCTTATACAGCAGTAGCATAGGCAGGAGGGGACACTTGGGTGGGCGGGCAATGACGGGGTGGGGGGGCAGAGGGGTAGGAGTGATCTGGCTGCCTTCCACCACCCTCCAGCTGGCCTTGCAGAGGAGAGGGGGTGATAGACGCTCTGGCCCAGGGCTCCTGGAAAAATGGGGGTGGGGCAGAAAAATGTGTGCCCCCGCATCCCTACCCACTCCTCCCCCATGCTCGGGGCTTGCTCCGCTCTGCCCAGCTAGGGCTCCTGCCAAGGAGCGTGATTGGGGCGCACGCCCGCCTGGCGCTCCTGCTGGGAAGTGAGATCAAAGTGCAGGGACTTGCCCAACTCTAGTGCTCCAGCCAGGGAGTCAGCACGGGGGCTTGGAGGGAGGGCTGGGCAAGTGGAGTGGGGCAACCTCCTGACCCCGCTTAGCGCCAGAGATGGGCAAGACCCCGCACCCTGACCCTACTCCCTGGCTGGAATGCTGGGTGGGTGGTGAGGGGCAAGTGCTGGGGCAGGCGCAGAGCCGGGATTTGGGGGGTGGGAAGGTGGACCTGAATGTTGAGTGGGTGGGCTGCGGCCCACCCGTGGCTATGCATATCTGTCACATATCCGTCTCTCATCAATATGGGAAAGTGTTCCGATTCATGTCAGTCCCTATCCCTATATACATCATGTGCACGTCAAACGACAGGAATTGGAACATGTTCCCCTAATGATGAGCAATGGATATGCGAAACGAAGGATAAGGAGGAGACGTATACCGGGGACCACCTGTAAAGCATATTGAAAGAGGTGAGCATGCAGCTGACGTTGCTCGTATTCTCAGTTTGCCTGCTACGACGGTACGCACAATTTTTAAGAGAACTGATCAAATTCGTGAAAGCATTAGAAGTGCTATGAAATTGTCATCAATGAAGATGACGAAACAGAGAAACAGTATGATGGAGAAGATGAAACATTTGCTGGCTGATTGGATTGATGACCTCCATCAAAAGAAAATGCCTCTGAGTTTAAGCTTGATTCATGAGAAGGCCAAAAGCCCCTACCTAAGTTAGGCATAACTGACACTGTTTTATAGTACTGTATTAAAATGTTCTGTGTGTTTGAATGGTATGAGTAGGGTTATACATTACCTTATTCAATGTTTTATGTGTAAAATGTGTACTGTATGACCTGTCATTTTAAAAAGGTACACTGTTTAGGTGAAAAGAGCATCATCATAGATGAGTGTGGAGATGTGAACTCATCCCCTCCCTTATTTCATTATCTCGTATGGGGAAAAATTCCTGGATATCCGTCATTTTGGTATCATCGCCTTTTTCAAGAATGCAACCTTGACATATACCTGGGACCCCCTGTAGTTTATTAGAAGGCTTTTGAAGGTCAGCAGCAACAGGAGGCACACCCCACGAATGGGAATATGCAGACACCTCTGCAAAGTAGAATCTCCGTTTGTGCAACTCAGCGGACCAAAGTGGAGAGCACAGCTAGTATGCGCTGTGCTTGCATTCCAGTCTTCCCCCACACTTTAGTGTATGGCCTTGTCTACACTACAACAGGTTTGCTGATAGGGCTGCCTGTTAATAGAAAAACCCTATTAATGGAGGCACAGCCTATACTAGTGAAAGAGTTATTTTCTTTTGCAATATAGCTTGCACCAGTTCCCCAAACAAAATAAACTATGCCAGCAAAAGGACTTGATTGCTGATATAACTATATCTACACTAGGGCTTTTGCTGGCATACCTGTGTGATTTTTTTCATACGGCTAATCTATAGCTATGCCGGCAAAACCTTCTGGTGCAGACCAGACCTTAATGTAATTCATAATATCACTTCTCTCAGTGCTAATTCGGGAATGCACTGACGGTAAAATCTCCCGTAGAAACAGGTGTGTGGTATTGCTGGTGCAGACATTCATGCAGCAGACCTTGGCTACTCCAGACTGTTAGGTTTATTGTAGTTTAATTTCAATTACCACGTCCATTTGTTTATTCTTTTGCTTGCATGCTTTTATACCACAGCTACTGAATTGGAAGCACTTGTGTGCTGGTCACTCCTTGTTGGATTGAACATCACATACACTAACACCAGATGGCAGAAATTAGAAAGTATGTGATTGCTCTGACTACTAGAAGTAGGCAATAGGCATAGTGTGTGCAGCACTTTCAATTAAACTCAGTGCTGATTTGCAACACTTCTTGCTTATTCCAGTCCTGGGCAAGGACTGACAACCCGCCAGGATGAAATTGGTTCATGCTGGAAAAAATAAGTCTGGTGCCATCAGTCAAAAAATATTATGCACTGTAATTTATTTTCAAATATAGACATATTGATTTTATATGTATGTATGATTGTGTGTGTATGTGTGTGTATATATATTCCCATTGGCTGGGAATGGCGAACCACGGCCAGAAGAAGCTGAGGGGCCCCATGCCTGCAGACGCTCCATGTAAACAAAACATCCCGAGCCGCCAGCAGCTTACCCTGATGGACTGGGAGCCAAAGTTTTTCAACCCCTGAAATATAGGGTCGGCTTATGAAAGGATCATACGGTTGTTGGTATTTTTACCTATCCATTTTGGGAGGTCGGCTTATAAACGAATGGGCTGATGAATGAGTGTATATGGTACTTCTCACATTCCAAATCTGAGCAACTTCCAAATAAATGCAAATGAAATAAAAATCACCTGTCATAGGTATTTTCTTTTTTTGCCCCAATTCTTTGCTAGAATTACTCTAGCTGGAGGTTCAGGGTGGCCACTGTTCAGTCCTGGACTAGCGAGAGCTCGAAGGTCCTGTAGTTTTTGAACCATCGGGGCTGGAAATGGGCTCTTTATACCATTGAAGAGCTTGGGATTTGCCCCCTCTGATGTAGGGCACTTGTTTCTTTCCTTAGTTGGTCATGAGGTATTAGGCCTTAAATCCACAACATGGCTATGCCTGAAATAGGTATTTTAAATGATTTTGAGCAGTTTGTAAAACACATTAGTTCTCATTTTACACTTCTTCGAATCTTTGTGCTGTGGACTCCTCCTGTTGCTTAGGCAGTTTGATTTTAAGGTGGAAGAATATATAAATAGTACCAGCAAAATTTTAAAATGTTTAAAAACATTTCTACAATAGTTTATCTGTAAACAATTTGGAATAAAAGAAAATATATGATGGGCTTAATGGATTCTTTTTTTATATGAGTAATACACCAGTTGCTTTGCAACTTGTTCAGATGTGCTTAACTCCAATTTATGCCCACTTGTTCCACAGCATCATGTTCATTCTTTCTCTCTCTCTCTCCTTCTGCCTTCACAGTTAGGCACTTGGAGAGGTACAGGATAGAAAATGAAAAGGGTTGCAATGACACATGTTTAATTCACTGATCATAAATGTACTGGCAGAATTGCTGAGCTATGATAATTAAAGTTGATTGCTTAATTTAAATTAAAAACTAATGTAATGTTCTGGTCTACTCTAAAAAATGACTAAAATTGACAATGTGGCTTTATATGTTTATTATCTTGCTTTGACACAATTTCAGATTTTCTCAAGAATATGCAAAATGGAGGGTTTTTCTAAATGCCAGCATTGAAAAGTCAAGCTAGGATCTGTAAGCCAAGCTGTGTTTTTTAACCCATAAGAAGCAGCTATTCCTGTATACTTTTCTGACCATAACATCGTTTAAAATAATAGCTGTTATCATGAATTTTCTTTGATTTTCCTGCTTAAGCAAAACATTTGCTTAAAATTAAGGATGTGAGCATTCCCACTGAAGTCAATGGGACTATCTCAGGTGCTCAAAGTTTTGTCCTGAATAGAGACCTAAGTTGGCCCTGTATTTGAGGAATTTCTTTTATCGTAAACAAAAGGGAGATCTCTCCCTGTCAGGAAACCAGTGCACAACTTAACAGAGACATGAAATGACACCCCTTTAGCTCCACTGCTTATGAATAATAAGTAATGAAATAAATGCAATTTAAAATATATTACATTTTAAAATTGTTATAAAAATAACAAATATAATAAATTCTCAAACTTGTTGGGAACATCCTATTTCCTCTACAGCAGCATCTTCGAAAACAGGTTAACTGGGATCATCTTTAACATACCTCTCTGAAAATGCCCACAACAGCATTATGTCTGTATAATTAACCTTACAGAGGAGGGAAGAACTTTGGGAGGCAAATTTTCATATCATAACTTGGAAGCTGCAACGTATATTTTAAACAAGCCACACCCCTTGGAAAAAATTCTTTTCATATCTGAAGAAAATCAAATGTCTCTAAATTCTACTTTAATATAAAACAAAAATGCAAACAAATCCTCCAGTGGTTGCTTAAGAAGGAACTAAATTCATAGAATAAATTCTACTTGTTGTTAAATATATAAACGTTATGGGCCTGATTTCTCCTTTGCCATGCATCTTGTGTAGTCATTGACAAAGGCTACTAAATGACAGTTGATAGTGCTTTACAACTACTTTTGCATTCACTTTGCCCTGAGTATAAAATACTATCATTCTGACTTAGGAGCATTTGGCACCCACTTTACACTGGTGTAAATGACTACACAAAGTTCAAGGCAATGGATAATCAGGCTCAGAAATAAAAAAAAATATTAATATGCAGCTGCCAATAACAGGCAAAAAGGGAGGACATTAAAAGAATGTAAATCTTTCATGCCAGAGTCTCAAGTAGCATAATAAAAGGCGATAGGCTTCCGTTTTTATAGATAAAACAGAGGAAGGGAAATCCAGACTGTAATTGTGGATTTTATTAATAGCAATCTCAAAGGGGAGTGTAAGACCTACTCAAGAGAGGCAGGGCTCAGAATGCTGGGTCTGCCATTGCTGATAACAGAATTTCAAGCAGCTTTTTAAAATACATTTATATCTTCTCAACAGTCAGACCCACCTCAAAGGTCTGTCTGTCTGTCTTGGATTTTTGGTTTGGGCCTGTGATCTCATACAATCCAGTCCATTTTAAACTGGGCATCTGCCACCTTTTTGGTTTTGGAACATGTTATTTCCAATGCGTGTGTTAATGGAAACTGATCTTGTTTTTACCAGTGGGTGTAGCTATCAGCATTGATGTTAATGAGCCAATCTCCAGTAAAGAAGACAAAGCAAGAAAGGGAAAGGCAAACAGAGAAACGTCCATTTGTATCAGTGTTAATTAGGGCTGGCAGAATTTGATATTTATTAGTTTTATAATTTTGATGGATAATGTTGGGATTTATTTTTAACCAGTTTTTAGATTTTTATCAATGTATTTTCAAAGTAGGACTATTTTGGGGTTTTAAGCATTTTTTTTATTTTAATTTTATTTAATTTAAATGTTCACGGTTGCTGGAAATCGGGTGGGGGATCAGACATTTGCTTATTGACAGTAAACGTTGAGATTCAAAAACTGAAAGCTTTATAGGCTGTTTAAACACAAATTAGCAAAGAATCCTGTGGCACCTTATAGACTAACAGACGTTTTGGAGCATGAGCTTTCGTGGGTGAATACCCACTTCTTCAGATGCATGTGGTGGAAATTTCCAGGGGCAGGTATATATATGCTAGCAAGCAAGCTAGAGATAACGAGGTCAGTTGAATCAGGGAGGATGAGGCCCTGTTCTAGCAGTTGAGGTGTGAAAACCAAGAGAGGAGAAACTGGTTCTGTAGTTGGCAAGCCATTCACAGTCTTTGTTCAATCCTGAGCTGATGGTGTCAAATTTGCAGATGAACTGAAGCTCAGCAGTTTCTCTTTGAAGTCTGGTCCTGAAGTTTTTTTGCTGCAGGATGGCCACCTTAAGGTCTGCTATAGTGTGGCCAGGGAGGTTGAAGTGCTCTCCTACAGGTTTTTGTATATTGCCATTCCTAATGTCTGATTTGTGTCCATTTATCCTTTTGTATCCTTACCCCTCTGATACTAAACACAAATTGTCAACTTCACATGTCAAAATGTATAAAGTAAATATCCTTAAATCAACAGATCATATTGGTTTGTACTATTTATTTGCTAGTCCACTTGTAACAAGGCTAAAATCACTGGATTTTGACTAAAGTTCTCAAACAACATTTTTTGTACTTTTTCTATCTGTCAACTTTGCTTATTGATGGAAATACATGTTTGTTGGTTTGTGGGTGTATGCTGAAATTGATATTGACTGACATTTATCGATCAAAATTTTTAAACCTTCCAAGCTTAGTGATGAAATGTTAGAGCGTTGTGACACATACAGATTCTAAGGTCAGAAAGACACCACTGTGATTATCTCGTCTGACCTCTTGTATAACACAGGCCATAGAACTTTTCCAAAATAATTCCTAAAGTATATTTTTTAGAAAAACTTCCAATCTTGATTTAAAAATTGTCAGTGATGGCGAATCCACCACGACCCTTGGTAAATTGCTCCAGCTATTAAACATTTATGCCTTATTTCTATTCTGAATTTGTCTGTCTTCAACTTCCAGCTATACTCCACTCTGCACAATGGATGTGAGCTTTTATTCATACTGTTGAGATATAATTCGCATCTTAGAACATGTGCAATACATTCTTTTTCATCTTCTTTTGCAGAGCTGCCTTTTTTGCAAGTTGCTAATCTTTTCCACCAAATTTTCTTGACTGTTGGAATTTTTCTGTGATACTTGGGAATATATTGCAGAGGTGCTCGACATCTGCTATTCAGTCCTGTGTTCTACACCCTTTAGCAGGTAAGCTACTGTCATTGCAGCACCAATTGTTCACTGTTAAAATGTTTCCACTTCTCAAACATCCCTGCAGAGGGCTCGACTTTGATGAAATGAAGAGCTGACTCTGGTTAACTTCTATATTGCACAATCTCCCACAACAACTCCACGTTGTATTATCTGCCATTGAAGAATTAGTGCATAACATGGCAGTATCGTATGACGTTGGAAGTCAGCTCATGTCAATATGTATTGCTCTGGCCTTTTAGCAATTAAAAATTGCACCAGTAACCTCCCAATTGTGAATCCATTTGCAGCTGGATTAGAGGTAACTCTCTGAAAAAGCAACATAAGTGATTGGTTGAGGTCTTGCACTTGGGGGGAGAGGGGCTCTGCATAACTTCAACTCATGGGCTGAGAAGCCCTTATAACATTGAGCTGGAGAGGTTGGCCCTGTAGACCATAAAGCCAATCTTGAGTTGGATTAAAGATTTCAGTCATTGTTCACCAATACATGGTTCATTCATGTGCGTTGCTAAAACTGAGTCCAAGGGATCAACATTTGGGATTAGGGTTTTCAGGGGGTAGGGTATTTTATGGATTTCTTGAAATAATTTTCAGAAAACATCAATCATTGGGAATGGGGGGAGAAAGAAAGGGAGGGGAGAGAGCAAGAGAGAATGTGTGTATGTGTGTGATAGAGAGAAATATGCTGTGGTTCCTTACCAATCCTTTTCAGTTTATTTCTTTTAACAATGATACCACATGTAGTTACTCTGATTTTTCTAGGCAATTAAATATTGCTCAGACAAAAGTTTCCACTAACCACTTTAAAATTTTTCTTCCCAAACCGTCTGAGGTTTTCTCATCCCTAAGAGGACCTTAAAGAAAGTTTATCCCACTGATTTGACTGAACTTCATCAGCAAACTATAGAATCTAAATTTTGCAGTGGCTTTATTTTTTAAAAATAGTGTGGTAGACTTTCCTGAAGGTTCTCACTGTAAAAATATTTAAACATTTTCTTGTAATACACAACCCCATATATGATGCTTTATTCTGAATTTATACCAGGCAATAAATGCTGGGGCATTCCTGGTGACATTTCTCACCCAGATTGTATTCATTCTCCATGTTAGTTAATTTCAATGGTGAGGATTAGATTTCCATATATATAATGTGACCATGTCTCAGTGGGGACTGCTCATGAGTATAAGTGCTACACAATATCAGGATGGTAAATTGAGTCTTGTATTATGTTCAATTAAATAATTTAGCGCAGATTGTGACTGCGGATGTTCCAAGTAGGAGCCTCCTCAACCCCTTGTGCATTCCCCATGAGAACTAGGTGCAATCACAGTCCCTGCCCTCAGGAAAAAATGATGAAGGTCCACATTGTGTCTGGCCCTTGTGCAGTGGGAGCATTCAAAAAACCTTTTCTTCTTGTACACCCCATGCTATAGTTATAGTCCTTGTGTGCTCCTGAGTGAAGGACTGCTTCTGATTAGTGTCAATAGCAGTTCTGGCCATGCTGGGTAAAGGCAGAATGATGCCTCCAGTCCCTGATACCAGCAGACAGAGCTTGCCATCTGAGGATTTCCCCCATGCCCAATACAAGGATGTGGTATAAAGCCAGAATTTAGCCCCTCAGACCTGAGAATCTAACTTGGACTTCTCAGAGTAATAGCAGTACTTTGCACATGTATTGCACCTCTCATGTGAGATTTCAAGGCTACTGCCAACCCAGTGGCCCCATGTGAAATGAGCTGGCACTGTGAGTAGCAGACAGATCATAGCAGACAGGGGTCCGTGTCACAGCTGGTGTTTATTGGTAGTCTCAAGTCAGGGACAGAATGGGCATGGACCCTCTCACTCTTAGAGATGATTCCTCTTGTGGCAGGACAGTATTGACAAGCCATTATGGGGAAAGTTGTATTTCTGCTGTCCATGTTGATTCTGTTCTGTGGGAAACCAGAGAACTTTATTTCCACGTCTGCTAGTCTTTCAACGTCCCCAAAGCTAATATTCACTGTAAAGTTTAAGTAAAAGCAACAGTGATGGCATATACAATAACTCAGTCATTACCGGGTGGACTAAATATGGACTTAGTCTTGTACTTATCCACTACCTAGCATTGATCCCCTTTAGAATGGTTTTACTATGAACAGGCTGTCTTTGCATTATTTTGTTTTGAAGCTTTTTGCCTTTAAAATTCTTCTTGATTAACTTTGAATCGTGCAGTAAACAAACTGGCATATAAATGCCATCTGTCTCTACTGTAAAATGCGTGAAACTAGTTAATTTATCATGGTTCACAAAAAACATTACAGTGATGGACTATCAAAAGGGAGCCCTGTTAAAGCGGGACAATATTTGACAGTTTGTGTTTAGTAAATTAAGAGCACCCTGTCGATGTGTTTGTCTAGTAAATGTACCAATAGTTGATGAAAAGACAGACTGCATCCTGTGAATCCAGGAGTTTACAATCACTTGTTTTCTTCAATGCAAAGCCTGTAATTTCTCACTTGCTGGCAATACAATAATAAGCCCAGACATTAAATGATGCTTGTGCTAATAAGTGCAGCATTATAATAAGATCTTATTTCCTACCCCTGCACATATTTTCATAGTTGTAGTTATTATTATTAACTTGTAGTATGGGACGGCCTTAAAGTCCCAATCAAGATCAGGATCCCATGGTGCTAGGCATTGTACAGAATACATATCTGAACCAGGCAGGCCATTCGTCCAGTTTTAAGCCCAGTAGCCCTGCTTTTCTAAGGTTTGTCCTCCATGCAGGAGTGAAACAAAACTGGACATAGTTTTGAATGGTATCAAATAGGGGAATGCCCTTTTATAAAGCGTGCCGCCCCGCCCCTACTAGCATGCATGTGAAGCCACACTGGTGGGGTCACGTTGTCGGGTGTGGACCAATGCCATTCCTGAAAGTACTAAAATGTCCGATATTCTGGGGATGTGTGAGTGACCTCCCTAATATAAACCAGGTCTCTGTTCCCATTAGCTTACATTCTAAGGTCCTGACCCTTACAAATACTTATGCATATGCTCAACTTTAAGCAAGTGAGCAATCCCATTTTCCTCAATGGAATTATCATGTGCTTAAGGTCAGGCAGGTGCATGAGTCTTTGCAGGATAGGGGCCTAATTAGAAACGGGACTGCACTATGTTTCTTCCATTCACAAAAGCAGGAGGAAGGATGATGTAACAGTAATAAATCATACACTTGATTTATATAGCTAACATAGTGCACAACTGGATGATTGACATCATTTCATCTCTTATTTAATATCTTTAAAATTCCATTTCAAATCCTAACCCCTTGGACTCCCTTAACATTACCCTCACCCAGAAAAAGTGATCCTGGACTTACGGCCTATTTTTATTTTATTATTTGTTTTCCTCCCTTCTCCATAAATTATACCCAACCAACCTTCACCTAGGAAGTTCCATGGAGGGGTCTAATCCACACAGTGGTCCTTGCTGGGGGCTGCAGGGCCATATGCTCCCAGTGTCCTAAATCTGCAAAGTGGGTGAGGTCAGGGAAATTCAGCTAGCCCCTCTCCCCTAACTCTTTTGTACTGCTGGCAAATCGCTGCTGAATCTCTTGAAATAGCGACTAAAATATTTACCTACTTGAAATACCAGTTCAACCTGTTAACCAAAAAAACTACCCCAAAGACAAAACAGTGCTCAACTAAGGTTGGAACAGTTGCATCAGAAAATGATGCAAAACATTAACTGTGTGCATGCCATGTCAGGTAAAGATATTGCTGTCATGGTTGGCTGAGCAGAAAAGCAGATACATAACAGCCATAGAACCCGCTCCTGGGTGCAGTGTTTGCTCAGCTTGAAAAAAGGGAAGCAGGATTTGCGATGCTGGAATTTAACACAAGAATTTTTTAACTGCCTCTTTCAAAGCAGGCATCTCATGTTGCTGAACTGAAGTGCCATTCCACACAGCAGCCTCCTAGACACATTGTGGCTCTTTAGAACCCTTTTGGTGACTACCGTGCAGCCGGGGATGAGATTTCTGACTTGGGTAGATGTACCCTCACTAGCTTTGACTGAGGTTTGCCACCCAAGTATAATCCCACCCAATCCCCTGTACTCAGATGGCTAGCCCCTGCTGATGCCCATTTAGTGATGGCTGCATTGCTATTATTACCACACTGGCTCGATCAAAGCTAGCATGGGTATGTCTACTCAAATCGGAAATTATACCTCTGGCTCTAGAGTAGTTGTACCCATGAGGTGCTGAGTAACCGCCAGGAATGAGCAGATAAAGAGTGTTCTTCAACATCACTCCAATTTGTCTCAATTTACCTTATTCATTTCTGCTCAGATACTAACTACAAAGCAAGGAGAGAAAAGTAGTATGACTTCCACATTTTTCTCCAACTTCAAACAGGGTCTGTATAAGAAACTTTTGTAGGGTTAGGGACTATATAAAGAAAGACAAATTGAGGCACAGAAGGGTTAAATAATTTGCCCACAGTCAAAAAACAAGTCACCAGTAGTGCCAACCCCAAACCTTCAAAAATCATATTGGGGCTCAAAAAGTCATGAAACTGATTTGAAAAATCACAAGATTTAAAAACAAATAAACAATTGGGTTCTTTTAATTTGCCTTCAGTTTTCTGATCCTTTTAAGGCACACTTTTTCAAGCTTTTCTCCAAAACCATGAGGGCTAGAAACACATTTTTTTGATAACAAGTAAGATTCTCAGGTAGTCCTAGGACTCCAAGAGCTGGAGCTTTGAGTATAATGCCAAATGTTATGAGATTCGCAATGAAAGCACAAGAGTTGGGGAGACTCAGTCAATGATAGAGTTGGGACCATTACCCAGGAATCATGGCTCTCTCATTCCCATAGTCTAATCACTAGACAATACTTTCTGAAATTTAACATTTTTTAAAAAAACTTAAATAGATAAATAAACATAACATTTTGAGGGGTTCAATTCATAGTTTGAAAAACCTCTTGACTAAGATTTTCAAAAGCTCCTAGTGATTTTGGATGTCTCATTTTTTAGTTGCCTGCCTTCTGGCACCTTCGCATGACCTGAATACACTGCTTCCTCAATATAACGCCACCCAATATAACACAAATTTGGATATAACGCAGTAAAGCAGTGCTCTGGGGAGGGGCGAGGGCTGTGCACTCTGGTAGATTAAAGCAAGTTCAATATAACACGGTTTCACGGTAAGATTTTTTTTGACTCCCAAGGACAGCGTTATATCGAGGTAGAGGTGTATTTGTAAAGTATGGAGCCATGCACCTTTTAAAAATTAAGGCCACTTTCAGGTCTTTAAAGCTGCACACCCAGAAATTGAGTTAGCCAAAATTCCTAGCCAGGTCTGAAATGTTTTAAATTGCTAAAAAGTTTGAAATGGAAGGTTTTCTGTTAAAAGTGTGTGGTGGGGAAAGGGTGGTATTATGGTAAAAACAAATGTTTCAGCTTTCAAATTTGCTCATGTGGAATAAATTTGGTGGTTTGATTTGAGATTTGTATTTCACTTTCAAATGGCATGTTAATTTCTTGTACTAAATAAAATAAAATAAAGAAAATCAAATAGAGGAGCATGAATCAAAAGCCTGGATCTGAAATTTGAGGAAGGGAGCAACTGAAATCTGCATCATACAGCTGAATTCTACAAATGGCCTCTTGGCTTTATAACAGACTAAGCTATAAATTCATATTGAACTTGGAGTGTTTCTTTTTGAGCCAATCTCTAAAATATGTGAGTAATCAAATAAACATGATCTAAAGAGATTTACCATTTGAGGGATTGTTTGAGGGATGTTGCATTTTGCTTTTAGATTTATTTCACTTTATACGTCATCCCCTCTCCACCCTACTCATCTCTTGAGGATTTGCTGGCTCATTGTGTTGACTATACACAGAAGCTGCAGAATGGGGAGGAAAACTGATGCTTTTACAGGAATGGAAACATTTTATTTTTACCAGCTGTACTGGTCAGTCTGACTAAGCAGGTATCCTAAAGGCTGCTGCAAGCTATAGTCTCTTACAGAGTCCTAATCACCTGCTGTATGTTTACATTCAGCTATAATTACAGTTCTTGGTCCTTAGCGTCCCACCTGTCTGGGAGGAATGGAACAGGAACTCAGCATAATTCAGTTGAATTTATCTTGCAAGCAATATCCCCAGCAAAGCAGTAAGAATTTTATGGCTGCAGGACTTCTCTAGTCTAAAGCAGGAATGGATTGATCTCACATGGAATAAATATGAACTGAGCCAAACCACTGCAAAGAACTAAAATCAAAATGAAACATGACCCAAGGTTTGGAAAAATGTGGTTGCCTCCCTTTTTCTTTTCTTCTCTCTCACCCCCCCATCTCCTTTTCCTTTTCCTCTTTTCTTGGCCCAGAAACAGAGAAACCAAAATGTCATGAGAGAGGCTGCTGTTTAGGGTGCCTGCCCTCACTAAAATCAGGAAGAACTGAAAATCTTGCCAGAATTCTGACCTCGTGAATTCCAGTATCAAAGAGGTATTCTGGCAGTCCTTACTCAAGCAAAACTCTCATTGATTTCAGTGGGAATTTGACCAAGTAAAGATCACAGGACTGAGACAATTTTCAGATAAGCTTTGGGAACTTGTTTGACAAGGATCTCTGAGCCTTTTGATGTTTGACATCACTAGTCTGAAGCCTGTTGCAGCTTTATGAAATTGGCCGATTCGTCTAGCTGCGCTGACTCACCTAGTAAACTGTTTGAAGTGGCTGTGGCTGATGGAGCTTAAATAAGAAAACCAGAATTTAAGAATAATGCATTTTTCCCCCAGAGTTGATGGCAGATTATGAAGAATTTAGAACAAAGCAATAATGAAATGAAAGGAGGTCTGACAAACATGCTAGCTTTTCACTGAGGTACAGGAACTTCCTGCTAAGTGATGTTTAAAGCACCTCCTAAAAGGACGTGGAGAACCCAGCTTGTGACTGTAGGCTCTGAATCATTGGGGCGCTTGCATGGAGTTAGAGTGTAAGTACTCTCTGCCCTGAGTAGAGGCTAACATGCAGCTCCACCACCTCCAAAGTATAGCGGAGAATGAATAAGTGACTCAGACATTCTCAGTTCCTCCTCCACTCCCCTCTTGCCCTGAGGGTGGTGTAGGGAGGGGAAGTCACTTCACTCCCCTTTTTGGAGCAGTTTACTCCTCTTTATTCATCTGGCCAGCTATTCTGGCAGAGCAGGAAGGAAGTGGGGCTGAGCCTGGGTTCCATGCACTCCATACCTATTTTGTGCTGAGCATCAAGCAAATAGCTCTGTTTACTGCATCCAGAATCACAATCTGAGCAGGGGCATATGGGGGACTTCCTGAGCACAGCAATCCTTTGACACCCAAGCTGGAGAGTTTGAAACTTGCTCCACTAGAAGGAACAGCTGTGCTTGGCTCTGCAGCCTTCTCTTTCCCATGCCATTAGATCACTATGACCGAAGAAGCTGTTTTTTTAGGAGCCATCATAGGCTTTTAAGTTGGTTCTTAAATTTCAATGCATTTAAAAAATAAAATCATAGGATCATAGATCATTAGGGTTGGAAGGGGCCTCAGGAAATCATCTAGTCCAACCCCCTGCTCAAAGCAGAATCAATCCCCAAATCCCTAAATGGCCCCCTCAGGGATTGAACTCACAGCCCTAGGTTTAGCAGGCCCATGCTCATGATAAAGGCAATTATTTAAAAGGCAAATAAAAGACCAATTGCTTCCAAAAAGTGTAAATATTTACAACAGAATTAAATTACTGGTTTGCTGTAATATGTAGTGTTTCATTTACTAGAACAGGTCCGGCTGAAGTCATCACCCATGTGTTTTCATTGGCTTCAGTGCACTTTGTACCTAATATTTGGTCGGTCTTACTTGGTAATTAATTTGATTTCTCTGTAATTGTCCACTGTGACATGTGTGCATCTCATCTACATTAATAAGGCAGGCAAGTATTATCTTTCCATTTTACAGGTGTTGAACTGAGGCATAAAGAGATCACAGAGCTTGCCCAAGTTCACAGAGGAAGTTCCATCTCACTGTGTAAATTACAAGCCTTCCTTTCATGTCCTCTGGACTGTGAGGTGCAGGACTTTCAAAAGCACTCTGTGTTGGCCTAGAACTACTCCACTGAAGCCAGAATTTTACACTGACATCAGTTGGAGCAGATTTAGAGCAAGGCTGAGCACTTTTGAAAATCCCACGCTGACTGTCATTTTCTTAAATATACAACATTGTGACCAAGAAATGAAAAAGCAAAACCATTAGCCACTCTAAAGTTTAATCTACACCAGTCGTTCTCAAACTGTGAGTTGGGACCGCAAAGCGGATCAGGACCCCATTTTAATGGGGTCACAAGAGCTGGCTTAGATTTCCTGAGGCCCAGGGCCAGAGCCCAACCCCACCATGTGGGGCCGAAGCCAAAGCCTGAGGGTTCTGCCCTGGGCAGTGGGACTCAGGTTACAGACCTTCTGCCTGGGGAGGATTTCAGCTTTGCCCACCCCCCACCTGGGATGGTGGGGCTTGGGCTTTGTCTTTGGCCCCCGCGGGGCTTGGGCAGGCTCAGGCTTCGGTGCCCCCTCCTGGGATTGTGTAGTAATTTTTGCTGTCAGAAGGGGGTCATGGTGCAATAGAGTTTGAGAACCCCTGATCTTCACAGAGAAACCATGCACTGCAGAGTGTGTGGTTTCTAAATTGATGTGTTAAAGAGCACTGCTAGGGAACCATTAGTGAACACCAGTGGGGTTTACATGGACCAGTTGATGCTCAACACATTAGTGTACTTTAAAATCACAGCCCCATAGTGCACATTATCCGACTGTCTAGACAAGTCCATCGTGCATGTGACTTGCAGAGTCATCCAGCCAGTGGAAGGAGCACTGCTCAAGAAAGATGCCATGTGAATGATCCTCAGTTGAAAGGCTCAGTTGGTTCCGACACTTCAAAGATGAAAAAAAGGGGGGAGAAAATCTCTTTCAGAAGGAAAAGGACTAAATAGGCCAGGGAAGAAATACTAGTTTTAAACTTCTAAGTAGATTTTATAAGCAATGGGGAGCCAAATAAAAAGTTAAAACCCATTTGACAAAAGGTACTTGTTGTCTCTTTAAATTACTTGTTTTATAAGAAGAAAAACTAAGGGCAGGGTACAGGGTCTTAAAAACTCCTTCTCTAATTGTCAGGTGCTACAAGCCTGCGTCTTATGTGTGTGGCTTTTTTTTATGACTGCACACCTTGTCATGTGGGGGTATGAAATAGCATAGTAGTGGAGCCCAGTAGCACTGCTGTAGGTAAGGGTCGGCTAGCCTTCCCTTCTTAAACCCTCCTAGTTGGCATTTAATTGTGTTTGTCATTTAATATCCTAGCCTCTTCAGATATCAAGGCTGAAACTTGGCACTCAGCCCAGCTGAATTTTTTAAAGATGTAAACTAATTCAAATTGGTGTGTCTGGTTTTGCTTTAGAGATTGGCACAAACCACAGATTTCTCAGGATTGAAGAATGCTTCCCACCCCTCAGTGACTTAAACATATCAGCTTGAAAATGTAAAGGTCAGTTAAATTTGGTACCAAATTACGTGACAATGTCTGTAAAGACAGAACAGCTCATGGTGAGTAGTACTTTTCTGTTCAGGGAGGAAGATGCTGTTCAAGATGAGTCCGGGTATCAGAATCTGTCTCTTACCAGTAACTTCTGACTGGGAGAGAGAGAATTCCTTTTGGGGAAAAATTTCGGGAGAAATTTCCCCTTCCCAGGAACCATGGACATCTCCATGTTTTACTGTCCCTCGTCCTGCACAGAAAGATGTGAGGTTACTGCCGCTCCCCAGTCTCAGGACTGAAGGAAAGGATTAGGGTGGAGGCTGTGTTCATTTTATAGAAGAAAGGAGGACCTAAACCAGTTGTCCTTTAACTGGTAGGAGAACCCCCCTCCTCTGCATGACTGAACAATATATGTCAAGCTCCAGACGGGAAACCTTATGGGGTTTTCTTCCCCTCCCCAGGCTTCCCCACTTGGGTTTCTCTGTGAGAAAGGAAGCTCTGCTCCCTGGATAAAAATGCAGGATTGGGACTTACAGAAATGCAGGTTTTCTTCCAGGTTTTTCTTCTTCTTCTTCTTCATGTGCCCTGATGTTGACACTAGCTTCCACTCTGAATGGCAACTCAGTATGCACTACACTGACCATATATGCACTATACTGTCAGCCACTGCGACACGTGCCTGGAGCTTGAGGCTGGTGTGGGAAGGAGGTATCAGATGATTGTGTAAATTGACAAACACAGCCAAAGACATTGTTAAGAATTTTCACAAACCTTGTTGTGTAGTTTTCTAAATTTCCAGCTCTCACCTGACCCTCTCAAAGTGAGATGTGGGCTTTTCTTGGGCTTCCATAGTGGTTGTGACATCATGAGCACAGTACATGCTTTGATGCCACAGAAAATGAGACCTGCTCATCTTGTGAAATCAGGGAACATGTGGAAGTTTAAAATCAGTTGTGTGGAACTGCCATTCTTACCCTTGCACCAGCATTTTGCTCTGTAGTTATTGTTTAACCTATATATAGGTGCTCTAAATTAGGCTAAAATCCTGTGGGTGGTAAGTATCAATTGTATGAAATGTTTGTACAAGGTCATCACTTTAAAATGTGGCATACCACATCCTGTACTGCAGGAGCTGCAAAATCTCACCACACTGCTTGTGGCTGCCATTTTGGAGTTGCTCTCTTCAAGAAGCAAGACTTCTTTGGCCAGTTTTAAAATGTTTGGTTTCATTTATAAAAGAGAGTTCAGTAGAAGCTGTACTTTCCTCATAGGCCATCCTTCACGCGGACTGTGCTCAAAGGTAGCTTTGCTTTTGAAAAATGAATCTTTCCAAGGCCAAAGGGAAATGATACATGTTCTAAAAAGTGAATCCATATTGATGGCCAGGCTTTTGTAGGTCTTGCAGTACTCAGCACTTCGTTGCAGAAGGTAAAGTACTTTTAAGGGAAAGCACTATGGGACCCAGAAAAAAAAGCTCAAAGTATCCTTTATACTTTGATACAAAAAATATGAAGTGTTCCCACTTCATTGGTTAGTACTGTGCTGCTGACCTATTTGAATTTCTCATGGGGATTGGCAGTAATCTTAAAGCAGGGCCGTATTTCCAATAATTCTCACATGAACATGTTAACAGCAGAGCTCTGCTTTCGTGCTGTTAACAGCTGGCTACCACTGCAACTTATTAGAAACTCAGCTATTTACCAAAGTGGGCTCTTTATCTTGGTGACCTTCCAAGACCATCAGAGCCTTCTTGGAAGACCTTGAATCGGAACAGTTTGGATGTAAGAAGTGCAGTGCGGCACAGCACACAGCTCAGATCTCCCAGGATTCATACATTTGGAAGGCACTGTACCATGTATAACTGTAGAAGATAGAACAATGATACTCAAACTGTCCCATCAAGGTCATAGTGTTCAGAGATCCTATTAATATCATGCATGGTAAGCAATTTATGAAAGAATTCATACAGCATTTGAAAAAAAGTCATAAACATTATTATCTTAGTTGCTTTTTAAGATTATTTTTCTACATACCATGATCTTGTAAAAACAGATAAAAACATTTTAAATAATGAAGTTATTTATTGGACAGAATTCAAAACATCAGTTTATGTTTCACTTTATATTCCATTTATTAACAAAGCCATGTGTTTGGTTTGGCATTCATACCATTTACACTGTTTAGAATGGGTTGTACCACAGTGGCTTTGGGTGTGTGGGTGGCACTGAGACCTTGAATTGTTGCTGCCCAGAGGTCTTAGTACTGATAAAGAAAAGCCCCTGTAGGTTATTAAAGTGAAGGGTGAGAAAGAGAATTACGGATGATCTAGCTGATGCAGACTAAGGCACTGATCTTCACTTCCTCTTCCTCACGTAACATTCCACCATATTCATTTTAATTACAATGCTCACTTTAATTCCCAACCCCTACAAGGAGATAATGAGCAAACAGAAGTGCTGATGGCATTGTCCTTTGATGGAAACACTTGGCATTTTTTGATTGCGACATAACAGGCAACAGCTTCAGGAAGATGACCTGATTCTTATTCAATCACAATATTTCCTGGGGGGAGGGGCGGGGTGCAGAAGAGAATTAGCAGTATACAGTACGTGCATACTGTATATTATGTGTTGCACACTTTTAACAGCTATTTGAGGAATGGAAAGGGATTTAATGCAAATTTTAGATATGAATGTTTTGCCGTCATTTTAATTAATTAATTAATTTTATTTGTATTGGATTGTGGTTGTGTGTAGGGACCTCATCGGCGATCTGGACCCGATTGTGCTAGGCACTGTAAACCTAAAAGACAAGTTTAAGGTGTTAGTGCTGCACTGGAGCCTACGAATTAACAGCGTAGAACCCGAAGCTATGCAGAGCCCCACTAAGGTTAAAGGGGGCTCTGCCCAGTAGAGGGGTTCAGCTGTGCAGTTGGCAATGCAGCGTCAGGGCTCAATCCTTACATCCTTTCAGCTATCCTGTGAAGCTGGTCTGAATTATCTTATTTTACAGATGGAGAAACTGAGGCAGAAAGATTACATGAGAACCCAAAGCCATAGAGAGAGTCCAGAGCTGGAGTAGGAATTTAGGAATTCATGGCCTTTAAGTCCTATACTCCCAACTGTTGTGCTAGACCACATTTCTCTTCCTTAGTGCTCATAGAGCTTGTTCATTTGTGCACGTAGAATAATTTTGTTTTTAAAAAGAGAGGAGTATTCTTCTATCCTGAATCCTTGCTGTTTACTTGGTAGTGTCCCAATACCTTTTCTCACAGACACTAATAATGAGCCAGACCCTCATGTGGAGTAAATTAATGTTACCTAGTGGAAGTCAGTGGAGCTGCACTGACTTGAACCAATTGAGGAACACATGTCATATGTTTAAAGAGTGGCTGCAGTTATAAAAGTTAGTGCAAAATGGCAGCATGACCCAGATTGTCCCCTTTAATGACCTCAGTGGAGGGGATCCTTCACAGGCTCATTTCCTCCTGCTTGGCTGGAAGGAGGATGTGCAGCAGAGTTCCCCTCCTCTCCCCTTCCCCCCCCATGATGAGGCAAAAGCCCCTCATGTGGGGCTCTGCAAAGAGCTCCATGGAGTTATGGGAATAGAGCTGAGGTTAGAAAGTGATGAGTCAGAGGACAGGCCACACTCTACAGTAGCACTTTATTGCTATCATAGGACCAGCCATGGTAAATGACAGCAGGAAGTACCCTAGTGAGCTGCCTTTATTTCCAGGTTCTTTATCATGGACTAGTTGCAAATTCGGTTTTATACTTTCCTTACTCTCAACTGTTCTGTTCTTTTTTTCCTACCAACAAGGGAGCATTAAGGGGAGATTATCTTGAAAGAATTGGTGCATTCAGAGTTGTAGTGCTTCCCCTCCTCCCTCTTCATTCCACTCCCGTTCCCTCCTGCCAAGCAGAGTTTTCTTTCCCCTTTCCTCTGCTGACTGCTGGTGGAACAAGATGCTCTGTGCCTTTAAGAAGTGTGGCTTTTCAGAAGGCTAATTTCTTGGCTTTGGCATGTGTTGAGGCATGTTTTCAGTTTAGCTGTGTGGTTTATAAAATCTAAAAGTGCATTCATCTAGTGGGGTTTGTAACTAGTTTCTGTAAAGAGTTGGAGTTCAACTCTCTGTTATTTACTTGCACTCAAAAGAATAATCAGCATTTCTAGGATAATTCTCCCCTCCCCTCAACTCCCCGTAAAACATGGGGAAAATTAAAGGAATTCATATTTTTATATTAATTAAAAAGAGATCTTTCTCCAGTGCCAATATTTAATTAAAAAGACCCAGCAAATCTCTAATGAAATAACTGACAGGGCAAATTCTGTTCTGAGTTATGTTCCCATACATTCATCGTGATCACTGCTGTGTTCATTTTGTTGTTAGTGTGGTGACATGCATGGAACTGAGGGAATAATTTGGCCCAACACAGTTGCCAGCTTGCTTTATTTCATTGTGATTTTTCTGATATTTGGAGTGTTTATTAAAGCCCCTGCTCCTGGAGTATTGTGAATAATATGAAAATTTCAGCTTGCTTTTTTTTAAAAATAAGTTTCTGGCCCACTTGGTTGTTCAGAAAAGCTTGAAAATGTGACCCAATTGTACCCAAAAAGCTCAAAAGCCAGAAGGCAAATAAAAAGAACCCAATATTTATTATTTTAAACGAATCACATGATTTTTTTGGAGTGGAGCGGGGGACCTGACTCAAGATTTTTGAATCGTTGGGATTGGCAATACCATAATAATTAAAATACAGTATTCAAAGTAACATATTCTATTTAGAATAGATACACTTTAGGGTTCTACTTAAATTATTTTTTAAAACTATTTTCCATGCAGGGCCCTGGCACTGGACTGCAACAACAGTGCACGCCACCTAGGACTGTCCACGTGTACTGGGAGACTAGTCTCCCTTCAGTAAACTCACATAACCGTCATTACTCGATATCAAAGTTGTGGTCTTTTTAAATCCTGGTCCTACAAGTGACTCATTATGAACCAGACCCCTGCACCAATACCAAGTCCCATTGACTTCATTAGGGTTTTGTGCAAGCTGTGGAATCCATCCATGCGTAGTCACTGATTGGGTCCTCTTGGAGGGAAGAGTAGGTTTCCAAAGCTCAGACCAAGAAGAATGGCTGAGTGGCGGTGTTGTGTATAGTAGTTAGCACAGGAGACTGAACTCAAAGGTTCTGTTCCTACTCTGCTACCATCTCACTGTGTGGCATTGGTCAAGTCACGTAACCTTTAGGCTACAGTCCCGCGTGAGTTAAAAAGGGACAGTAATACTTATCTGCTTCACGGCCGTGTGCTGGGATTGAATTAATTAATGTCTGTAAAGTACTTGGGGGGCTTGACTCTATATAAGTGCCAGGTGTTATTTGTATTTAAGATTAATTAATTATTCATTATGGAACCATGGCAACTCCTCTCCCTTTCCTGTGTCATTCTTTGTTTTTGGTGAGCTCATCCCAAAAACTTGTGCAGTACTTAAGCCTTCAGAAAGTCCCTGCTATTTAAACCCTTTATTCTGAAGTGAGTGGTGTTTACGGGCTGCTGTTTTAGTAAGAGGTTGCAGAGCAATGGCAGCACCCTGCCCTTTTATCTCTCAAAGGCTACATTTATACTTACAGCAGCAAGTAGGGTAGAGACTGCACACCCAGCTAGCTTGTGTATAAATAGCATAGACTGAGGTATGGCTTAGGTGAGTAAAGCGTCCTACACACCTGAGTGCCCAGAGAGCTCCTGCGTGGCTCTCTACATACCAGGCCGTGCCTCCCACCTCTGTGCTGCTGTTTTTAGCAGTGTAGTATCCTGCTGCCAGAGCCTTTCTGCATGGCAGAGAAAGGATCCAGCCGTGAGGAAAGGCTCTGCCAGGGTGGAGGCAGTGGGGAAAGTCCCTGGCAGCAGGGAAAGCCTGCTCCCAAAGCGTTTCCTCACCGCAGGACCCTTTAGCTGCTGCTAGAGCCTTACAAAGTACACTTGTAGTCCCTGTTGTCTACACACCACTGTTTAAGAGCAGATGCAGCCGAAGTCAGTCAGGGATCACTGTTGCTCCTCCCCCATCTCCTAACCATCCCTTCTTTCCTCTTTGCCCCTTATGCCAGGCAACACTATGCTTTTTCTAGCATCGTGGCCTACCAGCCAGTGGTTACAGTATGGGACTGGGAATTAGAACTCTTGGGTTCTATTCACAACTCGTCTCTGGCACACTGTGGGATCTATGGCTTTCCCCGTGAGCTTCATTTTAAATGGGTGTAATAAATTTTGCCTGATTCCCAGGGATTTGAGGCTGAATTAGGACTTGTCTACATGGAGCTGTTAGTGAGAAATAAAGTAGGAGGCTAATTTAAAACACACTAGCTACTCTGGTTTCACCAGGTAGACAAGCCCTTGGTTAATGCTTAAAGTGATTGAGGTCTGTGAATGAAAGGTGCAATGTACGTTCTAAATACCCTTCTGTTGTTATGAATGTAGACAGTCTTCATTGAAAGCAAAGTAGCTTATCTGTAAATCAACATTTGATCAAGTGGCGGCATAGATTCCACGTTAGTGGGAGGGAGAAGGAGTGTAAACAAACCCTGCCCACTTCTACTGAACAGAGAAAACTGTAGTGGAATTAGAAATGATTCTCATCCCTTGTGGTTTGTTTTGTGTGTAACACAGACTTTGAATGTAGTATTCAAAAGCAGAGGCCAGTTATTGAGACTGTTGGATAGAAGTGAGTGCAGTTCAGCTATTGACGTGGAATTTGAAGTGACAGAATGAGGGAGCTTTTTTCCTTCTGTTAGCAAGTTTCTTGTGAAGCCTGGTACTGCTTTTTTTTTTTTTCAGCAGCACTTCCTATGGGCAGTTGAAAACATATCACAAGCACTGAGATTACTCAAGTGAGCAAGTGGAGCATTCAAAGGAAGAAGAGCAATTAAGAGAGGAGTTTAAAAATGATCATTGTATTAAGAGAATTGTTAATATACAGGCATAACCAATGTGCAGTTGCAAGCTTTCCTATGCTGTCAAGAAAGGAGAAGGAACTAAAATTCCAAGAAAGATTTAATCCACATTTTGTAAAACCTGTCAAGTTCACAACAGGTGAGAGGCAGTAAGTGTTTCCTCCAAAGGAGACTAGAAACCAAAACAAGACAGAATTACATTAGCACAAATTAACCGGGTTATCAGCTAGTAATTTAATTAAACAGAGTAAATCCTTGCTTAGCTGAACTACCTCACCAGAGAAACTCTCCTTAATACAAATTATGTTCCCCAATTTCCCCCTTTGCTCATCCAGATAAATTAAATGTCCATTCTATTTGAAGAAACAGGGTTCTACTGTATCTGTTTTTGGTCACTGATTTGTATGCTGTAGAAGCTATCTCATTGTTTAGAATACAGAGATATACTGTTGTGTGTGTTTTCCCTTTGCTGCCTTGTACGTAGTGGATTGTTGTCTGTTTGCTTGTTTTTGTATGAGGAGTTTAAACATTTGGAACAGAGTAGAAATAACCAAGTCTTTGTACAAAGGTAGGTTAGATTTAGACCTTTGTCTTAAAAATGAATTTTTCATATTTCATACATTATGATGCTCGTCTCCCATACTTCAAGTTTTTGGATGGGAGGGGCAGCCAACAGAAAATTAAACCTAGTCTTCACTTGACCATTAATATTAGCCCAAGATAAAATGTGTTTTTTTTTCCCTGTGTGATCTGATCAACTCTCCTTCCCGCCCAAACAATATGCAAAGAGCTGAGCCAAATTTCAGGCTGTGGGGTGGGGGGGTAGAGGCAATAAATAAATAAATTCAGATTTTGACAATGCTTACAAATTATTGATTCAGATAAGGCATCTATGAATTTCAAAATCCGTTTTCGCTCCTCTAACTTATATTAATTTGACATATACTTAGGCGTGGCAGAATTTGAAGGATAATATCTGTTTATTTTTAAGCATTTTTTCTCTTTTTATTGTTTACAGTTGTAGGAAATTATGGGGGGCGTATCAGACAAAGGGCAGGTCAGGCAATAATTATTTAATGACCGTAGACATTACGATTCAAAACGTTAATGTTTATAACCATTGAAATGCAGATTGTCAACATCACACATCAAAATATACAAAGTAAATATCCTTAAATCAACCTCTAATAAGTTCTCAGGTAGCATTTTTCTTTCTCCTGTACATTTCGATAATTATCGATGGAAATATTTTTTCATCAGTTTGCGTGTGTATGGTGAAATTGATGTTTACTGACATTTGTTGAAAATCAAATCCTTCCAAGCCTACATATACTCAAAATGTATTCACAGATCTAGGCAGCTGACTTTCATATAGAAGAAAAACAAATGAAACAAATAATTATAAACGTTTTGTGCAATGTTATCCCACAAGAAGGTCCAAATTCTGATACCCTTATGCTGAATAGTATCTTACTCTGCCAGTAGTCCTTTTGGTTTAAGTTGGGCTGTTTGCTGAGTAAACTGTTACTAACATGAATCTGGCCCCAAGTGTTGTATAATGCTCACCTGATGCATGTCCAACCTGATGCTATATTACAAGCTATTCTCTTTTTAGAAATCTCGTTACAAAGGTCTGTCAGTACTTATTGATAAGGAAAAATTTATGATTTGAAACAGAATCTTGGTGCAACAAGTCAAACATTGGCTAGAATCTTCCACCATTATTTTCATAAATATTACAGTATCAGAGAGAGCAGGATGTTCTTCACTTTGAAGATAACTGAGCTGGGGCTTTTGTTGAGACTAGACATGCCCCAGATTGTGCAGCTGTTATTTCAATTAAAAAACATTAATAAATCTCAAATATCAGAAGGGTAGCCGTGTTAGACTGTATCTGTAAAAGCAGCAAAGAATCCTGTGGCACCTTATAGACTAACAGACGTTTTGGAGCATGAGCTTTCTTGCATGCATCTGACGAAGTGGGTATTCACCCACGAAAGCTCATGCTCCAAAACGTCTGTTAGTCTATAAGATGCCACAGGATTCTTTGCTGCTTTTACAAATCTCAAATAGTTAATCTTATTTACTCTATTTAACCTCTGAAGTTCCTCAAAATGAAAGCACCAGCTTCTACTTTTTGGGCTGTATTCATTTTTCATTTTTTTTTTAAATGCTATCATTCTTGTGGCTTATCCGACGCTTTCAGCTTAAACAGCCTCTGAGGCAAACAGTAGGTTTGTGCCGTGTGTGTGTGCTCGCGCGCGTGTGTGTGTGTGTGTGTGTAAGTGTCGTAACGTGGCGGGGCATAGGCAGTTATGAAACTTTCCAATAAAGTCTCAGTGCGTCAGTATTGGTTGGTTGTTGTTTTTTTCCGTAGCCCTCTGATTTCATTTCCAGTTATGAGTGAAGAGAGAGGGCTGAGGGAAAAAAACTCAAAAAACCAGTTGACTGATTAAAGCAGCAATTCCCATGACAGGTGGAGCATGCAGCATGTTGAATGAGACTCTTCATTTTTGGTGCACCAGGGCGGGGGAAGGGGAAATCTTTCCACTTTGGGCAGCTGCTGGTTAAAAGGGGCCCCAGCAAACTGTTAAAGCAGCAGCAAGAAGTTTGGCTTTAATTTTTTAAAAGGACTGGAGAAATTATTAACCACAGTTTATGACGTCACAGTTGATCTGATTAAAGGTTTGTTTTCTTGCTGGCAGAGGTGTGCTCTGTAGAGACTGGTTCTCTCTTCTTTTTTTTTTTTTTAAGTTTCTTTTTTGAACAACAAACGGAGAGAACTGCTCGCGTTGCTGCTGCTGCTGCTCCAGCTGCGTGTGTGTGTGTGTAAAAAGGATGGTGTATCTGTAGCTGCCACGCACAAACACACATTTGACCATGAGGACTCTTCGCAGGTTGAAGTTCATGAGTTCGCCCAGCCTCAGTGATCTGGGCAAGAGAGAGCAGGCAGCCTTGGATGAGCGGGGAACCCAGCAGCGACGGGCCTGCTCCAATGCTACCTGGAACAGGTAAGGTCTTGCTCGATGCACTTCCTCACCTGGAGCCTCTAAACTCTCTGACAGCAGCTGGCATACTTGATTCTACAATTACCATCTCTTTGTGTTTCGCAGTCTGAGATAGTTTGTTCCTAACAGTGCTTTATTTCAGGAACGTAACAACACATTGGCTCCTGCATTAATATATAACATGTAACCGGAGACACGTTTAGTAACAGACAGGGGCAACTCTTTGAGGCTGCTATTAACCTTTCTCTGAATGCTGACAGAAAAATAAGACTTGCCCTCCTGAAGATGGTTCAACTTATGCTTCATTCTGACAGGCAGGAACTTTTTTCAAAGCACCAACATACAAATATGAGCTTATACCTTGCTAGACATTTTAGTTCAAGGTTGATTTGGTTTTGTTTAAAAGTGTCTGTGTATGTTCTGCTTTGCTGTGCTTTTTGTATGTTTTGGAATGGGGGGAAATAATCCATCAGGCTTACTGTTTTCTGTGTATGATTTCTATGTCTATCACAGTTTGTCAAAATAGATAGTGGGACATTTTCAAGTAACTTAGGGGAACATTTTCCAAAGTAAGTGACTTAGGCATTTAAGAGCCTAAGTCCCATTGATTTTAATTGAGACATTGACTGCTAGGTGCCTAAGGCTCAGATTTTAAAAGGTATTTAGGTGCCTAACTCCCATTAATATTAGTGTGCCTAAACACCTTTAAAAAAGCTGGCCTTAAGTTAATTTTTGGAAAACAGAACTTAGGCGCTTTGGGAAATGTTACTGATAGGTATTTTTAAAAAGCACTGAGATATATTTACAGCAAGAGAGAAATCACTGGAGTGACCAGGAGAACAAATTTCCTGATAGGATTATGTCATTGTGCAAAAAAGATTCCAAGAAACCACATCATCTATCACTATGACTGTGCTATTTATTTTATTTTATTTTATTTATTTATTCATTAATTCATGTATTTATTATCAGAGCAGCTTGTTAGGCATTATAACAACACAAGACACAAAGGAGACACTGTCCCAGCCCTGAGAAGTTTGCAGCTTAAGTAATACAAGTATGCACAGGGAGATCCCAATGACGGTGCTAATTCAAGATTTGCCACCCTTATTTATGTTGAGTAGTACTTCACTTGGCTACTTGTCCCACGGGAATCAGTAAGGCTCCTCGCAGAGTAAAGGCTGCTTGGTGTGAGTCAGGATGACAGAATCAGGTCCTCAGAACTTTTTCATAATGATGTGCTGACAGCTTTCACTGGCCGAGATTAGCATTTATGGGCCTCCTGGGAGAAGCGAGTTGTCAGGACGGATTTGAATGGAGAGGGGGTGGCTGCCTGGCATAGTGAGATGGGGATGATTTAGGGGACGATATGGAAGGGATCTCGTGGTGCTGCATGAGCATTGTTCACATTCACTGTCTCTACTGTTGGTGCAAAACACAGTCCAAGAACTGGTCAGAGAAGAGCAGGTTATTTATTTATTTATTTTTGAATTTGGAAAAGGTGGGTACAGTTATGATCAGTGGGTATTTCCCATCTGTGTGTGGGAGACTTGTTAGTTCTCCTGTGCATTTAATCAATCACACATCATATATTGTTTAAACCATGCATGTGTGAGTAATCTCTTTACTGGTTTGTGAACTTGGTGACTGACCTTTCCTTTTTGCCACGAGGTCATCTTTCCCTTCACTGTGAATGCACTGGCATCCTGAACTTCTATAGCACGCATCTTTGAAGTCCCTCTGGAGAAGCCAGCGAAGCTGCTGCTTTATAAGACCCACGCTGCTTAATTTTGCAAACAGAGTGAGCGTCAGTGTATGTGTGCCAATGTGCTCTGAAGTCATGATAAATATTACAAAACATGAGTGATTTTTAGAGACTGCAGCCTAAGTGCAGACCCTGCATTTCATAGTAAATCATAGAAGGCCCTCTCTGCAGCAAAACAAGGGGATAAATGTAGCTCTTTCTTGCAACTTAATGCAGCTCATATTCTGTCGTCTGCCCCCCCCCGCAACGCTGCCCGCCCCATGGAAACAAACCCTCCTTCCCCAGTGCTGCCCCACGAAACAGCTGTGGGCCGAAAAGGAATGTTTGGGTGGGGGGAGAAATGGTGCCCATAGGGTGACCAGATCACAGCAGTTAAGATAGGACTGCCCCCTCCCCACTCGGCCCCACCATCATCCTCCTCTTCACCCCCTAGCTCCCCGCTGGCTTGCTGTGTCCCTCCTAGTCAATCCCCCACCCACCACTCGCCTCCTTTCACCTCCTCCCTCCCCTGTCAGAAACCCCCATGCCCGCCCCTAGAACTCCTGCTGGCTCACTGCTTGCCTCTTTGCCCACCCACTGCTTGCCCAGCCGCTAGCCTCACGACTCCCCACCAAGTGTAAAGCCTCATTCAAAGACCCAGGGGTCACTGTATTACTGCACACAGCAGTCAATCAATGCAGTTGTAGATAAATCTCTGCATTATGCATTTTTGTATAACTTTTATATGACTTTGTATTGAACCTTGGTAATACGTTATAGCGGGCCCCCAAGGTAGAATAATTAAGTTAAAGCAAAATGTCTTTTTGCTAGAAGAAGAAGATGATCTCCCCCCACCCCACTTTGTAATCAATTCCCCTGTTAAATGAACGAGGTGTGACTGAGGAAGGTGTGGAAGGCAGCACCTCCAGACCCTGGGTCTGGGAGCCAGACCAAGAACAATCAAACTTGTTAAGTGGGCTGACTAGAGAATAGCAAACATACTGATGGCCTCAGGGGTTAGGAGGAAGCACCTTCCTTTGGGAACACCCTCTTTGCAGCATTGGGACAACCCCCAGCCCAGAGAGAGAGACCAACAGACACATTCCCAGATTTTGAAACTGAGAGATTTGCCCCCCTCCAGCCACTGACTTGCCAGTCACCTCCTCACCCCACTGCCCCCCAATATAAAGCCTCATTCAAAGACTCAGGGGGTCACTATATTAATGCACACAGCAGTCAATCAATGCAGTACCAAAAATTAAAATACTGAAAATGGATGCCCCCCTCCAGCCACCAACTCACTGCTTGCCTCCTCACCCCCTCACCCCCAAGTATCAGTGGTGGCAGGTTTGTAAAAATTTTGGTGGTGCCCAGAACACTCAGAGCCCACTCCACCCTGAACTCCGCCCCCCACCTGCCTAAGGCTCTGTGAGGGAGTTTGGTGGGGGGAGGTCTGGGGTGCAGGCCCTGGGTTGGGGCACAGGACGGTTGAGAGGTTAGGCTCTGGGATGGAGTCTGGGGTGCAGGCTCTAGGATGGAGTTTGGGTGCTGGTGGCAGGCTCTGGGCTGGCTCACCCACTTTTGAGCCCATGCTTCCCCCTCCAGAAGTAGAGTTGTGGCTACTTCATGTGCTAAAATGAGCTGTCCGGCAAAGTTTTCTTCACTAAGGGCTAGTCTACACCGGGGGTGGGATCGATCTAAGATATGCAACTGCAGCTACGTGAATGACGTAGCTGAAGTCGAAGTATCTTAGATTGATTTACCTTTCGTCCTCACGGCGTGGGATCGACTAGATGAGATGCGATATATTGATCCTCGAGAAATCGATCACTACTCGCCGATACAGCGAGTAGTCTAGACGTATCCTAAGTCTTCTATGTTGATATCTGCTTAAGCCCTTGTATTTGTGACAGGGTGAATTCTGCCCTTTGTAGCTAGGTGAGGGCAAATTGCAGGAGACTGGGTTCCATTTCTGTCATTGCCCAGCTCCCCACTGGCACATTGCATTCCTAGCAAGGCTTCTTCCTCTGCAGGGATGTTCCTTCATCTCTGCAGCTACAGTACTGTAAAACAGCATGAAACTGTCAAATCAAATGGAAGTAAATCATTGTTGAGCTTCTGCCTACTACTATGTAAATTAGACTTCGTGGGCACAGCCTCTTCTGTCCCTGCTTTTCCATGAACCCCAAAAGCAGTGTGTACCAACTCACCAGCCAACGCATGTTCACTAGTAACTAGCAGCAGCATAATTGAACAATACAACTTCATTAGAGCTCACAAAGTTTGCATTGGATTAAAATAATTTAGGTTCTTTTACAGGCATTGTCTTCAACGGCTTGTTTTCTGCTGCAGCAGTAAACAGGGCTGAATACTGACTAAACCGATTGGACTGAGAAACCCAAGGTTTATAATCTTTATAATCTGATAGCCAAGGGGGCCCCTCTGAGGGCAAAGGAAATCCAAAGAGAGGTTTTCTCTGGCTGAGCTGGCACTGACTGCCTAATCAGTGGTTAATACTGCCTGGGTTCTGCCGCAGAAAAGCATATAGTGAAATGAACATATATTCTCCTTGGTGTTAGGAAAAAAAGGGAAAATGAAGAAGTAGGAGGTAGTGAATAAAATAAGCCAAAATATAAGGAGGAGGAGGAGGAGGAGGAAGAGTTTCTTACAATAATGAAGTCAATGGTAAATCCAAGCTGAGAAACATGATTAGGAACAATCAGAATTAGTTTTTGCAGGAATATAGCATGTACACTAGCTTGCCATTAAGTAGTGCTCAGTGGAGGGCGCAATGCTTCATAATGAATTAAAAATCCCTGTCTTTTCAGGTTACAGCAGGACTTTCCTAGTGAAAGAAATTTGAAGTGTATCAAACTGAAAGTGCTAAGATTTCGCTTTGTTAGGACATTTTTCCCTTTCCCACATTGGCTAATGATTCAGAGATACGGTATTTGTATTGACTTAGGGTACGTCTATACTACGGGATAATTCCGATTTTACATAAACCGGTTTTATAAAACAGATTGTATAAAGTCGAGTGCACGCGGCCACACTAAGCACATTAATTCGGCGGTGTGCGTCCATGGTCCGAGGCTAGTGTCGATTTCCGGAGCGTTGCACTGTGGGTAGCTATTCTGTAGCTATCCCATAGTTCCCACAGTCTCCCTCGCCCCTTAGAATTCTGGGTTGAGAGCCCAGTGGCTGATGGGGCAAAAATCATTGTCGCGGGTGGTTCTGGGTAAATGTCGTTAGTCATTCCTTCCTCCGGGAAAGCAACGGCAGACAATCATTTTGCGCCCTTTTCCCCTGGATTGCCCTGGCAGATGCCATAGCACAGCAACCATGGAGCCCATTCAGCTTTTTTTTTTTTACAGTCACCGTATGTGTACTGGATGCCACGGACAGAGGCGATACTCCAGCACTACACAGCAGTATTCGTTTGCTTTTGCATAATAGAGATGGTTACCAGTCATTCTGTACTGTCTGCTGCTAGTGTAATTTGGCAATGAGATGATGGTTATCTGTCCTTCTGTGTTGTCTGCTGCTATCATGGGTGCCCCTGGCTGAGATCGGCCGGGAGCACAAAAGCAAAACTGGGAATGACTCCCCGAGTCAATTCCTCCTTTATGGTTTCTAAAAATAGAGTCAGTCCTGCCTAGAATATGGGGCAAGTGTACTAGAGAACCAGTGTATCAGAGAGCACAGCTGCTCCATGTCAGATCCTGCAGAAATGATGAGCTACATGCCATTCACGGGGGATGCCCCTGCAACAACCCCACCCGTTGCTTCCCTCCTCTCCGCACCTTCCTGGGCTACCGTGGCAGTGTCCCCCCATTTGTGTCATGAAGTTATAAAGAATGCAGGAATAACAAACAGTGATTTGTTAGTGAGATAAAATGAGGGGGAGGCAACCTCCCAGTGCTATGAGAGTCCAGGCAGGACATTAAGCGGTGCAGAGGAGAGGAGCCCAGCATGCCGCTGCTATGATAGTCCAGGCAGTACAGAATCTTTTCTTTACACATGAAAGGGAGGGGGCTGATGGAGCTCAGCCACCAGTTGCTATGATGAGGACGTTTACCAGCCGTTCTGTCCCATCTACTGGGAATGACCAGGAATCATTCCTATTTTTGCCCAGGCGCCCCTGAGGCCAGCCGGGCGTATTCAGCAGTTATCAAGCACGAACTGATGGTGACAACGGATAGCAGCCATATTGTACTGTCTGCCACCGGGGAGGGGAGCAGAGCGGATACTGCTCTTCACTGCTGCAGCATCGTGTCTACCATCAGCATTCAGTAGACATAGGGTGACATTGAAAAAAGTCAAGAAACGATTTCTTTCCCTTTTCTTTCACGTAGTAGGGGGAGGGAGTAAATTGACAAGCTATATCCTGAACCACGCTGGACAATGTGTTTGAACCTACAGGCATTGGGAGCTCAGCCAAGAATGCAAATACTTTTCGGAGACTGCTGGGGACTGTGGGATAGCTGGAGTCCTCAGTACCCCCTCCCTCCCTCCATGAGCGTCCATTTGAGTCTCTGGCTTCCCATTACGCTTGTCACTCAGCACTGTGTAGCCTGTAGATTTTTTTTTTCAAACGCTTTGGCATTTCGTCTTCTGTAACGGAGCTCTGATAGAACAGATTTGTTTCCCCATACAGTGATCAGATCCAGTGTCTCCCGTACGGTCCATGCTGGAGCTCTTTTTGGATTTGGGACTGCATTGCCACCCGTGCTGATCAGAGCTCCACGCTGGGCAAACAGGAAATGAAAATCAAACTTTCACAGGGCTTTTCCTGTTTACCTGGCCACGCATCCGAGCTGAGATTGCTGTCCAGAGCAGTCACAGTGGTGCACTGTGGGATACCGCACGGAGGCCAATACCGTTGATTTGCGGCCACACTAAACCTAATCCGATATGGTAATACCGATTTTAGCGCTACTCCTCTCGTTGGGGAGGAGTACAGAAAGCGATTTAAAGAGCCCTTTATATCGACATAAAGGGCCTCGTAGTGTGGACGGGTATAGTGTTAAATCAGTTTAACGCTGCTAAAATCGGTTTAAACACATAGTGTAGACCAGGCCTGTATCTCAATTTCCCTATCTGCAAAAGAGGGATAATAATGTTCATCTCCCTCACAAATGGGTTTACAGTTGATGCAGGTAATGAATGAATGTTTGTAAAGCACTTTGAAGACGTGTTTTAATAAATGCATTTATTTTCACTAAATGTTTGACAAACAACTTAATTTCAGTCTATGGGTGTTTGCAAATTGTTCACTTTGGGCACAATTTTCAGAAGTATCAAAGTGACTTAGAAGCTCTGAAGTGATTTAGGCACTTAGAAGCTTAAGTCCCCTTGACTTTTGGTGAGATTCACATGGTACTGTTTCTGTTCACTGATTGTTTGACTGGAACTTTTTGAACAGGAGAATTACAAATAGCAATTACCGAATACTTGGGTGTACTCTCACATACCCTTCTTTGCATATGAGTTCGGTATTTATTTACAGACTAGCAATTACCTAAAAATGTGCACAGACAAAAACTCATTTACACACCTTTGTTTGAAAATATCAAATGAAAAAGGTAGTGGTCAAAATGATCAGGTGGTCAAATTTCAAACTAAAGTTAATCAATAGAGCTGGATGAGAAATAGTTTTCTCATCTGTGAATATTTTCAAGAGTTTGACATTTTTTCCTGTATCAAAGCAGGATGAAAACTTGAAATCTTGAAAATATTCAAAATCTGAAAAATCAGTTTTATTTTGAGTCAATCAAAATGGTTTTTTTTTGATAATTTCTAAATATTTCATTTTCAGGTTGGCTGTTTTTTCTTTGATTCAGTTTTTTCCCCAGACTAATTAGCTTAAATTTTTTAAACAAAAAAGTTATGTAATACCGGAAATTTCTCAACCTTTTTTCCAGTCAGAAAATTTGGTAAACCTGATCCTATTGTACAGACAGTTTCACTTGTGATGAATTGGCATTTTTCAACAAAAACATAGTTCATTGGAAAAATTCCGGACCAGCTGTTATATTTTTGAGCCCAGGTTTGCAGTAGTTCCTCAGCTCGACATACAACTTTTGCCCATTGGAAAGAGAAGTGTTTAATCTTAACTACATCTGGTTTTAAAACAATACAAATTATAGATTTAGGATGATATTTTCAGATTTAAATCAGTGAGCAGCTGTGGGTGTTCAATAACTCTGAGAATAAATCTTGTCCTGTCGGATTGCCATTCAACAACCCATGTGAAATTAGTTTGTTTGGTCTCAGGCTAGTTACACAGTGGCCAGGAGTCCGTATGTGCCTTGGGGCTAATTACAGTGCAGGTTAGGAGCCTCCACAAGAATCAAACAATGAGTAGGCTAGAAAGATGCTCTTACCTCTTTGGGTCCCTTTACTTTAAGGCATAGTGCTGGGGAAGCCGACCCTGCTCTTTTTTAATAAGACATTAGTTCATCCCTAGTTATATAATACGAAGTGCCATGCCCTTGCCTTTCTGAGGAAATCGATTGGGCGAACAGTAGAACATAGGTGCTCTCCAAGTGTCAGGTGGAACGTCCACTCAGCTGATTTTACCATTCTTCTTATGAGTTCATTTTCCCTTTCAGTTAGTGTTCTTTTGGCATTCTACTGCAGTCTGTGGTAACTGTGGGATGTATAAATACGAGAGATCAGTGCAGCCTTTGGCAGGTCTCCCAAACAGGCCAGCATGGGCTTCCTGTCAAAAACATTCCTATCTTCAGCAGCTCACAGCTATGCTGCGTCTTTGCCTTTTGTGATAGGTCTTCACTGCCATGGTGTATTTGAATGTGTTAATTCTTAGGAAATGCTTGATTAGTCTTTTTGTTTTGGATATAAATCATTTTAAATTGTCACAAGAGCTTATCTTGAAAAAGTGACAGGTGGACAGCTTTGGAGAGCCGTGTTACGCTGTCTTTACATTCACCTTTGTTCATGTTTCATTTCCTATAGTACAGTATCTTTTTACACATGCATATACTTTTGTGTGTAGGTCAGCTTCAGATTGTGTTTCAGATTATACACTAACAAAGCTAGGGTATTAGGGGAAATATTTATATTTTCAGCATAGAATGTAATCTCTAAACTACAGGGAAACCAGTAACAAGTACATTTCTGTCTTGTTACTTGCAAACTTACCTGCGTTGCATATCCACCTATTAAACCCAACGGGTGACTTAGATTTGGTGTTCTCCAGCCTTTTCGTTCATTTTGTATGACAATGTCTATACTATAGGTGCTACAGTAGCACACCTACAGCTCTGTAGCTAAGCCTCTGTAGCACCGTAGGAAGAGGGTTTTTCTGTCACTGTAGGTAATCTGCCTCTCCAGATGGCAGTGGTTAAGTTGATGGAAACATTGTCAGCCTTGCATGTCTATTTCAGGGGTTAGGTCAACATAATTGTGGTGCTCAGGATTGTGAATTTTTCACCCCCTGAGTTCCATAGCTATGTTGATATAACTTCTTAAGTATAGACTTGTCCTAAGGAAGAGCTCTGCTTACTGAAACTTCCTTTTTTCTCAACCCTCTCTCCATCTCCCACTTCTGGATTCACAGACTGTTTGATTCTGCAGATACAGGAAGGGCTCTTTAAACGATTGGTGGCTCATCATGACTCACCCTTTGAGGAAACAGTGACTTAGGCTAATTAGTCTGGTACTTCACAGAAGCCAGCTAGCAGTTGAAGAGAGAGAGAATGCAGTCCTCCTACTGTACCCGGATTAGACAGTGCTATGCTACCACACTAATTTACAGAGCACCACATGTAACACTGGGAGGCTTTCAGTTTTTGCTGCAGTGCTGCATGTTGTGAAAAACAAGCTGCTTGCTGCCGATTCAGCCCTGTCATGAAATAGCTTAAGCTTTTTAGGTACTCAGGGTGTCTACTCCTCTACTGCAATCTTGACTTGGACATATAACAAGTTTCTACTCTTCTCTTAGGTAACTGGAAATCTCAACCCTCTGATCCCCTAATGCCCCCCACATGCACACTCTCAGTTCTGGACACATTACGGTTCCTATATTCTGTGCCCTCTGCCCATATCCGGCACTCCTCGGGGGTGGGAACCTAGCCCTCCATCCCAGCTGTCATGGTATAGGAGTGTCAGGTGGGGGACTGGATGAAGAGAAGTTCACCCAATGAATCATCTGTCTTTTCAGAAGCAAGTGAGAGAATCTGGAGCAGAGGAGACAGGAGATCAAATGGCTATGCAGAGGGAGTGCAGATCTCCTTTAACTAGCTATGGCTCACCCACAACTGGAGGAGCCAGTTCAGACTTCCCAGCTCCTGCTCTTGTAATGTGGATACTTTTGTCCATTACGAACTGAACTGAGATCATCAACTTATGTCACACAGGTCACCAAATGCCTATCAGAAGTTAAAGACTTGGTCATTACCAGCCTGGAATTCATTCATACTGATGACAGGCTGTGTGTGTGAGAGAGAGAGAGAGAGAGAGAAGCTGAAGTAAATTGCAATAGTCAGTGAAGCTACACTGATTTACACCAGCTGAGGAACTGTCCCATCAATCCATACAGTCTTTCCAAAACTTTGCAACCTCCTGCAGGGTAAGCATAGGTGCCGACTCCGTGGATACTCTGCACCTGGAGCACCCATGAAAAAAAAATAATGGGTGCTCATGACCCACCAGCCACCTGCTGATCAGCTGTTCAGTGGAACCTACCAATCAACTCCTCCCCCAGCACCTCCTTCCCACCACCGATCAGGTGTTCGACGGTGGGTGAGAGGCGCTGGGGGAAGGCGGAGGAGTGGGAGCAGGAAGAGGTGGAAAGAGGGCAGGGCATACTTGGGAGAGGGAGTGAAGTGGAGCCTTGGACGAGAGGCAGAGTGGGGGTAGGAAGAGGCAGAGCAAAGGCTGGGTCTTGGGGAAAGGAGTGAAGTGAGGGCAGGGCCACGGGCCTGGGGAAAGCTGAAAGTCAGCACCTGTGAGTGTAAGTAAATGATTGGATTTTTTTGTTTCATTTGTGTGCTGCTCAGATACACCTACTTGCATGTGTGTGCGCACATATACAGTAACTCCTCACTTAAAGTCATCCTGGTTAACATTTGTTTGGTTATTAGGTTGCTGATCTATTAGAGAACATACTCATTTAAAGTCACGCAATGTTCCGTTTTAAGTTATTTGGCTTGCCCCATTCCACCCACTGAGCACTCTTGCCGGGGAGCAGGGTCGGGGCGCGGGGGCTTACCCTACTTCACCCACCCAGCATTCCAGCCAGGGAGTGGGCAAGCCCCTGACCCTGCTCCTCGGCAGAAGTGCCAGGCGGGTGGAGCAGGGCAAGCCCCTATGTCCTGACTCCGCTCCCTGGCAGGAACACCAGGCAGGTGGAGCGGGGTAACCCCCACACCCCGACCCCTACTACATCCCTGCCTCGACCAAGCTTCATAGTCATCATTGGGGAGTCCAGTATTAAATTATTTGTTTAAAATTATTTAAAACTTATACTGTATATGTATATAATGTCTTTTATCTGGCAAAAAAAATTTTCCTGGAACCTAGCCTCCCCCAATTTACATTAATTCTTATGGGGAAATTGGATGCACTTAACATTGTTTCACTTAAAATAGTATTTTTCAGGAACGAAACTACAACATTAAGCGAGGAGTTACTGTACTCACACACACAACACGCCTTTCTCGCACCCCATTCTCCCACTACATGATACATGAAACCACTTTGAAGTTAAAGGGAATTGCTCGTATTCTGAAGGAGAAGAATCAGTCCATGAGCAGTTGTGATATATGAGGGAGAAGAAGCCATATCTTTGTACCGCTATACGTAGAGTGTATCAGTAGACTAAAACTGTTTTGAACTTGTACATACAGTAGTAGAAACAAGTGGGTTCTCATCTGGGCTGAAGGTTACAACATTATTCAGCATTGGGGAGTTTATCTGTACACAGCAAGTACACAGGTGGTTCAAGAAACAGATGGATTTTGTTGTCTTTTTTGGAACTGTGGTTTGGTTTCTGACTCTGCTTTGCTCTTGTAAATATTTTATTTACAGTCCCATAATATTATATATATCTGAGTTTAGTGCATTGAAAGACATGATAATTGGCCTTAAAAAGTACCAAAATGAAAATTGAGTGTAGCATTGTTTACTATCCTATGGATAATAACATTTGGCTTTGACTTGTGAGGATGGCAGTCATGTTGCGAGGATGAGATAGCAGAAAGTCATGAAGATCATTAGCTAGAACCAAAGAGGATCATATGTCCATTGTGCCAGTGGCTCATGGGCCTTTCTGGCTTTGTATGTATCCCGTTATCAAACTTCTGATGCATGTGGTTTACTCGTATTTTGAATTCTTAATGAATTTCATATTATTGCTAAAAGCATAACTAATTGCTTGACAACACTTGCAGTTCAGTATTAGCAAAGTGTAAAGTGACCAAATTGCACAATAAATTTGGCTATGGTTGGTTAAGTCAAAGCAAAACTATACAGAAAGGAATGAGTTAATAGCACAGCAATCCTTCTGAGAAGCTTGTTTCTCACAGCATGCAGTTCACCTTACACAGAAGGTGTGCTTTGAAATATGTATTCAAAACCACCTCCTTTATACCAGACCATTTTACAAGTTAAAGGTCTTTCTGTGTACATTACTGAGTTCTAACCCACCAATTTGCACTAGTCCAGTACCTTTCTTATCTCCTTGTTTTCTTTCTGGTACTATTAGCCTATTATACCAGTGTAGAACATTCATGTATCTTGTCTTTGTACTTTGTATTTTCCAGTACCAAAGCTGACTTCAGCTTTGCAGGGCATTGTGGGATACATATCTCTTGATATAAGTAAACAGATTTGTGGAAAAATTATATTACCATTCAGTTAGTGCAGTGGTTCTCCAACTTCTATACTGGTGACCTCTTTCACATAGCAAGCCTCTGAGTGTGACCTCCCTTATAAATTAAAAACACTTTTTAATATATTTAACACCATTATAAATGCTGGAGGCAAAGCAGGGTTTGGGGTGGAGGCTGACAGCTCACGACCCCCCATGTAATAACCTCATGACCTCTTGAGGGGTGCCAACCCCCAGTTTGAGAACCCCTGAGTTAGCTTAACTTTCAAACATCTGTATATGCAGTGTAGTTGTAGTTGTGTCAGTCCCAGGATATTAGAGAGACAAGGTGGGTGAGGTAATATCTTTTATTGGACCAACTTCTGCTGGTGAGAAAGACAAGCTTTCAATTCACACAGAGGTCTTCCTCAGTTCTGGGGAAAGTACTTAGGCTATATCTACATGGGCACTTTTATCGCTAAAGCTGTTTTCACTCAGAAGTGTGAAAAAACACCCTTCTGAATGAAGAAACTTTGAGTGATGAAAATTGCCTGGTGTGGCTAGCGCCCCCATTGTGGGTGGTTTTATTACAGTGAGCCATTGTAAGTTGCACTGTGTAGACATAGCCGTAGAGTCACAGCTAAATACAAGATGGAACAGATGGTTTATCCTAAGTAGTTAGCACATACTCTAATATTGCCCAAGTGGAACATAAGTGGTGCATAGTCCTTATGCTAATCTTGCACAGACTGAACTTTACTCTGTAATGACAATAAGTACTGCTACTTAGCAGAGCATGGGCAAAATTAACATTCAGTATTTGCTGCTTTACAGTGATGACAGAATCTTCTATTCTAAAGAAGCTACATTCGCTGCTGGTACCTGGCAGGGAATGTTGATTGATTTTTCTTAAATTTAAACTTTGTGATGTATGTGTGAGATGCTCAGGGCAATATCAGTGAATGTATGCATGCTTCAGAAACAGGTATGTTTAGAAAAGGGATTGTGGAATACATTTTATAAAGCATTTCCAGTTTAGGTTGAACTGTTAAAACATGAGCTGAGATTACCCCAGTATAACAGCATTTTACATAAACTGAATTACATGGATTACAATATAAAACCTCATGGAGGATCTGCACAGGCACAGGAGTCCCAAGTGGAACAGCTTGTAAGATCACGATCTCTCTGAGTAGAAGAAACAGCATCCTTTCTCTGCTGGAGAAAGTTGAGCCAGTTGAACTAAATGTGATTTTAAACCAGTTTAGAAAGCCAGTGTAACCCCCATGGGACACTCATAGTTTGATTTAAACCAGATTTATTTCAGGCTAGCTTAAGTCAATTATGAACACAAATTGCCACAAACACAAGTAAGCCACTCTTAAATTGACATGCCCACACAGCCTTTTTTACCTGTTTAACTAAATTGGTTTAAAATCACACCTTTAATTAAACTGTAGTCAAGGCCTAAGTATTCTGTTCAGTGTCCTTAATTAGGGTTTGCAGAACTTTTAGAAGAGAAATAAAGAAGTTAAAAAAGATTAATATAATAACAGAAGAAAATTATGACAAAAATACATTGAAAAAACACCACAACTTAAATATTGACTGGGGTTAAGTTTTCAAAAGTGTCTGGGTCCTATTTTTAAAGGTGAGAGAGGCTTACACTAGCACGTTTGTCAGCAAAACATAGTTAACACTGCTTGTCGGGGGTGGTTTAATTATGCCTGCAGGAGAGCGGCTACACAGGAGACCTTACAGCGATGTAGCTGTGCCTCTGTAAGATCCGTAGTGTGAACATAGCCTTAGTCCTAATGGCTTGAAATTGACTGGCATAGCTAAAGCGGAATAACTACTGCTCTCTAGGGGTATGGCTACACTTGAAACTTCGCTTTGAAGTGCGAGTGTGGTCGCAGCGCCAGCGCTGGGAGAGAGAGAGAGCTCTCTCCCAGCGCTGCACATACTCCACATCCTCATGGGGTCCCAGCGCTGCAGCACTGTTTACACTGGCGCTTTACAGCGCTGTATCTTGCAGTGCTCAGGGGGATGTTTTTTTCACACCCCTGAGCGAGAATGTTGCAGCGTTGTAAAGCGCCAGCGTAGCCAAGGCCTAGGTATGTTGGTATAACTTTCCTGTGGGGACACAGTATTCTGGAATAAAAGTGACTTTGTTCCAGAATAATTACTCCTCCAATTATTCGGTTATAACTATGATGGTCATTTTTCTGTGTAGACAAGTCCTAAATCGTGTTGTAGTCACTGAATGCCCAAAATGAAATAAAGGGAATCAAATTCCAGGTAGTTCAGGCTGCTTCCATCATTCTAGTCCTCTTGGGGAAAAATCAGCCAGTAGTAGCATGTGCAAATAATGGGAACATTGAGGTTTTTTGGATGCCTGCTTTATACAGTTGCTTTCATACTCAGAGCACTTCACAAACAGCTACTCCGTCTACAGATAATAGCCCAGGTTAGGAGTGGCCTCCATGCAGTCACTCAAAGGCAAACAAAAATCTTCTCCCTTAAGCAGCTGCACAGGGTAGATGTCTCTGTGCTCCCTGCATTCTGGCACTGTTCACTCTTGCTCCCTGCCAGGAAGCAGGGCTATAAAAAAGGGGTCAGACCCTCACCAAGCTCACATAGCAAAGCCAGTGTACTCCAGGAGGAGCAGTCTGCTCCATTTGATGGATGGAGCAGGTTGTACTCCCTTTAGTACAAGGAAGAGTCCTGGCAGACCGTCTCTGGTACTCCTCCTGGAGTGGAGGAGGGGCAGTATCCTAAAAGCCACAGTCTGTCTCTGGGTACGTCCAGACTACCCGCCGTATCAGCGGATAGCGATCGATTTATCAGGGATTGATATATCGCTTCTCATCTAGACACAATATGTCGATCCCCGAATGCGCTCCCGTCGACTCCGGAACTCCACCGGACCGAGCGGCGGTAGCGGAGTCGATGGGGGAGCCACGGACATCGATCCCGCGCGGTGAGGACAGGAGGTAAGTTGGAATAAGATACGTCGACTTCAGCTACGGTATTCCCGTAGCTGAAGTTGCATATTTTACATCGACACCCTCCCACCCCCCAGTGTAGACCAGGCCGCTGTCAAGGTTTGTAGAGAGTCTAGCTCCATTTGAGAGAGCGCCCTCTGTGGAGTAATAGACCTGTTGAGCGTCTGGATAGAAAACCTTCCCCCCAGGGGTGGCTCTAGCTTTTTGGCCACCCCAAGCACGGCAATCAGGCAGCCTTCAGTGGTGCGCCTGTGGGAGGTCCCTGGTCCCGCGGATTTGGCGTACCCACTGCCGAATTGCCGCCAAATCCGTGTGACTGGCAGACCTCCCTCAGGCAAGCCGCCGCAGGCTGTCTGACTGCCGCCCTTGCAGAGACCAGCAGGGCGCCCCCCTGCGGCTTGCTGCCCCAGGCACACACTTGGAGCGCTGGTGCCTGGAGCCGCCGCTGCCTCCCCCTCATTCAGAAAGGATCTCCAGAGAGAGAGAGAGGGAGAGCGGTAGCAGATATTTTAGTCAGTCCACTCTACAAGAGGATGTCAGGGAACATTCCAAAGTACATTTCCAAACCAGAAGAATGTGTAGAGAGTGCTAGTTTTATTAACTACATTAATTGCACCTCACATATTACTCCTAATATTAAACGTGGCCATGTCACTTCACTATGTACTAGGGACATTTAGCTGCCAATTTTCAAATGATTGTAAATTGAGTGTGTCTGTTCAAGCCAGCTAAGATCAACTGTATTGAATTATTAATGTGCATGTGTGAGGAGAATTCAAACAAGGGGTACTTAACATCTCGAAAATGACATCAAATGAATAGCAAAGGGAGACAGAGCGTGATGTTTTCTGTTTTGGTCTGCTTATGCATTTCTGCATGGCTAGATCATATGCTCACTATCCTGGACACATCACTTTTATTTTCCTTTCCCCCTGCTGATGAGGCCAGAGATGTTTAGCTGTAGGTCTTTTCACTGTTAAATACTGTGACTGTCTCTCTACTATGAAAATGAAACAGAGTTTGAGAGTGGTTGCCAGATCTCCTTCCTCCCAGTGCTTCACCCTCAGCCCGCACTTAAAGTGTTTGTCTTGTGGTGGACCTGACTTCTACACAGGGTCAGCCATGCTTAATACCTATTAGTAGGGCCCTACCAAATTCACAGCCATGAAAAACACATCACAAACCGTGAAATCTGGTCTTTTGTGTGCTTTTACCCCATACTATACAGATTTCATAGGGGAGACCAGTGTTTCTCAAATTAGGGGTTCTGACCCAAAGAGGAATTGCAGAGGGGTCACAAGGTTATTTTGGGGGGAGAGGCAACCAGAGAGCGGCGGCTGTTGGTTGGGCACCCAGCTCTGAAGGCAGTGCCCTGCCTGCAGCAGCACAGAAGTAAGGATAGCAATACCATACCATGCCACCCTTACTTCTGCACTGCTGCTTTCAGGGCTAGGCTGCCAGACAGTGGCAGCTGCTGACTGAGAGCCCAACTGCGTAGGCAGCAGCACACAAGTAAAGGTGGCCATACCATCCCAGGCCATGCTTACTGCTGTGCTGCTGCTGGTGACGGCTCTATCTGCAGAGCTGGGCTCCCACCCAGCAGCCACCGCTCAGTTCTGAAGGCAGTGCCGCCACCAGCAGCAGCCCAGAAGTAAAGATAGCAATACCGCAACCCCAGCCTACAATAACCTTGCAACCCCCTCACAACTCCTTTTTTGGGTCAGGACCCCTATAATTACAACACCGTGAAATTTCAGATTTAAATAGCTGAAATCATGACATTTATGATTTTTAAACTCCTATAGCAATGAAATTGACCAAAATGGTCTGTGAATTTGGTAGGGCCCTACCCATTAGAGCAAAACATCTGAGATATTATCTAGACTTTCTCCAGCGGTACATGTATCTCTCTCCACTTGCTAAAACAGGTGTTGAACTCTGTTGGCCCAGTCCACACCAGGAGAGTAACTATTTCAACACCAGTTCTGGGGGAAAGAAGATATTCCCAAAACCTGATTTTGATGTCTGCTGCCAAGATGGCTCATTTTTCTGATGCAGAAGCAGCTGGCACTGGAGCCTTTTAAACCATGTAAAAGAACCAAGCACAATTTAAGAGCAGGTAGCCGGGTTTTTTCTTCACATAGTATAAAATGTAAACTGAGTTATTACTTACAGGACTAGATGGTAATTATGCCTTTCCAAGGAGGTGGTGTCAAACATGGTTCTGACTCTGGAACAATAGTGTGGATGTGTAAAAGTATTATTGAACCCATCTGAAAGTCCAGACAGGGACGGCAAGTTGTATGGGCTCATCATGCCTGGGCTCCAGCAAATTCAGGGCCCGGAGGGCCCAGCTCCACCAATGTTTGGGTCTCTCCCCCGGCCCTACCTGCTGCCTCCGCACACCTCCCCCAAGCATCCCTGTCTGCCCTGGGCAGCAGGCGGCTGGCCCCTGCATCTGTGTGATGCACTCTCTTGCTGGAGTGGCGCCAGGGGGCAGGCTGAGGTGGCTGCTGCACCTCTGGAGGGAGGAGGTTAGGAGGTGCATGACAACCCCCTCTGTTCCCCCCCCCCCAGTAGGTGACTCCGAGTCAATGCTGAGGAGGGAGGGCTTATCCTGGCTGGACCTCCTGAGCAGTAGCCTTGGGGGGCTTGGATGAGTTTCATGTCAGGGGGGACCGTGGAGGCCCCCTCCCCCGCTCCCCCGGAGTTCGCTGCTGCCGGCAGGGAGAGGGCTGGGGGAGGAGTCCTCTCTGGCCCCTCGCCCCAGCCCTGGGTCAGCCTGCCTGCTGCACCCCAAATGCCTCATCCCTGGCCCAGCCCCACGCCCCGCACTCCTTCCTGCACCCCAACCCTCTGTCCCATCCCAGAGCCCGCACCAGGCACCCAAATCCTCTCTCACACCCAGCACCCCAAACACCTTTCCGCATCCCCTCCTGCACCCCAACCACCTGTCCCAACCCAGAGCCCATACCCAGTACCCAAACTCCCTCCCAGAGCCTGCAACCCTCCCACACCCAAAGTCTCTCTCCCAGACCCTGCATTCCAATCCCCCTGCTTCACCCAAACTCCCTCCCAGAGCCCACACCCTGCACCCTAACCCCCGTCCCAGCCCAGAGTCTGCACCCCTCCTGCACCAAACTCCCTCCCAGAGCCTTAACCGTGGGGGAGAGGAAGGGGGAGGGGAGGGAACCGGACTTGGACCCATTCTGGGCACCACCAATAATCATATAAACGTGCCTCCTGTGTGTCTAGATGAGCTTTACTGCTAGTTTGTATTGGGTTTTTGATGTTTAAATTTATCTCATAGGAACTTTAGGGTTATAGCCCACATCCAGCCCTGCTTCACAAGGCAAGGAGCTTCTTTGTTTACTAGCTTGTCAGATACAAACTAGCACACTTAAGATAGATAGATTTGGTCCAAACTTTGCATTCTAGAACTCAGAAACTTGTCCTTTTTCCATTTTACCAGAGACACTATAGTGTGATCTGACGGAAAATCAGCTGCAGAGTTCTAAAAAACAATGCTTGCTAAGTCAGTGGTAGAACCAGAAACACAGGTTGGAGGTGTGTGGTGGTGTTTTCAGTTTCCTAAAAATATTTTCCATCAGATATTCTAAGGATGAAATTCAACTCTGTGACCCACAGTGATGGTGTGTTAGTACCACTGTGGATCTCTATTGCTATTTTGCACATTCTGTGTGCAGAAATGTCAGTGGGAGTTTGGCATGTAGAATGTAGATGCATTCTGCAGATTAGGGAGGAAAATTCAGCACTGCGTTTTCAGACGAGCTGTGAGGCGTTTAGCCTGGTGCAAAATAAAACAGAAAGAGCTTCACTTTGTAGTTAGTAATTCCTTTTTTGCTTGGTAGAGTTGAGAGAGAAGAAAAGTGAAACAGTGCTAATTGTGAAGAGCCTGTTCCATAACCACAATAATCATGTGCTCTTATAATAATACTCAGCTCTTACATTGCGTTTTACATCCGCTGATCTTAAAGCACTTAATGGAGGTGGGCAAGTATCATTACCCCCACTCTAAATATGAGAAAACTGGGACCCAGAAGCTCGCCAATGTGACACAGTGGTAGATCCAGAAATAGAACCCAGCTCTTGTGACTCACAGTTAAATGGCCTATCCATTGGGCCAGAATACTTCTCAAAGACATAATGTGCTACTAAAATCCTTCCTTTTTCCTCTCTGCAAAGGGAACTAAGCTGTTCAGACATGTTTGTTTCTGTCAGGGTAACACTAATGTATATGCATATTTTTCTGTCTGTATTGGAAGTGATTACTCTTGGGGTATTTTTCATTTTTAAAGATAAACTGAGACAGTTGCAGTTGAATTTAAAACCCTGGAGCTATGTCAGTTTACATCAGTTGAGAATTTTATATTTCTTTACTTGTTACTTTCATTTTTAACAATGAAATAATTTCAATAATCTCATTAACATTTTGCCATTCATCTTATTTGTTCATATTGTGCATTTGTATCCATCTGGAGAATTAAACTAACCTCGTCACTTTCATTTTTATTCAGCCTTTAGTTTAATTTAACCAACTGAGTCACTTCCAGTTTGTGGCTCTTTTGCTGTAGTACAGTGCTGCAATGTTTGGGTTGCAAAATTCAAATATAGTTGAAAGAAGACGTAACTCTCCAGACTGTGTGCGGGAAACTTCCTCCCACTCTTGTGCCCCTGCACAAAGGCTATCTGCACTAGCATTCCCTGTGTTTCCCAGCCTCTGGGGAGGACAGGGACTGTTCACTTCTGCTCTCCCCCATCCCCAGGAGTAGGATCCCCAAAAGAGGACAGGGAATGGTGGAGATGAGTCAGGCTCATAATCCACCCCTCCCATGACTCCCCTTCACCCGAACCAATGCGTAAAGCGGGGTTGGGGTGTTGTGCGTGGGGAAGCAATCTTCTCCTTAGGATGGTGCATATCGTACACACACACGCCCTTGTTGTGCAGCGATTCCCCAGAAGAGACGGTGTGCCTGAGGCACAGTTTCCGCCATGTTCCTCCTGGGGTAAAGCTATTTGGGCCAGAGATGTAAATGCCACAGACTGGACCGACATACATTTATTGTTTTAACTAGAATATTTTCATGAGTGAAGAGCTGCTTTTCTCTCCATGTTAAACTGATAAGGAGAGCCTTCTGTGGGCAGCACAAATGGTCACCTTAGTAAGAATGACTGTTAGGGAAAATGGTGTCAAACTGTTGTGGTATCATGTGGCAAAACGACAGGAGGAGTAGCTGATAGATATAAAGTCCATCTACATTTTGAACTGGAGATATAATGCCCAGCTCAGGAAGGCATATTTGTGCGAGCTCTGATCTAGCAGTGTGCTAGACATAGAAGTGTAGCTGCAGTGGTGAGAGCAAAAGGAGGCCCACATACAATCCTGTCTGAGTCACGAGGTATGTACTCAAGTGGCTAACCCCTCCAGCTGCTTGTCCTGCCATGTTACACTCTATTTTTAGTGCATTAGCTCAATCAGAGCTAGCACAGGTTGGTCTACCCAAGCTGGAAATTACAGCTCCAGCTCGAAGGGTAGACATACATTTGAATTAACTTTTCAGCTTTGTCCTCAGAAACAAATTCTTTAAATTGTGATGCATGCCTCATCGCATCAGAGTCAATCTGAACCCTTAATGTATTTCAGGTCTGTACTGGAGTCTGATTCTTATTCATCTGAGGGAGGTCTACGCGTAAAACACTGCGCTGCTGTAGCACTTTAATTAAGATGCTCAACACTGACAGGAGAGAGCTGTCCCGTCAGCATAGTTAATCCATCTCAACAAGAGGTGGTAGCTGTGTTGGCAGGAGAAGCGCTCCTGTCGACATAGCCCTGTCTATCCCGGGGGTTAGGTCCGTGTAACTATGTTGCTCCGAGGTATGACTTTTTCACGCCCCTAAGCGATGTAGTTATACCAAAGTAATTCTGTAGGGTAGACCTGCCCTGAGTAGCCCTTACATGTGGAGTCCTCTTAAAGTCAGTGGGACTCCTAAGCATCACTAATAAGAGCTGCCAGATTAGGCCCATAGTGTTTTGCAGATGTTCAGATCATCTCTTCAGATTTGGGCAGTCATGAAAATTATGATAGGTGGCAGCCTTCAGCAGTGTGAATTTATGTTAGATACCCACTTACACTTCTAGACAGAGCTTAGTGAATTTGGAGGTTTCCGCTTTGTGTGCAGTCGATGTTGATCACAGCAGAAACACACAGGCAACACTGACGGTCTCTATACAGCCTTTGCATACAAGAGAAGTACAAGTGGAATTCAGAGTGGGTGCTGAGACGGGATTATACCTATACCTGTTTCATCACTACCTCTGTTGATGGCTAACTTTCATAAACATTAAATATCACCTAATTTTTTCAGCTTGTTTTCCTCTACCTAGGGCAGGAGCATAAATCTTGGAAGTGTAGGGGGGGAGTAGCAATGAATTGGTCTGTGTTACTGATGCTTTTCTGTCATAGTACTGTTATTTTTCTTAAGAAGAATGAATGAGAGGTGTCCAGTGAAGTTAGCCAAAAACCCATCAGAGAAGAGAGGTGTGTCCATATTTTTTTCTCTGAAAGTCTTTGAAAACTCTAAGGATTCTTGTGACTTGAGTAAATATATTCTAGTGAAATAACATTATGTTTATGGTCTGAACTTCATTTTATGTTTAGTCTTAAACCACTGATTATAGGTAAATAAATCAAATAACCTTAGTTTAAAAAATATATACACCTCTACCTCGATATAACACTGTCCTTGGGAGCCAAAAAATCGTAACGCATTATAGGTGAAATTGCATTATATTGAACTTCCTTTGATCCTCCAGAGTGCGCAGTCCCACCCCCCAGAGCTCTGCTTTGCCGCATTATATCTGAATTCATGTTATATCGGGTCATGTTATATTGGGGTAGAGGTGTATATCAATAGTACTTGTGTATCATCACCTACCTTACAGTAATATATTTCCTCTGTGAAGGGGCCTTTATTCTTGTGATTAAAATATGTAGGCCTACATTTTCAAAAGTGTCTAGTGGTTTTGGGTGCCTCAGTTTTTGGGTGCTCAAATTGAGACATCTTAAAGGGCCCTGATTTTCAGAAAGGCCATCTGCCTCTGGAAATCAGGCCTCTTTAAAGAGTCTCAAGTTGGATACCAAACATCACTAGTCACTTTAGGCCATGAGATCTGTGGGAACTGATGTACAGCTTATCATGGGTGTGGTTACATTTCCAACATATGAGAATAATGACTCATTTCCTAATTTCTGCTTGCAGTATCCATAATGGAGTAATAGCAGTGTTCCAACGTAAAGGGCTCCCAGATCATGAACTTTACAACCTCAACGAAGGAGTTAGGTGAGTACCACAATCAGAGAGAGAGACGTTGCAGCACAGTTTTTAGAAGACTGATGTTGTTGGCCAGTAATAGTTGCTGACAACTCCCACAGTGAGACCTTCTTTCTTCAGTTTGTGTTGGAACTGATAAAGAATATCATTAATCTGTCCTTATTGGTTAGGTGTTGGTTCCTGGTCAGCTGTGTTTACTGCAGGACTCTTGTCTGCACATAAGAGGGAAAAACTAAATGTAGTGACCTGCCTGTGTTGTGGAAACAAATATAGTCCTGTCTCAACCAGTCTGTGGCGGTCTAGGTGACATTTAGAAAACAAGAGTGCAAATCCAGAGCAACAGTGTTGACCTTAGTGGAGTTACTCTTGATGTGCTCCCATATACCTGGGACCAGAATCAGGTCCACAGTTTTCTTTTAACAGCAGATTGGCTATTTTTTTTTTTTTTGAGATTGCTCTTGCATAACGTGCCGGGCTATTTCTTTTAATTAGTTTAATGATAAACCTGCTTCACATGTTTTGCTCAATTGATCATTCATTTTGCTGTGCTTGGGGGACGACAGTTGCTGATGATTCATACCAGAGCTGATTGAGGGCACATTGCAAAATCTAGACCAAAAGCTTCTGTCATAAACGATGCATCAGTAGTGTGAAACTCTGGTGTAAAATAGTGCATTCTCTTGCTTAGAGGTTGGAAATTCCAGTTACGGTAGCATCCTCAGGGCTCCTGACCATTTGGAAATGATTCCCACAGCTGCAGCAAAACACAGTCCAAAATTATTGTCGGTTTCAGGAAATGTGTAGACCTTTCCTTTGTGAGGCTGTATAAGGCACTAACTTGTGTTGGGGATTTGTGGAGACCTTAACCAGTGGGAGCTCCAGGAGTAACACAAAGCAAGCCTGGCCATTGGGCCACCCTGTAAGAGGTTGCAGTGTAAACTGGCTTGGGCAAGAGGGGCAGGTGTAGCACTAGCCTCTGCACGCATCCCTCAAGGTGGCTAGCAGGATTATCCTCGCACAGTCCTTCAGTGTGAATAAGTGCAAGGTGGTGCCCAGCCATTGCAGGAGAGAGCGGGGGATGAAAAGAAGGAATGATTCACTGCCCATCCATCCAGTGTATATGCAGAGTCTGCTCCTTGGAACTGTAGAGTCACCAAGCATAGTCCAGTTTAGTCTTGCATAGCAAGAGCTTTCCTGCAGGGTTCACTTATCAGAAAACACGAACAGATTAAAAAGCCACGATTGGGTTAAAACCCAGCTAGCCTTTCCACTTTTATGTAGAAGTTTGCTTCCTCTTAGGCTCCAAGTTAGGTTGACCATCCTCTAACAGCAATCCTCCTTTTCAGTGACTACCCAGGAATTGTTTTTTATGAAGCTCCTGATATGCCCAATGATCCTTCATAAAAACACTGTTGTGAGGGGAGTATAAGTGGCTTGGAGGATTGTGCAAGGGTCGTGAAGATCTGTATCAAGAGGAAGCATTTGTTCAAATGCTAACTGCTAGACAGTCTCTTAAGCAGATTAGAACACATTTGTGCACATAGCAGCAGAAGCTGTCTCTTCTGAACTGTCCACTTTCTGACTTAACTACATTTTTCTACTGCACATGGTCAATAGGCAGTTTTTGAATCCTCGTGGCTATTTAATATCAGAACTTCTTTTTTCAAATGTAGTTAAGCACAATGAGGACTATTTGCATGCCTCAGTTCAAAGGTCATACTTCAGACATTATTTCTGTAGCTGTGTCCAAAAATTAAAATTAATGTTATTCTGAAGTGGGACAAATGTAATCACCCTCTCATAACTCAGACATCACTGCATTCCTCCCCCCCACCTCAGCCCACTCCCTCCACAAACGTGACCTTTAGGCAAAGACCGAGCCTGGAAAATTTCACCTCAGATGCTGTATTTTCTTCACAGTTACAGGATAATAAGAGAAGTTATTTTCCAGTTATAAACAATGCAGGTTCTACTGGCAATTCTTTTAATTAAATCATGAAAAGAATTGAGTAGCATCGTAACACAAATATTGATATATGGGGAAATAAGTTACACCTACAACATTTGTGCATCTGTGACTCCCAAACCATATGTATTTGGGCATGAGTACTTACATGTGGTGTTATCTGTTTTGTACATGCATATGAAGGTTTTCTGTGTCCATTAATTGTACACACAAGTATCAGGTCTTCAGCCGATTTAAATTTGTGTAGGACCATTTCCTTCAGTGGAAATACATTGATTTACACCAGATGAGGATCTGGCTCATAAAATTTATGGGTACCACTTCATGTTTGAAAGTTTGACCCAACTGTCATTAGATAGGCCTTTCTTCTTTCCCACCTGTACTTTTCTTCCTCTCCCTTACTCAGGGAAGATGCAGAAAACATCACAATGGATCAAGGTGATTTTTTAATACATACAACATACAGCTGTAGTAAGATACATGTCTTCTCTGCAGCATTAGGGCTTGCGATTAATATGATCTGAATAAGATATATCTTTGCAACATTAGATCTTTCATACCAACATGGAAATATTTCCCTTTTAGTGCAATATGTAAAATTTCTGTTCTCCATTATTTGCAGTTTTTCCCTCGCCAAAGTCACCATTACATTTGAGGCTGATTGGTCTCTGGGTTGGCAATCTTGGCAGACCATGTAGCAAGTCACTAGCAGAACCAGAACTAGAGTTCCAGAACTAGGGTTACAAATGAAATGCATGCTAGGGTGATAAAGCAGCTATGAGTGCATATACATTCCAAGAAAATGATAATCAAACCAATTAGTGCTCTGAACCCTGAATACTGCTATTAAAGAACCATAGAGGGCCTGGCTTTGTTTATACCAAAGCGCCTTTTCACCATCATGGAAGTTTACTGATACCTTAAAGAGGGAGTAAATTACATTTAGGGCCAAAGGGACTGATTTTACTTTACTTGCACTATCATAAATCAAGAGTGACTAGTGAGGTTACATCATTGTAAAACAAGTTTAAGTGAGGGAAGAAATAGCTTCAAAATATAATTGATTTACATCCTGAACTCCTTAACACAGCTTTTATTCTGTCCTTATCAATTGGTTCAATGGGACTTTCTCTGAGAAAAGGTTTAAGGTAACGTCCCATAATTATTATAGTCACCTTAATTTTCAGCCAAGTTAAAAAAAAAAAAAAAGTCAAAGAATTTTTAACAAAAACCTATATATAGAATCTCTCCGGTTAACTTTTTTTTTTTAAATCTCTGACGGTGTGATATTAATAACCATATAGTGGAGACCTGCGGGAGTTCTCTTTTCTTATACCTTTAGTTGGATGTCATTATTTACACTCCTCAAAAATTAAGGAAGAAATAGAAGGAAGAGGAAACGGTGAGGAAGCAGGATATCCAGTATTAAAGATGATGTATATTTATAGCTGCCTCTCCTCTGAGCTTCAGGATGCTAATTGGATACAAGCAGGGCAAATTTCAGCAGCATTTCCTCAGTTGTTGAAAGATTTTGTATCTGATGAAAGAATCCTTTTCTTTGCGTCTTTCATAATTTAATAGCTCAAAAAGTAAAGGTCAGCTATAATAAAGAACTAAATTTTTTTCATTCTGAGTAGCATTTAGGAGTCAATTTCAAAGAACCAAAGAAGAAGCAACATGAAGATATAAAAGGGTATTTTATGTGAGTTTATGTTAGCATCTTAATTTGTAAAGTCCTTAAACAGACCGAGTAGATTTAGAGTAAAAAAGATAGAAGCCTCACACGAGTGCAAAATGGCTCTTGGTAAAATGAGAACTGTTTAAATATCAGGTCTCATATCTGATCAGAAATCACATTTTAATTTAACCAGCATTTTTACCAGGACTCTATCACAGAAGTGTGTGTAGTCAGACATAGCTATTCAGTACTGACTATTGTCCATGGCCTGATGGATTGGTACAATATAGTTTATTAAAAAAAAGAAAAGAAAAGAAATACATTTTTGCAAACAATTTTGTTGGGTTCGGTTCCGCTTTGGATCACTTTTTAGTAAGCATTGGTACTGAGGACATCAAACACTGATGTTCTAATGTTTTCCAAGGACCTCAGCATTTTGTTGATAATTAGCTGAAGTCAGCAATAAAGTACCTGTATTGTTAGAGATTCAAAGGGGAGAAAGCACCCAGTGCTGTCAGTTCTGCCTCTACCCTGTAAGTAGAGATGCTAATGCGTCCGTAATCATAGAATATCAGGATTGGAAGGGACCTCAGGAGGTCATCTAGTCCAACCCCCTGCTCAAAGCAGGACCAATCTGCAGACAGATTTTTGCCCCAGATCTCTAAATGGCCCCTTTAAGGATTGAACTCATAACCCTGGGTTTAGCATGCTGCTTGGTATGCTGCATTTCATTGTTCATGTAAATGCAGGCTGTGTACTTTTTAACTTTATTTTTTTCTCATTTGAACTACTAAGTACCAAGATTTTAGTACATCAGAGCCTAGGATTAGTTTTCTAATCAAGAGAATGCCATTTTATAATCAACATTTGGAACTCCAGTAATTAGCCATCACATCTAATGAAGGTATGAAGCCATCTATGTATTAGCTATTTACAAACCACCTAATAGAATCAACAAGGAAGTTGGGACTGGAGTTTGAAGAGCCAATAATTTGAAGGGAAGGTGGAAATGAAGCAAGAGATTGCCATGTAACAAAGTCCTCCAATATTCTTTTTCTGAGCTGTGATACCAAGGTTATATTGTGGAGAGAGGTCTGGAGTGGCGGTGTCTCTTTCATATAAGAAATAAAATCTCTGTGGAAATGTACTGCCCTTTCATTATAGAGTAGATTCAGCCAACCTTACTTATACTGAGTTGTGCCTTGTTCCATGACATGTCCGAATGAAGTCAGTGGGCCTGCTTGGGAAGTAAGCTACTCACCAGGAGGCAGAATCTGGCACCATGCGCCATGTCAACAGTTGAGATGAACTGAGATTTTTGTGAATAACCCCTTGATTTGAAGGTCAAGGTGTTGTAGGCAGAAAGTGCTCAGTAGAGGATCCTCAGCTGCAGGATTCACTTTTCATATTTCATCCAACAAATTCTGGGTCTGTTGACCTTCAGAGCACTATTCAAGGTTTATCTACTCATCTAGGTTGAGCTTTTGAAAGCCGACTCGGGGATTTGAACATACCATTCCCATTAATTGGAATGGGAGTTGCATGACTAAATCCCTTTGCTGGCTTTGACTATTTCGACACTATACTGTTATCTGAAGGAGTGTGTCTGAGTTGGTTGAGTTTCTAGGGAGAGTTCTTTTCATGCTGAATTTTGTCCGGTTGGGCTCTCTTGAAAACCCCACTCCTTGTTTTAATTTTTTAATTTCATGCGTTCCTAACATGTCTGCACAGAGTGCACCAAGGTCATGATGGGCATATTCTTATCAATTTAAATAAATAATAATAGATGTTGACATGCTCCTTTTCATAATGGAAGCTGTCGCTGTACACTGCATGGGAGAATGTGCTGAATCTTGTGTTCCACAAGTAAGTTTCCATCTCCTGTGGAGGTTTTGGGGGGGAGGAAAGGGCAGAAGAGGGGCATATAGAGGGGAGTGGATTACTGGGCTTCAGAAATAGGGCATTTTTTTTTTTAATTAATAATTATTTTTCAAGGCCAGAAGAAGGGAACAAAGGGAATGAAACGAGGACCACACACAACAAAGTGTCTGCATTCATATATTGTGAAACTTGTCTTGTATGACCACAGTAGGGACCTAAATATTTAATTGAGGTGGTCTTTAACCATGTTTCACATATGGTTGTATACTGAGCTCCTTCAGTGCCAGATTTTCAAGTGGTCAGCAGCTACAGCTGCGACTAGATTTTCAAAATTGTTCAGCACCCAACGTGCATCAAGTGGGAATTTGCTGCATAGGTCTTATTCTGGTTCTCTACACGGGCAAATTTCACCTTGAATACATTGGTTCTGGCATTAGAGCTGGTGGAATTCAGTTGTTTCATTTGATGGTGGTTTATGGGAATTTTATTTTGTGTAGGTTGACGCTCCCACAGTTTGGCTTAGAGGCTCTCAGTTGAAGGAGTCCCCAAACTCAAAGTGATATGCTGCATTTTAACTTCATTTTGCACTGAAGCCATGTGAAACTTGGAAGTTTTAATTTAACTGGCCCAGATTCACTCTGGATGATCATGACACTTGGCTCAGTTTCAAGCTTGTCACAAAATCCAGAGAGTTTCACTGGGGTTTCAGGTTTCTTTATGAACACTTGGCACAACTCTGTTATTAAAGTTACTTAGGGCCCAAACTTGCAGTCCAGAGCTCTAAAAACTCACACCGCACCTCATTAAAGCAAGCCAAACTCTCATTCCTTTCGAATTACATCATTTCTAAATCCGCCAGATTGCTCAGAGCCTCATACCAGCATAGAATGCTAAGATTTTTCATATTCTTCCACTTCTGAAGTGAAATTCTGGTCTCAGTTACATAGGCATAAATACAAAGTTATGCCAGTGACTTCAGTGGTGTGATACCAAATTTATACCAATGCAGCTGAAGGCAGAATTCAGCCTCTCTTCTTTTAGTTAAGAAAATCACTCCAGACATATGTATATTTATACCACAACTGTATTCATTAACAGGTCTAAATCTCCAACAGTAAATATTTCTGATCATTTAAAGATGTTGGTTTAAGGGTTTATTATAGTGTGTTATCCCTGTTTAACATGCTTCTGGCTAAACATTTTAGAAGGAAAGATATGCAACTTAAAACGCTTTGTAAGATCAGCAATCTTCCTCTCTTTTACACAATGCACATTGGGTACAATTTGTTGATTGTATAAATATTTATTTTATTCTCTATTCTCTAATACAGGCAACTACTGAAAACTGAGCTGGGATCCTTTTTTACTGAATACCTGCAGGTTTGTGCGGTTTTTGTTTTTCATTTAGCTTCTTAAATTTGTCAGTGCTGCTGAGTAAAATTATTTGGCTGAACAAGCAGTAGGCAAATCCTTTTGTGATGGGTTGGATCTCAGAAACCCCCTTGGGAACTGCCAATTGATGTGCCAAGACTACTTCTGCTCCTGCTTTTCCTGCCAGCACCTTGTCTTGCTGAGCCAGACACGCCAGTCTGCTCCAACACAGACCCAGGGTCTGAATCATATGCCCCAAAGTTGCAGACTTAATTTAATTGAAAGCAATTTAAGAAGTGTTCCTGTCTTTAACACTCAGAGGCCCAACTCCCAATGGGGTCCAAACCCCAAACAAATCGATTTTACCCTGTATAAATCTTATGCAGGGTAAACTCATAAATTGTTTGCCCTTGATAACACTGATCAAGAGATTTGCAGACCTCTTTGCCCCCCCAGCTATTAATACATACTGTGGGTTAATTAATAAGTAAAAAGTGATTTTATTAAATACAGAAAGTAGGATTTAAGTGGTTCCAAGTAATAGCAGACAGAACAAAGTGAATTGCCAAGCAAAATAAAATAGAACACGTGAGTCTATGTCTAAGAAAACTGAATACAGATGATAACCTCACCCAGTAAGCTTCCTTTTACAGACTAGTCTCCTTCTAGTCTGGGTCAAACAATCACTCACACCCCCTAGAGTTACTGTCCTTTGTTCCAGTTCCTTTCAGGTATCCTTGGGGGTGGAGAGGCTACCATTTTAGCCAGCAGAAGACCAAATGGAGGAGTCTCCCACAGGCTTAAATAGACTTTCTCTTGTGGGTGGAGGCTCCATCCTATGCAAAGTCCAGCTCCACGTTGGGGTTTTGGAGTCACATGGGCAAGTCACACATCCTTGCATGGCTCAGTTTTTACAGATAGCAGCCATTGCTTACCTGCTACCTTGAACGTCCTCATGTAGACTTCTTTTGTGGATTGGAGCCTCCTAAGATCCATTGGCCCTTAAGTGCTTCTTGATTGGGCACTTAATTTGTACATTCCTTTCTCAAGAAGCTGACCAAATGCTTTACAAAGGCTATTTAGAAATCAAGCAAGTACACAGCCAATATTCCTAACTTCAAGTACAAAAATGATACATATATACAAATAGGATGAATATATTCAGTCATAACCTTTACATAGATATGTTACATGGCATATGTATCATAAAAGATATTCCAGTTATACATACATTCATAAGCATATTCCCATGAAGCCTTATGGGGTACACCATCACACTTTTACCTTTCTATTACCTTAAAGTTAAGGATAAAAATAGGATTTGTTCCCCTTCCATCAATTTTCATGTTACGTTGGTTGAAATGTCATACCAGGTCAGATATTGAAATATTTGACCTAAGGTCTTTGTACTACATGTATTTTAAGGACACTATTAAGGAACTTTATTGGGTCACTTATAAAGGAAGGGTTCAGATCATGGCTACAGAATGGACAATATTTGCCCCAACTGTGACAGTGGGATTCCTATAAATACTATTTGTTCCAGTATTCTGATGTGATTTATTATCCTGATTTGAAGCACTCTAAAGTCTGTGGAAAGACTCCTATTGACTTCAGTGGTTTTGACTTCAGGTCCTGTTGTTAGCATTTATTGACTGATGAGATTTGATTTTAATATTTCATTTTATAAATATTATAAATCTCAGCATAATACAGATTTTTATTAAACAGATCCTTTTCATTAGGGTCCAAATATTTAATTTAGGTGAAAATTCTGTGGGATTCCTCAAGTTTCTTGTGGTATAATTAATCAGGAAGCCATTTATTAATAATTATACATGAACTTACTTTTAAAATACAATTTACTACCTCCCATGCTGATTAAATGTTGTATGGCTTATGCTAATGTTTGTAAAAAGCTTTGATATCCCCAGATGGAAGTTGCTATACACTGGAAGAGCTAAGAATATGATTATCATCATCATTTTACAAGTGTCCTAGTAGCTTTAAACAGGAAAATGGACATAGACGTAAAATTTCATTAATGAACAGCAGCCATTAAAACAACTTTCTTGTTTAAAAAAAACCTACAGTGGCTTCAAAGAAATATGGAGTTGTAGAAATAAAAGGTGTGTGTATTTTATTTACAGAATCAGCTGCTTACAAAAGGCATGGTAATACTGAGGGACAAGATCCGGTTTTATGAAGGTAACTCAGACTTCAGCAATGATGCAGCTGTTCAATGGGCTAGATCTAAAGCATACTGAAATCAATGAGATTCATATTTCACTGATTTCAATGTGTTTTGGATCAGATCCCATAACAGCAGGTTGTTCCAGTGTCACTTAGTTTCATGTTCCTATTGGCTTCCACCAAGGAGAAATATTTGCCTAGCACCTCAGCTAACCAAATCTCCTGTGTGGATGTTTACATTTTCACCCAGTTATAACCTGTTTAAGATTAAATAGCTGTGGAAAACAGAATACAATATTTTATTAAATGACAATGTAAACCCTGCAATCCCAATTAGCTGAAAAGTCATGGGAACACACCTTGATCTCACTTACACCTGTGTATATCCTGAGTAATTCTGTTGTCTTTAGTAGAGTTACTCTGGGTCTACATTGGCATAAATGACGTCAGAAGCTATGCCATTGTGTTGTCATGGCTCCATTTGTGGTTAGACATGTCACCTAACTGAGGCAACTATTAATGAAATTTCTTTTGTATTTGAAAGAATCAATCCAAGTACACCTCTACCCCAATATAACGCAACCCAATATAACATGAATTTGGATATAACGCAGTAAAGCAGTGCTCCTGGGGGGTGGGGCTGCGCACTCTGGCGGATCAAAGCAAGTTTAATATAACGCAGTTTCACCTATAACGCGTTAAGATTTTTTGGCTCCTGAGGACAGCATTATATCGGGGTAGAGGTGTATTAAGTAAATAAATGCAGAGAGAAGGAACAAAAATTCAGAGTATTGGCCAGATTCTGCTTTCCTATACACCAGTATAAATCTCGAGTATCTCCATTGAAGACAGTTGTCCACTGGAATTACTCCAGATTTACATCAGTGTAACTAGGAGTAGATTCTGGCCCTCTCTCTTGACACAGACACTCTAGTTTCTCCCACTTGCATTCACTAGAGATCTGCAAAAGAGGTGCTGTCAAATCAGTCTTGTAATGAGTACCTGAATGCAGAAAGAAAATATACTTCTTAAAATTGCTAGCACAAATTCACTGGCAGAATTATAGTATGGTCAAATTCTGCTTACCTGGCCTCTAGCTGCTATTCTACCTGAGTACAATATTCGTCATTCCATGGCTTATGCTGTTGTGCAGCAGTTAGAGGTGATTTTTAAATTGGCCGTGTCAGCCAGAGGAAGCTATATTTCATTGGCGGGTGAAGAAATTTCTGAATATAGATTATAAAATAAAACATCTGAGAACCTTTTGGAGTCCAAGACAGTTTTAAAGAAATGCAATTTTCTTTCAACTGCACCACAATGTCAAAACGCCTCTTAGTCTAAATACACCATTTGATCAGTTTCCTGGAGAAAGCTATTGGCATTACTTACAGCTAACTCTGAATTTTAAATGTGACCTTTCATTGCTGTCTGCTTATTTGATTGGATCAAGACTGTTATTGAACCCGAATCTGTTAAAAGACAATTCCCCTGACCACAGCAAACAGAAAACATATTTGACATTACATTCTTCAAACTCCTCTAGAGCCAAATAGAGTGCTTTAATTATTTAACATAACACCTACAAAACCACAGACAACTGGACTGTAAGGATTTCAAGGTTTTCACAGCATTCTTGCAAATTGTAAATGAGATTTTTTCAGTCTCAGACTGGTAAATCAAAATGAGAAACCAGTCAATTTTTAAAACCACACTGTACAGGTACATTTTTTAAAAGTTGATATTAGATTGATATCAAATATCAATAATATTTAAGATGCAAAACTGAGAATCAAACATTGAAATGCAGCTTGGTTCTCCTGTAACTGAAATGAAACTCAGAAACCTTGCATGTATAAAATGTCAACAAATTCTTAGGCTAGATTGCTAATTTGATTTAATGCCAAATATAGTTTACTTAAAACAGGTCATTAAAATGTGCTTGGTGTAAAAATATTGTGGGACCATGGAAAATATTATGTGTCTGTTTCATACAAGAATGACCACATCAGGCCTATGTTTATATGAGCTGAATTTCCTTTATCCCTGCAAATACCGTAGGAAATCCAAAGGCCTTTGCTTGACAGTAAAACAAACGTTCTCAGAGGACATGAAAGTCAAATTCTTTTGTGTGAAATATGCTAATCACCAATTGATTCTAAGCATTCTTCCACATCCCACAGTAAAAGGCCTGTCTGGGAAAATGCAGCTTACTGTGCAGATAGAGGAGCAGCTGTTCTGAGTCACTGTTGCTGCATTGAAATTCCTTGCTTTACAAAGTAGACAGTGCTGAGCAGACTGCCCACAAGATATAAGAGATGAGTGAAGGTAAAGACACTTTCCCAACAGAATTAGGGTTGCCAGCTTTCTAATAGCAGAAAATGGAACACCTTTGCCCTGCCCCTTCTTCTAGGCCCCGCCTCCTCTCAGTCCATTCCCTCTCCCTTGTTCGCTCTCCCCCACCCTCGCTCACTTGCTCATTTTCACCAGGCTGGGGCAGGGAATTGGGTTGAGGGAGGGGGTGAGGGCTCCGGCTGGGGGTGTGGGCTCTGGGGTGGGGCTAGGGTGACCAGACAGCAAATGTGAAAAATCAAGACGGGGTGGGGGGTAATAGGAGCCTATATAAGAAAGAGACCTAAAAATCGGGACTGTCCCTATAAAATCGGGACATCTAGTCACCCTAGGTGGGGCCGGGGATGAGGGCTTTGGGCTGCAAGAGGGGGCTCCGGGCTGGGACACAGCATGACCACATGGACATCATTGCACTGCTTCCTACAGATCCTGGAATTTTCAAACCATCCCTGTGGCTTATTCCTTGCTGGGATAGGGGTGGAACAATGTGGTGGAGTCTCCATGTGGGGATCTTCAGAGATTTAATCCCCTGTGTTCCCTCCATGGAGTTTTACTGCAGGAAGCGGGGCCAGTCTGGCTTTGTTATATTCTGTACAAGAGCTCTCTGACTAAGCTTTGTGCCAAAAGTCCCTCAATTTAGTAAGAGCATTTAATTGTGTGATCCAGCAGACACAAATACTGACTGATACTATGTACAGGCGGGGGAGATGCTTCTAAAATAACTGTCAGTGATTCACCTTTGTTCTGCAGGATCTAGTATTACATCATTTCCTGTGTTGCTCAGTTAATGCCACTGACTAACTGTTCACAACATAAAACAAGTTAGTGAAGCACTTATGTTTTTACAGGACAGAAGCTGCTGGATTCCTTAGCTGAAACCTGGGATTTCTTTTTCAGTGACGTTCTGCCCATGCTTCAGGCTATTTTCTATCCTGTGCAGGTGAAATATTACTTTGTTACTTTAGAATCCAGAAAAGGCTGTTTGACGGGTTGAGCAACAAATTGGCACAACTGTTAAACTATTCCTGAGGGGCCAATTGTTAGTGCAGCTGTTCTGAAGAGTCAAGTCATTTGCATGAATGGTGAAGTACTCATCTGAAAAACATGAAGGGGGAACTTTGAAAAGAGGAACTGCATGCATTGAGGATGTTTAGCCCTCATGTCGGCTTACACTAGAGCAAACGGATATGAATAGTAAAATGAAGATGGGCAATCAGTGAAGCAAGCACAGCTGTGTTGACTTCAGCATGCACATCTCCAACTAGACCTCATGCATATATCTGAAGTGCCTGCACTTGGTATAACGTTAAAAATGTCAATGGAAAATTTTGTACTCTGTACATCATTTTCAAACACTTCTCGTTTTGCTATTGGTGTACTTCTTCACTGGTGTAAATTAGCTCAGATTCATTGACGTGAGTGAAGTTGCCCTAATCACACCAGCAGAGAATTTCACCTGAAATAATTTTAAACATGCTTAAGGCACTTTACCTCCTTGTGGGAAAAAGAGCCTGGTTTTCAGAAACATCCTCCTATTTTGCAGGGTTAGCTTTGCATCTGCAATTGATAAATCTGTTAATTGGGTAACTAAATGCTGTCAGTATGATCATTTGCACTTGCAGGCACAAAATCCTAGTTCTATGGAAAAGTTGAAACTTTATAAATGTGTGGTTTCTGCAAGTAAAGGAAACAGCTGAAAAAATTCTTAAAGCATGTAAAGTATACAGGGCCACATTGTCCACTGACTTGTGCCATGTGTAGCCATTTAAACCAGTACAATCACCAACAAATCAGAATATTCGGTGGAATTTTCAGAAGTATTTTGACACCTAGTGGGATTTTCAAAAGCTGCTAAGTAAATTAGTTGCCTATATCCCTCTTAAATCAATGGAAGTTAAGCACCAAACTCACTTTGGTGCTTTTGCTAATCCCACTAGGCACCTACTTACATCTTTAGGTGCCTAACTTTTTTTGAAAATCTGCCCCTAGGAGAGTTAGGAACACAAGTCCCATTCTCTTTCTATGGGATTTGTGACTGGGATTTTCAGAGGAATCTGAATCTGTATCTGAGTACTAGTATGTCCTAGGGATGAGCCCTTATGTCACCAATTGAACTAACTACACTAGTGCAAACCCTAGTGTAGACAAGGAAATGGGGGCTAATCCTTAGTACAGACAAAGACAGAGGCTGCTATTGCTGCTAGAAACACGATCTTTGGGCAGGAGCTGTCTTTAGTGAGATGCGATCTTCCCTGGAGAAAAAGTAGTTGCATGAAATCATGATGTGAAGTATCAGCTCTGTACGCTAAGACAGTAGCACAGGCAGGTTTTGAGCAGTGGCGGAACGAGGGGGCCAAAGGGCCTTTGGTGGTACTCACCTGCAATTATACCTATTGGCTTGAAAAGGTGCCACACAAAAACCTAAAGGCCACTAGGGGGCTGGTCGCCCCCTCTCCATTAGCTCTTCCACTGTACTGAGGGTTCCCTGAATTTTAAAGAGAGGGGGAGCCACCGCTGGGCAGGGCTGGGAAGTCCCAAACCTAGACAAAGTGTGCATTCCCAAATGGGGGAAAATAAACAGAAATTCAAACATTGCCCTTGTTAAAATACTCTTAAAACTTTATACTACTATATTTAGGGTTCCAAACCATTCTTACAGGGTGTAAATTCAGGAAAGATCCCTGATTACATGCGTATCCAGATGTGGCAAAGTTACCACTAACACTTCTTCCTGGCCGGATGTCTTGCTGCAACAACTTTTGCCTCAGTTTCCCCCACTGTCCTTTGGCCACACCTTGATTCTCTGACAGTCCTCCTCCTTCCCTCTGACCCTGGACAGTCACCCCAGCCCTTCCAGTTGAAGTGCAACCCAGCTCTTCCCTGAGGGAATCCCCACAGCCTCTCTCCTGGGAGCATCCCTCATTCCCCCTGCCCCCTCACTGTTACTCTGGGTCCAGCTCTCTGGCTTTGGAGAAGTCAGCAGGTAAGCGCCTCTGTAGCTTCTCTGCCATTAGCCTTCTTTGGCCCTCGGCTCTGGAAGTCTGGGTTAGAGCCAGCAGGCAACTGCCTCTGCTGCTCTTTGACCTTCAGTGCTCTCCAGCCCTGGTGCTCTGGTTTGAGGACACCAGTCAGCAAACCCGTCTTGCTGCTCTCCTGCCTTCAGCTTTCTCCCAGGCACCACATCAAGTCTCCTGGCTCTGGCAGCTCTCAACTCCTATCATTCCTCTGACTGACCCAGGCCCTGACTCACCAGGTCTCTCCTCCCCTAATATCAAGAAGTACCCTCTTGTAAACCCAATTAATTGACCAAACTGGAGTGTGCTGATAAGGCTGTAGCACACTGGCCCTGCTCCCTCTTAAAGGGACAGTATCACCCTCTGACACCAGGTCTTGTACTGATTTGTGGATTACAGACTAAATAATCCTGTCCATGGCAATGATAGACAAGTCATACAAAAGTATCGTATGAGTCCACACAAAGATTATGGATCTACAGATTGGTTTGTTTTGACCATCCCAAATATTTTCATTGAATTGATCATTGCTACTACTAGTAAAGATTTAAGAAAAACACTTATACTTGGGATTTTGACAATTATTTTTAACTGGCTCATCATCCTTATTGTGGTGATTCTGTTCATAGGGGAAGGAGCCCTCAGTTCGTCAGCTGGCTCTCCTGCACTTTCGGAACATTATAACCCTCAATATTAAATTAGAAGATGCCCTGTCGCGTTCCAGAGCCAGGGTTCCACCTTCAATTATTCAGATGCTGCTAATACTCCAGGTAAGGAATTTGGGTTATATCTGAAAAATCTCTTTCTATGCTATGTTAACAAGATTTTCAAAAGTGGCCACTGATTTTTGGGTGCCCAGTTTGAGACTTCTTGACCCTGCATTTTAGAGGCGCTGCGCATCCACTAATCTAGGTGAAGCCATGGAACTGTAGTTCTCAACACTGCTGAAAGTGGAGTTCATGGAGATTCAAACTGTGCAAAGCAAAAATTAAGGGACCCAAAAGTAGAGACCACTTTTGAAAATTGAGTCTAAATGCATAAAGTTTTGGTATCAGGTTCATATTTGTGTCAGTAACACAACTTTCAAGAGGTGCTATGGGCTGATGCACTAGTATTTCTGGAGATTGATAGTTTCATCATAATGCTTAGTACAGTTTTGATCATGTCAACAAATTCTGTCAAAATTGCTTGCTATTCACAGATGTAAGATTCTAGGTTTTGGTGTCTTCTTTAAATATTTATCAAGCCCTTGGTCCAGAAATTAGGGATAAGGAGAAAATTACATAGATACAAATTAGGGCTGTCAAGTGATTAAAAATTAATCATATGATTAATTGTGCAATTAATAATAGAATGCCATTTAAATATTTTGGATGTTTTTCTACATTTTCAAATATATTGATTTAAATTATAACACAGAATACAAAGTGTACAGTGCTCACTTTATAGTTATTTACAAATATTTGCACTGTAAAAAACAAAAGAAATTGTATTTTTCAGTTCACCTAATACAAGTACTGTAGTGCAATCTCTTTATCAAGAAAGTTGAATTTATAAATGTAGAATTGTACAAAAAAAACCTGCATTCAAAAGTAAAACAATGTAAAACTTTAGAGCCTACACGTCCACCAAGTCCTATTTCTTGTTCAGCCAATTGCTCAGACAAACAAGTTTGTTTATGTTTGCAGAAGATAATGCTGCCTGCTTCTTGTTCACAATGTCACCTGAAAGTGCAAACAGGTTTTCGCATGGTGTCATAAACAGATAGTTAAGGGTTAATGTCTCTCTTACCTGTAAAGGGTTAACAATCAGGGACCTCAAACACCTGACCAGAGGACCAATCAGAAGACAAGCTACTTTCAGATCTCTCGGGGAGGGAAGCCTTTGTTTGTGGGTTTTGGGTTTGGCTTTGTTCTCTCCGAGTCCTGGACGGGGGTAGAGGTGTAACCAGGTTTCTGCCAATCTCCCTGCTATAGTCTCTTATCTGTTCAGAATTGTAAGTAGAAAAGGCGGTCCTAGTTTTTTAATTTGTTTTCTTTTTCATTTGCATATGTGTACTTGCTGGAAGTAGCTTAAATTGTGTTTCTGCTGGAGAAAGTTTCTTTCTATTGTTTATCAGTTGAAAGACCCTGTAACTTTTTACCATCTAAGTGCAGAGACAAGTTTTATGTTTTTCTTCTTTTATTAAAGTTTCCTCTTTTTTAGAATCTAATTGATTTGTCTGGTTATCTTTTGTAAAACTCCAGAGAAGGGAGTCTGCACTCACCAGGGAATTGGTGGGAGAAAGGAACGGGGAGGAGGGAAGGGAAACCTGCTCTCAGCGTTTATCAGTGTTTCTCTGTCCGGGGAAGAAGGGAGGGGGGAGTGGTGATTCAAGGAGTTGAATCAGGCGATCTCCTAGTGTTCCCAGGGCGGGAAAAAGCTGGGAGGAAGAAAGGAGGGGGGAAGGGAAATGGTTTATTCCCCTTTGTTGTGAGACTCAGGGAATCTGAGTCTTGGGGGTCCCCAGGGAAGGGTTAGGGGAGACCAGAGTTTATCAGGCGCTCTAAATAAGTCCTGATTGGTGGCAGCCTAGCAAATCTAAGCTGGTAATTAAGCTTAGGGAATTTCATGCTAATACCAACATTTTGGACGCTAAGGTCCAGAATTGGGAATTATATGACGACACATGGCACTGTAGTAGCCGGCATTGCAAGATATTTACGTGCCAGATATGCTAAACATCCGTAGGCCCCTTCATGCTTTGGCCACCATTGCAGAGGACATGCTTCCATGCTGATAATACTTGTTAAAAAAAGAATATGTTAATTAAATTTGTGACTGGGAGAGTGTCATAAATATAAAGGGAAGGGTAACAATCTGTGCGTATGCATCCACATAAAATCCCTCCTAGTCAGAGGTACAGAATCATTTTATCTGTAAGGGGTTAATCAGTTCAATTAACCTAGTTGGCACCTGACCAGAAGGACCAATGGGAAAAGGAGATACTTTCAAATCTGGGGTGGGGGGGGATTTGTTTGTGCTCTCTTTGTTCCTTCTGGATAGAGATAGAGAGAGAGAGAGAGACCAAGCAGGTAACCCGTCTCTTGAAGAGATACTTTGAAATGATATATCTAAAATTACAGAAATTGTAAGTAAAGGCAAGGAAATGCATTAGATTATCTTTGGTTTTAGCCTATGAATTTTCCCTATGCTGAGAGGGAGGTTTATTCTTGTTTTTGTAACTTTGAAGTTGAGCCTAGAGGGGAATCCTCTGTGTTTTTAAATCTTTTTATCACCCTGCAAAGTTACCTTCCATCCTGATTTTACAGAGGTGATTCTTTTACTTTTTTCTTTATAATAAAGGTCTTCTTTTAAGAATCTCATTGATTTTTAGTGTCCTAAAAATCAAAGGGTTTGGTCTGTGCTCATTTTGTTACCTATTGGTTAGTATATTATTCTCAAGCCTCCCTAGGAAAGGGGGTGAACGGGTTTGGGAGGATATTTTGGGGATATAGGAACTCCAAGTAATAATTTTCCGAATCTTTGTCTACATCACTTGGTGGTGGCAGCAGTACTGTCCAAGGACAAGGAAAGGATTTGTGCCTTGGGGAAGTTTTTAACTTAAGCTGGTAGAAATAAGCTTAGGGGGTCTTTCATGCAGTCCCCACATCTGTACGCCAGAGTTCAGAGTGGGGAGAGAACCCTGACAGAGAGATTTGTATATCTCTGGCTCTATTATACCCGCATTCTGCCATATATTTCATGTTATAGCAATCTCGGATGATGACTTTTAAGAACACTTGGCTGAAAAAGAAGTAGGACTGAGTGGAGTTGCAAGCTCTAAAGTTTTGCATGGTTTTGTTTTTGAGTGCAGTTGTGTAACAAAAATCTACATTTGTATGTTGCAGTTTAACAATAAAGAGATTGCACTGCAATACTCATATGAGGTAAATTGAAAAATACTGTTTCTTTTATCATTTTTACAGTGCAAATATTTGTAATAAAAATAATATTAAGTGAGCACTGTATACTTTGTATTCTGTGTTGTAACTGAAATCAATATATTTGAAAATGTAGAAAGATATCAAAAAATATTTAATACATTTAAATTGATATTCTGTTTAATGATGTGTTTAAAACTGCGATTAATCCTTTTTTTAATTGCAATTAATTTTTTTGAGTTAATTGCTTGAGTTAACTGCAATTAATCGACAGCCATAATACAAATAAATGAAACCAGGGAAACTGTCAGAAGAAAAATAAGATATTCAGAAAGAAAAGCAGCACCTAGTTTGAAAAATATTCAAAGAATGAGGGCTCACTCAGTGGGGGAGGGATAGCCCAGTGGTTTGAGCATTGGCCTGCTAAACCCAGGGTTGTGAGCTCAATCCTTGAGGGGCCACTTAGGGATCTGGGGCAAAATCAGTACTTGGTCCTGCTAGTGAAGGCAAGGGGCTGGACTTGATGACCTTTCAAGGTCCCTTCCAGTTCTAGGAGATAGGATATCTCCAGTGATTTAATGTGTATGTTGGAAGTAATGTTTGTGAACATTTGATGAAAGAAAAAAAATCACAACAGGATGCGTGTGTTAAGAGGGAAAGGTGGCACTTCTTAAAAACTGGGGCAATTGAGATGTTGTGGTTAGTAAATTTTTATATACAGATGAATTTAGAACAAACGAAAGGAAATACTTTTTCACTTCTGTTTGCGGTCATTGAATCAAATACTATGGCTGATTGTATTTTAAGGGTTGCATAAATTAATAACTAATGTGGGGAGGGATAGCTCAGTGACTTGAGCATTGGTCTGCTAAACCCAGGATTGTGAGTTCAGTCCTTGAGGGGGCCATTTAGGGATCTGGAGCAAAAAACAACAACAACAAAAAATCTGTCATGGACAGTACTTGGTCCTGCTGTGAAGGCAGGGGACTGGACTCAATGATCTTTCAAGGTCCCTTCCAGTTCTATGAGATACATATATCTCCATATACATATATTACTCTGTTACAGGTAATGCATCAAGACCTCTGCTGGACCAAGAACAGATATTTTTCCTCAGGACCATATTGCACCATTGTCTAGGTACATTATATCAACAGGGCTTAAAGTCAGGGAGGTCGCAGACCTGGCAAAAAATACAAATTAAGCTGCATCACTGAGAGCACACTTTAAGCACTCTTACCAGAGCTGGTACTCCCAGATTATGAAACTCCCCTTACTTTTTTCAGACTATGTTAAACACTGGTTTTCAGTTTTTTCACCTTCCCCTTTAAGAATCAAATATTAGCCACTGCTAGGATCCTGCTCCCCTTGAAGTCAATGGCAAGACTTCCATTGACTGCAATAGGAGCTGGATAACATCGTATTTTAGACAGTTCAGAGGAGGTGATGGAATGATCTGCCAGGAATAGTGCTGCAGGGAAGTTTATTGCACCCCTCCCTTGTCCACCAGCAGGAAACATTAACAGGATAACAAGTACTGTTTTTTTTTATTTACAGGCCAAATTTATCCCCTCTGCAACTCCAATAATTACATGGGGATGTATTCATCCCTGGATGTTTATTCATATAAATCTCCCACTTATTACCATACAGCAGGAAGCTAGTGACAAAAATTGTTGTTTGCCAGTAGTTGCCTGGCTTTGCGGTTTAAAGTCTAGGTGAAACCAAACCAAAGACTTACAGTGTCCAAGAGTATCAGGAAATGAGTCAGTTTCTCTGTTTACATTTATAAAAGCTCATAGTCAATTCAGAAGGAGGTCTGTTTCCCAAACCCAAACATCAGAGTAAACAAAAGCTAATTTTTGTACATTTAGAGGTAGCAAATGCAGTGTTTTAAGCTTGTTGAGTAAGATTAAATCCTGTTGTGGGTAGAGGTGGGGCACAGATAACAATGCAACTGTCTGGTTGTCATGTAAGATTACAATTCACGGTAAAGTTTTATGCTCAGACTTCCCAGAATGATGGAGAGTGTTACAGACCTGTCTGAGTCACCCTCATGGATCACAAGTCTATTCTAATTGGACTCAACCTTTATGCTTCCAAGCCAGCTGGGACTAGGCAGCATCAAATCAGTTTCTAGATCTGGGCCTCTAAGGGTATGTCTACACAGCCCTGGTCTACACTGGGTGGGGGATCGATGTAAGTTATGCAACTTCAGCCACATGAATAACGTAACTGAAGTCGACGTACTTAGATCCACTTACCGTGGTGTCTTCACCGCGGTGAGTTGACTGCTGCCACTCCCCCATCGACTCTACCTGCGCCTCTTGTGACACTAGAGTACAGGAGTCGATGGGAGAATGCTTGGGGGTCGATTTTATCGCATCTAGACTAGACGTGATAAATCAATTCCTACTGGATTGATTGCTGCCTGCCAATCCGGTGGGTAGTGTAGACATATTCACAGCAGAGAAAAACCTGTGGCTGGCCCATGCCAGCTGACTCCGGTTCATGGGGCTTCCAGGCTTGGACTGGAGCCTGGATCTAGGACCCTGTGAAGTGGGAGGGTCCCAGAGTGTGGGCTCCAGCCTGAGCATGGACAGCAGTTTTTCAGCTCCAGAGCCCAAGCCCTGCGAGCCCAAGTCAGCTGACTTGGGCCAGCTGCAGGTTTTTTATCCCTGTGCGGACATGTCCTAAGATACATTCTTACAGATCTTTAGGAAACACAGAAAAGCCTGTATGCTCTCCCCTTTGAATCTGTGCTCAGATATCTGAGCCCTTGGACCCACTCCTGCAGTCCTTCAGTTTTCTGTCAGTGATCAGATATGCGGGGAAAGATAGATCAGGGCAGATCCTGCTTTTACATAACGTTTCTGTTCCCTCTGTCAGGTGACCAGCTAATGAACTGCAGACTCTAGTCCTGTGGTTAGCTGAGAAGTTCCAGCCATCTAGAGTTCAAACTGGGAAAATCAATTCCCTCCGGCCGGCTCTTCTCTCTAGCAAAACCTTGGTACAGGGGGTAGACCTCCATTACACTAAGCTGCCCTGGGTTTGTCCTTGATAGCTCTAAGCAGCTAGTTACAACCTGAAAGTGTGGGTCACATTCTTCAAGATGGCAGTTCCAGTGTCAATGGAAGGCCATAATTTGATACAGACATGTACCAGTCCATTACATCTGGTTGGATCAAAGACTAGGTGCACTATGGAGGCAATGGGATTTGTTTGTGGTGTGGAGTAAACTTGGTACTGGTCATGTACCTTTCTTCACTGGTAGGTGGAGCCCATCTGGCCAGAGGAAGGCAAAGTAACAGAGGACTTTTGCTCCATGGAGGGGGAATGTAGGCTTATAAAGAAGAATGGGAAGTCATGAGACACTTTGACCCCTATTCAACATACAGGCCTCTATCTAGCAAAGCACGTAAACACATGCTTAACTTTGACCACATGAGTAATCTCACTGACTTCAGTGGGACTACTTGCATGTTTAAAGTTCAGTTCATGCTTAAGTGCCTTGATGTATTGCTGCCAACACAGAGGACTCACCACAAAGGAGAAAATAGTCCCTTTGGAGCATTTCTCAGTGAGAAGGCCTGGAATGAAGTTGGTCCCTGCATTTCCTCCTAGAGGGTTAACTTTTTTCTTTCACCAGGTCTTCCAATCTCTGAGCCATGGGCTGCATTTATCTTCAGCCCACCCAGCAGCCTCATTCCAAGGAGTGCACCCCAGCCTGTGATACAGTTTCAGCATCAATTCACTGGCATAAACTGACATATAATGGTATATGAATTGGGACTGAAAATCTCACAATCCAACCTGCCACATCCCTGCCCTTCACAAACATGTGTAGACACCACCATTTCTCTGTGAGTACGGCATCGGAGATATGAAACTAGGGACCAGGAAGAGGAGAAGAAATTAATGAAAATGTAATTCAGGATTCTGAATTTGAGAGTTGAGACAAACTGGAGCAGCTAGATTATCTGAAGAGAAACAAAGTGTATCAAGGGATTATAAAAGGTCAGCTATCCAAGTGACTCATTCTATTGGTGCCACATGACAAAATCTCATATCCCATCTGTCACCACTTTGAAAATGTGCCCACAGAAACATGGAAAGAAGTATGTTCACTTTTGGAATAAGATTGTAGGGTGCCATCACAAACCAGTAGCAAACAGCAGAACTGAAGCTAACATTTAAGGATCAGAAAACATTCCTAGAGCCAGTGCATGTATGCACCTCACCATCAACCTCATCTGGTCCTACAACAACTTTAACTAACCCTGGAAAGATCACCCCCATATTATCTGATGGCCAAGAAAGACTTGATATAGATAGTGAAATCTTGCCCTATTAAGCTACTCATTCAGAGGCTCTTACAACATTCAACTTTTCTGCTTCCAGCATGGCAGGAGAAAGTGCGGCCAGTTGCGCTGCACTGATCCTTAACTGCAGTGTTAGCCCCCCTAGCCATGTATAGACAACATAAATTAAAGCAGCCCTTAGATAGCTCTAGCTGGACTTGGGCCTGCAAGAGCAGCATCAGGATCAGGGGAGTGCAAAGAGGAACGTGAGGCTCCTTCGCATGCACACACATACAGACACACTCAGCCTGCACTCTCTGGCTCTTTGTGTGGAATTAGAAAGCAGGAGAATGAGTCAGAAAAGAAGCAGGAAGATGGAGGTGAAAAGCACAGAGATTCAGGAAGAAAAACTCACAAAACACTAGAGAGACAAAATGGTCACTGCGTGATTCCCAGAAGATATTTATACAGGACTGAAAAAAAAACCAGCTTATTTTGAAAAACATGTGATACAGAGGCCCTTTGTTTGCCACTGTGACTGGAACATCTTATCGCTAAATGTCCTAGTTTAGCCCTGAAAGAGTCTGCAAAGAGGGGTAAGAGAATATTTAGCTGTACATCTCTCATTTGACATAAGGATAATGTGGAGTCCATACAGAGTGTGGCAAAGTACCTGTCTCATCTCTCCTCTCCTAGCTCAGTCCTTCTCAGCCTTGGAGACACAGGCTTGGGCAAAGCAAAAGCCCTTCACAGTCACACAGGGTCTGGCTGATCCCTTCTCAGTCAGGCCCTTGTTCTGTTTTCCTCTCCTTCTGGGGAGAGTGCAACCTGCCTTGCAAGAAGTTTCAGCATTCAGCTGCCTCTACTCACTAACAGCTACTCTACTTCTCTCCTCCCCCCTGCTTCCCTGCCAGGGAGGGTTTAAAAAGGTCTCCAGCCATTGGGGCCAGCTGAAACTAATTACCTCCCTGGTAACCCCTGTTCCAGCTGAACCTTATTGCTCCATGGTTAAGCCTTCTGGGACTAATTATTACCCCTCTCTTGGTAGCTAAGTGTCCTGAGTTTGCCACAAGAGGGTTAAAAAAACCCTCTCCGGGCAGCACAAACTATTTAAAAAGATATATAATACAAGGTACGATATCTCTCACATTGGGGGATGAAGTCTTTTTACACAGCAGGTCCTAATGGAAAAAGAAAACTGTGTGGTGTCATGTGTGGCTTCTCTGAGCTTCATTTGAACTCTTGGGTCGGGCATCTTTGTGTGAAAGCAGACAAAATAAATAAATACATCTGCCCAGTGGAACTTATTTCTTGTCTCTGTAATGTGTCTAAATGTTCTCTATATATCCCATCTCATTTCAAATGGGTGCAAAGGGCATTTCAAAGGCTGTAATCAAATACAAAGAATGTAGTTTCCCCATCTGGCTAGCAACACAGCAAACCAGTGACAATGTAGCAGTTAGAGAACAAAATGACCTGCACTCTCCTGAGCACGGCAGGGACTGTTCTTTGGAACTCAAGCTTTTCTAACACTGAAGGGAGTATCAGCTGGGGCCAATATATTATGGCCTTGAGGTTTATAGCTTGGCAGTCTTTTGTCAGGGGTAGCCTTGCTGAGCCTTTGAGATTGCAGCACGGGAGACAGGCAGGTTATAAGCAGGTCAAGGTGGCAGGTGGTTTGGGGTACCAAGATGTTTGTAACTCTTTTTTGGTGGTTTTTGAAATAGGGAACCTCTGGTGTTTAAGGATATGAGAAATGGGTACATAGAAATACACCACAGAGCCTAAATATAAAACAGCATTTCTTAAAGTGTACCTTTTCCCTGCCTTTTGGGAAATCAGCTCCTCTCCTGCTTCCCCACAATGGAGACCTCTGTCTGTTGCTGTCTGTGTTGTTTTTCTGGGCTTTCAGCCCCATAGATAAAAATGGCAGTGATAGTTCTTATATGGATAGCAATCACAGTCAGATCCCTAAGCAGGTTTAAATTGGCATCACTCCAACTGACTCCAACTCTAGTGACTTCAATTGATTTACATGAGCTTGAGACTATGCCCTTAAATTTCCACTTCAAAAAACTTTGTATGTAAGAACCTGTGCACTTGTGAACTGTGGCCAGTGTAATGTTTTATTGTCTCTATTAGCAAATACAGATGTATCACACACAGTAGATATGGCACTGTTTCGTGCCCTGTGATGGATCATGTGTTGCCATGCAATTGTTTGGGTCTTTGCAGAGAGAGAATTTTTTCAAAGAGAAATGTGACTTTTTCTCCCTGCAGAATGTATTGTTTCTCTTTGTTTTTGCTTTATTCATTAACGCTATAATTTTTCTATATTAACTTGCTAGATTTCCAGGGCTGAGAATTTTTTTCACACAGAATTAGACGTGACCTTGTGATACTGGCATTGTTACATTTACAGCTTATTATATGACCCCGATCCTTCACAGTTCAGGCCAGGAGTGCTGCATGTATAAATGCAAAAGGAAAAGCTATGATTTAGACAGAGAGTGCAAGAAAAATTGATCTGACAGTACTAAGAGCACAACTTAGAGTAACACAGATGGTGCTCTAAGTTGTGCCTCAGGGCTGGACTGTCATCCAATGGCCTCAACCTCTGGGAAGCATAAATGTAACTTAAATAATAATACCTAGCTCTTATACAGCCTTTTTCATCAGTAGATCTCAAAGCACTTTACAAAGGGAGTTCAGTGTCATTATCCCCATTTTACAGATGGGAAAACTGATGCACAGAGAGGTGAAGTGGCTCGCCCAAGATCATCAAGCAGGCCAAGGGCAGATTTAGGGATAGAATCAGGTCTCCAGAATCCCCATGCACTGCCCTATCCATAGGCTGTCCTCCCTTAAAATTACTGTCACATCTCGAGCCAAGTTCTGCTTTCAGTTACACTTATATAAATTGGGAGTAATTCCAATGAAGTTAATGGAATGACACTGGTGTAAATGAGATCAGGATCAGGCCCTAGAGCTGTTGAGGATGTGACTTAATGATAGTGGGTGGCTAGCAATTTTCCGCTTGCAAGTTGTAGTTTTATATTGAAGGAGGGAAATCACATCAGAGGCATTTTCCCCTCAGTATATATTTAGCTCTGTTTTCACAAGGCTTTGAGAAGAAGAATTTCTTGTTTCAGGAGTTGCCGCAGCTGAGTTTAGTGCTATGTTCCCAGGCACTGGGGTGGGGAAACAGCTGTGGTTACTATAAGCCATTCTACAAGCTTTAATGAAAAAACCCAGATTATTTCTCAGAGGTAATTCAACCTGAGCCAAAATTGCTGTGACAAACTCTAAGAGAACCAAGCCTGTTTTACTGATGTGGACTCTGCCAATAAACCCAGGCCAATGAAATTCGCCCCCAACATGGTTAGGTGTATTTTCTGTTTTTTAATTGGATATTCACTGAAAATTAGCAAGCAGCACATACCAAAACACAGTCAGTTTTCTTTGTTCTTCGCCTTAACCAGGACAGAAAGAGAAAAAGTAATACAGATTGTCCTCTGCTCTTTGTTCTGCGAGCAGATGACTCACATGCACCTGCTTCAAGTATGTTGTGCCATAATATTTTAACTCTGCATATTTCCCATTCTTTTAATGCAAGAAGAGCAGTATGGCCTAGTGACTACTTCAAGGGAATTGGACTTGGGCCTTGTTTACATGAAAAAGTAGCTTCTATTTAATGAAGCTGGTTTAGAAACCAGTTTAAATCAGTGTAGGCTCCTCTTATGGAGACACTTCTTACATACCTTGAAGAGTATCTTATATCAATTTAGCTTATGTGCTTACCTACACAGACAGTTGTATTGGTCTGATTTAGTTAAACCAGGGCAAAAGACTGTGTGGACATCATAAAAGTGGTTTATTTCGGATTGGCTAAAGTCCATTAGAACGGGTTTAATCTGAACCAAAAACAAGCCACACTTAAACCAAAATAAGAGTGTCCGTGCAGGAGTTTGCACCAGTTTAACTAAACTGATTTAATTAAACCAGTGCAAGTATGTGTGTAGTAGATATGTGCAAAATAGGTAAAAAAGCAGCTTATGCTATATAAACCATTCAGAAACTGCAATAAGAGTGTCTGCTCAAGGGCTTTGCTCCAGTTTAACTAAATTGTTTTTTGACCAGTTGAGTCAGTTGGTACAAATGTGTCTGTAGAAATTTCTTGTGTAGTCGCATTTTGGTCTGTGTTCCAAAACTGGCATCAGAAATAGTATAGGCACTTGGGGCACTGAAAAACCCTGATCTAACCAAGGTCATATCACACGGAAAGGTTATGGTTTGAAGAATGAATGAGATGCCAGCAAAGTGTGAGATTCTTTTGTAGCGTTGGGGAGGGGATAGTAATGCTGTAACCCAGAGGGGACTCTCGACTGTTGAATTCTTTTGAGGTGAACAGACAGATTGATTGAAATCCTTGCTGAGGTCAGTATTTACAGTCCATTGCACCAAAGTACATCCCATTCTAGGGCAACCCCATTCACATGACACCTGACATGAATAATAACAACAACCACATTTGCAGCAGTGAAAATGCAGGCTCATGCTGTTTGTAGGTTTTTAATATTAACATTGTATAATTCAAATGCGCCTAGAATTTCTGAGAGAAAACCCAGAGATTTCCAGTGAGATCTGCTTTCAGCCCCAACTGCGTGCAGAAAGAGTTCTTACATCTCCTTGAACAGACACTGACCTTACACGGTAGGGGCAACAAGGCAGCACACTGCTTAGTACTTTTCAGTTTAGCATGAAACAAGATAACTTTCAGCAGCAAGCTTTTTCTGGGGGGCAGCTCACCTCAGCTCACCATTTTTTTCTCCTAATACCTATCAATCTCCCGTTGCTGCTGTGTATAATGGGTAACATTATGTTTTTAAATCAAGGTTGGATTTTTTTTCCTAAAAGAGATGCTCTATTTCAAATAGGAATTAAATCAGGGAAGTTTTGTAGCCTGTGTGATGCAGGAGGTCAGACTAGCTGATCACAGAGATCCCTTCTGTCTGTGAATCTATGAAATATTACTGATTCTAAAACGCATGACATTACTGCACTGAGCTTTGAGCTCTGGGAGCCAATGTTGGGCATCCTCCACCCCACTCACCTCCTGCCATTGTCTCTTCCTTATCCTCCCCTTATCTCCTTCCTTCTCTGATTCTCTCCCTTGCTGTTCCCTCTCCCTTCTGTGCTGTTCTTTTCCTCTTCTATTCCCATCTCCCCCTTCCTCCCACATACGCCATAGGCCGTAAGGGGAGATGCAGAGAGGAAAGCTGCTGAGCGTGTGATGGTGTGTCAAATGCAGGCTGACTGAAAGCTGTGCTTCTCTGCAGATGGCTCTTTCTCAGATCGCTGTCTATTTTCTTTCTCTCCTTTTCTTTGAGCATGTCTGTAAAAGTGGGTCAGGGCCTGGCGGAGGCTCTCTGCACAGCTCCCGCTTGCATGGAATGAGAGCTGAACGCGAAGGCTGCAGTTAGTTGCGGTGGTTGAAAAGCCTTTTTCAGTAATGCCTGTAACTGCTGAAGCCTCACAGAGTCAGGAGTGACATAAGGTAATTACAGTGGAACCCAGTTGTAAATAGTGAACTTGGATATAATGAAAGTCCATCTACAGTGTATAAAATGAGAGTCCCAAATTGTTTGCATGGCGGAGTGAGGTGCAGTTATGGTTAGATGTCTCCAGCTTTCCTAGCCAGGAAAGGGGTTGTCCCCCAGCTGTGGAATTTGTGTAGTTTGCCTGCACTGCACTGAGAGTGGCAAACTTATGGGGAAAATCCTACAGAGTTTCAGAGGAAAGAAACCAACAGGCTCTTATAGAAATCTGTAGGGTTCTCTGCAAATGTCTCTAAAATTGTGTGGCATTTAGTTAAGAATGAAATTCTCTCTCTAGGTCTCTTGAACTACCCTATAGAATTTTATAGCAGGGATAAAACTCTATGTGCATTCCATAGGGACAGGATTTGAGGGAGAAAGGGTTGCGAAGGGAGTGCAGATCCTATCTGCCTATCTATCATCTGTCCCATGCCTTTCCTACCCCCATCTTGCCAGGCAGGGAGACCACTGGCATGGAACAGGTAACGCTTGAAGACAAAGGTTCCACCACTGTTTGGAGTCTCCTGTCCACTGTCCCACAATGGGAGCACATAAGGGGTGTGAATGGAGGCCAGTCAGTAGTCTGGTAGAAGTAGCCTCTGTTGAATGGCTCAACAAGCCTGGAGGGAGAGGTCTGTGAAATCATGACTGGTGTGGAGACAGAGAATCAGGAAGTGTTATTTACCTTTCACATGGCACAAGAACCAGGATCACCCAATGAAATTAATAGGCACCAGGTTTCAAACAAAAGGAAGTACTTTTTCACATAGTGAAGCGTCAGCCTGGGGAACTCATTGCCAGGGGATGTTGTGAAAGCCAAAACTATAACTGAATTACAAAAAGAACTAGATAAGCTCATGGAGGATAGGTCCACCAATGGCTATTAGCCAACAACCCCGTGCTCTGGGTGTCCTTAGGCCTCTGACTGCCAGATGCTGGGACTGGACGCCAGGGGATGGATCACTTGATTGCCATGTTCTGCTCATTCCCTTTGAAGTTGGTTCTGGCACTGGCCACTGTCAGAAGACGGGATACTGGGCTAGATGGATTATTGGTCTCACCCAGTATGGCTGTTCTTATGTTCCCCTTTTTGCCCCCTCTGCATGTGCCCAGCATCCAGCCCAACCAACTAGAGCTGGCTGTGGGCATGATGATTTTATTCAGAAAGAAGCTGTATTGTTGAATTATCATTTTATTTTATTTTGTTTTATTTTTTCTAGAGAAAGCTCCACTGCACTTATATGGTGATCAGTAAAGGGCATAGATGTGATATATTAGATATATTATTCTGTGTAAGTAATGTTTTGTTCTGTGGTGAGTATGTAGGGTTAACTCTTATGCAGTTCTAATTGTATATTCTTGCCCTTAGCTGCTTAGGTGCAAAAGTAGCAAGCATAAGCACTCTGTGATATGTGAAACTACTGTGTAATTCATTACCTTGCTGCTACCTGATCATTACAGGCAATTAAAAGGTAAACAGTTAACCATGTGACTGAATGGTGCTTAGATTACGTGGGTGTTCTTTGAATTAAATCATTACCAGAAGTGAGACTGCCTGCTTTTCCATTGTTTCCAATTTAGTTAGCATTTAGTTCCAGCAAAACATCCTGTAGTGGTTTTTAGCCACCTTTAAAATTGGTTGCAGCTGACTAACTGTTGTGCCATCATAGAGCTTTTTTTATGGTAGATAGTCAATCTGAGAATGACCCTCTCTTCAATAACAGGATGGGAGTGGTTTAACAAAAGACAAAACACTGAATTACCTTTCTCATAATGTAATGAGCTGTGCTGGAACTGAGAGCTCTTAACTATGGCACTTAGCAGCAAACCTTAAAACTAGATCTTTTAGTACTACCAAATGGATCGTTTTGCACGTCACATGAGGAATTGTTCGTTAGTTCCTAATCCAGATACAAGGTTGGAAAAAAGCAAACCAATCTTTGCAACCAAGCTGCCCACCTGCAAGGGAAACACAGTATTTGAACCAGATGAAGTCACCCTCTCTATCAGCTTAACCCTTAGCAAAGTGCATTAGTTACTCTCCAGGTATGTTTCACTTAAGGACTGTCTAATTTCCTGGGGTTTACATAGGCTTCTAGGAGCCAGGGGTCAGATGGGGGGAAGGCATCTATTGTTGCTTAAAGTCAGGGTAGGCTCGAGACTCTGGAGTTCTGAGTGGTCTTTCAAGAATCTCATTTTCTCTCTACCCCTGCCTTCTTGCTGTCATGGACCAAGACCTCACTGTACAAATATAACAAAAAGACTGTCCCTTCCCCAAAGATCTTACAATCTAAGCAGAACACAAAAGATAACAAGTGAATATAGAGAGACTGATGGGGGAGTACAAGGAAACAAAGGCAACACTAATAACAGAATTGATTTTGTGACAAATAAATAATGTGATGATGCTAATGATCCAGGAGTAGTCTAGTGATCCAATAACAACCTTGATGGGCTCCTAGAAGAAAAAGATAGACACATCATTCCTCCTGTATATACTCGTCTGCCCTTGATGTGGCTTCTCAGTATGTAGCTCAAGAGAACAAGAAACTCTAATAAGCAGTGGGGAATTTCCAGTGTTTGTCAACATTTCTGAATCATAAAGGGGCCAAACCACAGCTGATATGAACTGATGTAGTGCTGCTGAAGTCACCAGTTTCCAGCAGCATAGGATCTGGACCAGTAGTTTTGTCTAAAAAATAATAGAATGAGCTATATTTATGGTAACCTTGTAGTTTACATGAAAAATGGCAGAAAAAAGTTGCTCCTTGGAGGCAGTCTTTTCATACTGTGCAGAAATCAATATGAAAATCAGCCAACTTTGAACAAAATGTTACGTCGATTTGTAAAGCCATATTCTCAGCTCGTGTAAATTGGTGTCACTCTGTTGATTTCAGTGGAGCAACACGGATTTATACCAGCTGAAGATCTGGCCCAAGATGTGCAGTGTAGCAGTAACTACTGACCCTTGCTATATGACGAGGGGTTACCTTTTGTAATCTTCATTCCTGTCAGGTGACTGCAGCCAGGAAACAAGGATCAATCTCTTATCACCACTCATCCATATGTACCCTTATTAGATATAATATTTACATTTTGGGGGTTACATGTAGTTTGGTTGTAAATTAACTTGGTTGTCTTTACTTTCTAAGGCAGATGAGCTCTAGGATTCATAGATGAAGATAGAAAACTGTTTCCCATTCCCCAGACACACTGATGTTTAAAAGGAACACTCAGGAGAAAGCGTCCACACTAGAGCTGGTTAGAAATTTTTGGATGCAACATTTCGTTGTTGGAAAATGCTAGTTTGTCAAAATCAAAGTGTTCTGAAGAAATGTGTCAATTTTTATTAAACTTTTGATGGAGACCAGGCAGGCTGCCATGGCCTGGGAGCTGCCAGGCTCCTGGGCTCTGTGGCAGCCCACCTAGCAAGTTGCTTGGGCCCCTTTGGGAGTTAGAATGATTGCCTGGGGAGTCAGGCAGCTAGCTCCCTAATTCTCCAGGTAGATGGCTCTCCAGGCTTCCAATTTCCTGGGCAGCCAGCACTCTGGGCTGCCTGACTCCCTAGCTCACAGGGCAACTGGTATCCGGGCTGCACAACTGCCCAGGGAGTTGGGCAGCCTGGGGACCAAACTGAAAAATTCTATTTCAGTTTTCCCAAAATAGACTTTTTTTCCAGTCTTTCCCATGAAAGTTTGTGCATTTTTTTGTGGGAAGGAAAGACTGTTTTCCAGCCAGATATAGTCCATGCCTTCTACTCGAATGCTATTGAAATACATTGGCGTAGGAGAGAGAGTTTTTGGGAGGGATTTAGTGGGGAAAATTGGTAAATACTTTGCTATAGAAATAAGAACTGTCCCAGTTTAATAGGGGCATTTGGTATGTGTACATTCCCTCTGAGAACTGGGATTCTCAGAACTCCTTCTTTCTCTCTCAGTCCTTCTCTTCCATGACCCAGTTTCTCTGCCTGCCTTATTTTGGTCTAGGATAAAATTTTCAAAAGTGCCTAAGTCCCATTTTTCCAAATTGACTTAGGTTAATTGTATAGGTACGTCGGAACCTAAGCCTCACTGTGACGTAAAGTCCCAAGTCCCAGATTCACAAAGATGTTTAGGCACCTATCTCCCTTTGATTTCAGTTGGCTCTATGCACCTAAGTGCCTTTGTGTATCTGGGCCGAAGTGCCTAAGTCAGCTTTGAAATTGGGACTTAGTTTTTTCTAAATCATTCACACGCTTCTGAAAAGTTTTATTCTAAATCTCACTGAAACCAAGCATAAGGAGTGGAAGTGTTGTGAATAAAGGAAATGAAAAAAACGTTAATAAGCCACACAGATCAGGATTTGTTTGCATTGTGGAGGATGCCTCTTCACTGCGCACAGGGGTGGGTTGTTAGTGGGAATCATAAAGAAACCTGTGTAATTATCAAAATGGCAAATATTTTAAATCTAGGTGGACAAAGAGAGATCTCTAATTAATCTTTTCAGACAAACTTCAAAGGGCAAGAAAATCAGTGGGATACATGTAGTTATTCACGGAGAATTAAGTAGCAGAATTGCTTTTGAAGGCTGAAATCCATCAATATAAAATACTCATTAATGTTTTAAAGGGGAAGTGTGGGTGTGGAAGGTATGAGTTTGAAATCTTCACAAGTGCTTGACAGCAGTCAGGTTTGCATTTGCAGCACTTCCAAAACCCTGCTTTGGATATCTCTTCAAAAGAGTTTAAACAAACTGAGGGAGGACTCGTCCCTCAGAACTCTACAGTCATCTCTTCTCTTTGGACTCCTACCCAAACTCAAATGCAAGATGTATTTTCTTTAATTAGTGTGGAATAAGAATATCTTGGAGCCCAGAGTCGGTGAAAGACTTGAGGGCTCAAAGTCAAAGTGCTTCAATTCATTAACCATGGCAGACAGGCATAATAAGTATGAATCAGCCTGAACCTAAGGAGGAGCCTATAAAGAGTTGAACTTTACCCTCTGTTAGGGTTTGGGGATGCAATGCAGATCAGTAAGGGATTGTGTCACCTCTTATTCTGTAACCCTGGGTTCCTCACAATGTTTTGCTGCTGTAGCTCCCAGCCTGGACCACTCACAGACTGCCATCAGTATGCAGGTTGTACCCTGCATATCTGGGTGCTTAGACAGCCCTGGTTCAGCAGCTCAGACCCCAGCAGCCTGTTTACAGTCCCACAACCCCACTCTGGCTTCCACTAGCCTTGGCTACAACCAGTAAGGTGACCTCAACACACTGCCAATCCTGAATTTCCCCAAAACTGTGTGTTCTGCAGCATACAGCCCATTACAGCTTATTAACTTAACTGGGATTAATACACCCTTCCATTCAAACACAGCACAGAGCTGGTTTATAGTAAAAATAAAACAAATTTATTAGCTGTGGGACATAAGCTAAGTGATGCCAAGTAAAAGGAATAAAGTTAGAAAGGGTTACAAGGAAATAAAAGTGAAAACAGGTATCTAAAATCTAAAACTTAAGCTAGTAAGGTACAAGCTTTGGTTAAGATGGTTTCTGTCACCAGTCATTCTTCTTGTAAGCTGTGATTGACTTTCCCTCAGTCAGAACCTTCCACAGAAGTACAAGATGCTGGCTTCCCTTCTCTTCCTAGGGGAAAAGATCTGTGCCTAAGTAGGTTTCTCTCCTATATTCAGTTCCTAGAGACTTCAACACACACACCCTTTCTCAGCTTGTAAGAAAAGTTGTTGTATGCACTGTAGTTGTAGCCATGTTGGACCCAGTGGTATTAGATAGACAAGGTGAGTGAGGTAAAGTATTTTATTGGACCAACTTCTGTCTGATAAGAGAGGCAAGCTTTCAAGCCACAAAGAGCTCTTCTTCAGGTCTGGAAAAGGCACTTTCAGCGCCACAGCAAAATGCAAGGTGGAACAGATTGCTTAGCATAAATAGTTAGCATACATTGTAAGGGATCATTCAAGGTAGAGTGGCCCGTTAACACCTCTTCAGGCAAAGAACAAAAAGGAGGAGGGAATGAGTTACAGATTGTTGTAATAAGCTGTAAAATGAGTGTTCAATTCATGGTTTTTAGTGTCCAGCAAAGTAATAAGTTTTAGCATCCAGGCTTGTCTTTTGAAAGTGTTGTGCAGGTTTCCTTTGAGGATGATGACTGATAGACTCATAGATTCTAGGGTCAGAAGGGACCAATGTGATCATCTAGTCCGACCCCCTGCACAAAGCAGGCCACAGAACCCTACCCATCCACTTCTATAACAAACTCCTAACCTGTGTCTGAGTTATTGAAGTCTTCAAATTGTGGTTTGAAGACCTCAAGCTGCAGAGAATCCACCAGCAAGTGACCCATGCCCCACGCTGCAGAGGAAGGCAAAAAACCTCCAGGGCCTCTGCCAATCTGCCCCAGAGGAGAATTCCTTCCTGACCCCAAATATGGCAATCAGCTAAACCCTGAGCTTGTGGGCAAGACTCACCAGCCAGCACTCAGGAAAGAATTATCTGCAGTAACTCAGATCCCATACCCTCCAACATCCCATCACTGACCACTGGGCATACTTATCTCCTGATAATCAAAGATCAATTGCCAAAATTAGGCTATCCCATCATACCATCCCTTCCATAAACTTATCAAGCTTAATCTTAAAGCCAGATGTGTCTTTTGCCCCCACTACTCCCCTTGGAAGGCTGTTCCAGAACTTCACTCCCCTAATGGTTAGAAACCTTCGTCTAATTTCAAGTCTAAACTTCCTTGTGTCCAGTTTATACCCATTTGTTCTCGTATCTACATTGGTACTAAGCTTAAATAATTCCTCTCCCTCCCTAATATTAATCCCTCTGATATATTTATAAAGAGCAAGCATATCCCTCCTCTGCCTTCTTTTGGCTAGACTAAATAAGCCAAGCTCTTTGAGTCTCCTTTCATATGACAGGTTTTCCATTCCTCGGATCATCCTAGTAGCCCGTCTCTGAACCTGTTCCAGTTTGAATTCTTCCTTCTTAAACATGGGAGACCAGAACTGCACACAGTATTTCAGGTGGGGTCTCACCAGTGCCTTATATAACGGTACTAACACCTCCTTATATTTGCTGGAAATACCTCGCCTGATGCATCCTAAAACCGCATTAGCTTTTTTAACGGCCATATCACATTGGCGGCTCATAGTCATCCTGTGATCTACCAATACCCCAAGGTCCTTCTCCTCTGTTGCTTCCAACCGATGCATCCCCAATGTATATCTAAAGTTCTTATTATTAATCCCTAAGTGCATGACCTTGCACTTTTCACTATTAAATTTCATCCTATTACTATTACTCCAGTTTACAAGGTCATCCAGATCTTCCTGTATGATATCCCGGTCCTTCTCCGTGTTAGCAATACCCCCCAGCTTCGTGTCATCTGCAAACTTTATTAGCACATTCCCGCTTTTTGTGCCACGGTCAGTAATAAAAAGGTTAAATAAGATTGGTCCCAAAACCAATCCTTGAGGAACTCCACTAGTAACCTCCTTCCAGCCTGACAGTTCACCCTTCAGTACGACCCGTTGTAGTCTCCCCTTTAACGAGTTCTTTATTCACCTTTCAATTTTCATATTGATCCCCATCTTAGGTCAGAGATAGAGTGATAGCTTTGTGAAGTGTTCACCCACAGGTCATAAGGTGTTTTTGTCTTGTATCATTTTCCTGTGTGAGTTCATTCAAGAGCATAGTGATTGCCTGGTTTCACCCACATAGTTGTTGTTGGGGCATTTAGTACACTGGATGAGGTACACCACATATTGTGATAGGCATGTGTAGGATCCATGGATCTTGAAAGGTGTGTTAGGAGGAGGTGGTATTGATCATTGTGGCACTGGAGATAACGTCTACAGATTTTGCATTTGTTGTTCGAGCAGGGTCTCATGCTGCTTTGAGTTGGTGCATTCTGGTCCATGGGGAGCTTGTTTCTGATGATGAGCTTGGGGATTATTTGAAGGCCAGCAGTGGGGGTTCAGGAAAGCCCCATCCTGAAAGAATTCTTTCCCAGACCTGTAGAGGACCTCTGTGTGGCTCAAAAGCTTGTCTCTCTCACCAACCGAAATTGGTCCAATAAAAAATGTTCTCTCATCCACCTTGTCTCTTTGTTTCAAGAGGCGGAATGGCCTCATGCTGTTCTTCCCTTGTGGATTTTTTATCCCATTGCTGATTTCTGTGTAAATGGAGATTCCGTTGGTTTTGGTCACACCTTGCTTAATCTCTTTGGAGACAGGTAGATAGCTGCATTCTCTTTGTCTGGGAGGGAACCTTTTTCTCCCTGTTTGGCCACCGACTTTAAAGTATAATATTAAGTATCCATAATTTCTCATAGTGTTAATACATACATTTCAGCATTATCTTAATCACGAGTGTGTCATTAGCTTTCAGAAAAGGCCTCACTCTATACACTTTTATTATATAGTAATATTTTATGCAACCAGTTCATTCAATTGCTTATCACTTGAGTATCAGTCCCATGTCTTTATAGATTAATAAACCTTTGTAATATATTCTTTGAAAAGTAAATATTAGACCAAGCTTCTCTCTCTCCTGCTGTTAGCTTGGTAACTTTGTTTACTTGGAATGTGTATGTACCTTTCATTGTCTCTGCCTGATGAGCGGGCTACTGGTTAGAGAAGAAACACATTCCTTTGTCTAGGGCAGACCTGGTTGAAAACTCCCCCCGACATACCTGGTTTACATAATTAGTCATAATTCTTGCTATATCCGTAACTCTTAATGCGCACTGCATATGTACATCATGGAAGAATATTAATGATCAGTGATTTATTCGTTTTCAAGTGATACATCACAAGGCATATTTTGCAAAAAAATTATTACAATAGTGTATTGGATGTGAATACAAGTGTGTGGGGGGGCCGGCCTGTAGTCCACGAGGATCTGTCTGTGCAGAGACCAACCTGATTACACCTGAAATTTATTTCACAAACATCTCTTCAGAAAGATTTGGGGACATAGATCGGTTAGCCTGGATATTGCTATGATGAAAGATGCACGCTAAGTCACCCAACTATGCATAGCTTTGTTTCATGTAAGTCACATTAATTATTTAATTGTAATGGTTGCAGTCCTATTCGCTGCCTAGAGGAGACACTCACTTAGGAATCAGAGACCCTCCAGCCTGAAAACTATATATGGCAGAAATGTGCACCATTATTTCTAGTGGCCATTTAGCAGGAAAGTGGCTGCTCACTTCTAAAGGATTATAACTAGTGTTTTTAGGGTTTCAGTATAACGTCTGTATTTTTTTTATTTTCTTATGTTTTTTTTTACCAGTCTCATGTCTTTTCCTTATTGTCTGTCTTCATAGTCTCATCTTGTCTGAAGTGTTTAAAAAAAATGTGAGGAAATGTTTTCTTGGATTTCCATAGATAAGGGGAAAGCTGTTTTTTTCCTTTATGTGCCCGATCCTGCCTGAAAAAATCCCATGGCTATCCTTCCTTCTGCAGAAAAGCCATTTTGAAAAAACTCCTCTCTGACTTAATATAAACTGTATCTGGGAGTTCCATTGTGCTTACCTTTTGCCTCTGTTTCAATGTCACCATCTAATGAATGAAAGAGTGCAAGAGCAGCTGCTCATATTGAAATTAGAGAGACAAGGAGGGTGAGGTAATATCTTTTATTGGACCAACTTCTGTTGGTGAAAGAGAGACAAGCTTTTGTACTTACTCAGATCTCTTCTTCAGGTTTGGGAAGTGTACTCAAAGTGTCACTGGGCTTGTCTACACTTAAGTTTTATAGCCCTCTAACTTGCTGGCTCAGGAGGGTGAAAAATCGCCCCGCTGAGCACAGCAAGTCTGAGCGCTTTAAAGTGCTACTGTAGACAGGCTCCAAGCGCTGGGAGCTAATCCCCTCGTGGAGGTGGATTACCAGGAGCGCTGGGAGAGCTCTCTCCCAGCACTCACTCATGACCATACTTGCACTTCAAAGCGCTGCCACGGAAGTGTTTCCTCGGCAGTGCTTTGAAGTTTCCATGTAGACATAACTCACTCCTAAATACAAGGTGGAACAGATTGTTTATCATAAGAAGTTAACACTTACTTCAAGGGATCACTCAGGGTGAAGGCAAGTGGCCTGTTAAACAGTGGCTGAACAATCTGTTCCAATTTGTCTTTAGCTGTGACACTCTGAGGGTATTTCCCAGACCGGAAGAAGAGCTCTGTGCAGCTCGAAAGCTTGTCTCTCTCACCAACAAAAGCTGGTCCAATGAAAGATATTACCTCACCCACCTTGTCTCTCTAATATCCTGGGACTAAGCCCTCGTCCAGACTAACCCGCGGCATCGGCGGGTTAAAATCGATTGCTCGGGGATCGATATATCGCGTCTAGTCTGGACGCGGTGTATCGATCCCCGAGCGCGCTTACATCGATTCCGGAACTCCATCAATCCGAACGGAGTTCCGGAATCGACACGGAGAGCCGCGGACATCGATGGAGCCCCGTCCAGACTGGTGAGTACCTCGATTTTAGAAATTCGACTTCAGCTACGTTATTCTCGTAGCTGAAGTTGCGTATCTAAAATCGATTTTAATTCCTAGTCTGGACGTGGCCTAAGATGACTACAATAGCACTGCACACAGTGAAATTGACATAAGTCTGCACTTCCTGAGAATAAAGTGAAAGTGACAAGATCTTTATTTCTGCAGCAGTTGCAGGAATCTGGAGCATTTACTTCTGTCGGTATCACCATACGCAGCATGTCTACTCCACTCTTGCTACATTGTGAGAGGCAGGGATTTTAACAAACATAGTTAAATGCTTCAAATACTAGCCTTTTCCAGGATACCAGGAGAAAGTGTAGGGCCAATTTTTTAGTGGGCTTCTAAAAACGTGGCCAAAGTGTTTGTGGATGCATCTGTCTACATTTGCAAGAAAGGGTACTTGTACCTTCAAATGAGTAGTTAGACTTGTAGGGCCAGATCCTCAGCTGGCATACATCACTGTAGCTTCCATTGCCTTAAATTGGAGCTACACTGATTTACACCAGCTCAGAATCTGCCCTGTAACAACTATTTTGCACATGCAAGGAGTTGTGCACCAATATATGTGCTCCCAAATATATGTTGGCATATCTGAGAGGCCTGTTGGTAACTTTTACAATATTGAATGGTCAGCTTCCAATAGTTTGAGGTCTTTGGGAAAGAGGGGAAAACTATTTTCTTCCTGCATGTTCGTATCTGGAAAGATATTACTCTGCTTCATCCAGCTCAAGGATAATTTTGTGTCTTTGGATTGTTGCAGACATATGCACCGACTTTGTCCTTTCCTGGGGGGTGCTCAACCCCCCACTCTGCCTCAGGCCCCGATCCTACTCCACCAGTTTCCCCAAGCCCTGCCCCACCTCTTTCTGCCCTCATCCTTCTCTTCCCACCCCACCTCTTCCCACCCCATTCCACCCCATCCTCGCTCCTCCCCCTCTTCCCCAATGCTTCCTGCATGCCGCTAAACAGCTGATCCGTGGTGTGCGGGGAGGCAGTGGGAGGGGCTGATCGGTGGAGCTGCCACTGGGCTGGAGGCACTAGGAGGAGTGGGAGGAGCTGATGAGGGGCCGCCGGTAGGTCCTGAGCACCCACCATTTTTTCCCTGTGCATGGTCCAGCCCTGGAGCACCCATGGAATTGGTGCCTCTGGTTGTAGAAGAGCCCCAAGTATGAAAAACAAAAAATGTAAGTGGATTAGGTTTAGCTCACTTATGGAGAAGAAGCCAAAGTTTAGTTTTTGCCTTGGAGCTATTTTTTTGTTGTTGCTGCTGCTGCTGAGAGTCTAGTTCCTAAAGGTTAAAAAATGTCAATGTCATCTGCTTTGGATGAAAGTGAAATGAGTCAGTGGAGAAAACATAGAAGAACGTAGCTGAGTGTTTCTTTCCAGGCTGGGGAGCATGCACAAATGCTTAGAGGAGGGAACTGGGAGTCAGAACTCCTTGCTTCTAGACCCATCTCTGCCCCTGATTAGCATGATGGGCAAATTCCTTTACTTCTCTGTTTCTCTGTCTGTATAAATGATGCTTACAGTTCCTCCTAGAGGAGTTTTGAGGTTTAACTTATTATTGTTTAACGCCTTGCGATCCTTGATGGAAGGCGCTCTGGTTGGAGTCTGGACCCTACTGAATTCAATGGCAAAACTTGAACTGACTTCTATAGGGCCAGGATTTTACCCAATGTGTGTGGAAAATTATTATTATTCCCTTTAAGATATGGCCTGTCCAAGTTTCCAGCCCTGGATTTCGCTGGGCCAGATCATCAGGTGGTGTAATTTGGTGTAGCTTCATTGACCTCAACAGAACTATGTTGATTTACACCAGGTGTGGATCTGGCCACTTATCTGGTATTGCACCCCCTCAGTACATGTATAATTGTCATGCAGCTACATCAGTGAAAGCAGTTAACAGGTTCATTGTATCACCCCTCAAGAGGGTTCAGTTCTTGAGCTCCTTCCTATCACTGAAACCAGTAATCCTATCAATCGTTGTTGATCTCCTGCCAATAGAGATTCAGCATGGGTAAATAATTACATTCATTTTCTAGAAAAAACTGTTAACACTAGAAGTATATCACTGACTCCTTAGATATGCCAGTGTTGTCCTTGGTTTCAAAGATTACGAAGACAGAGAAGAATCTGTTTAATATAATCATGTTGTAGTGATATCACTTGTGAACAATAGCCACTGGAAATTCCATCTTTTCACAACCATCATGAGTTTAATTTTTGTGGGTTTGTTACCATTAAACTTTTATGGCTGAGTGTTTAGAAGAGGGAATATTGAATGTATTTAATATGTTTTTAGGGCCTGATCCAATGCCTATTGATAGAATCCTTTAAATATCAGGCCCTCTCTCTTTTGCATTTCAGCACTGTATGAATGCAGAATGTATAGAGGCACAAAAGGTTTGTGGCTTAGATAATGTTCTGATTCTTCAAATTTGGGGCCCAGTCCTGCAACCTTTTAATCACACAAATAACCCTTACCTATGAGAGTCTGGCTTTAATAGCAGTACTCTTGTGAGTAAGGGTTGCAGGAGCAGGTCTTTAGTCATTCAGGATGCATTTTCTTGGCTTTTAATTTTATACTAGAGGTTTATATTGAGAAGGTAGTGTGACAAAGTTCCTCCTCTACCTTTGTGGGTCCTGCACTTATTGGCAGATTTGCTCACCTCAGTGATCTCCCCCACAGTCTGGATCAACTCCTCCTGTGTCTGATCAGGAGTTGGGAGGTTTGGGGGGAACCTGGGCCCGCCCTCTACTCCGGGTTCCAGCCCAAGGCCCTATGAATTTGCAGCAGTCTATAGTGCCTCTTGTAACAGCTGTGTGACAGCTACACCTCCCTGGGCTACTTCCCCAAGGCCTCCTCCAAACACCTTCTTTATCCTCACCACAGGACCTTCCTCCTGGTGTCTGATAACACTTGTACTCCTTAGTCCTCCAGCAGCACACCTTCTCAGTCTCAGCTCCTTGTGTCTCTTGCTCCCGGCTCCTCCCCATCTGACTGGAGAGAGCTCCTTTTAAAACCCAGGTGCCCTGATTAGCCTGCCTTGATTGGCTGCAGGTGTTCTAATTAGCCTGTCTGCCTTAATTGGTTCTAGCAAGTTCCTGACTACTCTAGTGCAGCCCCTGCTCTGGTCACTCAGGGAACAGAAAACTCATCCAGTGACCAGTATATTTGCCCTCTACCAGACTCCTGCACCCCACTGGTCTGGGTCTGTCACCATAGATACCAATTCAACCAGATAAGAATAAATTCTTTGTGCAAAAGCAAGTGGACAGTGAAAAATACATACACAGTTGCATATCTATTCAGAAACCTGCATGGAGATTTAGCCTCATGATTCCACTAACATCAACAGTGTATTCAAGAACACTCCATTTTTGTTTCTCAAACAAGAGAGCAATTTGTTTTGAGCGTTGACTCTGTACCTTGGAGATAATTTTCATTGGCACTCTAAAAATTATCTAATGGAAAAAGTATTTGTAAAAGGGCAGTTCTCTGGGTCTGATTCACCCTTGTGTTATTCCACTTTTGTGTTGATTTAACTGTTGAAATCAATGAAGTTACATGCTCAAAACTGAGATAACACAGCAATGAATCAAGCCTTGTAATTTTAGACCATCATATGTTATTTTAACTACAGTGCCTTCCTCTTTTCTTATGATCAAATCCATCCCTATCACTTTGATTGGCTGTTTATTTCAATCTTGTTATTTATGTGGCCCCAGAGTGTACATCACAGCTTGCATCGCCATAGCAGTGCTATGCTAATTTCCATGTCTGAATAACAGACGTTTTTAATGTTGATGTTGTTTTGGGTCTGCCTTGCATGTTGAAACTGAAAACGAGATAAAAGACAATCTTTCTTATAACTGAATAGCAGCTATTAATATCCCGTGTCTGTCTGTCAGGTAATCATTAAGTGTGTGTGAGTGTGTATGGGCCACTCTCATTACCAGTTCAAAAGTGATTTTTCTGCCCTTGGTATCCTGCTGTTAATTGATTTGTCTCTTTAGACTGACCTCACACTTTGTAAGGCAACTCCCATCTTTTCATGTATTTATTCCTGTTCCTATATTTTCCACTCCATGTATCCGATGAAGTGGGTTCTAGCCCACGAAAGCTTATGCTCAAATAAATTTGTTAGTCTCTAAGGTGCCACAAGGACTCCGCGTTGTTTTTGCTGATACAGACTAACACTGCTACCACTCTGAAACCTGTGTTATCTCTGTAGTTTCTGATAGTCATATTAGCCTGCTCTGTTAAGAATTTGCAGTCATTTCTGTATAAATATTCTCTCTCCCCCTCCTGGGATCTGCTGCCTTTAAAACCTATGTAAGGCTGGAAGCACTTATCTTCCTTACCTCATTTCATAGGTGTTCAAGAAAAGGCAAGATGGGGGACTAGTTAACTCAGGAGATAGCTTCTGTATCCTGTTACTAGTCACTTCTAGGGCAACTGTTGAAATTCGGTGCAGGATGGTTGTAGGCTGAAAGTTGTTAAAGCTGGTGGCACTAATTAGTGTATTTGGGCTTGATCCTGCAAACATTTCCTACCTTGTATTTTCTTTCTCTATCACATAGCCCCATTACTTTCAGCAGTCTGTAGGACTGAGCCCCTCAATGGCAGGATCAAGATGGAGGCCAAGCACTGAAAGGTGACTAACCTTTTCATGCCTAGATGTGGATCCTTTCCAGGTCAGGAATGAGGCCTGTTGATAGGAGTAGCATGAGGTGAAGCATGCACTGCTGCAGCCTGTTGTTCTATGACAGGACTTTGTTCTCCAGGGCTGTCAATCCACCAATAGTCACGACTGCTATATTGACTTAAATAGTGGAGAGTCTGGCTTCTGCTCCTATGGTTTCTCTGAGCTTTAGTTCAGAGTTGTCAGGTAACTGTGATATGATTCTCCTCTGCTTCAGCTTCTTTTTGCCTGTGATGGATCTGCACTGGGCATTCTTTAAAGCGTTAGAAAATGCACTGCATCCCTTAGCCATCTTTCGCATCCTCCTGTGACAAGACTCAGAGCCTGCCTTCGGAATTCCTGCTTGCTTTGCCCAAATGGATCTGGTAAAAGGCCATTTCAAAAAATGTCCCTTTGGTTTATTAAAAATGTATCTGGCAGTTGGTCATTGTTGAAATCCGAGACCATCTCCATTTGGTGCTTTGTTGTAAAAACTCCATAGTCAGCTAAAACATAAAAGTTCAAGTAAGAGTGCTATAGATACTTAATCAATGTCTAATGGACACTTCAGTGCATCTAAACTTGCAGCCTATTGATGCCCAGTAATCGGAGGATACTGTAATAACAGAGCTTTAGTCCAGAGCTGCTGGTCCTTGGTACAATATGTGATTAAAATGGTCATTTAATAGTTTATGTTTAAAAGGCAAGTGGAGGGCGACTGAATGAGGAGTCCTCTTTGAACCTGAATGTGGATACAAGACTACAGAACACTTTTTTAGGAAATGAAGTCCCTTTTGAAATTAAGCCCAAAAGTTAGTTGCTGTTGATCAGCCATGACCGCTTGAAGTGTAAAAGTGCTTCACTAATATTTTCATTAATTAACATGGTGAGGCAACTAGGGGTTGAGGCAGCAAAGAATTCTGTGGCACCTTATAGGCTAACAGACGTATTGGAGCATGAGCTTTCGTGGTTGAATACTCACTTCATCGGATGCATGTAGTGGAAATTTCCAGAGGCGGGGGTGGGTGTGTGTGGGTGTGTGTGTGGGTGTGTAACGAGGTTAGTTCAATCAGGGAGGATGAGGCCCTCTTCTAGCAGTTGAGGTGTGAACACCAAGGGAAGAGAAACTGCTTTTGTAGTTGGCTAGCCATTCACCATTGTAGTTGGCCAGCCATTAGGGGTTGAGGGGGAATCCAAGGAGCAGCTGTGTAGGAAGCCTGAGGCCTGGGGAAGAAGCCAGGAAGTCAGGGGGAGCCAGGAGCTGAGACGTGGTGAGAGGTAGCTGGGACAAGCTAGGGGATAGGAAGTAGCCAGTGGGGTTAGGAAGGTGAGACCCAAGATGTGAGGGGTGGGGTGGTGGACAAAAGCTGAGCACCAGTGTAATGAAGCCAGGAGGAGCAAGCGAAAGGAGCAGACGGATGTTCTGTTCATAGCTAACCTTCTGGTCCATGTATGTTGTGCATCTCACTCAGATGTACCATAGAGAATAAGGATCTGTCACAGCTCTCACTTTGAGAGCCTGGCTGTTTAGTTCAAGTGGTACATTCAATGTCCAAATCAGTCCCTGGTGTTAGCCAAGATGGTGGCTGTCACTTAATTTTTAGGATCCATCATTTTCTGATCAGTGTATCCTGTTAATGCTAAACGCCCCCCACATAGGTGAATCAGGATCTTTACCGTTCCTTTCAATACCATGCCTATGAGGAGTATCTGAGCTGAAGCTTGGAACTTTTGCGCTCCATTACTTGGGCCAAAAAAGCACAACATGAGCTATGTGAGATGTGTTGGGGGATAGGACACTTGTTTATATTTCCTTGTTTTGCCTAGACAGATGTAACTGAGTTATGTATGTGGAGTGAAGAGCAGTAGGCAGTGGCCTCCCATTTAGGATGTGGGTTATTATAGGATCATTCAAAAGAAAGCAGCAAAGCATATTAATCGTACTGAGGCACTCTGGTTAGAAACTATTATTCCAAAATGTAGAGGGGGTTGATTATGGGGGCACAGAGTGATGTGTGGTGAGGAGCGAATGGAGCCTAGGGTTTGATTTTGTGCTCAGTGGAGAGAATGAATTGTGTGTGGGGATTTGTTTGAGGAGGGATATTGTGCAGTGACAAATGAGCGAAATGGGAACCATGCAATGAGATGATCCGCACTGTGGATTCCAGGGCTTGGAAAGGCCTGGCTCACTGAGGCAATAATTCACAAAAAGCAACCATACAGGGGCTGGTGCAGCAAACTCCACTTCTCAGAACCACTCAGTGCTTTTAGTGCTGACTCTGGGAGGAGTTACAGCACCAGTGCCTTCCCCTCACAAGGGAAATACTTAGGCCTTTGTCTCCTCTTCATAAAACAAGTTCCCTAATATAGATAATGATTAGTTCCCTTTTTCAGGGGGTGTAGCAATCCCTTTCCCTTAGGTGTTAAATAGCATAACTCTTGTCCACTGGATGAGAAAAGCTAAAACTGGTCCCTTTTTACACAGAGTAAATGGTGCACAATAAAATAAACCATCTTCCCTTCTGCACGCGCAGGGTTTTGCAGATCAGCTCCCCTCAGAGGAGAGAAGTTCTGTGTCTGCTCACTAGAACACAGCTTACAGCTAGCTCCCTCTGTCTTCTTTCGTCCTTGTAATGAGCCGCACGTGATTGGCACTAACATGGGAGACACAAACCATGACTCTGTTCACTCTGCTTGTGTGTCACATCTAGAACTGGTCAGAAATTTTCTGACAATGTTTTTCCCTCAGATACCTACCTGGTCATGTGCTATGCTCCTCCAGGCTACTGGGGAGCCCAGTCACCCAGCAGCCCAGGCTTCTGGCTCCTTAGCATCCTGGACTCCCAGCTTCCATACTCCCAGCTCATAAACCTGCAGTGTTACTAACCAAACCCCAATTTGGATTATTGCATCTTGCCTAACTAAATTCCCCCTCCATTTACAATTAGATACCTGTGGGCTGATACTGCACTGGTATAAACTGTAGCTATGACAATTTACACCCACAGAAGATCTGTCTCCTCGCTCTTCACTTTCTGTAAACTGTTATCCTTTGTTGCTTTGTGCTGTTACACAGCTGCTGCTCCCTGTCCCAGAGGTAGCTGCATTTCAATGCGGGCTGAAGCCATTCCAGTATCTAGCAATCTTTGCAAAGCACTCTGAGATCTCACTGTTTGAAAATGGCTAAATATAAATGTAAGAGATTATTACTATGTTGTCAACTTTCATGATTTTTTCATGAGTGTTGTAATATTTGGTGTTTTCTTGAACCCCGAGCTCCTGGAGTCAAGTCATTACGTGAGAATCTCAGTTTTCATATATATAAAATAGCAAGTTTCTAGCTCTCATGAAAGTGTGACTCAAATGTACCCTAAAAGCTAAAAACCCTAAGAAAAAAAAATAAATGTATCATTTGGCTTAAAAATTGTGAGGTTTTTTTCATCTCTTGATATTGGGAGCAAGGAGGGTCTGACTCATGATTTTTCAGTGCTCGGGGTGGACAGTACTGCTAACAGTTTTTTGTTAACTTGGAATTAACGGCATACATCAACATATAAATAAACTGCACTATACACACTTCATTTAAAAGAAGATAATGTTCTTCACACACGGTGTTTCCATTCTCCTCAAAGAAGTGACTTTATTGAGGTGCCTTTGCCAGCTCTCTCCCCCATCTCCTGTGTTTTCCCCTGAAAGGCTGTAGACATCAGGCTGCACAGGATATTTAATATTGGTAGTTCTTTTTATTTCAGTAGTGTTTAGAGATCCAAACCACGATTGGTCCTATTGTGCTAGGCAGGGTACGAACACACACTGTGAGACAGACTCTGTTGTAAAGAAGAGCTTGCCATCTAAACAGACAAGACAGATAAAGAGTGGGAGAAAGTTAGTATTATTCCATTTTACAGATGAGGAACGGAGGCAGCAAGAGATCCATTGATGTGCCCCAGGTGACAAAGGAAGTCCCTGGCAGAGCCAGGGATTGAATCTGAGCCCTAGTTCTGTGCTTTAACTACAAGACCATCTATCCTCCCTCTCAGCACCCGTTCACTGGCACCAGCAGTGCCACTCCTTAGCAGGTTATTGCAGTCTTGAGCTGGTGGTTTCCACATTTTGTTGGGCGCTCTCTCTCGAATATTCTAGGAGTTAGGTCTCTGGATTTTCATTTTCCCATGTATATTTGTAAGACAAGTGAAACTTGTCTCTGGAAGTAAAGAACTCCAGACATGGCTCAGTGTCCAGGATAAGAACATGCATAATTAAATGGATACATTACTTGTTTCAGTGGATCAGTTGAGAGTACACTGACTATAGATCTATTTCTGTAGTCACCTATCCATACATGAAAATATACAATATGGACAGCCCCACATACAACTAAATATAAACCAAACCCCTCCAGCCTTCAGCCCACCACAGAAGCCAGAGGAAATAGTTGGTCTTCATAGTTTTTCCAGAAAGTTAACCAAGTTAGAACAGCCAGCTGTCCCCCAAAAGCCATAAGGATCAGCACAGGGATGGCTCACTTGCCTCCATAGGTGCCAGAGTGATACTAAGGATCTTGTGCTTAGGTGATCCTTATGAAATGAGTTGGGTCCTCTGCATCCAGTTTTCAGTGGACAAATGTCACCTGACCAATTGTATGCAACAGAAGTTGGTCCACTAAAAGATATTACCTCACCCACCTGACCAACTGACAGTACTTGCAGGCCCTGCTGGCAGACACAGAGAGGCCTGGGACTGAAAGCACCATGGTGTCAGAAAGCAAGACATGGAGGGTCATGTCTAGTGGTTGGAGCAGTGGAAGTCATGACTAGTGGTCAGTGTAGTGGCAGCCAGACCAGAAACAGGAGACATGCTCAGGAGCAGGAAAGCAAGAGTAGGGCTGGGAGCTAGGTTACAGCAGGCTGAAGCCTGTGGAGTCTGTCCTCACTATCAGGCAGGGGAGAGTTCCAAGTGATGCTGGGCAGGCTGAGCTGCTGTTTCTCCTGTGAGGCTTGAATATCTGTCCTAAGAGTCACCAGACCAACTCCTGACTTGTGGATTGGCTGGAGCCTAGCTCAAAAATGACTCATCACCGCATGTGGCTTAATCAAGCTCTAGTCCAGGGATAACTCATCCCCTCACACACGGATACCACAACACCTCTCACATCGAGGAGGTCCCTCCAATATTGGTGGAGCAGGGCACATGCTTATGCATGTTCTTATGTGCCTGTTCTTTGGATAAATACAGGGCTCTGGAGCATTCAATCTGGCACTTATTCACACACGAAAAATAAATAGTTTTACAAGTTTATCATATAGCCTGAAGTCCATCATACTTCTGGTATTAAGAGAGGCTACGTACAAATTGCACCACTGAAAATATATATACATTCTGCTGTTTAATCTCTAAAGGCACAATCCCCTCCCAGAGAATTCAGGAAGATCTGAAACAATAGTTTGTGCAGGAAGGATCTTGCAGGTGGTAACAATGTATTTGTGCCAAGAGACAAAATAAAAGAAAGGTCATCACATCTCCGGAGGGAGCCAGGTGCTCTATGGCTTTTCAAAAAGTATTGAAAAATGTCTGATGACTGAATACAGAGCTGAGGGCTAAGACTAATTGCTGCCTGTGTCAACCAGCTGGAGGTTTAACCTCATTCAAAGATAACAGCACTTTGAAGTCTCCATGCTTAAAAAGTGGGGATGCAAATAAACTAAAGTAAAAATGGGGGCTGGAGATTAATGTCATTCTAGTTCTTGCAAGTGAAAGAAGGAACTTTGTGACTGAACTGGAGGTGAAATTGAACTGTCAGATGCTGTTGTGAAAGGGCTTGTGGGAGGAGAGAAGATCGCATAGTGCTAGTGAACTGATCATATTTTTCAAGTGCCTTTTAAAACAGCAGGCAGAATCCTTCTCCAATCCCAGGGGAGATAGCAGTGCTACAACAGAGTATTAGGGCTGCTACTCTCCCGCCAAGATTGGAGAATAATCGCTAATGGCTCAGATACCTCCTCAGTCAACTCCTACTCAGGAGATATCTGAGCCATTAGCGATTATCTTTGAAAAGTCATGGAAGACGGGAGAGATTCCAGAGGACTGGAAAAGGGCAGATATAGGACAACTCAGGGAATTACAGACCAATCAGTTTCACTTCAGTACACAGAAAGATAATGGAGCAAATAATTAAGCAATCAATTTGCAAACATCTAGAAGATAATAAGGTGATAAGTAACAGCATGGATTTGTCAAGAACAAATTGTGTCAAACTAGCCTAATAACTTTCTTTGACAGGGTAACAAGTCTTGTGGAGAGGGGGAAGTGGTAGAAGTGTTATATCTTGATTTTAGTAAGGCTTTTGATACTGTCTTGCATGGCCGTCTCATAAACAAACTCCCATAAGGTGGGTGCATATAACTGGTTGGAAAACTGTTCCCAGAGAATAGTTATCAGTGGTTCACCATCAAGCTGTAAGGGCATAATGAGTGAGGTCCTGCAGGTATCAGTTCTGGGTCTGGTTCTGTTCAATATCTTCATCAGTGATTTAGATAATGGCATAGAGAGTACACTTCTAAAATGCAGACAATACCAAGCTTGGAGGGGTTGCAAGTGCTTTGGCGTTCTCAACCAGGGATACAGATACCCTGGGGGTACTCAAGAGATCTTTCGGGGGTATATCAACTCGTCTAGCTTTTTGCCTAGTTTTACAACAGGCTACATAAAAAAGCACTAGCCAAGTCAGTAAAAAATATAATTTCATACAGACAATGACTTGTTTGTACTGCTCTATATACTACACACTGAAATATAAGTACAATATTTATATTCCAATTGATTTATTTTATAATTAGATGGTAAGAATGAGAATGTAAGCAATTTTTCAGTAACAGTGTGCTGTGACACTTTTGTATTTTTGTCTGATTTTGTAAGCAAGTCGTTTTTAAGTGAGGTGAAACTTGGGGTACGGAAGACAAATCAGACTCCTGAAAGAGGTACAGTAGTCTGGAAAGATTGAGAGTCACTGATCTAGAGTTAGACAGGTGTTTGTCCAGTCTGTTCTTGAAAACCTCCAATGATGGAGATTCCACAACCTCCATTAGTAACCTGTTCCAGTGCTTAACTAGCCTTATAGTTAGAAAGTTTTCCTAATATTTAACCTAATGTTTTTGTTGTTTCCCTCCCTCTCTCATTATAACTTTTTGAATGTTTTTCCTCTTATTTTCTTTTTGCTCAGATATCCACATTATAATTGGTTGTATAGTGTAAAAAAAAAATTTGCAAATGTACATGGTGAGTTCATTCTGATGTTACTCATGAGGTCACACTGAGTTTTCGGATTGCTGATGGACTCTGTTATAGTTATTTAAATGATTGTGAATCCCGATAGCTTCACAGAATTTAACCTGCATGAATATTTAAGGAGAAATTCATCTCAGAAGTTTATTCTTTATTGGGATGCAGCTCCGTTTGCTCTTTGTTCATCATTTAAAAACTTTCAGTCATCCAATCAGGGAGCAGAGGTAATAACATGTGACTTCAGTTATTAATCACACAGTACAAGTAGCAAAGAAATGAAGTGAACCATTCACAGACATTTTTACAGGCTGAAATTTGTTCTCAGAAGCTATTTGGTGAATATTGACAGATAACAAATACATCTATAAAAATGGGGATCATTTCATGAACAGAAGAAAGGGTATCCATTGTGTAATTCAGGGGTTCTCAGACTTCATTGCACCGTGAGCCCCTTCTGACAACAAAAAATACTATATGACCCTACAAGGGGGGACTGAAGCCTGAGCTCCGCCGCTGCCCGGCTGGGGCCAGGGGAAGAGGGGAAACCAAAGAGCTTCAGCCCCAGGAGTGGGGCCTATAACTTGAGCACCATCACCCAACGGTGAAGCCTTTGGGCTTCGTCTTCAGCCCCCGGCCCCAGCAAGTCTAATGCCAGCCCTGGCAACCCTATTAAAACAGGGTCGTGACCCACAGTTTGAGACCCACGGATAATTCATTCAGAGTTAATAGTTCAATCTGCATGTTTGTTTCCTTGCTTTCCTTTGAGAACAGTTTATTGATGTTTTTATGATTATTTCGGGGTTACACCAGAGACACGCTGTAATACTGGATTGATTTCTGAAATCTTTACTCAGGCAAAACTCACATTGGCTTCAAAATTTATGCTATAAGTTCTCGATCCTGCCATGAGATCTGTGTGGGCACAAACCTATGCCCATGTGGAACCCCAGTGAAGCTGGAGAGGGGGCCTCCAGGCAGGTGCAGGAGTTCATGACACAGATGTAGATGTAAGGTCAGGAGCTAAGAGTGAAATTCACCTTTCTGCACAGAGCCTCTGTCATGGGTGTAAACTTCACCGTGACTGACTTGAATGGGAGTTTTTCCTGAACAGTGACAAGATTTGGGGGGGAGAGGAGGGCAGAGCGCGTGGAAGACTAGAAACAACACTTTCTTACAAGTATTTTTCATGAAAATCATAAAAAACTTTGACTATGTATTTTAAGAAGTTCCATGTTTTACTTTTTTCTCTTAGATGTCACAGTCCTATTTGTATTGCTTTAGAGGCAGTGACACCTTGTGGTACTGGCCACTAAAGCAACATCTACAAGGTTTTACTAAACATTCAGTCAGGCGGTGCTTGTAGATCACAATAAAAAAAATACAGTGACAGTTTTAATCATGATCCGCAGTGTCTGTTCTTCTGCTTTGGTTTCTGAGAGACTATAGGTCTGATTCTCAAACTGCTGTACGTGAGCAGCTCCCATTGAAGCCAGTGGCTGTAGAGTCAGAATGTCCATGTAACAAATGCATCAGCTGGTTTGTCAAAACCCTGATGTATGAATTTTGGTGTAATATTTGCAGTATGTGAAGCTATCAATGAATGTTAGGAATTTTGAGGGCATCAGACATTTTACGACGGGTTGGCAACCGATGGCACGCGTGCCAAAAGGTGGCACACGAGCCGATTTTTGATAGCATGTGGGGCGGGCTGAGCTGCTCAGCCCACCACCGCTCTAGGGTTCCCACTGCTGGCCCCTTACCAGCCGGGGTCCCACCGCTGGTCCCACTCAGCACCTGCTGAGTGAAGGTACGCCAGGCTGGCAGCAGTCTGAGACCCCAGATGGCAAGGAGCTGGTGGTGGAAACCCCAGAGCGGCGGCGGGCTGAGCTGCTCAGCCCACCACTGCTCTGGGGTTCCTGCTGCTGGCTCCTTCCCTGCTGAGGTCACACTCAGCACCCGCTGCTGGCCTGGGGGAAGGAACCCCAGGCTGGCAACAGGCTGAGACCCCAGCTGGCAGGAGCCAGTGGTGGAAACCCCAGAGCTCTGGCGGTCAGCCCCCCACTGCTCTGGGGTTCTGGCTGCTGGCTCCTTGCCAGCTGCAGTCCCTGCAGCCCCACTCACCTTGCTTCCAGTTGGAGTTTCAGCACAGGCCCCCTGCCAGACAGAGTCCAGGCTTCTGGCCCTGCTCAGCCCTACCAGCCGCCAGCTCCACTCACCTCAACTGCGGATCAGCCACTGACCTCCTGCCAGCCAGTTACCAACTTATAACTCAGAAGCCTGTGTGCAGCTTAAAGTATCTAAATAGGTGCCACCAGACATTGGAAACTCAGCAAGGATCACACTAAACTAATAAGATCTGCATTTAATTTTAAATAAAGCTTCTGAAACATTTTGAAAACCTTGTTTACTTTACATATAACAGTAGTTTGGTTATATATTATAGACTTAGAGAGAGACCTTCTAAAAAACGTTCAAATGTATTACCGGCACGTGAAGCCTTAAATTAGTGTATACATGAAGACTTGGCACACCACTGCTGAAAGGTTGCCGACCCCTGTTTTATGAGATGCTCTGCACCACGTAGAGCAGGGCCCTTGTTTAGAATCTGTAAACCTTTGCTTCCTCAGGACAGGGTCTATGGCACTGTGTGGAGTACAGACATTGCACGCCTAACTGGCATGGGAATAAATGGCAGTGTAAATGATGAGGCACTGCTTAGATGAACAAAGTAGCGAGCCCTGCATTACTGATTCCCAGGGTATATATCTTACATGGCTTTCTACACACCCAAGCCCTGTCTCCCTCATTTACACTGCTATTTTTCATAGTGTAGCATCCTACTGCCTCCTCGCTGCTGGAGGCTTTCCCCACTGCAGAGAAAGTCTCTGTCAGCAAGGAAGGCTCTGGCGGGGAGGGCAGTGTGGAAAGGCTCCAGCAGTGGAGAGCTACACTCTCCAGTGAGTGTGGATGCAGCATATAACTACATGCACCCCACACACCACTGCAAGTGTAGACAAGGTCTTAGAAAGCACAAAGGATGCCACTTGAGTATGGGCGGGGCTAGTCTGTGCAGTCGCAGCTTCACTGCTGTTATTACTGAAGCTAGTTAGAATCAAAGCTAGCTCAGGTAGGTCTGCAAATCCTGCAGTCACACCTCCCAGTTGCAGTAGATATACATACCCTTAGACTGTACGCTCCTGGTGGCAGTCTTGTTATGTGTTTGTACAAGTGCCCAGCACAAAGTGACTCTGGTCTATGAATGGGCTCCCCATATGCTACTGCAATACAAATAATAACCATCATAAACCAATGTAATACAGCATGTGTGCTTTTAGCATTTAATGCAATCAGAATACCTGCTGCCTCTCTGTCCTGCCAAGCAATTTGAGCTTGAGACGTTCGGAGACAATATTGATCTTCCATTTTGCTCTTTTTTTCAGGGGGTTCACGAATCTAAAGGAGTGACTGAAGACTATTTGAAACTGGAATCTCTGATACAGAAGGTGGTTTCCCCTTACTTGGGCACATATGGTCTGTATTCTAGTGATGGACCCTTCACACACTCCTCTTGTATTTTGGGTAAGAATAACAGGGGCTTGTAAAATGTCATTGATTTGACATAGTGCAGACAGCGAGCCAGAAAGCTTTATAAATACATCACACTGATGCCCATAAAACAGGTGATTGTCGATGCCAGAAAAACAGGGACATATTGTTTCCTTTATGGTGTGCTGGGGGCACAGAAAATTACAGCTAAGCCTGACCAAGCCTCCTCCAGCTTTTGAAACTCTGAAATAAAATTTGTAATAAAAGAATTTTTATGTTCTATGGCTTGTGTTATGCAGGAGGTTGGACTAAATTATCATAATGGGCCCTTCTGACCTTAAAATCTATGAATGTTTACATCTCTCTCTGTACTACTTCCAGTGAGAAGAATTGAACTCAGGGTGCATTATGGACAATGTGAGGTAGAAGGAGAGAGGATGTGCAGATACAAGAAGTGCATGCAGCAATCACTATGCCTAAATGTAGCCATTTCTGAAGTGGAGCGTTGTGCCTTTTTATCAATATCCAGCAACTTCATACAACTGTTTAGGATAGAAAATGATGGTGAAGGATGATCAAAAGCACTCAGTGTCTTCCATAGAAGGTTCCAGCTAATGTCAGTAGAGGTGGACTTAGGCCAATACTGAATGCTGTTCCATTTGAGTAGTTTGTACTGTTGAAACTCTAGGGAAGTACACAGGCACTGCAAGTCAGAATGGAAAAGTAGCAACTGTACCCATAGTTTTAAAAACAAGTAATTTGCTATCCAGTTTGGATATACTTTAAATTGTGCATTTTCTGGGCAATTGATTTGCTCCGTTTTCTCGTATGAAATTGTCAAGAGGGTAGTTCATGCTTTTCACATGAAGCTGAATTGAAAGTGGAATGTGTTGCAACGGTATTTAAAGAAACAGATCAATTTTATGTGAGTCAGCCTAGGCTGGTTATCTTCACAAAACGATGATTCAAAAGAACTATTTTGTATTCATCACTGCTATTAAAGGGACATGAAACAATGTGATTATTGGGGTTGCTCATTACACCAAGCCCCTAGGGTGCCAGTAGCATGTCCCATGATCCTGACTTGGAGCCACGCACTGTAGGTGCTTCAGCAGTTAGGCCTCATTGGTACTAGTTCTGGTGGGGCCCCAAAACCACTCAGACACATGGCTAAGGTCCAGGGTATTTTTCTAGGCCTGGCAGAAAAGGGAAAGGTGGCAGATATCTTAGGTACAGAGCCTTAAACAGTTCAAAGTGAGCAATGATCATATCTCTCCTTTGGGGCCCTTTTGCACAGGCTGCCTCCCCAGCCACAGCTGTTTCAGCTTTCCTGCAGCACCTCACTAGCCATACAGCTGCCACTTCCAATCAGAACTGAACCACTTCCTTATCGGACCTGGAGCAAGGGGATGTGCAATGGAGATAGGGCTGAGGGGAGCTGTAGTCTGTTGATGAGCGGATCCATCATAGTGCCCCAGATTTGACATAATTTGAACATCAGCTTTTACAAAACACAAGAACAATAGAAATATTCCCACAAAAATTTAATACAATTCCAATGAAAGAGTTTTTAAAATAAATAAATATTCCACTACTCTATTTGAAACCCAAACATTGAAGCACTAAGGCCTTATCTGTACTGGCTGAGTCATCTGCTGGAACTGAACCCAGGTTCAATGGATTTAAAAGCATAAGTGTCTACTGTCTTGGAGCTAATAGACCTGGACCTGGTCTCTGTACTAAATCAGAGCAGCCGTAAGCCTTTATTTATGCCTAGCTGTCAAAAGCCCCATGGGCACATTCTGATAGGTGAGGAATCATTAGTGCATAGTTTCTCTTTGCCGCAGCTGTAGCCCTATACATTGAGATGGTGAAGTGACAGGAGCAGCAGGACAATTGTTTGAAGATCAGATGCAGTAGCTGTATGATTGTTCCTGCTCAAAGCATCCTGAGTAGTAGCCAGGATCTGGCCCATAACTAAGAGAACAGTGGAACCTCTGGAAGGATGCTTAATAATTATTTCAATCTTGTATGAATGTTTCATGAAAACGGCACAGTTCCAAAAGGTTCTTAGGTAATGCCAGTAATATAAAATTACTGCCACCTAGTGGTCATTGAATGAAAATGGAGCTGTGGATTAACTGAATTCTAGCAACTAGCTGTAAAAATCTAGAATACTGTGAAACCGAGTTCAGATTTCTTATCCCAGTCATGAGATAGGTTCTGATATTATTTTGGGTCACACAGCACCATGGCAGTACGTGTAATCTCAAATTAAGTTTTTAAACCAAGATTTTTCAAAGTGATTACACATTTGGGGTGCTTTAAATCAGGGGTTCTCAAACTGGGGGCCGGGACCCCTCAGGGGGTCGCAAGGTTATTATATGGGGGGTCGTGAGCTGTCAGCCTCCACCCTAAACCCCGCTTTGCCTCCAACATTATAATGGTGTTATAAATTAAAAACACTTTAATATATTTAAGGGTGGTTACACTCAGAGGCTTGCTATGTGAAAGGGGTCACCAGTACAGAAGTTTGAGAAACGCTTCCTTAAAGGGACTTGATTTTTTCAGAGGACAGGTGACTGGTGTATAACTGCTCTGGATGGATTTTATATCATTAAATAGCTTACTTATAGTTAGCAGCACCATCTTCTCAATGCACGTTTTTGCTCATCTTGGGGGAGTTCGTTTGGTGAAAGAAGAAGCTCAATTAAACCAGAAGAGAGCTCAGCCGCAACAGACACAAGAGAAAAAGCTGGGTCTCAGATCCTCACAGTAAACTTTGACTCCAGTCCTCTCTTCTCCCTACATGTGGGGAACTTCCAGTCACATCCATAGCCATGCACGTCTAAGAACAGAATTTCAGTCCTTGTTTGTCATTAAATAAAAGCACTGTCACATACTCTGGCAATTTTATCACAAGTCACACAGTATTTGGCATTCTTCTTAAACCCCTAGTGCTTGGAATCGTGTGAATATTAGAGAATCTCAGCTTTATTTTTTTAAGTAAGTTTCTAGCCTTCATGGTTGTGGAATAAAGCTTGAAGATATGATCCCTACAGGCTCAAAAACTAGAAGGTAAATAAAAAGAATCCAACACCGATTCTTTTAAAAAGCTTATGGTTTTTGTGCCAATCTCATGTTTTTAGGGCCCTGACTCATTATTTTTGAATGCTCGGGGTTGGCAGTGCTATTAAAGACATAGACTTCAGAGATTTTAATTGAGATTTGTGTTTGTTTACAGAGAAGCGGTTCTTCAGACGTTCCAAATCAGGTGACATCCTCGCCAAGAACCCCGTGGTGAGATCGAAAAGCTACAATAACCCACTGCTGACCCCAGTAGCCGAGTATGAAACAGAGGGTATTGCAGCCAATGGAACTGGCATCCGAAGGCACTCCGTTTCTGAAATGACCTCATGCATGGAGCTACAAGGGTACTCCAATCTCACAACCATCATGGACAATGGTTCCAAAAGCTCTATGACAACCACGAAGAGCTCACTCTCAGGAGAACAAGAAAGGCCTAGTGCCAGTTCAGTGCAATGTTCCAGCAAACTCAATGCAGTTGAGCAACAGCAAGGACTCTTTCACACCATGGGTGATCAAAACAAGGCTTTTGAGCTGGCCAGGGACCCTGCCTTGATTCTAGTCCCTTCTTCCAGCCCCGAGAATATAGTGGACCAGATTTTGGAGTCAATTGACTCTGATTCTGAAGGAATTTTCATAGATTTTGGCCGAGGTTGTTCAAATTCATCAGCGTACAACGTGGATGTGAGCAGACAGAGCATCGTGTGACGGACAGGAGAAAAATCCTTGGTTTTATTATTATATACAAGTAACTGGTATGTTCGGCAACACAGCAGGGAATAGATATACATACAGAGCCAAAACCTCAGCAGGTGTAAATCATCAGTATTAAAAATCAGTGGAGCTATAGTGATTTACACCACCTGGAGATATGGCCTCTAATTTTTTTTTTAAACCACCAACCTATTTTCTTCCCATCATTCTGCAGTAAGATTTCTTACTGTCTTTGTAAGATTGTGGATTGTTTGTTTTTTCTGAATGGAAAAGAGTCTAATAGAAAGCTGTTAGTGCAGCTGAATATGTTCATTTACTAACATAGTCCATTGTATGGCTGTGTTCACCTTTATTTTTAGTTGTCTTGAAAGATTCCTGTAAAAGTGCAGGTTGCTCTTTGAACAACACGATCTTGGCTGGGAAAAAAACCTTAAAAAAAAAAAAAGAACAAACCAACAATGATGTGGTCATAAATGTAGCAGAATACAATGATTTATAGTGACACTTTTTTTTGTCCTTTTCTTGGTATGTCTTGTATGCACTCCTCTAACCGCAATGAGTTAGGATTATTAAGAAAAAAAGTAAAATAAACAACAATGTGCTACATAATGTGATGCAGTGCCTGGCATCTAATGTTTTGTTTCACAGCCAATACAGTGTCTAGGTGAGAGAGATGTACTATAACTGGGTTTTAAGACTGTGTTAATTTGCTTTTAATGTGACACTTCCAAGAATTTTGTGCACTGTAAACTCTTGGACAACTCTCCATTCTATGGTGAGGTCCCAGCAGAACACAAGTTACTTGTTTCCTGTGTAAATAAAGTTATGGGCTTTCAATGGAAATCTTAATTATTTATCAGGGACCTTAAAGGAGTACTATGCAGCAGGTGTTGTAATTAGGTATTGACATGTAAAGGATTAGCATATGAACCAGCAGCCCTTCTGAGTATGCATAGTCCATCTCATACCAGTAGTCCCAGGGAGTCAGTGGAGTTAATCTGTTGAGATGTGTACAGATGATTTCAGGATCAAGCCCCCAGAACAGTGCAAAGGAGTTTGGCCACTTGACATCCAGTAACATTAATGTGCACTGTGCAGTTACATGCCAGTGCCATCTAGGGTTTTGACCTGACGGTTTTAAAGTAAATGTGGAGCCCATTACAGTTGCCACATTACAATGATCTGTCCTGGAGGAGTGAAGTCCTGTAATTAACCATAGAACATGGTCGATATCCAAGCAGCATTTGTGAAAGCTTCCCTCAGTACTTCATCGTCATGTCTTAGTTCTGGCTCAGGAGACACCTGCACAGTTGCTTAGTCTCTTACTACTATGGATGGTGTGTCAAGGCTGAGGTATATTTGTAGGGAGGTGCCCCAGAAGCTTGCAGTGCCACTGCCCACCCTGCTTTTTCTATAAGTAAAAAGGACTTTTCACTTGCACTAAATTTATTTAAAAGGGGAAAAAAGCATTTTTTTCCCTAGACACAGCTGTTACTAGCTGTCATAGGGTGGGATGTTTCTTTAAGGTAGTCAGGTTTCGCCTTAACTGTAACCAATGAGCTGCCTCCCAAGGGATGGGCCTGAGACCAGGTGGTGGCCTGCAGGTCACCTGGCCTTTAGATGAAAGGCCAGCAAGCCACTGAGTTGAGAGTGAGACTTGCAGGGAGTAGGTAAGTTCTTGGAGGAAATGCTGCCTCAGTGGAAGGAACCTGGTTTGATTTATGTTGAACTGTTTTTGATATGGAGAAATAAAACTCAACCCTGAAGCGAGAAGAGATTGAAATCCTGCTGTTCTTGGGAGTGTCATCTGATATACTGGCTGGTGAATTAGCCCCACTGCTGTACAGCAGCAAAACTTGGTCTGTGGGTCTATTATTACTGTGGATGATGTATGACAAGCCCTGCATTAACTAGCAGGGCTGACAGTTAAATATTTATTTTTACTTTATAAGCTGTGTACATTTGCTATGGGAAAACACTGATATGCAATAAACATGGAACCCTATGATAGTGTTTTGGTAGAAACACTTATCAGTAGAGAATCATGTTTTACATTTGTTCAATGCTGGTCAAAATACACAGCTTTTTCCAAGCTTAGGGTCACTCAGATGCTTAAATGCAGAACTGGGATATGCCAATGACCAAGCCAGCTATATATGATAACTGGGCTCTGTATCTCTCTAAAGCTAGAATTCCCCTGGAGTTTCACTGCCCCGGAAGCAGGACTTAAGTACCACTGGGATGATGTGCTTGAGTTCAGCAGGGCCAAAGTGGGGCAATGGTGCATCTCTGCAGGATGAGTACCTTTTGCTGAATGATACAGCGAGTGGCATGGACTTTCAAGTTCACTCCTGTCTCTGCCTCAGGTGAAGATGAGCACTCTATGTGGGGAGGAGGGGGAACGTTGGTTTCTGGGATCAGTACTGAACCAGCCTGCACTTGGAGCCCCACAAGGTGAGCAAGAACCTATGTTCTAATGTGCAGCCAGCCCAAATGCTTTGTAAATTGACTGATCTTGAGATCATTGTAGCTTAAGTATGACCTTTTTTTCCCTTCCTTCCCACTGAGAGACCATTTCAAAGAGAAAGCAGGGAGTGCATCCAGTATCTTACTGGAGGGGGAAGAAGGGAAATCAGAGACTTTTTAAAAAGAAAAGCTGAGCTGAATTTTGAAAAGAGTGAGGGCAGGTGACAGGGAAAGCAGCAGAGGCCAACTAAGTGCCACCTTGTTAAAGGATATTTACAAAGAAATGGTTTCTAACTTTGTAAATGCTACTACAGCACAGTGTTTCTAGCACTGCATACTCTGTTAGGTCATAAATAGTCTTCTGACACGCTCAACTCACCAGCAAAATATAGTGTCTGTCTGTCCCGCCCCCTGCTTTATCTGTTTTGAACGTTGCATCTCCTACACCTTTTTCTCTATACGCTGACTCCCGCCCAAAAAGAAGCACAAAAGTCTCAGAGGAGGAATGGTCCTATGTACCCAGTTGGAGCTAAGATAGAAATTGGAAAGGTGGGGCTCTGTGAAGCCATTGATACACAATTTAAAGTCCTATTAAAGTTGGCTGACACGTAGAAGAATGTTAGAGTGTGGAACCCCACACAAGCAGAAAGAACTGGTGGAATAGCTTGAGAACCAAAGCTGATCTGTGTGGTAATGTTAAGTAGTGCCCTCTAGTGCAATCAGAATTTGTTGAATAATGTTCAGTCTAAAATCAGGGCTTTTTTGCCCAATAATAAACTGAGAAATATTTTCATTATTTAACCAGCTCTTGGCAGCTGGTAGGGTTTAAGCAATTCCACTAAAACAAGGGCACTCACTGGAGAGGCCTAAAAATAAACTTGGAAATGCACCAGCTCTGCACCTTTACACAGACTCTTAAGTAGTTACCCCAGGCACAGCTGAGGGAGATCTCCGGTCTCCTGCTAAAGATCTGATTTAGAACTTCCATGCTTTGCCAGGGACAATATCACTGAAGAACCAGGAAAGGTCATTTTCTTGTTTGAAATAAAGGGTAAATCACTAAAATAAAAGTATCACTCAGTTTAAGGAGTTGCCCGTTGTTCTGCAGTGCATATGAGTATTCAAAATCCTTCCATCCAGTTACTACTAGACACATGCTTCTTCCTGATCATATAACCTCTAGTAATGGTTAAACTCTGCTAGAAAAAACTCCTCTTGGTTCTTTAACGAAGCTTGTTTAACATCTGCTGCTCCCCAGTCCAAAAAAAGCTGAAAATGGCCTGTGTTTGAAACTCCCCCTATCAAATCCCATATGCTGGAAACATATCACATAACTCAGTACTAGTCCCTTATACAAACTTTTCCTTACTGATTTTGCAGGTAAAGAACCATGCCTTCCACAAAATGGCTACTCAGCTACTAGACTACAGTTCCCAAAATGCTATAAGGCTTAAGGTGAAAGTTCACACCACCCTCCCAAGATATAAGAAATTCTAATTTGTAGGGTTCAGTGTGGTAGCTATGTTAGTCTGCTTTAAAGAAAGCTCCATGCTACAAGTAGGATGCCCAAGGCAAGTAGTGGCTTCCAATACTATTGTTTAAAGCAAACCTACAATTTGCAAATACAATATTGCCAGCCCCAAACACTCAAAAATCATGAACCGGGCCTCCCAAAATCAGGCAATTGGTTTAAAATTCATGAGATTTTCAAATGCTAACGTGTGGCTCTTTATGTGCTTTCTGAGCCTTTAGGATATACTTGCTTCCTGTTTTCCAACATTTTCACCCTGATTTTACCCTGGCCTTCCTACTCCCCAAATATTTTCTCACCTACCAAAGACCTTGGACTGAGGAAAATCATCCAAACCAAACAAGCAGTGGAAGTACTACTACTGTTTGTATTACAGCAGCAGCAACAGCTGGAGTCCCATTATACAAGGCCATGTAGCAGCACCTAGTTAGAGACAGCCCCTGGCCTGCAGCGTTATGTTCTAAACAGAACAAGGGCAAGAGAGGAGACAGCAGCACAGAGAGGGGATGTGAGCAGCAGGTCAGCGGCACAGCTGTGACTAGAACCCAGGTTTCTGAGTCGCCATGCCCCAGCCCCTAGACCAAAATTGTATAGAGGCTGTGCCTCCCCAAACAGCCAGGCATGGCCTGGCCCCTGCCCCCATCTGACTCCCCCTGTTTCTCACACCTATCCAACTCCTGATGGGCCCCCACCCGGACCCCTGCCCCATCCACCCATTCCTGGCCCCTAACCACCCCCAGACCCCCCACCCCTGACTTCCCCCTGCCACTCTATCCAACCCCTCCTCTCATTTCTGACTGACCCTCCCCCCCAGGACCCCTGTCCCATCCAACCACCCTTTCTCCCTGAGTGCCCCTAGAACCCCTGCCCCTGACTGCCTCCCACTGCCCCATCCAACCCCCCCTCATTCCTGACTGCCCCCACAGGACCCTGCCCCCATTCAACCCCCACTGTTCCTGCCCTCTGACTGCCCTAACCATGCCCCCACTCCCTGACCACCCCCCAAGCTCCCCTGCACTTTATCCACATCCGCCCCCTTACTGTGCTGCCTGGAGCACTAGACAGGCAGCCACGCCACCCGGTTGGAGCCAGCCATGCCACATAGAGCACTGGGTCAGGCTGTGGCTCTGCATCTGCACTGAGAGCTCGCAGCCCCAACGCCCAGAGCATTGTGCCAGCGGCGTAGTGAAGTGAGGCTGCAGGGGAGAGGGAACGGCAGGGGAGAAGGAACGGCAGGGGAGGGGCTATAGGCTAGCCTCCCAGGCCGGAGCTCAGGGGCTGGCCAGGACGGTCCCGCAGGCCGTAGTTTGCCCATCTCTGCCCTAGACTATGCTGCTTCCTTAGGCAAAGGAGCATTGCTAATGTATTATTCCTTGCTGTAGAATTATAGGTGCCTTTTCAGCGTAATGCTAGGAAAAGTAAGTCTCCAACAAGACAAGAAAAGGCCATTCATGCTAATATACTTGAATAGTAGGTCAGACTAGAGCTGAGTGAGAGGAGGTCAAGGAGGTGGTTATGGCTGCTGTGTCTAAGCTCCCACCTGAGTTACAGCAATCTGCCCTTATTTGCCCCAGCTGTCTGTAGTCCTCAGAAGCCCATTTACCAGCTAGGGATAGCTGGAGAACAGCATGCTCCTGCCTTTCCCTCCAACCCACTCCACTGCACTGGGGGCTGTGGTGTAGGAGGCCAGTTACACCGGCTCACTGGGACTGCACTACAGCAGAGGAATCCCCAGCATGGCCCTTGTGGTCCCGTTGCAGGGCTTGAGTCGTGCGCAGAGTGTGTAATGAGTGAATTTATCCTGTTAGCTGATGTCAGGGAGGGATTCATGGATATCACTGGGAATGGGATTTTACAGTTGAGTCAAATGACTAAATTCCTGAAATCTGAGCTATGGAGAAAGAAGTGGATGGTCAAGTTTTGAAGGCAGTGACTCGAATCTTATGTCCAATGTGAGGATTTTTAATGTATGAACAATCAGACATGAACTCTTAGGGGTGTTCAATGTTGGCCTAACTCTGATCCCCCCAAAGTCAATGGTAAAACGCCCATTTGTTTCAATGAAAGCAGAATTAGGCCAATGTTGAGCAGTCTTGAAAAATTCCACCCTTAGATTATTAAGGTTGAGGGATATACCAACTCATACTATTCAAAGATGATATCTCTAGATTTGCAATAAGGATTTAGATTTGACCTATTTCACTGTCATAGTAACTTGGGCATTTTAATATTCTTCAGACAGGTTACTTGACTAGTAATTAAATAATGAAAACAGCCTATTCTTTCATAAATGTGCACTCTTCAGGTCCTGTGTTGCATTATTGGATTAGAGAGCTGGCTGCCTGCCTGTAACAAGATTGCCTACCTGGAACTGATCTTCTTTCAGGTAGCTCTGCCCAGAACCAGAGGAAAGAAAAATAAAGACTAGATGTATAAGTTAAAGGTAGAATTGTGGTATTTTACAGGGCTAATAAACTACAAGAGGTTTCTGCTCTTTACTTTGGCTAAGTTGAAGCTATATTTACATCATTATAGTTAAAGTTGTGTTGGCATTTCCATCCCAGGGATTTCTAATTCTGCCAGATATTTTATTCTGGAATGGAACTCAGTGTATAATGTCTAATCTCCAGCTGTAAAGACTCTTTAGTTCTTTAACTAGTGTCTAGAATGCTTTCCCTTTAAAAAACATTTTATGTGTCTAAATATTCAAACTAGTTTTGAGGGGGAAAATCAGTTTGGGGGCATGTTTAGACCACAACTACTGTCTTTATTAGTTAGTTTGTTGTTGTGGTCAAAGTTACTGGGCTGGGATTCAGGAGGCCTGGGTTTAATTCTGAGCCCTGTCACAGTTCCTGTGGAGAGTTGGTTAGAAATTTTTTTATTTTGTTTTTTGTTTTTGTCTGAAAATGACAGTTCATCAAAACCAAAACTTTGTGGGCAATTTCTCAGTTTCAATGAAACATTCGGAAAGGCTTCTCAGGTCTAGGATGGAAATTCTAGTCAAAATGAAAGAAAGAAAATAGCCCGTAGCCCAGCAGTCAGGGCACTCCCCTGAGATGTGGGAGCTCCAGGTTCAAGTCCCTGTTCTGAATCAGACAGAGCAGGGACTTGATCTTGGGGCTCTCATACCCAGGGGAATGCCCTGACCACTGGGCTATTGGTAATCCAGGGGTAGATAACAGTAGCAGGGTGCTGGTGCAAAAGCACCTAACTGGAGCTGACTGGGCAGGGGCTAATCAGGGGAAACCAATTGGGGCTGATGGAAAAGGCCTGATGCTGGCCTGAGGATTGGCAACACCTGCTGGCCTGATAAGCCAAGGGCTATAAAGGCTGGGAGGACAGCCAGGGAGGGAACTGGAGGCCTTCTAGCCAATGGCTGCCTCTGCCTGCAAAGGGTGTGACTAATCTGGTCAAGCTTGTAAGCAGATGGACACTGGTGGTGGGATAACCTTAAATAAATAAAGACAAGGGTGTTGCATAACCCTTAAAGCCTCTCTGAGCCCTATTGGGAGCAGCAAGCAGGCCCCAGGAAGAGGGGTGGGTTGTGAACCCTGTTACAGTAACACAGGTGCTTTCTCCCACCCCTCATGAAAAATTTCAAAATGTCTCAGCTTTGTTCCAAGTAAAACCAAAATAAATTTCAAACCCTCAGTTTTTCTTTGTCCTTTTTGTCTATTTAATTTGTGAGCTCTTTGTGGCATGGACTATCCATTACTCTACATTAATTCAGGTTCTAGCAAAATCAGGCCTTGATTTCACTTGTATACTCTAGCTACTATTATAACACAGCTAAATAATTTCTTTCAAGTCTACAATGTACCTATGGAGGCTATTTCGTCCCATAGAAAGATAAATTTGTTGCCTAAAAAGCTTACAGAGTTGTGACAAGTGAGAACTGTCCAAGAGTCAGACACAAAGAAGAATTAATGGCATAAAATAAATTATCTAAAGCCTTATTCTTAAAAGCAGATTGAGCTTCAGCTTGTCAAGCTCCAGCTAAGACAAGTAACACAGAAAAGCAAGATTGTTAGGCTACCTTAGAGAGGCAATCCTTATTTGGAACCTAGGAATTTTCAGACTGGAACAGACCCAGGGTCTATCTAGTGCAGTACTGTATCCTGTGTCCAACTGTGGTCAGCACCAGATGCTTCCGAAGAAACTGTAGTAGATAGATTTGAGATAATCTGCCCCCCTACCAAACACACACAAGAGCTCATGCCAATTTCTAATACTTAGCAGAAGAAATACTATCTGATCATGTAATTAAAGGGTGTATTATCATACATACATACAAGACTAATGCACAGGCAACCTTAATTCAAGCATTCCATAATTTTTGAGTGTTTGACTTTTTGCAACATTGTTTTTAATGTTTTTTGTATATAAATCCATATACTTGTTCCTTATCAATCACCTATCTATCTAATCCAATCTTTCTTCATGAAGACTTTTTAATGAGATTGAATCATTTTAACTAGCCTTCTGTGGATCCCCTCAAGTTCTGTAGTATCCTTTTTCAGATGTGGTGCTCAGAGAATTCCAGATGAGGCTGCATCTTTGATTTTATATATATAATATATATATAAATAAAATTAGGGCTGTCAAGCGATTAATAATTAATTGCACTGTTAAACAATAACAGAATACCATTTATTTAAATATTTTGGGTGTTTTCTGTATTTTCAAATATTGATTTCAGTTACAATACAGAATACAAAGTGTACAGTGCTCACTTTCTATTTATTTTTTTATTACAAGTATTTGCACTGAAAAAACAACAACAAAAGAGTCTTTTTCAATACACCTGATACAAGTACTCTGTGGATGAGGGGAAAGCAGTGGACATATTATTCCTTAACTTTAGCAAAGCTTTTGATTCTTCTTCGAGTGATTGCTCACATCCATTCCAGGTAGGTGTGCGCGCCGCGCGTGCACGTTCGTCGGAAACTTTTTTACCCTAGCAACTCCAGTGGGCCGGCAGGTCGCCCCCTAGAGTGGCGCCGCCATGGCGCTCTATATATACCCCTGCCGGCCCGCCCGCTCCTCAGTTCCTTCTTACCGCCGTGTCGGTCGTTGGAACTGTGGAGCGCGGCTTAGCTGTCCTCCACGTCCCTAGCTCTCCTAGTTCTCTATCGTTTATCTATCGTTCATCTCTAGTTCCATTATAGTTGTTAATTAGTTTGTTAAGTAGATAGTTTAGTTAAATAGTTGTTAAGTAGTTCTTCGCCGGGGGCTTAGCCCTTCCCGGCACCCGGCGCCAGGCTCATGCCTGTTTCGCCGGGCTTCAAGCAGTGTGCGGCCTGCAAGAAGCCCATGCCTACCAGCGATCCCCACGAAGCGTGCCTGAAGTGCCTCGGGGAATCGCACAGATCCGACAAGTGCCGCATCTGTAAGGCTTTTAAGCCGAGGACAAAGAAGGAGAGGGATCAGAGGCTCCGAACTCTCCTAATGGAGGCGGCACTTGACCCGTCGGCTTCGCAGGCCGTGGTATCGGCACCGGCACCGGATCGCTCCGGCACCGAGAAGACTCCTCGGCACCGACCCTCTCCGGCACTGGAATCAGAGCCAAGGCCGTCGAAGTCTGATACTCCGGCCAGGCAGACCCGGCTTGAGCGCCCGGCCTCGACATCGGCCGCGGCACCGCCGGCACCGTCAGCACCGTTGACTCCGGGCCCGGCGGGTCCGTTGAGTCCGGTGCCGCCGAGCTCCCCCATGAGATCTGGGGTTGAGGTAGTGGTCCCATCCACACCGGAGACCTTCGCCTCGGCTCGGGACCTTATTGCCCTGACTGAGCCCACTCGGCTGCCACCCCCGGTACCTCCGGTGCGGGTTGTGTCCAGAGGCAAGCCCATGATGTCGGCGCCGCCCAGAGACAGTCGTTCGCCATCCAGGTCCCGACGTCTTGGGCGCTCCAGATCCCGACGCCGCTCGCAGTCCCGGCACCGCTCCCCTCAGCGGTACCGGTCGCACTCGCGGCAACGGTCGGCATCGAGGCGGTCGCGGTCAGGCTCCAGTCGGCGACACCGGCACCGCGACTCCAGGAGCAGGTCCCGACGCTACTCGCCGCACCGGTCGACCTCCCGGCACCGAGCTGGTGGCAGGTCCCGGTCTCGGTCGACCTCCCGGCGCCGAGCTGGTGGTAGGTCCCGGTCGACCTCCCGGCACCGAGCTGGTGGCAGGTCCCGGTACCGAAGCGGCACCCGGTACCGATCAGGATCCCAGCACCGTGACAGATCCCGGTCCCGATCCCGGTCCCGGCACCGATATGACTCCCGGCACCGGTTCCCGGCACCGAGACGATCCTCCGTGCCGGCCCGCGCAGACCCTTACCATCCGGGGTCGGCCCCACCGTGGCCCTCGAGACAGCCGTCCGTATCCTCCCAGACGGACAGCGGGTATGCGCTGGGCACCGACCGGCAGGCGGCGCTGTTCGGGGATCCGCCGCTGCAAGACCAAGGCCCACAACAGTGGGGATTCTGGACACCCTGGGCATACCATCAGGCCCAGGGCCCCCAGCAGCTCCCTGCTAGACCGGCGACTGCGGAACGTAGGGCCCCTGAAGCCTCCTTGTCTCGCCCCCCTCCCTCCCCGGAAGGGGAGGAAGGGTCCAAACAGCAGGACTCCGCTGTGGCTCCGGAGGCAGAGGCGAGGGCTGAGGAAGACCCTCAGTTGGACACTCTCGTGCCTGGGGTCTCATCATCCTCCTCCCCGGATGAGGCGGTGGCGGGTACCTCCTCCAACAGTCCCCCCCCGCTGGATCTCAGGGCGCACCAGGACCTCCTCAGGCGATTGGCTCAAAATCTGAGTCTGCAGGCAGAGGAGGTCTCGGAGATAGAGGATCCAATTGTCACCATCCTCTCCTCTGATGCTCCCACCAGGGTCGCCCTGCCCTTCATACGGACCATCCAGGCCAATGCCAATACTATCTGGCAGTCCCCGGCCTCCATCCCTCCGACAGCGAAAGGAGTCGAGAGAAAGTACATGGCCCCTTCTAGGGGATACGAATATCTACATGTTCACCCGACTCCCGGTTCACTGGTGGTGCAATCGGTGAACGATAGGGAGCGTCACGGCCAGGAGGCTCCGGCCCCCAAGTCCAGAGAGGTCAGGCGGATGGACCTCCTTGGCCGTAAGGTGTATTCGGCTGGGGCGCTGCAGCTCAGGGTCTCTAACCAGCAGGCCCTGCTGAGCAGATACGCCTTTAACTCCTGGGTGGCAGTGGACAAATTTAAGGAGCTGCTGCCACAGGATGCTCGCCAAGAGTTTACGGCCATCTTGGACGAAGGCAAGAAGGTCACACGCACGGCCTTACAAGCCTCCTTGGACGCTGCGGACTCGGCTGCCCGTACCCTCGCGTCAGGAGTTACGATGCGTCGCATCTCCTGGCTGCAGGTTTCCGGCCTTCCGCCGGAGCTCCAGCACACTATACAGGACCTTCCTTTCGAAGGCCAGGGCCTGTTTTCCGATAAGACAGACCCCAGACTCAAGAGTCTAAAAGACAACAGGGTCATCATGCGGTCCCTCGGGATGCACACCCCCGTGACGCAGCGTAGACACTTTAGGTCGCAACAACAGCAACAACGTAGGCCGTTTTCCCAGTTCCGCCAGCGGCAGGACCTTTACAGGCGCCGCGGCAGGAACGGCAGGCGCAGACAGTCTGGGAACCAAGGGGGGCAGAACCAAGGCTCCTCAAAACCCCCGCCTGGTCCTAAGCCTTCATTTTGAAGGTGCGCCCGAGGGCGCGGTAACAGTTTCCCCTATGGATCCTTCCCCCCCGTTTTCAAACCGCCTTTCGTTTTTCCTCCCGGCGTGGTCCCAAATAACATCGGACCGCTGGGTCTTAAGCATGGTGCAGACGGGATACCGCCTGCAGTTTGTTTCATTTCCTCCTTCCCGCCCTCCTTCCTCGTCCCTCTTCAGGGACCCCTCTCACGAGCAATTCCTTCGGCAGGAGGTGCAGACGCTCCTCAGCAAAGGAGCTATAGAGGCGGTTCCGGAAAACGAGAAAGGCAAGGGGTTTTATTCCCGCTACTTTCTGATCCCCAAGGCCAAGGGGGGCCTCAGGCCTATCCTCGACCTGCGAGAACTCAACAAATACCTCGTGAAGTTGAAGTTCCGCATGGTATCCCTGGGGACCATTATTCCATCCCTGGATCCGGGAGACTGGTACGCCGCCCTCGACATGCAGGACGCGTATTTCCACGTTGCCATTTGGCCGCGCCACAGACGCTTTCTCCGCTTCGTTGTGGGGGCTCTTCATTATCAGTTTGCAGTCCTCCCATTCGGCCTGTCCACGGCCCCGAGGGTGTTTACAAAATGCATGGCAGTTGTCGTGGCGCATCTTCGGCGCAACCGTGTCCACGTGTTCCCTTATCTGGACGACTGGTTGATTCGGGGCACATCAGAACAGCAGGTCAACAGCCATGTCCGCATGATCACCGCCATATTTGCAAGTCTGGGCCTCTTGATAAACACAGACAAGTCCACTCTGAGGCCCACGCAGAAGGTGGAATTTATCGGGGCCGTCCTGGATGCCACTGTGGGCAGGGCCTCGCTGCCTCTGCAACGGTTCCAGACCATGGCGGCGATCGTTCAACGTTTGCGGTCAGCCCCATTGACGTCAGTGAGGACATGTCTAGCCCTGTTAGGCCACATGGCGGCGTGCACTTTTGTGACCGACTACGCTCGGCTCCACATGAGGCCTCTCCAGCTGTGGCTTATCAGTCATTACAGACCGGCAAGGCAACCTTTAGACATGTTAGTCACAATCCCCCAGAAGGTCTTAGATTCTCTCGGCTGGTGGTTAGACCAGTCCGTATTATGTGCGGGTCTTCCCTTTCACCCCTCTCAGCCCTCGGTATCCCTGACAACGGATGCCTCAGATCTAGGCTGGGGGGCCCACCTAGGGACCCTGCGGACACAGGGCCTGTGGTCCCAGGAGGAGGTGGGGCTCCACATCAACATGCGGGAGTTGAGAGCGGTCCGCCTTGCTTGTCAAGCGTTTTGTCATCAGCTTCAGGGTCGTTGTGTCGCCGTGTTCACGGACAACACGACGACCATGTACTATATCAACAAGCAGGGAGGCACCAGGTCCTCCTCCCTGTGCCACGAGGCGATACGACTCTGGGACTTTTGCGTAGCCCACTCCATTCACCTCAGGGCTTCCTTCCTCCCTGGAGTACGGAACACTCTGGCAGATCGATTGAGCAGATCCTTCCTGTCACACGAGTGGTCCCTTCGCCCGGACGTCGCTCTCTCCATTTTCCGGAGGTGGGGTTATCCCCGGGTGGACCTCTTCGCGTCCAAAGGGAACAGGAAGTGCCAAGCGTTCTGCTCCTTTCAGGGCAGGGAGCCGGGGTCGATAGCGGATGCCTTCCTCATCCAGTGGTCAACCCACCTGTACTATGCATTTCCCCCGTTCCCTCTGGTCCACAAGGTCCTCCTGAAGGTGCGCAGGGACAGGGCTCTCGTGATCATGGTGGCCCCGGCGTGGCCCAGGCAGCACTGGTACACCATGCTGCTGGACTTGGCCATAGCCGACCCAGTTCCCCTGCCCCTTCATCCGGACCTGATTACCCAGGACCACGGGACCCTCTGTCACCCAGACCTGCAGTCGCTGCACCTAGCGGCGTGGCTCCTGCGTGGCTGACTGGTTCCGAGCTGCGCTGCTCTACGCCTGTGAGAGAGGTGCTCTTGAGCAGCAGGAAACCGTCCACAAGAGCCACATATTCGGCGAAATGGAAGCGCTTCTCCTGTTGGTGCGTAGAGAGAATTCTCCGCCCTATGGAAGTTTCGGTATCCGAAATCTTAGACTACATTTTGTCCCTCAAAGGGCAAGGTCTGGCCTTATCGTCGTTGCGAGTCCACCTAGCAGCTATCTCCACCTTTCACCCGGGTGCGGACGGTCGCTCCGTTTTTTCTCACCCGACGGTGTCGAGATTCCTTAAAGGGCTGGAACGTTTATTCCCTAACGTCCGTCCCCCTGCTCCAACCTGGGATCTTAACCTGGTGTTGTCCCGGCTCATGGGGCCCCCCTTTGAGCCGTTAGCTACTTGCTCCCTGCTCTACCTCTCTTGGAAAACTGCCTTTCTAGTGGCTATCACCTCAGCTAGACGGGTGTCGGAGCTCCGAGCTCTTGTGGTAGACCCCCCATATACGGTCTTCCACAAGGATAAGGTGCAGCTGAGACCACACCCTGCTTTTCTGCCCAAGGTGGTCTCAGCCTTTCACGTCAACCAAGAGATTTTCCTTCCGGTTTTTTTCCCAAAACCTCACTCCTCAGGCAGGGAGCAGCAGCTCCACTCGCTGGATGTCCGTAGGGCTCTCGCGTTCTACATAGAGAGGACTAAGCCCTTCCGAAAATCCCCCCAACTTTTCGTGGCGGTAGCAGATCGTATGAAAGGTCTTCCTATCTCCTCCCAGAGGGTATCCTCTTGGGTTACGTCCTGTATCAGGACCTGTTATGACTTGGCCCATGTCCCTACGGGCCGTGTGACTGCGCATTCCACCAGGGCGCAGGCGTCGTCGCTAGCTTTCCTCGCCCGTGTGCCCATCCAGGAAATCTGTCGGGCAGCGACCTGGTCATCGGTCCACACCTTTGCTTCCCACTACGCCCTGGTCCAGCAGTCGAGGGAGGATGCGGCCTTCGGAACTGCAGTGCTCCGTGCCGCGACTTCTCACTCCGACCCCACCGCCTAGGTATGGCTTGGGAGTCACCTACCTGGAATAGATGTGAGCAATCACTCGAAGAAGAAAAGACGGTTACTCACCTTTGTAACTGTTGTTCTTCGAGATGTGTTGCTCACATCCATTCCACACCCGCCCTCCTTCCCCACTGTCGGAGTAGCCGGCAAGAAGGAACTGAGGAGCGGGCGGGCCGGCAGGGGTATATATAGAGCGCCATGGCGGCGCCACTCTAGGGGGCGACCTGCCGGCCCACTGGAGTTGCTAGGGTAAAAAAGTTTCCGACGAACGTGCACGCGCGGCGCGCACACCTACCTGGAATGGATGTGAGCAACACATCTCGAAGAACAACAGTTACAAAGGTGAGTAACCGTCTTTACTGTCTCCCACAGTATTCTTGCAGCAAGTTAAAGATGTATGGGCTGGATGAATGGACTATAAGGTGGATAGAAAGCTGGATAGATCATTAGGCTCAACGGGTAGTGATCAATGACTCCATGTCTAGTTGGCAGCCGGTCTCAAGCAGAGTGCCCAAGGGTTGGTCCTGGAGCAGGTTTTTTTCAATATTTTCATTAATGATCTGGAGGATGGCATGGATTGCACTCTCAGCAAATTTGCAGATGACCCTAAACTGGGAGGAGTCATAGATACACTGGAGGATAGGGATAGGATACAGAGGGTGTAGACAAATTAGAGGACTGAGACAAAAGAAATCTCATGAGGTTCAACAAGGACAAGTGCAGACTCCTGCACTTAGGGCGGAAGAATCCCATGCACTGCTACAGATTAGGGACCGAGTGGCTAGGCAGCAATTGGAAAGAGTCCAGCAGAGTGCAACAAAAAATTATTAGGGGGCTGGAGCACATGATTTATGAGGCGAGGCTGAAGGAACTGGGATTATTTAGTCTTCAGAAGAGAAGAAAGGGGGGGAGGGATTTGACAGCTGCTTTCAACTACCTGAAAGAGGGTTCCAAAGAGGATGGATCTAGACTGTTCGTAGTGGTACCAGATGACAGAACAAGAAGAAATGGTCTCAAGTTGCAGTGGGAGAGGTTTAGATTAGATATTAGGAAAAACTATTTCACTAGAAGGGTGGTGAAGCACTGGAATGGTTTACCTAGGGAGGTGGTGGAATCGCCTTCCTTAGAGGTTTTTAAGGTCAGGCTTGACAAAGCCCTGGCTGGGATGATTTAGCTGGGGATTGGTCCTGCTTTGAGTCGGGGGTTGGACTAGATGACCTCCTGAGGTCCCTTCCAACCCTGATATTCTATGATTCTAAGTACTGTAGTGCAATCTCTTTATCGTGAAAGTTGAACTTACAAATGTAGAATTATGTACAAAAAAAACTTCATTCAAAAATAAAACAATGTAAAACTTTAGAGCCTGCTATGGGTGATGCACTAGTATTTCTGGAGATTGGTGGTTTCATCATAATTCTTAATATAGATTTGATCATGTCAACAAATTCTGTCAAACTTGCTTGCTTTTCACAGATGTAAGATTCTAGGTATTGGTGTTGTCTTTAAATATTTATCAAGTCCTTGGTCCAGAAATTAGGGATAAGGAGAAAATTACCTAGATACAAATTAGGGCTGTCAAGTGATTTAAAAAATTAATTGGGTGATTAATTGTGTGATTAAACAATAATAGAATACCATTTAAATATTTTTGGATGATCTACATTTTCAAGTATATTGATTTAAATTATAACACAGAATACAAAGAGTATGGTGCTCACTTTATATTTATTTACAAATATTTGCACTGTAAAAAAACAAAAAATTGTATTTTTCAGTTCACCTAATACAAGTACTGCAATCTCTTTAACACGACAGTTGAACTTACAAATGTAGAAGTGTGTGTGGTGTTTAAAAAAAACAAAAACAAAAACACCCTGCATTCAAATATAAAACTTTAGAGCCTACAAGTCCACTGAGTCCTATTTCTTGTTCAGCCAATCGCTCAGACAAGTTTGTTTACATTTGCAAGAGATAATGCTGCCCGCTTCTTGTTCACAATGTCACCTGAAAGTGCCAGATGCACTAAAGATTCATGTGTCCCTTCATGCTTCAACCACCATTCCAGGGGACATGCGTCCATGCTGATGATGGGTTCTGCTTGATAACAATCCAAAGCAGTGCAGACTAACACATTATTTTCATTATCTGAGTTGGATGCCACCAACAGAAGGTTGCTTTTCTTTTTTGGTGGTTCGGGTTCTGTAGTTTCTGCATTGGAGTGCTGCTCGTTTAAGACTTCTGAAAGCATGCTGCACACGTCGTCCCTTTCAGATTTTGAAAGGCACTTCAGATTCTTAAACCTTGAGTCCAGCGCTGTAGCTTTCTTTAGAAATCTCACATTGGTACCTTCTTTGTTTTGTTAAATCCGCGGTGAAAGTGTTCTTAAAATGAACATGTGCTGGGTCATCATCTGAGATGTCTATAACATGAAATATATGGCAGAATGCTGGTAAAAACAGAGCAGGGATATACAATTCTCCCTCAAGGAGTTCAGTCACAAATTTTATTTTTTAAATGAGTGTCATCAGTATGGAAGCATGTCCTCTGGAATGGTGGCCGAAGCATGAAGGCGCATACAAATGTTTAGCATATCTAAGTTTTACATTATTTATTTGTTTTTTTTAGTGCTGTTATGTATGCATTGTGTCCTGGAATATGTGATGCAAAAAATATCACTTGGAAAATTTTGGCTTTCTGGCTTTATATTTGCCAAATTCCCTCCCTTCCCCCAAATGAATCAGCTCATAAATGTCTAGGAATATGTTCTGCCCTAGGCTGCATGCATGGACATGTGTTAAGGTATGGGAAATCCATGAAGGTACCCAAAGAGAGAATTTGGTTTCAATATCTGAAAGCCAGATATGGATGTGAGCATTCAGGTATGTACATTTTTCTTTTTGTAAGTAAATAATTGGAGACTAGTGATAAACAGCTCTTATGTCTTGCAAAGTGATTCACCCTTGGTCAAGTCCTGAAAGACACTATTGATCTGAACTATATAGGCATTTCTAGTGTTCACACCTCTGTAGTGTTTGTGTGCTTCTTGTAGTCAGTGGGAGCTGCAGGCACTTAGCACCAGTCTGGATCTGGCCCCTATTGGTATGGAATTAACAAATGATGGGTAAACACAGCAAAACCCCAGGAGTACATTGCGGGCAAAGAAACCTCACATGGAACATGTCAATGTGGAGGGGCAGCTGGAAGCAGAAAGTACTTGGCTACTATTCAGTTAATCCAAATTTCTGTCTGCAAATCACTAAATGATTCATCTACATGGAGAACTTACTTAAACAAGTTTCACTAGCAAAAGGGAGGACATCTCTAAATGTTGATTTTCTGTATTGACTAATTGCAGTGGTGAAAAACAGCATGAGAACAAATGCACTCGGTGGCTGTACCAAATCTTGGTTCAAGGCATAGGGATACTTGGAAAGCGCTGCACATCTGATTTACTGCTAGATTAATAGTGTCATGCTCTTTAATGAAGCTGTAATGTGTAACATTTTTTTTCAACTTTCCAATATTTGTTTGTTCTTGAAGCTTTAAATTTTTTTCCCCTTCAACTGTTTTTTTTTTTTATAGAGAAGGGTCCAAGATCCAGATCTAAACTCTCAGGGTGTTCAAAACCAGAATCTTTACCTGTGTCCTTCCTAATTTGGCAGACAAGGGGTTTATTTGGGTTTCTTTTTCTTATTTCTTCTAAAGCAACTGAAAATTATAGTAGTATTTTTGCATCCTTCCTTCCTTAGTAGGTAAAATCAACCTAGAATTCTCGTTCATTGACTGTATTAATTTCCAGGCTATATGCTTGAGACCTGAGACAGAACTAGAAACAGAGATCTCATGAAATGAATTAGCTGGCAGTAACTCATGGTATCTGTGCAGTTACCCCCTTCTGCTATAACTTTTTTTCTCAACAACCAAACCAGAATCTCAGATCAACTGGAGCTGCTTCCTCACCCAGCAATGTTGCCATATTGGTGTTACAAAAAAAAAGTTTTATTGATTTATCCTGACAAATTTTGGAATAAATGTCCAGGGCCCTTGTTCTCCATACTGCTATGGAATCTGTGGTGGGTAAGTGGGGGAGGGTACAAACAAGATAAGGTGGCTGTGCAAAATGTTCCAAGACGTGTTCCTGCTGGGTGGTGGTCCATATAGCTGCCAGTTTCTCCTGTGCTCCCCATGAGCTGTGTAGAGAAAGGGGGCACAGCCAGGTAATGAGAGAGCAAAGTTGGTGAACAGCAACTTTCAGTAGTGTGTTCTCCCCCTCTTTCATGGACTGTAATCTGGCTGTGTGTGTCAAACTTCCAGGTAAATGAATGCTGCTCGGAGCAGCACATGCTCTTCCCCTTACAGTGAGTCCCATCACAAGGGTTACACAATAGAGACATAGGCCAAGAGCCAGTAGCACCTTGGCTACAAGTTGGCCTTGCTGCCATTAATGGAGAGGGACCCTACCGCACAACTGGCTGGGGAACTGCAGTGCTGAGGCCAGGTTTCCTGCAGGTACCCATTCTTGAACCTTTTTCTGGCCTTGACCCAGGCTGCACCATATCCCTGCTGGCCCCATGAAATGAGTGGTGAGTCACTGCAGGCCAATGGCCTCACAGCAAAACCTGCATGTGCTCTTGATTATGTTGCTTCCCTTTGCCATAGTTTGATGGGAGAAGAACATGTGATGCCAGGTTCTATTTGCTTCTTCCAACTAAGCAGCTGTTCTTCAACCCACAATGTTTATAGCCCAGCCATAGATCGAATGAGTCAATTTTCCTGCTTCAATACTATGTTATAGGAGTTCTGTGAAGTTCCCACATTAAAAATGCTAATTATTATTGATAACCTGTGCCTGGTCTGTCAATACATATAGATCCTCTGCATTTCTCTTTTACATACCTTATCTTGGCCATTGCTGTGTCTTTGCCCATTGCTATGATTCTGCAGTTCTTAGGGTGCTTCTCTCTTGAACAGCTTTACATTGGGTTTAACCTGTGCAATATGCACTGTGTTACTATCCAAACTGGCCACTGGATTGCACCATTGCTCCAAATAAATGTAACAGAAAGCCAATGCAACATCTGAGAGATGGTGATTCTCAGAGGTTTGGCCATTTCCTGACTATTTAAAGGTTTTGTATTCTCTTTTCCCAAAACCTCACCAGAAGCATAGGTGCCTTCCTCTGCAGATGGGCCACGGGTCGTCTGCAGGTTTAAACTACAGTAGAACCTCTGAGTTACAAACACTGGAGTTACTAACTGACCGGTCAACCACACACCTCATTTGGAACCGGAAGTTGCAATCAGGCAGCAGAGACCTAAAAAAGGTAAATACTGTACAGCACAGTACTTTCGTTGAAAATAAACTACTAAAAAAAGTCTTAAAAAAAAGATTTGATAAAGTAAAGAAACTGTTTCTGTGCTTAATTTAAATGAAACAAACTGGTTAAAAGCAGCATTTTTCTTCCGCGGTAAAGTTTCAAAGCTGTATTAAGTCAATGTTCTGTTGCAGACTTTTAAAAGAAAAAACCATAATGTTTTGTTCAGAGTTACAAATATTTCAGAGTTAGGAACAACCTCCATTCCTGAGATGTTGGTAACTCTACTGGAGTATAAATGGTGGCTTCTGTGTAACTTGAAATCTTTAAATTATGATTTGAGGGTTTCAGTAACACAGCCAGAGGTTAGGGGTCTATTACAGGAGAGAGCGGGTGACTGTCTGGGGCCTGCGATGTGCAAGAGGGTAAGACTAGAGGAGCATGATGCTCCCTTCTGACCTTAAATTCTATGAGGTGCTTGACCCAGTCAGTCCAGAGGTAGGGCAATACAGTGCTTTTGGGAAATCTGGTCTTGAGACTCTGACTCACTTGCACAACTGGGGAAACTCCACAAACTTAGCCCAGTTTGACTACCAGGAGGGGCCACCTGCTATTGCAAGGCAGTGATTCCTAACACATATTTCAGAGCTCTACTGATGAACTCTGGAAGGTTGGCATCCAGCCCTTTGGCATCTGGAAACACCGCCATGACGTGAAGGCCTTATGAGGGAGGAAGAGGGTCTTGAAGGATCCTCCTGGGGGAAGGAAGATAAATCATAGGGGGATATGGTAAGCAGGAGCAGATTCCACTTTGAAATGGCTGCGTCATGCCATGTTAGAAAAGAAGGTCGGTCCTTTTAACAAGCTGAAGCAGGTAGTTCATCCACAAGCTCTCTGGTATCCTGACTTATAGCTCTCCCTACACCTGTATGATGCTGCCCATCTCCACATGGCTCATTAGCTTATTCCCTATACTCAACTTCACTGGCTTCCAATCCACTCCAGGATCTGGTTCAAAATTGCCTTAAAGTCCTGTGGACTCACTTCAGTCTGTCTTATGGAGCCTCTTGCTCCACTCAGCTCTGGGTTCTCTACCATTTAGTGCTGGCCTTCCCGCTCCTTGTTTTGTTTTGTTTTTTTGGTCATTGTTTGTGCAAGAGCCTTCTCCTCTGCAGGTCTTGCCGTTTGGGACTGCATTCCTGTATCCTTCTGCCTCGCCAACTCTGAGCATTTCAGAATTCAGCTGAAAAAAGACGGTTACTCACCTTTGTAACTGTTGTTCTTCGAGATGTGTTGCTCATATCCATTCCAGTTAGGTGTACGCGCCGCGCGTGCACATTCGTCGGAAAACTTTTACCCTAGCAACTCAGTGGGCCGGCAGGTCGCCCCCTAGAGTGGCGCCACCATGGCGCTCCATATATACTCCTGCCGGCCCACCCGCTCCTCAGTTCCTTCTTGCCGGCTACTCCGACAGTGGGGAAGGAGGGCGGGTGCGGAATGGATATGAGCAACACATCTCGAAGAACAACAGTTACAAAGGTGAGTAACCGTCTTTTCTTCTTCGAGTGATTGCTCATATCCATTCCAGTTAGGTGAATCCCAAGCCTTACAAAGGCGGTGGGGTCGGAGTGAAATGTGGCAGAATAAAACTGCCGAGCCAGAGGCTACAGCCTCTCTTGACTCCTGAACCAGGGCATACTGCGAAGCAAAGGTAAGGACCGAGGACCAATGGAGCTTCGCGACAGGTCTCGTGGGTAGAAACACGAGCCAGCAAGGCAGCAGATGAAGCCTGAGCCCTGGTAGAATGCACGGTGATGTGGCTTGGGGAACTATGAGCCAAATCATAACAAGTGGGGATGTCCGCCATCACCCAAGATGAGATCCTCTGAGAGGAAAACAAGCAAGCCCTCCCTTTGGCCCGCTACCGGGGCAGAGCTGGGGCGCCTTAGGCAATGATTCTGTCAGCACAATATAATGCGAGCACTCCACAGATGTCCAAGGAGTGCAACGGTTATGCCCATTGCGTTGAGCTGTGGGTAACATGTAAGGCCAAAACACTTTAGGGAGGAAAGCCGGGTGCGGTCATAACTGCACCTTGTCTTTGTGGAACCTTCGTAAGAGCTCTGATCTCAGAGACCCGTCTGGCCAAGACTAGGTTGAGGTCCCAGGGCGGGGCTGGGCGGCGCACCCGAGGGTGCAAGCGCTCCAAGCCCTTGAGGGACCTCGAACCCATAGAGCGTGGGACACTGAACGTCCATCATAGCCTGCTGGAAGGTAGGGATGGCTGCTGAGAGTATCCTCAGCGATGATACCGCCAGATCCTGCCGCTGAAGGCCAGAGGCAGGCCAAATAGAGGGGATCGAGACCTCAGCAGGAGCAAGATCGAGCGTACTGCAGCTGTAAAGGAAACGCTTCCACCTGGCTCGGTACGTTGACCAGGTGGAAGGCTGCCTGTCACCCCGACTCAGGTACGCAGGAGCCACCGTGAGGCGAAGAGGCTGCAGGTCCGAGTGACGAAGCCTGTCATTGCCCTGAGTGATGAGGTCTGGGCTGACAGGCCGAGCAACGTGGTATGTCAGTGCTGCCTGGACCATTCTGGAGTGATCATGATGATGCACGCTCTGCCCCTGCGGAGTTTGAGCAGGACGTAACGAACCAGTGGGAACAGTGGGAAGGCATAATGCAGTTGGCCGTTCCACGGCATCAGGAATGCGTCCAAGATCGATTCCGAGGAGAGACCTTGGAAGGAGCAGAACACCTGGTATTTCCTGCTCTCGCGGTGAGCGAACAGGTCTGTGTGAGGAACCATCTCCACTTCCGGAAAGCGGGACGCCTCACATGGGGCAGAGTGATCACTCGTAAGACAGGAAAAACCTGCTGAGTCAAAGAGTTAAGACGTTCCGAACGCCTGGGAGAAAGGACGTCGCCAGCTCCATCGAGTGGGCCATGCAAAAGACCCGGAAATGGATGGCCTCCTGACAAAAAAGGGGGGAAGGACTATGTCCCCCCTGAATACTTATGAAGCACCTGGCCATTGTGTTGGCTGTAAACACCGAGATACAACGGCCTCGCAGCTGCCGCTGGAACCCCTGGCATGCCAGGCGGACTACTCTCATTTTTGGGGCATTAATGAGGAATGCCAGCTCCCTAGAAGACCGAAGGCCTTAAGCTCGGAGGTGACCATGAGCACTCGAGCAGAGAGATGATGCGTCCGCCGTCAGGGGCAGTGAGGGCTGGGGCGGATGAAACCGCATCCCTGTCCACACCAAGGAGGGAGTTAGCCACCACTCTAGGGAGCCTAAGGCGTTTGAGGGAACGGTGACTACCATGACCACTGGCTCCCTGTCCAAGCGGTACGCCGAGGTGGGCCGGACTTGGAGAGGACGGAGGCGGAGCTTGGCGTGTTTGGTTACAAACTTGCAGGCAACCATGGACCCAGGAGACTGAGACAAGAACGAGCTGAGGTCGTTGGGAAAGCCTTCAGACCTCAGATGATTGTTGCCATCGCCTAAAACCGCAGTTGTGATAAGCAGGCTCCGGCTAGGTAGGAGACCAAGATCGCCCCTAGGAAGCCCAACCTCTGCGTGGGAACCAGAGTGGATTGCTCTATAGTAATCATCAGGCCTTGAGCTGTGAATAAGACCGTGACGATGACCACGGGCTGAGTGGTTTGTGTCTCAGAGTCTCCTCGGATAAGCGAATCGTCCCAATACGGAAAAACGCATATCCGACATAGCTACGGTAGGCGGCGACTATGGCCGTAAACCGGGAGTATTCACCGCTGGCTATAAAGCGGAGGCATCTCCCGTGCAGAGGGAAGATGGCATTGCGAAAGTACGCGTCCTTCCTATCCAGGGCGGCATAGTAGCCCCCAGGAGGCAAGGATGGAATAATGGTTCCCAGGGATACCATGCAGAACTTCAACCTTATCCCAAACCGGTTGAGTCCATGCAGGACCAGGGAGGTCTGAGACCTGTGTTCGAGTGGGGGACTAGGGCATAACGGGAGTAAAACCCCTAGCCCCTTTCGTCCGCTGAAGGGGGACAGGGCTGGAGCAATTTAAAGGTGGTATCTATGCTCCCTCGTGCGCAGGACCCAGCGATCTGAAAGTAACTGGGGCCATGCCAGGAGAAAGCGGGATCAGGATCCCGTCCTGCGACTGGTACACCGCCCTCCGGCGAACCTTGGAAGGTCCGTCTTTTGTCCCAGTGGTAATTGCGAGGGACCTTGACTTTGGCTTTTTAGGGGGCCTGACTTTTGTCTGCGACCACCTTGGCCTTGCCGTTCTCCAGAGTTCTGCCTCTGGCTAGGCACAGAGTATGGCGGCTGGGGCCATAAAGGCCTGCGTTTGGTCGCTGGCGTATACATGCTGAGACGCATTAGGACCCTATTGTCCAGCAGGCTTCGCAGTCTGGGGCTGTCTCTGCCGCGAAGATGCCTTTACCAACAAAGGGTAAATTCTTTCCCCCGTCCTCCAAGACGGCAGCGAACTCCAGGTGGGAGGTTCGAGGGAGAAACTCCTCCACCCAGGTGCTATAATTATCGCAGCTAAGCAAGGCTTGTTGCTTTGCTACCCAGAGGTGCAGGGCCCCTGCAGAGTACACCTTGCATTCGCCAAGGCTCTTTCTGCTTCGGGGCTGGCGCCCGCTGGCCATCATATCAGGATCATGGTCCTGAGCATAAAATCTGCGCATATGAGATGACACGGATGCGTGTCCGGACGGCCATGGAGGTACGAAAGAAGGCACGGGCCGAGTCTCTGACTCACTCGGACCTTGCCCAACTCGGCACCGGGGACCGGCATCGGGAGGCGTATCGGTACCTGGAACGAGATCCAGACCCGCAACCAGAACGGTGTCGGGAGGTCGACCGAGATCTCGAGGCTCGGAGAAGAGCTACAGGAGTCAAGGTACCTGCCCCGGTGCCAGATGTCGGAACGGTGCCGATAGCGGGTCGGCGAACGGGATACCGACCGGTGCAGCGAGTGTGACCAGTACCGAGGAAAACAGCACCGGGACTGCCAGTGGTGTCCGGCGTGCCGACAGGACCTGGAGTGTCTGCGGGACCGTGATCATGAACGGTGCCGCTCTGCTGTACTGACAGGGGACAGTCCCTTGAAGAGACTGTATTACCCGTACCGGCGGTGCCCGGGTCAGGCAGCACTGACTCTGTCATGGCACTGAGAGCCCTCGCCGTTGGTAACATCTCCGGCGTGCAGGGAACAGCAGGCTCAACCACAGAGCGTACTGGGGAGCTGTCAGGCACCGGATTCGACGGCCCTCATGGGGCCGGGATCCACGGTACCGAGGTCATCAGAGCTTCGGTAGGTGCCGGTGCCGGGCGAACCGAGCTAGATAAGCTGTCTGGCTGCGGTGCCGTCAGCACTGAAGCAGCGGGAGTAATACGCTCAACCACGGCGCGTGCCGGGGAGCCGTCGGGCACCGGATTCGATAGCCCTTGTGGGACTGGAATCGACGGTGCCGATGTTGTCGGTGCCTCAGAGGCTTCGGTTGGCATGGAAGCAGCCGGAGCAGGAGCTCAACCACGGCGCGTGCCGGGGAGCCGTCAGGCACCGGATTCTACGGCCCTTGCGGGACCGGGATCGACAGTGCCGACGTCATCGGTGCCGTAGCAGGTGTCGGTGCCGGGCGATCCGACTTAGACCAGCCCTCTGGCCGCGGTGCCGTTGGCACGGAAGCAGCCGGAGCATTAGCTCGACCACGGCGTGTGCCGGGCAGCCGTCAGGCACCGGATACTACGGCCCTTGTGGGACCGGGATCGACGGTGCCGACGTCATCGGTGCCGCAGCAGGTGTCGGTGCCGGGCGATCCGACGTAGACGAGCTCTCTGGCTGCGGTGCCGTTGGCACGGAAGCAGCAGGAGCAATACGCTCAACCACGGCGCGTGCCGGGGAGCCGTCAGGCACCGGATTCTACGGCCCTTGTGGGACCGGGATCGACGGTGCCGACGCCGTCGGTGCCGCAGCAGGTGTCGGTGCCGGGTGATCCGACGTAGACGAGGCCTCTGGCTGCGGTGCCGCTGGCACGGAGCAGCAGGAGCAATACGCTCAACCACGGCGCGTGCCGGGGAGCCGTCAGGCACCGGATTCTACGGCCCTTGTGGGACCGGGATCGACGGTGCCGACGACATCGGTGCCGCAGCAGGTGTCGGTGCCGGGCGATCCGACGTAGACGAGCCCTCTGGCTGCGGTGCCGCTGGCACGGAAGCAGCAGGAGCAATACGCTCAACCACGGCGCGTGCTGGGGAGCCGTCAGGCACCGGATTCTACGGCCCTTGTGGGACCGGGATCAACGGTGACGACGTCATCGGTGCCGTAGCAGGTGTCGGCGCCGGGCGATCCGACTTAGACGAGCTCTCTGGCTGCGGTGCCGCTGGCACGGAAGCAGCAGGAGCAATACGCTCAACCACGGCGCGTGCCGGGGAGCCGTCAGGCACCGGATTCTACGGCCCTCGTGGGACCGGGATCGACGGTGCCGACGTCGTCGGTGCCGGGCGAGCCATCTTAGACGAGCTGTCTAGCTGTGGTGCAGCTGGCACAGAAGCAGCAGGAGCAGTAAGCTCTACCACGGCGCGAGCCGGGGAGCTGCCAGGCACCGGATTCCATGGTCCTGGGGGACTGGAATCGACGGAGCCGAAGTCATCGGTGCCTCTGCAGGTGATGGTGCCGGATAACGCAACTTAGGCGAGCTCTCTGGCTGCGATGCAGGTGGCACGGAAGCAGCGGGAGCAGGGGGCTCAACCACGGCGCGTGCCGGGGAGCCGCCAGGCACCAGCAGGAATCGTAGACTCTCTCGACCTCGAAAGAAGGGAGCGGTGCCGAGTCGACATCGGTGCCGGCGACGGTCGGTGCCGAAAGGCCTTGGTGGTACCGGCGGGGTCCGGTGCCGAGGAGGCGCTTCTGCCCGCCGCTTGAACATCGCTCGGCGCCCAAGGTGGAGGGGTAAGTGAAAGTCCCGCACCTTTTGTTCTCGGCTTAAAAGCCTTGCAAATGGGGCACTTATCTGTCAAGTGTGATTCCCTGAGGCACTTCAAACAGGAGTCATGTAGATCTCTCTTCGGCCGCGGCTTCTGGCAAGCCGGGCCCCTTTTAAAACCCGGTGAGCCATGCATGGCTCCGGCACTGGGCTCATGGAAGGGGCTACTTCCTGAACCCCGCTAACTAAACTAACCATGTTAGCAAAGAAAACACGTATAACCATACAAATATATATATAAAAGTGTTATAACTGCATAATTATATACGAGAAAACGAGTAGCTAGGGAAGTGGAGGTCAGCTAAGCCGCGCTCCACTGTTCCAACGACCGACACGGGCGGTAAGAAGGAACTGAGGAGCGGGTGGGCCGGCAGGAGTATATATGGAGCGCCATGGTGGCGCCACTCTAGGGGGCGACCTGCCGGCCCACTGAGTTGCTAGGGTAAAAGTTTTCCGACGAATGTGCACGCGCGGCGCGTACACCTAACTGGAATGGATATGAGCAATCACTCGAAGAAGAACATTGCCCTTCTCCCTTGCCTGTTCCTTTCCACTGTGATCTAAGATGCTCTTATTTTGATATACTGATTTAAAAAAAAAAATCTGTATTTTTAAAATCTATCCTAACTGAAATAAAGGCTAGATGTAAGGAGGAAGTAACTTAGTCTTGTAACTTGCCAAATATACATGATTCATTCAGCCCATTTGTTATGACTGCTCAGTCATTCTTTGGGTCTCTCTGTTTGAATTATTTCCTAGGCTTGCACTCACTGCTTACAAAGTGGATTAGTGTCAATTAAGCGCACAAAGATGTGTGGCAGTCCTATGCTGACAAAAGGCCTATGCTGATCTTCCTGGCTCTGATATAATGGTGCACAGCATTTATCTCTGATGAATGATTGTGTTCAGTGCATATATCTTTGCATGTTGGCTAATGGCTTTTGAGGCTTTTATTTATATGCCGTTAAGCAGAGCTATAGTATTTTAATATAGATGGGAGCTGCTTTGTTTTGCATGCATATTTTAAAAATAAGTATAATATTTTGTATGCTGACACTGTTCTGAGTCCTATTTTTATACAGAAGCTGAGTCAGCTGTGCTCTCTTCTTAAATCTTTGAGAGGGAGAGGCAAGGAGGGACAGGGAAACCAAATAATGGACTGGGCCTAAGAGCTCTGATGTCCTTTTTACATCAGTCAGGGTGGCAACCCACAACATATTTTGAAGTCTGCACACACGAATACATAGTGCTTTTACAAACATTTAATTAATCCTCAAAATGTACCTGTGAGAGAGAGCAAAAGTGAGGCAGAGGTTAAGTGACTTGTCCAAGCCCACAAAAAGAACCTGTGTCACAGCCAGGATTTCTGACCCCTCGTGCCCTGCTCAGAGCACTAGGCTATATTACTCTTACAGCAATTTTGTCTGTGTGTGCTGTTTAGAGAAATGTATGGCACGTAAATCAAGGACAGCATCCAGCATATAAAGTTATGAATCATTATTTGTATTTTAAACTAATTTGGGGGTGTATTTTGTTTAAGGATAACAATATGAATCCTGTTGTAAGACTTTAAAAGATGTGGGAATCTACAGATATGGAGGGAGGAGAGAGAGGATATGATTATGGAATATTAACAAAAATAAAACTTTTGGGGGGCAGGGGAAAGAGGACAACTATGTTTTTTCCCATATCTGCCACTGAAGAGGAAGCAAGATCTACTGATTAGAGCACAGGTCCATTCCTTGACCTACTAGTGACTCCTGTAATCTTGGGCAAACCATTGTGCCTAAGAGATTGGCGTTTCTAGAGTGTTTATAGCTGTGCCTCCCCTTCACCTGATTCCAGGTCTTAAACATAAACAGTGGGGTAATTAGCAAGGTCAATTGCACTATGGAAGGTTGGTTGTTTGAATTTTTGCCTTGGTAATTTGAATGGCAGTAAGACCTTTGTAACAAACAAGAGAAAAGAGTAGTGTTTCATCCATGACCATGTATAGTCAGCATGCCAGCAGTGTGAAATTGCAACCCTTTGACATACCTCTGTGCAGTGGTGCATCAGAACTATAAAAGGGCAGAATATCAGTGGGAAGTAGGCATCTCAAAGGCTATGGAAGAGATCCACAGTGTGAGCCAAAGAACATGTGCATAAGATCACATTTGAGGCTGGGATTTTCAAAGAAGCCAAAGGAAGTTAGGTGCCTAAATCCCTCTGGAATTCAATAGAAGTTGGTGTCAGGGCTGGACCATGAGTGGCCTGTGTGCACCGGTCAGCTGCTAAGTTGCAGTCAGGACACAAGTAGTGGAGTTGAGAGTGAGCCAGGTCAGAATGCCAGGAAGTCAGAATCAGGTACCAGGTTGCAGACAGATAGCAGAGTCAGGGTCAAGCTAGGTCAGGATACCAGGAAGTCAGGGTCAGAAACCAAATTGCAAGCACAGGGCAAATAAGAGTGGAGATGGGTCAGGATATCAGGAAGTCAGAATCAGGTGCCAGGTTATACACAGAAAGCAAATAGCAAAGTCAAGGACAAACTAGGGTCAAAACCACAGTCTAGGGTCTGGAGCAGAAACAGGCCAGTGGTGTGGGCTGTGTGGGGCTGCCACTCAGGAGCTACTGGATAGTATTTCCTGAAGCATCTCAGCATAAGCTTCCAGTGGGGAGGCGACAGCGGCAGCAGTGCAGAACCCTCATGGTCCCAGCTTCTAGTCCTGCAGGTTCTTACAGTTGGTTATCTTAGAAAATCTCTACCTAAATCCTTAAGGGTTTATTCTAATTTCTTATATGCACATATTACTCCTATGAATGTCAATGGGAGGAGTTATATGTACGGGTACTGAGAGGAGAATAAGCTTCTTTGTACGCTCTTTGCTATTGGTGTTCCAGTGGTGCAGAATCTGCTAGAGATGGCTGGTTTTCCAATTCCACAAACTTTGGTGTGTATTTGTACAAAAACCCATACAAGGGAGCTGGAAGATCTGGATTCTGATCTGTTTGACTTCTAAGCCTACCAAAGTTCAGTGTGTTTGGATCTGAGATTCTGATCTGGGCCCATCTCTAGAAATCACATACTAATTAAGCCAGGCTGGTTCAAAGCAACAATGTGACACAGCTCTTCAATGTTATCTTAATCTGTTTCTATGGCCAAAGAAGAAGGTAACATGATCTCTCTGACATTAGGTACTTAAGGCTGCACTAGAACAAATGTGTTTCATGTTATTACCTAACCTGGGGTACATTAAAGGATTCCATGCTTGTATGACTAAACTGGACCTTTATTATGAGAACTATTTATTAAAGTGCTGCAACTGCAACTAGCATTCCAGCTATGTGAACACAGACTGACTCTTGTGCCGCATCTAAACTCTTCCCTCATACAATCTGTGCTCCTCCCTCCAAATTCCATGCAGATTGCTACCCAATACACTCATAGACTCATAGACTCTAGGACTGGAAGGGACCTCGAGAGGTCATCGAGTCCAGTCCCCTGCCCTCATGGCAGGACCAAATACTGTCTAGACCATCCCTGATAGACATTTATCTAACCTACTCTTAAATATCTCCAGCGATGGAGATTCCACAACTTCCCTAGGCAATCTATTCCAGTGTTTAACTACCCTGACAGTTAGGAACTTTTTCCTAATGTCCAACCTAAATCTCCCTTGCTGCAGTTTAAGCCCATTGCTTCTTGTTCTATCATTGGAGGCTAAGGTGAACAAGTTTCCTCCCTCCTCCTGATGACACCCTTTTAGATACCTGAAAACTGATATCAGGTCCCCTCTCAGTCTTCTCTTTTCCAAACTAAATAAACCCAATTCCTTCAGCCTTCCTTCATAGGTCATGTTCTCAAGACCTTTAATCATTCTTGTTGCTCTTCTCTGGACCCTCTCCAATTTCTCCACATCTTTCTTGAAATGCGGTGCCCAGAACTGGACACAATACTCCAGTTGAGGCCTAACCAGCGCAGAGTAAAGTGGAAGAATGACTTCTCGTGTCTTGTTTACAACACACCTGTTAATGCATCCCAGAATCACGTTTGCTTTTTTTGCAACAGTATCACACTGTTCACTCATATTAAGCTTGTGGTCCACTATGACCCCTAGATCTCTTTCTGCCATACTCCTTCCTAGACAGTCTCTTCCCATTCTGTATGTGTGAAACTGATTGTTCCTTCCTAAGTGGAGCACTTTGCATTTATCTTTATTGAACTTCATCCTGTTTACCTCAGACCATTTCTCCAATTTGTCCAGATCGTTTTGAATTTTGACCCTGTCCTCCAGAGCAGTTGCAATCCCTCCCAGTTTGGTATCATCCGCAAACTTAATAAGCGTACTTTCTATGCCAACATCTAAATCGTTGATGAAGATATTGAACAGAACCGGTCCCAAAACAGACCCCTGCGGAACCCCACTTGTTATACCTTTCCAGCAGGATTGGGAGCCATTAACAACTACTCTCTGAGTACGGTTATCCAGCCAGTTATGCACCCACCTTATAGTAGCCCCATCTAAATTGTACTTTCCTAGCTTATCTATAAGAATATCATGCGAAACTGTATCAAATGCCTTACTAAAGTCTAGGTATATCACATCCACCGCTTCTCCCTTATCCACAAGGCTCGTTATCCTATCAAAGAACGTTATCAGATTAGTTTGACACGATTTGTTCTGTACAAATCCATGCTGGCTATTCCCTATCACCTTACCACCTTCCAAGTGTTTGCAGATGATTTCTTTGATTACCTGCTCCATTATCTTCCCTGGCACAGAAGTTAAACTAACTGGTCTGTAGTTTCCTGGGTTGTTTTTATTTCCCTTTTTATAGATGGGCACTATATTTGCCCCCTTCCAGTCTTCTGGAATCTCCCCCGTCTCCCATGATTTCCCAAAGATAATAGCTAGAGGCTCAGATACCTCCTCTATTAACTCCTTGAGTATTCTAGGATGCATTTCATCAGGCCCTGGTGACTTGCAGGCATCTAACTTTTCTAAGTGATTTTTTACTTGCTCTTTCCTTATTTTCTCTTCTAAACCTACCCTCTTCCCGTAAGCATTCACTATACTAGACATTCCTTCAGACTTCTCAGTGAAGACCGAAACAAAGAAGTCATTAAGCATCTCTGCCATTTCCAAGTCTCCTGTTACTGTTACCCCCTCCTCATTGAGCAGTGGGCCTACCCTGTCCTTAGTCTTCCTCTTGCTTCTAATGTATTGATAAAAAGTCTTCTTGTTTCCCTTTATTCCCGTCGCTAGTTTGAGTTCATTTTGTGCCTTTGCTTTTCTAATCTTGCCTCTGCATTCCTGTGTTATTTGCCTATATTCATCCTTCGTGATCTGACCTAGTTTCCATTTTTTATATGCCGCCTTTTTATTTTGTAGGTCACTACTAAAAGGGACAGTTTCCTTTGGATAAGAAATATGAATATTTTAAAAATATTGATACCTTAATACTAACTTACTGCAATACATAGCTAGATCATTATGAGGATAGTAAATCAATCCATATGCAAAGAAAGAAGGAAACATCTCACATCACTGTGAGTTCCCAACCCTTCTGACCATTGCTAGCCACAGAGATAAGGCCCAGACTCTTTGTCCAGTGGAATATTTGTTACTATTGCAATGGGGTGGTGGAGGAAATGAGATAGAACAGTGGTTCTCAACCTGGGGTTCAAGTACCCCTGGGGTACCCAGAGGTCTTCCAGGGGGCACATCAACTCATCTAGATATTTGCCTTGTTTTACAACAGGCTACATAAAAAGCCCTAGTGAAGTCAGTATAAACTAAAAATTCATACAATGACTTGTTTACTGCTCTATATACTATACACTGAAATATATATTTCAATATTTATATTCCAATTGATTTTATAATTATGGTAAAAATGAGAAAGTAAGCAATTTTTCTGTAATAGTGTGCTGTGACACTTCTGTATTTTTATGTCTGATTTTTGTAAGCAAATGGGTTTTAAGTGAGGTCAAACTATGCAAGACAAATCAGACTTCTTAAAGGGGTACAGTACACTGAAAAGTTGAGATCCACTGAGATAGAGGAATGAGACGGGTCTCCTGGAAAACTGTCTTAAAAGATACTCATGGATTCAAAATTAAAAATAATCTGAGACAGTAAAGGAATCTGATATGCTGATATCTTGCTAATCAATAACACCAAACAATAACATTACTGAACTTAAAATTATGCATGCTATGTTCATAGATTCCAAGGCCAGAAGTGACCATCAAGCCTGACCTCCTGTATAATACGGGCCATAGAACTTCCCGAAAATAATTCCTAGAGCATATTTTACAGAAAATCATCCACTCTTGATTTAAACATTGCCAGTGATGGAGAATCCACCAGAACCCTGATAATTGTTCCAATGGTTAATTACTCTCACTGTTGAAAATTTGCACTTTATTTCCCATCTAAATTTGTCTAGCCTTAGCTTCCAGCCATTGGATTGTCTTATACCTTTCTCGGCAAGACTGAAGATAAATATTTGTTCCCCATGTAGGTATGGCTGTAGTCAAGTCACCCCATAATCTCCTCTTTGTTAGACTTAAGGAGTTTATCACTATAACACGTTTTCTAATCCTTTAATCGTTCTAGTGGCTATTCCCTGAACCCTCTCCAACTTATTAATATCTTTCTTGAATTGTAAACACCAGAACCGGACACAGGATTCCAGCAGCGGTCAAAATACAGTGCCAAATACAGAGGTAAAATAACCTCTTTACTCCTATTCAAGATTCTCCTTTTTATGCATCCAAGGATCACATTAGACTTTGGCCACAGTGTTGCAGCTGATTATCCAGCATGACCCCCAAATCATTTTCAGTCACTGCCTCCCAGGATAGAGTCCCCCATCCTAGAAGTATAGCCTATATTCTTTGTTCCTAGATGTATACATGTACATTTAGCTATATTAAAATGCATATTGTTGGCATGCACTTAGCCTACCAAGCAATCTAGATTGCTCTGAATCCGTGACCAGGCCTCTTCATTGTTTACCATTCTCCCAATTTTGTATCATCTGCAAACTTTATCAGTGACGATTTTGTTTTCTTCCAGATCATTGATGAAAATGTTAAATAGTGTAGGGCCGAGCACAGATCCCTGAAGGACTACTCTAAAAACACACCAGTTTGATGATGAGTCCCCATTTACAATTACATATTGAGACCTACCAGTTAGCCAGATTTTAATCCATTTAATATGTGCCATGTTAATTTTATATCATTCTAGTTGTTTAATCAAAATGTCAAGTCAAATGCCTTACAGAAGTCGAAGTATATTACATCAACACTATTACCTTTTTAAACCAAACTTGTAATCTCGTCCAAAAATATCAAGTCAGTTTGACAGGATCTATTTTCCATGAACCCATGTTGATTGGCATTAATTATATTACCCTTCTCTCTGTATTAATAGAGTCCCATGTCAGCTGCTCCATTATCTTATCTGGGATCAATGTCAGACTGACTGGTCTGTAATTAGCCACGTCATACCATTTATCCTTCTTAAATATTGTCAGAACATTAGCTTTCCCAGCATTCTGAGACTTATTGAAAATCAGAATTAACTGTCCAACAAGCTTCTCGGCCAGCTCTTGTAAAACTCTTGGATGCAAGTTATCTGGACCTGCTAATTTAAAAATGTCTAACTTCAGTAGCTGCTCCTGAGATATTAGTGGGATGGAAAGAGTGTTTTCATCATCCATATGATATGACTGCATCATTTGCCTCCCACCCCTCTCAGTACAGACCAGAAATAGTTTTTGAACACTTCTGCCTTTTCTGAATTATTATTGATCATTCAATACCAATATTAGGATTCCTTTCGTTCCTATTATTCTTTAAAAAACTCCTTATTGTCATTAAGTCTGCAGGCCACAGGTTTCTCCTTGTGTCCCTTTACTTCCCCTATTAATTCTCTAGAATTCCTAGCTTCTGACTTATATTCATTACTTAGATTAAAAAAAAAAGTGGATTACTTTTTTATATATAACCAGTAAGTTAATTTTACACACTATAGCCACTGCAGCTCTTTAACGTGGCTGTGTTGTCGAGCTCTCCCAGCACTGTAAAAAACCACCCCCACTGTCTATACTGCCACTCTACAGTGCTGAAACTTGCAGCACTCAGGGAAAGGTTGTGAAAAAACACTGAGCAAGAAAGTTTCAGCGCTGTAAAGTGGCAGTGTAGACAAGGCCTTAGCCAATACAAGGTAAGATCCTAATGAAGACAAGGCAATTTGTAGCTTTCACTTGTATTAGCAGCTTGAGATAAAGCCTATGGAGGAACCTAGGGTTAGGGTGGACCTTCTAACCTGTTAAAACTGCAAAATGTTTTGTCTTCAATAGGATTTACCTTATGTCCATTACCATGTTAGCAAATGTGGTAAAAACACGCTTCTTTTCCTTGTAAAGACAAGGCCCCGGTATCTATCCCAAACTCTGAAGGCCTTTGAAAATCTCAACTTCCGTCCATAGAAGAAGCGGATTCTATCTGTTACCACCAGTTCACAAGATAGAATTGAAGAGAAATCCATAAAGAGAGAGCAGGAAACAAAATTTTTTAATAAAATATAAATTTAAGTAGCATTTCAGACCAAATAAATCTTTTGTGTAAGCCATTGTAGTTAACATGCAATTTTGTCATTGGGCATACACCAGGGATGAATATGGCACATTAAAACTTGAAATCAAAACATCTACAATGTTCCTGCCCCTCAGCAACCACTGTCAAAAACAGGAAATATAGCTTGATTAGTGGCTTTTAATATGGTTTAACCGATTTCTTGAAAGTCACAGATAAAACCTAAAGTTTTATCTTCAAACAGAAATAAAAATGTATGTTGCTTAATGTGTAAGATACAGAGCCAGAATCTTTCTCTAGTGCTTCCACACAGATAAGCAGATCCTGATTTAGAGAGCTGAGATAAAAATCTGCTGATCCATTTGTGTCATGGCATTGCCCTGATCCGTTTGCCCTAGAGGGGTTGTCTCACCTCTGTTGTCCTAATGCTTTATCTCTCACAGCCATTGTGCTCTGGTCATTTACTCTTTTAAATGAATTGGTCGAGCAGTCTCAATTACATTGGAATGGCACTGATCCTGCGGCCTAGCACTAATCCAACTTTAATTAGAAACCTTGTATTAAGTACATCTTCAATGCCATAAAAAATGAAACCATTGTGATAATATGAAAGAAGTCATGGGCAGGGGAAGAGTTAAAAAAGAGAAGATTAGTGAGTATCCAGTGTTTCATTTCTTCTATGCTTTTAACATAAAGTAAATTGAGCAAAAAAATTTAATAGGTATCAAGTGACAAACTTGGGGCCAGATTCTGATTACTCTTGTGTGAGGGCCCAATCCAATACCCATAGAAATCAGTGGGTGTCTTTCCATTGACATAAATGGCTTGTGGAGAGGGAGAATTGCAGAGAGCCCTTTCTCTTCATATTTTTGTGCACTTACATCCAGAACAGCCAGAATTCCATTCCTTAACATTTTCTGAGCCATAATGCAACCAGTAGTGCTAGCTGCTCCTATGTAGACAGGGATGGACTACATGGGGCCATGCTATGACCAACCTCTTCCATATCACTTAGCAAAATGGAACTAACAAAGAGTTTGTCTACTCAGAGGTTTTTTCATTTAAGTTAATTGATTGCCAGTTAATTTGAGTTAGCTAACTCATTTTTATACCTAAAGCTGGATGCTCTACAAACATTTGTGGAGTGTCCAGACTAGCATGGCCAAATGCGTTAGCTGTCCCAAGCTAATTGGCAATGAATTTACTTAAGTTAAAAACTCTAGTGTAGACACACTGAGAACAGCGTATACTATCTCTACAGAAAAGGATGCAAATATTTACCTTCAGTGTATATTTCTAGAGCAAGTATCGCTGTAGTATCTAAATGCACTCAGATTTCAAGGACTATGCTGTAGCTACAGATGCCATCGCCACTCTCTGCATGTCACTGGTACTTTGGGTCTTTTTGCAGCTGCTTGTTTGTGGTACCCTTAAACAAAGATGAGATCTCATGGAAAACTCTGTCTAATTAGTCCACGCACCTAGAACTCATAGTCACTGCCCTCTCCTCTTTTGAGTCTTCCTTTAAGACCTCCTTCTGTAATAGTGCCTAGAAGAAATCAGCCCATACAATCATGACTCGCTTGATCTGTAATCATGCATAGCTGATTTCATTTGTTTTTAAAAATGCATGCACAAACAAAGCCAGAAACCACTTTCAAGTGATATAGAACTACCATGTTGCACAGTGGCTAACTTTATATGACCATATGATCTTCTGTCAGTTACCTGGTCCTCACTCCCCATTCTCCCATTTTGTTTATCACACTCCATTTTAGCATCCTGTTTCCAAACAGATTGTAAATTCTTTGGGGCAGGGACCGTGTGTCTTCCTTGCGTGCATGTATGGGGAGAAGAGGGAGAGGGATGGGGTACTCCAACTTGCATAATGGGGGCCACAATTCTGAGTATAATTGTAGTATAACTAATAACTAGAGGATTGCACACTGTTGCTTTCATAGACCACAATCATTGCACAAATCAGGGACGTCTTGCATCCCTTCATTCTCTCTATAAGCTCTTTGTGTACAGTACAACCCTCCCATCCCACTCTATTTCAGGGGCTCCCTGCAACCCTACTTCTCACCTCCCTAATCAGATGCAGGGGGGCCATGTGCCCCACCATTTCCTCCTTCCAGTTTTCTGATTTTGATGAAAATCAGTAGAGTTCTGCCCATTGATGCCTAAACACATTCCCTGAAATTCCGGAATTGATCAGATGTGGTATTCAAAAGTTATCACATTGCAGACAGGCAGAGAAATGTCATTGAGTTGCGAGAGAGCCTTGCTTTGTTTGACCATTTATTAGTATTATTTGTATCAATGACCAGTACATATTACATTCTCTAGAGGTCTTTCTCTGATTCTTTATTACTGGCTGTTTTGCATTGCGTAAGTAAGTGTTGATGTAGAATCACATCACGCTGTATGGACGCAGCTTTTTAATACCAAAATCACAACACACTGCCATGGTATCAAATCATGATTACTTTGCAGTTCAGAGCAAGCAAATGAACAGCTGTTAAATGATTACCAGTGCCTTGTGTCTGGACTCATCAGTGTTGTGTGTCTGGCATTCATCTCCACAAAATGGGAAATGTGGTATGAAGATAAAATAACACTGTCAAGAAGAGACAGTGCTGGAAACAGATTTGGGGGGTATTATCTAAGCATGACTCCTTCATGGATACTCCTCATGCATTGTGCTGTATAGCCTTTTCTTCCCCCTTCATCACTCAGTCAGCAAATTAACATAGATTGTGATCATCTCATTGTAAGATTATGTCACTGGTACACAGACCTTTGTCAAATGGTGGAACATGGTACAAAAATGGCTGAGTGATGATGCACTGACTTTTGACAATGATCTGAAAAATAATTATTTTCATTAGTGAAATAATAGAGCCAGGGAACATGTTGACAATGTATGATCTGAAATAAATGTATTTTTCTTTCTCACTTTTAAAAGTAAATTTCTAATGCTATAGAGATGTAAAAAATGGGCTGCCTGGGAGACTGAAATCCTCTCTACTCAGAACAAGTGCAGCACAGAGCACAACGGACGTGACTGCCAACATACCTCAGCATTACTGTGGAGCAGGAAGCACGTGCTCAACGCCGGTTCAATCCTTGGCTTCTGGGTCAAGACCAGGGCCAGCTCCAGGCACCAGCCGAGCAAGCTCGTGCTTGAGGCTGCAGATTCTACAGGACGGCATTCCACTCAATCCTAGGGCAGCACAGACACTTGTTTGGTTTGTTTGCCAATCCGGCCACCCTGTAGGGGGCGGCGGTGTGGAGTGCCCTGCTGGGAGCGGGCTGTGCACTCCGTCTGCCCCAGTTGGTGCCAGGGTTGTAGCAAGCCCGGCAGGGCAGTCTGCATCTTTCCCTGCCCGCTTATCGGAGCGTCACGGAGCCCTCCTGGCACAAGCGGCGTGGTGGTCGGGGCCATGTGGCCAGCGCCCTGCTGAAGCACTGGTTGCCCCCCCTTCTCTCTCTCCCCACACTTCCTCCCCCTCCCCCCCACTAGCCGAGGCATGTCTGCAGCGCCGGGAGTCCCATGCACCCTGGCTCCGGCCACCCCGCAGGTTGTTCTGTTTTTTTTGTTTTTTCCCGGCTTTGCCGATCCAGCTGCACCGCAGGTTGTATTTTGTTTGTTTGTTTGTTTGTTTTTTTGCCTGAGGTGGCAAAAAAGCCAGAGCCAGCCCTGGTCAAGACCACAAATGAAGCTGCATGTTAGAACTAACTGTAGTGATGGTTTTTGTGATGTAGGCCCCCTGCTGCTAGAATTAGACTGAGACCACTAAACTCGCTTCATATAAACTCTATTGTCAGGTGGTAACAAGACCATACTTATTGACATAGGGCTTGAGCCAAAGACCATTCAAGCAAACAGGAGTCTTTCTACAGACTCCACTTGCCTCTGCACCAGGCCAGTATCCAGATTTGAGTTAGTAACAACCAAAACCTGGAAGTTGTTGTATCCTCACAGTGGGGGAAGCAGAGGGTGAATGTTGTTGGTCTCCCTAACAAGCTGTTAAATGTGACACATCAAACAGGCTAAAATACAAGTGTGTGCTTATTTTCTGGTCTACTTTCACTATGCCCTTCTGAATGCCTACCAAACTAGTTTGTCTCTAATAAACCAATTTATTAGAGGGATTTATTTTAAAAGATCAGTTTGTATACACATATATACGGTTCCCATACATGCAAACATATATGCGCATATACCTTTCATACAGCAGCCTGACCCTCCCCCTTTTTAGGATAGGAATAACTCCCATTGATATTGTATCCTGTCATGGGAGAACAGGGTGCTGCCAGGTACTTATAAGTCTGACTTATATGTGATTCATTAGCCCTGTTTGTGGAACCCAAGTCGTATGTCTCGTACTCCCTGATTTCTCTCCTTCCATTCACCACCAACTCCTTCCACTTTCCAGGAAGAGAAGAGGAGATTCAAGCAACTCTGTTTTTCTCTCCCAGGATGAGGGGCTGTTTGTTTATTTAGTGTTGTTTATCGACAATACTTGTGTACATGAAAGCAATGGAGTACCACTAACCTTGGGATACTATCTATTAAGGACAGAAATTAAGCTGAGGTGCACAACTGAAGTGGGCTCAAACCAAAGCTCAGGACACACACACACTTTGGGGAAACTATTATTGTTTGTTAGGATGACAGTAGTTCCTATAGACCAAACTTGGCAATTGTGTAATATCATTCTCCAGAAGCTAATGTGAACATAATACAGATTCCCATAAGAATGAAGTTTCCATTTCTCTTGTTATTTTCTAAATAGCAGACCTGGTTTTGATCTCTACATCTAAGCACAGCAACATCTTGGTGTATTTTTTTAAAGAAATATTTAGCCTTTCTAATATGCCTTTTCCTCTCCAGAAAACTTCTTTAAATATGTCTGCCTTTCATCTCCAAAGCAGGGAAGTATGCTTTCATCTTGCATCTCTAGACGTACTTGTCTCACTTCCTTTTAAAAAAAAAAATCAATCTTATCATAGCCCAAGTGCAACCCTGTGCTCCAGTTCTCGCTATCCTCAGTAATGTTTTTTTTCCACTGTCCCTCTCTCAAAAAAGATGAAATTAGTAAAGGCATATACTTTTTATACAGGATGTGGTAAAATAACTGCATTCAGTGTATGACAAGAGTAAAGCTAAATATACATTTTGGATGATGTTAGTCCATATGCTGTAGAAAATAGACAGAAAACATGAAAGAAAGAACCCCTACTAGTAGTAAAGGGATTTTTGTGTCTTTAGAGATTGCTTTAAAATCATGGCTGCCTGGGGGGTGCAAGTGGGGCAATTTGCCCCAGGCTCCACAGGGGCCCCCACAAGAATATAGTATTCTATAGTATTGCCCCTTTTTTATGGAAGGGGCCCCCAAAATTTCCTTGCCCCAGGCCCCCTGAATCCTCTGGGTGGCCTTGTTTAAAATTGGGTGAAACAAAATAATTATGCAAAATTGATAGTTAATTTGAAAGAGACTCCTCCATCCAACGCAATTCAACATATAGTACTGTGAAATATAGAGCCATTTCTTGTTCTAACAGAAGCTGCTAGAGTCTCTGTTTTCCAGAGATACTCTTTGAAATCATTGTTTCAAATCACATGCCACTATTCAACCCTGGTGGCCAAAATTATACATTTCAGTAAAATAATGTTGTTCTGTATATTTACATTGTATAAATAGTATGAAAAATTTCTCTATATGGTGTATAATATTTTACTGGTGGTAAATGAAAATGGTGGGGCAATTTCTCAAAACCACCAGGAAGTATGTTTGTTTCAAAGGCATTTCAAAGTGACCTCAGCTATGCAAATAATGCTACAACAGAAACCCATCACTTCAGCCTTTGTCTACACTGGCACTTAGTCAGCAAAACTTTTGACATTTGGGGTGTTGGCCCCCTCCTCCCCCCACCCCGAACAACAAAAGTTTTACCAACGAAAAGCGCCAGTGTAACAGTGCTTAAAGCCGCTGCCGCTTGTGAGGGGTGGAAGTTTTTTGTCTTCTGCCAACAAACAGCAGCTACACCGTGTGCCTTTTAATGGCACGGCTGTAGCAGCACAGCCATGTCACTAAAAGCCTCGTAGCGTAGCCATAGCTTACTTTTCTTTACTTTCAGGAGACAGACACAGAGGAATAAAGAATCTGCCTGCAGCAAGGCTCTCCCAGCATAGTATTTAGAGATTTTGTTGTTGTTGTTTATGCAGTGTATAGTGTGCTAAGTATTTTGATGCAGATCCATGAAGGGACTACAGGAACTCCTCACTTAAAGTCACCCCGGTTAACATTGTTTTGATGTTCAGTTGCTGATCAGTTAGGGAACATGCTCGTTTAAAGTTGTGAAATGCTCACTTCTAATGTCCTTTGGCAGCCACCTGTTTTGTCCACTGCTTGCAAGAAGAGCAGCTAGCTGGTGGGTGGTTGGAATCAGGGTGGACCAGCAGCCCCCCTATCAGCTCCCCGCTCCCCAATCCCCTAAGTTGCCTGTGCGCTGTCCCTCCCCCCACTGCCATGTGCAGCTCCTGCCCTCTGTCTTGGAGCTGCTCCCAGAGTCTCCTGCTTGCTGTACGGGGGAGAGGAACAGGGGGGCTCATGTCATGGTGTTTCCCCTCCACCCTGCTCCTGCACCCCACTTACCCCATCTTCCATAGATAGGGCCAGCTCCAGGGGTTTTGCAGCCCCCCCGCCAAAAAAAAAGCCGCGATCACGATCTGAATGTGCCGCCCCGCTCTGGAGTGGCTGCCCCAAACACCTGCTTGCTAACCTGGTGCCTGGAGCTGGCCCTGTCCATAGACCAGGGGGGACATGGGAGGGAGCTTCTAGGCAGTAGCTGCCCTCTCAGGTCTCAGCAAGCTGATTTAATTAAGAAGGCAGTGTACTTAAGCCTGGGGTCAGCGACTTAAAGGGGATATGCATATTTTTTTCTCTCGCACACAGAGTGTGTGTCTCTGTCTGCCCTTCCTCCTTTCCTGCTGCCTTGTGGAGTGTTGTGAGAGTTAACCCTTGAGGGCTCAGTCAATTGCTAATTCATCTAGCAGTAAGGCATTCCCTGGGAAATATCCCACCCTCTGACTCCTCCACCTCACCAAGCTTCACAATCATCATCACTGTGTACAGTATTAAATTGTTTGTTTTTAAAACTTATACTCTGTGTGTGTATGTATATGCAGGGGTGTGTGTGTGTGTGTGTGTGTGTGTGTGTGTGTGTGTGTGTGTGTGTGTGTGTGTGTGTGTGTGTGCGCCTATATAATATAGTCTTTTGTCTGGTGAAAAAAATTTCCCTGGAACCTAACCCTCTCATTTACATTAATTCTTATGGGGAAACTGGATACGCTTAACATCATTTCACTTAGTCGCATTTTTCAGGAACATAACTACAACGTTAAGTGAGGAGTTGCTGTACTGCTAACTCTGGCCTTTAGGCACCCACTTCCTTTCACAGATCTGGCTCTATATGCACAAATAAAACATACACAGCTCCTTCCCTAATGATCTTGCAGTCTAAGGCCTTGTATACAGGTGAAAGTTGCACCAGTTTAATTTACATCAGTTTTTAAACTGGTTTAGTTAACATTCTTATTGTGTTTTGAGTGTCTTATTGTTGTTAGTAGACATTCTTATTGTGTTTTTGAGTGGCTTATTTTGACTGAGCTCAAACAGATTCCTAATCAATTTCAGCTAACCTGAAATAAGCCTGGTTCAAATGGAGTGTCCATATGGCATTTTTTACCAGTTTCACTTTGGGTTTGTTACACAGGGACACTTGGGAAAATTAATCTGATTTAAATAACGGTGTGAATTTTAAGTGGTTTAGGTAAACTGCATTAAACCACTGTATAGACATTGTCATTCAGAATTAAAGTGATATTAATTTGGTTTAGCTTAAACTACTTTAATTCTGAATGACAGTGTCCATATGGGGTTTAATGCACCTTACTTAAACCACTTTAAATTCACACCTTTTAGTTAAATCAGATTGATTTTTCCTGAGTGTCCCTGTGTAGACAAACTTTAAATCAATTTAAAAATCACACCTTTTGTTAAACTAGAAGGTTTGTCTACACAAGAAAGCTGCTCAACTCCAAACCTGTACTGAGCTCTGCATGGGCAGACCACCTACACAGACCCTCTGATATCAATCTATGGATCTGTGCAGGTGTGGGTAGCCACCTATATGGAGTACACATGTGAAAGTAACAACAAATAACTGAGAAAGTAGGGACAGGAGAATGAGGATTACAATAAAGCCACATAGTTAGGTCATCTCTACACTAGCACTTATGTTGGCAAAACTTTTGTCACACAGGGATATAAAAAAACCACCCTCAAGCAACATAACATTTTGCCAGCATAAACGCTTATGTGCACAGTGCTATGTTAGTGGGAGATGCTCTCTCCCAACAGCATAATGCGGTTACATGAGTGCCTTTACAGTGATACAGCTGTGTCACTGTAAGCTTGTAAGTGTAGACATAGCCTTATTTAAGTTTGTTATACATACATGATTTTTTGATCTGATTGTGTGCATATGTATGTATAGGTACACACTTTTTCTACATTGTCGAGTAATGAAAACACTTGCTTTCTTTTCATGTTGTACCCTCCTTCCTCACCCAGCCATACCATTATTTTCCCCAGTAAAAAAAGAAGCTGGAATTAGTCATTAACCATGTTAGCTTCATAGCCTGTTTTTTCACTATTTGAGAGGCTTTGTAATATTATTATTTTTATTATAATAAACACACCATAATTTCAAATATTTTCCCCACATATCTTCCCCAATAACTAAGCAAAGACTCTTCTACACCACAATTCCAGAGATGCCCTTCAGTTCCTCCTCCACCTAAATCACAGTGACTGTGACCTTGTTACCTTTTATTTTTCATTAATTTTTTAGTGAAGTAGCTTAGCTGGGAGCCATTCCTGCGTTTTGAATTGTGTATAGCTTCATTGTACAGTTTTTGTCATTTTACGTGGTTAAAATACATTTTAAATGGTATGCTATCAATTCAAATATGGGAATCTTTTGCTTTACTAAATGCATAGTGCTAACTCTGCGTCTTGTGGGGGGAGTATACGTGTGGGGAAACTCAATGAGCTGTATTGCTGAGAACAGCAGATTATTTTTCCTGTTCTCAAAGCAAATAGCTGTGATTACAGTTCATATTAGCAGTCTGCACTCTTTTAATGTATGTCAGGCTATGAATTTCCAATTTGGTTCCTTTGACACCTCACATGGGCTGTGTTGGGCTTTTTATTTCTAAGGCAGATATTGAACAATATTTGTAACAGCAAAGCTCTTAGAACACATGCTATTGAGTGGAGTCTAAACTCCGTGATGCTATATTCTGTAGTTTTTCTTGCAATGAACATTACAGTCGTACAGTGCTTCTTGCAACAAGTCCTTCACAGTAAGCCAGGTTTATTAAGATTGGAAACCTACTTTAAAAGGCTAAATTAAAGAATTGTGTACTAACACTAAACTCAAAATTATCACAATTTCATAACTTGTACCAAACAATGGACAGGAAAATCTGTAGTGGCATATGAATTTTGAATCTAAAATGGGAGTAGTAATCTCATGAGGGCATAATATGTGGTATAATAATTGTTTGGAAGCAATTTGTGATATCTATGGAAAGTGTTACGCAACTACTATGGTCATAGATTTTTGGAATTTATTATTAATAAATAATCTTATTTGTATTGTAAGAAGCCCAGATCCATTCAAATTTCAGGGCCTTTCCAAAAGTTCCCTAGGAAAAACATCTTCCTCTGAACTTCCCTGGATTGCCACTTGTCTTTGTCCTACTGCTAAATCCTTGATCTTGGCTCCTCTGAAACAAGTTGAGCCTGTCCCAACAGCTGATTGGCCACTAGCAAAGGGCTGACAGTTGCACCATTATCTGCTGCTCATCCTCTGTATTCAGACATCCACCAGCCCAAGACCTCAGGTCCCGAGAATTCTGCCTTACTCCATCTATGCTTACGGCAAACAACGTAGGACTTGATCCTGTTAAGCACTGAGCACCATCAACTGCCGGTAAAGTCAATGGGAGTTGAGAAGTACTTAGCATATTGCAGGATTGAACCAATAACCTGCAAACCAGATAAAATGCAAATATACTGAATGATGCAACATTTTCAGGCTATCCAACAGTAATTAGAGGGCCATATACACCTCCACCCTGATATAATGTGGTCCTCAGGAGACAAAAAATCTCACCCACTTTATAGGTGAGACCGCGTTGTATAGAACTTGCTTTGGCCCCCCGTTCCTTCTTCCCTGACTGCCCCCTCCAGAGACCCCTGTCACTAATCACTCCCCAGGACCCCACCCCTCCTGTCCCCTGACTGCGCCGACCCCTATCCACCCACCCACCCTGCCACCTGACATGCACTCACTGGCAGTGGCGGGAAGTGGAGCAACATGGCCCCAAGCCCGCTCCACTCTGCCACCTCCCAGCCACGGTGCTCCGCTTCCCACTGCCGGTGAGTGAAGGGAGGTTGGGGAAAGGATGAACTCACTGGCGGTGGGAAGCGGAGTGATGCGGCCCCAGCTCACTCCTCTTTCCCCTGCCCCCGCCCCAGCCATGTCGCTGGGGTGGGGAGGGATTGGGGGAAAGCTCCCACACTCACCTGCGGAGGGAAGCAGAGCGCTGCAGCTGGGAGCTGGCAGAGTAGAGCGGGCTGGGGCCAGGCTGCTCTACTTTCCGCTGCTGGTGAGTGCGGGGGGATCCCTTCCCCCGAGTGACACGTGGGGCTGGGGCGAGGAAAGTGGAGCAGGCTGCTCCCAAGCCTCCACTAATCCCCCGGCCCACTCTGGGACTGCGGGGCCCCCAAAATTTCCTCCCCACAGCTCCTGCCTCCTAGACCCTTGTGGGGGGGGAGCCACTGACCTTCCCCAAGACCCTCTGCCCCATACCCAACCCCTCGGCCCCGGCCTGGCACCCTTAATGCGCTGCTCAGAACACCATGTCAGAGCTTTACCGTGTTGTATGCGAACCCGTGTTATATCGGGTCACATTATATCTGGGTAGAGGTGTACTCAGGTGGCATAAATCAGCATAGCTAATAACTTCAGTGAAGCTGTGCAGATTTACACCAGTGTAGAATCTGGCCCATAATGTTTAAAACACTTGTTATATTTTATACAAAATATAGGCACAGCCTCTCACATATTTGCCAGACACGTTTGATACCTCACTGAAAACCTTTTATCTTTCAGTCATGCTAGTAATTCAGTATGACTTTCACTTTTTCAGCTGATCAAAGAAATCTCCATTTTATAAATTGATTCCAGAATAATGTTGCTGTTCATTCTGCTCATTCTAGTGTCTTTAGAGATTCTGTATCACAAATATCCCTGGAATGCCAATTTGTAAATAGAGATTAATGTTTTGCATACTCAGACAGGTCATTTCAACTAATCCTGTGTATTGTCAGAAAATAATAAAGCTAAATGACCACGGTAGCGCACTCTGCTATTGCCAAATGCTTGTTTTCCTTTGAGTTCCCTATCCTTCCTTACAAACTGCAGCATCAACAAATCACATTTCATCCTAAACGCGGATACAAACTGAGAGAGACATGGAGTCTCCTCCTTTCAAAGTCTTAGTGACTGATAAGGTTTTAACATAAGTGAATAGGACAAAACCAATATTTCACTAGAGTCGAAGTACAGTATGAAGAACGATGCACTTCTGCTTTAAATAATTACAGACCCCTTTCTGCAACTCAGTTGCCCAAATTGCTTGAAAGATGGATGAATTCTGAGTGGCTTTTTGGCTAAACATAAATGATGATGAGCTACTTAAATATGCTTTTGGTCTTGTTCTCTCACTGCTTTTCTCAATCATAATTTACATCTATGGATGGTAGCAATCACTACAAACGAAGTACCTTCATTGATTTTGACTAGACTCTTTGACCTGGCAAATTACCAGTTACTGCTATCTTTGTCTTAGATGGCCTGTTTGTAAGTGTAGTATAATGGCAGTTTGGCCACAAAAATGATAAGGTATAAGGAATTTATGTAACTGTGTTAAGTGAGCTACTGTAAGGATGGTTTCAGGGTCTTTTAACCATATTAAATTAGTCTCATAAGCAAACTAGAGAAATGTCTAGATCAAATTACTGTAAAGTGGGTGCACTACTGGTTGAAAGACCATAATCAGAGAGTAGTTATCAATGGTCCACTGTCAAACTCGGAGGATGTATCTTCTGGAATCCTGCAGGGGTCAGTCTTGGGTCCAATACTATTCAATTATTTCATTAATGACTTGGATAATGAAGTGAATGGTAGGCTTATAAAATTTGCAGATGACCCCAAATTGGGAGGGATTGCAAGCACTTTGGAGAACAAGATTAGAATTCAAAATGACCTTGACAAACTGGAGAATTGGTCTGAATTCAACAAGATGAAATTCAATACAGACAAAGGCAAAATACTACATGTAGGAAGGAAAAATCAAATGGACAATTATAAAATGGGGAATTACTGGGTAGCTGGTAGCATTGCTGAAAAGGATCTGGGGGTTATAATGGATCACAAATTGAATGAGTCACCAATGTGATGCAGCTGTGAAAAAGACAAATACTCTGGTGTGTTAACAGGAGTTTTGCGTGTCAGACATGGGAGGTAACTGTCCTGCTCTGCTTGGCATTGATGGGGCCACAGCTGGAGCACTGGGTCCAATTCTGAGTGCCACACTTTAGCAAACATGTGGACAAATTGGAAAGAGCCCAGAGAAGAGCAACAAAAATGATAAAAAGTTGAGAAAACCTGACCTTTGAGGAAAGTTTTTTTTTTTTAAGGTACATTTAGTCTTGAAAAAAGATGACTAAGGGGTGGGAGTGGAGAGGAGAGGGGATAGGGTGACCAGATGTCCCGATTTTATAGGGACAGTCCTGATTTTGGGGTCTCTTTCTTATATAGGCTCCTATTACCCCCACATCCCCATCCCGATTTTTCACACTTCCTGTCTGGTCACCCTAAGAGGGGAGGACCTGATAACAATTTTCAGATATGTTAAGTGCTGTTATAGAGAGGAGGAGGATGATCAATTGTTCTCCATGTCCACTGAGGGTAGGACATAAAGTAATGGACTTAATCTGCAGCTAGGGGGATTTAGGTTACATATTAGGAAAAACATTCTAACTATAACAGGAGTTAAGCTCTGGAATGGGAATTCCACAACTTCCCTTGGAAGCCTATCACAGGCAATTAAGAACAAGTTGGACAAATACCTGTCAAGAATGGTCTAGGTTTACCTAATGCAGGGGGGCTGAACTGGATGACTTTTTTTCAGAGTCCTTTCCAGCCCTACATTTCTATGATGTCTATGATTCTGTATTGCTGAGTGCTAGGAGCCCAATTTTGAAACAGATTGTTTAGACACTGATGGACTTAGAGTAACTTACTAAAGACACAGTATGACTTAAAAAACAATCATGCAATGGATCCAATAATGAATCAAACAGAAAGTAATGCATGATTAAGTATTGGATCATATTTTGAGAGGGTCTCAAGACTAAGCTTGATACATTTATGGAGATGGTATGATGTGATTGCCTACAATGGCATGTGTTCCATCTGTGACTGCTGGTATCTAATATCCTCGATTGCTGGAGATGGGACACTAGGGAATTGTCTACGCTGCATTTAGACACCCGCAGCTGGCCCGTGCCACCTGATTCAGGCTCGTGGGGCTGTGGCTAAGGGACTGTTTAATTGTGCTTTCAAAATTTGGGCTTGGGCTGAAGCCCAGGCTCTAGGACCCTGCAAAGTTGGAGGAGCTCAAGCATCTACACTGCAATTAAAGAGCCCCTTAGCCTGAGCCCTGTGAGCCCAAGTCAACTGGCACAGACCAGCCTTAGATGTTTAATTGCAGTGTAGATATACCCTAGATGGGGAGGGCTCTGAGTTACTACAGCAAATTCTTTGTGAGGCATCTGGCTGATGAGTCTCACTGACATGCTCAGGGTCTGACTGCCATATTTGGAGTCAGGAAGGAATTTCCCCCCCTGGTCAGTCTGGCAGAGACTTCGCAGGGTTTTTACCTTCCTATGTAGCATGGGGCACAGGTCACTTGCAGGTTTAAACTAGTAAAAATGGTGACTTCTCTGTAACTTGCAGTCTTAAAATCATGATTTGAGGACTTCAGTAACTCAGCCAGAAGTTATGGGTCTATTACAGGACTGGAGGGGGAGAAGTGGACGTCAGACTAGATGATCATGTTTGGTCCCTTCTGGCCTTAAAGTCTATGAATCTGAATAATTTTGAATAGAAATATGAGTGCATATTCCCTGAAAGAAGTTAAAGATATAGAGAACTGTGTAGTGCAGTGGTTCTAAACTGGGGTACATGTACCCCTGGGGGTATGCAAAGGTCTTCCAGAAGGTACCTCTACTCATCTAGATCAGTGTTTCTCAATCCAGTGGGAGTCACAGAATGAGTTTAGGCGGTCACATATGCAGGGCTGGCACTAGGGGGTGGCAAGCCAGGCAATTGCCTGGGGTACAATACCCCAGGCAACCCTGCGAAGCTATGTTACATGCTTCAGCCTCAGGTGGCAGGTTTTGGGCGACCAACTCCTGAAACAGGTACATTAGTCTAGAGAGGTTCAGAACTACTGCTATGATGTGTATATATAGCTCTGGGGTGCTTTAGTGGCAAAGCGAAATAGACTGTGCAACACACATTGTCTTCATGGTCACACATGCTGGGGCACTTGTATGATCTGGAATATGGTTTCTACCTGGTGAATGGTAAAACTCCCATTGACTTCAATAAGCGCTTTTGTAAATCCCACCTCTGATGTGCCAAGATTTCCTAGAACACTTGATTAATCAACATTAAAGAGTACTTGTTGTCATTTGGTATCATCAGAATTTCTTGGAAGGTTGTGGTGACAATAAGTGGGTAAAGGTTTAAAAAAAAAAAACCAAAAAAAAACTGGGCATGTTTAGTCTTGAGAGATGTAGGGGAGACCTGATAAGAGTCTTCAAGTATGTTAAAGGCTGTGATCAATCATTCTCCATTCCCACTCAAGATAGGACAGAAGCAATGGGTTTATTCTGCACCCAGGGAGGTTTAGGTTACATATTAGGAAAAACTTTCTAATTATAAGGCTAGTTGAGTACTGGAGTAGATTACTGAGGGAGGTGGTGGAATCTCCATCAGTGGAGGCTTTTAAGAACAGGCTGGACAAACACCTGTTAGAGATACTCTAGAGTTACTCGGTCCTTCCTCAGATCAGGGGGCTGGATTTGACTTCTCAAAGTCCCTTCCAGGTCTACATTTCTATGATTCTGTATAGTCATAAGCACAGAATAAATTCCTTTGTTCATGAAACACATTCCATAGCCTTTACACTTGTGACTATCTCACTTAGACTCTGCCTACTACGTCATCTGGACCTATAACCACTTCTTGTATTCTAAATCTGAGCTATTTTAAATGAAAAGCTGCCACTGAACTGTTTTCCTTCCCCCCTCCGAAATGTAGCATGAACTTGCATCAGGTCATAGCAAGTGATGGCCCAAGATCAGTAACTGGTAACAAAGTGTAACCTGCCTTTACAGATAAATAGATACGTCAAATATTGCAGTACCAATTCACTTTAAAACTTTTCTAACCTATCTTTTCTGTGAGATGTGAGGCATAAACAAAATATGTGACGGTATGGTGCGGTATAAAAGTTTTCTGGGTAATTGTTTGAGATGACCTGTACAGCTTACTCAACTTCACTTTGAGTAATGTGGTTTCCCAAACTCATGCCAATGAAAACTTATACCACCAAGTGCCATTATGTAGTGAGGGTTGTCTGTAGCAGCCTAAGCCTGGATTTTGCTCAGAAAAAACTCTCAGGAGCACAAGTCCTATATTCTCCCCTAGTAAATATTTTTGTAAACCAAGGTGAGGCTCAATATTATAATTAAGCACTGCACCTTTCTTTCATCCACTCACCCACATTAGTATATGTTTTCTCTGTCCCCTCAGCTATGCAACCTATGCACTCATCTGGCAGTGACCACATAGAGGAGAATTATCAGTGGGCATTGAGGGAGAAGAGCCTCAGGAGAATTTGCATAAATAGGAAGATGTGTGTGCATAAAACTGTGATGAATGGATCTCTTGGTTAGAATATTAAGCAATAACTTCAACTGAGTGACTGGATTTAGAATGTTAAAACAAGTGCCATACACATCGGTGAGGTATATGTACTCAATGTGCTTCTTCAATTTTGATAATTATCTCTCCTAATGATGCATTTGCAGTGCAGCCTGCTGGACTTCTTGGCCTAAATTCAAGTCCTAATCAAGCACAATTAACTTCAGTGGAATTCTGCCTTTTTACACTATGGCTGAGTTTTTTGCACATTGACTTACGAAAAAGCTTTGAGTAAAGAGAATTTCACTTGTACATTGGCCTTTAAAAATATTTTCACTCTTGAAAGGAAGCCTGATTGACAACGGTAAAGAATATGAGCCACTGAATTAGAACATCCCTGATTTTACTAAGAACACTCAAAATATGCAAATATACAGGAGGGGAAGCAACATTCTTATTCCTATTTACAATGCTTTTGATAGACAGAAATAATTCTCTTGTTGCTTGTTACTGAGAAGAATTATTAATTTTGCTTTGTCTGTAGAAAGGCAAAAGCTGACAATCCTGTAACAACGTAGGTTGCATAAATTGGTTGACTTTAGATGCCGCCCCCAAGCCCATAACAGCTTACATAGAATAAATGATTTCTTAATGATGCCAAGTTCCATTAGAGCAACAGCTGAAACATAGTTTTAATTGACACATACCATGTCCTAGGAAAATAACAGGCAAACTCCCTGACCATTCAATTACCATATAAATAGGAATGCACAGATCTCCTCTCATATCAGCATCTTGCTTTTTGTTGATGAAAATATGTTAATGGATAAAAGCAGATTTTCATTTGAATAATAACTTAATGCTTCTTTGAATTTCAGATGGTGGATTAAGCCCTTTCTTTAAAAGTTTCCATTTTCCCTATAGTTCATTAGCTGCTCATGGGGGAAATAATAAATAAAAAATCAAGTGGGAGTCTTCGAACATCCGCACCTGCTAGGGTGCTGGGAGGTTTATAAGCCTGTTTAGGGAAATAAAATGGAACTCTCATGTTTCATCTTTGTTCAGAAGGCTATCATTGGATGCAAGAGGGGTGGGGGGGAAAGAAAGCCAGTGACATGTATTTCATGACTGGGACCCATTTTCTTTATCACATCTTGTAAGCCCTTTTGGATCCTTGCCATATTCATTACCAGTTGGAGCTGATCCACCTCTCCTTCACATCTACATGGTTAAGATTTACAAGAACACGAGAGAATAAACAGCACTTTCTTCTTTTTGAAGTCAAAGTCAAAGATCTGAGTCAAAATCAAGTGTTGTGTACTGATACTGAATTGTTCAACAGGGTAGTTGTTCACAGGGAAATGGTAACAGATGTAGCAGCACCAGACATTTTTCTTCATTCTGCATCATTCTCCATCCTCCAGATGGTGCTTTGTCTCATTTTATTTTTTCAGTATTAGGCATGTAACAAATCATTTTTCCTTTGTAATCAGTGGATCCCAAATAGAAACTATTCTTTCCCCACATTCGGGATAGTCAGTAATGTCACAGTCAAGCAGAAACTAGCTGTAGTTTGTGCTAAAGTGATCACTCACACCAGCCACGAGGCTTGCTTCCAACAATACGCAGAAATAAGACAACATGAGAGGCAACCACCAAGACCTTCCCTGATTTCTTGAAGAACAGCTCAACACTTCCTGCTTTTCAGGTCACATTCCCCCCAAATGCTTCCCCTTTAAAGTTATAAACATAAAACATTCTGAATCCTGCAAACTGACTTAAGAGTTTTAGTTGTACGAGGAATATGAGATTGAGTCCCAAGGCTGGAATTTTCAAAGTTGCCTATCTGAGCATCTCAGTTTGTAGTTAAACACCGTGGTACATGTGAGCTGCCTTCCTGTGTGTATTTTCAAAAGGTGTCCTACACACACATCTGCTTTTAAAATCAGATCTGATAACTGTAAATTCCGAAGTCCAGGTGGTATATGTACTGAAGCTGAGTGTATGGATGCCCTCTTAGCAGGCAAAGAATTGGAGTTTTCAGAAGGGTTTGCTTTTTCTCCAAGATTAACACCAGGAGGCGTTCTGTCTCTTTCAGTGGCCACCCAGCTCTATGGAAAGGGAATGTGTGGTGTTTAGTCGAGCTGGATAATACTCTGCAATAAAATGATCTATGTGCATATAGTTGTACTGTTGAAAAGAAAGGAATGTGCTAGTAGATAATTTAGCTGTTTTTATTTGCTGCTTGAAAAAGTTATTTTTCTTGACATTCTTTATATTTCTCTCCCACATATCATCATAGATAAGCTGCAAAAAGGGTCCATTTCTTTGCTTTGGAAAGGACCATCATGATAGTGTGGTAAGATTTACAGTGTGCCTAACTCTAAACCACAGGTGCTGGAATTGCACCCTCTGGCTTGAAGTGGTTTCCATCATATACAGGGTTTAGTTTGGTTCAACGGCTCTCAGTATTCCCCCTACACAAACTGTTCCAGCACCCCTGCTCTAAGCATTCAAAATCATGAGGCAGTCCCCAAGCAATCGAATAATTTGCCTTAAAAATCATATCACTTTTAGCCTCTAGGGGACACTTAGGTCACTAAATAAAGAGGTAATTAAAAAACAAAAAAACAAACCTCAAAAATATACTATTGCATCTTTTTTTAAGTGTCCTAAGTAAAAGAGAAGGGAGCAGGTTGGGAAGGACACGAAGCCCACGTCCACACTACAGGTTAAAATCGGTGGTTTCAAAATCGATTTTATAAAGCAGGGTTTATAAAATCGATTTTGTGCGTCCACACTACGGCTACTTACATCGATCTTGAGCGTCCATGTTCCCTGGTGTCCATGTTAACCCGGAGCGTTGCACTCTGGGTACCTATCCCACAGTTCCTGGAGGGGTCCCTGCCCATTGGAATTATGGGTTACTGCCCCAGTGCATGATGGGGCCAAAACTCCCGTCGTGAGTGGTTCTGGGTACAGCCTCACCCCCTCCCTTCCTGAAAGCGGCAGACAGTCACTTCGCGCGGTTTTTACTGGCTGCGTTTAGAAAACGCCATTTTACATCAAGCATGGATCTTGGTCAGCTCTTTTCTTTGATCGCGGATGCTGTGAACAGTTCACGCATTCTCGTGCTATCTATGCTGCACCATGAGACAGAAATGCAAGAGAGAATGCTTCAGTGCGGGGACGACAGTGATGAGGACTTGGAGAGCGAGTTTTCTGACACTGCGGGCACCTGCGCTTTGGAGCTCCTGACGGTTATGGGGGAGGTTCTACCCGTTCCTTGCTGATTTTGGGCACGGGAAACAAGCACTGACTGGTGGGACCGCATAGTCCTGCAACTGTGGGACGATTCGCAGTGGCTGCGGAACTTTCGCATGCGTAAGAGCACTTTCCTTGAACTTTGTGACTTGCTTTCCCCTGTCCTGAAACGCCATAATACCAGGATGAGACCAGCACTCACAGTGGAGAAGCGAGTTGCAATAGCCATCTGGAAGCTTGCAACGCCAGACAGCTACCGGTCAGTCAGTAATCAATTTGGAGTGGGCAAATCCACTGTGGGGGCTGCTGTGCTGGAAGTAGCCAAGGCAATCTTTAAGCTGCTGCTATGAAAGGTTGTGACTCTGGGAAACGTGCAGGTCATAGTGGATGGCTTTTCTGCAATGGGATTCCCTAACTGTGGGAGGGCCATAGATGGAACCCATATCCCTATCTTGGCACTGGAGCACCGGAGCACCAGGGCACCCAGTACATAAACCGCAAGGGGTACTTTTCGATGGTGCTGCAAGCCCTGGTGGATCACAAGGGACATTTCACCAACATCCACGTGGGATGGCCAGGAAGGGTTCATGACGCTCGTGTCTTCAGAAGCACTACTCTGTTTAAACGGCTGCAGCAAGGGAATTACTTCCCGGACCAGAGAATAACAGTTGGAAATGTTGAAATGCCTATAGTTATCCTGGGGGACCCAGCCTACCCCTTGATGCCCTGGCTGATGAAGCCATACACAGGCAGCCTGGACAGGGGTCAGGAGTTGTTTAATTACAGGCTAAGCAAGTGCAGAATGGTTGTAGAATGTGCATTTGGCCGTCTTAAGGGGCGCTGGAGAACGCTACTTACTCGCTCAGATCTCAGCCAAACCAATATCCCCTGTTATTGCTGCTTGCTGTGTGCTCCACAATCTCTGTGAGAGTAAGAGGGAGACCTTTATAGCGGGGTGGGAGGCTGAGACAAACCACCTGGCCGCTGATTATGCGCAGCCAGACACCAGGGCGATTAGAAGATCACACCAGGATGCTGTGCACATCAGAGAAGCCCTGAAAAGTAGCTTCCTCATGGACCAGGGTACAGTTTGAATGCTGAGTTTCTTTTCCATTTATTACCACCCTCCCCATGTATTCAGTCCTGCTGATGCAAGATAGCTTCCCTGCACCCTTCAAGAACTGCTTGCTTACGGAAAGTAAAGTTGCTGTATGTAGAAAACATTGAATTTTTTATTAAAAGACAGTCCCTGTAAGCAACGCACCCTCCCTCTTGCATTTACAAGCCTTGGAATAGAATTACATAAGTAGGGTTTTTTGGGGGGGGAGAATAATGAAGGGTTAGGGTAAGGGAGGGAGGGAGGGAGGAAGGGAAGACAAAGGCAGTTAAGGGAGCCCTGAAGTGGCATCATGCACCAGGTGTGACTGCTATGTTTATGTCCCTTTTATTACCCACCTCCCCATGTCTTGACTCCTGCTGCTGCAAGCGAGCTTCCATGCAACCTTCCTTAACTGCTTGCTTATTGAAAATAAATAAAGTTACTCTGATATGTTTAAGAAATTCTGTTTGTTATTAAAAATCAGTCCCTTTCAGCAACCAACCCTCATGCTTGACTTTACAAGCCTGTGAATGAAATTTCATACCTCTGGGTTATCTGGGAAAGGGAGGGAGGGAGGGAGGAAGGTAAGAAAAAGGCACATCAGAGAAGCCCTGAGAACAGGATTTATCATGGTCCATGGTAAGGTGTGACTGCTGTGCTTATTTCCCCTTTCTTACCCACCCATGTGTTGTCTCCTGATGCTGCAAGCTAGCTTCCCTGCAGCCTTCCAGAACTGCTTGCTTACTATCATTAACAACCCATCCTCACACTGCCTTCGAATACCATGTCCTGAGATTAAAAAAAAAAAGAAAAAATACCAAGGGAGACGTTTGGGAGGAGTACAGGAGAGAAGAAACATGACATAAATGGCATTTCAATCTAATGACAGCCTTCCGGTCGGACTGCCCAGGGGGGTGGAGTGGGCAGGGGCAGAAAGCCTTCCCCCACGCGTTCTTACACGCCTGGTTCTGGAAGGTGTGGGACAGAGCGAGTACTGAGGGAGGTTATACATGGGCTGCAGTGGCACTCTGTGACCCCGAAGCTCTTCCAGCATACTGCAGAGGATGTCAGTCTGATCACGAAGAAGCTCCAGCGTTGCTTCCCGCCAACGCTGATCTTCCTGCCGCCACAAATCATTTTTAGCGTCCCTCCTGTCTTCACGTTGGTCCTTCCTGTCTTCACGTTGACTGGCAGCCTCCCTGTACTTTGCGACCAAATGTTTCCAGTCGTCCTGATTAGCTCTCTCAGTACGGGTTACTGCCATTATTTCAGTGAACATATCCTCACGCGTCCTCTTTTTCCTTAGCCTTCTTATCTGACCTCCTCGTCGGACAGGAGAAGGGAGGCTGGAGAAATGTGCAGCTGTGTGGGGGGTGGGGGGGGGGAAAGAGTGATAGAAGATTCATAAGAGACACATTTCACAGAACAATGGTTACATTCTTTCTCAGTGAACTGCACTATTCACCGTACCTTTCACATGTAACTGGACTACAAGGTCGCCTTCCCCCCCTCTGCCATGGCAATTACTAGCGATGATTCATGCTGCCCAAAGTGCTTGGAGACACCGCCCAGTAGGACTGTTTAGCATTCTACCTACCATCCCCCACAGGGCTACATGTTAAGGTTTTGCATTTACTGGGGCAATACAGCATAAACGAATGGATGGTCATCTCTGTTCCCTTACTAAACTACATTAATCTCTGACAGGTGACCATGAACGATATCACTCTCCTAAGGATAACAGACAGAGAAAAAGAAATTATGCTTCTTGAATGCCAGCAGTCCCCAGGTCCATTTGCTGCTAGGCTGTGTCATGCAATGATACCTATTTACGTGATCCAGGCATGGCGTGGTAAAGTTTCGTTTCATGGCGGACGGAACAAGGCAGCCCTGCCCAGAACCCTTCTGCAAAGGCTTTTGGGGTACCTCCAGGAGTGCTTCATAGAGATGTCCCTGGAGGATTTTTGCTCCATCCCCAGACATGTTAACAGACTGTTCCAGTAACTCTAATTCCAGCTACTGCATGCAAGCACTCATGGCAAATCACTCAGTAAAAAACGCTTGCTTTCCAGCTATGCTTTTAATTAAAAAAAGTGCACTCACCAGAGGACAGTTCCACAGCTTCATTTTCTGGGCTACTGGCTTGAGAGGGCTGCCAGGGTACTTCTGTCAGGGTTAGGAAAAGATCCTGGCTGTTAGGGGGAATTGAATGCTCTGTGCTCTCTGCTGTCTCGTCCTCCTCCTTTTCCTCATCCACATCTTCGACGTCCTCTAAAAAGTCTTCAGCAGTGGCAGAGATCACTACCCCCACCTCTGAATCCACAGACAAGGGGGGGGGTTGTCGTTGCGCAATTCCCTAATATTGTGTTAAGCTCCTCGTAGAAGCGGCATGTTTTGGGGCCAGATCCTGACTGCCCTTTGCTGCTTTGGTCTTCTGGTACGCCTGTCTGAGCTCCTTCACTTTAACTCTGCACTGCAAGAGTCTCTTTTATGTCCTCTCTGCCGCATGGCATTAGAAATCTTTTCAAAGGTTTTCTCATTTCGTCTACTGGACCGCAGTTCTGAAAGCACTGACTCTTCTCCCCATACAGATATCAGATCCAATAACTCCTGTGTGTTCCATGCTGGAGCTCTTTTCCTATTCTCAGGAGATTGCATTGTTCTCTCTGCTGCTGAGAGCTTCACGCTGGGCAGACAGGAAATGAAATTTAAAAGTTCCCGGGGCTTTTCCTGTGTACCTGGCCAGCAGTAGAGTTCCTTTACCTGTGCAGAGCGGCCACTGGTGCACTGTGGGATACCTCCCGGAGGCCATTAACTTCAGTTTCCGTCCACACTAGCATAAAATCGATTTTACAAAATCGATTTTAGGGTTACTCCTGTTGTTTAGCTGGAGTACAGAAATCGATTTTAGGGCCCCTTAAAATTGATTTTCTGTACTCTGTAGTGTGGACGGTTACAGCTTTAAATCGATTTAAAGCTGTTTAAATTGATTTAAAGCTCTAGTCTGGACCTGGCCAAAGCATAAGTAGAATTGTTTGTTCCCTTGTTTCCCATTAATGCTCTTAGTGTCTAATCCCATACTGTGCTTTAGCTCTGCCTGATGTCTGTGCATCCATATAATTGGAGATGTTAACCAAACTAATGAAAAATGTTCTGCTATATATGGCTGATCTGACAGCTGGAGTTTTTATTAAAACTGGCTGATATGGGAACAGTTCTATTTTAAATTCTGACCATGATGGTGGTGCTCCCTTGACAACTGACTATGCTTGCAACTGTTCACTGTGAGGACTATATTTTAGTAGACAGATTTTCATATAGACTGCTTCCCATCTAATTCATGAACTGCCCACAGCATATGACCACACAGTTCTTCATGGCCCACTATTTGTGAACCATTTATGGTTAAAAGATGATGTGTACTTTAGGAAGGTGTTAATAAGGAAGACAGGTTGAAGATCTGGTTGAAGGTTGCCACTTGGTAACACTAGTTAATGCTAACAAATTTTGAAAAGAATATAAAGCCAAATGCTTCAGGGTTTAAGACCAGATTTATTAAGAAGTAGGCTGAGATCTTTGTGGAGGGGCAGATTATTCCGTATCTTCCCACTGTGGGGCAGCTTATAGATCCTTCTGAAGCATCTGATGCTGGCCACTGTTGGAGCCAATATTGGATTAGATGCATCATTCTCTATCCTCTAGATGGTGCTTTGTCTCATTTTATTTTTTCAGTATTAGGCATGTAACAAATCATTTTTCCTTTGTTATCAGGTTTATACCAGTACAATTTGCCCTTTTCCTATCAAATCTTATCGCTACCTGCAAGAATTGTCCAGTATGATGACTAGTCTTGGCCCTATATGTTTACACTATTATCTTTTACAAGTCACACTGACATCATTCATGTGTTAATGTAACAGTACTACCCATATCATATTACCTTCCAGTTCTCTTGCACAATTCTTCTACGTATCATAGTAAAGTTTCCGAAACTCTCTGAACACTTGAGGACAGATCCTCAGCTGATATACATTGAAATAGCTTCACTAAAGTCAATAGAAATACACCAGTGTACACCAGCTGAAGATCTGGCCCATGTTAAAGTTTATTTACCAAGAAGGTGGATGACTCTGTAGGTTCACTGCGCTGCTGTGCCTCTTCTCACTAAATAGAATTTCGTGGTTGCAGAAATACAATAGACTCATAGACTCATAGACTCTAGGACTGGAAGGGACCTCGAGAGGTCATCGAGTCCAGTCCCCTGCCCTCATGGCAGGACCAAATACTGTCTAGACCATCCCCGATAGACATTTATCTAACCTACTCTTAAATATCTCCAGCGATGGAGATTCCACAACTTCCCTAGTCAATCTATTCCAGTGTTTGACTACCCTGACAGTTAGGAACTTTTTCCTAATGTCCAGCCTAAATCTCCCTTGCTGCAGTTTAAGCCCATTGCTTCTTGTTCTATCATTGGAGGCTAAGGTGAACAAGTTTTCTCCCTCCTCCTGATGACACCCTTTTAGATACCTGAAAACTGCTATCATGTCCCCTCTCAGTCTTCTCTTTTCCAAACTAAACAAACCCAATTCCTTCAGCCTTCCTTCATAGGTCATGTTCTCAAGACCTTTCATCATTCTTGTTGCTCTTCTCTGGACCTCCTCCAATTTCTCCACATCTTTCTTGAAATGCGGTGCCCAGAACTGGACACAATACTCCAGTTGAGGCCTAACCAGCGCAGAGTAAAGCGGAAGAATGACTTCTCGTGTCTTGTTTACAACACACCTGTTAATGCATCCCAGAATCACGTTTGCTTTTTTTGCAACAGTATCACACTGTTCACTCATATTAAGCTTGTGGTCCACTATGACCCCTAGATCTCTTTCTGCCATACTCCTTCCTAGACAGTCTCTTCCCATTCTGTATGTGTGAAACTGATTGTTCCTTCCTAAGTGGAGTACTTTGCATTTATCTTTATTGAACTTCATCCTGTTTACCTCAGACCATTTCTCCAATTTGTCCAGATCATTTTGAATTTTGACCCTGTCCTCCAGAGCAGTTGCAATCCCTCCCAGTTTGGTATCGTCCGCAAACTTAATAAGCGTACTTTCTATGCCAACATCTAAATCGTTGATGAAGATATTGAACAGAACCGGTCCCAAAACAGACCCCTGCGGAACCCCACTTGTTATACCTTTCCAGCAGGATTGGGAGCCATTAACAACTACTCTCTGAGTACGGTTATCCAGCCAGTTATGCACCCACCTTATAGTAGCCCCATCTAAATTGTACTTTCCTAGCTTATCTATAAGAATATCATGCAAAACTGTATCAAATGCCTTACTAAAGTCTAGGTATATCACATCCACCGCTTCTCCCTTATCCACAAGGCTCATTATCCTATCAAAGAACGTTATCAGATTAGTTTGACACGATTTGTTCTTTACAAATCCATGCTAGCTATTCCCTATCACCTTACCACCTTCCAAGTGTTTGCAGATGATTTCTTTGATTACCTGCTCCATTATCTTCCCTGGCACAGAAGTTAAACTAACTGGTCTGTAGTTTCCTGGGTTGTTTTTATTTCCCTTTTTATAGATGGGCACTATATTTGCCCCCTTCCAGTCTTCTGGAATCTCCCCCGTCTCCCATGATTTCCCAAAGATAATAGCTAGAGGCTCAGATACCTCCTCTATTAACTCCTTGAGTATTCTAGGATGCATTCCATCAGGCCCTGGTGACTTGCAGGCATCTAACTTTTCTAAGTGATTTTTTACTTGCTCTTTCCTTATTTTCTCTTCTAAACCTACCCTCTTCCCGTAAGCATTCACTATACTAGACATTCCTTCAGATTTCTCAGTGAAGACCGAAACAAAGAAGTCATTAAGCATCTCTGCCATTTCCAAATCTCCCGTTACTGTTACCCCCTCCTCATTGAGCAGTGGGCCTACCCTGTCCTTAGTCTTCCTCTTCCTTCTAATGTATTGATAAAAAGTCTTCTTGTTTCCCTTTATTCCCATAGCTAGTTTGAGTTCATTTTGTGCCTTTGCTTTTCTAATCTTGCCTCTGCATTCCTGTGTTATTTGCCTATATTCATCCTTCGTGATCTGACCTAGTTTCCATTTTTTATATGACGCCTTTTTATTTTGTAGGTCATGCAATGGTGACTTCAGAAACTTTTGTGAAAGCACATGTAAGAAAAAAATGCAGTTCACACAGCTCTTCAGTGACTTTCACTCCTACTTTTCTATAACAACTCCTTTGTATTTCAAGTACTCTGTTTTTGTAGCAACGTAGTATGAGTAGCTAGATGACTATTGGAGGAAGTGTTTGAGGGGGAGGAAACAACCAAAACCCCAAAATAACCAATTTTGTAGCAGACCTATCTACTTTTTTTTTTTAACTATTAACAGCACAGCATGAATTTCTCTAGTTAAATTTATTGCTTAATTCATAGTACAAGACTACATAGACTAGAAATTTGAAATTACATAGGACTGCAGATGTGTGCATTATTTGAATGTCTATCCAATCTATCTATCTATGCATCATTGTGATACCTGTCACATCATCATTGAATCTGACATTATTAAGAGTAACAGTGCCAATAATAAATCTTTGATGCTTGCTTTCACCTTAGAGGACTTTTATTTTTGTCTTTCTCTGAAGCAAATTTTTAAAAATTGACAGTGATGTTGCTTAAATGAAACTAGGGGGATATTACATTGTCTAGATGGCTAATAATTTTTTTTGTTCTGATAGACCTGAATTGACAAAAACAGAAAGTCTCTTTCTGTGCATAAACAATGTGTATATACCTACATACACACAAGCATAAATAGTGGGCTCTTTTTCTCTTTATGAAAAAACAAACATTTTAAAATAGAGTAAGGCTTTAGTACAGCTTTATTGATTTAATCTCTCAGTCCAGCTACAGGAAATATATTTTTATAGGGAGACATCATGCCAGCTCTATTTACCTTCCCACCCTAATAAATTACACAGTACGAGCTTAAGGGGCCCCAAGGTTGAAACTTGTCTCGAACACCCTGCACAGGAGGCTGCTGTGAAGGTGAGTGAACTGAGGCAATTTTCCATCTTGCAGAAGTCTGAAAGCTGGTGCACGCTACAAAGTTTCAATGGTATAATTTGCCTTCTTTAAGCATAGCCATTCATGTGTCCACACTCAACTTTGGGTCCTATCAAGAAAACCATGAAATCCTGCTGAAGTTAAATCAGCCCACTGGGGAGCAAAAGCCCTCTACCAGCACTCTTCCATTGGTACAATGCCTATACTGCTGCTACTGTTGTTTTGGTTCAGTGCCCGAATTGGGGAAGAATTGGCTTGTTTCAAACCAAATATAGTTTGTTTGGATTTTTTTGTTTGTTTGTTTTGTTTTTTGTTTTTCTTGCCAAAATGAAAAACTGAAATTTCATTCAGGTCGACTCAAATCAATACTTTCTATATGAAATATTGACTCGTTTCAAAACAAAATGTCAAAATAGTTCTTTTGACAATGCTGAAAATGTTTCAACGTTTCTGGGGGAAAAAGTCTGGAAAAAATCAAATTTACGAATAATTTTGTTGCCCTGAAAGGTGAATTTTTTTGGAAAATTTACTATTTGCACAAAGAAAACAAGTTTTTGGGGGAACTGAATTACCAATCCAGGAACAAACGGTCCCTCAGCAACAATCCTACAGTGCCACTGTCCCCACGGCACTGATCACTGTTGTTGAATTTCTGAACTCTGCCCCTCTAGGGGCCACCATGACAGCAAACCTGAAACCCACTTTAAAATCCTTCTCTTCCTACTAGCCCATCTTCGTGACCACATAGGTGTGGCTCCAGGTAAAGCTACTGGTAAACCTCATGCTGCTGCCTGATCCAGGAACTAAGTCCCAGATTTCCTTGGCCTGTGGGGAAGAGGGGATGGAGCAGTTGAAGAGTAGCTATGGAATTCTTACAGGGACAAAGATGCTTGTTGGGACACTGCAGAGGAGATGAAGAAGTTGAGTATGACAAAGAAGAGTTTCAATGTCAGGCAAAGGGGAAGGAAGTAGTAACTGTGGCAGTGCTATACAAAAGGCAGACAAGAACAACAAAAAATCTGGTGCTGCCTTCCAGACCTGCTACTACTATGCACAGGTAGACGCCATACTGAATGGGGACCCCACCATCAACACAAGGGATAGTGGACACCTCCTGACATCCAGAGGAAAGCACCCCAGAACTGTACAGCAATGAAAAGGAAGGGGTACCTGGAGGATGCAGAGCTCTTCAAGCTGCAGCTGAACACAGAGAGAACTCACTGAGGAAGGGGACAGGTACTCATGTAGGTGTAATTTATTCTCCCATTTATGCATACTTTTTTTCTCCACTTTTTCCACAGCCCCTAAAACTTCACCACTTTCACATCTTCCTCTCAAAATGGTGGTCAGCTGCAAGCAGGCAGGGAACAAACAAATTTTGTAGCCCAGGGATGGCCAACCTGAGCCTGAGAAGGAGCCAGGATTTATCAATATCCATTGCCAAAGAGCCACAGTAATATGTCAGCAGTCCCCTGGAAGCTCCCTCTGCTCCCGGTGCTTCCCATCCACCAGCAGCCCCGCTAATCAGCACCTCCTCGTCTCTTCCTCTCCGCACCTCCCGATCAGCTGTTTTGTGGCATGCAGGAGGCTCTGGGGGGAGGAGCGTGGGCACGGTAGGCTCAGGGGAGGGTGCGGGAAGGGGTGGAGTGGGGGGCAGGGCCTATGGTAGAGCCAGGGGTTGAACAGTGAACACCTCCAGCACACTGGAAAGTTTGCACCTGTAGTTCCAGTCCTGGAGTCAGTGCCTATACAAGAAGCCACATATTAACTTCTGAAGAGCCGCATGTGGCTCCAGAGGCACAGGATGGCCACCCCTGAATTGTAGCCAGTTTATTTTAAACTAAACTAAATTATTTTAAGCTAAACTATCCGTTCGACCTTATATTTAGCTGTGACACTGAGTACCTTTCCTAGACGTGAGGAAGAGCTCTGTGTTGCTTGAAAGCTTGTCTCTCTCATCAACAGAAGTTGGTCCAATTAAAGAGCTTTCCTCACCCGCCTTGTCTCAGTTTATTTTAAGAGCACCAGGCAAAATTCAACAAATAGAAAACTGGAAGCAACTAAAAAAAATTCCAAAATTGATATTTTAGCAAAAGCCTTTGAGGATTTAAGTGTATAAATTTTACAGGCAGGAAAAAAAATTTCAATAAAATAAAAACAACATTGCAACTATAATTCAATGCATTCAAAACACACACAAAATACATGCAAATCAATACCTGGGCAATCAAATTGAATACATAAAAAATTATTAGAAGTAATGCAGGGACTAGGCATTCAGAATACATGGTATTGCAGAAATAGCATTGTAAACATTTATTTGATACAGCTATTCTAGTGAAAAAACACTATTTTAGTTTTGAAGGTCATTAATTACTTCAGTTAAGTTTCCAGAAATAGAAGAAAGGGAGATACAGCACTTATCTTTAAACTGTGGATACATAGATACAAGGGTTTCACAAAAATCCCGTGATTGTAACAAGAATTGTATCATTAAGCGATTCTGAAAAGAATAATCTGCTAATTCACCTAGCCGCTGATTAACTAAACTAAAGCCTTTTGCAGTGGTATTGGCTAGCGTTTCAATGGCCAACGATTGGAATAATACTTGCTCACGCAATAGCATATATCCCACGGGGTTAAACGAGACCACTGAAGATACTACAGAGGACAACGCACCCTTCGCCCTCTCCCACCATCCCCAAGAACGTCGAACCCGCCCGGTGAACTGGGCTGCCAGGTCTTGACATAAATACCACCTCCTTTTATCAGGATAGAGCCAATGGTACATATACCTCTAGGGTTAGGGGGAAGCGCCGGATAGGCTGCCTTGCCACACAGCCAAAAGTGTTCGGGTCTGAGGAGGAACCCACCGTCAGTCAGGGAGAGAGTGAACAACTGTCCTACATTGACGGAGGCACCGCCTGAATTCGTCCTAGCGTTGGGCCCAAGGCAATCCGCGCTCCCCCCCCAGCGAGAAAGTTTTCTTCATCATCGAGTGAGACAAATAGGTATACTTTAATGACTTATAAAAGTCGTCGCGGGGGGTGCCATTACATGGCTCCGGAACAGGGGGCAGATCTGTCTCATTCATACCAGAAGGGCTGGGGTCGCTCACGTTACCCAGGGCCTGAGTTTGGGAACAATAAGGATACGTGCCTAGCCAATGTGGTTTTGTTACATTATTTCCCAAGAATAGCCAACAATGGGATGCCTTGGGCCAGTCTCCAGGTGACAAGGGGAGTGGGCCCCTGCGACGTGCTTTAGTTTAATTAAAAATAGGGAAGACAAGGGGGGAAATGGGGTTAAAATGTTCACTTGTGCAACCTGTCCACTGCACGGTAGGGAGCCACTGAGCAAAGGGGGAAGAACAATTAAGGGGATTATTAATACTACTAAAGTTAAACACTAATGGCAATAAATCAAACAAAGGCCTATTTACAGACAGCCTGTTGGAACACGCAAGGCAGTTATCAGAGGTCAGCGAAGATAAGTCGATGTTTCCTCCCAGGGCTTCCTGGATCCAATAGGCTGCGAACAGAAGCTGATGGGTATTTTCGCCCACAGGATACCGTCTCAGGTTCAGCAGAGGTGGGCCCCTCTGATCGTTGTTCTGGCTTCCCGCCGCTATGGCGAACTGTAAGACAGAACAGAAGGCGGCCTTATTGGCCCCCATTAGTTCGTTCCCGACTCAGAACGTTTGCTTATCCAGTTATGATGGACCAAGGTGTGGGTGCCCCGGGCATCCACAATCGTGTAGGTATTGGGATATTTACCTGCACTTACAATTTGTGCAGCGTAGGGTTCTCGGTGACCTGAGGCCTGTGGCTCAGCCACCCAGACTAGTTGGTCAGGGTGATATACGGGAGTCCAGGGGCCTCTAGGTCTGGGGCTGATTTCCGGCCAACGAGAATAGTTTGCATTGAGGGAGATAAGAACCTGAGGTAATAGCGCACTCCAACGCTTATAGTCAACGTTGGGATTAACTGAACGTATCATGGTTTTCAGAACTCCGATTTTCCGCTCTACAACGCCATTACCTTCGGGGTGATATTTTAAGTGAATATGGAGGGAAGCCCCCCATCCCAACACCAATGCTTCGAAACGCTTGCTGGTAAAAGGAGGTCCCCCATCTGCTTGAACTTTGGAGGGCACACCCCATGCTGCGGCCACCTGTTGTAGTGCCCCAGCCGCAGCCGTGGTGGTATTCAGGGGGATACAGTGAGTTTGACGGGAGCCCAAATCTACCACTACCAGGGCCTTTGGGTGGCGACGGGCTCCAGGTAGGGGTCCCATTAAATCTATTTGCCACACCGCGCCGGGAGGAAAGTACTCTGCAGCGTACGCCCACCGCTCATAACGCGGGCGGTTTTGGGACCTGATTTGTGCACACTTAAGGCAAGACTGCACTACTCTTTCGCAGTCCTGCCGCCGTACCTCGGGTTTTCCCCGGGCGCCTAAGGTTAACTGATTATATAGGCGGCCACTAGGCAAATGCCTCCAATCCTCATGAAGCCATCGGAGGAAGGGGTCGGTTTTTAGCTGGGGCTGTTGCCCCAGGCACATTTGGGGTGCCTGAATCTCCCTCATCTTGCGATCCAATTCGGAGTGAAGGGGGTTAGAATCAGGTCGATGCGACGGGCAATGGGTTTGTCATAAACAGATAGCTAAGGGTTAATGTCTCTTTCATCTGAAACACCTGACCAGAGAACCAATCAGGAAACCGGATGTTTTCAACTTTGGGTGGAGGGAATTGTGTGTCTGAGGTCTTTGTTTTCTGTCTGCCTGCTTTCTCTGAGCTTTGGAGAAGTAGTTCTGCTTTCTAATCTTCTGTTTCTAAGTGTAAGGACAAAGAGATCAGATAGTAAGTTATATGGTTTCTTTTCTTTGGTATTTGCATGAATATAAGTGCTGGAGTGCTTTGATTTGTATTCTTTTTGAATAAGGCTGTTTATTCAATATTCTTTTAAGAAATTGCCCTGTATTGTGTCATCTTAATACAGAGAGACCATTTGTATTTTTTCTTTCTTTTTATATAAAGCTTTCTTTTAAGACCTGTTGGAGTTTTTCTTTACTTCAGGGAAATTGAGTCTGTACTCACCAGGGAATTGGTGGGAGGAAGAAATCAGGGGAGATCGGTGTGTGTTGAATTGGCTAGCCTGATTTTGCATTCCCTCTGGGGGAATAGGAAAGTCCTTTTTGTTTCCAGGATTGGGAACGGAGAGGGTAGTTTCACAGAGCTTGTGTCTGTGTATCTCTCCAGGAGCACCTGGAGGGGGGAAGGGAAAAAGGATTATTTCCCTTTGTTGTGAGACTCAAGGGATTTGGGTCTTGGGGTCCCCAGGGAAGGTTTTTCAGTGGGACCAGAGTGCCCCAAAACACTCTAATTTTTTGGGTGGTGGCAGCAAGTACCAGGTCCAAGCTGGTAGCTAAGCTTGGAGGTTTTCATGCTAACCCCCATATTTTGGACGCTAAGGTCCAGATCTGGGACTAAGGTTATGATATGGTGTAGCAGTGGTGGGATCTAGACAGAATCCAGAAGCCAGTAGGAAGATTATATTTTTCTTTTCTCTGCTAAGGGCTTTTTAGCAGAGAGAAACAGTTTGGTTTTAAAAGGGAACCAGAGAGAATTTTTTTTTCTGCTCTCTCTGGCAGTTTGTGGCTTGCATGTTAAGCAAGAAATCGTTAAGGGCTATCACGAGTCTTTTGTCACACAATAGCACTCCCATTGAAAGTCATACCAGCACTATATAAATGCAAATAAAGTGGTTTTTCAGGTTTACTTAACATTGAAGATTAGCTAAAGGCACTGTTGCTAGGCAGACTTCAGGAGGCAACAGAGAACCTGCAGTTCAGAGGATAAACACCGGAGGGCACCCCAACACAACAAAACAGGAATCATGACTTCTAAGGCAAAAATGGAGGCTGAAGACCAATTCAGAGAAGCTGAACACAGGCGACAACTGGAAATAAAACAAGCAGAGATGGAAATAAGAGAGAGAGAAAGAGAGGCGGCCCACCGCCGAGAAATGGAAAAACAACAAAAAGAGAATGAAGAGAAGGAAAAACAGAGAAAACATGAACTGGAGTTGGCAAAAGTTGGGCTGCATGTGCCAGCCAACCCTAACAACCCGGCGCCAATTATTGCTCCACAGCACAGGAAATTTCCCACCTACAAGGCAGGGGATGACCCCGAGGCCTTCTTGGAAAATTTTGAAAGAGCCTGTCTTGGGTACAGCATCCCCGAAGACCAGTACATGGTAGAATTAAGGCCACAACTCAGTGGGCCTTTAGCAGAGGTGGCAGCTGAAATGCCTAAGCAGCAAATGAATAACTATAAACTTTTTCAAACCAAGGCCAGATACAGGATGGGGATAACCCCAGATCATGCCCGTCGGCGTTTCAGAACCCAAAAGTGGAAACCAGAGGTGTCATTTCCCAAACACGCCTACTACATTGCAAAAAACTATGAGGCCTGGATAACAGAAAACAACATTCAAACCTTGGAAGAACTGAACCTCCTCATACAAATGGAGCAGTTCTTGGATGGTGTTCCTGAAGACATCACACGGTACATACTAGATGGAAATCCCAAAGATATCGCTGAGGCGGGGGAGATTGGAGCCAAATGGATGGAACTGGCAGAAAGCAAGAAAGCTACTGTCAAGGGGAACGATTACCACAGGGGGCACACAGACCATAAACCCTACAACCGAGGACCGCCAAAGACCCCACATACCACCCAAGTAAAGCCACAGATACCCTACCCTTCAACCTCACCAGTCTCCAGTAACTCACCTCGGCCCAGTGACCCATCAGATGGAAGATGCTTTAAGTGTAATGAACTGGGACATATCAAGGCCAACTGTCCCAAGAACACCATGCGAGTGCAATTCATTACACCACCATCACACCAAAGATCCCCAGGCCCGGATGCCTCTCAAATACCCTTGGAGCGAAGGGAAAATTTGAGAGTGGGCGGAAAGAAGGTTACTGCGTGGAGAGACACGGGGGCACAAGTGTCAGCTATCCACCAATCCTTCGTAGACCCCAAATTCATCAACCCAAAGGCCAAAGTTACAATTTACCCCTTCATGTCACAAGCTGTAGACTTGCCTACAGCTCAACTGCCTGTCCAGTACAAAGGCTGGTCAGGAATGTGGACTTTTGCAGTGTATGACAATTATCCTATCCCCATGCTACTGGGGGAAGACTTGGCCAACCAGGTGAGGCGGGCCAAGAGAGTGGGAATGGTTACACGTAGCCAAACCAGGCAAGCTTCCAGACCCATTCCTGTTCCTGAGCCGTCCACAGAGGCCCCGTCTGTGTTACCTGAGACCCAGACAGAGGTAGTGGACCCGGATTCCATGCCTACCACTGAAACAGCCACAGCATCTCCAGTCCCAGGCCCGGAACTGGAACAGCAACCAGCACCAGCAAGTGCAACCACATCTTCAAACTCAACGCCAGAGGGCGCCAGCGAGCCAAAACTGGCAGAAGCACAAGACAACCATACCCAAAAGGCTCAGCCAGAGCCTAAAATACCCTCAGGTGCACCAGCGGGGAGCGGTTCACCAGCAACGGAAACAACCCCATCACCTACATCGCTTCCAGAGGGACCAAGCCCAAGTCCACAGTCTGAGGAAGAACTGGTGACCCCAGCCTCAAGGGAACAGTTCCAGACTGAGCAGGAAGCAGATGACAGCCTTCAGAAAGCTTGGGCGGCGGCACGGAGCACCCCACCGCCTCTCAGCTCTTCTAATCGATCCCGGTTTGTTATAGACCAAGGACTTTTATACAAGGAAATTCTTTCTGGTGGACACCAGGAAGACTGGCAACCGCAAAAACAGTTGGTGGTTCCAACTAAGTACCGGGGGAAGCTCTTAAGCTTAGCCCATGATCATCCCAGTGGCCATGCTGGGGTGAACAAAACCAAGGACCGGTTGGGGAAGTCCTTCCACTGGGAGGGGATGGGCAAGGATGTTGCCAAGTATGTCCGGTCTTGTGAGGTATGCCAAAGAGTGGGAAAGCCTCAAGACCAAGTCAAGGCCCCTCTCCAGCCACTCCCCATAATTCAGGTCCCATTTCAGCGAGTAGCTGTGGATATTCTGGGCCCTTTCCCAAAAAAGACACCCAGAGCAAAGCAGTACGTACTAACTTTAGTGGACTTTGCTACCCAATGGCCAGAAGCAGTAGCTCTAGGCAACACCAGGGCTAACACTGTGTGCCTGGCCCTAACGGACATCTTTGCCAGGGTAGGTTGGCCCTCTGACATCCTTACAGATTCAGGGTCTAATTTCCTGGCAGGGACCATGGAAAAACTGTGGGAAACTCATGGGGTGAATCGCTTGGTCGCCACCCCGTATCAGCATCAAACCAATGGCCTGGTGGAAAGGTTCAATGGAACTTTGGGGGCCATGATACGAAAATTCATCAACGAATTCTCCAATAATTGGGACCTAGTGTTGCAGCAGTTGCTGTTTGCCTACAGGGCTGTACCACATCCCAGTTTAGGGTTTTCACCATTTGAACTTGTGTATGGTCACGAGGTTAAGGGGCCATTACAGTTGGTGAAGCAGCAATGGGAGGGGTTTACGCCTTCTCCAGGAACTAACATTCTGGACTTTGTAAGCAACCTACAAAGCACCCTCCAACACTCTTTAGCCCTTGCTAGAGAGAACCTAAAGGATGCTCAAGAAGAGCAAAAGGCCTGGTATGACAGACATGCCAGAGAACGTTCTTTCAGGGTAGGAGACCAGGTTATGGTCTTGAAGGCGCAACAGGCCCATAAAATGGAAGCATCATGGGAAGGGCCATTCACGGTCCAAGAGCGCCTGGGAACTGTAAACTACCTCATAGCATTTCCCAATTCCTCACTAAAGCCTAAAGTGTACCATGTTAATTCTCTCAAGCCTTTCTATTCCAGAGATTTACAGGTTTGTCAGTTTACAGTCCAAGGAGATGATGCTGAGTGGCCTGACGGTGTCTACTACGACGGGAAAAAAGACGGTGGCGTGGAAGAGGTGAACCTCTCAACCACCCTGGAACGTCTGCAGCGGCAACAAATTAAGGAGCTGTGCACTAGCTTCGCCCCATTGTTCTCAGCCACCCCAGGACGGACTGAACGGGCATACCACTCCATTGATACAGGTAATGCTCACCCAATCAGAACCCCACCCTACCGGGTGTATCCTCATGCCCAAGCTGCTATAGAACGGGAGATCCAGAACATGCTACAGATGGGTATAATCCGCTCATCTACCAGTGCATGGGCATCTCCAGTGGTTCTGGTACCCAAACCAGATGGGGAAATACGCTTTTGCGTGGACTACCGTAAGCTAAATGCGGTAACTCGTCCGGACAACTATCCAATGCCACGCACTGATGAGCTATTGGAGAAGTTGGGACGTGCCCAGTTCATCTCTACAATAGACTTAACCAAGGGGTACTGGCAAGTACCGCTAGATGAACCTGCCAAGGAGAGGTCAGCATTCGTCACCCATGCGGGGGTGTATGAATTCAATGTCCTTCCTTTCGGCCTTCGAAATGCACCCGCCACCTTCCAGAGGCTGGTAGATGGTCTACTAGCTGGACTGGGAGAATTTGCAGTTGCCTACCTCGATGATGTGGCCATTTTTTCAGACTCCTGGCCCGAACACCTACTCCACCTGGAAAAGGTCTTTGAGCGAATCAGGCAGGCAGGACTAACTGTTAAGGCCAAAAAGTGTCAAATAGGCCAAAACAGAGTGACTTACCTGGGGCACCAGGTGGGTCGAGGAACCATAAACCCCCTACAGGCCAAGGTGGATGCTATCCAAAAGTGGCCTGTCCCAAGGTCAAAGAAACAGGTCCAATCCTTCTTAGGCTTGGCCGGATACTACAGGCGATTTGTACCACACTACAGCCAAATCGCTGCCCCATTGACCGACCTGACCAAAAAGACCCAGCCAAATGCCGTTAAGTGGACTGATGAGTGTCAAAAGGCCTTTACCCAGCTTAAGGCGATGCTCATGTCTGACCCTGTGCTCAGGGCCCCGGACTTTGACAAGCCATTCCTAGTAACCACAGATGCATCTGAGCGTGGTATAGGAGCAGTGCTCATGCAGGAAGCAACAGATCACAACTTCCATCCTGTCGTGTTTCTCAGCAAGAAACTGTCTGAGAGGAAAGTCACTGGTCAGTCAGTGAAAAGGAATGCTATGCCATTGTGTACGCCCTGGAAAAGCTACGCCCATATGTTTGGGGACGGCGGTTCAAACTACAAACTGACCATGCTGCACTAAAGTGGCTTCATACTGCCAAGGGGAACAACAAGAAACTTCTTCGTTGGAGTTTAGCTCTCCAAGATTTTGATTTTGAAATTCAACACATCACAGGAGCTTTTAACAAAGTAGCTGATGCACTCTCCCGTCAGAGTTTCCCAGAATCCAGTAGTTAAAAAGTGTTCTTAAAATGTAAAAGTCTGTTAGTTATATACTTAGTAGTATATGTAAAGGTGCATGTGTTGTATTAATCTGTTTATTTTCAAGTTCTAGAAGGAAATTGCCGCCAGTGAGCTTCCCCACTGTCTGCAATTTGGGGGGCGTGTCATAAACAGATAGCTAAGGGTTAATGTCTCTTTCACCTGAAACACCTGACCAGAGAACCAATCAGGAAACCGGATGTTTTCAACTTTGGGTGGAGGGAATTGTGTGTCTGAGGTCTTTGTTTTCTGTCTGCCTGCTTTCTCTGAGCTTTGGAGAAGTAGTTCTGCTTTCTAATCTTCTGTTTCTAAGTGTAAGGACAAAGAGATCAGATAGTAAGTTATATGGTTTCTTTTCTTTGGTATTTGCATGAATATAAGTGCTGGAGTGCTTTGATTTGTATTCTTTTTGAATAAGGCTGTTTATTCAATATTCTTTTAAGAAATTGCCCTGTATTGTGTCATCTTAATACAGAGAGACCATTTGTATTTTTTCTTTCTTTTTATATAAAGCTTTCTTTTAAGACCTGTTGGAGTTTTTCTTTACTTCAGGGAAATTGAGTCTGTACTCACCAGGGAATTGGTGGGAGGAAGAAATCAGGGGAGATCGGTGTGTGTTGAATTGGCTAGCCTGATTTTGCATTCCCTCTGGGGGAATAGGAAAGTCCTTTTTGTTTCCAGGATTGGGAACGGAGAGGGTAGTTTCACAGAGCTTGTGTCTGTGTATCTCTCCAGGAGCACCTGGAGGGGGGAAGGGAAAAAGGATTATTTCCCTTTGTTGTGAGACTCAAGGGATTTGGGTCTTGGGGTCCCCAGGGAAGGTTTTTCAGTGGGACCAGAGTGCCCCAAAACACTCTAATTTTTTGGGTGGTGGCAGCAAGTACCAGGTCCAAGCTGGTAGCTAAGCTTGGAGGTTTTCATGCTAACCCCCATATTTTGGACGCTAAGGTCCAGATCTGGGAATAAGGTTATAACAGGGTTATAAACCATGGCCGGGAGAACTTACGTTCAAAGTTAAAAATAGTCTCCCATAAGGGCGTAAATGCTGTGGGGTTAGCCTCTCCCGTGAGAATGCTGAGACAAAATTGTGAGTCTATGCCCAACACGACTTGAATAGAAACGGAATGGGCCTGGATAACGTGCTGGGCAGCGAGAAGGACTCCATGGACCTCGCTATGCTGGGCCGATGAACCCGGGGGAAGGAGATCAACCTGGAAGTGTTCGCATTTAGCACAGAGGACTCCTGCCCGGGGGGTCGGGGAAGTGCCCCCGTCGGACACAATCCAGGGGTCATATTTTGTTTCTATACACAAGGGCTCCGAGGCCGCTGGGAATCGGACATCGTTTGGCAGCGATGTAAGCGTCCATTCCCGCCACGTGATTTCCCCCAAATAACACAGCTGTTGCCACGTTAGGCTGGTTCCGTGAAAACTGGGGGGGGGGGCAGCCGTGTGAGCCAAGGAATGAGGTGTACCTCTGGGCCGATCAGGGTTCCTTTACTAGATAGCGGGGCCCAAATGCGTGCCTCACCTGCAGCTAACAACATAAGTCCTATGGGTCCATATTGATACTGAGGGCCCTTGAGCCGTCGGGCCCAGTTATAGACCGGTTGCCCATCTTGTGATACTGAGTACCCATAGTGATGTTGTGTAAAGAAAAGGGTAATGGTAAAAGGTGAGTCCCTTTTATATCGCGCTAGCTGTGGGTTAGAGGCAAACCAGGTGGCTATTCGTTCCAGGCTTTTTTGGGCCTCAGGACTCCATATTTCCCGTTTCCGTTTGGACGAGAGGGGTTCCTGGATCGTTTCCAGGTCTACAAGGTGTTTATCTGGGATGAAGTGTCGGTGATAATTAATTAGGCCTAAAAGTCTCTGTAGTAGCTTTTTATTCTCGGGCGGGTCTTTTACCCAAGGGTCTAGAATTCCCGAGGTGGGTTGGCCACAGTGGCAGGGGTCATAATGTTGGCCTAAGAAGGAAAAGCTTTGAGAGGGCACAAGGCGGCTTTTTATCTCATTAATTCGCCACCCATTGGCCTTTAGTTCGGCTACCACGGTGTTAGTTACGTGTTGGACTATGTGTTCGTTGGGCCCAATTATGATTATGTCGTCCACATAGGCTAGAATGGTGGTGCCCCCAGTGGCTTCTACCCCCTTTAAGGTTTTTGCAAGAGCGGACGTGGCCAAGGCGGGGGAATTACAGAACCCTTGAGGGCACACCTTCCACTGGTACTGCGCGCCCTGGAAAGCGAAATTTAGGATTTGGGGTTTGTCCTCCAACGGGATTTGATAGACCATATCCTTTAAATCCAGGGTGCAGGCCCACCTTCCACTGGCATCGCTTAGCTGTTGCCGTATTTCTGGAATGGTGGCTGGGCCTGCAAATGGGAGGTGTCGGACTCGGTTATTTGCCTGTCTATAGTCGATGACCAATCGAAATTCAGAGGGGTTGCCGGGCTTGGGGATACCCCAGCCGGGAGATAGATAGTTTGACGCGGTTGCCTGTGCTATCCGTCCCTCCTTTAATAATTGGTCGAGCAGCTGCCTAATGAGGGGGATGCCTTCAGGCTTCGTGGGAATAGGGGAAAATTTCCATGAACTGTTATTAACAAGCTCGGGGCTATAAGGGGGAGGGGGCATCGGGCGACAGGGTGACAGGCAGGGCCTGACAGACTTGTTTTTGTAATCGCAGTCGTTTTATATCCCCAACCCCCAGCAAATTTGTTCCTCCCAACAAAGCCTTAACTTTCCGCTTATACCCCTTGTGAATCAGAGTAAAGCAGACTACAGGTTTTTCTTCAATGCTGTTAAGACCCTGAATGAACATAGTAGAACTTGTGGGTACATGAGGTACATCGGGTTTAATAACGGAGATTTGAGCTCCGGTGTCCAACAGGAAAGATACAGGGGTGTGAAGGGGTTTGGGACCGGCTACCAATAGGGTGTGATATGGTCGGTCATCCCAAGTCTCTGTAGAGGCCGGGGCGCACCCGGCCTCTACTCGTTTTTTGTCCTCAAATAGTCGTCCCAGTCCTTCCATCCTGTTTCCCCAAATCTTGCTGTTGGGTATCAGACATCTTCCGCAATGCTTTCTTGGGGATCCCCTTATGTAATAGGAACCCAAAAAGTGCTCTTTCAGCCTTGGTTCGTTCAGGATGTTTAGGCTGACCCTTATTAACAGGACTCTCAGCTGGAAGGGCTGAAACGGGGTTTTTTGAGGCGGGTGGCATTCGAAGACGGGACATAGGCTCATATAAAGTAATTAGAGGCTGCCCGATCCAACCATGTAGTAATATGGATCCCCCTGTGTCAATCGGTGGTGCGCCATCTATGGCTAAGTCCACTGCCTCCCTATTGACCGGGATCTGGGTAGGGTCCGCGACGTAAAGGAACAGAACACCCGCCTGAAGTTGTTGCGGGTTTAAATTTAACGGTGTCACTTGTGGGTCCCACATTACGATGGACGCTCCGGCAATAGCCCAGATGATCTCATGGGGTGTATTTACGCTGCCGGGAGGTACATACATTCCCTTAAAACTGCCTTTCATGGCCAAGGCGGCCGCGGCCGGGGCGGTAAGCGGCCAGACCCCATTTCTTAAGAGATGATGGCCCGTGAACCCTGCTGACCAGCTGGACATTTTAGCCAGAACAGCGGCTTCTTCCCTATCCACTACCTCCGCCCCGTGATCCAGGGCCAGACGACCCAGCCATATTAGGGGCGCCTCGCCCTCCCTGCGCCTTGTGTCTGCTAAGAATTCCTTCAACTCCGCCTTAGTGCGAGTTCGGTACTCGGTGGTCGTAACCGTCTGGCCTGTATTAGAATCCACCTTATTTTTGGTGATAGCAACGGGCATTCCCTCCATCTGCCTCTCCTTCTCAGGCGCAGGTGGGGCTGAGGGGAGAGCAGGATAGATTGAAGGGGAGGCTTCATAGGGGGGTGGGCTTCTACCAGTCTGACTCCCGTCCTCCTGCTCCTTGCCACTTATCTCACATTCTGCGCTGTCGGTGCCGTTAGCAGCGGCCTGTTTAGCAGCAAATATAGTGCTTTCATGAAGGACCGCACAGAGGTCCAGCGCCTTGTTCAGTGCGCTGAACAAGACCGTGGACACGTCTTCCGACTTATACTCGTCTAGTCTAAGTTTCTTTGACCGCCTGGTCTGTTCCAACTCCTTCAATAACTGGGCTAGCAACCCGTGGGCTGTATCACCCGGCTGTACCCGGGGCGGCGGTATGAGTTTTGAAACAGTGGCCCCGGACCTTTTTATGATGCGGCTACACTCCTTCCAAATGCCTGACGGTGTCTCGGTCCGACTAGTATCTGCAACCCCCGTGCACTGGGGTTGCAGGGAACTATCGGCCGGCTGACATTTAAAGGTGGGATGGCAATGGAGGAGACATCCTACGGCAGGCAGGGTTAATGAGGTCGTATAGCTTTTTGACCCTGACCCTGACTCTATAATACAAATCCAATCTAGGGTGGGCCTCGCAGACTGTCTGCTGGCGACTTGGTGAAATTGTAGGTGTTGAAATTGCTCGTGCTCAGATTGTTCACGGTCCCCACTACACCACGGGCACTGACCCTCCCGAAGGCATCCTGTTCGTGACGCCATGTTGATCACGGATTGCTCTCGCCCCTCGCTCCACCAATATGGCCACCAGGTGCCCGTTATCTACCGGGTAATGAGCGTTGGGGTAGGGCGGAGGTTCGATCACTGGATGCCCTCGGGGGGGGGGGTGACAAGTGCCCAAGGGTAGCGACGGGGATGACGCAAGTAATCAGTCGTAGTGTTAAAAAATGAGGGTTTATTAAATGAGTCACAGATAAGGATAAGGGACAACACGATTAGTTACAACTTGGGCTTACAATATAATACCAGAACAAATAATACAAATACTGCAATTACAAATAGAAGCTGGCCCTGGTACTTTTCTAAGTCCCAGTAATTATGCAGGTTGTTCCAGGGGTTAGTAAAAGTGATATTGGTGCTATTAGTAACCATAAATGCAGCAACTAGTCTCACTAAACACAAATTGTGAGGCTCGACTGGTTCCCCTTGCTTTCAAGGTTTCCTGGTCAACGGGTTTCCCCTAGCAGGAGTCTTGGGGCGGCTGGAATCAGTCTTTGCCTCTTATCTATTAGCACAGTTATACTTAACAGCTAATTCTACTTACACATACAAACCACAAAAGTTTCATTACGGCCGGCAAGCGGTTAGGCTTCAGGAAACGCGTGAGCCGAGAGAGATCTTCAGGTTGATCAGGCCTGGGTACGGTTCGACGGGAATTCGAGTTCTCTCCGCCCGTCCCCGGGAGGGGGCCGGCAATATATAGCGAATTTTTCGTCATAATTTATGATAAGCCAATTGCGGGGTCGCAAGTGGCTCATGCCCATACAAGGGAGGCAATCGGGCCCCAGCATCCCTACCCAGGAAGCAACCGTCGTGGGGGAACTTCGTCCCTCCAGGCCGGCCGACCACAAGGTTGCTTTTTCCTGTTACAAGTTCTGCTTTCTGAGCAGCTACGTGACCAGTGGCAGTTCTGGGGGCTGGGGGAAAAATCCGTTGGGGGGTGGAGGCCGGAGCACCCGTTGTCTGGCCCTGGGGCCCCAACTTGGGGGTCTAACAAGTTTGAGTCCAAGATCAAAGCAAATTACTTGCATTTTGTCCTTAGATTTAGAAAAGAGGTAGAAACAGCATGTTGCTGTCTCAGGCAGCTTTGCTTGGCCAGACTTACAGAACTAGCTAGAAAACACAATGCTTCCCATTGTAGGGGCTTCTAGTTCAATTTAGCTTGAACGTCTTTTTGTCTCCTGGCACAATTTCACTGAAACTTTGAAACAGTGTTTTGATCTTTGTCTGAACATTACTAGGAAAAGCAGCCTCGTTTCTCCCGTCCCAGTACACCTTCCTATGCCATTGCAATGAGTTCTGGGGAACCATTGCTGTGAAGGGGGTGGGTTTGCATGCAGAACCAAGCAACCACAGATTGTCTTGAGCAGTTGCTTTCTCTGGCCTTTTGGTACCCTCCAGAGTGATATCTGCCAGGATCACTATGGCCTGTAATAATTTTAGCAGTGTTTACTACACTATCCCTACAGTTCTCCTATACCCGACCCCAGACCCCTCATGGTCAGAAGTTTTGAAAAGCACCTGCATATACTATGGTGTGCGCCACTGCATGGTCTGGAAACAAGCAGTACTGATTGTGATCCTGTTTATTCTTTGGGGGAAAAAAATTAGGTAATTGTGATACTTATCTTTTGATGTCTCCTAACCCCTTAAACCACCAGACAGACAGACAGACATTGTTAGATTTATCAGTGACCTTGAAAGGCCATCCCTTCCACAACTGCTGAAAGACTCATCAAAATAAGGAGGAAAAAGCAATGGATGTGGGAGGATGTGTTTGCAGAGCTACTCACGACTTCTGAGTCCACAGCCCATGAGACCAGGGAAGAAAGGGAATGGATGCTGGAGGAAAGGCACAAGGACCGAAAGGTACACTCAGCCTCAGAGGTAAACAAAGACATGCAGCTCTTCAGACAACACACTCAGCTGTCTCAGAGTATTATGGAGAACAGCATCCAAAAAGACCTGCACCCCAACAGTCACTATACTGCGTGGACAATACCTTCTTCCCAGGGCTGGAGCCATATCTCACCAACACCCTGACTCCCCTCAAGGTGCCAGCATTCCCTGCAACAATAACCCTTCTTCTCAGTGCCACTGGACAAGGAGAACTGCCATGACTACATGTACACTAATTTGTGATGCAGCCCAGAGCATCCAGCACCTTGCACTGTATTTTTTTGTCAGGTTGTTCAAACTCTGTAGATAATCTTTCCACTTCTTTAATTCACCATGTTAATGTTTTCTCCTTAGTCTTCCAAATATTACGTAATACACAACATAGAGGAATATTTGGCTCACAGAGATTTAGCCTAGTCATGAAATATCTCCGTCATTCCTTTAATCTGCCAAATGTACACGCCACAGTCCATCTGCACCTGCTCAAGTAATAGTTAAATGTTTCCTTGGTGCTGTCCAGCTAATCTATATATAGATTCATGGGAGAGGGAAGCAAAAGGATAAGACTTGGGTCCCTGAGAGTAACGACTGGCACAACCACCTCACCAATGCAAATATGCTAGTATGGAGGAAAATGTCCCTGCTGGTGTCTTTACAAAACTTCTGTATACCTAAAGCATCCTGCACCTTTCCTGACTACCCAATGGTAAGGTTAGTGAAATGTCGACAATAATCTACCAATGCCTGCATAAGCACAAAGGCATACTTTTCCATGATTATGTAATCAGAAGTGTGGGAGGGAGGGAAAGAGGGTGGAATGAATGGGAATATACACTGCATCTATTGCCCCAAAGCAGTTAGAGAAGCCCACTCATTTCAGTGAATCCATCTATTAATTCCTGCACGTTGCCCAGAGTTACAATCATGTGCATCACAACATGCCTAATGGCCATGCACACATGGCTGACAACCACCCCTACTCTAAATTTACCAATATCAAAGTGATTGCCTGCTGACCACTAACAATCCAGGGTTGCAAGTGTATGCTGGGTGATTGCCCCCCATCCCTCTACTGCCAAGCAGCCTGGGGTGAGCTCACCACACAACTGCAGCAACAGGGCCTTCCACATCTGAAAGTTCTGTGCAGCCATGACTGGCCATGCCAGGTTTGCATCATACTCTGACCCCACCACTCAATACTTGTTTCACGGTCCCAGAACCACCTTTCCACCATGTGGAGCTGGTCACTATATGTCTGCAGCAGCTGGTGACTTTGTCAGTGTCCGCATCCATCTACTCTCCTCAGTACTCTTTTCCATTCTTGTATGGGCAGCTGCTGTGGTGATAATTGTGGCTCCACAAATACAAAATAATCTGTCACCCTGTTTCTAAACAGACATGGTAGCTGCCCCCAGATGTGTTTAGCATCCATGCTTCTGACTGCAAGATAGCAGATACTGAAAACTGGCACAAAGAAGGGCAAATTATGGAACGGGACAGAGAAAACTCAGAATTTTAGAAAATGGCCAAAAAAAAATAATAGAAAGACGATTATGGGTGGAGGTGGAGCAGAGGGATTTCTGGGACCTACACTCCAAACTCCAAGATTCCCTGAGAACTGATTTCCCACAATGCATCACCCCCTATTTTCCCACAAGGCACTGCATCAGGTGGTGGTACCAGGGACATTGGGAAGTCAATACAATGTGGTGCTGTGAGGATCTGCTGCAGTAGCCAAGGTAGCCATATGTAAAAGTATGTTAGCAAAATAGCAATGTTTGCAGCTGAATGTTGTGGGAACTGCTACTAGTAAAACTTTCTGGGATTGACATGACCTCAGGCTGAACAGCCCTTTCTTCCTGAAGCAGCCCCTCCCTGGAGACCATCAGTACTTAATCCCAAAGTCATGGAGATGCTTAGCTCTCATCTACAATACTTTTACCTGTATTACACCCAGTGTTATAACTGGGTACTCTTGAGTCCATTATTATAGAGGAGATACAAGTTTTAGTAAGAAAATTTCAGCTCCTTCCACCTAGGAAGAAAAAACAATTTGATGGATCCATGGCTACATTGTAAAAAATCTGGAGCCATCCCATGTGAAATTATAATAATACCGAGCCTTTCCATAGCTCTTTCCAGCAGTAGATCTCAAAGCACTTGCAGAGCGCCCCGTGGTTATTTTACAGCTGGAGAAACTGAGGCACACAGAGGTGGCGTGACTTGCTCAAGGCCACCCAGCAGAGCAGGCCAATGGCAGGGCCAGGAAAACGACCCACATTTCCCGATTCCCAGTCCAGTCCTTTGCCCACACTGCCTCCCCTCCTAAATGTGGCTCTGGCGCTGCCTCACACAGGCTGTGGGCCCTGGACGAAGGAGCCCAGCCCGCACTCCTCATTAAACGCCCAGCGATTGTCACAACCGGCTGGGGACCTTCCTTGTCCCCAAACCAAGGGCGGCCGCAGCGCTTACTCACGTACTGCGGCGGGAGGGCGCTCCCCAAGCGGTGCACGGGACAGAGCCATTGGCGGGAGAAGGGGCCCGGGCCGGGCTCCCCGGCTTTGCCTCCAGCTCTCCCTGGGCTGCGCTGGCCGCGGGAAAGCAGCTCCGGGGCAGACGGGCGGGGTGTGCACGCAGCATTGCGCGCTGCCCGCCGCCTGCCACTCCCGCCCTGCCCCTCCTCCCGCCGCAGGTAGGCACCGCTCCCCCGGGAGCCGCCTGCGGAGCCCACCGTGCTGGTCCCTCCCTGGCTGCGCGGGAGCAGGAGCCGCGGCCGCCGCGGGTGAGTTCAGGGGCGCTCCGGCGGGCAGCCGGGCTGCGCTGCGCGAGGAAGGACCCGGCTGCTTGGAATTTCCTCGCAGGGCGCGAGCGCGCAACAGGCTGCGCTGCCCAGCGCTCCTCCCTGCGGCCCGCCCAGGGGGACAAGCAGCCAGGGGTTGCCCTGCGTACACTGCGCGGGTTCCCCCCCAGCCCCTCAGTGAGTTTCCCTCCTCCCCAGCCCCAACCGGCCCGACCTCCCCACACTCGCGTGGGGTTTGTTTCCTGCGGGCACCCCCCACCTCCCTGCTGCTCGCAGCGTCCCAGGAGCGCGTGCGTCGCACAGACCTGTGCCTGGGAGTTGCTCCTGCTGGGCTTGGTCTGTGGCAGGGCGGAGGAGCTGTTGTTCTAGGCTGCAGGGGTCTTGCACTTTCTGGGATGGTGGAAGAAGGAAAAAAACCTCTCAGCCTTGGCTGGAGTTTTGAGACGTCCCCGGCTTTTAGATTAACCGCTGTTATTCCGCCAAATTTCTGCTGCTGGTGTTTTAACTAGACCGTAGAACAGAGTTACCAATACCTTGGGAACGAGGGAAGTTGTTCCTAACTCTGAAAATGTTTGTTAACGCTGAACAAAAAGTTGGGGTTGTTCTTTCAAAAGTTTACACCTGAACACTGAATTAATACAGCTTTGAAACTTCGCTATGCAGAAGAAAAATGCTGCTTTCCGTTTATTTTTTAGTAGTTTACATTTAACATAGTACTGTACTGAACTTTTTTTTTTTTTTCCTGACTGCTGCAGCCTGATTCCGGACTTCTAGTTCCAGTATGGTTGACTGGTCACTTTTTGAAACCCTGGTGTTTGTAACTCTGAGGGCTTGTCTACATCAGAAAGTTGCAGTGCTGGTGAGGGAGTTACAGCGCTGCAACTTTGAAGGTGTACACATCTGCAGGGCATCACCAGCGCTGCAACTCCCTGTTTGCAGCGCTGGCCGTACTCCCGTTTTGTCTCGGGTGTAGAGGATCCAGCGCTGGTGATCCAGCGCTGGTAATCCAATGTAAACACTTACCAGCACTTTTCTTGACCTCCGTGGAAGGAGGAAGCCTCTGGTAATCAAGCTGGTCTCCTTCCCCAGCTTGCTCTCGCGTTCCCGGAACCCCGAGCAAGCAGGTCTCCTTCCCTGCGGTTTGCAGGGGGGTTCGGGAACGTGAGAGCAAACCGGGAAAGGAGACCAGCTTCGCCGCGGTTTGCTCTCCCGTTCCCCGAGCAAGCAGGTCTCCTTCCCTGCGGTTTGCAGGGTGGCTCCGGGAACCCGAGAGCAAACCGCGGCGAAGCGGGTCTCCTTTCCCGGTTTGCTCTCTAGTTCCCGGAGCCCCGAGCAAGCAGGTCTCCTTCCCTGCGGTTTGCAGGGTGGCTCCGGGAACGCGAGAGCAAACCGGGAAAGGAGACCAGCTTCGCCGCGGTTTGCTCTCCCGTTCCCCGAGCAAGCAGGTCTCCTTCCCTGCGGTTTGCAGGGGGTTCGGGAACGCGAGAGCAAACCGCGGCGAAGCGGGTCTCCTTTCCCGGTTTGCTCTCTCGTTCCCCGAACCCCGAGCAAGCTGGTCTCCTTCCCTGCGGTTTGCAGAGGGGTTCGGGGAAACGCGAGAGCAAACCGCGGCGAAGCGGGTCTCCTTTCCCTGTTTGCTCTCTCGTTCCCCGAACCCCCCCTTGAAGCCGCCCAACAGCGCTGCAGTGTGGCCACATCTAACACCACTTGCAGCGCTGGTTGCTGTAAGTGTGGCCACTCTGCAGCGCTGGCCCTATACAGCTGTACTAATACAGCTGTAACTACCAGCGCTGCAAAATTTTAGATGTAGACATGGCCTGAGATTCTGCTGTAGGTCAAAACTCTTTGCCGGCCAAACAAACAAATAGTTCCCAACAGGTGTGCTTGTTATCAGGCAATATAACAAACACATCCCTTGCAAGACAGGAAGCCAAGAGTAAGAGGCATCATTTTAAAAACACTTTTTATTAATATATATTTTAAGCCAAGCACAGTTCAATGATTTCTTACAGCAAATACTTGTTTTAATACTGCCTGTTGAATCCCAGGCACTCCTGTATAAATACAAAGCAGTATATATTTTTAATAATAGCTATTGCTAGGTTTTTTTATTTTCTCTGATGAGTAGTTAATGTACAGAAATCATAATGTTGAGCTATGATTAAAGCCCTTTTTCTGCAGTTGATACTATGTGGGTGGGCAGTCATGTCACACAGGTTCAGCAATCTGCCAGGGAACTAATAATTACAGGTTCAATGCCTTAGATGTCTTTAACAAAGAAACGTAAATGGGTAGAGAATGGGAATGTCTTAGCAGAAGTGTGTGCTGTGGAATGGGGGGAAATAGTTCTGCATTTATTATAAAACATTTTACCTTCACTGGCGGACATTTGACTTTGACTTTCATTATAGCAGAGCTAAAAGGCCACCCCATTGCTTTATAAAACTTTACTCCATTTTAAATATATTTTATTCAGTTTTCAGAGTTTTTAATTTTTTCATCTATTTTTCTTTCTATATTGTGTGACATGGCACATAAATATGTGCTCAAATTTTTAAAAGATTTAATAGCTTGCTAAAATCTTCCCCCCAGGATCCCTGCTTAATTCAGAGCACAGTATATCGTCATATAAACAAAGACTATCATAATGCATGTGACCAGTGCATATATATGAGTGGGCTAAATTAAGGTTGCAAAGGCAAACCTAATTCCAGCACATCCTAATTTTTGAGTGCTTGACTTTGCAACCGTAACATTTTAATGTAGCTTCTTGTGTGTAATAATGTATATAACTTACAAATTTAATGTTGTTCAAAAGTGCTTGGCTGGCAAACATGAAGACTAAAGTCTTTTTAGCCAGAGGCAGGAACAGGCTTCTCTCTACCTCTGGACATCCCACCTCGAGAATGAGTGGACACTGCAGTCCAGTATCTATTGATTAGGAATGTTGGAATGTAAGTTCAGTTTCGCTGACTTGCTGTGTGACCTAGGGCAAGTTGTTTAAAGGAATGCATGATTTTGGCCCCAAAGTTAGATTTCATAAAAGTAGGTCTTCAGTAAACTTAAGAATGGAATGTTTCCAGAACCTTTAAACACTTCAATAGAAAGTTGTCTTTTAAAATAAATAAATAAATTGAGTGATTTCAAACAAATGTTGTAACACTGAGCCACCTGGAAGTGAAACTGACTTTAATGAATTAAAAACAGAACTGACTTCATTGATTCCTGGACTCCCTGCCCCATTATTAGATGAGGAATACAAAATTGAAAAGTAAAATGGATTTTTAAAGTTTTTTCAGTTTTAATAGTAGAAGAGCTTTAATAGAGGTAAAGAAACGTTCTTGTTCACGACACTGATCTTGCAAACACATATGATCTTGCATATGTTTAAGCATGTGGGTAGACTCCTTGAAATTAATGGAATGCCTCAAATTCTTAAAGCTATCCATGTTCTTAGTGTTTGCAGGATTGATGCTAATATGATTAAGTAGTTCCTTTTGTTCTCAGTTTTAGAAAATGGTGCAGAGTCAATTTCGCCACTGGTGTAAGCAGTTATTTTCAGTCCAGTTGTACCCATTTACCCCATAGCTGATAGAATTAGTCAAAAACCATTGAAATTCTGATTGGGGGGCCGGAGGGGAGAAGTCATTAAAATTTCAGAACCTTTTTTCCTTGTTTTTTGACCAGCTATATGGTCAGCTGATATTTGAAATTTGTATGAAATTTTTCAACAATTTTGATTTTTGTTATAAAAGAACAAACATTTTTCACAAACGTTTGTTTCCATTTTTTTAACCTCCTGATTGGTTCATGTCTACAAGTTCTCCATGGAAAGTGACCCTATAAGAAAGAAAACAGAGGCTGGGGACTGAGACTGAAGAGTAACATATGCAAATCCTGACCCAAGCAACCTGAACAGCATTACTTGATTCTATGGTATAACATAATAAAAAAGACATAATATTTATAATACAGTTTTTCAGTTGAGTCACATTTATAGGATAGCAGATAAGTCAGTCAGTAATAAAATGACTTATTTCCTTCTTCTCCCCACCCCACCCTGGCTTTTACCCTACTAAGACACTTGCCTACGTGCCTAGAAGCTCCGTTTACACTGTGACTTTCAAGTGATTTTGTAACCAGTTACTGACATGGTTGGCTTAAACATGGTTTGCATCCATATGCAAAAAGGTTAATCCACAATTTGCAACTGCAGCAGCTGATCACGTGGGCCTAGGCTGCTATATTTCATAATACTCTTATTTTGTTCTGTAGAGGGCTGGCACAGGTCTGCTGTCTCACATGGCACTTACACATTTGGCAGCACTGCCATGCGTCCCCTGCATCTCAGTGGGATTCTCTCACCTGCAGCTGAGCAGCAGGAATTTTCAGTAAATATTCATGGTTTTCATTACATGAAAAATCCTGATAACTCTTTTGTCAATTGAAAGAATGTTTTCTGAAAAAAGGCACAATTTTTTTTGTGAAAAATGTTGACAATGTAGACAAGCTTTGATTAAAAAAAAAATTACATTTGAAAACAGTGAAACATTTTTTTTTGTTTGAAAAATTTCTACCAGCTCTTAAAAAAAATCCTGGGCCATAGAACTCGTGTGGGAAATTACTGACTAAAGCAAAATTAAAATGACCAATTTATAAACCTCTCTGGACAGGAGAGCGAGGAGTGGTTGTAAAAGAATTACCGACAAACCCTTAATTTTAGCAGTGCTGCTGGGCATGCCGCGCATAAGACACATATACATTCCCTAATCAAGCCTGCCAACTTCAAAACTAATAGCTCAATTGGTACCTTTTTACAAAAACAATCAGCGAAAAAGCTTTCAATTTTTTATCAACTGTAGTCTGTTTCAAATGAGAGACCGGCAGTTAGTATTATTGTTAATGCTAAATAACAGCTTCTTTGTACTATTGAATTCTCTGTGACCCAGGCAAAAATAAACTGCTTTAAAATAAAATGTAACATGTTTTTGAAGACATGTAAATATAATCGCTGGCTTAGAACTAGGGCCCTACCAAATTCACAGTTCATTTTGGTCAATTTCACGGTCATAAGGTTTTTAAAATAGTAAATTTCATTATTTCAGATGTTTAAATCTGAAATTTCACTATGTTGTAACTGTAGGGGCCATGACCCAAAAGGTGGATGGGGCGGCGGCGGGGGTGGGGGGTGTCGCAAGGGGTTTTGATATTGCCACCCTTATTCCTGTGCTGCCAGCACAGAAGTAAGGAATGCATGGTATGGTATTGCCACCCTTCTGCACTGCTGCTGGTGGGGTGCTGCCTTCAGAGCTGGGCACCTCGCCAGCAGCTGCTGCTCTCCGGCCACACTACTCTAAAGGCAGCACAGAAGTAAGAGTGGCAATACTGAAACCCTCTACAACAGGGGTCGGCAGCTTCTGACGCGCGGCTCACCAGGGTAAGCACCCTGGCGGGCCAGGCCAGTTTGTTTATCTGCCGCGTCGGCAGGTTCGGCCGATCATGACTCCCACTGGCCACGGTTTGCTGTCTCAGGCCAATGGGGGAGGCTGGAAGCGGGGCGGGCAAGGGATGTGCTGGCCACGGCTTCACGCCTCCTCCACTGGGCTTGCTCTGATGTGGAACTCCCTTTGAAATCAGGAAATATTCTATGTGTGGAGAGTTTGCAGGATCTGGCCCATAATCCAACCAGTTGAATTTCATATAGATGATTAATTTAGAATTTCTGAGATAAAACCAATCATCTGGGAGAAATGTCTTAGAGAAATATGAGAGAGAATTTCTGTATTTAGGGGCATGGCTAGAATCTCTGATGTTTTGCAGGTCACTTCTAAATGAATGCTTGGGAGTAAAGAAAACTTCTTCCATCTTCTTGAAAATCTTCTGAATAGGAGGTCTCTAAATGTCAGATAACATGCGTATTGGGAAACTTGTGTTTTCCATTGTGTTTTGAAACATGCCTTGGAATACTGGAATGCTCCAGAGGGGAGAGAAGTTTCAGAGAAGGTTCTTGGAACGAGAAAGCTGATGGCATGGTTTGGTTTGGTTTGGTTTTTTTTCATTTGTAAAGAGCCACTGACTTCTTTGGGAAGGGTACAGACCTATTTACAGTTCTCCACAGGCCTTTTCCCCTCCCTGTCCCATTCCCTTACCACCTGGGCTTTTCTCTGCTATTCAAAACAAACCTGAACGTTTTCGAAAGAGAAAAATAATGCATCCTATTTTAAATGGACAGAGACAGTGAGAAATGTGAATCTCATGAACTATCTTCTTTGTGGTTTGTCTGAATTCTGTTCCTCCTCTATTCTGTTAAATGTCAGTCAAAGTTGCAAATACCTGTGCACAATCAAAATTTTCTCATTGTTGAAGCAGTTCTTAGGGTATGAAAAACCTCTTAGAAGTCTGAGGCTCAGGCTAAAACTCTAAGGTTTGGCACGCTACACAGGAAATTGGCTTTCAGCAAAGCCTTCAGAACAAAATTTTAACTCTATAACATCAAAGACTTTCTCAAACTCTCAGTAGCTCCTGCTTATTTATACTGAGTTTCAATAGATTTGTAACCCAGTCACCTTAGCAGTTTTAACTCTGCAAAAGTTTACAATGCACTTGCTTGTGTGTACGTACCCCACTGCCATCTGTTGGGTAGAATATATCTAACAGTTTACTTTGTTGTGAAAAATATTCCATTAGTGCACTGGATTTGCACCCTACATTTTAGGAGCTGAAAAGTGACAAGTCCATTTCCCATGTTGCATGTACATTATAGATGGTCAGTCAATGACTGAGATATATATTTGCCACAGAATAGTACAAGGTCTACTAAAACTGAATTCATTTAAAAAATGTGACTTTGCATTCATGATGAGTGCAGATGACTGATTTTTGAGTTCATTAGAAGAGATTGGTACAAGCTATTGCAGGCTGAAAAAAGTGTAAGGAGTAGGTAGAGAATAGAATTCTCGCTCCAGTGAAGTTAATGGCAAAACTTGTGATGATTTCAGCCAGGATATACATGAGCATCTTCAACTAGGAAGACAATGTTCCTTACCTTAAATCTTGAATAAATTACCCTTGCATCATCCATGCCTGTCATTCCACTTTTATTGATATGAGTTAAATGAGTCAGGAGGAAAGTGGGATAGATCATTTATGAAAATCTACTTGTCAGGGTCTTGTCCCAACGCCTTTTAAATGTACCAAGTGGTGGAAAAATTCTTTGGAAACTATACCTAGCATGGATAGTTGCTGTATGTTTACAGCTTTGCTTTTCTCAATAGCTGGGTGTAGTATACATGCTGCCTTAATTGATAAAAGATTAAATAGGCTTGACAGATTCACAGTTGTAGGCTTAACTTTGCAGTCAGGATCCTGTGAGTCAGACTCAAAAGCTAAATTATCTAATCCCAAGAAGGAAAAAAAAATGAAGAAAAAATGCAACAAAAATTGAAGGTTCCCTTTCATATTCAATGGTCATCTCTGCAGACAGAAAGAAGATTGAGTCCATTATTTCCACACATCATGTTAAAAATAATTCAAAATATATAGGCTAATTTTTATATTATTACCTTAATCTGTGGTCCTTATTCTACCAGTTGTGACCTCATTGATTATGGTGACTGGTATCAGGTGACATCCCATTTGTAAACACTTAATAATCTGCTGCAGGAAGCTTAAATGGGCACCAGGAACTGGAAAGCTAATCAGTTTCAAACAAATGAATCTGAAGTACTTTCTACATATTGCATCTGTCCTGGGTCCCTCTGACAACTTTGATTTTTTTTCCAACCACGTTTTCCTATTTTAAAAAAAATATTTTCTCTTTTGTCTGTGTGAAAGATCTACAAAAGGAAAACTACCTGATTGCAAAAAAGACAGTGAAACCGACTATACACAAAATGCCATCAGATGCATAAAATAAACAAACTGTAAAATAGAGGGAAAACCTTTCTCTAATTCTGTCAGCTATCCCAATCTTTGGTGTTAGTTGTAGTAATAGTAGGTAAAGCAGTTTTTGACGGAAATGTGATTTTTAAATTGAAAGTGTCCCTTGTAAAGTTACAATAACCTCTTGCTCCAGCCTCAGAAGTAGTAAGTATTAAATTATTGTAAATGGCTTTTTTAAGAGGAAATAATTTTCAATGCCTAAAACATTCTAAATAGTCACCTACAGTTTCATTATTTTTTATCATCGTGCAGGAAATGTGAATGAGTTGACTCTAGAACCGTATGATCTTTATCTGCCATTGGGATAAGTTACTTAAAACATTTTTCTTCTGACGATTGTAAAATCAAATTAAGAGAAAAGTCTACAATAATGTTTAATAAAAATGAACAGAAACTGGATTAAATTTCTTTCTTTCTTCTTTTTTAAACCAAACAAAAAAAAATTTGAATTTACAGATCAAAGAAGAGGTAGAAAAGCAATAGTATATGCCTCATGCATTCTACTTTTCAAATGAGGCTCACCAAGAACTAGGTCGGATACCATTATTGGCACTGAATTATTGGCTCACTCTTTGAGTAGTCCTGTTAATTTGAATAGGACTACTCAAGAAGTAAGACTCTGACTTACTGTGTACATCACAGTCTGGCCCAAAATGCTTTACAAGCAGTAAGGGCCTGGTTCTTCTAGCCTTATTCTCACTGGGCTAGATTCTACCACCCTTACTAATATTGAATAATACCTACCTCCACAGTAGTCCCAGTGAAAATCAATAACAGCATTTATGAAGTACGATCAACATGAGTTTGAGTGACAGAATCTGATTCACTGGGATTACTTGTGAAGCCACAGAACTGGCCCCTCATTAATCAAGCTAAATAACACTTCGTTTAGTCCCTGATCTTGGAAAACAATTAGGCACTTGCTTATCTTTAATCTGACTTCAGTGGAATTTAAGCACGTGCTTCAGATTAAGCACTCGCTGTCATGAATAAGAATCCTTAGCTCTTTTATATAAGCAGTTATATCAGTAAATCTCAAAATGCTTTCCAAATAGGGATGCTTTTTTTTAATCTGGGCTTCATGTAGTAGTATACCCATTTTACTGATGAGGCACAGAAAAGTGGGTGATTTATAGAAATTTTACTGGTATTTGCATGGGGACCTGAAGTGAAGAGAAAACATAAATATCAAGGTCCAGACAGGAGACCTAGACAGCATGACTCCACAGACCCTTGTGTTTATTGGTGCTCAGTACGTTCTATTACCGTTTCTGTCTATTTTATTTAAAAGTTAACTGCTAAGCAAATATTAAGTTAAGCAGCATGACTTTCTGTGCCGATAGCCTAACTGATCAAGCTGAGGGAGCTTTCAGCATCAAAAGGCCTATCTGCTTCTTTAGGAACCTAAATACCTTTAAAATGTGCCCCTCAAATCTTCCTAAGGACTAGTGAGGCTATTTTTGAAAACTAAAATTGGTCTGAAAATAGTTATTTCAGCTCTTAATGGGAACAAACTGGTTATGGGCCAAAGGCTAAGATGATAAACTGAATATGTACTGAACTCTCTATGAACAAATGGTGATGAAGTAAATATGAATGATTGTGTCTCTGGAGGTCTAGTAATATGCCAGCATCTGCTGAATATTCAGAAAATGCCTCTAAAACAAAATATGTAAGTTTGAAGTTGCTACAACCCCTAAACAACTTTACTTACATAGTCAGTGAATATATTGTACTTTAAAAGGATCCAAATATAGGAAAGATTAGAAAGACCAATAAAAGGCACTGACCCTCAGCAGGCATAAATAGTCATGGCTTCACTGAAGTCTATGGAGCTATGAGAATTTACACCAGCTAAGGAACAGCTCCAAAGGTTCTAGCTTGTTCCCTGCTGCTGTGTGATCATGTATCACTATTGTCTCCATCCATCCCAACATTTATTCCCCCCCTTGTTTTCTTCTATAATGAAAGTATATCCTTGGATGTGCATTGTTGCTTTTACATACTGTTTATTAAATACCTTGTACAATATCAGAAGGAATGTAATTATAGAAGGCATTAAGTTATAAGTTTTTCTTATTTTGTGTCATGGTGACAGAGAAGGGGCTAAACAATGTTATTAAATGTGTTGATGATGTAGGTTTATGTAAGTCTGTGAAGAGCTTGCAAGTTTGTATCTTTATCCGTAGTGCGTGTTGCAACTAGGGTTGTCACTTGCCAGATGTCCAGTTTTCGACCAGAACACCTGGTCAAAAAAGGACTCTGGTGGCTCTGGTCAGCACCACTGACTGGGTCATTAAATGTCTGGTTGGCACTGGGCTAGGTTGCTCCCTACCTGGCTCAACATGACTCCCCAGAAGTAGTGCTGCGTCCCTTGGCTCCTAGGTACAGGCGCAGCCAGGGGGCTCCAAGTGCTGCTCCCACTCCAAGTGCCAGCTCCGTAGCTCCCATTGGCCAGAACTATGGCCAATGGGAGCTTCGGGGGTGGCACCTGCGGGCGAAGGCAGTACACAGAGCCACCTGGCCACACCTCCGCCTAGGAGCCGAGGGACATGTTGCTGCATCCAGGGAACCGTCAGAGGTGAGCACCGCCCAAAGCCCACACCCCTGCCCCAGCCCTGAGCCCCCTCCCACTCCAAAATCCCTCCTGGAGCCCGGGCCCCTACCCCAGCTCAGAACCCCCTCCACTCCGAACCCCTCGGTCTAGCCTGGAGCGCCCTCCTGTACTCCAAATCCGTCACACCCCCACCCCCCAGCTGGAGCCCTCACCCCCCTCATCCCAACCCTCTGCTCCAGCCTGGATCCCCATCCTGCACCCTGCAGGAGATATGTGTACATGTGGAGATGGGAAAGTTATACCCTGGTGGGATATGTGGAATAATTGATAGCATAGGGTAATGCAGGGGGTGGACAGGAAGCTCTTTTTTTTTTTTTGTCCACATGGAAAACCATTAAGCACTAGTTTTATATCTAAAAATGTTAAGCATTTGAAGTTTAGCATAGCTAAAAGTCTGGCTTTTTCTATTGTTCTCCCATGCTCCCCAGCTCCAGAAACCTCTCCAAAATATCTGTATTAATATTATTCTGTAATTTCTCCACTGCCTCTCCCTGCGTTCTTTCTCTTCCAAAAAATCCTAACCACAAACAAATAATTAAAAGCCATCTCTCTTCGTAAAACAAACTTGGAATTTCTGGCTAAGCAATTTTGGAGATAATCTAAGCTAAAGAATATTAGGATAATTTTCAAAATGTCAATAACAGGAAGAAATTTCACACACAATAACTTTAAAACAACACTGGAGCTTAGCTTCTGTGCAGAGAGCTGCACAAGATAAAAGTACATCTTCAGTACTGAGTTAGGAGAGCTAGAGGAACTTATCAGGTCCCCAGGCTGCATTTTGGCCGCCTTGCATATTTAGCTGTAGTTGTAAAATTCAAGGGTGCCCCATAGTATAAATTCTCCCATCTTTCATAATAAATTGTGGTGGTTCTGGAAATTTCGGGGGAGGAAAAAGTTTAGTTTTGATATTTTTGCTTTAAATAGGGAAATCAAAGTATTTCAGACCAAAAAAAAAAGGGCTGTAGTTTTAGTGAATTTATCACAAGAATAGACAAATGGAAATAGGGAAACTGTGTTGCAATGGATAACGCAGTAAGCTGTAGTATGGCTTGGTGTTGAACACTGATTGATAACCAAACCGTGGGTTATGTGATCACTGTATGTAGAATACATTTGGGAACTGTGCTCCTTTGTTTGAAATTGCAGTTTCAGTTTGGTTTAGCTGGGGGGTCTTAAGACATGCTAGCTGAACTGTAACCATGTGTTGATGATAAATTGAAATGCAGGGCTATGTTACATATATATTCAGTTATTAAATAAAGCCATAATTTAATCTAGCCAGAGAAATCTCCACTGAATAGTTCTGCAATTTAAAAAAACTGTGGTTGTGATGAACCCACTCTTTATCCAGTAGCTTGTCAGGTTAATTTAATTAAAGTCCTGTCTTTAAAAATATACTTCAGTAAAAGATCCAAAGCGTTTAATCCCTCAAGACCGAAGCTCTGATTAAGCATGAATTCAGCCCAATATAATTCTTCCTCATTATTGCCTGTTACAATTTATTAATTTAATAGAAAGCAGATTCCTTATGATTGATCATTAATGTTTATTATAATTATAACATAATCTTTAGTCAATAAAAATCTACACTGGTTCAGAAAGTGGTTTTGCAGTGGATGGTATTACAGCCACTTTTTCTGTTTTGATTATTTTCTCCTAACAATATAGCAAGGTTGCACAGTTTTCTAACTGGTTACATATTAGACAAATTTATTCATGTAGTTTTGCTGTGCCAGGTGAGTGAATGCATATGATAAGAAAATAGCTGTACTGTTTCAGACAACAAAAGAGCATTTCTAAAACTCCCTGCTCTAGTAATGGGCAGAAATAATCCTTTTGCTTAAATACTTATAGAACTAGGAATAGCTGATACATGGAGATATTTAAACCCAATAGGGAAACTATTTTCCTTTCACTCGGACTTACTTAATATCTTTTCTCAGACAGTCTTGTTGCTTCTTACCTCTGAAAAAATAAAATAAATACACATGTATATCACTGGCCCTTTGCATTCAACTGTGTATGGAGAAGTCAGTAATGTGGAGTCTGGGTATTTTCTATTGGTGACTTATTTTCTTCACACCCATTCACCTGTCTGGGAACAGAGGTGGTTACGAGCAGCAGTCAGGCTTTTTTTTAAGGAATCTCATCTGGCAATATTACCAGAGAGCAACCCTGCCTCAAGATTTGACTCTAATCAGATACCAAGGCAGAGAGCAAACTCTCCTGCTGCTAGCATAGCTCTTTACAGAGCTTTGAATAAATATCGAAGCAACACAGCATGTCTTCCCTAAACATAACATTTACTAAGCAAAAGATATGGGAAGACTATAAATAACAGCCCCCTCTCTTCCCGTGGCTCCCCCACACACAGTTGAATTTGGACCTAAAAGTTGCTTGGATCACTTTCCCTCCCTCCCACCTATTGTTCTAAAACTCACCCTAAATTTTCCCATTTCCTGTGTCTTTCATGACTCTGCAATTTTACCGTACTTAGAACATAACTGTTTTCTAAATACTTAGACGCAGAAGCCCAGTTCTTCTATCACACAGTCTGACTAACACTCCCATGTGGGGGGAGTAATAGGCTCCAGAACACCTTCTTTAAAAAACAAACAAACAAAAATTGCCAGGTTTTAGTAGGTAAACCTCAGTAGCAAATTAATCTCCCATACCTACCATGAAACATACTCTATACCAGAGGTGGGCAAACTATGGCCCGTGGGCCACATCCAGCTGCGGGACCATCCTGCCCAGCCCTTGAGCTCCCGGCCGGGGAGGCTAGCCCTCGTCCCTTCCCCTGCAGCCTCAGCCCGCCGTGCCGCCAGTACTCTGGGCAGCAGGGCTGTGAGTTCCTGCTGGGCAGCGCGGCAGCATGGCTGGCTCTGGCTGGGCAGCACGGCTGCCAGTCCTGCTGCTTTGAGCGGCATGGTAAGGGAATGGGGAGTAGGGGGGTGAATAAGGGGCAGCAGGTCCTGGGGGGCAGTTGGATGGGGTTGAGGTTCGGGGCGGGCGGCTGGCGGAAGGGGAGGGTTAGATAGTCATGGGAGTCCCAGGGGGCCTGTCAGAGGGCGGGGATATGGATGGGGGCAGGGTAGTCAGGAGACAGGCAGTGGGGTTGTGTGGATAGGGGGTGGGGTCCCAGGGTGGTGGTTAGAGGCGGGGGGGTCCCGAGAGGGGGCAGTCGGGGGCAAGGTGCCGGGGGGGTTGGATGGGAGGTTCTGCGTGGGGAAGGAAGGGAGCAGGAAGTGGGAGGGGGCAGGGACCAGGCTGTTCGGGAGGCACAGCCTTCCCTGCCAGGCCCTCCATAGTTTTGGAACCCCAATGTGGCCCTCAGGCCAAAAAGTTTGCCCACCCCTGCTCTATACCCATATCAACAATATTAATCACCTAGAACAGCTGTAAGTACATAGCTCAAGACAACTACATTTGAATTCTTATTACTTGAAGGGAAAATAGCCATTGAGAAGGATTTATTTTGGGCTAATGCTGTGGACAAAAATCTGGCTCAAATCAATATTACTCTTTACATGCAGAGTGTCCCAACAGGAATTTTGTAAAAAGTTTTATTAATGAAACAATGTGATAAACCTAAAATGCAAAAAGAAAGGTATACCTTTCATTCCCGATGCTCTGTGTAATTGTAATTGATATACTCCTTCTGAGTATGGTGGACTTCAGAGTGAGTTCTGTTACCATCAAGTTCTCCTTATGTAAGAATAACTATTTAATATATTATTATATTACTCCAAATCTGGGAAAACTCTGTTTTGAAATACTGTACACTTTACCTTCAGGAAACATTCAGCCTTTAGAGTAACTTAATACAGATATTAGACATTAGACAATGACACCTCTACCTTCCAACCTCCAACCCAAAGCAGCAATACTTACCTCAAGTGAGTGTGTTGAATGACTCTAAAAAGCAACCAGACTAAATTTTGTCTGTTCTCCTATAAGTTCTTTTTGAGATGAGAAAAGTAATTATGATTTTTCACACAACCTTCCTAAGCTTTTTGATTTGTGTGTGTGTTGCAGATAGTTGGCCTTCAGTCCATTAGCCAAAACCACCAAGACTTTGAACAGACAGGTCAAGTTCAGAAATTTCAGGGGGAGTTTATGTATGTAAAGTGGATCTGCATTCCAAATAACTGCACGTGACTTTGTTGTTACTGTTTGCTGCTGAGAACTGGGACTCCAATAATAATATACATATATATGTACATATATATAAAAAAAATAATTTTGTTTAATTTCTAAAATTCATAATTGTAGCTAAAACAGAATGATCATGTTTGCCTTTTTAAAATAAAATACTTAATGCAGTAACGATATAACTATTATCAGCACTTCATTTTTAAAAAAAAATCTAATTGATAGCATCAGAAACTGAAATCCTGTATTTATCCGCTGCATGAACAGTAGTAATATAAGATTACCAGTGCTTAATTTGTGCCAGGATTAACCCTCTGACCTCTTGGCTTGGCAGTTCATAGCCCCTGCAACTCTGAGCTTGCTACATCATTTATGAATGTAAAAAAATTACTTAAGACCCGGCACCCCTTTCATTACAAATTAAGCACTGAAGTTTACCCATACCACCACACAAATATGTCTCAATTGTAGATAGGTTGGTATAAAGTTTGGCAATTTCCCCGGGAAAAACTGGTTTAGTGCCAGTAAATACCAGTTTAAACCAGAAAGGGGTGGTGGAGGAATTATTATAAGAATAATTCTATGCAAATTACTATGAAAATTACTGATATATATATATATATATATATATATATATATATATAGTTTTGCAGTAATATGATCTGTTTAATTTTAATTAAAGGAAATAAACTAAATAAAAGAGAGTCTCAGCCAAGGCAGTAACATACAGCTTTAGGTTATCTCAGAGACTGAAATGTCTGTATTTAGAAATTCCCCTTCCTTGTTTAGCAATGAAAATTACCTGTTTGTTTAACAAACAAAGAAGGGGAATTCCCAGATTCAGAAGTTTCAATTTCTGTTTGAAGTAAATTGCCAAATTTCCTGTCCAGTCCAGTACTCTGTCTTTTGATCTGGGTGGCTGGAGTGCAACTTACTCAGCGAGTACAGTGACTCAAGTCAAATATTCCAACATGAGCAAAGATGGAAGACCACTTTGCCCAATTCATGAATTTGTCTCAAAATAGCCATGAAAATGGCAGAGTCTTTGAAGAAAAAGTGAGTGGGAAGGAAGACTATATGAGGAAATGTTTTGCAAAATGCAGTGAAAAGAACAAAGAGACACCAGAACCACTGACTTTGGCTAAACCTATTTGCATTGTGTTAGAATCAGACTCTGAGGCTGAAGATATTGATAACACTGCAGTGCCATTGCCAAGTACATCAAACTAGCCAGATCCAAGTCGGCCAAAGACAATGAGGAAATATGATTTTTTCAAGCAAAAATGGATTTGTTTGTTACAAAAGCAATGCCAGAATTGAAACTAAAGATAGACTTGAAAATTGTGAATTTTTGTATGCCTGTAATATTCTGTTATTGAAGATCCAACTTTTCAAGCGATGATCAGCAGCCTAAGGCCACTTTACAAAGCACCTGTTTGAAAGCAGGTAGCAGGTGAACTGTTAGACACATTTACTGATTGCTTTAGGGTGGAAGCATGCAAAGCATTACATGGAAAAGTATCTTGTCTGCTGAACAAGAAGAAATTGCATGGCCATGGTCTCTCAGCAAAAATCCTGACTTTCTGCCATATGTACTTGCATTTAAAATAGAAGCAGCTCCATATCCATAATCAATGTTTTCAACTGCTATCAAGGAAAAAGCTTCACATGCAACATGCTGGAAAAATCTGAAGAATGCAGATGTTCTATCTGACTTCATGGAACTGATGGTGCAATTGCATAGTGTCCAGTAAGTTCAGCAAGTATAGAACAAATCTTTCAAACTTTGGAAACATCCATTCAAAGCTGAGGAATCAGCTTGGTCTGTCCATTACATCAAAGTTGTTCTGTTGCTGCCCAATGCTGTGTGGCCAAATGGACCAAGACTGATAGTCTAACTTCTGATTGCTTAATGTTTGAAGCCTATCATTCTGCATTATTGTTGTTTTCATGTAATTGAATGTTTTTGACTTTTGTTTATATGATATTGAAAATGGAAATATGAGCTATAACATGTATAACTTCTGAGAAAATACTGAACTAAAATGTATACAGACATTCTGATGTTCAGTATTATGGTTACATGCATTAGTATTATGCCCACTGTAGTTTTACTTTCTATTTGTACAACCTTAAATTAATATGAGGCAGTAGATGCATAGGTTACCACAAACTGAATATGTAACTAAAGCTAAATGTAATGTGGTTTGTGGTACGCATTAATCAAACAGTTTTAAAATACATTAGAACACTGTTTGATCCAAGCCTCCATTATCCAGCTCTCATTATTAACTGAATGGGGCGGCGGGGCTGACAGGCGGAGCCTCACCCACCCTCCTGATTATCCAAAGTTTTGATGATCTGATCTGACCCCAGTCCCAATTAGATCAGATCAATGGAGTTCCATTGTAGAAAATGCCTTAAACTGGTACTAACTACCAGTAGTTTTTTCCCTAGGTGATTAGAAACATGGATTTTCCTGGTAAAAAAACACCTCTGATAAATACCATACCAACATTAAGAAGCATTTAAACTTATATTTATCCTCTCACCTGAAATTACTTTTTTTTCCACATTTGTGATTGTGATTTGGTGATGCTGACTTCTTTCCACTAGGATCTTAACTGAAACTACCAGCCTATGTCACCAAGGCCACTAAAACAGCTGTCTGATAAACAGGTTAGATTTCTGATCTCTGCTGACTCAGGCTGGATTCTGAGCAGTAAACTAGAGTTGAAAGGTCTGGTGAGATGTCCAGTATCATCAAACACTACCTGGTTTGAAAAAACAAACAGGAAACAAAACAAAATCTGGCTGATTAAGTAGAACAAGTGCAAATTATTTCTAGTGCATTTCAGGGGACCTCTCATCTACTACTACTGACTATTGGGAGGACTTCACCCCTAAATGAAGGAGCCAAAAAGTCTATGGCATTGAACTAAGAAAAGTTGCCGTGACCTGAGTGTAAAACCATTTTTGTATTAAAAGAATTGTGATCTCAGATAGTCGGTTCATTTTGAAGCATAGCTGTTCTTTGTTCAGGAAGTGTTTCACTTTCTGTAGAAAGAAAACCAGTTTGTGAACTGAAAAGAGACATTTCAAGAGAAACTGTTTATCAGATAGCACATTTTCTTGCTGTCAAAGAGCTGTGGTTGAGTGTCTCTCTTCTCTCATTTGTTTTGACCCCATATGACTCCAGCTTTTTCTTTCAACCGATATGAAAGAAAGTAGTGCTCTCTGGTTATCCTGCTGAAATTAATTTTCCTAGATGCTGGTATGTTTCCAAGGAAACTGGCCAGTAACACGGTAGGGGTGAAGGGTGCAGAGCCTAGTTGTAATTAGAAGCTGGCGAAATATTTTTGGGTGGCAGGCTATTTTTCAGTGGAAAAAATTTTCTTCATAAGTGAAAATGTTAGTGAGAAACTATTTAGCTTTTGTTCAATATTTTTCATTTTTAAAGAACGCTAAGTGTGAATGTGCTCATTCCCCAGTGGCTGGAGCCTCCACCTGGGGAATTTTCTGGCTAGTAAAAAAGCATTTCGGTTTCTTTTTTTCTAAATTTTAATGCTCTTTTGCAAAATATCAAAGTTTTGTAGTTCTGTCAATTTTTTCAATTGTTGAAAAGTTTTGACCAGCACTACAACTGGCCAAAAACCACATTTTGATTATTTTTTGTTGAAAAATTTACATTAATTTTTTGATCAAAAATTCATTTTTGATGAGAAATTCTGTCAAAAACTTGAAATTCAGGAAAATTTGACCAGCTCTGATCATTTTATTTGGCCTTTCCACTTAGGCCCTGATCTCATAGAAACCTATACACTTGTGTACCTTTGCTATTGTGAATTATCTCATTGAAATCATAGAACTATTCACAGTAGTGAAGTTAAATGAGCCTTTGCAGGCTCACTAATGTCTTTGTTGGTCACTACTGTGTCTGTTGGCAAATTTGTATGTGTATGGTGGCAAATAGCATGCTGAGATTAAAATATTTTCACATTTAGAATACAACCATGCTATGATCCTGAGAGATGACCTCAAGAACTAAGTTGTACAGTTCTGGTTCTGTGTCAGATGGGAGATATTCAGGGAACAGTCACTTTGAAAAACAACATGGGAACACACAAAAAAAACCAGAAAGAGAACTAAATTATATTTGCGCACATGCTAAAAATACTAGTATCCTTCCAGTATGGTGAGGGTGAATTTTTATGTCACTAGTAAAATAGACATATGTTTTATGTGCCACAGTTGAGACCTCATGCTATGGGTCCTTGATTTGCCACTATCTCTGAGCTGTGTGGAGATTGGTGGGCACAAAGAGTGGCTTGCAGCTCACTGATCTTTAGTTGCCCAGCACTGGAAGAATTTAGAGCAGCAGTGAGGCTACTTTAATTTCTGTCACTGGCAGAGAACATTATACCTACTGGAGGAGGATCAGGCATGGTGGCACTCCATTCCACCAGGCACCAGCCCCACTATGCCCCTCACATGCTTCTTTTCTTAAACCCAGAGGTCGGGGATATGGCTGCAGCAGGAGGCACCAGAGCATCATCACCAACTTCCTATGGTAGGAAAGTTCCCCTGTGCAAGGGAAATTCTCTATCACATACCTCTTGCCACAAAGTAGCTTTAGAGGACTGGAGAATATGGTCCTATGTATTGCTGTTTGGTAGGTTACTTATGTGAATGCCCAAATGTTAAACAACAGCCCCGCATAAGAAAAAAGGGAGGATCATGGAAAAAAATAGGGAGATGGGGGGAAAAAAAAAGTGGATAGTGAAGGAGATACGGACGTCTGTGAAGAGAGCTGATATAAGCCAGTATTAGAGAATATGAAATGAACCAACGCAATTTGAATATTGATTTTCAAATACTTTTCAGCAAACTGCTCATTAGAAATCTTTGGACTAAGTATTCTGAGTACACACTAAATAGTAAATAAATTGAGAAAATCATAAGCTCTGTGAAGGTAGCCCATGAAAAGGAAGAGAAATTTGTTGTTAAATAAATTATTCACAACAGTTCATTCGCTTAGTGAGTATGTGTATGAGAGAGAGAGAAATTTGTTTGAGATTCCTCAATATAAATGCAAAGTTGTTGTAATTTTTGATTACCAATAATAAAATAATCCTCTGTAACCTCTCTAGTTCACTATGTCATATAAACAAATATTGAGCCTATATATTATTCCCATCTGAATTATTGGTAGAGGTCAGGAATGTTAGGAAAAAAATTGAGCAAAAGCATTCTATTTAAATTTAAATGAGAAACATATCTGACAGCTGAAGGAACAAAAAAGAGGAGGCATCAAAGAGGCATGTATATTGACAAACATTGTGAGGGATCCCTTGCCTTTGTTTGAAATATCCATAGATGCTAGTTCATTATCAGACTGCTTACTGTATGTGTGGCGGCTTTCATTTTTTTATCAAGTAATAATCTTTTAGGGCTGTCAGTGAGTAATAAGATTGCATGTGAAGGGATACAGATTGTGGTATAGTGTAAAATGATTCCAAACTTCTATCATAACAAATTTGAGGTGGAGCAAGTTAAGTCTGGCAGTTTATCAGAAATGGGGATATTTGGCATAGAATGCTATTAAGCAGATTATGTTATCTCTTAGGAACTGAGAATGCTGTGGTCAAGAGGAAATCAATTTCCTAGGGTGCTACAATAAATTTGTCTTGTAACTAGAAACTTTCTAATTGCAGCCCCCGAGGGAACAATAAGCCAAAAACCAGGCAGATAGTTGCTTCCCCGTCCCCCTTTTTCTTCATCTAAATTGTTTTTGGCATCCTAATGACTTTGCACATTAAATATGTGGAAAACACTGAATACTAGAGTTGTTGATATCACATGTACAGTAAGATTACTTGGTAAAAATCAGACCTTACTGAGCAGTTTTGTGGGGATGTTTAAATCTTTTTGCTGAGATTACTTTATCAAAGCTGGGAGTGGCCCAATCAGTACTAAATAGGAGGAGTTGTTTCCATCCTGCAGAGTCTGAAAGAATCTATATAAAAGAGAAGGTTTTTCCAACTTGAGTCTTAAGGAGGCAACTATAGTATGGAATATTACGTTTTCTTTCCTTCTATTCAGGTTTTCATTTCTCCCCCTAAGAATACTATAGCATGCATTGTAGCAATGTTCAAGAGATTCTGTAAGTAGATTCACCTTTAACCCTGTTGTTCGTGAGTAGTTTAGTTGGAGAAAAAAAAATCCCCAGTTTGGAACTGGATTTTAGTTTGTTTGTTTTTTTAAGAGTATTCTTATTTCTGGTTCTAGTAGTGATGTTTAAAATTAAGAACAAAAGTTTAAAATATTCTTACATTCTTGTAACTTAAATTCTTTTTGGCCTTCATCCTGCAGCTTCTCTGCACTGGTAGTTCCCTATATCCATGCAGAGAATTTCAAGGTGAGGGCCTTTAGTTTATTATGTTCTGTAATATGGACTTTGATTTTAAGGTTGAGCTGGGTTAGAAGGGTCCAGGAGTATGCCTGGCAGTGAGATACTGCTTCACCCTCTTCAGACCGGCTATCTGAGAGGGCAATTGGGCTGTGATTTGCAGAGCTTATTTTAGATGATGGCCTCAGAAAATGAGCAGAGCTGCTAGAGGCCACTCAGTTGCTTTACTTGTCCTTAAGATTAGCTGTTGAGTTGGACATTCTGACAGCTCAGGGCAAGGGTGGGCAAACTTTTTGGCCCAACAGCCACATCTGGGTATAGAAATTGTATGGCAGTCCATGAATGCTAACGAAATTGGGGTTGGGATGCAGGAGAGGGTGTGGGCTCTGGGGTGGGGCTGGGGATAGGGGTTGGGATATAGGAGGGTGCCCCAGGCTGGAACCAAGGGGTTCAAAGGGCGGGAGGCGGATCAAGGCTGGAGCAGGGGTTTGGGGCGCGGGGTGGCTCAGGGGTGCAGGCTCCAGGTGGCGCTTACCTCAAGCAGCTCCCAGAAGCAGCAGCACGTCCATTTCCGGCTCCTATGTGGAGGGTCGGCCAGGCGGTTCTGCTGCATGCTGCCCTGTCCGCAGATGCCTCCGCTGCAGCTCCCGTTGGCTGTAGTTTGCCTGCCTCTGGCCCAGAGTTTAAGTGATAGTGGAAGATAAATTGGTGGAATTTAACAAAATAATAATTGGCTGTATAGTTACAAAGAGCTCAATATGATTAACATCCTGATTCAGCAAATCGCTTACATGCTTAAGTACTTGGCTGAATTTGGGCGTAACACACAGTTGTGCATGAGGCTATAAATGATGCATGTTTAATTTAGAGATGGTCAAAAAATTTATGATGGAAATTTTTTCTATTGTAAAAAGTCTGTTTTATCAAAATTGTCAGGTTTTAAAAAGGTCAAAGCATTCAATTTTATTGGAACAGAATGATTTCTCATTTCATAATGACTTTTTGTTTTTAAATTTATATGTTTATATATTTTAATTTTTACTAAACCAATTACCAATTAGAATACCAGTCATACAACACCAGCTGGAATACCAATTACCAATGAGCAAACTAAGTACCAATTACCAAATCAAGTAGAATACACATTACCAACCAAAAACCAATTACCGAGCCAATTACCATACTGAATTATCAATGTGAATGTTAATTACCAGTTTCTAGTTGCTGTTTAGAATACCAAACACCAATTATTTTTCATTATTTTATTTTATATTTTTTTAAAAAAATTATTAAACCCTAATTTAAAATAATGCAAAAATAAAATTAAAAAATAAGATATCTCAAAACTGAAACAAAATCTCTTGATTCACCCAAAATAATTAAAAATAAATTGTTTAATGGAAAATCTCAAAATTTTGACATATTATAATTTAGAACAATTTTTTCCTCCGAAATGTCAGAATTTTTCATGGAATGGAAATTCAACATTTCAGCAGCCCTAGTTTAACCCTCTTTGGGAGCCCTTCTATAATCATCTGTGTTGGATATGCAGTGAATGTGTGTGTCTTGTTCTACCTTGCTCTTTAATGAACATAACTGAAGAGGTGGGCACAGATTCAGCCCTGCTGTAAACAGTACAACTGCATTAACTGCTGTGGGGTTACACCACAGCTGACTTTGGCCAGCAGTGGTTATGTTTTCATAAATATCAAATATATGTAACAAAATAGCTAAGGCATCCAAAGGAAGAAGGTGAGAGCTCTAACATTCCACACATCTGTCCAAAGACTGGTCATAAGAAGGGCTTTTGAATATGTAGTTCAAATGTACCATTAATATTTTATGTATTACCATTCTAATGATGTGGTCCCAGTTCAGCAAAGCATGTAAGTATGTGTTCAAAATAGGAATTATTGTGCTTAAAGATGAGCACATGCTTAAGTGCTTTGCTGAAATGAGCCTCTACTTCATACTGGGAATACTAGTAATATCTTAGTTCTCTATGGATTTTTTAAAAACCTATTTCCAGTGTATTCTTAAAATGGGAAGAAAAAAAATCCAGAACCTTTTTGGGCTGTGGGAGCTACATGATATGGCAGTAAGGAGCATGGGAATTGTCAAGGAAATCTAAACGGTTTGTGTGCTTGTTTGCACACCAGTGCTGAAAATGATCTTTCATATTATAGCATTGCTGATGTTTAAGCTTGGGGGAAGGTTTGAGTGTACTAATGTGCACATTTTCTTCAGCCCAGCCGTAAATTTACCGGTGTTCTTTTTAATTCTATAAAGAAAACAACTACAGAATCATGATGCTATTTTTAAAAATGAAAACAAAGGAAGAGTTTGAAAAGCTTGATCTTCTTCTGGCCTCCCTGCCAATTTGAGTCCAGATTTTCAATTTAAGAGAGTATTTTAGTTAATGGAGCAGGAATTTGGGAGACAGGACTTCCAAAACCCATTCCCAATTCCTGACACGGTAGTTGTGTTGACCTTGGGTGAGTCACTTAATATCTCTGTGCCTCAGTAAATTATCTGAGGTGCTATGTAGCTTAAGTACTTAGTGTTGTTATGTCTACCTGAAGTTTTCATGATTTTGTTTGATATGGAATCAGTTTTGTCAAATTAGAATTATTGCTGTAGCAGAACACAATAAAGATGGCAACTGTGAATGAGTATAGACTTTACTTCTCCTGGAACTGACAGATAGCTGTGAGATGAATAAAAGGAATTATGTAGCCCAAAACGAGATTACTGGCAATTCCTTAATTCTGATGGCTGTAGTCACAATATGTATTAAATATGTATTTTGAAGAAGGAAAAAATCCAAAATAAATAATTATATAGATCGTCTTTGCTGAAAATCCTGTTTACTACGCCTTGCATTACCTTGACTGCTAAGTCCAAACCTGTTATAATCCTCTTTATTGTAACAACATTTCTACCAAATAAAAATGATTTGGTTCCAATTACATGATTATGATTGGGTAATAGGATTTTTTTTTATTTAGTCATACACAATGTAAACAAAAGCTGAAGGCTTTTTCACAGTGATGGTAACTGTTTATGTTTTTCTAGGGTTAATTGAGAACCAAGAGGCATCAAATCCAGCAAATATCAGTCAGCAAGAATTAGGCTTGTTCCTAACAGAAAACATGTCTGAAATTGATTTTGAGGAATTAGCCGAAATAGGTAAATATTTTTTATCGTACTTCAAATAATATCTTTGTAGAATTACAGATGATTTAATAGAGCATCTTCACTGAGAAACTTCACAGGCATTTTGTAATACTATTTTGAGCAATCCAATATGAGTTATAGCCACTATACTGATGTGTACCCTTTTAAAGCCATTAGGGTTGAAGGTTAGTTTAATACATGCAGCTTTTGTGAGTTATTGGTATATGTTCCCAATGCAATTCTAGGCTATTGGAATATCACCATCATCACATATTGTGACACAAATGGGAGTCATTACTCCAAAGAGAGAAGTATTGAATGTGCATAGAGATTGCGATATTGCATGTTATCTCCGAATATGTTGGAAGAACAGAACAATATGACCCTGGTTTTATGGGGCTCATCAATTTGAAAAATCAGTGTTTAAAACCCCCCCCCAAACCTCACTTTTGAGGATGCCAGACTGAACCTTGGAGGAGGAACCTTTCACAATCTATATTTTACTCTGTCTTTCCTGCCCTGTCCCATATTATCACTTTGATTTCCCAGTCATCATGTACTTCCACAACAGCTGGCTCCCGCTCCCATTTTAGTCCTGAGGACTGAGCCAAAATCCAGTTAAGTCAATGGAAATTAGAATCCTATTGATCTCAGTAGGTTTTGGATCAGGCCTTTCCTTTTCTCTCATAGCCAGGGTTAACAGCAGTAACCGCCAGTAGGAACTGAAGCAGGGTGATGAACTCCTTTCAGATATAGGCAAAACACAGTAACTGGGTTGTTCTCAGTTTGGAATAATGAACATTTTTTACAATGAGACATCCTCCCTCCTACCTTTGCCAAAAATTAAAAAATGGTTAATAAGGAATAATTTCAATCAGTTCAAGGTAGCTAGTCTCAAAAAAGTTCCTGATTTTTATAATAGAGTGTCTTTAATCACTGCAGGTAACTACAGTGCAAATGAATACACGTTTGCTTTTCATCTGCAGTTCTTTACCATGTGAGTCTAAATCAGTCAGAGTTAATTATAAATTTTTACAGTCGAGATTACCTATGTATACTACAAAATAAGCTTAAGAGTGGCAGTGTGTTTATAAAACTTTGGTTTAAATTTCTGGGTCTTTTATGTTAAAAAGTATATTGTATATTTAAGTCAGTATAGCCTTTTGTATATCAATTGATTCTGATGAACTCAGTGTTTGTAAGCACATTTGTTTACTAAACAACTTCCCCTGTTCTACCCCATGATGTTAATATCTAACTCTTTCTATCCCTGCCCCACTTTGTCTTTTGTTTGTTTACTAAGGTTGATTATACTGTGCAGAAACTTAAAATTCATAAGCAAAACTGAACATTGTTGTCCTTGTTCTGATTTTTAATGTGATTCAAAGTTGGGGTTTTTTTGTTGGTGGTTGGTTGGTGGGTTTTTTTTGTTGTTTGTTTGTTTTTTAAATCATGTCTGGGTTGTGTTTTTATTATCCATTACTTCCCAGCTAGCTCTCAGGGCGTAAGTGTGCTGTCCTTACAGCCACAGCATCCAGCTCTTCAGAGTGGTATATTTTTGCCTTTGTAGTTCATCATTTTTAAAGGGTAGGGAAGTATAAATTTGTAGGCAATGTTATGAATTTTATCTTTACATGTGTGCGGAGGTAACAAATAGGTTATTTTGATAGCTACATCTTTTTTATAAGACTAAAAGTGCCACTAATTTATTTTCTATGGATTTTTTTTTATTGTGAAAGTTCAGGGAGAAGGTAATGATATTTAAATAAAACCACACATACATGCATATCTGTACAAACCCCAGGCCCAGCCATGAGTGTGATCATTTTTCATGTTTTTTAAATGCATTTTTGTTACAAAGTCATGTTAAAAGGCAAAATGAGACCAAACACCCCCCCATCCTAATATGTTCCTGTTTAAAGGGTAATCTGATAGATATTGGAAAATTATGCAATGCAAAATAAAACAAAGAAATTATTTATAGTATTTTCTGCACAGTTATTAGTTATTTGCACCTAAATCTGATTGGAACAATACCTTTATATACTCTGTTTTCGCATATGTATCTCAGGTAGAGGTCAAGTTATATGAAATACATAGATGTTCAGAATGCAAAATGTTGTTGAAACACCCAAAAAGTGGAGTTAATAATTTTCCTCTTCGAGTGATGGTCCCTATTTTATGCCACTAGGGTTACGCATGCAACTGTGCATCCAGAGTTGGAGAATTTGAAGTAATGTCTGTTGGTCCACGCATGTGCCCTGCCTCACCTTGTGCTTCCGTCCGAGGTGATAAAGGGCAGGGCGGATCCGTCCACAAGGCATACAGACCCAATGGTAGAATAAAAACTTTTTAGCCTGATCACAGCAGTTCTGCCAGGACTAGCAGGGCTTCTCTCTTCCTCTCCTGACAACACGGTGGCTGCATCAGCCGGATCAATTCTCCGCCAGATCAATTCAGACAGTTCCAGGAGAGTTGAGGAGAGTCTAGGGGAAACTCCAGATCCCTGTAGAAGAGATCCAAGATTCCCAGAACAAGCATCTGGATATCCTTCGCCAGTGAGAATAGCATTGCTGATTAGCAAAGCCATACTGGAAGCTGCCAGAACGGTATGGCACACCCCAGCCACATGCACAGCTACTCCCAAAGGAGTGAAAAAATGTTACTATGTTTTAGCGAAAGACTCCAAATTCCTTTTCTCACTCCCACCCCCAAATTCCCTTGTAGTCCAGGCTACTACAGAAGAATCTGAACAACAAACACCTTCAATCTACAGCTAAAGAAGGGAAGTGCTTAGATCTTCTGGGTTGTAAAATAGTCTCATCTTCCAGCCTGCAACTGAGAATCGCAAACTATCTGCTAGATATGATTTCCTGAATTACAGCAAATTCAAGGAAGGGGGACAGAAGGAGATAGGAGAGACTATCGCTGAGTAGCAGTGGGCAGGGGTCATTAAGACAGGGCCACCCAGAGGATTCAGGGGGCCAGGGGCAAAGCGGCAGAGCTGCGACGCTTGTACTCACCCAGCAGCGGTCCAGGTCTTTGTCGGCATTTTGATGGTAAGGGGCCCTTCAGTCGCTCCACGTCTTTGGCAGTACTGAAGGGCCCCTCTGCTGCTGAAATGCCACCAAAGAGCCGGACCGCCACTGGGCCAGGGCTCGCGGGACCTCTGTGAGGCCCGGGGTCTGGGGCAAATTCCCCCACTTGCTCCTCCCTCTGGGTGGCCCTGCATTAAGCCAGTGGTATCTCTTTTTAACAGCCCAGTATGGCCTGTGAAAAAACCTGATGGGTCTGGGTGGATAACAGTAGACAACCGGGCCCTGAACAGTGAGGTGTACCCCCCACTCCTGTGGCCACCATTCCTGATGATGTGATTTTAATTGAGGCCATCGGGCAGACTGAGGGGGAATGGTATGCCATTATTGATCTGGCCAAGGCCTTTTCCTCAATTCCCATTGCTGAAGAAGCACAAGCGCAATTTGCCTTCACCTGGGGCGGGTGCCAGTACACTGTCACTCAATTGCCAAAGGGATATGTCCACAGTCCCACGTTGTGCCATGGGTTGGTGGTGCGTGACCTCCAGATGTTTACCCCCAAAGAATCAGTGACTATTCACCGCTATATTGATGATGTGATGATTCAGGGGAGGGACCATAATGTAGTGGAGCAAACCTTGCAGGCACTTACCACTCACATGCAGGCCAGGGGGTGGGTTAATCCCAACAAAGTACAGCCCACCAGCCGATGCGTGAAATTCCTTGGGATCGTGTGGCATGGGGCTCAGTGGCACAGTCCTCCTTTTGTTGTAGATCAAATTGCCCAGCTTGCAGCCAAGGTTGAGGCGCAGCAAGTGATCGGGTTGTTTGGTTGCTGGCGTAACCACATCCCACACCTCGCTTTGCTTTTAAAGCCTGTTTATAATGTCACCAGGAAAAAGATGGCATTCGATTGGGGCGAATCCCAGCAGCATACATTTGAGGAGGCTAAAGCTGCCATCCAGATTGCAATGCCCTTGGGCCCCTATGATCCTCATAGCCCCTTTCACCTGAAGGTGTTAGTGCTGGAGGATTATGCCACTTGGAGTCTGTGGCAAAAATGGTTGGGTGCCCGCGATAAGCAGCCCCTTGGATTTTGGTCTTGTAAATTCCCTGAGGCGGGCAGCCAGTATACTTTGTTCGAAAAGCAGCTTTTGGTTTGCTATTGGGCCCTGATTGAAACTGAGCGCCTGACTGAGGGGCAGATTTCCAGCCCGAAATCCCCATTATGAATTGAATTTTGGACCCCAACACTAGAGAGGCCACAACAGAACTCTATTGTGAAGTGAAAGTGGTATATTAATGATTGTGCCCCCGCAGGACCCCAGGGCACTAATAAGCTTCATGAACAGTTGGCGCAGCCCCAGGAGGAGGCCGGGGCAGCCGCCCCCCCCCCCACTGCCACCCAGCCTCCACCTGAAGCCCCCACTGTGCAATGGGGTGCCTCATTTGATAGTTTGAGTGCTGTCGAGTGGCCCTAAGCCTGGTTTACTGATGGCTCAGCCAGGTATGTTTGTAATATGTGGTGCTGGAGAGCTGTCGCCTTAAATCCTTTTCTCCAGTTGCACGAGACTGCCGAGGGACAGGGAGCCTCCTGAGCTTTATGCTGTGCTGCTGGCAGTGAGCTGGGCGCTTGCCCTTGGGGACCCTGAGGTATGCCTGTACACTGACTCTTGGACAGTGGCTCAGGGACTGGCCATCTGGATGGGCCGCTGGAGAGCCCAGGATTGGGCCATCCATGGCACGCCTGTGCGAGGCACCCCTGCTTGGCAGGAGTTGTATTCGGATACGCAGGACCTTTTGATTTATGTGTTTCGTGTAGATGCCCACCAGAATCATACCCAGGAGCATCATTGGAATGCTGCCACGGACCAACTGGCCCACATAGTCAAGTTTATGGCGGCCCCCCCGATGAGGGGGAGGCTCTTTCCCTCTTGGCTTCCTAGATACACACACACTTAGGGCAGTTGGGCCCGGAGGGTGTGTACCATTGGGCACAGGCCCGAGGTATCCCCACTTCACATGTAGCCCTAAAAACAGCTAAAGCCATTTGTAAGATTTGCCAGATTGTTAAGCCCTTTCTAGTGGAAGCCGGCTCCCCTGGACAGGTGCCGCGGGCAGACCAGCCTGCTCAAATTTGGCAGGTCGATTATGTTGGCCCACTCCCTCACAACCACTGCAAGGCGTATATTCTCACCATGTCGATATGGCCACCAGCTGTGGAGAGGTCTGGCTGGCATCCCATGCTGACCAGTGGAATACAATTACCTGTGTGCATTTGTGACAGAGTGCTGCCAACGACACATGGGTTTACAACAATAGCTGGGGTGTTGTGTGTGTGTGTGTGTGGTGGTGGTATTGTTGTTTCACATAGTAGTCTGGGAGGATGAGGAGTGCAATGAGCCCCCGGTGGAGCATTGCCACTGCAACGTCACCCATGTAGTTGACCGCACCATGCCTGTAGCAGTTTCGTTTTCACACCTCTAAATGCAGAGCTGTTAAAGCTGTTCACTCTTTAACTTAACTCAATCAGGTGTAGGGAAACCAAGCTTAGCACAGTCCCTTAAAACTTAAAGTTTGAAAAGAAATAAAGTACGGCCTATTAATAGTTAATAGCCGTCGTAGATGACTAGCATTGATACCTTGTTGAAGGTGGATGCAAATGAAGAGGTAGACAGGAGTATATAGGTGGGTAAATTGCATCTCTGATGGCGAGATGCATCACCTTTTTATAGGGCATTGATCGGAAATCCTTCCTCTTATGCCCAAATTCCATCTTCTTCCTCAGAAATTTTAGGGTACCCTTACCCCATAGGCTAGTATGTATGTGCGTATGGATGACAGGTATGTACGCACTTGTGATGTACTTGTTAGGTCTGTGGAAAAATCTCCTTTTGCCATCCTTTCATTCTTCATTGGTTTAGGCAAAAGGCCTCTAGACATCTGTGTAGGTGTTTCATCTATTTTTACTTTTCTGGGTAAGGGTCCCAAAATGTGCTAACTTTGCCTTAGCTTAACATACAGGGGTTTTGGCCTGTAGGTCTCTTGCATTACAGCCAAACTTATTTTTAATATAAATCTATAAGCCTATTACATCACATACTCAAATTTTATAATAAAAGATATATTTATACAAACAAGCAGATTAATCCTATGGGCTACAAGGTGTGGTGTACTGGAGCACCATGAGAAATGCTTACGAGCAGTGGCTTGAGTTCAGACCCTGGAATGTTTCTCTGGAGGTTGGGGTTACCTTTGCTGAGTTGGAATATTTTTTGCAGCAATACCCTATGGTTTCTTAGGTGCTGGTGGAGTGTGGCACAGCACTCACACGAACCCGGGTAATAATGTTATATGATCATGGCTCCCTTGTCCGGATGGTGAAGGCTGAGTCGGAGCTAACTGTTCATCATTGGTGGGATGTATTTAAGGGGTGGTCCCCTAAGGCCACAGCTGCCCTAAATTTAATGTTGCATCCCACTGTTGTTGTTTTTGTAGTGATGGGAAGCTGCTTTGTATTGTGGGTTGCCCTGTGTTGTTATATTCGATGGATGGCACAGCAGGTGTGAGTGCTCATGGCATACCATGAAGCTGTGTATGGTCCCCCCATCAGCATAGCTCTGCCAGGAAATAAGGGGTGAAGTGTTGGGGCTGACCTCAAGTTACCTTGGCCTTTTATTTCAGGATGGTCTGGGTGGAACTAGGAGTGAGCTGACTTTGATCAAACGGGCTGGCTTGCAGCCACTCCGACTGGATAAACAAGTGAAGAGATAAGCAGGGCCCAAGAATGTTAAGTGTGGGAATAGAAAGCAATAGTGTTTCCTGCCAGAGCCTAAAAACAGCTATGAGAATTGCTTTAGATGAACAGTCTCACCTGCAGACCTTGGCCTTGTGGGTGCCCAGGAACTCCTCATGCTGGAGCAGCGCCTGCTACGAGCCCTCAAGGACAAGGCTGGAAGGTCCGGTACTGTCCGTAGCAGAAGGGGTGTAAGCATTCATTCTTGCTTGCCTGCTTGGTTGCTGGAAAGCACATATTTAGTAACACGTGAAGGCTGGGAAGCTTCTTGTACTTTGGCAATAAAACTGGTTATACTTGTACACCTGGTGTGGCTTCATTGAGTGTATCTGAGCTCCCCTTTGGCGCAACACTCGGGGCTCCAGCCATGCGGGGGGTAGGCATCTCGGGGCTTCAGGGGTGTGGCATGGGCAGAAGGGATGGAACCAGAGTTAACCTCCCCAAAGGGGGTCTCCACCCGCCGCTCATGGACATGATTTTCAGCAGTACAAAACATTCTTTCCAGCAGCAGGAAAGACTCTAGGTAATGTTACCAAGCCAAGTGGAAACACTTCTCATCCTTGGCTCAACACAAATGAGTCTTACCAGAATCAGCAGGGATCCCGCTCATCCTAGACTACAGTCTCTCCTTAAAGTCATCAAGTCTCGCCCTCAGTTCTTTGAGAGTCCACCTGGTGGCAGTTAGCGTGTTCAGCCCTCCAGTGGAAAGTTACTCTGTCGTTATGCATCTGCTTACCACTAGCTTTTGGAAAGGCCTCATCAGAACCTTCCCACCTGTCCAAATGATCACATTGCAGTGAGACCTGAATCTAGTTTCTATGCCAACAGTGCCATCCTTTGAGCTGTTAGCTTCATGCTCCATGTCCTTCCTTTCTATGAATATTGCCTTCCTGGTTGCAATTACTTCTGAGAGATGGGTTGGTGAGCTCAAGGCTCTGATGGCAGACCTGCTTTTCATGATGTTACACAAGGATTAAGTCTCCCTATGTCTACACTTCAAATTTGTACCAAAGGTAGTCTCCCAGTTTCAATCAATCAAACCATCTACTTACCTGTTTTCTTTCCGAAACCACGTGCTTCTGCAAAGGAATGTCAACTCCATTCCCTTGATGTATGGTGAGCTCTTGCTTTCTACCTACAGAGAGAAAAAACAATCAGGAAGTCCCCTTGACTACTTATGGCAGTAGTAGAGAGACTCAAGGGGCAAGCCATCTCCACCCAAAGAATTCCAAATGAATTTCTGGTTGCTTTAAACTCTGCTACCAACTATCAGACCTGCCTCCTACAAGGGGGCAGGCTCACTCCTCAAGAGCTCAGGCTTCAACTACAGCCTCCCTTCAGGACATTCCACTTGTAGATGTATATAGAGCAGTCATGTGGAGTTCGGTGAACACCTTTTGAAGCACACTACACCTAAATGCAGGACTCAGCAGCGGACACCTCCTTTGACATGACAGTTCTCCTCACAACCATTCCATCCTTATCCTCGCACCCTTTTTCAACTTAGGTACAGGTTGTCAATCACTGTCAGTGGAATAATCACTTGACCATCACCCTGAGAAGAAAAGGAGGCAATTTACCTGTAACTGGAGGTTCTTCAAGAGGTGTGGTCCCTATCTGTGTTCCACTTCCTGCCCACCTTCCCTTCTGCTGCAGATTGGTCAATTTAGAATAGAAAAGGAACTGAAGATATGCTCTGTCCACCCCGCCCTTTATTGCCTCGGACAGAAGCCCAAGGGAAACCAGGGTGCATGCACAAACCAACGGACACTAATTTCAAATTCTCTAACTCCAGACGCATGGTGTACATGTGTGACCCTCAGTGGGATACAAATAGGGACCACACATCTCAAAGAACCTCCAGTTATAGGCAAGTACACTCCTCTTCTTGATAATATTACTAACTTCATCTTAATATAACTTGTATGATAAAAAAACAGCTGGCATACAGTGGGTGATATGCTTCGGGAGAACAATAATGTGTCTCTTGAAATATCAGCCTTTCTTAATTTAAGCCATCAGGTCACTTGCATGTTAGTATTTCAGTTATAATTTTACTCTAGTATATTTTTCAGAATCATTCTTTTGAACAGTATTGAAATATTAATGGCTGTGACTTTGCATTCAGCTCACAATGTGTTTGATCTAGGTATTTGTTTTCCCACGCCAAGGCCTGTGCATGCTTGGGATCATCTCTTTTTAAGTATCGCACTTGTTTTTGGTGAAATGCCATGTCCATGTACAGTAAAGGGCCATATCTACCTTTCACTGAAAATTTCAATGGAAGGGAGTTTGGACCTTGAGAGTCCAATCCAGTGTCCACTCAAGTAAATGAAAAGATTCCTATTGATTTCATTGCATTTTGCATCAGGCCCTTAGTGCTTTTCTTAGGCTCTGTAACCCACTGTGTCCCCCATTGCATTTAAGGTTTCAGACAGTGATTTTTCTGTCTCAAAGAGCTTACGATCGAAGTATAAAACAAGATATGACAGACAGGGGAAGCATAAGGAAATAGTGAGACAACACTGGTTGTTATGACAAGCAGTGATCACAACATAAGAACTGCCTAACCATTGTCAAGTTTTTGTGAGCAGTGTAGCCAAGAAGAACTTAAAGGAGGGCAATGAGAGAACTTTGCTGCAGATGTTTATGGGGAGCTCCTCCCATGTATGCAGTCCAGCATTGGAGAAAGTATGAAGGTGCTTCTTTGAAAAAGTAATAAACGAGTGAGTGAAGAAAGCTAGCATCATTGGGAGATGGAGGGTGGATCTCAATTTCGCAATATTGTATGCGAGATAAAAGGTTTTTTAGTAGCTGATTTTATAAATTCTTGCTTACTGCTTTAGAATTACAGAAAGATGAAGCAGAATATGCAATAATGGAAAAGCGAAAGACCTCCTTCACACCAGCAGCATGTGAAGACACTGAACTAAGCATTAATCATCCATACTACGATGTTGCAAGGCATGGCATTGTGCAGCTAGCAGGTATATTTATAAAAATTAAAATGCATGACATTTCCTAGATTTAGCAGATGTTACTCTGCACCTTATTATATTGTTTCATATTACACTATTTAAAGTGATACATGGGAATAGTGTAGACACTTTGGACCCCGATCCCAAAAGAACCTAAGCATGTGCTTAACTTCAAACATGTGACTAGAGTTTAAGTACACACTTCAGTGCTTTGCCAGTTCAGGACCATCGGCCACAAATTCAGGTTTGGTTTTGTTTAAAAACAAAGGTACAAGACCTAAATATGAATAGATATATTTGTTTATAATCAGTGAAAAGTTATTTTGTTTTTCATTTCCTGTATGTTATGAAGCCAGACACATGATCATTCTGCTAACCCACAAGAAACAGAAAAAAAGAACTGAGCAGTCTAAAATGTTACTGTCTAAAATGAATGAAATGCAAAATGTAAACTATCAGTGTAAATGATGAAAATGTAAATGTATCACCTGACTTTCAAAGAGGAAGTCAATAGGAGCGGCAGGTGCTTCACTCCTTTGAAAATCAGGTCATTAGATTTTAAAAAATTCTGTTTTTAATAACGTATCACATTTTATTTGTGACAGGTAAGCACATCTTTAAAATGTTTATCTTGATTGTGTCCCCTGTGGGTTTTTTCCCTTTGATTTGTTTTTGGCACTATTTTAACTTGCAACACAACAGTAATGCATAATCCTGAGCTTATGGGTAACTTTGACATTTTTGCACCTCAACTACAAAGCCTGGCATTTTTTTCAGAATGAAATAATAACTAATAGTATTTCCCACTTGTCACCCTGATGAATCCCTAAATTCTTTACAAACTTAGAGCACAGTTTTTGCACCTTTTACTTGCATAGGGCTGGGTCATAAATTTCCTGAATAAGGATGAATTTAAGCATATCCTTAAATGCTTTCCTGAATCTAGGCCATAGATGGCAGTATAAGAGTCATTAGTACTTGATCAATTGATTTACTCTGGAGATCTTGAAGTATTAGATGAGCCAATTCATTCTGATATGGCCAAACCCAGACATGTCTGGGTTGACACACAAATAGGGTGAAATCCTAGCTCTGTTGAAGTTGATGGGAATTTCACCATTGACTTCTATGGGGCCATGATTTTACCCATAATATCTGTTGAAGATATATGTATATTTTCAGATAAAACTAATTTACCTCAGCTTCACAACAAACTTGATACACAAAGTAAGAGTTAAACCCATGGCTAAGAGAGTACAAGATTCAAACTCTATTAGGGTTGCCAACTTTCTAATCACACAAACCTGAACACCCTTGCCACACCTCCTGCCCTCCCTTTCCTGAGGCCATGCTCCTGCCCCGCCCCTTCTCCAAGGCCCCACCCCTGATCACTCCATCCCCCTCCATCCATCACTCGCCTTTCCCCCGCCCTCAGTCACTTTCACTGGGCTGGGTCAGGGGGTTGTGGAGCAGGAGGGAGTAAGGGCTGTGGCTGGAGGAGGGGGGCAGGCTCTGGAGTGAGGCCAAGGATGAGGGGTTTGGGATGCAGGAGGGAGCTCTGGGGTGGGGTTGGGGATGAGGGGATTGACGTGCAGGAGGGTGCTCCAGGCTGGGGCCGAGGGGCTTAGAGTGCAGGAAGGGGCTCAGAGCTGGGGCAGGGGGTTGGGATGTGGGCTCGGGGGGAGTTTGGGTGCAGAAGGGAGTTCTGACCTGGGGCAGGGGGTTGCGGTGTTGGAGGGGGCAAGAGTGCAGGTTCTAGCTGGGCATTGCTTACCTTGGGCAGCTTCCAGAAGCAGCCAGCATGTCCGGCCCTAGGCACAGGGGCCAGGTGGTTCCGCACGCTGCCTGTGCCTGCAGGCACTGCCACTGCAACTCCTATTAGCCATGTTCCCAGCCAATGGGAGCTTCAGAGTCAGCGCTCGGGGTGAGTGCAGCACATGGAGACCCCTGGCCTCCCCTGTGCCTAGGAGCTGGACATGCACAGCCACTTCCGGGAGCTGCGCAGAGCCAGGGCAGGTAGGGAGCTTGCCTTAGCCCCGCTGCACCACTGACTGGACTTTTAGTAGTCTATTAAAATCTCCTGGATTGCTTTCAATAGCCACCGGGAGATTGAGGCTGATTCCAGTAGACTCCCAGCCAACCCAGGATGGTTGGCAACCCTAAACTCTATTGACTGAGCAAGATACTAATCTGACAGAACAAAAGTACTTTAGGATGTTTGTGTCAGGAGCTTGTCCCCTGACCACTCCTCTGGTTCTGCCCTCTGATTCTGCTTAGGCCACTAGGCAAGACTCCTGTTCACATCTCTGGATCACACCACCCACACCCCAGTGTATGACAGGGAAAAATACCAAGACATCAAAGCTCGCCATGAAGTCTCTGAAACTAAATTAACAAAGAAATGTGAATGAGCAGGCAAACCCTTTGAAATAGAAAAGAAATTTAGAAACACAAATAGAGACGTTAACAGAGACTTTGAAGATATCAAGGTCATTATAATGTCCCTCCAGCAACCTCTACCACCTGCCTCGTTACACATCGTTATAGGATAATACTTCAGTAAATAAAAGGGATCATCTTTTATATTCAACTTTAGCAGAGCTGCCAGAAAATTGTCCATAAAGGCAATGCTTTTTTCCCCGCTGTTATAACTAGCACCCGAATGTTGTGGGCCTGGATTTGAGAGTTTGAACTTTTCCTTCTGGCAATACATTATATTTCCAGTCTCTTGTTGTAAGAGAGGTTTTCTTTTATGTTTGTGTACCTCATCTTCCCTGCATTCGAAGCCCCAGTGGAATTCATTGACACTTGTCATTTGTCTACTGTAGCTGCTATTAATTCTAACAGATATCTCTGTGTTTATACTTCCTGGAGGATATCATAGAAATGTAGGATTGGAAAGGACCTCGATAAGTCTTCTAGTCCATCCTCTGCACTGAAGCAGGACTAAGTATTTTCTAGACCATCATTATAGGTTAATCATGGCTTATAAGCACAGTGCCTGATGCGCAGCTTAACCCTCTGAAAGATGCAGTTTGAAAATTTCTTCTGAGATTTGCGTATTATTTTTTATTTGCATGGCAATCTTAGTGATTTCTTCTGAATGAGGAAATTGGCATGAGTGGAAACTGGTTGTTGAACAAACTAAGTACCCTGTAAGCAAACAGAAAATATGTCCTCCATATTCTGAGTGAGGTTCTGCCCCTTGAGTAGGAGGAGTTTAAATGATGGGGAAATTCAAAAGGGGCCAAAATATTTGAAGTAAATAATATATATACTCTTCTTCTTGAGCCAACTCCTTTAAAAAAAAATAAATCATGTTTTCACTGATGGTGAGCTATAGGAAAAGAGAATACAAAGTGGATAAAGAATGTTAAGTAGCCTTTCTATTCAATAACAGTCTCGCCTGACTTATATTTATTTGTGGATGTTCAGCTCAGTCTTGTGACATATCAGGGGAGGGGCATTTGCTTCAAGATTTCTCTGGAGTGAGAATCAGCATGGTTTTAAACAATACTCATTTGCAGCTTTCTTGTTTCATTGTTGAGCTCCCTTCTTAAGCATGTTTGCTAAAACTGAAATCAAAAGGCTATATATCTATCCCTAGCTTAACTCCATTGAAGCAAATAGAAGTACTCTGGGGATGCATCTGGTTAAAATGTTTACTTCTGTACAAATTATCTTCTTAATGTGGCAGCCTTGGTAGTCAAAAATAACTGCTTTAAGATCAGAAAGCAGTGGTTTTAGCTGGCATGTCAGTCAGGAATAACATGCTGGAGCTTAGTAACCACATTGAATGATTTAAATGCAAAACCCAAGTGCATTCCAATAGCCAGCAGCTGCACATCAGAATCTTTTTGTTTAATATTTAAAAATCATAAAATTCTAGGGGAGAATCAAATAAGAAGAAAAGATAAAGGAGACGGCAGGGAGGGAGAATGCTTCAATTCAGCAGAGAGACTTCTCTACTCCCTCTTTTAACTAGTAGTCAATCAAATTCATATGCTTGCTGGATTTAAAGCATCTCAGAAAGGAATAGTCTTTTCAAATCTCCTTCCCTTCTGGGAAAAGGTCAGTTCCTTTTGAAAACAAAAATCATTTTAAAAAAATTATTTGTACCTAGTTTATTATACATTTTAATCATCTCTCAAATAAAACAAATTATAATTTCAGTGTTTGGAGTGGCTTAGTTAAAGTAACTCTGCAAGCTGTTCATTCTATTCTCATTTTATGGTTGAAAGACAATGGAATATATTACAAATTGGTAAGGAATGAGAGGACAGAATTTAAGTGAAGATTCTGTGCAATAATTGTTCTGGCTTTTACTTTGATTTTATTTTCCACAATTTTGTAAATGCAAAAAATGGCCTTTCATTATGTTTTAATAACAATCTAATATTCCTCCCATAAATTAAAATAATTTATACCTGCTTACTATAACAATAGCTTTGACAAGATCCAAAAGATTCTTTGAAGTCTATTTCACACTGTATAAATAAGAACAAAGTTAATCCAATTTCCACTGTCAAACAAAAGTATGGTGGATTTTTTAAAGAGTTCTAGCTGTAGTAATTGTTCAGACTGAAATTGGGATGTTTACTCAGATTGACTTGTCTCATTAATGCTGATATGCAGTTGGCTATTTTACATATATGTCAGCTTGAAGCATGCAAATTATTCTGCTGGTCTGGCGATGTACCCATTTGTAAGCATATGAACATTTTTGGAATCCCAGAGCAGTAAAGACTGTTGCAGGACTGATTGTTTTTACTTTAATTTTGATTAAAAATAAAATTGAGATTTTTTTTCTTGTGGTGCAAGTGGAGGAACATGTAAAAGCTACATAATACATCAAGCTCTTTCCCTTAGCTTCCTCTGACTGCCAGAAGCTGAGATTGCATGACAGGAGATGGATCACTTGATAATTGCCCTGTTCTGTTCATTCCCTCTGAAGCGTCTGGCACTGGGCGCTATCGGAAGACAGGATACTGGGCTAGATGAACCGTTGGCCTGACCCAGTATGGCTGTTTTTATGTTCCATTATCCTCCCACAGTATGGTCTCTAGTTATTTCTTGCATGATCATGTGCAGTGCTTTTGCATGTGTGCTGATTTTGTGTGTTTCTAGAAGAATTTCTGATTTCTGCTGTCTTAATACTTAGATATGTGCTTTTGTCCTGTTAGCTCAGGGGTAGACAACCGATGGCACATGTGCCAAAGGCGAGCTGATTTTCAGTGGTACTCACAATGCCCGGGTCCTGGCCACCAGTCCGGGGGCGCTCTGCATTTTAATTTAATTTTAAATGAAGTTTCTTAAACATTTAAAAAACCTTATTTACTTTACTTACAACAATAATTTAGTTATATATTATAGAAAGAGATCTTCTAAAAACATTAAAATTTATTACCAGCACACAAAACCTTTAAATTAGAGTGAGTAAATGAAGACTCGGCATACCACTTCTGAAAAGTTGCTGACCCCTGTGTTAGCTGTTAGGCTATAGCTAGTCATTTGAGTTGACTTGGTCTTGGTTTTAAATATGCATGTTCACTAGCTCCTACCCCTTTTCCACTTAAAATGATTGTTACAATAAGGTCTCCTCTATACATTTCTCTTTTCCAGTCATTTTAATCGAAAACCACAAAATACAACATTCACATAGCCCATACAAGAAATAAATGTTTCGTATCGGTCTTTTGGCTATCAGACTATACATACTATATTTGTCTTTTAGAAATCAAAACAGAAAGTATTGCACAATAGGAAGGTCTAAAGTCTTAGGGTATGTGTGGACTGTGTGTTTGCTCAAATTCAACAGGAGAACAAGGGTCTGTTTAGGGTCTCTCTTACTTTATGATACCCTAAGAACACAGGAATCTCTATGTAAAAGAAAATGAAGCTGAGCTTGAGCATCAAAGTTCAGATCTGAATGTGAACTCTTTCAGAATTTGGGAGTGTTTGGATCTGAGGATCTGGTCTGGGCACATCTCCAGACCAGACCAGTGGTCTTTCTAATCTGGTACCGTGTGTGACACTGGTAAATCAGGTACCAGCTCTTGACAAATCTGTAGGTATCCACTGAGCACTGACAGATTCACAGCCGGAAATTAGACCTGTTCAGTTATATGTTAATACAGTTGAACAGTGGGTGTTAGACTTTTAAGGATGTGTTTGGACTCTGTAAAATGTTTGTAAATTGATGCATGTGTTAATCTTATTTGTAATGTCTGTATTCCATGCTACAAGGTAAAATATGTTTGTTTTAGAATTGTAAAAATGCCTGCTTTGAACTTGTGAACTCAGATGGGAAGAGAGACTTCCCCTACCCATCCAGAAGGCATATCAAAAATTAAGTGGTCCATTGTAGGACAAAAGCTTTGTTTATTTCCCCATCTACCCATGGAGAAATAAGTGCAGAAGGCTTCATCCTATCTGTCTGAATGCTGGAAGAGGGAAATAAAAATAGCTTTCTTGCACTCTCACAAGGGCTGGAGTTAAGAAATAAAAAGCGGATGGCTTCAGGGTCAACCTGGATTAAGCCCTAAAAAAACATTCAATGCTGACAAATTACTATATCTCTCTCACCAGTCATCACAGACTGGAACTGATTTGTGTATATATGCTTGCTTGATTTCACCTGTAAATAGCTGTCATTTCTTTTTCCTAGTTAATAAACCTTTAATTAGTTTATTGCAGCATTGGCTACAGGTGATATCTTTTGGTGTGAGATCAGGGTAAGCGCCTGGTCTCTTAGAACCGGAAGCAACTTGAGTATTTTGTTATCTTTGGCATTGGTTACCATTTATCACTAAGTCTAGCTTGCCTGGGTGACAGGATAGACTGGAGAGCCCCAGGGAACTGTCTGTGACTCCATGGTAATATTGCTACAGCAGTCTAGGAGTTCACATTTGTTACAGGGTTGGTGAAATCTAATTATAGAACATACCATCAGTTTGGGTTGTCTGCCGCCTTTTTGACAGTCTGCCATGAGTTTGGCACACTTGGTCGTGAGCCACTCCAATAAGTCTGAAACTGTTTTTCCACCAGTAGTTCATTAATTGTTTCAGAGGAAGGTATAAAATCTCACACTTGAACAATATAGGCCACAAGGTATACATGTTCCATTGAACCAGCCTTGTATTTCTTTGCTCTCTTTAATCTGCATTTTCTTGGAAGCTACTTGTGAAACAGCAAAATATTGACTTTGTATCTCTAAAACTGGTGCTAACCCTCAATACAACACCAGAGCATCTCTGTAATACAGAGGTCCAAATTCATTCCAGGTATAACTCCACTGACTTCAGAATTAAATCTGGGATGGGTTTGGCTCACTCTGCTATTTCAAGTTCAAGAATGGAACCAGATGATACTAAACAAACACTTAATTACATCAGAAAGTTAGTGGTGCCTTCTGCTTTTGTCTGACTGAAAGAACAAGATGTTTGCCAAGAGTTTAAGAAAACTGTATGGAAAATATATTAAATGTGATTGGTGAAGAGAACAAACAAAGGCACAGATCCAGGAAACTACCTCTGCATGCACTTTAATCTGTCCTTATATAGGAAATCACTTGAGCACATGCTTAGGTGCTTTCCTGAATTGAGCTAAAGCCATGATTCCAGATAGTCTTTTCATAGACTCATAGACTAATAGGTCAGAAGGGACCAATCTGATCATCTAGTCTGACCTCCTGCACAAGGCAGGCCACAGAACCCCACCCATCCAATTTTATAACAACCCCTATCCCAGGATCGAGTTATTGAAATCTTCAAAACTGGTTTGAAGACCTCAAGCTGCAGAGAAACCACCAGCAAGCGACCCGTGCCCCACGCTGCAGGGGAAGGCGAAAAACCTCCAGGGCCCCTGCCAATCCGCCCTGGAGGAAAATTCCTTCCCGACCCCAAATATGGCGATCAGCTAAACCCTGAGCATGTGGGCAAGACTCACCAGCCAGCACCCAAGAAGGAATTCTCTGCAGTAACTCAGTTCCCATGTCATCCAACATCTCCCCGCAGATCATTGAGCAGACCTATCTGGTGGTAATCCAAGATCAATTGCCCAAATTAACAATCCTATCATAACATCCCCTCCATATACTTATCAAGCTTTGTCTTAAAGCCAGGAAAGTCCTTTGCCCCGACTACTTCCCTCGGAAGGCTGTTCCAGAACTTCACTCCCCTAATGGTTAGAAACCTTCGTCTAATTTCAAGTCTAAACTTCCTAATATCCAGTTTATACCCATTCGTCCTCGTGCCTACATTAGTACTAAACTTAAATAATTCCTCTCCCTCCCTAACGTTAACCCCCCTGATATATTTATATAGAGCAAGCATATCCCCCCGCAGCCTTCTTTTGGCCAGGCTAAACAAGCCAAGCTCTTTGAGTCTCCTTTCATAAGGCAGTTTTTCCATTCCTCGGATCATCCTTGTAGCCCGTCTCTGAACCTGTTCCAGTTTGAATTCATCCTTCTTGAACATGGGACACCAGAACTGCACACAGTATTCCAGATGGGGTCTCACCAATGCCTTGTATAACGGTACTAACACCTCCTTATCCTTGCAGGAAATACCCCGCCTGATGCATCCCAAAATCGCATTTGCTTTTTTAACAGCCGTATCACATTGGCGACTCATAGTCATCCTGCTATCAACCAGCACCCCAAGGTCCTTCTCCTCCTCCGTCGCTTCCAACTGATGCGCCCCCAACGTATATCCAAAATTCTTATTATTAGTTCCTAAATGCATAACCTTGCACTTTTCACTATTGTATTTCATCCTGTTCCTATTACTCCAGTTAACAAGGTGGTTCAGATCTTCCTGAATAGTATCCCTGTCCTTCTCCGTGTTAGCAATACCCCCCAGCTTCGTGTCATCCGCAAACTTTATTAGCACATTCCCGCTCTTTGTGCCAAGGTCAGTAATAAAAAGGTTAAATAAGATCGGTCCCAAAACCGATCCTTGAGGGACTCCACTAGTGACCTCCTTCCAGCCTGACAATTCACCTTTCAATACGACCCTCTGGAGTCTCCCCTTTAACCAGTTCCTTATCCAACTAACAACTTTCATATTCATTCCCATCTTTTGCAATTTGACTAACAGTTCCCCGTGCGGAACCGTGTCGAACGCCTTACTGAAATCTAGGTAAATTATATCTACCGCATTTCCTTTATCTAAGTAATCCGTCACCTTCTCAAAGAAGGAGATCAGATTGGTTTGGCACGATCTACCTTTAGTAAATCCGTGTTGCAATTCGTCCCAATTACCATTGACCTCTATGTCCTTGACTACTTTCTCCCTTAAAATTTTTTCCAAGACCTTGCATACTACAGACGTCAAGCTAACAGACCTATAATTACCCGGATCACTTTTATTCCCTTTCTTAAAAATAGGAACTACATTAGCAATCCTCCAATCATACGGCACAACCCCTGAGTTTACCGATTGCTTAAAAATTTTCGCTAACGGGCTCGCAATTTCACGCGCCAGTTCCTTTAATATCCTCGGATGGAGATTGTCCGGGCCCTCCGACTTCGTCCCATTGAGCTGTTCAAGTACGGCCTCTACCTCAGTTGCGGTAATATCCACTTCCATATCCACATTCCCGTTTATCATCCCTCCATCATCCCAAGGTTCACTAGTCTTATTAAAAACTGAAGCAAAGTACTTGTTTAGATGTTGGGCCATGCCTAGGTTATCCTTGATCTCCATTCCATCCTCAGTGTATAGCGGCCCCACTTCTTCTTTCTTTGTTTTCTTCTTATTTATGTGGCTGTAGAACCTTTTACTATTGGTTTTGATTCCCTTTGCAAGGTCCAGTTCAATGCGGCTTTTAGCCTTCCTCACTTTATCCCTACACGTTCTGACCTCACCAAGGTAGCTTTCCTTGCTGATCCTGCCTTTCTTCCACTCCCTGTAAGCTGTCTGCTTTTGTCTAATCCCCTCTCTGAGTTGTTTGCTCATCCAGTTTGGCCTACGACTCCTGCCCGTGGTTTTTTTCCCCTTTCTCGGGATGCAGGCTTCCGACAGTCTCCGCAGCTGCGACTTAAAGTAATTCCAGGCCTCCTCCGCATTCAAATCCACTAATTCCTCCGTCCAATCCACTTCCCTAACTAATTTCCTTAACTCTTTAAAATTAGCCCTCGAGAAGTCAAAAACCCTAATCCCAGATCTACATTTGTTTATCCTTCCATCTAGTTTGAACTGAATCAGCTCATGATCACTCGAACCAAGGTTGTCCCCTACCACCATTTCTTCTACGAGGTCCTCACTGCTCACCAACACCAAATCTAAAATGGCATCTCCTCTCGTAGGTACTTCAACTACTTGATGAAGAAATCCATCCGCTATCACATCCAGAAAAATCTGACCCCTATTATTCTTGCAAGTACTCGTCCTCCAGTCTATATCCGGGAAGTTGAAGTCCCCCATAATCACACATTTCCCCTTTGTGTTTACTTCATTAAAGACATTAAAGAGGTCTCTATCCATATCCCAATCAGATCCCGGCGGTCTGTAGCACACGCCAAGCACTATCTCAGGGGAAGCTCTAGTTGCTTTTTTACCCAATGTGATTTTCGCCCAGACAGACTCTGTCTTATCCATTCCATCGCTTCTTATTTCGCTACAGTTAATGTCATCATTGATGTACAAGGCTACTCCACCACCTTTGCCTTTCTTTCTGTCTTTCCTAAACAGCACATAGCCTTCAATACCCATGCTCCAGTCATGAGTACTATTCCATCAGGTTTCAGTTATCCCTATAATATCCGGTTTCACTTCCTGCACTAGTAACTCCAGTTCCTCCATCTTGTTACCTAGACTCCTCGCATTAGTGTACAGGCCTTTTAATTTTTGGCGTTTGGCATCAGTGACATTCTTTCCCCCGTCGTGCAGAGACCTTTTACCACCAGCATCACCCGCAAAGAACTGGTTTCCAAATAAATTAAGAACATGACTGGAATTCAGAATAGTGAACACAGTCAGAGAAAGGACTTGTGAAATGAAAGCAGTACCATTTTTTTTTTTAGAACTGTGAAATAACTGTGGAATCTTCAAATCCATGTCTGACTCAGTGCTCACTGAGTGGATCAAATTTGTGTCCTAAATAATAAACAGTTTGCTCCTGCTGTCTAAATTAATTATGCTTTTAAAAAAAAAGGTTTAGAACATGCATGGGAATTTTGGTGCATGTTAAAAAGCATTGCGGTTTCCTAGGGAGTGAACAATTTAAGTTCAAACAACATCCTTAAAATTGTTGGCCAGGCATCTCTGTAATTTTCTTTTACATTCTTTCTTCATCTAAAGATTCCACAGGGCTCACCTGGGACTTCCGTGGAGCAAAGACCTTGTGCTGGGTCTCCAGAAAGGGGAGAATTTCATTTCTAGTGCTCTTGGCTGGGATTGTCAAAGTTGCCTAAGGGATTCAGACTCACTTCTAACTCCATTCAAATAAATGGAAACTAAGCGTTTGAATCTTCTAAGAAGCTTTGAAGATCTCAGCTCATAGTGCTGTAGTTGGAGGGGGGAATGTCATATTTTGGCTTTTGAGTCACATGTTACTTGTTTTGCAATTTTCTAAGCTTGGTGGACAAAAGTTAAAGTTTAGGCTGCTTTAGGTTATCCTGGGAACCTTTTTGACCTCAACTACGCAAGTTTCAGATAAGCAGAAAGGACAACCATCCATACCATCACTGACACAAATGAGGCTTAGTCCCATTACATAAAAACATAAGCATGTCCATACTGGATCAGACCAATGGTCCGTCTAACCCAGCATCCTGTGTTCTGACAGTGATCGGTGCCAGATGCTTCAGAGGGGATGAACAGAAAAGGGCAAGTATGGAATGACCCATCCCCGGTATCCAGTCCCAGCAGTCGGCAGAAGTTTAGGAACAACCAGAGCATGGGGTTGCATCCTCTTGGCTAATAGCCATTGATGGACCTATTTTCCATAAACTTATCTAATTCTTTTTTTAACCCAGTTATAGTTTTGGCCTTCACACATCCCCTGGCTATGAGCTCCATAGGCTGTGTGTGGTGTGACGAAGTGTTTCCTTATAATTGTTTTAAATCTGCTGCCTATTAATTTCATTGGATTATTCCTGGTTCTTGCGTTACGTGAAGGAATAAAACTTCCTTATTCTCTTTCTCCATACCATTCATGATTTTATAGACTTCTATCATATATTCCCCCATAGGTTTCTCTTTTCCAAGCAGGACAGTCCCCTTTTAATCTCTCCTAATTCAGAAACTGTTCCATACCATTAATCATTTTTGTTGCCCTTCTCTGTACCTTTTGAATTTCTAATCTATCTTTTTTGATGTGGGGCAACCAAAACTGCACACAGTATTCAAGGTGTGGCATACCATAGATTTATATATTGGCATTATGATATTGTCTATTTAATCCATCCCTTTCCTAATGATTCCTAACATTCTGTTACCTTTTTTGACTGCCACTGCAAATTGAGCAGATGTTTTCAGAGAACTATCCACAATGACTCCAAAATCTCTTTCCTGAGTGGTAATAGCTAATTTAGACTCCGTCATTTTGTGTGAACAGTTGGAATTATGTTTTCCAATATACATTACTTTGCATTTTCCAACATTGAACTTCATCTACCATTTTGTTGCCCAGTCACCCTGTTTTGTGAGATCTCTTTGTAACTTTTCGCAGGCTGCTTTGGACTTAATTATCTTGAGTAATTTTGTATCATCCGCAAACTTTGTCACTTCATTGTTTATCCTTTTCCCCAGATCATTGTTTATCCTGGTCCCACTACAGATCCTCGGGGCACCTTGCTATTTACTTCTCTCCATTGTGAAAACTGACCATTATTCCTATCCTTTGTTTCCTATCTTTTAACCAGTTACTGATCCAAGAGATGACCTCCCCACTTATGCCAGGACTGCTTACTTTGCTTAAGAGCCTTTGGTGTGGGACCTTGTCAAATGCTATCTGAAAGTTCAGGTACACTATATCAACTGAACTCTCCTTGTCCACATGCTTGTTGACGTGTTCAGATAATTCTAATAGATTGGTGAGGTGTGATTTCCCTTTCCAAAAGCTGTGTTCACTCTTTCCCAACATTATGTTTATCTATGTGTCTGATAATTCTGTTCTTTACTATAGTTTCAACCAATTTGCCTGGTACTGAAGCTAGGTTTACCAGCCTGTAATTGCCAGGATAGCCTCTGAAGTGTTTTTTTAAAGATTGGCGTCAGCTTAGCTATCCTTCAGTCATTTGGTACAGAGGGTGATTTAAGTGATAGGTTACATACCACAGTAGGTAGTTCTGTAATTTCATATTTGAGTTCCTTCAAAACTCTTGGGTGAATACCATTTGGGGCTAGTATCTTACTTCTGTTTATCAATTTGTTCCAAACTCTCCTCTATTGACACCTCATCGGGGACAGTTCCTCAGATTTGTCACCTAAAAAGAATGGCACAGATGTGGGAATCTCCCTCCCATCCTCTGCAGTGAAGACTGATGCAGAGCTTAGCTTCTCGGCAACAACCTTGTGTTCCTTGAGTGCCCCTGTAGCATCTTGATCATCTAGTGGTCCCACTGATTGTTTGGCACCCTTTCTGCTTTAGATGTACTTAAAAAAAAATTCTGTTAGTTTTAGTGTCTTACTAGTTGCTCTTTAAAAAAATGTTTGGCCTGCCTAATTACACTTTAACATTTGACCTGCCAGAGTTTATTCTTCCTTTCTATTTTCCTCAGTAGGATTTGACTTACAGTTTGTAAAGGATGTATTTTTGATTCTAACTGCTTTTTACTGTTTAGCCATGATAGCATTTTTTGGTCTTCTTACTGTTTGTTTTCGTTGTTGTTGTTCTAGGTGGGAATACATTAAGTCTGAGCCTCTATTATGGTATTTTTAAATAGTTTTGGAAACTTGCAGGAACTCTTGTAACTGTACCTTTTAATTTCCATTTAACTAGCTTCCTTATTTTTGTGTATTCCCCTATTTGAAGTTAAATGCTACTGTGGTAGATTTCTTTGGTATTCTCCCCCACCCCACAACAAGGATGTTAAATTTAAGTACATTATGGGCACTATTACTGAGTGGTTCAGATCTGTTCACCTATTGGACTAGATCCTGTGCTCCACTTAGGACTAAATCAAGAATTGCCTTTCCCCTTATGGGTTCCAGGACTATCTTCTCCAAGAAACTGTCCTGAATAACATCCAAAAAGTGTATCTCTGCATCCCGTCCTGAGGTAACTTGTACCCAGTCAATATGGGGATAATTGACATCCCCCATTATTTTTAAGTTTCCTGATTCTGTAGCCTCCCTAAGCCTTTCACAATCACTGTCACCATCCTGGCCACGTGGTCAGTAGTATATTCCTGTTGCTGTACTTTTATTATTCAAGAATGGAATTTCTATAGATAGAAATTCTATGGTACAGTTTAGTGCCATTGTGGTACCATTTTTTACAAACTGGTACCATTATCACTAGGCTTAAATTATTTGGAAATAATAAAAATATGGGAAACTTCTATTGCTGCTGTGGCTACCTTCCTAGATTTTGGCCCCATATCTGCTCCCATTGAAGTCAGTCGGACAACTCCCATTGATTCTAGTAGGAGCAGAAGCAGGCCCTGTAGCTATAACTGACATTTTAGGAAAAAATAAAATGATCGTAGTATTTTATATTTTAATATAAAAAATCCTCAAAAATAGTGCTTGGCTTTACAAGAATCCCAAGAGTTTATTTGCAAATTGGGATGAGCGACATCCATTATAAAATACCTTTTGATCTGCAACATGCAGTTAGCAATTGCAATGCCATCCATGGTCTTAACTGAAAAGTAAAACAATTTTCCTACCTGTCCTTCCCTGCATCTGCTGGTTGGTGAATTTTTTTTTAATTAAAACTTATATTGGTGATTAAAAAGTGCTGTGCAATGTACATCTATTGCAATGCTCAGCATAGACTTGAAATATGGACAGAAAATCCCAAAGGGTTTCCTGTGATCTTATATTTTAATTTGCACAAATCTTAATCTGGACTGTACAAATTATATGCTCCTTCTCAATGTGGAAGCGTCTTCTGTCAGCACATAATGCACAGGAACAGTTTGGTTTCATAATATTAAGAGAACTGGCTCAACACAATCTGCTCCAGCTGATAGTTCTGATGCTGTCACAGCCAATGATCTGCTGAGGTCTCTTCCTTTACACTCTTTGCTTTAGGTGCATCTGCATGATCTTGGGTGATTGATCCAAGGGCAGCACTTAATATCCTCACATGCCACAAGAGGGGAAATCCATTTCAGTCCCTGAAATGTCTGAGAGCGCAATTTAGCTCAATAACTTCAGAGATTTATGCCTTAGTGGTGAGAACTATGGGCCAGATTCACAAAGGTATTTAGGCACCTAAAGATGCACATATCCCCAAGTGGGATTTTCAAAAGTGTGTAAGCAGGTTAGGTGTTTAGTTTCATTGGGTGTTTAGTGCCTGACCCGCTTAGACACTTTTGAAAATCCCATTTGGTATATATCTGCATCTTTAAGCGTGTAAATACCTTTGAAAATCTGCTCCTTATTCTGCAACTGGCTCCATGTGGTCAGATCCCTGTCTCTGCACGGAGCACACTGAAGTTAATGAAATTCTGCAGGGGAGAAGGGCTCTGCCCATGTAAAATTAATTGCAGTGTTTGGGCTCCTTAAGGACTTCAATATTGGACCCAATAATAATAATAATAATAATAATAATCTTTGCACTTACATAACACCTTTTCATTTGAAAATCTCCAAGTAATTTATATAGTGATTTTCCTTTCAAACTTTTATAAACAGGTAAACATACTGAAAATGAACATAGAAACAAAACAAGCATTTAAGAAAGAATTGAGTTTTTAGCCTTTTTACATCTGGCTATCATCTGGCAGTTTCATACTAACAGGCAGGAAGCAAGAGAAATCAAGACAGTGAGAAGCTCAGATGGTGTTCAAACCAATGGGAAAAAGCATTAGAAATTAAACTAAACATAAATTGCTGATCTGAACTGCACTGTACTTTTGAGAAGTTTGGGATTCAAACTTTATGGCACAGGCCCGCCTGCATGACTCATATTTCTTCAGTGAATACAAATGGTCTCCAGAACTAGAAAACGTGGGCCTCCTCTTTAAGAAATGGTACTCCTTTGCTCTCTGTCCCTCTTCCTCTTCTTGAGATGAGTGTTGTCATTACAGACCTCTTCCCTAGTGGTAGGTAGAAATAGTGCTGAGGCCACACTGCTGGCATCGCAGTGGGGCTTGTTCCCACTTCGTTCTGTCCCAGTTCTTCTGATTTCTTTTCGGGGTATTTAGAAGCTGTAACTCTGAAATGGGAGGAAAGATGGGCAGAAGGAGTAGTTTTACTTGAATATACTCATCTGGAGAGGGGGAATGGCAACAGATGCAAGAAGCACCATTTTTCAAGGAAGGTTGAGCGTTATCCATTTTCATCTGAAATTCCTGGACACCATCAGTCCATGAAATAAGGAAAAATAAGTTAAAACAAATCACTGAGAATACTGTTATTAAATGTTAAAATAAAGGCCTATCTGTATGCCGTAGGTGCTCTTGACACAATATAAAAGTACATCCTAAATACAGAAATTTAAGAACTTATCACAAACCCTAAAAGCAGCAAAGAATCCTGTGGCACCTTATAGACTAACAGACGTTTTGGAGCATGAGCTTTCGTGGGTGAATACCCACTTCTTCAGATGCATGTGGTGGAAATATCCAGGGGCAGGTATATATATGCTAGCAAGCAAGCTAGAGATAACGAGGTCAGTTCAATCAGGGAGGATGAGGCCCTGTTCTAGCAGTTGAGGTGTGAAAACCAAGAGAGGAGAAACTGGTTCTGTAGTTGGCAAGCCATTCACAGTCTTTGTTCAATCCTGAGCTGATGGTGTCAAATTTGCAGATGAACTGAAGCTCAGCAGTTTCTCTTTGAAGTCTGGTCCTGAAGTTTTTTTGCTGCAGGATGGCCACCTTAAGGTCTGCTATAGTGTGGCCAGGGAGGTTGAAGTGCTCTCCTACAGGTTTTTGTATATTGCCATTCCTAATGTCTGATTTGTGTCCATTTATCCTTTTCCGTAGAGACTGTCCAGTTTGGCCGATGTACATAGCAGAGGGGCATTGCTGGCATATGATGGCGTATATTACATTGGTGGATGTGCAGGTGAATGAACCAGTGATGGTGTGGCTGATCTGGTTAGGTCCTGTGATGGTGTCGCTGGTGTAGATATGTGGGCAGAGTTGGCATCGAGGTTTGTTGCATGGATTGGTTCCTGAGCTAGAGTTATTATGGTGCGGTGTGCAGTTACTGGTGAGAATATGATTCAGGTTGGCAGGTTGTCTGTGGGCAAGGACTGGCCTGCCACCCAAGGCCTGTGAAAGTGTGGGATCATTGTCCAGGATGGGTTGTAGATCCTTGATGATGCTTTGGAGGGGTTTTAGCTGGGGGCTGTATGTGATGGCCAGTGGAGTCCTGTTGGTTTCTTTCTTGGGTTTGTCTTGCAGTAGGAGGCTTCTGGGTACACGTCTGGCTCTGTTGATCTGTTTCCTTATTTCCTCGTGCGGGTATTGTAGTTTTGAGAATGCTTGGTGGAGATGCTTGACAAATTCTACAGGCCACTTCCCTCAGATCCCACTGAGGAATACACTAAGAAACTACAGCATCTACTCAGGACACTCCCTACACTAACACCAGAAGAAATCAACATACCCCTAGAGCCCTGACCAGGGTTATTCTATCTACTACCCAAGATCCACAAACCCGGAAATCCTGGACGCCCCATCATCTCGGGCATTGGCACTTTCACTGAAGGACTGTCTGGATATAGGGACTCTCTACTCAGACCCTATGCCACCAGCACTCCCAGCTATCTCCGTGACACCACTGATTTCCTGAGGAAACTACAATGCATTGGTCACCTCCCAGAAAACACCATCCTAGCCACCATGGATGTAGAGGCTCTCTACACAAACATCCCACACACAGATGGAATACAAGCTGTCAGGAACACTATCCCTTATGATGCCACAGCACAACTGGCTGCTGAGCTCTGTGCCTTTATACTTACACACAACTATTTCAAATTTGATGACAATATATATCTCCAGATCAGTGGCACTGCTATGGGCACCCGCATGGCCCCACAATATGCCAATACCTTTATGGCCGACCTGGAACAACGCTTCCTCAGCTCTCGTCCACTCACGCCCCTTCTCTACCTACGCTACATTGATGACATCTTCATCATCTGGACCCATGGGAAGGAGACTCTGGAAAAATTCCACCATGATTTTAACAGCTTCCACCCCACCATCAACCTCAGCCTGGACCAATCTACACGGGAGGTCCACTTTCTTGACACCACGGTGCAAATAAGTGATGGTCACATTAACACCACCCTATATCGAAAACCTACCGACCGCTATGCCTACCTTCATGCCTCCAGCTTCCATCCCGGACACATCACACGATCCATTGTCTACAGCCAAGCACTGAGGTACAACCGCATCTGCTCTAACCCCTCAGACAGAGACCAACACCTACAAAATCTCCACCAAGCATAGTGGTGGGTATTCTAGCCTTTAGTGAAGGTGATCAAATACAGACAGGAGTTCAGAAATAACAATAAGAGACCTTATTACTTTAACTGGAAACCAGGCATAGAGTTCTATTGTTCATGGAAGTGATCTTATCTGACAAACTGTTCTATGTGTCCAACACTAGCTAATACTGGATGCACAAAGGAAGGTATAGAAACCCCTCCTAGTGCACCTACTTCTGCTAATAGAATATCATGTCTGTCTTATATGCCTGTATTATATGAATGCTATATAGTAACATATCTGTCAGACATGAACAAATAGACCAAATAGCGTCAAGATTTAGGGAAGAAAAGTCTTTTGGTAATGTTTGTAATTTCATGTTTGTTTATCATTAATTTAAATGCTTATTTGTCAGATTTGAATGCTTTTGTAAGTGCTCTGAGAATTTCAGATGAAAGGCACTTAACAAGTCCCCCCAGGAAATAAAATAGTGACCTGTTTTGTAAACAGACTACTGATTACCTCAGTGCATGCACCAATTGTTCATTGCCTTCTTCCTTCTGAAGTAGTATGTGAATATTCTATTTAGTATTTTAAACAAGATTTTTTATTTACCTGAAAAGTCCATTAAATATTAATTTCCTCTCCCCCAACATAATAGGATGGGTTTGAAACAAGGTACTCTTCTGCAGCAGATCTCTGAGGTACGGTAGAATATATACAGGGAAATCCAAACAGACGTAGATTATGAAAGTGTCCATGTATTGGACAAAAGAAATACATGGTGTTGTTTTTTTTAACAATACAAAACCATTCAGTACAAAAGGAATTGCTTGTTTTATGTTGATTGAAAGTGTGTTAGTACCTAATCAATTGATGACATTATTCATCCATGTAAAAATTGTGTGGCTGTGTTGCTAAGATCATTAGCTTAGTGCTTCCTGGACTAGCATCACTTGCACAAGTTAGAACAGCCTGAGAATAGTCTCAAGCTATGTACTCCTAGCTTTTCAGAAGACTTATGTATTTATTCATTAATTCATTTTGTTTACCAGTTTCACCCATTTCCTTCCCTTCACTCTTTCTTCTTTTTCTTCAGCTTCCTCATTACCAACCATTTATCAGATGATTGTTTACAAGACACTGGTAATGAAGAATACCATTTATTAATTCTGCTCCCAGGACAACAAAGCCAAACTTTCTTGAGACTTCAGTGGGAATAGGACCAGGACCTAAGTTTAGTTTACTTTGAAGCTTGAGTTTAGGCAGGATCGTATGTGAATTAGGCCCATTAAAATAATGCAGAGCATCCCAGTCAATTTAAGAGAAATATCTTCCCATTGTAGCTATATAGCCCCCCATTACCATAGTATCTGAGCACCTCACCATCTGTAATATATTTATTCTCGCAACCCCCTTGTGAGATAGGGCAGTGCTATTACCTCCATTTTACAGATGGGGAACTGAGGCACAGAGAGACTAAGGGCCACATTTTTAAAGGCATATTGGATACCTAAAGATGTAGGTAGCACCTAGTCACTTAACTCCCTTTTGCAAGTCCCACTAGGTGCCTATCTGCATCTTAAGAGTCTGATTCTAATGGTAAATCTGGACTCTGACTCAGGTCTGACACCTACCATCTACACACACATCAGTCAGGCCGGAAAGATCTCAGGATTTGAGCCTGCACACTCAGCCAGAGGTCTGGGTCCAAGCCCTAGCTCCACTGTGATGTGAGTCCAAGTCCAAGGATTTTGCACTGTAGATACAGCTCAATTTGGGTTGCCAGACTTGGGTCTGGATAGTCTGCCAGCACTCTCCTGCAATCCCCCGGCCTGTGTTTCTCAGCCATTCCATCCCAAAAATTCACATCCAGTTCCTGTTTGGGGACAGACCTGTGGAGCATCCCGCAGCAGAACCAGTAGCAGAAGAAGTGCCTGAATGTCACCCTAACTATACCACCATAATCCCCATGCCTCTTGTTGAGGTGGTTTTATTATGTCAGCACAGCAAGGGAGCTACATTGGTGGGAAGAGCATTTCAGTGTAGGCAAATTTCAGTGTGTACACTGCTGTTTTGTTGACAAAGCTTTTGTCAACAAAACTGTGTAGTGTAGACAAGGCTTTACATACGGGATCTGACGGGATCTCGGGGTGCAGTCTGGGACTGTGGGATCACTGTGACCCCTTAACTCTGCAGCCTAACTTTGTTAGAGACAAGCCGCAAACCCCTCCAGGCACTGTTATCACTCGGCACCACAGCATGTGGAGCCCCACACCCAGCTAGATTGCATGAATGCTCCCAGAGCCACTCATGAATCACACCGAGAAAGGCACCAGCCAAATCTCCCCAGCTCCCAGCCTTGTACCTCAGGAATATACTGTCTTGCACTGCTCGGGATGAGCAATGCACATTTATTAATTGGTTCATCACTTCATTAATGGAAAGTGTATATACACCAGCCTTTGCAAATCTGAGCAGATTTACCAAACACTTCAGGCAAACTCACTGGTAAAGATAAACAGTACAACAAATTTATTGACTACAAAAGTTAGATTTTATGTGATTATAAGTGATAGGCAAAAAGTCAGAGTTAGTTACCAAAATAAAATATAAGCATGCAGTCTAAACTCTCAACCCTATTAGACTGGGCAACATCTAAGCAGTTTTTCTCACCCAACTGGATATTGCAGTCCTTAATATACAGGTTTGTCTCTTAAACCTGGACCAGTCCCCTCTGTTTCACTCTTCAGTCTTTTGAGTGTCTTTGTTGTTTGCAGCATAGGTGGAGGAAGGAGAAAGGCCAAGCCTGGGGCTCTTGTGTTCTGTTTTGTACCCTTAGTCCATGTGCTTGGAGAACATGAGTCCAGGCACGTCTGGGAGGCATTGCTGGGTTCCCAAGCCAGGTTGAGCAATTCCCCTGTTGTGGCCTTATGCAGGTGAGCCATTGAATTGTAGCTCCCTTGCTGGACGATGGTTGGTTGACACCCCACCCAGGTGTTGGTTACTTTCCTTGCCGTTGTCTCTGGGGAGCAAATATGTGACTGAATCCCCAACTTACAGCATGTTTTAGTGACAACCATATAACACAATCTCATAACTTCATATGCACTAAAGATTTACATATTTAGATAGAACAGTGACTTTCAGCTGATCATAACGTTTGCCCTGAAACCTCACATGGCATGCTTTACATGCAATTTCACAATTATATACAGATGAGGAATATGGGGGTTACAAGATGCTCTCCCAAAGTATAATATGTCACAATACCCCCTCCCTGGTAATACAATGCACCTTATAAATCAGCCACACTTGCACTGTCCCAGACGGCCTGTACATTGAGTATAAAAATAATAATAAAGCTGTCTGTGATGAGTCCAGACAAAATCAGGGTCTGTATTTGGTCAAGGGTGGCTGAAATCTGAGTCCAAATTACAGCGGAGGGTGGCTGTCTGTCTGTATTAGGTGTCCAATGGCTGGCAGTCAGTCACGTCTGTGCATGGGCTTAGAGTGTATTGCATCTCCATGCTTATTAACAGGGTGCTTGTTAATTTTTCCACAATTTTTCATCCATTGTGGCTGGTTATCTATCTCTGCGGTCGACCAGGGCCTGCATAATGATGGAGTAGGGTCTTTTGCAGTTTACATACTCGTGTTCCTTACAGGGGGAAAACTACTGGCACGTGAGTCCCAGTGATAGCTCCAGCACAGTTTGGAAAGCACATTCTCTCACACTCAGCAGTTATTTCAGGCACACTTTTAATGCCCACCACATTTGGGCACATCCCAGTGCCGATCACCTCACAAACCTTCACTGCAACAACCCTTACAGTTAACTTGCCAGCTCCAAACAGGTTAGCAACAGACCTGTAGCAGTCTGGGGTAGCCCACTTCCAGATGGATATGGTGACCTGCCTCTGGACCACCACGTGGACCCTTGTGTGTGTTGTGGCACTGGAGAGGGTTAGGGCATGCTGTTCACACACCCCAGGAATACCTGCTTTTTCCATGTGAAAGTTCTGGAGCCACTGCTGTTCATCTCAAGTCCACATAATGATCCAGTCTCGTGGTCTGCACTTGTGGCCCTGCTGCAGGAGTGCTGGTTTGGGGGGAATCTGCAGTTGTGGCAACATGTCTGAGCAGCATCAGCTGGGTCACAGCTGGCATGTTAGTATCCCCTTCCAAGAGGTGTGTGTGACGTTGCACTTCATATGTTTTATGGAAATATGCTAATGAGTGTGAATATAATGTAACTCGAATATGTTTCATGAAAAAGGTCTCTTGTAAGGTATTACAAAGCTTTTAATCTACTGAGTGTGTTTGCATGTATGTATCATTCTTGTGTCTGAAGCTAGAAATATGAAGTATTACTCTAAAGTCTTACTGTAACTATGCAAAGTGTGGGCCATTAATAATGGCTTAAAATCTTGATGTCTTCCATTAACCAGGACAATTGGTTGTAAATGGCTCTGTTTACTCTGGTACGTGCAGGCCAACCCTGAAAGAATGGAGAATGATGTCTTACAGTGATGTAATCATGTCACCTGGTACTGGAATCCATCTTAAACCTGGTGCTTTTCCATTTAGAAGGAAGGGTGGGAGCCCAGTGAGAGACAAAGGATTCCTGCCTTGTGCCAAAGCTATAAAAGGGAGTGGAACAGAACAAAGGAGGCTGCAGTTATGACAAATCCCCTAGTTACCACTTGAGCTGGAACTAACAAGAACTGTACCAGGGGAAAGGATTGAGCCCAGACTAAGAAGGAGTCTAGTCTGTGAAAGAAACTTATTGGAAAATCTCTGAGGGTGAGATTTACCTGTATTCAGTTTCTTAATGTAGTAGGCTTATACTTGGGTGTTTTGTTTTATTTTGGTTGGTAACTTACTTTGTTCTGTCTGTTATTACTTGGAACCACTTAAATCCTACTTTTTATTCTTAATAAAATCGCTTTTGTTTATTATTGAACCCAAAGTAAGTGAATAATACCTGGGAGAGCAAACAGCTGTGCATATCTCTCTGTCAGTGTTATAGAGGGTGGACAATTTGAGTTTACCCTCTATAAGCTTTATACAGAGTAAAACGGATTTATTTGGGGTTTGGATCCCATTGGGAGCTGAGTGTCTGGATGCTGGAGACAGGAGTACCTGCTGAGTGGTTTTCAGTTAAAGCCTGCAGCTTTGGGGACGTGGTTCAGACCCTGGGTCTGTGTTGCAGCAGGCTTGCGTGTCTGGCTCAACTAGACAGGATTCTGAAGTCCCAAGCTCACAGGGAAAACGGGCTCAGAGGTTTTAGCATGTCAGGTGATAGTCCCAAGGGGGTCTCTGTGACCAAAGCCGTCACAGTGTGTTTGGTAGGTCAAAAACAATTGACAAAATATCCAACAGCATATCACAGATGCTCTGCCTGAGTCCCAAAATAGGACTCACAGTGTGACCTGGAGACGTTCCTCCACTGGATCAGGATGATGGGAGTATGTGGACACAAAATGGCTTGGCTGGATGTTTCAGTGGGCTCAAACCATTTCTGGTCAAGTCACGAGGGATCCATAGACAAGTTATCCCACAATCCACTACAAACCAAGCCCTAGAGCAGGTGCAGCTGGCAAGAAACCCTGAGATACACTTCCAGCAGCAGAAGGTCTGATTCGAGTCTGCACAGTGGAGTTTGGACACATCAGTACAGTTTAGAGGCCTAGGTTTATCCTGCAGTGTGGATACTCAAGAACGAACTTGGAAACACCAATCTACAAGTGTGGGTTCCACAGATTCGGGTTTACTATTTAGAGTGGACATACCGTAAGTAACTTACTCATGGTCACACAGGAAATCTATGGTAAAGGAGGAAATTGAACTGAGGACACTCAAGTCCCTGGGTAGCAACTAAATGACCTATTACTTATCCTTCCCCTTAGTGGTACAAATATAAAAGTTACAGACATTATAAATGACAAAAGATAGGCATAAAATGTTTAAACAGTCTTGCCCCAATGTGGATGGGGAAAGGGAAGCCAAGTTAAGACCAGTCTGAAAAGCAGGCCTTTAATCTTCCTGGACTTAATTCTGCAGGGGGTTGAATCCCTCCGGAAAGGAACTCAATGCTCTCACCTTCATTTGAATATGGCATTCTTTACTTCTGTTCCCAGTGTCCTGTGTACACTGCTGAACAACTTATTCAGCTCGCTCTAGTGGTGAGTAAAGGAATTCCTGTGTATAATTTGTCAGTTGATGGCAAAGTTCTCAATATGTCTGGAGTGGAGATGGGACTTACAAAGTTCAGGTCTTTTTCAGAGTTTGTAGGTGTGCAGATCCACGGTTTTGCTTCATATCCATATCTTGTTTCAATATTCTTCTGCATATGAAATGAGCTATATAAAGGTCTTTATTGACTGTTTTTGTTTACCAGGTGATGACAATTCTGGGAGGAGGGTGATTACTTTCAGTTGCTGTCGTATGCCCCCTTCCCATCAGCTCAATCACAGCAGACTGCTAGAGTAAGTTTCTCTCATTTCACCTTCTCTCTCTCTCCAGTTTACACTGCTTAAAATTATAAATGGGGTGTCTCATGAGTTCATTTGTAGGTAAATAGGCTTTTTTTGGTCGAGTATGAAAAAAATGTCTAAGACGTGCTAGCCTGAATACTAAGCCTCTGAATCAGAGGAGAAAGTATCTTGGAAACCAAGCCCCAGCAACTTAACCAGAAACAGGAGGTTTTTTTGTGTATTGTAGTTACGTTATTAATCAACTCTTAATGGATTTTTCAAATGTAACTTATTTTGAGAGACAAATAGAAAATTAAAATATTTTAGTACTTTTCAAACTTATTATTTGATAAATAAGTATTTACTGAATATTATATTTCTCAAATACTTTTCATGACATTTAACCAGCTGCAGGAGCAGCAGAAGCTGTTTTTATTTTGTTTTCTCTTCTCAAAAAAACATTTAGTAAGAACGCTGTTTCATTGTTTATACTACCATGCTTTTTGCTTTTGATCTTTAGATGATTCACATTAATTACTAACATTTAATGAGCTAAGTATTTCATTAAGCTTGGTATTTCATTATCTCATCTTATAAATGGTGTTGGTTTTTCTTGGTTCAAGCTGTTGTAAATGATTATTTCTTTTCACAACATCCTTTTTAAAGATTGGTTGTAGCAAGGTAACAGAGATAAAATGCTGCAATGTGGAGGACCTAGTTTGGGATTAGAACAGGACCTATCTATTATCCCATACTATTATTCCAGTATTACAGATGGGAAGCTGAGACACGGAGCAGTTACATGTTTTGCCCAAGGTCAAATAGGAAGTTTATGGTAGAACAGGGAATTGAATCCAGATCTTCTGAGTCACAAGCCAGCACTGGACCATCTTTCCTTTCTAGGATCAGACCAAGCAAGGTTTGAGGAAAAACTGTTCAGACTGGGGCCAGCATGGCAGAAATTTTGCACATGAAACCATGTTGGAATGGATTTGGTGTGGCAGCGTTTTCATTGTCATTCTTGGAAATACTGTCCCAGTACGTAATGCTTCTATGGATAGTATTGCCGGCTTGGAAATGGCAATTGGCTGTGTAGAAACAGGGAGCAGATGCTCAGCTGACATAAATTGTCATAGATCCATGAGCTGTAGTAATTTGCACCAGCTGAAATTCTGCTCCATTATTCTCAGAAGTACTGTATTTTAGCTATAGTATGTCAGGGAATTATATAAGGCAAGGAGGTTCAATAGATTGCCTGGGAACAAGGGTATGTTTTGGGATACTGTACCTTTATTTCCAGAGACTTCCATTTTTTGTACCGCCTTCTGAATGATTATTGTCATGATTGCCATTCAAGCAACTCCTAAAAACCCTAGCCAGGGATCAAGACCCCTGTACAAACAAGTAACGCAAAGACAGTCCTTGTCCCAGATAGTTCACAGTCTAAGACTTTTACAATAAGCAATGGAAAATAAGCAATAAACAAGGGAGTAGAAGATGGGAGGAGAAGAGAACAGTAAAGTTAAATGCATTTGCATAGGTCAGTGATCAGCAACCTTTGGCACATGGCCTGCCAGAGTAAGCACCCTGGTAGGCCAGGCCGGTTTGTTTACTTGCCGCGTCCACAGGTTCGGCCGATGGCGGTTCCCACTGGTCGCGGTTCGCTGCTCCAGGCCAATGGGGGCTGCAGGAAGCGGCGCAGGCAAATAAACAAACCGGCCCGGTCCACCAGGGGGCTTACCCTGGCAGGCTGTTTGCCAAAGGTTGCCAATCGCTGGCATAGGTAATAGTCACAGTAAGCTCAGAACTTGCAGACTCCCACTAGCCTAACAAGTGCCACGTGGAACTACACATTTTATTAAATGAAAAGTGCCTACATGCAATTAAGAAAAGTTGTTAAGACTATGCCACAGAATAATAGGCAAGAATTGATAATGTAATAACACAGGTAAATTAAAATCTGGTTCAGAGAGAGGTGAGTCGAGATGATACTATAATGGTGGCTTTGTTGCCTTGTTTGAATAATTCAGCTGTGGGGGAAAAAATGCCTTGTCCTATTCTCAATTGTACAACAAAGGAAAAAGAAAAGTACCTTAAACTATACCATACAGGAATCAATACAAAGAAACCTGCCTATAGAAACATGCAATATCATTTCAAGATGGAATTACTTAAGTGCATTTCCTTAAATTATCTTAACACATAGGGATCTGATAATTAAATCTCTACAAAAGAAAGCCAGACTAATTTAAGGAAGAAAGAAGTATCTGATGCCAGCCACAGTAATTAGAGCTGGTTAAAATTTTTCAAAACATTTGAAAATGACAAAAAAAATTCACAAAATTTCACTTTTCACCATTTCTTGACAAGTGTTAATGCCAATATTTATTCAGAAAATAGGAATTCAGAAAGATGAGAACACAAAGCCAGAGAGGCCCACTCAATTGCTGTATGGCTTCTTCATTATTTCCAGAAAGCATGCCCAGATTTTTTCATCGTTTGATTGCCCATCAGCACTGCAATTTTTCTAACTCTTGACTCGATATGTTCTTTTAATGTGGAACATTTTCCCCCTGAACATGAAATCACTGGCATCATGATACATAATGAATGAGGGTATTAATATTGATCATGAACATGAATTTACAAACTTTGGCATGCTGGGCAAAAATAGTGATTTTGGTCCTTCGGACACTTCTCAGTGTATAAATCCATAAAAATACATTAGATATCACTTTTTAATACTAAAATATTGCCTCTCTTCTCAGATATTTGAGGTATACACTTGACCAGTATGTGGAGAATGATTACACCCTTGTCTACTTTCACTATGGCCTGAACAGTCGGAATAAACCCTCTCTGAACTGGCTGCAAAGTGCCTACAAAGAATTTGACAGGAAGTATGTTCTCCAAATATTCTGTCTCTGCCCTTTCTGTGAGTAGGATCCAACTATCGCACGCTAGAGGTCTACCTTTTGGTCTTTCTTTGCTATTGAGATCAAAGAATTAATTTCCATTAGCATACAGGGGGAGGGATAGCTCAGTGGTTTGAGCATTGGCCTGCTAAACCCAGCGTTGTGAGTTCAGCCCTTGAGGGAGCCACTTAGGGATCTGGGGCAAAATCAGTACTTGGTCCTGCTAGTGAAGGCAGGGGGCTGGACTCAATAACCCTTCGGGGTCCCTTTCAGTTCTAGGAGATGAGTATATCTCCATTATTAAAATTAGATTACATTAGAAATTTCTACCATGCATAGGGTGAGGAGATGTTCCATTTTTAAAGGGACAGTCCCATATTTAAGTCCTCCTGGAAGTGTCCTGACTTTTCCTTAAAAATGGGCAAATTGTCCCATATTTTCTGTCTCTCCCCAGCCATCAGTAATGGCAGTCCTGCTGCTATCCAGATCCCTTTTCGCCAGCCATCTGCCCATAGGTGGTGAGTGGAGGGGTGTCCAGTGGCGGATGATGAAGATGAATGCGGGGCTGGCCAGTCCCCATGCTGGTCCATCAGCACAGCCTCCAGTGCATGCCAGCTCTCAGCCAGCAGGGCACCACCCCCATCCTGTTTCTGGCTGGTGTGTGCCCCCTCGCTGTCCTCTCCCTGCTTTTCCCCTTCAGCCACCCCCACCCCTCCGGCCCCATTGGTCATGTCCCACTCCCAGTACTGAGCAGAGACCCAGCCCCTGGTCAGAGTGCTCAGCTCACATCAGCCTGGCCGGCAGATTCCTTCCCTCCCCACTTCCTCTGGCTGGGCCAATGCCCTGGGAAAGCCCAAGACCTTCTGGCCCGGGGTGCTGGCCAGGAAGAGCCAAGCTCTGGTTGTACCAAACCTCCGCACAGCGCTGGCTTAGGGAAGCCTCTCTGCCCCTCAGCTAAGCTCTGGTGTCAGGCAGAAGGGATTTCCAGCCTGTTCACGCCCTGAACCTGCAGGCTCCACAACAGCCCCTGGGCAGGGACTTAGCATCATCTTCACCACCCCCTTGGTCCTGCCCGCAGGGAGCATGGGGCTGCTCTGTCCTCTAGGCACCCTCCTCTGCAAAGCCACCTTTCTGGCCAGGTTTGCTGAAGCCCCTGCAGTAAGGTTCCCTGGGCCCTGGTGCACAATGCATCCTTAGAGCTTAATCCCTTTCTGCCTGCACTGTAGTCGGGACAGGAGGCAGCTGGGTTATGTCAGTGGCCAGCAGCAGCCTGGAGATGTTAGCTGCCTTTTGACACTGTGTGGGCAGGGAGGGAAAAGCTGCTTCCAGCCCCGGGGTGGGGGGTAGGGGAAGAAGAAGAAGAGATGAGTTCTGCAAAGAAACGGGCCAGATCATTCCCCCCCCCCCCCCGCAGCTTGAAGCAGCTCCTGTCCCTTCCCTGCCACACAGTGCCAACAGGCTGCTGCTAGCCACATTCTGGTGTGAACCCTGGCAGAAATCTTTGGGGCATGTGACCCTGCATTACTCTCACCCCTCATATGTTGCCTTGGGAAGATGGGGCACCAGGTACCGGGAGAGGCGGGTCTGTCCCGGGGGCCCAGCCAGGCATGGAGGGCAGAGAGTGCCAGGCAGGGAGGGTCAGGTTGGTCGGTCACCCCCCTGTGAGAGAGGTATACAGGACTGTGTGTGTGTCACCTCTCCCCATGTGTGTCTGTGAGGGGTAACAGTGTGTGTGTGTGTCACCCCTCTCCATGTGAACCCTAAAGCCTTAAAGATATAAAGTAAATAGAATCCAGCTACGCAGTATTTCTTTTTAACAGGGACTCACTCAACGTGATGTTAATTTGAACATTTGTACTGCATAGTTCTGATTGCCATTGAACTTGCTTGAATACGAGTAATTTTACCAGGTGTCCCGTATTCAGCACAGGGAAATATGGTCATCCTAACCATGCAGAAATGATTAAGGGTGAACATTCTAGGTATTGGAAACATTATCCAGGGTTTAAAAATCCTGCAGACTCATAATAAGGAGGCCCAGCCATTCTGTGGCATATTTAAAAGGATGTTTGCAACAGTTCAACATTGGTTATTTGTGATTGTCTCACAGTGGTGATCTAGCAGCTGATACTTTAAATATCTTTTAAGGTCAGAAGGGACCATGATGATGATCTGTTCTGATCTCCTTTATAACAAAGGCCATAGTTCCTTCGCTTTAAGTTTTACTATGTAGTTCACAATTGCTAGATAAATTGCATTGCAGACCTGGGAGCCAGGACAGAACCCCTGATGTGTCTGTTCCAAAAATACAGGCTTCTAACAGTAGAGCTAAAAGTGACCCAGCTCGCAGCAGTTCATCTTTTACAATCTCTCTGCTCTGGGCAAACAACTAGAGGACAAAGGGAAAGAAAACAAACACACACAAACGCCACCCTTTTCCCCTTACTCCCACTATCAGAAATAGCACTGTTGCTTTACATTTTTCACATGCCTCTGAGCTCTCTGATTCTGGAAGGGATTAGAAACATATCTACCAAGAAAGACTATTCTGGTGGTCTTTGTAACCTGACCAGAGAGAGAAAAATTACCAGACATCTCATGACAGATCCTGTTCTCATGAGAATCGCAGCCCAATTTTGTATATTCAAGAGGCTGAGATCAACACCCAATTTACCACCCTTTTGAATTTCATACACAAAAAACTGAAACATTAAATACCCACCACACAAAAAGTAAAATTTTGCCTAGCAATCATCAAATATGGAGAGCGATGTTGTCATCTGAAACGTCCAACTGCTGTCATGACATATCCCTCTCAGCTCAGTGGCAGACTGAGGGAGTTTGCTTTTGCTGGGAGATTTCTCGGAATGGAGAGTGCAAGATAGTCACTGGTTTTGAGACTGGAGGAGGACTTATATTATGTTCACTATATATAATAGTGATCTTTTCTGTGCGGGGGTCTCTCCCTGTAAAGGAATGACCATATGAAATTGTAAGCCTGTCCTGTCACACACACTCTTTACACAAAGCCATGCCCAATTTACAGTCACCATATGGAGGAGAAGCAACAGAGGGGAAATATCTTCAGTTGCATTGACTTCTGAAGTGTGCGCATCTTATTGACACAATGTGGCCTTCATTTCTGCCCAAACCCATTCTCTCCATCCTCCTCCCGAGCCATAAACCTAGAGAACGAAAGGAAACCAGATGAGAGTGCGTAACTGGGCAAGGGCAGGCAACCTTACACTCATTATTTGAATCACAGTTGGAATTCTTAGCACATTGATATTGGGAATCTCACAACAATATTCACAGCCCAATATTCATGTTCAGTTGTGCTAGCTAAAGGAAAAACTAAACAAATACCCTGTGTACTTCTTGCACTAAATTTTGTCCCCTGTACTCCTCTCTCCCCCCAATTGGCGAGTGTTACAAATAAAAATAGTCAACATAAATGGGGTTTCAAAGGATAAATTTCAGATAAGTTATTTACAACACAGGGGGATATAATTGTGCTACATAGGTGAAGAAGAAGATTATAAATATGTAGCTTTGCACAAAAGAAATGGGTCCACCTGTTACCCCCAGGTATAAAATAGACTCAAAATGTGAACTTCTACTCAATAAAACAACTGCTTTTTGTTATTCAGAGTGTTCCCAGGTGCACAGTTCCAAACTTTGATGCTGACCTTATGATAACAATATGGTTTTTGTTTGGTTTTTTTTCATTCAAAACCACTTGAGTGCAATTAAAATAAAAAAGAAGAAACTGCTTTAAGTACTTGGTTCCTCCAGCCACCTCTAAATATATAAGCTGTTATGAAAAGGTGGCTTTAGCAATTCTTGATCAGTGGAATATGTTACTGATGATGATCCTTTAATGGTCAGCATTCAAGAGGGACCTTCCCTATTGGGGAAAACTTAAAAGAGAAAAGCAGCAATTTATATAAAAACCAATTAACTTGGCCTCTCATTTTCTATATCTCCTTTGATAAAAAATCTTATTTCTTCATGCAGCCTAGTTTCTCTTCCTGCTTGGCCCTACTATGATCCTTTATTTATGACATGAGATACGTCACTGCAGGATCAATCAGGATTATGGGGGGAAGAGAGATTTTGTTTTAAACACATTGGAGTCGGGACTCAGTTGATGTAAATCTGCATAGTGCCATTGGCTTCAGATGAACGATATCAGTGTACACTCGCAGGTGATCTGCCCCAAATATCTTCAGTAATTACTAATAAACCAAAGCAAACATAGCAAAAGAAATAAATGAAAGGATGTAGGTTTTAATTCTGAAAGAATAAAAATTTCCCCAGTATGAAACTCAGTGATGGAAAAGAATGGAAAATGAAGTAAAATACTTTTATTTCTTTCACTGGAACTTTCAAGAAGCTCTTTTTGTCATTTAAATGATGCTCCCCACCACCACTATTAAATCCGCAAAACAACCCAGACATTGCTTAGCAGTGTAGTAGGGTAATCTTGGCCTACTTTTTTGCCATCAGGACTGACCAGCTCCTTTTTTCATTTTACACTCAATTTCCTCTGAATTAGACTTTTTTTTTTTTTAGTGTACTTGAAAGGAATATATTTATTGTTCCAGTATTAAAACCCTTCCATTCAATTGCAGCTACTTTATGCTTCAGCGTATGATATTAAAAGGCTTCTAACAATTTAATTTTCTTTTCACAGGTATAAGAAAAATCTTAAAGCACTCTATGTTGTACATCCAACCAACTTCATAAAAATTCTGTGGAACATTTTTAAACCTCTCATAAGGTATAGGTGATTTCATTAAAGAGAGTTTCCGATATAAGTTAGGGGGCAGTTTGTCTTTTAGTAAGTATTTTTAAAAATGCACTGCTCAAGTAAGATACCAGACAATATTTAAAGTGTGGCTTAATGTAATATATTTTAAGAGGGAATCAGAGTGGGATGTAAAAATAGTTTGGGATTTTTTTTCCCTTTTCCATGAAGATGCAGAGGTCTTGATTCAGCAAAGAACTTCAGCATGTGTTTCAGTTTAAGGATGTGCTTACATCCATGCTTATTCATCAGAACAATTAAACATGCATTGAAGTAAATGTGACTGAAGCACATGGCTAGATTGTAAGCTCTTTAGGGTAGGAGCTGTCTTTGTATTTGTACAGCTGCTCACAAGATGGGGTCCTGTGATCCCTCACTGAGGCTCCCAGGCACTACCACCATACAAATAATAACTAATAAATTACCTATACCTTTAAGTATGTGCTCACGTGCTTTGATGAATGGAGACTGGATTACTCGTGTGCTTAAAATTAAACGTACCTAAATGCTTTGATGAATCTAGGACACAGGGAGTAATACAAGCACCTCGGAAGGACAAAATCACCTTCACAAATTGGAGAATTGGTCTGAAATTAACAAGATGAAATTCAATAAAGACAAGTGCCAAGTACTTCACTTAAGAAGAAAAAGTCAAATGGACAACTACAAAATAACTAGGGTGGCAGTACTGCTGAAAAGGATCTGGGAGCTATCACAAATTGAATAGGTGTGGACAACATGATGCAGCTGCAGAAAAGAGTAGTAACTTTCTGGAGTGTTTTAACAGGAGTGTCATGTGTAAGACACAGGAGGTAACTGTCCTCCTCTATTCGGCATTGAAGAGGCCTCCACTGGAATACTGGGTCCAATTCCAGGCACCAAACTTTAGGAGAGATGTGGCTAAATTGGAGAGAGTCCAGAGAAAGCAACAAAAATGCTAAAACTTTTAGAAAACCTGACCTACGAGTAAAGGTTAAAAAACCTTTGCATGTTTAGTCTTGAGAAAAGGAGACTGATAACAGTCTTTAATTTTATGTTAAGGGCTGCTATAAAAAGAGGACAGTGATTGTTTGTACTTCATGTCCACTGAAGGTAGGACAAAATGTAATGGGCATATCTCTAGTAAGGGAGATTTAGATTAGATATTAGAAAAAATCCTTTCTAACTATAATAGTCTTCCAAGAGAGGCTGTGGAATCCCCATCGTTGAAGGTTTTTAAGAACAGGTTAGACAAATACCTGTCAGGGATGCTCTAGGTTTACTTGGTTCTGCCTTAGCACAGGGGACTAGCCTTGATGACTTCTCAAGCTCCTTTCCAGCCCTACATTTCTGTGGTTCCGTCTCTCGAACCCTACATACAATTGTACAATGACTGACTCAACTACTGGGACCAGCAGGTACTTCAGGATTTGGTACTTCCTGCACATATATAGCCATACAAAACTTTCCCTGAACTTCCAAGCCTTTGCAAATTATTCCTGCCAGAAGCTGGAATCTTTCAAATGCACGGGAGTTGGAAGTGTGGTTAATGGAGCTACAGTGGGCTAACATCAGTGAGTATCCATTTAAGGTAATGGCTTCCTAGTTTTTGGGACTGGTATTTGTTCCAAGTACTCACTCCCTTCTGAGTTTGATAGTATGTCTACAATAAGATGAATATTGTTCTTGGATCAATGGTTTTAAATCCATCTGCCTACTGAAATGTGTGTAATATTCATATAGCATAAGCATGGGTCACTTGCTGGTGGATTCTCTGCAGCTTGAGGTCTTCAAACCACAATTTGAAGACTTCAATAACTCGGACATAGGTTCGGGATTTGTTATAGAAGTGGATGGGTAGGGTTCTGTGGCCTGCTTTGTACAGGAGGTCAGACTAGATGATCACATTGGTCCCTTCTGATCCTAAAGTCTATGAGTCATTCATATCAGGGTTTGTTTAATATAGTTTCTTCTTCTGCCTCTGTTATGGTTAAATTTTCAGCATAATGCATTATCCTTACATTGATTTTATTTTTATCATTGTGCATCTCAATATTTGTTTTGATCTAAATCATTTATTTGAATTTTTGCCATTATAATTTTGTAATATTCTTTTACAATAAAATTTGTGAACAATGTTTAAAAAAACAACCCTGAAACCAAGAATGAGGTTACAAAAAGTTGAAAGTATCTATACATTCTGTAGATGAAGATTTGGTCAACATAAAACACAAAAGCTAGAAAGAATATTATCTGCTGCAGGTTATTTAAGTGTCAGATACTGTCCCACACTTCTGTTTAAGGAAAATTCCACTGTTCTTAAAGTAACATAAAATGCAGGGAAAGATATTTAAAAGCAAGTGCATGTGCAAGTCCGTGTCTGAGTCCCAGGCTATAGAGCTCTCTCTCTATTAATTTTGTATTGCCAGTAGGTTGTATTAAAAATTAAAACCTACATATACATAACATTAATTTACCAGAATAGTATGAGTTAGGAATTTTCTGTACCCTTCAATGTACTTCTACTTTCAGGTTATTTCAGAGTGATCTTACGTTGACAGTTTATACTTTGATTTAAAAACCAACATCAAGCCAGAGTTCACTAAAGGAAAGAGGGGGAAATACCAGAGTTTGTATTTCATAATTTCTGCTCAGTTATAGCCATAACTCAAGAAAAGGTCACTACTACTGTTTCTCACAAATATACTGAATGGAATTTAAATGTCGTAACTCAAATGTATCTGTTTGCACTTGAGACTTGTTTTTGGAGTATAGCATAGATGAACACAGCATTTGCTATAAGCAAGTGGGTGACTTATTAGATCAAAGAACAAAAGTAATAAGAAAATATGTAGAATAATTGTTTGAATATATTTAAGGAAAAAGTAACTATTTATTTGAAATTTTTTGAGCCACAGTAAAATCTCATTGATCTCTTCTGACATCCAAGTGAGACTGGAAAAGAGGGCATTTAATAATTCTAATCATCCCCCCTTCCACTCCCCCCAAAAAACCAAAAACCTATCAAGGGGAAAGGGTGCTGTTCTGCATGGATGAACTAGTAAAAGCCATAAAACTTTAAAAATAGCACAATATGATCTAGTTCAGCAGTGATGATGCAGCAGTTTTACAGAACAAAAATTCCTGACTGCCTGTGAGTGAACTGCAAATTACCCATTTTATAAAATTGTATTACTAGAGTGAGTTCTCAAAGACATTCCTTTTTCATTTAATGAAGTCTATATTACAGTTACCTAATTGCCTTGCACAAAATGTTAGAATCATAGACCATATTGGAAAAACTTGCTGAAAAGCCCAAATGAGATGATACACATTCAGGCTGAAATCTGTTCATGTTGCAAAACTACTTCCCTGCTAGCAAAATCTAGCACTTTCTTTTAATTAATACCTTCTAAATTACGGTATTAACTTTTTTTAATTCACACTTTCTTCCAGTAGAGGGAGCATGTGTACATATGTTGGATGACTCGGCAATGAGCCAGTTACCGCAAGAGTATTGGTCTCCCAGTTCTCTGAGTAACTTATAGAAAGAAAAGAGAAGTGTGTGTTTTATATCACATTGCTGTTGATGCTTTAATTTTTATTACAAGACAGATTTTGTTTTACAGAAAAAGAGGCTTATTTCAGAGGATGTTGATGTATTTCAAATCATACTTGGAACGCCCAAGTCAGTAAATGGGCCTTTACAGACTAAATTTTCAACTTTGACTAGCAATATTTCGTGGCACAATTTTGGGAGTCCCATTTTATGACTCCTTAAAGGGGCCTGATTTTTCACAACACGTCTTTGAAAATCAAGCCTTTTTAAAGTGTCTACAGCTAAGCATCCAAAAGTTGAGATGCCCAAAATCAATAGTCATTCTTGGAAAATGTAAGCCTTCCATTTATTAGATTATAATATCTACTGTCCTGCTATTTTCTCTTTCAATAGAGAGCAAGTTTAAAGTGACACATACATGTTTTTCTATCAGCAATGTGGCATTCTTTCCAGAAGTTTACATAAAAAGTGTTCCATAACATTCCTTTTAAGAAAGTTTTCTAGCCCCATACAAAAGCTGTTATTCAGCAGTTCTCAAACTAATGTTTTCCATATCTATGCAAATCGCAAAACATTCAGATGGAAGTGAGTTTTTTTTTATTCAAATCAGACTCTCAGAAATGCACTGTGTATGTTTGATCATGTGAAAATGAAATACATCTTGTGTCTCCAGCTGCTTCAGTTATAGTTTAATTTTGAGTTTCATTTGCACCTACATTCTGTAATAGAAAACAAACCTTTCATTGATGTTCCTCCCATGCTGATTGTGTCCTTTTTTCCCACTATTTTGTTTAGTCATAAGTTTGGGAAAAAGATCACCTATTTGAACTATTTAAGTGACCTGAGAGAGCATCTCAAATATGACCAGCTTAATATCCCTGAAGATGTTATTCGGTATGTAGCAAGTTAATAACATATCCTGTGATACATGTTCTGAAATGGAGAGTTGTGTAATATTCTTTGTTTTTGAAATAAGATCTAATCTAATTTCTATAACAATTAAAAGCCAAATTTGCTATTTGTCCTTGCCTAGATTTGGCTCTGAAAACTGCATTGTCAGCAAAGACATCCTGTAAAGATGTTGAATGTTTACAAAAGAGAACATTGTATAGTTCTCTACTGGTTTGGAATATCCTCTTAGCCTCAGATCCAAAAGTATTTTTTTAATGTAATTGTAGTCACTGTGTCTTCATTAACAAACCCTTGCCATATGTCATTACTGCTTATGAGTAGTGCATACAATTTACTTATTGTATATGTGCATAATGCTGTTTATTGAGAAGAAAAAAAATCTCACCTATTACTCTTTAGTGTGTTGACAGAAGGTGATTTTATGTTACTACTGAATGAAAATAACTGGAAGCTTTTTGTTATGAATGTTACTGCTGTGTGGGGTTTTTGGACACCTTTGTATAAATATGTAATAACAAAAAGCATAGTACAGCTCTGCGTTTATAAAAAGGGTTGCGTGAGGGGGTTGTGCTTCTGAGCAGCAACTGTGATTGAATTTTGCTTTTAAATTACAAGACTGTTCCTATCTCTTGGACTTGTTTATTACTATATTTTATTGATTGAAGCAAAACAGCTCTTTCATGTGTTACTTAATGATTCTCCCACCAATGCTTTCACAGGTCTCACAAATACTAAAATTAAAAATCACTGGAGGTATTTGTGGTCTTACAGAAGATCAGCATTGTGAGAAACAGGAGTGATCATGCAATCAGTGTGTACTGTAGTTTCACTCTTGATACGTACAAAGTCAATGATTTTTGTTGTTTTCAGACATGATCAAAATCTTCGGGATAAACAGAAGGGGAGACCACCACCTTTAGCTAAGCTTCCTCCACCAAGACCTCCTCTTCCTACCCAGCAATTTGGGGTCAGCCTACAATAGTAAGATTTCTTTGCTTATACCTCTGAAATAAACTCTGGAATGTACTGTATCACCGTGGATTCACATCACATAAAATCTGGAAATTAATTTATCACCATGGTTTTTTCCTCTCTCTATATTCTATGTCTCTCTTGAATAACAGTGAAAGCTGGTACCTTGTAAGGCCAAACAATAACGTCTGGTGAATTTGTGGCATTGGGTAAGTCTACACTGGGAAAAAAAAAAACCTGCAGCAGCAAGTCTACAGATTTAGGCTGATGGGGCTTGCGCTATGGTGCTAAAAATAGCAGTGTAGATGTTCCCACTTGGGCTGAAGCTCCAGTGCTAAGACTTACCCACTTCACCAAGTTTCAGAGCCTGAGCTGCAGCCCAAGTCGGAATGTCTGCTCTGCTCTTTTTAACACTGTAACATAAGCCCGGGTCTTTAGGCCCCAGCTCTGAGACTTACTGCCAGGGGTGGGCTTTTTGCAATTAGACATACCCCTAGAGCCCTCGGGAGCTCCATGATATGCCTACAGTAACTTGTGCAAGCCTAGATGTTATGTAACTCTTCAAGTGCTGGTCCCTATGTGTATTCTACTGTAGGGTATGCATGTGCTCCATGTGTCTGAAACTGGAAGTATCTTGTATGTAGTGTCTGTTGGTCTGTGCTTGCACCCTTGCTCTCCTTAAGCTCCGTACTGGTGATATAGGGGGCTGTGTGGACCAACTGTCTCTCCAGTTCCTTCCTAACACCTGTGATCTTTCTTGGGGAGTCCAGAAATGTAAGTTACCCTATCACCCTTCTGCCTTAGCAAAATAAGAATTTGTTGGCGTTACACTTTGCGACAGCTCTCTGCAATCCCAGTCTGCTAGCCTGCCAAACAAGCTCCTTAGCACTCTGCCAGTCCTAACTTTGCTTTGCAGGTAAAACCTTGGTGTTCTTCAGTTCCAAAACTGTCCAGAAGCATCTCCTTGCAGCTGTCAGTCCCTGTCACTGAATACCCACATAAATACAAGTCTGCCATCTCCAGAGAGAGAATACGCCCCAGCTTGTTGATGCAGCTGAGGATGCACACCACATTTTACTGTAACAGCACTGAAATTAATTTATAATAAAACAAGAATAGGTTTATTAATAAAGAACAGAAATTTAAGTGATAACTAATCAGAGATAATAGAAACAAAATGGCTACAAATAATGAAAAGTATAACACACTTCTAAGAGATTACATATAACCTTCGCAGTCTCAAAGCTGTGTCTAAAGCAGTTTTCTCACCTATAGCTACTTCTCAGCATCACCAACCCACATGATTGGGGATCCAACATTCACAGATGCAAAGATCCTGACCTCTTTGTGCCCTCAGTGATGGATAAGAAGATGCCTTTTTGCTTTTCCTTCTGTTCCCCAAAGTTAATTATCTTGGTCCTGAGTTGCCATGCTGTTTCCTTTGCTTCCTGATAACTGAGGTTTACCTCAGATGCAAATGAACTGTTCATTGTCTCTGGCATTACCATGCTGGCCAACTATGATTTTTATGAACTATTCAAAGTTCCTAGACCTTGAAGAGAAACTTCCTCAAAAGCACATGGCTCAATGTCAAGTCCTTATTGATGAGGGCAAGTTGGTGGCCAGAAGTTCACTACAGGCCATACCTGATGTTGCTGACACAGTGATATGTTATGAGATTCCCAAGAAAGACTCAAAATACGGTAGCAGATTTGCTGTATGATGAGAGTAAACTCTTAAGCAAAAAGATAAATCTGTGCATTTTTTAAAAGACTCTCAGGCAACCCTCCATTCTGTGGGTACATATAAACACCAGCCCAGAAGAGAAAACACCACGAGTAGCTGTATAAGCCCATGCCCTTGCCACAGCCCTTCTACCACCAATGAACTTATGACTTGCCTCATAAAGAACAGGGAGTGCAAAAACCTAGGTACATGGCTGCATCCACCCAACTTCTCCCCCACCCCACCCCCAACCAAAAGGTACTTCTAATGAGGTGCTTGGGAACTGCACATCCATGTTGATGTCCTCTCCATCCAATTCCAGTGTCCACTTTGGCAGCTGTCTAGCATACTTTCCCCACAACTGGAGGGAGATAACAGACAAATGAGTGCTATCATCCATTCAGGCTATACCAGCAAGTTCCTCACCCCTTCATAAAAACCCTTTCCTGTCTTCCTTCGGGGACCACTGTCATGAAGTGATCTGCCTTGAGGAGGTAGAATCTCTCCTTCACCATGGTGCAGTAGAGCAGATACCACCTCAATATCAAGGAAACAAGTTCTATTTGAAATAGGTCCTGATGCCCAAGAAAAAGAGAGGTGGAAACCCATTCTCAACCTGTGACAACTTAGCGTGTTTCTTCACAAGCAGAAATTCCACATAGTTATACTGGCATCTAGAATTCCATCTCTGGACAAAGACACATGGGTCACATCTCTCAGCATGAAAGATGCATACTTTCTTGTGGACATTCACCATTCCCACAGATGATTCCTCAGATTTATGGTAGCATATGAGCATTACCAATACAGGTGCTTCCGTTCAATATAGCAACAGCATTCAGGGTCTTTACAAAAGTGTTTTCAATAGTAGCAGCATAGGTCTGATGCAACATCACCACTATGTTGCTGTCTGTAAAGGACTGTCTTCTGATGGTATGTTGTGTCTGGAAGTCCTGGCTTTGATTTCATCACCACTTCATATCCCAGCATCCTTGGGAATCCAAGCTGACTAACTTAAACTATAGAATTCATAGGTAGGTGCAACTCTGGACTTGGTCAGGGCAAGAGCTTACTTCTCTGTGATCAGATTTCACCCCATGAGTAATCTGATAAAATAGATTATGGACAGTATGTGCCTCATGCTGCTGGGGCACATGGCATCGTATCCTTCTATGACACCTCCCTTGCCTGAAAGCTTGGCTCTGAACGGTATATATTCCAAGCAGACACAGCATGAACACAGTGGTGACTGTGACTTGAGTGGCTTCCCACCCGAAGTGAAAGCCTCGCTAATGTGGTGGAAGAATGTGAGGGTTGGAGTTCTTCCCACACACCGGAGAAAACAGTTTCAGATGCCTCCCTGATAGGGTCGGGGGGAACAGCATGGATGTTCACACACACACAAAGGCATTTGCATACTGTGTGGAAACAGAATGCATATAAATCTTCTGGTGCTCAGAAAAGTCAGAGAAGCCTGCAAAGTGTTTTTACCACTCATGTGATCCCGACATGTCCTGATAATATCAGATGACCTAACAACCCTCTTTTATGTAAACAAGCAGGGAGCAGTGAAGGTATATCTAGAACCACATCACCTGTGAGCAGTCTGCTTACCGAGTGCCCATAATTCACCAGCAGACAGCCTCAGCACATATTTTGCCATCGATCACAAATGGAAGCTACACTACACAGTGGTGGATGCTATCTTTGCTCAATGTGGAACCCATACTTGGGAATTGTTCGCATCCAAGACAAACAGGAAATGTGATACTTTCTGTTCCATGGGAGTCCAGGAACAGGTTTCCAAGCCCAGTGTTCTTCTGCTGTCCTGGAATGGCCATGTGAGAGATGCCTTTTCTCCCATCCTGTTAATACCTTGAGTTCTGGAAAAGATCTGGTGAGACAGAGCCCTCATCATCCTAATTGCTCCCAAGTGGCCCAAACAGCACTGGTTTTCAAGCCTTTTACAGATGTCCACCCATCTACCCATTAGCATTCCATCCTTCCCAAATCTATTGACCCAGAAGAATGACAAGCTCAAACATCTCAACTTGGACTCTCTTCATCTCAGTTTGGTATTTGGCTGGATATCAGATGTAGAGCCCCTGAGCTCGGAAGCAACCGAAGCTGTTCTTAGTAATAGCAGAAAAGATAACACTTCCTGGTGGAATCTAGCCAAGTGGAAATGTTTCTTGATCTGGCCCAGCAAAACCCATGTTTCCAGAGACAGCAGGTATTCCAGCTATTTTGAATTATCTCCTGGCTTTCAAGATGATAGTCTCTCTCTCTGAGCTCACTTCAAGTCCATCTAGCAGCAATCAACACATGTCACCCACCAATTGAAGGCTAATCCAACTTCACTCATCCGTTGACAACTTGGTTTCTGAAAGGTGTGATTACAACCTTTCCCTCAATCATAGAATTGTAGGACTGGAAGGGACCTCAGGAGGTCATCTAGTCCAGTCCCCTGCACTCATGGCAGGACTGAGTATTATCTAGACCATCCCTGACAAGTGTTTGTCCAAACGTCTCTTAAAAATATCCAATGATGGAGATTCCACAACCTTCCTAGGCAATTTAATGAACGCATTCATGTCTGAATTCAATTCAGATCACTCAAACTAGTCACGTTCAAGTACACAAGGATATTTATCCCAACTGTTAGCCAAACCCCCATCAAAGAAGTGATTCTTGCAAGTGAAATGGTGCCATATAAAAATTAAAAACAAAACAACAACGCCTCTACACATTCTAAATGAGAAATAAATGTATCAATTTAAATTGGATTTATGGAGAAAGGTAAACTAATGAGGAGGAATAATGACACTTAATGGGAGCCTTAGCAAACGTAAAACTGAAAATTATCAAATTTGCCTCAGTGTCTTCATGAGTGAGCTGCTCTTATTCATTCTGTCTCCTCTTATGATTACTGTAACCTGCATCCACAATCTTAGTGATCTCACTTTTCTCTTGCAAAGGGGCAGGTTGCAAGTCTTTGTCTCACGAGGCAAAGTTGTTCATTTTCTTAGGAGATAAACAGAGAGAAGGTAGTTTTACAATTGTGTAGCAAATAGGAATGCACATCTACTGACAGCAGAGTGACTTCGTGGCTACTGTGCTTGTGAATTATTCCATCACGGGATTTCAGCAGGCAACTGCAGAGTTGCACCTTGTATTGGAACTTAGAGGGACAGTGCACTTGGGCCACTGTTCTACACTTGATAGCGTGTGGACTGCTGCACTCATAGGCAGCCACAGTGAAGTACATAGTGCATGGGCAGTCTGCCTGTGCACTATCATTTGCAAGATCAGAGTCACAAACTGAGCTGGATTTTTAGCAGCAAATCCCGAAGTCTTTACTCAGGCAAAACTCTCATTGAAACTAGCAGGGCCACTCGGGGCGGGGGGGCAAGTGGGGCAATCTGCAGGGGCCCCCAAGAGAATGGGTGAGGCTCCTGGCCCCGCCTCCACCCTTGCCCCTCCTCTGGAGCCTCAGCACATCCAGAAGCATCCCTGAACAGCGGTGCAGTATGGCTTTGGCGGGGCCTGAGCGCCGCCCTGCTCAGAGCTGCGTGGTAAGGGGCAAGGATGGGAGCTTAGGCCCCGCTAGAGCTCGCAGCCCCATCCCCTTACCACGCGGCTCTGAGCGGGGCGGAGCTCGGGAGCCTTGTCGGTGCACCGCTGTTCAGGGATGGTCCTGGATGCGGCACGCTGAGGCTCCGGGTGAGGGGGGAGCGGGGGTAAGGGGTCGGGGTTGGGATTGGATAAGGGACAGGGAGGGGGGGAAAGATTGGGGGGGTGGTCAGGGGACAGGGAACTGGGGGGTGGGTGGATCGTGGGCATTCCAGGGTCTGTTAGGACTCAGCGAGGGGGTGGATGGGGGTTGGGGCAGTCAGGGACAGGGAGCAGGGGTGGGGCCCTGGGGTGGTGTTGGAGGGTCTCTGGGGGACGGTGAGGGGGCAAAGAGCAGGATGGGTCAGGGATTCTAAGGGGGGCAGGAAGTGGGTGGAGGTCAGATAAGGGGCAGGCCCAGGCTGTTTGGGAGGCACAGCCTTCCCTACCCTAAAGCTCATTCAGCAGTTTGAGGCTTGCAGAAGAGCCAAGCTGTTAGCTTTTCCATTAGGGCTACCATTCCTTTCACTTCTCAAATGCCAAATTATAGTTTATGTTTAATTTCAGTGCCATAGGGAGATTCAGGTCAGAGGAGGATAGCTTCATTTAAAATTAGCCACTGGGAGAGGGATCACATGAGAAAAGCAATATCCCACACCACCTACCTCCTTCCCAACTCTACCAAGAGAGACCTCCCTCCCCTGCATTCCCTGAGGCTTCAGAGGGGTTCAGTGGTTCTCAAACTTTTGTCCTGGTGACCCCTTTCACATAGCAAACCTCTGAGTGCGAGCCCCCCCCTTATAAATTGAAAACACTTTTTTATATAATTAACACTATTATAAATGCTAGAGGCAAAGTGGGGTTTGAGGGGGAGGCTGACAACTTGCAACCCCCAGTAATAATCCTGTGACCCCCTGAGGGGTCCTGACGTCCTGACCCCCTGAGGGGTCCTGACCCCCAGTTTGAGAACCCCGGGTTAATTTAATTTTAGCACCCTGTGTCCATTCACATGCATGTGCTATTTTGAGCATATCAATTTTCACAACGTAGGCTCATCCCAGATTCTGGAACAAGCTCAAATGCTCAGTTCGTGGAGTATGTACATAAGCTATACTAAAGACAAACCCACAGTAACCGTCTCCAGTTTGTGAGGGACCTCATGGAGCCAGTCTGTAGGAAACAGATAAATGCATGAAGGTTAAGTCCATTAATGGCTATTAGCCATGATGGGTAAGGAATGGTGTCCCTAGCCTCAGTTTGTCAGAGGGTGGAGATGGATGGCAGGGGAGAGATCACTTGATCATTACCTGTTAGGTTCACTCCCTCTGGGGCACTTGGCGTTGGGCATTGTCGGTAGACAGGATACTGGGCTGGATGAACCTTTGGTTTGACCCAGTATGGCTGTTCTTATGTTCTAACCTAAATGAACCCGAAGTTATGGAAGCCAGCAGAGTATCAGAAACCTGGAAAAAATCTCTGACTGGATGGGCTCAGGCATTTGGTCACAAGCAGAGGTGATACAAAAGTTTTGGATTTTTTTTAAGCAGAATTTTTTATTGTTTCTTTAAACAATCAGAAACAGCAAGCAGCCAATATATGGCCACACACTTCTGAAACCCCAAACCATATTCAGGTTTTGGCAGAGTAATTTCCGCTTTTCAATTAAAAAAAACAACAAATTTTGAAGGAAAGCAGACATCCTCTGCTTTTTAAAACCTCCTAGTTTTCGATCCAAAAACAGTTTTGACGGAAAATATTTGTCCAACCCTTTTAATGAGCTTTAGTGCCTTTTAGCACTAGCTGATTCTGAGAACCAGTGATACCTTGTAAAGAAGTTTTCTCAAAACTGGGTTTGTGCTGAGATGAGGAAGGTTTATTTTTCCCAGGGCTGCCCATGGGGTGGAGCAAGTGGGACAATTTGCCTGGGCTCTGCAGGGGCCCCCATGAGAATACAGTGTTGCAATTATTTTTATGGAAAGGGCCCCCGAAATTGCTTTGTCCCAGGCTCCCTGAATCCTCTGGGCGGCCCTGGAAACTAGAGGTTGGTTTGTCATCGTACAGTAAGGGGGAACATCCTTCCCTCAGTTACTACAATATAAATCATATATAACTCTTCAGTGGAGTGTAACTGAGAGCACTCACTCTGTATTCACAGGCATTGGTTATATAAGTATGATTGTAGTAGAAGTATATTTTGTTCCAGTCCAACAGCACTCGTATTGTCAGAAGTATACATGAGGCTAAAGGGTACTGAAGGGAAGCCGCTCATGTTAAAGTTTATACTTAAAAAGTTTATAGGCCAGAGGATGGAGTTTATAAGCTTGAGGTTTGATAGTTCCAAGATGCTGACTTAACCAGTCAATAGGAATCCTGTATACTGTTTCATAGTGAAGGGATTTTCCTTAGTTCACTGTTGGTTAATTCTGCTCTCATTGGAGATAATGGTAACATTCTCACTGACTTCCCTGGAAACTGAGTTAGGTCAACGCTGAGCTTGGAGTGGCATGCTGCGGGGTGCGCTCTGCCGGTTGCCAGGAGGGCGGCAGGCGGTTCCGGTGGGCCTCCCGCAGGCGTGCCTGCGGAGGGTCTGCCGGTCCTGTGGCTCCGGTAGAGCATCCGCAGGCACGCCTGCGGGAGGTCCACCGGAGCCATGGGACCACCGGACCCCCCGCAAGGAAGCCTGCGGGAGGTCCACCGGAGCCGCGGGACCAGCAAGCGGCAGAGCGTCCCCCGTGGTGTGCCGCCATGCTTGGGGCGGCGAAATTGCTAGAGCCAGCCCTGGCTGAGAATCTCACCTTAAAAATCATAAATGCAAGGACCCTGCTTTATAATGTTAACATTTATCTCAGGCTGACATTTCATATTGGTTCTGTCTCCTAGCAATCAGGGTGCCCAGAGTTGTAATGAAAACTAGGATATCTAAAAATGACAAGCATTGATTCAGGGCGCCTCACTGTTATCTCAAATGGCAGGTGAAGAAGTATTTTGTTTCAGGTGGGGGGGGAGAGAGTTGGAGGAGATGTTCACATGGGTTACTGATGCAGGTCTGGGGCAGTTCCTTTTCTTAGAAGAGTTCATTAGGCCATGCAGAGGTTTTTAACATCGTAGGCCAGGATTTTCAAAAGAGCTGACAGGAATTAGGCATCTAAATCCCATTGAAAGTTACTGGGAGTTTAGGGCCTAACTCTTAGGCTTCTTTGAAATCCCAGACACAGTGAATTGGGCTTAATTTACAAGTGAGGTGAAGACCTTATTATCAACTTATTATATAGCTCTTCATCTTTATGCTGTCCTCAGTGGCTCACAGTCCTGTTTCTGAATATTAAATGGGTACATTCAACCTGTTTAAGCACCAAAATCTCTCTCTCCTTTAAGGAGAAATGTAATCTTCATGAAGATTCCCTGGGAGGATTGCAGGAGAGAAGGAGAAAAGACAGATTTTGAATCTATTGAGATTCAGTGATGTGTGGTTATATAAAGATTTTATTGGTATGAGTTAAGGATCACCATGTTATTCATGAGGACCACAGGAAAAAAAGTTATACAGGGCATTCCAAATGAGTTCCAATAAAACTTTTATACCATTCCACACTCTTAGGTATTTTGTTTATGCCACATATTTTACAGAACTGCTATTTTAGACATTTTTAAGGAGTTTTAAAAATTTTATTGGTGCCACTTTTTCTGGCATTCTGTCCTTAACTGCAGGCTGCCTTCATTTTGTGTGTCTATCTGCATAGATGGAAAGACTTTTCCCCTCAAAAAAAAAAAAAAAAAAGACGACGATGACCTTACAAGTTATACTATTATTTCATCTAAATAACTTTCCTAGAAATCAAGATGTGGACAGTGGAAAGGAAGGAGTTGAGGCACAACTGAGAGGGGAACTGATGACTGGACTGGGATATTGGATGACTTCACTTATTTCCTCGCTTCTTACAGTTTGGGTTGGTGCTGCCTAGAAACTTTAAGTCAAACTTGTGCTTCGTGCTCTGTAAGTGGAAAGAATATGAAGTAGGTCTTTGACCCAAGGAATTTACAATCTGCCTAATGTCCCGATCCTGCAAATGACATTAAGCAAGGCTCCACGAAAGTGCAGAGATCTGTCTGCATGAGTCATAAATGGGATCAGGGCCTACCAGTGGTAACCATTTTTAAAGGGACATGGTCAATCTATTTATCCCTTCTGCCCTCCGCCACCCACAATTTAAAATAACCCCATATAACATCTCTGAGGATTTATGTATGAGAGGAGGGATGGTCAGTGTACTAGACTGGGACTCAAGAGATATTGCTCAATTCCTGGCTCTAGGGTGACCAGACAGCAAATGGGAAAAATCGGGACAGAGGTAGGGGGGGTAATATGCACCTATATAAGACAAAACCTCAAATATCAGGACTGTCCATATAAAATTGGGACATCTGGTCACCCTACTTGGCTCTGACATAGACTTCTCATTCAGGTCCTGATTCAGGCAGAGCCCTTAAGCACATGTTCAACTTTAATTTACTTCGTGGGACAGAAGCAGGTGCTGAAATTTAAACACATGTTTAAGAGTTCTGCTTAATCAGGGCCTTAATCTCTATTCGCTTCAGTTTCCCATCTGTGAAATGGAGATGATAATATTGAAACTGTAAACTCTTTGGGGCAAGAGCTCTCATCAAGTGTCTCACACAAGGGGGCCCTGAACTTGCTTTGGACCCAGAGACACTACTGTAGCACAAATAATAAACAGTACTAATAAATACATTTAAAAATCATCCAGAAGTGCTGCATGAGATTTCCTTAGAATCTGGGGCATTGGGGGACTAAAAAGATTGACCATTTCCCTTTAAAAATGGCTACCATGTTTAGGCAGATTGTAAGATCCTTGGAGCAGAGACCTACTTTATACTCATTTATACCTATACAGCACAAAATACTCTGTCACTGTATGATAAAGAATGTCATATCAATTGAATTTCTAGTATATAGGCCAGATTGTTCTGGAGCCAAATTCTACCTATTTCTTTAATCTAAAACAACACTAAAGGTTTCAAATTCTGTTTAAAAAAAAGTTGTCCTTTTGAAAACATAGACTGAATTAAGCATTGAAGTTGATAATTAACTTCATGCATTTCATCATATAGAAGAGTTGTCCCCTTACAGAATGTTTTTTGTCCATGCTTTGTTTTGAACACTAATTTATTGAGAGGTGAGGCCCCAACTCAAAGTCAATGATACCACTCACATGTTCAAAGTTAAGCATGAGCTTAAATAACTTGCTGAACTGGGTTCTTTATGCTCAGATAAAGTGGGCACTGAGTATTGTGGGACATAAAGACCTGCTGTTACTCATCATTAAGTTATCATATTTATAAATCCAGGAATTTCAAATAATATCCATATATAGTACACAAGAATACCTATACAAAACAGGACATATTTTCTGTTCATTCACCTCGCCAACCTCCACAATATAATATAGATAGACTCGGATATTGGTTATGCAGAACTGTTAGCACTCCCTTGGTTTAAATGGAAAGAGGCAGCATCACTGTTGCTATTCCAAAAGAAACCATCATTGAAGATTTTATTAAAATACAATGCAAGAAAATAAAAATCAAGGCATCTTCATCTTATATTGATCTGATGAATACAATTGTAATGCATGAATGAGGTTCCAATTTTCAACACTTAATTAAAAAAATCACAACATGTGCCAGGCTGTGGCATTGTCCTTTGGCGTACACCCTGCAAGCTCCTGTAAACTCCTGTTGCTCCACTTTATTGCCTTTGCAATCAAGGAACACCACAGCTGAGCTCCAGTGCAGAGCACAGTGTTGACCTTGGCTAGTTATTGGCATCATTCTCAATTGTCTCCATTTGGCTTTAAAAATCTTGTTGTGGAAAGGGAGGAAAATGTTTAGTTCATCTAATGATTGCCACGGCTGGGGCAGGAGAAGAGGGGAAATGCAGGAATTGCAACAATCGCAGAGCTTCAGCTTGTTTTTAAACACTGAACCATTATCAAACATTTCAGGTTGCTTTCATTTTTGCTGTAATCTTTCTTGTTTGTGTATGCAGTGCATGTGCGACCAGGAGGAAAGAAAAATTCTAAACTGAATCTCAGCATGTCATAGAGGGGGAAAAATGAAAAGGAGAGAGAGAGAGAGATTATCAACCAAGAATACTTAATGGTGGTTGAGAACAATGTTCAGCACCTTAAGTGAGTTATCACTAGTCCAAAAACTAGAACTGAATCATTCAACATGTAACATGCTGCACTAACGAATAAGAGATTCTGCTCCAGAAAATACTTTCCCAGACTAGTGAGTGTGTGTTAGAACTGATCCGTTTAAAACTGGCACATTGTTACAATATGATGCAGTTATAATATGAAAATATTCTGCTGTATTGCTAGTATTTAAACAGGAAGTGTAAGATATCTTTTATTCCAAAATGCCAGTAGTAATTGCTGCTCTTCACATATTCACTGTCAGCCATACAGCACAAATCCTATGACCGTGAAATTGACCATAATGAACCGTGAATTTGATAGGGCTCTACTTATGACAGTGTCATGTGGAAAGGTCAGAAGCCTCACTAAAACCAAGATATAGCATGACTACTCCCCCCACACTCCACAACTCTCCTCATCCAACCACTATGCCAGTAACCCTGTCAAAGAAGGAAATTAGGTTGGTCTGGCATGGTTTGTTCTTGACAAATCCATGTTGGCTATCACTTATTACCCTATTATCCTCTAGGTGCTTACAAACTGATAATTTAATAATTTGTTCCAGTCTCTTTCCAGGTATTGAAGTTAGGCTGACTGGTCTGTAATTCCCAGGATCCTCTTTGTCTCCACTTTTAAAGATAGATACTATGTTTGCCTTCTCCAGTTCTGTAGGACGTCACCAGTCCTCCATGAGTTCTGAAAGATCCTCTCTGATGGTTCCAAGATTGCTTCAGCTACTCCCATAAGTACCTAGGATCAATTTCATCGGGCCCTGACACCTTGAATACATCTAACTTGTATATATATTCTTTAACCTGTTCTTTCCTCATTCTGGCTTATGTTCCTTCCACCTTATGGTTAACATTGTGTTAAGCATCTGATCACAATTAACCTTCTTAGTGAAGACCAAGAGCTGATCTACACTGCCGCGGTAAATTTATCTAACTTACGCAACTTCAGTTATGTGAATAACTTAACTGAAGTCGACATAGTTAAATCCACTTACCGCGTGGCTACACTATGCTGTGTCGATGGGGTAGTGTGTCCCGTTGACTTCCCTTATGCTTCTCAGGGAGGCGCAGTACAAATCGATTTAACATGTCTTCACCAGACCCACTAAATCAACACTCGCTGCATCAATTGCAGCTGTGTCCATCTACCGGTAAGTGTAGACATGCCCTAAAGCAAAATGGGCATTAAACTCTTCAGCCTTCTTTCCATTATTAGCTCTACTTCCCCTTTAAGAAGTTGACTCACTCTTTTCTTTGTTTTTCTGTTTTGCTCCTAAGTTATTTATGGAACCTCTTCTCATTGCCTTTTATGTCCCTTGCTGGACATAATTCATTTTTTGCCACAGCCTTTCTGATTTTGTGTTTACTTTTTTGTGCTATTCTTTTGTATTCCTCCTTAGCAATTTGTCTGTTTCCACTTTCAGTAGGATTTCTCTTTTGATTTTCAGATTATTAAAGAGCTCCTGATGCAGACATATTGGTCTGTTACTGTTCTTCCTATCTTTCCTTCTCATTGGGATAGTTTGCTGTTGTGCCTTTTAATATTTTCTCTTTGAGAAACAGCCAGCTCTCCTGAACTCCTTTTTCCCTTAGCTTTTGTTCCCATGGGACTTTACCTACCAGCTCTGAGAGTTTGTTAAATATACCTTAACTAATTTAATTCATTTATTTTTACAAAGTAACAAGCAAACCACAGATAGCAGGAGAGAAGAAATCATAATATATCTGAAATGAAAAAAGCATACCTCTCCACATGAGCTATTCCAAATAATCATCGTGCTGGGAGGGTATGGCTTGATGCATGTGTGATCCTAGATGAACATCTTAAATTTTCTGTGTATTAGCCACAATGATTACAGTCTCTCAGAGATCATTAACACATTCACAGACCTCTACATTTCTTTTTCTTAGTGCTGAGATTTTGATAGTAAACATGATTTTGATTTCAAATAGGGGAAACACAACTATGTATGTAAATATATACCATGTTTAAACCTGCGATCTGCCCTTTTTGATTTTTGAGTGCTTTAAAACACTAATGGAATGCTCAGCAAATACTGACCATCTTTTTGGTATCCTTTCAAAACCTGTCAAAGCCAAACATATTTTTCTGTTGTGTTTTTTTAAGTAAAGGAGATAGTTGCAGAATTTTCTGATGTGTCTAGATCAAAAAAACACTGTGTTCGATTTTAGCCTCAGCTGCTCACTCATGAAAGAGAGAGAGAGAGAAATCTCATTTCATGGGAATCATTCAGAGCATTAATAAACTCAGCCTCACTGCATCACGTTGCCTTCAAAAATAAATAGTACAATATCCTTTTAATTATACATACACAGTAGTTTAAAAGGAGACCAATGACAAAGAAAAATCTACATGATAAAAGCCCCCTAAACTTGCAGCATCCCTTGATCAAGACTTATTATAAAACGTTCACAGCAAATTCCTTCTCTGTCTGTCTTTAAGCCTTCCTAAAACCCTTCCACTAAAGATGTACAGCAAAATCCAATCAAAAACATCACCATTGTCGTCATTGCCGCATTGTTATAAGCCATCCTGCTGTGGCTTGCTAATCTAAGAGAACAATAACCAGAGTGAAAACAATCAAAAGCGGGGTAAAGTTAGTCTGGAATATCATTCTGTCTTCTTGTCCTTGACTCTGTTTCAGAAGAGTAAACAGCACTTACTTATTACTCAGCATGAAAAGTAAGTGTGTGTGTATGTGTGTGTGTGTGTGTGGGTGGGTGGGTGGGTGGGTGGACAGATAGATATTTCTACCAGGAAACAGGGCATTTAGGCATGTCTCTTTATCTAAAACTTGAACTTTCTAGTTTCAATAGGGCATTGGTTTGGGCTGAGGTTAGCGTTAGAGCCTTGTGTGGGGAGGTTATTTTTTATAATTGTAGAAAAACTCTTGAGTGTGGTGCAGGCACCTGCTTAATGTATGTATAAAATGCATCTCTTTAGATTTATTTGGAGGCTACTCCTTTCTCTTAATCTATAAATGTCATTTAAATGCGGTTGCACTTTTATTTTCTTCCAACAGTCTCAAGGACAAAAATAAAGGCCAACTAATCCCACCAGTAATGAAGCAAACTGTGTCCTACCTGAAAAGTAAAGGTGAGATCTGATTTTGTTTGAGGGTGGGTGGGGGAAAACATCTGCACAAGGGTGTCATGAAATTATACAGCTCTCAGGGCCCAATTCATCAGAGTTCATAGGCACAGACCTAATTTGAAGCATATGCTTAGATCCCAAAGAAACCAGTAGCTTCAGTGAGAACCAAACATATGCTCAAGTACTTTGCTGAATACATACCTCAGTTGACAAAAACTCTGATAGGGCTATTGTATTGTTACATTGTTGTCCCATAAGAAAAAAACATTTGTGGTTTTGTTTTTTGGTTTTGGTTTTTTGGTTTTGTTTTTTGCTTTCAGGTGCAGGAAATGGCAAGTGAAAAAAGAATGCTTGAAATACACGTTCTCTCCCATGTTGTGCCATTGATTTCTTTTTAAGTAAAACTCCCAGTAAAAATCAATGGGAAGTTCAGCTTTAAAAAAAAAAAATCAATGTCATAAGAAACTCAGACTTGAAAAAAAAAATCTACTTTACAGGAGTGAGCCTGCAGTCCTCACTCAGCAAAATATTCCCATTGGCATCAAAGTTCCTTTGACTGCAGGTCAGACCCTGCATTTATAGTAGATAAAATGTATATCCGTTACCAAGTAAGGGCAGCGTTGTCAGTTGCCCTATACGCCCATGCAGGGAAATATGGGAGCATGAGATGCCAACTACCCAAAAGGGTGGTACATCCCTTCCCACACAGCTGGCCAAGGAGTTTGTGGGAGGAGTATCAGCCAGTGCAGTTGATCAGCACAAAGAAGCAGCATTTTGTGACAGATACAGAGTTCATGTAGTTTACTTTCCACTAGAGAAGAGGCAGTGAGGCAGACAGGGAGCAGTTTCTTACTCTCAGAGCGTTACATTTTGGTTCCTGGTCTGCTTCTGGTGCATTGCAACTGTGCACTTTCAGCCTTTACTTTTAATAATACTTCCATAGCACCTTTTGTCCAATGATCTCAGAGTTTCACAAACATGAATGAAGCCTCTCAGCAGCCCTGTGGAGTAGATGCTGGAATCATCCCTGTTTTATGGATGGTTAAACTCAGACATGGCATGGTTCAGTTACTTGCCCAAGGTCACATAGTCAGTCAGTGGAAGAAAAGGAGGGGAACGTAAAAGTCAAGATAAGAGCTGTGTGAAACAACAAAACATGGATAAATCCAAGTGAAAAAACACTAGCTTGGATTCTCTTTGGACTTAGCGTGCCAAAAGTTTCACTAAGGATGAGAAACCTTTTGAGTGGGTTTAGAAAAAATCTTGGCTGATTTTTGTTGGTTTGCTTTTTATGTTTTGTTTTGCTTCTGGTGGAAACCATGTTCAGCTCTGTTTTAGCACCCAAAATAAGGCAGTTTTATCTGAGATTTCCTTTTTTTTTTTTTAGTTATTTGTTTTGATAGTACACCAATAACAAGGATAACAGTAAGCATTCGGGGTATAAGTCACCCTTCTTCAGAAGTGGGCCCACACAAGGCCTATGCAGCATATACAAAAGGGCCGGCTCCAGGTATTCTGCTACCCCAAGCAGCAGTGGGGGAGCTGATCGGCAGCACTTCAGCAGCAGCTCAATCTCACCGCTCCATTCTTCGGCGGCAGTTCGGCAGCGAGTCCTTCACTCTCCCCTTCAGCGGCACTTCAGCAGCAGCTCAAAGAGGAAGAGAGGGACTGAGGGACCTGCTGCCGAATTCCCGCTGAAGACCTGGATGGAGTGCCGCCCCTTTGTATTGGCCACCCCAAGCACCTGCTTCCTTAGCTGGTGCTTGGTGCCGGCCCTGATGTAAATTCCACTCTAGATTTTGTGCTGGCCTTCTGAATGGAGTGAATTTTACCCTGAGTGTTCATGTTCATGGTCAGTGAGATTTGGTTTGAGTTTATTAGCTCATTTTAACCCAGAACTCAAATGATTCAAACCTGTTTAAACTGCCTCTGGAAAGGATCCGTACTAATCACTGCAAAGGAAAAAAAAAAAAAGCCGCCTCTTGCACTATTGGTGACTCCCTGACTGAAATACTGGCTCCACTGAAGTCAATGAGAGAACTCCCATTGACTTCTGGCGCCTGGGGATTGACCCATCGTTTCTTGGTCTAATCAGGAGGCCAAGTAGGCTAAAATTTAGTTTATTACACATTAAATAACAATCCATGTTGTAATCATACCTACAGTAAAATAATTCATTGGCATATTATCTATTTGTCCAAATGAGGGTGATAACGAATGAATATCTACTGCTGATTGGCAAGAAGTTGAATGCAGCATCCATAAAGGTGTATAGAACTGTTGGCTTCTTTCCTCTCAAAGACATACGGATTGCCTTCAATCACCTGCAGTATCTAGAGGTCAAATAATGGCGAGTGGGCCAATTCTGCTGTTAATACTAACCTCAGATCTTCAGTATGTGAGCACCTCTACTGGGGTTTTTAGTGAGACCCTTTGGATCCACTTGAGGTCCACTTTTTGGATCCTCACTTAACTGTAAGCGGGAGTAATGCTTCCAGGCCAAATTAGAAGATGGAACCATTACAAGCGTAACATGTGACAAATGTCCTATGGCTAGGTGTAGTTGTTCGTGGCTAGGAATGTGTTCAGGCAAGGGAATAAGCAGCAACTGCAGACTATCTCTGTGATTGTAAATGGGTAGTTTATAATCTCCAGAAGCTATAGTGCATGTTCCAATACAGTACACCAACCACCATATGATGAAAGCAGTTAGCTCTACTCCGGACACATCCCACCATCAAGATTTTGACTGTTACTTTAGTTTGATGCATTTAGGATGCTCATTTCATACTAATCTTAATAGACTAAATCCCTCCCTCATATTACCCCACTGAAATGTGCCGAGTTAAATCAAGGATGAAGTTGTCTTGAATTATGACAGATTTATTGTCTTGAAACTAATTATAAAAATACAGTTCAATCATTTTCTGAGAGTTTTTGGCTATGTTTTTGGAGCAGTGCACACATGGTCTTCATCTTGACTATCTTAGAGGTTCAGCAGGAAATCAAGGTACTGTAACCATGATTATGCTCTAACAATGTGTCTTTCCATAGCAATGTGTCTTTCCGTAGCTGGGCAGATTTGGTACCATACCTCCTGTACTTCTTATTTTGTTTCTTTCTTGATGCTCTCTCTAGTTCACTGCTACACTGATCCCATGCTCTCCCGCCTCACCAACTGCTGAGTCTGGCCTAGATACCCTCTGTCTGCTTTAGCAGCAACATGAAAAGCACAAAAGAAAAAGAGCAGGCTTTCAGTTTTCATTGTTGTGATGAGGAAAAGCACCGGGTCAGCCTTCATTACAAAGTCTTTTCCAGATGAAGTGATTTTGTTACCCGGTGGGCAGTAATAATCCTTGAGCTTTCTCCAGACCACATCCTTTAATTTTTTAAAATTCTTTTGGCTAAAAAGCAACTATAATCCACCAGCTCGTTCAGCACGTTTTGCAGAGCCTGTGAAGGTTAGGGGTTAAGGGAGTGTGATGATGCTTCTTAATAAAAGTTCTCAGTCTGGATACATTCAGTTCCTCTGTAACTTTTTTCAAAGCTACATATTCTAGCCAAGCACTGGTAAGCCTTAAGTACTTCTCCTTTTTCCTTTCTCTTTATTCTGGTGTAGGCTCCAGGCACCTGCTGTGAGGATGGGCTTTCCCAGTGATCTGCTCTCCCCCACTTAAGCACAGATCTGTTTAGGGCTGCCATGTTTCCAACCGTAGGGAGTTCATTATGAACCATGTTTCTAAGAGAGAATGGTTTGTGAGTTGGGAAGTTTTCTGACATCCGCAGCCTCCTAGCACATGCAATGCAGTCAAAGTGTTAACCAGTAGATGGTGAGCATGCACTTTTGCACCTGCTTAAAAGAGCATAGATCTCATTGTACCTGCTGTTCACTACAATTTTAGTGCCTTGACTAAAGCTAGAGTCTCTCAAAGACTTCCTTTGACTTCAGTGAGCTTTAGATCAGGTATTTAGAATTTGGGGACCTCAGAGAAGCAGGTTGCCATCAACTTCTGGCAACTTCAGGGAGTCTGGCTAGCAGTTCTTCCCTGCATGCACAGTGAAGGCTACAGTTCAGTCTCAGGCATAAAACCAATTGTGTCCAAGTCCATCTGGTTGGAATCCTGTCTTGGCTGACAAAATTCCTGTGGCAAAGCACATGCTAAGCAGAGCAGGAGGTAGCCCTGATGACCTTTTAGGGTGCTCCACCAAACCAGAACAAGTCTCCACCTCTTAAGCTGCAGCAGCCAGGCACTATGTCGAAGGGAGTCCAAACTCCCTTTTCACACAGAGACAAAGTAACCTTCATTAGCCTGAAGAGAGAGAATCCCAAAATGGCCTCCAAACTCAAATCTTGTTCTTCCACACCAATTATTGGGCTAACAAGGGATTGTATGTTGATAATCACTTAATAGGGATTGACAAGTTCTTAGCTTTTAATTACACAGGAACTTTTTAAGGAATTCCTGCCTCAGGTGTCGTCATTATGCTAATAATGTTGTTAGTATTATTATCATTTAAATGTATATGTTTACTCATTGCCACCAATATCCCCAGAGATTTGCAGTTTGAAAGACAGACGCACACAAAATGGGAATGAAGTGGGAAATGCAGAGATTGGGACAACTTCTCACTTTAGGGCCTAACAGAAGTCATGAGTTTTTCATAATCCATGGATTTCAAGGCCCAAAGGGACCATTATGATCATCTAGTCTGATGTCATGCAGGACAAAAACCACTGAAATTCACCAAGTGAAGTCAATATCTAAGGGATAAAATTTAAGGGAAAAAGTTGTTCAGTAGAGCTAGCAGTTTCTCAAAGAGACAATAGTAAAGGAGCAACTGCAAACTATCACAATGCAAAGGAAATATAGGAAGAATAGTAAGAAGCCAACATAGCTCCATCAAGAGCTCTTTAATGACTTGAAAATCAAAAAGTAATACTATAGAAAGAGGAAACATGGACAAATTGCTGAGGAGGAGTACAAAAGAATAGCACAAACATGAAGGGACAAAATCAGAAAAGCTAAGGCACAAAATGAGTTACATCTAGCAAGGGACATAAAAGGCAATAAGAAGAGGTTCTTTAAATACCTTAGGAGCAAAAGAAAGACAAATGAAAATATAGGTCCTTTGCTCCTCTGTTATTAACTGATCACATCAAGAAGGCTGATGTGTTTAATACATATTTTGCTTCAGTCTTCACTAAAAAAGTTAGTGGTGACCAGATACTCAACTCAATTAATACTAAATAATAAGGAGGAAGGAAGTCAAGCCAAAATGAGTAAAGAACAGGTGAAAGAATATTTAGATAAGTTAGAAGGTGTCAGGAACTGATTAATTTCATCCTAGAGTGCTTAAGGGACTGACTGAAGCAATTATCTTTGAGAATTCATGGAGGACAGGTGAGATCCCAAGAGGACTGGAGAACATAAGAATGGTCATACTGGGTCAGACCAGTGGTCCATCTAGCCCAGTATCCTGTCTTCTGACAGTGGCCAATGTCACATGCCTCAAAGGGAATGAGAAGAACAGGGCAATTATCAAGTGATATAACCCCTGTTGTCCAGTCCCAGCATCTGGGAGTCAGAGGCTTAGAGACGCCAAGAGCATGGGGTTGCATCCATGACCATCTTGGCCAATAGCCATTGATGGACTTATCCTCTGTTCATTTTGAACCCAGTTTCAGTTTTGGCCTTCACAACGTCCCCTGGCAATGAGTTCCATAGGTTGACTGTGAAGCTTTTCTTCCTTACGTTTCTTTTAAATATGCTGCCTAATAATTTCATTGGGTGAACCCAGGTAGTTGTGTTATGTGAAGAGGTAAATAACACTACCTTGTTCACTTTCTCCACACCATTCATGATTATATATAGCTCTATCATATCTCCCCTTAGTCCTCTCCTTTCAAAATAATGTAGTTCCAGTTTTTTAAAATCTCTCCTCATATAGAAGCTGTTCTATACCCTTAATCATTTTATTGCCCTTCTCTGTACTTTTTTCAATTTCTAATATATCATTTTTGAGATAGGGTGAGCAGACCTGCATATAGTATTCAAAGTGTGGGCATACCATGGATTTATATAGTAGCATGATGATATTTTTTGTTTTATTATCTATCCCTTTCCTAATGTTCCTAGTATTCTATTAGCTTTTTTGACTGCTGCTGCACATTCAGTGGATGTTTTCAGAGAACTATCCACAATGACTCCAAGATCTCTTTCCTGAGTGGTTACAGCTAATTTAGACCCCCATCATTTTGTATATGCAGTTGGGATTGCATGCTCCAATATGCATTGCTTTGCATTTATCAGCATTGAATTTCATCTGCAGTTCTGTTACTCAGTCACCCAATTTTGTGAGATCTCTTTGTCACTGTTCACAGTCTGCCGTGGCTTTAACTATCTTGAGTAATTTTGTGTCATCTGCAAACTTTGCCACATCACTGTTCGTCCATTTTTCCAGATCATTTATGAACATGTTGAACTGCACTGGTCCCAGTACAGAATCCTGGGGGACACCACAATTTACCTCTCTCTGTTCTGAAAAATGACCATTTATTCCTATCCTTTGTTTCCTATCTTTTAATCAGTTGCTTATCCATGAGAGGACCTTTCTTCTTATCCCTCGATTACTTAGATTGTTTAAGAGCCTTTGGTGAGGGATCTTGTCAAAGACTTGATGAAAGTCCAAATATTCCCTATCACTAGATCATCCTTATCCATATGTTTGTTGACACCCTACAAGAATTCTAATAATTATAAAAGCTGTGTTGATTTTCCTCAACCTATCATGTTCACCTGTTTCTGATCATTGTGTTTTTTACTATAGTTTCAACCCAACTGAAGTTAGGCTTACTGGCCTATAATTGTCAGGATCTCCTCTGGAGCTTTAAAAAATAAATTGGCATCACATTAGCTATCCTCCAGTCATCTGGTACAGAATAGGTTACGTATCACAGGTAATAGTTCTATAATTTCAATTTGAGTTACTTCGGAACTCTTGGGTGAATACCACCATCTGATCTTTAGTGACTAGTTTATCAATTTGTTCCAAAACCTCCTCTATTGACACATCAATCTGAGACAATTCCTCAGATTTATCACCTAAAAAGAATGGCACAGATGTGGGACTCTCCTCTGCAGTGAAGACAGATGCGAAGAGTTCATTTAGCTTCTCTGCAGTGGCCTTTCCTTCATTAAGTGCTCCTTTAGCACCTCGATCATCTAATGGCCACATTGTTTGGCAGGCTTCCTATACTTCATACTTACAAAAACTAACAGCAAACATTTTTTTCTTTTGTTCTTCAAATTCTTTTTACCCTGCCTAATTATACTTTTATACTTGACTTGCCAGAGTTAATATTCCTTTCTATTTACCTCAGTAGGATTCAACTTCCAATTTTTATGCTTCTAACTGCCTCTTTTACTCTGTTGTTGAGCCACTAAGCACTCTTTTGGTCCTTTTTTTTTTTTTTTTTTAAATTTGGGTTGTACATTTAGTTTGAGCTTCTATTATGGTGTTTTAAAAAGTTTCCATGCAGCTTGCAGGCATTTCACTCTTGTGACTGTTCCTTTTAATTTCAGTTTAACTATTTTCATCATTTTTGTGTAGTTCCCTTTTCTGAAGTTAAATGCTACTGTGATGGGCTTCTTTGGTATTACCCCTCTGCCAACAGAGATATTAAATTTAATTACACTGTGGTCACTATTACTGAATGGTTCAGCTATATTCACCTCCTGTGCGCCACTTAGGATTAAATCAAGAATTGCCTTTCCCCTTGTGAGTTCCAACGCTATCTGTTCCAATAAGCAGACATTAATGGTGTCTAGACGCTTTATCTCTGCAGCTGTCCTGAAGTGACATGTACCCAGAGGATAGATGAAATCCCCCATTGTAATTGGGTTTTCTATTTTTATAGCCTCTCTAATCTCCCTGAGCATTTCACTATCACCATCCTGGTCAGGTGGTCGGTGTTATATTCCTATTGCTATATTCTTATTATTCAAGCATGGGGTTTCTAGCAATAGAGATTCTGTGGTACTGTATACCTTGATTTATTTAATATTTTTACTGTATTTGATTATGCTTTCTTTCACATATAGAAGCACAAACATAGAACATATCTTTAAAAGGGGGAATAAACAGGACCCAGGGAATTACAGACCAGTCAGCCTAACTTCAATACATATGAAGATACTGGAACAAATTATTAAACAATCAGTTTGTAAGTACTTAGAGGATAATAGGGTTATAAGGAATAGTCAGCATGGATTTGTCAAGGGCAAATCGTGCCAAACTAACCTAATTTCCTTCTTTGACCACTACTAGCCTAGTGGTGGGTGCAGAGAGTTGGGGGTGGGGGCAGTAGACATGCTATCTCTTGGTTTTAGTAATGCTTCTTACCTTCTCACATGACATTGTCATAAGCAAATTAGGGAATTGTGGTCTAGATGAAATTGCTATAAGGTAGGTGTGAGAGAGAGGGCAATTTCCTGCAATATACTGGACAAACTATTGAATTAGGTTTAAGCATTTTAGGATTACATTGTGTTAAAAATGCAAATGTTTATGCATTACTGCAGAATTGTATACAACACCTCTAGGCAGGAAACCTGAGCAATGTGGACTCTGGGAAGTGCTATGAGCGTCAAAGGACTATACAAAACAATGTGAACTTATACAGCTAAATGGTGGAAATACCTGGAGGCGGGGATGCAAATTCCCTATCTCCAGACCTAGCTTTTCGAAGCTACATCTGGAGGAGAAACCCATTATCTGACTGATCACCTGTTCACAGTCTCTGAGGATCAAAGATCCAAACCGTATAAAGGAGACAATCCCAGATTCATGGGGGGAGGGTTTATTCTCAGCCAAGGCTGAGATCTACTTGAATCATCCCATAATTATTTTTTCTCCAAATATTAAGTAGTTGTGTTAGTCCGTAACATAAGGCCTTGTCTACACTACAGAGTTTTGTCAACACAAGTTACGCCAATGATAGAGAAAACAGTATATTTACATTGCTTGCACATGTTCACACAACACTTCTTCTGTTGGCAGAGTGCGTCCAGGGTTGGTGCTCTAGCATTGACAGAGAAAGCACTTCCCTCTGGGTAGCTATCCCACTGTGCTACTCACCACCTTCTACAGCTAGGAGTTGTGGGCCGGCAGAGTGGATCGCGGTGCATCATGGGTGCAGGCTTAGGGTGACCAGATGTCCCAATTTTATAGGGACAGTCCCCATTTTTGGGTCTTTTTCTTGTATAGGCTCCTATTACCCCCCACCCCCTGTCCTGATTTTTCACACTTCATCTAGTCACCCTATGCAGGCTTAATGATGCAGTTTTTTCTGTCCCATCATTCTGTGGGCTTCAGACTGCATTTCACAGCATTTTTTAACGGCCTCTGTTTACTATGCACCTGCCATCTCTGTCTGAAAGGGTGGATTCTGCACTGTTCTCTACTGTTGTGGTCACTGTTATGAACACATCGCAGATGGTCATGCAGTATATCATGAGCTCCCAATCTGAACAGGAATCAGAAGTGCCTGACCTGCTGTGTACCTGAAAAGAAACACCAGATTATTTTTGGCATTCATAGAGCAGTGCACACCGTGCGCTGTCACTTTTGGGCTCAGGAAACAAGCACTGAATAGTAGGATCACGTCATTATGCACGTCTGAGATGTTGAGTAGTGGCTGCAGAACTTTTGGATGCAGAAAGCCACCTTCCTGGAACTGTGCGCTCTCCCCAGCACTGCAGCACAAGGACACCAAAATGAGAGCTGCCTTCTCTGCAGAGAAGCATATGGTGATCACTGTGTGGAAGCTGGCAATTGCAAAATGCTACCAGTCGGTGGCAAATCACTTTGGAGTCGGGAAGTGTACAGTTGGGTCTGCATTAACGCAAGTGTGCAGAGCCATTAAATCGCATCCTGCTACAAAGGACTGTGACTCTTGGCAATGTGTGTGAATTAGTGGACAGCTTTGCAGCAGTGGGATACCATAACTCTAGTGGGGCAATAGCTGGCACACATATCCCAATTTTGGCGCCAGACCATCTTGCAACTGAGTACATCAGTAGAAAGGAGTACTGCTCTATGGTATTGCAGGCGCTTGTGGATCACTGTGGGTGTTTCACTGACATCAACATGGGGTGATCTGGTAAGGTGCATGATGCATGCATCTTCAGGAATGCAGACCTGTACAGAAAGCTGCAAGCAGAGACTTTCTTCAGAAGATTCCAGTGGAGGATGTTTAAATGCCCATAGTGATCTAGGGAGATCCAGTGTATTCCTTATTCCTGTGGCTCATGAAGCCAGGGATTGAACTGGGACATGCTCTGTATAGTAACCAGTGAGGGTTTCTCCCCTTCCCAGCTGGCAGAAAGCAGGAAAGTATTTTAGCATTTTGTATTCCTTTGAGCCTATTGTCTCTTCCGTTGTCTAATAAAACTTGTCCTGAATCAAGCTGTTGGCCTGCCCCAGTTTAGTGAATCTGCATATCGAGTTTGTATGATATCAAATAACATTAAAAATGCAACACTGGGCAAGCATGACAATGGCTGAATATACATTTCAGAGTTCTTGGCTTTTGTGTTTTTCACAAAAGTTGTATTTTTACCAGGGTTCACTGAGACACTATAAATCTCAAGTGTGGTTGAGATGTCTGCAGAAACCTCAAGATAAAAATAAACCTTGTAATAAGAACCGCTTATGTTTTGTTGGTGCCCACGTATCATAAATAATCTGTGCTCAAAGATATCAGCTGTAACTTGTAGATTGTGCCACTTAAGCACAGAGCAATCGCACTGCCCCACATGGAGGCAACCACTGCTACACCCCTGTGTTGGGTGGAGTATAACTAATTGCTCTCTCTCTGCTTGTCTGCGTGGTCTGGACTCATGGCCTCACCTCCTCCCCATGTATCCTTGTCGCTGTACACCCCTGTGGAGTAGAAAGAGCTGCCCCTGCTATCAACAAAGCCCAGGTATTGCTATTATACATGGTATAAGGTATCTGCCTTACACAAGCAGCACACAGAGGAAGGAAGGTTATTCATGCCATTTCCTCAAACCCCTACTGTGTTCATTGTGAGGGCAGGGCAGAATCTACCCCTAAGTGGTTGGGAGAGTTTTAAAACAAAGTTTGGGCATTTTATGTATAGCGCTTCAGCCAGTGTGATGCTTTCTAATATAATTGCAGGCCCATCACTCCTTTTAGAAGTAAGAATTTAAGTAATTAGCTCTCATTTTGAAAGAGGAATCTAATGAGTTTCTAATTTCTCTCTCGCAAACAATTTTTCAGCAAAGTTGTAACACGGAAGTCAGTTTTGACCCTTCTTAAATATTCCTGTGTTCTTCCTATGGCACAAGGAGTCTCGAGGTGTTTTAGAAGATTTTTATCTGCACTACAATGATTTTAGTTCTGAGTGTAACGCAATGTACTATAACTATATATGGTGCTGTTACAGGCCATGATATTGCACTGTAAAATTCTGTCTTTTTATTTAAGAGGCAGTGTAGAGTATCAAGCTATTTCTAATGACGATTATGAAATAGTTTGAATTCTTAACCAGTGAAGTTCCCAAGCTATGCAATTATTTGTCAGTGAATACACATGATAGGACAATACAACCGCTTCCCCATTCAGAACACTGTGCCATTCTATGTAATGTCCAACTTTTTTTATTTTTAATTCTGGACTTTCTGAGCCAAATTTTCAGGTGCTGTTAATTAGCACAGCTCTATTGATCTCAGTGAAGCCAAGCCGATTTACACCAGCTGAGGGTCTGCCAGCTGGAGTGGGGTACATGGGTGCATGACATGGAATTGCAATGGAATGTTTCTAAGTTCAAAATCATAAGCAAGCAAAGTAAACCTTGTGTGTAATATGTCCAAGGTCTATATAAACTGTTTATACTGTAGAGCTGGAATATGCTATTAATGGCAAAGTAGTTTAACTTGTCTGCCAAGGGGAGTATCTTTCTCTGTACAGAAGTGGAATTAAACTATTGTCCTAAAGTTGGGTTAAACCAGATCTTATACCTTGATTTATGCAGACCTAAAAATAGTTGAATTGGTCTAACTGGAGGAAAAAAAGTAAAAAAAAAAATTAAAAAATGCAACGTTCTAAGCAATAATGCCTCAGAATGGGGACAGTGTTTGCTGAAGCTACTTTTTTGCCCTTCCAGTGCTCGTACTGGTTCTGATGTGTCCGCTGCAAAATCAAGAGTATTCTTTTAATGTGCTTTGCAGACCTGGTGCTAACTAGTACTAAGTTACTCAAAAAGGCAGTTGTGTCTCTCGCTCTTAACAAAACAACATAATATGAAGGACCCACAAAGGTAGAGTGGAATTCGAATGCTAAGTTTACTAACTGTATATATCATGCAAGGCTACATATATACACATACATTTCTGTTCTGACAAGATTCCTGGTGGCTTCTGAGAGTGAGATCCACATGAGGAATACGAACTTTTTTAAATGGATACTTTCCAATTCCTATATACTACAAAGATCAAAAGGAATCAGTCAGAAAAAAGGCTGTTTTTATTCCTACAAAAAAATGACCCTTCCTCTACCACCTTTTTGCTAAAGTTATGACCCATGCTTTATAAAAGGGTCACATTTTCCACCTGAAGAAAAACATTGCTGGTTTAGGGAGAAAAGAAAATCATGCAATTCACTTCCCAGGTGAAAAGAGAAATTAGTTGCAGGAGTTTTGCTTTAAGGATGGCTGTGCTGACTTAAAGGTAATCAAAATTGGTTAATTTAAATAGTTGTACGTGTGGACTGGTGCGGGGGGTGTTAAAGGGTCTGGAAGAAATCTACTTTTGGTAACTGCTTGCTTGGTGCTTTTGGTAAAACAAATTACCATTTATTGCTTACATTTTATTTGTCCCGAAAAATTACCTCTGAAAACAGCGTAAGTGACATCATTATTCCATGTTTCTGTAGGTGAAGCTTAAAGTCACTTTTGCCCATAAGACCGCTAAGAAACTTACCTGGGAAAAGTTTGGTATTAAGTATAATTATTGTAACAGTGATGAGACTTAGTGCTCAGCATGCACAGTTGCTATCTGCACTTCAGATTAATATATTCAATTAGACCCAGGAAAGCTCACTGTAAAGCATACCCGATAAAGGAATAAACACGTTAAAAGTGGATGTATATTACATAGCAGTTTATAGAGGGAGAGCCACATCAGATAAAGGCATTAACTGTTAAATAAACTCATTAAAATGAAATAGTGAACAATTATGAGATCCACCCCAAGGAAAACTTGTTGTCTAGAAAATACTATCTGCAGCAATGTCAGCTAGAGTGAAACTCTCAAATTTTCAGGAAATTATTGTATTGTTTTGCCTACCATTTTCAGAACTGTAGTTTCACACAGGTTGAGCTATAAATTGAATAGCGCAGATGATGTGGCTTGCAATAACTTTATTCAATTTAAATATGGTTGGATGGGAGTAAAACAAGCATTCAGATAGCTATTTGGTCCTCTAATACACACACTCTCTATATTGTCCTCCTAGGCTCTGTGTAAGTAGTTTTTCTGGTATACTGTCATTCATAACTCTTCCAGACTTGACTACATGTTCTGAAGTTTAGTATTAACCCCATATCCTGCAAATAGTCATGCCCATGCTTAGCTTTAAATTTAGATATTTAAATTTGCAAAATTGGGAATTAAATTACTAACAGATGTTCTTGTACATACTGTAAATATTAGTTGAGTGTCCATTCAAATTCTGTTGACTTATTTCTGTTTAGGTTTTACCACTAGTTGACATTCTTGATCCTGTTATTATATTGACTCACACTCTCATGAACATCATTCAGTAGATGGCTACAAATAATATATGAACCTATGTTTTATGAAGTGCATCCTTACACACCAACTTGAGTGAATTTATGGTAATCAACATATTGACTAAAAACTAGAGCTGACCTAAGGACAACAATTTAGTTTCACGTTAGAGCAAAAATAAAACCTTTAGAATATTTTCACACAAATGGAATGAGGGTTGAGTTTACAGAGACCCAGAACACCATGGTGGAAGTGAATACAAGACGAACTTTATTTTCTGCATACACAGGCTTATATCTGCCTGCCTTATACCCCCTAGTGGCTCTGTCTTTTCACAGCTTACACACCAGAGAAACAGGAGAGAAAGCAGGGACTTTAACGTGAGTCTCCCATGTGCCAGGCCAGTGTCCTACCTACCACGATAGAGAGTCCCTCCCTCCCTGATCTAAAAACCTGCCTATCAAAAGTTTTGTGGAAACCAATACATCTCTGGAAAACATTGAAACGTTGATGAAACAGCATATTTCAGCAAAAATGTTGTAACTAGTTCTACTTAAAACACTCTCAAACCAAAATAAGGCCCTATTCACTCAAACACTTTTGCATGGTACTTAACTTAGAGCACATGACCACTAATTTCAATGAGGCTACTTGCATGCTTAAAGTTAAGCACATGCAAAAGGGTTGGCAGGACATTGCCTAAAAATCTATGTACCTCCCACACAGGCAGCCATCCCTTCAAGCAAACAGCTTTCCTCCTTCCTCGAAAGATCAAGAGACTTTGAGTTTTGTTGGACCAGCAGGGAAAGTGATTCCAGAGCATGAAGCATCCTCTGTCAGACTCTATACTGTGCCTTGCAGGAGATGCAGATTGGGTGGAGCAGCACAGGTTGGGGAGAGGGAAAAGTGACTTCGTGCCAAATTGGAAACAAAAAGTACCAGAATGCTCATAACTTGTTCTTGTCCCAGATTTTGCAAACTGAAGAGGTTCATAATCGTTCACGTAAATGTTTATCTAAAGCTTTGAATGTGGGAAGTTCACTGCATTGTTTTCTCTGTCTTTGGATAGTAAATGCCTTTGTGGGAAATTTAGGTTAAAATTTGCAAAATCCCTGTATGACCAAAGTCCCATTTTCAAAAGGGACTTAGGAACCTAAATCCCAATGATTTTAATAGTCTAAGGGCTTGTCTACTTGAACATTAATTGATGGCAAACTGGGATGTTAATCTACTCCATGCTGGCCTGCTGCACATTAACTTACATGTGTATCCTGCTGCTGTGCGCTAAATGTTCTGTGGTGCATTTTTATCTACCCTGCTGTGAAACAGGAATAGATTAAAGTGCAATAGAGAACTTTTAAAATATGGCAGCAGGGTCCACACAGACAGCTAGACTGTGGCAGGCTAGTGTGGGGTAGATTCACACCCCAGCTTGCCACGAACTAAGTGTTTGTACAGATAAGCCATTAGGCACTACTATCTTTGAAATGGGACTTAATCTCCTTTGTCATGTGGGCACTTTTGTTAATTTTTTTTCTTTCAGGGTAAAGTTAATTGCAAAGTGTTTAATAAAACCTTGAGAAAAGCAAATGTTATTTCCACAAACTGTGCTGAAGGATGATCTCAGATTGCTATTACAGGGTAAAAGCATGTTTGCTTCTACATCCTGGCTTGATGGATCACAAAATGCAGGCACCTCTTCAGAAGAACCTCGCTGGACTCTAAACTCAACAAAATGGCAGTGTTTGAAAAACACTTGCCTCTGAATCTCATGTGTACTTGTCACCAAATCCACTCACTCTGTTCTAATAGGATTTAAACCCATCAAAACAAGCCAGGGAACAACAGCTTTCACACAGAGCACCTCCATTTTATTTTTTCAGGGCTCCGAGTAGAAGGCCTGTTCAGAAGGTCAGCCAGCATACAAACTATCAAAGAGATTCATAAACTGTATAATCAGGGTAAGTCACCATCCTCCCATTGCTTTAAATTAATAACACTCTAAAGGCCACATGGATGTTGTATCTGTTGGTGACACAGTATCGCTATCTTTCATGTAATTAGTTAATCATAAACCCATTTGTAACCTAAAATGTCATATTAGTGTAAGCAGTAATACAGAAACCTGAAAGATAACGACAGGCATTTAAAGCTTTCTGAATAATGAGTCATCAATTGATGTCAGAGCTGGAGTTTACAAGATCTGAAGCAGCTAATGAATTATGAGGCTTAAGCCAAAAATGGTCTACTTTTTCATAAACAATTGCATTGCCTCAATGCTCAGTAGGTTACTGCAGTTAGTTACAAATTATCCAGAGCAGGATCTTCTTGTCATTTTGTCTCTAGTGTTTTTCCATGGTAATGACAATGAAATATAATTTTACACAACAGTTTGTGAAATGTGTTGAATTCATTTGCTGAAATGTCTTTTTGAGGTGAATCTCTTGAAGCTAGATTATTAAAACTCCATTTAAAAAAGTACAACGTGACAATGTTAAGATTTTGCAGCAGCTGAAAACAAGGAGGTTTTCTTTTTCTAACTGTGGTTTGGAACACAGTTTTTAAACATAATAAAAGATATGTTGAAATATTTAACTGAGGAATCATCCTTTTGGTCCTCTAGGGAAGCCAGTGAATTTTGATGACTATGGAGATATCCATATTCCTGCTGTTATTCTGAAGACTTTCCTCAGGGAACTCCCACAGCCTTTGCTAACCTTTGAATCCTACGATCAAATCCTTGGAATCACTAGTGAGTATAAATCACTTATGTCATGAGTTTTATATTTGTAATTGAACTGGGTTTGGCTAATTTATAATGACTCAGTCATTAACCCATGACACAGTAGGATTTGTATAGGAACGGTCATCTCCAATAAGCTGCAGGCATTAGACTGGGGTCTCAAAGTCCCAGCCTGCAGGCCATCTACAGCCCAAGAACCTCCCCACTGTGGCCTGCAGAGGAGAGAGGCAAGCAGCCACGCTGCCGGCTCTGTCTGCTGCAGGTGCTGCCCCCTGCAGCTCCCATTGGCTAGGGGAGATGGACAGAGGTACCATCACTAGTTGCCAGGCAGAGTCAGCCATGGAGGCAGCATCATTAGTTGCTGGGCAGAGTCAGCCATGGAGGCTGTGTCACTTTTTCCCACAATGAATATAAAGAAGTCAAAATACCGAACACAACTATCTGAGGCACATCTTGCTGCAGTCCTGAAGGTTTCAACTGCTCAGTCACTGAGGCCAAACATCAACAAACTGACAGATCTTAAGTGTTGCAAGGTGCCTGGCAAACACTGAAAACTCTCTGGCAGGCAAAGAATTTTATAAAGTTGTATGACAGTTTTATTATTTCTATGAAATTCAAAATTAAAAAAATACAATATAAACATTTTCTTTTTTGAACACCGTCTTCAGTGACATTGTCCCGCTGGGAGGATTTGAGAACTGGCACTGGCCCTAAGGTAAATTGAGTTTGATACCCCTGCACTAGACTGATCCGAAAGCAAGCATAACTTTCCATCCAATAGAGGACAGAGGTAAAAATCCATGGCCAAGGCTTTCAGAAATAGGACCCTAAAATTAGACTGCAAGTCCATATTTAGGCATCTGCCTGATTTTCAAAAGTCCTGAGCAGCTAACAACCTCCAGCCTGGCAGGTGCATAAGAGTTTCTGAAACTCGGGATTTCTGAAAATAGACCACGGGCCTAAATACAGACTTAGTAGTCTCATTTTGGATTTCTATATTTTAAAATCTTGACCCATGTTGAAGTACAGAACAGCATATTATTATATATTTATAGTACAATATATTAATATGCACCTTTTCTTCCACCCCCACTTTGCTCTATTCCCTTTTCCCATACTAAACCCCCTTGTTCAAAGGTGTTTCTGTTCTTTTTGTGTGTTTTTTATATGATGCTTTGCATCCTGGAGTTTTTCAAAATGCTTTCAGAAGCTATTTACTGCTCCATATAAAAATCACTTCACTGCTAAAGTGCAACTGCCCTTGGGGATGGAAGTTGGCAGCCAGATGGGGATCAGTGTGCAGTGAGGAAGTTAAGCAAGGGAGGAATTTGGAACAATGCCACCAGGGCAAACTCCACTCTTATGGAAGCATCCTATGTGATATGTAATGTCTGCACAGAGCAGGTAGGAGCTTGAAGATTTAGCCCCAAAGGCCCACACATGGGCCTCTCGCTTTAACCAAGGTTTATTCATTTATTTGTACTGCAATCCTGCCTTATCAAGAATTGAGCAAAATTTCCAGCGTGCTTTACTCAATTACTTCAAAACATTGGACCACACTCAGTTACACCAGTTCAACCCCAGTATCTTCATCTGCACTGGTGAAATTGTGGTAGTAGAATTTGGCCCAGCCTACATATATTTCATTGAAATTTTAGTAGAACTACTACTCTGGAATAAAATATTAGGGAACAAACCAGATTGACTTAAAGCTTAGAGAGGGGAATATATTAATTATCTAAAGGGCTGACATCACATGAATCTACTGGTGATAAAACTTCAATCATGTGGCCTTTTTCCAGGCATTGAGAATATTTTATGCTGACAGAGTGACTCAATATATTCCAGTATGTCTGGCATTTAGTACACGCTGCTTGAAGAGACCTATCCACTGGTTTCATTCTGGGTGGGTTCTAAATTCTGGTAAGCATTGAGTCAACAGAACTTTCGTTCACAATTTGTGACTGGGTGTTTGTTCTAACCAGGTGCTCTTTGAGGTGGGGGTAACTAAGGGTTGGTTGCTTCCAGAACAGTTTGTTCATAGTCTGCTAATAACTGAGAGACTCTGCTGTTGGAAAGCTGATATTGTTATCAGTGGGGGTGACTCTGTTGCAGCTGGTGACTACGATTTTCAGGCAGGGACTGTCGTTTGGTTATATGTTTGCATAGTACAATGGGGTCCTGATCCATAAATGTGGCTCCTAGGCATTATTGCAAAACAAAGAAGAAGAAGAAGAAGAAGAAGAAGAAAAGTTGAACATGTCCCTGATCCTGCAGCCACCTATGCACATATTTAGCTTGGCTCATGTGAGTGATAATCCAGGGTACAGTGTAAATTAATAACTAAATTTTGTTTAAAGCTTTCATGGAGTTCTATGCAATTTACTGTGTGGGGGTCTTTTGGAGAACACCTTAAAATATATTCTAATGTTCATGTAATTGGAAGTCAAATAGACTAGCTAAGTGGTTGAGGGTGTCGTTTACTTTCCCCTTGGAGTCTTGGGTTCAAACCCTATGTAGCTTATCAGTGAAAATGAATTTAATGATGTCAAGCTAGTTTCTAGAGAACGCATATCCACAGAAATCACCATCTTGTCAGTCTCTGCCTAGGACTTGAACATGGAGGATTGTTGCAGGGTCACAACAGAGGTATGTTTGCAGGTATATGAGTAAGGAGAGAGCATTTTGAGTGGCAGGGGTCTCATTGACACTTGATTCAGGGAATAAATATAGGGCAGCTGTACCCAATACATAAAGAGAGGTAATGGGATTCAAATTTAGGACCATGAAATTTCCCTCTAGCAAAGAAACAGCTTCAGCTCACTCATCTGGTAGAGAGAATAGTCTGAGGGTTATTCTCAGGCTCTGAGCTGTGCTATCCAGTGATTATATGAGAGGCTGGGAATCACGTGTTTTAGATTCTATTCATAACTATCAATGACTAACATCATGATTTTTTATTAACTTCACTTCTGTCTCTCAGTTCTCTTGTCTGTAAAAGTGGGCATAATAATCCTTGCCTGCTTCACAGGGATGGTGCAAGGCTTAATTAATACTTGGAAGATGCTTTGAAAATCTCAGTTGAAAGTGTTTTCACAGTCCAAAGTCATGCCACTAATTATTATCCTGTAACAGAGATTATCCTGTATTATCCTGTAACTTACCATTCCAGCACCTCCTGCTGGTGGTCTTGGGAATTAGCTCTGTACATTAGTGCACCCTCTTTGGGTGGTTCCTCACCACCAGGACCCATGTCTCTCCAAGAACTCTGGCATCCTCTTCAGCAGCACAGCCCTCCATCCATGCCATACACTGCCCCTTCCTTCTGGGGGACCTGCAGTCCACTGTTCAGCCACTTTCCTTAATGGCTACTGCACCAAATTGGCCATTTCCTCATAGCCCCAGCATCCTTGTTGCCCTTGCCTCAGGGCTTCAGCCTGCAATACCCAGCACCCAGCCAGGAGCTGTCTCTTGCTCCCCCAGTCCCTGCCAGCAGCACTGCTCTATCTAGGGTACTGACAGTTCTCTCAGCCCTCCAGAAACACAGTCCTTTCTCCTGGGGCTCCCAGCAGACAACTGCACTCCTCTGCCCTGCAGCTCTCTTTTTTATATTGGCCTGCCTGGCCCTGATTGTCTGCTCCCTTCAGACCCTTTCTAATTGGCTGCCTCCAGTGCAGTCTCCCTAGGGCTGCTTTTAATCCCTTTTCTGCCTGTGAGGGGCAGCTGCCTCATCACATATCCCAACAAAGGGAAGCAGTGTACACAGATCAAGCTAAATTCAGTTCTCACTTACAGAGATGTAAATCCAAAGTAACTTCACCAGATTTTTGCAGGTGCCACTGAGCATATAAATTGTCCAGAAAAGAAAATTGCAACCTTGTCTATATTTTTATGCCTATTGGATTACATTACATATTACCTTGATATTACAGGTGTGGAAAGCAGTTTACGAGTGACGAGCTGTAAACAAGTAATCCAAGGACTTCCTGAGCACAATTATGTTGTTCTGAAATACTTGATATGCTTCCTTCATATGGTGAGTATAGGCAAAATCCCATAATTCTGGCAGACTTTTTTTTTAAAGTCTGATTTTGCAAAATTCAACATTTAAAATAAAAGAAAGAAAAGAAAGATATTGAAGAATCGGAGAAATGCAAAAAGGCTGTTGTGCATTAATTGTCAATGCAGCAGCTTCAAGCTGCAGCACATCTCCTCTTCTAATAAAAGTCAGAGTTGAATAATGACTTCAGTGATAACTTCAATATAAAACTCTGTATAAATAATTGAAACCACGGTGTAAATAGAACTAAAACCTCACATTTGCTAATGTGTTTGAAAGGGACACTTCCACATTTCTATTGCTTTTAATTATTTTATTTATTTTACTTCCCCTTTTTGTGTGAAATAACTTTTTAGAAAAAGCTTGGAAATAATGTTTCCCCCCTAGCGATTAAATAAACAAGCCTGTAAAGCCTTTAGTGCCAGAGAAAGGTGTTGGATCAGTAGCCCCTGGAGTCCAAAGTCATCTATTTATCCACAGAAGAGCAATATAGCAGTAGTAGCAGCAATGCAATCTCCCTTCCTACTGCCCAATTTGCCATCTCTCTAGGCTAACTTTTTCAAGCCTCGATGCTTAAATTTAAGCCCCTTCATACATATTTATGAGGCATCTACGTAAAGCAGCCTGATTTTCAGAGTGCTGGGCACTCACAAATCCTGTTAAATTCTGAGACACTTTGCTGATTTATACCATCTGAGGAATTGGTCCTCAGGGGAAGACCTTGTGTGCCATGTACTTGTGAGCCACATTTCAGAAACAAGTTATTTTAATGCCTCTTTAAAGCAAAACCCCACCAAAAAACAGTATTAAAGGAAACATACTGATACAACCCCGATGCACACAGGACTAGTGGGTGCCTTTCATACCTACATGTTCATTTATCATTACTTAACTGAACTCCAAAAGCTATTATAAAAATCCTCACGTCATTTGCTATTATTTCAGCAACTGATATCTCTCCTCAGTGTTTTGAATCGTGTAAGTGCCTTTGTTCCAATAATAGATACACCATCTCAACACACTTCTTAAGAGCTGAACACTTGAGGTGTTAATGAGGTGTGCAAAAGTACTACATAGTGTTTTCTGTAATTGGGCAACAGAACATAGCATTTATTTTTGAGTGTGCCTTGTTATGTAAAACACAGAGTCAAGTTGATATTAGCACTCAGATCTGCAATTTTTGCTGATCTGTAGCTTTTAATCTTTCACGTTTGAGGGAGTGTTTGCATTCATAAAGGTCAAGGTAATGTGAAACCACCTGGAAGCTAGAGATTTCTATTCATCATAGGTCAGGTGTGCTATGCAAGCAGCCATAATTCAAACTTGAATACACGGCTCTTCCAGTAATCCCAATTTTTACCTGTGACGATCACCCTTCTTACGTATAAGAGGCAATTTAATTCCCTCACAAGCTCAGCCTTGAGTAGTGCAAGAGGTACTTGTGGTAATTTTATGAAGTGGGATGAAATGTAATCACAAGATACAGTTTTTAAAGATGGTACATTTGATTCAAGCTTCTCAGCAAAAGACCCACACTTCGCTCTGCAGTCTCTACTCCCTTACTTAATGACACATCTTCTTGTGACCAAGGGACACTACAGCAAGACAATGTGATTCCAACAGCAGTAAATACCTGAGTTATGGGAATGGCTCCAAGTCCTTTGACCTTAGACTAGCAGTGAATGATTCCTTCAGTAATGAGCCCAGCATACCGAAAAAGGAGCAAACTGTCTATTCCCCACTCAAGAATATCTCAGGCTGCTTGGGTAATAGCAGTACCTGGCCACTCAGAGCAGATCTGAGCAGTGGAAAGTGTTGGATGTTTGTACAGCAGCTATACAATGTCCCCCAGTTGAGGTATCCAGGCATTACCACAATACAAATAACAAGGGGAAAACAAGCCACGTCTTCAAGACCCGGGCCCTAAATGGTGCTCACAAAAGATTTACATGCATGGATGCTCAGCTGAGTTCATCAAATGTGTGTGCGTTCACAAACAAGTCTTTGTACGTACAAGTTTCCATTGGCATGTGCAGTTAGTTGATTTATGCATGAATAGATGAGTTTAGTAGGCTCCGAAAACTATGCTTATGTGTATGCAGATTATCTTGCAGAAGCACTTTTTTGGGCTCTAGTTATAAAAATAGGGCAAAAAATGTACACCAGCACCTTGTTAATTAATACATAGTTCAATTTGTTTGTCAGGAAATGGGTTCTTTTCCTCTTTACAGCATGGCATGCAGGATCATTTGCAGTTACTCAGTTTGAGGCTAAATCTTGAGTTCTGTTTATGTGGTGGTACAGGGCACATAAGCCCCAGATGGCTGAGTAAGGAGGCTCTTCACTGGACAGATCATTACTGAGTCCATATCTGCAATATGGGCACTATAGCAGCATAGCTACAATGCCATGGCTATGCCACTGTACCCAGTAATATAGATGCAGACTACAGTGACAGAAGAGATTTTTCCATCACTTTAACAACTCCAACTCCCTGAGTGACAGTAGCTAGGTTGATGGAAGCATTCTTCTGTCAACCTGGCTGCATCTACACCAAGAGTCAGGTCAGTGGAGCTATGACGCTCAGGGATATTCATTTTTCACACCCCAGAGCGCTATAGCCATGTCAACTCAAGGGAGGAAAACTGGGTTGTGTATGGGATCAATATCTGGTTTCTCAGGTGGAGGATCCTTAGAACTTATGCACGTGCCAAGCTGCCCTCCGTGAATCCTGGTCTTTCTCACTCCTGGCAGCTGGGTCTCAGACCTGCAGTAACCCCCAGGCTTACTGCTACCTGTTCATGAGGGTGTCCTTACCTTCTAACCAAGAAAGATTAGATTTTGGAGGGAGATTGGGAGTGGTGTCACTGCCTTGTTTCCCCTCAAGTTGCAATAGGAGGACTGTTGTGATCTTTGGTCCAATAGAACCCATATTCTCCAAGTCATCAACCAGTAAAACCTGATTTATGGCCACATGGCCTACCTATGCCACTAGCTGTCAATCAGCTTCCTATCATGGGATTAGGGAAGCCCTCTGCTTTTCGAATGACTCCCAAATGCCATTCCCTAGCACCTGGATGGCCCAGAGCTGTGGACTCAGCCTTGAGGCAGGGCCTGGGCAGGGCAGTAGCATAGCTACTATGTGCTCAAGTGGGCTGACCTTTCAGGATCCATTTAGGCCCCTGTGGTTATAGAGTATTCACTCCAGGCAGCTCTGTGTGGGATTTGGCCCTTCATATTGCTTGTGTTTGTCACTTTCAGTAGCGGTATGTATGTTCTTTTCCAGGTATCCCAGGAGAGTATTTATAACAAAATGACTGGATCCAACCTGGCGTGTGTCTTTGGGTTGAATTTAATCTGGCCGCCTAAAGGAGCTTCTTCCCTGCGTGCTTTGAATCCTCTAAATCTCTTCACTGAATTACTGATAGATTTCTACTCTAAAATCTTCAGTTCACGAACAGTATCTGGTGAGATCTTACCTTAATGTTCACAGAAAGGGAAAAGGAATATGCCTACCTTAGCAAAAACCTCCACAAATAAACCTATGAGAATTTACTATACACAGGATTTTACAGAAACAAATATATTTCATATACAGAGCAAAATCCTTTTCTCTCTTTTGCATCATCATGATTTTCCAGATATCAAAGATGTTAGGGGAAATATGCTTACCAATACTCTTTGTATGTGGGTGTGTATATATAAACATTCACAAACCTTCAGGTCAAAGTGGCATAAACTTTCCTCTTTTCATAATCTTTAGCAATTGTTAAATATGTGTTAGTTTAAAAATTCATAACAGTAGATAAGACTGTCATTCATTTAAGCATCTGGAAGTTCCCTACTATGTGGCATTTTTTCTAGGGTGATGCTAACTTCTGGACCATCTGGAAAAAGTTTCTTTTGAAATCTTCAAATATGTACAAATTATGGATTAATTTTTCAGAATTTCAGACACTCATTCCCACAAACACAGAAGTGTGTGCATTTGTGTCTGCGTTTATGTGTAATTACCATGAAAACCAAAGTATTTGCCTGTGTCAGTTAGATTATGCATACATCTGTCTCTGTGCTTTTAAATATCTGGTATGCCTGTCCAGCCATTGTAGTTGCACATGCAAACTAAGTGGAAAATTACACAGCACTCTTGAGCTTTTAAAAATCGAGTCATTTGTGTTTTTATCTTTAAAGAATCTCTGTATCAGTATATAGTTAATACAAAATGTGAGAAATCATTGTTTGAAAAATGCATTGAATATTTTTATTTGTTGTATGGTCTTGAAGATTTTTGAGTTGTTAGAAATCTGCTTCTAAAATCAGTCTCTCTCTCTCTCTCTCTCTCATTCTCTCTCTCTCTCACACACACACATCAAAAAAAAAAAGAGACACACACACACACACACCAAAAAAAAAAGAGAAAGAAAGAAAATCTTAACCCACCTTGAACCCTGGAAAATACTCCTGATGGCACTTTTATCTAATCTAATGTATGTTATCGGTGGGATGACATTAATCCCAGTGGGAATAATTAGCCATAGTAATGTAAGAGGGAGTTTCTGTGTTTTCTCTCTAGATACTTGTGTTTGAATACCACTTTAAAGTTCTGCTCCCTCGATATCTGCTACTGATCATTAGTGGAACAGGATAGGGAGGTTATCATTGAAACAGCAAAAGGGACTGAACTAGTGGTGACCAAAATAAGCAGTATTTTCCCCAACGTCTGCTTCTGCTGCTCCCATACAAAGCTGCTGAAGCAGACATCCCATTCAGGATATAGTAGAGACAGTGATCCATGGAGACCAGTTTGGTTATCCCTTCACCTTCAAACACAAAGGAACCCTTTCCCTTCCAGCAGCTCTAGCTAATTGAGGGATTGTGCTTCTCCTCTCTCATCTTGACAGTGACTAAGTATCTGCCTGTCTAACAGATGCAGGCTTCCAAATCCTTGTTGGAGAGAGCAAGTAATGATTTATTCCTTTTGGCAATTTAGAGCACATAGGAGAGAGTACCCATCACACCATGTCAGTCCTATGTTTGCCCAGTAGATGTCATCTACAGCATAAGGCTATAAAAGGAAATTATTGCAATGTAAATAATCAGAAAGCTATAAAACAAGCTGTACTGTATGTGACATCCTTTTAAAATTTAAATCGTGGTGTAATTTTCTCTTAATTCATCAAGTGTTTCAATTAAAAATAAAATTTTAAATATCTATTGTTAAGTGTCTGTTCTTTGTTAGTATCAAGTGGCCAGTTTGGCATGTCTTTGCTACTTAAGTATAAAATGTTGCCCAGTATAAAGAGAATAATTAAGATGAGTTTATGAATTTTATGTTGTTGCACTTTCAGGAAAATGAGGTTGCAAAGGAGGAAATGTGTTCAGTCTCTGTTTTATATCATAAATTGTTAAGACAAACAAATTCCTGTGCAGTACAGTACAACGATTTGAAGATACTATTCTGTGAATTGGCACCAAACATTTATATCAGAGGAACTTGGCCTACAGGCCAATGCGTGAAACTGGGAATCAGAAAGCCTACTTTCTAATAGCATCACGTGCCCAGAGTGAGAGAGCTATCCAGTGGCAGTTATTTCACCTTTCTATGTCTCCATTTCTCCTTGAGTAAAAGAAAATAATAATACCTACTTTTTTTAAAGTGCTTTGAGATTACTGACTGAGAATTACTATAGAAATACAAAATTCAGATATTTCCAAAATCCAGCTGAGCCAAATGGCTCTTTCAGTACAGTACTAATGGTTTTCAGATGTTGGGGAATGTTGCACTGATCAGTGATTTGAGTATAGAGGGAGTTTATGCAAAATACTGTACCGAAACACCTTGGGGTGAAATCCTGACTCTGCTGAAAACAATAGGAGTTCTGCCATTGACTTCAGTGGGGCTAGAATTTCACCACATTCTCTGGCTATCTTTTTGTACAGCACTAGAAAACAGTGGCAGAAGTATCCCAGTATCAGTTACGCCATAGTGAAATCAGAGCCCTAGCCAGAATAGATTGCTAACTCAGCAGTAATTCATCGTAGAGGAAAGTTTTTTCTTCCTGACATTAGTTTTCTGTTCCCCAGAGGTCCACTGCCTCTTACAAAGGTGGATTTGGTATATGCTACATCATTTGGCTGATATTTGACTGTGTGGCTCAGAAACTGATCTCTTACTGTGTGAATCAGTGGCTGGTGCCTAGCAACAAGTAAAAGTACCAGCAGTGTGCATGGCTTTAGCTACTTTATCTGCTTGTAGGCACCGAGAGATATTTAAAGATTGGATCTGTTTTATTTATTTGTCACATTCCAAACTGCAGTTTTTCCTTCTAGTCTTTGTGAATGACCATTTTTCAGAGATCGCTGGCTTCTGTCATATACCGATTGAAGTACAGAATGGAGTTTCTGATTCCAAGATTGTTTCATTTTTAAGAACAGAACATACAATATCCTGCAGTTTGACCAATTGGATATTGTTTAGAAAATTTAATACTGTTTCTGATTATGAGCAGTGTTCACATTGGTGATGGTACATTCCTGCTTCTAGTCTCTTTCTCAGCTGGCAGCAGTGAAAGGTGTAATATGTGATAGCTGGCTCTACCCCCTCCCAGCCATTCACTGACTTTGGACAGGTCTATACTTAAAATGCTGCACCGGTGCAGCTGTAGAGCTTTAGGGCATGGCTGCACTTGCAGATGTAGAGCGCTGTGAGTTAAACCCGCCTTTGGAGAGCGCAGCAGGGAAAGTGCTGCAGTCTGTCCACACTGACAGCTGAAAGCGCACTGGCGTGGCCACAAGTGTGGCACTTGCAGTGGCATTGGGAGCAGTGCATTATGGGCAGCTGTCCCACAGAGCACCTCTTCCCATTCTGGCGCTGTTGCTTGTGGGAAGGGGGCATGGAGTGTGGGGCGTTCTGGGTCCTGTCCCAATGCCCTGTGATGCATCGGTTCACATCCCAGCAATCCCTGTGCTTCCGTCCACATTTGGCACCATCTTTCAACTTTTTTTGTGTTGCACGCTCTATCTTCCCTAATGTGCATAACATTGTGGCTCGCTTTGCACGAATGGGTTTCGCTAACTGCAGAGGGGCAATAGATGGGATGCATATTCTAGTTCTGCCATCAGCCCACCTAGCCTCCAAGTACGTTAATCAGAAGGGGTATTTCTCTATGGTTCTCCAAGCACTTGTGAGTCACTGTGGGCATTTCATTGACATTAACGCAGGCTGGCCTGGAAAGGTGCATGACGCATGTATCTTTCGGAACACTGGCCTGTTCAGGAAGTTGCAAGCCAGGACTTTCTTCCCAAACAAGAAGATCACCGTAGGGAAAGTCAAAATGCCGATTGTGATCCTTGGAGACCCCGCTTACCCTTTAATGCCGTGGCTCATGAAACCTTACACAGGGAGCCTTGACAGCAGCAACGAACCGTTCAGCAACAGGCTGAGCCAGTGCAGAATGACTGTGGTGTGTGCTTTTGACCATTTTAAGGGCCGCTGGCGCTCTCTGTATGGGAAGCTGGACCTGGCTGATGACAACATCCCACACTTATATCCTCGTGCTGTACCCTCCATAATATTTGTGAAGGGAAGAGTGAATGATTCACTCAGGCATGGAACTCGGGGGTTCACCACCTGGAGGCTGAATTTGAACAGCCAGAGAGCAGGGCTATTAGAGGGGCCCAGTGCGGGACTGAAAGGATTAAGGATGCCTTGAGAGAGCAATTTGAGGCTAGTAATGTCTGGTGCCCTGCACAGGAGTGAAGTGCAGTGGTTCCAATGTTACTAGGAATCTGTGTTTGTTACGCTGACTTGCAGTCCATGTTGCTTTCCTGGGCTAAGGTATCTTTTACTTTATGCAATAAGAAAGACTGTTTTCAAAGCCAGAAAATCCATTTATTGAAAAGAAAATGTATGTATTGAACAGAAACACAACTGCTTGGGAAACAGAAAGGGCAAGGGTGTGGGGTGGGGAACGGTACAATCACAGATTTGCGTATGTCCTGTTTGGAGTGCTGTGCAGTGAGTGCTGCACTTCAAGATGGCTATAATGCATGGTGATGGGAGTTAAGTGCAGTGGATAAGGGTCGTAGTTTTCAGGGCTGGGTGGTGAAGCTACAGGTGTTGGAGACAGCTGGTGGCAATAAGAACCCCTGATGTTGGGGAAGAGTGGATGGAGGTGACATGGGGACACAAGGGAAAGAGTTTTGGGATAAGAGCTGCAGAGGGGGATGGGCACGGTAGTGCTCCGCCTTCATGGCTACAATTACCTGGATCAAGTCTGCTTGGTGCTCCATGATGCTTATCTGCTGCTCTGTGCTTTGCTGGAGCTCCGTGTTTTTGTGCTGGCGTTCCTCATTCTGCTGGCGGATCCTCCTTTCATTCTCCCTCCACTCCTGGGCTTTTAGATTCTCGTTAAGGGACTGCTGCATTACTTCATGCAGCATGTCTTCTTTGCTTCTATGTGACCTCTTCCTAATTCTTTGGAGTCTTTCGGCCAGTGATAACACAGATGGCTGAGATCCTAAGGTTGCATCTGTAAAGGAAAAATGCAACACTTAAGAGACAGCATTGTTCATACCAGAGAGAGCAATGATTCCCCCGTACTTAAGGGCACAGTCTACACAATAGCATAATTTGCCTGTTCCAAAGTGAGCACACATAACCCACGGGAGCCCCAAAATGGTGATTAAGCACAGGGCCAAGGGGGACTGATTGTTTCATGGCCATACTGTCCTCTGGGTTTCTGTGCCTTGAGGAGAGCTAACAGCTGCAGGGGACCCTGTCCCCACATTTTCCACAGGAGTTTGTCCTGGAAGATATCTCGCTGCTGAGAGTGATCTGGGAAGCAAGGGAGGATCTTCTACTGCAATGTGGATTCTGCCCTGGCCCATATGCAGCTTGCCTTTGTGCAGCAATGGTCCCCCCACCTTTATGGCACAGTGGCACGGACATGTTAGCCTGACTGGGACAAGGACCACAGAGGCTCTCTCCCAAGAAACCTGTGCAAACGCATTGCCCAAGTTCTGGATGAGACCTTTGAAGTGATCACTGAGACTGATTACCATGATGTGAGAGAGCACATCAACACCCTATTCTGCATCTAGGCATGCATTCAGCCCTAACCCTCCTCACCCCAAGAGCCTGCACCGAATAACTTCCTTCCCAAAATAAAAGCCGCTTACTGGGAATCTCCTCTGGTGTTTGTCCTTCTCCAAGCACCAGCCACTGTGACTGGCTACCTTCCTCCTGGCTTGAGAACAGCTCTTGGCTGCGTGCATCTAGGGATTGTGGGGTGTATTCCTCCTCAGCACCCTCACTCCCACTTTCCTCCTCTTCCTCCTCCTCCTGCCTTGTTGCACTGGGCTCTGAAGTGTCCATGGTGGTCCTCGGACTGCAGGTGGGGTCACCCCCAAGAATCGCATCCAACTCTTTGTAGAAATGGCAGGTTATGGGGGAGCACTGGAGTGGCGGTTTGCCTCACAGGCTTTACAGTAGGCACTCCGCAGCTCCTTCACTTTAACCCTGCACTGCAGTGTGTCCCAGTCATGGCCCCTTTCCAGCCTGTCCCTTGATATCAGCACAAAGGCGTTGTAATTCCTATGGCTGGAGTGCAGCTGGGACTGGACAGCTTCCTTTCTCAAACACTGATGAGGTCCAGCATCTTGCCATTGCTCCATACTGGGGATCGCCTGGGGCCTGGAAAGATTCGCTGAGAGCACTCCACACCTGGCTGAGCAAACAGGAAGGGGATTTTCAAAATTCCCAGATAATTTAAAGGGTGGGTCTGACGGTTGGTCACCTGAAGGCAGGGCAGTAGATTTCAAAGTGATGACCAGAATGGCTAGAACTGGTATTGTGGGATGCTTCTGGAGGCTGATCAGAGTGGATTAACAGACCAGGGCATCCACACTGGTGCTGCGGTGCTCTAGCGGGGGCACATCAAACGTTCCACTCACTGAGGTGGATTACCAGGAGCGCTCTAGCCGTGGAGTCAGAGCGCTCTACATGCCTTGCCAGTGTGGACGCATCGTGAATTCGAGCGCACAGGGCTGCTTTAATGCTCTCTAACTCACAAGTGTAGCCAAGCCCTTAGTGAAGACGTGACTATGCCGTCAGGAGTAGTTAATGTACCTCTGCAATTTTTCACATCTCTGAGCAACATAGTTATACCAGTGTAAGTTTATAGTGTAGCCCTGGCCTGACTGTTGTGCTTCAGCATTGTCATTAGGGAGGATCCTTCAAAGACAGAAGGCACCTTGATATCAAAAGACTTGCAACTACTACACAGTTCAGTTGCAAAAAAGGGTGTGTGGGTGTGGTAATCTGCCCTAAGAACCCCTGTTATCTGGGACTGAATGCCAAAATTAACTATGATGTTAAATCAAATCTTATGCATTATTCAGAAGGGTTTATAGTGAAATTCATGTTAGAGATATGTATGTTTCAGATTTCCTGACTCCAAGAGGATTCCTGGAGATGTCCCCTGCAGTTACTTTGATAACAGTTTCTCTTTACAAATGGTAATTGCACAATTCCAGCTTTGGTACAGCGTGCCCTTGCGAACTCTTCCCTTTATCAAAGAACAATTTTCAGATCATTTCCATAGCAAAAAGGAAATGATTATGGAGATAAACTGTTGGAAACACATGTGCTGGGTTTCAGTTTAAAACAATAAAATGCATTCATGAAATGAGAAATGGAGTGTTACCTGTACTGACAATATGCAGAGAATAAATTGCCTACACATTCTAGTTTACTGAGCTATTAGGAGTTTAAAATTGTTCCCAGGATTAGTCTGATTATCAAATGCTCCTAGAAATAAAGTGACTTATGGGCTGTCCAGAATCTATAAAGAAACGTGAAAAGACAGAACAGTGCTGTTAACCAAAGGAGTTGTTGTTATTCTTAATTATCATAAATATGAGTGATCGCATTACTGTATCTGTTACATCTCTCTGTGTATAGTATTTAATAATACATTGCACTTGTAGAGCATCTTTCACTGGAGAATTTCTCAGAGCTTTACAAATATTGATATATTCACCCACCCATACCATGATGATTCTAATAGAAAAAATCAAAAGATATTTTATTCAAATGTGAAATATGCACTCAGTCACCTGGGTAGGGGAGCAAGTAGAATTTATACCAGTAGTAGGCAACCTATGGCATGCGTGCCGAAGGCAGCACGCAAGCCGATTTTCAGCGGCACTCACACTGTCCAGGTCCTGGCCACTGGTCTGTAATTTAATTTTAAATGAAGCTTCTTAAACATTTTAAAACTTTATTTACTTTACATACAACAATAGGTTAGTTATATATTATAGACTTCTAGAAAGAGACCTTCTAAAAACATTAAAATGTATTGCTGGCACGCGAAACCTTAAATTAGAGTGAATAAATGAAGACTCGGCACAGCACTTCTGAAAGGTGGCCAACCCCTGATTTATACAATAATACAAGGCTCCACCATTCCACTTTATTTCCTGAATACCTACCTGCGTTGGAAGCATTTTGCAGCACAAAGTGAAGTGTCTTCAAAACTCAAAAAAATGTGGGTTTTTCTTTTACCCCTTTCAGGAAGCAAGATTATTGCAAGCACTGGCCAAACTATAAGGTTGTACGTTTTTTTGGCATTCTCTTGGCCAATCAATTTCCCCCTCTTATTCGATTCAGTTTTAAAACATACTATCTAAATAAGCTAATGGGCCAAATTAAGTAGGTGAGTAAAGGCAGCTCCACTAAAGTCAATAGTTTTACACTGGCAGAGAATTAGGCTCAGTATTTGTGTACTGAGGCCAGATCTGTAGCTGGTGTAGTTTGGCGTAACACCATTGTTTTCATTGGAACTATGATGATTTTCATCAGCTGAGGATCTTGCTCATGTTTATCTTTGTTCTTGTGCATACAGTAAACCAGCTTTAATATGAATATGTAGTGTATATAACCTATCAGAACAGTCTCCAGAAAATCCTCCAATATTTTAGAGCCAACTAATCTAAGAAGCGGTATTGAAGGTTCTTTAAAAGGTGCAGTGTCCTACAAACACTTTTCATTAGGTTTTTCCTGTTACAAATAGAGTTGGCAGAATTGTATTTTATGTTTATAATTTTGATAAATATTACTTTTAAGCATTTATTTGTCAATATACATTTTCACAATTGCACAAAATTATGGGTTTTAAGCATTTTTAATTTTTGTATCAATTTAAATTTTCACAGTTGTTGGGAATTATAGGGGGAATCAGAAAATGGGGGGGGTCAAACATTAATTATTTAATGACTGTAAGCATTGAGGTTTAAAAAAGTGAAAGCTTTATAACAATTAAAACACAAATGACAAAGTAAATATCCTTAAATCAAACATTAGCAAGTTCTCTAGCAGCACTATCTCTAAATTTTGATTCTTCTCAATGGAAATATTTTTTCCTTGCTCTGTGTGTGTATGGTGAAATTACATTCTACTGACATTCACCAATAAAAATCTAATCCTTCCAAGCCTGCTTATAAATATCACCATTTTTCCGCTTTAACCCATGTAGCTATCTTTGTAATAAGTTGATGGATAAGGACATGGCTTGGACAATATATTAGCCAGTGGACCAGGACCAGCATTTTCAAACAAGTCTATATCTTGGCACCTCAGGGTGGCATTTTTAGAAGTGCCTAATGACTAAGGAGCACAAGTCTCATTGAAGTCAATTTCTTTGCCCAGTTCTGGATATCTCTGCTTTCAGTGTGTTTGCATCTGCAGTGAAAAAGAATTCAGGTGTGATCTCTTTCCTGGAATTCACTTCCATTGTTAAACTCCAATATGCTTTGGTCATTGTGTGACATGCCTCTATCATGGTGGCTTTGACAGAATGAGACGTGACACCATGAGGAAGAGTCCTGCAGCCTTGGTGGATATAATAGATACCAGTTGAGCTAATTCACCAGTCCTAGAAGACACCACACTTATTTGCAATATATAGATCTATTAGAAATAATTAGAGCTGGTTGGTGACATGCCTACAAAATATTTTTTGTTGGGATTTGGCAGTTCATTGAAACTGAAAAGTTTTGCAGAAATGGTTTTATTTCGAGTAAGTTCCTCAAGAAACTGATGGAGCTGTGCCTCGTTTCCTGCCAGCTGATGGGCCTAATTCCTCCAGCACCCCACCACATGGCCTGCCCTGCAGTCAATGGGCTCCTTTTGGAGAATTTCGTAGGTTTTCATTTTAAATCCTCCATGAAACAGAATTACCTTTCTCCACCCAGCTCTAGCAATAATTTGAATTCAAGAGAAGGAATTCAGCTAACTGCAGCCCAGAAAAAAATTAGCAATCACTTTTCACAAGACAGTGAAAACTTCAGTGATGCTACAGCTGTGATTTCTCGCTGGCCTCTTTATTTTAAAGGTGCAATAATTTTGCTGGAGCTATTAGAAGATTGAGTGGCTAAGTATAACCCCTACACATCAATGTGCTAGGAATTGTGCCTACAATTCATCACAGATGCAAATGTTGGCTTAAACAAATATTTTTGGTTGCAGAAGGTGATTCCACTTCTCAAAATCACCTCTTCTGTGTGACATGGTACTACTTTATTTCTGTCTAGGCCACTTTCTCAAATAGTAGTTCGCTTTCTCTTCTGTCCTCAAATGGTTATTAACCTTAAGCTCCCTTGTCACCATAGTGACATCAATGGGAAGTCCAACAAAGTGACTGAACTTTTAAATCTACATGAAATCAGGCATCCCCACCTGGCCATCTTTCGTGAGGGTTTTTAATGCTGGCGTGTGCTCTCAAACTGTTTCTGCGCTTTCAAATGTTCTGGCTTCTCTTTAATCACTCATAAAAGCAGTTTATTGCCTCTTACTCCTTCACCACAAACATTATCCCCTTAATTAATGGGGCAATAAAAAGCATCTGTAAAATACACCAGATTGCATCGTCCTTAGTGTCTGAACTTAATTTCTATAGCAATCGTATGGGGTTCTTCTGGGCAGATTCTTTGTCACTGCACCCAGCACTCTAGATACTAAGCCCTAAAAGCGCCAGACACAGATATTATCCACCCTGCGTCTTTCTCTGTTGTTAGCTTCCAAAGAAACATGCTGTCTCTGCTGCCGAAGCTCGCTCACTCTGCCCCATCCCTCCTCAGGGCTGTTGCCTGTCCTTCCCCCCCACCACCGCTAAATCCCTCTTCTGTCACTTCCAAACTTTTTCTTTGCTATTTCCAGACCTATGTGATTAACCAGGCTGCTTCCGGTGCCCCACCCACACTCCCCTTACACACATGCTTAATTTGACTTCGCTATTAATAATGTTCCTCATGCATCTGCTACTTAGCCCCCATTTCCTCACACCTCCATTCAGTTCACCTTCTCCATTTTGGCCATATAAAGGAAGAGGCCACTCGGCCTTTCACCACTTCTATAAGACTGGATAAATGGAACTGAAATTACAAGGGGTTTAATTCCATGTGGAAATTTGAAATCACAATGCTTGAATGAGTATGAAATTACCCAAAACATGTTTTGCCATCTCTGGAACAGACAGATGGTTATGGTTCTGAGAAATAGGCTACACTTTTGTATTTAATAATATCCCAGCGCTGTTGGGCTGAGTGCAAAAAAATGAAAAAGCTGTTTTCCTATTTCCTAACCTCCCTCACCTCACAAAAATGTACTACATTGGTAGGTAGTTGAAATGCAACCACAGCTGATGAGTCCAGTAAAGCTAATATTATATTTAATGACCGTGCCCAGAGTGGAAACAATATCACACCTGGCAGTGTCGTTTTCCATTCTAAACCCTGGCATGTAGCTGAAGAAGGGGTTTCCAATGCATTCTTTTGCTGTCCGTATTCCCCTTCTTCCACATAACAGATCTGAAAAGAGGATTTATTTCCCACCCACTCTCTGTACAGTAGCCTGTCACACTAACTGGGCTACCAAATGTTAGCAGCTGATAGTCCAATTGTTTATATACTGTATGTTCTTCATGGAGGATTTAACACCAGAGTAAAACAAATAAGCCAGAAACCACATATACCTTTGTAGATGGATTAGAAGATCTCTGCTGTTCTGAAGCTTGAATAAATCTTTATTCCAATCATTGCCTCGTGGCTGAGGCTGCATTCTCAAGTAGTATTGCAACAAATCCTTCCAAGATGCAAACTCACAGCCCTAATGGGTAAATGGCCCATGCAATGGAAAAAGCAAATCTATTACATTAAAAAATAACATTAAAGTAAGATAATACCATTATGGTTTTGCAACAAAAGATCTTTACAGAAGGGTGCAAATAAGCAGGGGATTTGTATCCATCACTTACAAGAGCTGAAACCAGGTGTGCTCCTACAAGGAAGGCAATAATAATACCACATTATGGAGATGATACAGTATCATAACTTTTTTATAACCACCATTTGAAAGTTAATAGAACTACACTCCTGGTGCAGCAGCTGTATAACATCCATTAGGGCCTATACTTTGAAAACACTGTAGTGGAGAACAAGCTGTTTGGATTGTTATAAATTAGGTGATTCTTCTAGGATTTAATTATTGTTATTATTTACTAATTGCATTACAGTAGTGGCCAGGTTCCAATAAAGATTGGGGTTCTATTGTGCTAGAAACTGTATAAACACAAAGTAAGAGAAAAGTCATGCCTGTTACAGTCTAAATCAGGGGTTCTCAAACTGGGGGTTGGGACCCCTCAGGGGGTTGCGAGGTTATTACATGGGGGTCATGAGCTGATCAGCCTCCACCCCAAACTCCGCTTTGAATCCAGCATTTATAATGGTGTTAAATATATAAAAAAGAGTTTTAAATGTATAAGGGGGGTCACACTCAGAGGCTTGCTGTGTGAAAGGAGTCACCGGTACAACAGTTTGAGAACCACTGCTCTAAATAGACATGATGGACACAGAGTGAGGAGGAACAGAGGTACAGCTAAGTATAGTGACTTCTCCAAGGTCACACAGCAGGTCAGTGGCAGAGTGACAGAACCCAGATCAAGACTGAGCATGATAAGTTTATGGAGGGGATGGTATTCTGACGTTGCCTACAATGGCATATGGCCCAGCCACAATTGCTATTAGCAAATATCTCCAATGGCCTGAGGCAGGACACTAGATGGGGAAATACTCTGTGTTACTACAGAGAATTCTTCTTGACGTGCCTGGCTAGTGGGTCTTGCCCACATGCTCGGGGTCTAACTGTTCACAATATTTGGGGTCAGGAAGGAATTTTCCCCCGAGTCAGATTAGCAGAGACCCTGGGTTCTTTTACTTTCCTTTGCAGCATAGGCCCTGGGTCTCTTGCTGGTTTGAACTAGTGTAAATGGTGGATTCTCTGTAATTTGAACTCTTTAAATCAAGATTTGAGGACTCCAGTAACTCAGCCAGAGGATATGGGTCTATAGTGATGCAAGTAGAGCGGTACAGTCCGGTACGCTGAGCCAGTAAAAGATTTATAGCTGGTACACCTTACCAGAAAGACACAGGAGGCACAGAACATGGGGCTGCTGAGTGACCTCACACCAGCAGCTTCTCTGGCATGGCTGTACTGCACCCAGCCCTTCCATGCAGCTGCATCTCCTGAGTCCTGTCTGGGGTCTGTACAGCAGCCCTGCAGGAGGGCAGGGCTGGGCTGGGGGCAGTTCCCACGTTCTGCTCCTTTCACCACTGTGGTCCCTGGGAGAGCCCTGTGGTTCAGAAGTCTCTGGTGCAGCGGGAGGAGGACAGAGTGTCCCCCCCATACACCCACCCTTGGTAATGTGGCATGAATTATGGGGAGAGAAGAGGGAGAGTGTGGTGCCCCAGGCTCGGGGCGGGACAGGGAGTCGTCACGTGGTGGGGGGGTCACATGCCCATTCCCCCGCACGCACACACTGTACTGGTAAGAAATGAATTTTATTTGCGCCACTGTGGGTCTATTGCAGGAGTGGGTGGGTGAGGTTCTGTGGCCTGCAATGTGAAGGAGGTCAGACTAGATGATCATGATGGTCCTTTCTGGCCTTAAAGTCTGTGAGTCCTAGTCCAATATTCGCTGAACTACTCTTAACTTTCAGTGTGGCTGGGAACTATCAGGATGGTCCGAACCTCTGTGAGCAAAGTGTAGTAAAAACCTACAGAGTGGAACAGTCTTTGCCTGGAAGAGTTTCCAATCTACCAGAAATTACATGCCAGACACTATTTCCTGATGGAAGCCTTTAATTTAATCTCCTCACTGCTGCTGGAAGAGTACATTTGACCTAGTAGTTGTTTCAGATGTTCTATGTGTGGTTGTGTGTCTTAGTCTTATTAAACTAAAGGAATGCTGAGTTTCTTTAATATGTGCAATTTCACCAACATTTAATCCAGAGTGATTTAATCATGACAAGCATCACATTGAAAATATGGAAGTAGCTGTGATAGTGAAATGATGCAACATAAGCATTGATTAGTGCCGTGTGTTCCACATGGGGCTATGCATCAAGATACTTACCGTGTTGCGGATCACAGCAATCTGCTTTTCAAGTGATGTGTCTCAGTTTGAGCACCTGACCTCTATGCATCAGGATCTGTACTGGCTGCCTGTTGGCTTCTTGGTGGAGTTTAAGGTGTTAGCTTTGACCTATAAAGCCCTAACTCGCTTGGGACCTAGCTACATGGGAGACCATCTCCCCATGGAGATGCACAGACCAGCGTCCCTTCAATTTAAAAAAGACGTGCTGGCAGTGGAGCAGTCTCCATGAGGAGCTCCCAGCTTTGAAACCTGTTCCTCACTTGGTCCAGAATGGCCTGTGTCTTCTGACTTTCAGGGAATGCAGCAAAACTTATTTACTTTGGCTTTGGGGGGAAGAAGGGGCACGATGAGGGAGTGAGATTTATTAGAAAAAGAGTTTGAGGAAAATTTTCCCCTTGTAATTTACATCACATAGGATGCTATGCTTCTCTTTCATACTTTTATACATTGAAAGAATACTACTAATGAATAGAACTGCCCAGGGAAAGGTTTTTGGATCCTGTGAAAAATTTCAAGATTTTGAAAATTTTTCCTGTACTAATTTGGATGAAAAGTCAATCTTGAAAACTCTCTGTGAAATGAAAATCTCAGAATATTATTGGTTCAGGTCAATTGAAATATTTCCAATTGATTTAGAGTGGCTATATATATAATTTACTATAATTAGATTACAGGGCTAAACAAAAAGTAATTTCAAATCAGAAAACTAGAATTTTTCATTTTAAAAAATGTCAACATTTTTCAATTTAAAAGGCATCAAACTTGATCCTTTCCTGCAAAAATTTTCAGTTTCAATGAATCAGCATTTTCCAATAAAAAAAAATCACTGAAAAACTCCTCACCAGCCCTACTAATTCATCTCTTTGGCATCTGGGTGGGAAAAGCATAAAGGACCATCCATCTTAGCACACCGTTTCCTGCAGATACCACAAAGCCTGTGCATTCCAGTCAATATTTCTTAGTAAGAAAGGAAAGGGCATAGATCAGCATTCGTGTCGAGCTCCCTGACAGTAATTTGCCTGGGCTGGGAAAGCTAATGATCCAACCAGCAGACCAAATTTGGTGATGAATCCCAGTCACGTGCCACCTGAGGCACATTGCACATATGCTAAGAAGTAAGAAAGGGGGGTTATAATTGTGAAACAGGATACAAGATCTGATGGTGTTGGTGATTTTTTGCTGTGATACACTGTGCATTGCAACAACATTGTATGAAACAGTGCATAGTGCATATTTAAAAATAAGGTAAAGATAATATGCCGTATTAATGCAAATATACATCTGCCATGTTGCCACAACAGACAGCTGAAATGGATTCTCTGGAGTCATGAAAGTCTATTATGTCAATAATGGGTGGGTTGAAGTTACCTGCAGCACACCAGGTCCTGATATGGTGAACTTCAACATACCCCTTGAGTTAATGATCTGCACATGAACATGTCCCAAAGTCCACCTCAGGACACTTGTCATGGTATAAACCCCCACTCTGAACCTTAGCATCCAAAGATGAGGTACCAGCATGAATTCCTCTAAGCTCAATTACCAGCTTAGTACTTGTAGCGCTGCCACCAACCAGGAATTCCAGTGCCTGGTACACTCTGGTCCCCCCTAAACCTTGCCTGGGGACCCCCAAGACCCAGACCCTCTGGATCTTAACACAAGGAAAGTAAACCCTTTCCCTCACCATTGCCTCTCCCAGGCTTCCCCTCCCTGGGTTACCCTGGAAGATCACTGTGATTCAAACTCCTTGAATCTTAAAAGAGAGAGGAAAATTCACCTTCCCCCCCTTGTCTCTCCCCCTCCAAGACTCTCCCTGAGAGGGAAAGTAATCCTAACACAGAGAGAAAATTAACCTTTCTCTCCCCCTTCCCTCCTTTCTCCCCACCAATTCCCTGGTGGATCTAGACCCAGTCCCCTGGGGTCTCACCAGAATAAAAAAACAATCAGGTTCTTAAACAAGAAAAGTTTTTAATTGAAGAAAAAAAACAGTAAAAATTATCTTTGTAAATTTAAGATGGAATATGTTACAGAGTCTTTCAACTATAGACACTGGGAATACCCTGCCAGCCTAAGTATACAAGTACAAATTAAAATCCTTTCAGCAAAATACAAATTTGAACTCCTTCCAGCCAAATACACATTTGCAAATAAAGAAAACAAACATAAGCCTAACTCACCTTATCTGCCTAGTACTTACTATTCTGGACATATAAGAGACTGTATCAGAGAGATTGGAGAGAAACCTGGTTGCACGTCTGGTCACTCAGAACCCAGAGAGAACAACAACCAAACACTAACAGCACACCCCAAAACGTCCCTTCCTCAAGATTTGAAAGTATCCTGTCCCCTGATTGGTCCTCTGGTCAGGTGACAGCCAGGCTCACTGATCTTGTTAACCCTTTACAGTCAAAAGAGACATGAACTACTCCTGTTCTATTAACCTTTAACTATCTGTTTATGACAACACTAATGAGCCATTAGAGTTTATTAAACTAATGATCTGAAGCTGATGTGCGTATGGCAAATCTGAAGGCTTTCTGCACTTAGTACTATTTTAGACAGACATTTATGAACTTATTTTCCTGTAGATATGTTTACACTTAAATACTGTTAACTATTTTCAGTACCAATATGAATTACCTAATGGGATGAACAGATTAGCTTGAAGACCCTTCCACTGCCCTTTTCAATTGTCGCTTCATTTCAGTCTGCCTTGGAGACAGAGAAGTTTTAACAAAACCTTAATATGAGGGAACCAATTGCTAGTGCTCTTACCAGACTTGTTTTATAGGTTCTCATTAATAGTGAGAAGAAGCATATTCTGATGGCTAGAACAGGGGCCTGAGAATTGGAACCACATTCATTCCATTCCCCAACTCTGTCAATGGCTCATTCTGCCACATGGGTAACATCTCTTACTGTCTGTATCTGTTGCCTTCCCTGCAGCATTAAGGAAATACCTTGCAGGGATGCTGTGGAACTTAATTCATACCTGTTAATAAAGTGCATGGAGAACCTCAATTGAAGAGTGTAAATAATTATTTTTGAAATCTATTACTTTTGGGGTGTCTACTAGAGGATGTGCAAGCAGCTGGAACAATAAGAGGTGGTCATGTTTTCTAGTATTTACAAAAAAAAGTCTGCAAACCGAAAGGATCATGGCACCTACTGTGGGCTGAGACACTTACTGTGAATGAACCATGAGGCAAGACACTTTTAGACCCAAATGTTCAAAAGTGGGCCTAATTTTGTGTGCCTCAGTTTTGAGATGCCCAACTTAAGACTCCTAAAGCTGGTACCTGAAAGTTGGTACACTCTAGCTCAGTATCCGTTAATAAGTGCCCACATTTGAAAATTGGGCCATTAGTTTTCATGTGACTATCAAGATACTTACGTGGCTTGTGGCATTCTAGCATCTGCTCACCACCCAATCATTTAAAAACTAAAACAATAACTCTCTTTCTTCTCATTCCCTCTCTTCCTTCCCAGCCTGTAAAAGAAATAACTCAAGTGGGTGAGCACAAGAGAAAGAATTTACTGAGGGAAAGAAAGGAGGAAGCAAGTCTTGTATTTAGTTCTGATAATGCTCGGGTATTCATTCTTATTTCATATGGGACTGCCACAGTCTAGGTCCAACTCTTATGAAAGTTCTGTTCTCTCACACTCGCAAGCCACCCCCTGCTGGTGGACAGCAGTCAAACTAGGTATAAAGCAGGATCTCCAAAGGGTAGTTCTGTCTCCCAACTATTTTTTTAAACATATTAGGGGATGTTTCCATAATAAAACCCAATTTAAAAAAATATTTTAAGACTAGTACCGTATTGGAAATATATAGTGATTGTAAGTTTTCTTTTCTCTGCCTCTCCTTGGTGATTGAAAACAAGGGTGAGAATTGCTCTCTTAAGGGCTTATCTGCATACAAATTGAGTTAATCGGGAATAACTGCCGCTAACTCTATGTGTGGACCCTCTGATTCTGTACCAGCTGGCCCTGCTGCCTTCATAATCAAAAGAACAAACCTGCCCCTTCCTTCTAATCAGGAGGCGACTGGAACACACACACTCACTCTTACTCACTCACTATAGAGCATAAAACAAAGCATTGCAATGAAAATTTATTCTGAAAATAAAAATCCCAATGGAGGTTTAACCACGGGAGGGAAAACACCTTTAGAGGTACTGAGAGTGGGGGGAAAATGGTTGGAACTGTGATAGTCAAAAAAGCAAACACTCAAGCATCTTTTTCTACACCGTACTATCTGCAACATGTTGAGCTGTTCTGTTTATTACCTCCACCAGCAGCACTATCAACATTATCGTTAGAAAGCAAGCCTCTTCATTTAAACTGGTCATTTTACCCCAGCAACAATCCCAACCTCATTTATGGGCTATTTATTGTGTCTGTGGAGGGAGGAACAAGGAATGATTGATAGGGAAATGTAAACACATTGTCAAAGTACTGGGAGAGGGAATGAAAAATGTTCCAGTGATTTTATTCACCAAAAATTTCCTCCTTCATGTTGTATAGAGAGAAATTAAAAAGACGACTCAGCTACCCAGAAATCATATGGTAAAGAAAGTCAAAATTAATTATTAAAAAAATTGAATTCCCCTTTTGGCTGATTTTCCTCCAGCTGCACTCCACTGAAAAGAGCTATCAAAGAAAACTATCATTAGTTTTTAATTCAGAATGACTTCAGAAAGCAATTCTGATGCCCCAGTTGATAGCTTTCTGACAGCCTTTTAATCTCCACAGGTTGTTGACAAGAGCTGAAGGAACTTGGTCTGTCGTCATTCTTGGCTCTTACATTTTTAGATCAAAGAAATGTTCTGCTTAAAAGCAACTAATCTTTCCGGAGCATGTCTATGCTAGCTATCTAGACCTTACCATGGGCTGGCATGATGGCTTCTCACATGCCACTCTGTTCCTCTCTTCATCCCACGTTAGTGGTTTGAGTATATAAACAAATACACTGAAGATAACCTGTACTTTGCATGTGTGTCTGTGTATAGTTGCCTGTGTATAAATATGGTCCACAGGTCTGGCCAAGTGGTGCATAGTGGGATTTAGGGCCAGAGATCCGGTATGTTACAGCTGGTTTGGAAATGTTTGCTACTGCAAAATAAAAACAAATTTGAGGAAAATGGAAAAAAAATGTTTTCCTCAAAAATTTTCTACAAAAGTTTGTTGAAAACTGAAAAAAAATTGTGCAGGGGTGATTGGCTGTAATGTTTCAGTTTTCTACAAAAGCACAGTACAGTTAGTTGCAAAGGGACATTTCCTGCAAAAATTTCCATTATAAATATTCCATTTTCCCTGAATAAAAACCCTTCAAAAAAAAAATGACCATGTCTATTGTATGCTACCTTTGCTCTAACCTCCCCACCCCTCTTCCAGTGGCCTCTATACTGACTGGGGCTCTCTGGAGTGTATTGTGATGCAGCCATGTTCGTTCCCTCCTCAAGCATGCCCCCTGTGTTGAGAAAGAGTGGCTCAAGACTGGTTACACTGGTTCTACCCAAGCTGATGATCTCTCTCTTTCTCTCTCTCTCTCTCACACACACACACACACACACACACACACACACACACACACACACACACACACACACACACACACACACACACACACACACCCATTTAGAGCAGTTTTATGGCCTCTTGGGGCTGCCAGAGTGGTACAGAGGGGCCATATGAGAGAGAGAGAGAGAGTGTGTATGTGTTTACGGTTGTAGTGTAACTTCCATTTTTAACCTCCATTTTAAGTCTATTTTCCCCTTTCCATGCTTGCTTTCAACCCAGTACTAGTTTTTATTTTTCCTTTTTGGAAAGCTGGAGTAGGATTTAGTCAGCTGTTTTCGAACTGGAACAGTGGGGCAGAAAGTGTTGTTTTTACTCTGGAAATAAAGGTTTTGTAATGGGCATTTTGTGGCTGGATTTTAGCACAGAAGTCTCTCAAAAACAGGTGACGTTTGACCCTTTATTGAGAAGTCACCACTGTGGTAGTTTGGAAAAACAGAACTAAAAAGAATTACAAAAAGAAAAGCTGGGATATGTGCTGCCTCATCCAAAAAATTGCTATTCATTTTTTAATTGCTGGCAGCTCTGTGCAGAGTCACATTGAACACAACACTCTCACTCCCCAATGGTTCAGGAAGGGGATAAAGCTGAGTGGTGATCTGAGCAGGTGAGGCTAACAGCCTGTTGTAAAGCCCCACTTTTAGTTGGTGGCTTATAATACCCTTCATGATGTTTTTCCTTTTGGGCCAAAATTCCATTCCTGATATAGTGTTTCTCAGTCTTTAAGAAATGTTTGGTTTATTATTTGTGTAGATTTTGGTATCAGTCAGAATCTGGACCCATTGGGTGAGGTGCTGAAGAGACGTTCCCTCCTCAAAGCAGCTTACAATCTAAAGGCCTGATCCTGTAGCTTGTGGGCTGTCTACTGCATCTCTGCAGAGCCCCCGCTCAAGTCAGGGTCAGAGCATAGTTAGATCCGCTACTCAGGTAGACCCTTCTACTTTTGCCTTTAGTAAGAGTCTGTGGGCATCAGAGTTCTCCAGCATGGATCCAGTTGCAGGATGGGGCCTAATTTAAATGTTATTGAGCCAGTCAGGCATGAATACATATATAGGGGCACACTGGGGAAGTTCTGTGACTTGTTTATACAGGAGGATAGACTAGATGTTTGCACTGGTCCCTTCTAGCCTTGGAATCTGTGAATCATCAGCTAGTGTAAGTCAGCATAGCTCCATGGACTTCAGTGGAGCTACAGATATGTGCAGCACATGATGCTCTAGCCTGAACTTCTGTTTGGAGACTCTCCATATCTGAGGTGTGAAAGAGGAACAGTTGTGTAAGCTCCATGGGTTTCATATGTTTGCAGGAGGAAACTCTAAGGAAATCATAAGTGATTGAAAATTGATTCTGCCAACACACACAGCACAAGGTTTCTAAGGTCTGACTCTGAACCCATGGGGAAAACCAGATGAGAGAAGGGAAAAGATGCCCCTAGCCCTTTAGCCTCAATACATTGGCATGCCTAGTGTGCTCTAGGGAACAGGAGGATATAGGGTAGGAGCACAATGTTTTGATGTTGCTCTGTTAAGTAACATGTTCCCATAGACAAACTGCAGAACCCATACAGAAAACATTAAAATGATTCAAAAGGAGAAACTAAGCAAAACATCTAACTTTAACGCTCTTCCAGTGTAAGTTGCACCCTCTCAATTGCATCACAAAAAGCTTAAAATTAAAGGCAGGCTTCTACCTCCATCTCCATATTGTCTCCATCAGTATCTGCATTTTACTGGGTGAATTTTCCCGCAGGCAGTTCAGCCTAACCCAGCCTATTGCACAGTAGTAGCTTAGTGGAAAAATCCCAAAGCTATTTACTCCCATGTTATGCAAACTGACCAGGTAACCCATCACCCTATTTGAATACACACAAAAAAATTAACCAATGCAAACACCAGGAACAAAATGGATGCCTGATTCCTAAACTACATTTCCCAGAACAACACAGGCCAACAGTCAAGGGTCACACATTTCTTCCATAGTATAAAAGCTCCAACCTCTGTGCATACACCTCCATTACAGAAAGCTCCTGCTATTAGGAGGGTCTAGTAGTGGCCTATCCGTTGGCTGAATACAATATCAACTTCATCAATGCTATAAGGTGCTTTTTTGGACAATTGGTAAGTTTTAACAGTATGGCAGAAAGGGATCTAGGGGTTATAGTGGACCACAAGCTAAATATGAGTCAACAGTGTGATGCTGTTGCAAAAAAAAGCAAACATGATTCTGGGATGCATTAACAGGTGTCTTGTGAGCAAGACACGAGAAGTCATTCTTCCACTCTATTCTGCGCTGGTTAGGCCTCAACTGGAGTATTGTGTCCAGTTCTGGGCACCGCATTTCAAGAAAGATATGGAGAAATTGAAGAGGGTTCAGAGAAGAGCAATGAGAAGGATTAAAGATCTTGAGAACATGACCTATGAAGGAAGGCTGAAAGAATTGGGTTTGTTTAGTTGGGAAAAGAGAATACTGAGGGGGGACATGATAGCAGTTTTCAGGTATCTAAAAGGGTGTCATCAGGAGGAGGAGGAGGGAGAAAACTTGTTCATCTTAGCCTCTAAGGATAGAACAAGAAGCAATGGGCTTAAACTGCAGCAAGGGAGGTTTAGGTTGGACATTAGGAAAAAGTTCCTAACTGTCAGGGTGGTTAAACACTGGAATAAACTGCCTAGGGAGGTTGCAGAATCTCCATCTCTGGAGATATTTGGGAGTAGGTTGGATAAATGTCTGTAAGGGATGGTCTAGACAGTATTTGGTCCTGCCATGAGGGCAGGGGACTTGACCTGAGGTCCCTTCCAGGCCTACAATCTATGAAATATAATTTGCTGTATCCTATATAATGGGGGATGAATTTCTTAAATGTTTGCCGCTCCCAGGGAGAGCTCCTTCACTACTGCTAACCCCAAGCATTCAAAAACCACGAGTCAGACCACCAACTGGATTACAAAACATATTACTTTTTAAAAAAATAATTAATTTTGGATTTTTTATGCTTGCCTTTTAGCTGTTAAGAGTTCATGCTTTCAATTTTTTCTCTGCAATCGTGAGGCTAGACACTCTTGAAAACTCTTTCTCTTAAATCACAAGACTCCAGGACCTGAGGCTTTTAGACAATCCTGAAATATCATGAGACTTATTATTGAATTGTTAACACTGCTCCTTCAAAGAACTTCTTTGATAATTCACGTAATAGCAGCCACTGGAGTGAGCTGGAGAGAGAGAGATTAATCTCGTGCTAGTACACTTTCACAGTCAACACTTATAACAATTAACATTCTACCTAAAAGACTACTATCTCTGCTTCACAAAGATGTTCTGTGAAATATGTAAGATGCAGAAAGGGGCTTTGAGCAAAACATTTGAGTTCTCAGTCCATCCAGCAACTTGTGAAACACTGCATGGAATTAATTTGCAAACTGGATACCATCAGATTAGGCCTGAATAAAGACTGGGAGGAAATGTTTGGGTATCTTAGCACCCAAGTTCAGGAAGGTTCTTAGGCATGCACCTAACTTTAAACAAGTGAGCAGTCCTAATGAAGTCAGTGCTTAAAGCAATGGATGTGCTTATGTAACTTGTACTATTTAAGGTCTTAATTCAACTATAGTTAAATTAAATGAATAGTATGTGTTTTGTTTTGCTTTTAGGCTGGGCCTTCCCCAGTTAAGTAAAGGGTGGTACAGTCCTTTCTACTAAAGCTGTAGGAGGTGAATTACATGTATTTTGTAAAATCATTTTTGTGTCTGCTTTACAGTCACTGATGGAGGGATTTTTTCCCCATAGCTGCCCCATCATGCTCAGATTTCATTATGCAGAGTGCATGTGGCTGCCCATGATAAAACGATTGGAGGATCTAGCCATGTGTATGTCAGTCTGAGGGAGGGAGAGAGATGTGAGATACCTGAGTACATCTGAATATGGATGGTTCTCAAAATAATAAGGAGGAAATCCATATAAAGGAATTTGGAAGAAGTAGCAGTGGCAGCCACTGAGAATCGTTTCTGATACTTTTTCCTCTGACTATAATAGTTAATTCCTACAAATAGCCAGATATTCTAACAGACCTAAAGAGCAGCTTCCGAGGTGGTGGAATGCACTTCTGTGGTGCAAACCAGTGCTGTTACTCAGACCCATGGGTATGTGGGACTTTGATTATAGTTTAGAATGTAGGGATTCAATGAAATAGTCTCAGGATACATTTTTCATTCTGTTGGCTTATTTCTCCAAACCATTAGGTTGGCTTCAACAGGCCGGCTTTAGGAAGTGCAGGGCCCAATTCGAATATTTTTGGCAGGGCCCCGGCAGGGATGACTAAAAAAAAAACCATGTAAAAAAACCCCTTTCATTTCTTAGCAACTGGTTCCTTATAAAAAGTTCTGATTTAAAAGATGTGCCACAGTATGTATTTTTTTGTACCAATAAGGTTACCATATGTCTGTATTTTCCTCCCGGATGGCGATTTAAGAACCAAAAAGCCTGAAATGTCCGAGAAAATACAGATGTATGTTAACCCTACCTAAAGTTCTTTTTTTAAAAGATGGGCCTGAACTAGAAATGAGCTCCGTTTCACATGTGTGGGTCCCCGCCACTCCCTGGGGGTGTGCTAGGGTGACCAGATGTCGTGATTTTATAGGGACAGTCCTGATTTTTGGGTCTTTCTCTTATATAGGCTACTATTACCCCCCACCCCCATCCTGATTTTTCACGCTTGCTGTCTGGTCACCCTAGGGTGTGCACATGTGTGGGTCCCAGCTGCTCCCTGCCCCCCTCATTGAAGCAGGTGTGCAGGGTTACTGCCCTGGGAACTGCAGGGCACTAGCGGACATGGGACTGGCTGGAGGCAGGGCAGGGACTGACTGGAGGTAGGGTCTGGCTGCAGGCAGGGCAAGGGGTGCAGGGCTGGCTAGAGACAGGGGGTGTGTGAGGTGGGCTGGCTGGCTTCAGGCAGGGCTGCAGGGGTTGCAGCAGGGGTTGGCAGGGCTGGAGTCAAAGGAGTGCGGGACCGTCTGGCTTCAGGGAGGGGGGTGCGGCAGGGACTGGCTGGAGATGGGCTAGCTGTGGGCAGTGGGTGCTGGGCTGGCTGGAGATGGGCTGGTGTGGACCTGAAGGCAGAGCAGGGGGTGCAGGGCTGGCTGGAGACAGGGACTGGCTGGAGGCAGGGCAGGGGGTGCGGGGCTGGCTGCAGGGGGGATGGGGCCCAAATGGGAGCATTTGCCCTGAGGCCGGCAATTAAAAAGGGCTGGGGACTCCGAAGCCCTGGGCCCTTTAAATCAACATGAGAGCGCCTGACGGCACGGGCTGGGTGGCCTGAAAGGGCTGGTTGGAGGATGCTGGCCCTCCAGCCCCGCCCCGTCCCGCCCCTTCCACCCGAGGTCTTCCCTCTCCCTGGCCTGTACCGGTAAGTGGCCTAACTTACTTTCACTGCTGGCTTGAGGGTATCCCACAGGAAGGAATTCCCAAGTGTGCCTTCCTGAGTTCTCAAAAGGATTCTGCATTTGGGTGGTGGCAGTATCTACCCATCCAAGGTCAGAAAGAAGTTGTGACCTTGGGAGCTGAATACAAGCCTGGAGTGGCCGGTATTAATTTAAGTCCTTACGGGTCCCCACCTTCTGCACTCAAAGTGCCAGAATGGGGAATCAGCCTTCACAAACCCACTGGCCAGTCCCAGTTCCCTGCCATAGCCCTAAGGGGCCAGCGAAACCCTAACTCTCGGCTTCGAGAGGGAGCCCAGAGTAAGGTGGTGAGATCTCCTTCCTCTTCCTTCTCCTGGCCAGACTGTGCCCTTCCCCAGAAATAGCCCCACCGTGTTCAGTGGGACTGCTCAGCACATGTAACTGCGTGAGAACATGGCCCTTGCTTTGCAGGTTTATCTTTATTAGGCTTTCCACAAAAGCCTCACACAGGAGTCTGTTCAGCCAAGTGGCCTGACATAATCTCAACACAGCCTGCTCCCTCAGCACTACAGGAGAAGAACTGTGTTTGCTTTTAAAAGGGGCTGGATGCTCCATCTTGGTCCAAAGTATGGCTGCCCTATAGATGAGGTGAGTGCACGGAGCCCCTCTTGTCCCTCGCTCGGGAAAACAGATGCACGTCCCATATGTTAAGTCTTTCTGCTGCTGGAAATAACTGGTGTTCATTACAGATGGGCCTGAGTTACAAAAGCTAGATCTGGATCTGAGCAGCCTCAAAATGTGAGTTGCCTCGCTCAGTGCTTCTAGTTTGGCCCCCTCTACAGTACCAACCTGTCTTATATTTTCAGTTCTTTTGAGAAATTAGTCCCACCTAACCCTTGTACTTTGTAATACAAATGAGTCTCCATAGCAAACTGCTGCAGTGGGTGAACATTTGTGCTCACCCTCCCCTCCCCCTCTCCCGTCACCCCCTTCCCCCTACACAGATTCAACATTATATACAGCTCAGCAAGGGCTTGTCTTCTCTCGGGGCTGGAGATGAACATATGGTCTAGCGCAAGAGGCAGGAGTGTCAGCTCCTCTGGGCATACACCTTTTTTTATAGTTCTGCGATGACATTGTCACATTAAGATCACTTTCTGCTAATGAATGGCCCCTGCTCAGAAAAAAGTGACCCTCACTCCATGCACACCCTTAGGTTAAACAGCTTTATGTCCTGGGTAAAGCCTCCTTACTGACCCTGAATTTGGGCTTCAGTTTAATCCTTTCCACGGGAGCAAGAATCTCCAGTTAATCATATAATCCACTTATGCTTCTTGAAGATATGGTTGGTGTCAAGTAATTGTTCACTTATAGCTTGAACCCTCATTCATGAGGGCGAGTGCCTTGGTTGTGAGTTTGTCTCTTTGTGACGTATCGCCATAGGGTGACTAACAGCCAGACTGAGCTGGAAAGTCACTTCCGAACTGAGGGCATTGCTAATATGGGCATTCTCATTCTGCAGATATTGTCATTCCTGCCCACAAACACCAGGAAATAGTCCTGCTAGGAATTAAACCATTTTGTTGCACTGCAGTCATTGGTAAACGCTGTGGTGGAATTCCTGTACGTGCAGCTTCCTAAGTCCTATTTGTGCACTAGTTGGTAAGTGGGTTATTTGGGGACTATCTTGAAGTGATCTTCAGGGATTCCTCAGTTCCCCGCTAATTGTCCAAATGAGGTATTTGGAATACAACAAATAACGATTGTCTTTTGAGAAGCTTGGAACTGGGGAGCTAAAAAGCAAGTCCCACTAGCTTAGAAGGTAGAGGGAACCGCTACATATATATAAGAGAGTCTGGCATGATCCTTCCAATAGGAGGAGGTTGTGTACATACATATAAGGCAGTGTATTTATAACTAAGGCTAAGATTTTGTTATAGATATCTTTAGTAAAAGTCAAGGACAGGTCACCGGCAATAAATAAAAATTCACAGAAGCCCGAGACCTGTCCCTGACTTACTAAAATATCTAAAATATCTATGATAAAATGGAAAGCCTCTAGGCAGCTACATGGCCAGCTGGGAGCTCCAAGACCTTCACCACCTATGGATGCTTGGAGCTTCAGGGTCCCCCTCCATCCAGGCTGGGAGCTGCGGGGGTCCCCTTCGGGTGGGGCTGTGGGGTTCCCTTGCCATTCGCAGTGATGGAGGGCTGCGGGGATCAACACCACAGCAGTGTGGAGCTGTGGGGATCAATGTCGAGGGCAGGTGGGGGCTGTGGGGGTCCCGCTGCCTCCCACGGTGGCAGGGAGCTGCTGGGTTCCCCCATCGGCAGCGGCCAGAGGCTGCAGGGAGTCCTGCGGTGGTCAGGAGCGGCTGGGAGACTCCCATAGCCACAGCTTCCAGCTGCCGCGAAAGGCAGTGGGATCCTGCAGCTCCCAGCTACCGCAGGCTGAAGTCATGGAGATCATTGGAAGTTAGATTCCGTGACTTCCACAACCTCCGTGATAAACTTTTAGCCTTATTTGTAACATTTAGGAGGTTCACTGTTGGATTGGGTATTACCAGTGGAGCTGGCAGAATTGTTCTTTTCTTTGAAAGAAACCATATTTCACAGACAAATAACTTTTCTCTGGAGAATGAGAAATTTCACTAAACTTGACTTTTTTTCTAATTTTTTTTAATCTTTCACTAAAGTTTTTATCAAAAGCAGCATTGAAATGGTTTAGTTTCAATTACATGGATTTTTGATAAATGAAAAATTTTGGTAACAATTTTAATAGTGGGGTTCTTAAACATTCACAATTTAAAAAAAATGTAGGTACATTTGAAATACAGAAAAATGGAAAATGGTCACTTCTTGCATTGTTTTTTTTCATCTTTCACTCTGCTCTAATAGCCAGTGAAGGCTGCTTTCACATCTACGCCCATTCACCTCACAAAATGGTCAAATCCCATTTGATATTGCTGAGAAATAACAGCCGATCCTATTGTCTGAGGAGTGGAATTGGAGAAAGAGGGTCAAGTTTTAGAAGAGACTTTAGTTCAGTGTTCACCAGGAGCCAGGGAATGCAATATGAGCCCATGCTGCTGCCATATAAACCTCTAGAACGCCACATGTATCATTGGCCACTCAGCATCACTAATAACAATATCACCTGCTCTGCCTGCCTGACAGATCACTTATTGCTAACGAAACAGGGCCCAAACTAAAACCCAGACCAGAATCAACCAAAGCATTATTTTGTTGCAGAAGGGAGGAGGGGGAGAGGCAGGAAAGGAGACAATGGGATTAAAATCCAGATCCGAGTTTCATCTGATGGCCAATTCCAGTCTAGACATTCCCCAAACTTATCTGTGTTCATAATCCAGGTTTGAATTTTGCAACTTGAGCTCCTTTCTATTTATAAATCACATCTGCACCTGCCCAGTATTTTAATAACCTAAAAGACAAGTCTGGTGTTTTTGCCGATTTCTTTCTATTCTAAAGAGATCTGGATTTTTCTTGATCGCATCTGAATTGTATAGATGCATGTTCTTGATTGCGTTCCGACTCCGCTTTGTAAACATAGCAGAGATGGAAATATTTATACAGCTCAACAATGATATTAAATATTAGACATGGCTACCGTCCCTTAGTCTGTTGTAGCACTAGTTCTTCTGCAGCTACTTTTACAATGTACGTCTGCTGTTTTGAAGGGAAATTTGTGGACTAGATGCAAATCAGCAACTGAGTTAGAGACCCCCTAGAGGCAAAGTAACATCTGCTTATCTTTGATAAGAATTTGAGTGTGAAAGTGAAGTATTTAGAATGAAACTAAACACTTTGATCTGTTTTTTTCCCCATTATTATTTCATGTTGTTTGAGACCTTTAAATGTTCCTTTCAATTCTAATTAGGCTGTAGTATTATTTTTTAAGTTATCTCAGTCTCACATAATACATTCACAGACAAAAAGCGACATTTAAATAACACTGCAGTTGGAGACAAATCAGCAATAGCCTGGCAAATCAAAACTGTAGCCTGGAACTCTCCTTAGCTCATGTTACCACTCGGAGCAAGAAGGGGAGAAGAGACACAGTTGGCATAAGTGACTAAGGGAGTGTTGATCTTACCTTGACTTTCCCGACTTGATGAGTTTGTGCCATAAATTTAATTTTTTTTCTCCTTTTTTTGTTCAAGATTTTTTTTTTAAACACACATTTCATGGAAGATTACTGAATACATTTGAACTTTCATCAAGGCACTGAACTTAACTAATAAATAGGCAGTTTTTAAATGTATTGTTTATCCACCTGAATACACTTTGTTATTATTTGGTTCTGTGTATTTAAGAATCTAGCATTATTATTTTACAGACACACAGTAAAGCTCTGTTCAGTTAAAGAGAGAAATCCTGGCAAGTTCGTGGCGTTAATCTGGATGTATACCAACTTTACTGCAGAATTTGGCCCATAATTTGCATTTCACTTTGTCTTGTGAAGAAGGAAAACATTTTGGAATCCTTGAGGATGGCAGTTCTGCTGCAGGCTAGATTTCACTCTTACACTGGTAACACCATCAAAACAGCTACACAGATGTAACTGAAATCAGAATCTGGACCATATGCCAGGAAAAAGTAGGTCAACCCACTTGTATGAACGAACGCTATCTCATAATGGGCCAGATTCTGCCTCCTTTACACTGGAGTTGCTAATGCCACAGCTTGTCCCACTGATTCCCCAAAATAGCTTTGCCAGACAGAGCAATCAACCTGGCTGACAGGGAATTGGAGTCATGGAAGTGGTAGGCCAAGCAGGCACAAGTTAGAGCTCCTAACTGTTTTACACACACACACTGAAATCCTGGCCCCATATTAAGTTAATGGGAGACTTACCATTGATGTCAGCAGGGCCAGGATTTCACTTGAACAGCAATCTGCTCCAAAGGATTAGTGACAGTGCAGAAGTTGTGCATAGACGATGCGAGCAGAATGACATTTAATCCCATATCATGTGGTACTGCTTATTCTTGTGACTCAGATTCCTCTGCAACTGCTGTGACGGTGGTGAAGTGGTCTCTGGTGTCAGATGGAAGCCTTGAGCACACTGCTTGGAACAACTGAGTGATCTGTAGTCACTAGGGGCAAACTTTAGGCCTGATCCTGCTCTCAGTGACACAGATAGGTCTATCCTTGATATATACAGGGCTGGGCCCTTTGTCACCTGAAGACAAGCTTCTGCCTTAGAGCTAGAGTTAGTTATCTCTCTAGGAATGTTTCATCCAAGACTTGACTAGTGCTTGGCTAACATGGTGATAAGTGCAACATGCCAACAGAAGATCCTTTCCCTGGCTAGAAACAACTGTGTCCCTACTACTGTATGGCCGTTGCTGGTGTTGCAGAATATAATGAGTGTTCTGCTGGCAGAATTTCTTTGCAGACAGACAATTACTGTCCTTTTTTTTTTTTTCCACAGTCCCTTCAATGTCTTCCCCATGGCCTCCTGTCCCCCCACCAACTACAATCTGGTTGGCTTCCCCATGGATCAACCCTCTCTGTGCTGGCCAATACAGAACAGAATAACTATTTTTGGGGGACCCAAACAACTGCAATACCTTTTCCCCTTCCCTAGAAGTGTGAAGTCCCTCCCAGCCCCAGAATTCCAAGCTAAGCTCAATGTTCAGATGTGGACTTGGACTTATCTCGACTTGAGCCCCCCATGACATTCTCATAAGCAAACTAGGACATTGTGGTCTGGATGAAATGACTACAGGGTGAGTCTCTGAACCGGTTATGGTCCCTACTCAAAGAGTAGTTCTCTGGAGCTTGCTGTCCACCTGGGAGGCTGTACCTAGTGAGGCCCCACAAGAGTCTGGCCTGGGGCTGGTGCTAATCAATACTTTTTATCAGTGGCTTGGGCAATGGAGTGGAGAGTGTGCTTATAAATTGTGCAGCTGACCCTAAGATGGGAGGGGTTGTAAGCACTCTGGAGAACAAGATTAGAAATCCAAATGACCTCACTGAAGTGGTGTGAAATCAACAAGATGAAATTGAATAAAGACAAGTGCAACGCACTCAACGTGTGTGTGTGCGCGCACACGCACGTGCATTAGAATACCTCTCCAGCTCCCTTCCAGCCCTACATTTCTATGATTCTATTGTGAAATGGAGAACGATCACTGACGCACCAAGCTGCCCTGAGTCATGCTACTCCTGTGGCTTATTAACCCCTTGCACTGGTGAATGCAGATGCATTGTGTGGAATTTTAATGTCTGTGTGAGTTTAGTGTTGCGCTGAGATCCCTAATGCCTGAACTCTCTTCATTCTTTGAAGAGCACGTAGCAGGCAGCATGGTTGGGGCTGGACAAGCTTCAACATGCTGTTCCAGCACTATGGCTCAGCCGAGACCCGGACAGGCCAACTCTGGTGAGAGAATGATTGCATAGCAATGTGCCCTCGGGCAATGGTCTCTGTGGCAAGACGATGTCCCGATCCTGTCTTTTGCTCTGGTCACAGACTCAGTTGATAAACACCCCAGTGCACTTTGTTTCCACTTGCTCGTCCCACTGATCCATGCACATAATTATTTACAGTTTCAGTCTCTCCTCAGCAAATAACTCTGGAGACAGATCTCTCTACCTAGAGCAACTTCCTGGCTCTGGCTCTGCTAGCCTGCTTCTCTTCCCTGCACATCCTTCACATGCCACCTTATACTTCCTGCTTTTATGGACCAATTTGCTCATTAGTCCTCCCCCATCTCACTCTAATCCACTAATTTGGTCCCATCAGATCCACCGTGGGGGGGGGGGTGGAGGATTAATTGGTGTTTAAGTGACCATAGCGCTGGCTCTGCTGTTGGTTCCCAGCACTCTGTTAAAGTCTCAGTGCTTTGGAGTCTCAGCAGGATCGTCAGATTCTGGTGATGTACCTCTTGTCTTGTGGAGAAGTGGACTGAGATCCCCAGCTTGTTCTACTGGACAACTTTGGTTATCTCCTGACCTGGGATAGCTGTGACACTGCAACATAAAGCTGAAAGGTGCCTTGTAACTTCTTGGCAGACTTTGACTTTTATTTTTTTCATAAATTGAGAATTTTTTTTTAAAGCATGTTTTTATTTTGATGTTTTTACAGTTGTGGTGGAGTTAGCCAATAGGGCAGTCAGACACTAATTATTTAATGACTGTAGACTTTGTGATTTAGAAAATTAAGTCATTATACCCACAAAAATACAACTTGGGTGTCAGTATCACGTGTCAAAATATACAAGGTCAATATCCTTAAATCAAAGTTCTCAAGCAGCATTTTCCTTACTTTGCCTAGCTGTAAGTTTTTGATTATTTTGTTGTTGTTGATTTGGGTGTGTACAGTGAAATCGATGCTTGCTAACACTTACCAATAAAAATAGAATCCTTCCACTTCTACCCATTAGCCAGTCCCTGAGCCATGAAACCTGCCTTCTTCCTGGAGGATGCAATCTTTTGAAGAAGATACTTAGTGCACAGGAGCAGAATATATGACTATGCCAACTTTGTCACTGTGAATTTGTTTCACACATTCTGACATTTGCCCCAAACCAGAAACAAAAGTCACATGGCTTAACAGCCTGCAATAGTTCAGTTTTTAAGAGTGTCCTTGCGACGGGATGAAGACACCAAATGTGGACCCAAATACAGATTTCAAAGCTACAAACAATCGGGTGTGTTTCGATTCTGGGTTTGGTGAGACCTTTTATAGCGCAGGGGCTGCCTAGAGTCTGAGCACTCCAAAATCAGGGACAGTTCAGAGCTGGGAGTTTATCATCTAAGTCCTAATGAATTTCTCTTTTTAAAAAAAAAATAAAGAAAGCTTTAATGCTTCCTTCCTTCTCCCCTAACCCCCATTCACACTAACTGCTTCTCTCTTCACATTGTCATAACTTAAAAAGGGCCCTTGATGCTTGGATTATGAAACCAACTGGCTTCACAGATTGAGACCTCATGTGCCAGGTCTGAACACCTTTGAGAGCTAATTCTAGGCTGCAGAAGGGCCAAATTCTGTTCTTAGTTACACCCTGGCAACTCTATTGATTTCACAGAAGCTGCACATGAGGAGGATTTGGCCTTAAATGTGTCAAATTTGACAATAACGACCTGATTTTTGCTTTGTGAAAAAATATATAAAATCAATCCCTTTCTGGTTTTCCATAGCCCTGTTTCTAGGCTGCACACAGTTAGACCATCTGACAGCAAATCAAATTTCAAACCAGTCTAATTAATATAATCTGCCCTTGGCCTGTTGCATTTCACCACCCCTAAAACCAAATTAGGCCTCTTGACCTCCACCCCTGTGAGTTGATGGCAATTGGTTTTCCTGCCTGTTAGTACAGTGGGGGTGGGGTGGAGGTAGAGTACATCCTCCTGGCAGCTCTATGCATCAAAAGGCTCTGATCTTTTCACAAGCCTCTTGGTGACAGCAATTGAAATTTTTGCGGGGTGAGGGGGAATACAAAAGCTCTTCCTGAGGACTTTCACAAAGTCAGCTAGCTCCATCAAATCACTGATTGGGAACCCCAAAAAAGTAATAGCAGCAATGAGCAAGTGAAAGTCATCTTAATAAGCTCTGGGGCCAAATTTGTCATCACTTTGTTCTGTAATTATACTAGTTTGAAATGCAGGATGATAGACCAATTTCTCTCCTTTTTTTTTTGCTGTTGCTGTTAAAAATTTGCTCTGCTACAGATTTTCTGTGTCACCTTGGCCAAGTCACTTATTCTTTCCGCTCCTCAGTTTCCTATCTGTAGAAAAGGGATAACATACTTTTGTCTTGTGTAGTTAGACTGCAATACAAGTGATGGTTGTTGGTGTGCGGCAAGGGGGGAATCCTATTTAACATGCAATGGATCATTGCATTCTGTGACCAGCAATGTGAACAAAAACAGTAGAGTGAGAAAAGTAAAACCTGAAGTGGGACAAATGAATATGCTTTAAGGATTCCCTCTATGTATTTCAGCACACAAAGCTATCTTCACAGGAATAGTAAGTCTGATAATTCTATCACCAGATGAGATTATCATGGAGTGTACAATGGGACAGATTTTAAACGTGAGTAACACGTGTAAAATGTGTCTTGTCCCCCACCACCACCAGCTAGTGCGTATGGAAAATAACTCCTAGATGGCAGGGTAGCAGATTATGTCTTTAGCACCTGTGAAAAAGGTCTGTGCTGTGCTGCTGAAAGTCTTGGAAAGTCTGCTGATGACCAATAAACTTGCACGGGTAACCTTTATCTGAACACAGAAATGAAGTATTCAGACTAATGCAGGCTTTGGAAGCCAGCTTGAAAAATCTTGGCCAGTATTTCATACGGTGATTAAATCCCAGCCGTTACTTTTAATTAGGAAGAACTCCAAAAGGCCTGACACTTGTGAAACAAGATGGGAGAGATCATATATTTTACTGGACCACTTTCTGCTGGTGAGAGGCAAGCATTCTAGATTGGGACCGACACAACTACAATGCTGCATACTTTACTTGTGCGTTGTTAGGCTTCAATGCAAACCATAGTGCTGCAGGAGCCTTGACTCTGATAGATAGAAGACTGGAAACATTAGGTGTTTCAGGGGAGGGAAGACTTAATTTGTTCCTGAATCCAGAAGTCAAACTGCAGGAGAGGGTTTGTGGGTGAGGTTCCTGAGCAGAAGGCGGTGCCTGGCACTGGCCCATCAGCCTGGAGTACCAGGCACTTAAGCTCCTGTCCTCTTGGCATCTCACTCCTGGCTAACTTAGGCAACTTTCTGCTCAGCTGTCAGTTGCTTAAGGAAGGGATTTTCAGAAACCAAACTGAGACTGAAAATTCCACTGGGCAGTAGGTGATGCTGCTGTTCTGAGCAGTGCAAAGCCTGGATACCTTTAAGCAACCTTGGGTTCGCCTAGTGGAAACTGGATCAAAGCATTGCAGGATAAATAACAGCCCTACTGCCCTCCTTACTTAAGTGCAAACAAAAGTGTCTTAGCTCCCCTTGGTTAGCACCCCTTTTGAAACATGCTCTGAACATCAGCTAAGAAGCCATTAAATGTGCTCTTGTCTAGCCACAAGTTTAAGAAAAGATTACTTGAAACACTGACTGTTCCATTTTATTAAAGTACAAATCAACTGATCTACACAGTCTCTCCTGCTGCAAGGCCTTAAAATGGCTTAGCACCATCATGCTGGAATACCATAGAGCGATTAGCTTATGTGCAGGAGCACGAGATTCACATTGATAATGCATCACTTACTTTCAGTGCTTTCACGCAAGCCGGAAATGAATTCCAACTTTCTGGTGGAGATAGGGCAAAAGCTGTCGTAAGTGTCACTCAGCAGTGATTCAAACCCAGCCAAGCAGCCTCCCTAGTAAATCTAGACTGGGTGCCTAGATTCACCTGACAGGCTTGCAATTAGATATATATATATATATATATTCTTCTCCACTATGGCTTCTGAACAATGGGCCTGGCTGGGAAATGATGTAGTAGCATTCAGAAAGTGTCACTGCCTGAAGAGTGGTACTCTCAGCTGAGCATTGTGTGTGTGTGGGGGGGCGAGGATGGGGCTTAACACAGTCTATGGTGCAATTTCAAAATATGAAATGACTGTAAGTGAGGTCTGAAAGAACACTTTAAAAACAACCACAAAAATGTCCTCCAAAACTAGACCATTTTCTTGAGAAGCTATTTCTAGTCTTTCTTCCTTTTCTAGTTTGGCCCACTTTATTTTAGACAAAAGTCCAAGCAAAAATCTAAAATGTAGTAATACTTTGTTTTGACTGTGACAAATACAATGTACCAACATCCTTTATCAATGCTGCGATAAGTAAATATTATCCAAAACTTGTTTAACAGATGGAGAAACTGAGGCAGTGCTAAGTGACTTGCGCAACACCCTGAAGGCAGTGTTAGTACTGGTAGTCTAACTCAGTTCCTAGCTCCCCGTCCTATGCTCAGGCCATGGGAGTGTGACATTCCCCAGGGTACACTCTGACTATTCGACAGCTGTGTCCCTCAGTTCTCCAACCTGGGGTGCCTTTTACACTCCTTCACTGTGAGAGCAACCACCTGGCCTGCTCACACACAGCCTTCAGCATGTAAATTATGTCCAACTACACTGCAAGAGTGCTTCAGTCGACCTGCCTGTCACCCTTGAGTTATAGTGCAGAGCAACACCAGCAATGTGTGTCTTGTACTGCCCAGTACCCTCCTGGACAACACAAGCTCATATAAAGGCCATTATTTTATTAATACAAAACAATAGGCACAAACTTTGTTATCTCAAATGGTGTTCCCCAAACACTTCAATCCAAATACGCTGACATAGATAAAACAAGTTTATTAACTACAGAAAGATTTTAAGAGATTACAAGTAATGAGGCATAAAAGTCATAACTGATTACAAAGAAGTAAAAGGTAAAAATGCAACTAATACCTAACTGAACAAGCTGGAGTGAATTCAAAGCAAAGACTCTATCACCACATGTTCTAGCAGCCTTACTGCCTGAACCTCTTTCAGCGGTTGCCTCTTCGCCTCCTCTCCCCCGACCCAATTCAAAGCTGTCTCTTTGTTCTTCAGGTGCTATGATGACTGAGGAGAGAAAGAAAGGAAGAATATTTTGGGGACCGCTCTTCTCGTTTTGTATAGCTCCCCTTTTCTTTGAAAATCCTCTCCAGCTCTGGTTCAGGTGACAGCCAGTCTGTTTACACAGGCAAACACCAGCTGTTCCTTTGCCAAGATGTACATTTCTCACTCACACACCCTCCATCCTGCCAAAGAATGGTTGTTTAACCAGGTGATAGTCCAGTTGATTACACTGTCACCTGGCTAAGGTGCTTACTAGCCTTTTGTCTCGGGGGAATTGGTTTAATCTATTTCTCCAGACTTGGTCATGTCTTATACAGTAGAATTCTATAACTTTACATACAATGTTGTCACACATATAGTGCCAGGACAGATTATGAGCTTTCAAATGCTACTTCACAAGGCATACTCTGTATAAAGTTTATCATAGTCTTGTAAAACATAAGGGTTCAGGCTATCATGTCACAGAAACAAGCCTTCTGACCTAGCCCCACAAATGGGACAGGCGTGGCATTGCAATGCCTAACTTACCACACAGTGGACTCCATAAAAGATGGTTACTCACCTTTGTAACTATTGTTCTTCAAGATGTGTTGCTCATATCCATTCCAGTTAGGTGTGTGCACCGCGCGTGCACGTTCGTCGGAAACTTTTTACCCTAGCAACTCCAGTGGGCCGGCAGGTCGCCCCCTAGAGTGGCACCGCCATGGCGCTCCATATATACCCCTGCCGGCCCACCCGCTCCTCAAGTCCTTCTTGCCGGCTACTCCGACAGTGGGGAAGGGGGGTGGGTGTGGAATGGATATGAGCAACACATCTCGAAGAACAACAGTTACAAAGGTGAGTAACCGTCTTTTCTTCTTCAAGTGATTGCTCATATCCATTCCAGGTAGGTGAATCCCAAGCCTTACCTAGGCGGTGGGGTCGGAGTGAGAAGTCGCGGCATGGAGCACTGCAGAGTCGAAGGCCGCGTCATCTCTAGACTGCTGGACCAGGGCGTAATGGGAAGCGAAGGTGTGGACAGAGGACCAGGTCGCCGCCCTACAGATCTCCTGGATGGGCACGTGGGCGAGGAAAGCCAGCGATGACGCCTGTGCCCTGGTAGAGTGCGCAGTCACACGGCCCGTAGGGGTGTGAGCCAAGTCATAACAGGTCCTGATACAGGATGTTACCCACGAGGATATCCTCTGTGAGGAAATGGGAAGCCCCTTGACTCGGTCTGCTACTGCCACGAAGAGCTGGGGGGATTTGCGGAACGGTTTGGTCCTCTCCACATAAAACGCGAGTGCCCGACGGACATCAAGCGAGTGGAGTTGTTGCTCCCTGCGGGATGAATGAGGCTTTGGGAAAAAGACGGGGAGGAAGATCTCCTGGTTGATGTGAAAAGCTGAGACCACCTTGGGGAGAAAGGCAGGGTGCGGTCTCAGCTGCACCTTGTCTTTATGGAAGACCGTATACGGGGGATCTACCGTGAGGACCCGGAGTTCTGACACCCGTCTGGCTGAGGTGATGGCCACCAGGAAAGCAGTCTTCCAGGAGAGAGAGAGCAGGGAGCAAGTTGCTAACGGCTCAAAAGGAGGGCCCATGAGCCGAGTCAGAACCAGGTTGAGATCCCAGGTAGGTGCAGGGGGTCGAACCTGGGGGTAGAGATGTTCTAGTCCCTTCAGGAATCTAGTCACTGTAGGGTGAGAGAAAACCGAACGGCCATCTCCCCCCGGATGAAAGGTGGAGATAGCTGCCAGGTGAACCCGAAGGGACGATATCGGCAGGCCCTGCTGCTTGAGGGACCAGATGTAGTCTAGAATATTGGCGACAGAAACCTCTACAGGGAGGAAACCCCTCTCCGTGCACCAACAGGAGAAACGCTTCCACTTGGCCGAGTACGTCGCTCTGGTGGAAGGCTTCCTGCTGCCCAGGAGTACTTGACATACTGGGGTAGAGCACCATAGTTCTGACTTGGTCAGCCACGCAGGAGCCATGCCATGAGGTGCAGGGACTGGAGGTCCGAGTGACAGAGCCTGCCGTGGTCCTGGGTGATCAGGTCCAGGTGAAGGGGCAGAGGGACTGGGTCGGCTATGGACAGGTCCAGTAACATGGGATACCAATGCTGCCTGGGCTATGCTGGAGCTATCATAATCAAGCGGGCCCTGTCCCTGTGCACCTTCAGAAGGACCTTGTGGACCAGCGGAAACGGAGGGAATGCATAGAACAGGTGGGCCATCCACGGGATAAGAAAGGCATCTGCTACCGACCCTGGCTCCCGGCCCTGAAAGGAGCAGAACGTCTGGCATTTCCTGTTCCCCCTGGACGCGAAGAGGTCCACCTGGGGATAACCTCACCTCTGGAAGAGTGAGAGGGCGACGTCCGGGCGAAGGGACCATTCGTGTGAAAGGAAGGATCTGCTCAGACGGTCTGCCAGCGTGTTCTGTACTCCGGGGAGGAAGGAAGACATGAGGTGAATGGAGTGGGCTATACAAAAGTCCCAGAGCCGCAACGCCTCCTGACATAGGGGAGAGGATCTCGTGCCGCCCTGCTTGTTCACATAGTACATGGTCGTCATGTTATCGGTGAATACCGCGACACAGTGACCTCAAAGCTGATGGGAGAACGCTTGGCAAGCAAGGTGGACCGCTCTCAACTCCCGTATGTTGATGTGGAGGGCCACTTCCTGAGGGGACCACAGGCCCTGTGTCCTCAGGGCTCCGAGGTGGGCCCCCCAGCCCAGGTCTGAGGCATATGTTGTTAGGGATACCGAGGGTTGGGGAGGATGAAACAGGAGGCCCGCACACACGACGGACTGGTCTAGCCACCACCGGAGGGAATCCAATGCCTCCTGGGGGATGGTGATAATCGCATCCAGCAAATGTCTGGCCGGCCGGTACTGCGCGATGAACCAAGACTGGAGAGGCCTCATGTGGAGCCGCGCATAACCTGTCACAAATGTGCAGGCCGCCATGTGGCCTAAGAGGGTTAGGCATGTCCTTATAGAGGTCATGGGGGCCGCCTGTAGGCACCGAATGATGGCCGACAGCGACTGGAACCTGGGCAACGGCAGCAGGGCCCTGGCCAAGGTGGAGTCTACAATGGCCCCGATGAACATAGTGGACTTGTCCATGTTGATAATGAGGCCCAAGGTAGCAAAGAGTCCGCTGATCGTGTGGACGTGGTTGCAGACCTGTAGCTCTGATGTGCCTCGAATCAGCCAGTCGTCAAGGTAAGGGAACACGTGAATGCGGCTGCGCCAAAGATGTGCGACGACGACTGCCATGCATTTTGTGAATACCCTCGGGGCCGTGGAGAGGCCAAACGGGAGGACCGCAAATTGGTAATGGTGGCGGTCAACCACGAACCGAAGGAAACGTCTGTGTTGCGGCAAAATGGCTATATGAAAATAAGCGTCCTGCATGTCGAGGGCGGCGTACTAGTCTCCAGGATCCAGAGATGGGATAATGGTCCCCAGGGATACCATGCGGAATTTCAACTTCACCATATATTTGTTGAGTTCCCGCAAGTCGAGGATAGGTCTGAGGCCTCCTTTGGCCTTGGGGATCAGAAAGTAGCGGGAATAAAACCCCTTGCCCTTCTCATTCTCCGGAACCTCCTCTATGGCTCCTTTGTCGAGGAGCGTCTGCACCTCCTGATGGAGGAATTGCTCGTGAGAGGGGTCCCTGAAGAGGGACAAGGGTGGGGGGCGGGAGGGAAGGTGAGAAATAAATTGCAGACGGTATTCCGTTTGCACAGTGCGTAAGACCCAACGGTCGGATGTTATTTGGGTCCACGCCTGGAGGAAAAACAAAAGGCGGTTGGAAAACGGGGGAGAAGGATCCACGGGGAAAACTGGTACAGCGTCCTCGGGTGCACCTTCAAAACGAAGGTTTGGGCCCAGGTGGGGCTTTGGAGGAGCCCTGATTCTGCCCCCCCGGTTGCCCGACTGTCTGCGCCTGCCATTTCTGCCACGGCGCCTATTGAGGTCCTGCCGCTGGCGGTACTGGGGGTACGGCCAGCGCTGCTGCTGTTGTTGCGGCCGGAAGGGTCTGTGCTGTGTCCTGGGCGTGTGCATCCCTAGGGAGCGCATGATGACCCGATTGTTCTTTAGGCTTTTCAGCCTGGGGTCTGTCTTCTCCAAAAACAGGCCCTGACCTTCGAACGGGAGGTTCTGAATGGTATATTGGAGCTCCAGCGGAAGGCCAGAAACCTGAAGCCAGGAGATGCGGCGCATTGTAACCCCTGAAGCCAGAGTTCGAGCGGCCGAGTCTGCTGCGTCCAAGGATGCCTGCAACTAAGTTCTTGCGACCTTCTTGCCCTTGTCAAGAATTGCCGCAAATTCTTGACGTGCATCCTGAGGCAACAGCTCCTTAAACTTATCCGCTGCCACCCAGGAGTTATAGGCGTAGCGGCTAAGGAGGGCTTGCTGGTTGGAGACCCTCAGTTGGAGGGCGCCCGCTGAGTAGACCTTCTGGCCTAACAGGTCCATACGCCTCGCCTCCTTGGACTTGGGTGCTGGGGCTTCTTGTCCGTGACGCTCCCTCTCGTTCACCGACTGCACAATGAGGGAGCACGGTGTCGGGTGCACATGGAGGTACTCATAACCTCTGGAGGGAGCCATATATTTACGCTCCACCCCGTGTGCAGCAGGAGGGATGGAGGCTGACGACTGCCAGATGGTATTGGCATTAGCCTGGATAGTCCTGATAAAAGGCAGGGTGACCCTGGTGGGAGCATCTGCTGAGAGGATGCTCACCAGGGATCTTCGATTTCGGAGACCTCCTCAGCTTGCAAGTTTAAGTTCTGTGCTACGCGCCTGAGGAGGTCCTGGTGCACCCTGAGGTTGCGTGGGGGAGGGCTGGACGATGCTGTGCCCGCCACTGCCTCATCGGGAGAGGACGATGAGGAGACCCCTGGTAAAAGAGTGTCCACAGGAGGCTCTGTCTCAACCCGTGCCTCTGACTCCAGAGGGAGCTCAGGTCTTGCTGGTTGGACCTGTCTTCGCCCGCCGGAGAAGGAGCAGAGCGAGATAGCGAAGCCTCTGGCACCCTGCGCTCAGCTGTCGCAGGCTGAGGAGGAATTTGTTGAGGGCCCTGGGCTTGATGGTACGCCCAGGGTGTCCAGAAACCCCACTGCTGCGGTCCCTGAGGTCCCTGCGGAGGAGGGTCCTGAAAGAGGGCCGCGGGTCTGTCTGCGTCTATCGCATACACAGACAGACGGCTGCCTGGAAGGCCATGGAGGGGCCGAACGCGGCTGGTAGGGTTCTCTTGGTCTCGACGCAGAAGATCTTCTCGGTGCCGGGGACCGGTACCGGGAATCATACTGGTGCCGGTATCGGGACCGGGACCTGCCTCCAACTCGGTGCCGGGAGGTCGACCGGGACCGGGACCTGCCACCAGCTCGGTGCCAGGAGGTCGACCGGGGTGCTGATCGCCGCCGGGAATGGCTCCTAGAATCTCGGTGCCGGTAGCGGCGACTTGATCCAGACCGGTGCCCGGAATAGCAGGACTGTCCGGAGGATGACCGGCGCCACGAGTGCGACCGGTACCGCCGAGGGGAGCGGTGCCGGGACTGCGAGCGGCGCCTGGAGCGAGAGCGTCCGCGGTATCGGGACCTCGACAGCGATCGGTGCCGGCTGGGTGAGTCCTGAGACGGCGCTCGCATCGTCGCCGGCTTGCCTCTGGATACGACCCGTACTGGGGGTTGAGGCTGGGTAGGCTCTGTAAGAGCAATCAGGTCCCGCGCCAAAGCGAAAGTCTCTGGCGTCGACGGGACCAATAGCTCAACCCCAGATCTTACAGGGGAGCTAGGAGGGACCGGACTCGACAGACCTCCAGGGCCCGGAGTCGACGGAATCCCTGCTGGTGGTGCCGCGGCCGAGGAAGGCGCCGGGCGCTCCGCTCGAGTCTGCACGGATGGAGTCACAGACTTCGAGGGCCTTGTCTCGGGTCCCGGTGCCGGGGAAGGTCGGTGCCGGGGTGTCTTTCCCGTGCCGGCGCAGTCCGGTGCCGGCGCAGAGGCTGCGCTCTGTGTTGAGGTTACCAGATTAAGTGCGGCTTCCATTAGGAGAGTCCTTAATCTTTGGTCCCTCTCCTTTTTTGTCCTAGGCTTAAAAGCCTTGCAAATGCGGCACTTGTCCGAAATGTGCGATTCCCCCAGGCACTTTAAGCAGGCGTCTTGGGGGTCGCTGGTCGGCATTGGCTTTTTACAGGCCGAGCATTGCTTGAACCCCGGCGAACCAGGCATGGGCCCGGTGCCGGGTGCCAGGAAGGGCTACAGCCCAAACCCGCTAATAACTATACAACTATATACAAACAACAATAACTAACTATACTTTTACAATTATTTACAACTATCTACAAGTATGAATTGTAAAGATGAAGGAGAGCTAGGGACGTGGAGGACAGCTATGCCGCGCTCCACAGTTCCAACGACCGACACGGTGGTAAGAAGGAACTGAGGAGCGGGGGGGCCCGCAGGGGTATATATCAAGGACTATGGCGGCACCACTCTAGGGGGCGACCTGCCGGCCCACTGAAGTTGCTAGGGTAAAAAGTTTCCGACGAACGTGCACGCACGGCGCGCACTCCTAACTTGAATGGATATGAGCAATCACTCGAAGAAGAACCCTGAGTTAGGTGCACAGCTCCCTCTATAATGCATGAGGAGCGTTAGGCGTCAAAATAGGGGTGAGGGGGATTAACAGCTAAGTGGAGAGCTGTCTGGACTTGCCAATAGGGAATCCTTGAAGGTGGGGAGAGGGGGAAACAAGCCCTGCCCCGCAAAGGGAGTTAGGTACCTAATTCTGGGTTGGCTAGAGGTGCCTGTTTCTGCTCAGAATTCACATCCATAAACCCATGTCTGGTGGCTGGTGCTTCAGCCAGGTCAGCTATTTCTTGCAAAATACCTTCATAGCCAAGAGGTTAGCGCACTCATGCCAGAGGTGGGTGACAGGGGCATCTCCAGGCACCAGTGCACCAAGCGTGTGCCTGGGGCAGCAAGCCGGGGGAGGGGCCAGCCTGCCGGTGGCCGTGAGGGCAGCAGTCAGTCTGCCTTCAGCAGCATGCGTGTGGGAGGTCCGCCAGTCACACGGATTGGGCAGCAATTCAGCGGCGAGTATGTAGAAGGCACGGGACTGGTGGACCTCCCACAGGCATGCCGCCGAATCTGCGTTACCAGCAGACCTCCCACAGGGATGCTGCCAAAAGCCGCCTGACTGCCATGCTTGGGGTGGCAAATTACATAGAGCTGCCCCTGCTGAGCGACCAGCATTCAAGCCCCTGACTGTGCCTGATTTGGAGCAGGGATTAACTTGCCAGGCATCTGGTTTTCGCTCAGAATACCCAGTTCAAAAGGGACCCTGATGGCTCTGGTCAGTCCCGCTGGCTGTTAAAAGTCCAGTTGGTGCAGGGCTGGCAGGCTCTCTGGCTGGCTCTGTGCAGTTCCCTGGAAACGGCAACATGGTCCTCAGCTCCTAGGCATAAGGACAGCTCTATGATTTTTGCTGCCCCAAGCACGGCAGTCAGGCACCCTTCGGTGGCATTTCTGCCGGAGATCCCCAGTCCCGCGGTCTCACTGGCAGTTCTGTGGGTGATTTGCTGAGCCCGTGCCTTCAGCGTACCTGCTGCTGAATTGCTGCCGAAGCCACGGGACCATCAGACCACCCGCAGAAACACCGCTGAAGGCTGCCTGACTGCCGCCTTCATGGCGACTGGCAGCCTGCCCCCCCGTAGCTTGCCGCCCCAGGCATGCGCTAGCTGCGCTGGTGCCTGGAGCCGCCCCTGTAGGGGCAACCACAGCATGCCCTGCATGCTGACTCCTCACCCGAGTGCTCTCTCCGGAGCTCCCATTGGCCGGGAACCAGTGTGTGTGTGGGGGTGATGGGGGGTGCCTGCAGTCAGCGCGTTAAGCCCCAGCCGCTCCTGCACCCTAGGAGCCAAGGGACATGTTGCCGCTTCCTGGGAGCTGCCTGAGGTCAGTGTCTCCCAGACCCTGCACCCTGAACCCTGTCCTGAACCTGAACCCCCTGCCCCAGCCTGGTGCCACCTCCTGCACCCCAAACCCCTCATCCTTGGCCCCATCCCAAAGCCAGCATCCCCCAGCCAGACCCTCACCCCTTCCTGCACCCCACCTCCTTGCCCCAGCCTCCTGAAAATGAGCAAGTGAGGGAGGCGAGTAAGCGACAGAGGGAGGGGAGAATGGTGCAAGTGGTGGGGGCTTGGAAAAGGGGCGGGGTTCTTCAGGAAAAGGCTGTGGAAGGGGCAGGACAAGGGTGTTTGGTTTTGTGCAATTAGAAACTTGGCAATCCTAGCTGGGATCCGACCACAGATCTTCAACTTGCCCAGTGGTTAGTGTTCTCCCCCGGGTATTGAGTATAAGGGTGGGGCACCACCACCATTTCCTCCTTAGCTGTGTTTTGTGTGCTGTTAGGTGTGCTCAGAGAACACCCAATGGAGCACACCCACTGGATGGGGGAACAGGGCACACAGTTTGAGAATCCCATAAACATGTAGCTGCTTTCAGGACTTATGCGGCTGTGTGCATGTCCTGTGGCAAACATTTAGGTGCCATGGGGCTTTGTGGCAGAAATGTATGTGCTGAGAGACTTTAAGAACATACAGGAGTAAGTCACAGTGGATCACAGGTTTTGAAGATCTAAATGTTGGTATTAGGAGCCTCAGTGGGCAGCTAGATGCCTCATTCTCTTTGTGGAGCTCACCCTCTGTCTCTGTGCACCTGTTCCCATTTAATAGCGGTCGGCTCTTCTAGAATGATATGATGCAATATCAGGAGGGTGGGTCACAAGGGCTTTTTAATCTCACTAACTCCTATGGTTGCCTGATGTTTGCCCTAGACTTGGCTCTTAAGTGCATTGGGTTTCCAGCCGGGTTCCTCCAACCTCTGCCAACTCTATAGGGTTAGTTGGTTTGTTTTTGTCCCCACCCCCAAGGGGAGTGAGGCCCTTTCAATTAGAGTTGGGTGACTGATCTTTGTGCCTCTGAAAATTCCCATCACCCTTTGGAAATAGGGTGACATTTAATTATTAGAATTGATTTCTAGCCAGCAGCCTTTGTAACTGAAAGTTTACGATGAATCCTATAGACACTAGTGCCACTGTGGTAACTGGGTAACACTTTGCAATATTTTGATTATGTGCTTAATTAACATCATTTCTAGTTTTTCTTATGGAAAATACCAACCATAAAGGAATGAACCACCCCAAGTTTCCCCTCAGTTTATCAACGCTTACCATACATTATAATACCAAGGCGGCTTCTGATAACAGCATTGGAATTGCAATTGTTATTAACGAGTTGTCTCCTATGTGAATGAATGGGGCTGGGGGAGATGAAAGTCCTTTCCAAATCCCACAGATGAAGTGGCAAAAATGATTGAAAATTTGAGCTGTAACTGCTTAATGAGTAACATTGATGATCAAAGTGCAAGTACAGTGTTTCTGCGGTTTTTGAACAACAACAAAGTCACCTACTATCCTTCAATAAAAATGCAAACAACAAATTCAAAGCCCAACACCATCTTTTTCTCCTGGAATTTTTATGTGCCTGCCTAGTCTGTGTAGTAGCTTCCATCATGATAATTTAATGTTACTAAAAAGCTCTACCCTTTAATAGTATTCACTCTTGTTTACTTAAAAGTGGCTTGCAGAGGCAGAGTCTGGCATTTTCTGCTTATACCAATCAGTCTCTTGTGCTTGATGCCAGATGCCACCTGGGTTTCATTTTTCAGGTGAAATGAGCTGCAGTTGGTAAAATCTGATGAAAGTGAATAGGACTAGTCTGAAATGAGTGGCAATAGCCACATCAGATAAAGTCCCCCTTTGTAACTACCCAGAGCCTGCAGAATACAGAACAGTGTGCTGAGTAACAGATGCATTGTTTTAAAATTTTTTTCATTGTTATTAATGGGCCATCAAACTGATAGAAAACCAAAGTACTCTAAGTATTTCTGCGTGTGACGTAGAGTAACGAAACTCATGTCACTGGAGTTGTTTTGTTTTTGTCTTGGAGCCCTCATGCAGGACTTTAAAGAAAACTGATGGTAGCAATGGGATGGGGTTGCAGTATTACCAGCCTCAAGTGTCATAAATCATGAGTTAGGCGTTCCCTGAGATTGGCCTAAAACTTGAGCTTGTGTGTGATTTTTTTTTCCTTTTAAATACTTGAGGTCTTTTTAGGATCCACTCTAACCTACCTTTTCAAGCCAGAAATTTATTTTAAAAAAACATTAGTCACATGATCCAGGAGCTAGGGCTTTAAGAAAAAAACACCTAAGAGCATGAGACTTGCAATACCCTGTAAAATTGTAAGAGTTGGGATTCTATGCAGATATCTTACAATCTTCTATAAACAGGTTGGGAACCTCACTCTTGGTTGTATCTTACACACGATAAGACTGGCCCCATCTGTGTAGGTACTTCTGTACTACCTGAGCACCCCACTAACATTAATGGAGTTGTCCTCACAATATCCCAGTACCAATATCTTCTTTTACTGGGGGGGGGAGGGGATGAAAGTAGAGTCCAGACTGTGGGGTGGTGGGGTGGTGTTGAGATCACCCTCCTGTATAACCAAGGCTGGTGCGAACAAGTGTTTAACCCAAGTGGGGCTGGGCAGGCTGCAGTCACACACAGACACTCAGGGTGTGGCTTGCATGCTGGAAGACTGTGAGTGGTCCAAGTGGGAGCTAGTATTAGGCATTCCAGGCACTCAGGGTTGGAGGGTAGGGGTGACACATTGGTCTAGACCATACCCTGGTGTGTCACCGGGGCTCAGAGAAGATACTCAGAGTGGTGGTTGTGGGTTAGGGAAGTTAAGAAGAAAAAATGGTGCCTTCTTCATTTCCTATCCCTTTGCGCATTCAGGCTGGAAAAGTTGCACCATTTCAGGGGAGGGTGGGAGAATACAGTGGTTCTCCCTCTGACACTTTAGTGTTCTCTCCTACTATCAATATCAGTCCGTCACCATATGCCCCCCACAACATGAGTACATCCATAACCTCATTCACTCACCAATTGATTCTATTTGCCACTACACTCCTGCCTACTGCGTCCAATCTTTCCCCTCTGCCAAACCATGAAAGGTCTTTCCACCCCAACCACTACGTTTAGTCTCCTCCCACCACCCTTCCTAGTTAAGCGTGGTAGCTGAGAACCACACCCTGCTAGTATGACTTTTCCAGCAGAAGTGCCCCAGTAGCTTCAGGTGTGACTGTACCCTGAAGTGTATCAGTCCCACAGCACACTTCTCATATTGGTGTGGCTGAGCCCCATTAGTCCTTAACCACCAGCCATGCCTGCTAATGTAAGGAATGTTTTTGCTTTCAAGTCTGTGCCTTTGTCCATGGTGTCACAGGACTCTTTTTTTCAGAACTGACCCTGCTTGGGCCAACAGCAGGGTTTGAACCTGGGACCTATAAGAGTTAAAAACCATGTGCCCCTAATACTTGACATAGTGAACTAAATAGAGTAGCAGTCTCATGTAGACTAGCCAATAAAAGGTGACACTCTCTTAGCTTGGGTTCCGGATGTAATATCGTACCCATAGTATTTTTGTAAACTATGCTATCTGGTTACAAAAATGTAACTATACTGTCTGCTTTGGGACAGAATACACTGCATGGCTCCACTGTCATAATACTACAGAGATGGCCACAAACAGAAGGAAAACAAATGTCTAAGTGACTTCGCAACCCTAGTGCAGTTAGAATAGTAGCTGTTGCTATATGTACCATGTTGGTACATGACTGCCACACTTACTTTCCATTCATTTTGAATGGACACAAGTTACTTTGTATCCCCTTCAGACAAAGAAGCCAAAATGAGGCTTAGAGAGGTGCAATGGTCACATGCACACAACACACAACCTGTGGAACGCCTTGCCAGAGGATATCATGAAGGCCAAGACTATAACAGGGTTAAAAAAAGAACTAGATAAGTTCATGGAGAATAGGTCCATCAATGGCTACTAGGCAGGATGGGCAGGGATGGTGTCTCTAGCCTCCGTTTGCCACAAGCCGGGAATAGGCAACGGGATGAATCACTTGATGATAACTTGTCTGTTCATTCCCTCTGGGGCACCTGGCATTGGCCACTCTGTCGGAAGATAGGATACTGCGCTAGATGGACCTAGGAAAAAATACACATCCCTGGAAACAGTGCAATAGTTCTACATTCCCATGGTCCCAACAGCCTGAAATTAAACACTGACACAGTACGAGGCTGAAGAGCTAGGAAAAACATCAAGCCTGTCCAATCTGCCACACCTAGAAGTGCCAATAATATGTCCCACTCTGTTAGCAGGCCAGCACTATTGTAATAATATGTCTTTGTGGGGCTTTAGCACAGCATTTCCTTTTTCTCTCCTCCTTCAATAATCTTTTCTTCAGTCATTTAGAAAATTGATAATCTCAGTACAAGGCCCCATCCCAGTCCTTAACTGTGACATTGACAGCCCATGTCTGTCACTTTACCCACTTGTATAGAACCTTGCCCCCATTCACCTCAATCACAAAAGGTAAGGACATTACAATATGGCCACATGTTTGAGGCAACACATAGGACAACATGTCAAGTAAGGCAGAGCATAGGGACTAACAATAAGAAGGAAGTGAGAATGATTTAGATGTGGCTTCATAGAAGGAATTTGAAAACAAGCAGGTGCTGTGGAAGAGGACGACAGGGAAATGGGAAGCCAAGTAAGGGATTGATGCAGGCACCACTGCAAGATGACTTTGAAATGATGTAGATATTCTCAAAAGGGGGCAAAAAGTAAGAAGCAGAGAGAAGAAGGTTACAGACCAGTGAAGGCAAACCAAGGTGTGAATGAGACTCAGTACTACAACGGATGGTGAAGAAAACCAGAAACAGGAGTGTAGGTAGCAGAAGGGGAAAATGATTACATAGATTGTAAACTCTCTGGAGGGAGAAGGACTGTCTTTTTTCATTAGGCACTATACCAATGAATAGCGCAACGGGGTCCTAATCTGTAAGTGGGGTATCTATGCATTACTGCAACATATATAATTTGTAAGGGGATGGAGGAGATTACATTAAAGTTTGTGAGTTTCCTTTGATCTCTGGGGATGTTTGGTCGAGAAGGGACTGAAGGATTGAGGCCGGGTTGTATTTCTGAAAGAATGAATATCACACCATCCACACCACTATTAAATTGTCAGTCAAGTTTAATGCATCATAAAGAAGTAAAACTACATTGGCATATTTAAGACAAACACTTTTTTTCTATGCACACTATCCACTGGACAGTCCCCTTTTCAAAATAACTACTTTTAACAGTCCAAGACACGTCTTCAGAAATTCTTCACATGTTCAACCTTCCATATTTTCCTTTTTTTAATTTGTCTGAGAAGAAAAAAAAACATTAAACCTGAAAACACTTACATTGCAAGCCACATTAGAATGCATAATTGGCATACAATAATCAATGTATAACAATTGTGTTTTACTTAGTTCACTTTGTTCATCAATAAAAGAATATAAAAATCTTGTTCAACTGAGTGTTAAGTGTATTAAAATAGATTTGTATAGTACTGCACAGTTTCTCCCGGAGTTGTGAAAATGGTTGAAGGGACCATGTGCTGCCCAGTGATGGGCAACTGAAAAGGCCAGTCCCTCATTTTTAAAAAAAATGACATTCGGCACCATGTCAAATGCTGATGTGAGAGACTAGCTGTGTGTCATGCTCTAGTGGTTCCTTGCTTCTGTTTTGTTTCATACCTGTTGTACTAAGTAACTAAAGGATCGAGAATGGAATCAGTGGTTGTGTGAAACTCTGCATTGTTAGAGGAAAAGGGGTTGCCCATCACTAACTTCCGAGGTAGGCCTCAGGATTACAGGATAGGCCTGTGGCCTACTAAGGCGCCAGACTGACCCTTGTAGTATCAGGAAGACTCGCTAGTGAAACAAGCAGGAGCTCTAGGATTTTCTCAGACTAATGCTAAACATTTTCAAATGTGTTACAAATCAGTAAAATTTAAAAAGGAATTAAGTTTCCAAAAACCCAGCAAACCCTTAATTTTCCACAGTCCAACCCTCCCCCTAAATTCTTGCTATTATCCAATATGACAAACAACCCCTTGAGGCAGTTTTTTTTTTCCTGTACCATTTTTGCAGATATTCCTGCAAACAAACAAACAAAAACCCCACCAGCTTTTTCCATGTTACCTATTTTTACAATAAAAATGCAGTACAAAAATGTAAAATTATTTTTTGGCATATTATCTGTACTGGCAAGAAAAGAAAAACAATCTTTATTTGCTTTTATTTAAAAAAAAAAAAGGTTCAAAACATAACCAAAAAAACCGAACCCTACCTCCAAAGCTATCCACTATATGGTTTATGCTAAATCTTGCACAAAAACTCCATGAGAAAAATACATCAATAGCAAAATAAGTAAAAAGGACCTGCAAAAAAGTAAGGAGTTTTACAGTCATACCTCTTTAAATACTTCAGAATGCATATACAGAAGCATCAACATGAAAATACTTCAATATTTTACTAGAAACGCTAACTTCATACAGTTTTTTAATTTAAATATCTGCAATTCAGCTATAATACTGAAAAAAATGATTTTTTTGTTTTAAAGGCTCTGTGAGCGTCCATGACGTCATTCTTGTCTAACAGCCCATCTTCAGTTCACCTGAATCAGTGAGGCAGACCTTGTTCACTTTCCTAAGAATCCATGTCAAGTCCTAAGTAGTTCCGGCTCTTTTTATATTACCAGTTTCCTCCTTCAAACAGCTTTAAGCCCAGCTACCTCCCTACTCGTTTACTAACTCTTTGTATTTAAAATGTTTCCCTTTAAAGCAAACTTGTAAAATTGTCTGCCCTCCAAAAAGGATACTTCACTTTCTATCAGCCATACTATTTCTTTTCCTTCTTATTCATAAATACATTAAGGCCAACATAACAAAACAAATCTCATAAGCACTGAAGGTCTTGGCAAATACAAAACTGCAGCAAAATCTGCTCTGTGGGAAGTTGCTACCACAGTGACCTACAAACTGGACTGATTGGCTTAAATTCTACATGTGTAAAAAATGAGATTGTTTTTCGTTTCCTTCATTTCCCGTTGTTTCGGTTTAATCTCTCCTTTGCGCATGTATAAAGTTTTTTTTTGTTTTTTTCCATTTCCCCCAGACAGCGCTGTCAGTTGTTACCCTGTGATTGCTGCAAGGCTTTGTGCATGGCAGCAGAGGCAGATGAGGGTTTGATCCAGGGGACAGTTAGCAGGGAGGAGGTGGTGGTTGTCGTCATGGTAACCTGAATCATCTGCTCATTTTGTATCAGTCTAATGAGAGTTTTGAGACGTTCCAGCGATGACTGAGTCCCTTTCTGCTGGGCTAACAGGCTGTTTTTTAGCTCTAAGCATTTCTGTTACAGAGAGAGATGGGGAGAGGGAAGGAGAGACTTACAATACATTCAAATTGGCATCAAACATCCCCCCAAACATGCTTTACATGTCTGGAGAACATGTCCATCTCAAACCAATTACGTTCTCCTTTGAGGATAGCAGAAACACAAGCAAGAAACTAATGGAGTAATACCCACTGGTGCATATAGTGCCTCACTTGTCTTAGCAACAATATTCATCTAAGATCAAGTATATACTGAGGGCACTTTTGACCATATCCTGTTGAAAGACAGGAAGAATACATGATCGTGTAATGGCAGTCTACAGATTTTGTTGGCATGGGTTTACAATGGCCACATGACTTGAAAGTGGCAAAGCCATCAATAAGCACTGTAAGTCTTCCCAAATGACTTCAGTAAAACCTTCAGGTCAAACTACACTCTGATGTATTTTGTATGTGGCACATATTTACAGTCCATTTTAGGGAGACTAAATAAAATGGTGTTTGTTTTAAATCCATTTACCTAAAGCCAGGCAACTTAGTAACAAGGATGCCAGTAAACTGCTAAAGAAAACCTCAACTATTTTTCAGGTATAAAATGTTAGTTGAAGGGCCACTATTTAATGTTCTACCATGGCTAGAAACAGAAGCCTTATCCTACTGGGAAGGGAATTTCTGGCTTTTAATGGATGAAAGCTCCTGTTTCTCTTTCCAATAGGTCATGAAACCCAAAACAGTTACTGGTCCAGGTCTGCATATTGTCTCTCATGGGCCTTGGTCCAGAATAGTTTTAGAGAAGAACATTCTGCAGTTCTTGGGAAGCAGGAAACACTTACTTGACTTTTTTTCTTTTTTTAAAAAAAGTAGCTGTTCAGAGGTTTGGGATTTTGGAATAAACCCTGGGGGAGATGGATTAGAGGGCAGGTGAAGTATTCCCAGGTGAATAATAAATGCATGGGTCTGCAATTTATAACAATATCACTGTCACACGTGGTGTGTATGGGGTTTTCACTTAATTCAATTGGTAATTTACTTTTTTAGTTAATCTAAACCTCAGAAACCTCTTTGATTTGGATAAATATTATCATAGGCCAAAATTGCCATTTAAGAGAGAATGCTTCACAATCAAAGGGCCTAATTCTGCTTCTGCACCACTCCCATTGACTTCAATAGCAATTATTTTTACACACACACACACACACACACACACACACACACACACACACACACACACACACACACACACACACACACACACACACGTGTTGAATTTGGCCCAAACTCTCTTTCATTCTGAAATCACTAATCCAATTACATTGTTCTAACCACTAAAGAATACTCTACCCCACAGAGACCTCTCTCCGTGCATGTGTTAGTTTCCATTAGAGCTGACGGTGGTTATGTACAGTTAAAGGGAGTACTTCCCACTGTGATGTCTTTTAATAAGTTATTACTTTTCTTTCCACTCTGTTTTAAATGTGATCAAATATTTAACATGCCTCTCCTGGATAACTGCAATGGTAGAGCAAGTACTGACCAGTTACTATTGCAGCTGCCACTTTAATTTTCCAGGATCAAGAAGATTAAAATATGTAGTTACACCATATTACAAACAAACAAGCAAATTCTTAGTAGTAGTAGTTCTATAGTTTGGGGACAGGTTTGTGGTCAAATAGCCATGCCTTAAGTAAGTCCTGATGTCCATGATAGCTAGGAATTTGGGTTCTAAACTCGAGCTTACACTCTCTAGAGTGGCAGGGACTGGTAGAAGTAGTGTACACGCATACCTGGAATCAGGTTATGCTTGGGTGACCCCCTCCAGCAACCCTTGGTTCTAGTTTTTGTAGGAGATGCTGAGAACACTGCTGTGATACTAGACCTCTTGAGAGTGGTGACGATGGTCATACCTGCCTAACCTCATGCTTTTGGACTGATGCGCAGGCTCTTGGCACTGGAGCAGGTCATGCACAGATCTTTCTTGTGAAAGATGGGAAGTGCTATACTGCAGTTCTATAGCTCTGATGTGTATAGAATGGGACAGAAGATATGTTTAATTTTGTTTTCTCATTTGAGTGGGGAAGCGCTCCAATAACAGATCTGCCACTGCCTCCTGCTCCTCAACCTGTCAGTGTATCTTGCTCACCCCTCACAAAGAGACCGCATATATGTTTCTTTGTAAAGAAACTATTCACACTTGAGTATGAATAGTTTGTGAGCATAACTCATTTCCCAGCCATCTAATCTCAGTTTTTCAAGTATAAATGCTTTATAACCAATCCTGTGGGAGACATTATGCCCCACAGTCTGGAGTCTTACTTTAATTGCATTGTTGAGAAGTCTCTCTTTCTCTTCCAACTGTCTATGTTCACTCTTCAGCTCGCTGCCTTTCTTTAATAATTTTCTCTTCTCTTCTTCTTTGACTGTGGAACAATAAGGTTTAGAATGTAAATATTAAGATACAGACTGAAAAAACGGTCTGCACTGACTCATGAGAATAGGATTAAGTGTTCTAGATAGAGCATTCCATACGTCTACCCAGTCCCATCTCAAAATGCATAGCCAGAGGAACTGAGTTTCCAGTTGCACATAAGATAACTCTCTATCACTTTTGAAATGGTTCAAGTACAGGACAGACATTAGTCCACAACACACCTTTGAGGTGGATATAGAATCCCTATTTTATAGATAGGGAAACTAAGGCAAAGAGATTAAATTACCTGCTCAGGGCTACAGAAATTCATTTAAGGACATTTCCTCTCACAAATGCTAGGTACACAGTTTCAGACAGTCATGTCTTTATTAAATCAAAACCAATACTTTTTAAAGCAAAGGCACTAGTTCTTATCAAAGACTATGTTCATACCAAGTTTCATGTTTTCAGTCATAAGCAATTTTTACACTGGCCTTGTACTTTAAAGTGTAATTAGAATTAGAACTTCTCTTAAAATGTTTGCAACCAGTACATTTGCTAAAAAGTGCATTTTTGGGGGGGTCAAATACAGTGAACAGTTTTGGCCAAAAAAAAGGAAAACAAAAATTTAGAAAATGGCTAAAAGGTTGTTTTGGAAAAAATAAGAACAGTTTCAAGACAAAGTACTGAATGCAAATGACCAGTTTCTAAATGAAATGCCAAATCAAAACAATTTGACGTTTTTGAATAGGCATTCAAAAGATTTTATTATTAATTGTTCATTCAACTTTAGAATTTTTCTCCAATTTGAAAAAAAAATGTATGTTTTTGTCTTTCAAAGTTTTTCTTTTCTTTCAAACTTTCTAAAAAAGAACAAATTAATCTTCAATCCATGAGAAACCATGGAAAACTTCAGCTGAAAGGTGAATGTTACAGAAAATGATGTGTGTGAGAACAGGGGGTAGGATGAAAAGCATTTAGTAATACTGACTGGCAGGCACTACCACTGATCTTATGGAGCGTTAGCTCTTCCACGCATCTTGCTAACATGAATTTATGCCCTCTGAGTTAGACAGTCACTCCCATTAACTGGGGACTAGAGAGCCTCTTATCAGGAATCACGCCATTCTGTACCTGTTTTATGAGTAACATAGGAATGAACAATAGCCAGAGTTCCAGTCCATGGCACATTTTCATCTTTCTTTAATACCTATAAATCCAGAGAACACCACAAATTAGTAATCCACGAAGAGACACACATACACAATTCACGCCTTCCCACTCACCCCACAAAAAAACTTTACTATTTACTTTACTATTACAAAAAAATGGTATAATTGGAATTTTAAGTTGTAAACTGAAATGCAGTGGAAAAATTCTGTAACTTTTATTTTACTTCACTGTAAACAGTGTCACTACATAATTGCTAGGATGGGGTTTTCAAATCTCACACTTGATGACTACCACAGGGGGCCAAAAGGAATTATTCTCCAGCCCCTTTCATACAGGCTTACACAATTTCCAGGAGAGTTAGAGGTATTTTGCCTACCTATTAGGTACAGGCCACCACTGGAGATAGAATACTGGACTTGATAGAGAAGAGAAGATAGGCTGGTTCCACTAAATGTAAATATAGACCAGCAATTCTCTTTTACATTTCCAAAGAAACTAAAGAGTAATTTTTCCTAGGGGCTAAAGCAGAGAATTATAAGGAACAAAAATTAAGCCTGCTCATTCTGCAATTTAGCAACATTGTTTTACAGTTCTTACAGACCTGCTGCTAATCATTTGGCTTGTGTGAACACTGTTAGAATTGCATTTCTAAAATGTTTATCAATAGCTGCATATAATAAATCTTATAAAGAAGATGGTGTACTCTCCTTACAACCTTCAGCTCCTCTGGTGCATTTTCTGTGCACGACACTGTCGCCGCCGTCTGCAAGAACTAAATTACTTGCTTTGCAATTGTACGTACAGGTGGTTTTTATAGAAGAAAAATGTAAAGGAAACGAACAGCTATTTTTAATCTTTCAGCGTAAATCTTGAGGGATGCAATACCATGAAATCAAAAGGGGAAAAAATGTAAGGTATGAGGCCAATGCTGTGAAACTACCTGGCAACAAAAGAAGCAAATTACCAAAGAAACTTCAATGCAGTTGAATCTCAGCGTTACGGACACCCTGGGAATGGAGGTTGTGTCCGTAAGTCTCACATGTTTGCAACTATGACCAAAGCGCAGTTCAGGCTCCAGATCCAGCAGCTGACACTTCAGGCCAGGCTCCAGCAGCAGGTGAGCTCCCAACTCAGCACTGGCAGCTTCCTTCCCTGGGTTGGACTGAGTTTGCCAGCTTGTCCCCCTCCCGGCTGTGTGTGTGAGTGAGAAAACAGCGTGTCTCCCTCCTGGCTTGGGAAAGGGGGTGGTGATAAAAACAATGCATCCCCCTCCTGGTGGGGGATGAGTGGGAAGGGGTGGAAGTGACGCAGACCCCAGCACTGCTCCTGCTTTGTTGGTTCTGGCTGCCTTAGGCTGGCAGCCCCAGCTTCATCACCTCCTAGCGGTAAGTGGCTGCCCAGCACATGGGGGTGAGGTGGGGACAGGCAGCCCAGATGTGCCTACTTTTAAGATGCAATATAGGCACAGTACTTGACTTTTTTTTTTTTAGTCTTTGCTGCTGCCTGATTGGTTACTTCTGGTTTTACATGGTGTCTGGTTGACTGGCCAGTCCGTAACTCTGGTGTTTGTATCTTTGAGGTTCTACTGTATTACTTTTGATAATCTTGTCTCCTTAGCTACTGTTGTAGGCTCTCTCCTTTTTTCTTTTCTTGGAATGACTGCAAAACACATGCCTCAACTCACTTACCTTTTGTTGGCACTTTGGGCAGGCCCAAACCCCTTTGGGGACAGTTTTCAGAGGAGGATCCAAGCAATTGAGATGATATGCTCTTGGACATGTGCCACATGGTTGCAAGTTAATGCCACGCTTACATGCTGTACAGTGGTCATCGTGGTGAATTTCATTCTGAAAGAGAAGAAGAGGGTAGGTTGGGTCAAGTCAACTCTTAATGTAACTTTCCACAAGCAGCACTTGTAGCCACTACTTCACCAGACAGACCATTCAAACACAATATCTCATTTTTGAAAGCTTCCTGGCTGCTATAGAAGGAAGACAAACAATTTTGTACTCATCAACAACAAATGAGCAAAATTCAATGAGTTGAAACAAATAGAAAAAATGTGAAATAATCAAACAATCACGCAGACAGCAATCAAACACAGCTATGAATCAACTAATGTTTCCAGCCAGCAATGTGATAATTATTCCACTCTGTTTCTGGGAATGTGTCACTATCACTTCTAACACACACACATCACCAGGTGCAGTTCTATTTCGATGAGTGGGCCAATGTCATTATATGGCTCACTTGTCCTTCAAGTCCCCAGTAAAAGCAAGTAAGCAAAAGTTTCTGGGGGGAAAAAAAGCACAGTTCCACGTCTTACACACATTACCTTGAAGAGCTGCTAGGGAAACAAGCATGAATACAACTTTCTCCCACGTGCCCCCTCACAAATTTCCTGTAGAGGGCCCCCATCACTCTCTTCTCTAGTTTGTTAATTGTTGTTTTCTGATTTAAACCACACAGATCCACTATGACAACCTTTCTCACACACGACTGATTAGTACTTTATCAGTAGTTCATTTTATATATTGCTAAGTCTCATTAACAAAGTTATAATGTCATGTAGTAAATTGCTATGCTAATATGGTGGCAATGTTAATTACTCTTCATATAATTAGGTACATTTTAAGATAAGGGAGACTGATTTTGGAGCTCTCATGGTTTGTGAATCATTACATAAAAACCTCAATTTTCCTACTAGTTTTCCATTAAAAAAAGTGATTTATTGAAATAAACATATTCTATAATCATATTTTCATCTCTCAGAAAATCATTTTTACAAAATTTCATGTCAGCTTTATCCAGTATCAGATCCTAAACTCAAAATTCCTCTCCAAAAATGTCAATATTAGAAAGCACTATTAAAAATGTCTAGATTTTAACCTTAGCAGAGAGAGATCTACTCAAGTAGAACAGTAAATATTTTTCCTAGATGTTTGTTAATACCACAAAACTAAACCAGCATTTTCTCAATCAATGGATTCTACAAAGTATTAAATTCAAACCCGTGAACATGAAAGCACGTAAGTTCATCTTGTTCTGAAATTCTGTTTTAATGGCTCAAAGATTTAGGTAAACTAGAGAGATTCCAGAAATGGTAGGAAAAAAAGGGAAAGAAAATATTGCAATTTTGTACCGTGGCAGAGACTATGATAATTAACAGCAAGCACTGTATTACATGATGATGAGAGAGACAGTGGTAATATACAAATCTTGCTAAACATACCTTCCAACATGGATCCTCATTTGCTAGCACATGAAAGAAGGGCAGAGAACAAGTTAGTGGGCAACACATCAGTGCAATGAATTTTAGTCAAGCCATGACACAAGTGATGGAAGAAGGGGGAAGGGGATTATAGCAGGTTATTTTAATGTGGACATGAGAGAGTGACACTTGAAATAGCACCAATTAACATTTTAGTATTCAGAGCTGCATGTTATTTAGGTTTTAGGAATTGGGCACCTGAAACTCTAAATGCTGAAGATGTTAAAACATTTCATAGTACCAAAAGATTGATGTCTGTCCTAAACTTCCAATGGATAGGACCTATCCAGACTTAACTAGATAGGAAAAAATCTTCTTTAAAGGTTTGACTCTTCCAAGGCCGAACACTCAGGCCCCCAACCAGCAGAGCACTTAAGCAGGTGCTTACCTTTTCAGTACAGGAGTAGTCCCATTGACTTACAGTTAAGCAAGTGTTTAAGTGCTTTTCTGACTCATGGATAAAATGCACAACACCTTGCAGGATCGGGCATTATATTATCATCAACCCTTCAACATCAGAATTGCTCATGTCAAAAATGTGTGTCATGTTTTGGTCTATCGCGTAAATGACTCTTTAATGGTTATAGCCCAAGCCTGATGGAAGGAGTACTTAGAGGTGGTTGAAAAATACACTGAATTTTTCAAGAAACTGTTTGGAAAAAAATCATTCTTTAATTTTCTTTTTTCCAAGTCTGTAATTTCCATTGCTGAGTCACAAAACACTTGGGCAGAATGCCTCACTGAAAAGCCCTAGAATGTCTCTCCTCCCTCCTGTAAGTCAGCTGATGGAGTAGTCTTTCTTTGGTTTAGGGAGACAGAACTGAGGAAACTTCTTTCCTGTTCTCCTTTTCTGATCACACGTTATCTGGTGTGTGTTTACATATATCTGGCAGACAGAATTTGATCCACATGCCCAAAGCACGGCCTATATGCATGCGCGCACACACGGAGCACAGTGAAACTATGATTATTCAGATGAACGGGGGATATGGATGTTATTCAGATAAGCAGAGGAGTGGATAATTGGAGAGTTTTTTATATAGGCGATGCACATCAGGGACATGATCTCATTTCAGCTAAGAGATTTTTCCCAATAAACAAACTCTGAATAATTGACATTTCACTGAGAATATCACAAGCACCACTCTCTCCTACATTTTTTGAAAGGAAGAGCTGTTTCCTGCACACTATTTTCTTTAACAAATATACAATGTTTTTCAAAAATAAATAAATCCTTTTTGGTTTGCATTTGTCAATGAAGTTGGCCTACTCTGAGGCCTTGGCTACACTGACGCTTTACAGCACTGCAACTTTCTTGCTCAGAGGTGTGAAAAAAAAACACCCCGGAGCGCTGCAAGATACAGCGCTGTAAAGCGCCAGTGTAAACAGTGCTGCAGCGCTGGGAGCACGGCTCCCAGCGCTGCAAGCTAAACCCCATGAGGATGTGGAGTACATGCAGCACTGGGAGAACTCTCTCCAGCGCTGGCACTGCGACTACACTCACACTTCAAAGCGCTGCCGCAGCAGTGCTCCCACAGCAGCACTTTGAAATTTCAAGTGTAGCCAAGCCCTGAGTGTCCACTTTTCCCTCTTCTACCTGCTGAAATGATCTAAATGGAGAATTATTTTTAAAGGGAGGATGGTATAATAAGCAAGGTGGTGAGCTACGCAATGAAGACAATGAGATTAAAGTGTAAGTTCTTTGGGACAAGGGCTGTCTTGTTTTTCTGTGTTTGCACAGTGCCTAGCACAATAGGATCCATCACTGGGGCTCCTAGGTGATATCACAATACAAATATATAATAACTGAAGCTATGAGCTATGTAATAAAGACAGACAATGGAGAGATTGTTCAGCACAGCAACAGGGATTTTAGGTATTAGGAAGAATAGTTATAGGGCTTACTAAAATAGCTAATAATTAAGGTAAAACTGTGTCATATCCCAAGCAGCTTTGTGACAGTCATGCCACTGAAGCTTTGTCACCTGTCTAAAAACATGGACACACAGAGGAAACAAGGACATTTACTGAGGGTCTCAGAGTAACTTATCTAATGTTGTTCTCTCTAGGCATGTGTTTACAGGGAAACACAGGCATCAATTTTAAGTTGGATAAGAAGAGTAAGGAAAATTTGATATCAGCAACATAAAAAGAAAAGACCAAGGCAGGTCACAACTTTGCATCTGTATTAAAATGGCACTTTTAATTGCGCCTTAATACTTAAAAAATATTTTTTTGTTGTTGAAAAAGGATAAAAATACCTCTAAAATACTATGGTGTGCATTTACAATAGAATCTAAGTTGTAGCTGTTGTCACATCTCTTTACAGTCTTCCTCTCCTCTTCTGCAATGTATTCAAGCCTCTCATCCTCAGTTCTACACAGCGCTGTCCCCCCTACAATGCAATTTTTGTTCCCTTCTATGCTCTGTTTAATCCTCTCTCCTCAACTTTCTTCCCTTATTCCAGTCTCGGTTCTGTGCCTTTTCTCACACTGCTCCTTAGGCCTGTCACTTATTCCTTCTTCCCAAGAGCCATTACTTTTCCTCTCCAAATTTCTCTCAGTGCTGCCAACTTGTTTTTTATCACAAAATCTTACATGAGTGTGGTGTTTTCCTTAAAGCCCCAACTCCTGGACTCATTAAGTATGTGAGAATTTCGCATTTTCTTTGAAAACTAAGTTTCTTGCTCTCATAGTTATAGAGTACAGCTGGAAAATGTGACTCCTAGAAGCTGAAAACCGGAAGATAAATTAAAAGATCCCCTAATTTATTTTTTTAATCTAATCCCATGGTTTTTGAACATTTGGGATTGGCAATACTGCCTCCTTAACATCTTTTTCCTCTACAACACTAGAAACCTGATCTTCCATTGATTTCCCAGGGCTTTGGGGGATCAGGGTTATATATCCTCACGATCCCTTAACTTTAACTTTCGTTTTGCAGTGTAATCATCCATTTTCATTGCACAGTCCAAGGGGCAGGGGCCTTGTATAGCTATGCACCCTATGGTACTCTAGAAGTAATTAATAACAAATACAACTAATAAATATTTAATACCACATCATAATAGCAATGTATTCATTTAAAAAATACTTACCTCTTGCTGAAAGGAACAAGGGGTTATTCAAATAATTTGATGCCAGGCGTTTCCGCTGCAAAGGGAGAGAAAAGAAACCATACTGTCATCTCAAGAGCTCTGGCTCTCTTATGCTTTTCTACCCTCAGTCTCTAAGGAATTTTCTTCATGCATAATCAGTACTCAAAAAGCTAATTCTGTGACTCAGAATATAGGCTTCTTAAGGCTCCTCAGATGGTGAACTAAGCCACATACAGCTGCATTATTCATCTTCTAGCAAGGTTTTTCTAGACACCTTTATTAGATTTTATTAACAAACGGTAAATGCAAATTATTGATTGGGCTTCAGGAGTGGTTCCTGGGGTCTGTAAACAGTACTAAAGAACGTGGCATCCAAACAACATTTATCATAAACCAATATGTACTAAATTGTTGCTGCAAGACAACACTTTTATTAGTGTCAATAGAATTGGTGATGAACTTCTCACAGGAGGGGGAAAGAAGTCACCACTTTGTGTGACAATTATCTGCATTTGATACAAATACATTTTGATTGCAAGCTGTACACAAAGGCCTTGGGAAAATATTTTCCCTCAAACATTAATGTGTACTGCCTTAGGTGTCAGAGGTCATTTCAGTCTGAGAGAATTTCAAACCTATGGACACCTGTTCACTAGGAACTTGACTGAGACAAGCAAATACCATCTGGTAACTGGCTGGAATGTTAACAGCTATTGGTCACTAGAAACCTGGGTTTGTAACCTAGAGAATAAAGGTCTCCATCCATAGTAGTTGCTTTCCTGACCCATCCAGTTCCTGTGCTGTGAGATTGCAAAGAGTGCTGTACTCCTCCAACAGATGTTGTTGAACCTACTTTCAGGAAAATCAGAGTTTTCTTTCTAACAAATGATTTATTCAGTGGTTAGTAAACTGCTCTCTGTCATGCTCTTCAGAATACATGAATGACTGGATGGCTAATGAATTTTCAGCTGACATCTGTTCCTTCAGAAAACATTCAGCCTGAAACATAGCCTTCCTTCTGTTTTAAAAAATATACTACCCAGGGTGGAAGAATGGAATAATTTCTTAACAGCATAAAACCCCCAAACATGCTTCTGGGCAGAGATTTAGCTGCAGAAACAGAAATCCAGTTTGAAACAGCAACTGCATATTCACAATCAAGGAGGTTAACAGCACAATGAAGCACGCTTTCTTGGCTCCTGCAGTTTGGGGGAGGGGGCAAGTAAGAAGTATAATCTATATGCAATTTCAGTTTAAACAATCATGAATTAAAGATCATCCACTAGATCAGCTGTAAATTAAACTGCACCAAAATGCCTGAGAAAATGCCACAAAATACCTCAGCTCACTGATTAGTAAATCAATCTGCGAAGCTAATTGATTGGAGGAAAACTGTTTGCTTCCATTTTATTTGAATGACATTCCCTATGGTCAGTCCTTAATGACAGCTCTTAATGAGGACAGAGCTGGTCAGCCACATGACTCTCTCATTTTAAGATTCTTTCTGCATGCTATTCTTCACTTCAGGATATACTTATGAGAATAAGTCTAATAAGAACCAAGAACGAGGATATGATAAATGTATTTACCTCCTCATCAACCCTATACAAGTTAATTTAGTTTCTCAAAAATACCCCTCAGATTAGGACCAAAAAAACCCATGCAACATACATTTTAAACAATCCAGTTGCAGTAAACTTCAAGCCAAGTTTACTGGAGGTCCCTATTGTGCTGGGCATTATATGTACATATAGCAAGAGACAGTCCTTACCCTGAAGAGCTCACAGTTTGAATTAATAAGATAGAAGGGGTGGGGAAAAGGAAGCATCAACATTCCCCATCTGTAAAATAGGGATAACTGAGGCAGAAAGAGATTAAGCAATTTTCCCAAAGTTACAAAGCTAGTCTGTGGGCAAGACAGCAATAGAATTCAGGTCTCCTGAAACCCACTCCACTGCCGTAAACCACAAGACCAACCTTCTTCACAGATAAGTCATTCAACAACCCATTTACATTCTGCCTACCAGTTCCTTTCTCCGATCAACCAACTACCTCCCCTCTACCACATTGGCCAAAATAACCGGATATCTCAAAAAGCTGGTTTAGCTATGAGTCTGCATTGCTGATAACTTGTTAAGCAAAATCTATGTCCTTTGGTTTATAGCACACAGGAAAAACTAATAAATGTTGCTCATATGTAGAGCTTGCCAGAAACCAACATTTCCATTCTATGCGCGATTTCAATTTTTTTTTATTCTGAATTACAACTGAATGGTAAAATTTCCAAATTCCCTGTGGAACAAAGATTCTGAAAATGTTTAACTGAAAACTATCATAACGTTTTCTTTAGATAATGTCACATAGCTTCCTTGTCAAAGTATTTCATTTTAATATGATAAAAATATAATTAATTTTGTTAACTTTTATTACATTAAAATATTAATTTTAATGATATAAAAGTAAATCTATACAATAGGTGAAATGCTTTTAACTTTTTCAAAATATTTTGCCATTATCAGAACAAAACCAGAAGGTCAAAATGTACTTTTTTTTTTTTTTAATAACCCAAGCTTTGAATCCAATGCTAGACTAGGGTCAAATTTTGTTACACCTGCAAAATCTCATTGGCGTGAACACGGTAGTACTGGAATAAAAGAGCAGAAGTTAGATGTCAGGGTTTCATGTCTGAGTTCCTTTACTATCAACAGGACCCATAGGCACATTAGTTAATAACTGCTCATGAAAGGGCTAGATTGTTTTCTCTGCTTTTTCACTGACAAGTATTACATGTGTAGCAGCAGTGCAAGTTTCAACTTACTGGCCCATCACTGTTCTTCAGTCTTGACCTGGAAAGATCCTTCTCTATGGGAAAGCAAATAATTAGGTCTCATGTTTATTTACCCTTTTTTGGCCTCTGCTCAGACCATCAACAAGGGTTCCAGTTAATGCCAAATGATGTTCTGATGTGAAAAGCTGTTGCCTAGAAACTGAGATTAAAAATGTTTGTTTCATACCTCCTATCTCATCAATCTCTCTTTTAAGTAGATGAGGTTCCTCATTCATATGTAATTTTGCAATAAGAAATACTTAGGCCAGGGTTTCTCAAACGGGTCGCCACTTGTGTAGGAAAAGCCCCTGCCGGTCTGGGCTGGTGTGTTTACCTGCCCCATCTGCAGGTCTGGCCGATCGCGGCTCCCACTGGCCGCGGATCCCTGCTCTGGGCCAACAGGAGCTGCTGGACAGGGCGGGTAAACACCCCGGCTCGGCCCGCCAGGGGCTCTCTCTACACAAGCGGAGACCACGTGTGAGAAACCCTGACATAAGCCTTTTATTGGCAAAGAACAGAACCGTGTTTAAAAAGTGAATGATAAAGTACCTCAGTTTCCAAGAGTCCGCTATAGGCTGGATTTGCTGTGCTTCTTCTCTTTCTTTCCTGACGCTTGCTCTGGATTTCTGTAACCATGGAAAGAAACGTTCATTGTGTGTTTCTCATTCATCGGGAAAAAATGTAGCTCTAACTTGTTAAGCAAGATGCTCTTGCCCCCGATGCCTTGGGCACTGTGTTCAGTTTCAGTTTCTACAGTATAATTGCGTTGCCTCAGCACTGATAGTTGCTGCAGTTCAAGGTCCGATATTACTAAGCCTTTCTTATAAAATTCAAACACAGGCATTTTTATTTCATCTTCCTCCAAAATAGGCTTGCTCTGCACTAAAAGATTTTATTATGATCCCTTCAGAAACATATTTAGAAAGCACCATCAGATGCTTTCAAAGCACTACCAATATCTGTTATTTTAAAAAAAGAGCATATCAAACATATATCCCTTGCAAGTTGTATCAAGTAAAAATCACAGGGATATTTTGAAATTTTACTTTATATTGGTTTTGTTTTCCTCAGGTTAGGAGGGTGATGAAAAGCAGGGTCATAATGAGAAGCTAAATTTAATCTTAACTATGGACTGATAATTTGTCTGTCCATAGTATACAACAATATTATGATCTTCTGCATAGAATACAGTATCTTAGTTATTTAAGGCCTTCTAAGGTCATCGTAATTGGAACACCAGATGCACCTAATCACAGTCCTGTTTAGCAGAACGGAAACACAGGAAAACTCTTGTTTTCTACACCAAAAGGGATTTAGGACTAACATTGGCTGTGAAAAGTAATGCGGCATACCTCTGTATGTAGATAGGGTAAAATCCTGAACCCACTGACTTAATCAGGCCAGGATTTTTCACCTGATGTATTTCACTTTATTCTTTGCAAACTGCTTGTGAAAATGGAAGAAGATGTTTATTATGTCAGTGTATTTTATAGCCTTCATTTTTCAAATCGACTAGTAATCTTGGATGCACCATTTCTGGGGACTCCGCACTTTCTGAAAATCAGGCTCTTGAAACATGTCAAGTTGGATACTGAAAATCACTTGTCACTTCTGGAAAAACTGAGGCTTACATACACTATCTTTTCTCACTGTCACTCCTGGTGAAAAACGCTAGAGACTGAAGTCTATGTATTTGCAGGCAGCAGCTGTGCAAACTTTTCCTCAATGTCATGATATCATGCCCATAAGGGGCTACCTCTAGTGGCAAGAAACTAGTTCACCCCAAATGCCCATCCAGCCTTTGGCTTTAGCTGAGGTTGCCAACAAATGTGCTGGAGGGTTTTGGTGGTGTGGACATTCATTCAGTAGGAACTGGATTGAGAAAACTAAGCTCAAGTCCCCCACAGGGCATGCCCAGTCACCAGAGTGTAACAACTTTTTGTCATTGATGCTGGATACAGGATGCACTCTGGTTACCCATTCTCACTGCCACAAGTATGTATGTATGTATGCATTTTTTTTTTAAGAAAAAGCTAAAAAGAAATACTTTAGGTGGGTTTCATACATCAGCAACGCATTAATTGGAAATCAGCTTTGTCCCCAGGGAAGCATCAGCCCACTACCACCATCACTAATTAATATCTTTTGTAAACTGGTCTATGCAGCCTATATTGACAATGTATCCTGAATGACATGTTCCTCTTACAAAAATCCAACACAGGTTCGTGTGTTCCATTTACTACTTAAACCCTCAAACGAGGGTGCATGTGACTCAGGTTGACTCTCTGCAGAGCAGTGTGCTGTTTCCCAATGAAACAAAAGAAACTCTTCTGCAAGTAAAAGCAGCAAAGAATCCTGTGGCACCTTATAGACTAACAGACGTTTTGGAGCATGAGCTTTCGTGGGTGCATGCATCTGAGAAATTGGGTATTCACCCACGAAAGCTCATGCTCCAAAACGTCTGTTAGTCTATAAGGTGCCACAGGATTCTTTGCTGCTTTTACAGATCCAGACTAACATGGCTACCCCTCTGATACTCTTCTGCAAGTTAGCAGGAAGGGTTGCTAGGCTGACGCATACATTCCTGCAGAAATGGGTCACAGCCCATAAGTTGTCTAGGGTCCTCAACCACAAAGTAAATCAATACAAAGGAAGGAAAAAGCTATTACATAATAGAGTAATGATATCAAATAAGTTTTAATGACCCAGTCTGAATATGCTTTACATTTTTATTTCCAAAAGCATAAAATTGCTAACCACATTAGAAACACTAAAAATAAGATGAATTTAATGACCAATACTGCCTGACAAACAGCAATGACTGGTAACAGTAAATATGACAGAGGACTGAAATAATAAAATCTCAGGAGAGTGAAATCTATTGAGGTACCTTTCTTTGACAGTTGTAATCACCACTAATTGTGAAGAAATACCCTTTCCATAGTAAATGCCTTTATACAGAGCCATTTATTTAGAAGTAGCAGGAATATGAAAAAAAGTGAATTTGTCTAAAGGGACTGATTTTGCAGGATTAGAATAGTATGTAGATTCAAAAATGTAAGTCTTTGCGCTTACGGTATAAGAAAAAAATTTGGGTGCTACTTGGTATTTTCAATATAGTGGCATCGAATTAGCATGTTTTATTAAACCAAAGGGCAAAAGAATTATGATATGAAGAGCATCATTTTGAATATGTTTAGTTTGCACTTTATCATAATTTCAGATTCTGCCCCATTTTCCTCAAATATAAAAGAGAACATGAATAATCTCTAAGACTTGCAATCATCATCTGTACTTTTTGAATTATAAGAGATGCGCAAAAAAATGCTCTCGCTTAATTTCCATTTCAATCTATTTCCATTAAAGAATAGGAAAGCTGATGTCTTAAACTTTCTTTAAACTGCTTTCAAATTTTGAGTCTTCAGGACACTAGGTAATTTTCTATAATGCAAATATAAAGAGAAAAGCCACTCTGGAAAAATGAGCAACAAAATTAAAGCAAACCTACTGCATATTTTGGCATGATATTGTTATTAAAATGCTACAATCTCCCTCAGGTACTAAATAAAAAAAATCAATGTACTAGAGAAACAGGAAGATGAGTGGTTTTATTAAAAATACATAAAAATCAGAATTTCCAGTGGTAAAACGGGCTCTAACTCAGATACTGAAGTACATGCCTGATTTTTAGCCTGAGTAGTCTAACTGATTTTACTAAGAGCTTGTCTACGCAGTGGGGTAATGCTCTTTACAGGGTGTGATTTCTAAAGCGCACTAATGTGTGCATTAATTGGTCTATGCAAACCTTGCTGGTGTGCATTAAAAGTTCCCTAGGGTGCTCTGTTTTAAACAGTACTACATTAAAGCCCTCTGGAGAACCTCTAATGCGCACCAGCAGGGCTACATGGACCAATTAATGCATAACACATTAGTGTGCTTTAGAAAGTACACCCCTCCTAGAGCACATAACTCCAATGTGTAGGCAAGCCCTAAGACTATTCGCACATTGAAAGTTAGACATATGCTTAAGTATCTTCCTGAATGGGAGCCATAAGATAGGATCTTAATAAATTAGTTAGTAATTTATGATTCAATCATGCAAAATCAAAGGCCAGATTCTCAGCTGGCATAAGTGCCACTGACTTTTACAGGGGTCAGCAACCTTTCAGAAGTGCTGTGCCGAGTCTTCATTTATTCACTCTAATTTAAGGTTTCACATGTCAGTAATACATTTTAACATTTTTAGAAGGTCTCTTTCTATAAGTCTATAATATATAACTAAACTATTGTTGCATGGAAAGTAAATAAGGCTTTTAAAAGGTTTAAGAAGCTTCATTTAAAATTAAATTAAAATGCAGAGCCCCCGGACCGGTGGCCAGGACCCGGGCAGTGTGAATGCCACTGAAAATCAGCTTGCGTGCCGACTTCGGCACCCGTGCCATAGGTTGCCTACCCCTGGACTATGATGAACTATACCAATTTATACCTGCTGTGGATTTGGGCCCAAGTTTTTATAGAAAAAAACCTACTGTCTGAAATTTGTAGTTAATATTTGGATCTCTTCCCCTTGCTGCCAAAAAAAATCTGTTTCACACCTGCAGCAAATATGCAAATCAGGCCACTTTTCCCCATCTACACTTTCACAACAGAAAAAGATGCACAAATCTGTTAATTCTTGCAGTTTATTTTTGAAGATTGCAAGAGAAAGGTCAACGGTATCTGGCTGCTGCACTGAATTCATGCGTTTGTTCTATATTGTATGCAAGAACCTCGGAAAATATGCAGCTCTTCTCTGTGGAATCCAACACGGCAAATTAGCTCACTTTTTGAATAAACATTTAAAAAGTTGGCATAAGGGAAACCAATCTGAGTAAAGATTTTTTTCCAACCACAATAAAGCAAAATCTTAAATTTCATCCAAATGCCCTGTACATTGATCATGAGACTACAGAACACTTAGGGATCAAACACACACTGAAAGATGGACATTGGCCCAGCAAGTGGACTGGGGGAGGGGAAGAAATCTGCTTACAGAACGGGTGGGTAAATTGGCTCTCTGATTCACTACCCAGATCTGCGTTGGTCACAGCTTTGGTGGAGTTTAGGTTTTGCAATCTATGACCCTTGTAACAGTTCTCAAGGGGTCATCTACCGGCTGGGACTGCTTGAGAGCAGTGCATTCTAGCCAGACCTCTCCTGACCCATTATGCCAGGCATCTCAGCTGAGGAGTCAATGTCTTCTCCCTGTGAGTCACGCAAAGAGAGCTAAGCAAGAGCCAGGGGCTTTGACCCACAATTTTTAGGATGAGAGGGACAGCTGAACATTGGTAAGATTTTACCAAATCCTTCAGCTTTCTGTAGACAGATTCCTCATTGATTCTTACTGTCTGCAGCATAGTATGGAGAACAGACCAGATTACAAACTAAAGTATAACTGTAAAACAATATATGAATACTTACCTTCCAAGTGTTCTGTTGTAACCAGGCCTAATGCTACCATAAAGGCAATTTTCTAGGGAAAAATTAAGAAAGTTTAGTTTTGCATCCTATGATAACGAATGTAAAAAAAATGCCAGCTTTGCCAGAATAAACTCTATTTAGGGATTTTAGAAAATTCTACTTTTTGAATAAATATGTAACAATGTGAACTTAAACTGAAGATCTGTTCAGTTATACGTGAACAGACATATCCAACATGCATGATTACATAAGCCTTGGTAATATGCATAGATTTATCAAAATCCAATGATATAAACATAAGAATTTACAGGTGCAGGTGTCTGACTCCAAATTAAAAATTTAGATTCATTTTGTTTTGATCAAAAGCATCAAAATGAAACATTTAGACATTTCCTAAGTGAAAATTCAAGTTTTCATTCTGTGAAGCATTGATATTTTGACTTTTTGTCCCTATTAGGGATGAAGCCAAACTGAAATACCAGAATTTCCAGTGTGACGAGAATTCCGATTTTCAGATCTAATAAACATTATCATCTTCATTTTACATACGAAGAAACTGCAACTGAGGAGGCACAAAGGGCAGAGTTGGGTGCCTATATCCTTTTTGTTCCTTTTAAAATCTTTATCAGAAAGGTGAAATGATATGCCCAAGACCACATGGTGACACAATGGCAGAGCTAGGATTGGAACTGGGGAAGCTCCAAACCCATACTCCAAACCCATACTCATTCTGCCAGACCACATAGTCTGCTCAAGGTTCAGTGCTTGCCATAGATAAAAAATGGGTAAGTGGCATCTCAGCACTAGCAAGATGGATGATAGTATTAAATTGCCTCTTCGGCTACTGTGGTGATGATGGGCATACAATCAACTGACAGATTTGCATGACAAATCTTAACTCCAATAATCTGCACTCTCTACACATATAAAACACCAACTGGTATCAGTGGGGGGTCCTGCACATGAAGGGAAAGCAGAATATTTGATCTGAGATCCACTGTGTAGATCTGAGAGGGGAATTTTGTCAACAGATTTTAATCACAAGCAGCACCTGATGAGAGAAGCTGGGATTTAACTTTACAGCATGATAAACCTACCTTTAGTGATTTAATTGACTTTTTAATTTCAGGCTTAGAAATTTTGAACAGTCAATATTTGATTAAATTCTCATAGCAGAGCCATAAATGCATATGATATTACCTGAAAAATAAATTGTGAGTAGGGGCAAAGTGTCAATCTCTTGAACCTAAAATTAAATTGAGATTGGAAACCCTGCTAAATAATTTCAAAATTTTATTACAAAAAGTATTTTGATAAAATTTTCTAACAATATTAATGATAGTATAGTTATTTAACATATGCATAGTATTCATTAAATGGACCTGATAGTTATTTCACTATTAAGGATAGAGGAGTTAGACCTTTATAGATGTCTGCAAGACAATTTCTTTTTTAAAAACCTTAGTATGAGCTGTATTTCTTTAACGAGTATTATTTTAATGGTATATATATTTTTATGGGCTTCACTTTTTCAGAATGATGTGCTCCACTGAATTTCACTCAAAACACTACCTCCACTGCTATGCATTTTTCCAAAAATCTGAGGAGCTACAATGGAAAATTGCTAATTCTCACTACACTAATCCATAAAAGTGACAATTCCGTCTATCCAGGTTCTCATTTCACACTCATCTCCATGGTATATCAGACCCTTAAATGTGTTTAAAACTAAAGCATCAATCTCTCTGTTCCTTTCCTCTGTAGGTAGGAGGAGTAAACTGTTTTGACTGTAGTATTTTCTTTTAACTGTGCAGTAAAAAATAGTGCAAGAAAACTACATTGAGGAAATGAATAAGAAATGAGCTTATTGGAAAAAAAAACAACAGGAAATTGATTATGTTAAAAATTTTAAATTATGAAGATTTTTCCATTTTCTGGGATTCATTGTGAACATTTTTGGCAACATTTTCTGTGACTTCTAATTAAAATTTTAATTGAAATTATCAACTTTTTTCATTTATCAAAAACTGTGTATTCAGAAGCCATTATTATTCCATATAGTTTTAATAAAATCATACTTTTTTATTAAGATGTTGCTAAAAATGTCATGGAAAACATTGCCAAAAATGGAAAATTTCACTGTCAGCAAGTTTTTGCAAAAAGTTTTATTTTCTTAAAAAGGACATTTTTTAATGAAAAAACTTTTAGGGCAAATTGTTTTTTGACAAGCTCTATACATCAGTTTTACATTTAGGCCCCAATTCAAAAAGGTATTTAACAGCGTGCATTAACATTCAGCATTTCAATGACAACTCAAGCAGTCAGTAATGTCAAAACGCACACATGCTTAAGTACTTTGCTGAATCAGGGACCTAGATCTGGTAATATTGTGATCTGTTTTTGCAACTCACATCTCTTTAAAACAAACCAATTTTCTCCCCAACTTATCAGCAAAAATTGAGTGGGTATTTCCTGAAAGAGGAAGCATTGCTCAGTAGTTAGGACACAAGCCTTAGTTTTGGGAGATCCAGGTGCAATTCCTTTGGACAAAGCACATAGGGCCAGATTTTAATAAGTACATAGATGCTTAAAAATGCAGATGTTCAAAAACAGATTGAAAATCAATGCAAGTTAGGCCCCACCTGCTTTTGAAAATCCCACTATATGCCTATCTGCATCTTCAACCACCTCCATACTTTTAAAAGTCTCTGATCCCCATCTGTAGAATAAAAAAAGACATTTACTCACCTTTGTAACTGTTGTTCTTTGAGATGTGTTGCTCATATCTATTCCAATCAGGTGCGCTGTGTGCACGTTTGTCGGAAGATTTTTACCCTAGCAACACTCGCTGGGTTGGCTGAGGCGCCCCCTGGAGTGGCGCCACCATGGCGCTGGATATATGCCCCTGCCAACCCAGCGCCCCCTCAGTTCCTTCTTGCCGGCTACTCTGACAGAGGGGAAGGAGGGCGGGTTTGGAATGAATATAAGCAACACATCTCGAAGGACAACAGTTACAAAGGTGAGTAACCGTCTTTTCTTCGTTGAGTGCTTGTTCATATTGATTCCAATTAGGTTACTTCCAAGCCTTACCTAGGCGGTGGGGTCGGAGTGAGATGTCGCAGAGTGAAGGACCACTGAACCAAATGCCGCATCTTCTCTGGACTGCTGCACTAATACATAGTGGGAAGCGAAGGTGTGCACGGATGACCAAGTCGCTGCCCTAAAGATCTCCTGGATGGGTACATGGGCCAGAAAGGCAGCGGACAAAGCTTGAGCCCGAGTGGAATGGGTGGTGAGGTGGTTAGTTGAAACGTGAGCCAAGTCATAGCACGCACAGGTGCATGATGTGACCCAAGATGAAATGTGCTGCAAGGAGACTGGTAGGCTCTTCATCCGGTCTGCCACCTCTACGAACAGCTGATACATCTTTCTAAAAGGCTTTGTTCACTCGATGTAAAAGGTGAGAGCCCTAGGAACATCTAGAGAATGCAGTTGTTGCTCTTGTCACGAAGCGTGTGGCTTCGGAAAGAAAACCAGGAGGAAGATGTCTTGGTTGATATGGAAGGCAGACACTACCTTACGGAGGAAGGCATGGTGTGATCGCAGCTGTACCTTATCCTTATGGAACACCATATATGGAGGGTCCGCTGTGAGGGCCTGAAGTTCTGACATGCACCTCGCTGATGTAATAGCGATGAGGAAAGCTATCTTCCATGAAAGGTACAGAAGCGAGCAGGTGGCCATAGGCTCAAAGGGGGCACCCATGAGCCTGGATAGGACCAGACTGAGGTCCCACATAGGGACCGGATGACGAACTTGCGGGTACAAATGCTCCAAACCCTTGAGGAACCTGCTGACCATAGGATTAGAGAAGACTGAGTGCCTGTTCTCGCCAGGGTGGAAGGCTGAAATCGCTGCTAGGTGTACCTTGATGGATGAGACCGCTAGGCCGTGCTTCTTCAGGGACCAGAGATACTCTTGGATGGTAGATTTGCTAGTGATGGGGGACTTCAACTATCCAGATATATGTTGGGGAAATAACACCGCGGGGCACAGACTATCCAATAAGTTCCTGGACTGCATTGCAGACAACTTTTTATTTCAGAAGGTTGAAAGAGCTACTGGGGGGAAGCTGTTCTATACTTGATTTTAACAAATAGGGAGGAACTCGTTGAGAATTTGAAAGTAGAAGGAAGCTTGGGTGAAAGTGATCATGAAATCATAGGGTTTGCAATTCTAAGGCAGGGTAGAAGGGAGTACAGCAAAATAGAGACAATGGATTTCAGGAAGGCGGATTTTGGTAAGCTCAGAGAGCTGATAGGTAAGGTCTCATGGGAATCAAGACTAAGGGGAAAAACAACTGAGTAGAGTTGGCAGTTTTTCAAAGGGACACTATTAAGGGCCCAAAAGCAAGCTATTCCGATGGGTAGGAAAGATAGAAAATGTGGCAAAAGACCACCTTGGCTTAACCACGAGATCTTGTATGACCTACAAAATAAAAAGGAGTCATATAAAAAATGGAAACTAGGTCAGATTACAAAGGATGAATATAGGCAAACAACACAGGAATGCAGGGGCAAGATTAGAAAGGCAAAGGCACAAAATGAGCTCAAACTAGCTATGGGAATAAAGGGAAACAAGAAGACTTTTTATCAATACATTAGAAGCAAGAGGAAGACCAAGGACAGGGTAGGCCCACTGCTCAGTGAGGAGGGAGAAACATAACAGGAAACTTGGAAATGGCAGAGATGCTTAATGATTTCTTTGTTTCGGTCTTCATTGAGAAGTCTGAAGGAATGTCTAACATAGCGAATGCTTATGGGAAGGGGGTAGGTTTAGAAGATAAAATAAAAAAAGAGCAAGTTAAAAATCACTTAGAAAAGTTAGATGCCTGCAAGTCACCAGGGCCTGATGAAATGCATCCTAGAATACTCAAGGAGTTAATAGAGGAGGTATCTGAGCCTCTAGCTATTATCTTTGGAAAGTCATGGGAGATGGGAGAGATTCCAGAAGACTGGAAAAGGGCAAATATAGTGCCCATCTATAAAAAGGGAAATAAAAACAACCCAGGAAACTACAGACCAGTTAGTTTAACTTTTGTGCCAGGGAAGATAATGGAGCAAGTAATTAAAGAAATCATCTGCAAACACTTGGAAGGTGGTAAGGTGACAGGGAATAGCCAGCATGGATTTGTAAAGAACAAATCGTGTCAAACCAATCTGATAGCTTTCTTTGATAGGATAACGAGCCTTGTGGATAAGGGAGAAGCGGTGGATGTGGTATGCCTAGACTTTAGTAAGGCATTTGATACGGTCTCGCATGATATCCTTATCGATAAACTAGGCAAATACAATTTAGATGGGGCTACTATAAAGTGGGTGCATAACTGGCTGGATAACCGTACTCAGAGAGTAGTTACTAATGGCTCCCAATCCTGCTGGAAAGGTCTAAAAAAAGTGGGGTTCCGCAGGGGTCTGTTTTGGGACTGGCTCTGTTCGATATTTTCATCAACGACTTAGATGTTGGCATAGAAAGTACGCTTATTAAGTTTGCAGATGATACCAAACTGGGAGGGATTGCAACTGCTTTGGAGGACAGGGTCAAAATTCAAAATGATCTGGACAAATTGGAGAAATGGTCTGAGGTAAACCGGATGAAGTTCAATAAAGACAAATGCAAAGTGCTCCACTTAGGAAGGAACAATCAGTTTCACACATACAGACTGGGAAGAGACTGTCTAGGAAGGAGTATGGCTGAAAGAGATCTAGGGGTCATAGTGGACCACAAGCTAAATATGAGTCAACAGTGTGATACTGTTGCAAAAAAAGCAAACGTGATTCTGGGATGCATTAACAGGTGTGTTGTAAACAAGACATGAGAAGTCATTCTTCTGCTCTACTCTGCGCTGGTTAGGCCTCAACTGGAGTATTGTGTCCAGTTCTGGGCACCGCATTTCAAGAAAGATGTGGAGAAATTGGAGGAGGTCCAGAGAAGAGCAACAAGAATGATTAAAGGTCTTGAGAACATGACCTATGAAGGAAGGCTGAAAGAATTGGATTTATTTAGTTTGGAAAAGAGAAGACTGAGAGGGGACATGATAGCAGTTTTCAGGTATCTAAAAGAGTGCCATCAGGAGGAGGGAGAAAACTTGTTCACCTTAGCCTCTAATGATAGAACAAGAAGCAATGGGCTTAAACTGCAGCAAGGGAGATTTCGGTTGGACATTAGGAAAAAGTTCCTAAGTGTCAGGGTAGTTAAACACTGGAATAAATTGCCTAGGGAAGTGGTGGAATCTCCATCTCTGGAGATATTTAAGAGTAGGTTAGATAAATGTCTATCAGGGATGGTCTAGACAGTATTTGGTCCTGCCATGAGGGCAGGGGACTGGACTCGATGACCTCTCAAGGTCCCTTCCAGTCCTAGAGTCTATGAATCTATGAACTGGCATCTGCAGGGGGACAGCATCGTTCTGGGCACACCAGCAGGAAACGCGCTTCCATTTGGCCAGGTATGTGGATCTACTGGAGGGCTTCCTGCTACCCAAGAGTATTTGCTGCACTGAATTGGAGCAACGCAGCTCAGTCTGAGTTAACCATGCAGCGTCCATGCTGTGAGATGGAGGGACTGTAGATGGCGTAGTCTGCCGTGTTCCTGAGTTATCAAGTCTGGCCACAGTAGTAGAGGAATTGGTCTGGTCATCGACAGGTCGAGGAGTGTGGTGTACCAATGCTGTCTGGGCCACGCTGGAGCAATCAGGATTAAGCGGCCCTTGTTCCTGCACAGCTTGAGAAGGACCTTGTGGACCAGGGGGAATGAAGGAAAGGCATAGAGCAGGTGGTCTTTCAAAGTTATCAGGAATGCGTCCAACAGGGAGCCCGGGCAGCATCCCTGGAGAGAGCAGAACACCTGGCACTTCTGAGTGTCGCAATGAGGTCTATGTGGGGAAACCCCCACTTCCGGAAAACATCTGGGTGAATCGACCACTCGTGAGCTAGGAAGGACCTGCTGAGGTGATCTGCCAAGGTGTTCTGGACTCCTGGCAGAAATGATGCCACCACGTCGATTTAGTGGGCTATGCAAAATTCCCAGAGATGTATGGCTTCCTGACAAAGGAGGGAGGACCGCGCTCCACTTTGCTTGTTGATGTAAAACATGGCCGTTGTGTTGTTTGTAAAGACTGACACAACGGCCCTGCAGGTGTTCGCAGAATACCTGACATGCCAGGCATAATGCTCTCAGTTCCCTTATGTTGATGTGTAGGGTTATTTCCTGTGCGGACCAAAGACCTTGGGTGCGAAGTCCTGCAGGGTGAGCGCCCCAGCCCAGAGATGACGCGTCCGTGGTCAGGGCTAGCGAAGGCTGTGGGGCATGGAATGGCCTCCCCCCACACACCAGGGTGGGGTTCAGCCACCAACCCAGAAAGGCTAAGACCTCCATCAGCACAGTGAGAATTGTGTCCAAGCTGTCTCAGCCTGGACGATACACTGACGAGAGCCTGGTCTGAAGTGGACGGAGGTGAAGTCTGGCATGTCTGGTCACGAAAGTGCAAAAGGCCATGTGGCCTCACAGAGCGAGGCACATGCATGCTGTCAAGGTCAGGAAGCTTCGGAGACCCTGAATAATGGCCATTATGGCCTGAAAATGGGCCTGCAGTAAGCACGCCCTGGCAAGATTCGAGTCTAGGTTCGCCCCAAGAAGTCTATTCTCTGTGGAGGTTCTAGAGTGGACTTTTCAGTGTTGAGAAGCAGGCCGAGTTGCGCGAACAATCCCATGACAAAACGAACATGAGACTGCACCTGCACCGAGGAATCTCGGATGAGCCAGTCATCTAGATATGGAAAGATTTGTATCTGAAGTCGGTGGAGCGAGGCCGCTACGACAGCCATACATTTGGTGAAGACCCTTGGTGCTGCGGACAGGCCAAAGGGAAGAACAGTAAATTGGAAATGTTGCTGGCTGGCCACAAAGTGAAGGAATCACCTGTGCAGTGGGTAAATCACTATATGGAAGTACGCGTCCTTCATGTCGAGGGTGGCATACCAGTCTCCCAGATCCAGGGAAGGGATAATGGTTCCCAGGGATACCATGCGGAACTTCAACTTTACCATGAATTTGTTGAGCCTGCACAGGTCCAGGATGAGCCGTAGACACCCCTTTGCCTTGGGGATTAAGAAGTAACGGGAGTAAAACCCCTTGCCCCTCAAGTCCTTTGGGACCTATTCTATCAGTCTAATGGCCAGGAGCGCCTGTACCTCCTGTAAGAGGATTTGCTCGTGAGAGGGGTCCCTGAAGAGGGACAGGGAGGGAGGGTGGAGCGGGCAGGGTGAAACAAATTGAAGATGGTATCCAGTTTCCACCGCGCGTAGGATCCAACGATCTGAGGTTATGCGGGACCACACAAGGAGGAAATAGGAGAGACGGCTGCAGAAAGGCGGGAAAGGATCTGGCAAGAAGACTGGTGCTCCGTCCTCGAGCACACCTTCAAAAATTTTGTTTGGACCCCACTGATGGCTTTGGGATGCCCTGATTCTGGCCTGCTCGAGGACCAAATTGTCTCCTGCAGTTACCACGGCCACACCTTCTGGTGAAGTCTTGCCGTGGCCGAGTGTTAGGGTAGGTGCGTTGAGGCTGGGGCAGGAAGGGTTTGCGCTGAGTCACCGGGGTATGCATGCCCAGTGAGCGCCTGACGGCCCGGTTGTCCTTTGGGCTCTGAAGCCTGGGATCCATTTTGACAGAGAACAGCCCTTGGCCATCAAAGGGCAGGTCTTGGATAGTCTGTTGCAGCTCTGGTGGAAGACCGGACACTTGCAGTCATGAGATGCGGCGCATGGCCACGCCCGAGGCTAGAGTTCTAGCCGCCGAGTCCGCTGTATCTAAAGATGCCTGCAGGGATGTCATCACCACTTTCTTGCCTTCCTCAAGCAAGGCCACAAACTCTTGCTTGGACTCCTGGGGTACCAACTCTTTGAATTTCCCCATCGAGGTCCAGGTGTTATAGTTATAACAGCTCAGGAGAGCTTGCTGGTTAGCTACTCTGAGCTGTAGACCACCAGCTGAATAAATCTTGCACCCGAATAAATGCAGGTGACTAGCTTCCTTGGACTTAGGACTGGGCGCTTGCTGGCCATGTCACTCCCTCTCGTTCACCGACTGCACCACAAGGGAGCAAAGGTGTGTGTGAACATAGAGATATTCGTAGCCCTTGGAGGGCACCATATATTTCCTCTCCACTCCTCTGGCCGTGGGAAGAATAGATGCTGGGGACTGCCAGATCATATCGGCATTAGCCTGGATGGTCTTAATGAAAGGCAGGACAACGTGTGGGTGCATCTGCCAATAAAATGTCAACCACTGGATCTTCTACTTCCGCCAACTCCTCCACCTGCAGGTTCATGTTTTGTGACACTCTGTGCAGGAGATCCTGGTGAGCCCGAAGATCTATAGGTGGTGGCCCAGAAGAGGACATGTCTGCCACTGCCTCATCAGGCGAGGAGGAAGAGGAAAACCCGGGGACCAGTGGATCCTGGGGAAGTTTGGTTGTGGAGGGTCCTGGTGTTCGAGGTCCACTAAGGTGATGGCCTGTGCTTGGTCTGGCGGAATAACAGCCGCATCCGAGTCTACTGGGGGAGGGCAGCTTACAGTGGCCTCAGGCATCCGATGGTCCAAATGAGCTGACCAAGAGGTGTCTGAGGAGGCACCTTGGGCTTGATGGTATGCCCAAGGCATCCAGAAGGACCGTTGTGGTGGTCCCTGATCAGAGTCTTGACCTTCATATTGACCTTGACTAGTACCCTAGGCGTCATGGCACTGGGTGTGGTAGTCACTCCCTGCCTGGGACGACGACGAATTCGGCTGTGAAGGCCAAGGAGGGGCCGAACGCCCATGCGACATTGCACCATCCCGCTCTATCAGTTCATGCCTTGGAGCTGGAGATTAGTGCCAGGATCTTCAGCGGTATAGCGACTGGGATTGGGACCGATGGTCATAACGGTACCAGGAGGCCAATCTAGATCTTGATGAGGATCTGTGGTGTCAGGACTGGCTGCGAGGCAACCGGTGCTGGGACCTGGATTGGTACCGATCGGGAGACCTGCATGAAGCCGAGCAGCGCCGTGAGTATGACTGGCGCCGAGATGGAGATCGGTGCTGGGACTGCGAGCAGTGCCAGGTCCGGGACCGTCGGCGGGATCAGGACCGCGACCTGGACCGGGACCGAGATCGGTGCCTAGCTGTCACACTCAGCGAGGAAGGTCGCGTCAAGGCAGGTTTGCCTATAGATTGGATAGCCTGTGGCGGTGGTGCCGGGGGCTCAGGAGGTCCAGGCTCCATCAGTGCAATCAGGTCGTGAGTGGTGGAGAAGGTCTCCAGAGTGGATGGCAGGCCGAGCTCAACCAACGTCTGCACCGGGAAGCTTGTGTGCACCGGACTCAACAGCCCTTGTGGAGCCAGAATTGACAGTGCCGAAGTCGGCGATGCTGGAGCTGGAGTCTTAGTAGGACGGTCCGGTCTGGGCTGCTGCTCCAATGGCGGCACAGGTGGTGCCGGAGCAGCAGGTGGTTTATGCTGCTTCTTAAACCGCGGAGACAGCGAACGATGCCGCGACTGTACCAGTGCTGGAGATGTCTGGTGCCGAGATTCTTTGCCGGTGCTGGGTCATTTCGGTGCCGGAGGAGTGCTTCGGACTGACGGTGTCTGTTCTGTGTGCGGTTCCGAAGGCGCCAGGCTAAGTGCCGCTTCCATTAGGAGCTGTTCAAATGAAAGTCCCACTCCTTCTTTGTTAGAGGCTTGAAAGCCTTACAGATGCGACACTTGTCTGGTTGATGAGATTCTCCCAGGCACTTCAAGCAGGAGTCGTGGGGGTCTCCTGTTGGCATCGGCTTGAGACAGGCCGAGCAAGATTTGAAGCCTGGGGACCTGGACATGGGCCCTGGTACCGGGGAGGAGGAAAGAGGATGAACCCTGCTCCCTCCAAGTACTATCTACAGTATATATACAACTTACTATTTACTAAACTGTAACTACTAAAACTATTAAAACTATTAACAACTACACTAAATACTATAACTATACTAAATACAGAACAATGAGTAAAGCTAGGGAGGTGGAGATCAGCTAAGCCGTGCTCCACAGTTCCAATGACCGTCACGGGCAGTAAGAAGGAACTGAGAGGGCGCGGGGTCAGCAGGGGCATATATCCGATGCCATGGCGGCGCCACTCCAGGAGGCGCCTCAGCCGACCCACCGAGTGTTGCTAGGGTAAAAATCTTCCAACAAACGTGCATGCGGCGCACGCACACCTAATTGGAATCGATATGAGCAAGCATTCGAAGAACAATATTATTTCTCCGATTCACAGGGGTGTTGTGAGGCTAAATACATTAAAGAATGTTAGGTGCTCAGATATTGCAGTAATGAGAGCTAGCCAAGTAACCTGAGATAGAAGGTTTCGTTACTTTTACCAAGCGTACTACTGTACATTTAACAGTATGCTATGAAATCTTATCATAATTAAAACTACATTTATAAAAATCCATTAAAGTACAATATCGTTTTTTTTTTAATGGAGTTTGTTCACTTATTTGTAACACTGAGCAATCCACAGCGGGGTTCTTGGCCATTAGAAAGAATTAGCAAGGTCCTATTGTATTTGCTGTATTTTTAATTGTGAATTCCAATCTTTCATCACTGACATTTATTTACAGAATTTGTATTGAAGTTTCTATTTATGTTTTGTGCTTTTAAGATAAATAAAGGAGCAAGTGCTTACACTGTACATATATAATATATATGTTAAATAATCCTACCTTCTGTATTCTGTACCACCATATATTGACACGTGCTTTTGGAAATGTGCAGTACATCTTTCCACATGGCTTTGTAAAAATCCTTATTAAACTATTTCATGTTGTAATTACATGTTCCATTTATGTCATTACACGTGTTTACACTAATTATGCAGTTAGTACTAATTACACTAATTACATAAATGCATGATAATCAACTAAAGTTTACTTTCAAAGAACAAAAGAAATTAACTCTAAACCTACACTCTGAGCCTTATACTGTGAGACATATCAATAAAATAAAGGAAATTCACAGTTAAGCCTCTACTGCCCTACACTGAAAAGTGTGGTTGAAGATGCTTCCTACTTTGCCAGTGATGATAATCTTGTCTAAATAAACAAAGGATTCAAAGGCCAACGTGCTCACAGACCAGGATACTAATTTAACAGGACACTCACTAAGGCCATGTCTACACTAGTGTTTATTATGTGAGCAAAACTTTTGTTGCTTGGGGGTGAGCGACATAAGTTTTACTGACATAAGCGCTCGAGTGCACAGCTCCTCCTCCCCTCGCTCCTTCCCTATGGCAGTGTCCTCTTTTTGGGAACCTGAAATATGGTAACCCTACAGCTGCTAGTGACCACTATATTTTGTCTGCTTCACAGTTTCTTCAGATTCTTGCAATGTTTTTAGAAGCTCTAAACCTTCATTGTTTCCAGCAGGCCCTTGAAATTTAGAGGGAGAAAGCCTTGTAGCTAGAGAGACTTTTCTTTGTCTTTGTCTTTTCAGGTTTGGCGGAATTATAAACTATTGAAAAAATTACTATTTCCTTTCTTTTACTTGCTTTCCTCAGAGAAATTTGGGCAGTTTGCCAAAATAATAATTGACTATGAACATTTTGAAAAGTCAGACTTGTGCCCATGCAGAAGCACCACTTAATTGCTGCTAGAATGCCTGAGAGCTGCCAGAGCAGTGGGGTAGGAGGAATGAACAAGGCACTTTTCTCTCTCCTACCACACTAATCCTGGCACATGGCCCACACCTTCTATCTTATTTCTCTCCGGGAGTACCACACGAGGTGAGAGACTCCCCCATTTCCAAGGGGGAGAGTCAGGGAAAGCTGGGGCAGATCCCCTGGTAGAGTGCCTCGATTCAGCAGCTAATCCCATTCTCCAGGGGCATCACATGGAGCAGGAGCCAAAGGAGTGCTGGGCTGGGCTTCCCCCAAACATGCCATTGACGTAATATATGGTGCCATCATCCCTCCTCTAGAAGAACAGCCTACTCCTGTTGCTAGCTGATGTAGTTAGTTCTGTAGTTTAAATAGTAGTGATCTGTATTGCAATGCTGAAGGTTCAAACTCTGATGATGATGATGTATGATGCATATAACGGAATTTGATTTTGACCTTTTTCCTTTAAAGAAAACCTAGGTGTTATCTACAAAAATTACTTTTATAGAGGTTGCAAATCGAACCAACTGAAAGTCAAAGAATGCCAGATTTATGATTGTCCACATGGATTCCACTCTTGGTGGTTAAAACAGTTGTGTATTTGCACAGAGTTAGGTACTAGGAGTGCTACTTAAGATTACAGTGCAGCCCTACCAAAGCAGGTATTGGATCTGGAAGCCTCTTCCAAAGAGCAGTGTCTTTTAAATTAAGTGTGGACCAAGATCTATTTAGCTGCCCCACAAACTTCAGAAATATGGGCAATCCTTAAACAGGCTGGCATGTGCTCTAATGTGGCTGGATCTAACTTGGTTAACACAAAATATGTCTTTATACAGTTGGAGTCCCACTTAAATAATCTGAGAGGCTACAGTCTGACCCTTAATCCTCTCTGCAAAGTCCACAAACAATCTAAGAGTTTCTGAATTACTTTGTCCTGTCAGTTTATAGTCCTTACTATATCAAGTGTAACGAGGAGTCTGCTGTGTGAAGTATATCAAGTGGCTGAAGTTTAGCTTCTGCTGAAGCAGAATGAGGCCTGAAGAAGAAAACAGAAAGATGAATAAATGGTTCATATGGAACATCTGAAACGTCTTTGGTCAGAATTACCCATAAAGCTGATTTAATGGCCACTAAAAGGCACTCTTCATAGATAAGTGGCAAGGTTGCTAAAGGCTTAAAGGAGGGACCTATTACTTTGCTTGAGGTCCTAAGAGGGAGGTAAAAAATGAATAAAGGCCCTTAAGGAAAATATACTATGACACTGATAGGAGTGTGATGTGCTGATATTGCTGCTAGAGCTGACCGAAAGTCCAGATTGTTTTAGGGCTAGTAGATGATCCAGTATTGTGATATAAGTGATGTCAAGGGAGAAAATGAATGCTGAGATGCCCAAACAGAAATCTTCTTCCATTTAGCTCTTCCAAGTCAGTCTTGTTGACTGTTTCTCACTTAGGAGCAGAATATTGTGAACTTCAGCTGAACAAATTCTTTCAGGAGACATCAACAAGGCAGCATCCAGGATGTCAGATATAACAAAGCTGGGTCCAGGTGAAGGATCTGACTATTGTTCTGCTGGGCAGAGCAGGTAAGGTGATAAGGCAGGAGAGCTCTGTTGAGAGGTTCATCAGATCCAAATACCAGAACTGCTGGGTCCATTCTTGGGCTATCAAAATCATCAGTCTTGCATCTTGCTTCAGAACCCTCGTTATCATGGGATTGGTGGAAAGGCATACATTCATCTCGGTGACCAATAGATGACAGAAGTGTCAGTCAGGGAGCCTAGGCTCAATCCCCCTTTGGAACAAAATGTCTGCCACAGTAAATAAGAAATGTCAGATGGGTCTATTTCTGGAAATCCCCATTTGTGAAAGGTGTTCTGCAGGACTGAGCCTATGATAGGCCATTCGTGGTTGTCAGAGAACTACCTGTTAGGTTGATCTGCCAAAGTGTTCTGAAGGTCAAGGAGGTGCAGAGCCAATGGTGCACAGATGATCTTGCTCCCTCTTGCCAGAACACATAGCTGTGGTGTTATCTGTCAACACTTGGACTGTGAATCCCTAGACTAGTGGTAAGAACTCTGCATGCTAGGCAAATGGCTCTGAGCTCTGGGACATATACTCCAGGTGATCTTTCTGAGGGGACCACAGGCCCTGAATCTGTAGGGGATCTAGATGAGCCTCCCATGTCTGAATGGAGGCACCTGTCACAGCAGTTTTAGTAGAAAGAGGTGAAGAGACAGGTATTTCTTTGAACACCGGTATTGTCTCTCTTCAACAGTTTAACAAGGAGAGAACTTCTTGAGATACTATGACCATCATGTTCATGTGGTGAAGTCTGGCAAACTGCATCATGTGGGTGCATGAAGCTATGTGTCCCGGACATCTAAGTCATGCTCTTACAGATGTTTTTGGGTGTATCTGAAGTTGGTTGATGAGGCTTACTATTGTCTGGAATCCCTTTTGTGGAAGATAAGCTCTTGTTGACATGTACTCTAACACAGCTCCTATGAATTCTAGGGTTTGAGGGGGAGTAAGCACGCATTTTTTTCTGACTTGCAGGCAAAGAAATAAAGGTCACTTGAGTTGTACTGATCACCTGATGGGGTTATCTTCCTTGAATCAACCAGTTCGCAAGGTATGGATACATTTAAATTCCATGTATCCTAAGATGAAGTGTCACAACACAAAGTTGTGGCAACACTCTCTACTGATAGTGAGATGTTCCTATCAGGAATCTGTGGGCTGGATGAACAGATCTGTGAAAGTAGGCATCTTGCAGGTTGAGAGCTGCAAACCAGGATGGAGGATCTAAAGATGGAGATATGGAGGCCAGAGTCGCCATTTTGAACTTGAAACAATTTGTTGAAACATCAAAGATTCAGAATGGGATGCCAATCCTCTTTATTTTTTGGGATGAGAAAATAATGGGAATAAAACTCCATTCCCCTGAATTCTAAGGACATCTCCTCCATCGCTCTCAGTTGTAGAAGAGAGTCTGCTTCTTACTTTAACCACATCTCATAGAAAGGATCTCTGAAAAGGAATGGAGAAGGACGACAAGATGTAGGAAGCACCTGGAAGTGGATAGAATACCCCCTGTTTCAATTTCCAGGACCTATTGGTCCAAGGTAATCTGAGTCCAAGCTTCCCATAAAATAAAAAAGAAGCAGTTGCCAAAGGAGGAGGAGAGAGAGAGAAGGCAAGGGATCTTCTGACCGTTCTGCCAAGCTCTCAACACTAGTGTCAAATCTGCCGGTTGGTGGAAGACACAGATTGTGCAGCAGCGGATGGTTGTTGTTGCTGGAAACTGCTTTCTTCTTGGTGGCTCTGATATTCTTTGAGGCTGCTAAGAGTCCTGGGAAGAGAAACACTGCATGAAGGAAGTCCGGTCTGGCTTGCTTCTTCTTGGGGCTGGAACATAGAGTCCCAGGGAGCACAGAGTCACCCTCGAGTCCTTAAGGATACAGAGGACCTTATCAGTCTTTGAATTAAGAAGTTTGTTGCCCTTAAAAAGAGGGTCCTCAGTTGTTGTTTGGACTTCCTTGGGACACCCTGAAACTGAAGCCAGGAAGATCTCATGGCCAGCTAGGTTGCAATAGTATTCACTGGTTTGTCAGAGGTGTCCAGCGTGGCCTGTGCCGATGTGCGGTTTATCAGCTGTTCTTCAGACATGATGATGTTAGCGTCCCTCTCTGTTCTCAAGATTGTCTGTCAGAAACTGAGATATTGTCCCAGTTCAGATATTTGTATTTGGACAGAAGTGTTGTGTAATTAGCCATGCACATCTGGAGGCTGATCGATGAATACACTTTGAATCCAAATGGATCCAGTCTCTTTGGATTTCTCTCCCTAAATGTAAATTTGTGAGGTCCCTGCTGCTTCAACTTCTCTTGGATTGCAGCTATCACAAATGACCCTGCTATTTGGTGGGAATAAAAGTACCCAAATCCCTCATAAGAGACTTGGTACCTCCTGCCAGCTTGCTTGGATGTGGCTGGAATGGATGCTGGCTTGTGTCACAGGTCTTTCACAGGTTCCAAAAAGCCCCTCCTTTATAGGCATGACAAGCCTTCCAAGCATGGATGTATGCAAGATGTCCAGCAGTCTGTGAGGTTTCTCCTGCACCACTTCCAGATGTATATCCAGAGTGTAAGCCATACACTTTACGAGGTCTAGAATGCCTGATGTCATCAACTGAAGAATGCAGTGTAGTAGCCGTGTTGATCCCAGAATATTAGAGAAACAAGGTGCATGAGGTAATAGCTTTTATTGAACCAAAGTCTGATGGTGAGAGAGACAAGTTTGTTGTGATAAGCCATACATCCAGTATCTCTAGTCAATCTATGATTTTTAATGTCCAGTAGAGTTATGAATTTAAGCTTTATGATACTAGATTCATGCCTTATTACAATGGTGGCCAAATGGTGGCTAGCGAGCCACATGTGGCTCTTTTACAGTTTAAGTGCAGCTCAAGGAGCCCCCTCACACCTTCCTCCCCTGCCATTTTCCACCTACCAGACTGGATGTGGGGAGCCCTACAGCAGGGTGGTGGGGCTAGAGGCTCCTGACAACTGGTGCCTGAGAGCTAGGAGGGGTGGAGGGGGAGAAGACACAATTTAACATTCAGCCCCCTCAACAACTTGAGTCACACAGACACAGGGACTCCCCTGCTCTTGCCCTCAGTGGCCTCTTCCTGCAGTTCCCAGCTGTTTGCTGCTGCCTCTCCCTACAGTTGCAGCTCCCAGTTCGCCGGCTCTCCAGGGAGGGAGCCTGGCCACATCATGTGACCAAGCACAGCCAGCAAACCCTGGCAAAAATCTGGTGGCAGGGGGCATGTGACCCCCCTCCAAACCCCAGCAGGCATGCCCTGGCTCTCAAATTTCTGAAGACTGTCATAAGTGTCTCGGAGGGCCAGTAAGTCTGGTCACCCCTGGCTTATTACAACAATCTGTAACCCAACAACCCCTCCTTTTTATCTCATGACTGCAGAGATGTTAACGGGACACTCTACCTTGAATGGACCCTTACAAAATATGCTAACTACTTAGGCTAAACTATCAGTTCCACCATGCATTCAGATGTGACATTCAGAGTGCCTTTTTGATGTGACATTCAGAGTGCCTTTTCCAGACCTGAAGAAGATCCCTGTATGGCTTGAAAGCTTGTCTCTCTCACCAACAGAAGTTGGTCCAATAAAAGATGTATCTCATACATCCTGTCTCTCTAATTAACTTAAGAAAGCACAATTTACTGCCTCATTGGGAGAGGATGAGGAGATCACAGTGAGGAGCAGTTGTTCTTGTAGTGCTATTGCTGTAGTTACCTAATCACTTTCCTTCTCCTGCCTTTCCAGGATCTGAGGCTGCAATAGCCAACCTGGCTGCACTGGTTTATATTGCCTCTTTTGGGAGGGAGAGCTAACCCTACAGGAGACATTAAAACCAGAATCTGACTAACATAATCTGTGTTTGCTACAGCAGGGCTGCCCCTAGGAGGGTGCGGGGCCCGGGACTGAGGTGCAAAGTTTCTAATTTGCCGAGAGGTGCTCCCCCTGGCTCTGCCCAGGCTCCACCTCAACTCCACCCCTTCCCCCAAGGCCCCACCCCCTCCCTGCTTCTTCCTACCCCCGTTCTGCCTCCACTCCTTCCCTGCCAAATTCCACCCCCTCCCCTGAGCATGCTGTGCCCTCGCTCCTCTCCTCTCAGTGCCTCCTGACACCATGAAACGTCTTATCTGTGGTAGGCACTGAGAGGGAATCACACAATATCAGTCCTTTTAATACTCTTTTTATTATATGAGCCTCTTAAAATTGTAAGAAGAATACTTTAAAAAATTCTCTTCTAGTAGGACTATAGATTTATTCTGTAATAGTCCTTCAAAGTTATAGTTCCAAAGTTACTTTGTGTTCAATAATTTATTAGAAGTATGAACTGGATTCCACCTGAACTGAACTTTTGCTAACTAGAAACAGATTCAATTTATATAATTTAAGGAAATCCAGCAAAAATATTCATAATCCAACTTGAGTACCTCTAGTCTAAAAGTACAAAAATCCTGTTAAAAGAGATAGCCGTGTTATGCTGTATTTTTTCAGATCTTCTGGTTTATATTTTAATTTACACAGAAAATGCAGTTCATCTAACATATTTATTCTTTTATCAAGTTTCCCTCTTTAGTTATTCTGTATATGGGGATTTCTGTATATGTGGATATGCATGTATTTATCAAAAGCAAAAACCTGTGTTATATACAATGTAAAAGTCATTAGTCAATGAGAATCATAAAATGCAAAAGATACACTTCCAGAATGAATGTGTTATTTCAGCTTCAATACAGAGCCTAAGCCAGATATATATATGATAACAAACAGTAATGTATTAAGCTAGCATACACATTTCACAAGAAATAGAGTGCAGTGTGGCTAAATGAACACAGCTGTCAGGCCTGCAACTCTTGCATTTCCTAACTTCTAGGACACAACCAAGAGTGCATGTGCACCTAACTGCATTACCTTGTGTTATCTTCTTTACACCATGCAAACCGGGTAGCTAGGCAAGCAAGTAGCTGATTTGTGGGCACAAATGCAGTAATTTTGCATGTACCCTGAAAGCCCTTTAGAAATGGTCCCATATAAATGAACAGTATTATATCTCATTTATGAAGAACCAGACAAATTATATTGGTTTTATCACCTCTGGATTTTCCTCCTTTTTCTTTTTGGCAGCAGGGGGTCCCTGAGGTGACTCTTCAGGAGGTTTCTTTGTTTCCACTTTATTTTCTGTCTGGGTCTGGACTTGAGGCTGAATGATGATAACCTGCAAAATAAAGAGAGCAGAGTTCACTATACAAAACAGATTTCCCGGTTGAGTGCCTGACCTCGATCCTTCATTGAAGGATGGTGTCAAGCACCTGCTAAACAGACAATAAATAAAAGTCACAGGCCAAAATTTTCAAACCTGGATGATTAACATTAGCATCCTAAATCTATATTTAGTTTCCTAAAGAGAAGTAGCTTGGTTTTCACAACAGCTCAGGCACTCCACCTCCTTATGGAAGCCAAAGGGAGCTGCAAGTGCCTCCATCTCTGAAAATCAGGCCACTTCTATTTAGGTATCTGACACTGATTCAGGGACCTAACTGTAGGCATTCATGTTTAAAAGTGTTGAAAGGCTTTACGTTCATTTATTTATTTAATTTTATTCCAGATACAAGCAAGAAAGATATAAATGCTGTACACTCAGGCCTGTTACACAGAGGTAAATCTTGAGTAACTCTGTTGACATCAACAAAGTCACTCCAGATTTGCACTGGACTAACTGAGATCAGAATCCTAAAAAGTACGTTTTATGGTAGGTTTCCAATTTGTCTAAAAATACAGTAAAATGTACATCCCTTCTGAACTACAATTCATTCTTGTGCAGCACCATCCATAAAGAAAGCGTTACACAGCCCTTCACGGTACTTACGTGGGTGTGCTAGTTAACACACTGAACCACTGACATTCTGAGAATCAAAAAAGCAGACTTATACTTTGTAGATTCAGCATCTCAGATGCCATTAAAAAACACTGAGGAACAAATGACTGACCACAAAACTATCCATGTGACTTCATATTATTACCAAAAATTTCCTAAGGATTATGACAGACCTTCCCAAGATCATCTTTCTGATAATGTTTATTGGATTTGAACATTAGGGTTTTAAAATCTATTTTATTCCTAACTTTTAATTAATATTACTTAGTCATCACACATCCAATCTCCAGGTACTTATTTTAAAAAATTCAAGTGCTTACGCAGGGAAGAATTTTTTATTATTGGTAACCAGATTCTAGGAATAGAAAAATAAATTATGTTAGCTAGAGAATCACACCAAAGATGCCTACTTTGTGTATTTACTTAAAAGTCATCTTATCTTCTGTGCTCTTTCCTGTCAGCGTATTAGATCTTGTCTTGCCAACAAGTTCTAAAGTAACAGGACTTGTGTTATCTGAAATACACTGAATGTCTTTTGGACATGCCAGTCTTCATTCAAATAGAATCTGGTGTCACAGATGCACAATTCTTGCATTTCAAAGCTTAGCAGCTGTGCAAAAAGTAAACAGGTATTTCATAACTGGATTTTTTTTCTAGGAGTTCAGCTGCTGATCAGTTATGAAATCCTGAACTCTCATCTCTTATGGACTTCTTCCAGAATTGCAGAAGAGAACACCTGGCTACTTTATATAGCCCTGCAGCGTGCTACATTTGAAAAGACTACAGAATCAGGTTCTATAATTAACATTATTCTTCTTTAATTGAAGGGAAAGTCAATAGGAAATTTGTGTCAGCTGAGAGTTTGAGAGTTTCATTAATTATGATTGGACTGAGAGGAAGGATGATCAAATGGTCCAAAAATGCCAGGCTACACAATGATCCACTTACTTTCCCAGACAACCAGAAAAAAATGTAGATACACTAATAAGCATCTAGTATCTTTCATGTGTCCCCGTAAGATTTTCTCACTGCTTTCTGATTATTCACTTCAAAAGGAACAGTTGACATCACTCTATAAAGGGCTTTCCAAACTACTGGGAATATATTGCCTACACCTGCAATATAATTGTTGATCTTGATGTAAAGATGCACTGCAATTGCAAAACCTACCTTGCTGTCGGCACTAATGAGGAGTGGTTGCACTTTAATGCTATCGTTGACCACAGAGACGGTAGCGCTCGTGCTGATAGGAGTTGCATTGTTGGGGGAGGTGGATATAATAGCATAGGCCACACCTGCACTGCTCAGAGGTGATGAGATAGATGTAGACTCGGCCACACTTTGTGACTGGCTGTTAGGCGTCTGTACATGGCTGACAGTATTATTGGCAGTGGGGAGGGCAGGGCTAGGGTTTTTGATGCTCACTACTGTTGCCTTTTGGAAAGTAGGAGGCTGTTTGGAAGGTTGGTCTCTGCATGGGGAAATAGGAAGGCTGTCTGGAATCAGGGTCTTTGGCCTAACCTATAAATAGAGAATTAGAAATTATTAGACAAAACCTAACATAGTAACAAATAAATCATATAAACACACTCTACCAACAGCACTTCACATTGCATTAGCAATGTAGCAGGGTGTCTAAAAATACTGCATAGCAATTCCAAGTAGAAAGTGATTTGTTTATTTGTAGATGTATTCCAAATTCTGCCTAGCTGAGTCATTTCCCAGTCCTTAACTCACTACAACACTGAATAAAAGGACAAAAGTAAATTCCTTACTTTTATTAGCAGATATTCATACAAATGCTACTCAAGTCACACTCTGTTTACATAGGCCAAAGGCTTTTCAAAGGCATGGACATTCCAGAATGACATAATTTCTTGTGCTGAAAGAAACTATATTCTTGCTATGAATTAAAGAGGGGAACTGAATCATTAAGGGAGTTCTGGGAATGCATCTACAGGAACAGTCAAGTCAATGAAATCTGAGCATGTCATATTGTGGTAGAATAGTAAATGAAGATCTTTACTTAGGTTTCAAAGGTGCACAGTTTCTAACAGCGCGAAGATTGTTCTTTTAGGTTCACAAAACAAAAACTGAACTTAATATTTTACAATTATGAGTAAAGGGCTAATTTGAGGCTGGAATTGAGGAGGATTGCAATAGAGGCTCGTCTAAAGGAAGGGGAAAAAAAATCTGACAAAGTTTGTGAAGAAGGTGCAGCCATACTCTACAAAGGAGACTAGGAATGAAGGTCTCAGAAGACTGTGTTCAGCTAATGTGATATGCTGCTTCCATTGGAAAAATTAATGCAATCCTGTCAACATGATTCATACTTAACAATGTGTTAAGTATGAGTTCAAAATATAAAAATTTAAATTGCTATGCAGGAAGTTAACTTTACCCTTAGCTCATTCATTACATGGCCATATAAAACACACGGGGCTCTGACTGTTTTTTTGTCAGTCACTGCTTGCACCTGCCATACCATGAAATAAAAATGATATTTCATAACAGACATATATTAGACACAGCTGTTTGTGTCACTATACCTTAGCTTACAAGAGGCATTCCAAAGATATTATCTTTAGTCTTGAGTTTAAAAGAACAGTTAAATGAAAATGTCTTGATTTACTGGAACACCCTGCATGATCTTTCAGGACATCCTTCTGTAGGTTTCAAGCAGGAGAGCATACCCAATGCTCTTTGCAGAAGATATGAAGAGTGCCCACAAGGCCCCATGCAGTCATATATTTTGCTTATGCTCATTAATTATTTGTATTATGGTAGTGCTTAGATGCTTCAAATGTGATCAGGACCTATGCACTGTACATATAGTAGGGTATGATAGCGCTGTGAACACCTTACAATCTAAACAGGCAAGACAAACACAAGGTAAGAAGGGAAACAGAGTCACAGAGAGATGAAGTGACTTGCCCAAGGTCACTCAGCGGGTCAATGGCAGAGCCAGGAACAGACTCCCTTTCCAGTGCCCCATCCATTAGGTACTCATATTATTTCTTATGTGCCAAATATGACATCAAATTAATTTTTATGATTCCCCATTACTGAACACTTTTATTTAGTTATGTAATAGGGCATAAATCTTCCCTGAGCCTTGCCTCTGTTTTCTGTGGTTTATATAATTTGACATCTTCAGATGAAAGAATTTAGACAAGTCCAAAGGCCAAGATTTTCAAAAATACAAGCTTTACAGTTAAGGTCCTAACTCCATGTAGAGGCAGAGGTGCTGAGCTGTTGGCTGACCAACACTTTTGAAAGTCAGGCAGTTGCCTATATATATGGACTTAGGAACCTATCGGTAAACTCCTATTTTAAAACATCTTGGCCTATGGGTTTTGCAAATTGGGCCCCACAACACTGACAGCAAGCTATAAAGTAGCTATTATCCCCATTCTATCAATGGGGAAAACTGAGGCACAAACGCTGACAGAAGCTGTTATATAACCCAGATCTTCTGGTTATCTCTTATGTTTTCACTACAAGATTATGCCTTTTATTTCCTGTGTTATGTCCTGTGTAGCTCAATGACTGGTTACTCATGTGTCATGGCAGAGTCACTGTTACAGAAATACAATTATGCAAGAAACTAGCACTCATGAAACACTTTGCCATTGAGAAACTGAGCACTCAAAAGAACTTCAGTTATAGCTGAAAAAATTCAACTTTAACTCTGACCCATAGGTCTAATATCTGAGGATTATGACCTCACTTTGAATCATAGAAAATTGTTTTGTCAATTAATACAATACATATTAGAAAATGGAAATATCTACAGCAAGATATAGTACAGGACTTCAGATTTGGCTTGTGTAAATCTTATTGAGATTTATAAAACAAATCAAGTTTGGAAGAAAACCAGCTCCGTAGTTTTATTTACTCAAAATGTCATTTCATTTACTAATATCTGAAATATCTGTTGTTTCTGCCATTCTAAATTGCATTTTATAGATCTGTTACTGTATATTAACCAAAAACCTAATAAAAAGTAAATATAAAAATGGCCATAATATATACATTGGTTATTCTATTAAGGGTAATACTTAATATCATATATTATCTACAGTACAACATATCTATTAAACACTTTGTGTGCAAAATGTACAAATCTATATCACTTTGCTACATAACAAAACCTCTCTGCACAAATAATTAAAAGGAATGAATTGTCCAAAGAAAAATATTTCCTATATGGTTCCATGTTGAAATATCTGTTATTCCACAAGACTACAGTTAAGTATACATTGGACATTTTCTGCCACCTTGTGATAAAATAGGGGTACTGCATGTCTTCGTAATCACCGACCCCTGCATATTCCTAGACGAGATTATTTAATGCTGTGAAAGTGTATTTATTTATTTTAATTTCTACAATAAAAAGGCAGCCTATGCAAAAGCTCTGGGCATCCCTGGCACCAGTGCAAAACCAACATAAAATTAAACAGCTACTCAATCCAACAGGTAATATGACACAACTCTCTACAGAACTCCACACACAAAACTCTTTTCGCCCTACACTGCTCTGACCCTCCATCAAATGCCACCCTTTGAAGCTAATCTCCTAAGTAAAACCACTACTCAACAGCTACACTAAAGGATTAAAAGATTTCTATTAAACTTTCACATAAAAACAAACTGCTACTGTATTATTGTAAAACTACCACTGTCAACCAGGAAGAAAAAACATAGAGAACAAGATTAGTGTAAATTCCTTGGCAACCCTGAAAATTTGCAGTTTAAATTCTGGCGACGGAAGCCAGAACAATTAAGTAATCAGAGCAGCAATATTCTGAAGGGTACAATGTTTTTATGGCAACTGACAGTCAACAAAGTGGGAATTGGAGGAAGACAGAGGTGAGAGGTAAGGAATATGTTGCTAAATACATGGACTGTTTCAAAAATATATTTACTGCTGAACATTAACACAGACTTGATGGCACCTTATACATACTGCAGGAAGCATCACAGGAAAGGAGCCAAGAAGTTTAGAAAAGGAGAGAAAAAAAGAACAACAAATAGAATGTATGTTGTGAAGGGAACAGTTGCAACTGGTGAACACAATGCAATTAGTGTTTTTCCAAGAAAAACATTGTTCATTTAATACGTGAAAGCTGTCAAAACATTGTGTGTGACTACCAGTACTGGGACCATATAGGAGAAGAGATACCCCTTTTCTTGTATATAATGATTTCAAATACCTACGTTGTTAGTGAATTCATGTAGTGCCACAATAATAGAAATGCTTGATGTTAGGTGGTAGTATTCACGTATCCAAGGTACCTGTCACGCTACCTGGCAGAAGAGTGCACTTTTCAAGCAGATGTTCCCAGACATGAGAATTCAGTATTTGGCTGGCTGCTTTTCATGCAATAACAAGAGGTCTGATCCTGTGAGATCCTCTGCACCTCCTGTGAATTGCCAACTCAATTCCCACTGATCTCAAATGGAATTGATGGTACTCAGCTTCATATCAGGCTCTTGCACAATATCAGACTGCTTTTGGAGGTTATTCACACTTTATTTTCACTTCACCTTTGCACTCAGCTTAAAAACAAAGACTCAAAATGGACTTAGCAAAATTCTCATGTCACAGAGGCAAAGTGCTTCTAGCAGAGGACAGAGCTCTTCAATTCTTAAAGAGCTTTAGAGGATAACACTCCCCCAGAAAACATTAGCAATGTCTGATAAAAATTAATGTAATACGGTCTAATCATATGCTTAGCTGTAGAAAAGGGATACAATTTTAGCAACTTCAGTGGTGCAGCAATTCATTGACACCAGCTGATGATCTGGCTCCATTATTTTTTTTTAAGTCAACAGCCTTACATTCAGAAGTTTCACACAAGGAAGGTTCTGCATGAATTTACAAGAGCCTGGCATGCACTAAAATCAGGGTTTCCCCAAAAGCTTGAAATCTTAGCGTCCTCACCACACTAGTTTTTATACACAAGCATTTCCTTCCCAGAAATCCTCCTCGAGATCTTTAGCTTGGTCTAAGATGACAGCAACATAAACAATCTGATCAGAATTCCCTAACTTAAAGTTTATTTTTCAGTCACACATGTAAGTGCATGTGACCACAGAACCAAACATATTTTTTTCTTTTCTGGTGGTGGTGGCAGGGAAGAGCAGTTATTCTGCATGCTTCACGGGACAATGAAAAACCCCTCAGTTTAATGACTGTTCACTCCCAATATGGGAGTGACCGATTTTCTTGCTAGAAGGCTGGTGGGACTCTCCTTAGAGTCCATCAATGCCACTGATGATACATTGGCTGCAGAGGTCACTACAGAACAATATCAAGTGCCCCACTCTATCTCTCTCTCCCATGCTCCCACTCCAATCCAATTTGGGGAGTGGTTCAACACTGTGGATTGTATTACCATATGGGTTTGATTTCCCATTTTGCTACTAACTAATAACTTTCCTGTAGTGAAAAGGGGTACTGATATGATACCTCTGTTTAATTTCTAAGGCAGAGCTATTTGATTTGGTTTTCCTTCTCTAGGAGCACCCTCAACCTTAGTCACTGCTAATGAAATTGAGCTGGTGCTGAATCAGCACTGCTGATAACTTTCATGCTAAAACTTGCTGCCACTACTTTTTTTGTGACTAGGCAGTCGGCTGGTACAATGAAGGCAGGTGGGAGTACTGTCTTTAAAAACACTTTTATATGTCTTTTGCACACAAAACTATATTTTCATATGAACATTCCAAGATTTTTGTTAATGAAGTGTGCATTTTCTATCCAATTGTACTGCCTACATTATTTGGCTTGGTATTGTCATTTTTTCCTGTTTGCGCTGAATTTTGTTGATGTTTTAGATTGCTGTTTGTCTTTTGTAAAGTAGACAACTGCCATTACAGCTGCAAACTAAAATCAATGTCATTCCAAGGGTGATTGACTAGGGACTGAGGTTAACAGGGATTTCTGCTATTTTCTTCCTGAGGGACAGATTCTGTCTTTGAATGCATAGGAAGGCCCTCATTGAGCCACGCATATGTCATGTGAGGGCAGAATTTGATCAAAACAGGTCATTTACTATATGCCCACATCAATACCCCTAATTCTACATCCTACAGGGTACGTCTACACTATGGGATTATTCCGATTTTACATAAACCGGTTTTATAAAACAGATTGTATAAAGTCAAGTGCACGCGGCCACACTAAGCACATTAATTCGACGGTGTGCGTCCATGATCCGAGGCTAGCGTCGATTTCTGGAGCATTGCACTGTGGGTAGCTATCCCATAGCGATCCCATAGTTCCTGCAGTCTCCCCCGCCCCTTGGAATTCTGGGTTGAGAGCCCAGTGTCTGATGGGGCAAAAATCATTGTCGCGGGTGGTTCTGGGTACAGCCTCACCCCTCCCTTCGTGAAAGCAGCAGACAACCATTTCACGCCTTTTTTCCTGGGTGAACTGTGCAAACGCCATAGCACAGCAAGCATGGACCCTGCTCAGATCAATACCGCAATCGTGGACGTTGTAAACACCTCGCACATTCTCATGCAGTCTATGCTGAACCAGGACCTGCAAAGCCAGGCGAGGAGGAGGCGGCGGCAGCTACGGCAGCGCGGCAACGAGAGTGATGAGGACATGGACACAGAATTATCTCAAATCTTTGGAGATCCTGCTGGTAAAGGGGCAGGTTCTAGCCATTGAACGCCGATTTTGGGCCTGGGAAACAAACACAGACTGGTGGGACCGCATAGTTTTGCGGGTGTGGGGCGATTCCCAGTGGCTGCGAAACTTTCGCATGCGTAAGGGCACTTTCATGGAACTTTGTGACTTGCTTTCCCCTGCCCTGAAACGCCATAATACCAAGATGAGAGCAGCCCTCACAGTGGAGAAGCGAGTGGCAATAGCCCTCTGGAAGCTTGCAACACCAGACAGCTACCGGTCAGTCGGGAATCAATTTGGAGTGGGAAAATCTACTGTGGGGGCTGCTGTGATGCAAGTAGCCAAAGCAATCATTAAGCTGCTGCAACGAAAGGTTGTGACTCTGGGAAACGTGCAGGTCATAGTGGATGGCTTTGCTGCAATGTGATTCCCTAACTGTGGCGGGGCGATTGATGGAACCCATATCCCTATCTTGGCACCGGAGCACCAGGGCACCCAGTGCATAAACCGCAAGGGGTACTTTTCCACGGTGCTGCAAGCACTGGTGGATCACAAGGGACGTTTCACCAACATCCACGTGGGATGGCCAGGAAGGGTTCATGACACTCGTGTCTTCAGAAGTACTGCTCTGTTCAACTACAGGCTGAGCAAGTGCAGGATGGTGGTAGAATGTGCATTTGGCCGTTTAAAGGCACGCTGGCGCACATTACTGACTCGCTCAGACCTCAGCCAAACCAATGTCCCCTTTGTTATTGCTGCTTGCTGTGTGCTCCACAATCTCTGTGACAGTAAGGGAGAGACGTTTATGGCGGGGTGGGAGGCTGAGGCAAATCACCTGGTCGCTGATTACGCGCAGCCAGACACCAGGGCGATTAGAAGAGCACACTAGGAAGTAGTGCGCATCACAGCAGCTTTGAAAACGAGTTTAATCACGGGCCAGGGTACGGTGTGACTGCTGTGTTTGTTTCCCCTTCATGAATGCGCCCCCTTTATTGACTCCTTCCTTGTAAGCAACCCACCCTCCCCCTTTGATTACAGCTTGCTTAAGGAAATAAAGTCACTATCGTTTAAAAATCATGTATTCTTTATTAAAAGTCATTCCCTGTAAGCAACCCACCCTCCCCCTTCGATTACAGCTTGCTTAAGGAAATAAAGTCTCTATCGTTTAAAAATCATGTATTCGTTATTAAAAAGTAATTATAAAAAGAGGCAGAGAACTGACAAGGTATCCCGGGTGTGGTTTGGAAGGAGCATAGAAGGGAAGGAAAACGCCATTAAATACATTTCAGTGTAATGACAGCCTTTTGGTTGGACTGTCCACTGGGGTGGAGTGGGCAGGTGCACGAAGCCTTCCCCCACGCATTCTTACATGTCTGGGTGAGGAAGATATGGAACATGGTGAGTGGTGAGGGTGGTTACACAGGGACTGCAGTGGCACTCTGTGACCCTGCTGCTCTTCCTGAAGATCCACCAGACGTCGGAGAATATCAGTTTGATCACGCAGCAGCTCCAGCATTGCATCCCGCCACTGCTGATCTTCCTGCATATACCTCTGATCTTCCTGCCGCCACCTCTCATCTCGAGCGTCTCTCCTATCCTCACGTTCGTCCCTCCTATCCTCACGTTGGTCTCTCCTGTCCTCATGTTCACTGGCATCTTTCCTATACTTTGCTATCACGTTCTTCCACTCATTCAAATAAGCTCTTTCATTGCGGGTTACTTCCATGATTTCCGAGAACATTTCGTCTCGTGTCTTCTTTTTCCTCCGCCTTATCTGAGAGAGCCTTCGGGATGGAGTAGGGAGGCTTGAAAAATGTGCAGCTGCATGAGGGAGGGAAAAAAGGGAGAGAAGTATTTAAAAAGATACATTTTACAGAACAATGGTTAAACTCTTTCACAGTGAACAACACTATTCACCTTACATAGCACATGTGATTTCACTACAAGGTCGCATTTTGCATCTTAATATTGAGTGCCTGCGGCTCTGGTGTTACAGATCTCACACACGCAGGTCTGGGCAACAGAATTCAGCTTGCATGCTGCCATGGTAAGCCATTGTCTTTCGGCTTCTCCAGCCTTCATATACACAGTGCCCTCTGATGCTTCTTTCCTGTTAACATGCAGCAGGAGAAGCCAACCCCCCCATCCAATTCTCTAGGATGATTGCTTTACCCCTCCCCCCACCGCATGGCTGGTATCATGGAAGATCACTGCTAATCACCCCCCTTTCCACCCCCTACCGTGTGGCTGGGAGCTGGGACGATTCCTGCTAGCCAAACGCAAAAAAGCTTAGCGCTATCCTTCCTCCCCTCCCCCCGCTTGGCTACGTGCAAGGAAGGATTTCTTTTAAGCAACAGCCTAGTAGGAAAATGGCCATCTCTGTCCCCTTAATTAAATTCCTGAATTTCAACCAGGTTACCATGAACGATATCACTCTGCTGAGGATAACAGAGCGAGATAAAGAACAGATGTTTCTTGAATGCCAGAAATCACCGGGACCATACGCAGCTATGCTTTGTCATGCAATGATACCCGATTACTTGCTACATGCATGGCGTGGTAAAGTGTCCTACCATGGTGGACGGAACAAGGCTGCCTTGCCCAGAAACCTTCTGCAAAGGCTTTTGGAGTATCTCCAGGAGCGCTTCATGGAGATGTCCCTGGAGGATTTCTGCTCCATCCCCAGACATGTTAACAAACTTTTCCAGTAACTTTACTGGCCGCGAATGCATCCCAAGCCCTCATGGCAAATCAATCATTAAAACCGCTTGCTTTTAAACCATGTTTTATATTTACAAAGGTATACTCACCAGAGGTCGCTTCCATGGCTTCTGTCTGGGCTAGTGGCTTGGGAGGGCTGGGAGGGTAATTCTGTCTGAGTCACAAAAAGCTCCTGGCTGTTGGGGCTAACGGAGTGCTGTGTGCTCTCTGCAAGCTCATCCTCCTCTTCCTCCTCCTCATCTTCCCCCTCCGCAGAATCCTCAGCCATGGTTGAGATTACAACCCCCACCTCGGAATCCACGGACAGGGTTGGGGTAGTGGTGGCGCAGCCCCCTAAAATTGCATGCAGTTCAGCGTAGAAGCGGCATGTTTTCGGCCCTGACCCAGACCTTCCATTTGCTGCTTTGGTTTTCTGGTAGGCTTGTCTGAGCTCCTTAACTTTCACTCTGCACTGCACTGAGTCCCTGGTGTGGCCTTTGGCCATCATAGCCTTGGAAATTTTTTCAAATATTTTTTCATTTCATCTTTTGGAACCGAGTTCTGTTAGCACTGAATCCTCTCCCCAAATAGCGATCAGATCCAGTACCTCCCGTGCGGTCCATGCTGGAGCTCTTTTTTGATTCTCAAGAGACTGCATTGCTACCTGTGCTGATGAGCTCTGTTTGGTCACCTGTGCTGATCACAGCTCCACGCTGGCCAAACAGGAAATGAAATTTAAAAGTTCGCGGGGCTTTTCCTGTATACCTGGCCAGTGCATCCGAGTTCAGACTGCTGTCCAGAGCGGTCACAGTGGTGCATTGAGGGATACTGCCCGGAGGCCAATATGTCGATTTGCGGCCACACTAACCCTAATCCAATATGGTAATATCGATTTTAGCGCTACTCCTCTTGTCGGGGAGGAGTACAGAAACCGATGTAAAGAGCCCTTTATATCGATATAAAGGGCCTCGTAGTGTGGACGAGTGCGGCGTTAAATCGGATTAACGCTGCTAAAATCAGTTTAAACGCGTAGTGTAGACCAGGCCTCAGTGTTATAAGTCAGCTCCCTTCTTGCTGAGGCACTTTTCTGTGGTTTCCTTCAATTCTTTAAAAAAACTGTGTATCCAGTCTTCTAGGTGCATTAACATTCATATTTATTAAGGGCTACATTTTCAATTGGACTTCAGCCAAGCTTGTGGCTGCAAGAACAATATGTTTCCATGTTTTCTGCACGCACAAAATTAGTGAATATTAAATACTACAGCATGGTTCTAAGTTTAGTTCTACACTGGTGGTTCTCAACTAGGGGTAAACGTACCCCAGGGGTTATGCAGAGGTCTCTCCGGGGGTACAACTCATCTAGATATTTGTCTAGTTTTACAACAGTCTACATAAAAAGCACTAGCAAAGTCGGTACAAACTAGAATTTCATACGGACAATGACTTGTTTATACTGCTCTATATACTATACACTGAAATGTAAATACAATATTTATATTCCAGTTGATATTTGTAATTATATAGTAAAAATAAGAAAGCAATTTTTCTGTAATATTGTTCTGTGACACTTTTGTATTTTTTTTTATAAGCAAGTAGTTTTTAAGTGAGGTGAAACTTAAGTGAGGTGGGGTACACAAGACAAATCAGACTCCTGAAAGTGGTACAGCAGTCTGGAAAGATTGAGCAAGCCACTGTTCTACGCCATACTGATTAAGTTACTTGAAGTTAGATAAGGCATCTCACTCTTCACTAGAATTCCAGCAAGTCTCTCTGGAACTACAGAGAGAGTTATGTCCCAGAAAGCTGTATGCAATCCCCTCATAGGATTCTAGTCCTTTTCTCCTTTGAATTTCTAATGATGATTTTACCCAATTCAATTATATCACACTTTGATTCAAACAGTGGCACAAGTAAATTTAACATTTTATGTAACAAGTATTTCTTTTGGTTTTCTTTCCTGTTTCAAAGTTTTCTTGAATTCTGATTTGAATTAGTATTTAAATATTTTTTCACTCTTTCTACTGTTTATATTCATCGCTCAAATATTATGCTTAAAATTAATTACTGCAGTGAGTTTTTTCTCAGACCTCTTGAAAGAGTTCATTATTATGCAAACAAATACAGCCCTTACACACACTAATCTGTAACATTTTCTCTTCTCTACAGCCCCATCTCCTACCTTGGGCTATGACTACACTAGACATGTTTTCACTAAGATTTCCAACAGTTGCTACACCACTGAGAGGGCTAGAATATGTAGGGCTTCTTCAGCTGTGAGCATTTTTACCACTGTGTTGTCTGCCTCTGCTCAAAGAAGGTCTAGATGACACGGTGACAAATGAACTAGAGGTCACTGCAACCTTGTCTATATTAACTACTACTGGAGCTGCACCAGTGTTAGCAATGTGATATTATCTGTACTGCAGCAGGCTAGGGAACCCAATCACAGACCAAGATTACATTGTGCTGGACACCATATAAACACATAACAAGACAGTTCCTGCCACAAGGAGCTTTCAATTGAATGATAGGCAAGCCCATACTAAAATATACATATTAAACTCACATATCAGACACAATTCATATAAAATGCAAGGCAGCAACAGTCATTCATAGCAATAAGAAAAATACACACAGAATTTATCTGAAGTATGCGTGTACTTGTTTCTCCACCTCCACTAATCTTAATCACAGAGCACTGTAGGCCTTTGCTGGGATACTGTCTGCACTGTTCTACCACAGATGTTATGAGCAAAGCACTCCCAATCCCTGCCTTCAACTAGGAGGTGGAAAAAGAGGTCAATGAAACAGGACATTAATCTCAGAGTCTGATTCAGCTCCCACTCAGATTAATGAGAGTTTTTCCATTTATTTGAATAGGAGTGGATTGGGCCCAAATTTATTTTAACTGAAAAATAAAACAAAACTGGAGATTTGATTTTAGTGTCCCTACCATTATTTAAATGTTTATTTGAGGGAGCATATCACCTTGTAAGACTGCTCACACTTCATTTTAGTTGGATACAGTACTTCTTTAATTGTCACTTAAATGACTGTAAAATTACCAGATTATTATTTGTATTGTAGGGACACACAGGAACCATAGGCAGAGCATGAGTTTTTCAGTTGGGGAGGCTACTCCCATGAGTGTCAGAAGCTCCACAGAAGTAGGGAGCCACCAGCACTTGGACTGTGGCCCTTCCTCCCATGGCCCCAACACTCCCATCTCCTTATGGCCCCACCCACACTCCATCCCAGGTCCCTCCCAGACTCTTCCTGAGGCCCCACCTTCTCTCTGCCTCTTCCTGCTCCCACTCTGTCTCTTCCGCCGAGGCCCTGCCCACTGCTTCCTCCTCTCTGCCCACTTCTTCCTCCTCCCCGATTGCTTGCCCAATCACTTTTTTCCTGCCTTAAGGGCAAGAGATGGGTGTGGGGACTGGGAGCAGAGAGAAGTGAGCAGTGGGAAGGCCCTCAGAGGAAGAGGCAGAGTGGGGATGGGAAGAGGTGGAGCGGAGGCTGGACCTCAAGGGACGGAGTGAATCAGGGTTCGGGGCCACAGTCCAGGAGTCGGTGGCCCTCCAACTTCTAGGGAGTGCCCAGGTCTCCTACTTCCCAGGTGCAAAGGTGGTGGGGCATCCAGCCTTTGTCCCCTGCCTGGGCAGCCTTTTTTATTTTAGGGAGTCTTAGCCTTCCCAAGCCTCTAATATGCGCTACCCATGCACTCAGGGACTCCACTGTGCTAGGTGCTGTAAAGATACACAAGAAAAAGATTTTTTTTTTGTATTTTGTTTTAAATAAACCCAACCTGTGTTTCTAGAAGAGAACAAAGAATGCAGTTTAATGAAGGAGTGCATTTCATTTAACTGGAAACCCCAAACAAGATATGAAATGAGGAATAAGGTGGTGAAGGGGGTATTAAATTCGCTGACATCCTAAATTATAGAAGGAACTTCCACACTTGTCTGTAACAAAAGCAAAATATAAGAGCTCTGTTAAAGAGGCTTGCTTTTAGTGTTAGTGAAGGCCTAAAGAAAAAAAATTGTTTGTATTGTACAATGAACTTATAGTATTGACTACCCCAGCCTAATCTTTCTACTTGTGAATGAAAAGGGAAGTTTTGAGAATGTCAAGGTTATTTTTATGATGGTTAGGAAACAATCAAAGTTATGGAACTGTCTATAAGCCCAGGGAGGGTGGGCAATGGGCAGAATTGTTGCTGGCTGGATAGAAAGGCACGGCTTGAAGAAGGAGAATTAGAAACTGTTGAAAGGTGAGTAGGGAATCTGATAATGTGGTTCTATACAGACTGGCTAGCTCATCTTCATTTTCATTCTTTAGTTTTCACAATGATGAATTCACTATGTGGCTGTTTCTCATTTTAACTATAGTAAGTGTGAAAACTGATGATTAATACTGAAGAATAGGTGATTGGTATTTTATAATCACTGAACTACAATGTATGAATGTCTGACTCAACATGCCTGAAGTCAAAAGCAGTGGTAGAAAACATATAACTGAATGGACTGAAGTAATGAAAACTGATAATTCTTCAAAAGTAAACTGTTAATATTGTCAAGAATTGTTAAGTAACAAGATATAAAGGATTCGTGCTCCTCTTAGAAAAGTGCAGAAAATCAGCTTTTTCTGATTCTTCAAGATCAAATGTAGAACTGAATGACAGTTTGTCTACATAAGAAGAACAGAACACGGATGACTGTAGGAGTGCGACATCTGTGATGCCATCACTGTCATCTTAATATTACTTTAAGACCCTGTTACAGGTTTTCCAGCAGTTCTTCAACATCTTCTTTCATGAACAGCAGCTCTGTTCATCTTTGATACCCCAAAAATGAATATGTGATTATGCCATAAAACTGAAAAGCAAACTTGAACTTGATAAGGAAACTATAACCTTCTTTTATGCCTTCTACAAACTGAACAATGAAAAGAAATAATTGAAGTGCTTTTTCCTCAATGTACTCCTCCAGAGACATTTTAATTCACAGGTCTACTACTAAATGCATGTGAAGAAACAATATAAAAGAATTAAAAGAACCAACACTGACATTAATATTAGGTGATTGCTCAGACATGAGAAATGACTTGCTAATGGCTACAGACGGAAAAATGCATTTCCACTTACTGCCGTTAACTCTGTATCTGAAAAGAAAACCACTGAGTATTGTGAGAAACTTGCTGAAGATGACATACAATGGAGGTCTTTGCCATTTGCTCAGACAACACAAATACAATTAAGAATATGAAAGAATTTCAGATGCAATCATTCTAAACCTGTGTGTTCTGTACACTATTTAAGAGAAAGTAAAGCACACTGTGAAAATTCAAAAATCTTGCTGCCACCCGTAGTCTCTTAGTTGATTGTCTGAAAATGTGACTTACTGCAGCAGCTTCATAATGACACCTGAGAACGAATATCTGAATTTGCATCCAACTACCGTAAGGTATGCTGAAATTTCCAATGAGCATGAAGAGGAATTTCATCAAAATAAAGCAAGCATTTTACACAAATAAAACAAGCATCTTACACAATGACAGATTTTAAAGAGAGGCACTAAACTTAGTAAAAAAACCGTACTAAAAGCAACTGAAGGTTTTAGAAGGACATGACTGATCAACAGGCTGAAGAATACTATCAGACGTAATAATAAACTCAAACCACACAAAGAAAAAAATCAAAAAACAATTCACGAACTACTATGGAACCTGCCTACTACTTAGCAAGCATGACCGATTCCCAAATAGGTTGGATCATGATTGAACCCAGCACCAGAAGAAGAGGCTGAAATGTGACTGATGTAAATTTAATCCTGTTTCATCCTTCTATTCTAGAATATTAAACAGAAGATCTGGATCTCTACTTCAAACCTTTTTTGTGAAGAAGATGAATTGTGTCACAAGTCAACCAGTTAAAATGACAGAAAGTTGCGGGGGTGGGGGGGAAGGGAGGGCAGGGAAGGGGAATCAAGGTTCGATTAACTAATTTACTTGCTTTAAGTGTATGGGTCTCTAAGGCCAGAAACAACAGGCCTAACTAGTTCATAGACTGGGAATCTCTCTAGTTGCATCCTTTGCAGGGCCGGATTTACACCTTCTGCGCCCCTAGGGACAGCATCTTCAGCGCTCCCCCTTTTCCCCTGCCTACAGCTGACCTTCATATTGCACACAGTTTTAGAGAGGTAAGATACCTCTAGAATGCCAGTGCCCCTAGGAAATCAGGCGCTGATCCTTTGTTTTATTTACAGAGTTGTAAGCTTTTCATTTAGGACAATCTAAGGACCTTTTCAGGTTTGAGGTTCATTTTGTATAGCACATTTATTGCTCATTTTGCTTTTCCATTTCATAAAATACTTAGTAGTTTTCTTGGGGTGTCATAAACAGATAAGTAAGAGTTAATAGAACAAAAGTGCTTCATATCTCTTTTGCTTGGAAAGGGTTAACAAGAACAGTGAGCCTGGGTGTCACCTGACCAGAGGACCAATCAGAGGACAGGATACTTTTAAATCTTGAGAGAGGGAAGTTTTGTGTGTGCTGTTAGAATTTGGTTGTTGTTTACTCTGGGGGCTCAGAGGGACCAGACATACAACCAGGCTTCTCTCCAAATCTCTCCGATACAGGCTCTTATAAGTTCAGAATAGTGAGTACTAGGTAGATAAAGCGAGTTAGGCTTATGTTTGTTTTCTTTATTTGCAAATGTGTATTTGGTTGGAAGGAGTTCAAATTTATATTTTGCTGAAAGGATTGTAATTTGTACTTGAATACTTAGGCTGGGAGGGTATTCCCAGTGTCTATAGCTAAAAGACCCTGTACCTATTCCATTTTTTTAAATTTACAAAGATAATTTTTACTGTTTTTTCTTTCTTTAATTAAAAGTTTCTTGTTTAAGAACCTGATTGTTTTTTTTAATTCTGGTGTGAGACCCCAGGGGACGGGGTCTGGATCCACCAGGGAATTGATGGGGAGAAAGGAGGGAAAGGGGAGAGAGAGGCTAATTTCTCTCTGTGTTAGGATTACTGTCTCTCTCAGGGAGAATCTGGGAGGGGAAGAGAGAAGGAGGGGGGAAGGTGCATTTTCCTCTCTATTTCAAGATTCCAGGAGTTTGAATCACAGTGACCTTCCAGGGTAACCCAGGGAGGGGAAGCCTCGGAGAGGCAACGGTGAGGGAAAGGGTTTACTTTCCTTGTGTTAAGATCCAGAGGGTCTGGGTCTTGGGGGTCCCCGGGCAAGGTTTTGTGGGGACCAGAGTGTACCAGGCACTGGAATTCCTGGTTGGTGGCAGCGCTACAGGTTGTAAGCTGGTAATTGTGCTTAGAGGAATTCATGCTGGTACCCCATCTTTTGGACGCTAAGGTTCAGAGTGGGGAATTAGACCATGACATGGGGTCTTTCACTGTTTTCACCCCAGTGTTCCTCCTTCCCCAACAATCATCACATACTCCTAGAAGAAAACCTAGTGGTTTGTTTTCTTCCAGATTGGGAAAATCACAACCAGGTTGCTTAACTAGCACTGAAGCCAAGATGTTCAGTAATTTACAGGTTCAAGCCTTTAGTTTTTATTCAGTCAACTGCGTGCGCTAGCTGTGACAGGGCTGGACACCAAAGAGGCATAGAAAAGACTAATTAAATATCAGATTTGGAATTCAGTTCAAATAATTCCACACAAAAAATTGAAATAGTATTGTTACCTGAGGTAGCACTGCTGGTCCTTGTCCTGCCAACCTCTGCAAGGAGCTGACCTGAGGAACTTTAATGGGCACTGCAGTGATAGTTCCCAAAGCCTGCCGGAAGAAAATAGTTGAACAGGGTTTGAAACAATGGCACTTTCAAAATTCTCCACAGACAGACTGAAACCTACCCAACTATTCTCTGCCTGTATTTGGCTCTTCGCAGTTGGAAGTAACACACTGTAGCATTTCAGTCCATTTGGAACTCTCTCTCCCTCCCTTCTTCTGAGACAGAGAATTGTTTCCCCTCTTTAATCTTCTCTTAAAAGCGTCCTTAATTATGATCTATTGTCTCTGTGGAACATTTTGCAATACCGAGTACGAAGGATTTGTCTTGTAATGCATACCATCCTAGTTATTTTAAAGGAATTTTAGTACTCTGTCAAGTTCAAGGTTGGTTTGTGCAGTAGCATGTTTTCAAAAGTCATCCAAGGAAAAGAGATACATGCTGCCTTCATTTTTCAAAAAGTGGGATTTAAAGATTTACATTACACATTGCCAAGCTACCTTTAAAAGTTCAGTGAGTTTAAAGAGTATATTATATTTTTATCGTAAAAACAAGATTTGGTGTATGCTGATCTGTTACAGTCCCATCAAATCCAAAAGCAGAATGCAACCTATGGAGGTGCAACAGTGTATCTAGGAATCTAAAACAGCTACAGGATACACTCATTTTGAGCCAATATGTCAGTTACCACGACTCAAACATACTCTACCTATACATTCTTCTCTTCTTTAGGTTACAATTGTTTTCAACATTTAAAAAAGACTTGGTTCTTCATTTTAACCTATATGAGATTTACTTCAGACATATTGGGCAACTGAAGTGATACTTGATATCCAGTTATTTTCTTTATGCTTTGAGATTGCAGTTGGTTATCAGTAGGCTGGAGAGTAACATACGTTTCTGTGATGAGAGATTAGAAATACCTCTCCCTCTGAAATTTGTTTTGATCCATTCCTCTGCTCTCCTAACCCAACTATTCCATCATCCAAATCTATAAAACTGTTTTATTTTGTATTCAGCAAAGATTAGAACTTGAACTGGGAGTAGTTGAGTCCTATAGACCAGTGGAGTTCACGAGTTTGTCTTTGCAGTGTCAGTGCTTCTGTAGCTCCTTCTCTCTCTCTTTCTCTCATCATTTTTGCAAGAACAAGTTATTTTTGAGTACTAATCAGAAATGTCCCTCTGAAAAAGAGCATGGCAGGCTACAATGGTGCCTTGAGAGAAAAACAGAGTGAGCTGTTTTTACATCTCCTTGTAGCAGTGGGTGTAAATGGTACCTCCATGTGCAAGTGAAGACCTTTGCATCAGAAGGGGAAAGATCAGGCAGTGTTTTCACCATAGTAATCTCACATAGATTACACACAGCAGCGCCATTGGAAGCTCACAAGTAGAGGTTGTATTGTGGATTATCTGAATCACCACCTCCTCCTGCCTCCCTACCCAATCAGTGCCAGGCACTTGGTGTGTGGTGTTGGTATCCTGCAGGCTCTGCGAAAAAAGGAAAATTGTAGCCACTTTCTACTACTCAGCTTCCACCCCAGCAGACAGCCCATTGCTGGGGACTCAGCTCCTTCCTTTACGTCAGTATAAACTGGAAACAAGTGAGCCCAGCCCTTCTGCCCTCTAAGATGAAAACGAAAAAGAACATACAACATTTCAAACAACAGTGGAGGAGATGACCGTTTAAATTTGCTACTCTACGATTCAGGTTCTCCCTCCATTCCAATCTTCTTTGTAGTAAGAATAATGAGGTTACTTCTGTTACAATAATGAGGTTACTAATGTGCCTGTACCAGGGTGGTCATTTACTGATGGCCCTGTTGTGGTCAGAGGTCACTCTGCAAGCACCTTGGCCCTTTAAGCCCCTCTTGCAAGCCTCACACGGGCTTTCATGGAGATAACAACATCCTCAGCCTGTGGCTGGTTTAATAACCACCACAGTTCTTAATAATCCTCAGGGTCCCAAAATAAAATCTATTCCCACACAGCAGTCCACACTCAGCTCTGGTGTCTTCTCTCACAGCCAGAGCTCTTCTTCTGTCCCAGTCTCTTCTTATAGCTGTCCTCCCAGGTCCTCCTCCCATGAGCCTGAGTCAGCTGACTTGGGCTCTAAGATTTAGAGCCATGGGTTTTTTATTGCAGTGTAGACATACCCTTGGTCTCAGGGTCTTCCCCGCAGGAGTCCTTCACACTCCCTGTGTCTCTCTACACTTTCCTGTGCGTCCCCCCTTTATTACAGCCTCCTGCTGCTATTTATAGGGCAATCACCTTGTTCTCTCCCAGATGTGACACATTCTGTAATCAGGGTTGGCTGGACTCCAACTATGAACCACCCTGTTACAGTGCCCAAATAGTAACCTAGAAACAGCTGGACATTCACAATTTATCTTAGACCATAGAATGTTTTCTCTTAAAGTCATTGGTTGAAAATCATTGAACCCTATTGGCTATTCAGCAGCCTGGGTAAAATGAGTTAGTGGTCTGCTCAGTTTCTCTTGGTGAAGCATTCCCATCACAAAAGGCACTCTTGCTGGTAGTCTCACCAGATGGCTTAAGGGCAGAAAGAGCGCTATCGTGCAGGTATTACATTGGCTACAGTGTAGTATATTGACAGGATGGCAAAGGAAAGATCACACTGCTGCTGTCCATGCTGCGCACTCTGTGGCCATAGGATTACCTTTCCCAATAGTGTTAACGTACCACCTTCTGTGAGCATTAATTAAGCTAGTTAAAAAGGCATCCCCTTCCTCAACAACTGGGCCTGATTCTTCAGTGGTCTGAACCCTGAGTCATTTACACCAATGCAAAGCAAGTCTTAAACACTGCCCTTTGGATTTTACACCCACTTTACCCTTGTGTGAATGATGACAGAAGGTACAGGGCAGTCAACCTCCAACCTCTCCACCTAAAATCTTGCTCATGACTGTTCTAACATTTAGAGTAAAGAGGAAGAGCTCTCATATGTATGCATGCCCTCTACTAGCAAGTTAATATAAAAAGTCCCCCACTTCTCTGAGCTGGAGTCAAAATGGTTGCATCTTTCATTGTCAACAAATTTTAGACATGCAGTTACATACACTGAAAACATACTGTAAACACACAACAAAATGGTTTTCAGATTGCACAACAGTGCATCCCAGATTAGAATAAAAAGTGTTGCTAATGAAAGGATTGAGAATTGAACATGAAACAAGGAGTCCAATTAACCAAAAGTTATTTAAGAAACAGCTGTCAACAAGTAAGATACTGTAAACAAAATTCCATATTGAAAATACCTTTCTTGGACTTCTTCAAACATGTGATCTTAAAAAAAAACAAACATAAACCTCTAAGAAAAATTAAGAGTTTTCCCATCATATTCCTCTGAAAAAAGACCTCATCTTAACCTATGTATGCATTATAGAAGCAGTTCTGATACCTTTACAATACAGAAAGATTGAGCCAAAAGTGGTACGGGGATGGGAGGAGAAAAAAGGGGAACTCCAGAAGCTACTTTGTACTATATTCTTAGTTCATTGCTCTGACATCCATGGACAACACATTCTGGCTGTGTTTTCAAATGAAGCTATCATTAGTCCTGTCACCTACACTCTCAAAAAATGCTCTAGATTTATTTCCCTGAAGAAGCTCTGAGTACTGCTGCTATCTCTCAAGAGAATGAAAACAAATTATGGCATTCTTCAGTTATGAAATTTTCAGTACAAGAGATGCAGCTTAGGGTTTACCAACTTTTTGATATTAAAGAACTGCTGTTTAAATATTTAAAGGGTATTGCCAGGGTAAATCTCACATGTTGAAGGTGGAAGAAAAATCCAAAATGTTCTTACATATATTTCTTACAGCATCAAGGAGTACAAAAAATTGAGATAATTTTAAAAAATACAATTTACTTTTCACTATTTGTGCTGTTTGCTTACTGTTTATCTCTCTTTGTTTGGACAATTAAAATAGTTCAAGTCAGCACATTAGCAGAAGAAGATGAATAATAAAGAATAAATACTTTGCACTTATCTATAGTGCCTTTCAGATAAGAATCTCAACCCCTTTGCTAAGGTGGGTTAGGGATTGGCTAAACTGAAAACTCCAAAGCGCTGCTGCGGGAGCGCTCCCACGGCAGCGCTTTGAAGTGCAAGTGTGGTCGCAGTGCCAGCGCTGGGAGAGAGCTCTCACAGCACTGCAGGTACTCCACCTCCCTGTGGGGATTAGCTTGCAGTGCTGGGAGCCGCGCTTCCAGCGCTGGGGCACTGTTTACACTGACGCTTTACAGCGCTGTAACTTGCTGCGCTCAGGGAGGTGTTTTTTTCATGCCCCTGAGCGAGAAAGTTGCAGCGCTGTAAAGCACCAGTGTAGCCAAGGCCTTAGTATTATCATCTCCATTCTATGATGTCAGAACTGAGGGTCAGAAGCAAAGTTAAGTATCCAGGGTGAAGAAGTGGCAGAGCTGGGAACAGAAGACAGATCTTCTAATCCAGGGGTGGGCAAACTACGGTCCATGGGCCGCATCTGACTTGCCAGCCATTTTAATCCGGCCCTCCAGCTCCTGCTGTGGAGCGGGGCCTGGGGCTTGCCCCACTCCGGCGCTCCAGCTGGGGAGCAGGGTCAGGGGTCACTCTACATGGCTCTCGAAAGCAGCAGCATGTCCCTGCTCTGGCTTCTATGCATGGGGAAGCCAGGGGGCTCCGCTCCGCACAATGTCCCTGCCCCAAGCACTGCCCCAGCAGCTCCCATTGGCCAGGAACCACAGCCAATGGGAGCTGCATGGGTGGCGCCTGCGGATGGGGCAGTGCACAGCAGAACCACCTGGCTGATCCTTCACATAGGAGCCAGAGAGGGGCATGCTGCTGCTGCTTTCGGGAGCTGCTTGAGGTAAGCGCTGCCTGGAGTCTGTACCCCTGAGCAACACCCCGCATGCCCAAACCCCTGCCCCAAGCCCTGATCCCCCTCCCATCCTGCAAACCCCTCAAGTCCCAGCCTAGAGCACCCTACTGCACCCCAATCCCCTCATCCCCAGCCCCACCCCAGAGCCTGCACCCCCAGCCGGAGCTCTCACCACCTCCCGCACCCCAAACTCCATTTCGTGAACATTCATGGCCCGCCACACAATTTCTATACCCAGATGTGGCCCTCGGGCCAAAAAGTTTGCTCACTCCCCTTCTAATCCCAATGCCTCAGGTGTTACTCCAGTTCACTCCTTTTAAACTTGAATCGCAGAGTGGTGAATCAAGCTCTAGCTACCTGAAACAATGCCTCCATGCTGATTCGGGGATACAATAAAAAAAGGGGGGGAGATCTTCGTCATATTCTTATGGAAGTACTGAGGTTTAGGAGTAAGAGCTGAAATATGAGGTGATGTGGTTCATCTTTATATCATTCCTGTTTCTCAGTAACGTAATTTGGTGCAGACCTGGAGTAACAGTGGTGAATCAGGTCCCTTGCTCTCAGCTTCAAATATTCAACCACATTGTCTCCATGAGGACTGTAATCAAGATCCCCCTCTCCACAAATGTAGATAACTTGTTTTTCTCCTTCAGAGATACCAGCTATCTCATAAGCGACCCATACATTTCATGGTGAGCGTAGGCTGGGCTTAGCCATTTGTCTCTCATTGCTGCCATTCTATCTCTTTCTTCCATTTTGGGTGTCTTCCCCCCTCCATTTGTCAAAGGAGCAAGCTGGTGCACATTCTTATAAACCTTTAATTAACAAGCTGAAAAGACATTTTTCTGGCAATGCCTGACCTTTAAGCACTTTGTATGAATTTATCGATACCAGCAGAAACAATAATTTAAAAGGTTATTTTATGAGTGCAGAATAGTTTATAGCAGCACTTTTGTCAAGATAAATGAGTTTCTTATTACTACATTTACAGCTCTAAGCATTTTAATAAAAAAGGACTATAAAAGTCAAAGATAACTTCAAATCTCTCCTTTATCTGCTGTCTGTGAGGGTTTCTGCTGACCCTCTGAAATACCTACACTGCTATATACTTCTAGTATGGGAAGGAAGCTAGTAATGGAGGGAAGGTAAAGAATCCTCATTCAGTTTACCCGAATTCTTTTGATTTGATATTACATGTTTAAGCCAGATTTAGGGTCTTTTTTACTGAGAGAAACTTTTAAATACAGACAAACTAATTTACCTTTCACAAATATTTCCTGATATAGCAACCCTTATACGGAGGAGCACTTATCCTAGGCCTAGCCTACACACAGGGCACAGGGTAGACCCACAATCACTATCCTAGACCCTGGGCTGAAACGGAACCTCAAACCTTATGTCTCCCATATACTGATGTTAATGGTTAATGGATACACGTGATCACAGATCCTATGGTCACATCTCCAGCCTGCTTCCAAACTCCCCCCTGTGGTGATCTACATAGAACAGAGTCCAGCTCTCTGGCTTTCAGAGAGGGTCTCCTTTCATGACCAGTCCACAGCTGTCCAAAGACAGGAACCCCAGCAAGTCCATTGAGTTGGTGACCTTCTGCAGCTTCTATATCCTGGGTAAATGACACCTAACAGCAGGCTTTAAAGAGGTATTAAGGACTGTAAGCAGCCAAAGAGAGTACTGAAGAAAAAAAAAAGAGCTTTTGCATGGGTCCCTAAATTAAGTAGAGCTCACTCAGTAATAAAATGATAATCTGAAAAAGCCACAGTATGACACAACTGGCTTAAAAACCAACAAAAATCCAATTGTTCCTGTGTAACCAAAGAATGTGCATGGAAAAGGACTAGAAGTTTCCAAGGAAAGTTTGAAAACAAGTCTTGTTTTTAATCTAATACAACGGAGATAATTTAGCAAATAGCTGCAACACTTTCATCTCCACTGCTGCTCTTGTTCTAAACCAATGACTTTCTCAAAGCAATTCATTCTCAAAAGCTTGGGAGATGTAAGCAGAGAGGAAAGGACAAGTGAAAGTCAAAAAATGTGAAAAGTGAAGTTACACAAGGGAGGGGAGAAAGGAATTAGATGAACAAAGGCTGAACAAGGAAAGATGAAAAAAAGAGGATGAGCAGCCTGGTAGCAGCCAAGCAGTGCGCAGACCTCCAATGTGGATGATCAGATTAAGCCCCAGGAGCATGTTTTCCCCCCAGATCTCTACTGTGTGGTCTATTAGAACTCTGCTTAAGATACTGTGTAGGCTTTTAGAGCTAATCTACACTGGCAATGCTAAAGTGCTGCTGTGGCAGCACTTTAACATGGCTTGTGTAGTCACAACACAGTGCTGGGAGAGAGCTCTCCCAGCACTCTAAAAAAGACAGTTACTCACCTTTGTAACTGTTGTTCTTCGAGATGTGTTGCTCATATCCATTCCAGTTCGGTGTGCATGCGCCATGTGCACGTTCGTCGGAGATTTTTACTCTAGCAACACTCGGCGGGCCGGCAGGGCGCCCCCTAGAGTGGCGCTGCCATGGCGCCCGATATATACCCCTGCCGGCCCATCCGCTCCTCAGTTCCTTCTTGCCGGCTACTCCGACAGTGGGGAAAGAGGGCAGGTGTGGAATGGATATGAGCAACACATCTCGAAGAAAAGACGGTTACTCACCTTTGTAACTGTTGTTCTTCGAGATGTGTTGCTCATATCCATTCCAGTTAGGTGTACGCGCCGCGCGTGCACATTCGTCGGAAAACTTTTACCCTAGCAACTCAGTGGGCCGGCAGGTCGCCCCCTAGAGTGGCGCCACCATGGCGCTCCATATATACTCCTGCCGGCCCACCCGCTCCTCAGTTCCTTCTTGCCGGCTACTCCGACAGTGGGGAAGGAGGGCGGGTGCGGAATGGATATGAGCAACACATCTCGAAGAACAACAGTTACAAAGGTGAGTAACCGTCTTTTCTTCTTCGAGTGATTGCTCATATCCATTCCAGTTAGGTGAATCCCAAGCCTTACAAAGGCGGTGGGGTCGGAGTGAAATGTGGCAGAATAAAACTGCCGAGCCAGAGGCTACAGCCTCTCTTGAACCAGGGCATACTGCGAAGCAAAGGTAAGGACCGAGGACCAATGGAGCTTCGCGACAGGTCTCGTGGGTAGAAACACGAGCCAGCAAGGCGGCAGATGAAGCCTGAGCCCTGGTAGAATGCACGGTGATGTGGCTTGGGGAAATATGAGCCAAATCATAACAAGTGGGGATGTCCGCCATCACCCAAGATGAGATCCTCTGAGAGGAAAACAAGCAAGCCCTCCCTTTGGCCCGCTACCGGGGCAGAGCTGGGGCACCTTAGGAAATGATTCTGTCAGCACAACATAATGCGAGCACTCCCCAGATGTCCAAGGAGTGCAACGGTTATGCCCATTGCGTTGAGCTGTGGGTAACATGAAAGGCCAAAACACCTTAGGGAGGAAAGCCGGGTGCGGTCATAACTGCACCTTGTCTTTGTGGAACCTTCGTAAGAGCTCTGATCTCAGAGACCCGTCTGGCCAAGACTAGGTTGAGGCCCCAGGGCGGGGCTGGGCGGCGCACCCGAGGGTGCAAGCGCTCCAAGCCCTTGAGGGCCTCGAACCCATAGTGGGACACTGAACGTCCATCTTAGCCTGCTGGAAGGTAGGGATGGCCACTGAGAGTGTCCTCCGCGATGATACCGCCAGATCCTGCCGCTGAAGGCCAGAGGCAGGCCAAATAGAGGGGATCGAGACCTCAGCAGGAGCAAGATCGAGCGTACTGCAGCTGTAAAGGAAACGCTTCCACCTGGCTCGGTACGTTGACCAGGCGGAAGGCTGCCTGTCACCCCGACTCAGGTACGTGAGGCGAAGAGGCTGCAGGTCCAAGTGACGAAGCCTGTCATTGCCCTGAGTGATGAGGTCTGGGCTGACAGGCCGAGCAACGTGGTATGTCAGTGCTGCCTGGACCACTCTGGAGTGATCATGATGATGCACGCTCCGCCCCTGCGGAATTTGAGCAGGACGTAACGAACCAGTGGGAACAGCGGGAAGGCATAATGCAGTTGGCCGTTCCACGGCATCAGGAATGCGTCCAAGATCGATTCCGAGGAGAGACCTTGGAAGGAGCAGAACACCTGGCATTTCCTGCACTCGCGGTGAGCGAACAGGTCTGTGTGAGGAACCATTTCCACTTCCGGAAAGCGGGACGCCTCACATGGGGCAGAGTGATGACTCGTAAGACAGGAAAGACCTGCTGAGTCAAAGAGATAAGACGTTCCGAACGCCTGGGAGAAAGGACGTCGCCAGCTCCATCGAGTGGGCCATGCAAAAGACCCGGAAATGGATGGCCTCCTGACAAAAAAGGGGGGAGGACTATGTCCCCCCTGAATGCTTATGAAGCACCTGGCCATTGTGTTGGCTGTAAACACCGAGATACAACGGCCTCGCAGCTGCCGATGGAACCCCTGGCATGCCAGGCGGACTACTCTCATTTTTGGGGCATTAATGAGGAATGCCAGCTCCCTAGAAGACCGAAGGCCTTAAGCTCGGAGGTGACCATGAGCACTCGAGCAGAGAGATGATGCGTCCGCCGTCAGGGGCAGTGAGGGCTGGGGCGGATGAAACCGCATCCTGTCCACACCAAGGAGGGAGTTAGCCACCACCCTAGGGAGCCTAAGGCGTTCGAGGGAACGGTGACTACCATGACCATTGGCTCCCTGTCCAAGCGGTACGCCGAGGTGGGCCGGACTTGGAGAGGACGGAGGCGGAGCTTGGCGCGTTTGGTTACAAACTTGCGGGCAACCATGGACCCAGGAGACTGAGACAAGAACGAGCTGAGGTCGTTGGGAAAGCCTTCAGACCTCAGATGATTGATGCCATCGCCTAAAACCGCAGTTGCGATAAGCAGGCTCCGGCTAGGTAGGAGACCAAGATAGCCCCTAGGAAGCCCAACCTCTGCGTGGGAACCAGAGCGGATTGCTCTATTAGTAATCATCAGGCCTTGATCTGTGAATAAGACCGTGACGATGCCCACGGGCTGAGTGGTTTGTGTGTCAGAGTCTCCTCGGATAAGCGAATCGTCCCAATACGGAAAAACGCATATCCGACATAGCTACGGTAGGCGGCGACTATGGCCGTAAACCGGGAGTATTCACCGCTGGCTATAAAGCGGAGGCATCTCCCATGCGGAGGGAAGATGGCATTGCAAAAGTACGCGTCCTTCCTATCCAGGGCGGCATAGTAGCCTTCCGGAGGCAAGGATGGAATAATGGTTCCCAGGGATACCATGCAGAACTTCAACCTTATACCAAACCGGTTGAGTCCATGCAGGACCAGGGAGGTCTGACCTGTGGTCGAGTGGGGGACTAGGGCATAACGGGAGTAAAACCCCTAGCCCCTTTCGTCCGCTGAAGGGGGACAGGGCTGGAGCAATTTTAAGGTGGTACCTATGCTCCATCGTGCGCAGGACCCAGCGATCTAAAAGTAACTGGGGCCATGCCAGGAGAAAGCGGGATCAGGATCCCGTCCTGCGACTGGTACACCGCCCTCCGGCGAACCTTGGAAGGTCCGTCTTTGGTCCCAGTGGTAATTGCGAGGGACCTTGACTTTGGCTTTTCAGGGGGCCTGACGTTTGTCTGCGACCACCTTGGCCTTGCCGTTTTCCAGAGTTCTGCCTCTGGCTAGGCACAGAGTATGGCGGCTGGGGCCATAAAGGCCTGCGTTTGGTCGCAGGCGTATACATGCTGAAACGCATTAGGACCCTATTGTCCAGCAGGCTTCGCAGTCTGGGGCTGTCTCTGCCGCGAAGATGCCTTTACCAACAAAGGGTAAATTCTTTCCCCCGTCCTCCAAGACGGCAGCGAACTCTAGGTGGGAGGTTCGAGGGAGAAACTCCTCCACCCAGGTGCTATAATTATCGCAGCTAAGCAAGGCTTGTTGCTTTGCTACCCAGAGGTGCAGGGCCCCTGCAGAGTACACCTTGCATTCGCCAAGGCTCTTTCTGCTTCGGGGCTGGCGCCCGCTGGCCATGATATCAGGATCGTGGTCCTGAGCATAAAATCCGCGCATATGGGGTGACACGGATGCGTGTCCGGACGGCCATGGAGGTACTAAAAGAGGGCACGGGCCGAGTCTCTGACTCACTCGGACCTTGCCCAACTCGGCACCGGGGACCGGCATCGGGAGGCGTATCGGTACCTGGAACGAGATCCAGACCCGCAACCAGAACGGTGTCGGGAGGTCGACCGAGATCTCGAGGCTCGGAGAAGAGCTACAGGAGTCAAGGTACCTGCCCCGGTGCCAGATGTCGGAACGGTGCCGATAGCGGGTCGGCGAACGGGATACCGACCGGTGCAGTGAGTGTGACCAGTACCGAGGAAAACAGTACCGGGACTGCCAGTGGTATCCGGCGTGCCGACAGGACTTGGAGCGTCTGCGGGACCGTGATCATAGACGGTGCCGCTCTGCTGTACTGACAGGGGACAGTCCCTTGAAGAGACTGTATTACCCGTACCGGCGGTGCCCGGGTCAGGCAGCACTGACTCCGTCATGGCACTGAGAGCCCTCGCCGTTGGTAACATCTCCGGCGCGCAGGGAACAGCAGGCTCAACCACAGTGCGTACTGGGGAGCTGTCAGGCACCGGATTCGACGGCCCTCGTGGGGCCGGGATCCATGGTACCGAGGTCATCAGAGCTTCGGCAGGTGCCGGTGCCGGGAGAACTGAGTTAGATAAGCCGTCTGGCTGGGGTGCCGTCAGCACTGAAGCAGCGGGAGTAATACGCTCAACCACGGCGCGTGCCGGGGAGCCGTCGGGCACCGGATTCTACGGCCCTTGCGGGACCGGGATCGACGGTGCCGACGTCATCGGTGCCGCAGCAGGTGTCGGTGCCGGGCGATCCGACTTAGACTAGCCCTCTGGCCGCGGTGCCGTTGGCACGGAAGCAGCCGGAGAATTAGCTCGACCACGGCGCGTGCCGGGGAGCCGTCAGGCACCGGATACTACGGCCCTTGCGGGACCGGGATCGACGGTGCCGACGTCATCGGTGCCGCAGCAGGTGTCGGTGCCGGGCGATCCGACGTAGACGAGCTCTCTGGCTGCGGTGCCATTGGCACGGAAGCAGCCGGAGCAATACGCTCAACCACGGCGCGTGCCGGGGAGCCGTCAGGCACCGGATTCTACGGCCCGTGTGGGACCGGGATCGACGGTGCCGACGCCATCGGTGCCGCAGCAGGTGTCGGTGCCGGGCGATCCGACGTAGACGAGCCCTCTGGCTGCGGTGCCGTTGGCACGGAAGCAGCCGGAGCAATACGCTCAACCACGGCGCGTGCCGGGGAGCCGTCAGTCACCGGATTCTACGGCCCGTGTGGGACCGGGATCGACGGTGCCGACGCCATCGGTGCCGCAGCAGGTGTCGGTGCCGGGCGATCCGACGTAAACGAGCCCTCTGGCTGCGGTGCCGCTGGCACGGAAGCAGCAGGAGCAATACGCTCAACCACGGCGCGTGCCGGGGAGCCGCAGGCACCGGATTCCACGGCCCTTGTGGGACCGGGATGGACGGTGACGACGTCATCGGTGCCGTAGCAGGCGTCAGCGCCGGGCGATCCGACTAGACGAGGTCTCTGGCTGCGGTGCCGCTGGCACGGAAGCAGCAGGAGCAATACGCTCAACCACGGCGTGTGCCGGGGAGCCGTCAGGCACCGGATTCTACGGCCCTTATGGGACCGGGATCGACGGTGACGACGTCATCGGTGCCGTAGTAGGTGTCAGCGCCGGGCGATCCGACTAGACGAGCTCTCTGGCTGCGGTGCCGCTGGCACGGAAGCAGCAGGAGCAATACGCTCAACCACGGCGCGTGCCGGGGAGCCGTCAGGCACCGGATTCTACGGCCCTCGTGGGACCGGGATCAACGGTGCCGACGTCGTCGGTGCCGGGCGAGCCATCTTAGACGAGCTGTCTAGCTGTGGTGCAGCTGGCACAGAAGCAGCAGGAGCAGTAAGCTCTACCACGGCGCGAGCCGGGGAGCTGCCAGGCACCGGATTCCCTGGTCCTGGGGGACTGGAATCGACGGAGCCGAAGTCATCGGTGCCTCTGCAGGCCGGATAACGCAACTGAGGCGAGCTCTCTGGCTGCGATGCAGGTGGCACGGAAGTAGCGGGAGCAGGGGGCTCAACCACGGCGCGTGCCGGGGAGCCGCCAGGCACCAGCAGGAATCGTAGACTCTCTCGACCTCGGAAGAAGGGAACGGTGCCGAGTCGACATCGGTGCCGGCGACGGTCGGTGCCGAAAGGCCTTGGTGGTACCGGCGGGGTCCGGTGCCGAGGAGGCGCTTCTGCCCGCCGCTTGAACATCGCTCCGCGCCCAAGGTGGAGGGGCAAGTGAAAGTCCCGCACCTTTTGTTCTCGGCTTAAAAGCCTTGCAAATGGGGCACTTATCTGTCAAGTGTGATTCCCTGAGGCACTTCAAACAGGAGCCATGTAGGTCTCTCTTCGGCCGCGGCTTCTGGCAAGCCGGGCCCCTTTTGAAAACCCGGTGAGCCATTCATGGCTCCGGCACTGGGCTCATGGAAGGGGCTACTTCCTGAACCCCGCTAACTAAACTAACCATGTTAGCAAAGAAACACGTATAACCATACAAATATATATATAAAAGTGTTATAACTGCATAATTATATACGAGAAAACGAGTAGCTAGGGAAGTGGAGGTCAGCTAAGCCGCGCTCCACTGTTCCAACGACCGACACGGGCGGTAAGAAGGAACTGAGGAGCGGGTGGGCCGGCAGGAGTATATATGGAGCGCCATGGTGGCGCCACTCTAGGGGGCGACCTGCCGGCCCACTGAGTTGCTAGGGTAAAAGTTTTCCGACGAATGTGCACGCGCGGCGCGTACACCTAACTGGAATGGATATGAGCAATCACTCGAAGAAGAACAACAGTTACAAAAGTGAGTAACCGTATTTTCATTTTCGAGTGCTTTCTCATATCCATTCCAGTTAGGTGATTCCCAAGCCTTACCTAGGTGGTGGGGTGGGAGCGAGACGTTGCGGAATGTAAGACCGCTGAGCCGAAGGTGGCATCGTCTCTAGACTGTTGGACCAATGCGTAGTGCGATGCAAAGGTGTGGACGGAAGATCAGGTGGCCGCGTGGCAGATTTCCTGTATGGGAACATGGGCCAAGAACGCGGCAGATGAGGCTTCAGCCCGAGTAGAGTGGGCGGTAAGATGGCCAGTCGGAACATGAGCCAAGTCGTAGCATGTCCGAATACAGGATGTCACCCAAGAAGCAATCCGTTGGGAAGAGATTGCCATACCCTTCATACGTTCTGCCACTGCTACAAATAGCTGAGGTGAATGCCGGAAGGGTTTGGTCCTCTTGATGTAAAACGCGAGAGCCCTGCGGACATCCAGAGTATGCAGCGGCTGTTCCCGTCGCGATGAGTGCGGCTTTGGAAAAATGACTGGCAGGAAGATGTCCTGATTAATGTGAAAGGAGGAGACGACCTTAGGCAGGAACGCTGGGTGTGGTCGCAGCTGTACCTTGTCCTTATGGAACACCGTATACGGAGGATACGCAGTCAAAGCTAAGTTCCGAGACTCGTCTAGCCGAGTTGACAGCAACTAGGAATGCTGTCTTCCAGGACAGGTACAGCAGCGAGCATGTGGCTGAAGGCTCAAAGGGGGGCCCCATGAGCCTGGTTAAGACGAGGTTCCGGTCCCAGGTAGGGGCTGGTGGTCTGACCTGGGGATAGAGTTGCTCCAAGCCCTTGAGGAAACTGGAAACTATAGGATGGGAAAAAACGGAACTGCCAGCCTCCCCAGGATGGAAGGTGGAAATAGCTGCCAGGTGCACTCTTAACGAAGAGATCACTAGACCTTGGTCTTTGAGAGACCATAAATAGTCCAAGATAGTGGGGACTAATACAGATTGCGGAGAAAGGTCCTGCTAGGTGAATCAGTGACAGAAGCGCTTCCATTTAGCAAGGTATGTTGATCGCGTGGAGGGCTTTCTGCTTCCCAGCAGCACTTGTTGCACTGTGGCTGAAGAACGCAACTCCGATTGGCTCAACCAGCCAGCAGCCATGCAGTCAAATGAAGGGACTGCAGGTCCAGGTGGTGTAGCCTGCCGAAGTCCTGCGTGATTAGGTCCGGGCAGAGTGGCAGGGGAATCGGGTCTGACAGAGACAGGTCGAGCAGCATGGTGTACCAATGCTGCCTCAGCCAAGCTAGAGTGATCAGGATAAGGCGGGCTTTGTCCCTGTGCATCTTGAGCAGAACTCGGTGGACGAGAGGAAACGGTGGGAAGGCATAACAGAAGTGGCCCGTCCACGGAATGAGGAACGCGTCCGACAGGGAGCCCAGGGAGCGACCTTGCAGGGAGCAGAACACCTGACATTTCCTGTTCTCCCTGGAGGCAAAGAGGCTTATTTGGGGAAAGCCCCACCTCCGGAAAACTGAATGGAGAATGTCCGAACGGATGGACCACTCGTGCGCCAGGAAGGACCTGCTCAGATGATCTGCGAGCGTGTTCCGTACTCCTGGGAGGAAGGAGGCTACTAGGTCTATGGAGTGGGCTATGCAGAAGTCCCACAGTTGGATCGCTTCCTGACACAAGGAGGAGGACCGCGTCCCTCCCTGTTTGTTTATATAATACATGGCTGTTGTGTTGTCTGTGAAGACTGCAACACAACGGCCCTGCAGATGGTGCTGAAACGCTTGGCACGCCAGCTGGACCGCTCTCAGCTCCCGGATATTGATGTGTAGCGTCAACTCCTGGGACGACCAAAGGCCTTGGGTGCGCAGGCGCCCTAGGTGAGCACCCCAGCCCAGGGAAGGTGCGTCTGTTGTTAGGGACATGGAGGGCTGGGGAGGATGGAACGGTCGTCCTGCACACACCCGGGAGGACGTTTGCCACCAGTCGAGGGAGCCGAGAACGCTCGGCAGAATTGTCAGAATGATGTCTATGGCGTCTGCGTGGCCGATAGATGGAGGCGAGCCAGATTTGGAGAGGACGCATTCACAGCCTGGCGTGCTTTGTGACGAATGTGCATGCAGCCATGTGACCGAGGGGACCAAGGCAAGTGCGGGCAGAGGTTGTTGGAAAATGCTGAAGACCTTGGACAAGTGAGACTATGGCCTGAAACCTGGGGGGGGGGGGAGGTAAACTGGCCGTCGCAAGGTTGGAGTCCAGCATTGCCCCGATAAACTCTATCCTCTGCGTAGGCACCAGAGTGGACTTGTCTAAGTTGATGATCAGGCCTAGACGCAGAAAGAGGTCCTTGATAATGGCCACATGGCTGATGACTTGTGCCTCGGAGGCCCCTCGGATAAGCCAGTGGTCAAGGTAAGGGAAGACATGTATCCGACAACGGCGTAGGGAAGCAGCGACAACCGCCATACACTTCGTGAACACACGAGAGGCCGAGGAGAGGCCAAAGGGGAGGACAGTAAATTGGTAGTGTCAATGGTTTACCACAAAGCGCAGATACCTCCTGTGAGGGGGATAAATTGCTATGTGGAAATATGCATCCTGCATGTCGAGAGCGGTGTACCAATCTCCGGGATCCAGGGAAGGAATAATGGTTCCCAGGGATACCATGCAGAACTTGAACTTTTTGATGAATTTGTTCAGTCCTCGCAAGTCTAGGATAGGCCGGAGGCCCCCTTTTGACTTGGGAATGAGGAAATATTGGGAATAAAACCCCTTGCCCCTTAACTCCTCCAGTACCTCCTCTATAGCCCCGATTGAGAGGAACTTGCGGACCTCCTGGATGAGGAGTTGCTCATGAGAGGGGTCCCTGAAGAGAAGGTCCCTCCACCTCTGGAACCTCCTCTACCAGCAGGTTGATACTCTGGGCAACACGCCGCAGAAGGTCCTGGTGTGACCGGAGATCAATCGGAGGTGGTCCCGATGATGACATCCCCACTACTGCCTCATTCGGGAAAGAGGAGGATGACAGCCCCGGGACGAGTGGGTCCTGCATTGATGCCTGGTCCGGGGGGACCTCCGTCTCCGGAAGGTCATGCGGTTCCGGTGCGTGTGCACTGGTTTCCTCTGTGTCAGCTGGGAGAGGTAGGCTGACGGTGGCCTCGGGCACACGGTGCTCTGAGTGACCAGAGCGTGATGGGCCAGTCGGTTCACCTTGGGCTTGATGATACGCCCAAGGTGTCCAAAAGGACCACTGATGAGGTCCGTGGTCCGGGCCATGGGCATGCGTATCCGAGTCCCCATAGGAGGCACTGTCCGCATGGGAGGAAACAGATGGATGACCCGAGGGCCACGGAGGAGCTGAAGTCGCTTGGACCAGGTCTCTGCGTCCATTGGACTCCTGTCTGTGCGGTACCAGCGAACGGAACCGAGAGTCATAGCAGTGCCGGGAGCGGGACCTGCGACCAGCGCGGTGCTGGGAGGTTGACCGGTGCCTCTCATCACCATGCCGAGATCGGCTGTGAGAGGTACGTTGGTGCCAGGATCTGGACCGGTGCCGAGAGTACCGTGATGGAGACTGGGATCTCGAGCGGTGCCGCGAGTATGACCGGTACCGGGATGGAGAGCGGTACCGGGACTGCGAGCGGCGCCGAGAGTGGGAATGATGGCGGGACCGAAAGAGTCCGCAGGACTTGGATCGGGACCGGCGGCGTTCCACAGTGTCTGGCGAAGATGGCCTCATCATGGCGGGCTTGCCCAGTGACTGAACAACCTGCACTGGCGGTGCCGGGCAGGGCTGGCTTTAGGCCGATTCAGCCGATTCCCCGGAATCAGGCCCCGCGCCTAAGAGGGCCCCATGCGTTAAGTGCCTTTTAAATTTTTTTTGCTTACCCCGGCTGCGGTCTGCTCCGGGGTCTTCCAGGGCCCCGCTCCCCTGACCAGCCAGTGGGAGTGCGCCTGCCCCACAGCCCAGCTCTCCCAGCTGGAGCCCCGGCCGGAGCATGGCAAGTCCCGCAGCCCCGCTCTCCCGGCTGGAGCCCCGGCCGGAGTGGGGCAAACCGCCCTGCAACCCCGCTCTCCTGGCCGGAGCCGGGCAAGCCGCCCTGCAACCCCGCTTTCCCAGCTGGAGCGGGGCGAGCCCCGCTGCCCCGCTCTCCCTGTCGGAGCCCTGGCCGGAGCAGGGCAAGCAGCTCCGTGGCCCCGCTCTCCCGACCGGAGCCTCGGCCGGAGCAGGGCGAGCCCCACTGCGGCCCCTGCTAGAGCCCTGGCCAGAGTGTGGCAAACCACCCGGCAACCCAGCTCTCCCGGCCAGAGCGTGGCAAGCCACCCCGCGACCCCGCTCTCCCGGTCGGAGCACAAGCCCTACCTGCAGCCCTGCTCTCCCAGCTGGAACTCTGGGCCCTTTCAATAGCCCCCAAAGCCCTGGGATAGTAGCGGGCTCCGGGGGCTATTTAAAGGGTCAGGGCTCCAGTTGCCTCTGCCACCCTGTACTTTAAATAGCCACCGGAGCCCCCCCGCCCCCATGTGTTCTCCAGGGCTCCCACAGCTATTTAAAAGGTCCAGGGGGGTAGAAGCAGGGGAGCCCCAGGCCCTTTAAATAACCCCCAGAGCCCTGGGATACTGGGAGCCTTGGGGGCTATTTAAAGGGCAAGGGCTCCAGCTGCCTCTGCTGCACCACCCTGCCCTGCTCACATCATCCCTGCCCCCCCTGCTTGTAGCCAGCTCTGCACCCCATGCCCATAGCCAGCCCCTGCCAAACCCCCTGCCCTGTCTCCAGCCAACCCCTGCCACATACCTCTGTGGCCCTGCCCAAAGCCAGCCAGCCCCCCTCCACAGCCCTGCCCGCACCAGCCCTGCACACCCTGCCTGCCCTGCCCACACCCAGCTCTGCACCCCCTGCCCTGTCTCCAGCCAATCCCTGCGGCACCCCCCTGCCTGAAGCCAGCCAGTTCCGCACTCCTGTCTCCAGCCCTCTCAACCCCTGCTGCATCTCCCTGCAGCCCTGCCTGAAGCCAGCCCACCCCACACACCCGTCTCCAGCCAGCCCTGCACCCCTTGCCCTGCCTGCAGCCAGACCCTACCTCCAGTCAGCCTCTGCCCTGCCTCCAACCAGCCTCATGTCCACTGCTGCCCTGCAGTTCCCAGGGCAGTAACCCTGCACACCTGCTTCAATGAGGGGGGGCAGGAAGCAGCTGGGACCCACACATGTGCACACCTGCAGAGAGTGGCAGGGACCCACACATGTGAAATGGCGGTCATTAATAAGCAATCAACAGCATATATGATGCAATGTACATACTATATAATTGTATTATATATATAGCTATGGAAAGTAAATAATACATGTAAGAAACAAAAGGCTTTTTTTTTTTTTAGTCATCCCTGCCAGGGCCCCTCAAAAATGTTCGAATAGGGCCCTGCACTTCCTAAAGCCGGCCCTGGTGCCGGGGATTGGGGCAGCTCAGGCTCCGTCAGAGCAATTAGTTCCCGAGCCGTGGAGAAAGTCTCCGGCGTCGAGGGCACGACGAGCTCGACCACAGTGTGCGCTGGGGAGCTGGTAGGCACCGGACTCGACAGCTCCTGAGAGACCAGAATCAACGGTGCAGAGGCAAGCAGTGCTGCAGCAGTTGACGGTGCCTGGCTGTCCGCCTTAGATGTACGCTCCGACTGCGGCGTAGATACAGGTGCCGCAGGAGCCTTGTGCCTTTTGCTCCTCGGGGAGAGGGATCGGTGCCTGCCAAAGGGTTGAGCCGGTGAAGGCTGGTGCTGAGGAGCCTCCACTGGAACCGAGCATTCCGGTGCGGAGGAAGCACTCATCCCTGGTGCCGGAGTTGGTGCCGAGGATGGAGGAGTTCGAGCTGCCTCCATCAAGAGTTGCTTGAGGCGAATGTCCCGCTCTTTCTTCGTCTGGGGCTTGAACGCCTTGCAGATTCGGCACTTGTCCGCAAGGTGGGATTCTCCCAGGCACTTTAAACAGGAGTCGTGCGGATCTCCTGTGGACATCGGCCGATGACAGGCCGCGCAAGGTTTGAAGCCTGGTGAACTGGGCATGGGCCCCGGTACCGGGGGAGGAGAAGGGGCTAGCCCCCGACCCTCTAACTATATTCACAACTACTATAAAACTACTAATAATATAAAAGTTAACTAGAACTACAGAAAAACTAACTATGTACACAATAACTATATAAACGAGTGAAGAGCTAGGAAGGTGAAGATCAGCTAAGCCACGCTCCACTGTTCCAACGACTGACAGGGGTGGTAAGAAGGAACTGAGTAGCGGATGGGCCGGCAGGGGTATATATCGGGAGCCATGGCGGCGCCACTCTAGGGGGCGCCCTGCTGGCCCACCGAGTGTTGCTAGGGTAAAAATCTCCGACGAATGTGCACGCAGCACGCGCGCACCTAACTGGAGTGGATATGAGCAAGCATTCGAAGAAGAAAAACCACCTTCACGATGAGGGTAGCTCCCAGCACTGGTGCACTGTTTACACTGGCACTTCACAGCACTGAAACTTGTTGCGCTCAGGGGGGTGTTTTTTCAAACCCCTGAGTGAGAAAGTTGCAGCGCTGTAAATTGCCAGTGTAGACAAGCCCTTAGGTCTGTGACTTCAACACTGCTATGATCAGCACAAACTTCTTTATTTCTATGTTGAATGGTACAACCATTATACTGTAAAGTTTTAAATACATATATTATTGAAAGAGGCTTCAGGTTTTACTAAGTTTGGGTAACACTTATTCATGGAACCATCTCTAACTATGCTTGCTATTAACTGTGATATTTGGATCCATTATTAAAACTATGGGGCTGACCCTGCATTCATTGTAGAAGCAGAAATGCTGTTGATTTTAATGGGAGTTTTGGAAGCAAGAAAAACATAGAATCGGGTCCCAAGTGTATAATTATTAGTGGGCATGATTCTTTTCTAAATCCAGAATTACACTAGGGTAAATAACACCACTGAAATCAACAGTTAAATTGGTGCAAGAAAAAAATTAGGCCCATTTACTGACAAAATTAATGACCATTTACTTTCAAAGCCCTTTGCTAGAGTGCATCAATAAAAACATATTTAATTCTAGAGCATTTGGGTTTGTTATATTTTAGAAAAATAATTTAATATTTGAGCTCTACAGACACTACCTTTTTATATTATTTTCAAACTATTTCATACTGAGTTTAATACTACAGCAAAAACGCTGTGTTCCTACAATATATTATAGTACCACTAATCTTTTTTAAAAGTACATATTCATCTCTAAGATCTACTCCTGCTTCCTGTCGCAAACAAGACACCTAAAGCTATTTTTTAAAAATGTTTTTGTCTGTTATATGTTCAATATTGGCGACAACAGTTTTACAGAATGGATTTTTAATGTGGTAGTGACAGGGGAACAGATTGCTATGGCAACAGCAAAGATGAAAATTCTTAACCTGAATGGATATTCACTGAAGTAATTGCAGGTTTTTTACCCATTCTGCATTCATTTTACAACTTGAATGCAGCATTCAACCTTGAGCTTGCTTTATATAAATGCCAAGTACTAAATGCAACCTCTGAGTTCATTTGACTTAAAATTTGCTATACCTGACTTCAATGATCACCCATTGTTTCTAAGCTTGCTACTATATTCTGTTACCATAAACATTTGAATAGCAATTATTTTTTCATACCCTCCATCAGTAAAAACAACATATTTAAGTTCTCTGTGTGGCATACACACAAATATCTTTTCTTTCTTTTCAGCAATCATAAAGATATTTAGTGTATATTTGGTATATGAACTGTAGTTTGACTGTGACTTCACAGAAATTTAAGAAACTCTGGTCCAAATTTTTTTAGAAGCCTAAAAGTAATTGCTGTTTTCCCTTTTTTGTTTTATCTCATACCAGTATTTTTGTAGGTCTTCCTCTCTCACAGACTGAATTCACAATCGTGTACATATGTTTGTATTTGTTGTGATACATGTGTTTACTCAGAGACTCAATAAGCCCTATTGCTGGAACTAGGGGTGCTGCAGCACCGCCTGGCTTGAAGTACTAATAACAACCCAAATACATGGTTTCCGCCTTCAGCACCCCCACTGTAATAGCACCACTGCCTTTTTGCATTATTCTGTAGTTTGAAAAATTAAAAAAAAAGACAGGAAAAGGTCCTGGGATTTCATGGGTCACAAAAATATGAGCTGCAGAGGAGAGCAAAGTGTGTCAGAAAAATTCTCTAATCTGCAAAGGGACAGGGAAGGCAAAATTGGTTCTCTTGAATGCTTACAATTCTCTAGGCATGATAGACATCCAACCATTATGCCAGTTCTGTGGAGTCAGGGCTCCTGAAGCTTTGGGAGGATATATGGAGCCATCGGTGGGAGAATTGCTGCGGGTTGTGAGATCAGCAATAATTCCCTACCTTCACCTATCTTCTCAGGCATGGAATGGGAAGTTTAGGGCACAGGCTAAATGCAGTGTGTGTGTGGGTGATGGTGGTGGGTGTTAGCCAACGGCAGCAAAACTCAGAAGGGTGGGAATCAGGAGAGTAGCATGGGGATCTACTAGACCATCATGAGAGTTACTTGGGATGTAAAGTTATCTTCTGCCTTCCTCCTGGATCCTCAGGGTTGACAGGCCACACCCTTTAATTTTCCTTCCTGCCTCCTCACATTTCCCTTTTTAAGGAAAGAATCAGGCAGAAACTCAGTTATCAGTTTTAGCCCTCCCTAAACTTTCCCCTAGGAATGCAGCATGTGGGCCCAGAATTGTAGACAGCATTCTGTCAAAGGAGAGATGCTAAGAAAGGTCCATAAGCTTCTTGGGTTTCACATTCACAAGGATGCCTTTTACTCCAGGAGTAGATGATTATACCACATCTGTATTGAACTGCTGCTTCCCTCTGGCCTATTAAACTTAAACTCTCCATGAAGTCCTTTACTGTTTAGTCCTTCTCCTTTAATGGGTGGGACTAATGTTATTAAAGGGAATGAGCTAACTCTTTGCTCAAAGGCAGTACGCAGGACTCAACTACTAAACTCATGTTTGGCTATACTGAACCACATTAGCCCACACGTATTTGGTCTGCAATTTGAAGCTCTGCACAGAAATCAGACTTAATTAACTAAGTCTCCACTTCCTGAGAAAATGAATGCAGTCTTACTGAGCTGCAAGTACAACATGCAGCAGCTGTGATCACACCTATAGTCTCTTGCTCAGCTGATTCCTAAGAGATTTGCTCTTTAACCACTAAATTGTACTAGTTTTTTTAATGAATAATGGCTTCAGATTATTTCCTCTTTGTTGACAGATTTTGTGGAAACTGTTTTGAAACAAGGAAACACATATGCAGGATGTATAGTGGACCTGATTTTGCCCTACAATCCATCTCTAGAGCCAGCTTCGCCCTGCATAGTTGAACCTATGCCACCATTTCCCCTCCGTCACCACTGGCTGGGGGGGGGGCAGGGACAGGGAGGGGGTCACTAGGGGAAGGAGCCGTAGTCAAAGCTCTTTTATGTCCTGTATATCCTCATCCACAGGTATAGCCCAAAAGGGCTGTTGCCAGGCACGGTAAATAAAAATAGCCTTCAGGTTGCACTACTTCAGTGGTTTTCAAACTTTTTAGGCTGCATATTCCTTTCCAGATAAATAGCCCATTTGAGATAGGGTCATAATATAGCTATGATTAGATTGCCAAATCTTACTAAATAAAGTGTGTTGTCCTCCACTACTGACGAGAGCTCGTGTATCCCAGTCTGAAAACCACTGTTCTAATGTATACCATTCAGTGGCCAGAAAGCCGTGGGACAGGCACAAAAGTGGCTTAAAGTTACATGTGCAGCCCCCTGCTTTGGATTTTCATTAGCCACTCCCCATCCATGCTGGAGATTGGAAACATACACGTAAGAGACTTGGGATGGGAGCAATGGGAACTAGCCTAAACTACACCTCTACTCCGATATAATGCTGTCCTTGGGAGCCAAAAAATCTTACTGCATTATAGGTGAAACCGCGTTATATCGAACTTACTTTGATCTACTGGAGTGTGCAGCCCCACCCCCCAGAGCACTGCTTTACCGCATTATATCAAAATTTGTGTTATATAGGGTCATGTTATATTGAGGTAGAGGTGTATATCCTATATATATAGATGTGAAAAACATTAAAATTACCAACGTTCAGGAAACACAGAAATTAAGTTTCCCAAAGCAAAGTTAATTTGGTAGTGCAACATATCCTCTATGCTTCACAGAAAAATCATTTTTACAAAATATTCAGTAATATACTAAGCTACCCATCCAACAACAACAACAACAAAATACAGTAGCAGGAAGGTCTGCTTGGGTTCAATCTGGCTCAATTACATCACTGTTGAATCCTTAACTCCTGTATTTCCAATCTCTGATTGCAACTGTCCAACAACACTGAAGAAATAGTTACTTACTGTACTTACCTTTTCTTTAAAAAAGTGAATTTCATTACTGCAGACGTAGCTAGTTTTAAAAGCTTACAAGCTCTGCAGAATTTAACTTCACATCTAGTTAAGTGAATGAGAGCTCAGCAAAAATGGGGTTGCAAGATTTTGGAGTTTTGTGCAGGGAGCAAACATGCTTCAGCACAAAATAAAATAAAATTTATTTCAGCGTTATAAGCATGGGCAGACTGGAGCCTCAGTTTCCCAGTTGTCCCAGGGACAAATGCAAGAAACCCTTTGGCTTATAAGGAAGAAAAAGTAAGTCTCTCCTACTGTACTTCCTAAGCTACTGCATTTATTTTAGGCCATTAGCAGAACAACCCAAACAAAACGTAAAACCCACCACAAGCTCCTCTATGTCAGCTCCCAGATCCACCATTTAACTGCAGCAGTTATAAGAAAAATGTAAAAAATCCAAAATACAGCATCATCCCCTTTGTCTACTACCTGGGCAAGGTCAGCTTTAATGATTCCTAGCTGACCGGTTAACAAGGCCCACCCACCCAAACAAACTCATTTGTTTAACTCCTGCTGGTCCTAGATAAACCCCTACAGAAGAGGCAGCTGTATTACGATATCCTCCCAGGGACTAGCACTGGGACATTCTCAACACAAAAGGATTCCTTCCCTGAATGCTGAAAGGCCAATGAATCCTGTCAAGAGGGGCTATAATGGAAACCATTTTGCAACCTTAACTATAGCAACTGCTACTGCGTCACCACTTTAGCAAATAATTTTGGTCACAGTTTATATTAAGGGTTTTTATTTATAAATAGTTAATAAATGTTTAATAAATTATTAATAGAGGTTTCAATAAATGGTTTATCAACTGGTAGAGTCTAGTAAGTTAATAAGTGGCGCAGAACCATACCTTCTACTGACATACTTGTAACCACCTCTACCCCATACTACTGTCTGTAACATGCTTATAACATGATAAGAATTTATAAATGATTTAATTACATTCACTGCTACATAATAATTTCTAAACTATTTATAAATGTATCCTTAGTATAAAATGTGACTATAATTTCTGCTTTCTGGGGGGTCTAATTTCAAAATCAACACCAAGGTCTCATTATGCATCCCTCACTCAAGACAAACTTTTAGTAATTTCAATGGAAAGTTTTCCCTGAATAATGAGGCCTGGGCTAGACCTTGAAGTTGCTCTGGGTTTTACATAAAAAGCTAGTGTTATTCTATATGTCTCTGCCTAGCCCATGTTTTATAGCATATTCAGTTAGGTCCCAGTCCTACAAACTCTTGTGCACAAGTAACTTTACACATAAGTAGTCCCATTGACTTCAGTGGGACTATTTATAGATGTAAAGTTAAGCAAGTCTTAAGTGTTTGTAGAATCATGGACCTAAATTTACTATACCTGAAGGAGTTTAGGAGTGTGGAAGAAGGGAAAGAATTGACAAGGATTTGTAGGGGATCTTAATGCATGTCAGTCTGTTAACCAGAGTTAGGCCAGCTGTAACCCTAATGACATGAAACTTGTAGGAGAGAGAATTGTGTGAGGAAAACAGAAAAGAACTGTGTGAGAAGTTATCATGACCTTGCACTGATAATCAAATACGTAGGCTGGCGCCCAGAAGCTGAGAAAAATAAGATAGCAGGATGGCCTATGCATAAACAAAATGCATCTGTTGCTCATCATTGTTTGTAATATTGCTAGCTATTGTCTGTAACAAAGGTATAAATGCTTGCTGTAATTGTTTACCTGTTGAGAGACCTGTCCGGGACTGGGGCAACCCTGTGTCCTAGGGCACTCCCTCCCTCAATTACAATTGCTTGACAAATAATAAAGTATTTGATTTTGCTGCACCCAAACTAAAAGCGAGAACTGAGTTTTTCTCCAACAGAGAAAATACACTGTTTTCAGTGTATTTATTTTGTGAATTAGATTGAACTAGACAGATAGTAATCTTCCTGTATGGTAAGTCATTCACTTTCCTATTTAGGCTCCAATACTGCAATGAGCTCCACAAACACAGAACCCATCACCTCCTCAAAGCCTCATTGAATTCAACGGGTATGTCTACACTGCATGTGGGAGCGAGCCTCCCAGCTCAGATGCACCGACATTCTAGCACGGCTCATGCTAGCAAGAGCTCTGCTAGCATGAGTCTGTGGACCTGAGGTGGAAGGCTTGCTCTCAGATGCAGTGTAGACATACCCAGTGTGGCTCCTCATAGATTCATGCTGCGGTCCTTCTGCACAGAGCTCATTGCAGGATCTGGGCCTAAATTCGATAGGTGTTTCTTACTGCAAAAAGGGGAGATAAGAGGTGTTTTTTATTTTTAATTTGACAATAGGATGATAAATCTACAGTAACTGTCAGGGGGACTTAAGAGCAGGTTTAGTACCTGAAACTATTGTTAACTTTTGTTTATAAAACTGACTACATTTCAAGCTGATGGTGCCACTTTAAGATCATGGTTCATATCATCCCATTGACTTTTACTCAGAGAAACTGATGACAAGACATGCTCCAGGATTTTCAGTCATATTTTACCTGCAAAAGTGAAAATTCTGCATATTCTATTTTTTTTTTCAATTTTAGTTAAAAATTGAAAAACGAGAAAATAAGATTGAGAAAATGCTTCAAAATTGGATTTTTTATAATATAACATTTTCTAATTACAGCTGCAGCCAAGTGAACCTGTTTATAGTCAGCTGGTAAATGGCGGTAAAAGTATTAGTGATGTGATTACATAGTCCATGGCCAAATTCTGCTATCAGCTACACTGGTGTAAATATAGAATAACTCTGCTTGACTTCAACAGAGTTACACAAGATGTACACACAACGTATAGTGGAATTTGCGCTATCATATGTAACTAGTGAAAAACATTGTGACATGGAATTCATTAACATACAGCATAAGAAAAGACAGCAAATCAAGAAGCAGGATGATTCAGGTCTATGTAATAATTTGTCAAGTCAGAAAGAATTCTTGGATTCTGGCCAGATGAGTCAGGATTTGATCTTTTATCTCTCAAGCCTTGAGAACAAAGCATAAACATTTTGAGCCATTACATTATCTACTTTATCTTTAAAGCCCACATTTACAATGCAGATAAACCAAAACACTAGAGGTCCCATCTGTTCATGGTTGTTGTTGTGGGTTTGTTTTTTTTAAATCATACCAACAAATGTAGTTTCTGACTTCCTGCCAATGGCTAACAAAATATTAAAAGTTATGCAGTTTGATGGAATACAAATTATTTCAACTTTTGACACTTATGTATTTTGAAAAGAGGGGTCCAAGAGAAGGTAAATGCAGAAATGTTACATTATGAATTAGAATCTGTTAGATCATTGGACAGAGTAGTGGGATTTTAACTGGGCAATATCTAATTGATTATAGCCTATGGTCTTCTAAAACTTTGCCTTCCAGCATCCCTGCCAAACTTCTACAGCCTTCTCATCACTATTATGCTAGAATAGCTGTCTTTTTAATGTTTCTTTCCTTTTTGTCTAATGAATGTATTGATTATTGAAAGAAAAATGCAGATCACATTAGATAAAGGGCTTGTCTACATCAGAAAGTTGCAGCGCTGGTGAGGGAGTTACAGCGCTGCAACTTTGAAGGTGTACACATCTGCAGGGCATCACCAGCGCTGCAACTCCCTGTTTGCAGCGCTGGCCGTACTCCCGTTTTGTCTCGGGTGTAGAGGATCCAGCGCTGGTGATCCAGCGCTGGTAATCCAATGTAGACACTTACCAGCGCTTTTCTTGACCTCCGTGGAAGGAAGCCTCTAGTAATCAAGCTGGTCTCCTTCCCCAGCTTGCTCTCGCGTTCCCGGAACCCCGAGCAAGCAGGTCTCCTTCCCTGCGGTTTGCTGGGTGGCTCCGGGAACGCGAGAGCAAACCGCGGCGAAGCTGGTCTCCTTTCCCGGTTTGCTCTCTCGTTCCCCGAACCGCCGAGCAAGCGGTTCTCCTTCCCTGCGGTTTGCAGGGTGGCTCCGGGAACGCGAGAGCAAACCGCGGCGAAGCTGGTCTCCTTCCCCGGCTTGCTCTCTCGTTCCCGGAACCCCGAGCAAGCAGGTCTCCTTCCCTGCGGTTTGCAGGGTGGTTCGGTGAACGCGAGAGCAAACCGCGGCGAAGCTGGTTTCCTTTCCCGGTTTGCTCTCGTTCCCGGAACCCCCCTTGAAGCCGCCCAACAGCGCTGCAGTGTGGCCACATCTAACACCACTTGCAGCGCTGGTTGCTGTAAGTGTGGCCACTCTGCAGCGCTGGCCCTATACAGCTGTACTAATACAGCTGTAACAACCAGCGCTGCAAAATTTTAGATGTAGACATGGCCTAAGTGGTTTTTTACATAACTAAGGGATAGTAAGAATGCAGATAAGGAGAATTTAAATCACCACTGTCACACTTCAGCAAACTTTAGAAAATAAAACACAGCAAACTTTAGAAAATACATGTAACCTGAACCTTATCAACTATCACGTAGTCTTTGAAAAGATGATGCCAATCACGGCTAATTCAGTGATCTTGCATTTAAAATTAAAGCGGTCTCCAATATAACCAAACTCCTCTTGATTGATTCAATGAGCAATACAACAATCCAAGTGTTTGCAATATCACAATCCATCATCATGGATGCAAATTTTCATGATACAGACACTGAGTTGTGGTTTTGTTTAACAAAAGCAAACACAAGAAATAGGCTGAGCAAAAAGAAGTTACAGAAAAAGTTGTTTAATAAGGATCTTGCCAAGAAAAACAAATTGTTTCGATTAACTTCATGTCTTTTATAAAATAAGTTGATATGTTTTAATGTCTTATGGTCCATGAATCCTAAGACAAAGAAGGATTCAAAATTTGAATACAGAGCTAGATTCTTGTCTACAATGGGCAAAGGCCAAAGGCAACATTTGGCCAAAGAATGAAAAGGACCATTTTATTATCTATGCACTTCAAGGACACAGGCCCCAGACCCGCAAAGCAATTAAGCATGTGTTTAACTTTAAGCATGTGAGTAGACATATTGACCTCAATAAGACCTCTTACATGTTTAAAGTTGAGATAACATAAGGGGTAAGAGCCATTACTTCTCTTTCTATAAAAGAAAATAAATCATTTGTTTCAGTGCTCATTTATTTTAGGTTGATCTAGTCATTCACCTATGTTTAATTAGGTATGGTCTTAACAACAATCAAACAGATAAGCAGCCCCCAAAATAATAACCAAGTTTTTGATTCTCCCCTCACCAAAAATAGATAGCTCCAATTGGTGTCAATGGCATTTACTTCTTTCCAGTGGGGGAAAGAATTAGGTCCCAAATCACTGAAATCAGTACTTTAGGCAAGATTTTCCGTAACTGGCTCTTAACTAGGATAACCTGAGAGACTAAATCTCACTACAGCAAAGCCTTTAAGCATTCCTTTAATTTTAAGCACATGATTAATCACATTGAAATCAACAGACCCACTCACACACTTAAACTTAAACACGTGATTAAGTGCTTTGCAGGATTGCAGCCTATCTTCCTGATCCTGGTCCCACTGAAGTCAATGGTAAAACTCTCACTTATTTCAATGGGAAATTCTGCAGTCCGTCATCAAGTATCAATTCCATTGACATCAAAGGGAGCTGGGAGTTATGCTCAATTTAGGACTGCAGAATTTGGCCTCATTTACTGAAAAGCCTGATACTGAAGCCTGTATGTAAGGAGTTCAAGAAGAATTTTTATTTGCCTTATATTACATGGTACCTGACACATATTTAAAGGGAGAATTTCAATGTTCATAAATACTAATTCAATTAGGGTGAAATTCACCTCAGTCCAAAAGGGCCAGCACAAACCTTTACATCTTCAGGGCTTAAGTGCCATTTAAATGGTGCATAGGCCTAAAGTTTGCTCTCTGCACAAAAGTAAAGCAGGTAAACACAATGCCACACGGTTAGGTAAGAGGAACAGACCCAGGATAAAAAGTAATTAATTAGTAGATATTCCTTCCCTTCCCCCATTGCTGGAATTTTATAGACAACAGGTATGTAAGTACACGTCTATACTGCTATAACGTTGTCCTCGGGAGCCAAAAAATCTTACCACATTATAGGTGAAACCACGTTATATTGAATTTGCCTTGATCCACTGGAGCGCGCAGCCCTGCCCCCCAGAGCACTGCTTTACTGTGTTATATCCAAATTCGTGTTATATCGGGTCTCATTATATCGGGGTAGAGGTATATAAGAAAGCACACAGCTGCTTATTAACACTCTCCTTTTCACAGACCCAAAATGAAATACATTTGACTAGTCACTGATTCTTTTAAAAAGTTGGATGAATTAGGATGGTTACATTTGATATCAGTTCAGTCTCTGCAACTCACATTGGCCAGCAAAGCAGAAACTCTGCTCACATCACAAAAGACACTGAAAGTAAGTACTGTAATATGTAATCCCTTTTCCTCAAGAGATATTGAATGTAGGGTAAATAGAAACAACAAATAGAAAAATATATTATTAAACAGGCAAACCATGAAAATAATCCTTACATAGACACCAACAGAATGCTCATGGGTGAATATATGCAGTGGGCTAGATCCTCAGGTGGTGTAAACTGGTGTGCAGCTCTGTTACAGTCGATGGAATTTTGCTGATTCTCACTAGGTGAGGATCTGGCTCCAGTATGTACGTGTGTGTGTGTGTGTATGCATATGCGTGTGTGTGTTCACATACTCTGTATCTGTATAAACAGATATTCCCTCACACACACATTTTTAATTGGTTATTGTGAAGCAATTTAAATTGAGTTTATAAAATGGTTGTGATATAAAGAAAAAATAACTAAACTAACATCAGTAAGTGCTAATAAATATTAATATAACATCACCACCACTTTTACTGCAATGTGAAACCAGTTTATTATACATAGATGAAATCAAATTGCTGCCTTTATTACTGTCAGGAATGACTTCTAAGATATTTCCATAAACTACTTGAGTATTCATCAGCACTGTGTATTTACAACATACAATCTCTCTCTCTCTCTCTGCTATTTTTATATAAAATAATTTAAGAGCAATATTTTCTGGTATAGTTTTCCAATTAATTTAAATATACACTCAAGTATACAGTTAAAGCATAGTACTTTACAACCATACCTACTGCCAGTGCTTTACATAGCAAAGCAGTTCTAAGAGCTACAGGAAATTTTATCATGTTTGTGTTTTCAATATGAACATCGGCATCCTGAAAGATGATGAATAAGTAGTCTGCAGTCCAATAATATATGCCTGGAGTCATGCATTCAAGTTCACATGAATCATTCAACTGCCCCACAACCTCCACAGATAATAAAAAAAAACACCTTTTGACAATAAATAGAACTAAGACAGTTGGCTATATTCCAAAGCCTTTCATTTCCTAAAGTGGTGCCTTTATTAAAGTAATAGCGCATGTAGGATAAGTGGATGTTTTTATGTATCCTGTAATTTAGAAAACCTAAGAGATTATTTTTTCCTGATCATCTTACGTTATTACAAACTGCACTTCAATCAAGAACCACACAGTTCTCAAAAATTCTATCCGTCCCCTTCCATTCTTGCACCACAGTATTAAATAGAACTAACTTGAAAATTCTGACATTTTCAAGAATACTTGCCTGATAATTTACACGAGGCACAGACAGCCTCCAATTACAATGAAACAGCTACAGTATATTACTATTTTTTAGAGCATTTTTTGGTTTTCTAAAGTAAAGCAAAGCTCTCCGTGGGGGTTTTCCAAACAATAATGAGCTATAAAACTCAAAGCATTTGAGCAAAAGAACTTTGTTTATGTGGATGATTTTTTTATTTATTTTATAAACATAAATACCATACTTCCTAGGAAGAACACACCTAAGAAAATTTGCGCATTTCTCACCTACGTTTTCTTACTCAAGATATTTGTAGCTTAAAACAGCTCTCTCTGGTTACAATCTGAGTCCAATCCTGCATGCCCTGTGCACTGGAAGTCCCACTGACTTCACTGGGAATTGCGACTGTGTATGGAATGCACCACTGCACCTAATCAGTCTTTATTCAGTCCTTGATGTCAATAGGAGTTTTACCTGAGTAAAGATTGTAGGATGTGGTCCTCCAAGGGCTATGTAAATGCATCACTGCCCCCACCCTTCCTCCTCAAATGCAGACTGGGAAAGGCATAAGGCTATACACCTTGTATATATTCACCAGATTGGCCTGTCTGGGGTATTTAAAAGGAAACCATTTATAGTCAGGAAGCAAAAGTGATTATTCTGACTCTGACATTTAAATATCCTATCAACAGCAACTAGCCTTGCTGACTGGTTTAATTAACTTGAAGGATATAATCTTATGCCATATAGTAAAAATACATATTTTAAAGTGTCATTTCATTATACAGTATAAATCAGAGATGTGGGGCCAAACCCTGTCCTCAGGTCTATATATGTAAATCTGAAGTAAAATCATTGATCTCACCAGATTAATCTGCAATTACACTGGTGTGAATGTAGGCAGAATCTGAAATAAGTACTCTATTATCCATTTTCTTAAATCACTATGCTCTTTTCAGCTTTCTGTTAAGACACTGGGGAAGGAATTGGAATTCTGGAGTTATGGAACTCTGGAGTTTGTCCTGGTTCATAGATTCATAGACTCTAGGACTGGAAGGGACCTTGAGAGGTCATCGAGTCCAGTCCCCTGCCCTCATGGCAGGACTAAATACTGTCTAGACCATCCCTGATAGACATTTATCTAACCTACTCTTAAATATCTCCAGAGATGGAGATTCCATAACCTCCCTAGGCAATTTATTCCAGTGTTTAACTACCCTGACACTTAGGAACTTTTTCCTAATGTCCAACCTAAATCTCCCTTCCTGCAGTTTAAGCCCATTGTTTCTTGTTCTATCATTAGAGGCTAAGGTGAACAAGTTTTCTCCCTCCTCCTGATGACACCCTTTTAGATACCTGAAAACTGCTATCATGTCCCCTCTCAGTCTTCTCTTTTCCAGACTAAATAAACCCAATTCTTTCAGCCTTCCTTCACAGGTCATGTTCTCAAGACCTTTAATCATTCTTGTTGCTCTTCTCTGGACCCTCTCCAATTTCTCCACAAATTTCTTGAAATGCGGTGCCCAGAACTGGACACAATTCTCCAATTGAGGCCTAACCAGCGCAGAGTAGAGCGGAGGAATGACTTCTCGTGTCTTGTTTACAACACATCTGTTAATGCATCCCAGAATCATGTTTGGTTTTTTTGCAACAGTATCACACTGTTGACTCATATTTAGCTTGTGGTCCACTATGACCCCTAGATCTCTTTCTGCCATACTCCTTCCTAGACAGTCTTTTCCCAGTCTGTATGTGTGAAACTGATTGTTCCTTCCTAAGTGGAGCACTTTGCATTTGTCTTTACTGAACTTCATCCGGTTTACCTCAGACCATTTCTCCAATTTGTCCAGATCATTTTGAATTTTGACCCTGTCCTCCAAAGCAGTTGCAATCCCTCCCAGTTTGGTATCATCTGCAAACTTAATAAGCGTACTTTCTATGCCAACATCTAAGTCGTTGATGAAGATATTGAACAGAGCCGGTCTCAAAACAGACCCCTGCGGAACCCCACTTGTTATACCTTTCCAGCAGGATTGGGAGCCATTAATAACTACTCTCTGAGTACAGTTATCCAGCCAGTTATGCACCCACCTTATAGTAGCTCCATCTAAATTGTATTTGCCTAGTTTATCGATAAAGATATCATGCGAGACCGTATCAAATGCCTTACTAAAGTCTAGGTATACCACATCCACCGCTTCTCCCTTATCCACAAGACTCATTATCCTATCAAAGAAAGCTATCAGATTGGTTTGACACGATTTGTTCTTTACAAATCCATGCTGGCTATTCTCTATCACCTTACCACCTTCCAAGTGTTTGCAGATGATTTCTTTAATTACTTGCTCCATTATCATCCCTGGCACAGAAGTTAAACTAACTGGTCTGTAGTTTCCTGGGTTGTTTTTATTTCCCTTTTTATAGATGGGCACTATATTTGCCCTTTTCCAGTCTTCTGGAATCTCTCCCATCTCCCATGACTTTCCAAAGATAATAGCTAGAGGCTCAGATACCTCCTCTATTAACTCCTTGAGTATTCTAGGATGCATTTCATCAGGCCCTGGTGACTTGCAGGCATCTAACTTTTCTAAGTGATTTTTAACTTGCTCTTTTTTTATTTTATCTTCTAAACCTACCTCCTTCCCATAAGCATTCGCTATGTTAGACATTCCTTCAGACTTCTCAATGAAGACTGAAACAAAGAAATCATTAAGCATCTCTGCCATTTCCAAGTTTCCTGTTACTGTTTCTCCCTCCTCACTGAGCAGTGGGCCTACCCTGTCCTTGGTCTTCCTCTTGCTTCTAATGTATTGTTAAAAAGTCTTCTTGTTTCCCTTTATTCCCATAGCTAGTTTGAGCTCTTTTTGTGCCTTTGCCTTTCTAATCTTGCCGCTGCATTCCTGTGTTGTTTGCCTATATTCATCCTTTGTAATCTGACCTAGTTTCCATTTTTTATATGACTCCTTTTTATTTTGTAGGTCATGCAAGATCTCGTGGTTAAGCCAAGGTGGTCTTTTGCCACATTTTCTATCTTTCCTACCCATTGGAATAGCTTGCTTTTGGGCCCTTAATAGTGTCCCTTTGAAAAACTGCCAACTCTACTCAGTTGTTTTTCCCTTCAGTCTTGATTCCCATGGGACCTTACCTATCAGCTCTCTGAGCTTACCAAAATCCGCCTTCCTGAAATCCATTGTCTCTATTTTGCTGTACTCCCTTCTACTCTTCCTTAGAATTGCAAACTCTATGATTTCATGATCACTTTCACCCAAGTTTCCTTCTACTTTCAAATTCTCAACGAGTTCCTCTCTATTTGTTAAAATCAAATCTAGAAGAGCTTCCCCCCAATAGCTTTTCCAACCTTCTGAAATAAAAAGTTGTCTTCAATGCAGTCCAGGAACTTATTGGATAGTCTGTGCCCCGCAGTGTTATTTTCCCAAAAGATATCTGGATAGTTGAAGTCCTCCATCACCACCAAATCTTGGGCTTTGGATGATTTTGTTAGTTGTTTAAAAAAAGCCTCATCCACCTCTTCCACCTGGTTAGGTGACCTGTAGTAGACTCCTAGCATGACAACACCCTTGTTTTTTACCCCCTTTATCCTAACCCAGAGACTCTCAACACTTTCATCTCCTATGTCCATCTCCACCTCAGTCCAAGTGTGTACATTTTTAATATATAAGGCAACACCTCCTCCCTTTTTCCCCATCTATCCTTCTGGAGCAAACTATACCCATCCACACCAACATTCCAATCATGTGTATTATCCCACCAAGTTTCAGTGATGCCAACAATGTCATAGTTGTATTTATTTATTAGCACTTCCAGTTCTTCCTGCTTATTACCCATAGTTCTCGCATTTGTATGTAGGCATCTAAGATACTGGTTTGATCTTGCCTCCCAGTTTTGCCCTGACCCTCCTTTCTCTCTGCCATTATAGCCCACGCTCCCTCTTGTTTCCGACCCATCTCCCAGGTCTTCATGTTCCCCACTTATCTGTGGGCTTTGCTCACCTGTCCCCGTCGAACCTAGTTTAAAGCCCTCCTCACTAGGTTAGCCAGTCTGTGTGCAAATAGGGTCTTTCCCACAGTCTGTGCGCAAATAGGGTCTTTCCCCTCCTTGAAAGGTGAACACCATCTCTGCCTAGCAGTCCTTCCTTGAATAGGGTTTAAGATCAAAATCACAACAAACATTCTTTTTCATTTGTTTCATTGGGTAATTTCCCCCCATCGCCCTCATATTTACTATAATGCTCCTCAAACATGACATGAGAACACATTTGCATTAAAGTTATCAAGGTGACTGTTGATACAAGAGACTAAAGATGTGATATTGAATCTTTCCATTCTAGAACAAGTACCTGAAGAGGGGTTCCAAAGAGGATGGAGCTAGGCTGTTCTCAGTGGTTGCAGATGACAGAACAAGGAGCAATGGTCTCAAGTTGCAGTGGGGGAAGTCTAGATTGGATATTAGGAAAAACTATTTCATTAAGAGGGTGATGAAGCACTGGAATGGGTTACCTAGGGAGGTGGTTTGGACATCCCTTAGGGGAGGATCTATAAATAGAGAATCTCTATGTCCTAGTGAGGATGAGAGGATGGAAAATGATAAAATACAGGCAGGATCTGATTAGAAACAGTCAAATAAAAAAGAGTCTCATTCAATTACGTTGTGTAATGACAGACAGCTAAAAGGAAACAAGTTTTTAAAGTGCTTATATACCAATGCTAGAAGTCTAAATAATAAAATGGGTGAACAGGAGTGCCTTGTATTAAATGAGGATATTGATACAATAGGCACCACAGAAACTTGGTGGAATGAGGATAATCAATGGGACACAGTAATACCAGGGTACAAAATATATCGGAAGGACAGAACAGGTCGTGTTGGTTGGGGACTGGCATTATATGTTTACTGACCACCTGACCAGGATGGTGATAGTGATTGTGAAATGCTCCAGGAGATTAGAGAGGCTATCAACATAAAAAACTCAATAATAATAATGAGGGATTTCAATTATCCTCATATTGACTGGATACATATCACCTCAGGACAGGGTGCAGAGATAAAGTTTCTTGACACCTTAAATGTGCTTCTTGGAACAGCTGGTCCTGGAACCCACCAGAGTAGAGGCAATTCTTGACTTAGTCCTAAGTGGAGCACAGGATCTGTTCCAAGAGGTGAATATAGCTGGACCGCTTGGTAATAGTGACCATAATATAATTAAATTTAATATCCCTGTGGCAGGAAAAACACCACAATGACCCAACACAGCGGCATTTAATCTCAGAAAGGGGAACTACACAAAAATGAGGAGGTTAGTTAGACAGAAATTAAAGAGTACAGTGCCAAAAGTGAAATTTCTGTAGGCTGTGTGGAAACTTTTTAAAGACACCATAATAGAGACTCAACTTAAATGCAGACCCCAAATTAAAAAATATAGTAAGAGAACCAAAAAAGAGCCACCGTGGCTAAACAACAAAGTAAAAGAAGCAGTGAGAGGCAAAAAGGCATCATTTAAAAAGTGGAAGTTAAATCTTAGTGAGGAAAATAGAAAGGAGCATAAACACTGGCAAATGGAGTGTAAAAATACAGTTAGGAAGGCCAAAAAAGAATTTGAGGACTAGCTAGACAAAGGCTCAAAAAGTAATAGCAATTTTTTTTTTAAGTACATCAGAAGCAAGAAGCCTGCTAAACAACCAGTGGGGCCACAGGACGATTGAGGTGCTAAAGGAGCACTGAAGAACGATAAGGCCATTGCAGAGAAACTAAAAGAATTCTTTGCATCAGTCTTCATGGCTGAGGATGTGAGGGAGATTCACAAACCTGAGTCATTCTTTTTAGGTGACAGATCTGAGGAATTGTCCCAGATTGAGGTATCATTAGAGGAGGTTTTGGAACAAATTGATAAATTAAACAGCAATAAGTCACCAGGACCAGATGGTATTCACCCAAGAGTTCTGAAGGAACTCAAACAGGAAATTGCGGAACTATTAACGTCGTCTATAACCTATCATTTAAATCAGCGTCCGTACCAGATGACTGGAGGATAGCTAATGTGACGCCAATTTTTAAAAATGGCTCTAGAGGTGATCTGATCCCAGCAATTACAGGCCTGTAAGCTTGACTTCAGTACTGGACAAACTGGTTGAAACTATAATAAAGAACAATATTGTCAAATATATAGATAAACATAATTTGTTGAGAAAGAATCAACATGGTTTTAGTAAAGGAAAATCATGCCTCACCAATCTACTAGAATTCTTTGAGGAGGTCAACAAGCATGTGGACCAAGGGGATCTGGTGGATATAGTGTACTTAGATTTTCAGAAACCCTTTGACGAGGTCCCTCACCAAAGGCTCTTACAGAAAGTAAGCTGCCATGGGATAAGAGGCAAGGTCCTCTCATGGACTGGTAACTGGTTAAAAGATAGGAAACAAAGGGTAGGTATAAATGCTCAGTTTTCAGAATGGAGAGAGGTAAATAGTGGTGTCCCCTAGGGTTCTGTTCTGGGACCAGTCCTATTCAACATATTCATAAATGATCTGGAAAAATGGGTAAACAGTGAGGTGGCAAAATTTGCAGATGATACAAAATTACTAAAGATAGTTAAGACCCAGGCAGACTGTGAAGAGCTACAAAAGGATCTCTCAAAACTGAGAGACTGGGCAACAAAATGACAAATGAAATTTAATGTTGATAAATGCAAAGTAATACACATTGGAAAGCATAATCCTAACTATACACCTAAAATGATGGAGTCTAAATTAGCTGTTACCACTCAAGAAAGAGATCTTGGCGTCATTGTGGATAGTTCTTTGAAAACAGACAAAATGTGCAGCAGCAGTCAAAAAAGCTAACAGAATGCTGGGAATAATTAAGAAAGGGATAAATAATAGGACAGAAAATATCACGTTGCCTCTATATAAATCCACGGTACAACCACATCTTGATTACTGTGTGCAGATGTGGTTGCCTCATCTCAAAAAAGATATATTGGAATTAGAAAAGGTTCAGAAAAGGGCAACAAAAATGATTAGGGGTATAGAAAGGATTCCATATGAGGAGAGAGTAATAAAACTGAGACTTTTCAGCTTGGAAAAGAGCTGGCTAAGGGGAGATATGATTGAGGTCTATAAAATCATGACTGGTATAGAGAAAGTAGATAAGGAAGTGTTGTTTACTACTTCTCATATCACAAGAACTAGCGGTCACCAAATGAAATTAATAGGCAGCAGGTTTAAAACAAATAAAAGGAGGTATTTCTTCACATAACACACAGTCAACCTGTGGAACTCCTTGCCAGAGGATGTTGTGAAGGCCAAGACCATAACAGAGTTCATAAAAGAACTAGATAAATTCATGGAGGATAGGTTCATCAATGGCTGTTAGCCAGGATGGGCAGGAATGATGTCCCTAGCCTCTGTTTGCCAGAAGCTGGGAATACACGACAGAGGATGGATCACTTGATGATTACCTGTTCTGTTCATTCCCTCTGGGGCACCTGGCACTGGCAACTGTCGGAAGACAGGATACTGGGCTACATGGACTTTTGGTCTGACCCAGTAGGGCCTTTCTTATGTGGTGGAAACTCCATCCTTAGATCTTTTTAAAGCCGGCTTGACAAAACACTGGCTCGGATGATTTAATTGGGGTTGGTCATGCTTGAGCAGAGGGTTGGACTAGATGACCTCCTGAGGTCTCTTCCAACCCTAATCTTCTATGATTGGAATCCAGTCCTGATCAGTATTGACCAGTTATCTTTCCACTGGATACCTGTTGGGTTACTACTATGAAATTATTTCAGTGCCAAAGTCTTGTTCCTAATGGACAATGGTGTACGTAACACAACAAGCACTTTGTGGGCAGCCTCAGCAGTTAGAATCAGCACAGTCCAATAGACAGGGCATAGGACTGGGATTCATGAGATCTGCCTCTGTTGTGTGACCTTGGGCAAGTCACGTCATCTGTCAGTGCCTCAGTTTCCCGTCCCACCTTGCCTTCTCTATTTAGATTGTAAGCTCATTGGTGCAGTAACTGTCTCTAACTATGTGTTTTGTATCTCCAACACAATAGGATCCAGAGAGGAAGGATGGTTCCTGTGGTTAGGGTGGGTAATAGCTGGGGACTCAGGAGATCTGGGTTCAATTCCCTGTGTTGCCCCAAACTTCCTGTGTGACCTCATGCAAGACAACTAGTCTCTCTGTGCTGCTTTGAAACAGCAATATAATAGTAATAGAATTTGGTAATGATTAATCCCTTAAAGATTGTGAGGTGATCAGATACTGTAGTGATGGGTGCTATATAAGTAAGGTATACATCGGCCATATAACTTAGATAAATCTCAATTGGAGCCTCTAGGTACTTCTGTAATAGAAATAATAAATAATCATAAGAGTGTAAAGGGCAAGAAGACTGAACTACTGGCTTATGCCAATAGCTGGGTTTCCAATCACAGTGGAGGTAAATTGAGAGAGAACAGAGTGGAGAAGCTTGTGTGGGCACCCAGATCCCTATCTCCCATCTAAGTCACAGAGTGATTCACAAACCAAGGGAGACAGGTCTACAACTGCCTAAATCACGTGCAGGGGCCCAATCTGGCAGGGGTGCTCAGAGGCCAACTACTGGATTGTCCCCCTTAGGCAAATTCCCAGGAGGAGGAGGAGGATCTCCCTTCTAAACTTTAGCCAAGTGGCTAGAGTACTCATCCAAGACATGGGAGACCCTTCAATTCAAGCCCCTGTCCTCCACCTTTCCTGGTTCAAGGATCAGAATCAGACACAGAAATCTTCCTGCTGGCCAAACTCCAAGAGAGGGGCAGGACTTAGCTCACACCCCTCTTCTCAGCATCTCCATGGGCTATCTTAGGCAGCTGCCTCCTACCATGCTGGCTTTGTGGATCACATTCTGAGGTGCCTATCTCTCCACAGTCATTGTATAAGGAGCCTAGGCTTTGTGGATCACAGTGTTGTTCCTGTGGTTCTCTAGGTGTGACACTCGGGCCTTGTCTACACTAAAGGGAAAAGTCGATCTAAGCTATGCAATTTGAGTTATGTGAATAGCATAACTCAAGTTGACGTATCTTAGATCTACTTACCGCGGGGTTCACACTATGTGATGTCGACAGGAGACATTCTCCCGTCAACTCCCCTTACTCTTCTTTATCTGGTGGAGTACAGGAGTTGACGGGAGAGCAATCTGTCTTCACTAGACCTGCTAAATCGACTGTTGATGCATTGATCACCGCACTTCGATCCCCTGGTAAGTATAGACAAGCCTTCAGCAACTCAAAGCCTAAGGCAGTCCTTTTTTGGATCTGGGTCTACGTGACCCTAGAGAGTAAAATATATAGCAGCTGCCACTTTTCACCCAACTCAAAATTCACCTTAGGACAATTAAAAATGTAGGCCCCAACCCTGTGAGTAACTGTGCACAAAAAAACAACTCCTGAGCCCATGCGGAGCCCTGTCTAGTCATTGGGGCCTGCCCACATGGAATCGCATGCAGGGTTTGGGGCCCTACCAGGAAGTGCCTGTCTTCCTTCTCTCCTCCCCAAATTCCTCTACCTAAAATGTCCACCTACATTTCAAAGAAACAAACGACAACTATATGAAGAGTATCAAGGGTACAGCATCCCACAGTGTTGTTATAATCACAACAAAGTCATTTGTATTACAGTGCACGAGCTTTTACATTATTAGCACATAAACATACTTTCTTAATCTGATCAAATGCTTCTTAGCGGACATTTAGCACCAAAGGATGTTCCTTACAATACCATCAATTTCACTAGTATGCATCAAACAATATACCTAATAGCATTTGACCAGTGTTAAAGCTGACTTAAGAAATAATAATCATTTTAAAAATTACTTCCTATTGCTGAATAAGTTATTCTAAAAGTTAACCCACACATATCAAATGGCTTGCACATGCAGAACTAAGTTCTTCAAGTTTGGGTGCCAAATTTTCAAATAGATGCCATAAACTCACACTTATAAAGTGTGTATGAACATCCACCTACACAAACACAAGCACCATTTTTCTGAACAAACTAGACAGTAGTATGCCTATCTAAACCCAAAACAAGAATACAATATGACCTAAGGTCGTACCACAAACTAGTGAGAAAAGCATGAAAATTCAAAGTTAAGACAAACTCAAGTGATGCAGTGTGTTAGTGTATCAGATTTTCACCTCTGGAAAATGGAGTCCAAATTTAGCCTTTGGAAATATCTGACAGTTTGATGGTCTCATTTAATTAAGCTATGAACAATAATCCATGCTATATGACTTTAACATGATTGACAGATTCTGCTGAATTAAAAAAACTCAAGAGTGGAATAGAAGGAGATCTTGCAGGGTCGGGAATAAGATGCCTGGTAGATCTACATTGCGAAGATTGCCATGAACTTACTTGGTGACATGTATGTGTGTGTGTGAGAGAAAGAGAGAGGGAGAGAGAAATGAAGGGGGGGAGGGGTAGTTCCCTTTTATGGACACTCAGCCAGCCAGCTAGCTATAAAATACATGTTAGTAGTTGTTCTCTACTTGCTTTAACTGTAAAGGGTTAAAAAGTCCATAGGTAAAATGAAGTGAGTGGGCACCTGACCAAAAGAGCCAATAGGAAACCTAGAACTTTTTAAAACTGGGAAAAAACTTCCCCTTTGTCTGTCTGCGTTGTTCTCCCGGAGAGCAGAGACATGGCTGGAACTATGCTGTAGGAGCTTGGGCCAGGTATAAAAAATCATCAGATCATACCTAGAAACTACTCATTTGAAACCTCAGATATATAAGTAGATCAGGAAATGTCTAGGAAGACGCGATTAGGTTTATTTCTTTTATTTCTTTATGGCTTGTGGACTCCTCTGTGCTAACCCCAGGTTCTTTTGTTTTGCTTGTAACCTTTAAGCGGGACCTCATGAAAGCTATTCTTGATTCTTAATTTTTGTATTTGCTCTTTTTAAATCTAGTAATAGCCTGAGTTTTCAGATGTATTTTTTTCTTTTTTTTTTAAATAAAACTTACCTTTTTTAAGAACAGGACTGGAGTTTTGTGTCTTAAGAGTTTTGTGCACATATTGTTTAAGGAACTGGTGGCAACAGCTGGTTTCCTTTGTTATCTTTCCCAGCTCTTCAGGGGGTGTGGAGGGGTGTGTGCGAAAGGGCTTGAGGGTACCCCACAGGAAGGAATTCCCAAATGCGCCTTCCTGGGTTCTTAAAAGGGGATTTTGCACTTGGGTGGTGGCAGCATCTATCCAGCCAAGGTCAGAGAGAAGCTGTAACCTTGGGAGTTTAATACAAGCCTGGAGTGGCCAGTATTACCGGTAATTTTTAGAATCTTTGCGGGCCCCCACCTTCTGCACTCGAAGTGCCAGAGTGGGGAATCAGCCATAACTGTGTCAGCAACTGTGTTTGTAGACACTAATACTGTATGGAGGGATGGGATCTATTGTCTTGCAGGGATGTTCCCCAAACATTGTGCAGAGTGACTGGGGCTGCATCTCACCCTGTGAGCAACCTTAGGCTGGGACTGCTGTGAAGAGCCAGCTCCTGAGGGCAGTGGCTGCATGTTCCTGCAGCCAAATTCTCTAATTCTCGCTACCCTTGGGAGTTACAATAGGTGCATGGGGAGCATACAGCATATATTGCTAGGGCAAGAGCTAATTCTGGCAGCAAATTTAATGATGGGGCTACTCAGAAGATCTTTTCCCCCACCTCTCTCAGTGGCTCTTAAGAAGTGGCTGGGTGATTTGTCCAATTGTATTTTTCCTTCCTTCCACCTGCAGTGCTTGCGTCCCCAAGAGATGTCTACTCTTCCTGTTCTCCCATCAGCCAGAGTTTTTATGCTTCTCCCACATTAGCTGTTGTGATCCCCTCTGGCCTAAAACTTGGCAGTTTAGAGGAGGTGGCAGAGGAGGAATTTTCTATTATTTGATGCAGTGTTCCACCACAACAGATGGGACACTATCAGCTTTCTATCTACTGTGCCTCTTGCCTGATCAGCAAAGCCCAGCCCCTGCTTTCAATCCGAAAATAGCGGCAAGACTAGAAAACAGAAATAAAAATGGATTGGGGGGCTTACTCCAAAATCTATGATACTTATACGCTGCCCTCCCCCCCATTACTTTGGAATAAATTGTATGCTAAATTTCTAATGTAAAGAATCCTTTAAAGCTTATTGTGCACATATTTATCTAGACCGTTTTTAAGTATATTTAGTTTCCCTGACAATCAATAATGTCTCTAAATCACTTTAAAATATATTGGGAAAACCATGGCTTATGACGGAAATGCTGACACATGGCAGTGCAAATGGACATGCTATAATGAACGTACTTATACTTAATCCTATTTAAAAGTTGTATGTCTAGGTTGAAAGGGGTCCCCTTATCGTTTTATGCCCTATTTTTTCTGCTGAGTTTCATTTAGCATTTCATCCCTTTTAGATATCATTCGAGATGACCATGCAAGCACGCTGATTCCCTTAAATGCTTTCCAGCAGAAACCAATGTTCAGAAACTCATAACATTACATTTCATGCCCTTGCCCTTTCCTGCACTTTGCAGACAGAAGGAAAAACTGCACTGTGCCAGTAATCTCATTTACTCCTATCAGCTTGCCTCCCTAACTCAAGCAGCAGAAGACTGTCATTATACGCCATCTCACAATCTTTACACATTTCAAAAGAAAAGCTGCTTTTCAAGAGTCATTAAAAAAAAGGAAGTAGCCATTGGTTACTCTGCCAATAGTGACACCCTCAAGTGAGGTTCTATTATTGCTATTGAGCTGAAATTCCTGTTCTGGAACAGAATCAAAATTTCCACATGTAAAACAAGAACAGACTTTCTACAGTTTTTTTTTGACGAGAGAAATAAAGAATTGTAGAACAATTTAATTCTGTTAGAGAAGTGGCAATCATTCACACTAACCAAGGTCCAAAGGTAATTTACATTTTTATATATTCATTTTTAATATTTATAACTGTTCTTATTCATGCCTGTCAACTATATTTTATTGAAAGGGATGTAAACACTACAATATTCAGTGTATCTCCTGAGTGCTACATGGCCTTGTTACTGCACTGTACATTTTTGACACAATCAGAAATGCAGAATCATAAAACTAAAGTTGTAAGAAACTTTCTGCAGTGAAGGCCATTTAGCAAGAGCTCAAACAGAGTGAAGCAAATGCAAGTCCCAAATGTAAGGCAATGTTCCTATTGCTATTGTGGTTACAGCAAACCTCAGCTTAAAATGAAATTGTTCTAGGGAGAAAAATATATAACTATGGGACAAATACTGGTTTGGAAGATCAGAGAGCAGGCGAACACTCCCTGTCAACACAGAACTGAGATCCATGGGACTGCTCTGAACATGGAAACACAATGGGATTTGGCATGGAAAATGGGCAGGGCCAATCTTTTCTTTGAAGAGGGATGCAGGCAGCCCTGGGGTTACTGCAGCTGCTACAAGTCCTATCAGGAAAGATTCTTCCCTTCTAAGAACCCTAGCTCCTGCCAGAGGTAATCAGTTCACAAGCCCACTACTAAAAGGCTATGTCTACATTAATGGCAGTGTGTAGAGTGTTTATACTCTGCTAGCATGGTATAAATAGCAGCTGTAGACAGTGAGACACAGTTTAGGCAAGCAGAGTGCCCTATACACCTGACCCTACAGGCTCTCTACACAACCAGACATTGCCTCGTACATCTACACTGCTATTTATAGCAGTGAAGGGATCTGCTGACTCTTTGCTGCTGGAACCTTTCTCTGGTGAAGTGAAAGGCTCCAGCAGCAGGAAAGGGCTCTGGCAGTGGGGAGACAGCAGGGAGCAGCCGGACGCTTTCCCTGCTGCTAGAGCCTGTTAATGCTATTGAAGTCAATGATGTTGTACCAGAATAAACAAGGGAAGGATTTAGTTCCCAAGGTGGACTGACATGCTCTTCCATTTGTTAATCAGTGAGTTAACTAAACAGGGTTTGCTGTGTTTCAATATGCTAAGTGATGGGCATTCTCTCCACAGCCTTTGGGGTGACGCTCCACAGCCCATAGACTTCAGAGAGTTTAAGCCTTTCCAACATCGCTTTTGTTTTACATGTCTTCAATTACAGTTTGACTCTTGAAGGATATATCCTCTAGTTCACATTTTATTCTTCTCTCACCCTGGCAAGAGACTCTAAGAGTAGCCTTTGCTGGGATTGTAATGGGTAAGGAGAGATCAGGGTATGGGAATAAACATTCCTTATAACCTCTTCTGTGCAGAAAGGAAATTTGTAGCTGCAGAACCCACTGCTCTCCCACTCTTCACATGCACTGACTGCAGGGCCGGTGCAAGGATATTTCGCGCCCTAGGCGAAACTTCCACCTTGTGCCCTTCTCCCCCCCCGCGGCAGCTCCCCCACTCCGCCCTGAGGTCCCCCCCTGCAGCAGCTCCCCCTCTCTGTCCTGAGGCACCCCCTTTGTGGCAGCTTCCCACCCCCCACTCTCAGGCACCACCCCCCCGGCCCAGCTCACCCCTGCTCCACGCACAAGCACCCCGAGCACGCCATGGCTGCTTTACTTCTCCCACCTCCCAGGCTTGCGGCGCCTAAGCTGACTGGCACCGCAAGCCTGGGAGGCGGGAGAAGTGAAGCGGCCATGGCGTGCTTGGGGAGGAGCCAGGGCAGAGGTGAGCTGGGGCGGGGAGTTCCCGTGTGCCACATCCCACCCCTTACTTGCTGCAGCTGCCCTCCCCGCGCTCCCCTGCTCCAGCTCCTTCCGCCTACATGCTGGTGGTGGCCGGGGCAGCCGAAGATCCGGCCGCCGCGGTCGCTGCTGAAGAAAATGGCGCCCCCCAAATCCTAGTGTCCTAGGCGACCACCTAGGTCACCTAAATGGTTGCATCGGCCCTGACTGACTGGGTCCTCACCCTACCCTGGAGTTTGTTGTTTTAGACTTATAAGGGCTAAGGGTAATAGTTTACATCCTTATCTCACCAGGTTTAAGGCACAGACTTTGCATTTACTGTTTTCCTCTTATCTGAGGCTTTGTTCATGTCATTTCACCCTGGTTTGATATGCATTTATTGGCATAAGAATTCCCACAATGTGGCTTATTTGGTTTTTGGATGTGAGAATGTTTCTAGTGAATAGGACAAGCTTCTCTCTTGTTCTGCAAACTCTTCCTTAACATCTGTGCAGTGTTTCAATTAAATGAGTGCTCTGGTAAAACCTAAGACAGACTCCTACCAACTGCCCTGAGAGTACAAGAGAGAGTTTGGCAGCATGTCAACTCATATACATTTTGTTTCTGCTTGTTCCTCACCTGAACCTTGCTAGGTAGAAGAACCACACTGTCACACCAGAAAGGTGAAACACTTGCGCCATGAGGCACAATTACATCTGTCCCTCAGAAGGCTACAGCTCCCTGTCTCTATTCAGGCTGAACAGGCACACAGAGTAGCCTAGCATCACAACATCTCTGAAGATTAATTATTTTTAAAAACCTGTTTCCTCACACAGGGAAGAAGTGCCATGGAGGACAAACAAACTGGAGGAAATAAAATTAAAAAAGAAACAACAGCCATTTAGGGTTTGCCCTGCACCTTACTCCCTGCCGTCCAGCTCAGCCCAGGCAGCACTATCCTCCTCCCCCAGGGTTCTGTTCCCCAAGTCAGGAGTTATCCTCCCTGCTCCTCATCTCAGACCAACCAGACAGCCCCTCTCCCTGCACTTCAGACCCAGGAACCAGATCAGCTGCTGCAGCGCCCTGCTATGCTCCCTCACTCCTCCCATTCCCCACACTGTGTCAGACCAGCCCCGCACTCCCCATTTCAGGGCACCCTTCCAACGTCACCCGGCTCCTGCAGCATCACCCCTGCCCGCCCCAGCCAGCAGCATTACGCGACCGCCCCCTCCTCTCGTCCCCCAGTCAGAGCCCCCAGTGTGGCTGCAGCCCCTCCCCTGGCCCCGCGCCCCGCCCCGCGGACTCGGCGGAGGCAGCCGGCTGAGCCCGCCGCTGGCAGAGCGCGGCGCAGCAGGGGCCGCCTGCGACTCCTACCTGGGAGCGGGAGCCACGCTCGGGCGCTCTCCGGGCGGTCACCAGCTTGGCCGTGGTCTGCAGGTTGATGGGGGCGCTCTGCGGGGGCTCCACGCCGGCCGCGCTGCAGCCCAGCCCCCCGTTGAGGTGCGCGGTCACCATCGCGATGGGAGCCTTGGCCGGCAGGACGGAGATGGCCAGGCTCTGGCTTTGGCTCTGGCTCTGGCCGCCGCCGCCGGACGCTTTGAGAAGTGCGGGGACCCCGCCGCCGGGCTTGGAGTTTCCGCTGCCCCCGCTTCCCACCAGCACCGCCGCGGGGCAGCTCCGCACCGCCAGCTTCTGCCACAGGGAGAAGGAGAGAGAGAAGCGCCAGCGTCACCACCGGCCTTGCCCCCGCAGCGGCACAATCCCCTGCCCCGCGGCCCCCGCCCGGCACGGGCACAGAGGAGCCGAGGGGCGCCTGCAACATCTGCAGCCAGCCTGGCTCTGCCCCCTCCCTACGGAGCCCTGACCCGAGCAGCCCTGCCTGCCACTGCCGCCTGCTCCAGCCGGGGGCGCCCCACCGAGAGCCTAGCGCCTCTGGGCTATCTCATGCTCCCGGAGCCGGGCTATGCACCAGGAGAGAACAGAGACCCAGAGCCAGCGAGTACCGTCGCTAGCATTTCTTAAAAGGATGGACGAGAGCCGGCCAGATCTTTCATATCATCTTCTCCACCCTCACCAGGTTGCTGTTAACAGCGCACTGGCTTGGTGTAGCTTTTTAGTTGTCTGGTCAATTTCTTACCGGTTAAAGTGGAGTTTTAGGGGTGGGTTGGTTTGTTTGGGGGAGGAGGGGAGGGAGTTGCTTAATTCCTCCTGAATCACTTTCTGAAGGGGCTTTGGTTGTGTGGTTCGACAGCACCGAGCACAGGGTCCGTGATTAGGGGTTACATCACTACAAGTGATAAATAATAATTGATAAAGGGATTTCAGAGCAGGCTAGCCAGTATTTTCAAACTGTCATCTTTCATTAGACTGCAAACCACATTACAGCTTCCAGTCTCACCCTATACTTTTTAGTTTCCCAGTTCTTCAGATTTTACTTTTCCATGTGTTGTCACCTCCTTTTTTTAAACTTGCGTTTTTTTTAAATAACCAGCATTATTTTTCAAACTAGTGGGGTCAAGCATTCTAGTGAAAGCCAGAAACCCTTTTACTATTTAAGGCATATAAAAATGTCACATTTGTGAAAAGGTATCGATACTGTTGAATTTATAAATACAGTAGCTATTTTATTTTGGATCAGGTTTTCTTCTACTATTCCATGTTATGCTGACAATACTCATGCCTTTGTAGTTGCCAAAGTACTGGATACAAGAGACTTGTGTCAAACCTGTTTTTATCTTTATCTCATTTTAGCTGTATTAAACATCTCCTTGTATTATGTATCACTCATATTCAGAGTAAGATACAGCTTTCTGAGTAAAGATTTCAGCTTTGCAGTAATATTGTTTCATTTTATATCATCTGTGACATATCATTAAAAACTCATAATGGAGACCCGGGGCAAAATTCTGTTCTCAGTGACAACAGTATAAATCTGTTACTTAGAAATAAATAGAGGTTGAACTGAATTCAGGCCACACGTGCCTCTGTATCTGTGTGCCATTTACTTTAATGGTGCCAGGATTTCCAGTGGTGTTAAGTGAGAGCAGAATATGTCCCGTGCATCTATATTTTACTTTTGTCATAATTTATAACTGGATTTTAATGTCTACCCTAAGAAGGTCCCAATATTTAGATTGCCAGGATGAGAAACTTCACATCACAGAAATGTACAAATATGCTGTACTGCTAGACACTTTCACTATAAGCATAAAGACCTTCATTGTTTTCTTCATATAACATTTTAAAAGGTACCAAAATACTTTAAATTTTCTCTAATTCAAGTCAACAGAACAAGCAAAGCTGAAGATATGCAGTACTTGGAACAACAGTGGAAACAAAAGCAAGTTAAGAAGCAGGAAGGATACTTTCCTTACACAGTTTAATACCCAATAATTGCTTTTCAACGTGCCTCAAAGGGGAAAAATAGAGACAATACAAAGCAGAAATTATGTACAATTAAATTTTTTTAGTTGTTTCTTCACTCACATTAATATCTGCCTTATTCTCCATGGTGAGCCATATTAGAGAGACATATTAATAATAGTTTTTTGAAAATGCCTATTTGTGTATATGCACCAGAAATAGCTGAAACATGATTAGTTTTGTTGTTTGTTTTAAATTCTAACTCAAAGCAAACATTAAGTGGTTTTTATGGCTGACCCCTCTGTATATTTTCCTTGTTAAAGGGATATTTGTATTCCCCTTTAAGGATAAGTTTTTACTTTCATCCTTAAAAAAGGTAAATGCAAGGAAGAATGTTGCCACTATCATAAACCTGAAATAACCAACCAACTTGTTCCAAAAACTTCTACTGAGTGGACAAAACAATACTTCTTATGATGTATATATTGAAATTATTTGTTTAAAAGGGCATGAATTTTAGAAGCTAGATGTGGAAACGTATCTGAGTGGTAGATATTGAAGATTAGTTTCAGAAAGCTAAACTCACCTGTTGGAAGAGGTGACATTTTTCATTTGTGTCTGATTGAATTAATTGTTCCATGAAAATGCATCTACTAACCACACCAAAACATCTCACTTAGATTCATTTGGTAAGAGAATAGAAACTATGTGGTTTTTCTTTTTTAAAGACCTTTTTTTTAATGTTATACCCCAGGAAGTTCTGATAAAGGCATCTTGGCAGAAACAATAGAGTGTAGTGTGAGAGGTTAAAAAAATCTCCAGCAAAACCTACATCTGCTGTATTACATTTCTGCCAAATTAATTAAAAGAATATTCTTGTTTCTAAAAGAGACAAAATCTGCATTTTGGGAATTAGTCTGCATAACATATCCTCTGACACTTTTGGAATGATGAATAATAAGAATCTAAGCATGCTTTGGGCATAATAGTCAAAAACGTGCTGTCATAATAGGGGAGTCAAAAAAAAATGGCTCTAAATGCTGGAAAGCAGCACACTGCTTCTCATCTACAGCATATCAGTCCTCACAATACACCAATTTTGAAGCAGCGCCTTTTCAATAGCAGCACAACTTTCATTTTCACTGCAGGATGCCACAGGCAAACTGAAGTTTGAGATATGTATGCCAGTCACAAGCAAACACACTTCAGTGTGCTGGAAAGCTGCTGCTTGTTTATGATTTTCTCTATTCTACATGGCAGATTCCTCTTCTTAGATTTCAACTGTACAAAGCAGTGCTTTTATTTTTTTCTCAAATGTATCAAAATAGCTTTACCCTTTATGTTTATTTTTAAATGCAAAAAACAGTGTGTTCCACAGAGGTCTGTGCTCATAAAGGTTTGTAGGATGTGGGGGAAACAGGGATGCAACAGTTTTACTCTAATTCCAGGATATTTGGAATAAGTGAGGCTCCTACCAGCTACTCAGATGCTACCTTGTATAATTATTAAACAGATTGCTGTTTTATATTAAAGAAAAGGGTATAGGGGAGAGAGAAGGATTTGAAGAATGCTGCTTTCAGAAGCCACAGGCAAAGCAAATAGCTATTGTGTCTCAGTACAGATGCTGGAACATACATGCACTGACACCTGCATTGGGGAGTTGATATTACTATTCACTGTAAGTTCAGGTTTCCATTTCTCCACTTTTACTCTTCTGCAGTTTACATCATTTTTTGGTAACCTTACAAGGTCTGATATGCCTTGTATAGCAATAGTAATCCACACAGGTACTTACGTAGATTGTTAAATGAGAATGATCACATTCTAAAACAATTTTATACTCTGCTACTGATTATCTTCCCATGGCAGTGACTTTAAACTGATACAAGCCTGACAACTAAGATATGTGACCTGTTTAAAAGGGACTTAGAATTCACTGCCCATTGCTGTCTATATCGTAACGACTTCTGCCTTAGACATAGACTTTATTCCAGTAATCCTTCCAGAATGATACTGTCTGACAATGCACTTTTGCTCTGAAAAACTGCAGTTGTTTCCAGAGCAACATCTATTATTTTCCTGAGCTGGCCTAGAAGGAAATATGTTCTGTATGAGAGTTTGTCAAGCTCTCAGAAGAATGGTAACCTATTATAAAACCAAAGCAAAGACCTACCAATTAATAATTTAACATTTGTCACAAACCTAAGGCACTGCATGTGAGATAGCTGAATAGAGATTCCCTCAGAGAGGAGGGTCTTGACCTCTGTTAATTTACTCAGTTCTTACAATAAAACTCAGCTGAACGATTGACTCTTTAATATTCTAACAGTGACAGACCACAATTCTTATTCTGGCAATAACCACAGTATATGGGATGTTTCAAGATTTGTGGTTTTGGTAACAGTATGAATTTTCATATGCTTTTCAATGTGTTTCCAGTTGCCATTTTTGATACCCAGCTGTGAGCAATGACCTTTATTCATTTGGGCCTTGATCCTGCAAACACTTATGATCCTAATAACTTTATGCAAAGAAGTAGCCCTAGAGAAGTGAATAGGGCTACTCTCATGAAGAGATGTATACACCTATGCAAGTATTTGCAGGACTAGCGCCTTAGGTGGGATTAGTGATGTGCTATCAGTATTTCAACAAAGGGTTCCCATGAAAACACCCTCTTTGCCTGTGGACAACCCCAAATACCACAGTTGCTGTCCTCACAGAGTGGAAGGGTGAGGAACTGAAGAATCTGTTTGGTTTGCCATTATTAAAAGTGCTGTCTCATATCCATAACTTTGATGGGAACATTTTACACTCTGTTCCTGAACAACAGTTTATTGATAATAGATCACTATGTCCAATCTCTTCAATTTGAACTGGGGCAATGGCATTTGTAGGTGAGTCTGGGACAGCCTCTCCTTCTCATTTTATTTTTTAAACAACCTGCCATTTTGGTGCAATCTGGTTCATTCCAAAGGGGGGGAACTGCACTACAGAAATATTTTTAATGAACCTCAAGGATAGGTCATCACTAGGAGGGACAATTTAACAGCATCCAGAGAGTGCGGGTGAACTCCATCAGAGGCAGGAGATCATCCTTTAATTTGGTGTTGCAATTTTACCAAGTGGCACCAGGGAGCCCACTCCAGAACATTGCCACTGAGGAGTTAACACTCTTTCTGCTTGCTTATCCACAAAGCAAGAGCCAATCGCAGCCCTCTCAAGTGTGCCATGATAGAGACTGAAAAGCATAAGGGAGACAAATATGATGCAGAAAGAACTATGGATAGAAAGTGATACTTAGGAAAGCAGTAGTGACTTCACTGCTGCTTGGAATTGTCTCCTGGCTTCTAGTATTCATCAGCAGGAAAAAGAAAAATCTGATGAGAACTTGAATATAGATTAAACAAACATCCGGACAGAACTGTCATAGGGTATGGAAAGCATGAATAGACTTTTAGAGCGATGATAGATCCTCGGTCAAACAAGAACTGTCCTTTGGAGAAAACAGATCAGGAAGGTACAAAGGAAGGAAGGTTTGTGTGTTGAAGGACAAAGTATGATAGCTACTTAAAAAAAGGCTTCTTTTGTGTGTTGTTTTCTCCCCCTCCCCTTTTTTTTGACAACTTACTGCCTGCCTGTCATTAGAAATAAGTATCTATTCATTTTTTTCTATCAGATCTCTGCTAATTAGCCATAGCTGTAGCACGGCACAAGGATTTACATTCAAAGCAAAAACCCATTCTAATCAAAACTGTAGCAAACTGGGGTTTTGTCTGACGTTAACCTGAAAGTCAGTTATTGTACCACTGATGTACATACCATATTACCAGCTGAGTGCTTTCAGCATCCCTCTATCAGTGTGAAATATTTAATTGGCACAAGGATCCAATCAGCACAGTAGAGGGGAATCTAGTGTGTGCATTAATTTACTTTCAGATGAAAAGCAGTAAAGCAAGTCAAAAACATATAACCTTCCTTCCCTAAACACAGAACACCAGAAGAATTTGGCGGTGGGGAAGGGAATGGAAGCCGCTCTATGTGATTCCAGATTGGAGATTTAGAAAGAAATTAGCCATTCCTACCAAAGGATGACAAATGCTTCCTGGAGTAGAGAAGGGACTCCCCCCACAAAAATAATCCATTAATTAAAATGGCTCACTATTTCTGAGTCTCCTCTTCTTAAACTAAAGAGGTTGTAAAACCTTTTTTTCCGGCATGTCTTTAATTAAGAGAGACTACAAACACCCAACAAATAATGAATGAGCCTTTGTATTTAGGTATAATGGCTCTCTATGCTCTGACTAGGTCTGATCTGTGTTAAGATACTCTCCAGTAAAGCTCTTCATTAGGAATAAAAGTCTGTTTTATAAGTATTACCAAGCACTTTTACACATCAGCAGTTTTTATATATTGCAGAAGTATATTGCCATGTACAGAAACTAAATGTCATACACTACCAAATTTACTTTTAATCTATCAATGAGAAAGACATTTCTCTGATTTTTTAAATGTAGCACCTAATCTATGTGAAACCCAATGAAAACATCAATAAAGAAAAAGGAGTCATTAATGATAATTTCTAATGTAAACTTTAAATGAATGAACTTAATGCTGTCGCAAATGAAACCTAAGTGCAAAGGCACTGTAATGGGTAATAATTAAAATCACCAGAAAAACTAGCCCTTATGTCAACCTGATACGACTAAAACTCTCAAAATGGCTAGCTTCCAGCACAGATTGGTAACGAAGAATTAGCAGATCTACATGAAGAGAGAATTTTCAATAGTGGTAAATATTCTAATAACAGTAACAGTGGGATTGTAAAAGCATAAATTCACTTAAATGCAATTATCCTTTAATTTCTATAACCATTACACAGCCTGCTGGGTAAAAAATAAAATAAAAATATACTTCCCACTGTATTGCTAACTGGCAAACCACTCATCAAAGCTTCGAATTATCTGTTTAGTGACTTGTAAAAAGCACTTTTTAACAAATGAGGAGTAGGGGGGATGAGGATGATATTTAATGAGAAACGCCAAACTCATATTATGGAATGTTCTAGAAGAATCTCTGCATTTTAGAGGGGAGGAGGAGGGGCAGCTGGATTTTTTTTTTTTAATAACCTCACAAATAATCCCTCCTCCTTTCTCTCTCTCAAACCACGTCAATGATCAAGGAAATGAGAACAAGGCACTTGATTCACAGCTGACTCTCTGTTCTTGTTACATCAGATCAAGAAAGAGCAATCTAACAGGGGCACCTATTTCTGCAGGGGAAACAAATCTACAAGCTGGCATTTTGTCTCTTAGTCCTATTAATTACCTATCTTTTGCTCTCAGAAACAGACCTTTTGTAACTTGCAATCCAGGCTAACCAAAATATTATATCTACACTCACAAACATATGTATTTAAAGTCTATACTAAAAAACTTCATTGAGGGTGATGTACTGATTTGAATTTTATTTGATGAACAGATCACTATTCTTTCCCTTAATCCCAGCAAAAACTCTTTTGTACAGTGAAAATATTAAGATAAGGCCTGATCTAAAGCCCATTGATGCTAATAACCACCTTTCAGTTGACTTCAGAGGTTGGATCAGGCCCACAGTGAAGACCAGCGAGACATGCTATATCTAGTGTGCAAATCTATGAAATGCTTTAAAATATTTCCTTCTTTTAAGCCCTAATTTACAGAAAAGCAAACTTTAGCTTGATCTCATTAATATACATCTGCAGTACATACAGGCATTCTCCCTCAACAGACTCTGTGGTGTTTTAAATTGCTCCCCACTGGATAACATGGGTCCTCTGGTAACCTAAAGCTGTAGTCCTACATATGATTAGCAGCTCAGGAAATTTACATACCTTTGCTGTTGCCAGCTTCACAGCTTTCCATGATTTACCATGCCCCAGCGTTCATGAGGATTGCGTTTATTTGTCTTATTTAATCATGTTTTTTTTAAACAAAACAAAACTGGAGTGTACACCATTTAAACATTCATGTGCTTCTCATTTAAGTTTTGAAAAAACAAAAGGCATCATGATTCAAGGGCACAAGCATGCAGCACAGCATATGGAGCCACAATAAGTGCCCCAGAACTAGCTGAATGTTTCTATTGTCTGAAAGACTTGTTCATTACAGCTACAAGATGCAATGCAGATATTTGCATTTTTTAAGAGGTGCATCTCATGGAATCCAGAGCATTTCTAAATGGCATCAAAGCCCACATTTCTTGATATCCTAACTCCCTTTGTTTCTGTAGACATGCAGCCTTTGCCTCGCTGAGTATTTTAATGTCTGAATTTCATTAAAGTTTGCATCCTCATGTTTCTAACCCAAGATATGAGCTCACAGGCTTGTGCGTTTTACTTACAAACGCCCTATCTTCTTATTATCAAGCAGCTGCATGTGATTTTAAAATAATAATAAATTACAGTAATTTATGAAATCTAATTTTAAATATGCTCCCAACTGATCCACTTCCCCAAAGACCTTCAGACCTTTTTAAAAATAAACAATAATTTCTAAAATCTAATTTCAGATATGCTATCTATTGAATCTCTTTTCCCCCTAAGACCTGATCATCCTTCTCTGATCCTTTCCTCCCCCCCCACAAAATTGAATTTGTGAATGCATATCTTCATTGCTATAGCATAAAGATTTGACAACACAATAAACCAAGCAAACTCTCTTTTCAGTTACTACAGAATCTTCTTGAAATGAACAAATGTAGTGAACAGATATTGGCCTCCCAGGGGATCAAAACATCAGTTCCTTGGTATATATATAAAGAAGAGAGAAGTTAAATGGTTGTGTTTCCCCCAAAGGAAGGCACAGCTTCAGTTGTGAACTATTCCCATCAGAAATAGTGGATAAGTTACAAAGAAAACAGAAACCTGCCTCATTCCCAAACCCTCAAAACACATATAGACAGTTCCCCAGGACTCCTGCAAGCACATTGTATTCCAAGAACTCCAGCATTTATGGTTACAATATGTTAGGGTGAAAGAATGACCGTTTTCTAACTTCAGGCATATTTGCATTTTAGTCATGATGCTGCTCCAATCAGCATTACAAGCCACTTTCCAACTCTCTAAAGTATGGCTTTGATGAAAACAAGAGGGGGTGGGGGTTGGGAGACCCAAACAAAAACACGTTAGCCCAAACTGGGTGCCTAAAGTTAGGTTCCTAAATCAACAACCAGGCACCTAAATCAGTGACTTCAGGGATCACTGCCCGCTGTCACAATTCAGAGAAGCAGAACCCACTGTAAAGTTAACTGGAAATAGGGCAGATGCACCATGATAATCCAGGAGTTCCACCCAGTTTGCGCTGAGAGGACCTCAGTGCAGAAAAGCACCTGAGCCATAGATTCTGCTAAACAACTTAGAGAGCGCTCTCTTCAGAGATCAGGACTGGAATCAGGTCCTTCTACACCATCTCTGACAGTAGATTCTTCTGCAATCTTGGGAAAGTCACTTTACTTCTCCACCTCAATTTCCCAATCTGTAAAATGGGGATAATAATAGGTTACGCCCTCACAAAGGTATTGTGAGGCTTAATTAGCTATTGTTTGTCAAGTGTTATTTCTTTATTATTAAAACCTAGTTTACGTCACATAACTCTGTCTCGGCCATCTGGATTATTACTGGCAATCCAAAGGTATGGTATTATCTTGCTGTTTCTCTAATCTCTCTTGCTAATCTTATTTAAAATCATCAAGTAGAGGAAATCTGAGATACTTTTGTGGAGATAAGGATCAGAGATTACAGCCCCATGTTTTCCTTTGATTCTGAGAGTGCAGATCTGGCCAGAGAACACAGACAATGGGGGAAGGGTGCTCCTCCTTCCTTCCATATGAAAGCTCATCTGTGCTGGCTCCCCAGGGACCCACCATTATGGGAAGAAAGGAGGTGGAGTGGTAAATTTGACAGATTTCCCCCAAACCAAGGTTACACAATATTACAATAATTTATGATGCGTCTTCTACCATGCAAGGAAAGTCCGGGAAAGTGTTGCCATGCGTCCAGTTTTTGACCAGAACATCTATTCGAAAAGGAAACTTGGTGGCTCCAGTCAGCACAGCCAGCAGGGCAGGCAGCCTCCGCGGGTCCCGGAAGCAGTCGGCATGCCCTCCGGCTCCTAGGTACAGGGGTGGACATGGGGACTCTGCACGCTGCCCCCACCCTGGGTTGCAGGGATGGCGCCTGCAGATGGGGCCAGTGCACAGAGCCCCCAGCTGCCCCTGCAACTAGGAGCCAGAGGAACATGTCGCCTCTTCCCAGGAGCCACCTGACATAAGTGCCGCCCAGAGTTCGCACCCCAAGCCCCCTCCCCCCACACCCAAACTCCCTCCTAGAGTCTGCACCCCGCACCCCCTGCACCCCAACCTTCCGCCCCAGCCCTGAGTCCCCTCCCACACTCCAAACCCCTCAGCCCCAGCCCGGATCCCCTTCCTGCACCCTAAACCCCTCATCCCTGGCCCCACCCCAGAGCCCTCGCCCTCTCCTGCACCCCAACCCTCTGCCTCAGTCTGGTGAAAATTCGCAAGTAAGCGGTGGTGGGGGAGAGGGAGCGACAGGGTTGGGGAAAATGGAGTGAGCTGGGACCTCAGAGGAGGTGCAGGGCAAGGGTGTTTGGTTTTCTGCATCAGAAAGTTGGCAACCCTAGCCCTGGATAGTTATGGAAGCCCTTGGCAGGAGTAAATTAGAAGGGCTACCCAGCAGCAGAGAGACAACCACCACAAAGAACCCCTTAGTCACCAGCAGAGACTGTTGCAGAATACAGGACTGCTCCTGAGCATTTCCTCCATCCAGACCTAGCAAGGAGATTATGAGTAGGGCCCTACCAAATTCACGGCCATGAAAAATGCATCATGGACCGTAAAATCTGGTCTCCCCCCACTCCCTCCCCGAAATCTGATCTTTTGTATGTTTTTACACTGTACTATATAAATTTCTTGGGGAAGACCAGCATTTCTCAAATTGGGGGTCTTGACCCAAAAGGGAGTTGCAGAGGGCTTGCAAGGTTTTTTTTAGAGTGGTTGTAGTATTACTACCCTTACTTCTGCACTGCCTTCAGAGCTGGGTGGCCAGAGAACAGCAGCTGTTGGCTGGGCACCCAGCTCTGAAGGCAGCGTCCCACCAGCAGTAATGCAGAAGTAAGGTTGGCAATACCATACCATGCCATCTTTACTTCTGCGCTGCTGCTGGCGGTGGCTCTGCCTTCAGAGCTGGGCTCCCAGCCAGCAGCCACCGCTCTCCAGCTACTCAGCTCTGAAGGCAGTGCCGCCATCAGCAGTGGTGTAGAAGTAAGGGTAATATCGGGTGTTGCAGTACTGCTACCCTTAGGGCTGGTCCACACTGGGGGGGGAAATCGATCTTAAATACGCAACTTCAGCTACGTGAATAACGTAGCTGAAGTCGAATATCTAAGATCGGATTACTCACCCGTCCACACTGCGCGGGATCGATGTTCGCGGCTCTCCGTGTTGATTCCGGAACTCCATTGGGGTTGACGGAGTTCCGGAATTGATATAAGCGCGCTCGGGGATCGATATATCGTGTCTAGATTAGACGCGATATATCGATCCCCGAGCAATCGATTTTAACCCGCCGATACGGCGGGTAGTCTGGACGTGGCCTTACTTCTGCGCTGCTGCTGACAGTGGCTCTGTCTTCAGAGCTGGGTTCCTGGTCAGCAGCCACCGTTCTCCAGATGCCCAGCTCTGAAGTCCCTACAATAACCGTTGAAGCCCGCCACTTCTTCTTTTTGGGTCAGGGCCCCTACAATTACAACACTGTGAAATTTCAGATTTAAATAGCCAAAACCATGAAATTTATTATTTTAAAATGTCTGAGTGTGAAATTGACCAAAATGGACCATGAATTTGGAAGGGCCATAATTATGAGCTTTCCTCTGGGATACAGAGGTTGACACAGACATTTGTTTAGATATCTCTGTGGCACCTATCATTGTAGGTTCTGAACATCTCACAGACTTTAATGTATCTATCCTAATAACACCTGTTAGGTAGGAAAGTGCTATTATCTCCAGTTACCAGATGAGAAACTGGTGCACAGAGACTTTCCCAAGTCTGAACAGAGTCAGATACAGAGCTGGGAATTGAATCCACATCTTCTTAATCCCAGACCAGGGCCTTAATCATCAGATCACCCCTCATCTTTCTTCCTTACATTAGTTACCTTCTCACTGGATTGCTGCAATGTGTTTGATCTGGGGCTATACATGATGAACACTGGGAAATTTTGGATAGTGCAAAAGACAACTGCGCTGCTTATTTGACCTAGTGACTAAGTTTGAAGAAAGGATACAACAGAACTGCAGGCTGTGCGATAACAGTGAGCCCAAGCCTACTCTCAGAGAAGCCAACAGGAAATGTGTGATGCCCAGCACATCTAAAAATCAGGCCCAAGGTGTTTCAAAGTTGGATGATCAAAAAATCAAGGACAATCAAAACCAGGGGCTATGTAGCGAGGCGATGGGATACTCCACAGCCCCACTGAGGGACAAACCTCCCCCAACCCCGCTATGGGCAGAGCTGCCGGGTCCTGCACCCGCCCCTCAGAGGTCACAGCGTAGACCCGGAAGTATAAAAGCAGACCTGCAGAGCTCAGTAGGAGCCCAGCCACCGCTGGGACCAGACATCTGCGGCCGCTGCCAGCTGGAGCTCACACCCGGCCAGTCGAGCCTACCTTGTGCCTGCTACCATGAGGAGGACTGGCCGAGGCTGCCCCGCACCTGCAACCCCGAGGAAGGGCCGAGCCTGTCTCTTACCCACTACCCCGAGGAAGAGCCTAGCCTGCCTCTGGCCAGCTACCTCGAGAAGCCGCTGAGCCCACCCTTGAACACTTATCCAGAGGAGCCGATGGAGGCTGAGACCGCTGGTGACGCTACGAGGACTCAGGTACCTGACATGGAGAAAAGAGGAAGTAGCCCGAGGGCAGCCGACCCCTAGTCTGGCTGCAGCACTGCCAGAGCCAATGTCAGTGTGTTGCGGCCAGGATCCCCACTGACAGCAGCGAGTTTCTGCTGCTGCTAGGGCCCTGGGCTGGGACGCAGTGGAGTGGGAGGGCCTGCGTCCCCCCTGCCACCCCTCCAGGGGTGGCAGACTCCCCCTTTCCCTGGCCTGAGGGGGCCGAAACCTACTATTACTGACGCAACGTTTGTTGCCCCACCCTGACCTAGGGCTGGGCTTAAGACTATTGCTGTTCAGCCCTGCCTGAGGGCCTGAGCGTACTGACTCAGTATTTATTGCCCCGCCTTGACCTAGGGCCAGGCTTAAGATTATTGGTAGCGAGGCGGTGGGATACCCCACAGCCCCGCTGAGGGACAAACCGCGGCCGAGCCGCACTACAGGCTACTTTTGAAAATTTGATAGAAAGTCAGGTCTACAAAACTCAGGAGCTCCTGGTTCTCAGTCCTTTGTTCAGACCACTAGATGACACTCCTCTTTTTATGCCCCAAGCACATAAAATAAAGTTAGGAGGTTTGTTTTGTTTTAATTTAATACCATGGACACGGACAGTTGAGAAAGGAGACTCAGAAAAACTGATAGGGGGGGCGGTTTGAGAAGAGAGAGTGACAATGAGCAAGCCAAACTTGAAATTCTAGAAGCTGAACATTTTTTTAGTCTACGAATCACAAATAATAATAATACCACTTGATTAGACATAGAAGATTAATTGATCACAGTTACAGCAGGATGTGCACAGAATATTTTATTAAATGAGAGTTAAGAGGAAGGAGAGAGTACAATCAACTGATCGGAATTAGTCAATTCTCAAAATAAATTAACAAATGTTGGAAAAGTAAGATATATTTAAGAAACAAAGGGGATAATGTATTTTCATTCCAATTTATGTGAAATGCTAATGAAAGTGCATGTATTTAAAGCAAAATAAAGGTAAGGAACAATATTGATGTTGGAAAAGTACATTACAAAGCAACAAAGGAGCTGGCTATTGGGAGATAGTGTAGATTCTAACACGAAATTAAAGCACTTGAAATGCGTTGTTATGGGGCCAAAAAGAGTAATGAGCAGTAACTAATGCAGAGCATGTCAACGGCAGTGAATAATGTAAAAAAAAAGTGGAATGTAGAAGAGAGACTGAGAAAGAAAATACTGGCCCACTTCAAAACAACAATAGGGAAATAAACACAAAGGATAAGGAGAAAGCAAGGACACTATGCAGTAACTTTGCATTTATCTTTACAAATAAAGATAGCAATAGGGAGAAAAATTATACAATTCACAGATAAAATGGAAATGATCTGGAAAAGCCTAGAAGCTAGTTAAGGTTTGTGTGTATCTAAACTAGCTTTTAAGCTTCTACTGCAAGCAGAGAAGAGAAAAAGAGTTGTTTGTTGATTGTTCTTGTGAGGCACTTAGATATTATACTGGCAAGGGCCATATAAACCTATGAACCTTAGATAAAGAGACCTAGATTGGTGGATATACAGAGAGAAGATTCAAGGGAACAAAAGAAAAGAGAGGAGAAAATAAGGGAAGCTTTAGCAAACTTTTTCATAACTGTGGTATGTTTATAGGAATCTCTGAAGATGAGAATAATATATTTTTGGGCCATATGTTTCCACTGTGTGCTGTGTAGGGCATGAAATCATAGCCACTTATTACAAACTCTACCTCATACCGTCACTCAAACACACTGCCTGGTACACTATCTTGCCACACTGGTTTACTAATGAAAAAAGGTATTCTGCAGAACAGCTGCAAAAAAATAAAATAAAATGATGGTTATGAACAATAGACTGGTGACTCGCTATGCCTGCTTTTTGCACATTTCCATCCCTGCCATAGCTTTTTCTGGAAAAGGGGACACATTGCCTTCTGCCATGAAGAAACATATTGCTGGGAAGAAGGGAATGCTGTGGGTCAGCACACTAACCTTTCACCTCTAGAGACCGGAGTTCAAACACCAGGACAGGCCATAAATGAACAAAATTAGTCTCAGTCTAGTTTCTGTGGTCCAAAATCATCCAGGGCACAACACTAACACTAGGAATGAGTTTAGCCCAAACTATCTAAATCACAAAGCTACCACATCATTTGGTACAACTAAGAGAATATGATCAAATGACATCTTTGACAGGGGTTATAGGAAAGGAAAGGGAGTGCATTAGAAACAAAAAGTAGGACTGCTTGCACAAAACTGACTTATTTTATTCCTGTCACTAGTCACTATTGTTAGTCCCTCACTTTAAGAGCTACAGTAACTCACAGATCTCTAGGCCACCAATTCGAATCCAGTCAAAGTTTTCAGAAATCAATACTCACTGTCATCTGCTGAGTCTTCAGCGGCCTGTGTAAAAACTTTTCACTTTCTGGCAGACAGTTGTCCACAGAGCAACCCATAATAACTTGCCGCCATTGTAGAAAGGCTGAAAATTGTCTGGACACAGAGTAAATTACCCTTTCTACCCTTAGAGGATTATAGGGTCTCCATCAAGTAATTCAGATTTAAAATTTTAATAGTCTTAAAATGTTTATAGCCTATTACAGAATGTCTTCTGAATTCTCAACATCCATTTAAAAGAAAAATCCATCCCTTGATTATTAAAATGTTTTTTATTATTAATAATATTTTTCACTTATACAGATGCTCCCCGACTTACACAAGCATTCCATTCCGGAACGCCTTGTGTAAGTTGAATTTTGCATAAGTCAGGAACATATACCCTACAATTACGCAAGGAAAAAAAAAAGTTTACAGAATTTAAGGAATTTTTTCCATAAGTCCGGATTTGCATAAGTCGGGTTTGCGTAACCCAGGGAGCGTCCGTACAGCAATTTTCATCAGAAGATCCCCTTCCGCCAAACACATCACAAAAGCAGTGTAAATATCAGTCTCCCAATTTACACATGTGGAACTGAGACACTGTGAAGTGATTTGCTCAAAGTCACACAGCAACTCAGTGATACATTCTTTCATAATACAAAGCACCATGTGGTCACATCACAATGAACAGTAAACACAACTCATGAGCATTATTGGCCAGCAATCTTCCTCTTTGTTTGGCAGTCTACACACAGCGCTGAGTAGTACAGCATACCACAACCCTCCCGGTCAGCCACACTCTCTGAGAGCACCCCCTGCCCCTGGCACCAGTCTCTGCAACACTTTGGCAATCTTCTTCAGCTCATCTCACTCACGCATCCTGCAACTCAGGCAATTATTTCCACGTTTGGTTCTGTGTGAGGTACAGTTAGCACACAACCATCGACTGTAGCATTTCAGTTTGAAGGCAGAAATTCTACTAATGTCCTGTTTCCTTAATGTTAATGACTCACAAGCATATAGGAAGATGACAAAGACAAGAGATTCAACAATTTTTAACTTCCAGGTAACACCTTTGCATCTCCAAATGTGGCCGTGTGTCGTTAGAGCAGTAGTCGTAAGTCCAATTTTCTGTTGGATCTCTATGTGATGTTTGGCATCCACAAAAACATAGCTCACCATCCCATTATTCTCAACTATTTTCTTGCACAGCTCATGCAGATAGAATAATTTCTCCACCGTACCTCTTTTGGGTCTAAACCCACTTGCTCTTCAGCCAGGAAGCTTTGTATCTTGGACAAAATTCTCTTCAGAATGATTTACAGCAGCATTTTGCTAAGGTGTGTCAATAATGAGATTATACGTAAGGTCAATGGTGGAGCTGGAAATATAACCTACATTTCTTGATTGCCCTTATTCCAAGACAAAGGACCTGTCTTCTTTTCGAATCTACACAAAACAGTAGTTTCTACATCAGGCCCTGATCCAAAGCCCATTGATATCAATGGGAGTTTTTCCATTCATGTCAATGGGTTTGGATCAAGCCCTCAATGCCAGTGGCTTTGTAAAAATAGTTAAATAACAAACACTATTCTGAGAGCTGTGCTGACATCATCAGAAATACTGTTGCCCAAACAAGGAAATAAATAAAAACTGCCAGAGGCATCAAAAAGCCAACTCAATAAAAACAAGAAGTGATGGCCAAATGCAAAGGGAGAAAAAAGACATTGAAAGAAAAGTTGTTTTCAAGGAATGGAGACTTTAGGGGGGAAAGGGAATTATAATCTATAAACAGGTTTGTTGACAATATCTTTTCAACTGGTTACAATTCTTGCAGGAAAACAGTGCCATGATGGGATAAAGGGAAATGCATTCTATTTTCTGAACCAGAACTTTCAGAAAGAATTGGGTGCAATGTGAAGCAGAAGTGTTTATCTAATGTGTAGATGGACAAAATTCTAGAAGACCTGGAGTGCTGAGTTCAGCGGAGGTTAAATCAATAAGGGAGAAAGTTTCCATTTACAAGTTGCTAGAAAGCAAGCGAAGCTCCTATGTGTTTTATGGTGAGCACAGTACAATGACCCATTATTTATTACTACAGGAGTATCTGTCAGCATAGCTGCAGTTAAGGCTTTATCAGCATTTCTATAATGAAACCTAACAGAAGAAACTTTTATCACTTGGTCATCTTAGTTCACACTGTGGGGATGAAATGTGGCACATACATTCTCAGTTCAGATGCACTTTCTTTTAAAATAAAATTTGCTTTAAAAGATTCTTAATCAGAGGATAAGGGGAGAGAGAGTGGCTAGGTTATGAAAGATCTGAATATAATAAAGTTCACATCGGCACCCATGCACAAGTAAGAAAAATCTAAGCACATACAGTGTCTAAAAAGGCTGTTTAACCTGTGCTCTGTCAACACATACGCACATAGCTGATCTACAACCATGGAGAGCCATACCTGCACGTTTCATATGGGCTTATGAAATTCAGGCTGAAAAAAGGTGTATGATCTTAACAAAAGTGAGCTTGTTCTGCCCAATGTAGAATGATGTGCATACTGATCCCAAAATCAGAATAGCAATTATGATGTTTCCATGAATAACTAACTCCATGACAAGATAGACTAAACTAGCAGGGAGCTTTGCATTGGGACACGTAAGTTTCCAGCCCACTCACTCTGCTGGCATAAATAGGAGACAAGGTGCCTACTCCTGTGGGAGGCAGACAGCAGAGGAAAGACCATCACCTTAGATCTTATGCTTAGTCATCTGCTGCGATTTATGCTTCTGCAGTTCCCCCATGCCTCTGAACTGCAGATCTATCTGGCACACCTCCAGCCTGGAGCATTTCTAGGCCAAAATGTTGGAAGAAACTCCTGCTGCTTCAGTTTGTATAGTCATTGTACCTCATTCTCCATTCATTTAAATAGAAGTAACTCCATGAACTTTAATGGCGTTACCCTTAGTTTACACTGCGATGAGCAAGTGGAGAAAGGTGCTGAACGTAGTAACATTTTTATAAAAATAACTCTACCCAAAGCACTAATAAGCTCTATAACTTTCTAACTCAGCATCAGCATGAATTTTCAGAACTAAACCAAAATTAGGCTAAGATATAAGTATCAATGGGATGCTGTGTGTATGTGTGGGACAGAGAGGAAGCTTCTTTCCCTTAACAATTGTTTTAGATTTTTTTTTAATGACTGTGCAATTAATAACAAATTCAGTACAAAGAAGTTGCATTTAAACAACTTCAAGAATATGAATCAAAACAGAAAAATAAGATTCAAAAGTAAGGCTGCCATAGTATGTTTAACTCACTATGTTATGCCACATTTATAGCAGGGACACCCAACCTAACTGAATTTCAGATGCAGCTTGATAAATTTATGAATGCGATTACATGATGAAGAGGAGTACATGATGACTATATTCACTTAGGAGGAAAAATCAAATGCACAAGGGTGCAATAACTGGCTAGCTGGTAGTACTACTGAAAAGGATCTGGGGGTTATAGTTCCATCAGAAATGGAACAGGAGTCAGCAATATGATGCAGCTGCAAAAAGGCTAATATTCTGGAGGTGTATTAAAAGTAGTGTTGTATGTCAGAAACAGGAGGTAATTGTCCCACTCTACTCTACTCTACTCGAGGAGGCGCTTCTGCCCGCCGCTTGAACATCGCTCCGCGCCCAAGGTGGAGGGGCAAGTGAAAGTCCCGCACCTTTTTGTTCTCGGCTTAAAAGCCTTGCAAATGGGGCACTTATCTGTCAAGTGTGATTCTTCAAACAGGAGTCATGTAGATCTCTCTTCGGCCGCGGCTTCTGGTAAGCCGGGCCCCTTTTGAAAATCTGGTGAGCCATGCATGGCTCCGGCACTGGGCTCATGGAAGGGCTACTTCCTGAACCCCGCTAACTAAACTAACCATGTTAGCAAAGGAAAAACGTATAACCATACAAATATATATATATAAAAGTGTTATAACTGCATAATTATATACGAGAAAACGAGTAGCTAGGGAAGTGGAGGTCAGCTAAGCCGCGCTCCACTGTTCCAACGACCGACACGGGCGGTAAGAAGGAACTGAGGAGCGGGTGGGCCGGCAGGAGTATATATGGAGCGCCATGGTGGCGCCACTCTAGGGGGCGACCTGCCGGCCCACTGAGTTGCTAGGGTAAAAGTTTTCCGACGAATGTGCACGCGCGGCGCGTACACCTAACTGGAATGGATATGAGCAATCACTCGAAGAAGAACAAAAATGATACTGGGTTTAGAAAATCTGACCTATGAGGAAAGGTTAAAAAAAACCTGGATATTTAATCTTGAGAAAAGGTGACTGAGGGGGGACCTGACAGTCTTCAAATACATTAAGTGCTGTTATAAAGATGATGTTGGTCAATTGTTCTCAATGTCCACTGAAGCTCAGATAAGAAGTAAGATTTTGTTTAGATATTAGGAAGTATAAGGGTAATTAAGCCCAGGAATAAGCTTTTAAGGGAGTTTGTGGAATTCCCATAGGTAGAGGTTCTTAAGAGAATGGACAAACACCAGTGATCTAGGTGGCCTAGGTTTAAGTGGTTCTGCCTCAGAGCAGGGGGCTGGACTTGATAGCCTCTTGAGGTCCCTTCCAACCCTTCATTTCTATGATGGGGTTGCATGCGATAGCAAGGAACTTGACTTGATGGCCCAGGAGATTCCTCCCAGTTCTATGTTCCTAAATACTGCAAGCATGTATGATGTGCGAATATCTGAGATATACTATTCTGAGAGTTCTGACTCCACAAACAGGATTAAATAAAATGGTATCTCAGAAATTCCATCATGTTCTACCTCTCTAGGTATTTAGATGGTCACTATTACCTCAACCGAGCATCTCAAACATTAATTACTTATTCTTACAACACCATTACCTTATGAAGAACTGAGGCACAGAGAGATTAAGTGGGACATGTAAGTCATGTATACGCACAGATTCTCAGCTAGGCATTATACTGGGAAATCAGTCCTAGGAAATTTGTGGCAGAGCCAATAATTGAACTCACATTTCCTCATTCCCAGTCCAGTGCCTTAACTAGAAGATCATCCTTCCTTCTTATGTTCTTTCCTCCTCATGCTGACAATTTGTTAGATTTTTAGTTTGAACTTAACATAGTAATTTTATTATTGGCCTAAATCACGGGTAGGCAACCTATGGCACGTATGCCGAAGGCGGCACGCAAGCTGATTTTCAGTGGCACTCACGCTACCCTGGTCCTGGCCACTGGTCCAGGGGGCTCTGCATTTTAATTTAATGTTAAATGAAACTTCTTAAACATTTTAAAAAACGTATTTACTTTACATAAAACAATAGTTTAGTTATATTTAGTATAGATTTGTAGAAAGACATTTTAACGTTTTTAGAAGGTATTACTGGCAAGTGAAACCTTAAATTAGAGTGAACAAATGAAGACTCTGCACGCCACTTCTGAAAGGTTGCCAACTCCTGGTCTAAATGAATGAGATTGGAGACTCTATTTATAAGTGACATTTAATTTAAAGGCAAAATGCATAACAAGTGATAAAGAATGATCTAATCAGGGTACATAAAGACTACGATCCGTTAAATATCTAAGAAGTGCATGTGAGATACATATGTACTTTTTGGTGCAACCTAAAATACTGGCTCACCTATCTAGGAAAGCAGTACAATGTAATGCAAGAATGACACATGGCCTGAAGTATTTCAGTTATGAGAAAGGTTGACGTTCTCATGCTTTCTCACATTGAGTTAAGAAGCTTGGGCATAACCTTATAAACAAAGATTTTTACAGTTAGGAAGGAGATGGATCAAAGTGATCCAGACAAACTGTATCCTGGCAAAGAGCATGTAAACAAGACATAATCAGGCAAGAGCAGGTTCATGGCAACAAAGATTTGCTTTCACACCATCATGAATAAACAATTAGATGCCACAAACTTTTCTTTTTTTTTCCCATGCATGTGATGTCTAAAGGTCTTGGCAATGTGAAAGAAACTTTTCCTACCAGATTTTATTCATGCAGAAATATTTAAAAGGCAGCAGCTTTAACCCTTTCCCTGCTGAAGTAGGAAAGTCTCACACTGATAGGTTTCTTTCAACTGAATGCCAACTAAAGTGACTGACACTGTGGGAAATGTGCCTGGTACCTTTGGGAACACAAGAAGTCAGTTATGTTGCCTTTCTTCAGTCTAACAGGGGTTCATTTTAAACATTTAGATGCACCGATTCACTGGGAAGCCAAACAGCCCTTGAAAAGGGCATTTCCCATAAAAAGGACAATCCTATTCATACTGATGCCAATGGCAAGATTCCCATTGGCTTCAACAGGAACAAGGTGAGGCACAGAATATTTCTATTTGGCAGATCCCTTGGTTGAGATGGGCTAAAGCTGTTGCTGATGCTGCTGCTAAAATCTGATTTTACTTCATCCCAGGTGGAGTTTGGGATTTAAATGGGAAGAGTAGTAATGTCATTTGGATGTCTCTTTCAGGCCTGATCTGGTCAGGACAACTCTGAGGATAAGGACAAAGAAAGCCTGAGGTCCCAGGAAATGGTGGAGATGGCAGCCCTGAGGGTGAAGTTTGCTCCAGTAGCCTCCATCTGTTTTTCTTTCATCTGTTCTTCTCTGTTTCCCACTCCCATCAAAAGTCTCTTTCTTTAAGGATCTACAAAGGGAATGGTGGGTGGAGTAGCCCATCCCCTCATTATTTTATGCACCAGTTAGGTCTAATATCTGACACACCAATTTGGGTTCATTAACTTCCAGCTTCACAACATCTGTTTTTAACAAGCATAATTTCAATAGTCTTTGGATTATATCAGCAAGGTCTTCTTGATTTAGACTAATCCAGTTTCTTTGGTTCTCTTGCACTTATTTATAACATTCTTTATTGAAAAGAAGTATACCTGGTAAATTCCATGGTAAATTCGTAAGCAGGAAAAAATTATAAACCAATTGTCACAACAGTACTAAAACTCCTCCTAGAACTTGGCCCTAGAATTATGCCTTTGTATGTAGGGAAAGGTCCAGTGATATGGCATCTGTATGACTCTGGAATGTAGGAGAGTATATGATAGACACATACATTTTAAGGCCAAAAGGGACTATTAAGATCATCACCTCTGACTTCCAGAATAACGCAGACTATAGAACCTCACCCAGTACCTTTCATTCGTTAAGTAGAGAAATGAGAATGAAGCTGCATCAAACCCATAACATCTGTTTGAGCTAAAGCATTTTTTTCAAACAGAAATCAAGTGTTTATTTAAAGACATCAAGTGATGGAGTCCACCACATCCTAAGGTAAGTTGTTCCAATGGTTAATTACTATCACTGTTAAAATGCTGCATCTTATTCCTTGTCTGAATTTGTCTCAGGTCAGCTTCCAACCTCTGGATCTTGGTATGCCTTTTCCTGCTAGGTTAAAGAGCCCTCTGCTACCAGAAATCTTTTCCCCCCATAGATAAGGATGGTGACACCATCTGTGTGTGTGTCAGCTAAGGGCAACTATAATAAATCTGGATCCTGGGCTCATACAGGTCGCTGCAACTTGTTGCAGCTTCAACCTGTGTCAGGAACCAAATGATCCCACCACAGCCAATCAGAGAAGCACACTGCCTTCCCTCTCAGTACCTGAACCAGGGGCATCACAGGTGTAGGGATGAGTGCTGCTCAAGGAGCTTAGGAGTCTAGTATCAACAGCGTTGTGCAGTTTTACTCTGCACCTTTCTTGCTATGCACGAGAGTCAAATTCTCTTGGTTAAGCCATCTAACAATTACTTCAGTGGGAATTCTGCCAGCATAGGGAGTGCACAATCAGACCTGCACTTGTGGGCTGTTGTTGCCTAATGTAAAGTTAACCCATTCTATTAACTAATGGTGTGTAAATAAAAAACCTTTCACGGTTACACTAAATCTATATCCAATTAACAGTTTATCATGAGCAGAGTCAGAGGAAAGCATTCCTGTGTCATTATATTAAGCATTCAATAAGATGCATTGCTCATTGGTGAACTGTCTTTGGAGACTCTTTTCCTCTTATCACAGAATGTGTCTTTATAGCTTTTGAGGTAAGAATAAAATCTGGGAACAAACCAGGGGAATGCAGGTGCACAAGCTGCTAACTGGAGGTACCAGTGACAGACACAGTGAGGAGACTTTGAAGAGTTATTGATGCTAGGAGTATCCATAGATCCATGATAGAACTAAAAGGATTTTCATCCACCTAAAGGGTATCAAGACAACATGTAGGGTAATAAAGATGAAGAAAAACAAACAAAAAACCAGGGGCCTGCTCCTGCTCCCATTCATACATTTTAAGGCCAGTAGGAATTACTAGACCAGTGGTCACCAATTGGTAGATCGCGATTGACTGGTCGATCCTTGAGCCTCTGATAGTCAATCGCGTTCTCCAGTCACTAAAAGTCCTGCAGCGCAGTGGGGCTAAGACAGGCTCTCTGCCTGCCCTGGCCCTAGGCCGCTCCCAGAAGGAGCCAGCACACCCTTGATGCCCTGGAGCAGGGGAGGCCAGGGGTCTCTGCACACTGCTCTTGCCTGCAAGCACAGTCCCTGCAGCTCCCATTGGCCACAGTTACCCATTCCCAGCCAATGGGAGCTGTGGAGGCAGTGCCCGCAGGGAGGGACAGCGCATGGAGCAATGGGCCCCTCTCCGCCAGGCCGCAGGGATATGCTGGCCACTTCCGGAAGCGACGGGGGGCCAGGGCAGGCAGGGAGCCTACCTTAGCCCTATTGCGCTGCCGACAGAGAACTGTCTGAGATAAGTGCCACCCAGCAGGAGCCTACACCCCAACCTCCTGCCCCAGCCCTGAGCCCCCTCCCAGAGCCAGCACCCCATACCCCCTCCTGCACCCCTTATTTCCTCCCATACCCCAACCCCTTGCCCCAGCCCAGTGCCCCCTCCCAGAGCCCATACCCCTCAACCCCTCCTGCACCCCAACCCCAGGCTCAGCCCAGAGCCCCTTCCCACACTCCTAACCACTCAACCCCAGCCTACAGCCCGCACCCCAACCCTCTGGCCTAGCCTGATGAAAGTGAGTGAGAGTGGAGGACAGCAAGCAACAGAGGAAGCGGGGAATGGAATGAGCGGGGCGGGACCTTGGGGAAGGGGCAGGGCACATCCTGGGTTGCACTTAAATTCAGAAAATGATCTTGTGAATAAAAAGGTTGGAGACCACTGAACTAGACCATCTAGTTTGACTTCCCCTATATCACAGGCCATTAAATTTCACTCAATTACTCTTGTATTGAGCCCTCTGACTTGCGTTTGACTACAGTATATTTTCTACAAGGCATCCAGTCTTGATCTGAAGACATCAAAAAAAATAAAGGAGACTCTACCACTTCCTTGGGTAGTTTGTTCCAATAGTTAGTCACTGTTAAACATTTGTGCTTTATTTTTTCATTTGAATTGGTCTTATTTCTAATTTGAATTTGTCATGAGTATTAGCAATGCCAAATGGAAGCAAGTTGGACCTTAGGCTTGCTGGGACTATCAAGCCTTTAATATTTACAAGATTTGTAACAAGTTTTTTATTGTTCTCAAACCTTTGCATTTTAATTGCCCTCCGTACTGTTTGAGCCAAACACTGAAGCAGGATTGCAGGGCAATATGCAGGAGTGGATGGTACAGGTGTAATTTCAGCACACTCTCCAGCCTTTCAGGTAACTCTCAGCTATTCAGACACTGGTAGCCTAACATGGTGTCCAAATATACCTCAAACCCAACAAAGAATAAATACCAACTTCAGTGCTGGTAAAACAGAGGGGGAAATGGTAGGTAAAAGAAAACAAACTTTAAAGTTGTTTAATCTGAGGCATGGGCTTTCCAACACTGTCATTTGGGGAGAAAGGGTTGTGGGTTTGGGTTTTTTCTCCTTCTCATTAATCTGCTCTTCAGAAGTTTGGAGAGCTGCAGTTTCTCATTATGTACTCCTTCTGGAATTAACTCCTTGTGTGGGCTATCAAATTAGGCAATAGATAGATGTCAAAAACAAGTTACAAGATCGCAAGGAGCCAAACACTGGGGGTGTTATAATGGAGTATCTGTTATTAAGAGGGGAGTTGATTGTATGCATCAGGAGGTGGTTTCTTTACATAAGGAGAAGCCGTGCAAAGAGCAACCTTCTAAAGAGAGAGCAGTGAATCACTAGCTTATTTAACTGCTTGCCTCACAAGGAGATATTGCACAAACTCTCCATATGCTTCATTGTGGCACACAAACCTTATTCTTCTTCAATGAGTCTTACAGAACTAAGAAGTCAAAAACAAGCTAAGCAATCCCACAACTAACTTTAGCCTTTAAATAAACCAATGCTCTCCAGAAAGGTGCAAACTGAGCACTAGGTTGTCCTTTCAAGGTCCAGAATCTATCATCCAGCCTGCAAATCAGCTCTTGTATCATCTATGAGTATGGCGCTACCAAATTCACGGTCCACTTTGGTCAATTTCAAGGTCATGGGATTTTTTTAAATTGTTAATTTCATGATTTCAGCTATTTAAATCTGAAATTTCACAGTGTTGTAACTGAAGGGGTCCTGACCCATAAAGAGTTGTGGGGGGTCAAATGGTTATTGTAGGGGGGGTTGCGGTACTGCTACCCTTACTTCTGCACTGCTGCTAGTGGCGGTGCTGCCTTCAGAGCTGGGGAGCGGTGGCTGCTGGCTGGGAGCCAGCTCTGAAGGCAGAGCCACTAGTGGCAGCAGCACAGAGGTAAGGATGGCATGGCATGGAATTGCCACCTTTACTTCTGTGCTGCTCACTGCAGAGTTGGGCCCTCAGTCAGCAGCTGCTGCTCTCCAGTCACCCAGCTCTGAAGGCAACAGTGAAGAAGTAAGGTTGGCATGGTCTGATATTGCAACCCTTATTTCTATGCTGCTGCTGGCAGAACGCTGCCTTCAGAGCAGGGCATCCGGCCAATATCGGCCGCACTCCAGTTGCCCAGCTCTGAAGGCAGTACAGAAGGGTGGCAATACTGCGACACTCCCCCCCCCCAAAAGATAACCTTGTGACCCCCCTGCAAATCCTTTTGGGTCAGGACCCTCAGTATGAACGCTGGTCTCCTCTGTGAAATCTGTAAAACATAAGGTAAAAGCACACAAAAGATAAGATTTCACGGTCTGTGATGCGTTTTTCATGGCTGTGAATTTGGTAGGGCCCTATCTATGAGTGGCTGCAGCAGTCAAGTTACTTTACAAAATAAGAGACTTACAAAACGTACCAAGTGTCCAAATCTCAAAATAGACCACCAGTCTCTCTGATCCTGGAAATCAGCATCCGGGATTACTTTCAAACTGATCCAGTGACTGAAAGAACTACTAGATTGAAATCCTCCCCCATGCCGTGTGTGTGTGTGTGTAAGTAAAAGGAGCATTAATTTTGCAAATCTAAAAAAATGTGGAGATTAAATTACATAATTAGATTATACTATGTGACTATTTTAATGAACATGTGCAATTATTTCTTGTACGCATAGAACGGTTGAAAGATCAATTGCTATTATTTCCATAGCTACCTATGTGCTTTCTAAAGTTGGTTACCTATAGAGCTCTGCAACTAGAGTAAAGCAGCACAGTGCAAAGTCTACAACTCTTTAGTGAAATCTTTTTTTTCTTTTATTCATTCATTAAGAAGAGAGATGAGAATGAAGCTGACAGCTCCCACTCCAGTGACACCAGATACCATTTAATTGGCCAAAGCCATAAGATTTTCTACAAATCCTCCCTTGTTCCAGATTTTGAGATATTCAACTGTCTTACAATGCAAGAGGACTATAAACAAACCTTAAAAGGACACCGTCAATACAATACTCAGAGAAAAAATTCCTCAGCTTTTCAACTAATAGTATCATCAATTATTCAAGCTAGAAGTATTTTTGTAATCAAATTTACTTCTCACAATTTATAGAGTATTGCCAGATCAAAGTTTTAAAAAATCATGAATCTCACAATAATGAGATTGATCTAGAAATCATAAGTCTGAAAAATAAACATTGGGTTATTTTTATCTGTTTTTTGGGTTTTGAGCCTTTAGAGGTCACATTTTCAATTTTATTTCTGCATCCATGAAAGCTAGAAAGTTACTTCATATTTATATATACACGCGCACACATATGAGAAAGCTGAGCATCTTACACAATCACACAACTCCAGCAGCTAGAGCTTTAAGAAAAACACTAAATATCATTAAATTTGGAAATTTGGAAACATTGCATTAACTTTCTGCATTTCAGACTTGGCAACGAAACTATACTGGTGAGTTTCTCTTTATATAGCATGCAAAATTATAGATATTTGATTGATTCCATCTATCCCCACCTTTTGTGTGCCACCTGTCGTCTCAGGTCCTGATCCTTGAAAGCTTTGGGGCTCAGTCCTTCAGTGCCCATGTGAATGGAAACACTGAACAGACTCTCAGATATTGTCAATCGTCATAGCTCCACTGAAGTCACCCTGGCTCAGTGTGGCTACTCGCGGGTGTTTAAAGAACTGAGCATGAAGGCTAAGGACTGAATAAAGTTATGCACGCAAGTGGGTGTTTGACTTAAATGGAGTTGTGACAATTTATACCAGTCAAAGATCTGGCCCACATATGCCAATGGAACTATTAATGGTTTCAAGCGTGCACCCCAGCAATGGTTGCAGGATTGGACTCTAACACTTCATGTCAGAGACTGCATCTTCACATCTGTTTGTACAATGCCTACCACAGTGAAGCCTCAGTTGTGACTGGGATCTCTGATGATTACTAGAATATAAAGAAAATAGTAAATAAATAATACTTTATTACCAATAAACAAGACTCCAATTTACTTCCTTGTTGTCACACTTCTATGCAGTGCTGTTGTGTTTGGGCTTCCAGCACCTCTGGGAACGTACAGGCATGTTGGATTTTGCTTTTTTTTGTTTGTTTTTTTTTTAATTTTCATTGATATGTTTTAAAAGTAAACATCAAGAAAAACATATCTATTCATGTTAAGTTTTGTTAATTTCTGTTACACTTAGTTCTTTTAAATCCCCAAACTAGTTGTCTGTTTAAAACATTTGAAAACTAAAGCAGAGGAGTAAATTGATAAACATTAACAAAATCTGCAACAATAGAAGAAATGTGAGCAATAATGACCTAATAAACACACATACACAGTTTTATTAAAAGAGCATCTTGACTGCACTCTCTCTCCCCTTTAATGATTGATCTCTAATGATATCTTTTACATACCTGTGCTGCTATGCAATAAACTTTGCACAAACTAAAAGGGCAGAGGAAAACTGAACTATCTTTTAAATAGCAGCAAGTGTCTTGTTTCTTCTTCTGTTTTTTCCGTCCCTTCATTTTCCTTTTTTCCCCTTTCTGCCCACCTGATCCTTTTTAAAGGTTGTGGGGCAGATTCATCAATATGCTCCATAAAGCTGTAGGGGCATATTGGTGAATCTTGACCTGCCAGCGGAACAGAGCTAGATGCATCTCTTTCTGGAATCAGTGGATGCCACTCCATCCATTTGCCAGGGATGCCCACCAGAGAGTCACATCTTGCCAGCTATGCTCTAGGAACCTAAACCCTGATTGGTTACATGACACCACATCACTCCGCCAAAAGATCTTCAAGTCACCCTACAGCCTGGTGTTTAATAATGTATCTACAGGCTGGTGTGCGATAGGTGGAGGCACAAGGTTTCTGGGTTGATAATATTTTGGGTCCTATATATTTCCCCTGCCTTTGGATACCTGGCTGAGGTGCACAATGACATAAGAGGGTTTACTCCTGAGCTCTAAAAGGTGGCAGCTCCACCATGCTTTCATCATCTACTTCTACTTTTTACCCTCCATGAAACCTAAAATGGAATGGTTTCTTTGCTGGGGGTTTGCTGCTGGTTCATTGGGACCAGCTTTTACTAAAATTGTTGAATTGCCTTATGTACAGTGTCTAATTCTTTTGTTTTGGGTAATGGGTGCTTAAAACTAGATATAAAAAGAAATATATTATTTTTAAACCAAAGCTTCACAGTTTTTTGCCTGTCCAAATCTTTGCTTTGGGAGCACACAATAAGATCATTTGATGGTTTTCTCCCAATGATTCTATCCTAAAAGCTTGAGAGGAAAAGCAGAAGCACTGTACACATGACTAAATACATCAAACTAGGCTGTAGAACAGAACTGGAAAATGAAAAACTCAGCAGGACCAATCAAGAGGCTTTCCTTTATCTCTGAGGACTTAACCATTTAATAGGAGATTTGGCTATATGGTTATCTCTGCTTCCCAGCAATAATAAATTCTCCTTCTATAGTGCCAACCATCAGAAGAGATCAGAAGATTGGCTTTAAAATCATGGGATTAAAAAAATAATCCAATAAATTTGGGGTGCTTATTGTTTTCTTTCTGGTTTCTCAGGCTCCAGGATGCATTTGCTTCACATTTCAAGCTTTTCCCCACACCATGATGCCTAGAAACTTACTTATTTCTGTGAAAATGAAAGCAGAAGATTCTCATGCAATCTCTTGATTCCAGCAGCTGGATTTTAAAACAAAAAACAAACAAAAAAACAAGCTACCAAAATTACAAGATTTGTGATAAAATCATGAGAACTGGCAACATTAGTTAACCACAAGATACCCAGAAATAAAAAATATTAAATTCATTATGCTGGTGAAAATACCACTAAGTAGGGCCTATCAAAAAGAGGTATAGTTTAACAGAAATAGTCATCTTTATAAAACACCACACATTCTGAAAAGACTGTTGATGAGTCTTCATGATTATAATGAAGCAATTGTGATACACAATTCATAACTCAGTGGTATATTCTCTTTTTGTTCCATGCGTAGAACCTGCCATGAACATTAATGGGAGCTCTGTGCTGGTGTCCCAGAGTTAGTATTGACGGATTGATTGTGACTTAAGGTATTGTATACAATTCAATTAAACACCCAGGGCTGGCCTGGGTCACCTAACTTGAGCTCACAGGGTTCTGGCTGCAGGGCTGTAAAACTGTGATGTAGATATTTGAGGAGGACCCTTCCCCCCTTGTGGGGTCCCAGCTGAAGCCCAAATATCTACAAGATACGCTAAAGGGCAGACATGCCCTACAACTAAACCAGTGGTTCCCAAACTGGGGTTCGAGAAATGTTACAGGGAGTTCTCGGAAAAATTCCCTAATGGTGGACAGAGCTGTTCCTAGGGACCCCGGGCAGCAAGGGGACTGCAGCCCGGTGCCCCTAGACTTCCACAAGCTAAGAGGATCAAAGCAAGCATATCTATCACATTGAGGAGATTTAAATTTCAACACTCTTCATAAGAAATGGAAATATTTTGCTGTTTTTAAAATTAAATAGGCAGCTAGCGTTCTTTTTAAAATTATTATGACGAACAAGTTTAAACTTTATTGTAACATGCGTTGTTTGTCTGGACTGCTCAAGACCTGAATGCTTGTGCAGGAGGCTTCTGAGTTGGCTTCTTCAATACCTTCATGCTGTTTCACATCTGATATTCCTTGATGAAACATAGGAGCCTTGTCTTATAATAGGCTTATTTAAAGTGATACAAGCTACGAAAGTGAGATCTTGGAAGAGTGTTGCCATTTTCATAATGTAATAAAAATACTGTAATGATAAATAAGAACATAAGAATGGCCCTACTGGGTCAGACCAAGGGTCCATCTAGCCCAGTATCCTCTCTTTCAGGTGCCCTAGAGGGAATGAACAGAACAGGTAATCATCAAGTGATCCATCCCGTTGTGCATTCCCAGCTTCTGGCAAACAGAAGCTACGGACACCATTCCTGCCCATCCTGGCTAACAGCCATTGATGGACCTATCCTCCATGAATTTATCTAGTTCTTTTTTGAACTCTGTTACGGTCTTGGCCTTCACAACATCCTCTGGCAAGGAGTTCCACAGGTTGACTGTGCATTATGTGAAGAAATAATTTCTTTTATTTGTTTTAAACCTGCTGCCTATTAATTCCCAGCTTCTGGCAAACAGAGGCCAGAGATGCTTACTAATAAATAGTGTGCAATAAGCATGCCATAAAAACAAATGTTATATTTCCAAGATCACTGCTTTTATAATTTATACTCAGATAAATGAGAAAATCCCTGGAAACATTCATTTTTAGGAGGGGTGTTGTGAGACTCGACATTTTAGTGAAAGGGGTTCACAGGCTGTTAATGTTTGGGAACTACTGAACTAAACCAAACTGTGTTTATGACTCAAAGACTCATAGTGTTGTCATGGTCAGAAAAAGTGACTAGATAAAAACAGTGCCTTCTTAACAAAAAAAATCTACCCTCTAAGTGAATTTAGAGTACAACACGATTAGTTTACTTCAAATATAAGCATTTCCTGCTCTTTATTCCTCTTAGCACTGCAAAACCAATACAGCTGGGGAGAGTGAACTGGATTTTTTTTGTTTAAGTTTGTGCTGAAGCTCTTATCCAGGTTCCAAATGCAGAACCCTTATTGTGGCTGATATGTGAGCCAAAAAAGCAAAACCAACCAGCTTCATTTTCAGAAAGAAGGATGAATTTGAGGGTGCTGGCAGTTAGGAAAAACCTCTTTTCAACTGCAAAGTGAGCAGATTTGATCTTGAGTCCCTGAGGCTATGTTTAAACTGCAATTAAACTCCTGTGGCAGGCCCCTGCCAACAGATTTAGGCTTGCGGGGCTCAGGCTGTGGGGCTGTTGAATTGCAGTGTAGACATACGTATGGCTACACTTGAAATTTCAAAGCAGCGAGTGTGGTCGGAGCGCCAGCACTGGGAGAGAGCTCTCCCAGCACTGCACGTAAACCACATCCCTTATGGGTGTAGCTTGCAGCGCTGGGAACTGTGCTCCCAGCACTGCGGCACTGATTACACTGAGGCTCTACAGTGCTGTATCTTGCAGAGCTCAGGGGGGTGTTTTTTCACATCCCTGAGCGCGAAAGTCGCAGCGCTGTAAAGTGCCAGTGTAGCCAATCAGGCTTTGACAAGAAGCGCGGAACTTCAAGAGATAATTTTTACAGGATCACTTTTCAGTATGCAAATGCTCCATTCCGCTCTTGGTTCCCTTGTGCTCTTGGACAGGAAGAGAAGGAGGATGGGGACAATACTGGTTGATGAAGGAGGAGGGAAAAAAGCAAATACCAAGAGTCAACAAGAAAACAGCTGCACTGTTCTGAAAAGGATTGTACTAGGAAGGAGGATCAAGACCAACCAAAATAAATCAGTGAAGGAGTAAGAATTTTACAGAAAACTGTCTTATTCTTTTTGGCATCTCATGCCATATCCCTTCCTACACTCAAATGCCAGAATTATCTATATTTTGTTGATTTTAGCTCAGATTGAGTGAACAGGGGGAAAAAAGCAAGCAAAGGAATCTGGCGAGATGAAGAAAGAAAAGCGGCCACCTTTAATGAAACTGATGCTTTGCTTTCTGTACCCAAAAGAAAGTGGAATCGGCCACACTGTGAATCGTTCTCTGAGAATGTGCAGTCTGAGTTGAGACTCAGATAGAGAGACCAGCTTGGCAAAAGCTTAGGAGAAATCCCTCTGTTTTTTTGTTGTCCCTTGTCTGGGACCTGGTTGCTATCTTCCAAATCTCTATTCAATGGCACAGACTGCCATATGCACAGTGTGTACTATTGGTAGTTGTGAGGAGGAGCAGCACCGTCTGCTCCAATGTCCCACTCAGGTATGGCCCTGATGGCCCTCTGTCATAAAGGAGGGACCTGAGGGCCAAAATGAAATGAGTGGTGTTGTGATTCCCATGCACCAGGTCACATCACTCATCAATTCTGGCCCTGCTGGTCCGCCATCATAACTTAGGGGACATGGAGCCAAACCTGGGAGGGCACAGTTGTGGGTGAGGCGGCCAGCACTGCTGTTCCTAGCTGCTGCCATAGAGCACACCGCTCTTAGCTCTCTGACACTGATGTGGAGATCCAGCTCTGCTTGCGACCAGAGGCCTTGAGTTCTGTAGTCTCCCAGATGAGCTCCCCAGCCCAAGTCTAATGTGCAGCACCAATGACAGAGACGGCTCTGGGGCAGCAAAGGGGACCCCTGAGCACACCTGCTAAGTGTCGATCTACCATTTGGAGAGAGTCAAGGACTGGGTGAAGCAGGATCATGAGCCTGTCCAAACTATCCCAGGCTGGGTGATGCACTGACGCGATCCACGACTGCAGTGGTCGAAGCCTGAGTCTGAGGTGCTGTACCACGTAGGTACAGGCAGTCATGTGCTCGAGGAGTTTCAGGCAGTTTCTCACTGTAGTGGTGGGGAACTCAATGATGCCTCGGATTATGTCGTTGAGGGCTTGAAACCTCACTTGTGGCAGGTATGCCCCTGGCTTGTGTTGAGTCCAGTACTTCCCCTATGAACTCTATCCTCTGGAGGGGAGACAGAGTTGATTTCGCTTTGTTTAAGAGTAGACCCAGGCTCTTGAAGGTGGCTCTGATAACTGTGACCTGAGCAGGGCCGGCTTTAGGCCGATTCGACCGATTCCGGGGAATCGGGCCCCGTGCCTTAGGCACCTTTTTAATTTTTTTTTTTTAAACTTACCCCGGTCCCCAGCTGCAGTCTGCTCCAGGGTCTTCCATGGTCCCGCTCCTTTGAGCGAAGCGCCGGCGGAAGCACGGCGTGGCCCCGCTCTCCCAGCTAGAGCTCCAGCTGGGGCGGCGGGGCTTGCTGCACTCCAGCCGGGGCTCCAGCCAGGAGAGCAGGGCGGCGGGGCTTGCCACGCTCCGGCCGGGGCTCCAGCCGGGAGAGCGGGGCGGCGGGGCTTGGCGCGCTCCAGCCGGAGTGCAGCAAGCCTGGCGGCTCTGGCTGGAGCGCAGCAAACCCCACGACCCTGGCTGGAGCTCCGGCCAGAGCGTGGCAAGCCCTGTGACCCCGGCTGTAGCTCTGGGCCCTTTAAATAGCCCCCAGAGCCCTGAGGCAGTGAGGTGCTCCGGGGGCTATTTAAAGGGCCCGGGGCTCAAGCTGCCTTTGCCACCCCGGTCCTTTAAATAGCCGCCGGAGCCCCCCTCCCCCATGCATTCCCCAGCGCTCCCGCGGCTATTTAAAAGGTCCGGGGCGGGGTAGAAGGAGGTTTGGGGGCTACTTAAAGGGCTGGGGTTCCAGCTGCCTCTGCTGCACCCCCTGACCTGCCCACACCAGTCTGGCCCCCTCTGCCTGCAGCCAGCTCTGCACCCCGTGCCCACAGCCAGCCCCTGCCAAACCCCCTATCCTGTCTCCAGCCAACCCCTGCCACACACCCCTGCAGCCCTGCCCAAAGCCAGCCAGCCCCACACACACTGCTGCCCACACCAGCCCTGCACACCCTGCCTGCACACCATGCCCAGCCCGCACCCTCTGCCCTGTCTCCAGTCAACCCCTGCTGCACCCCACTGCCTGAAGCCAGCCAGTTCCACACTCCGCTGTCTCCAGACCTGCAAACCCCTGCTGCACCCCCCTGCGGCCCTGTCTGAAGCCAGCCCGCCCCACACCCCCTGTCTCCAACCAGCCCCACACCCCTTGCCCTGCCTGCAGCCAGACCCTACCTCCACTCAGCCCCTGCCCTGCCTCCAGCCAGCCCCATGTCCACTGCTGCCCTGCAAGTTTCCAGGGCAGTAACCCTGCACACCTGCTTCAATGAGGGGGGCAGGGAGCAGCTGGGACCCACACATGTGCACACCCCCAGGGAGTGGCGGGGACCCACACATGTGAAATGGCGGTCATTAATAGCCAATCAACAGCATATATGGTGCAATGTATATAATATATAATTTTATTATTCATATAGTTATGGAAAGTAAATAATACATGAAAGAAATGAAAGGCTTTTTTTTCACTTTTTTTTTTAAGTCATCCCTGCCAGGGCCCCGCCGAAAATGTTCGAATTGGGCCCCGCACTTCCTAAAGCCGGCCCTGGACCTGAGTTTCCACTGGGTCCTGGAGCGGCCTTTCATCAGCCAGTTATCGAGGTACGGGAACACCTGTACTTGGTGCCTCCACAAAAACATGGCGATGACTGCCATGCACTTGTTGAATACTCAAGGTTCTGCTGACAGGCCGACCAGGAAGACAGTAAATTGGTAGTGGGTACCGCTAACCACAAACCTGAGGTACTTCCTGTAAGGGTGAGTGGTTGCGATGTGAAAGTACACGTCCTTCAAGTAGAGGACGGCATACCAATCTGCTGGATCTAGTGAGGGGATGATGGAGGCCAAGGAGACCATGCGGAACTTGAGTTTCTTTACAAACTTGTTGAGTTCTCGCAGGTCCAGGATAGGCCTGAGGCTGCCCTTGGCTTTCAGTATTAGGAAATACCGGGAATAGAAGCCCTTGCCCCTGTGCTCCTGAGGAACCTCCTCCTCCACTGGCCCTAGCAATAGGAGCAACTGCACCTCCTGGATGAGGAGTTGCTTGTGAGAAGGGTCCCTGAAAAGGGACAGGGAAGAATTGAATGGAGTATCCCCTCTCTACCGTGTGAAGCACCCAGCGGTCCAAAGTGATATGGGACCATGCACGGCAGAAAGTCTCTGATCTGGTGCGCTGTCCTTGACCACACTTTCAAAAGGCCAGTTTAGGGCCAGAGGGCGGTTTGGGCTGGCCAGATCCCTGGCCTGATGATGGGTGTTGCCTCCTCCTGCCACTCCTGTTCCTCCTCCGAGAACCGTCCTGTTGGTTCTGCTGATGGAATCTTGGAAGAGGTTGCAGTTGGAAGTGTCTCCGCTGTACAGCGGGAGCACGCAGGCCCGACGACTTAAGGGTGGTTCATGAGTCTTTCAGGCTGTGCAGCCTCTTGTCTGTCTTTTCAGAAAACAGAGTCACACCCTCAAATGGGAGGTCCTGAATAGTCTGCTGGATCTTGTAAGGGAGCCCCGAGACTTGGAGCCAGGAGCCCCTCCTCATGGCTACCCCAGTCGCCAGGACCCTAGTTATGGCATCTGCAGTGTCCAATGTGGCCCAGAGGGAAGCCCGGGAGATTAGCTTCCCCTTCTCCACCAAGGCGGAGAACTCAGTTCGGGAGTCTGATGGGAGGAGCTCTGTAAATTTGGCCATCACTGCACAGGTATTATACGAGTAACTGCTGACGATGGCCTGTTGGTTTGAGATATGGAACTGCAGACCCCCTGTGGAATACACCTTTCTCCCAACCAGGTCTAGATGCTTAGCCTCTCTGTTTTTTGGGGGGAGGGCCCTTGGAAACTCTGTCTCTCACGCTGGTTAGCAGTATTCACAACAAGAGAGTCAGGGGGTGGGTGGGAGTATAACTGTCCGAACACTCTGGAGGGCGTGAAATAACACCTCTCATTGCACTTGGCAGTGGGCAAAAAGGAAGGTGGCATCTGTCACAGGGTCTTGGTGGTGTCCGCAATGATTTTAATGAGTGGAAGAGCAATCCAGGAAGGTCCTGCGGGGGCAAGGATGTCCACCAGGGGATCAGCCTCCTCGACTAACTCCTCGGCCTAGATGCCCAGACCCTCAGCAGCCCTGCACAGCAACGGTTGCAGCACCCTGTTGTCCTCGAGCACTGGGGCTACCACTGTACCCACCAATGCTTCATCAGGTGACGAAGAAGAGGAAGCACTTATAAGGAGCAGATGCACCCTGCCATCTGCCCCCAGGGGGTCCCTAGACTCTTGGGGCAGCCTCAATGCCAGTGGTGGATTTGACGGTGCTGGGGCTGCAGATGCTGGACCAAGTGTTGGTGCCGTCATCAGTACGACAGGAGGAACCATCAATGGAGTTGGTGCTGACAAAGGCGGAGAGCCCATTGCCGACATCAGCGGCAGAGATGTCAGTGCCTGCGCCATAGTCCACATCGATAACGGTGCCGGCATGGAAGTCGGGCATATCAGCAGTGCCAAGGACGTTGCCTAGGGCAGTGCCGGTGTCAGTGCCGAATCCAGTGCCAGAGTCGATGATGGTGCCACTGTCAGAGGCATTGGTGTGTAGACAGGCTCCGAGGGAAGATGCATAGCTGATGGTGGGATAAAAGTGGTTGAGGCCACAGAAGACGCTGCAGAGCAGTGACCTTGGGTCCCTCTCTGTCCTTGGTGAAAGGCCCAGGGGTCCAGAAGGGCCACTGTGGTGGGTTCTGCCATTCTGGAGGCCATGCCTGGGGTTCTCTCCTTTCTCTCCCAGACCTCGATCTGCGGCTCCTGCTTCTCCTGGAGTGAAAGGAGTCGGACTCTGACTCCGAGGTCTCAGAGATTGAAGACCATAGAGGAGCCGAGCCTCAGAGCCTCAAGCATTGAGAGCTCAGGAAACAGGTAGGCTCTCATGGAGAAGGGAAGTGCCTGGGCATCATAGCTGGCTTGCCTCTTGACTGCACCGGGGGGGAGCAGGGTAGGTCTGCCAGCGCTGGAGGTTCTTCCCTCCTAGGAGGCGAGAACGGCGCCATAACGTGCAGGAGGTCCCAAGCGGCTTGGTAATCTTCCAGTGTCAAAGGGAGCTGTAGCTGCTGTGTAGGGACCAGCGACTGTGGGGGACTCGGACTCAACTGCCTTGCCTGGGCAGGAGTTGAGGCAGCCCCAGTAGGGGATCCAGAGCTGTAGCCCGCATGGGGAATCACTTTTCTGGATTTAGATGGAGGGGAGCGGCTTTTCTTTTTCTTCTGATGCACTGGCGAGTGGGATCGGTGCCTGCTGTCTGCCAGGCCTCATGAGGTGCCGTGTCAGTGCCAAGCGTCTTGGGACGAGTCCTTTCTTGGCGCCGAGCTTGATGACAGTGCCAGGGCACTCCGCATTGAGGACGAAGTGTTAGGAGCCGGGTCCCCTGAGCCCAGGTCGGCGTGGGGGCATAGGGCTGCCTCCATGAGGATTATCTTAAGCCACTGTTCCCTTTCTTTAAGAGTTCTAGGGTGGAACTCGTGGCACATCTTACAATGATCCTTTTGGTAGCCCTCCTGTAGGCACCATAAACATGAAAAGTGTGTATCGCGCTTCGTGCATGTAGCCTATAGGACTAACCTGCTTGCTTATTTTATATTATATATCTTTTCTTATAGTTGAAGTATTGTAATAGGTTTATAGATTTATATTAAAAATAAGTTTGGTTGTACTGCAAGAAACCTGCAGGCCAAAAACCTGCATGTTGAGCTAAAGCAAAGTTAGCATATCTATATCCTGTGCCCTTTTACCCAGAAAGCAAAGTTAACCTATACCTTGTTATCTAAACAGAAAAGTACCTACACCTATGACCTTTTATTTAGACCAATAGACAATGGAGAAAAGGGTTTTTCAATGTTGTACCCACAGACTTAACAAGTATACCACAAGAGACTGATGCGCATACATACCTGACATCAATATGCACATACATATTACCCTATGGAGTAAGTGTACCCTAACATTTCTGTGGATGAGGAATGAAATTTGGGCATAAGAGGAAGGATTTCCAGCATTTGCCCTATAAAAGAAGTGACTCACTTCAATAGAGTACCCCATTTCTCACTTTACTCCATTTCCATTCTCACTTTACTCTATTCTCACTTACTTCCTCCACTCTATCTATTCTATCCATCTATGATGACTGCTACTATCAGTAGGCTATACTTCTTCTTATTAAACTTTAAGTTTCAAAGGAACTAGGCTAAGCTTGGTTTCCCTAAGTTTCATTCTTTGTTTATTAGGTTTTGATTTTAAGTTTAAGTTAGTCAAGTAAACCCTATTCAGCTTTGATAGCTCTTAGCATTTTCTAAGCACTGCATCCCTCATTCAAGAATTGAGAAACCAGCACCGCAAGGCTGTTCCTGTGTCTCTTACCACCAGGTTATGAAAGAACGGTGTGAGTATATTAACCAAAGCTTTGTTGCATATAATACTATATCATCATATGTATCTTTTGAATAGCAGTAATGCAATCGTAACTTTGTAACTCTGGGTATTTTACCACTTACTTACTATTACTGATTTTAATAAAAAGTCTTTTAAGACTATATCTGTCTGAGGTGAGCTTCCTTTCATACTCCCGAGGGTCCTTTGTAAATTCTGTGGAGTCTGATTCAGGACAAGAACTTTTATCTTCTGATCAAACAGACTGGTGAGCCTAAAATCCATACTAATTAATATTGATAATAATTATTAATATTACTAATAAATTAAAATTAAATAAATAAATTAAATTGCCATATTATCCAAATTAATATTATCAGTACACTTAAATCAGGCAACATGCAGGCCAGACAGTTTTTCAACCCCAGGGACCATGGCATACCACAGTTCCGGGGACGTGGAATGGTGGGGGAATCCCCAACAACTCTATACTAAGAACTCTAATACTAATAACAGATACTAAGGTAACTATATACAGGTAACTATAGAACACGCTTGCTAAGCAAGGGCTAAGGGAAGTTCCAGCCAACCGTCACTGGCGGTAAGAAGAAACTGAAGGGGTAGTGGGTTGGCAGGGCGCTATATTGAGCGCCATGAAGGCGCGACGCCAGGGGGCTCCCAGGCCGGCCCGATAGATGCTGCTAGGGGAAAAATCTTCCGGCCACCGTGCACGTGCACGCACACACACCTGATTGGAATGGACATAAATGAGCCCTCGAAGAAGAACTTCCATTAATGTCATCATATCAAACATACCTGTCTGACTAGGATTTTATACTGTGCTAATCACCATGGGATCAGAGTGCCTCAGCTTTGACTGAGAAAGAACTAAGTACTATCAAGCAAGGACTTCAGGATTTAGCCCAATTTATATTCACCTCACTGAACTGGAGCCCTTTCTGGAGCAGATGGCAAAAGCCAGGTATACAGATATAGCTTCACAACAGTGTGAGGAGAAGAAATATGGTCAAGGACCAAACAAGCTTCTGTTGCAAAATGTACATGGGATCTGTAAATTCCATGAAGAGGACCATGTGTTTTTAATACAACATCCAAAGCACCAAAATACAATACTAGAAATAATGAAAGGCAAAGCTACCAAGAGTAGTTTTCATGCTACATTGTTTTAATATATACTCAATTCCAAGAAAATAGAGCCAAACCACACACAAAGCAGTATCTAATGTCCTTCTTAATCTTTCTTTGGAGACCACCGACAATTATAAAAAAAAAGTATCTGATTTTAAAGGGTGTCAGGGCAGTACACACGGTCTAAATCTAGCAAGAAAAAAAAAGGCGGAGAAGCCTCAAAATGTCACACCTAGCAAAATGTCACATACAATAACATTACAAAACAAGGGTCTATACACCAGTGATAACTATACATAAGTCAAGTTCTCTCTCTCTCTACCTCAGCACCATTCACTAATTTTAAACCTAGTCCCACGAGAAGGTACAAACTTGTTTAATATAGCTCACATTGAACTGTTATTAAGATCTGCGTCTTGCTACATAAACAGCTCCAAACAACAGCCTCAGAAAGATATTTGTAGTGTTATGTATACAGCCAACTTTTAGTTAATGTTAAGTGGTACTAAATGTTCTGTTCCCTTCCACCAGTGTATTTTTAGAAGGAACAGCACATTTTACTGGAAACATATAATATGTTGAAAGTAAGCTTCAGATTTTACCTTAAGTGTACTAGGGGAAAAAGAGATCCTGGAGTGCTAAATATAGTTGAAAACGGTTCTTGTAGTTTTAGCATCACTGAAAGAACCTACACTGTTTTCCACTGCCAGAATGAACTGACTGGGCAATTTCTCCAGGGAGATCTATAGTAACATTGCCTGTTTCTTCCATTCTTTTTAAGTACTACATAGAACTGCCATCAAATGAACTTTTCAAAAGCTTTAGGTGAAAGAAGAGTGTTGCTGTGCTACAGTTGCAAAAGAAGAATTGAGTGATCAATGTATTAATTAAAAGACTTCTTACAGAGAAGCTTTTTTAAAACTGTAAACTCAAGGCCCTTGATTCTGCTATGGAGACCTTTGTGTGCTATTGATAGGTTTTTACACTTACGCAAGCGCCACTACGTATCACTCGCCCCCTACCCCTGTACATGCTTGTGCATGTGAGTGCACACACACACGCTTGCTTGTTGGTTAATACTGGAAATAACTACTTGAATTTTTTGCCTGATTTTAGCCATACAACAGTACAAAATGTAACTACTTGTCCTAGCTAAAAGGTCATGCTGCCCCATTTTTCAAGATTTATTTTATACCCACAGAATCTTCTACCTTGAAGACATTTGCTCACCCAAAAATGTTTTTTCAGTTGTGGTACCTCTTCCAAGATGCTACCAGAAATTATTTTAAGATATTCATTTCCATACACAGACCCCTTTAGGATTCTGTGACACCAAACAAACAACAAGCAAGTGAAGAACATCACTATTTCAATGTAAAGTGCACATCCAAAATAAGAGATACAATTTAAAACTTCACAGAAAGAAGAAAAAATGTTCACTCTAAACTAAGATTCATCCATGCAAGCAAAGCAACAGTAGATTGACTATTTTTAAAGCCTGCTGGCACTTTTACAGTTAACTTGCTGCATTTGAAATTGAATCAATACTTCTAATTATGTCAATTACAGTCTTAAAAATAAACTGATCTACAGTGGAGGTGAAACCAGGATATAACTTGGTAATGGATTCTGGATATGCTTTAGCATAGTTTTTAGATCAATATACATCATTTATGCAAATACAAATTGCTCCGAGATTGATTATGAAGTTGAATTTAAATGATTGGTATGTTTTTGTAGCTTGACTAATAAAAAACAACTCTGCCCCCTTTTCTTCAAAACTTCTAACTAATAGCCTGAATTTCCAATGTTTTAAGAAAGGTAGAGCTTTTTAATATAAACTTGCTAAATTAAATTGCTTTATTATCTTTAAACTTATTGATGTAATTTAAGGTGTACAGGGTCTTTAAATATTTCCATCCATCTACAAAAGTACTTGGCGTATCAAATGTACAGGTTAGTTTCCAATGCATAGAAAGACAATTCTGTTTTGAAGAACACACTGTAGATTTGCTCTTTTAAAATCTAAAAGCCCAAATCTGCTCTTATTAATGTCAATGGCCAAACTCCCACTGACTTCATAGGAATCTCCCGGGAATCGCAGCTGCAAAAGGAGAACGCGGGGCTGCTGGGTGGCCACACACCAGCAGCTCCTCTGGTGCAGCTCTACTGTCTCCAGCCTGGCCCTTCCATGCAGCTGCGTCTCCTGAGTCCTCCTGCCTGAGATCTGTACAGCAGAAGTTCGGCACAGCGGGAGGAGAACAGAGCCCCCCATCCTTGGTAACGTGGGATGGATGTGGCACATGGGTAGGGAACAGGAAGTGCGTGGGGCAGTGAGGAATCATATGGGTAGTCACGTGGGAAGGTCACATGCCCCAACTTTATGTCCCTCCTCTAGTGCTTTTCATGCTGTGCCTTTTGGATTATATATAGGGGGACTGACTGACCATGTGGTTTCAGTCCCAGGAGAACTACCTTTTGGAAGCTCTGTACTCCAATCAGGAATGCTATAGAAGGAACTGAGCAGTCACGTACAATATTTTGGGGCATATCCACATGTACCAATGGGTGCTGAGGGCTTCTATGGTTGTACTCTAGAATTTGAAACATGGATCAATCCCATCGTCAGATTCCAGAGATAGCTTTATGGTGAAACACTTAGCTTGCCCTAATTATTTCCACACCATATAGACTAATCTGTGTACTTAGATTCCGCTGGTGAGTTCTTAACCAATATTACTTGACTGCAGAATTTCTAATTACAAGTATTACCATTTTTAATCTTCTGCAGCTCTGCCTGCTGTGTCTGCATCCGAGTCATCACATTACAAGGTCCTCTATTGTCTTACTGCATTTTTCTCAGGCCTTCCAATGTTAATAAACCAGAATAATGAAAAACTAGAGTAACAGCAGGTCTAATCAGGATGAAAGTACATTTTAGTTTTAGGCTCTCTAGTAATGGGAGACAATTGCAAGCTAATACAAGCTTAACACAAGCAGACTTAACAGAGAAGACTGAGATTTCCTAATCAAGCTACAAAGAACTTGCACTGAAGTGAGAGATGCAAGAAATAAAAACCAATGCTATCAGTTGCAGAAAGATTGAGATTGTTTAAGGATATGGGCTAAATACAGCTACAGGAGTTCAGCACAAATACATATAAAATAAGACCAAGAGCAAAGAATTCAAAGAGTGAATATCAGGTAAATGGAAAGGTGATGTAGAACAGAAAGCAGAAAATAGATTTGGGAGTTGTGACACAAAATAAACAATCCCTAATGCTATCAACCCAAATGTTGAAATGCAGTGAGGAAAGGAAATAGTACACACTTGTACTGGTGTTAAGTACATTCATGGAGGTGATATTAATATTATTATACTATTAGGTACTGGTTAGACATCAGCTAGTGAATTGTCAATGTTGTCCTTAGAACAAACAGGTCAAGCCACTTTGCTCCTTTTCACTCGGCAATCTGCTTTCATTATTTCTCACTGTCTGCTCTAAAATAAGCTACACAGGGCCACTGGCCATCTTTAAATCTATAAAGCTTAAACCCTCAGCAGTGGTGAAGAAAGCAGCAGAAAATTATAGCTCACATGAGAGAAGTACAGAATCAAGAGAAAAGTTTAACTTGTCTGTGCTGGGTGGTGAATTTGGAGAGCAAAAATTATTGTGTGTACACAGACAGGCATAACAACCTCTCAGATTAGACCCATGAACCTGACTATACACAGCACTGGTCAAAACCCTCTGTGAAAGGAGATATACCAATGAAATCAGTCCTCTGAGTGGACAAGAGGAGATTTTGTAGGGATGGAAAAAAACTGGCCAAATTCTCTATCATAGCCAAAAAGCAGAAATGCCTGTGTCCTCTGATAAAGGCCATGGGGCCAACATAGAGGGAACAATCTGCTCACTTAGTGCCTCATCAGTGTAACAGGGCAACATGCACAGCAATACTACTTCCATCTTAAATCCATGCGAGGACTCACATACAGGGGGTACTCACTCAATCAGATCAAGTTGTGGGGCCAAAACTTCTTACATTTAACATCAAATCAAAACACAGCAACACCACTTTCCCAATCCCATCTCAGTTCATGCTGAATGTAGTAACCAGTGTATGAGTTCATACTGGAGTTGCAGCCTCACCCACTGAGTCTCCATTACATATGCAAAGTCAGGGGCCTCATCCTTAATCCAGTCATGGATGGTGATGGTTTTGTGAACCACTGAACTTGCAGTCAACATCATGAACCACACAGCAGCACTCAGACAACTGTAACTCTGCCCTGTAGTGACACCAATGAGCGGGAGGGGGCCTGGAAAAAAAATCTAATGTGTCTTTAAAATTCAGTTTAATCTAATTTAACACTGCAAATATTATTATGCATAACTGTAGCATTACAGCATGATGCCACTGTAGGAAGGAGTTAGAATATGGAGATACTCAGTTAAGGCACCCAAATAACCTTAACTTGATTGGAACTTTTTAAAGGTTAACCTGAACTCTGATTTTCCTGGATTTATAATGCTTGTTTGGGGATAATTACATCCTTGTGATGATTTTGACCTCAAATTACTCATACATACACTCTAATTTAAATCCATTTTAACATACTTTTTGTCTGGGAATAGTGAGAGAGAGTTAGTTGAAAATGTTCAAAAACTTTTAAAAATTTTAGTGGAAAATGTTCAGCATCTCCCTCCCCATTTTCCCACCTACTCTAATAATAATAATCATTATACTCATAATTATAATCTAGTTTTGTCCCTAAAATCCCATCAAAGAGCGAATTACCTTTTCAACATATCCTATTGCTTCTCTGTGATTATGACACTCATAAAAATACAGAATAACATATTCCATCTCACTCAAACAAAGGGAGCACAGAGATTGCAGAAAAAAAACAACCCCAAAACAAATACACAGTTGTTTAAAGCCATTCTTTAGAAATAATTATGACAACTCTCTCCGCAAGTAAGCTTGATTTTTCACCGGGCACCTTGATTGCACATTATGCTGTGTGGAGTTTTGCTTGCTGCTCACCAATTGTAACCTCTGTGCCTCATGAATGCCACTGTTCAACATTTAAACTCCTTTGTCTCTTCCTGATATATGCCTCTTCTTCCTTGCCTTTCCTTTCCCTTTTCCTGTCATCCTTTGTTCTGCCCGATAAAGGCTTCTGCATACTGAAACCCAGTGGGACATGACTAGAGGCAATAAGTATGGCAGTAAAGCAGCAGGGCTTCTACACAGTAAAGTCTTGCAGCATATACTGCTTATCCAGGTGTCACTTAAATGGGCTTTGAGAATTCCTATCTCCTGCCCTTTCCTCCCTGAAGAGTGAGCCACCTGTTTCAAATGCATTTCTTGGAACTTGCACACGGCTTCTTTGGCCTGAATTCTCATTTATACTAAGGCCATTTGCACCACTCTAATTGTATAAAGGGGCCTTAAAGTATATTTATGCCTACTGTAAGGCTTCTTTACTGCCATAGTGGTATATGGGCCATAATATAAATTAGCTTCATGCCCTTTGTCAATACCCAATTTAACAAATAAAGCTAGAAGCACCACTATATTATCTTAAAACCTTGATGGTCTGGTTATGTGTAGTTCATAGGAAGTACCAATGATAACAAAATGATAATAAAACAACAATACACTTTATGCTATTATAGCAATTTTCTTCCTAGTATTTCAACATGGTTCACAAATATTAATGAATTACGTCTCACAACACTCCATTAGAGGTATACAAATATTAATGTATTATTATTAATATTTCCATATTGCAGATAAAGAAACTGGGCAAGGAACAATCGAGGGCCTGATTCTGTAAGGTAATGAGTGCCATTTGCAAACCACTAAGCAATCTAACTCCCACTGCAGTGGATGAGAGTTGAGGGAACTCAGCAGCTTACATAAACTTCCCACATGATCAGGCCCAAAGTGACTTGCCTAAGGTCAAACACAAAGTCAATGGCAGAGCCAGTAAGAGGCTATGTACAAAGTTTACTAAAAAAAATATGATACATACAGTAATGTGAAACAGCAATGTACAAATTCTTCATTCAATTAAAAGCATAACTGCACTCAAGACACAGCACTGGATTGTTTGGCTCAACCACTCTCACTTGGAGTACATATAACTTTAAAGCTCAGTTAGAGATAAATTATGCCAGTATATTTCTCTCCTGATTAACGCAAATGGTCAGAAAAGATAATTAATTGCACAAAGCCCTATTCAGATCTCATCTCATCTCTTGCTCACTGACCAGAAACAATTTTTCAGGTAACTTCCACCCTCACACTAAAAAGAGCACCAGCTGAACTGAATTTTGCAGTAGCTTTCCTATTGTATATGTAATGGCAGTTAAAATAAAACTAATTTCAGACTCTGTGTACTGAGAGAGATCAGCATGTGAATTACAGCCCGATTCCATTCCCACTCAACTCAAAAGCAAAACTCCTATTAACAGCAGTGGGAGCACAAACAGGTCGGGCCAGATCCTGAGCTGGAGTAAACGGCGTAGCTCCACTGATTTCAAAGGAGCTATGCTGATTTATACTATCTGAGTAACCTGCCCAGGATTATTTACCTCTGATGCTCAAAATTAGCATTGTTGTACTTTAAACCTCTTGTAAAAAAATTTCTGAAATAATTTTTTTAATGCTATTCCTAGTTCCGCTCCGCTGCCTTAAAATGTGTGCCTCAGTTGCCTGCAATGCTTTAAAAATCTCAACATTGGCCTTTAGTATTTTGTGTAGATGATAAAAAAAGGCAGAAATGCAATAGCACTCCATTTAACCTCCTTTTTTTTCCTCCCTAAAATCTCCAAAAGCTACACACTTTAATTTCCTGTAGTTAAATCTGAACATCTAATTAAAAATGGGTTAGCACCCATAAGAGTGGTGCATATTGAGAAAAAAGGAGGGTGGACTGGCTTGTCTGCAACTGGCACTTTTATCAGAAGGCATTTAAAAGGCCTGACGGCTAATGCTCTTTACCAACGAAATGCAAACTACATACCTCCAAAGGAAATTATAATGGTTAATGAGATTTGGTTTGGTTTGTGCATCATATTGCCTGCTTTTCAGAGAGAATGATGCAGCCTTGTATAGAAGTGTGATATGACTTTAGGTAGGAGCTTAAAAGGATAGATTTGAACATAAGATTTATCTCAAAGTACCTGTCCTTGTTTATATACTCTGTCATTTCTCATATCCACCTTTAACCATTATTCCTCCTTAGCAATAGAAGTCAGGCTGTTAATTACGTGGAATTTTTCATTTTAACGAAGGGAAACAAAGATCCTCATGAACATGCTCACATTTATAACTTATTTACAATGTGTTCTCATAGTTACAATAACTCAGGGTGCTAAAAGTGGTAGTCACAACACACTAGCTACAGTATTAATGCTTTGAAAAATTACTAGCCAAACAAGGATTTTTATTAGTCGGCCTTTTGTGTTATATGTGCTCTGCAGAGACTTTGCAAGACCAGAGCTTACTTCATTTTCTGACAATTTTACTAACTAGCCTAGGATATTATTATCTTAGGTGGTGATTTACTAGTTCTATTAAGTCCTGACACTAAAGATGTTTTATGTAAAATTAGGTCTAAACACAAAGATTTTCCTCCCAAGAGGGGAAAAAATAAAACAAACCTGTTCTACATTTAGGCTACAGAAGTGAATATCTGCAGGATCTGAACAAGAAAGATGTTACATTTCCAGTCCCGTTATGCAAGAACCAATTCATAAATCTCATCTGAAGACAAACTGCATTTGATGACAACCTGCGTAATGTCTATGTATCTAAAAGTTCTCCCATCGAAGAGTCTAATGTTACATCAGAATCTCAGTACCACTTCTTTATGTGAAAAGAAGAGCTATTTACACATCAGCTGTACTCTTTGAAAGGTCACATGAAGTAATGATCCACATTCCTGGCTCTTGTGGTCTCCAATGAGCAACAATAGAAGAGTAATTCATAGCTTAATTAGTAAAGATTCTTGCCTCAAGACAAAACTATTAGGTGCACAGGCCTCAGGAGCACAGTATAAAAACTGCAGCAAAAAAACTTCAGGACCAGACTTCAAAGAGAAACTGCTGAGCTTCAGTTCATCTGCAAATTTGACACCATCAGCTCAGGACTAAACAAAGACTGTGAATGGCTTGCCAACTACAGAACCAGTTTCTCCTCTCTTGGTTTTCACACCTCAACTGCTAGAACAGGGCCTCATCCTCCCTGATTGAACTGACCTCATTATCTCTAGCTTGCTTGCTAGCATATATATACCTGCCCCTGGAAATTTCCACTACATGCATCTGAGGAAGTGGGTATTCACCCACGAAAGCTCATGCTCCAAAACATCTGTTAGTCTATAAGGTGCCACAGGATTCTTTGCTGCTAGTATAAAAACTGCATCTTTTCCCATGTAAACCTGGTTCTAAGTATTACAATAAACCAAGGGCCCAATGCAGCTCCCATTGAACTCTATGGCAGAACTCCTGCTGACAACCGTTACATTTGTGATCTGGTTCAAACTCTCAAAGGAGATGAGACTGGGAAAATAAGTCTATTTTCAGTACATTCTATTTAAAGATAAGTAATTCCTTTTAAGTGAGAAATTGCAAGCTGAAATTGATAAAAGTTCTTTCATTCAGAAGGATTGTATCAGGTAAAATGTTGTGAACTGAGAGTTCTCCAACCACATCCACCTGAGGAGGAAACTAGATCTGTCTCACCCTGTTGTTGTAGCCATGTTGGTCTTGGGATATGAGAGAGAGAGAGAGAGGGTGAGGTAATATCTTTTATTAGATCAACTTCTGTTGGTGAGAGAGACAATCTTTTGAGCTTACACAGAGCTCTTCTTCGGGTCTGGGAAATATACTTGGAGTGTCACAACTAAATATGCTAAACAATCTGTTTCACCTTGTATTTAGCTGCGACACTCCCAAGTACATTTTCCAGACCTGAAAAGAGCTCTGTGTAAGCTGAAAAGCTTGTCTCTCTCACCAACAAAAGTTGGTCCAATGAAAGATATTATCTCATCCACCTTGTCTCTCTAATCACCTTGGAGAAGTCTACTAAGATCATGGAATCTCTGTAATTTGTAAATCATTTCTATAAGTGATGGAAGCATGTGACTACTGTCATTGCACTACTTAACCCTTTTCTTAAATAAAATACTGATGTTTCTAGTTTGATTGATGGCCAGTTGATTTGGGTTCTCTCTTATCAAAGAAAATCTGGTACAACAGTTTATCAAGTCTAGAAATCACTGAGATGATGCATTTGAGTGTCTGGAAAGGTACCCTTCTTCCTTCTTTATTAAGGTTTAAAAAGGAAGGTCTCATTGGACATTACATAATTTCAAACTTTGAGTGATGGCTAGCTGACACTAGATGTCTGATGATGCTCTTATTCCTTGGTTGCTGATGTAAAACACTGCTGCCAGATTGCTTGTATAATGTGATCTTGGTTGAATACCGAATTTCTCAAGGTCTAAAAACCCCATCCTCTCCAGGGTATTTTGGCATAGGCGCCTACCAGACTAAACACAGTGAGTGTAGATTTCTTGCACCTGCCCCTTAAATCTTAAAACAAGATTAGACACAACTCTTGTTAGGACAGGCTAAGGATGAGAAGTTTGGAAATCTGCTCTGATCAAAAAGAATTCAGATTCATAACAATCAGTCAGACTCATAGGGTGACCCTGAGACTGTAGACACTTCATAACCCTTTAAGGCTTTTTGGTTCAGGGTGGAGCTATTGGCATAAAAACAGTTAATGGACCAGATCCTTAGCTGACATAAATCAGCACAGTTCCACTGAAGTACACCCAGTTATACCTGCTGAGGAGCTATAAGAATCTACACTATCTAAGGATCTAGTTCAATATCTTCAGACTTACACATCTTTTAAGTGCTCTTCCCAGTACTCTGCTGGTTCTGTTTTATTTTCCGGACTAAGATCATCTTCTGTTGGATTCTGACGACAAACAGTGAGACAGAGTAATTTATGATGAACTCAAAGGCTTGTTTACACATAAAAATTGCACCAGCCTAAGTAAATCAGTTACTAAATCATGTTAGTTGAATTGGTGCAGCTCCCTGGCAAGGATACTCTTCAGCTGGTTTGAGAGCAGCTAATCCATGTTAGCTTAATTCAGTTTTAAGAGTGCCCACCCAAGGAGGTTGCAATGATTTTATAAAATTGATTTAGAAACCAATTTAGTTAAACTAGTACTATTAGTGTGTGCAGCCCAGAACAAATCCCAAAACATGCCACTAGCTATCAACATTACTGTGGTGAATATAAGCATGAAAAGAAAAACTGTAAGTAAAACAAAAAGTTTTAGCTTCACTTGCATATGGTAAATTTGCAAGAAAAAAAAATTCCAATGTTTGGATGCATGCGGCTTTTGTCAAGGAGACTAATATGCCACTAGTTTCTAAAATTCAGACGTTGTTGTAATAATGGCAGTATAAATGAAGTTTAGAATGAATACACACTATTATCTGTATGGGACAGGCGTGAAAATTCATTACAGTTACATAATATTTCAACATGAGATGAGGAGTATGGAATGTCACTTTCTGCATGCGGCCTTCCTTTTTCTTTCTGTACTTTTTATGTTTTACATCAAATAACGTTTGTGAAGAACGGAATATTTATTCTTGATTGGCTAAGGACTTTAAATGTACAACCTAGAGCCCATTTCAATGCCTTGGCAATAAAAAGATGATTTATATGCCACATCCATTCCAGTGTTCTTGATCAGCTAATTACATATGAAACCTATGTATATCTTAAAAGATAAATATATTTTAAGCAATTATTGAACAGATACAGTACTAACTCCAGATCAAAAGGCAGGAAGGACTCTATGTCCTGACATGAGAGATAGTCCCCCTTGTGACGGTGACCTGAGTATGAAGAAGGGTCAAATGCCTTTTTATGTGGGGAAGATTGGGAAATAGCCAGAGTAAAACCCCTTTCTTTTCCTTTGGTAGCACAAATGTAATCATGAAGCCTTCTAATGTTTTGGTTGAAGTGCTAGCTCACTTTCCAGAGGCCTGAAAAATCATTTCATGCTGGGCAATTGGGGGTGACAGTGGAAAAGCTAATTTTGTACCTCTTTTTCCACAGTCTGTAGGAAGCAACTGGCACTGGTGATCATAGGCCATTGAAGTGTAAATGTCACTTGAATAGCCTAGACAGATGGAGGTTTTTTTCAGGCAAAGATTAAGATATTGGCTATATGTTCTTTGGGGGAAAATAAGATTTTTCATACATGTTAGGCAATATCTCATAACTTTTGGGGGCACAGGGATAGGAAGCTCTTCTCCTTGTTCAGGATGCCCACATCTCTTGAAGCCATCTATTTGATCCCTGCAGCCTTATGTGAAGGAGCAGAGAACTCTTAGTGAGCTACCAGAGAGTCTTAAAGGTGAACAACTATTCACATGAACTGTGCTATCCCCCACCTTATCTGTAACAAGATTCCTTCCAGGGCAAGGAAGGTCATGGAGCTATTTCCTTAGTTATGCATTCTTCCCAGCACTAATCTCAGTAGCAACAAACCTTACTGCTGTCATGTGTATCAAATGCTTGCGATACTTGGCAGTCTCCATTTCTTTCACGGCTCTGTTTAGAACCTGTTTAATTAGTTAGCAAAGCACTTTGAAGATTAAAAGAACTACAACATAAAAGTTAAGTGTTATTGTTATGCATTATTATTGCTTCCTTCCCTTTGTCCTATAAGACAAATTTCAGCACGAACCTAGATCTAGATCTACAAACTCAAATTATATTTGGCCTATCATATTCAGCAATATGAGTGGGACACAAGATTTGTGGATTGTTAAACTAAGGTGGCTCATATTTAATTTCTGTCATCACACTGTCTTGAGATGTGTGAGACTATTACAAAACAGGCAGAATATTTCAATGACATATCAAAAAGCTAAGTATTATTATGTTTACTGTTTGCTTGCTAGACTGAGAATAAAGATATAGCCAAATCTCTTCAGTAGCTATCCAGGAAGGGAACATGTGAAGTCTCGAAGCATAGGTACCTGTCAAAATACTATTGCCTCTCTTTTACTGTCCATAGAGCCTCCAAAAGCAAAGCTGTCATCCTTGTAACAAACTGGGCTGGGGAAACTGGGGATTAGCTAGAGAAAGCAAAAACAGATACTGTGACACAGAAAAGGAGGGAGAGGCACAGAAATTAGGGGGGAGAAAGAGAAATGAGGGAACTTCAGGAGGAGTACAGAGGAATTCATGGGGAAGAAAGAGAAATGGGAGAAGCAGCCTCCAAATCACAGGCAAAACATTGCCAGGTCCTCCTCTTGTTCCGTGAAGGAGTCCCTCACGAAGGCATTCCAGAGAAGAGAAGGTGAACATCACGTTAGGACACCAAATCCACACCGCCTTTGACCTCAAAATCTAAGCTTGACCCATTAGCACCGACATAGGCAGAGGTACCAGCCAGCCCCTTTCATCCCAGAGAGCATTCACCCCAAACAAAGGCAGGCAGATTCTCCCACCTTAATTCAGAGTTTCCACTGATGGGGCGGAACCACTGATGGAGGGTGCTATCGGAACTATGCTGGTGCATCAGTGCATCTGCAGCCAATCTAGCTACAACGTGCTCATAGCCAACAATGCACCCTCCCCAACAGAAAGGAGACTGCAGCTGACCTATGTTGCATCATCCCTATTCCCTGATCTCCATCCACTTGATACCTGTGCCAATGTTTAGGCCAGCAGAAGCCAGCATAAACCCAGGGTGCCCAACACGCAGAGCTTTATGTGCATGAGAATTACACTGAAGTTCCAGAGCTTCCTGTGATAGAATTTCATGCACTGATTACTTGAAACACAGAATTTTCTCCAAGTTGAGAAATCTCTTCCATGACTTCTGGCCTTAATTTGAAGTATCTTGAAAGAAAGAAATTCAGGGTAGCCTTTCCTCCTTGCAAAGTGAATAGCTTATCCAAAAGTATGAGAGCAAGATTCCTATGCGCTGTGCTAACAACCTAGATTTGAGCTCCTACAGCTAATCTGGCATAGCTAGGGTGACCAGACGTCCCAATAAACTCGGGAGCGTCCCAATATTTAGCTGTTTGTCCCGCATCCTGACTGATCGTTGATTGGGACGCAATTCTGCTCCGTCGGCAGCACTCATCCTTTTTCTTTTTGTTTTCCCCTTCTCGCTGCTCCGCCAGCAGCACTCAGGGCTTGTCTACATCAGAAAGTTGCAGCGCTGGTGAGGGAGTTACAGCGCTGCAACTTAGGAGGTGTACACATCTGCAGGGCACCACCAGCACTGCAACTCCCTGTTTGCAGCGCTGGCTGTACTCCCGTTTTGTCTCGGGTGTAGAGGATCCAGCGCTGGTGATCCAGCGCTGGTAATCAAGTATAGACACTTACCAGCGCTTTTCTTGACCTCCGTGGAATAAGCAGGTATCCCAGCATACCTGAGGAAGCCTCTGGTAATCAAGCTGGTCTCCTTCCCCGGCTTGCTCTCGCGTTCCCCGAACCCCGAGCAAGCAGGTCTCCTTCCCTGAGGTTTGCTGGGTGGTTCCGGGAACGCGAGAGCAAACCGCGGCGAAGCTGGTCTCCTTTCCCGGTTTGCTCTCTCGTTCCCCGAACCCCGAGCAAGGAGGTCTCCTTCCCTGAGGTTTGCTGGGTGGTTCAGGGAACGCGAGAGCAAACCGCGGCAAAGCTGGTCTCCTTTCCCGGTTTGCTCTCTCGTTCCCCGAACCCCCGAGCAAGCAGGTCTCCTTCCCTGCGGTTTGCTGGGTGGTTCGGGGAATGCGAGAGCAAACCGCAGCGAAGCTGGTCTCCTTTCCCGGTTTGCTCTCGCGTTCCCCGAACCCCCCTTGAAGCCGCCCAACAGCGCTGCAGTGTGGCCACATCTAACACCACTTGCAGCGCTGGTTGCTGTAAGTGTGGCCACTCTGCAGCGCTGGCCCTATACAGCTGTACTAATACAGCTGTAACAACCAGCGCTGCAAAATTTTAGATGTAGACATGGCCTCAGCTTTTTTTTTCCCCCTCCCCTCGCTGCTCCACTGGCAGCACTCGGCTTTTTTTTTTTCTCCGCCAGCGGACAGCCCCCTCCCCCCACCCACCATGTGTCCTGATATTTTCTCGCTCTAATCTGGTCACCTTAGGCACAGCTGTTGGAGACTTTCAATATGTGGCTTCCTTCTGGGCACCCCTCATGGCCTGAGGTCATCCTGCAGACAGCCCCTCACCTCAGTTTTCCCTTTTGGTTCCTCAAAAAAACTCCACACATGAGTTTTTTTTTCTTTTCCAATAATGCTCCTTCTCCCAGGGACTAATTTATTGACAGAAAACAGGAAAAAAAAACAAAAAACCCACCAACCCTCAGTCCCAAAGCTTCTCTTCCCCCTAAGTCTGCTCTCTGCATCACTTCCCTGCCTCTGCAGGCCACTGTCAGAACTACCTGGCTGGACTCTCTTCTTACTTCTGCAGATTCTTCTCTATTTCCATCCAAAAACAGTTCAAAATGAGGAGACTAGGTCCAGGCATCTACCCTCTTATAAAGTCTCCTTAGGCCTTTCCTGCTTGCAGTCTCAGTACCAGGGCTCTCTGCTGGGGCCTACTCTCTCTGAGCAGCCTCTGATCTCCCTGAGCATTTCCCTCCTTGCTTTCTGCTGCCTTTTATGGGTGAACAAAGACATCCCTGCTGTGGTTTGCCCCCTGAGTAATCAGGGTTGGCTGGCCCGAGGACTTAGTCCGAAAGGAGCAAGCCACTCTGTTATGGCTCTAAACAACCTCATTGATATTGAATGGGTGAAAAAAGACAATCCAAAAGAAAAAAAAGACCCAAACTAGAGGTCTGAAACACAGAAGCCAGTGTTAACAATAAGAAGTGAGAAATATTATACTAATATTATAACGTGGTGACTGCTGCCATGTAAGCAAAAGATGTGATTAGCTGCAAACAGGTAGGATTGCTCTTGCTGAGATAATTTATAAAAAAGAGCTGATGAACACATAAAGTTTGGTATTCAGCCCCCTTATGACTGCGCACACGATGCATGTCCAGCTTGCCTCAAGGCAAAAGTCTTACTATTTGAGCTATAAATCATTTCCCTGATGCCACACGTTGACCCAAGAGTGTGGAAATACACTGTAGGCAGTTCTCACCTGCCTCTAAGTTGATTCACAATTAAAGTAAAGCAGAGTTGTAGTCTCTGGTACTCCAGAGCTACCTTTTTCAAGTCAGATGGAAATCAGTGTTCCAAATGAATTTTTTAAAGGAATCTGTTAAAACTCAGTCCTTGGTGGGGGGAACATTCTGCACCATTAAATTAAAATGTCTTAAGCAGCTCCATGCAACATATATGAAATCCAGAGTTCTATCTGCATGGGGCTACAGAGTAGGCAGACATTTAAAGGACTATTTTGTTTGATTACAACTGAACTGCAATTCCTTAACAACAAGCGCTTGTGGATTTGTTGTTTAGAGATGCATCTGTCTTTGGTAATTGGGAGAAGAAGTCCATCTGCCAGAATATGTTTGGTAAATCTCTTTGCAGGCTGCCATTTTGTGAGTAAGGAGTATACAGCCCCCTCGGACACCCCTCCCTAAAACCATTTGTATAACCTGCCAGCTGTTCCTTTCTCTGACTCTTCTCCCAATTATCCTTTAGGAGAGAGTTGAAAGGGGAAGGGGGGAGGGGGAATAAGAAAGCATTCCCCAGACAATGCATTCTGGCAGCCATCTTTGTTCTGGTGGAGGAATGGATTGTCAACAAATCATGCCTTCCATGGGAGTGTCTGGTGCAGCAGTGATTAGGGCAATAATGCACTAGGACAGGCTTCTTGCTAATGTGTGCTCTGGACTGCTACACTTAATATCTTCTATTTTCTCTCATTCATTCATTCATTCATTCTAGAACCTGTCACAGTGTCACAGAATCTTTCCTGCTGGAGGAGGAGGAGGGATAAGGGCAGGGGGCTGCAGTAGGAGCAAACCTCAGCAAACAAGCTTTACATAATAAATTTATGTAAAGTAATGCCCATAATTACATTAACATTAAAAGGCCTCCTAAAAGCAGAAGATTGTATAAGGGCAATTTTTCTTCTGCCTCCTCAGTGGAAGACGGTGGCTTTTCTTCTCCCCCTTTAACTAGTGATAGTTCGCTTTTTATGCACTTTCTAAACATTTTAATTTCTCCCAATGTGTTTCTTCAACAAAGAATTTCTTACGGGAGGGAAAATGGGGGTGGAGGTTATTTTATTTTCATGAATAATTCTCAATGGAGATTCACCTCTTTAGAAATCTGACCTTAGAATTAAAGAGCTGCAAGAAAAAAGCATAACTAATCAGTCACATTTTTCCTACAGCTTAAAAAATATTGGGGCCCAATCCTGCACCCCTTTCACAAGAATAGTTCCATTGATGTCTATGGCACTACACTCAAGAATCAGAACTCTGAACTTACTTCCCATTTAAAGCTGCATCCTGCGATAATCTGAGCACTCATGACTCCCATTAAAGCCAATGGAAATTGAAGGGACATGATGCTATAGAGGAGATGCTCAGCACCTCACAGGATCAAGATTTTTAATTTAGCAACTTGCAACCCTCTTACCAATGTGAGGTATTGATTCTCCACTCCATTGCACCAGTACTGTGCCAGTGCAACTCCGTTGATTTTAATAGTGTGTTACTCCTGTTTTACACCAGTGTAACAGAGGTAAGAAGCTGACCTGGAATATCTAATCAACAAGCTGCTGTACTTCAAGAATCTATTTATTTATATTTTTGCCCTGAGGCATCATCATGTATCATGAAAACTGTTCAACACAGAGGATCTTCCAAGCAGCAAGAAATCAGCAAAACAGTCACCATTCCAGTAACCACCTCTCCAAAAACAAAGAGAAAAGGCAGTGTGTCTGACGAGGTGAAAGCTCATGCTCCAATATGTCTGTTAGTCTATAAGGTGCCACAGGATTCTTTGTCGCTTTCTCCAGGATAGGGAGAGTCTTTGGAATTTTGATCTGAGTGTCAAGATCCACAGGTGTTTAGAATGTCAGTTTCTATGTCACACAAACGGAAAGATTTTGTTTATTTTAACAATTATTAATTCAGAGACCACTTAACTTCTCCAGTAGAAAATAAGAACAGAAAAGCATCTTTATCATCGTCCATTTCACACTGTACTCAGGGAACTATAAGTATAATGATCCATCCAAGACCCTGCTAGAACAGTTGGTCTTGTGTTTAAGGCTGGAACTCAGGAGATCTAGGTTCAATTCCTAGTTTTGCCGCAGATTTTCTGTGCAATCTGGATTAAAGGTCAATTCCTCAGTTCCCTGTGTATAAAATGAGGATATTGTACTTTCTTTCTCGCACCTTTTGTCTGCCTTGTGTAAGGTCTTCAGGACATGGACTGGATTCTTATTATGTGTGCATCATCTCAACTGGGGCCTCTTAGTGCTTCTGTAATATAAATGATCATTATTCCCAGCCTAAGACCTCGTTAGAATGAACCCAGCTTCTTATTTCCAGCTGGTCAAAAACTTTTTAAAAATTATGACAGCTTTTGGGTTTTTTTATAAATGTATTTTCCATTTGTCACAAAAATGCTTGCAGTTTTTCAACCAGGATTCAATATTCTGATGAACATTTGCACAGAAAATTACAGTATCTGTTTTCACAAAATATTGTCTGCCTTGATTGACCAACTATATTCAAATGTCTATAGCATAATTGACAACTTTAAAAAGAAAATAGAATTAGGACATTTCTGATGCATCAGGCTCTATATAGCAGCACCTAGGATCAAGACAAGAACATGACAATGAAATCTTTCAATATTTTAACTGTCTTTTTTTCTCTCTCTCTCTGATATTCCTTCTCAACACCCCCAGCACATACATCTCATGAAATTTTACTACTGATTTTGAACAGAAGTGTGTACTGTTTGAGATTCAAATCTCAATTTTTCCTCAAGACATCCAAAAATGTTAAAAATTAAAAAAAAACAAAACCAACAACCCTCAACTCATAGAAACATGGGACAGCTCAGTATTTGGCCCAAGGTTTTAAATTAGGACCTCTGGATATTAAACATGTACTCACGAAAACAGAGACTCCAGAATTAGTTAAGGATTATATTCGTCCTTGCTTTTATCTGTCTAACTGTTTACAGATAAGCAGTGCATGTTTCCTTAGCATTGCTGCAACCGCTGCAGTTAAAATCCTAAAACCTGCTTAGGTCTCAAGTTATTACTTTCTGGCAGGAATGTATGAAAGGGGCTGGAATCTCTTTAAATAGGTCTTCTAGGTATTGTCCTCTATAGGATGCATTTTGTGGAATCTGAAATCCCTACCATTTTTCAGCATTTCACAAAACATCATTCTTAAATTCTGTCATATTGTGTTTCGGTTTCAGCACATTTAGAAAGGACTGAAAGCTGGTTCTACCCATACCTGGAAATATAATGTTTTCTCTTAAGTTTTTAACTGAAATAAGGGCATAATTTTCAAAAACAGGAATCTGAAGTTAGGTTCCTAATGTTTTCCAGAGTTTGCCAGCTGGATGCGCAGCATTTCTGAAAATCAGTACATCAGTTTTCAGATCCTACTTTTGAAATTCCTATTTTTGCTTGCTTGTTTTATTTCATCGGTTCTCCTATTGACCCCCACCACTATAGTATCTCAGCATCTTTCACAAAGAAAAGTGATAATCTCTCTCATTGCCAGGAACACAAAACTCCACATACTCCGTTACAAAATCCTGATCTGAAAGACACACAGATTAGGGAGATGCCTGTAATTCACAGATTTCAAGGTCCGGAGGGACCACTTGTGATCATCTAGTCATACTTCCTGCATAACACAGGCCAGAAAACATCACCCAGTAATTTCCACGTTAAGCCCATAACTTTTGTTTTGAGCTACAGCATCTTTTAGAAAGACATCCAGCCTTGATTTAGAGGCACTGACTCCTCAGAACACATGTTTTCTACCACATACCTAGGCAGAAAAACATGTCCCTACTTTCACTGTTCACGATCACTGGCCTACCATAAACTAATTCATATTAACCACACAAAATAATCAAAGAGATTCTGATGCTTGATCCTGCAGTCCCGACTCAAACTGAAGGGGAATTTTGCCCAAGTAAGGAGTATTAATGGTAATTTTGCCTGAACAGACCACTGGACCATTTTGTATAGATGTTTTAACAATACTTCTATACATTCATCTGTGTGACAACTCTGGTAGTTTAAAACCAGCAGTAAGAAAGAGAACTGGTCATTATAACTTTCAGCAATTCACATTTTTTAAGCAAATAATGAACCTGACCATCCTTGCTTTATGCTAATAAAGACAGCAAATGTATTTCACTGTGTTTTAATCATATGATAATTTCAGATATTTTAATGCTTTTTTCATTTTCACTTTCATTTCCTTTTAACTCATCTAATTTATTAATTAATCAGCTGTCTTGAAACATAATCCAGGCATGATGTATTTCTTTTAATGAAATTAAAAACCCTGAATGTTTTCTGCAGGGAATGCTTCTCAAATACAGCAGGTCTTGCCCTGGGGAATTGCCCAATAATTTAAAGCAATGTAATACATAAGAGCAGACATTCCTCACTGATGAGTAATTTTGTTGATCGATACTTTCTCTCCATGTGCAAATTCTCCAGTAAAGGCAGAAGGCCAAGTCCTGAAATCTTTACTCAGGCCTGGTCTATACTACAGAGTGAGGTCAACATAAAGCAGCTTATGTCGACCTAACTCTGGAAGCGTCTACCCTACAGTGTTGCTCCCACTGATGTAAGTCTTCCACTATATCAACTTAATAACTTCAACTCCATGAGAGGTGTAGTGCTTAGGTTGATGCAGTCAGGTTGATGCAGTGTCAGTATAGACCAGTGGTTCTCAACTCGTGGCCCACGTGCCACTTGTGGCCCAATCAGCACACACCTGCGGCCCACGTGATGTTCTCAGGGCCACACAGGTAGTATATATACTGTGTGGATGCAGCCCACATACCACATAGAGAGCTGCATATGTGGCGCACAATGGTAAAGAGGTTGAGAACCACTGGTATAGACACTGCATTGCTTACATCCGACTGTTCTGGCTGTCATCCAGCAGCGGGGCTCCAGCTGTCAGCCCTGCGTGATGGGGCTCCAGCTGTCAGTGCCCCACAATGTCCCACACTGACAGTTAAATCTGTGCAAGCGTCCTTGGTGAAGATGCACACTGCCAACAGGAGCTAGTGTGAACATGCAAAACCAGTTCAATTACTGCAGTGGCTATGACTGAAGTAACTTAAGTCAACTTAGGGTATGTCTACACAGCCGACATTAAAGCATTCCCGTGGCTGTGTATTCGCGGCTCCCAGTGCTGTAGCACTATCTACACTGCCACTTTACAGTGCTGAAACTTTCTTCGCTCAGGGGTGTGAAAAAACACATCCCTGAGCGATGCAAGTTTCAGCGCTGTAAGTGCAGTGTAGACAAAGCCTGAATTCTGTAGTGTAGACTTGCCCTCAGTCTTCACTCAAGCCAATCTCCCATATAAATAGGCCCAAATCCTGACATTATTACTTCTTACTCAATCCACACTCAGGCAAATTCCCGGTGAGTTCAAAGGGGCTTAACCTGATGAGATGCTGTCCAATTGAAACATGGCCATTTATACAATTAATATTGCCACTGTTAGACCACTGCAACAAATCCTGTACAATGCATAACATGTAAGGTGTCATCCAAACTTGTAATCTCATTCAATAAAGATATCAAGTTAGTTTGACAGGATGTATTTACCATAAATCCATGTTGATTGGCATTAACTATATTACTCTCATTTAATTCTTAATTAATCAAACCCCATATCAGCTGCTCCATTATCTTTCCTGGAATCGATGTCAGACTGACCGTCCTATTATTACCTAGATCATCCTGTTTACTGTTTTTAAACATTGGCACAACATTAGCTTTTTTCCAGTCTTCTGGAACTTCTCCAGTGTTCCAAGACTTACCGAAAAGCAACACTAGAGGTACAGTGAGATCTTTAGCCAACTCTTTTAAAACTCTTGGATGCAAGTTATCCATACCTGCTGATTTAAAAATGTTTAACTCTAGTAGCTGATGTTGAACATTCCTGAAATCCTACTAGAATGGAAAGAGTTATATTATTATATGAATATATCATTTATATTCTGTATTTAGGGAGAGAGGGGAACACATTTATTGAACTCTGTTTTCTGCATTATTATTGATAATTCTACCATTTTCATTGAGTAATGAATGAATATCATTGCTAGGATTCTTTTTGTTCCTAACATACTTAAAAAACACTTTCTTATTGTCCTTAACTCTGCTGGCCAGAGATTTCTCCTTGTGTACTTTTGCTTCCCTTATCAATTTTCTATAGTCCTTACCATCTGATTTATTAAATTACTACTAACTTCCCCTTTCTTCCATTTGTTATATATATTTATAGGTGCCTTCATTTCTCCTCTATACCAGGTCAGTTTTCTAACCAGGATGGGTTTCTTCCTCGATTGTGGCTATTATCATTCACATTTTTCTGACTAAATCTTCCTCCCAGCTTATTTGGTCATAATTGTTTTCATCTTTGTTAAACTGGTTGTTTTAAAGCACCAAGTGTGTGTGTGTGTATACATATATATCATTGTTCTTGATTTTTTTCTGTTTATGAATTATAAATGTGACCAATTCATAATCACTTGTACCTAAGTTACCATTAATTTTTAGCTCTGTGATCAGTTTCTATTTATCTGTCAAGACAAGGCCTAATATAAAATTACCTCATGTTGGATACACTTTTTGAGTTAGGAAATGGTTATCTACATTTAGAAATCCCAACCATATTTTAGTACTGATAGCATGAAAGCTTCAGCATGTCTCTCAAATAGCAGCTCCCCATGATCACACACCCTTTTTTCCCTCTACACATTGTAGTTAGGTTTGTACCAGTGTTCGTCATTCTATTCCCTAGTGTGATTTGCTGGTCTGTAGCAGACACCAACTAGTACCCCATCTTGTGTTTTATCTGTTAGAACAGTGGTTTTCAAACTGCAGGTTGTGACCCATTACTGAGCCGTGGAATGTAAGGCACTGGGTCCGGCTGCTCTGGTCAGAATGGAATGTAAGGCATTAAAAGTCCCGTTAGCGGTGCTGTCCGGCTAAGGCAGGCTAGTCCCTACCTGTTCTGACACCACGCTGCGCCTCGGAAGTGGCCAGCAGCGGTTCTGGCTCCTAGGCAGGGGTGCCATAGGAGTGTGCGCGCTGCCCCTGCCCCAAGTACCAGCTCTGCACTCTCACTGGCCAGGAAAGGCTGGGATGGTGGTGCTTGCGGGCGAGAGCCACGCGGAGATGTTTGTGCACCTTCACGTAGGAGCCAGACCTGCTGCTGGCTGCTTCTGGGGTGAAGTGCGGTCCATGGTGACAGGACAGGCAGGAAGGCTGCCTTAGCACCCCCGCTGTGCCATTGACCGGGAGTTGCCCGAGGTAAATCTGTGTCCCAACCCCACACCCCAATCCCCTGTCCCAGCCCGGAATCCCTTCCTGCACTCCAAACCTCTCATCCCCACCCTCACCACAGAGCCTGCATCCCCAGCCCAGAGCCCTGAACCCGTCCTGTACTTCAAAACCTTCATCCCCAGCCCCAGCCCAGAGCCTGCACCCCCAGCCCAGAATCATGACCCATTCCCACACCCCAACCCTCTGCCCCAGCCCAGAGCCCCGCCACACACCCTGAACGCCTCATTCCCAGCCCCACCCTGCAGCCTTCACCCTAACCCTCTGCCCCAGCACTGAGTCCCTCCCACACCCCAAAGCCCTCATTCCCAGCTCTGTTGGGTTGCGGGCAACGATTTTCTTCAACAAGGTTGCCAGAAAAAAAGTTTGAAAAGCACGGTGTTAGAATCTTGATCCATAAGCACTGATCCTCCTCTTTTGCCTAGTTCAGGGGTCAGCAACCTCTGGCACACGGCTCGCCAGGGTAAGTACCCTGGCAGGCTGGGCCAGTTTGTTTACCTGCTGCGTTGGCAGGTTTGGCAGACTGCAGCTCCCACTGGCTGCGGATCACCGTCCCAGGCCAATGGGGGCAGCGGGAATACAACAAGATGCTAAAACCTGACCATATAATATCAGATATATCAACATAATTATGTCTACATCAAATGTACTTCAAGGATTTCAACGTGGAGTCAACAACTCTTTAAATGTCAACAAGTTGTTGACACACACGCAAAACTTCTATCAACTTCACTGTGATTTTCGCATGAAAAACAATGGAAAGTTCAGACCCAGCTGTATACTGTGGGATCCCCTGAAGATTTATAATGATTTCAGCTAGGGAAGAAGGAGCGATACCTGATGACCTCCTAAAGAAGAAAAAAAAAAAAAGTATTCTCATGCAAATTTCCTTAGTAATCGAACGTAGGAGAAGAGAAATACAGACCATAAATTATATACATTTTATATGCCTGTCTTAGTTATTTCTGTAACACTAGTCCGCATATAATCTAAATATCTGAACAGAATTGTCTCTAAAGAGAGTGTGTCTTATAGATTTCCGGGAGCCATTAGTAGATCTATAAACAATAACAAACACAGAACCTAATCCTGCTCTCACTGAAGTCAATGAGAATTTTGCCATTGACTTGAATGGGAGCAAGACTGGATCCATAAAAGGAGTGTTTGCAGCATAGCTGTAGAATTGTTATTGCTGTTCTAAGAAACCTCAAATCCATGACCATGCACTCTTTATTCATGTATGAAACAAATACTTAGCAAGGATGTGCTTTTTTTCTTGTTGATGAGCAGTTGAATTCCTATAGTAATAGGTCTTTTAATTCCCACGCCTGGTTAAGCTGGAGAATGGCTGCCTTTTAATTTACATGAGTCTATTTAATTGATGTTATATGTGTCAGGGGAAGAAGACACACTCAAAATCATCACAGGTAGAGTTCATCTTGTATCTCTGCCTCAGGATCTTTCAAAGTGGCAGTTTCTTGTATATTAACCTGATCATATTGCTTAGTATTTAAACAAAACAAAAATCAAAAATTTACCATTTGATCCTACTGGCATCATGGCCAGATATCCAAATGTGTTCTGCATCCAGTATCTCCTACTCAAAACAATCAGAATCGCTGCATGCTGAAAACTTTTCGAAATCCAATAGTCCTGGACACACAAAACAATTATTCTGAACTTTTGCACTTGCAATCCTTCTGGTTTAATATTTTTATTCCGGCAATATTAACCTGAGTTTCACTTCAGTATTAGCTGTCTTCTCTAATACTTACCTTAGCAAACATAATTCATTTAATTAGTAAATTGTCTATGGCCTTTTAAGTTATTTTTTTCAAGGCTTATTAAACATTTGTCAGGAGCATCCTAACAGAATGCACATCCCAGCAATGCTTGGGATATGATGATCTCAGATACCTATTCTTAATCTTGCCCCAGTAAAGCGAAGTAGTTACTCAAAAGGGCAAGCTCCAGTTAGCACCTTGTCAACATACTTGCACAACAATAAGCAGTTACTCCCAAGTATAAGTCGGTTGAATCCAATAGTCAGCAGGAATCTCACACTGACTCCAGAGGGGTTACTCATATGAGTAACTGCTCATCATTGTGAATAAGGGGGTCACAATCTGGCCCACTGGAATTACACCCAGGTAAAACCTGTGTAAATGGGACCAGAATTAGATTCATTGTGCCTCTGGAAGGAGCTAAAAGAAACACAATGTCCCCTGGAGTGCCAGTGGGTCACACACAGTAGCAGTCACTGCTACACCCTTTAACAGGATGCAGTGAGATGCCCCCCATGCTGGCTCAGCAGCAGCTTTACATACCCTTACCACTTCTTTACCTCTTACAAAGAGTTCAAGGATGTGAACTGTAGGCTGTTCCTTGAACCCTCTTCCTAAATTGCATACCAACACAATTTTAGGAAAATCAGGTGCTACTGCCCCTTCAACAGAATGGTGTCCTTTGTTCCACCATGTCTCTAGCACATTTTGAATGGCCTTCTTTGCACTTGAAATAAAATACAGGAGACCAAACATGATTTTTAAGTCTCAGAAACAGTAACTGCACTAGCAATTTGTAGCAATAAAGACCTCCTCCATGGTCCACAGCAATAAGTAGTGCATGCAATTTGCTCAGTCAGATTACAGGCTGTTAGCAAAGAGACCTTTATTGAATTAAGTCATCCCAATCCTTTTTTTTTCCTGGCCAAAGACTGTGATGCTACAGATGTCTAAAGTGAGAGGTCAGCAGCTGACCATCCAGAGATGAAGACCTTATTTAGATGAAAGACAATTAACTAGGCAATAATGCTACACAGTTGAAAACCCTGAAGATATTGAAAGCAAACAGAACCATTTTAATGGTTTTTCAGTGTTTGCTTGTACATGACAGCTGCTTTTTAAATTTAATCATTGCAGTACCCATTTTTTTCCATCATACATAGTAACGGTGGCATTCTCCCACTGAGAGCTACTGGCTTGAATGCCAACACTGAAAGAAGTTTTATTTTACTGAGAAACATGAATGCTAAGGAGAACAATTTGATCATCGTGTGAGTAAAGGCCTTTGTTTGCTGCAGTTTCCTGGATTATCGGATATAAGGGGGTGGGAGGGGAGATTAAAAATAATAAGCCCAAGTAAAAAAGAACTTCAATTCTAGCATATCTGTGGGTTTTAAACACCATGCTGAATGAAAAGATCAATTCTCCATTCTTCGTAAAGAGTGTGTTCTTTGTGTGATGTGCTGTCCTTTCAGTAACATAGCAGCTCTAGGAGAGGAAAAGCTAGAAAATGCTACTAGCCATGGTGTCTTGTAATTGAGCATGCACATTATTTTGGGTCTGATCCTGTGACATGCTGTGTCCCCTCAAATGCCACTGATTTCAGTGGGAGGTGAAAGTGCTCAGCACCTCACAGGAGCTCTCTTTTTTTAAAGTGATATTCTTATTAAAGGCTAATAGAGCATTCTCCTGAGCAGGACAGCTTTTAATAGAAATGATGAAATAACATTCATAGAGCAGCTCTAAGAAAAATATAAGAAACACCATGTGTCTGAACTGTAAAATATCACACCACATTAAACGCAATGGGCCATTCTCATTTCAGCAAGCTTGCTGAAGCCAGTGTAGTTAAATGAGGGGTGAATTTGGCCCCATGTTGCTAAGGTAGATCATGGCAGGGTATGCAGAACCAGAAAGGTCTTATTCTCCTGCTGGACCAAGACAATTACTTTGGAAATGGAATCAAGTTGAGGATGTCAGAGGGAGCACTAAGGTTACCAAATCTCGTCTGTGTTAAAAGGAAGGAGAGTGCTGCTTCAACAGCTGTTCCCAACAGCTTTGTTACAAATTTATGAAGTAGAAGTCCTGACACAGAAACCCGAGATGAAGTCAACTCCCTTACTCTGTCAAGTGCATATTTTTCTCATTATTCAACACTTAACAGGGATGACAGCCAAGATTAAATAGTCAGTCATCTTCTGCACCATTATTGCTCCTGCATGATTGCTTCAAATTAAATCTAACAGTCAATGAAATAGTCAATATTTAATTTACTCATTGCAAGTGGCGATTTAGCCTCAGTTACGATATTGTTTAATGACAGAAATATTAATATTTATCACTTTTTATGGTCTGCAAAGATATGCTGTTCCTCTATTAGGCAAAATGTTCTTGCAGCTTTAAGTCATATGTTGCTCTTCAGAGAGCAGATTTTGTCACAGCTAAAGTCATTTTCCTTTTAACTGTTTTCTGGGCACTAGGCATCAGTGAAAAGGAGAAACAGTGCCTGTGAGTCCCTGCACGACCTGACAGGTGAGAGACTCATGACAGTATCTACACTTAGGTTTTCCAGGACCATGTTTTCATTTGTTTGCTACACACCTAGCAGAACAGTTGAATTCAGAAAGACCTAATGTATCAATGACTGCCCAAAGCATTCAGGGTTAATTTCTACTCTTTTTGACCTCCCTGGCTTAGTTAAATAAAAGCCATTACACAGTTGGGAGAGTTCTAGCAGAAACTGCTTCCGTGACATTCATTACTGACCTTTTGACAACTTAGAGGATTGAGAGAATTTTTAGCACCGTTTCCATAGGAAAAAAAGCAACACGGATTCTTTCCCTTAATGGCTCTGCTGCATCTTCTCACTATGTTAGTTAGTAGCAGTTGGGTGAATCTTGGAAAGTTACTACTGAGAGCCGCCTAGTGTGCACTACAGACTTTACATATAAATGTTTTTTCTGCTATTTAACCTGTATTGTGGCAAAGGCTGGTCAATGGAAGGTGAAGAATGGAGTTTTTCCATGGAATCTACACAGTTACTACTATCCAGGAAATCTCATTTCCTCTGGCATGCAAAATTTAAAGCCTTCTTAGAGTCAGAGATGAAATGGAGCTACTCGGTATTTAACTACATCCCTGCCTTGGCCAGTAAAGGACATAGGACCAAATCCTATAGCCCTTACTCCCATTGCACTCACTGGGAGATTTTCTTGTGTAAAGAGTGAAGGCCAAGTCATCACACTGGGATGGGCTTTCAGAAAGGGCAGGAAGTGCTGCAAGTACCAACCCAATGTGGCCCTTTTAGTGCAAAAGGTCAACAGATGTGCACAATGGGATGGAATGCACATAAGCCCCTCTGTGCTTTAATAACTAAACCGTTTTGTGGGATGAGGCATGAGGAGAGCCATTCCCTACATCCTCAGTCCCTGGGGAGATTTGCTCAAGTTGAGCCTGTCAGCGTCATCTTGTACAGAATTCCCTTCTGTAATGTGAAAGCCAGCAACAGGTAGCTTCCCTCACTCTACAGGTATAGCTTAACCAGCTAGCATGTAAGGGGGTTCCACCTATCTCCCACTCCTTCCCACCCACCAGTTTGGTGCAAGCAGTAACAGACACACAATACTCACTTATTCTTGTGCCCAAGGCCCAGGACTATAAAGGGAAATCTTAGTCCCTCTTATGTGCCTTCACAGTCAAGCAAACCAAGGAACAATCCAGCCCTAAGAAAAGATTTCAACTAGGGCTGTCAAGTGATTAAAAAAATTAATTGTGATTAATCACGTGATTAATCACACTGTTAAACAATAATAGAATACCATTTCTTTAAATATATTTTGGATGTTTTCTACATTTTCAAATATATTGATTTCAGTTACAACACAGAATACAAAGTGTACAGTGCTCACTTTATTATTTATTTTTATTACAAGTATTTACACTGTAAAAAACCAAAAGATATAGTATTTTTCAATTCACCTGATACAAGTACTGTAGTGCAATCTCTTTATCATGAAAGTTGAACTTACAAATGTAGAATTATGTACAAAAAAACTGCATTCAAAAATAAAACAATGTAAAATTTTACAGGCTGAAAGTCCACTCAGTCCTACTTCTTGTTCAGCCAATCACGCAGACTAACAAGTGCAGGAGATAATGCTGGCCTCTTCTTGTTTACAATGACACCTGAAAGTGAGAACAGGTGTTTTCATGGCACTGTTGTAGTCAGCTTCACAAGATATTTACGTGCCATATGCGCTAAAGATTCAGATGTCCCTTCATGCTTCAATCACCATTCCAGAGAACATGTGTCCATACTGATGGTGGGTTCTGCTTGATAACAATCCAAAGCAGTGCGGACCAGCGCATTTTCATTATCTGAGTCAGATGCCACCAGCAAAAGGTTAATTTTCTTTTTTGGTGGTTCAGGTTCTGTAGTTTCTGCATCGGAGTGTTGCTCTTTTAAGACATCTGAAAGCATACTCTACACCTCATCCCTCTCAGATTTTGGAAGGTACTTCAGATTCTTAAATCTTGGGTCAAGTGCTGTAGCTATCTTCAGAAATCTCACATTGGTACCTTCTTTACGTTTTGTCAAATCTGCAGTGAAAGTGTTCTTAAAATGAACAACATGTGCTGGGTCATCATCTGAGACTACTATAACATGGAATATATGGCAGAATATGGGTAAAGCAGAGCAGGGAACAAACAATTTTCCCCCTAGGAGTTCAGTCACAAATTGAATTAACGCATTATTTTTTTAATGAACAACATCAGCATGGAAGCATGTCCTCTGGAATGGTGGCCATACGAATGTTTAGCATATCTGGCACATAAATACTTGCAATACTGGCTACAAAAGTGCCATGCGAATGCTTGTTCTCACTTTCTAGTGACATTGCAAATAAGTAGAGGGTAACATTATCTCCTGTAAATATAAACAAACCTGTCTGTCTTAGCGATTGGCTGAACAAGAAGTAGGACTGAGTGGACTTGTAAGCTCTGAAGTTTTACACTGTTTTCTTTTTGAGTGCACTTATGTAACAAAAAAACCTATATTTGTAAATTGCATTTTCACAACAAAGAGATTGCACTACAGCACTTATATGAGGTAAATTGAAAAATACTATTTCTTTTGTCATTTTTACAGTGCAAATATTTATAGTAAAAAATAATACACACTTTGATTTCAATTACAACACAGAATACAATATATATTAAAATGTAGAAAAACATCCAAAATATTTTATAAATTTCAATTGGTATTCTATTGTTTAACAATGTAATTAATCGCGATTATTTTTTAATCACGATTACTTTTTGAGTTAATCGCATGAGTTAACTGCAATTAATTGATAGCCCTAATTACCACAATAGCAATTAAAAGGTAGATAGGGAATGTTTCAGAAAATATGTTCTTGTTTCTTGTAAGTAAATTGGTTAACAAACTGCCTTTGATTAATTTGGGTAACAATCTGCTTTGTTAATCATATGTTTGCATATACTTGTTGGGTATTCCATGTGTTGTGTATGTCATTATGGAATGCACAGTTATGATAATTTGCTATCTATTATTTTAGAGCTGGTTGAAAAATGGAAACATTTTTCATGAAAATGTCCATGAAAGATATTTGTCCCTGTTTTTCATTGGAAAAAAAAATCAAAAAAATTTAATCTGTTCTATAGTTGGCCAAAAAAACAAGACACATTTTGTCCATGTTTTTAATCCAAAAATTTCAAAAATTAAATTTTGGGACTAGATCCAATTTTTCTTTCTTTATAAAACTGAAATAATTTAAATTAAATCAAATGTTTGGGAAGGGAGCACCAAGGGTATAACAGGCGCGCACCACCATTTTATACCTGTATGTGCTATCCCCAAGGTCTGGGCATACGGGGTGTCCCACGGCATGCAGGCCAAGAGGCAATCTAGCCCAGAATGAAGCTCTCCTTTACAGTCAATATGAATGTATTTAAAACCTGACCTCACATTTGCCACAAGTGGTTTGAAATTTCACGTCTCTTTATATTGAGCCCAATTCTGCCATCCCTATACGCTTTGAGTGATCCCCTGCTTTGTGAGTAGTTCCATTGATTGGAGTTGGACTAGCTGTAGAGAAGAGTACTATTCAACATGAGAGAGAGAATCTACTTCTCTGGAGCAGTAAACCTAAGTGCTAGATTTTCAAAAGTTCCCACAATCAGGGCCAGAGTTGCGAAAAAGCTCAGTACATTGGGTGCTGAGGTTTATTGAAAACCTAGCCATAAGTATTACAGAGGGAGCCACTGGGTATTGAGCACTTTTGAAAATCTAGCCCTAACTGGATGATCTAGCCCAGGGGTTGGCAACCTTTCAGAAGTGGTGTGCCGAGTCTTCATTTATTCACTCTAATTTAAAGTTTCACGTGCCGGTAATACATTTTAATGTTTTTCAGAAGGTCTCTCTCTACAAGTCTATATATTATATAACTAAACTATTGTTGTATTGTAAAATAAACAAGGTTTTCAAAACGTTTAAGAAGCTTCATTTAAAATTAAATTAAAATGTTGATCTTACGCCATCGGCTCGCGCAGTTTGGTGCTGGTCTGGGGTTCTGTTCACCTAGGCTGGCAGTGGGCTCAGTGGGGCCTTCGGCCGAGACCCCAGCTGGGAAGGGTCTGGCAGCCAGAACCCCAGATCGGCAGCGGGCTGTGCGGGGCCAGCAACCGGGACCCCAGACTGGCAGTGGGCTGAGCAGCTTAGACCACTGCCACTCAGGTGTTCCGTCTGCTGGCTCCTACCAGCCGGGATCCCGGGCTGCTGAACCCGCTCAGCCCGCTGCCGGTCTGGGGTCCCTACCTTCTCCCTGGTTCTGGCCCATTCTCTTCCCCTCTCTGCACTGAGCTGAGGGTGGGAGTGGACCAAGCACAGGGCAGATGTGTGTGTGGGGGTGCAGGGCTCAGGGCAGAGGACTGGGTGACTGCCCCCCTAGAATCCCCAACCCCCTCGGCTCCTTGTCCCGACTACCCCCTCCTGGGACCCCACCCCCATCTAAGCCTCCCTGCCCCTTGTCCCCTGACTGCTCCTCTAGAACCCTACCCCCTACCTGTTCCCTGACTGCCCCAACCCTTATCCACACGCCCGCACCCAGACAGAACCCACTGGACTCCCATGTCCCATCCAACCACTCCCTGCCCCGACAGGATGCCCCCAGAATTCTGGACCCATACAACCCCCCCCCCTGCTCCCTGCTTGCCCAACCCCTCTCAACACCCCTACCTCCTGACAGCCTCCCCAGAACTCCCAACTCATCCAACCCCCCCAGCTCCTTGTCTCCTGACCACCCCCTCCAGAGACCCCTCCACCCTAACTGCCCCCCCGAACCTCCTTGCTCCCTGTCCCCTGACTGCCCTGACCCCTATCTATCCCCCACCCTCTAATAGACCCTGGGACTCCCATGCTCCATCCAATCCCCCCTGCTCCCTGACTGCCCCCTCCAGAGACTCCTGCCCCTAACCACCCCCCCGGGATCCCATCCACCCCGCTGCTTGTCTCTTGTCTCCCCCCCCAGCCCCAGACCTCTTACCATGAAGCTCCCCGCTCATCCAGAGCCCTGGCGCCATGTGCGTGCAGCCCTGCCCCACTCCTCAGAACGCTGCGCGCCTGGCAGCAGGGCTCCGGATAAGCGGGGAGCGTCTTTCCCTCCCCACAGAGCCAAACGCTGCCCCGCGGGAGCAGCCCCAGCCCCCAGAGCACTGTGCGCGTGGCGACAGGGCTCCAGGGGAAGGCGGAGAAGGGGCTGGCGGCTTGCTGCGCTCGGCCGGACGCTCCAGCCGGGGAGCACGGACCTTGCAGCTTGCCGCGTCAGCTGGACTTTTAATGGCATGCGGAAGTTGCTGACCCCTGATCTAGCCCTTTGGTTGGCTATGAGGTGTGATTTCCTGAACTCACTCTCCCCCTCAAATGTAACATTATAATGAAGCTATTTAATATTGGTTCATATTTATGGGCATATTTGGCTATATTGTCTGTTATGATTCATTGTGGATATATTTCAGACTATCCAATGGGCCCCTAGTCTTTCAACACAAACATGTCACCAGGTACTATTAATCCCAGGTAGGAAAATGATTATGAGAATATTAAGTAAAGGCATTGCTAGGTAACCTGTTCTTTGCTTGGAAGCCAACATTTAGTCATAAGTGAACACTGAATGATTTGACAGCCAGATTCTGCTGCTCATTTTTTTAAGCTGCTGAGGCCACTCAGAAAAACGTGTTGCTTGGGGTAATAAAATCTGCTCCTTTAATGTTTAGGTTTCATCTTACTAAAAACCGCAAAGGGTGCATGTGATTGAGTCAGCAAAAGTTGGGCCCGCTCTTCAGTCCTTCCAAAAGCAAGAACACCTGCAGATTTCCTCTCCTACAAAGGAGGCTTCGTAAATTACATCTTCGAAAGAATGTTTCTCAGAGCATAACAGGCAAAAATAGCACACATAACAAACTGCTGTAGTTGTTAGAGCAACTGAAAAACAAAAGGCTTCATTTTGTGTATTTTCTAGGTCACTTACTTTCAACTTTGTGTTGTCTTAAAAACTAACCAAAATGTGAAACTCAAAGGGCCTTCAGCTACTTTTGAAACTTCTCCCTCCAAAGGAATGTGGTCCTTGCCCAGCTTTCAAAGAGATGAAGATCTGGACTGTACTGATAGACTAGGTATCCCCACTCAGTCAGTCTTTTACACAAGTTTGGTTCAGTATATGATGGCACAAGACAACAAGGGACTTTGACTCTAACTACACTATATAAAAGCAGTATTATCAGTTCCATGAGTCAGCCTCTCCACTCCCAATTCCTGAGTTTGTTTAAAAATCTCAAGATTTTTAAAGCCATTAATACATTTGGGAAAAACAACAAGGAGTCCAGTGGCACCTTAAAGACTAACAGATTTATTTGGGCATAAGCTTTTGTGGGTAAAAAACCCACTTATTCAGATGCACGAAAACTTATGCCCAAATAAATCTGTTAGCCTTTAAGGTGTCACTGGACTCCTTGTTATTTTTGTGGATACAAACAAACATGGCTACCCCTCTGATACTTAATACATTTGGGGGTTCTTTTTATTTGCCTTCTTGTTTTCTGAGCCTTCTGGATGCACTTGGGTTGCATATTTTAGCTTCTTTCCATAACCCTGTGAGCTAGAAACTTTCTTTTTTTAAATGAAAGCTGAGATTCTCACCTAATTACTTGTCTCCTGGAGCTGAGGCTTAAAGCAAAACATCCAATATCACAGGAGTCATGAGAAAATCATGAGTGTGGCTACAAAGACAAAAGTATGCATCAAAGAATATTGTAGTGCTGTAAATAAATTAATTAATTAGACCTGAGTTCAAATCCTGATTTAGATCACAAGCAGAACAAGTGTTTTGTCTCATCCTAGTCTCCATAAGTCCACAGAGCAAAACTATCCGCACAGTTTGGAACAAATATCAGTCTCTGTTCAGAAGAGCCCCACAACAGTAATAATAGGATCCTGCCATTATGACAGTGATGCACTACTAGCACAGCCATAAAGGAGAAAATCTGCAGAGTGCCTGCCTAAATTAAGTTTGGCTCTTGCCAGTGTTTCACTTTGATAAGTACCAGGTCCGCTTCCAAATTAAAAACTACAAAGGTGTGCACTTCTGCAAACTAGAGAAGTGGGAAAAGGTCTCTGGAAATTCCTGTACTGCAGCCACCTTCTTTGATTTGCTCTGTGCTCCTCACAATCCTTCTACTGCCAGGTCACCAAAGCATTTGATTGCGCAGTGCATTCCATGCCTCTTTATAATAGGGTGAGTAGTTCTGACACAAAATGAAGAAGAAAACCCCACAACACTAAGTCGGTGCTGACAAAGATCAGCCGCAAACTTTTCCAAATGAATTTAGGTGATCAGTGAGCTGTGATGGCATTTCTTCTATTTCTAGTCCTGCCAAAAACTCAGATTAGAGGCACTCACTCTCTGAATTGACCCTGAGTACATAGTGCAAAGAAAAAAGCTGGGTTTTCCCCCTTTCTCACACGACATTCTCTCCCAGCTAATCCTGCATCCTGTGCCAATATGAAACAGAGTAATAAATTCACAGGAGTGTCTGATGGCAAATCAGCAAATTCAGACAGAAAGAGTTACTAAATTCAGTCTGATTAACCAATACAATACATTCTAATGACCAAGTAGCGTGGACCAATATTTACCAGCGCATGCAGTCGAGCTGATCAGAATACAGAATCCTTCTTTGTGCATAGAAGAGATAGTCTGTTATCGCACTGCAGCTTGTCTTTCACACCACATGCACCACTTACTACATAACGGAAGCAAAGCTTAGCAATTTTATTCAGATGCTCTGCCACAAAAACTCAATTTAAAAATGGCATTATTGTAACTTGTGGATATGGATCCCATTAATTAGCTCCTTGTCACTTCTCTGAAGAACCATTTCTTCATATTTAAGTTACAGTTTTCGTGGGAATTTTTTCCCCTTGTATTATCTCTGACTAAACTTTTTATCTGCTTCACTGTACTTTCTCCGTCCCTCTGGCTTCTTGAGGCCCAGAGACATGTTGTCAGAAGACTGCTTGTTCACAGGACATGCAGGTCTTTGCCTGCTGCAAAGGGGGTCTCCCAGTGTACAATGGCAGCTTAAAGCCACATCATTGCTTTCCAAGGCTCTCCACAGATAATAGATGCTAATTATAGAGCTGGTTTTCAAGCCTGCAGAGGTACTTTCAGCTCAACAACAGATGATTTCAACCCACCTAAATGTGAGATGGGAGGATTATTCCTCTGCTAACCAGGTTTTTATATCATATTCATCTCCGTATCATCACAGAACATGAGTGTTCCCCTGAACCACTTGACTGTCTCTCTAGTCTTCTGAAATAAGAGCCAGAATATTCACCAATGCAAGGTACTGCACTATTGTTAAAGTTCTGCCAGCATTTCCATTCAAAACTCACTTTTATCAGGGGTTTATAGTTCAGCTATTTAAAAACAAATCACTATGCGTTAAAACGTGGGAAGCAGCATCAGTCCTGCCAAATATTAACTTTATCATTTTGCAGGAGAGGAAGTGTAACTGAAAAAAAGATGTATATTTTAATATATTCACGTACTGCAGTACAGTACCAATTGAAAGGGTACTCTGTGAGGTACAACCTGGCCCCCATTCAGTCTTTATGCTTCACTCTGTCAAATCCCCACTGGTATAGTGGCCCACAGGCTGCTATCTTGCCTCAGAACCTGAGTCAGTTCCACCAAGGTGATGATTTGCCTCCCCACCACACCTTAAATTGAGCAATCAGCCAGACCCAAGACTTGGGCTGTGACGTTTAAAATCCTTATCACTTTTCTATGGCCACAGATCTGTGATGGTTCAGTTCTGTTGTGCAGAAAAGATTTATATGAGGTATTTTCATGAGGATGGTATGTTTTCTTACTATTTATATTTTACTCAGCTCAGTCACATAGTCCTGGCACACCTGAGTTCAGGTTGGTCACATCAGGATGGGGAAAGGGCAGGGGTGCAGCAGGCAGAATCAGCATTATGTGGATCAATCAGCCATTGCTCACCACAGAATGGGAGCACAGGAGTTATGGTGGCTACAGCAGCTTTTGGTTTCCTGCAGGGGCGGATCTAGGTATTTTGCTGCTCCAAGCACGGCAGGCAGGCTGCCTTTGGCGGCTTGCATGTAGGAGGTCCCCGCCTTCACCTTGGCGTGCTAGTGCCTGGAGCCGCTCCTGGTTTCCTGGGATGAAAAGATTCCTAACCTCCTTTCTGCTCCCACTGATCTCCTGACTACTTGGGCTTGGCACAAGAAGCAGGATCTAGCCTTTAATGGAATAAAAATATAATGAGAAAAAAATGATACATGGGGTGATGTGACTGAACAAAATGGCCTTAGCGTTTCAAAACGGCTTTTATTCACCTAAAAATAATAGGTTAAAATAAGTATTATTATTTGCATTAATAAATATAATAATTTCTTCTTATCTAGAGCTTTTCATCAGTAAACCTCAAAGCATTTTACCCAGGGAAGTAAATATCATTATCCTCATTTTACATATGAAGAAACTGAGGCCCAGGGAGGTGCAATGACTTGCCCATGGTGATCAACAAGCCAGTGGCAGAATGCAGAAAAGAACCCATGTCTTGTGAGCCCCAGGCCAGCACTCTATATACCAGACCACACTGCCCATCCTTAGAATATTAAGAATGGAAGAATTTTTAAAATAAAATGCAATTAAATTTTAAGGTCTTTGGACACAGGGTCTGTCTCATATAGGTTTATATGGTGCCTATCACAATGGGGCCCTGATTTTGACTGAGTTTGATAGATGATTCCGTAACATCAATAGTATTGACCACTGATGTTGTTTGCTTACTATTTATATTTCACTCAGCTCAGTCAGTGAACACCTGGACAGGTCAGTTTCACTTTTCTATTTATAGACTGTTTGTCAAGCACTAGCACAGTGCTGTTGTGTTTCAGTACTGTTGTGCACCACTCTTCAGCCCTGTGGGGGAATATTTAGACTCCAGATCTTTAAAAAAATCTTTAATTAAAAATAAAACAATACATTCATCAAAACTGTTTGATTTGTATTAAATTTTAGAAAACTTTTAAAAATATTGGGAGGTGGGGGAGAAAGATCAAAACTACTTGATCGAGTCTCTTTAAAAACAAATATAAACATGAGAAGTTATTTTATTCTTTAAAGGGCATATAGTGCATCAACCTTATTTTAAGAACTATTATTATATCCAACGTTACCTGATTCCCAAATCATCTATCTGTTGCACTTCCATGCTCTATGTACGTGAAGTCAATCATACATATTTTATTGTGCCTCTTGTTTTTATACAATTTTAATTTTTAAAAATCTGAAATATGCAATTATCAATTTAGGTAAAGAACTGTTAGAATCTTGTGTGATTTTTGATGTCACATACACTTTCCTAAGGAATTTTAAAAGAAATCAAAATAAATTAATAAACATATCATACTACAGTGAATAAAAATCCTTATCCTACAAACATAATTTTTTAAAAATGTTAAAAGTAATACTGAGTAATAGACTACATGCTATGACTAAGTATACTGCATACTAGTTAAGGCCCAAGTCCTGCAAAGCCTTACGGAAGTGTTTAACTTCACTCAAGTGAGTAGTCCAGTTACTTTGATGGGATTTCTCAGGTTCTTAAAGTTAAGCAGATGTGTAAGGGTTTGTAGGATCAAGGTCTGAGGGTTCGTGTACACTGCCCGCAGTGTGCTGCTCTGTAACTGCCACATGTGGACTTTACAGGCATGAACGAAAAGGTTCTTATTTTGACTACACTAATGTGAGCAAGGAAAATTTTAGTCCATGCTGATAGTGTCCATACAGGATAGTTACAGTGTAGCTCTTTGGTGCACACTGCTATTTCATACCCCTGCAGTCTGAACTGTGGGGCGACACAGACGTAGCCTTAGTCTATACACAGCAGTAGCTCCTCCAGAAATCTTTGGGCATGCAGGATCAGGATCAGGCCCACACAAATTACAAACCAATAATATAATCTAAACCAAACTCTTTGAAAATAATGCACTTCCTCATTCACGTACCATGACCTGAGTGAAAACCCACCAGAGTTCAAGGGCCTGATCCAAAACCCACTGAAATCAATGGAAAAATTCCCCATTGACTTTACTGAGCTTTGGAATGGGCCTGTATAGTGTTAAGAAATGTTAAGAAATGAAGCTCCCCATTTTGCTTTAGTTGCTAGTGATGTCCTCAACTGTGTTCGGGAACACACAGGTCCAAATGTTCCAAACTTGACAGTTAAAATCATTTCAGTTCACATTTAAATAACATTGAGACTAGACTGGAGTGACTCTGATTCTGACAGTTCATGCCTTTTGAAAAAATATGGGTCCAGATCTGTATCCAAAATGTGTAGCTAAAGCCCATTTCAGATGAAGACTTACATGAACCAAAACTAGAAAAGGAATTCTGAGTGCTGAGCTGATTATCTTTTCACATACACCTGTTTTATATTGGCGTAACTCCATTCATGTCAATAGAGTTACTCCTACCATCAACATAAGCGAGAGCAGAATCACTCTCTCCATCCTGATCTTAAGCACAATGGGTTAGAGCCTGAAGATGTCTTGCAGCCAAGTGTGTCACTATGTGCAGCAATCCATGTGTAAAACAAGTGCAGTAATGAATAGGGTCTTGTTCTACTTGTTAAGTTTCCTCAGATTTTGTTGGTATGTGTTTATTAAGCATAGGTCTCCATGTGTTTATTAAGCATAGTTTTCACGAAGTATTTGTTTTGGACCCTGACAAATCAACTGGAAAAAAATATTCAAAATTCAAGAGAAACTGGAAAAATATTCAGTGCAGATTATGGGGTGCCACAGCAACATAGCCAATATACCAACAGCCTTACCATGACACAGCCAAGAAGGCAACTCCAAAGTTGCCAGTGTAACTGCCTGTGCAGTTGGACGAAAATATTTAAGAGAAAAGCATCCAAGCTTTGAGTGCCATCAAAAGCAGAAAAGGACTCATAATATTATGCACTTCTAGAGCACCTTCAAGTCTGGATCTCAAATCTCTTCACAAATATTAATTAATTAGCACTCTCAACTTCCTGTGAGGGAGGTATAATTATGCTTGTTTCAGAGATCAATAAACTGAGTGGCCTACCCATGGTTATACAGGTGTGGTTTAGCTGTCACTTGAAGCCAATGGAAAGAAAGATTCCCACAGTCTTCAATGGGAGCTAGCGTGGGCCCAGAGTGAGCGAGCCACAAGGCTGGCAATTGTACCCTGGAGCCCCGAGTCCCATTCCTGTACTCTAAGCATTAGACAGCACTTCCCAAAGGCTTTTGTAACATTTGTGAATGGAGGTGCTAAAGCCATTGGACCTCAAGTTAGTAAGGTATATGCCTTGGTAAGAAATGAAGGTCATACATACTCACTACAGAACTGCCATTCATACCAGGTTGTCTTCACAGAATCACAGAACTGGAAGGGGCCTTGAGAGGTCATCGAGTCCAGTCCCCTGCACTCATGGCAGGACTACGGTAATTATTATTTATTATCTACCCCCGGTTCTCAACTGGGGGTACATGTACCCCTGGAGGTATACAGAAGTCTTCCAGGGGGTACATCAATTCATTCAGATATTTGCCTAGTTTTACAGCAGGTTACATAAAAAGCACTAATGAAGTCTGTACAAACTAAAATTTTATGTAGACAATGACTTGTTTATACTGCTCTATAATACACAGTAATGTAAGTATAATATTTATATTCCAATTGATTTTATAATTATATTATTAAAATGAGAAAGTAAGCAATTTTTCTGTAACAGCATGCTGTGACACTTCTGAATTTTTATGTCTGATTTTGTAAGCAAGTAGTTTTTAAGTGAGGTGAAACTTGGGGGTATGCAAGACAAATCAGACTCCTGAAAGGGGTACAGTAGTCTGGAAAGGTTAAGAGCCACTGATCTAGACAATCCCTGACTGGTGTTTGTCTAACCTGCTCTTAAAAATCTCTAGTGATGGAGATTCCAAACCTCTCTACGCAATTTATTCCAGGGCTTAACCACCCTATTTTTACTAATGTCCAACCTAAACCACTCTTGCAGTATTTTAAGCCCACTGCCTCTCATCCTATCCTCAGAGGTTAAAGAGGACCATTTCTCTCCTTCCTTCTTGTAATAACCTTTTAGGTACTTCAAAACTTTTATCATGTGCCCTCTCAGTCTTCTCTTCCCAAGACTAAACAAACCCATTTCTTTCAGTCTTCCCTCATAGGTCATGTTTTCTAAACCTTTAATTATTTTTGTTCCTCTTCTCTGGGCTTTCTCCAACGCATTCACATCTTTCCTGAAACGTGGCACCCAGAACTGGGCACAATACTCCAGTTCAGGCTATATCAGCGTGGAGTAGAGAGGAAGAATTACTTGTCGTATCTTGCTTACAACACTTCCTCTGAAAGCATGTGCACAGTATTCACCTTTTATTTAAAAAAGAGAACATTTTCTTATGTGAGAGAAGTATGAGGGAATGTACTTCTCATACTGTCAAATGAAACAGATCTTGAGATTGGGGAAACTGGCACTGACAATCCCACACATACAGATTCTTCCAAAGAGAATCTTTCTAAAGTAGGTCAATGTTGCAAATAGGTACCTGAATGATTCTGAAGCCTCTCCCCTCAGCAAGTTTTGTGTGAATACACACTAAGGCGCTGTTCCCAGAACTCCTGCAATTTACGCGCTCATTGGGAGGTCTGAGTGGCAAGGAATTCAGAACTGCAAGCTCCAGGTAGTCCAGTGCAAACCAGTTTCGGGCGAAACGTAATTTCCTAGAAGAGTGAACATTTCTGAGTAGATATTGAAAAAAACTGGCCTCACCTAATGCTATTACTTTACTGATTTTCTTGTAGAAAAGAAAAAAAAATTATTTTCCTTTTTTAATCCCAAACGCTAATTAACTGAATAAAAAAGGTTTTAAGTCTCCACATACACACTCACATAAAAAAGTCACAATGGTATTTAAAATACCCTTCCACTATACTGTGCATGAGAAGACAACATCTGAGCATCAATATTCCCCTTTGCAAATCAAATAACTCTTTGAACATTTCACTGTAATTAATTGATACATTTTGGCACCCCACAGCACCAGCAAAAAAAAAAAAAAAAAAAAAAAAAAAGAGAGAAAAAGTGAACAAACAGCCTGAATCCTAACAAAGACCTTAGAAAGGCTGACTGGGGGGAGTCTTTTCTTCTTGTACATCCTGTACTTATTCTGTCTGCATTCACCCGGGATCCTGAAAACAATGGACCAATTTCCGTGGCAAAGGACACATAGGGAGATTTTATAGAGGGAGTATTTGTGTTCCAAACCTCTTCTTTCAAAATGTTAGCGCAAGAGGGCTTAGCAATTAGGCACGGCAAAACCAAACAAAACAAAGCAAAAAAAAAAAAAAAACCACCCAAACCAACCAACCAATAGTATGTTCTAATGGTCTTTTAAGAACTGAGACCAAAAAGCTGTAGCCCTATTTGCAACGCTTACTCACTCACATAACTGGAGTAAGATTTGCAGAATTAGGTCCTTGGCCATCAGTGAAAGTCCCATTTTGGAGGCTATTATGTTATGCAGAACTATTAGGCTGCTAGAGAGAATCTGCAAGTTGCAGCTGCAGTAATCATACTAAAGAACTATTACACAGACAGATATATTACCTTGTCATTGAGTCTGTTTTGCAGTTCTACGCAGGCTTTTCTTTACATTAAGATAGTTATAAAGGGAAAGCTCTAGGTTTTAATCAGCCTAATGCAACTGGCGGTTAAGAGGGTCACATAAAAACAAAAAGTAAGTTAAGGATTCTTTTTTGGCTAACTTTTAATTAAAGGAAGGGAGATGAGTTTTGAAATGGGAATGAAGTGAGCCCTGTGGGGACATGTTTGGGACGCAAAGCTTAACACTTATGCAATGCCTCAGTGCACCAAGAACGGGGAAGGACAACTACTGCCAGGGTGCAAGGCCGCCCTGATTTACTACAGCTTCTGCTTCAAGTGGTCGTCAGAGCAAGTTCAGGCACGGTTCATCATTATTATTTCATTAATTAAATGCACTATGCTCAGCTGGCATCCAGTGAAGTAGACTGTCACAGATGCATCCAAATCCAGGTCAAAGGGGGTCTTTGTTCTTCCAAAAAAAAAAAAAAAAAAAATTCACTGTGGAATGAGATGCTTCATGCTAATCAAAACAGAAATGATGGAAAAACAAAACCTTACGATCTAGCGAAGCTGACCAAGGGAAAAAGAAAGCATCTTTTTGTCTCTCGTTATTCACTGGAAGCACTTTATCTTTTTGGGTTCAAAGAAAGTCCCATTAGGCAGAAATGCACGGCTCTGCAATACTTCTGCAAAATGCCCTTACTGAAAAAGGAAAGGAAGGGGTCCTAGGCACTTGAGTTATTTTTGTTCCCTGCCACGAAATATTTATTTCTGAACGCAACAAACACAAGGGCGAATGAAGCTTCTCAGCCTCTGGAATGCACTCGAGATTTCACCTGATCTCAATGCCTCTGCTACAGACTATTTTGATGTTCCCAAGTGCAGACAAAGGTATAGTGACCTCAACAGACCCAAAACACAGAGAGTGTTCTTTGGGTCTTAAGCAGCTATCTGCAACTCTCCTTTATGAGCCACATCACTACAACTGAAAGTTGACTGAGGTGTTGCTTCTATTTTTGAAACATACCTTTCCTTTACTCCAGAATCTATTTTTATATAATCTCATGAACAGATAAGCAAGTGGTCAGCTCTACTGGCCTTTGAAATATAGTGGTTTTACAGCTGTTTAATGTTAGTTTACTGTCCACAGAGGAGGACTGATGGTGATTATTTGAATCATCCATAGATCAGGGCTGGGCAAACTATGGCCCGCAGGCCACATCCAGCCCCTCCCACATCCCAACCCCCTTCCACAGCCCTGATCCCCCTCCTGCCCTCCAAATCCCTCGATTCCAACCCAGAGCACCCTCCTACACCCCAAACCTCTCACCCCAGCCCCAACCCAGAGCATGCACCTCCAGCCGGCGCCCTCACCACCACCCCTCCCGCACCATGAACTCCTCATTTCTGGCCCCACCCCAGAGCCCACACCCCCAGCCAGAGCCCTCACCCCCTCCTGCACCCCAACCCCAATTTTGTGAGCATTCATAGCCCGCCATACAATTTCCATACCCAGATGTGGCCCTCGGGCCAAAACGTTTGCCCACCCCTGCAATAGACCGTGCAGTTTTTGAAGGAGTTAGGCAGATTTCTGTATACCAAATGTTTATAGATATGGAACCAAGTTCTGTTGGTACATACCATGGATATTCTCATTTGTTCCAAGTCATTATATCTATGGCTTTATACTACATTGATTGTAAGGCTAGGTGAAAAATATGTTTTCTTTTCATTGGTTATCTGCTGACTAATAACCAGTATTAATCTTGGCTCTCCATCTGAGACTTGAGGATTTCTCTCCTCTCTCCTTCAGAAATTTAAATCAGAAGTCATTTCAGAAGAGGAGGTGGAGGAGCAATTCTCATGTATTAGCCAATGAACAAAGATCTGAAAGACACGGGAGCCAGCAGGCATTTTTAAACTAGAAGTCTATCCCACACCACTGACAGGACAGTGTTAGATCATGAGAAGTGGCTTCATCTGGACTGCTATACAAGAAAGGCAGGTCAAAGAGGCCGCATTCTGCACTGTGAAGGATTATCAGTATTAGCTACTTGAAAATAAATATCAATTCAGAAAATCACAATAATCAATAATTGTTCCAAGCCTAATTGCCAGCCATTCTCCACTCATATCACTGCCAATATCATTAATAAAAAGCATAACAGGTCAGATCCTTCTCCCATTGAAATCAATAACTAAACTGCCAAGCAGATCGGGCTGCAGGTCATAGCAACATGAGATTATTCTTCTTCCACTCTTTTTGTTTTACACAAACTCCTAGTCAAAGATGGCATTAACTGCAGCGCTTTGCTTCTGCTATTCACAAAGCCGCTATAGAACCAGATATGGCAGAAGAGGTTGGACAAAATGAAATACTGGTAGTATATAGATCTCCAATATTCAGAAATAAAAATTCAGAATCACAATTATTGCATTTCTATAGCACCTTCCATCCCTGGATCACAGAGCACTCGCACGTACATTAATTCTTTCAATCAAGTAGATAAGTAACATTATCCTCATTTTACAAAATTGGAAACCGAGGTCCAGAGAAACTATGTGACTTTCCCAAGGTCACAGAGGAGAGCTTGGTCCAGCAAACCCATTCACATCAATGGGAGGTCCATAAGGGCGGCCTAACCTGCAAGATTAGGCCTGAAGACTGTAGCAGAACCACAAATAGGCTGTAGATCAGTCAACAAGACCATTCTTCCTCTCAGATGTGGGCTCAACCATACAGTCCTTCCACAGCCTCTATAACTCAGGCAAAACATAATGGGAGTTTTGCCTAAGCAAGGCCTACACGGTTTGACCCATTGCTACTTGGATGAGTAAAGGTAGATCAGCCACTTCTATTCACCTTGTCTCATAAAGAGAAGAACAAGGAGTTCCTCAAAGAAACTGAAAGGAGGTAAATTTAAAAATGACATAAGGAAATACTTTTTTTTACATGGTTTACAAGTCAGCCCGTGAAACTCACCGCCAAAAGGTATCCATAAAGCCAAAAGCTTAGAAAGATTCAAAACAAGATTGGCTATTTATACAGATAATGTTAATTTCCAGAGCTATAATAGTAAGGATTTTTAAAAAAATGAGGAAAGGATATAAACTCCCATACTTCAGGGCACAAGCCAATCTCTAACTGATGGGGGTTAGGAAGAAACTCCCTCTGGGAGAAAGTGATTCCATAACTGTCCTACTGCAGGGTTCCTGGCACCTTCCACGGGAATAGCTGGTGCTGGCCACTGTCAGAGACAGGATACTGGACTAGAGGGACCTAAGGGCTGATACAATATGGCAATTCCTAGGTTTCTAAAACTATTTAGTAATAACAAACAGCAAACCAGATGCTATAAGAAACTATCCATTTGTTATGTGTATACTTACATTTAGAAATGCTAAGTAACTCTGGGCCCTATCACCCCCTTCTCTCCCATGAGTGGAGTTATCCAGATATACCAGCCCAAAGCAAGGAACAGAAGTGGTGCCACCCCCACATCATCAGTCCTTCCTGACTATATATAGGACCAGTGGGGTTCAGGATCCATGCAGGGAGGAGGTTGTTGCTGGGCCAAGTGCACAGTTACTAACCTAGAAATATTATTAATTATTATGAATTAGAATCAAGAGGCCCCAGCTGAGATCAGGGCCCCACTGTGCTAGACATGGTATAAACACACAAGAGACAGTCCCTGCCCTGAAAAGCTTGCAATCTAAACAGACAAGACAGATGCAGGAACAAAGAGGGGGAACAAAGATGTGAAGTGACTTGCCTGAGGTCTAACTGCAAGTCAGTGGCCAAGCCAGGTTTAAAACCCTGGGTTTAAATACTGGTTCCATTTAAGCCAATGGAAGCTTTGCCATTGACTTCAGTGGAGCCAGGATTTCATCCTAACTGTGGGGTAGCTGCAGGGACAGAATTGCCCTGGGTTAGTTAAAGCTGACCCTGTCAGCACTGATTTAATCACCTCCTTCCTCCCACTTGTTGGCATAAAACAAAGGTGAATGCTTCAAAACATGCTACGCCTCCCTATAAATTTGTGCAATACTATGCTATATAATCTAAACTATTTTACCATACATGCATCCTTGAAACAGGAAAGAATTTATGACATTTAATAAGATCTATGCTACTATTCACTTCGAAGATGTGAAATTATCTGCCGGACTCAGAGATTAACTTTTCTGTTTGCTTTAGAACCAAGAGCTACAGATCATCAAAGGATGCTGGGAGGTGTAGTCTCTCCGAAATGTGCTGTTGCTTCCAGAGAGTGTCCCAGCAATTCCTTACTTTCTGTGTGACCTCCCAAGAGAAAACTACAGCTCTCAATATCCCTTGAAACATTATAATTGCTCTATTGTATCCTGTTCACTATCACACTATCTAAGCACCTCAATGGTATGTTACTCCCAAAGGCTCCATCCACATTGCAAATTGAGCCGGATCCAAAAAGTGTCTTGAAGAACCAAATCTTGAAAACCAGTACAGGTTAAACAGTTGGTTTCCTAAGTAGGAAACCAGGTTCCAGAGCAGTTTAAAGCAACCACTTAAAATTATTTCCCTTCAATACAGAGGCCTGCATAATAGGGTTAAACAAAGTGGATTTTAAGTTTACATCTTGATTAACATTTCTTAACATGACCCAAATTTTAATGTCAATGGGGTAAGGAGGGTATCAACATGGAGTTTGATTCAAACACCCTTTAAGTTAATGGAATTATCTTCACTGGGCTTTGGATCAGGCCCATAATGCACACTACTGCAGGTCCTAATCTACTGCATTTATTCAAAGAAAGCCATTGTGAAAATTTTGCTCAAGAAAGATCAATCCCTACTTGATTGAAGACAGACACTACTTCAAGTAAGCAACCTAGTTACAGCTTGCTAGAGTCCTGACCAATCACAAATGCCAACAGAGGTAGCGCATAAGACTAGGGGGCACTACATGTTAAAAAAAAAAAAAAAAGTCAAACCATGATTACTTGGTATTAATATCCAAGATTTTCACTGGTCAGCTACGGCTCATTTTTAAAAAGATTACTGAGTAGTTAAGAACAGCTATCAATCCAGACTTTATCTGTGGATTAAATATTGGTGATTTTCTTTTACATACAAAAGCACATAGTTCAATTCTCTCACATAAAATCAGTTTGCCGCACATATAAAAATAGATTATGACACATGTAAAAACATCCTGGCCCAAACCACCTTAACTGTGCTCTACAGTGACACCATGAGGGGAAAGAAAATAAACCAAATTATTATATCTTTAAAAAAATCAATTTAACCAAATCTGATACCACAAACAATAAAATGTAGTACTCATAACTGTATGGTTATTGCATGACGTCACTACAAGGCAGAGTTAATGTTGCCTGGATATCTTAAAAGTTGTATTTACATACCTTAACCTGTTTGGTATATTTTGAAGCTTCATCTTAACTCTGAATTTGTTTGTTTCTGGGATAATTAAGAAAGCCCTATAATATTTTATTTCTTTTAAACAGATCCAGTATTATTACACATATTTTCTTGTATTGTGTAATGCTAACATGACTAACAGGTATGAATGTATTGAACTTTGCAATATTTTAACAGACATCTTTATCTTTAGTGGTATTTAAGTCAATGGTAACTGCACACATACATCCAAGGATAATGAGGGTACCATCCTAGAGCTTGATCTTGGCAGTGTTCCTCTTAAGTTTGATAAAAACAAAAAAAAAACAAACAAAAAACCCCAAGGGATTCTCAGGTCACAGTCTACTGCTCAGGGTTTTTCAAACTTCTCAACAAAGCAGGTTAATGACAAAATGCCAGACCAAATCTGAATATTCTGCTTTTTTGTCAATTTGCCCAATGAAGTGAATATTATTTTTTAAAATCAAATGAATAGTTTAGTTCTTATTAATTTTGTAAAAGTAAAAAAAAAAGGGCAAAAAAAGCAAAAGCCAATTAAAGAAAGGGTCTTTCAAATATTTTAGGAGAAGTATATATTTATTTAGGCAGCTGCAAATCTACATATTAAACACACTGGAATTGTAAATTAAATACATGTTAAATGGTCAGCCAAATGGCTTCAAAAGCAGCTATTTCCATCTCCTGGATGAGTATACTTAAGTAATAGTCCCTACTGTTGTTGGCTCTATGTGCAAATAATGGACTGTAATGCAAGGTATTTACCATGAGCAGAAGGGAAAGTCATAAAATGGAATTTAGGATACATTATCAACCAATAAAGCCTGCAATATAGGTGATTATTGGCATGAGAAATGACCTTTAACAAAAACTCTGTTTTAAATTACAAGACTTTTTCCAGCAGTCTTTGTTCTGTTTATCTGCCTATCCATCATAACTCAGTTAGTTTTAATGCACCCATCCCAGTAGTATTTAATACTAAGAGAGAGACCACTGGCACCATAGGGTACCAATACCGATACCTGGCAAACAGCCTGAATGTTGTGGGTTTTTGTAACATGTAGGGAAAGCTCACAGGAAATGAAAGCTGGCTGGTTAGCTTTCCTAAAGGGAGTTCTAATTTAAGATTATTCCAAGTGTGTACTATTTATCCATTAGGTCTCCAATATGACAAGAGAAGATGTATTTGCATTTCTGCTTAAACAAATGGCATATATCCAGTAGACCTTAACAGTTTTTACAGATTTATCTTTGGTGTTGTCATGTAAATACATCTCCAGGAACGTTTAAAAACTTCTCCTGCTATTTCTTTCTGCATGAGCCCAGTAAACACGCTTGCAAGTGTAAGCACCTGAGTGCTGCCTATAGTAGCAGCTAGAACGGCAAATCTCACAGAGCTCAGTTACTTAGAGTGATTTTTGAGTGCTTTTGTTTTTGGGTGCCAACTTGAGACACCTTAAAGAAGCCTGATTTTCAGAAAGTGCTAAGCACCCACCCGCTGAAAATCAGGCCCCTTAGAGGCATCTCAAGTTGGGCACCAAATAATGGAGGGACCCCAAAATCACTAGACACTTTTGACCAACATCTCCTTGCAGTTGTTCCTCACTGAAGGGCCCAATACTCCAATGGGGAAATGCTTCAAAGCGCTCCAGCATGTTCAAAATACAAAGCAACAAGACCATATTATGAACCCACTTGCTGGGTGCATCCTGGCCCAAGTTTTTACAATCAAGATATCAAACCCTGCAAAAAAGGGGATTGATAAGGAAATGCTTATGCAAATGTGGGTGCAAATGGGTGTCTATAAAACTTCCATAGAAAGAATTAAAATGTCCTGGAAGTCCAGACTACAAAAAGAGCTTCAGTGAATGCAAGTGCGGGGGGAGGATTTCCTGTTTTTGAAGGACATCCAATGGCATCTGTTCATCCAGCAGATCTTGATTACAAATTGAGGTGACTCTTCTCCACTCATTTGACGGTACAAAAAGTGCCCAGTCTTTCACTGACCAATTTTACTTTTACTGTGGTGTTGCTCTCTAGGGACTCTTTATACAGAATCTAGTATGATCACACAAATTGTATTTTCAGAGTTGGGTGCACTTGGAGGAAAAGACGGGTTGGGACTGTTGCTTTTGCTATTCCGCTGGCGTGACTCTCCTCTTAGAATTCAAATAAGAACAGAAGGACAAAGCATGCTGTGCCCTAGTATCACTGAGCCGGCTCTTACTGCTCCCTTTATAGCTGGCACTGCTCAAAGAAGCTGGCTGCAGCATAGCAGCTTCACTTCTACTAGCAAAAACAAGCTATATAAAAACTATCTGTTATAGGGTGATCAGATGTCCTGATTTTATAGGGACAGTCACGATTTTTGGGTCTTTTTCTTATGTAGGCTCCTATTACCCCTCACCCCTGTCCCAATTTTTCACACTTGTCTGGTCACCCTAATCTATTAGGACCTGATCATCCTGTATAGGGACTGATTTATTTTAATAAAACAGGACCTACATAAAAAAGATTCATGAAATTAAAATATTTTCCTCTTTTCTACACCAAAGTATCACTGCTGCCTTAAAGTGTGTCAAGCGCTATAGGAAATTTAGACCACCACATTTATTAGCCTCAAGCTGCTATGGCTGAGCAAGACTGGCTTCTTTCAGAATGTTACATACACAAACGGAGAGGGATAGTTTATGAGAAAACAGTAGGAGTGCAAGCAGGAATGCACAACTCAATAATGACACAAGGGCTCCTGTCACTTTAACAAGCTCCTACTATAGTGCTATTATCATTCAAAGCTCCTTATCACCCCAAGTGCAAATATTATGACTAGCTGAACATCTACAGTAATCATTGCTGTAACTGTGTAGGTATATTTGTGTTTAATATTGAGGGCTGTTGCTGTCACCAAGCTATAAAAACCAAACTAGCATTAACATCAGTACTGTGGATTTGCATAACGCTGACAAGGATAAAGACTGGCACATTGCTTGATGTGCACTAGGCAGGCAGCTTCTTGTTGCAGTGCATAACAAATGTCTGACCAAACGAAGGCCAAGATCAGAGGGTTTTTCTGCAGATGCCAACTTGTAAGCAGACCAATGGAAAGTGGGGCGTAACAAACAAGAGTTGTTCAAAGCTGAGAAGGGTTTGTGCATAGAGATACAAAAAGGGCTTGCTGTAGCCTAAATGTCAACAATCTAGGTAGAAACCAGGTCAAAGGCCTGACAAATTGCTGTTGCTCCACCTCCCACGCGGATACTTGAAAATGGGTAGTGTTACAGTTCTCAAACTATGGGCCTCAATCCAGAATAGGTCCATGAAAGACTTCCTGGAGGGGCTGAGGTTCCATACATTGCCTAGATTTTTGCAGACACAGGTACAGTAGGCCAGCAGATAGGTTTTGAAAAAAGGATTTAAAAAATGGGTCCTTGGCTACAGAGTGAGAGTTCCTGAATTGCAACACAATGGAGTGCCCAAGTGATATGAGTCACAAGGACGGATTGTCCTCTGGTTAAGGCACTAGACTGGGACTCAAGACTTCTAGTTTCCATTCCCATCTCTGCCACAGACTTTCTGTGATGCTATGGTCATGTCACTTATGACCAATTTTTGCAATAATGCTTACAACACAGCAACGTTGGGTGCTGAGCATTTTTGAAAATCTGGCCATTAATCTTTTTGTACCTCAGCTCCTCATCTGTAGAATGGAGGTAATACTTCCATACCTCATGGTGAAAATAAACTCACTGATGCTTGCAAAGTGCTTAGATATTAAAGCAAAGGAGACTACATAAATACTTAGGCAAATAAATATTTAGGTCCACTGATTTCAATATCTCTGAGGATCTGGGCCAGAGTGCTTCTGTAACTACTGGCTAACTGCTATATTTCATAAAAGTAGCACAAAGCTATCTTAAACATGCACTGGACTAGTGATTTTTTATCACTGTCCTAGCACTAATGCGCTATAGAGACTTTGGGTCAAATTTATCTGAGGAAAAGCTGATTGCTTACACCAGGAGTGAATTTGGCCCTTGTCATTAACTAGGCTATGGGCACAAGTGAGATGGGTTTTGTAGTTTCAATTTCTTTCGGAACTAAGAAAGCAGACTGCTCTGCGAATTAGTTCATAGTAGAATTACAGAAAAATATATCCATAGGAAATCACAGACTACGATTGCCTGCGCAACACCTGCTGCATGAATAGCAGGGTGCTACTACACATTTTGAGGGTCTCACTCACCAGAAGAAAATGTATGCACAGTAAAAGCAGGACACTTACATAAAAGAGTAGGGTGATTACATACTGTACTAAAAGCCAGCTAAAAAGCAAAATTAGCCTCATATGGCAGAATTTTACACTGTGGTTTTGCTGCGCTGTTCATCTCTTGCTTTTCACTGGGACTAGGTTCATCACTTGGAAAAAAATCTATGCAAAGTTGAGAGCCCTCAGCACTGGTGCTAATTATTTTATTATTTTTTTACATGAAGTTAAATCGTAAATCAGATTTTGCATATTGCTATTCAGATCATTTTCACTCCGACCAGACAAACTGAATGATTCATAACAATGGCATGAATCAAATTCTTAAAGGCCAAATGACCCTGTACATTTCCTTGATAACTGGGAAGCAGCATAAGTGAGGACAGGAAGCTTTGAGATGAAAGTTTAAGAAGTATAGGAGGAAATTGAAGCCAACAATGCCTTGTGTTACCACGCTGTGCTTTGTCAAAACTGAGCCAGCAGATTTGCTGTGCTAGAGATGGAGAGGTGCTTTTAAAAGTTCCCAGCCTCAAAGTAACAAGCTCTCAGCAAGAAAGTTCTCAGATGTAACATAAAAATACAGTTGCATATTACACTCATGTTTAATATAGTCAAGTCTTTTGTGCATGCATCTGTGAGTGTTCAGTGGTAAGATGTAATCGCTTCATCTACAGTGATACTGGCGTTGGAAGAAAGCTACCTGGGCTGTGTTCCTCATCCATGCACTGCAACAAATTATGCAGCCAACAGGTAGCTTCACCATTTCTAAATCCTCTTTTTGCATATAGACAGCTAGATATAGACTGTGTGTAGGCATCTCTCAGTTTTTGACACAGCTGGACACAGACATCATATTGCATCTAGTTCCATCAGGCTGTGTGTCTTCACCTCACTCGCTATCGCCCAGTGTGGCCTGACAAAGCATGATGGGTGTCAAGTCACATCAGAAATTGGAAGGGAAAGAAAGATAGCTCTTTTAAATAACAGGCATCATTCCACTCCTACTGGCATAACACTTTAAATCAGAATTCCCTGAATGTGACAGTAACTGAAATTTAACAAGCCAGGTATTGTACACTGAACATCAATAAATATGTTTTAATATACACATTAGTCAGGATTAGAGCTAATAAGAAAGCAGACTGCTCTGTGAATTCGTTCATAGTAGGATTACAGAAAAATATATCCATAGAGAAGGGGGAGGGATAGCTCAGTGGTTTGAGCATCGGCCTGCTAAACTCAGGGTTGTGAATACAATCCTTTTGAGCGGGCCACTTAGGGATCTGAGGCAAAAATCAGTACTTGGTCCTGCTAGTGAAGGCAGGGGGCTGGACTCAATGACCTTTCAAGGTCCCTTCCAGTTCTAGGAGATAGGATATCGCCATTATTTATTTATTTGACAGTTGCTATATATTCAATAATTACCAAGTAATTTTTAAAAATAGATTTATTGTGGTTGATCAGCTGTATAAAATATTGTTAAGACTTGTTCATTCAGTGTCCCTAACTACAGTGTTACATTGTCAACTTCAAAAATAATATTTCTGTCAAATTATTTTAACCACTCAAGCTACCAGAAATACATCATCTTACTAAAACTAAAGCAAATTAGTAAAAGAAAACCATTTCCTATTTTTTAGGTTTGCTTCTTTTGTGCATTTGAATGCAATTTGTGTCTAGTCAGTTTCAGTGTTTTGTTGATGGTCAGTTGCACTTTCTGTCTCATGCACTAGCAGTCTGATGTTGCTGTGCTCACTACTCTCCCCTGATGAAAAGACACAAACATCAGCAAAGAAGCAGGAAAAAAAAAATTGTAAAACCTTAATTTTGTAATAAATCAGGATATATTTTAAAGAGAGCTCTTTTAGAAATTTTTATTTTTTTAAGTGAGTCAGTTTCAGAGAATTCAAGTTAACAGTGACCCATTAACTTCAGATTATATAAGATAGATGCAAAGTACAAAATTCAGATTCAGGTTCTGATTTTTGAAAACACTGCCTACAATGGAAACTAGGTGCTCTTAGTTGGCCTAATAAAGGAGAAAAGGACCTAATTATTCAGTTTGATTTTGATTTTAAAACTCCATCATTATCACTAGCATTCTCATATGCTTAGATTAGGGGGTTTGATCCATCCCATTATAACAGGCCTAATATAAAATTCAGATCAACGTGTGAATCCAAATTATGAAAAATCCACACATAATTTTCAGTAGTTAGGACACAGGGTTGCTGTTAGGGCCCATCTCTAATTTTGTAATTCTTCGTTATTAATATAAAACCATTTTCTTAAATCCGAATAAAATACATACGTTATGTATAGACTTGGATGTATTACTTTTTTAAAATCAGTAAATGTAAACAGATTTCACCATACACACCACAGACCAATAAAAAAATATTTCCATCAATAATAATTGACATTTAGAGATAGATAGGCATAGTAAAAAAAGTTCTGCTTGAGAACTTATTAGAGTTTGATTTAAGGATATTTACTTCATGATATTGACAATTCGTATTTTATTGTTTATAAAGCTTTTTCTGAATCTCAACATCTATTCCAATTAACTAATTGTCCGAATCCACTGCCATAATATCCTGCAACTGTGAAAAATTTAAACTGATAATAAAAACCAAAACAGTTCTTAAAATAACTTTTCACAAAATTAAAACAGATAAAATGATTGAAATGATTAAAAATAAACATTGATATCATGTGTCTAAATTTCACAAAAATAAAAATCAAATTCTGCCAAGCCTATGTATCTGGGAGCATTCAATGAAACATTTGCCAGAACTGATAGCTACAAATTTATGCTGCCAGTAAGTGTGCCATTCTAACCACTTCTTAAATCATTATCAAATAGTTCACCCCATCTGGAGCATATATCTTGGGACAACCAGTTTCATAACTTATACCTGTACGCTGCCAAAACAGACAGACATTTATATAACAGGAGTTAAAAGATCTAGTTGGTGGCTCACTTGTAGGCCATCTTCAATTCCACTAATACAATTCTGTACTTCCTTATTTTAAGCCCCTTATAACAAACACATGGTTACAAGACTCATGTCTCCCCTCCTTTCTTCCTCACTTAAACTTTGCAAGTCTATTAATCAATAAACATGCCTTTAGCAATCCCAATAAAGCAGGGATTGGCTAACGACGGCTCGTGGGCCACATCCAGCCCATGGGAGCATCCTGCCCAGCCCCCAAGCTCCTGGCTCGTGAGGCTAGCCCCTGGCTCCTCCTCTACTGTCCTCCCTCCCCCACAGCCTCAGCTCGCTCGCTCCGCAACTGGCACAATGCTCTGGGCGAGGGGATTGTGAGCTGGGGCAGCGCAGCTGCATAGCCCGGCCTGAGCCGATCTCTGTGCTGCATGGTGGTGGCGGTGGCGGTGGCGTGGCCTGGCTCCAGCCGGGTGGCATGGCTGTAGCACCGCCAGCCACAGGTGCGCCAGGCAGTGCGGTAAGGGGACAGGGAGCAAAAGGGTTGGATAGAGGGAAGGGGAGTTCAGGGTGGCGGTCAGGGGGCGGGGATGTGGATTATGGTGGGAGGAGAAACGGGGTTGAATGGGGGCAGGGGTCCCGGGGGGGCAGTCAGGAAGGAGCGGGGTTGGATGGGGTGGCTGGGGGCAGTCAGGGGACAGGGAGAAGGGTGGTTGGATGGGGCCGGGGTCCCGGGCATGGGGGGGCTGTCAGGAATGAGAGGAGGGGTTGGATGGGGCGGCAGGGGCTGGGGGCAGTCAGGGTGCGGGGGCTGTGGATGGGCAGAGGTCCCAGAGGGGCCGTTAGGGAACGGGGGGTTGGATGGGGCAGGAGTCCTGGAGGGGGGCAGATAGGAGGTGGAGGCTGAGCCACAACCCTCTCCCCTAACCAGCCCTCCATCCAATTTACGAAACCCAATGCGGCCTTCAGGCCAAAAAGTTTGCCTGCCCCGGCAATAAAGCAAACATTCTATTTGTCGCTTTTGTGTCTTTGCTCCGTATACAATGTTCATCATGTGAGGAAACCACATAGACACAGATGGATTCCAAATAACCATGTTTATTAACTATATATAAAAACACATACAAGGCCTAGCTACACATACACTGTTGCTCTGTTAGAATCTGTTAGCTTCTACGATGGAATGCAGAGAGGCCCACTAAGGCTGCTCCTAAACTATTTGAAAGGATATTATCCAATTTCTAGTCACAACATTTGCAGCACTAGATCTGCATGAGCATAATTACTTCAGTGGAGTCTAGAGTGACCAGATGTCCCAATTTTATAGGGAGAGTCCTGATACTTGTGGATTTTTCATATATAGGCACCTATTACTCCCCACCCCTTGTCCCAATTTTTCACATTTGCTATCTGGTCACCCTAATGGAGTCTCTTCTGTTGATTTTATAAATAGATATTGTACAGACCGTACAGAGTTGTCTAGCGGTTAGAACTAACTCAGGACTACGTTCTATTCCCAGTCCTGTCTGGTCTTGGACAAGTAACTTAAACGGTCTCTGCCTTAGTTTGCCCATCTATGAAATGGTGATTAATATAATCTCCCACTGTAGCTCCATACGGGGAATGTAAGGCTTTATTAAAATGTGCCTATTAACTGCTTTGAGATCCATTGAGAAAGTAGCTCCCAGTTGAGCATGGTGGGAGGCAGATATTATAGGAGTGAGCATCTCAGAAGAGTTCTGATCAGCCCTTCAGTTAACCAGTTTTTTTCCTGCTTCCTAGCTTTCTCTTTCTTCTGAATTTTATTTCATTTTCTATGTAATTGTCTCAACCAGTGATTCCCACCCTCGCCCTTGTACAAGAACAGAGCTGACACTGCTGCTGGAGCTCAGTAGCTGGGAGCTTTGGGCTCAATCCTGCAATATACGGAGTACTCCTGCTAAGTGCTGAAAGCCCTCTGCTTCCACTGAAATCAGGGAGAGTTGAGGGCAGGAGCAAGCCTTTAGAGAATTAACTCAGTAAACAATTTTGTCCTAACATTTCTTAATGGCACACGTTACCTTATCCTTTTCTATTCTCTATAACACTACCCTGTTTCTACACGTCAGCCTGACAACTGACCTGTAGAATTCTACAAGGCACAAATCATTTAGATGATCCTAGGCTTGTCACACAACAGACGCTTCTTCAATATCCTGTTACCTTAGCTGCTAAAAGGGATAAGTGTAGGGTAAACAGATAGCAAGTGTGAAAAATTGGGATGCAGATGGGAGGTAATAGGCATCTATATAGGACAAAGCCCCAAATATCGGGACTGTCCCTATAAAAACAGGACATCTGGTCTCCCTAGATAAGTGATCCATCACACAGAAGATTCTATAATCAAAAACATAGTTCCTCACTGTCTTGCTCAAATGCTTGAAGCAAACTACTTCACCCCAATACGGTGCACAAGTTATTTTTTCCTAATTAGTATTTGATATGCATAACTTTGCATGGTTGGAAATGTGCACACATTTCTAAAAGAACTGATAGGTATGAAGTTACTGGTCATGCAAACTGATGTGATATTAGCAACTAGACATTTCTTATGCAGCTAGTTGTTCTATGAATAGCTAAAGATTTCTCATGGGCCGTTTCAGATGTGCAACTTCTCAGCTTTCGGTTGCACATTCCTTAAATACAAGCTATTTGCATAGCTATAGAATGATCCCTTTTTGCTATGACTTACTGTGTCTTGCAATATAGGGAGGTATTCTGTAAAGTACATAAACCCTGATGTCAAATGACAAGCAAAATATATGTATGATAACATAAGTGTAGGAGAAACCCCAAACATGCTTGGCATGTATAAATAAATGTTTTTAGTTTATCTGCCCTCAAACAGCTCGCAGACAGCACATAGGTCTATATAAACAGAGATCAAAATTCAATTTATTCTGGGTGACTGATAATAGGATTATTGCTCATACACCCAAAGCAAGACATCCAAAATTGTATCATTTTATTTCTAAGGAACAGAATGATAGTCAGAACCTAATATGTTTATCATTGTGAGGCGGAGCCAGCACACTTCATTCTAAAGCTCCTAGAAATTAAGAGAATATGGTTGTGTTACAGGAAATGTATTCAGGGCTTGATACAACAACCGTTTATCCAAAGGACACCAAATATGAAAAGGGATTCTCTTTGGAATGGTATCTATAAATTACCTAGAGTATTTAGTAAGATTGCAGCTTAGGAATATAACTTGCTATAGACTTGTAAAATGTGGCTCCTGTCTTGCCCTTCTCACGTCTGCTTGTTCATTTCTAAAACGGCAATTTGATTGTATATGTTTCTCTGCATTGCTAGGCCCGGACTAGCTAATGTATTCAGATAGGCCCTTTTATCACTATAGGATATTGCCCCTTAAAGGGCTTTACTTCAAATAATCCTACCCCCGAGTCATTTTGCTACTAATCCAGATGATTCAAGGCATTCAAGTTGCATATTACAGAGGTCAAAGACTGAGTGGACATGGAGACTGAACTGTCTCACTCCAGGGGTCTGAGAACCAACCCCACTGAAGTAAGTGAAAAGACTCCCTCCAAGTTCAGTGAGCTTTGAATCAGGCCTGAAGATCAGAGTTCAGATATGTTCGTGGAGAAGATGGCCCAGGCACTGCACAGGCAGTAAGTGTTCCATGGAGAAGGAGAGGACTTCAGTCTCTAGGGCTGTCAGTCATCAACATGTGAAGACACTAAATTCACTTAAAAAAAATTAAATTTGTAATTTTTTTTACAGCTATGTGAATTTGTGAAGTCACTAATTACAGAGCTCTAATGGAGACTTTATAAGTGAATAGCAATTAGAATAAGGTATTGCCACATAGGAAGCTAAGAACTTTTGGCAAGGGTAAAGTATCCTCTTATTTTAATACTGTACCACAGAAAAACATCTGTCAAACAGTTTTGCAGTCTGAAGTAATCAGTGCAACTAATTATCACTAATTGTAATATAGTTCTGTCTTGCTGCTAATACATTAGACTTGCTAATCAAATCAAACTATACCACCTTGCCATGCTGCTTTCAAATAAACATTTCAGCAAGGATAAAAAATGAAGCTTTGTTCTCATTTTTCATTATTGCTGTCTGGAGAGGCCAGTGGCTTTTTCCATTTATTCCACACTGCAACAAAAGTAGTAAAAAATACCATCAGAAAGGCTATTTGGTTCTCAAATGTTTTAATTTCAGAGACCGAGCAGGCAAGCAGACAGGTGTACTGTGCAGCTTTTCATTATGTCAAAGCCACCACTGATCACCACATTTCACCAATGAAAAAGTGGAATGGTTTGGAGTGCTCACTGCTCAGAGACCTGAGTGACCAGCACCATCCACTGCTTTTAAGGGAATTCCTTTATTTGATACCTTATTTCCTACAGCTTAAATCCATGAAAGAGCTACTGTGAATCATGCGATCAGAATAGTACAGAGTAAAGATGGCTTTAAGGTTAAAGCACTAGACTAGGATTCAGGAGATCTGGATTCTATTCCAAGCTCTGCCAGTCTTCCTAGGTGAGTCACTTAAAGTTTCCGTGCCTCAGCTTCCCACCTGTAAACATGGATTAAAGTAGTAATACCAGCTCTTATACAGAACTTTTTATCATAGCTGTAAAGCACTTACAAAGAAGGTCAGTATCATTATCCCCATGTTACAGATGTGGAAACTGAGGCGCAAAGAGGTACTTGCCCAAGGTCACCCAGAAATCCCAGCGGGGGAACTAGGAATGAAATCAGATAGCCTGAGTCCCAGTCCAGATCCCAATCCAGTACACCACACTGCCTCTTCCTTACCTAATTAGGCTAAGCCAGCGGTTCTCAAACTGTGGGTCAGGATCCCAAATGCTGGCATTAGACTTGCTGGGCCCTGGGGCCAAAGGCAAAAGCCCAAGACCCACTGCCTAGGGCTGAAGCCGAAGCCTGAGGGCTTCGACCTGGATGGCAAGACTCAGATTACAGGCCTCCCACCTGGGGCTGAATCCCTTGGGGTTCAGATTTGCCATTCCACCCCCGTTCAGGGCAGCAGGGCTCAGGCTTTGGTCCCCCCTCCTAAGGTCGTGTTATAATTTTTGTGGTCGGAAGGGGGTCACGATGCAATGAAGTTTCAGAAACCCTGGCCTAAGCCTCTGTTACAAACACACAGTAAAGGTACAGTGCTTAACACAATGAGGCCCAGATCTGAGTTGAGACTCCAAATGCTACTGTCATACAAATAAAATAAAATAAAATAAATAATAATAATAATAATAATAATTACACTTCCAAGGAACAAACAGACACGCATACAAATATGAGCTTTTTGTACCCTGAATAAAACATTACAGGGTATTGTCCCCCTACAAATTCTGCATCATCTTGTCTCTTTTGGGAAGTTTCTTCCCTTTATTTGCCTTGAAGTTCAGGTTGTCATCCTCCTAGGGACATTGTGTAGTAGAGATCTGTGTATTCTCAAAGGGAAATTCCAGGAGCTCATATGACTTCAGGATAACGATGTTACTAAAGAATTAAATCAAACTGTTTACTTTGCACTTACAATTAAGTGTGAATATATAGCACAAATTAAACACAGGTGATACTGGAGTAAGCTAGGGGCCTGATCCTGCCTCCATGGGACCTTTGTAGGACTTTAATGGGGAAAACATCAGACTTTCAAAAAAGGAACTTTATTTCCAGGGATTTTTCTCCCTATCACAAATCTAACCATATCCCATGTATGGAACTCTGTGGCCATGTATAACACATAGCCACAATTGGCATAGCTATGTTGGCATAGCCCCGCTAAGTAGATGCAGCCTACACAGACAAAAGGAGTTTTTCCTACAGGTATAAGAACACCACTCCCCTGAACCACGTTACCCAGGCTGACAGAAGCACCCATGTATTGGTACAGCTGCGTCTGCACTGGGGGTTTTGTCAGCATAGCTATGTCAGTCAAAGGTGTGGGTTTTTTCATACCCCGAACGGACAGAGCTATGCCAATAAAAGTTTTTAAGCACAGACTAAGCCTGACTCTTGGAAAAAAGCACACCTTTATGTTTTTGAGCTCCTATGTCACAATCTCAAAATGTTGTCAACGATACATTTGCAATCACAAAATTCCCCCAGCAGAATGTTAGCCAGCATTTGTATAAATGCAAATGACAAGACCACCACAGCTATTAGAACCAATGGAACTGAACTTGAATATTAGTAGCCCTTTAAAAAGGCAATATCCAAATTAATGTGTCCGCTAACATTAGTTACTGATTAGCAAGAGTGCCTGACATTCCTAACAAAGAAAAAGGAAACAACTAAATATTTTATATTGAAGAGTGCCTTCGATTTTAATTAATTTTAGACTTTGAACTTTCTAAACAGTTATCTGTAACTGAGTTTTACAAGGCCATTTAAAATTGTGATGTTGATCCAGCAATCAATGCATTTCTCAAAAGGGCTCCTCTTTAGGACTAAATATATACAAGTGCCAAGTTTTCTGCACACAAGTAGCAGCACCTGGAGGCTACTGAACAGACCAATAATAACGAGAATTGTAAATTGTGACAGATGATCAAATGAGTGGAAATACAATAAAGAGTAAAAAAAAAATTTATAATCTGATTTGGTTAGAGAAACTAGTACTCTTAAAATCAGAAAATATTTCTGTTCTCACTTCATTTTAAATAGTTCTTTGGAATCTGAGGGCCTTATCTCAGAAGCTCTGAGGATCTTTGAAAACCAGGCCTTACTGCTTTGCTTCCATGGGGCATGGTGTTCTAATAAATCCAAAAATTGTTTATGCTCGACTCAAAGACATTCAGGGCCCAACTCTTGAGGTGTAAACACCCTTCCTGAGAAATGCTGACTTCCCCTAATCCCTACTCAAGTAAACAAGGGTAGGAGACACACCCTCAGGGGGCAATCAGCCCCTCACGCAACCAAGGCCCAAATGGCATAGACAGGTGTGATTGTCATTGGGCTGTAGAGTGTTCAAGTTCCACTCCCACTACCAAGCATAAATCAGGGGAGGAAAAGGATTGATCTAAAAGGCCTATCATTACAGAAGAGCCAGTGACTGAGGTTATGTCTACACTAGAGAGCATAGGTCATCATAGCTATGCCAGCATAACCCCTTAAGTATAGAATAAGCATATGCTGATAACAGTTTTTCCGTCAGTATATTAACAGAATCTCCCTGAATGACATTAGCGACACCTACAGAAGCACTCTTCTGTCAGTACAGTTGTGTCTACACTGGCAGTTTTGCCAGCCTAGTGAATAGGGGTGTGTCATTTTTTTCCATCCTCTAACTGGCATAGCTATGCCAGCAAAGCTTTCTAGTGTAGACCAGGATTAATATAGTATATTTCTAGCTATTGACTGCACTAGTTTGGTGGGATCAGTAGTAAGTAAATAGGTCAATTTGCAACATTCACACAAAATTTAGTACATTTTGAAACAAACTGGAGTTTTGCCACTAAAGCCCAAGAGAATATGAAACTAAAAAGCAAAAACTCTTAACTGCTTTATCTCAGTTCACAGAAAATAGAATTCATTGGCAGGCTGTACAAGCGAGAGGCTTCTACTACTTGTATGCTGAAGTCTCATAAAACAGAAAAAGATTCTATCAAGAATTAAAGGGTTGCTTTTCAAAGGAGACATTCTGCCCTCATAACCACACATTCATGATCTCTAAAGCAGACTACATCATGTGCTTCAGCTAGTGTGGGACAATCCGTGAGCCTACTGAAGAGCTTGATTCACAGACTATTGAGATCAATGACAAAACTCTAATTGACATCAATAGACTCTGGATTTGATGCTACAGCCTGATCCAAAGTCCACTGAAATCAATGGAAGTTTTTCCATGGATTTCAATAGTCTGAGAGTCAACAGAAATCAACCATCTTTTATAAAGTGCATATCACTTGATCCATGTGGTCTCTAATTTAAACATCTTGGTCTGAATCTAGCTGAGCTTGTAGAGTAAAAGCTCAATGAGTTTAGCATGTGACCATCCCTAAAAGGCTAATCTCAAGGAGGGCAGAGCTTTCTGTAGTACAACTCCATTAATTTCAGTGGTATTACATCAGGCAAGAATTTGGCCAAGATGTTTGGGGGAATTTAAGTTATTCTGGCTTTGAGATGGAACAGTTGCTGTGTGTGAGTTGGCGTAGACCGGTATGCTAAAAAGAAGCTGTGTGGGTAGGTACATGAGTTTGCACAGTACACATCTGTCAGTCACATCAGCTATCCAAGTAAAAATCTAGCACCTAGGGACATCCCGTGGATTTGGAGACTCACTGAAGGTCTGTGGAACTGTAAATTACTCTGATACATACACGAAGATTTTAATTTGTGCCAGAAATAAAAGACTTAAATTCTTACATTGAATTTTTCTATTATTTTTCATGTAACAATCCATGAATAAACTTAATGTTAGTTACTACTATAAATGATAAATGTTCTTTAATGAATTGTTACTGAACATCATGTGTGAAAGAATGCAACCAAATGGAAAGAATTTATATCAAATGTCATTGGGGGTTGATGCACGGTGTGGCATGTTGCAAGCATATCAGTGAAGTGAAAGGCATGTCAGACCATTAGACATGGACTGCCTGTCACATCACTGATGTGAAAGTTCCACTCTGCGTTTGTATGGAACCTGAACTCTTGGGGACAGTAAGCAAAAACTTGCCGGACAACCCAGCCTCAACATGTGAAATTCATCCTAGGGTACTCAAGGAAATTGTTGCAATCCTGGAACCATCAGCAATTATCTTTGAGAATTCATGGAGGACAGGTGAGATCCCAGAGGACTGGAGAACGGCATAGTACCTATCTTTAAAAAAAGGAACAAAGAGGACCCAAGGAATTATAGACCAGGCAGCCTACATTTGATACCTGGAAAGATTCTGGAATAAATTATTAAACAAGGAATAGCCAGCACATTCTGGGGTGTATTAATAGGAGTGCTGTATGTAAGACGTGGGAGATAATTGTTCCACTCCATTCAGCACTGGTGAGACCTCAGCTGGAGTACTGTGTCCATTTCTTAACACCATATTTTGGGAATGATGTGGACAAACTGGAGAGGATCCAGAAGAGAGCAATACAAATGATAAAATGTTTAGAAAACCCAGACCTATGAGGAAAGCTTTAAAAAACTGGGAATGTTTACTTCTGAGAAAAGATGGAGTTTTGGACTATATTAAGAGCTGTTACAAAGAAGATAGTGATCAACTCTTCTCCAGGTCCACTAAAGGTAGGACAAGAAATAATGGACTTAATCTACATCAAGGGAGATTTAGGTTAGATATGAGGAAAAACTTTCCAACTCTAAGGTAGTTACGCTCCGGAAAAGGCTTCCAAGGGAGGCTTTGGAATCCCCATCATTTTAAGAACAGATTGGACCAACACCTGCAGGGATGATCTAAGTTTACATGGTCCTGCCACAGTGTAGGGGCCTAGACTTGATGGCTCTGAGGTCCCTTCTAGTCCTACATATCTATGATTCTACGTTTGATACATGGGCCTGCTCCACAAGCAACTCCTATGAAGTGCTGAATGCAATTAACTCTCATTGAAATCAATGGGAATTGAGAGCACTCACCCCTTTTCAGTATTGGGCACTTAGTGATGGTGGTTTTCCTTCAGTAACAGAGAAAGAAGAACAATCTAGGCATTGTTGCACTAAGGCAGTGTTTCTAAAACTGGGGTTGCCACTTGTGTAGGGAAAACCCCTGGTGGGCCAGGCCGGTTTGTTTACCTGCCCCGTCCGCAGGTCCGGCCGATCGCAGCTCCCACTGGCTGCGGTTCGCTGCTCCAGGCCAATGGGAGCTGCTGGAAGCAGCGCGGGCCAAGGGACTTACTGGCCGCTGCTTCCAGAAGCCCCCATTGGCCTGCAGCAGCAAACCGTGGCCAGAGGGAGCTGCGATCAGCCGGACCTGCGGACAAGGCAGATAAACAAACCAGCCTGGCCCACCAGGGGCTTTTCCTACACAAGCGGCGACCCCAGTTTGAGAAACACTGCACTAAGGGATGCAGATATTTCTGTTGGGATTTATTAAGCAAAATAGCAGCAAAGGACAGACAAGTACTTAAAGAAATTGCAGTAAATCTAGACAGCCTTTCAGCCCATTTTTCAAAATCCTTGCAACTCCCATTTGAAGGTAGATGAAACGGTTATTAAATACTGAACAAAGACCTTTTAACACTGTAAATAAGAGGATTTTTTTATATAGTAAAAATACTGCAGGACTATTGGCTCTTACCAGTATCTGTTTACTTAAATTACTATGAAAGTACAACTTGCTAAAGTCTAGTGTGTCTGTGGTACATATGATTTAATTAGGTAATGTTTCTCAAGCGTGTTGAAAATGAAAAATGCCAAGTATTGCAGGAAGCATCTTGTAGCACCTTCTGAATTTAAAGCTACCAAAAACTTGCATTATAATTAGGGCTACAGGTTTGTCACAGTGGTGAAAATGTCACAGATACCATGACTTCTCTGTTTGTCCCTGACTTGCATGCAGGAAGGCGCTAGGTTGATCGCCCCCACTAGTGTGCTGCAGAGGGGACAATCCAAGGGGCAGTGTCAGAGAGCAAGCCTGCCCCAACTCACCCTACAGCAGCAGCTCCTGTATTGCAGGGCTGGGCCTGACTCCCCACTCTGGGGATTGCAACTTGGCACACAGGGCCGCAGTACCACTAAGGTTTGGCTTAGCATCCCCGCTGTCATGATGGCGGGTTGTAAGACCAAATTTGATTGAATACCATTGCAACTTGGTACACAGGTCACAAGTGTCACTCCCTCAAATGTGGGCCAGCTGCCCTTTGGCCCCAGCAGAGGAGTGGCCAGGTCAAACCTGAGCAGTGCTACAACTCCATATGCCAGGTCACAATGCTCAAAGTGAGGAACTAGACCAAACCCTGCAAGACACAGCCATTGCTGCCTCTGCCCAGGGTGAGTTTGGGACAGGTTCACTCTCCAGACCTCCTCACTTGAGACCTTCCCTCCTTACTGGGCTAGGAATAGGATTGTAGTGCCGAGGCACAGGAAGATGCCGTGGGTGGTTGGTGTCCCGAGTGGGGTGAGGCGGCACCCACAGCAGAGGAAAAGGATGCTGGCCTATAATTTTAATGAGATACAGTCAAATCTCACTTGTCACAGTTTTTTTTTTTAATCAAAATCCTGAAACCATGACTTTTACTAAATTTACTGTGACTGCTCTGTGATTTTTGATTTAAAAATGCCATGAAAAATCTGTTACAATCCCATTCGCACCTGTGTACAACTTTGCATCTGAAACATTCACCTCTTGGAGTGAAATCCTGACTCCAATGAAACCAGTGGCCAAACTCCAATGGACTTCAAGGATGCCAGGATTTCACCCATTGTCTGGAATCTTCAGCTCTTTGGCTGAAAGTACTTTTTTCTTTTCTTTTTTAAAAAAGGATGAACCAAACTCTTCAGATGGTTTTGGAATTCTGGGAGAGTGAAAATACACACACTTTTCCCATTATTAAAGAAAATTATTGGCTGCCATGGACAAAAAGGCTAGGCTAAATCCTAGTGAAGTCAATGGGACCTGGAGGCCTTTCCATTTTCATGAGACAGGTTTGGAGCAGGCCCATAGTCTTCACTGGCGACTATTGCATTGGCTAAGTCTGGCAGAGAAAAAGGAAAATTAAAAAGTTACAAGTAATTGAAAAAAATCACCTCTGCACATGCTTCATCTAATATTTGCTACAATGTTATTAGAACTTAATGAACATCTGTCCCAGGCACATTCTCCCTGCCAAAGCCTCCTAGTCCCTTGGACTACAGGTATATGGCTGCCATTGGAAATAAGAACTTCACTGAGCAGGCACCTCAGGATAGGGACAGGAGCTGTTTCTGCCGTCAGCCTTCTTGTGGGACAACTTACATAAGGAAGATTATGGCTATGGGTAGGTTTTCCCAAGAGCGCTCAGTGTTGGCCTAAGACTACTTCAATTGAAGTGAATAGTAAAAATCCCATTGACTTCAATGAGAGCAGGGACAGGCCAGTGCTGAGTGCTTTTGAAAATCCAACTCTACATCATTAAAGCTCACACAGCAAAAGAGCAGCTCTGTCAAGTAAAAAGGTGCTAGTTTTACACACTCTGTCACTTGTCAGAGCAGAACTGCACTTCAATATACTACTGTATTTATGTCGTAAAATATATACCATAAAGCATAATGGAGGGGCAATGTAGCTGAGTTACCACTGCTTTTCAAACCTTCACTGCTGTATTTCTTATCAGTTTGTGACTTGTAATGTTGTAACTTTAGTTTTATGTTTAAGCAGGGTTTTTTCCCCCATTTATTATTTTAGCTTCAATTTACACAAATATAATTTGTTCAGCAATGCACCCTTTTTACACTTGACAGTATCAAAGTTGCCAAGTAGTTCACTAATGGCGGCAAAGATATCAAACTGCAAACATGACCCATCACATTGTTTGTTCATAACTATTAGCTAGTCCAAGCAAGCCATAAAAACCACCTTGAACTAAATGGTTCGAAAGAGCGCTTTTGTTTTCTCATATCTCTGCAGTTCCCTGTTTTGGACTAGCCTAGAAGGAAAAATGGCAGGAGAAAGGCTATTTTTGTGGCACTTCTCACCTGCCAAAAACCAGGAACTACCAGAAGCCTCATGAGTCTAAGATTTCAGTCAGATTACTTAGTCCAATTAAGTTTGGAATGATTATTCAACTTCTTAAGTAACCAGCTCTGCGGTCAAGAATTCAAACAAAATTACTTGCCCCTAGAATCCCACATGCACTCACATTCTTCATCTGTCAAATAAAAAAAACATAGATATAGCACGAAAAATTGAAACTGCCTTACTTATAAAACTCAAGTATTTTTATGAGAATGACTGCAACATCACATTCCAATTAATACACCAAGTGAAATTCAGGATACCATGTGACATGAAGTAAGTGCACTGAGTATGCTTATCTGAATGTTCTCACAGGTAAAGAGAATTACACATTCATATAAACTGAACTAAATGTTCTGCTGGTGCAATTGCATTGGCTTCAACAGAGATCACCAGCAGAGAATCTGATCCACTATGAGTCCAATCCTAAAGTTCTTCCTCATCCAAATATACCATTTATAAAAAGAATATTTGGGGTGAACAAGAAATTCAAAATAAAGCCTGATTCTGATCTCACTAACACCAATTTTAATTCTGTGGCATTACCCCTGGCTTACACTGAACTATACGAGAACAGATTCAGGCTCTGTATGAAGTAAAAAATTAAAGATGGCCCAAGTAACAGAGTTGGATCCAGAATTGGGTCCAAATTCAAGAGGAAGTTTTAATTCCAGTGTTTTGATTTAGGCCCGCGTTCAACTAAACAAGGCTTAAAATCAATGTCTTTCTCAAGCATAGCTATAAAGCTGCTCCCAGACTCTTACGACACAGTGAGTGCCAAAAAGTGCAATTTCACATTGCCGTGTACTGAAAGAATTCATGGCTTTTGTTCGAAACAGAATCAAACTATATATGAATTAAACACTACAATAATTAATGTAACTTATGTAGTTCTTTGTAAGTTGAAAAAGCTGAATGTATGATCTGCATGGACTAAATTACTGACCTCCAATTGCATGAAACTTCACAATAACAGGTTCAACTGTATAAAGTTAAACTCACACATTTCATCTAAGTTTTTTCTAGCAGAAAATTACTCTTTAAAATGTAGCAAACAATTATTTTCTTTTGGGTTTGTTTGGTTTCTGAAGTTGTCTCCTCTTTAACTAAGAATTAAAAATATATTGTATTGTCCCAGAAGTCATTTGCTATCTCAGCTCATTAAAGAGGAGTTAAAACAGTCACAGAAAATTGCAACATACTTTTAAGACCTGATTGTCCCTTTACACCACAGTGAGGCAAAATTCCTTCCCTCCTCCCTCACCTTCTCTCATGAAGGGAAAGCAATATTCTACTGACACATAACAGTAAGTAATAGTTTACTGCCCCTCCACACCACACATACACTGGCTGAGCTGCACTGACTAGCAGACATGTTGGGTGGGGAATATTACTTCCCATCCTTAGAGACCTGTATAGCCCTCAAAGTCTGGGCACTAGTCTAATTAACATGTCTTTTTTTTTTAAACACTAGGATTGCTAAAAACTAAACACATCAATCCCCAGCCCCAATGAGTTAACAGACTCAGGCCCCCTACACAAGGAGGATCAAATAGTATTTTATTGGCAAGCACTTTGCATAACATTTAATTTTGCTCAACATTAAGCAGAGGATGGGGTAAGAGAGGAGGTGGGGATAATTCTGTGCCTGTAAGCACTGAACTGCCAAGATTTCTAAAGAGAGGCAGAAGTTTCATGTCAAAATTCTTGAGAGAAGGTGCAATCTCTTTGTATTACCATCAGTACCCTTTTTGTCAGCCAGACCTTTATATTCGGGTTGGGCCCTGATTACACCAGATTTTCTCTTTCTGTGCTATCCAAACTGAGGGAAAGGATAGGAAGGACTCCAATACTGTCCCTCACTGGTAGAAAGAAGAGATAAGATTTAAAGTATTGCTTGTCCTTTCTTTTCTTTATGGCAATGTGCTTAAACACCCTACCCTGGATTATTAATAGCATCTCCACAAGCTCTCTCTCTCAGACATGCATCTGTACAAACCATGCCATCTTCTGGTGCTTCCTGGCAGCAGAAAAGAAATACCAGTGTCAGAGTTTAATGGGTTGCCACTGTCCCTATATACACAGGTAACTCTCTCTTTATCCCTCACATGATTGAGTGAAATACTAGCCTTAATGTATCAGGGCTATCCCAAGGACTGAAACGACACTGGTAAATTAAAATGTCAGAAACATTAACCAAAAGCAAAAAAACAAACTCCAACTTTCCTGTAAACTAAGGAGCATCCAGTGCTTTGGAAACCTTTGCAGAATGTCTTGCGCCTTTGTAGATGTGTTTAATCTAGGCACTCATCACAGTGATGAGCTTGGTGTAAGAACCTGAACAGAATCTAGCAACTGCTCTTTCAATCTAGCAAAATGTCCTATATACAGAGACAATTATGGGTAGTTACAATCTACTCTTGAAATGTACTGAGTACTGGTGGACTAAAAAGCTGGCCTGCACATGCCTTCCTTTAAAAATTTTTTTTAAAAGAATGAAATATTGCCATATTCTACAGAAATGGTTCAAGACACTGCAGCCTACAACAGAGCAACAACTGTATTTCTGGACCAGTACTGTAGAATTACACACACATAAAGCTATGTGATATGCAAGAGTTCAGACTAGATAACCTGGTAGTTTCTTCTGGCATTAACCTCTACGACTATGAGATAGTTTTTTTCGCCATGAATGCTGTTTGTTTGATCTCAGCATTGCACTCAGCACAGAAAATGAATCTGGACCTGTGAGTTTTGCTTTTGTTCACAAAGCCAGGTTCATCTTCTCGTTCTCATGCAGCAATAGGAGAATCTTGCAAGCTTTGGATATCCAAAAAGAAGGGGATTTTTTCCATTATAAAAATAAATCGTGTTGCATTTTTACAGTAAACCTAAGCATAAGCCTCAGATAAGTGTCCCTTTAACTTCGCATCCTATTGGAAGCAAGCTAGTGAAATTCATGAAAACTAATACTGCAGTCATTGCTCACATAAGTAATGGCTGCAGGATGGAACCCAGGATTCTGGGATGCAATGGAAGAGGAGACTTAAAGACTAGCAAGCAATTATAAAGGACCCATTAACTGGAGCCAGAGGACTTCCTTTAAAACAACAAGAAAGTTAAGCTCTCCAAGGATGAAAGTCACCCAGCACAAGGACTGTGCATCACTTAAATCATACTCACCTCTTATTGTTAGGATTCAAGAACAAGTAGTTCATAGGTCTTGCACTGGCCTTCTGCACAGGATTGAATGACACCCCTTGTCCTTAACATACTGTTTGAAAATATAGCAGTAACTGCCCTTCCCCATTCTCCCCTCACCTTTGGATTTGTTCATAGAGGGGACCCTCTGTGACTGGATCTCCCCTTCCCATATGGAATAGGCCTAAGATGCCTCCATGGCACCTATCCCACCCAAACCCCACAGGAGGCACTCGACGGTGCCAGGATCTGTATGGCTGGAGAAGATGGGCTGTGCAGCCCTGCACTGAGTGATAGAAGAACCATGGAAAACATACCATCCACTGGCCCTCTAGACCAGGGGTCAGCAACCTTTCAGAAGTGATGTACCGAATCTTCATTTATTCACTCTAATTTAAGGTTTCACGTGCCAGTAATACATTTTAACATTTTAGAAGGTCTCTTTCTATAAGTCTATAATATATAACTAAACTATTGTTGTATGTAAAGTAAATAAGGTTTTTAAAATGTTTTAAGAAGCTTCATTAAAATTAAATTAAAATGCAGAGCCCCCCGGACCGGTGGCCAGGACCCGGGCAGTGTGAGTGCCACTGAAAATCAGCTTGCGTGCTGCCTTTGACACATGTACCATAGCTTGCCTACCCCTGCTCTAGACACTACTAAGGCCATGTCTACATCTAAAATTTTGCAGCGCTGGTTGTTACAACTGTATTAGTACAGCTGTATAGGGCCAGCGCTGCAGAGTGGCCACACTTACAGCAACCAGCGCTGCAAGTGGTGTTAGATGTGGCCACACTGCAGCGCTGTTGGGCGGCTTCAAGGGGGTTCGGGAACGCGAGAGCAAACCGGGAAAGGAGACCAGCTTCGCCGCGGTTTGCTCGCGTTCCCGAGCCACCCAGCAAACCGCAGGGAAGGAGACCTGCTTGCTCGGGTTCCGCGAACGAGAGAGCAAACCGGGAAAGGAGACCAGCTTCGCCGCGGTTTGCTCTCGCGTTCCCGGAGCCACCCAGCAAACCGCAGGGAAGGAGACCTGCTTGCTCGGGGTTCCGCGAACGAGAGAGCAAACCGGGAAAGGAGACCAGCTTCGCCGCGGTTTGCTCTCGCGTTCCCGGAGCCACCCAGCAAACCGCAGGGAAGGAGACCTGCTTGCTCGGGGTTCCGCGAACGAGAGAGCAAACGGGAAAGGAGACCAGCTTCGCGCGGTTTGCTCTCGCGTTCCCGGAGCCACCCAACAAACCGCAGGGAAGGAGACCTGCTTGCTCGGGGTTCAGCGAACGAGAGAGCAAACAGGGAAAGGAGACCAGCTTCGCCGCGGTTTGCTCTCGCGTTCCCGGAGCCACCCAGCAAACCGCAGGGAAGGAGACCTGCTTGCTCGGGGTTCCGCGAACGAGAGAGCAAACCGGGAAAGGAGACCAGCTTCGCCGCGGTTTGCTCTCGCGTTCCCGGAGCCACCCAGCAAACCGCAGGGAAGGAGACCTGCTTGCTCGGGGTTCCGCGAACGAGAGAGCAAACCGGGAAAGGAGACCAGCTTGATTACCAGAGGCTTCCTCCTTCCACGGAGGTCAAGAAAAGCGCTGGTAAGTGTCTACATTGGATTACCAGCGCTGGATCACCAGCGCTGGATCCTCTACACCCGAGACAAAACGAGAGTACGGCCAGCGCTGCAAACAGGGAGTTGCAGCGCTGGTGGTGCCCTGCAGATGTGTACACCTTCAAAGTTGCAGCGCTGTAACTCCCTCACCAGCGCTGCAACTTTCTGATGTAGACAAGCCCTAAGAAAAGATATTTTAGCCTGGGCTGGTGTTCTATTTTCTACTGCGGGAATCTCCCTTCCAGAGGCATATCAACAGTAACCATCACCAGAGTTCGAGTGTGGGGACCTGGTAGGGGCCAGTCCTATCATCAGTGACTAACAGGAGGTGCCGTTTCCAAAGATACCTGTTTGTACTGTGAACAACAACCTGAAAACCTGCAATAACAAGACAGCGAGCTCTTAAAATCCATAGTAGATATTGCTATGTAGCTTTAGTCATGGCAAGGGATAGGATCACCAGTGAACATCCCTTGGATCTGACAGCAGAGGTAACAATCATGATTTATTTACTTATAAATCCAATAAAAGCTCCAGGACCCTTTATCTTTGCTTTATGCTTGTCTAAGACTACAAGAAAGAGAGGGTCTCTTTAATGCATTGCTCTAGAAATGCTCTGTATCTCATTTTGGTGTACAGATGACATAAGAAAACTGACTCATGCATACTCGGAGTTAAAAAGTGACTTTGTATTAAATGACTTGGTTTAAAATTACTCTTCTGAGCAGAGACATTGTTAACTACCAACGAGGGGGTTAACAGAGTGTTTTAATATGGACCTTGAATTCAAAAAGCCAGTAGACACTCCAGTGAAGAAAAAAATCAATCATACCTACCCTCATAGCTCGTAATTAAAATAAGATGAAGAATGTTACCCTTTAAGAAATAGAAAAGCCTGTAATTTTACAGTAATCACACTACTAGTTCGAATCACTTTAAACTACAATCCTCCAACACTGCCTGGTATTCTTTTAGCAAGATTTTGCTCCATGTAAATCTGGAAAAACTCTATTGAGCTAAATGGAATTCAGCTCCACCTTTACTAGTGCCTCACCTCTGTTAACCAGTCAGTTTGTCTGATCCTTCAGTGGTCGCTTAAGACAAGTTTTTCCACACTCTAGATTTACACCCATGTAACAAAGTAGAATATGACCTTTTCTCTACACAAAGACAAATTCTGGTTTACATGCACCAGAAGCACCTGCTGCTGAATTAACTGCTGAACTCTCCATACAAATACAAGCATAAGTTCACAGCAGTATTGGGGCAGTCTGCTCCAAAAATGTATTCAAAGTCCTGGAGGACAGGTACACAATTCCTGATTCCAGCCATGGTTACTCCTCCAATGCTGAACGGGGTTATTGTGGCCTTTATGAAGTCAACGGGAATTTTTCCATTGAGTTCAGTGGATTTTAGAACATACCCCAAACAGCGGGTGAAATCCTGGCCCCATTTAAGTCATTAGCAAAACTTTCTTTGTCTTCGTTGGGCCAGGATTTACCCAGAGTGGACAGCCTGGATGCTGAGACATCTTTGCTGTCCCAACAGTGACTTTAAACCAATCTGTAGAGATGTGTTTGAGATCCAATCCAATGGTGTGTGACTCAGAGGATACTTCTCCAAGTACTGCATGCCAATTACCTGACAGTGGTGAGATGGAATTTGCTCAGGGAGTTGGGAGAACAGGTCACAGTACATTAGATGTCTGGTTTTGGGCGTAGTTTGCATGATACCTAAGTACTCTCTTGAGCCAGCAACAGCCCGGTACACAGCCGCTGATACAGAACATTTATCATCTAATCTAGCAGGAGTAACTGGGTAGAGCTGGGGTGGGGACAGAGGACTGTGCAAGGAGCTACCAGCTAGAGTATTGATGAACAATTATGTTTTTCTTGAAACATACATGAGGGAGTGGCTATGCCAAATCTCTCATGTTTGACAGAATTTGGCCCATAGAATTTAAAAACTTTTTACGCTCCTCTAGCTCAAAGCCACCATGTTAAAAAGAATTGCGAGCCATTAATCTAGAATGTTGACTGTTCCCTTTGAAGGAGGTGGAGGCACGTAAAAAGAAACAAGTTACTTGACCCTCTTATTGCACATCCAACATTTAAAGACAAAATCTCATGAAGATGTTCAGTTCATGGATTCAAACTTAATGCTGCTTTCAAGGCCATCCAGACTGATAACACTGTAATGACTCAGAAGGAGCTGTTACTGTCTAATGGATCATTGACCTAGGAAGGAAAAATTCTCTCTGTGGGCCCTGACCCAATGCACCATGACTCAGAGGTCTATTGTGTCCAGAATCTGCATTTGAATAAATCTCAGGTTACTTATTTACCCAATCTGATGAGTACTAGCATTTTTAAAACTTTATAATTATGTATTTACATGATCATTTGTAATGGCTGAGAAGCTTTGCAATGAATACATAACCTGCAACAGCTCTTTCAGAGCCATGGTGAACTGTTAAGTAAATAAGTGGAAAGGCAATATTTAAATCACCTATTATTAGAACCTTTTTTTTTTAAAAACAACTACTGATCACTTCTTAAAACCTCTTATTTACAAAATGACCCCAACGTATAGACTAAATCCTGAGATCCTTACTCAAGCAAATTCACACTGAATCAGTGGAAAGAGGCTTTTGTGATGACCAAGTAAATCTAGTTTAAACACTGAAAATGGTCTCAGGAGCTGGCCCATACTTACTGCTGCTATGCGATTAATTTGTCAATGGGACTTTAAGTGTAATTAGGTGGAATTCTTATACTCCTGGTCCATATCCTCAGGTGGTATAAACTGGCATAGCTCCATTGAAGACAATGGAACTATGCTGATTTACACAAGTTGATGATCCAGGCCTAGGTACTACTTCTTCCTTTTGAAAATACCACTTTAAATAATTAATGGAGGAACAGAAGACTCAGGAAATTGGTAATGACATATGAAGCTCTCAACCTCTTGGTAACTGCTTTGAATCAGATCAATGTCAGCAAACCTACAGTTGTTACTATCTGATAAATGTTTGGTGATTATGTGAAATTAGTTAGTGGATTCTGACTACTTCCTAGTACACAGCTGTCCACATCATACAAAAACTATCACAATTGGCAGCGAAGAGGCACCAAGGACTGAACTGGTTTAAAAAAAAAAAGGAGAGCTACATTCTCATCTTTAAAGGGAAAGAGGTCTCTTTTTATCACAATAGCAAACATATGATAGTGGAACCTGTAGGATTTATCTCAACCAGCATAATTAAGGTAAAACTCAAACTTGACCTCTCTACACTAGCATTTGACAACATGTTCGCCATAACAGGTTAGTTATCACATTGTAAACACCTACTTTTTTCTACTAATATAGACAGATTCCAAAAGAAGTTTTAGGCTGTCATAAACAGATAAGTAAGAGTTAATAGAACAGAAGTACTTCATATCTCTTTTGCCTGTAAAGGGTTAACAAGTTCAGTGAGCCTGGCTGTCACTGATCAGAGGACCAATCAGGGGACAGGATACTTTCAAATCTTGAGGGAGGGAAGTTTGTGTGCGTGCTGTTCGTTTTTGGTCATTGTTCTCTCTGGGTTCTGAGAGCGACCAGAGGTGCAACCAGGTTCTCTCCAATCTCTCCGATACAGTCTCTTATATGTCCAGACTAGTAAGTACTAGGTAGATAAAGCGAGTTAGGCTTATGTTTGTTTTCTTTATTTGCAAATATGTATTTGGCTGGAAGGAGTTCAAATTTGTATTTTGCTGAAAGGATTTTACTTTGTACTTGTATACTTAGGCTGGAGGGTATTCCCAGTGTCTATAGCTGAAAGACCCTGTAACATATTCCATCTTAAATTTACAAGGATAATTTTCACTGTTTTTTCCTTCTTTAATTAAAAGCTTTTCTTGTTTAAGACCCTGATTGTTTTTTTATTCTGGTGAGACCCCAGGGGACCGGGTCTGGATCCACCAGGGAATTGGTGGGAGAAGGGAGGGAAGGGGGAGAGAGAGGTTAATTTTTCTCTGTGTTAGGATTGTCTCTCTCAGGGAGAGTTTGGGAGGGGGAGAGAGAAGGAGGGGGGAAGGTGAATTTTCCTCTCTATTTTAAGATTCAAGGAGTTTGAATCACAGTGATCTTCCAGGGTGACCCAGGGAGGAAGTCTGGGAGAGGCAACGGTGAGGGAAAGGGTTTACTTTCCTTGTGTTAAGATCCAGAGGGACTGGGTCTTGGGGGTCCCCGGGCAAGGTTTTGGGGAGACCAGAGTGTAGCAGGCACTGGAATTCCTGGTTGGCGGCAGCACTACAAGTACTAAGCTGGTAATTGAGCTTAGAGGAATTCATGCTAGTACCCCATCTTTTGGACGCTAAGGTTCAGAGTGGGGAATTATACCATGACATAGGCAAACCTTGCTCAACCAGTGCTCATGCTGTAACCTTGCTCCACCAGTGCTCATGGGTAAACTTTAGCCACTGGCACTTTCAATTTAATATCATTATATTAAATTATTATGTATGTTGTGGTAGCACCTAGAAGCCCCAGTCATGGACCAGGACCCCATTGTGCTAGGTGCTGTACAAACACAGAACAAAAAGATGGTCCTGCCCCAAAGAGCTTCAATCCAATACCTTTCCCGAGGACTACATTAAAAAATAATAATTAAGAAATGTAATGATAAAAAACTATGGCCAAAATTTTCAAACCTCGACACCTAAAGTCAGATGTCTAACTGCATGTTGAATGCATACATAAAAGTGACTAATGGACTCAAGTTGCAGTGGGGGAGGTTTATGCTGGATATTGGGGAAAACTTTTTCATTAGGAGGGTGGTGAAGCACTGGAATGGGTTCCCTAAGGAGGTGGTGGAATCTCCTTCCTTAGAGGTTTTTAAGGTCAGTCTTGACAAAAGCTCTGGCTGGGATGATTTAATTGGGGATTGTCCTGCTGTGAGCAAGGGGTTGGACTAGATGACCTCCTGAGGTCTCTGCCAACCCTGATATTCTATGATTCTATGACTGGAGTTTTAGAGATGCCAAGGACTCAAGAGTTCCTATTAAAGCCCATGTAAGTACTCTGATTTAAACTCTCAAAGCCAAGGAAAGTCAGACTATCTAAGCTGAAAATAAAGGATGACATTCAAACTCTAGTCTTAAGTCATGTCTTAAGCTTTTCCTCCACACATAAGATGAGCATTAAGGCTGGAGTGTTGGCCTAGATTTCCAGCCTCGGCCCTGAATTCCCTCATTTTTGCTAATATTATTTCAACCCTCAACATCCCTGCACAGTAGTTTGATGACTTCACTCTTTTATTCATCATAGCTAATTCTCTGAATATGTGTTTGCGCATACGCATGGGGGAGAGACAGGATGAATCCTGAGTGCAGGGGGGATGTGGGGGGGTGGGGAAATCAGCTGAACACTGCACTCCTACACTGGGTTTGGCATACTAAAATCACAGGCTCTTCACAACCCTCAGTTATATTATTCATGCAGAATGCACTCAGCTTTCCATTGTTCCTGCACTCATTGTTTATAAATGAGTCTTTTGCTTCATCTGGGGATGGAAGTTCCTTTAAGTTTCCCCCCGTCAAAGTACTTCTGTAATGAGTTACCATGCTATTGCTCAGAGACTTAAAGAAGTTTCTGGATGTGCTTGTATTTCTAGAAACAAGAAAATGTTCTTGTCTTATTGAATTGAGAAGAAAAATTGAAGATGGTTGTTTTGTTTTGGTAAATCAGATATACATGTTTCTAATTGTTTCTTTAACGGACTGAATCTTGGAGAAACAATTAAATGCTTCATTGTCTTCTTCACTACTACAATATCTGCAGAGGGAGTTTCTTCACATATATGAAGTCTCCCGCTTTTATACATCCCCTAAATATTCCAGACACTGAAACAGAAAAAATATGACAGTGAGACAAGGGCTTCAAATGCTATACTTTCTATAAATGTTATCCTTCATGTACTAGAAAATGGTGGTCCTTTCTATTAAGGCCAATACAACTACCACAAGGCACATAACCCCTTTTGTCTAACAATATGTGAATTTCATGATTTCGCTTGTTCAACAGTTCAGGCTGTCATCATTAATCCTGGCAGTTGTGCATGATCCTGATGTATTTCACATCGTAAGAGTTTTTCAATCCAATTTAAGTTAATAAACAGTGGACTGAATCACAAAAAGAGAAGAATAAGTTAATCACATAGCAACTTAAATCACTTTGGGATTCAGAGGACATCCCACTGTCTAGGGTCTAGTATAGCATTTTTAAAAAGGGATGGATCTCTGTCTTGCTCATCCATTGTATTGTTCATCTTTTTTTCAGGTAGAATGGACTATTTTTATGCTACTGACTTGGCTGGGATATCTCAAATGCTAAGGTGACAAGTGATAAACTATCCCCTGACCTATCAGAGAAAAAAATAGAGTCAAATGCATACATCAATTAGTCTGAAAAGAAAGTTCGGTATTTAATTTGAGATTCAAGGAACGTAAGGATTTGCAAGTGATTGGGAATGAATTTACAGTTAAACAAATGTGAAGGAAAGAAGAAAAAAAACAATTCCATGGCTTTCATAAATGATTTATTATCCCCTTGCGACTAGCAATGGACTTTGTGAAATGGACTGTTTAAAAGGATCTTTTGAATATTAGCTCTGACTTGTTGTTATAACTGAGATTTTACAAAAGCTTCTCCAAGACCAATATTTTAGTACTACTTGCCAAAATGCCTCTCTAGGTTCCCTGGGTTCTGTCTTAATCTGTTAGTTCCTTTTCGTTCCCGCTCCAAATAACCAGGCCAGAATCAGATCTCTGTTACACCACTGCAAATCCAAAGTCTCTCCTTTGAAGTCAACCAAGCTACTCTGGATTTACACCTGTCTGACTCTAGAGTTCAGATTCTGAGTTAATTGAACAGTGTTACTTTTATCAAATGCATTTTCCCTCCATCCACTTTAAAACAGAAACAAATCTTATACAGCCAGATTCTGCCACCCTTACTCACGTTGAGTAGTAACTCACTACTTGATTAGTCCCACTGAAATCAATGTAGCTACTACTCACAGAGTTGAATATTCAAGACAAATTGGTAGAATCTGGCCCATAATTAGCAAAATGGACTGTTATCTAAAAAGTAGTAAAGATAACAGATTACCCATAAAAGGGGACAGTAACAGACTGCTTTATATTGGCTTTACAATTCCAGTTATTTCTTGATGTATTTGGATTTTAAAATGGTAGGTTTCTGATAAGAAGAAGAAAAAATTATAAATGTTCCTGTTGCTGTAAGATTCCATTCAATTTTAGTACAGCGAAGAACAGATTAAAATAACTCCATTTAGGAGCTGAGAGTAAATAATCAACAAATCTAGAAACCGGTCAGTGCCATGTACATGAGTTAGCACACAGAAGAAAGCACAGTGTGGGAGGGAGGTGGATTGCAAGAAGCAAACTTGTGTTTATTTTAAACACTGTGTCCAATCAGAATAGTCATATCTGCATCTATTTCTAAGAGGAAGCAAAATCACTATGTATTTAACATAGTATAATGCCTTTTTCATCAATTAAGACAACAGAACAGATACAAATGAACCAATCAGGGATTTAGAGTGAGCTATCAGTGTTAGAAAGCTAGCCTGAACATTCCAGTTGAGTCACCACAGAGAAGTGGGGGGGGGGGGAGAGAAGGGGGAAATAAATTACTGTGTGCAACTCCATCTGCAAACTGCTTCTCCCGCACTGGTATGTAATAAAATGTGTTGCTAAGATACAAGCTGCTAAAGAAGTTCATTAAAGGACACTTTAAACAAAGCTGCCAGACTCTTTTCCCTTTAAAGACTGCTTATTTGGTTCTGTCCCTTGTATTATAATTAGATCCTCTATATGAAGAGATTGTACTCCATCCAAGCCTACTCAGCAAAGAATGTTAACAAAATAACGTAAATCAGACTGACTTTGGTTATATATTTTTGGCCTGCAGGGATGTTTACAGAAACATATTTAGGTTCCACTTTTACTGTTTAATGAGAAATAAACCTTTAAAAAGTAGCTTCTCCATTAGCTGGAAAGTGGAATTGTCAATTTCTATAATGGCATTTTACTTTCTCGTCACTCTGACCTAACTTTTAGAATGGATAGAATACTTTAGGAAAAAGAGCCTGGGTCTTTGTTGTTAAGTTTGGAATCTGGGAGGCATCTGTCTCTTAACTTACCTTTCATGTGCAAAACAATATTATGCTACAGACACTGAAAAAGAGACCGAGATTATTTATGCCTTTCTGCTGGCAATTTGTCCAGTTTTTCATCTGTATTTTGGTTCCTAGACATATTAACAATTTACAAAACTTCCTTGATCTTAATGCATTAACAACACCAATAAGTCTATTTTGTGACATTTTCTTTCAGGCAAAGATACGTTATCAGGGAGGCCTTTTTCTGACCTTCTACAGAATTCTTCTCCTCTCTGTAGTGATGTCTTGATAATGGGGATTTTTGTTGTGGTAGGGGGAGGGGAGAGGGTGAAGAGGGAGCAAGATATTTTTGTATTTGCTTACTGTGCTGAAAAATTATATTTTAAGAAATAATTCTAGCATTTATCTGTGGTGCATTTAACAGCATATGAAATGCTTAAATCATAGGGCAGAGTTAGTATTACTGATTATAGGAAATGCTACTTGTCACTTTGTAACCTGCATCTCAATTAAATTCTGTATCACAGTCACCAGTATGTATATATTTTTAATTACATTTTCAGGCTCATTTACATGCGCATATTGGCTTTCTGCCTGAATGATATAAAAAGAGACCTTTGTACACGCGCACACACACACACACACACACACACACACACACACACACACACACACACACACACACACACTTGAATCTGTACATCTGAGAGACAGGAATCTTGTCTCATCTTTTCATACTTAAGAAAAGCTTCAATTCGTCAATAAATCTTTAGGCAATTCTAGCTGATTCAAGGAGCTTCAGAAAATGGAAAATTACAGAAAATGCAGGTTAATCTGTGTTGCATGTCAAGGGTTTCAATGTTCTCACTTGACTTATGTTAATCAAAATGCAATTTTTTTATTTTTTTTTTACTTTCGGTAATCTTTAAAATCTGTTATCAATAGCTGAGTTAGCTCAAAAAGTCTCTTCCCTTCCTCCCCTTCTCCTTGGATGCAAGATAAGCTACCTCATAAAGAAAGGACAACATTATCAAGTGAAATAGGTCTGGAAAGAAAAACCTCCTATATACTATACAAATTTGATTTCTGTTTCACGCCCAGTGACATATTTCTGTTGATAAGATGTAAGTAATCAGACAAATTTTTAGGCAAACACTCTCTTCTTGCCACAGCCTGTACACCTAGTCTCCTAGGGCTAAATCCGAACTTTGAAAATGAGCACCATTTCTCAAAACACACAGATCAGCACTGAAGATCATTTCTACAGAATTCTTGGACAAAATGCTACACTAGAGTTACTTCTTGTGTTGATTTTACTGCAGCCACATTCAGGCCTAGTTCTGTGTTTTACTTTCCAGCAGCCAAGTGCATCCATTTCTATCCTACACTTGGGCCACACATTTACTATTCTGTGAGTTAAAAAAAAATGCTGATTAATATACAAAGAAAAAGGAAAAAAATATGAAACAGTCTGCATGTGCTGTGCAAAAAAAAAAAAAGTGGTACGTATTTGATTTCAATAGATGCTTACTATTAGGAGTCAGAGGTTGTAGCTAGAACTAAGCCGCATCAGCAATTTCATATGACACTCTAGAAATTGCTACTACATAACAATAAGTAGCTGATTCAAAAAAAAATGAAAGCGCGCACTTAAGGAAGTACATTTTATCTTCAGAAGAGCATTTTCAAACAATAAGGTGGTACCACCTTAAGTAAAAAAGAATCCTCAAATATGTTATATGTAAGGGAAATGTACATAGGATGATTTAACAAGGGGAGGTGAAAAGACAGACCAAACATGATTCTGTCAGGCTAAACTAACTGACTTTATTTTAATGGCAGAAAAACGCATTTGCCTTTCAATTAATCCAATTCTTTTTTTGTTCTTCTTTATTTTTATCTTAACTTGCAGCACTTTTTTTATACTTTGCCAGCTTCAGTTGACTATGCATGTAGAAATTGCCCCCTTTTGACATCATGGTCACACATACACCATTTACCATGGCCTTGTCTGCCTGATTTGCAAACTTCTATCCTTTAACTCTATTGATTAGAAACTGCGTTGATGCCTTAGATTTATGTGGGGAGGAGGGGGGTAACTGTATCATTTTATAATCAGTGTATATTTTATCTCTACCATAAAGAGGAAAGCACAGAGGAAAAAGTTAAATTAACTCTGTATTAATGTGCCTTTATACGCCTTTATAGCTTTCATCTAAAAAATCAAATCTGGAATGAGATGAGATATGGCTTCCTTAACTTGAACAAAAAAAGTGTTTAGAATGATGCACTATCCCATTGGAAATGTGATTTCATATTACACTACAAAACCCATTTCCCTAGTCTCATACTTGAGAGAGACACTTAGGGCGATTTCTACTTTCTCACCGCAAGGAAAATTCCCATTGAAGTCAACAGACCAGATCCTCAGCGGGAGTAAACTGGCATAGCTCCATTGAGGCCACACTGATCTGGATGAGCTGAGGATCTGGACCACTAATGAAACTTCTGTGAAAAGAGTGAGAGGGGATTGTGGCCTATAAGCTCTGCATATATACATAACACTTTCTAACTCTGTGACACAGGATACCTACAAAATACATTTCACACATACAACAAAAGTTTCAGTAATATGTTTGCTATCAAAGCATCAATATTTAAGAACAAATATCTGCTTGCTGCAGTACAATTAAATATTTTACAACATGTAACAGGTAGCAAGTACCTTTAGTGTAAGACTACATGTGAAATAAAAAGATATTGTTACTATAATTCCTTTTTCTGAATAGACAAAGGCATTAGAAGGGGAAAAATTGCTAAATCACAGGGATAATCATCATAGCCAGCTCCTCTAATGAGGCATCATGGGATTACTGGCGTTATTATAAGAGTCATCTTATTGAAGAAATTCAGAGTTAATTGAAATCAATTGTACTGTTCTGACAGCAGGTGTTTTAAGTGGCTAAAATATCAAAGTGTACTCTTTAAAATGGTTAGAATGAATGTTACATTCACTTTCCAACTCTTAGCACTGCCAAGTGATGTACTGTACATGTACAGAATAGTGTACAGTAAAAGAAAAATGCTAGAATAATACCACATTTCACCTGCCAGTCAGACTGCCACCAAGCAAATTTTGATCAAAATTCCCTTCAGCGCTATGTTTACATTCAGGGTTGGCAATTTCAGTGGTTTTTATAAGGGCAAATCAAACGCAAAGCAGAAAGCCACAAGTATGTTTGTGCTGTGCTTCAAACTATGTGAAAATGATTTTTACAGCCTTTCCTCCCCTCCCCCAATATGGGCATCTAATCTCATGTAACTTTATTGAAAGCATAAAGAAGAATGCTAGGATTGCCTTTATATAAACTATATTCCCAAATTTCCTCTCCAAGGAGCTGATGGTAAATTTGTCATTTTTTACTCAGATAGCAAAGCAACCAATAAATTACTAGCTGATTGTAGCAAAACATAAGGAACTATAGCTTTCTAAATTACCAGCCCAGAGCTAATCTTCACTTAGATCCAATAACTTTACTTGATTTTCCATTTGTTCAGAAGTCCCAGTGAAGTCAATAGAAGCTCTGAGTACAGGACTGCAAAGTCAAGCCCACATTTAAATTACTTCTTGTGTCTGCATTTAAAGACTCAAAGCATAATTGGACAGTTCAAAATTCCACTTCAAGGTTCATCACCAATTTAGAGCCTGATCCAAAGCCATGATCCAATGGGAATACTGGGGCAGAGACTGTCTTTTTGTTCTGTTTTTAGCACCTAGCACAGTGGGCTCTTGGTCCATGACTAGGGCTCCTAGGTGCTACTTCAATACAAATAAATAAATAATGATCTCTATTGACTTCAATGAGCATTGGATATGGCCCTTAAATCCAAATGGATACTACTGCCACCAAAATAAATTTAGAGTTCTCTCTCTCTCTGAGTTTGTCTTTCTGTGGGCAGAATTTGACCTTGGTTCTACTTAATTTGGAAACCCCATTCTGGTCTTATCTCTGTTTTCATTGACACTTGCAACCTCTATTTTATTTCAACAATTTTGAAAGTACCCAACATATGAAATACTGAGCTTTAGCAAATGTCAATAATTTCCCCTTTAACATGCGTAAACAATGCTGCCATTTTCAGGCATAGCACAGCTTGGATTTCACTAAACCAAAAAACACCGCTCTGAAAGAGACACAACATATGTAAAGCAGACATCTTGAACGAAAGAGTCTCCAACAAACTCCCCATGCTTAAGAAGTGCACAATAATTTTACAAAGTCTAACATATCCATGAAGATATTTTGACAGGGGTCACCAATGGCAAAATACAGTCAATGGTTTAATTTCAGATATGCACTACAAAAAGACAAACCAGCAATAACCACACCTTGGACAGCCTCTTTGAGACTAATGTTGATTTTCTATGTAGATAGTAAATTATGGTAAAGAAATGAGGCAATGCACAAGTGAATGGCATATACATAATGTCTTTCACGAAGACATATTTTTATTGCTGTGCTCCAGGACAGACCGTTTGAATTCAGAGTTCATCACAGTTGAAAATATAGCTGTCTACACATCCTTACTGTTAATTTTCCAAGACCTGGTTTACCACCCAATGCTGATGACAGAAACAGTTTAACTTGTGATTTGGGTTTTTGTTTTGTTTTTTAATCAGTTAAGTGTTATTATTAAAAAGTAACTTTAAAAAAACAACAACAAACCAGCATACTGACTTTGTGGCCAAACAGAACACACAAAAATGTGCAGCAAGTACCTCAAACGTGCT